>NC_134215.1:15625000-18125000 GCF_965140235.1 Caretta caretta | reverse complement strand
TATACACAGGCTAAGTGTATACATTTATAGCAAGGGAGAAGTATATCCCAAGAAAGGAACTGTCTGAGGAAGCCACAGTTCCCTTCCTTCTCCCCCTTGCTTCAAGAGGGTATAAACTTGCTGGTGGCTTATACCAACGACAAATAACTACCCCACTCCCACCACACCCTCTAAGCTCAGCTTGCTGGTGCACTGGAGAGAGAGGGAAGGAGGCATGAAGCCAGGGTTCTGCTCATTCCCCATCCACCCCTACCCACCTTTCCCAGGTAAGGGGGTGGGGGGAGAAGAAAGTGTTTGTAAGAAGGCTCGCAGAGCAGTACATGGGACACAGACAGACAGATTCTAGCTATCTGTACTCAGTGATAGGTGAAAACCCAGAATGCATTATGAAACCCTCACAAAGTCAAAATTTGAGAATAGCCTTTTTAAAATTGTACTAGAAATTATTGAATTGCATCATGTTTGCAGTGTTCAACACTGCCTGTACAAGGAAGCAGTCGGCACTCACTGGGAGGCCTTCACTGGGAGCACAGGGCTGCAGAGGACAGTAGCAGATTGATAGTAAAACAAATTTTTATTCCACACCTATAAAAAACTGAATTTTCCTGGTATACGAAAAGATTAATTTTTCTATAAATGAACCCCAGAAATCAGAAAAGCCACAAAGCAAGGAATCTGGCATACCATTTATACCTATGGCATTAGAAAACATTCAGAAAATGCAGGACAATCTCCTCTGGACGATGAGATGAGACAGAATAGGGAATGAATCATCAGATTAACTCACCTCATTTATCGGTTCCAACTGTCCTTTTAGATATCCATGATGAAGCAAAGGGGAACAAAATGAAAAAGACAAAACCAGTTTAGCAATGCTCAAATAACTCTAAATTAGCACCAGCCAGAGAACAATTTCTTTAATTTCTCAGGACATGTTATTTCCCAAGCTTGTCCTACTTAATTTTAGGGGAGGGGGAAGAATCTCCTGAAGGAGCAACAATGTCGTCTTCTCCCCTTCCCTTCCTGCTGCTCACCCTTCCCTAGGAGGATCCCACCACTCTCACTCACCCCTGTTTACAGCAAGAGAAACGTATGTATTGCTTCTGCTACCATCCCCCTCCCAGGAGACATCATGTGCAACCACACTCTTCATGTGTCCCTAGGAAATTACTTCATTTCTACAACTACTGTATTTACTGCATCAGTAGCAAACCACATCCTGGTCATAGATACACTGCGAGCTCCTGGTAATAGAGACCCTGATCTCAGTTCAGTTCTGGCAAAAATGGTTGCAACTCCAGAGATATTAAGACCAATAGTTTCAGAAGTGGACACTAATTTTTGAGTACTCCCATTTCTTAAGGGGCTTGCTCTCCCAAAAGCTTCTATTGGCTATACTCTATGGAAAACATAGACAATACAACTTTTAAAAAAGAAACTAGATTAGATTAGATTAAATTTAGCTCTACAATGGCTTCCATAGAAAGCATTTTAACACAAACATCCATCGCCACGTTCTCACAGACCATTGCTTAGTGAAAATTCCGCCACCTGTATGAGGTAAGGTTTGCAAGGACAAAAGTGCTGTATTTTGATATGGCTATACCCAAAAATCATTTTTAAAAACCCCAGGGTTCTATCATCCCCCAATTTACATACTAAGGTCCACACAAAACTGGTGTGGCTTATTCCAAGCCTGCACTAAAATTCCTATTCTGCATTAAACCGGGTCCATTGGATTCATGCCCTGCAGCCAAACAGCCCAGCATGTAGTGTAAGAAAAGGCCATGTGGCATGAGGGAGTGGGGTGTGGTAATTCCAGGCAGGCCTGTATCAGACAATCCACCTGGCTAAAATGTATCAGTCGTGCAAGAGAAGCATCAAGTAAAACAACCTAGATCTGCTTTAAAATAAAACAGGTCCTTGGGCAGCCAGGACCCCAGGAGCATGAGCAATGCTACCCACAGACTCCATCATAAAGTAACTGGAGTTCCATCCTGACTGTGTGCTCAAACTCCCGCAGAAACCCTAGCCAGGCACACAGGAGTGACGACAGAGACTACAACAGGCAGGAACTAATCACCATAGCACAGCAGAAGCAAATGAACAGCCAGTGCCATAAAATACATAAATGCACAGATCCATGAAATAAAAGCAAACACAAACAGCTGTCTGTGTTCATGCCAGTCACATGCAACAGGGGGACTAGCTCTGGGGGAATGACAAAGGTTTATAGAGCACAAATGATGTGACTGCCAGCAGGTGCTGGGTAAGCTCAGTTGAAGTTTAAGAACATGGACACTAGAACAAACCCAGCACATAGAGGCAGCCATGACATTGGCCTAGTCCACTGGGAATGCAAAAGGAATACCACTCAAGTTACAGCTGCTGAGCCTAGGCTTATTGTACCAGATCTGCCCATTCAAGGTCAACTAGGGTGACCAGTCAGCAAATGTGAAAAAACAGGACAGGAGGTGGGGGGGTAATAGGAGCCTATATAAGAAAAAGACCCAAAAATCAGGACTGTCCCTATAAAAACCAGGACATCTGGTCACCCTAAGATCAACTCTTCAACCCAGGAGCATAATCCATTTGGGTGCCATAAACAAACCCCCATCACAAAACAACACATTGTATGTGTAGGGTGGCCTTGGGGCCCTTGCACAGTCATTGCTGCTTGATGACCTTGCTGACAGCTGTTCCTTGCTACCTTGGTTTCCAGGATCTGCCATACGTGGGGCTGTTTTTGTTATCTTTACCCTTACACTCCCTGTGCCCCATATGCTGCTGTGCTTAGCTGTTCCCTGCATCCTCCAAATCAAGTGTGACCAGCATTTTTAAGGCGGGTGATATTGCACAGCCAGGGCTCGCTTTTTCTAGCATGAATATACTTACATACATGCATGTATGGACATATACATGTCCCCTCTACTTCTGTACACTTTGGTCAGTTGGGGATGACAGGGCTCCAGTACTACACCACTGATATTACAGATAGAGGGCAAAGAACATTAAGGGTGGCATTTTCAAAAGAGCCTGGCTTAGGAACACAACTCCCAGTGAAAGCCAATGAGCCGCGTGCTCTTAAGTCACTTATGTACTTTTGAAACAATAAATCGTAATACTTCACACACACACAAAGCCTGATCTAAAGCCCAGTGAAATCAATTCAAAGATCCCTACTGACTTCACTGGGCTTTGGATCACCATAGTATCTTTCATCCCAGGATCTCAAAGCACTTTTTAAATATTAACTAATTTGCAGTCAGTACACCCCTGGGAGGTAGGTCACTATTGTCATTGTCATTTCAGAGATGAGAAACTGAGTCACAGAGAGGGTGACTTACCCAACAGCATTTTACATCCACTGTGCACAGATGTCACTGTCAGTGACTATGCAAGGCAGTGGAGAACCAAACCAAGTCATTGGCAGAGCTCAGATAAGAAGCCAGATTTCCTGGCTAACATCTTCCAGGAGTTTTTAAACCATAAAACCATGGGTATCAAAACTCATTCAGGGGAGCAGGTGAAATTACATTTTTAATTATACACCATGGACCCAGTTTACAGCATTAGGGTCTCATATACACAACAGCCTATCCACCAAAGAGCTCCTTCTACCCTGGCACAATTACACGATGGACAGGCCGGGCTGGGAGTAGTGACAAACCTTGGGGCTCAAGGCCCCCTGCCCATCTAGCTCCCAACAGCCCCGGAAAGTAAGGACAGCTTTAAGTGAGTGCTGGTTTTCATGGCCTTGAGCAAGTTGAGTGGGTCCCTGTTTTGAAGTTCATAGTTGATGGTAATATGTCAGTATACCACATTGGGGTGAGAGTCCCTGTGTCTGTGTCCACAGCAGGTCCCTTTATTGGTGTGAGAGCCCCCGTTTCAATCTCTGCAAGGATTCCCATATGTGTGGGAGTCCCCACTTCTAGGCTTCCACGGTAGGGGGAAGGTGTCTCACGTAGGTGGGGTTTCTGAGCCTGCGTTCTCAAGGGTCCACGTGACAGTGTGAGGGGCACATTCCATCCCTGCTGGTGTTTCACAGGAGTGTGATTAGCAAGGTCATCTCACACTCTGGGGGAAGCTCTGTGCCCTTTCATTACCTTCTGGCTGACTGATTCCTGAGCCTCCCAGGCCTCTTCCAGAGGCTGCCCTGCCTAGTCCTCCTCCCTCAGCAGCAGCCACCTAAACTCAACTCAGGAGCAGCATCCATGGTGATGCCAGCTGGATGGATGGGGGAGGAGTTGGTAAAGGACCGCTGGCTGCTCCTACTCCCATCTCCCTGCCCGCTCTTGCTCCTACTCTGAATTCAGTCCTAGACAGGGAACAAGCAGTCTACAGCTGGATCGCTGAACATGCAATAGAACAGAAGCAGAGGCAGCTGCCACAATTGTTGCTCTGCTTCTCTTTGTGCCTTGTATATGCAACTCTGCACGAAGGCATCACAAACCTCTCACACACACAAGAACTCACATATATGCTGACATTCACACGCACAGACCACGCACAATCCTATACATAGACACACACGCGCACAAACATAAGCACACCTAAATACACACACACACACACACACACCCTATACATACAACCCCCTCCATAGACACAAACACAGTCAGGCCCATACATACGCCATCAGTCAGATGCACAAACACACAAGTTCACACAAACAAGCACAAAAGGGGATGTTCGGATTCATTCTTAAGAAGGAGGGGAGTTCCAACCACAGGCAAGAGTCCCCCAAACCCTTCTCCTGTACGACTCCACAGTGTTTCCAACAACCCACCGTCCTGGTCTGAATCGAGAGGCGTCGGCTGACCGCTGCTATTAAACAAATGCAAAAAACCGAACCACTCGTGCCTCAAGGCTTGTGTATGTCACGGGAGAGCTTCACCTTTTCGGCAACTACCTCACTCGCACACCCCGGTTTACCGTTAAGCGGGAGGGGGAAATCACTAGCCCGGGCTGGATTAACACGCAGCTAGTAAATTGAGGTGAGCGCTCACCCAGGTTAGGGCAGACCCGGTCTCCCTGCGGTCCCCACCCCGGCAAAGAGGACATCGCCTCCCCAGTGCTGTCCAGACCTACCTGTATATACGCCATCTTCACTAGGTATCACATTAGTTCCCAGCACAGCCCGAGCACGGCGTCTCTCTCCCCTTTGCCCTCAACAGCACAAAAAGACGCGACTTGTGTGCGAGAGGAGCACTGGCCATCCCCGCTCCCCCGGCTGCTCGCTGCCTCTCGGCGCCTCCTCCCCAGCGCTTCCCGAGCCCGGCGCGGGGCGGGGGGGGGGGACGCGGTCTGGTTCTCTGGGATTTCGGGCAGGTTGTGCCGGGGGCCCCGGGCTCCCTGTGCCGCGCGGGGCGGGGAGGGGAGGGATGGGCTCGGCTCTGGCAGCCTGTCACCCGCTGCACCCTCCTGGGCATGGCTCGGGGTGAATTTCCCCAGCTTGGGCAGCCGCGGCCGCCACCCTCCCTCTTCCCGGGGTCGCCCTTCGCCTCTCTCGGGGCAGCCTTCCCGAGCTTCGAGCCTCCCAGCCCGCGGCCCGGACCGTCACCCCCTCCGGCCAGCAACACGTGGCGCAAAACAAGACCCAGCCGGAGCCCGACGCCTTCCCCCGGGGACGCCGCACTCAGCGCCTGGGCCGCCACGGAGAGCGACTGGGGCATAGCCCCGGACCCAGCAGCGCCCCCTGCGCCCTGGGCAGCTGGAGCCCAGAGGGGACCGGCCCCGCCAGGGGGCGGCGGCTGGTGCTGCCGCCCCGGGGAGCCGCCAGGGGGTGGAGGGAGGCTGCCGCGGAGGCTCCCAGTCCCGCTGAAGTTCGCAGAGCCCGTGGAGCCTGGGCAGGCGCTGGGCATGGTGAGACGCCGCGCCTGGTAAAGGGGGCGAGAAGCGGGGGAGCTCTTGGGTCAGGGGCAGGCCTGTAAATCTGGCCTGTGACTCTGCCTGCTGCACAGGATGGGAGCTCAGGGTGGAAAAGGAGTGAGGGGCCGAAGGAAGCTGATGCCGTGCGATGGGGGAGGGATCCCCTGGCACCTACACGTGCCACAGAGCCGATGGAAGCACCTGCCACCAACATGTGCTGCCAGTCTGCTAACGTGTGCGATGGGCTGGGGAAATCCCCAGAACTTATGCACTGGTGGGGCGAATCCTGCATGTAATGCCACGCGGGAACTCACCGGGAGCCTGTCACATAGTAAAAAGACCTTGAGCCAGTGCTGCTAACTCCAGGGTTTCACACATTACCTGACTGGTCCCAAGCCCCTAGCACATGTTGGTGACAGGCAGTTCCGTAGGCTCTGTTGCATGTTAGGTGCTGGGGGATCCTCCACCACATCGCTCACTTCAGCTTCCTTCAGCCCCTCCAGCTGCTGCTCTCCTGTTAGTGCCTGAGAATCACTACTTTCATTGCTGTTCGTTTTAAAGTAAGTTTCTAGCCCTAGGGGCTGTCGAGAAATGCTTGAAAACCTGATTCCTAAATGCCAGAAGGCAAATAAAAAGAACCCAACATTTATTATACTTATAATCTCTCAATTGTCTAGGGGAACCTGACTCATGATTTTTAAACACTTGGATTAGCCATACTCATTATTACAATGCAGAATGTACTCTAGGAAATTTACACACTGTGTGTAGTAGGAAGGGGCATATAATTACTGAGGGAACAATCACAGTACAGGCTGTTTGCAGGGGTGCCCGAATGGGAGGGTGTCACATATGCAAGTTAGGACCCCCTTTTCAGTCTCCTCTGTGTTAGGCTAGCCCCATTTTGACCTTTGCATGGGGACTCCATGTGGGTGTTGTGGATGCACAGACAGACGGGCCCAAAGATCCCAGGGAGTGTGTGTAGAGTAGACCCCTAGGTTTTAGATTCACAGAGATCACTGATTTCAGAGTAACAGCCGTGTTAGTCTGTATTCGCAAAAAGAAAAGGAGTACTTGTGGCACCTTAGAGACTAACCAATTTATTTGAGCATGAGCTTTCGTGAGCTACAGCTCACTTCATCGGATGCATGCCGTGGAAACTGCAGCAGACTTTATTTATACACAGAGAATATGAAAAAATACCTCCTCCCACCCCACTGTCCTGCTGGTAATAGCTTATCTAAAGTGATCATCAGGTGGGCCATTTCCAGCACAAATCCAGGTTTTCTCACCCTCCACCCCCCCACACAAATTCACTCTCCTGCTGGTGATAGCCCATCCAAAGTGACAACTCTTTACACAATGTGCATGATAATAAAGTTGGGCCATTTCCTGCACAAATCCAGGTTCTCTCACCTGGATTTGTGCAGGAAATGGCCCAACTTTATTATCATGCACATTGTGTAAAGAAAAGGAGTACTTGTGGCACCTTAGAGACTAACCAATTTATTTGAGCATGAGCTTTCGTGAGCTACAGCTCACTTCATCAGATGTTTACTGTGGAAACTGCAGCAGTCTGCTGCAGTTTCCACGGTAAACATCTGATGAAGTGAGCTGTAGCTCACGAAAGCTCATGCTCAAATAAATTGGTTAGTCTCTAAGGTGCCACAAGTACTCCTTTTCTTTTTGCGAATACAGACTAACACGGCTGTTCCTCTGAAACCTGTCATTGTGTAAAGAGTTGTCACTTTGGAGGAGTCCTCCTTTCAGTGCTCACGGATGAAGGGGGCTACATATAAATGTGGTTCTCAAGGCCCCACATGACCTCCCGAGGAGCACTTCCATGCTGGCATTTCACAGGATTGCAGGCTACGAGTCACATGGTTAGCCAACAATATCAGGAAGCTCTGCCCTTTCATGCCCTTCTGGCTGAGTCCCAAGCCCCCTCCATTTGCATCCCCAGGGCCTGCTCTGCCTGGATCTCCACCTGCTGTCCAGCAGCTGCAAGCTCCCCTCAGCTCAGCAATTAGGAGAAGTATCCATGGTAACACTATGGATGGGGGCTGGGGTCGTTGCTAGAGCACCCCTCGCTGTTCTGACTCCCATCTCCCAGCCTGCTCTTGCTCACACACCAAACTCAGACCCAGAAACGGAACCCTGGAGTTAACAGATGGATCATGGCACATAGAGAAGCACCAGGAAGTGCAGCAGGGCACAGTTGCCCACACAGTGCTATAAGGCATCAAACATTTGTCTCATCCACACACATATATGCAGACATTCATACACATAAACAACAGCTACACACAAAGATAATCACACAGAGATACCAACAATCACACATGCACAATGTGTATGTCTGAATGAATGCAAGTGTCTCATACCCACAGAATCTCACTAGTACATTCACTCACTCACACACACACACGATGTTAGTTTCCTTTTGTTTTACTGATTTGTACCAACACAACCTTAAAAGGACATGCACCCAACACATAGCTAGAAGGGATGCTTTCAATTTCTTTTATTTACTTTTTTAAATTAAGGTCTAGTCACAAGTACAATTACCCCCAAACTTATCTGGGAAGAGATTGTTTTGTAACCCTACTCGGGATTGTCAACCGCCAGTAAGCCACAGTTCTTGTTTCTAAATACATTAGAAGCAAATATTACCATTGAATGCAAAAAATCAGAACCAATAATAATGCTACAGGTTGCATCTGTCACTAGAGAACTTGACCTTTTCTGTAACTAACTCTCAAGTTTCCCATTAAGTGGGAGAGGGAATCACGAACCTGGGCTGGATGAACATACAACGAATAAATTCAGTTGAGTCTAAACCAGGTTAGAGCAGACCCAGGTCCCCTGTGGTCCTCCCTCCCCAGATAACGAGGACATTTCCTCCCCAGTGCTGTTCAGACCTACCTGTATATACGCCATCTTCACTAGGTATCACATTAGTTCCCAGCACAGCCTGAGCATGGCGTCTCTCTCCCCTTTGCCCTCAACAACAACAAAAAGACGTGACTTGTTTGCTAGATGAGCACTGTTCATTCCTTCTCCCCCTTGCTGCTCACTGCCTCTCCATAATGATCAAGGATTCTTTCCCCGTATTTTTTTTTAAGCACAGAGGTGTTGATTATTTCGTTTGTTTCTAATATTTCTTGTATGGTTTTCTGGGTTCTCAGGCTCTCTGTGCTGCGAGGGATGTGTTCTGTCAGCCTGTCACTTGCTGCATGATTGATTTCCCGCTTTTCCTTCTTCCCTATGGTAGGCTGGTGGTGAATTTCCCCCTCTTAGGCAGCAGCTGCAGCAGACTTTGCACTTCCAGAGATCTGGATTCCCCTCTCTCAGTGCATCTCTCCTTGGATTTGTTTTTCCAACTTAAAGCCTGAGGCTGAATCCGGGGGAAGTATCTCCTGCAAACAGCATCATCCATCTGTCTGCAACCAGATGGACAAGAGACTTTGAAACAGCAACATGTAGGAGGGTCCTTTTTGTCACAGAACAAGAAGCAAAACGTGTCTGAAACCTATTGGTGATCATTTTCCACCCGCAAACCAAAAACCTTGCTCTTATTTCAAATTATGTGTGACCAGGTTAGATATTTATATATTGAAAGGGAATGGTGTATTGAAGGATACTCTTTCATGATGAGTTTCCAGAAGGACCTGCAATAAATCATACCGAGGGTACCTACCACCATCTATAGAGAATGCTGTCAATGTGCAGTGCACACGGTCATTTCATGTACACAAGGAAGCTGACATAAGTATGAGTAGAGGGCACTGCAATGTACATTTTGCCGTGTAAGATACTGAAAGAACCATCACCTTAATAACCCTTTGATTTGCCAGCATGCACCTCTCATTTCTATTTTTATAATTAAAGCGGGCATTAATTACGCCTTTCCCCCTCTTACAAAGGGTTTAGAAGAAGTATTTCACTACAGCTGTTCCGCAATAGGTTGATTGCGTTTTTTAATTTGGGGAAAGTGGTATTGTTAATTGGTAGAGCTAATGAAAAGAATTCATTAATAAATGAAGACGACTCGTCTGTAGATTGCATGTGTTTGCATTACGGGGCGGAGCGCAGGTTCCTTTGGAAGCGGAATGCAAGTGTCAAAGCTGCAATTGCAACAGGTCTTGTGCGGAAAAGCAGAACAGCGACATCCAGAGGACAAAGTGAAAAACTTCAGGGAACTGGAAAACATTTCCGAAGCTTACGAATCAACTGAGAGGACACAACTCTATCTGGATTAGACTGGCTTCATAACACACCCATATCACATGCTGGTAGAGTGCAGTACACTACAGGGCTAGTAAAACCTTATCTAGTGCAATTAACTAACAGGTCTTAGTGGAAGTGAATGTAGCTAAATATGAGTTTTATATCATTTTCATAGGTGTACTATTTGACACCAGCAACCTGCATTATTATTGCTGTACCCCTTCAAAAAACAAGGATTGAATCAACAAGGACTAAACTGTAGAATTAATTGTAACAGAAACATCCAAACCATGCATTGTGACTGGATCTTTAAAAGAACTGGATAATTTTATGAACATTAGTTCACGAGATAGAATAAGGATAACAAAATCTTAAAGATCATATCATATAAGGAAGGAATTTTTAGCCTAACATTGCATATAATACCTTACTAGGATTTTTTTTTTTTTACTGTCTGACGAAGGCTATTGCTGGAGGCAGGATATCAGACTACATGGACCAATGATCTGATCTATTATGGCAAGTCTGATGTTCCTAAACAGACTATAACTAACTAGAAAGCAAGCCACGAAAAACAAGGACATATGAGGTGCTCAACTAGACTTAAAACTAATTGGGATGGGAGTGGAGAAGGATAAGTCTTAACAGAGAACTCTCATTTAGTCATCAGTCTAGTCTATTGTAGTTACAATAATACTAATAATCCTATTGTCGTTTAGGTTGATTTAGTGTTTTCATTGTAACGCCCCGGGGGGGGGGGGGGGAGGGCACACCTGCGGTTGTTTAATATTTCAAATATTTCAAAATCATTTGACTGAAGTTTAGCATGCACACTTCTCATGATGTAAAGGATTTTTATTTTATAGGACATGACATGACCAAAGAGTTTAGACAGCTTTAACCATTTAGCTCAGTGCTGTTTCCTCAATGGTGATATATAAACGGCATAGTTTACCTAAAATGAAAACAATATCCAACAGCATGTCAGAAATCCTTTCCTCCTTCTCCATCAGGCAATTTCAGTGTTGTCAAAAATGAAACTGCATTTGAACTCTTACTTTGACCCCCATCAAGTATGACCCCCAACATCAGGGATCGTACATTGGTTTCATCCTGCCCTACTGCTGAATTACAAATCAGAAGTTTGTAAAGGAAAAAGAGCATGAGAAATCAAGTTTAATATTAGGGGTCTGATTCTCTGCTACCTTGCAGAGTTACACCATTCTGATCGGGTAGCATTTTACACGTTGAACTGGCTGTGACAGAGAAATGCCTTGCAGTTCTTCAAAAATTGTGCTAAATGGAGATGAGAAGAGACAAATGTGGAATAATCTATATTGTTAAAACTTTACTTTTGGCCACGTTCATGACTTGGAAGGCAGCAAGCATGCTACCACATGCAAGAACTATATCAGAGCTCTCTAGAGTTCTGCTCTCTGTGCCCATAGTGGTTGGAGGCTTTGCAGACAGTGCCTAAGGCTCTCATCCTGCTCCCACTGAAACTAAGGGCCAGACTTCTCTATGCCTATCTGGGTCATTGTCTTGCAAAGGAAAGCACCTTACTGTTGCTCTCCAGCAACAAGGTGGGGCATTTTGTGCCGGATTTTGGGCTGTGCTTCTTGAGTGCTACCTTTGCACATCCCAAATTATGGCCTTGGCTTAGGGAAGCTCTAATTTAAGTCTCCTGCCTGTGGTTCCCTGTGAAGCTCTCCAGCCGAGCCCTGGTACACCCTTGCAGGAATTTGCACTGGACCCTGGACAGATCTTTGCTACTGGAACCACAACAACAGGCAGCAGGACTAGACAGTTATTGCCCGTGCACCAGCCCCTGGAGGAGGATGCAAAACACACTGAAACAGGGGGTTACATATCCACAAGTAGCCCCATATTACAGACCACAGATGATTACTTAGATATGGCAGATTTTGAGAGACAGTGTAGCTAATGGGATGAGACTTGGCTCTGCCATATTAGATACAGGGGCCCTATTCCCAGCTAGTGTAATCTCTCAATCCTTACTCAATAAGAGTTGCGAAGGGACAGAATTATTGCCATTGGACTGTAGAAGTAGTGACTTTAAATCGTGGTCTTCTGGGTCTTAATCCAGTGCACCTTCCTCTGCACCAAAGGATGTTTTGAAGGGGAAAGAGGAGAAAGATGATAAAAACCATTTTGCTCAGGTCTTGTCCAGAATTTCAGCTGCATGTGGCAGGCTGAAGCGATACGCTAGGGTGGCCTATGTGCTGATGGAACATCGAGCTGCCCGCACGCTTGCTGAGTACAACATGGATGGGAAATCGTAATTGTCAGCTGTTTAGAACTAGGCCCAATTGGAACGGGTTTTCATGGAGACCTCAAGTGGCAACTCCCTCACCCCAGGATTAGCACCCTGCCCCATTTCAATCTCCTGCTGCAAACTATGGAAGAACTGGAGCTCTCCAAAGAAATTATTAACATTTTAGGCAACATAAATATATGAGTCACTATAGCTCCCTATATAATGAGAGAGAGAGAGTCCTTCAGGTGCAGCATTGCTATAGGAGACTTCAGCACTAAAGTTTATATTTAAGGACTTGTTTCTTCTCTCGCTGAAGTCAATGGCAACACCTTCACTGTCTACACTGGCAAGGGGCCCTAGGTTTCTTTTAATAACTATTTCTTTTCCTCCTGAAGACAGCTCCTGTTTTAGAAGCACAATTCCCATAGTTTAAATGTAATCACTTCTCTCTCTTATTCTTGTTTTGGGCTGTGCTGGGCGCACAGTTAAGTTGCGGTGCATGGCATTTCTCAAATTTTTTACTACTTGTTTAATAGAATTTTTTATTCTACAACTAACATATTTCTAAGTCTCAGCATTTAAAATGTCAGCCTTTACTCTGAATAGCTTCACTATTTTCATCTTGATTCACTGCCACCCTAATGGGGCTTACAATAAATGAATAGATGGGGTTTTTCCCATATCACAATACAGTAAAGAAAGGCTTACATCTTTAAAATAGAGTTTTCAACTCATGAAACCATCAAGCAGTGAGTCACATTAAACCAGAACACGTGACATTATGTAAATGGCACATCACGTGTATTGGTGTCCTGCATTTTCATGGTATATTTTTAAAAGAATATAAGTATGGGACTGGGGAAAGAGAGAGAGACTTTTGTAGGTAAAAGATGAGACAGTCATATTTTGTAAATCTGTGGGATTATTCCTCTTGCTCCTACTTAGGCAAAAGTCTTCTCAAGTGCTTTATATACTTATAAACTATAAACAGTTTGACCCCAAAAAGGGAGAGACTCCATGAAATCCATTAGGGACTTTGCTAGTGTTGTTTATTTTCTGTGGAAGGTACCCAAATGCTATGATGATGAGCAGCAGTCAAAAATCCTGAGACATTTCCAGTTTTAAAAAATATGCACAAGTATTTGAATCCATATTTAGGAACTTTTCACCGTGGTTGACTGACTCCTTTAAAAGGTTCCTATATTAGGTTCTCTCATGATATGATAGAGGAATTTTACATATGTGTACAGTTATAGTCCAGAGAATAAATTGGTTCTAAACAGTAGATAAGTATTTATTGTCAACTTTAATTACAAGTCTGCATTTGGCTGGTATGCTGATTAAGCTCAGCTCCTACAGCATTCAGTATAAATAGCTCCATTTCACAGGATGATAACATAACCTTTAGACTCCCTGTGCTGCATGAAATGTGTCATACTGTATATTTTATAACATGTACTCTGTACCTTCTCATGTACAGAATGTGCCTGTAATATATACAGACTTGAAAATCCAGTATTTTTAACTTTTAAATAAACTACGTTAAGTTTTCTATTTTAAAAGTTACTTCCACACAATTGGCCATATTCTCGTCTCACTTGCATTGGCATGAACACAGATCAAGAGTACCTCCAGTTAAATCAGTGGTGCTATATGAATTCGATACTGATTTTCCATGGAGAATCAGGCCCATAGTAAGCCACGAGTGAATATCTCTGAATATGTGCTCGAGACAGAATTCGCATCACAATAAGGTAGCGAATGCTGCCTCTAGTATAGCATATGTTAACTAGGCATATCTGAATCAGCAGTAGACGTGATTAAAACATAGTACAATATCTGGTATATTTTATGTACTATCAAACCCAAGCTAGAAAGCAATTTTTAGCCTGCTGCCATCAAAACAGCACAAGTAAACTGCAAAAGGTGAGTGTCAAACTGAAGGTGGCAAAGAGGAGAATCAGCTGGCTACTTCGTTTGAATCTCGCCAAGGGGTATTGGCAGCATGCATAGACATAGCAATGGGCAGAGTAAGGGAGTAAAGTGTCTGTCCAAGATAAGATGGGGGGTCTTACTCTGCTTTTCCCCATGCTGAGCCCTTATCATAGTTCCCTTACTGCTGAGCCTGCTGAAATAATCTGCTAGCATTAGGTCTTAAAATAAGTCTCCTATCTCTAGCTATTTTTTAAACATGGCAAACCATTGGAGATGGTGCTTGCCCACTGCTCTTGGCAGCCCTTTAAAGGGCTTGATTCTGCCATGGTGACAGGTCTAGCTTCACTGCACCATAGCCTAACTTCTTATTTATATCCCCCGTTCCAGAGGTTTATTGAGTAACATGCTCTGCTGCTGGCAGGATTTCACTCCAGCATAGTTCTCCCTCAACTGCTCACTTGGCCTTTATGTATCCAGGTGTTTGCAGCTTCTACTTCAAGTCAGTCCTAGGTATTTATATGCTGCCATTACCAATTATTATTTATATGCCTCCATTACCATAGTATCTGAGCACCTCCCAATCTTTAAAGTATTTATCTTCACAACACCCTGTGAGGTAGGAAATACTGTAATCCCCATTTTACAGATGGGGAACTGAGGCCCAGAGATACTATGGGTATGTCTATACAGGCTGCAGCAGAGAGATTCCCAGCCCAGGTCAACAGACAATGGGTGTGTCTAGATTGCAGTTTAGGCTGGAGCTCAGGCTCCGAAGCTTAGGGAGGGAGGTGTTGTCCCAAGCTCCAGCTAGAGCTGTAATTCCAAAGCACTGTTTAAACAGCTATTTTTAGTGCACTCACAGAAGTCCAAGTATCGACCTGGGCTGGGAGGCTCCCTGCCGCAGGCTGGCACAATCTAGGCAGACATAATCTGTGTGACTTGCCCAAAGTCATCCAAGAAGCGTGGGAAGGTCAAGAAATTGAACCTGGGACTTCAAAGTACCAGACTAATGCTCCAACCACTGGGCAATCCTTTCTCCCTAGTTCCCATCTATGAGAACTGCCACATAGCTGACAGAATTTCCATCAGCTCACTCCCTTTGGAGCAGGGAGAGGTTGCCCCCATATCCCTCAGAATGACCAGGGGATTCAGCCTCAAATCCTGAGGTTCTACAAGAACCAGAATCTAGGGTTCTGCAAGAAACTAAGGCAGTCCATGCTTCAACTTAGCCCCTACAATACAGAATACTCTACACAGCCCATGCAAAACCTTGACCTCTCTGTACTGAAACTGTGAATTGAGGGGCCATGATCATTGTGATGGTGACTTTTGTGATGCCTACTGGGGACTGAACTGAAGACAGTAGATCTGAAGTGGATGGATTTGAACAGGTGGCCTAGAGGGCAAAGACAGGGTAGCCCAGTTCCACAAGTCACCTGGCCTTCTGTCTTGACAGTCTCTAAATTACTTCAATGACACCGTCTATACCTGCGAATACACACACTTCCAGATCCGAGATCCATTTCACATGCTCCTTTGCTTATACCCTGAAGGTAATAGCCAGCTGTTCTTTATATTTCTTTTGTCCCTGTTGTTCTTCTCTGTAATTTTCCTCAGCATTATCCCTTTCTAGTTTAATATTATCTGCCCACCCATTTCTCTTTTTTGTTGCGTCCTTTGCATCCCTCACATCTTCCTTGCCTCTCTAAAACATAATAAAGAATTAGCTGCCAGACTGCCTGCTCTCCTCCTGTTCTTTTATTGTGCCCTTTAACGCACTATTCTGCTTTGCTTCAGAAACAGCCTCTGCTACTTCCACATCTTCTGCAGTGCATCTGGATTATTATCAGGCCACCTGTCCGCTCCCTAATTGGCAGTATCAGTAAAAGCACATTTTTCTCTTTTCTTTAAATCTCCAGATGAAGGGCCTAAATTTGATCTAAAAACCTCAGATCCCCACTGCCTGTCATTTATAATGTACTTGCGTGCACTGTAGAATCACAGTTACGCTCTTCCCCTCATACACACTTTCTATTTGGTCCTTAACATACGATCTGTCAAGAACTGTTATTGAACGATGCTGAAGCAGAGTTTGAAAATGCAGCCAAAAGCACACAGCCTCTCCTAAACCATGTCCCTTTAGGAAGTATGTTCTGTATATTGTTTTACCAAGTACATAAAACACAAATACTTGAAGGAACATGTTCCTAAGAGCTGGTCTTCACGAGAACCTTAGGTTGTGTTAGAACTAGACTTTGCAGAGTCATGTTAACTAACATGATATTGACCATAATTTATCAACAGTCAATGTAGAGAGGGCACCGCAGATCAACTCCTCCCCCTCCCTCCCAGCGCCTCCCGCCTGCTAGATATCAGCTGGTCCGCAGTGTGCGGGAGGTGCTGGGAGGGAAGGGGGAGGAGCAGGGATGGGGCTTGCTCAGGGGAGGGGGTGGAACTGGGAGAGAAGAGGCAGCAAAGGGGCGGGGTAGAGTGGAGGTAGGAAAAGGTGGGGGTTTGGGGGCAGGGGTGGAGTGGGGGCAGGGCGTGGGACTGAGCAGGGGTTGATTGCCCCTGGAGAAATTTGGCAGCCAGAGCCTGTGCAAATACATGAATGGAAACTAGGTTCCTTTTAGAGCATACCAGCAAGCTACAGGGGGCAGTTAGAACGCAGCACATTAGAGTGCTTCACAAATCACACCCCTCCGATGTCCTTTGCTGCACCATGCAGACAATCCAGATCTCCTGACTCTCAGGCTACCACTTTAGCCATAAAACTGACTATCCTCTTCAGAATCTTTTGTCACTGTTTCCACCATAAGAACAGGGAAGGATAGTCCAGAGCTAGGGCCTAGGATGGTGGGAGACCTGATTCAATTCCCTGTTGTGCCACAGACTTCTTGCGTGACCTTCCGCAACTCACTCAGCGCTCTGTGCCTCAGTTCCTCATCTGTAAAATGGTAATAATATTTCTCTACCTCACAGGGCATCATGAGGATAATACATTAGAGATTGTGAAGTGCTTTGAGATCTACAGATGAAAGCACTATAAAAGAGATTAATGAGGGTAGGTATTATTCATCTAAGAGGGGACAGACCTGTCCCCATTGAGTTCACTCAAGATCATCCATTTAAAGTCTTGTGGATAAACAGTAAAGTAACTATGAAGAATTTTTGGTTATATATTATAGACTTACTGCTGACTCATCTTAGCAGAACATTTCTCTCCCCTAAAATACGTGAAAAGTATTTCTTGCAACAAGAAACTCATTCTGTTTAATTCACATTCATTCCTATTTAATAAGTCATTCAATAATTCTTTTCTGATTCATAAGAACATATAAAATCATTATTATTAAAACAGACTCAAAAAAGAGGAACAGAATAGAGAATTAATTAGCTCAAACAGACTTTCTCGACTCCAATAGTGATCTAAAAATACTGGTTAGCATAAAACGGCAGGGCCTCATATGGGGCAATCACTTTATTATATGCAAAATCATGTAAAATGTTTAAGTATAAATTATTTTTAAACCAACCCAGCAAAGCCTTTATAATTGGACCCCTGGACTGCACAGCTATGAAATGGGAATTTGTCAAAAGATATTTTAAGCTGCAGAATATTAAAAAGAAATTTTAATGAGAAAAAAATCATTACATGATTGCCAAAAACAGAAGATTTAACTCATGTTGCTCCAGAGCTTTACAAATTCACCAGCTTCTGGGCATTTAATAGGATTAATCAGTTGTCAACGTCAAATCATTCTCATATTGGAGATGCACACAAGTTTACTTTAAAAATAAACAGATGGTAAGAAGCAAGAGTCATTTATAATCAAAGATTTTTATCATCATCATCTCATGTCTTCCTAGCAGACTCTGTTACTAGTGTCTCACTATTGTCCTACCAAGCAGATATGCAAAATATAAAACACAAACACTACATTTTAAAGACATAACTATTATATAATATTGTACTCCAGTACATCTATGACATAAGAAATATTCAGTAACAATTTGTTCTCTGTTTTTCTGAAGGACTGCAATTTTGTCAAGTATGAATTACAGATACACTGAGTATGCTCTTCTTTTTCACCCTGCCTTGTCTTATATGGGCCTGATGTCAAACAAATATTTGAGACCACATCCTGAAGTTCTCATTCAATCCTTACTTAGGCAAATGTCACTAAGTTCAACAGGTGAGGAGGCTGTGAAGCCAACACAACAAACAGAGTTAAAGGAAATCGGCCAATTTCTTTTGGAGTACAAACTTCAGTTCATGATGCTTATGGAACTTAACTGGAGATGGACCCAAACTGAACTCTCGTGTCTTAACATCTGACCTTTTGGAAAGTTCAGATTTCAATTGACACATTGTAGCCAACCCCCATCTTCATCATAGGCTCACCAAAATCCCACATCCAAATGCCTCCAAACTTTGGATCTGGCATGGAACTTTGCAGTTGAAGGTCATCTCAACTTCTAACCGAAGGAACTTTTATTCTTAGATTTTTGAGCCAGGAGGGATCATTAGATCATCTAGTTGGAGGCCACAGAATTTTACCCAAGTACCCCTATATTGAGCCCAATGACTGGTGTTTGACTAAATCATGTCCCAGAAAGGCAGTCTTTATTTTAAAACATTTTATAAAAATCCCCTGAGCAGCTCTCAAAGCTTCTCCTTAGTGAAGGTTGAATCTCGTCCTCCAAGTCCTCCCACACTCCCAACCAAACTCTATAGTCCTCCTTCCAATATCCCAATCAGTGAGAAATGGGCAACTACACACATACCGCACAGGGTGGGGGGAGGGGAAAAAAAAGAGACAGTTTAATATTAGTAAAGACCCTTCCCTGGACCTTAGCTGGGAGGGACCATCCAACAACCTTGCTAACAAATCGCTGGTTCAAATGAACTGCCTGAAGTGAATGCCCGATTAGATGAAGTAGAATGAAATAGAATTCCCACCCACCTCACAGCTGGGAGAAATCCATTTAATGCATCCAGGGTACAATCATGTGTCCATGCCTTTAGAATGCACCAGAATCCACGAAAAGGTTATCAAGGTATTTTGGAGGAAGAAACCTATCCTCATAGCAACCCCTTCCCACTTCCGCCTCTGCAAATTTACACAAATCACTGGAAAAAGAAAATGCACAACATAGGAGCCCCTGAAAATATACATACAGGCCACTCTTAAGCAACAAACACATTCCCACACTGCATATAACTCAACTTATCTTTCATGCTACTTTATGTCCAGACTTCAGGCTTTGATTCAAGCAACACATTTTCCATCTGACATACACTTTCTGCTCCTCTACCCATAAACCTCGGAAGAAGCATTCCACTCTCTGATCTCTGTTTGTGCTGTAACCCTAATAACCCCTTGAGTTTGAGGAGGCTGGGACCAGAGGTGGGAGGGAGCATGAGAAAGTGAGGGGCAGCAGTGTTCATTGCTAATGATAAACACATACTCAAATAGAATATTGTGTAAACCCTTCACAAGCAGACACAAATAGGGTTAAATACTGTGTTCACAGCGTTCTCTTTGACTTCAGTAAGAGCCCTGCACTTGTAACAAGGACCCTGTCTCTAGAAATATCACTTCACTACCCTTTGAAAGGCAGCCATTTCTTAGGTGGATGGTGATTAAGGGGACAAAACAGCAGCTAAGGACAGGACCAGAAGAATGTTTTATCCAGTTGAAACTGTAGGAGAAGTTTCAGATAAGCAGAATATAGAACCCAAATGTGATCTATTTTTCTATGAAAGTTAGAGACTCAAAATATTTCAGTCTTGAAAATTTAGACTACTCAAAAAATAGTAAAGTCTATATCGAGGGTAATTCTAATCCCAGTTATATGGATGTAAATCCAGGACAATTTCAGGGACATCAGTTGAGCTATTCCAGATATATACCAGTTTAACTGGATCAGGTTCTAGCTCCTTCTGTTTTTATGTTATTTCCTGCCTTACTGCCCCCACCCCTTTCCTTCAGTCTTATTTCAATGCATCCACTCGTTTCCACTGTGGTTCATGTGGCAGCAAATTCTGTGCCGGCTTTGGATCGTCACACGTAAGGGTATGTCTACACTGCAATCCCAGGTGTGATTGTCACAAGCCGGCATACATCCGCTAACTTTACCCATGCCATCGCAGCTGATCATAGCAGTGGAGCTGCAGCAGCATGGGCTCCCAATGCAAGTACGTGCCCAGGGTCCCCTGCGTACAGCCTGTGCTGAAGCCCATCCCGCTGCACCTGCACTGCTAGTGTAGCCACGATAGCACAGACAAAGCTAGCATGAGTATGTCTATCACACCTCAGAGTGCAGCGTAGTCATACCCCAGGACAATAAATAATACATACTTCAATTCTTAATTAGAGCTGCTTGACAATAAGGCTACATTGCACTGCAACAATATAGGCAACTCTTTCTCATGGCAATGTAGGAGCATTGAAAATTGTTGGTCTATGTGCATTATGTGTTGGAAACTATAAGCGTGCGGACTCACCCCTGCGGCGCCTCCTGCTGGTAGTCGTCGGGCATTAGCTCGTCCAGCCACCGGAGCGCCCTCTGCAGGCCGGTGATCCGCTTTACTGCCAGCCCCCATGTCCCTCCCAGGACCCGGTGCCCCTTTCTCTGGGGTGCTGGCCCCCCTGGCAGTACCCCCACACTCTCAGGTTCGGGGTTTCCCCACCCAGGGAACCCCCACCCGCTAACCCCACCTCAGTCTGGGCTACTGCCAGGCCCCATCTAGCCCCACTCTCTGGGGCAGACTGCAGTATATAAGCCACTCATCACAGGGAAGGGGGTTCAGGACCTGCTGCCTCTACATACCCATGGGCTGCCCCTCTGCAACCCTGCACCTATTCAGCCTGTAGTCAGGCCAGCATCCTGGGGCTTTCGAGGCCAGAGCTCCCAGCCCCTCTGGCCCTTCCCCAACCCAACCCTAATCTAATCTAGGCATCCTGCCCTGCAGCCAGGCCCTTCTCCCTCTACAGGCAGAAGGAAACTGTCTGGACTCTTGGCTCGCAGCCTCTTATAGGAGCCAGCTGGGCCTGACTGGGGCATGGCCTCAGCTGAGCCTACCTTCCCCTATCAGCCCAGGCTTCTCGCCACAGCCACAGCCCTCTCCAGGCTGTTTTAAGCCCTGAAGGGCAGGAGCGGGTGCCTACCCCACTACAGAAACATTAACAAGGGTCTCATTGAAAAATTTCAAACCATCTGGTAGGCAGGTGATTGCTAGAGCTGCACATAATCTTTGTATTTGAGGCGTCTGAGCACTGCGGCTGACACGACACCGCTCTGAGATCCCACGGAGTTCCTCAGAGTGCTCTCTCACAAAGGAGCACTTCAGAGGAACGTTTCAGTGCACAGCAGCTACGTTATTTTTCAACAGCCTCTTCACTCCTCGCATAGCCTACATGCTCTTATACTGAAATATCAACATTCACAGAGGATGTCTATGAATGTTTGGCCTCCTGTATATCACAGGCCATTACATTTCACCCAGTCAGCCTGACACTGAGCCCAGTGATTTGTGTTTGGCTAAGAAAGGCATCCGGTTTTGCCCTTCCAGAAAGGCATCTGGTTTTGCTCTGAAGACATCAAGAAATGGAGAATCCATCACTTCCCTTGGTAGTTTATTCCAATGGTTATCCACCCTCACGATTATAAATTTGTGCCCTATTTCTAATTTGAGTTTGTCTGGCTTCCAAGGGAATATCTACAAAATACAATAGCTAATGCCACAAAGAAGCGGCACTTCCCCAGTATTTAGGATGGGACTCAGCAGACCAATAAGTATTTTCGCCAGATGTGCCTAAAGCACCATAACTTTATGTTACTGCTGTCCCAGGGGTGTATCATAACACATTTCCACTTCGGAAACAACCAGCACTGGCCAATTCAGTCAGTAGTTTGAGATGCTTCTGGATTCCTTGCCAACACTAACCTTTCACATAGCATTACTCAAGGAAGCTGCTTTCTACCCTCTATGGTTGGCTAGGAGACTCCATTCCAAGACGATGGGCAATGACCTGGCTTATTATACACACCTTCAACACCTACCATCTGGACTACAGCAATATGAAATACCTGGGCATGAAGCCATCAGCTCTTCGGAAACTCCAACTCATACAGAATGCTGCAGTGCATCATCTCAGCAGCACGGGCAACCATGAGCCCATCACCCCTGACTTCCACTTTCCACACTAGAACAGTCACATTTTAAGGTCTTGCTCTTGCTCTTAAAGGCACTCAATGGCCTGGGTGCAGCATATCCAGAAGATCACATAAGGTTGCAGGATGGAGACCATAACTGACAACTCCTCTCCTCTGGCACAATAGCACTTTTACCATAAGGATGAAGCTTGTCTGTGCAGAAGACAGTTTTCTCAGGGGTCAGTTTGAGACTGTGGAATGAACTCCCACAGGGACTAGGCACCACCACAAACCTCACCATCTTCTGCTCCAGGTGCAAGGTGCACTTCTTTGACTAACACACAGAAAATGGTGTGTAACTTTAAAAAAAAAAAAAATTCCCCCTCCCCCCAAATACACACACACACAGTTGTACCTTTGGGGAAAGGATGAGAGAAAGAACACACCTCACCTGACAGATGAGGCACATTGCTTAATGCACTACTGAAAGGAGCTTAGATGCTACGCTGATGAAGGAGATATAAGAACCTATATAAAATAGGGAATAGGACTATTCTCAAGGTTTTTAAATGGCTATATTATAGCTATTTTCTGAAAGCTTTTTACATTTCTGCTCCCTCCATAGTTAGCAGCTACGGAGCTGATCCTGGACCCTTTGAAATATATGGAAAACCTTCCGTTAACTTTAGTGGGAGCAAGGTTTTGCTCTAAGAGCTTACAGCCTAAGAAGTTGCTCACATAAGTCACTGGGTTTTGTTACTGCTCTGATTGGCTCAGCCTAACTTGCAGTCAGGAAGAGGGCTTGCAGAATATGTCTAGCCAGCTTTTTAGAGCAAGTCTCCCAGACCAGATTAACAGACTTGGGGCAGTGGGGCTTGCCCTAGCGCTCCCAGAATAGCTGTACAGACAGTGCTTTGAAGTGGGGCTTGGGATCTGAAGCCTAAGAACTTCCAGCCCGAGCCCCCGTTTCAAAGCACTGTCTATAAAGCTGTTTTAGAGCACTAGCATGAGCCCTGCTACCCAAAGTCTGCTGACCCAGGCTGGAAGACTTGCTCCCACTCTGGCCAAAATGCTGAGTAGACATACCCTCAGGGGCAGGTAGCATTGTAAGAGTAGGAGGAGGGACTCAGAAAGCATTAATCCTTGTCCTTGGGGATGTGCACAGGTTTTGCCCAAGGCCTCTTTCATTCCAAACCCACTGCCCCCCAACCCGCTCCAAAGAGCCATAGGCTGCTGTCAGATTTATTTGCCAGTATGTTTCCCAGACCTGAAGAAGAGCTGTGTATAAGATTGAAAGCTTGTCTCTCTCACCCACAGAAGCTGGGCCAATAAAAGAGATTACCTCACCCACCTTGTCTCTAAGTTTTATTGACAGGCTGCAGGGTTTAAATTTAAACTTCTCCTCTCCAATTCATGTAAACTAATTGTGTGCACGAGTGATCCCTGAAGCAAAGAGCATGGTCAGATCCTGGTCTGCTTTCTTTAGCTGCCTCTGTGCCAAGACACTTCCCGAGAGAGCGGGAAGCTCCATGCCACTGCTCTATCAGGCAGTATCCTGCCCCATATAAAAAAAATACCATTTACAGCACCGATACTGGAGCATACTAGCTTAAGATGTGCTTACTGCCACCATTTGAGTGACTGTAACTCAAATACAAACACAGGCACCATACTCCATGTGTGTGTTTGCAGTATTCCCCCCTCCAACTCCACCTATTAAATGGAAAAAGGGGAAATACAACTTAATGTAGCAATCCTTCCTCTTCCCTACTACAGAATGAGAAGGAATCACTAGAAATACCAGTTGCCTACCCATTGAAATAGAATTTCTAACACCCCACACACATAGAATTTCATGAATGAGCATGGTCTAATGGTTAAAGCACAAGCCTGGGAGTCAGCAGATCTGTGTTCCAGTACGATTCCTGCGACACCTCAGGAAACTCCTGGATTAAATCTATAAAACAAACAGTTGTCATTAAATTTACTTCAGAGATGCTTACTTTGTTTTGCATCTTCCATACAGTTTGGATCACAAAATGTTTTAAAGAATTAAACAGTAATAATAATACTTTGCTTTCGAATAGTGTCTTCCACCTGAGGATTTCAACATGCTCCACAAGCGTTAATTCCAGATTTGTATCTATAATAATGTTTTGCACTTCAGTAGCACCTTTCATCCAAGGCTCTCAAAGTTCTTCATGGATACTAATTCAGCCTAATTACAACCTTCAGTAGAAGTATTATACCTATTATGCAGAAAGGGAAACTGAGGCACAGAAATCCCTGCCTGAAGTCAGTTACTTGTAGAACTGGGAATATAAGCCAGAAACTCTGACTCTCACTCCCCACTTTTAGCCCATCAGTTATATCACGTCCATCACCACGGTATCCGAGTTATATTATTCTTTGCATTGTGGTAGCACTGAAGAGCCCCAGTCACGGACCACGGCCCCATCGTTCTGGGTGTTGAATAAACACAGAATGAAATAGTCCCCAAAACAAAGCGCACACAGTTTATGTGCCTATGAACCACCATACAGTACTGTAGTACAAGAAATATGAATGAAGTAACAGATTTAGGCGATCAACTTCTATGACAGCATACCAGAGTGAAAAAATCATTTTAAAAATTAGGAAAAATGGATTGAGAGGTTCATCCTCCTAAATTCTGATATTCTGAGAGTCTTAGATTCATCTATTATTCAGAACATTTCAATAGCTTTTGTAAAGCAGAGATGGCCAAGCAGCTAAAATAGTTTCTGTGAAAGTATTTACAGTCTGGGTAGGAAGATTACTTTGAGAAACACTCATGATTCATAATCCGTATGACTAGTCTGAGCTTCCTCTTTTCAAATCTAGAGAGACAAGCGAGCCTCCAAGAGGAGATAAGATGTTCAAAATAATGCACTTTAATCTGTACTCAGCGAACCCACTCTATAGTATATCCCTGCACCGCTGTCTCTTTTTAATAGGAATCCATCCACTGTTCAACAGGAAGGAGAGCAGAGCACTGCCTGGAGCAATCACTGCCTCTACGATACAACTGCATTTGCTCCAACCCCTCAGACAGAGACAAACACCTACAAGATCTCTATCAAGCATTCTTACAATACCCACCTGCTGAAGTGAAGAAACAGATGGACAGAGCCAGAAGAGTACCCAGAAGTCACCTATTACATGACAGGCCCAACAAAGAAAATAACAGAACGCCACTAGCCATCACCTTCAGCCCCCAACTAAAATCTCTCCAGTGCATCATCAAGGATCTACAGCCTATCCTGAAGGACAACCCATCACTCTCACAGATCTTGGGAGGCAGGCCAGTCCTTGCTTACAGACAGCCCCCCAACCTGAAGCAAATACTCACCAGCAACCACACAACAGAACCACTAACCCAGGAACCTATCCTTGCAATAAAGCCCATTGCCAACTGTGTCCACATATCTATTCAGGGGACACCATCATAGTGCCTAATCCCATCAGCCACACTATCAGAGGCTCATCCACCTGCAACTACCAATGTGATATATGCCATCATGTGCCAGCAATGCCCCTCTGCCATGTACATTGGCCAAACCAGACAGTCTCTACGTAAAAGAATAAATGGACACAAATCAGACGTCAAGAATTATAACATTCAAAAACCAGTCGGAGAACACTTCAATCTCTCTGGTCACTCGATTAGAGACCTAAAAGTGGCAATTCTTCAACAAAAAAACTTCATAAATAGACTCCAACGAGAGACTGCTGAATTGGAATTAATTTGCAAACTGGATACAATTAACTTAGGCTTGAATAGAGACTGGGAGTGGATGGGTCATTACACAAAGTAAAACTATTTCCCCATGTTTATTTCCCTGCCCCCTCCACTGTTCCTCAGACATTCTTGTCAACTGCTGGAAATGGCCCACCTCGATTATCAGTACAAAAGGTTCCCCCCCACCCCCCTCCCCATCTCCTGCTGGTAATAGCTTATCTTAAGTGATCACTCTGGTTACAGTGTGTATGGTAACACCCATTGTTTCATGTTCTCTATGTATATAAATCTCTCCACTGTATTTTCCACTGAATGCATCCGATGAAGTGAGCTGTAGCTCTCGAAAGCTTATGCTCAAATAAATTGGTTAGTCTCTAAGGTGCCACAAGTACTCCTTTTCTTTTTGAGGATACAGACTAACACGGCTGCTACTCTGAAACCAGAAATAGAGGAATGATTCATTTCCTCTATAGCTGCTGTTCCAGTGCTAACTTATAGAGGAAGTGGAATGTCTATATTGGTCATGCCAACAAGAATTAAACAACTCAACATTTTAAATGTACACAAGCCTAATGGAAATGCACAGTTCTTTATTTGTAGAGCTCACTACATTTAAAAGGTGAATACACTGTACTATTGTACTGGATAGCATCCACCAGTCAAAATCCAAGAATGAATAATACTTCTCGTTTTCCAAACACTCCATCCAAAGACAGGTTAAAACATTTCGGAGAGTTTTAATTCTGCATGAAACAAGATTGGCAAGAATAAGAGCCAAGGGCTGCCCTCCCCTTACGCCCCCCGGCCCAATAAACTTTGTTTATCAACAGGATCTAGATACAACCAAACTTTCTTTGCCCAGTATTTATCATCTTTTCCACTGCTTGAAACTAAAGAGCAAGCATGTTAAGAAATGGTTTAATCAGCTGTCTACCTTATTTTTCCTCTTCTTTTACTCTAACCGTAGCCTTCACTAAGTATCCATATAACCTTAGCAAGCTTGCCCATATCTTCCCACCTCCTAATCTCCCTATTAGTTACTCCCCTGGTTGCATTATGCCTGAAGTTATTTACAAGTTCCTTCTGCCAGTGATCAGGGCTTTTCATATTGATTGTGATGCATCTACCACACTTGTGGGCACCATTAAAATACAGGCTGAAGCCCACTGTGAAAATGCCAAGCTAAAAAAAGGAACTGACCCTTTTTGCAGAAGTGTTTTGTTTGGTTTTAAAGAGAAAGTATAGCAGTCAAGAAATACATATTCAATTTCCAGGTCTGCAACAGTCCTCTTGTGAGACAGTGCAAATCGCTTACCTTCCTGAAGCAGTTTCCCCACCTGTTAAAGGGGAAATGATACTACTTCCCTACTTTAGGGGTTGGGTACAAAGAAGCTTAAAGGCATCAGTTTATCACCTGCACATCCACCAATGTGATATATGCCATCATGTGCCAGCAATGCCCCTCTGCCATGTACATTGGTCAAACTGGACAGTCTCTACGTAAAAGAATAAATGGACACAAATCAGATGTCAAGAATTAACATTCATAAACCAGTCGGAGAACACTTCAATCTCTCTGGTCACGCGATTACAGACATGAAAGTTGCGATATTACAACAAAAAAAACTTCAAATCCAGACTCCAGCGAGAAACTGTTGAATTGGAATTCATTTGCAAATTGGATACCATTAACTTAGGCTTGAATAGAGACTGGGAGTGGCTAAGTCAATTATGCAAGGTAACCTATTTCCCCTTGTTTTTTCCTACCCTTCCCCCCCCACCCACCCCCGTTCCTCAGACGTTCTTGTTAAACCCTGGATTTGTGCTGGAAATGGCCCTCCTTGATTATCATACACATTGTAAGGAGAGAGTGGTCACTTTAGATAAGCTATTACCAGCAGGAGAGTGGGGTGGGAGGAGGTATTTTTTCATGCTTTGTGTGTATAAAAAGATCTTCTACACTTTCCACAGTATCCATCCGATGAAGTGAGCTGTAGCTCACGAAAGCTTATGCTCAAATAAATTGGTTAGTCTCTAAGGTGCCACAAGTACTCCTTTTCTTTTTGCAAATACAGACTAACACGGCTGTTACTCTGAAAAGGCATCAATGTTTGTAGTGAACTTTTGACAGTCTCAGACAAAGCACAAAGTGTTATGTGGATATCAATAGGTCCTGCAATGTACGTGCAGAGCTAAGAAAATAAATAATAAATTATGTTCTATTCATAAATTTCAGTGGAAGATTGTTGGTTTAATATAATGTTTGGGACACATAACCAAAATAAGACATGCTAGGCCCAAAAATGCTTAGACACTTCCACACATGGGCATAGGTACTGCATAGGTTAAACACTAACCATATCTACTAGAAACATGGCTATGGAAACCCCATTCACAAACAGATCCAAAGAGAGGTTCAACTCCTCATATCCTGGGGTATTAAATTACGTACCCATTATAACAGGAGTCACCAAAAGTCTTCAAATGGGTGGAGAGTTGTACATTAGAAGATCACTGAGTACTGCAGTGAATACATAGCATGAACACTAACTATTCCCTCACCTATATTTTGAAGATCTATATATCTTGATTATTTTCATGATCTGAATGGAAACAGAGCTATTCATCTCTCACCTGTTAACTACACAAAGTTCATGTCCTCCTTTGTGAAATTTCAGCCCCATTGTGTACCTGTCAAGTTTTCCCACATGTTTAATAAGGAAGGTACAAAGGAACTAACCTAAAAGAGCAAACTACAAACATTCTGCTGTTTGAGTGGTTCTGAATGCATAAGAAAGTGCTTTTTCCATCAGGCACCTGTAACTTGCATTACCAGTACTTAATCAGTAAGTCCCTGCCTAACTTGTCTGCATTACAAGGTTGATATTTTCACATGGATGAAAAAATTTTAAAACAAATGTCTTCTATGGGTTGGACACAAACAGACTTTTCTTTAGTACCAAGCCTGAGTGTCATTAGTCCATCTAATTTTTTCATTAATGAAAATGTATTATGAAAGGAAAATTGCATGCTCTATTAATGTTTTCTGCTCAAGAGAAACCCAGGACTGGAACAGGAAGTGGTTGGAGTACTGCAGGGCAGAGGGTAGAGATAAGCTTTACGCACTGACCAACATAATCACCTCAAAACGTTAATTAAAACGAAAACAAATCCAAATACTCCCCACAAACTTTGATCAGTGAATGTGCAATAATGGCACAAGAAAACATCTGTTAGTGAGCTTCCAGTCAGTTCAGTCGACCGAGTAATCCAATTGGCTGAACATTCCTCAGTGCTTTATAAAATGGGTTCTTGGACTACTTGATTTTTTCCCTACAAAAAAACTTTTATTTGTGGGGAAGGGAAAAATACTTAAGATAATTCATCTGAAGTTTAACTTGTATTTTAACATATTAAAGGTTCAGATCTTGTTGATCCCATTTTCTAATAGAGTACATTGGCACGAGCAACAACAATATGGTTTTAGCATCCTACGTAAGATGAATGAGGGAGGATATCCTCCGATTCACCCACTAGCTTCAGTGGAAGTTGTCCACGTGAAACAATGACAAAATAAGGTCCATGCAGTTTGTAACTCCGAAACAGACATGTGTACACATGTAATGCCTGTACAGCTTGCACAAAGTTCTGTTCACTAGGAGTGAAGTCCTAAGCCTCTGTGCAAATCCCAAGCAAGCAGGCTTTTTGTGGGGACCCAATCAGGAAAACAGAACTGGCCCCTCCCTAACCTGAAAACAGCACAGCCAGTGTGACAACAACTTGCAGCAACATTCATGGCCCAGTCTGCATCCCTTAGCATGGAATTCTGGCAATGGACCCAGTTTGTGGATCTATTGGCCAAGCTTCAACCTCTCTCCTGGTCCTTCCACAGCATCCTTATTCACAGTCCCAAGGAGCGTGCCGTCAGGACAGGTCTTCCCACGTGCAGAGGAACCTCCTGCAATCTCCAGGATTTCACCCTTAGGTAATACAGTATCAGGTTCACTGCTATTTGAGTAAATTCTACTTGATAGAGAAGTTATCTTTTGCCACAGAATCACTGTTAAATCACTTAGCCACAGAGGTTTCAAAACAGCTGTTTATTAATATACAGTGAAATATTAAAAATGAGTAACAAAACTCCAACTTTTTGCAGAGGCAATAAAAGTGCACATGTATTTGGATATTAAAATAGAAGAGTTTATGAACATTTGTTTCAAACAGGCTAACATTTTAAGCATATAAACACTTTCTTAAAACAATAGCAGCTGAACAACACTTAGTTAAATCTTTGGTCTGATTATTAACCAGCAAAAAATAATTGTACCATGAATGTCCATTTCAAACAGACATTTAGTTTGGATTGCTTTGCAAGAAGATCCAAAAGTGAAAAAGAGAGGAATGCTTTAGTCATTTAATCAAGGTCTCATTTAAGAAGTGTTATTAACTTAACAATTAACACTATAATTTCTAATACATGGAGAAAATAGATATGCAGTTCAAAAAATTCATATGCACATCTCAATTTATCCTGTTTTAGATGTAGCTTTTCCCAAAAAAGTGACACCAGTTTTGATTATACTAAGTCCTTAAAAAATTGTTGTGCATTTAAAATACACAGTGTCTAAAAAACACGTGTTTCTTTCTGTATTTCATTTTTAATTTAAATACATAAACTATCATTCTCAGTCTACACTATAACAAGTAAGGCCCTAATCCTGCAAATACATGCGTGGAACATTACTCGTGTGAGCACTCCCATGAGGGGAGAGAGTATCAATACGTTACTCACATGGGTCAAATTCTGCATGTGCATGTTTGCAGGATAAGACCCTAAAGATAGCACCAGAAACTAATATTCGCACCACCACATTTCATTTGGCATAAAATGACATTAATAGTCTAACAGACCCAATTTTCAATAATCACTTTAGTCAAACATAATATTATCAACATAGGCATTATAGATACAGGAAATACCAACCAATACCTGAAATGTACAGATCTGAATTGCTGTTCAATAGAGAATTTCAGCCTCTGATCCTGCATCATCTGAATGCAAATTTAATTTTACTCATGTAAATAGCCTAATTGACTTCAATAGGCCTACTCATGTGACTGAAGTTAAAACAGGTGCATAAGTATTTGCAGGATCAGGGCAGTGGTTTGCTCATGTCACCAAGAACATAATCTCACATACACCTTATTAAAGATCAGCTTGATTTGAAGTTGTTAGCAAGCCCAAATCAATGGGAGTTTTGCAGCTGATGGGAACATGGGTATGGAGCCCCTTCACTGTAGCCTTGTTTTATATACATTTTGGAAGCATGGTTTAACATGGTTAAATCACTTTTCCCCCCACCTCAATCCAAATCTTCATGACCCTTCTGCAGGATTCCTCCATCTATCTCTGTGTCCTTTGGATTACCTGCACTGCTCTTTCACCAAGTGTTTCTGCTCCTCCTCATTTGTCCTTTCCCCCAACTTTCAAGTTTCACTTTCAGACTATTTATATTCCCCAAAATCCCTTCTTATTATGCATTTCTTGATGTAGCTTTCTCTTTGTAGTATCAGCGCTTAACAGCAATAAGAAAGTTTTATTAAATCTAATAGGTTTCCATGTATTATATAAGCCAGCAAGGAACACACACCAAAATGTACATAGTCCCTCTTGGAAAAAAGTGTTACACACTGATGTAAACAAACAGGTAGTTCACTAAGGTAACCATGTTGCCAGGGTTAACTGTTGAAATAAATGTGTATTAAGTGCTCCAAGTAACCACAATACCTTGGGCCTGATTCACTAGTCCTTTCTCAGGCAAAACTCCTGTTGACTCAAGGACTGCAGAATAGCACTCCTTGTATGTGTACCTAGGGCTGCCAATTTTGGTTGGACATATTCCTAGAGATTTCATCACAGGACATAACCTTTAAATCCTGGAGGGCTGGCAACCCTATACAAGTCTGCAAAACAGTAAACATTTTTGCCTTCTAAAAATGCACCAAGGTAGCTCACTTAGGTCCACACGGTGAGCACAGTGGTCAACACTACACTTAAACAAGCCATTTGTATTTGCCCAAAGAGAGAACCAATGCTCCATGTAAAAATAACCCAATTTGAGAAAATGTCACTTAGATGCTAAATTACCTGAAAATAAGACAGCAAAGTCAGTTTAAAAACCAAATACAAGGAAACATGCATCTATAACTGGAGAAATTTTCAGTTTAGTAAACTAGGTTTTATGAAGCTTTGTGGTTGTTTTTAAAAGTGTGCTATTTTCTATCATGTATAACTACAGATAGAGAACACCAGCATAATATATATGAGCAATATTCTAAAATTAACAGTTTTAAATTATTCCAAACATTCCCAGCTATTCCTGATTAATTTACCAAATTAAAATTAAGCACAGCAGACTGTCCACATAGGACCCAATCCTGCAAACAATCAGGCACATGCTTAACCTTATGTACATGAAAAATTCAATTACAGGCTTGGTGCCTTAATACTTTTAATTTTCAAGAATGTGGTCTCAGAAGCTGTGGAAATGTATTACATTAAAGTTTGGATTGCTTAGAATGTGTAATTTTGCAGACAACCTGTGATGCATTTGGTTCACTAGTTTTTAACTATTTATATCAAAAACACACACACTTTTAAAGAGCATATGAAATAGAAGCTTTCTGATCCTTTTCTACATACTATAGTTTAATGCAGCAATGGCCCATAAGGTCAAATGTATTTTCTCAGATAAAATCCAAAACTAAACTATTAACGTATACTACTCAGAGACAGTAAGTGCTCATTAAAGATCAATTGAGAAGTTGTATGAGGTATTCTCAAATAATCTATCTACACATGGAAATTATCTGGCTAGTGTTTACATTAAAGGGACGCCATCAAAGTTAATAGGTTCTTACTGTACTATGAATTTTTCCCAAGACTTGGGAACTTTAAGGCACCCTGAAAGATTATTTTTACAAAAAAATATTTGCTGCACCAGAACTGCCACCTCTCACTTCCGGTATCTCCTGGTCTGAGGCAGACCATAATGCTGCCACAGTTCAGGAGTTTGGTTAGCTGATCCACTAAAGGACCTTACTGACCTATCAGTGAAGAACACATGGGTGCAGCAGCTAGTTTACACCTCTACATTTCTGGAGTTATTTTAAAATTTTGCACTATAGCAAATAAGGTGTGAGGCAGGTTTGGTAGTTATTAAGGTACGGCAACTTTTAAGGAAGAAAAACGGTTCAGGTCTAACAACCAAGACAGAATGCTTAGAGGATTTACACATCCATCCATTTTTAATAATAAAAAAAAAATTAATGCCTCTTTTATGTTCAAACTAAATATTTAGTGCAGCCAATTACCATACAATGAAGGCCTTTACGGAAATAAAGTGCAATTGTTCTTCTTTCATTTGTGAGCTGTATAATTATATTTTAATCTTTCAGAGCGACCTTCATTTTAACACAAATGTACAACTAGATTCTTCATACTTTTGTCAAATAGGTTTTAATTTCACTCCTCATAATTTAATTTTATATTAATTTGCATATTATTCTACATTTAGCACAGTATATTAAAATCACACAGACAACTACCTATGAGTGTCTCATTGAATAAATATTTCAAACTGTGTTTAAGGATCAAGAAATACCCTTGGCTTCTCCTCCACCTCAAAAAAGTACCTTGTCACACTGACTTTCTCCATGCCATTGATCTTTGATCCTGATTATCTTTTGCATTAAAAGAAAGCTATGGACAGGGTCACTTTTGTGACTAAACTTTAAGGTGACACGCCAAATTCATCAGTGTGAACCCCTCTATAAATCTGGTACCAAATTAGGTTTACAAGTGGTTATGGTAGTGCTTTCTAATTAAGGCACTTTCCTGGAAGTTTAATAATTTCTCCAGGAATCATCATCATTACAAAGCTATTAAGATCTTAAAGCTTCAGTATTTCTTAGGTCTTAAATTTTGGATTTCCTAGGTTACCAGGATCAGGGAAACACACAGAGAACCCCACCGGATGCTGTCAGGCAGTTCAATCTCCCTTCGGACCCTCAGGCAATTTACTAGTAACACAGATAGGTCCTTTGGCCTCACAGTGCATGCCCCAAAGGCACTGACAAACGCCCCTAGGTGATGCTCAGTTGCTTTGGGACTCTTGACCGGTGTCGGTGATGTGCTTACACAACGTGGGGCTCTTCCTCAAGTACCTTGGGTTACTGTACAGTCGGATGATCTTAGGAGCCTGGTTCCAGGTGTTCAGCAGCTGGAAGGCGGCCAAGTCTAGAGTAGGGGTGTCAAAGGCAGCCAGCAGATTGACGGGGGCAGCTTCCTTCAGCAGCTTCGGCACCGGCACCGCCTCGGGGACGCTGGCGTTGCCCAGGAAGAAATGCATCAGCACCCGCTTCTGCAGGCAGTCCCTGAGGTACAGCACCAGATCCTCCAGCCGCTCCGCCAGGAACTGCTCCTCCCAGGCTTGCCAGGGCCCCCGGAGCAACAAGGAGAAGAGCGCCGTCTTGAGGATGTAGGAGGAGAGGACGCGGCCCCACTGGGCGCCGAAGGGCTGCTCCAAGCCCCGGCCGCGCAGGTCCCGCAGCCCCTTGAGGATCTGCAGGCACTTGAGGTGGCAGGAGTTGGCCGGGGTCTGCTCCTTGAGCCAGCTCAGCAGCCGCTGCTCCTGCTTGGCGACGTTGAGCCCCCAGAGGGCCTGCAGGGGGCAGGCAGCGCCGGGCTGGGCTTTCCTGGCGCCGGGCTGCAGGGCGATGAGATAGAGCGAGTCCCCCAGCGGGATGGCGGGGATGAGGCGCACGGCCATGGAGATGTGGCAGCAGACGTAGTCCGAGCGCGGCAGGATGTGCAGGGTGAGCTGGCGGCCCGGGCAGGCGGCCAGGCTGATGCGGCAGCGCTCCTGCAGCCGGTAGAGCACGGCGCCCAGGCACCGCTGCAGGTGGCCCTGGAACCAGCGCAGCACCAGGGCCGAGGACAGGTAGCGCCGGCCCTGCAGCTCCACGCAGAAGCCCTCGCTGAAGGGCCGGTAGCCCCGGGGCCAGGCGGCCCCTTGCGGGGCCTTCAGGGCGCAGGTGAAGGCGCTCCGCAGCTTCGGGGCCAGCCCCGGCTCCTCGGCGCCCAGGCAGCGGGGCTCCAGCTCCAGGCGCGGCGGCAGCCGCAGCGGCACCAGGATGTCGAAGCAGTCCGGGCTGCGGATCTTGTGCTGCTCGTAGGCGCTGCCGATCTGCACGAAGTCCCCGCGCAGGGTGGGGGTCAGGGAGGCCGGCTGCAGCCCCTGCGCCTTGGCCGCCCGCACCAGCTCGCCCACGATGCGGCTCACGTGCGCCTTGCTGTGGCCCAGCACGTGCGGGGAGAGGCGCAGCTGCTGCTCGTAGAAGCTCTCCAGCAGGCTCCGGCGGGCGGCGCTGCTCGGCGGCGCCTCGGGGCCGCGGGCGGCTCGGGGCCGCTGGCCGCACTCCCCGCTGCCGCTGCGGGAGGCGCAGTAGCGGAGCAGCAGGAAGCCCAGCAGCAGCAGCGCGGAGCCCTTGAGCAGCGGGACAGAGCCCGAGTCCGGGGCGCTGTCCGAGTCCGGGGCGCCCGCCCGGCTTCGCGCGGCCTGGTAGAGGCAGATGAGGGCCGTGCCCAGGCAAGTCACCAGCGGCCAGAAGACGCGCAGGTTCAGGGTGTAGACGGTCATGGTGCGGCGGGAGCTCAGCCCATGGTACCGGCTGCGGCAGCGCCTCCCGGCCTCCGCATGCAGGGGGCGCCCGCCACCCCACTCACCAGCCTCCCCCAGCTCCGGGAGTCGGCACGGGCACCCCCCTGCAGGCTGCCCTAGACCCACTACCCCTGCGGCTCCCAGGATTGCCAGCTCCTCCCACCGAGTGCTCTTCCACCACTCCCAGCTCCAGCGCCGGGACAGCCGGCCAGCCAGCCGCCTCGTTCTCCGAGTCCCGCTCCAGCCCCTGGGGTGCGCCCAGCCAGCCGCCTCCTTCTCCGAGTCCCGCTCCAGCCCCTGGGGTGCGCCCAGCCAGCCGCCTCCTTCTCCGAGTCCCGCTCCAGCCCCTGGGGTGCGCCCAGCCAGCCAGCCGCCTGCCTCCCGTCCCAGGACGCCACCCAGCCGCCTTCCCCCCGCCTGCTTCGGCCTCCTGTCCCGGGACACGCACTCACCGCCCCCTCGCCCCTGCTGTTGTGCTTCCTTAGTCCAGCCCTTCTCCCCCAACCGTTACTAGCTCCGAAGCTTCCTCTTCCGAGGGGAAAAGGTGCCGCGTCATTTATCGTGTGAGCTCAGAGGAAATGCCAATGGTTTTGGCCAGAGGAGAGCGGGATCAGGCTTGGGGGTGTAGCCACAAGTTCCGCGGTTTTGCCTGGGACCCACCCGAACTAGGGCAGTGGGGTGGGAGAGAGGAGAGAAGGAACAGCTGCTCCCCATCACTTCCCTTTTCCTCTCCGAAATGAAAGCGTTGTCATCAGAACCCATTGACAGTTTTTGTCCAGGGGCTTCTTCATTCAAAACTTTAAAGGATGGAGTTCCTAGTTCTCAAACTTTCAGCATTGGCTTTGTTCCCATTTCTTAAACACAGAGTGATCAAAGACCTAAACAAAAGCAAGACAGCAAAAGATTCATAGTGGGAACTCTTAGTATAATAGTTTTACGGCCATTTAATCTATTTTTTTATAATTTAGTTGGGGTTTTTTTAGATAAATGTACTTTAAAAAATAAGACATAGGTTGATAAGAGAGGAAGCTCAGACAGATTTGTTCAAATAATCTGTCCAGCACATACCCAGATACAGTGAGAACCTTGCTAAGCAACTCGCTTTACTGTCATGAAGTCAACATGCCAGGCTCACTAACCAGCAAAGATATAAGAGAAGAGCGCTGTAAAAAAAATCAGCAGTATGCTTACTTTAAAGGGCCAGATACTCAGCTGATGTAAATCAGCACCGTTCTATTGAATTGACGGCCGTTCTTACAGAAAAATAATGGCGTTTGATCTGCAGATCTGGGTGAAAATCAGAACCAGGCCAGCTTAGATTTTTACAGACTGTGGAAATAATATGTTAGAACTGTTTTCATATTGCACATCACACTAAGAAAAATTTAGTTAACAAAAATACAAACATTCAAAATAAATTAAAACTTGGCAAATCTATATAAATAGTGTGTCATGAAGTAGGCATGTGTGCACTGTCACTACTGCATCATCCTCTCACCTCAGAAGTCTTTGACTGTTCATCACAGGCTCTACTGTGCTAATAGCTAACAGTGATTCTCCTTAACTTCAGAAGTTAGAGACCTGTGCTTTTGCAAGGGAAGGCACCGAGTTCTATCCCTACTACCACTGTGAAGGTTTGAGTGATTGATGTGCAGCACAGAGACAACTGTTGTTCCTAGGTCCCTCCAGATTTATTACAATATTAATAACTGCTCCTGATAATGACTCTTTGTGACTTTAATATTAAAGTTCTATTAAATTTTTCTATTATATTCTCAGTCTGGGTGACACAAGACTTGCTCACAGTTTTTACTGTGCCCAAATTGCTCACATACTGACATCCTGAAGAGAAAGGAGATGACTTTGGGAGCAGTTATTAATTTGACTAGTTAATAATTTATATTATGAACCCTTCCTTGCCTATTGCAGGCCTGAAGGCTGCAAGCAGTCATACATGATCAATTGCTACGACAGTTGTGTCTGCAGCACAGAATTCAACAATAGCCATCTGAAAGAACCTTATGAGCTAACTCCACCTTTGATTCAGCAAAGCTATATACTCCAAACTTGATACAAGAAGTTGCACGAGAAGGCAGCTTGGAGCAGTCACAGGGTGGTGAGCACCTTGCATAGCTACTTTCAATTCACGACTGGGATGTGTGGAATGAGAGAACCATGAAGAGTGGGGTTGATTCACCTCACATGGCTTCACTCTGGGATGGCAGTGGTAAACCCAGGAGGGCCTGCCTGCACATGTCTTGAGGCACACCCCTGCCACCCCAATTTGAGTATGCCAATCCAAACAAAAAAAGCAAGACAAGTGTTTAGCCCCTCACAAAACTATGTGGGAAAGTTGGAGGTTGAAATAAGCACAGCACCTCACATGCAAATCCCAGGTGCCACTAGGTACAATGAGTAGCCAGTCCCACGTCACAATCCCCGAGACACACGGTCAGTATGACATGGGGCTGCACGCGCTGACAAGGGAGACATTCTGCTGGCCCTTGATGCTGTGCACCATACATGTCACCCATCCAAGTTTACACACTTTGGCCATAATTTAATCCTGCCCTCTATCCCACGTAGCATAGAGCCTTGAAGTGAATCTTTGCATTCCCAAATGCTCTTTCTGTCTTCCTACTTATTTTCCTCTGAACAGCCCTATATGCCAACTCTCCAGTAGTGGCAGAATTGGGAAATGCGGTCCCCAAATACAAGTGCAGAGGACAGGCACTACCATTTGCAGAACTGCAAGGAATAGAGTCAACATCCCTGAAAACAGACACGCACCTCACACAGGGAAGTACTAGCCATGCTGCTGACATAACAGGACTGGTTAGAACCACTGTAAACGTATGAGACAGGACATTGCGGTTGCTATCACAGTTGAGTAAGCTGGACCACATGCCAGCAGCCGAATGAAGTCGCTCATGCAAATGGTACACAGCAGTCAAAGATATGGGGAGCCACCAAGCAGATGTGCTCCAGTGGGCACGTAGGCCCCGAACAGCATCATGACAGCAGCACCACGCCCAGTTCCCAAACAACCCAGCAATTAAGAGAGGCCAACCACACAATGAATAACCATCCTTGCTCTGAGCCCCATTCTGTGAGAGAAGCCTTAGGAGCAGATGATTCAAATATGTGAGGGTCATTGCTGCTTCTGGAGAGAAATGCATATACACATATAATCACTTGCATATTTATGCTGCAAAACACTTTTGATTGGGAAGCATGTCCACCTGACCTGAAGGCAGGATGATTGCAATAAACATGCATGTGATGAATGGCCTGATAGCATTTGGAAAACTCAAAATGGTGAGGAAGCCAATCCACATCTCCACCAGTGTGGCTGCCTCTCCATTGAACTTAGACTCAAAAACATGCTCATCATCACCTCTATGAAATCCTCAAGGGGTGACAGACAGACAGCTTCAACTGTCTGTCACCCTCTGGAAAAATCTACTAGCCAGGACATGAAGGACAGCCAAGACCTTCTGGAGAATAAGTATTGGCCAAGAGCCCTCTGATAAATTGTAGTCGGGGGAAGGCTGGAGAGCAAGACAGAAGGAAAGGAGACTCACTAATCATACTTGGTGGGAGAATGACACTCCTGCATATGGAATTACACTAGCTCCAGCTGCCAGTGCAGAAACAATAAGATAAAGAGGATGTGTGGTCTGGCAAAGATGAAGTAACAGTCTCAGGCTAAATAATATATAATGCAATTTGATACCAATAAAACCACAGTGTTCAGTTCACATACATACACAGTTTGCACTAAAAACACCCAACAATTATAAGTAACCTTTTAAAATTGTTTTCTCAATCTTTCTGTCCTCAGGCATGACCTACAGCAATACCCTTGGGTCTCTGGAAGAAGATCTTACCTGTAACATTATTTCTCACAAAATAAACTTAAGTCATTAGTGCTTAAATGCTTCTGTGATTCCTTTGTCTGATCTTCTCCCTCATGTGGGTATCGCTGATCTCTTCAGAGCTGTATTTCTTTGTGTCACACTTTTGACATCCTTCAGTGATGGGTAAACACCCCCTGGTAGCTGGATTTCTGAGCTTGCGTTAGCAACTGAACATCTGGTGCTTCCAGCAACTCTACATGCAGTTTATCTGAGATATGTATTTGAGAGGTATAAAGCTCACAAATGCTTGGTCTACACTTAAAAGTTACATGGGCATAGCTACATCAGTCCAGGTGTGCAAAAACCACACCTTCGACTGATAGCTATGCCAACATAACCTCAGGGTAGATGCAGCTGTGTCAATGAAAGAATGCTTCTGTTGATGTAGCTGACATTATTCGGGGAGATGGTATTCCTACACAGACAGAAAAACTTCTGTTGGTGTAGGCTGCATCGACACAAGCGGGCTATTCCAGCAGCTACACTGCCACAGGCTCTGTAGTGTATACGTAGCCCATGTCTCCAGACTCCTGAATTATATATGACTGCTCATATTGATGACATAGCGGTTGATTGCTAAGGATTAACAACTTTCCCATAGAACTTGTTCTTTGGTCCACAGATTTTTTTTTATTATTATTTTATTTTTTTTAAACCTTTTAACCCAAAGTACTGGCTGATTTTCTCTTCCACCTGCACTTTTTCTCCTGCCACCTCTGAAAATATATTGTGTCATCAATATGAAGTTCCTTACAGACATTAGTAAATTTGCCCATAGGTAGCTGAGCCTAACATTTGAATAAGCGAGCAAGCTGAGTGAAACTCTGAGGAAGGCTGGGACTTGCCTGCTATAAAACTGACTGTTCTAAAACTGAATTCCTGGTTCTTTTAGGTGTTGACTGCTGTTATGTTTTTGGTGACTTGAGACTGAGAGGCATTTTCACCTGCTCAGAGAAAATTGGTGAGAAGACCTGGTCTATGACTAGGGATCATAGACCTTACAGTAACACAAATAGTAAATAATAACATCTCTACCACAGCTTGCTTGGAGTGCGGGAGTCAGGTGAGCTTCTGGAACCATTAAAGTTTTAGGTCTGTGAAGATCAGAAGATGCAGTTTCAAGACTGTAGTAAAACTCTGCCACATAGTAACTGACAAACTCAGGAAATGAGTCGGTCTGGATTTTTCCCTGTGCAGAACAGCAATGCTTTTTGTGCACAGAGTAGTTTCTCTGTTGCAGAGGGTTTCTCCTGATTACAGGGCTATATGTTCTCTAACTTTGGGGTTGTTGTTTTTTTTTTTTTAGACATTTGGCCCTTTCTATACAGGGATTTGAAAACTTGTTAGCATCTTTTTAGCAGATAGTGTTTAAACATGATTCTTGCTAGAAATGTGCTAAGTCATTCACAGATATCAGTTTAGACAGAACCATTGTCCCCTGGTGTATTCCGAGCCGTCTTCTGTTTGTTTACTGAATTTTCAGATGGCTTGCTGAAGTATAAGGATCTTCTATTTATGGCTCTGCTTTGTGGTTTAATTCCAAAGGGCAAAGCTCTTGTATTATTGTGATTTAGCTGCAGTAGAGTGTTGATCTGAGGTCTTTGGCTGCACTGGCAGAGAGGAAAGATGTGGGTGTTTAAAAGATGAAGGTGAGTAGACAGAGTGTTTACTGAATTTTCAATCAGAAGTCTCAGTTTTAGAAGTCAGTGGGGAAAGGACTCAAAACACATAAGTACCAAAGAAAAGAAAAACATCAAGAACACCTCCTATGCACCTCTATATAAAATAAAATCTTAGTTAAGTGAAAAAATCATATTTCACAAGGAGAAGTTTATGTTCCCGGACTGGGATACTGTAGACCTAAACTATGCGTTTTTTAAAGCCTAGGAATACACCCACAAACAATTTTTATAGCATTATAACAAAAAAACAAAAACAGTAATATGCCAGTGCAGTATAGTCAAGAGCATGTGGCCTGGCAGTTATGGTAACTTTGATGTCACAGTCCTGATCTCAAAATACGGGCAGTTTCACCACTATTGGCAGGTCTTGAACCCAAACTGGAAATGAAAAAACATCTATGGGATTTTCCCCCCTCCTTGTTTCACGTTTTCCTGCATTTCTCTACAAAGCAGCATATACAAAACAAATCTCTAGGAGAGCAGAGGGATATTCTTGTTTACTGTTTGATAAGCACCTGTTTCGCATGTTAAATCTTGTGGTCACCCTCAAAAATATAAAACACAAGTCCAGAAAACTTGTGAAGCAGACTACCCACCTCAACACATATCAGACCTTTTTTTACCCCATTATTTGTATAATGATATTCCTTTCTCAGTGAGAGTTGTATGCATGCAGCTGATCAGATGACAGGGCAAAAGGCTACCTACAAATATACTGCATGAAACCAAATTCTGTTTTCTCTGTGACACTTTTAGAATAAAAATGCAACATGCAGAGGAGCAAACAAACATGTACGCCTCCTAAGTCAGGACTCTGTGCCAAGTCTGTGGCCTGATAAGGCCCTGCTTTTTGGGAAACCCTACCTGGTCAGCACCTCTTACCAGCACACACCCTACTGCAGGGCCTAGTAGCCTGCAATGACTCACCTGAAACCTTGACAGTTGAGCCATGCGGTCCAATCACATCTTAGCTGTCAAAACCCTCCCTCCTTATGCTCCAGCCTCTGACCTCCCTCCCCTAGGGATAACATTTTGGGCACCACTGTAATTTACATTAATTATTAACACTAATCGCATGGTAAATTGACACAGCTCTTTACAAACATGTAGTAATAATAATCCGTGCTGCTTATTGCCTAGGCCCCCTCCCTTCAAACAGCTCCCATTCTTGCACCATGCCCAACAGATAGCAAAACTAATACAGCCCTAGAAAAGCTAATATACCATTATTTGGATAGTTCCCTTGTCTGAGACTGAGCCTTTTTGGTGCTGTTTTGGATGATCCCACTTCATTGCCAGGCCGTTGAGTAACTGGCCAGCTGCAGGCCCAGACTTCAAGAGCCTTTGCTCTTTCAAGGGGTAATAAAACAGTTGTACAAAACTTGCACCCTCAAATACAGCGCATTTCATCTGGCTTAAGGTTTTGCTAGAGGCCTGAAACCTGGGGAAAGGCTCACTAAGAGGTTTGCAAATGGCGTCTGGGCTGACTTTCCATGAGAAGCTGGTCCACAAACCTTCTGCACTAGTGGGAACGTTTTGGTAGACCTTACTGGAAGCCTGAAGCTGGAGAAAATTGCAGCAGCCCAGCCGAGAACTGAACAAGGTGCTGGTTGTCACTGCAGTATCTAGATTGAGGGGAAAGGATGCTGCCTACAAGCCAATCATAAATAAAAGGAATTATGGACCACCCCCTATGGCAGAGAATCCAGGAGCAGCAATGAATCCAATAGGGCCCCAAAGCAATGGACGATTTTTGCAAAACACATTCATGCACCCTCAACAGATGGTATAGACACTGCCCCAGTGCATTCCTCTACATGCTTCCCTTTACCTCCTGGTCTGTCTCATTCAGCCAGTTCATTCTCACCCAGATCCATCGCAGTCAGATGCCGGAAAAGAACGGAGCTGTAGAATCGGGGTCTGATGTATCAGCATACTGGAGCCCAAAACATCTCACAGTTCCCTCTAGTGGCATTTTGTGCACATTGAACCCGTGAGAGTGACCAAATGGAACTCTGACTATGCCAGATATGTAAGAGACTTCTGGGAGAATGACCCACTGCCCAGCACTACCATCTGTGACCTCACCCAGGACCAGACCAATCTAAGGACCACTCCATCTGCTCCTGCAGGCAACTTAACAATGCCTGATGGTAGATAGTATCAAAATTAGAGTGGTCATAGTGTTTTAAGTGAAAATCTCCATCCCTTTATTTCAGCCCCTTTGCCTATCTATTTTAATGGCATCATTTGATTATATCATTCTGCAGTTATGCCTTGGGGGTTTGTTTTTAACTCATGACTTCATACAACATGATATCGTACATTAGCAGACCTATAATTTATCCAGAGATCCTACTTATGTTCTGTGCTAGTGGCGAAGAAAATAATCACTTCACCTGGCCTTCGGTATTCAGACTCACACTGGGGTCTGTTTTACATGCACTGAACTAAAACAGAATTACAGTGATGTAACCTGGACCCACTCAGTGTGGTATTCTGCCTCTAGTGTTGGCACTAGTGTTACCTGCAGCTCCTTGGACCTAGTCCCCCTGTAGTCTGTGAGATTCTACTGAGACACACTCACAAAACACAGACACTATTCATGACAACGCGAACAAACAGAACCTGTTATTGGTTCAGATTTGAAGCCTTTCTATTTTAATAGCTCAGTCCGTCTCTATCACTGTATCTGATAAGAGGACTTGGTTTACAAGAACAGCAGGTTTGCAGGAGACCATCTCTACGGAACACTCTGTGGCCAGGGTTGAGGCGGGTCAGTGTGTTGCGTGGACAATATCACTCACAGGAGTTTGGGAGTGGAGAGGTTACTGCCATTTTTCTTTTAACCCATTCTCCTGTTTAATAAATGGTATATTCTTGCCACCCACCATAGTTTGTTTGTTCACTAGCTATCTCTGTGATGCTCCAGATTTCACTGGCCTTATAATGCTTATTTGCAAAGGCTCACACTTGCCCCTATCTGGACCTGGATTTATTTTATACATCATGAATAACCCAATCCAGTATTTCCTTGGTTTAAAAGCACAGGCTTGATGAGAAATTCATACTCTCATCCCTTGTCCAAAGGTGTCTTACAAACTCCACCACCCTGCACAGATGAAAAGTGCAAACAGCAGCTGGCTCACCTCCAAGCCAGCACTTATTGTTTCACTTTAAATAAACCTTCTAGGAAACTTTGTATGGAAACTCCTGGGTAAAAAAGGCTCAGCTCCTCCTACAGAGCTGAATGTGGGATATTTAATTGTTACCTAGTGTTATGTTATCGTGCAGGAAGCCCTGCCCACCTGTTTCCAGCTGTCCTAAGCAATGAACTGTATAAACGGAACAGAAACAGACAATATCTACATTAATAAAACTTGGAAACCATCTTCAAAAGCCTGGGCACTGTGAAATATGATCAGTGTGGCCCTTTTAAAGCTTAAGGTGCTGATATCCGGAACAAAGTTAAATGCTGCAGCAGGAGAAGGAAAAAAACCCTGGGATGCAAATACACAGCTGTCAGAGAGAAAGGGGATTAACAGTAATTGCAAATGGAGGTATTTGCTTCACAGCTCATGGAAACTTTTTATGAGAAATATAGAAATGCAATGGTTGGTTCAGATCATGGTTATTACTAATACTCGATTTGCAGTCACACATACTTGTGTCTAACTGAAGATTGGTTGACCATCTGGAATAGGAAATGAAGACATAATATGTAACATTTTGACAAGCCAAAGAAAAACCAGGAAATTTAAAGTTAAAACTAAAGCCTTGTCTAAACTAGAAAAGGTAAACTGGTTTAACTAGCTCAATTTAAAATTAATCTACTGCGGTGCAAATGTAGATGCAGTTAAACCAGTTTAACTATTGCTTCAACTAATTGATCTTAATCCAGCAATTTGCTGATGAAAATTGAAGCAATTTAAGTGAAGGTTAAACCAGTTTAAATGCATCTACTTTAGGAGTATGCATTGTTTAACGAGATTGAGTTTAGTCTCAACTTTCTGCTTTTTCTGGCTTGTTGCCCAACTTCAGCGTTACTAGAACATTTTAATAAAATAGGAAAGCTATGAAAAGCAGATCTGTCAGACAAATAAGAGTCCGAGTCTCCTCTCACACCGGCTTTACACTAATGCCACTGGCCTCAAGGGAGTTGCTCCTGATTTTTATGGGTACAAGTAACAGCAGAGTCAGGCTCAAAGGTTGCCCCGTGTTTTGCAGGGAAGTGATGCTCTTTGGCTGAACACATATGTTCACCAGTGACCCTTGTGTACAGACTAACATGCCCCCAGCTCTCTTGATAGCAACACACATTCCTCATATACAGATATGAAAATGATTCTCTTCACCTGTCTTGAAGTAATTCAAGTATATCTAAGGCCTAGTCTACACCAGAAAGCAGGGGCATGCACAAGAAGGGGCAAGCAGGGACAAAGGCCCCCCAGTAAACAGTGGGGCAAGGAGAGTGAACTCCTCCAACCCCAGGGCTGCCGTAGGGGCACAGTACGTGTCCCTCCAAAAGCGATCAAATTTAAATTCCTGCACACACCCCTGCTAGAAAGGGTTTGCCAGTATAGTTATACCAGTATGGCTATATTGGCAAAATCTTCTAGTGTAGATGCAGCTTAAACTGGTTTGTCCCTGGTCTGGACAAAATAAGCTATACTGGCAAAACAGGTTTCAGAATAACTTCATCTGTACTAGGGCTTTTGCTGATATGGAAATGTCAAACAAATCACCACGCCAATGGACGTTACTATGCCAGGAACGGTTTTAAGGGCAGAGCTGGTTAAAGGACGAGAGCCGGTGTCTTTGAATGCCATATGTAGCTGAGAACACCACTGGAAGTTTAATGTAGGTGAGAGAAAGGAAGAAGGAAAAAAGCAAGATTGCTACATCTGAAAGTTGCTACATCTGATGGGTTAAAGAGTCTGGTTCAGTCCTATGTGTTGAAATTCCAGGTTACGCCCATCCACACAGGAATATGATGCTCCCCAGCTACCATGTGTTACTCCCATGCACCCATGACCATGATTCTCAGCTGACTGACCCCTCATTGCTCCTATGTGCATAGAAACCACTACTCTACTGCTGTGCTGAAATCGCAAGATATTCTTGTGCAAGAGGACCCAGGGATGACAAACACTCATATCCTTTGTGCTAGTCCGTGCTCACAGCCCCATGCAGCTGTGCATTAACCTCCCTGCTGAGAAACGGGGGAACAAGAGTGAAAAGCAGCCCTGACATGGATGGGAGGTTTCACTGGAACCTGTTGCCTGGGGCAGCATGAATCCACAGAGCACCCATGCCTATTCCAAGCCTGTGCGTCTGGGATGCATTTGGTTTTCATCACAACCATTTCTGGCAATGACAGTTTCCTTTCAATTGACAATGCTGCTAATGACAGATAAATTATTCTCTCGTTGATGTGGTTTCGGGGCCCAATCCTATGAGGTGCTTTATGACCTTCACTCCCTGTGGAGTCTGAGGAATCATGGTCACATGTCAAAGATGTTCAGCAGTGTGTCACATTCATGAAATCAGTGGGAATGGAGGGCACACAGTTCCTCACAGTGTTGTGCCCTCTGATGTCAGAGCTCTCTCATGATCAGGAGGGATTAGTGGCCAGCCAGAATGGAAAAGAGCGGTTTGAATCTGGGGGCAGGGTTCTCGTGACAGTGCTGTTATTTTGTATTGCCGGTGGTCAAGAATTTGTGATTTCACACAGATTAGAGAATGAATCAGTGGCAGAGTTTGGAGTAAAAGCCAAGATTCCCTCTGTTCTAACCACCAGATATACTCCTTCCCCAGCCTGAACTGACCCCAGGCTATTCTTCAGGGAGGATTGGTCTAAGGAGAGTCCCAGTCACCAGGGACTGGCTCCCCACACAAACACACGCTCCTCCTTCCCAAGTATCCACAAGTACAATATTTACACCAGGGCAGAGGGTCATCATTTTCACTAGCACACATAAAAATTCAATGCATGCACATTTGTGAATTTATCTCACTATTTATGCAAGTCAAACCGCTCTTCAAGGAGTGTTGTCACCTTAACCACGACAAAAACTGCCTTCAACTTTGAAAAATAAATTCAAGGCGAGTAGAGAAAAAAGTCACTCTTACCACACAAACTCTGAGATGTGAGTTTTCACTGGTTTCACCAACACTGCAACCTTCTGTTAACTTCCATCTTGGCTGTAGCAGGGATGGCAGAGCAGCAGATTGTAACAGCAATAAGCTGCTTCTCATCTGCCTTGGAGGACACTCTGTTACAGAATTGGAAGCAACTAGGAAAGTGCTGCTCATTAGAATAGCTGTGTCTTTTAACTTTGCTTTGTACCATTAGACTGGCCATTAGATTTGAGCTGGAGCTTTGTGCCAGGCTAATAGGCTGCAGCAGTAGACTGAAAAGATGAGACTTCATCAAAATAAAGCACACAAAGTCAGACAGAACACACGCTGCGAGGAACAAGCTATTAGCAGTTTGTAATGCATCATAAGATCATCCCAGCTCTGCTATCATTACTAACAATTATCATCATTCTTCTGGGCCAGATCACTCTCTCCCCATGGGAAAACCCCTGGGAGAGAGTCTGAGGGAGGAGTGGAAGAGAGAAATGCCAGGAAGTCATGCTCCTTGGGTCTCCTGCAAATTCTTCCATTATGCCCTCAGATCTCAAGGATGCCATGAAGTCTATATAGTCTATAGGGCCTGTATGAAGGCCCTGTGCTTCCACACTGACTCCTGGCCACCTATGTCTCCACGTCTGATGACACACAAGCAAAATGGCCTTGGGAGGGAGGGCGAGCAGCTGAACACAGAAATATTAAGAGCCTGAATCTAGTATTAAAGTTTCCCAATACTTCTGTGAGCACTGGGAAAGGAGCATGATGCATGTTCCTTTAGTCTCATTCCTCGCCATGCACCCCCCCTTTTCTTCCCCACGGAGGGGTCACTGCACAGTCTGGGGCCTGTGGTTGATTGTGCCACAAAAGAAGCTGAGCTCTTGCTCTCTCATGATATGCTCTGAGCATGCCCCACTCTGCTCAGTTCTGGGAGGATTGGGCTGCATGAATGTTCACGTGAGCCCAGGAGAATAAGTGGCTCGTTGGTGTTATCACTAAGAGGCAAATAACCACAGTGGTGGCACTAACACTGGGAACATGACCATGTGGCTTTGGGAGATCACTGGAGCTTGTGAATGAGGCAGTGAAATGTAAAATCCTTGACCAGTTACACCAGACAGGACAGTCATCATACGTGCCAGAGTCAGGCTCCCCAGAGAGAGAGGCCAACCACAGGCAAATCCAGACACCAGTTATCTCCTCCCCACCACCCCGTGCTCCTTCAAAGAAGTGTCAGTGTATTATCATCACAGGATCTCTCCAGAAGTCAACACCACCACTCAGCCCTGTGCACTGCATGGTTTTCTTCTCACACAGCAGTTGTGAGACGTGAAGTCTATTTGCCAAGAGGGGAGCGCCGTCTGGTGGAAAGTCTTCACTCTGTCCAGCTTGGGCACCACTCTCCAGTCACTCTGCTCACAGAGCTTGTCTGCTGGCACAGTTAGCAAGTCTCACTTGGAGAGACCAAACAATAGTGTAGCACTGGCCATCAAGCCCCAGGCTTTGTGCTTATACAAGCACTGCTAACTGGCTTCAAATGCACAACTGGTATAGGCCAGTCATGCTTTTACTGTAGCCCAGCTTGTTCCTATGGGCTAGAAATGTCTTTATGCATTAGTCAATTACAAATAAACTTACTTGTACAGCGGAGTCACAGGAGCATTAAGAGGGGTAGCAACTTCGGTTATTACATAATAGGGAAGCAGCCTCAGATGCTGACAAACCCATGTAAAACCCCAGTTCAAGAACAACACCCAGCGGCATGGCTCATACATCAAGGGCAGGAGATGCTAGGCAGGAGCAGAGACATGGGGATGATTCTGAACATAGCAGTGGGACTGGGAAAGCCAAGAAAAAACAAAAGAAGAAGGGCACCCTCAGGGGGCGTGAGACATTGACACACCCATTCTGGATGGTGGACCAATCCAGGATGAACTAGATAACACCACCACTTAAATGTGGATACCATCTTTTACCTGTAGATTTCCAAGCATTTTACAAAGACATTATCCCTATTTCACAAGTGGGGAAACTGAGGCACAGAGATGACTGACTTGCCTAAGGTCACCCAGCAGCATGGCAATGGCAGGGCCAGGAATAGAACATAAGTTTCTTGAGCCTTAGTTCGGAGCCCGGCCCACTAGACCACACTGGAGAGAATTTAGGGGAGTTTCCACTGTTCACATTCAAATACCGTCATGCAGGATTCAAAACAAGACCAATACCATCAGGGGATCTGTCGGGCATCCTGAGGGCATGACAATCATTTGGGGTTACACTAGCTTCCCTGGGTCCCAGGGGAAGCTGGAGGGCCCTTGAAGCCAGTGTAACATTTTAAACATTGCAGCTCACCCTCAGAGGTACAGGACTCAGCCCCAGGCAGCCCCAGATTAGCAAGCATCTCACTGTTGCTACCCCTTTGGGACCCTATCCACAGCTTCATACTGTCCATGCACTGGCCCTCGAAGGTGCCTGCTCACACATCTCAGGAACTGGGGCTCTTCATGGTACTGCCTTGCCCAGCTCCTGGGGTCACTGTATATTGCCAGGGGTCTGGCGGGTAAACAGGCTCCTCCTCGCATGACCGGTTTCTCCCATAGCCTGCCTCCTACGGCCTGTCCTTCACAAGGAGCCTTGAGCCCTGCACCCCCAGCAACACCCTCTCATGTAAAGGTCTATCAGAGCAATGAGCCAGGAGTTGGCAGCTGCCTACCCACCTCTGGGCATAGTGCCCCAGGGCACACTGGGGTGGGCACCAGCATCTCTAGGCGGCACTGTTCAAGCCTGTAGGGAAATTTTTCTACAAAAAATGGGTGCTGTGTTTGTCTCCCCCTCCTGGTTCTTATTTCCCCGCTCACGGTTCTTCACGGTTGCTAAGCTAACTGTTTTCTCCATGTATTCCCTTCTAGGTGCCATCTTTGGCAGTGGTACAGTCCTGGCCCCAGTGCATAGATACCGCATCACTCCCCCACACAATGCCCAGCACTTTCCCCCCTGCCCTCCTTCCTCCCATGGACCTTTGGGGATTTGTGGCTCCACATGGGGAAGGGGAAGGCTGGGGGCAGCTGGGGAGGTAAATGAATTTCCTTGGGGATGTTTGGGGAGGAAGCTATGCTATGTGTCCTCATTAATGCCTCTGTCCTGTGCTCCCTTGCTCAGGACATATGGAAACACTCATTCTGCTAGGTCCAAACCATCTGGACAGCCCCCAGTGGCGGAAGTGTTTTCTAGGGAGCCCTCATCTGTGTGTCTGTCTGTCTGGTGGTTTGGACCGCATGTAATTTGGACTTTTATGTAACCCACACCCACCTAGTGCAGTGCTCTGTCCCTGTCTAGCAGTAGCTGGGTCACATACACAGGTTGACAAGACTCTACAGCCTATGACAGTGACCACAGAGGCCTTAGGTCTGATTCCTGCTGCCGATGACCCACCAGGGGGAGTGGTGTTCCTTCTACCTTGCCATGCAGATGGAGCCCCAACTTTTCCCAGATGTGTTTTAAAAAACAGTGTAAAGTTATGACTTTCTATTGCCCCTTGGTCTGGTGTGGCTGCTTGCGGGGGCAAGGGCATGGGGTCTGAGTTCTGCTCAATTGTCTCAGAGACAGCCTGCACTCATAAAAATCCCTGGGGAGTAACCAGCTCCATCCCTACAGTCCAGCTGTACCCCAGGTGCAGGCAGTCTGGGGTGCTTTTAACACACCCCTTTGGAAACCCCTTGAGTGTGAGCCTATGCTTTGTGCCCATTTTTGTTCCCCAATGGGACACTTTCACCACTTCTAGAAACTGCGGCCCTTAACTATATAATAATCTGTAGGATCACACAGTCTTTGGCATGGACTTCCATCAGAATGAATCTTTACTGATAATCTGGTACAAACCAAACCTTTGATGGTTTCTCTTAACATCAAACATACTACACTAGAGTACACACCATTAATATCTGCTTAAATATCAAAATTATAACATCTTAAATATACATAAATAAAGGACCTCTAAACAGCCATATGAATTTCACTCATTCCAGTGGAGCAGATAGCATTTAGTTTATATAAGAAACTTTCTCCCATCTGGGAAACCTCACTCACAGTAATGGCTCATGAAATCTGACTGCATCAGTAAGGGCCCAGTCCTGAAAGGTACTGCACATCCTCAGCTCCTAACTGGAGTCAACAGGCGTTGAAGTCACTGTACTCCCTGTAAGGGGCACTCAGCAACTTGCAGGAGAAAATGTGAAATACTGTAAGTCAAAAGTGTGAAGAGTCTAATGCAATTTGACTGAGCATCTTACAATAAATAACCTGGTGAGTTAACAACTAGGGAGCAATGCCTCACCAAATAAGTCATTCAGTGTTAATAACAAAACTGAACTATTGTAAGATTCTTCTCCAAAGGTTTTAACCATGATCCCACAGACATAAAGCACCCAACTTTAAACAAACCCTGGGGTGAAACCCAAGCTCAATTTGTAATGCAAGGGGTGCTGGGGCTCAAGTAGGTTTTTTTATTTTCATAACTGATGCAGCAAGCCCAGAGGTGCAAAGCCTAGAGGTGCCGGGGCTTAGCCCTGTCAAGCCCTGGCACAAATTACGCACTCGGCAAAACATGCAGAAAGCCAGATCTCACCCCAAGAGCTACACACAGGTTAGCCCGCTCCCAGGATCTGTTGCATTAATTTTGGTGGAATAAATGGGCCTAGAAAGTCAATGGCATTAATGTGACCCTGGCACATACAACACTAAACAGTTAAAAGTGGCTGGGAGGTTAGAGTACAGAAATACAAGAGCTTCCCCAGCTCAGAAGGGGAAAGGCCAGTAGCAGGGATGGAGATAGGCCATTATTCTCCCCATCATCAAAGCCCCACAAGGAGTCTGTGAGAGATCTGTAATGAAGTGCCATTCTTCTCAGGAACAAGAAAGAACTGGAGGAACAACACAACAGGAACCCAGAGCACTGACCAGCTAGAAGAGATGATGCTACAGCAATCAACAGCCATTTGCAAAATGGCCACTGTGGGGCTGCAGCTGGTTGGCTCTAACAAATTTAAAGGGCCAAGCTCAGAAAGGCCTGCTGGGCAACAAGTTCTTATTAGAGGGAAATCCTGCACTGGGAAAAGTTAAGAGGGATGCGAATGTAACGCTGACAGACCCCGGTATCGAAGCGGGGACCTCTTGAGCTCTTTGTGCATGAGTCTCTACCACATGAGCTAAAAGCCAACTCCCTGTTAGCTAAGGCTGTAAAGCAAACTCATTTTATCTATCTCTTTAAGTGGTCTTGGTGCCAGTCGATAGGACAGAACACCACACCCAGGTGTGTGCGTTACACAAAAGTTACTGAGGAAGGAGCTTCAGTAAGACACACCTGTATCGTAGTAGCCTCTGGCTGCATTTATTTTGTTACAAAGCCCCTCTGTGTTATGAGCCCACACACACTTATTGTTAGGGAGGGTTTCCAGGGCAAGTCCTGGGAGTATGGCGCAAATAAAGCTGTGCAGTCCAGGAGCTGGGGTAGAGGGATAGAGCATCCCACCATGCAATCACCCAGAGCCAGTGTAGAGATACAAAGCTTCCATGTGGAAAGCCTTGGTGGCCTTGTGTGCATCATCCCCACTCTGTGTGGCTCTCTGCATCTGTGGGGGGAGTCCCGTGTTCATTTCACAAGAAGGCAAACCTCCTTCCTTGATTGGCCAACGTGGGGGAACAGAGTGGAGAAACTGCACAGTCTGAACGGCCCGCTTTCCTGGGCTTTTCTACACGAGGGATCAGTCTGACTGAGAGTAATTCATCCTAATGAGTCAAAGCCCTTCAAAGCTTGATCAATATTTTGTTCATACTCTTCATTTTATTAATAGGCAGCAAATGGAGTTAAAATAAAAACAGGAAATCAGACTTTCTTAGGTTATCATGCAAAATGAAGACTCGACTCAGCTAATCCCCCAGTCATCTGGTGGTATTCAGTCAGAGTGTAAAGGGAAGTGAATGAAGATTGTTCAACAATCATCCCTGTTTGCCCCCCCCAAAAAAAAAACCCCTAAAATGTGTAGCGGCCTCCAAACCGTACTGCGGCTTATGTCAGATGCAGTGGAGTAAAAATGAGGCTATGAGTTCACATGATTGAAACAGCAGCAGTGCAAGGTAAGATTGACATAAACATCAGTCATTACAACCAGGTGACTGGCAGAACACGAACATCCCCATACGTGCCTAAACTCTACAGAAACCCTTGACTTTTGCTCAGCCTCAGCATTGTTTGACACTGAGCTACAATTAACCCACAGGGATGTCAAGCTTATGCATTAGCCACCGTTGCTGAGCATTCCCAGTTGACTGGGGTCTGATTTGAGCTCCTGAGCTTTCCTGTGGACATCAAGTCGCATCCTGAATGAAGTCTGCATGAAGTTGACTTCTTGGCCGGTGCCGTGGTCATGCAGAACTGAGCAGGTGGGGTTGCAATGGGGCCATGGACAGTTATCAATCAGATGGAAGGGACAACTTCTCATGGGGATCTTTGGGGCTTTATTGCTGTCTTGAAGGCTCTTCTCCCAGCACTGCAAGGCTCTGGCCAAAGAAATGCCCTTCACTTGAAATCCCAGCCAGTAGCTACAATATAAGAAGAGGAGGAAGATGATTACTGAAAAGTGATTACATTGACAAATAACCAATAGAGATGGGGCTAGCTCAAGAGAGAGACTTCTTGTTCTGATTTTCCTTCGCCGATTATTATTAAATAATTCATATTAATAGGAATATTAACTTGGAGCCCAAACCTGCAACCACAATTGGGCACAGCACTTAATACTTGAGTAGTCCCATTGGAGTAATTGGACTATCATGACCATAAGCACTAGCCCAGCCGTAAGAATTTGCAGGATTGTAATGCCTCAGCACTGATTTGTTTCATTTTGCTAAACAGCTGCAGAAATCTACCTAAGCAATGAGATTCCTGCAGGCAGCACATAAAGGGGCAGCAGACTGAGGGAAGCGCTGAAGATGTGTGTAGCCAGACAATATTTGTTAGACAGAGTCACGCTGAGAACTAACATGACTTAATACTTGAAAGATGAACAGACATTTAATCCACTTAGGTGACATCTAGTAGGGCAAGGAAATGAAGAAGGCATCTTTGCTCACCTTTTTGTAATCAGCGTGTGAGACAGGCATGCAGGTGCAAACACAGCTCTGTGGGAAAGGGAAACACAGACAAGTGACGGACAAGTGACACAAAATACCCTCTGCACATCCTAGGGAAAACATCCTTTCCTATATTTATATAGGACTTTAAAGGGACCAGCCCACTGCCATTGACTTCTGTGAACAGGACTGTGATAACCTTGGTCACAGAGAGCCAGGTTCTCATCTGGTGTAAATTGTCAGAGCTCTGTGAAACTAGAACTACATAAGAACATAAGAACGGCCATTCTGGGTCTGATCAAAGGTCCATCTAGCCCAGTATCCTGTCTTCTGACAGTGGCCAATGCCAGGTGCCCTAGAGGGAATGAACAGAACAGGCAATCATCAAGTGATCCATCCCCTGTCGCCCATTCCCAGCTTCTGTCAAACAGAGGCTAGAGACACCATCCCGGCCCATCCTGGCTAATAGCCATTGATGGACTTATCCTCCATGAACTTATCTAGTTCTTTTTTGAATCCTAAACTATTTGAACCCTGCACTATTTACACTAGCTGAGGATCGGCCCCTTTGAGTAGTACTTTTTTAGGTCTTGTCTACACAGTGGGGTAATGTGCTCCATGGGGGTGTGCTTTTTAAAGCACATTAACATGTTGGGCATGAATTGGTCCATGTAGACACTGCTGGTGTGCACTAAAGGTTAAAGTGCACCAGAAGGGTCTACAGATCAATTAATGGACAACACGTCAATGCACTTTAGAAATCACACCCCCATAGAATGTATTACCCCATCATGTAGACAAGTCTTATGGCACAAGTAGTCCAGTGGTTGTCAGTTACTATTCAGTTGTAACACTATCATGGAATGCTAACAGTTGATGCACAGATTAGCTCATCAAACGAATGTTACATTTCTGCAGGCTCAGTAATTAGCAGGAGTGTATTAGATGGTGAGCATATGTAACCTCATTTTATTTTATAAGACCAAATTCTGTCTTCAGTTGCCCCCCTGTGATGGTCAACCTTTGGTATTTATTCAACACAAAGTAGCATAATACTGACGGGACATCACGCAATGAGTTCCTAAGTTCTCGCCCAAGGTTTTGTAGGTAGTGCCACTGATTTTCTGTTAGGAGCTGACTTCCAAGATGGATATTTTCTAATTTCAGCTGCTCCTCATCGAACAGCCACTGAACCACAAAAACTGGAGCTGCAAAAGAAAGAAAGGCACCCTAGAAAATTGTAGATTAAGTCAGTAATTGACATTAGCATACAGGGCCAGATCCTGCAGCTCCAAAAAAACACCAGTAGCTAGAGGCTAATGCTGATTACGCTAGTGCCCAGGAGCCCATTCATAGACCAGACTCTCATTGTTCTAGGCACTGTACAAACCCAGAACAAAAATATGGTCCCAGCCCCAAAGAGCTTCAGAAATGTTCAACTCCCACTATGCATCATGGGAGCTGCTGGATGCTGAGCACCTCTGAGAATCCAGCCCCAATTAAAGTCAGTGCAGGATCAGAGTCAAACGCTGAGAGAAGATGAACTTACATTTCAAGGATGAATACAACCTATATCCAAGGAAGCATTGCCACTCGTTAACTCTCTTGAACTGCTGTTTACATTTTTCTGGAAGGATTCCATTCCACATCCTAAAAAGCCATGGCCAGAAAACATTAGTGGGAAAAAGAAAGGTGGTGTTACCTTAAACTAATATGTTTTTTAAAAAAAGATAAAATAAAAGCTATGTGTCTAAAACCAATTGTTCGTGTGAGACGAATACAATACATCCAGCATAAGGAATACATGGCATATTGTTCAGTCCGAGGGAAGCTCTCTTCTTTTGAACATAGCAATGCCTGTTTTCTTCCTGAAAGTGCTGTGATGGCCAGTAAAGCTGGGTAACTTTCAGTTCATGATAATGATCAGCTTATCTATAAGAGCTTCACAGAGAGGTACATTTGCAGCAGGTTATTTTCCCTTTTGGGGTTGCAAGATGAAGCTGCAAGATTTACATGCACAGTTTAATTCCAGGTGCCAGTCCAAGTGCTTGTGTCCCTCACTACCAGACCGAAGGTGCAGATCAGGTAGCCAGAGGTGCAAGAACTCATATTTGAATCATTTTACGGGCACAAATTTTGCAGACATAGCAAAAAACACCCCAAGGTTACAACCCACAGTCTCAAGTACCTGAGTCCTTTCTTGATTGCACCCACTGGGGCACAAGAGGCAGCATCTGAACAATCAGATTGCCTTGGATGTTTAATGTCCAGGAACCAGCCAGAGTCAACAAGTCCTCTGACCTGGACTGCCTCAGCCTCTAGCTCCTCCAGAAGGGCCACCACCCTCTCCAGGTTCAGTAGCACACCAGTCCCACCAGCACTGAAGAGAAGAAAGGCATCAGTTATCTGGGACCCCAGACGGAGCCCTGCTTGTGTTTCCGGCACTCTTTGCCAGCACTTTCTGCAGCAAATACAGGAAATGGAAGCAGTGCATTGTAGTCACTTTAAAGCCCACTATCATTGTAATCTCACCTGCTGCTAACTGTTCTCACCAGAGATGGAGTGGGAACAAAGGGCTTTTGGACAGAAATATTTGAAGTTAACTGGAAAGCTAAGGGAGGTGCAGGTGTTGCCTCCTTTATTCCCTCTGCTTTTATTTAGTTAGTTTTGCTAAAACTGTCTAGCCCTCAATAGACAGCCCTGGACACCAGATCCCTTTGCTCCTCTGCAGAACGGATGCTGTCTAGGCAGCAGTGGCTCCAGCTTCCCCACACGGCCTTGTCAACGTGCTACAGACTTGGGCAAAAAGGACTATCTAAGGCTTCGTGCCCATTCACTCCATGACCTCTCTGCAGAGACCAAGAGCAGTCAGTGCCCACTGTGATTGGGTTCTAATGGCCTGAATGTGCCCTGCCTCCCACTGATTTCAACAATCAGGCCCCTGCTCCAGTTTCAAGTGCCGCAGCTTTTCAGTCTTTGCATCGACTTCAGTGGACTGTGGAGCAGGCCCCGAGAGCAATGGGGCCACTCAATACAGAGCACATCCCTTACACAGAAAACACTGCAGTATGGAGCCAGCGCAGTACTCCGGAACCGACTGCGGCTGTAAGTTGTAGTGGTTTGGAGCATTACTGTGTCATCTGTTGTCATTTTTATATGAGAAATAAGTAAAAGCAACCTTCCTCGACAGATTCAACTGAGGATGTTTGCAATGGTAGTGTGCTCCGAAAGATAGTGTTGTCCAGTGGGCAGGGCGCTGGTCCACGACTCTGGAGACTACGTTCTATTCCCACCTCTGCCACTGATCTGCTGTGTGACCTCGGGCAAGTCACTTCAACTCTTTGTACCTCTGTTTCCTGTCTGTCTGGTCTATTTAGATTGTAAGCTCTTGTCTCTTACCATGTGTTTGTTCAGTGCCTAGCACAAAGGGGCCCTGATCTCAGTTAGGGCCTTGGGGTACCACAGAAGCACAAGCAGTTAACGACACTACTAAGAAGGGTTTTGAGAACTTCTCACTTTGGCACTCTCACAGCTCTAGGCCCATCCTTACCTCGCCCCAGCAAGCAGGACCACTTTAGCTTGCTTAATTCCCTTAGGAACCAGGTCTTTAATCACCTCCTGGATAATTAGCGATCCCATGAAGGCATAGTCTGCTAGAAGAAAAAGTCTGAGTTAACACTGACTGTGTCAAAGGATCTACTAGAATTGGGGAGCGGCATAAATATAACTGCCTACCTTGCTGTGACTTGGGCAAAGATCCACTCCAGATATCACTCGAGCAGTAAGGTACAAACCTAGGCAGAGGTAGCAAAGGAAAGGCACACAGTTATGGTCATCAGAAAGCACCTGAATAGACCGGAGAAACTCCTACTCCTTTCCCACCACATCACCTACTCAGCATTGGGATTATTTTGGACAGAGGTTCCCAGCATACAGGTACAAATAAACATGAGGGAGTCACTACCACTTTGCCTTTCCCATGTTGCTAAATGAGAGAGGGGTCTTGGCTAGATCCTAGCTAGATGGCAAGGGGGTCCCTGTATGGAAAAGGCTGAGAACCACTGATCCATGGCTTTGCCCCATGAGTGATGCGAGATTAGATTACACGAAAGTGAGTCACTACATAACCCCACCCTCCAGCTGTGGCAGCTCCAACCCTCCTTACTTTAGCACCTCGCAGTCCTTTCAAGAGGAGCCACACAGTTACCCAGAGAGCACAGTAGGTGTCACTCGGTGTTATTTGTAATGAGCAGTCAGAGTAGTAACTGGCCAGGAGCTGCTGTGAAATGTAAGTGGTAGTACAGTGCCTGGGAAGGTCCTTACACTGCATTGGCGTTCCATCAGTGAGGGCTCTCCTCCATCTGGGCAGACAAAATGCCTGTCCCTAGAGTCACAGACACACAACACAAAAGAGACATGTTGTACGAGACACGGTCTCAGAAAACCAGACCAAGAGCAGCAGCTTTCTCAGCTTCGAGAGCCAGGCATAATCCCTGTAAGGATCTCACAGTTTCCCCTCCTGTCTCACCTTCTTCCCAGGCTGTCACCCACCCATGTCATCCTCTCCCTCTAGAATCACAGAAGCGTAGTGCTGGAAGGGACCTCAATAGGCCATCTAGTCCATCCCCCTGTGCTGAGGCAGGACCAAGTATTCCGAGGCCGTCCCTCTCATTCCACATAAAGTTCAGGCTCCATCACTCTTCTCACAACTTCTGCCTATTCCTTATGCTTCTCTCCAGCATTTCTCCTATCTGCTCCCTTTGGCTGCACACTCTGACCTGAGCCAGGAAAGCACTTAAGCATGCGCGTAATACCATCTTACTGTACCTCAACAAACCCACTCACAACCTTAAAGTGAAGCCGGTGTTGAAGTGTTTTGCCATAGTGCTCAGCAGCTGGCAGGATCAAACACTTTGTCTCCTTCTTCCACTCAGTTTTCGGCCTTCTTTTATGCCTTCCTCTCCTCCCCCTTGTGCTTGGAACATGCCCATACCTGACCTGCTGAAAACACACTCCCTCTCCTCCTTCAAATCCCGCCTAAAACCTAACCTCTGTCATGAAGGCTTCTTCAGAGGCCTCCCCACAAGGAGGATTCTTTACCGGCTTCCAATGGAAATATAGTCCTTATGTATCACAATTATAGGAGTTACATTCTGAAATCACGGTCAGGAACATAAAGCCTGATTTTCCTCTCTGCTCAGAGTCAGCATAAACCCAGAGTAACTCCACTCACTTCCGTGGAGTCATTCCAGACTTGCAGCTGTTTAGTTGAGAGCAGAATCCATCCCCTTATCTTTTCACAGAGCCATGTGAAAGAAGGAATAATACAGCAATTGCAGCGAGTACCTTTCTTTGTTTGAGGCCACTCAGATGAGCTCATTAAGCGACGGATATTTTTATATCTGGTATCACATGTTTCTTTATTATAACAGCACCAGCCACCTGAATGGGAGCAAGAAGATTGTCTTAAAATCTTCATATCTCATCTGATTGAATTAAAATTTATTTTTGACTATATCATTCAGTCAATGTCATCTTTGATTCTTGACACTCTAAAAGCTGGGTCTTTATTCTCATCTCACACTGGTGTAAATCAGAAGTAACTCCACTGAAATTACTGGAGTTACACTGATCGATGAATGTGCGTTCAGAATCAAGCCCAACTTTTCTTCACAATTCCTTGCCTCATTAGTGCATTGTCATTTCCTACTGTACCTTCTAAGAATATGATCCATCTCTTGCTCCCTTTGTGCTCCCTTAAGTAATACCTGCAAATGGTGGAGAAGGAAAGTAAACACACATCAGACTATTTTTTCCTGTTACACTGTTTGTGAAAAGCAGGAGAGTTCTGATGTGATCATTACCCAGCTGTTGTCCCATCATTGCAGGTGATCAGGGGGTTCTTCAGAAAGAAAAGTTTCATGTCCTTGGGTGCCTTCTGCGCATGCCAAGAAGCAAGTGAGGTGCTTCTCAGCTGTGGTGCCAAGGCATCTTCCACAGGAGGAAGAACTCCCACAGAGACGTCTTCCTCACCAGCAGTGTGCTCCAGTTCCCCACTGGGGTTAGGGCCCTTTCGATTCTGGGCAGGAGTCTTCATGTGAGCTTTGGAATTACGTTTGCTTTGAGACACCGCTTCCCCCAGGAGCAACAAAGTCACCAGTGCCCCTAGGATCTTCATAGCGACTGCCTCCTCCTGACTGAACAGGCAAAGAATAAATCCCTGGTATAATAAAAGGGCGACATGAAAATCTGAAGAAAGCGAAGTTTAAGAAAGACAGTGTCAGGAAGAATTAAGCCAGCAAGGAATGGACCTAGCCATATTCACAGGCATAGGCATAGGCATGTTACTACACTATAGAGATGACACCCCCAAAGCTGAAATAGCATCACATACCTTAAAGAATAGCTGGTCAATTGCTGATCTTCAACTGAAGCATTCTAACAAGTGCAATATCATAGGCAAGGTACGTCCCTGATGGCCAAAGAATGAAGATCTTGGGTTGGAAGCCCAGGAGGAGTGCTCAGATCACAGCTCCCAAGTGAACTTTATATTGTCCTCATATGGAACATATTTCTTCCCTCTTTTTCCTTTTTTCTTTTCTTTTCTTTGAACTACCGCCAAGGTTGAGCAGATGATAGGGGCTGGAGAAATGAAACTACACCCCGTGCTGAATAAGTTGCAAGACGTCCTTGCAAGCACTTTGATCTTGAAAGTTACATACTTAAAATTTCTATAATTTTATCCCCGTTTTGCTTGCTGCTTTTTGGAGGGTGGGGGAGGGTATGATCTGATGATATAAGCTTTGGCAATTCACCTCTGTGGGATGATTTTTAGTTGTTTCATGCATAAGAAATGCTAGGGGTTACATTTGTACTTGGTAAGAGCTTTCAATTCACTGTCTCATCAAACAACCTAAGCACCAGCTTTTCAACTTTTTCAGTGGATACTGCATCTTTCCCCTAGTTCATGTTTTTGTCAGATTTATAGAGTATCAGCATGGAAATAATAAAATAGTGCTCTTAAATATATTAGAGCTAGTTGAATTATTCATTATGAATAAATGATCTGATGAAGTTATTCCCCTTTTTCAAATGACTCAGTCATGAACCAATTCAGATTTCTGCAAATGTATTTGTTATTAGTTTGGATGAACAACTTGGAACGAATGGATTACTTGAGTACTGATCACCTTCAATATTTGCTAGTCATCTGTTAATTGGGCTGTGTGATTGGTCACCTCTGCGACATGGTATTGCGTCAGCTCCCTGATTGGATGCTTGAAAGTTTTAAAACAGAATAATGAATTATAAATAACAAAAAATGATGGATAATTTTGTATGCGTGTAAATACAGATATTTGCATGAGGAACAGCCAACCCCCCAAAAATTTGTATGAAAAAACCCTATTAACAAATAATTAATAAAGGACAGGAACACGGTCGAACAGCCATTCATAATTTGAATGAAGATTTTCTAACACAGGTTCTACTGAATTCAGTAGAGATACACCAGTGTAAAACTGGAGTGAGATCAGAATCAAGCCATTTGGTCACAGACCTAAGAGAAAAAGAATGTCAGAACATACCCTAACCTCTGTTTTATTTCATTTTGTAAAATACAGTCTATGTTCCTTAATCAGGTGGAAGATCATCAAGACAGAAAAGAGTGTTCAGTATCACAGACCCAACTGGCTATAAAAATCTACATTATAAGTTAAACTTCTAGTCCAGTGTAAATATTTCTTCCTCCCTTCCATTTAGCGAATTGGAAAAAGAAAAGAAAACTCTGTGCTCTTACCCTTAGCTGAGATGGAAAAACTTATCCCCCATGGAGCACACAGGAAATAACCATCACTGACTGGAGAGGAGATGAACATTGTGAAAGAAAACACAGTCTATTTGAAACTAGCAGACATATTTTTCAGATAGTTACAGAGTGACTCATTGGTCCCTAAAGGGAATTATGAGTGCAGCTTGCTCCCCTCACCCATCCATGAAATGCAACGCAGGCCATCCGCATCCATCAAAGGGACTTGCTGGTCCAGTGCTAAGATGCTTAGCTGGAGTGATCACATCATTAATTTCTCTAGGTTGCTTTTCCCTGAGGTTCCTCTCTTGGTGCGGGGGGGTGGGGGGGGGAGGCGGGGAGGATGTGTCAGATGCCATATGGAGATAGCTGGGGTGAAATAGTTCATGAAATTCGACTATCTCCAGAGATGAGGGTTTTCATCTGCCCGCCCTGCAGTTTGGGTGAGCGTAGAGCCAGCCAATAGACAGCACCATGGGGAGCTTCAAGTGCATTTTTAAAAACAGCTCTTTTGGCTTCAGTGAAGCCACCCTCTTACTTAAGTGATGTGACCTGGCAATTGGTCACCAAAAAATCTAATGATCCAAGAAGAGACTAAAAGGCTTCAGTGTCTGGAAAGGGGCAAATGTGCCTATTTCATCTATATCTCACCATGAGAGTCCAGCCCAGGTTTGTACCAACCGGGGGGACATTTCTACCTGATGGTTGTTTTGTGGCCTCAGAGAAATGAGCTGTGCTGGGGAAGGGTCAGTACAGGTCTTCTGAACAGGTGTCAACATTACAAAATCCTCCACCGCAACTGGTGCAGTTTGGCTGCCGTGCTGACATCCTCAGCAGAGAAGCTAAGGACTCAATAGGTGTGATTACTTCACTACTCACAGGAGTGGTCCCCACAAGGGAAGTCTGAACACAAGGCGCCACAAATCCCCTTCACGTAGCATCACTGAGGAGCCGAAGCAATCTCCCCACTCACCTTGTTCCATAAACTTTATCCCCTTACCTTCAAGCATAACTATAGTGCCTCCTCTCCAAGGAGAGGTGTCTCTCTCATAGACAACTTCTGTTGAGTTCTGATGATCAGATTGATGCCTGGACAGAATAGCTTACTTGGCTTCATGCCTGAACATCTCAAAATATGGCCCTTCATTCTCCTAATATGCTAATAAGTCAATAGAACAAGCGCTCCGTCCATGGGTGCAGGTTTCTCTCCTAGCACAGCAGCCACTTTTCTGAGACTCACTAAGGTTCATAAGGGGAAGTTAAGGGCTGAACCCAATCGCAACAGGATGTGACCTGGGCTGCCCTGTAGATTTACAGCAAGGCTGGTTCTCAGAAATGAAAGGGTGCAGGAGATCCACCTGCCCAGCTGTATTTGCAATAGATGTACTTACGAAATGGCCTGCACCTACTGCTCCATTGTCCTCGATTCTGCTGGTTTTATAGTTTCTCATATACAGTATTTCCTTCTTGATCATAACACAAGCAGCATCACTGCATTCTGCATACTAAAACCCAGGGCATGGTACGCTACGTATGCTGCAGCTGCACTTTATTAACATTACGGAACAAGGGACAAAGAGAGGTGAGAAGCCACCCTAGATCTTCTGATTCTCTTTTATGGCTGCCAGCATGACATTTTTACAACTCTGGTGGCAAAATGCAAACCTACGCCTTCTAACCAGTCACCTCAGCCAAAGGCAGATGTCGTTTCTCTTTTGTAGAAGAAATCACCATGGTTCATTTTCTTTGCATCAGCTTAAGTGTCATTTTAAAAACAAAGTAAAACGGTCTCAACAGAAAAGCTGATTTGGATGAGAGCGGAAGCTATGGAACATATGCAAGGGGTTAGGCATGATGTCGTGCACAGATGATGAGGGAGAAAAAGTTCAATCCTTAATGCTAGTCATGAGTTTTCATGCCTGTTTCACGTGTCTCTTTGTGCCCATACACTGATACCTGCAAAATGTATTGTTGATGGGATGGGCACTCTCAGCATGTGCTGTGTTTTTCATTTGTTAACACAATGGGGCCATGATGCTGATTGGGGCATCTGGACAAATAATAACAATAATAAAGAATTAAAACATTTGTCAAGTGCGCTCCTAATTCAGTATCCCCCAGAGCCTGTGCATCCCAGGATCCCCTGGCTGCAGAACTCACCTCCGGGCTGGCTGCAGAATTGCTTGGTGAGTTTGTACCCTAACATGCTGTAATGATGTTGCCTTTGGTGGGACACTTCTGAGAGTACCAATTCAGGACAAATTGCTGAGAGCAGGGCAATTACAACCCAAGGCTGGGGTTCCTTTGCACACCAAGGCAAACCAAACAAGCCAGAGAGAGAGGACTTTGGTTTTACCCCACTGGCTAACCATAAGTCACACAAGCAATTCCCTTAGACACCCCAGTTTCCAGTATCATCACCAGTGACACTCATTATGGGGGCGAATGGTTATGAAAACCAATATCCCAGTAAAAGAAAAACAGTTCTCCCAATCCCAAAGGACCAAGCCCCAGACCCAGGTCAATATACAAGTCAGATCTTACCCACAAATCACACTGTTGCCAATCCTTTAGCATCTAAAATCTAAAGGTTTATTCATAAAAGGAAAAAGATATAGATGAGAGCTAGAGTTGGTTAAATGGAATCAATTACATACAGTAATGGCAAAGTTCTTGGTTCAGGCTTGTAGCAGTGTTGGAATAAACTGCAGGTTCAAATCAAGTCTCTGGAGTACATCCACAGCTGGGATGGGTCATTCAGTCCTTTGTTCAGAGCTTCAGTTTGTAGCCAAATTCCTCCAGAGGCAAGAAACAGGATTGAAGACAAGATGGAGGAGATGCAGCAGCCTGTTAGCCTCTTGCCCATGGAAGGACACCTTTTGTTCTTACTGTGGAAAATCACAGTAGCAAGATGAAGGCTGGAGTCACATATCCATGCATGACACAGTTTGCAGGCCGACGCCATTGTTTACATGTTAGTTTGAACATTCCCAGGAAAGCTCAGATGTGGATTGGCGTCTCCCAAAGTCCATTGTCAGTTAAGTGTTTCTTGACTGGGCACTTACTGAGAATAGTCCCTTCTCAAGAAGCTGACCAAATGCTTCACTGAGGCTACTTAGACTCAAAACACATTGATATACAAGTACATAGCCAATATTCATAACGTCAACTATAGAAATGACAGACCCATACAGAGAGCATAATCATAATCAGCAAAGCATAACCTTTCCATAGACACCTTACACGACAACCTTTGTACAATATTTGCCGCAAATATATAACAGTGGTTGCAACAATGATCTATACAGTCACAGGTTATGTCAGTAATGTCACACATGCATTTGGCTCACTAAATTTGGGATGAAAGGCAAGTCTAAACGCTGCCACTCCAGATAACCCGAAAGCTCCCAGTCAACAAAAGAAACAGACTGAAAAGCGAAGGCCCTCCCCTGGGGCACCATGGCAGCTGGCCTATGAAGCTTCCATGAGCTTCACAAGCTCTGCAGCTGTGGTGGAGACTTCTTGCTCCATCCCAGCAGTGCTGGGGATTACATGGCTGCCTATGTTTTCCGCTTTTCTGGCATAGTCACAGACTCCACTGGGCACGGGGATATTGTGAGGAGCCTGCTGTCTGTGGGGGAATGACATTCAGTCGGCTTGGGGAGGCTTTTAAAGAGAGGCGTGACCTGACTTATTTGCTTTCATCCTGGGAAACAGCCTTGTCCTTGTCAGCCAAGGAGAAGCAGACAGCAGCAAGTGGCCCCCCGAGGCTAAAGATTTACCTGCTCCCAAACCCAGCAGTAAATGGAGAAGGAGAGAGGGCCTGCCTAGGTCCACTGACAAACAGGTCCCCCTGTCAACAACAGCCCCCCTTGCAACCAGGCGTTGAGGAAGGGGAAAGGTACACATTCAAATTTCTATTGATCAAATCAGCCCAGTTCTGTGCGTATTGGAGCTAACTTTGGCCCAAGTGCTGCAATAACTCCTGTGAGCTTGCTGCAGGCACTCACCTGCACAGCGTGGGATGCCACTGAGCCCTTGTGCTGGGTATGGCTCCAAGTGCTGTTGATGTCTTTGGAGATCCCTGTCTTGAATTTTATTAAGCTCTTCACCCTAGGCAGAAATGTTTGGAGAGGAGGTTTTTCAACAGCCAGGATGTATTACTCCAGGCACTCTCTGCTCTAATGTGCTGTCAAATATTAACGTCTATTACATCCCAAATACAAATGGATTTCAAAATATCAAAGTGTTTCAAATATTGTCTCCTTAAATAGAGAATTCACACTAAAATCACAGCATTAGACAAAGAGAGAGACATGTTCACAAAAGGATCCAAATAAAGACTGACCAATAAAAAGGTCTCCTCACAATAAAGGTGGTTAGTCTAATTCATTATTTTCCCATGAGCCATCAAATGAAAGGTCATATACAGTAGCTCTTACGTAGTCCTTACTCAGACAATCCTCAACGGAAATAATCAAATAATTAAAATAGTTAGCTCTTATATAGAGCTTTCTATCCCTAGATTGTGAAGCGCTTTACAAAGGAGTTCAGTATCATTAGCTCAATTTTACAGATGGGGAAACTGAGGTACGGGGAGAATTGACTTGCCCAAGGTCACCTAGCAATCTAGGGACAGAGCTAGGAATAGATTCCCTGTCTCCTGAATCCCCAGTCTAGTACTCTCTCTCTCTTCTCTCCCCCACTAAGCCTGGAGAAACAACTCAGCATGAAATCCACTCCTGCACAGAGGGCCTGCATCAGTCCTATGAACCACATAAACCCTTCAAATGTAAATCAATGTCATGTCATATCCATCAGTATAATATTTGAACAGGTTCTGGGGAGTTTTCCATTGGAGGGGACCTTGTTTGCCTCCCACGCAGACTCCTCTATAGATGGCTGTGTCCTGACAATGGTGCACTCTGATTCACAGCCCCTCATCCTTTAGCAGAGGCTCAGGGCCACACGGGAGATGATCACATTTGAACAAATCATTTCTTGAAGCACACTCACCCAAACCCTTTTTCACACTCTCATTCCTTTTGTGGGTGGCTTTTCTGCACCTGTCTTTATCTGTGATCTGTTTATTCAGGACTGTTATCTATGACCCGCAAGGGAGGCATACTTTTTGAGTTAGGAGCTGGCTTTGCATTTGTTAATGCCTGCCATGCATCAGTTTCCTCTTACAGGCAGTTCTTATTGGCACGCTGACACATTCCGCATAATGAGTGACTGATGCTCTGTGAACATAGTTCTTTGTGGAGCTGACTGGATCTTAATCTTCTTTGCATTAAAGCAATGCATGCTACTTTCACCTAGCCCCTACCTGATTTTGCTACTACATAATACAGACTAGGTCGGGTGACCGTTTTTCACTTTGATGTAGTGGTCTGTATGCATTTATTAGGTTCCTGGCAGCATAAATCTGGCCCCTTTCACTTCTAAATAGGTCTGGTGAGGTTGAAATATACAGTAAAATGTCATCCTCATAATAGACATTTTCCCTGTTTACTCGTCATCATTTGCACTTGCTCCTGCAGCACAGGGAGGGAAGGGGCTGGTTTAATTTAACAACAAAAACATCTGTGTGCACCTGTTTCCTTGCTGATGGCAGCAGTACAGTGTTGAGCAAAGGTTCAGGAGTTAAGTGATGGTGCTAAACCATCAGGGGAACCAAACTTTGGGCTCACTTTACCCCTTGATGTGCACGCCCCACTCTAATTGACTGTGCTGACTTGCCCCACCATTTTAGCAATGTTTTCGGACCTTATTCAGCCAGACCGACCAGTGGTGGCTTTTTCAGGAGTGTTGCCTTTAGTGGGAATTTTGCCTGAGTACAGGCCGGAGGATTGGATCTTTAGTTTGTATTGTAGATTTTGTCAGCAGAGTATCCGAAATTAAAGTAAACATTTCTTCATGTGATAGAGAGAGAAATGAAGCCCCAAATGCTTAGTCATATCAATGGACTCCTTAGTACTATCACTCAATAGCTAATCAAGTCAGCCAACCCCTCTGCATTCAGCCTGGGATTTTCAGAGCAGCCTAAGGTCCAGATTGCGACCCAGCCAGCGTGATGCCAAAGAAGTGTAGGGGAACACTTTACCGGCAACACAGGTAGCTCATGGGAGAGGAAGCAGACACCACAAAGTTGCTATATCCCCCCTCATGCAAGTGAGTGAGAGAGGCTAGAACTTAGAGGGGAAAGGCCAGAGCATTAGCTCCACCCCACCCCCAGCCAGGCCAGCATCCTGGTTCCAGTGTGCACCACGGAACATATGCCACACACAGCTGAGTTTACTCCCTCCATGGGCAGTGCAACAACATGCTCCCTTGTTCAGGGCTTGTGCCAAAGCTAAGGTTCGGCCAAAGGGAATGAGGCTCCCATCTGCACTGAATTTCCATAGAAGTTAGGTGTTTAATTCCCTTAAGCTCCTTTTGGAAATCCCACCTGAAACCATTATTAAAAACGATTATGACATGTATTTATTTATTGGTATTGCAGTAGTGTGCAGAGACCCCCAGACAATTTGGGCCCCTGTTGTGCTAGGCTCTGTACACCATAGCAAGAGAAAAGCATTGCTTAACGCATAAATTGTATGAGACACTTCTGTATGTTTTCCAGATCAATCAGCTCTCGTGCCTCTACTTAGGTCAGTGATTGGATAGAAAAATAAAATGTTTAATTCCTCTACGATGCGATGTTTGAAGTGCTGCCAACTACAAACTTCACACGAGAAACTGCTCTCGGATGCTGTATATTGTGTTCTGTTTAGGCACTAGAAATCAACCCATTCACCTCATTTCTAGGTTTGATCTCCTCAAACCTGAAGATATTAGTAGGCTAATCAATCCGTTTTCTTCTGTCTTTGTATTGTCTATATGCAAAATTCCTATTTGTCTTCCTAAAACTACTGATCTGTTGTTCAGCAGATACTTAACATATCTAAGGAACGAATAAACGGCTGTAAATCCCTCATCCCATTTCCCAAATGCATCCAGCACCCCTTGTTCACAAATGTTCGTACAATACCTGAAATAAAGTCACATCATCGTTTCAGTATTTAGTGTAACTGAGTGGTTTATCTTTGAGCTGTACAAATTTGGAGAATAAAACAATGACCACACTCCCTACCAAGTGCATAAAACATTAAAGAAAATGGTTCTATGTTCACCGAAATGAAGACGGGACTAATTATAATCACACTAACCATAAAAAGGTTTTGGTTAAAGTCTCGTACATATATTTGGGCAATTCAACAATGCAAACTCTTTGTCCCTCTTGATAGAATCTGTCTAAAACATGCAATCAAACAACACAGCCACTGTAAGGTTTCATTAATAGTTATATGTCTCTGGATTGTCATTTGTCAAGTTATTTGAATGATTTACTAGTCACCGAGTGTCGCTGGAGGAGCCTTTTGTTCTGTTCCATCTAGTCTGTTAAAAATGTCACGCATTTGGACAAGGTCATTCAGTGCTCGGTCCTTTGCTCACGAGGGAATTCTTCACCCTTGGGGGATTATAAGTGGCTATTTTAAAATCCAAGGCACAATTTTATTGACTTAGCTGGACTTTTATTTAGGTCTTGTTTGCCCTGAGTCTTGTTTCTGCGTGTGTTTGCTGCACTGAAGCAACCCAGAGGGTGCTCGCATTAAGGATGCTCAACAAAATGAAGGGAAGGCTTGACATTCAGGTGAACATTGAAACAGCACTCTCAGAATTGCTTGAAGCTGCATGGCAGTGAGTAGCGAGCTGCCGCATCTAACAGGAGCACTCGTCTGCCACGCGCTTTGTTCTGCTGAACATATTGCAACGTGAAACTCAAAGGCCCATACCCTCAACTGCACCAGAGCTCCCCCAGCACAGTCTAAGGGGCAGGGTGAGAAAGGAGCATGAACGGGCAAGCAACTTCTAACCTTTGCTCTTCCCTGAAGCTGGGGCTTGCTGGGTTCATCATGGCTGCTCTAAATTACAGCTGGCTGCAACTGCATGTAAGGGGCCATTCTACAGCCATGGTGCATCAAAGCAGCACAGAGAGTCTGGAGCAAGTCAGGATCTGGCCCCACAAATCAATCCAAGTTCATCCAAGATTCACTTGGCAGGTTGTTGAACCTTAGTCAGCCTTTCACCAAAACCTGGGCTGAGTTTTGAGTCTGTAATGAAATCTGAAACCAGGCCAGTTCTCTGCTTGTGCCCAGGCTAGATCTAGATTGAATGACTCCAGGAGAAATCTGCACTGGGGACCTCTATTAGTGTCAGTGTGATTGATGGTGTGACTACACCAGGCCCAATTCTGCCCTGACTAGCATCCCATTCAAACCCATTGGTTCAAACAGGATCACATGGGGTATAACTCTGGGCACAAAGTGGCCTTTTTATTATGTGCTGGACTGCTGTCCATATAGGCAGTTACACTGTGGTAAAGTCAAAGGGAACCATGCACTTGGATCAAAGTTTAGTGAAATAGTACTGTCAGTTATAATCTGTCATTGATTGCCCGTGGCTCTGTGTATAGTGGCATGTAATCTGTCATAGATTGCCTGTGTTTCTCTATAGATTCACATATAATTCGTCATCAACTGCATGTGATCTAGTCCTATGTAATATGTCACTGATTGCCCAGGGCTCTGTGTACATTCACGTGCAATCTGTTGTAGATTGCACATGGAGCCCAACACTTCTGACATAGTCATCTTTAAGAATATACTTTAGTTGAAATAAAACTCATATTATGCAGCTGTGGTAGAGGCACACAAACATCCAAAAGATTAGTATACATCCTCTCATCCTTTTATATGTGAAAAAACCAATTGCTGTGATAATACCAGGTTTCAGAGGAACAGCCGTGTTAGTCTGTATTCGCAAAAAGAAAAGGAGTACTTGTGGCACCTTAGAGACTAACCAATTTATTTGAGCATGAGCTTTCGTGAGCTACAGCTCACTTCATCCTGTAGCTCACGAAAGCTCATGCTCAAATAAATTGGTTAGTCTCTAAGGTGCCACAAGTACTCCTTTTCTTTTTGTGATAATACCTGCACTCGTAATTCATTCTGTTCAGTAAAAGTCTTTAAAGTGGTTATAGAAAGAATAAAAGAACACAACCCAATATAATATCATTACAGCCATACATGTCCATCAACATAATCACCTTGGTTTCCCTCAGAAGCTACAGAGCACCTTCTACAGTGAAGCAAGTGATTCTTGAAGCCAAAGAAAGCAAAGTTAACATGAATTCCATACAAAACTGCGCTCAACATGTGCCTGGCAAAGTAAAAAAGAAACAGAACACATCAATGTTCCTTAGGACAACTCAAATCAAACAGCTGGAAAGCAGAGACAGTGCTAAACTTTTCTGCAATGCCAAAGTCTTTGCATTTTAACCAGAGGTGAGCACGAGCTGCAAAATTTGGATCCACGTCCAAAATTCTCCAAAAGATTAAAGGGATTTGGATCCAGGGTGTTGTCCAGCTCCTCTCAATCTTTAACAGTTACCAAAAGAAAACCAGCCAACATGTGCCAATCACTTCACTGAAGGCCATTAATAGAGATACGTTCTGGCATATTTACTACATTAACACATTTTCAATTCAGATTGTTTGAATGATATATTACCGTATACTGCATATAAGTCTGAAACTGTGAATAAGATCTTAAATGTCAGGTAATTCATGAGTCAATGAGAGTTTTCTCTGAGTAAACACTGAGCAAGATCTTCAGGATTTGGCATAATACATTATTATTAATAATAATTGCCAATCATAGCAAATTTTACCAGATTGCTAGTAGGTTTGTAATGTAAATAAATGTTCAGTAGAAACTGGGATGAAATGGCCACATTCATGATTTAATCCCTGGTCTCCAGAGGTGAAAATCTAATGCATTAAGCTTTCCTCCCTGGGTGGCTTTAATGCTACCTTTCCCATACACCAGACAACAGCTCATTGATGCAATTTGTCTTTTTAATTTTTCTGGTGTGCAAAGGCAAAATTTTTTCAAAAGTGAAACAAGTTTTAGCAATAAACCAGGAGGACAAATGGTGTAAAGTGGGTGTGGCCAATTTAATTCATTATATAAAATGCTTCTACACTCACATACCAGACTGAATAATGATATTTACTAAGAAAAAGAAAAAGAAAGAAAGAAATGGCGCTTATGTCACAATGCCTCTTAAGAATGTAGAAATGGCATCAAATGCATTATTGACAATAAAAGGGAAAATGTACAGAGGAAAAATTGATTAGTAGATTTCCTTGTCACTAACTGAGCGATATATAAGCTGTGACAAAACACTCACAGTTTTCATCTCTTTTATTCCAGTGACAAACAGATATTTCAAAGGAAGAATGAGGCATTGATGGAAAGATATACTGATGGGTCGAAAAGGCCTATCACCTTTAGAAGATTTTCCAAGAGCACTAACTTAAGAGTACACACTTTTATCCTACTATTTTCATAAGCCTTCTATTCATGTAAGACATGAGCTTCACCCTGATGGTTGCTTAAGCTGTTAGATAGCATGCAGATTGAAAATCTTTCACCTGCTCTGTCTGAAATTCTTCCGTGGATTATATAACAATTCACATGGCTGCTCAAGGTTACTCATAAAACCTTGTTGACAAGACAAAATCTTGTTGTGAGTTGCAATCTAAAAGCTTCAATAAATATTATGGTTCATGTAGCATCTGCAGGAGAGCAACATATGTTCTGAATTCTGATGAATTAGTAGCTTGTGCACTGTGTTTTTTGTATTTATGACAAGTGATAAGCAAATACAACCGGTGTGCCTGTGAACTAATTTAGCAGGCTTTTTTATTCTTCAAGTTTCAGCTCCCCAACAAAAAAGAATTGCTTTCTGATGCATTATCCCTTTGTGCTTGTTATGTTATCAGATTCTCACATTATTTATAAACAAAATTATTTTTGTCACTTAGTTTTGAAAGATAAAATAAGGTCTCCCTTTGTAGCAAATATCTCATAGAATCTGGTTCTCATATAAACAGAGCAGAAGGAAGTGACAACATGACAGTAATCGTATTGTAAACATTACTTTCAGATCCCACAGAAGTCTGCAAGTCACCTTTCAATATCCTGCCAAGGTGAGAGTACAATAGTAGGGGGATATTAGTGATGCGAGTGTGTGTTGGGGGAGATTTAGCCTCATTCATTATTAGTCATTCCTTTAGTTCATTTGCACACTTTGGGCCAGGGGTGTGACTTGGCTATTCAGGATGCATAAGTGAGCAGCATTCTCTCATCTCTACTGTGGTCATTGTAGGTCCTGCAGTTCTCCATTGGCTGTATGAGAAAATATGAGTAGTCTAAAAAGCTGTAAGGTTTGAATACTGTTATCGTGTAATTGGGCTATGGTGCACCAAGTGGGGGAAACACACAGGGAGGGGTCAGGTCTTGCCTCCAGAGTGTCAGAGGCCTAGGGCAGGGGTTGGAGAGCAAGCCCACCCTGCACTCACCCTTCAGCGGCTTCTGTCCCACATGGCTGGGCCAGCTCCCCATTCTGGCCTGCTGACACTGGTCACAGAGTGCAGACCTGGCTCTCCCACAACCTTGCCCCACCCCCTTCCTAGCCCTGGCTCCACCAAATCACCTTCCTGGAGTTGGGCTGTATTAGCCAAAAAGTGGTTGGGGCATGGCTCCACAACCTATGAGCATTACCACAACTAGCGCAGAAGACTAGGAGTCAGGGCTCACTCCTCCTGAGTTCTGTTTCCAGCTATGTCACTAACTTACTGTGTGACCTTGGGTGAGGCATTTAGGCCCTGATTCAGCAAAGGCCTTATACACAGCTCTTTGACTCACTTAACCCATCTGTAAAATAAGGCGAATAATTCCCCTTCCTTCATGGAGATGTTGTGAGACACAATTAACCTTGGTAATACAGCATTCTGAGATCCTCAGAACGAAGGGGCTAGAGGGGTTTGATGTATTAGTACTAGGAGACTGTCTCAACAACGCTGTGGAGGCACCAGTTGCAGCTCTAGCATTAAAGCTGAACTGTGTTTTGCATTTAATCCCTTTGAGCATACTGTCATAGCAACATGGTAATTATCTATTTCTGTTCTCATTCCCCCACCCAAAACAGGAAACTGGTGCCGTTAACATCATAAGCCCACCCACAATATTATGAATTAATGCAGCATAGGCCACAGATAACATTTAAAAGACCATGAGATCACATGCTTTTTCTGGCCTCTCAAGTTGGAGCTTTGCTTTGATGATGTAAACAAATAGAAAAGCACTTCTTAAGTGCTCTAACAGTGCACAGTATCTGTAGAAGTGATTTTAGTGCCATGGTTTAGTTCCATGATCAGACTCTTAGCTCCTAAGGACCCAGTTCTGCAAGGCACTTAAGCACATGCCTAACTTTACACACGTAAACACTCAAATTGACTTTAATGTGGCTTCTCACAAGCTCAAAGGTAGGCACATGCTTTGTGCCTTGCTGAACTGGACCCTACATGAGCCTTCCATAAGGAGTCCTATTATCCCAAGCTTCTCCACCTGCTCAGGTGCAGTGAGCAGAAGAGCTTAATTCCATAACTGCTGGCTGTAGGGCAGGAGCTCTGCATGATGCCATAGTCCCCTTGAGCTCACATTTATAAATAAGGACTGCAGTGTGACACGAGGAGACAGATTCAGTGTCTGGTCTTTGACACCTTCACTGACACTTTAATAACAGAATATGACCTGTGCTAACCATATGTTAGGGTTGTCCACTATGGATAAACAAGAGCCTGGTGCCAAATACCAAGCAATCTGTGACACCTTCAGCATGAGGGAATTTGCAGTGGTATCATGAAAAAGAAAACTACCATTGTGTCTTCAGCATTCAGGCATTGGTCTTAGGAAAGCATCTAGCTTTATTTTCCTCTCTCCGGAGCTGTGTGCAGTCTTTGAGACTATTCGTTTGTCATCATGGAAGAGAGGAATTGACACATCATTAAGATGGGAGAGACATGGTAGGAATTCAATGGAGCCTAGAGTTTTTAAAAATCCAAAGATTTTTAGAAGGATTTTAAAGTGATCAACAGAAGCACAAGGGACAACATTGTGCAAAAAATTGCAATATTCTTAAAGAGGAATGAATATTACATGGACAACTTAAAATGTCCATTAGTTTAATATTTATTTAGTATTAGATTCCGATACCCTTATTCACTTTAAATAGCACCTTACTCCACAAATAGTCAATGGAGCGACTTGCAGAGTAAGGCACTACTTAGTACAACTAAGGGGATCTCAGTCTAGCACTCATTCTTTTAAATTCTGATTTTTTTTCAAAGCACAGTGATAATAAATGTGTTTGCATTTAACCGATTTAGCAAAGTCTAAATCCAGTCGACTCAACCAAGTTAGTATAAAAGAGGAACATATAGTGGAGCAGTGAGGTCATTGTTGAAGCATCACGTGTGAACTATGTGGACAAATTGGAGAAAGTCCAGAGAAGAGCAACAAAAACTATGAAAGGTCTAGAAAACATGAAGGAAGATTGAACAAATTGGGTTTGTTTAGTCTAGAGCAGAGAAGACTGAGTGGGGGACATGATAAAAGTTTTCAAGTACATAAAAGATTGTTATGAGGAGGGAAAAATTATTCTCATTAACCTCTGAGGATAGGACAAGGAGCAATGGGCTTAAATTGCAATAAGGGCAGTTTAGGTTGGACATTAGGAAAAACTTTCTAAGTCTAAGTCTCAGGGAGGTTAAGCACTGGAATAAATTGCCCAGGGAGGTTGTGGAATCTCCATCACTGGAGATTTTTAAGAGCAGGTTAGACAAACACCTGTCAGGGATGGTCTAGATAATACTTAGACCTGCCATGAGTACAAGGCACTGGACTAGATGACTTTTTGAGGTCCCTTCCAGTCCTACAATTCTATGATTCACACTGAGAACACACCAGGAATAAATTCATCTCCTTGCCTCCAAGCTGAGCAGTGACTGGTGGGTGGCTTGCCAGTGGCATTGTAAAGAGCACAAATGCATTTAAAGTGCTAGAAACTGTGTTTATAGTCTGGGTATGGAAAAGGTGTTTTAAACAGCTGGAAAACACCAGTGCTTGTGGCTTGCACTTGCTTTCATTCATATGTGGGATGTGTGCCCGACTCCACCGTCAATCCAACAAATCCATATATTTAACTGTTTGTTAAATGAACACCAGTCACACGTCTCTTTGGAACTGGACTCTATTTTTGGCTCCTCCATTTTAGGCATTGTTGCTTACATGAACTGAAAACGCCTGAGGAATTCACATAGGTTAAATGCCATAGCTCTGAACCTAGAGGCAAAAAATGGTTGGCAGACATTTCAAGCTCTCAGTGGCTGCCTTGCAAGGAATTTGTGGTATAAGTAGCGGTTGCATGCTCCCTGCATGCTGGAGAGAGCAGGGAAGCATGTCCGGTGCCTCTGATGGCGTGGTGCAGCTCCAAGTGACTTGCATAAGCCCATAAAGCAACCTGTAGCAGAATCAGGATTAAAACTCGGGGCTTTCTAGGTTCCAGTCTGAAGCTCATACTATGTCTCCTAGACCAACCCATCATATAGGGAAGTGAGTCCAATTGTACATGCACTGCCCTCCACAGCTCCTCCTACTAGTATTGCGGAAGATGCTATGTCCTAGCCTCCATCCCATGGCTCCTTGTCCCCCCAGGGAGGTATTATCAGGGAGCAGTGGCTACACTCAGGAGAACAATGGGGCTGCGATCACTGTTCCCTCTAAGCTGTGCGCGTGCACACAGATCCTAAACCCCACGCACACGGCGAAACACCGCGTGCACAACAATTTGCATAGAAGAAATTTTTTGTGCGCACGGCCTGTCAAAAATTAGAGGGAACATTGGCTGCGATTATGGCTGGCCATAGCGGGAGGATATAAGGAAAAACTCTGTGCTCTCCTCGTCTCTCTCTCTCTCTCTCTCTCACACACACACACACACACACACTCTTTGTCTCTCTCTCTTATATTCAGGAAAAGTGTTTACTAAGAGATTATTTTTCTCCACCCCTTTGTGCACACTGACAAGAAGTTCCAATGTATAAGTGTCAGACAAACTGGAGACCCTTACTCATCCTAATTGGCCAAGTCACAAACACTAGCTCAGTGGTTTGAGCATTGGCCTGCTAAACCCAGGGTTGTGAGTTCAATCCTTGAGTGGGCCATTTAGGGATCTGGGGCAAAAATTGGGGATTGGCCCTGCTGCAAGGAGGGGGTTGGACTAGATGACCTCCTGAGGTCCCTTCCAACCCTAACCCTCTATGATTCTATGAAACAGAACAGTAAATAAGTAACGAACTACATGGGTCAAATTCTCCTTACATTCTACCCTGACTTATCTCTCACAGGAAGCTAATGGGAGTTTTGCCCGTAGTCAGTGTAGAATCTGGTCCTGTAGCAGATGATTTTCTAAATACTTTGAGAAAATACAAATACATACACAAACCATAAGGCCTAGGCTTAGTACTGTTAAAACCAATGGTAAGACTCTGACTGATTGAGTTATTATGGTGTTAGGCATGGGATAAATAAATTAGATACATCTAGATAAGACTAGCAGAAGAACAAAAGAAAGATCACAAGAAATATAAATTAGAATGAGAGCAAGATATTCCCTAGGTGAAGCCATATAACTGTTGCCACCAACAGTGCAATAGTATTTTAAATTACAGCGATGGGAGTTTTCATCAAAGAGACCTACTAGACAAGATTTCTTTCAAGATATATGTTGGGCACGTTTTGGCCAATATTGTGCTCAATAAGTTCGAAGGTCATTAACAGAGTGAGACGCTCATTTTCTCTGTATCATAAAAAAAAGTTCGGAGTAGTTTTAATTCCTGTTTGTTAACTCTTACAGGTTCTGAGTGCTCTTTAGTGACCCACAAAAATTGCATCCATTTATAGAGTATAATAAACTGAAAATAGGAGGCTAGTCTGCAGACAAAAGGCTATTGCAAAAGGCAGAGCTTTGCTCAGAGCGTGAGTACATACAGTTTTGATCGTATGTGAGCAGTCACCACCGTATTTTAAATATCGCACACGGTAAATTCTACCTCAGCTGGTATAAACTTCAGTTCCACCAAAGTCAAGGGAATGAAGCCAACTTACACCAGCTGAGAATTGGGACCCTTATATATCATTTTTATCTTAGATGACAAAATCACAGACATCAAGCTAGTATCTCAAATAACCATGTTATCTTCCCAGTCTTGCACATGACAAGACAAACTACTGGACCGGGCAGTGTCCTGTGGGCCCTGTAGATAAGTCGTTTGGATTTGCTTCTGAGGAGAGACACGGCCCAGAAGCTTTTTAAGTTCTTAAAAATCATCCTTCCCTATTCACAATACCCAGCTCAGAATTGCCTGTTGCCTTCCTCGGTTTGGTCTTCCTCCTGCAGAGTGAACAGCGGTGGCTGCAGCGAGGGCATATTTTGACAGCTTTGGAGCAGGACACATCAGAATACTTAGGTTTCAGAGTAGCAGCTGTGTTAGTCTGTATCTGCCAAAAGAAAAGGAGTATTTGTGGCACCTTAGAGACTAACAAGTTTATTTGAGCATAAGTTTTCGTGAGCTACAGCTCACTTCATCTAGGCTTGAATAAAGATTGGGAGTGGATGGGTCATTACACAAAGTAAAACTATTTCCCCATGTTTATTCCACCCCCCACCCAATGTTCTTGTCAACTGCTGGAAATGGCCCACCTTGATTATCACTACAAAAGGTTCCCCCCCCTCCCCGCTCTCCTGCTGGTAATAGCTCACCTTACCTGATCACTCTTGTTACAGTGTGTATGGTAACACCCATTGTTTCATGTTCTCTGTGTATATAAATCTCCCCACTGTATTTTCCACTGAATGCATCCGATGAAGTGAGCTGTAGCTCACGAAAGCTTATGCTCAAATAAATTGGTTAGTCTCTAAGGTGCCACAAGTACTCCTTTTCTTTTATCAGAATACTTGTTACCACAACAGCAACACTGGGGTCTGTAATTGGCTCCCTCAGCAGTGGTACTAGTTAAGCCCCTGGTTTGTGGTGCACCTTTCGAGAGTGGGGGCCAGATATCCGGTCCCACTGAGGATGGTGGAAAGCAGCTAAGGCTGGCAGAAACTGAGCTGGGAACAGGTAAGGAGAGCAGCAGCTAAGCTGCATGAACCCATGCACGCTGTGCAGTCAAGGTTTTGTAAACTATGCCCCTTCTCCCCACTGAAGGATGAGAAACCCTTCCCATTTGAGGGGAGAATGGTGATCAGGCCCTAGATTATTATAAGAGTGTTGAGTTGCCTTGTCCTCATGGAAACAATTTGTATTTTTTAATGCAAGGGTTTGGGATCCCATGGCACGCTTGCATAGGTCCTTATAATTTTATTACAAGAGCCAAAGAGGTGTATATTCTGTGACTCAAGAAACAGTTGAAAGTAGCCATATGTGGCCAGTCAGCCAAGTGACTGCCTAGAAACAATCCCCCTCCATTTTTCAGATGTTTGTGAGGCATCTGCACTAATCTAATCCGTTTTGCTCTGTTAATGAACAAAAGATGAGCCTGACCACAAACTCCATTTGTGCACAAATGGTATAACAGGACTACACAGCACACAATGAGGGCTTAGAAATCTATTTGCCCTCTGCCTGCCATTGAAGGCTGAGCAGCTAGCATTAGTCAATTTCTGATAATGGCTGAAAAGCATAAACAAGAAGAAAATACCACAGCCTCATGGCATCTGTATAATCATCACAAAATCCAAGCTGAGGCACAGATCAAATTAAATGTTTCTGAGTACCCCTCTACAGGGTTTCCCTTTGCATCATTCCTAACCTTTTGTACAGCCATGTTACAATCCCCCACGCAGGTTTTTAATAACAAAAGTCTAAAAATAGGGCATGGTTCTTCTCTCACTTACGCTAGTGAGAACCAGGAGTCATTCCACTGAAATAAATGGTGCTGTACTAGGTATGAAAACCAGTGTGAAAGAGAGCAGAGTCAGGCCCATAATATTAAATATACTGGTGCAAATGCTCCACTCTAAGACATGGAAGTAACAAATCCTGCTATGGTACATAAAGCAGCAGTTATTCACCTTACACATTACATACACTCTGAGCTATGTTTACTATTCAAACACACTACTAGAGAAATTATTTTACAGTCTGACAACCTAGACATGGATGTGCTTTAATGCACTGTATTAAATTCAATGTAGTATATTGTTTTCAGCCATTCATGACAGTGTATTTGGAGTGAATTCTTCAATTGTTAGTACAGACATGGGCAAAGAAACTGGCTTTGCGCTGAGATTTCCTGTCCTTTGATGTTTCCATCCCTCAGTCAACCCAAATGTGTTAAAAAAAAAGCGTTTTGTCTCTGACCTGTTTTTGCTGTAAGTATGCAGCGTGCAATGTTTTCAGAGGCCACCCACATCTCAAGGGCAACCAGAACACCAGGCTGTCTCTATAATTCAGAAGCAAATTCCATGACCGCTTTATAACACAAACATGTTCAGAGAATCTCTGTACAAACCGGTTTCTTTGAGAATATTGGTCTTAGAAAAGAATAATACCTATGAAAGCACTACACCATGCCTTGTCTAGCTTTAAGTCCTGACGTAATGGCTGGGGGACCGGGAGACTGTCTAACTCAGGGGAGCTATCACTTTTATATTAATAATAAATAATAATAAACTTATCTGTAAATTCCTAACTTTGATTGCATATTTGCCATTCTTTTCTTGCAGCAATTTCTAAATGTTGCTTAATAATACAAAGGCCTTAATATCCAGTATTTGTAGGCTTTTGGAATAGAGTATTCAATATCATGATCATTTTTTAAAAGTTGTATTTGTTTCTCACATAGATAAATAGATGCATATGTTGTAATACTATGAGTCTCTTGTTCTGGAATCCTTGAGATATTTACAGGTATGTTTTTGGTTTTACATTTTAACAAATGTACTTTGTAGTCTTATTTTATAGTGAATGATCTATTACAAGAGTGATGAAGTCATGCTTAAAATATCTTATTTTGAACAAATAATCTTTAAAAGCAAGAACATTTTGATCAATGTCATAACTGACAGGACGTCTTATAGTATAGTAGAATTTTACTTCTTTCACTGACGACATTAGCAACCATTTAGTCATGTGGATCCAATCTCACTTTCCAAAATTTTATTTTAATCGGCTCCTAACCCAAACTCTAGGTACATCACAATTTTAAAATAGTATTTAATACAACCTCTTACAAGTCTATGGAAAGCTTATTGACAAGTCTCACCCACACCCAACATACCCCGTCACATTAACTTGCCTCTTTCCCAAATGGCCAATAGAAAAGATGGGCTTTGCAACACATGATTAAAAAGGCTGGGTTCTATCAACCAAGAGGCTGTGAATTCTGAAGTTGAGGACACTTTATAACAAATGCCCTTCCAGCTGCTTCCTCTCTTTCCAGGCAAGAGGGCTCCAGTTCAAGGACCTTCACTGATTGTGCCTGCAGCCATTTCACTTAGGGAGGCACGCTGTCCCTTAGGGTAGCCACATCGCAAACCATGTAAATCTTTACAGGTTAAAGCCAATGCCTCCAACTCCATCTGGAAGCTTACTGACAGCCAATGTAAGTACAGTGTCCTGGTGATGTGTTCGCTGCTAACATGTCTAGTAGGTGAGTGGCCATGTTCTGCATTAGCGTCAGTGACTAGATAGTTTCACCGTGTAGCCCCAGGTACAGCATATTACAATAGCCTAATCTTGAGGTGATAAATTTGTGGATAAGCCCAGCAATGTCAGCACCAGATAAAGAAGGTCACACTCATTTCATCAAGAGCAGATGGGGAAAAAACACTACATTTGCCTTAAGTACAGCCACATCAGAAGACTTCCAACATTTATGACACAATTGCTGAGGTTCAGACCAAGATTTCTGTCACTTGTGCTCTAGCCACTTCCCTTCCTGCTTCACCTCTCACACGTCATTAGTAAACTGAAGTGACCTGTGAGGATGAAGCCAGAGGAAAAAGTGTTGTAATGCCATTACCAGTAGCTGAGAGCAAAAGACCATTATGAAATCCTACCATGCTGGCAATAGTGATCAATCAGTTGACCAACGTTCTCTCTCAAAGCTGCCTGGCAGCTCATTTTATTCCATCAATCCTTATAGGGTGAACCATCAAAACAGGATTCTTGCCCCAATAAAACATCTGGGTGGCTGGTAACCCTGCATCTGGGTAAGAATTATTCAGGTTGTGGTGTATGGTGAATCACTGCAAAGAACACTTTACAGAACAATCTTAAATCACTAAAAAAAATAGTTTTTTTTAAATTGAAATCTCCTAGACAACACTTCCATCTAAAATCAACATTCCAAGCTAAAATTATAATCTCTACTCACAAGCTAAACACCAAACCCAATATATGCCTGCCTGCCTCTGAGTAGAGCCAACTACCACATGGCAGCCATGAAAAATGCAGAGATCCCAGCAGCCAGTTCCTATTGACTGATGTGATTACCCATCCCTTACAGTCAGGGGTAAAAGGAATTTAAAGGATTTACCAATACTCCAGAGTCCTGAGTAGGGGGCGTGGCCTCGACTGGAAGAGGCGGGGCCTCAACCGGAAGAGGCGGGGCCTTTAAATACCCAGGCCCTTTAAATCAAGATTTAAAGGCCCCAGGGCTCTGGCTGCGGCTGGGAGCCCCTGGGCCTTTAAATCACCCCTAGAGCTACCAGCTGCAGAGGTAGCTGGGAGCCCTGGGGCTCAGGGGCGATTTAAAGGGCCCTGGGATCTGGCCGCTGCTACCGCAGCTGAGCTCCGGGCTCTTTAAATCACTGCTGAGTCCCTAAATCGCTACCCCAGGGCTCCAGCAGCTGGGTCAGGGGGCACTTTAAAGGGCCTGGGGCTCCTGCTGCTGCGGGAAGCTTGGGGAAGCCAATCTGGTCCGGCATGGCGTACTGGCTCTTGCTGGTACGCCAGACCATACCGGCTTACTTTCAGCTCTACTTACAGTGAACAGTGGGGCTTTCAGCTGTGAGGATCAAATTGGAGATTGCTCTTGCAATGATCTTGGAAGCTTTGACAAGCAACAAAGAACTCTGCACCTATAATGACACATGCCTACAAGTAAAGGATGATACAGCTTGCTGGAGTACTAACAAGAGCCAATAATAATTTAACTCCTTAGCACCAAAACACCTGTTAGAATGATCTATGATGGCAAAAGGCAGATTTAACCACTACATGTACATATACCAGATTGGGAATATCAATTTCATGGACTTGCTTACAATGATCATCTAACAGCCAAAAAGGCAATTTCTACCACTGTTGGGACTCTTCTGTCAGAATGATTTTCCAATGGAAAAGTCACTTTCTGCTAAATCAAAAATTTCCACAAATTGCTGGGAAGCCCGGTCTTCCAGCTCCCCAAAATTAGACTATTAGCCTACGGGGTTGATGTTTTTATGATAAATGATGTCTATTCATTTCACAGGTCCTAAAATCCACATGTAAGTGTTCTGCTTTGTGACTTCACAGACATCTTAAATACTAACAGGTTTCGAGCTAATAATACTGTAATGAGAAAAGGATTATAGTGGATTAAGCTAAATCAGAAAAAAACACTCTTATTCCAGAATAAAAAAGTGTCTACACAGGGCCTTACACCGAAATAATGATTCCACAACAGTTATTTCAGTCAATTTCCAAGTACAGATAAGCCCTTTGCTAAGAAACTTAAGAAAAACAAGTTGATGATGTCTGCAATATTTCTGCAGAATGTGTGTGGCATGTACAGGGTACAATATGGAACATGTCAAGAACACCAATTGCCCCACGCTGCTTTACAGATCCAAAAAGTCTGCCAATGAGCAAGTGTTTAAAAAAATCCTCTCCCTACTGAACAGATGAGCACAAGTGTAAAAGGGATGCAGAATGGGCCAGTGGATAGAGAATGGAACCAGGAGATCTAGATCCCATTCCAGGCAAACATTTACATCAAATCAATGCATTAACCAGGGCAGAGAACACCATTAGCTCAATACTAATGTAAGTCATATCTGAGCTAGTCACAGCTTCCTGGGGTTCATCCAGGAAGTCTGTTTGAACAGTTCACTTCCTTTTACTCCCACTCCCCGTGAACTCAGTGATTTAGACGAGTTAAAGCCAATGGGTCGAGTGGGTCCAGTAGGCGAGTGAAGAGACTAAGGACTGTGGACCAAATTATACTTTGTTTAAACAATGTAAATGACTTCAGTGATGTCCACTTCAACTCATTAGAAGTCAATGGAGTTTCTCCAGATCGACACGGGTGTAGCTGAGAACAGAATTTATCCCACTGCCTGTCCAATTAGATGGTTTTGTTGTTTCTGTTTATATAAAGAGCCTTTGTGACTATTGATAGGGAGCATACAAAAAGTTTCTATTGAAGATCTACTTTTTTTGACCAAATTTAAGGCGGGGAAAGGGGGCAGGGAAATCATCCTCTTGCAGAAACCTTAAATGCCAAGTTTTAGCTAGGAATGAATTTTTACAGATGACTTATAAGCCCCCTGTAAAAGAGGTTTTATATTGGTAGTGCTAACAACACTTCAATAATAGTGGCATGAGCAGTACCTCTGAGATGCCCTGTTTCTCACCTTCTGATTCCCTCCTTTGCAAAGAAGTCACACAAAAAATGCTACTCCCCACTTGTGAGCCAGCTTTTCAATAATTTCTCCACCACTGTTCGGTTTGTCTGTAAGAAACAGTGCTTGATATGCTACAACTTTTAATCTTGAACAACAAAAGGATTCTATTTCTAATCTGGCAAACAAGCTAAATGCTCTCCATTCAACAGAAAGGATGAAAACTAGCTTAGCAAACAAGAACTATGTTTAGTGGCAGATAAGGTTGGAACAGGACACACTCCCTCCACCCAAAACCTTAACTTTTTGTTTCCATGATTCAAGAGGAAAGACTTTTACATTCCTTTCCATCTTCATACAACACTGTTGATAAAAGTGAAAGCTTATCTCCAACAGACAACCAAAATCAATACGTATCCCAGCTTCAAACTTGCACTTTAACACAAATTTAACAGTGACCTCAAATGATTTTATATCAATAGGTCAGCACACCTAACTGGCATACATTCCGGAAGTGATTTTGCTTAAACACTGCAGAGGTCACTGTGAAAATTTTGCATTGAAGTGCAAGCGGTTTAGTCTCTGCCATAAGTAGCATTAAATTGGCCTGACTCATTATTAAACTATAAAATGTTAAAAAGGAATATTTGTGTGTGAAAAAACGGTACCGAATTTCCTTTAAAGTTTTCGTTTTGATTACACCTTCCCTAGAAGGCAGTGACAATGGAAGAATGGGCAAGAGGTGCTTTAGGCAGAAGGAACATTGGACACCACATGGCCCAAGATCTCCTGTACTGTATGAGTAGTTCCCTACTAAACAAGCTGTACCAGTCTCATCTGGAAATTCACATCCGAATCCTACTCTTTGGCCGCTTGAAGCCATTAACTGTCTACATCCCAGGGCTCTAGAAAGAAGTTTTGTAAAATCTGTACTTCTGCTGAATTAACTGGCAGTGATCCCTCCAGCTTAAGATATACCAACAGCATTATTGCATGGAGCGGTCTGTATTTCTCTGTCATTATCAGGCATTGACAGTATGCACTTCTTGTGAAAGATGCAGTCAGAATTTTGTCTAGTTTACTTCAATTGCTCTCATGCTAGCGTGCTTTTAAGAGGTTTGGGGAACCCTATTCCCTTGCTCTGTGAAAGCTGGTGTGTTTCTATCCAAGAAGAGATGGGATAGGAAGAGCTAAAACTCATGAAAAGAAACACTGTTGCTAATTGCACCTAGTATCTGTGTCCTTCTGCTTTAAATCAAGTATATAGGGCCCACTTTTTCTGTACACATTCAGGACAAAGGGAATTTTTGACTAAATAACTTCAGAATTAGGCCCAAGAAGAATACAAAGTTGAAAGTCATATCAATGAAATAGAGCCCTGTAATAACAGACCTTTATTTGAGACATATGAGGGAAATATTCTTACCAGAACTTGATTTACTTCCCCTGAAAATAAAACTCAGAAAATAATCCGTGCTAAATGTATTGTCTTAAATTGAAGGATTAGCTCATTTTTAAAAGTCTGTACAAGTACAGAAGGCTAATACTAAATGTATGTACTATAACATAGACACACGCTTTACTGCCACCTTGTGAATACTTGCAAAACCAGCAGATTTTTTTTTTTTTTGGTTAAAACACAGCCTTTTAATTTCATTTTAGATATAGTCAAAAAGGACCCAGTTCTACCATCCATACTCACATTGTAAGTATATTACTTCACATGTAGCCCCACTAATTTCGATGAAAATACCTATTGCGCAAGATACTACTTAGCATAAGTAAGACTGGCAGAATCAGATCCTTTATAAAAAGAAGGGGGAAAAAAGTCAGTTACTGTAAAAAATATCGATTAGTTTCACATAATTTGACAAGTGCACTGGTTAACTCTTAAATTAATACCATAATCTTTTATATTATTGAAAAATAGAGTGCTAAATTCGCTCTGATAAAAATATTGCAGCTTTACATCCAATTTGTATAGCAGTCTTCAAAAGCGAATAAGCTGGTGCCTATAAAAAAGAAAGATAATAATTATGCATTGGATGAAGTCTTAATTAAAAAAAATAGATTTGTGGTAACAAGGCGTGTATTAAATATATAAAGATTTGTTTTCATCTACATTAGAGAAACAATATTGCTTTCACAGAAAAGGACAAATAGCCTTTTTTTTTTTTTTTAAAAGGGCGTTACCTTGCACTAAAACATATTGTATGTGAGAAAAATATGCCCCTTCCCTCCACATAACAGGACTCTTTCAGGTCCCCCACACAGAGGTAGGAAAACAGTAGAGGGACTACACAGAGCTCATGAAGCATTACGAGAAGGAAGAATTTGGTCCAGAGTTTCATCCTAAATCAATTGTGTTTGGTATATCAGGGTGATATCTGTATTCCCAAGACTGAAAGGGATCGACTATTCTATCTGACAAAAGGTCGACTTATTAATCTGATCTTTTAAGAAAACTCAAATTAGGCTACGATTTGAAAAAACAAAAGCAGAGTTGAGTGCAATACTTAGCTAGGAACAAAGAACTAGTTTTAACAGCAGCATAACGGGATGCTACTCTGTTGCTGGAAAAAAATTCACATCATTTCAGATTCTGAAGAAGATGCCTTCAGTGTTATCTTATACCTGCTTCCTGAGAAAGACTAAAGAAATATTATTGTACTGTTATTTTCCACCCACGCTCTATACTTTCATTTGCACAAAGAGAAGGAGAGACCATAACAACTGGATGCATAGCAATGATCAACAGCAATGAATTAATGCTCTACGCCTACCAATTCTGCACCGTGGTCAAGCCCTACATCGTGGTGCTCCAGCTCATCATCCCGGAACTTCTTTATTATCTTTTTAAAAGAAATGGTAGCAGATTAGTAACAGTTTTCACCTACACATGAATCATCGAGATGACGAAACTGTACATAAACTACATACTTCTGGCCACATCACCACTTGAGGGACAATACACCCGAGGTCAAGACCTGCAGGAAACTGAATGCTTTTGAAAAATCCCCTCCCCACAATTTCCAGTTAGAAGAACCCATAGCTATAGTATATGAGGAAACAGCTTCTGAAATAAAGAAGCTCATGCTATGTTTTTGGAACTATATAGAAAATAGGGCTGTCGATTAATCGCAGTTAACTAACATGATTAACTCAAAAAAATTAAATCGCAATTAATCGCAGTTTTAATCGCACTGCTAAACAATGGAATACCAATTGAAATTTATTAAATATTTTGGATGTTTTTCTACATTTTCATATATATTGTATTCTGTGTAATAATTTAAATCAGTGTCTATTATTTTTATTATAAATATTTGCACTATAAAAATAACAAAATAAATAGTATTTTTCAGTTCACCTCATACAAGTACTGTAGTGCACTTTCACGACAAAGATTGCAACTTACAAATGTAGGGTTTTTTTGTTACATAACTGCACTCAGAAACAAAACAATGTAAAACTTCAGAGACTACAAGTCCACAAAGCCGTACTTCTTGTGCAGCCAATCGCTAAGACAAACAAGTTTGTTTACATTTTCAGGCGATAATGCTGCCCTCTTCTTATTTACAATGTCACCAGAAAGTGAGAACAGGCATTTGCATGGCACTTTTGTAGCTGGCATTGCAAGGTATTTATGTGCCAGATATGCTAAACATTCATATGGCCCTTCATGCTTCGGCCACCATTCCAGAAGCACGTTGATAATGCTTGTTAAAAAAATACTGCACTAATTAAATTTGTGACTGAACTCCTTGGGGGAGAATTGTATATCCCTTGCTCTGTTTTACCTGCATTCTGCCATATGTTTCATGTTATAGCAGTCTCGGATGATGACCAGCACATGTTGTTCATTTTAAGAACACTTTCACTGCAGATTTGACAAAAGGCAAAGAAGGTACCAATGTGAGATTTCTAAAGTCAGCTACAGCACTCGACCCAAGGTTTAAGAAGCTGAAGTGCCTTCCAAAATCTGAGAGGGATGAGGTATGGCGCATGCTTTCAAAAGTCTTAAAAGAGCAACACTCCGATGCGGAAACTACAAGAACCTGAACCACCAAAAAAGAAAATCAACCTTCTGCTGGTGGCATCTGACTCAGATGATGAAAATGAACATGCGTCAGTCCGCACTGCTTTGGATTTCTATCAAGCAGAACCTGTCATCAGCATGGACGCATGTCCCTCAGAATGGTGGTTGGAGCATGAAGGAACATATGAATCTTTAGTGCATCTGGCACACAAATATCTTGCAACACTGGCTGCAACAGCCTGTTCTCATTTGCAGGTGACATTGTAAACAAGAAGCGGGCAGCATTATCTCCTGCAAATGTAAACAAACTTCTTTGTCTGAGCGATTGGCTGAACAAGAAGTATGACTGAGTGGACTTATAGGCTCTAGTCTAAAGTTTGACATTTTTATTTTTGAATGCAGTTATTTTTTGTACATAATTCTACATTTGTAAGTTCAACTTTCATGATAAAGAGATTGTATTACAGTACTTGTATTAGGTGAATTGAAAAATACTATTTCTTTTTGTTTTTTATAGTGCAAATACTTGTAATCAAAAATATAAAGTGAGCACTGACCACTTTGTATTCTGTGTTATCACTGAAATCGAAATATTTGAAAATGTAGAAAACACCCACAAATATTTAAATAAATGGCATTCTATTTTCTAATCGTGCGATTAATCGCAATTAATTTTTTTAAGCACTTGACAGCCCTAATAGAAAAGTGTGTGTATTCTCCTCCTGGACCATTAGAGTCTCAAGTAATATTCATGAGTGTCCTATCCAAATGTCATAACCCTATAATGAATATGCTGGTTATAACCAGGATCATAGTGGTTAATGACATGGAAAGAGACAGACCATAGAGTCCATCCCACTGCAAGCAATGGTGGGTTAAGGCCCCTGAGGGAGTGTTATCAGATACTACACCAATTATACACTTGGTCTCATCTAAGAAATCAGGCTAGAACATTTTCCTATCATATTTAGAGCACTTCCTGAATCCCAGGTTATTCTGATATTCTGAAAAATCTCTCTAGAAAACTGAAGTGGTAATTAGCAAACTAATATTTCTTTTTCAGGTTTTTTTTAAAGAAAACCTATAATAATGACAAGCCCAATTAACATGACAACAGCCATTCCAAGATTATTACGTTTACACAGTAAGGCCCCAATCCTGCAAATTGTTCCATGAGGGAAGACATCTGCAAGTCCATGAGGCTCCAGTGGATTCAAGTGTCCTCCTGTATGAAACAACTTGCAGGATCAGAGCCTAGAAGAGAAAAAACTAGGATTCAAGCTATGAGCTGAGTATAAAACGCAAAATTTTCTCCTTTGTGAAGTACCGATTGCAGAAATTATTAAACCAAATACCTTCAAGCAAAACACGTGAACTAATGGTGTGAGATTTTTCTATCATACATGACAGTTTTCCTCACATAGGGCTTTGCGTAGGTTCCTCTTTTTATATTTGTATAAATAAAAAAAAAAAAAATACACTTTTGCTAAAGACATGCTCAGGGTCTCCAGACATCAAAGTTAGAACATTTTACTCTGCTGGACAATTTGAGTTCTTGATACTCCCTCTATCCTGCTCGATGCATTCAGTAGTTGCTTTGTCTTGTAGTTTTACTGGTACACAGACCAGCCTTTTTGAACATGGTACCTTTGTGCTCATAGCTCAGCTCTCACTCAGTCATGCAGATGCTAATCAGCAACAGAGTTTGGGCTACTTCAAATCCCAGTTTTGGGACTATGAGACTTGGATCTGGAGCAGCCCAACCTCCACTACAGGTCAGCCCAAGTATAACTGACTAGGCAGTAGTGGTCAATGGGTTGTTACAGCTGACTTCTTAGGCCCTGACCTTATAACAAGCACCTCACAGGTAGACCCCCTATTGAAATCAACAGGGCTATGCACAGGCACTGTAGTCTGCCCATTAGGTGCTCAATGCAAGATTGTGGCCCAAATGTGTTAAATTTTAAGGAATTAGGAACCACTTTCCTAGTCTAAGTGAAGGTGAGAGATCAGCCGCTCTCAAAGTCTGCAGAGTATCTGAAGTTGCAATGATATTGTCATACCCAGTATAACCAAAGCATACCACATGGTACATTATTACAATTAGTTCATTTTCTTTTTCTCTAGTCCCTCCCATTAAATTAAAATGTTTGGGCACCATAGGCTGCCTTTTCTGTCCCCAACAAAAACACAGATTGAAACTACTAGAAATGGGCTCTGTAGCTGTGATCTCAGATATTTACATTTAATATTTACATCAAAAAGAAAATCCAACAGCTAATTTAAACATAACACTTTTCATTTTGAGTGTTTCACTGCCTTTAGTTTTCTGAACTAGCAGTAAGAAATTAATCTGATGCAAATCCAAATGCCATATTTATGTCATTTGAAGAATATTGTCTCAGTATACTGTTCAGAGAATATGTTAAATACCTTTAAACCACATTCACATACCTGCAATAATTCTTTGTATTTTTCCGGATCCTCCTCCATTAGTGTTCTGATCTGGTTGTTATAATGCTCTGATATGCTGTCTTCCACTGCCACAGTGCAAGCCATTGCACCCTCTTTTCCAAGTAAAGCAGTTCCAGCACCTGTAATTATCAAACAAATTAATTCAAACACCACACCTCAAACCTACATTATTAATAACAACATCAATAAGACCATGCACTCACCTAAAGCAAACCCTGCAACATTCCAAAAAGGCAATAAAATAGTAGGTCGAACTCTAAATGTGACAATTAACTCATTAAACTTTTTCAGATGGTCCTTTTCTTGATCCCACATTTGCTGCAACAGAAATAAAATAAACAGAAAAAACATAACAATAGAAAATAAGGCATTAACTATAAATGTAGAGAAAAAAAATCAATGGATGTTAACTTCAGCTCATGCTAATTTTAATTTGATTTTTAAAGTTGATCTACGAAATAGATTAAATTGGTTTGTGACTGTTTTTTTCTCTGTGATACATAAACAGGGCCTGAAAGGTGTGCGGGTGGGGATGGGTTGTGTGTCTTTTTTCCCCTCTTGCTTGCTTTTACATTGGAAATTCAGGTCCTGTCTAACACAGAAAACTCTATGAGGGCTGAAAAATTAGAAAATGAGGACAACAGAAGAAGCAAGAATGAAAGTTGACGAATTTAGAGGAAGAGTGTTGGTCATATTTGTTAAGTATCAGAGGGGTAGCCGTGTTAGTCTGGATCTGTAAAAGCGGCAAAGAGTCCTGTGGCACCTTATAGACTAACAGACCTATTGGAGCATAAGCTTTCGCAGGTGAATACCCACTTCATCAGATGCATGCATATTTGTTAACACTTTACTATTAGGTTTTCTTAAAACCTATTTATATTCAGTAATAAGTTAACATTTCGGAGAAACGGAATATGAACAGTTATTTCACAGCTTTCCCTAATTCCTTTTATTTCATATAAAAGGAGTTTTATTTTACAAGATTCTTGACACCTAAAACATAACAATGAAGCCTTTGTCAAACCACTGCAACAACTGCATGTCTATGATTCACTCATCAGTTGTGCCTGACCAAATTCACGATCGTGAAAAACACGTCACGGATAGTGAATTCTGGTCCCCTCCCGCGATCTTTGTGTGCTTTTACCCTATACTATACAGATTTCACAGGGGAGACCAGCGTTTCTCAAATTGGGAGTCCTGACCCAAAAGGAAATTTAAGTGGGGCTGCAAGTTTATTTTAGAGGGATTGTGGTATCGCCACCCTTACTTCTGCACTGCCTTCAGAGCTGGGCAGCTGGAGACTGGCGGCTGATGCCCGGGTGCCCAGCTCTCAAGGCAGCGCCCTACCAGCAGCAGTGCAGAAGTAAGGATGGTAATACCATACCAGAGCTGGGCGGCTGGAAAGTGTTGGCTGCTGACTGAGGGCCCAGCTCTGCAGGCAACAGCACAGAAGTAAGGGTGGCAATACCGTACCATGCCATCCTTACTTCTGTGCTGCTGCTAGCAGCGGCTCTGCCTTCAGAGCTGAGACCCCAGCCAGCAGCTGCTGCTCTCCAGCTGCCCAGCTCTGAAGGCAGCATCACCTAAGGGTAGCAATACTGCAATCCAGCCATACAATAACCTTGTGACCGCCCCCTCCGCAATTCCTTTTTGGGTCATTTACAACTACAATTACAACACCATGAAATTTCAGATTTAAATAGCGGAAATCATGAAATTTATTATTTTAAAAATCCTATGACCATGAAATTGACAAAAATGGACCATGAATTTGGTAGGGTTCTACACATCCGCCAATCCGATCACTATGATGTTATGTGTCATACTTATACTTTACCATAGGAAGAGCTTTTGTAAGACCAGTTGTTTTAAAGTAAACATTGCAAACCTTAAATTATAGCCTTGTGATTTATTTTATTGTACTTCAGCTAAAGAATATGTCTTTGAGTACATAAGAAGCATAAAGATAAGATGGAGTTAGATCCACAGATACTAACCTGAATGACTGGTCCTACTGTAGTTCTACCTAGCACAGCCATTTGCCCAGCATAAATACGATTTGCCCCATATTCCCCTGCATGATCCACCCTGATTATGCGATCTATGGCTGGCTTGTTGATGTTGTCCAACGTCATTCCAGTACTATAAAATCTGAAAGAAGTCTGTTTTGACTGCAAACTCCATTTTCTTTCAGAACCTGTCAAACAGAGATACAACTGATGTGAGCTATAATTCTCTACCACCACTGAAAGTGAGGGAAGTCTTAATGAAATATCCATACACTTAACATGGAGTGCACACAACATTTACTCAATGTTGTACCTACTTACTTACCCCTTTCTGATACATGACTCCAGTGTGATGCAGGGGAGGGATTCTGAGTCAGGAATGGAAAATGGAGAGAAGGGGAACAGATGACAGGTTACCTTAGGGTGAAAGTGGGATATGGGGGATTAAACTCAAAGGAGCTCAGATGACCCCAGGAGTGGGGATGAAGCACAGGGGTGATGGACGACCCTTGAAGGGGATGGGCTGGTGGGAGGCAACTCCAGGGTGGGGATAAGAGAGGGTGGAGATAATTGTAAACCTGCAAGGGATAGAGTATGACTGGAAGGGGTGACCCCCTAAGAACGGCCACACTGGGTCAGACCAAAGCTCCATCTAGCCCAGGATCCTGTCTTCCGACACTGGCCAATGCTAGGTGCCCCAGAGGGAATGAACTGAACAAGTAACTATCAAGCGATCCATTCCCTGTCACCCATTCCCAGCTTCTGGCAAACAGAGGCTAGGGACACCATCCCTACCAATAGCCATTGATGGACCCCCAGTTCTTTTTTTTAACCCTTTTAAAGTCTTGTCCTTCACAACATCCTTTGGCAAGGAGCTCCACAGGTTGACTGTGCACTGTGTGAAAAAATACTTCCTTTTGTTTGTTTTAAACCTGCTGCCCATTAATTTGGTGACCCCAGGAAGAGGATGGAGGAGTGACCCCAGGCGGCAATAACATATGGGAGGAAGGGGTGAACCCAGGGACTGGAGTGGGCATGACCCCAGAAAGCGGCAGGGTATGGACTGACCCGGAAGGTGACGGCGTATGGGGAAAGGAAGGGGAAGTCTGGGGGCAGTGACCCCGGAACGTGACGGGGGAATGGGGTACCCCAGGGAGGGGGTGGGATCTGGGGGCGGTGACGCAGGAAGGGGGTACCCCACTGTTGCCATAAGAGGGGGAAGCTGTGACCCCAGGTGAGGGGGTGACCCCAGCGCAAAGCCGCCCCGTACCTGCCCCGTAGCAGAGACGCTGGCAGCCCGCGCGCAGCCCCCTCACAGCCGGAGCAGCGGCTGCCTCCATTGCCCTGACCCGGGCCTGGAAAGTCCTCACCGCGGCGCGGAGCGATGACGTATCCAGAAGGCTCGCTCAAGTTGGCGTACAGTCTTCCCGCCTCTGTCCTGCTCCGATTGGCTCCTCGGCCCCAATGGCCCCCTGCCCATTGGAGAGAGGTACTGTCAGTCAAAGCGAGCGTCCCTGTGGCTGCCATGGCAACCAGAGTGCGGGACCGTGCTGCCTGCTGCGGGGATATGGCGGAGCGGGTCTCCCCCAGGGGCCTCGTCCGCTCCGTGTCTCAAAGACTGTAAGCGGGCGGGGCGCTTGCATATGGGGAGCAGGGTGGCGGGTGCGTTCGTGAGCAGCGCACGGGGACGGGGCTCCATGGGGTTGCGGGGTGCAGGAGAGAGCCAGGGTATGGCGTGGGGTGGGGACATGTACATCGGGGGGGACTGGGAATAGAGGGTTGCGGGTTACGCCCTGCATGGATATTGCATGAGTACGTGGGGGGGGGACGTGGAGGGAGCATGGGTTGGGGGGTGCATGGATGTGGTGTGATATATGGGGTAGGGAGGGACCTGGGAATTGGAGATTGCATGGGTTTGGGGGGTACATGGAGGGAGCATGGTGAGTGCGTTGGAATAGGTGGCGCATACGATAGAGCGATGAGTGGATATGGGGTTCCCCAGGGATACATGGGGATTGGATTTCTGGCATCGGAGTATGATGGTTGCATCATAGGCACTGGGACCGTATGGTTACTCAGGAGTGTGGGGATACATCGTTACAGTTGATGCATGGGCGGTATATGGATATGAGGTATCTGAGGGTCTGTATTTGGATGAACAGTGTATACGTATGAGGTCTGCGCATGAACATGGAGTACATGGGGGATGTGTAGCTATATGAGTACATAAGGGAAGTGCACACAGGTGTTGTGCATGAATACAAGGGGGACAAGTGACTGGGAATGGGTGGTTAGTGCCTGGAAGAAGAAGACAGATGGTGAGTGGTGACTAGGAGAGGGGTGAACAGAGATGAGGGGAGTAAATGGCTAAGGATTAGTGTTAGAAATAGGGCAAATCGTCTCTAGTATTGTTCAATAGTTCAGCTCAAAATAAAATGTTACTGGGTTAACATTTTGCTTAGGGATCAGTTGAAAAGGGGAACAGAGTGTAAGAATCCAATACTACTACGAACACAGCCTCTCTGTACATACTATATACAGGGCCTCCTGTTCATGCAAGCCTAACTTTTTTGTCTAGTGCTGAGGAACACCTTAAGGAAGTGAGTGCTTCTGTCTCTAATACATAGCACAGACTTCTTTTTTGCTAGAAAACTAGATTTTTGTTTTTAAATGGAATAGCCCTTGGGGATAGGGGTGGGAAGATGGACTTAAATTAGAGTTGAAATATTTGGATAACGTGAACTAGATTTACAACTCTAAGAAATAGGCAAGAGATTCACAAGATCCCAAACTCCAAAAAGTTTGCCCATCCCACTTTCTATTTTTCTTTTACTGAAACTGGAAAGTATGTTTTGTCTAGAAAATATTACATTGATGTGCAAAGAAAAGAAGATAGTTTTGATTTATCTGGAGCTAGCAGGAATGAGGCTGAAAGTCCCAGTTTCTATATGGTAAGTATTTACTTAAACGCATATAGTTTTCAAAAGGGCAAATAGGCTCCAGTCCTGCACTGCACCTTGATGGATCCCTGAGCCCGTGCAGACTCCCACTGAAGTCAACACAAGATGCAAGATAACATCAGTGGTGCTCTGTGCAGACACAGGGGTCTGCCTGAGTGAATGTCAGTGCAGGATCAGGATTGCATGAACTAATGAAGCCCAAGAAATGCTGGAAAAATGAGTCTGACCTAGTTACTGTTGCTATGTCTCTTCCTTTTAAATCTGATTGAAAGGAAATTAAATTGAGGACCGTTAAGGTTACTAGAAGATGTATGCTTTTATTTTCTCTTTTGGGTGGTGGTAGTTTATGACGGAAAAAAAATCTACCACATCATCAAATCCTCCTCCCTGCAAGACCAGAATATAGTCCCTTTCTAGAGGACATACTAGATACTGCAATTGGCAATTGATTATTTAACTCATGCACATGTGAGGGTGGTGAATATTTTATTTAGCCTTAGAAATATTCACACTGTTACTGTATAAGCTTAGACTGTTCACCTTAGAAAAAAGGTGATTAAGAGGGGATATGATATAGTGGTCTATAAAATCATGAATGGTGTGAAGAAAGTAAATAGGGAAGTGTTAATTGTCCATTCATATAACACACAAATTAGGAGTCACCTAATGAAATTTAACAGGCAGCAGCAGGATTAAATCAAACATAAAGAAGTACTTCTTCACGCAATGCACAGTCAGCCTGTTACATTTGTTACCAGAGAATGCTGTGAAGGCCAAAAGTATAACTGGTTTCATAAAAGAATTAGATATGTTCATGGAAGATAGGTCCATCAGCAGCTATTAGCCAAGATGGTCAGAGATACAATCTTATGCTCTGGGTGTCCCTAAACCTCTGACAGCCAGAAGCTGGGACTGAATGATAGGGGATGGATTACTCAGTAATTGCCCTGTTCTGTTTATTCCCCCTGAGGCATATGGCACTGGCCAACAATGACAGGATACTGGGCTAGATGGACCATTGGTCTGACTAGTATGGCCATTCTTATGTTCTTATAAAAACAAATCCATATAAATATTTAATTCCATGTAAAATTAAATTGAGCATAAAAAGTGGAACCTTCTTATGCACCAATTACCTATTCTTACCTGAGGTCCAGAAAGTCATGTTTTGAAGTCCTTTTAATACTAAAGACTGGGCTACATGCATCCCTGATGACTTCAATGGAGTTGCAAGGAACCTAAATCTAAGCAGAATTTGGGCTGTTCTATGTATGTACTGTATTCTGAGGAGCAAACAATATGCTGCTTTTGGCTGTACCTTGGAGAAGATACCAGACATTTGGACAGAATAAATTACCAGGGTCATAAATTATCTATAGATACTGTAGTAGCTCATCAAAGCTGTATGTATACCTGATATTTCAGATATCAAGGGATCCTATATGGAATCTGGAGCTAACCAAGGTTCTGATTCAGGAAAGCACCCTGAGCATATGCTTGACTTTAAGCTTGTGTTTAAGTCCCACTGGCATCACTGGAACTTAAAAATGTACTTAATAGCTTTCCTCAATCAGGGCCTAAGTACCGATCCCTACCAGAAGTGGTGCATGCCTTCTTTTGCTCACCACTCAGATCATCACAATATTTATTTATCATGTTTTATTTCCACCATGGCAAAAAGAACATTTGTATCAGAGAATTTCTAGCTCTCCTTAGTATCAGTAACTCTGCCCCAAAGATAGGACACTTCATAACATATTTGCCTTTTCAAAAACAAACACACACAAAGTAAATAACTTTTGTAAACAAAACTTAAGACCAAAATAAAACCAAGACCAAATGGAAAACATGGTATTTGCTGTTCAACAATATAAAATTCAGAAATCCCAGGTCTTGTCCACACTAACATTTTTCTTAATATTTTCTATTGCTAGCACTAGCGTAGCTCTATCAGTGGTAGCAACAGTGATTAGAATAAACAGGGTAAAGGTTGCTTCTGGCATTTGAACCACCATGTCTCAGAGACCTCTCCTGAGCTGGGTAAGACAACACAGTGGTTAAAACACCAGTAGCCAGCCCCCCTCCACGCCTCCATTACTATCTCTGATGAAGCTGCACTGCTAGTGGAACGGTTGGAAATTTTAAGGAATCCACAATTCCAGATGCGCTTTGGAACCTGCATTCCTTATTGAGAAGGTTTTTTTCCCCTTGGGTTACATCTTATGTTGCAGGTTTTCTAGGTTATATAAAACTTCTCTGAGAGTCTTTAAACAAATAGAACAACTAATCATCATAGTTGGCCAGTTTGTAAATTGATGCTGCTTAGAGACCTGGTAAGTTGGAAGAACAGGTTTTTCACTGTATTTTATATTAATGAGGAAGTGTACTTTGCACACTGAATTACTTGTCAATTTGTCACACCCTCGTTGCTGCACAATGAGGAAATCTCTAATAAGCCAGAGAAAAAATGTATAACTTTTCCTGTGAAAATGTATAGAAATTCTTTTGCAGTAGAGTGACATTTATTTTCCCACTGCCGCATAGAAATTTACATGCACATTTTGTGTTAATGTGAATTACCTGCATTAATCTCCCATCTGCTATGCAGAAACACAAAGGCAGGCACAGATCCCGCTAACCCTTATGTTCATGGGCACGAGTATGTGCACAAGTACTTCCACTGAGTGCAACAGAATGACTTGCCTATGTAAAGTTACTGATGTGAAAGTGTTTGTTGACAGGACTGGACCCTAGATAATGCCAGGGGACAGTGATATGACTCAAGCATGAGTGAAAATCAGGACTTTGGAATTATATTGCCAGTTCTGCTATTGACTCACTGTTTTGCCCTTGGGAAAGTCAATTAATGAATGAATGCTTGTACAATAATTTTAAACTCTTAGTTGAAAGGTTGCTGTCTAAGTAGAATGTATCTAATATTTTATGCACCACATCATCAACATGCTTTCTATATTAAGGTATAACAAGAGCCTTTATTGTACTACTTATGGTTTTTTTTTTAAATAGAGCAATCCTTAATGAGTAGTTTTAGTACTAATTTTTATGATTTACCTGTCCTGCAAACACAAGTGTACAGTTTGCTTGATGGTTTAGGAGAGCATCCGTGTTCAGAAAAGAACAAGCATGTGTGTGTAAATATAAGGGACAGAGGTACGTGGGACTTAAGCATATACACCGTGTTAAGCATGTTATTAAGTAATTTCCTGAATCAGGAGTTTGGTAACTAAGGTATGCATTTTGTGTGTTGTGTACCATGTAAAATGAATGTCTTTCTTAATGATCTACATGGATTAAGATTGACTTTCCTTCTGTAAATATCCATATTTTACCCATAATTTTCTACCATTTTTATTTATTACAGCATCCTGGAAGCATTGCTGAACAAAAATGTGATCAGTGCCTCAAGCATAATTTTACAGATTGTAAATTCGAAGCATCTCTTCGAGTGTATACAGGAAATTCTGAAGAATGTGAAAGAAAATTACAGAGCAGTCCAGAAAGACAACAGGAAATGAAGATCATCAAAAAAAAAATTGGCACAAGTAACACTTAATGTTCTTCTTTATACATATAAAGTATTTTCCTGTTCAAATACAAACATAAAAGTTCAATTTTCCCCTTCTATCAGAATTTTATGTCATTAAAGTACTTTAACATGGCACCTAGCTGCTATGAAGATAGGCCTGTTAAAATCACTACAATAAAAAGTAATGTTATGAACAAGCACAAAAGCAATTTGATAAAGAAAGTTCCTGTTTTAATATTTTAGAAAAAAAACCACCTGAAAATAATTGAGAGACATGAGCCATTTTGCAGCTTTACTAAAGTCCCTCTGAAGAAGATAATTACAGTCAGAGTTGCATTAAATAAATGCAATAATATGTTTGTTTGTTTTGAAGGATTTTGTAACTGACAGACATTTCCCAGTCTTAGTAAGGAGTACAAAAAGGTAATGTATAGATCACAGTAAATTCTATTAAGCATTTGTCTTGGGCCAGGCCACATACATCAGCAGTGCAATATACTGCTACACAGCAGACCCAGGTATGACTCCTAAGCCACTGGAGCTTGAGTTATGGGAGTAACTGTTGCTCAAGAAACTCAGGTTGATGAATTTCCACTCTCCAGATGGATCTCTCTGACCTATTGATGGAATAGAAGTGCCACTGACTTTCCTCTTCTTTGCTGGAAGAGGAACATTGTAGTGGTGGCTTGTGGGGAGGTTTGAGAAGTGTATGTATGAAGGAAATGCTGAGCATAGAATAACTGGGTGGGAGAAAATCTGAAAATTGCGGGGAGGAGCCTTTAGACTGGCATTGCTTTATGGAATATAATTCACTCATGAACCTAAACTCCGATAAACAGCTGCAAGCAGGAAGGGTGCTGGCAATCTCTGTGTAAAAGGACAGGAAGAGGAGACATGGATCATCATGTTTAGAAATACAAAACAGACCTCTCTCTATAAGGATCAAATCAAGAGCTGGGCTCTCCCTATTCTTTTCCCCACAGAAACATAAATGTAAAAATAATCTCTGAACGCGTAGCACAGAAATCCAGTTTATAACTTCAGGTAGAAAAATCTTTTCTATGACTTTAATTCTGTTAATAAAACAGAAACTATTGAGAAGCTAATTATTTTATACCACAGCTTCAAAATGTCCCACATACAAGCCTTTGCATAACAGTTCATAGAATAGTGTAATAAATGTCACCATATTCACAGCAGTCTGTCTGTTTTGAAATCATGGCAATTTATTTACATTCCTGATGTTCACAAACACCTGTGGTATATTATATCCTATTGATATGTATAGAATTTTTTTCAACATGGATTAAAATACATTCTTTCATGTTTAACTAGAATAAAGAAGCTGCACAGCTTCCCTTCCAGACTATCTCAATTTCCTCCTCCCCCATACACATCACAAGAAGAAGTCATGAGGCTCATTTCATCAGCTTCAAAGCTAATTGTTGCGGCAGTAAGTAATACAGGTCATGCTACTTTAATCATTAAAGAGGTAACAGAACATTTTCCATTGTTGCACCTTAACAACAAGTTCCCCATAAATTGCAATGATGAAGGATCAAATTTTGCACTCTGACTGTAAATCCATAGTCACTGCTTTGACTTTAATAGTTATTGTGGATATACAATCATGTTCCTGAGAGCAGAATTTAGCCAAAGTCTTTTGCTGCTCCATAAAATCATATCAGATCACCTCCAGTTGAAAATACCCATGACCTTCCACTCCCTGCAATGAAACAGACTAGTTGGACAGGGGCCATCCTATCTTGGGGAAAAAGGAATGGTCAGCTTGCATCAGAATGAAGAAATCCCCCCAAAACTTTAATATACATAGCTGCCCAAGGAGAGAGACTTTTATAGTAAATAAACCTCACCTTCCCTGATTCTCAGCTTATTTAAAAAACACTATACAATTATATCAATTCTTTTGTCTCTTTATTTCAAATAAAGTCAAGGACAACATACTGGCTTCTACATTTATACTACAGAAACTCCTCACTTAAAGTTGTCCAGTTAACGTTTCGTTGCTGATCAATTAGAGAGCATGCTCTTTTAAAGTTGTACAATGCTCCCTTATAACATTGTTTGGCAGCTGCCTGCTTTGTCCATCACTTGCAGAAAGAGCAGCCCGTTGGAGCTAGCTGGTGGGGGCATGGAACCAGGGTGGATCAGCAGCCTCCTATCAGCTCCCCACTTCCCTAAGTTCCCTGTGTGACAGCCACCCAGCAGGCTATCAGTTGCTGGCAGTTCAGCTGTCCCGCCCGCCACTGCCATGTGCTGCTCCTGCCCTTTGCCTTGGAGCTGCTCCCAGGATCCTCCAGCTTGCTGTGCAGGGGTGGGGGGAAGAGGGGTGCTAATATCAGGGTGTCCCCCTCCCCCCGTTCCTGCCCCCCACTTACCCCATCTCTATAGAGCGAGCGGGGACACGACAGGGCTCAGGATGGAGGGAACTTGCTAACAGCAGCTGGTCTCGCAACTTGCTGATATACTTAAAAAGGCAATGTACTTAGAGTGGGGTCAGCATATTAAAGGGGCAATGCGCGTGTGTCTCTGTCTCAAATGCTGTCTCCCCTCCCTCCATTTGTGCTGCCTTGTAGAATATGAGGCTACATTAACAACAACGTGTTAACCCTTGAGGGCTCAGACGAGTGCTAGTTCATCATTCAGCACTAAGATATTCCCTGGGAAATATCCCACCCTCTGACTCCACCACCTCAACCAAGCTTCACAATCATCATTTTTGCTGTGCACAGTATTAAATTGTTTGTTTAAAACTTATAGAGTGAGTATGTGTGTGTGTAAAAAAAATATAGTCTTTTGTCTGGTGAAAAAAATTTCCCTGGAACCTATACCCTCCCACCCCCATTTACATTAATTCTTATGGGGAAATTGGATTCACTTAACATCATGTCACTTTAAGTCACATTTTTCAGGAACATAACTGCAATATTAAGTGAAGAGTTACTGTACAACAAAAGCAAAAGCACACTTTTGAAACATAGGATTCAATAAAAGCCTGTTGAAATGAATCTGAGTTTTTCCATTGATTTAAAGGATTTTGGATCAGGCCAATAAGTATGTGAATTTAAGTATCAAAATAAGTGACCTGATTTTCAGAGGTGCTGACATTTGAAGGCAGCACCTCATCAATCAATTCATTAATTTCACTGCATAAGGTGAGGCATCCGTATGTGACACTTTTGACCATAACGCGTGTTCCCATCAGACAGACAGACCAAATGTAGAATATTTTGTATACATGTAGCAGGTCACTTGCTAGGATTAGTTTATCTCACTTAATCATTTCCCAGCCACTGCAGGGGCCTGGGGCACTGGTGCACCATGGTCCCTTCTATTCTCTGCCTGTGGCACATAGAATCATAGGACTGGAAGGATGCTCAATAGGTCATCTAGTCAAGTCTCCTGCATTCCAGGCAGGACTAAGTAATAACTAGACCATCCCAAACAAGTGTTTGTCTAACCTGCTCTTAAAAACCTCCAATGACAGAGATTCCACAGCCTCCCTAGGCAGTTTATTCCAGTGCTTAACTACCTTGACATTCAGGAAGTTTTTCCTAATGTCCAACCTAAACCTTCCCTGCTACAATTTAAGCCCATTGCTTCTTGTCCTATCCTCAGAGTTTAAGGAGAATAATTTTTCTCCCTCCTCCTTGTAACAACCTTTTATGTACTTGAAAACTATGATCATGTCCCCCCTCAGTCTTCTCTTCTGCAGACTAAAAAAACCCAATTTTTTCAGTCTTCCCTCATAGGTCACGTTTTCTAGATCTTTCCATCATTTTTGTTGCTGTCCTCTAGACTTTCTCTAATTTGTCCACATCTTTCCTGAAATGTGGCTCCCAGAACTGGACACAATACACCAGTTGAGGCTCTATCAGTGCGGAGTAGAGCGGAAGAATTACTTCTTGTGTCTTGCTTACAACAGTCCTGCTGATACATCCCAGAATGATGTTCACTTTTTTTGCAAGTGTTAAACTGTTGATTCACATTTAGCTTGTGATCCACTATGACCCCCAGATCCCTTTCCACACTACTCCTTCCTAGGCAGTCATTTCCATTTTGTATGTGTGCAATTGATTGTTCCTTCCTAAGTGGAGTATTGTGCATTTGTCCTTATTGAATTTCATCCTGTTTACTACAGACCATTTCTCCAGTTTGTCCAGATCATTTTGAATTTTAATTCTATCCTCCAAAGCACTTGCAACCACTCCCAGCTTGGTATTGTCTGCAAACTTTATAAGTGTACTCTATGCCATTATCTAAATCATTGATGAAGATATTGAACAGAACTGGCCCTAGAACTGATCCCTGCAGGACCCCATGTGATATTCCCTTCCACCCTGACTGTGAATCACTGATAACTACTCTCTGGGGATAGTTTTCCAACCAGTTATGCACCCACCTTACAGTAGCTCCTTCTAAGCTGTGTCTCCATAATTTGTTTACAAGAAGGTAATGTGAGACAGTATCAAAAGCCTTACTAAAGTCCAGATATACGACATCTACCACTTCCCCCATCTACATGGTTTGTTACTCTGTTAAAAAAAGGTATTAGATTTGTTTGACATAATTTGTTCTTGACAAATCCATGTTGACTGTTATTTATCACCTTTATTCTCTTCTAGTTGTTTGCAAATTGACTGTTTAATTATTTGCTCCATTAATTCCCTGGGTTATCCTTATTCCCCTAATAGCCTAGTCTCCTATGGGCTGTATTACATTGGTCTAATTTGAATTGTTGGGTTTAAGTGTGTGGATGGTGGTGGTGGTCTGTGATATACAGGAGATCAGACTAGATGATCTGGTGGTCCCTTCTGGCCTTAAACTCTGTCTCTGTGACACTTTGCTGTAATCTGACGGGGTAAAGTGGCCTTAAAATGTAAATGAGTGTAAATTACCTGAACCCAGTTTAAAGGAGAATCAAGCCTGGAATGTTAGTGTGCGGGCCTGAGCACATGCCTGGGAGCCAGGATTTCGTCAATTCTAATCCTGGCTGTGACACAGATTCCTGCTAAAACATTAACCAAGACATACTCTCTCTCTCTGCCTCTACAAGTTCCCCCTTGTGAAAGCGAGAACAATGCTGCTCTATCTCACAAGAATAGTGTGAGGATTAAATAGATAACATGTAAGCCTTGGAAGAGGAAAAGTGGTTAATACTGTTATTGCTCGTGCTGACTACAAATTTAATGGAGAATTGTTTATGAACTAATCACTTACCTGTAGCAAACTCAATTTGTAAAGATTTCTATTAATATAATTACACTTATCTTCTTCTTAGACTTGTGAAATCTCTTCGGAGGAAATAAAGAAGCCAGACTGTGCCTTACCCCAGAAGAGGAAAGAAGCTAAAAATATTCAAAGATTGGACCATTACTGCAAACAGCGTACACCTCCTCTTGTGATCTCTCCAGATCCCCATGAATATGACACTAAGAGGTGTGAGAAAAGTTCAGAGAGATTTTCAGCAACACAGCTGAGTGAAATTATGATAGCCTTTCATTTTTATACTCTGTACCGTTTTACGCTGTTTTAAACATTTACAGCACTTTCACATTTTAGAGGATCAGATGTCAGAGTAGGATTTCTTTATCGCTTTCTAATGTTTAAAGTTAGCTGAACCTTTTCTGTTAAATTACCCCATTTATGTTATCAGACTTGTTGACATTTGTCCCACCCAAACTTTATCAAAACAATAAGAGGAAATATGTTTGGAGTATTTAATCCACAAGATATCCTCTAAATAATAAAGAGGCCAGCTGTAGAAAGGCAGCATTACTGAGAGAGACTTCTCAAAATCATAAGCCTTTCCAAGCATGGTAGATTATGTCCAAATGTAATGTGGAGGACTGGTTGCTTATTGAAAGTTTTAGAGGCCCAGATTTTTTATATGAAATGTATGTAAGAGAGAATCTTTATATAGTCCCCACTGTCTCCCTTTTGAAACTAGGTAACTTCTACATTAGCACATCTCATGATTCAGAGAAGCTTTTATTAATAGAAGTTTCAAATGCTCAGTGTCTGACCCTAAGCAAAAGCAAAACAGATCTTTCCTCTTTCTAAAAGACTATCTGACATTCTAACTTCAGAGCACAAATACCAAAATAACTTGAAAACAAATCACATCCTGAGGCAGTTACCACATACTGATCAAATCCGTGTGGTTGCACACAGCACAGTGGTGCACTTTAATTTACAGCAAGTCATGCAGACAAAATGGATGAACCGTGGCACCAGAAACAGGGTTATGACGAACTGTTTACTGTGGATGTAGTTGTGGCTTTGACTGTTACGTGAAAAGTTTTTAGGTTTTATTGTGCTGGGGCATGTCATCTAAAAAAATTTGACATGGGATTAGACACCAACAGGTGTTTTAAAAGAGCTTGCTCAAGTTCTGTAGGCCCTATATTTCACATACCTTGGTATTTTAGTAGTAAAATGTCCGCCTATTGCCATTTCTTTTAAAAATGGTCATTACTGGTTTGATTCTCCTTTCATTTTGACCAGTTGTGAACTAATGTAAATCCACTGACTTCCTTGAAATTAGGCCTGTTTTACACTGGGATAAAGAGAGAACAAGCAGGCTGTGTAACATTTAATAATTGATAGTAAACAAGTTATACTTAATATAGGTCCTATCTATGCGTGGGACAAAGCTGTGCATGCCTGCTGTGATCTCATATGCTGTATGAGTGGATATGTTTATATAGTAGTTCGGATGTACAGAAATCACTGGGATTATTAAATTATTCAGTGAATCAGAAGGACATTTACTACCATAGTACACACAAACCTAGTTTATCAAAATCCTGATTAGCTGGGGAAAAATTAAAAAGGACCTTTCCCATGATGTAAAAAGTCCCTCACTGTCCAAATGCCCATTTACTGAAATACTCTCAGCCCCCAAATAATTTGGCAAAATCGTATTTTATGCAAATGTATGTGATGTGTGGCGTCTAACCCGAGTCGTATATTAGAATTCACTCTCGTTTCTCTTTGGCAGTGGCAGAGAGATGCTCGATCTGGCCTGATCAATTCAGCAATCACTGCTTTTCATCCTATTGTAATTCCTAGTAATATATAGAAACCGAAGTCAGTCCAGTCGGAGTGCATAAAAACAAAATCCTTACAATCAAATAAGCTTTTGATTTTAGGAAAAAAAGTTTTTCTTAATGGAAAGCAAAGAACCAAGCTTGCTCTTCTGAAGTTAAGCGAGCTATTGTTCCTTTCCAGAGATTGAGAAATAATTAACACGCCAAATTGCTTATTTTTGTTATGCTGTGTATTATAGCTATCATGCAAAGCAGTAAAAGATATAAAAGACTTTTCTATAAGTCATTCATTGAAAGTCAGTGTACAGTACTGTATGAGGAGAGACAATCTGATACAGAGAATAGGTACATTAGAAAAAACAGGAAAAATAATGAACAAGTCTATAAATCTCATTAAGTATGACAAGTCATCTTGATTGTGTTTTGAAACAGTTATTTTATACTTCTCATAGCATTGATGTATTCTGTTTTAAAAGTACAGGGGAAACGAACAAATTAGAAGAATCAAATGCTGACTTTATCCAAGAAGATTCAAGGAATGATTATAGGAAAAGTAAGTTACATTCTTAATATACTTTTCAACCCTTTTCACCATGTCTTAGAAAACAGCTGTTGCCTGCAATGAAATATATCTTAAAGAATAACCAAGTAAGGCATTTGAAAATGCATGGCTGATTCCTGAATTGTTAGCAGGGCTAAATTATTGTAGCAGTTGGTCTTAGAAGGTACTGAAATTGTTTCTAAACACAATTGCAAGTTTGCAAATGATTAAGTTACATTTTCCAGGTGTTCTTTTTACACCTTTACTGTTAAAACAATAACGTTGGAGGTGCAGAATCCATCTCAGATAAGCAGGAGAGGAAATGAACTTATTTTTTATTTTGGGGTGTATCTACAGAGCAGCTGGGAATGTGCTTCCCAATGCGGGTAAACTGCTTGAGCTAGTGTGCTACAAAACAGCAACGTGGCCATAGTGGCATGGGCAGCGACTCGGGCTAGTTACTGGAGTACAATCCTGCGCAACCCCCTGGGTATGTATTCAGGTAGCTAGTCCCAGCCTGTGTCGCTGTGGCCACACTACTATTTTTAGGGGTGCTAGCTCAACCAGAGCTAGTGTGCATCTGACTACCCATACTGGGAAGTGCCATCCCAGCTGTTGTGTAGATATAATCTTGGTTGCCAAACAGACTCACACACACACAGCTTGACCTGACATCATATTATCCGAAGTACATATTGCAAGAGATTCTTTTCCTGCTCTGTTACTTCCTAATATGTGCTCTGCTCCTTTGTACTGCTCCCTCTTCTGATTCATTCTTTTACATCAGATTTTCTTCAAATCTCTTCTGAAAGTTCATTCTCGTCTTGATTTTTCTCTGACAAACACTTTGTCCTTTCTTGTCATGACTTCTAATTATCTACTTTGCAACTTGTTCTTTTCCCTCTTGACTTTTCCATTCACTTTTAGTAGACTATATTTGTTTGATCCATTTTATTGTTGTCTTTTAAAATAATAGTAAAGTGTCATGGTATCATAAATATAAAGGGAAGGGTAAACCCCTTTGAAATCCCTCCTGGCCAGGGGAAAGCTCCTCTCACCTGTAAAGGGTTAAGAAGCTAAAGGTAACCTCCCTGGCACCTGACCAAAATGACCAATGAGGAGACAAGATACTTTCAAAAGCTGGGAGGAGGGAGAGAAACAAAGGGTCTGTGTCTGTCTGTATGCTGGGTCTTTGCCGGGGATAGACCAGGAATGGAATCTTAGAACTTTTAGTAAGTAATCTAGCTAGGTATGTGTTAGATTATGATTTCTTTAAATGGCTGAGAAAAGAATTGTGCTGAATAGAATAACTATTTCTGTCTGTGTATCTTTTTTGTAACAAGGTTTTGCCTAGAGGGGTTCTCTATGTTTTTGAATCTAATTACCCTGTAAGATATCTACCATCCTGATTTTACAGGGGGGATTTCTTTATTTCTATTTACTTCTATTTTTTATTAAAAGTCTTCTTGTAAAAAACTGAATGCTTTTTCATTGTTCTCAGATCCAAGGATTTGGGTCTGTGGTCACCTATGCAAATTGGTGAGGCTTTTTATCCAACATTTCCCAGGAAAGAGGGGGTGCAAGTGTTGGGAGGATTGTTCATTGTTCTTAAGATCCAAGGGGCTGGGTCTGTAGTCACCTAGGCAAATTGGTGAGGCTTTTTACCAACCCTTGTCCAGGAAGGGTACAGATGTGGGGACCTGCATGAAAAACCTCCTAAGCTTATCTTTACCAGCTTAGGTCAAAACTTCCCCAAGGTACAAAATATTACACCCGTTGTCCTTGGACTGACCGCTACCACCACCAAACTAATACTGGTTACTGGGGAAGAGCTGTTTGGACGCGTCCTTCCCCCCAAAATACTTCCCAAAACCTTGCACCCCACTTCCTGGACAAGGTTTGGTAAAAAGCCTCACCAATTTGCCTAGGTGACTACAGACCCAGCCCCTTGGATCTTAAGAACAATGAACAATCCTCCCAACACTTGCACCCCCCCTTTCCTGGGAAATGTTGGATAAAAAGCCTCACCAATTTGCATAGGTGACCACAGACCCGAACCCTTGGATCTGAGAACAATGAAAAAGCATTCAGTTTTTTACAAGAAGACTTTTAATAAAAAATAGAAGTAAATAGAAATAAAGAAATCCCCCCTGTAAAATCAGGATGGTAGATATCTTACAGGGTAATTAGTTTCAAAAACATAGAGAACCCCTCTAGGCAAAACCTTAAGTTACAAAAAAGATACACAGACAGAAATAGTTATTCTATTCAGCACAATTCTTTTCTCAGCCATTTAAAGAAATCATAATCTAACACATACCTAGCTAGCAAAAAGAAAAGGAGTACTTGTGGCACCTTAGAGACTAACCAATTTATTTGAGCATGAGCTTTCGTGAGCCACAGCTCACTGAAGTGAGCTGTGGCTCACGAAAGCTCATGCTCAAATAAATTGGTTAGTCTCTAAGGTGCCACAAGTACTCCTTTTCTTTTTGCGAATACAGACTAACACGGCTGTTCCTCTGATACCTAGCTAGATTACTTACTAAAAGTTCTAAGATTCCATTCCTGGTCTATCCCCGGCAAAGACCCAGCATACAGACAGACACAGACCCTTTGTTTCTCTCCCTCCTCCCAGCTTTTGAAAGTATCTTTTCTCCTCATTGGTCATTTTGGTCAGGTGCCAGGGAGGTTACCTTTAGCTTCTTAACCCTTTACAGGTGAGAGGAGCTTTCCCCTGGCCAGGAGGGATTTCAAAGGGGTTTACCCTTCCCTTTATATTTATGACACATGGGATGAGGGATTTTTTGTTAAATAAATATTAAATTAGTCATTAAAAATATTGTGTCTACTTTAGATACGAACAAAGGCAAGAAAGAAAAAAACATTAGAAATGTAAATGGACCGGTCAGAGTTGAGAGATCATCTAACATTTCCAGTAACTCATCTAAACATAAGAGTGTACTTTCTAAAACTTCTACAAGAGCAACTGATTTAAATTCATTGTACTTAAATACCATATTTCCATATGCACAACGAACTGACAGAAGTAAAGCTTCTAAAAAAAATGTGCTTAATGAAGGAGAGTCCTCTGCCTTGTGCAGGCATTCAGATATCATGAAGAGCAAGATACAGAGCCAAGTACTGGCCATGTAGCAGGCTTGACGAGTTTTGCTCACTCTCAGAAAAATGAATGCATCTCTAGGTGGCTCTATAAGTCATCTGAATTCAAAAGGCAAAAGTCACCCCAAGTGCCTAGTAGAAAGCATTCAGGCAGCAGAGGTAGTAAGTCTAGCAAGCTTTCACAGAGAAGGCCAATAGAGAACTCCAGGAATATGCCACTACATCAAAAATAAAGAAGAAATAGTGAAGGAAACAGGGAGTTAAATGAGAAAATAATTCATACTATTTCCACAAATGCACAAACCCCAATCATAAATGAAAACACGGGAAAATAAACAGCTTCTTTTGTGACTCTTAAAGGTGGCGTTCACCACAGCCAAAATAACACGTGTAACAGCCTTCATCAGAGAACTCAAAGTAACCAGCGCCAAAAAAAGAAGAAAGATTTGTGTGAATTAGCTACAGGAAAAATTACCAAATCCCATAAGATCTGTTTCCAAGGTCCATTGCAGTTTTCCAGAAATACTGAACAGAAATGTAAATGTGTAAACTTGAATAGTTGTAACATAACAAGTGAATATGGAATTCAAACCATTGCTTCAGAAAGTAAATCTTTAGAAACTATGACATCTCCCAGAGAATGAAAATGAAGAACACCTTTCTAGGGTTACACTTGGAGCACCTTCCTTTTTACATCAAGTTTTCCTGGAAATGGAGCAAGATGCATCACCTACTTCAACTGCATCTGAGCCTAAAGATCTGGACAGCAGTTTAGAAAACAAAAATATACAATTATCTAACCAGCTTTTCATCCTTAATGAATCCACAGGAGACAAGAAGGTTCAGGATGCTATCAGTAATGTACATACAAGGGACATTATTTTAACAGACCCATGTGATTGGCAAATGGCACATATCCCACAGAAGCCTCAGTGTTGCTGCACCTGTGCAGAACAACAACGTAACTTTATATCTGAAACATCTGATGAAGAACAAGACAGTTTCTCAGATTCATCTGTGACAGTAACAAGTATCCTAGGTGCATCAGAAAATGAACAGTCAGAGGAGTTCATTGTATCATCTGTATCTGACAGCCTGCATCTTAGATCATTATCTGATGTGCATGAACAGATGGTAAGAGCTTGGTGAAATTATGTTATTAATGTAACAAAACTCTTAAGTGCTTTTTTAAGTAGGCAGCAGTTTCTCTTTCCATTTGAAACCGCCCCTTTAACAAAAAAGTTGTAAACTGGCTGCTTAAATCATATTAGACCAAATATGACATGTAAAATTAACAGTCTGGATGTAAAAACAGCTTTTTAACATCTTTGAAAATACTTAAACTAGTGAGGGATTCAGAAAAAGTGTTTCTCACACTAGTTTCTACAGCCTGTCTACACTTGCAAACTCTATAGCCTTAATTCACCATCAGTACACCCTAGGCTCAGATGACACAGTAGTAAAAACCACGGAGTCCTATCCGCATAACAGCTTTCACTGTTGCTGCCACTGGCAGTGAATTCTGGCTACAAGGTTTCCTACTATACACACACCATCACGGAGACAGGGAAAATCTCAAATAGCAACATATGGTAATTCAGCCTGAGTGGCAGTCTGCTCCAAGGTTTAGGATTGGAATAATAGAGGTGTCACCATTCAGGACTAGAGTTTAATCTGCAAATCATATATGTGTCAAAGATTGACCAGCACCTGCCTTAATTAGTGCTCTTAGCATAAAATCCACCCAGAAAAATTGGAAGAAGCGCTCACACAGAGCTGCTTTTTTAGCCCTCACTTTTACTCTGAATGGCAGATACAATTTCAGCAAACAGTATCTCCTATCCAAATAAACCAGTAACCTGATGTAGTCCCATGCACTTCTGTTGACATAGTTCAGTGAAATAATATTCCATTGGTACCATAGTGCATCTAGAGGACTTATGAACTGATATATTAAAGTAGTTGGAATATATGGGCTTAAAGGTGTTAACATAACTCAGTCACTGTTCAACATTAAACAGGTTCAGGGTTTGGTATACAGCCTGCTTTGTACCATGGCAAACACACCGTTAAAAATCCTTTCAACCTTTTATTAAAAAGATATAGCAAAGAAAGAAAAGTAGTTAAAGCATTTGAAATGTAAAATATTAAACAAGGCTTTCAGTTTAACAGCATTTCTTGTTCCCTTTCACTTTAGCTGGAGAACGGTTTAGAAGGACCTCCCCCCTTTTTCCACAGTTTCTTAGATGGTATTAGAGATGGTAATAACTGACCTTTTGCGTAAAAGAGAAGAAGTTAGTTGAGATGAGCTGGAGCTACTTTTGTCAAAATCCAATCCCATTTCATTCCACGTAGTGTTTGGGATTCAGCTGGAGCCAGCAGAGGTAGCGATGGTATCTGAGTCCCTCTCTCTGGCCCAGTCTGGCCAGGCCATCTCTCAGGATTAGGACAAAGAAGGTTCAGGGTCCCAGGAGACGGTCGGGGTGGCTGCCATATAGTAAAGCTCACTCCGGTAGCTTCTGTCTGTTCTTCAATGTTATATTAAAGACTTTTCTTTAAGGACCTTAATTTAGGCCTAATATCTCCCACACCAATTTTGGTTAGTTAATTTCCAGTTCCACATCGTGTTTTTACCAAGCTTGCTTTTAACAGTCCTTGAACCATATCAGTAGGCCCTTTTGTTCAGGCTAATTTAGTTTTTCTGTCTCCTTGTTGTACCTTTTTCCATCAACGTTTATTATAGGTTATTGTGACATCTTATGAACTTTCACATAGTTTTTACAGTTGAGCTCACAGGTAGAGTAAAATGTTAGGCCCAGTTATTACAACAGGACCCAAATGATGACAATGCAACTGTCCTGGACAATGTGAAATTAGAACAATTGCAATGACAGCCCATCAAGTCTAATTTAAAACAAAAATTTCAAGGAGGAAAATCTTTTAGCAGGTATTATCCCATTTTTTTCATCCTAGGAAGAAAACAGTTGTGTTGACCGAAAAGAGGAGGAAAACTCTGACTCCAGCATAGGCCATCTTGATCAAAGAGTTCTAGAGGAAATGCAGAAGATTAGCACCTCTGACAGGCTTCCATTTCAGATATTAATATTTATTCTACCTGAAAAGAACCAGATAGGCCGTTAGGTTTCCATTTCAGGGACCCACATCTTTGAGCTGGTATTCAATATTGGGGACCTGATGATGCCTTCCTTTCTACAGCACTGCAGTAATCTCACCTGATGGTAACAAAATCATGGATAACAATGGGATGGTTCAAATTCACAAGAGTGAATGTAAGATCCCTCTCAAGTGCAAGATAAGAATGAGTATTACTTATTCTGCCCCAAGGAACTTATAATCTAAATTGCTATCTGGCCATCCAGAAACCGCCCAAGATCCAACAAATTCCCCAACCAAACCAAGACATGACCCATTTATCAAAGATACTGATATAATTTCTGCCATTTCCTCAGTATCTTGGTCTTGTCTGGGCTGAGTCTCAGTCTGCTCAGCTCATATCTATGCATCAGCCTCTGTCAGACAGTGCTATGATGCATTAAATCTATGTCACTGATTTTCATACTACAGCTCTACAGATGAAGAAGGGACAGCAAATATGGATCATGACACGTAAGAGTGTCAATACCAGTCATATTTCCATCATTTTCCACATTACATTAGTACATAAATTATCAGGTCAGTAGTAAACTGTTAGAATAAAAAATGGTTAAAATCAAACTTAAGATGCCCCAGTCAGAACTGATACCATATACAAAAATTATGGTGTTTCCTTCTCTGAGTTAGTAGGTATGTAATGGTATCTGTTGCTTTAAAGCATCACAGATTGCGCTAGTTAAGGCATAATATTTCTCACTTTCATGACAAAGAACGTGACTTTTAGAGTTCACACACAAAAAATCATTTACTTGATCTCTCCATTCAGCTGCTCCCAAGCAAGCCTTCATACATTTAATGGCTAGTGTAGTGGACTGTGGGATTTTTAAATGTCTTTAAACCATTCAATATTACTACATTAAAAAAACAATTATTGTAAAATAAAGGATATTTGGCTTCTCAACTTCCTATAACTTCTTAATTAGCACAGTGGGTGATATCCAGGGCCCATTCAAGTCACTGAAGTTTTGCCTTTAACTTCAGTGGTGGTGGTGTTTCATGTCTTTGTGTCATGACTTTTCCTTCTGTAAACTACTTAATATTCTTCTCACTTTTTACCGTCACACACAACCAAACCTTAGTTATGTTTAACGACTGTTTTGTTGCAAAGCTTCATCAAAGGGCTGGTCCAGCACGCAAGGGACTTTGACGGAGCTCCCATGTGCCTGTTGTGACCAGAATCAAGCCCTACATTAATTTAAGCTGTAATGAATAATTGATAATGCTTTTAAAATTAGATAAAGTGCACCTCATACAGCTATGCTGATTTCTGCTGAATTAAGTTACATATTGCCAGCTAAATTAGGACAACTGTAAATCATGTCAACTCGTTTAGAAAGCTATTATAATGATGTGCACCTAAAAACCCAGTCAGGCAAGATGAGACACGTGAGCAGACCTCTGCACCCATGCGGAGCTTCACTGACTTCACTAGGGCCTTGTGCAGATTTAAGGGTTTGCGCACTTAGCTCAGTTTACAGGCCTGGGGGCCTAAATAGTATTTACTTTAAAAGTGTAATATTTGTGACACATACACCTGCACAAAGTGTTACACCTGAGGGAATTTTGCACCAAAAAACTAAAAATTCTGTGCACATTTTAAAATTCTGAACATTTTATTTGTCAATAAATAAACGTGGAGACTCCCACATGGCAGTGGGGAGAACAGGCCACTAGCTGCATAGAGATGGGAGATCACCCTGCAGTCCCCCTAGGACACAGACTTGACGGTGGGGCTGCACACAACCCTGACAAAGTGCAAGGGCCAGGCCTGCCCCAGAAACATCCTCCTGGCAGGATCCAAGTGTGGAGGGGCTTGGCGTGGGGTGAGAGGGTTCTGTGTGGGGTAACCTGGGTGCGGGCAGCTCAGTAGGGGATCTGGATGCACAAAGGCTCATTTGGGGGTGGGGCGGTTCTGGGTGCAGGGGCAATGGGATTCTGCAGGGGGGTCCAGGTGAAGGTGGTTGGAACTTGATTGGGGGGGCGGTCAGTGTGTGAGGAGGCTCAATGGGGAGGGGTCCGGGTGCTGGGGGAGTGGGGCTTGGTGGGGTGGGAATCCAGGTGCAGCTGGTTGGGGCTCAGTGCAGTGGGGGTCCAGTGTGGGGGGGCTCGTTGGGGTGGTGCAGGGGGGATGGGGTGTTTGATGAGCCTGCTTAACAGGGGAGCCCCAGCTGCTGCTGCCGCATGCCAGGCTCCCACTCCTCCCCATCCCCACTGTCCCTGCCTCATCCCCTCCCCATTTCTCTCTCCACTGTCCCCTGCCCCTGTCTCACTCCCACATTGCCTCTTCCTCGCCCCACCACAGGCACTCCCCTTTGTACAGGAAACAGGAAGGCTCCCAGCACACACAAGGGGAGCACAACCAGCACGAGGACCCAGGAGGCGGCATCCAGCTGCAGAGGCAGCAGCCGGAGCTGAACCCTCTGTCAGCCAAGCAGCTCTGTGCTCACAGAAATGGGGGGTAACAGTGGCATTTGACCCCACGTGCTCCCCCATCTCACCTCTGTTTGGGGGGACAATGCCTCCCCAAACTACACCCACCAAAAACCACACAGGCACATGAGCACTCATGCAGATTCCCTTTGCTTCCTCATCATTTTCTGCTGAGAAGCAAAGAAATCTGCAGAGGGACCTGAATTCTGCGCCCGCGCAGTGACACAGAATTCCCCCAGGAGTACAAAAGTGTATAAAAAAATCAAAGTGGCACCGTAATTGGGTCTGCTCCTGTGAGGCTTTCATGCACAGAACTCCCATTGATTTCACTGGGAGTTCCACATTCAGAGAGCTTGCATGATTAGGCCCACAGAGCCTGAGTTTGCAAAGACTTACATATGTGTTTAACTTTACTACCATGACTACTAGTACTTTAACTTTGTGCATTGACTTCTCCCACTGCCTTTAGCGGGACAGCTCACACTGTGTAAAGCTAAGCATGTCTTTGCAGGACTATGGTCACAATGATTCATTTTTACCTTTTGTGAAATCCATTGAAAGAATGTGTAATTTCCTGTTTTGAAAGAAAATGACTGTCAATTACATTACTAGTAAGTATTGTGTTGGCCTGTAAATTACTGTAAATTTACTGTCTCTCTGATAATCAGTATATTAAAAAGCCCAATATATGTGTAATTTATAATAAAAATATTTCCTACCTGTCAATTGAGTTTTTTTAAAGTGATAAAATAGCTCCAAGGAAAGACTGTTTTTTATACCACTGTGGGAAAGGGGTCCAGCAGTCAGATTGGATATTTCCTAGAACCACATGAAGCGGAGATAAAATAGAAAGACACAAATGCTCTTAATTCCCTTCCAAGACAGTACTTTGTTCTCAACTCAATATAAATATGATTTATTTTTTTAACATTTAGAACAAATGTCAAAGCTGTTGCTCAGTCTCAGTACAGTTAGCTTTAGATAGCAATGAAGCTGCAGCAGTGCAGACTGACTTCCCTGTAGATGCTAATGATGCCTATGGAAGCCAACCCAATGGAAGTGAGCGCAATAACATCATGTTGCCTTAAATGTGACCCAGATTTTCAAGCTGTTACCACTAAAAACCAAGCATTTAGTAAAAGTGTGTATCTTAAGTGAGATTCATTGAACACAAGAATAATCCAGATCCAATTAGGCCCTGGCCCTGAAGTCTGTGGTGAAACTCACATTACCTTTCTTTGTACAGGATCAACCCTTCTGTTAGTTTCTTCAGAGCTGAAACTGACTTGGAAACAGTGATATTCAATTTTCATAACATTTTAACAGGGTTTGACTCATGCGATTCTTTTCTCACAAAGTGAACAAACATTTAAATATGGTAAAGATTTTATTTTTAGCTTTAGATTTAAAGCAGATTTGGCAGGTAAGCTCTGTGCTTAAGTTTTGCAGCCTTATTAGTACAATTCTGAAATGGTGAAAAAGAGCAATTCCTTATGACAAGAACAGGCAGTATTTAATATAAGCCTAAGCAGTTTAAAGAAGTGTTTTGTGAACCCAACTTATTTTCACTGTTAAGTTTTTAAAAAGTTTTAGTAACTGAGTCTTTTAAAAGATAACTTTAAATACAATGGCACTGTTGATTATAAAAATAACTAGTACTTCACTTTGCATCAGGACAAAACCTATTGTTACATGAATTTTGGGGGGATTTCATAACTAAGACTGATGGTCTCGGATGGGATCATACTCAGCACCTCCACAACTGGGGCTACTTTTCTGTTTTCAGCAAGATAGTTTGATCAGAGCTAGCATGCATACATCTCCTCAAGACGAAAAGGAGTACTTGTGGCACCTTAGAGACTAACCAATTTATTTGAGCATGAGCTTTCGTGAGCTACAGCTCACTTCATCAGATGCATACCGTGGAAACTGCAGCAGACTTTATATACACACAGAGAATATGAAACAATACCTCCTCCCACCCCACTGTCCTGCTGGTAATAGCTTATCTAAAGTGATCAACAGGTGGGCCATTTCCAGCACAAATCCAGGTTTTCTCACCCTCCACCCCCCCACACAAATTCACTCTCCTGCTGGTGCTAGCCCATCCAAAGTGACAACTCTTTACATAATCAAGTCGGGCTATTTCCTGCATAGATCCAGGTTTTCTCACATCCCCCCCACCCCCATACACACACACAACTCACTCTCCTGCTGGTAATAGCTCATCTAAACTGACCACTCTCCAAGTTTAAATCCAAGTTAAACCAGAACATCTGGGGGTGGGGGGGTAGGAAAAAACAAGAGGAAACAGGCTACCTTGCATAATGACTTAGCAACTCCCAGTCTCTATTTAAGCCTAAATTAATAGTATCCAATTTGCAAATGAATTCCAATTCAGCAGTTTCTCGCTGGAGTCTGGATTTGAAGTTTTTTTGTTTTAAGATAGCGACCTTCATGTCTGTGATTGCGTGACCAGAGAGATTGAAGTGTTCTCCGACTGGTTTATGAATGTTATAATTCTTGACATCTGATTTGTGTCCATTTATTCTTTTACGTAGAGACTGTCCAGTTTGACCAATGTACATGGCAGAGGGGCATTGCTGGCACATGATGGCATATATCACATTGGTGGATGTGCAGGTGAACGAGCCTCTGATAGTGTGGCTGATGTTATTAGGCCCTGTGATGGTGTCCCCTGAATAGATATGTGGGCACAATTGGCAACGGGCTTTGTTGCAAGGATAAGTTCCTGGGTTAGTGGTTCTGTTGTGTGGTATGTGGTTGTTGGTGAGTATTTGCTTCAGGTTGCGGGGCTGTCTGTAGGCAAGGACTGGCCTGTCTCCCAAGACTTGTGAGAGTGTTGAGTCATCCTTTAGGATAGGTTGTAGATCCTTAATAATGCGTTGGAGGGGTTTTAGTTGGGGGCTGAAGGTGACGGCTAGTGGCGTTCTGTTATTTTCTTTGTTAGGCCTGTCCTGTAGTAGGTAACTTCTGGGAACTCTTCTGGCTCTATCAATCTGTTTCTTTACTTCTGCAGGTGGGTATTGTAGTTGTAAGAAAGCTTGACAGAGATCTTGTAGGTGTTTGTCTCTGTCTGAGGGGTTGGAGCAAATGCGGTTGTATCACAGAGCTTGGCTGTAGACGATGGATCGTGTGGTGTGGTCAGGGTGAAAGCTGGAGGCATGCAGGTAGGAATAGCGGTCAGTAGGTTTCCGGTATAGGGTGGTGTTTATGTGGCCATTGTTTATTAGCACTATTTACAACTTCCAACTCCAATGCAGACATACCCTCAGATCCTGTGTTGAGTTTGCAGCGTCAGCTCTTAGGGAATTTTTTCTTTAACTTGTTCACAGAAAATGTAGCACATTCAATTGATTTAAAGCAAAGTGTACTTTAAAAGCTTAAGAAATAATAAAGGGATGGGATCTCAGCTGGTGTAAATTGGCCTTGAAATGTTCAATAACGTTAACTATTTTTTAAAAATCTCCACACACTAGATAAGATTCAGAGTTGTTTAATGCATGTTAGTTTTTTTAAAATTCCAAGATATACAGTCATAAAGATACAGGATCTGTCACATTAAAGATTAACAGTACACCAAGGGCTTGCATAAATACTTATTGCTACTGTGTAATATGTTCCAAGATATCCTCTACAGAGTTCAAGTAACATACGCATACGTACATACAATGCACTATAGAAAACTCTAAGCAATGGAAGCAGAGTCTTCAAATAATGAAATCTGGTAGAGTATTTGGAAATTATTCGTTCACAAAAATATAGTTCCATGCTTTTTTTTTTTTTTTTTTTTTTTTAAACAAGTAGTGCATTTAAGAGGTACTGGCATGTAAGAGGGTTAAAGTTTCCAAATGTTGTACTGTAAAGTTGCTACTTATTTGCTTTAAAATATGTACACCTGAGAGTTAAGCAAGAAAGACACTACAACATTCAAAACTTGTTCAGAACAAAATTTGAGTAACAGTACATTACAGGCATCAAATAAGGGCCAGATCCCCAGCTGGTGTAAATTGGCTTAGCTCCGTTTACTTCAGTTTCACTACGCTGATTTACACCAACTGAGGATCTGTTCCCAGCGTTTGCTCAAAATTCCTTTCGTTGTATTTTGCTTCTGAAACACTTAGGGCCAAATTTCCAATGGATCATAGACAAGAGTGACCATAATAGCTGTTTCAGAGCAAAAATTCTAAGTCTACATATTAAAAATACTTAAGAAATCTACTTCAATGAATACAGATTTTATTTGTTCCCCCTATGTGCTAATTCAGCATAGCAACCTAGATGCCTCCAACACTTCAGTTTTAAAAGAGAAGTTAGTTGGAAAAGTGTAAAATTAGAAATTCCTATAGTACCCCGACCCCCCTACTCCCACAGCATAATTTATAAACAGATAAACCGATATTTCAAATGGTTTCTGCGCTAAGATGCTTCCTGGGCAAAGTTTCAGCTCAGAGCACATTTTTACAGCAATCTAAAACCCCCTGAAAATAGGGGTTTAATGTAAACACTGATAATCTTAAACCGTAGCAACATAAATAGTCCTATCAGAGAGTTTCTGTGCAGAGTTAATATGGTACAAACATGTTAAGGCCCCAATCCTGAAAACATCTGTGCACATTCTTAACTTTAAGCACAAGTAGTCCTATTGAAGCTGTGGGATTACTTGTGTTCTTAAAGTTAAGCATGCACAAAATTGTTTGAAAGATCAGGGCCCTAGTTAGTGATTCAGTTTTCAAGGTCTACGGATTGTTATGTTTGTTCCTGCTGTATCTAGTGGTTCTATAAAGTCTCGAAGTCAAAATCCATCTCACACAATTTCCTTTTGGAGGTTTTTCAACTATGCTTCTGAGCTTCAGTTAGCTTTCTGATTAGGAACAGTTTGTCACGACTCTCCTAAAAAGACAGTTAAAATAAAACACAATAAATATATTTTAAAAAGACATTCTGTTTCTCCAATGTATCTATACATATAAGTCACACTCACCTTGTCTTTACTAGGAAAAAAGGTGGATTGTTCCCACATGGTAACTAACACATGGTATAATCCTAGTAAAGACAAGGCAATTGTAATTTTAACGAGTTAGTACTGTTTCCTTTTCGAAAGCACCTATGTGACTTAGGAACACAAATCCTATCGACTTTCAATGACACATGTGCTCCTCAATCACTCAGGGGCTTTTGATAATTCCACCCCCTATATACATTAACACACATGCCCTTCTCAGACACAATCAGAGTTTAAATACCAAAAGCTGGAGTCCATCCTTAGATACACACACAGGGGCATGCACTACAAAGTTTAATAGTCATTGACTGAAGCTCTGCTTTCACTTCCAAGAGAAAACTTAATCAGGATCATGCTAATCTCCAAAGAGTGCGTTACTCCCGGTACGTGTGGATGCTATGTTCATACTTGCAAATCCCCAAAGCTCTAGGCATGAGTTGATCCTATGTGGAATGTCTGAGCCCTATTCATTAGTAGTTTCTCAAGTTAGTTATTTTAAAACTATTCCTAGTAGAACCTGGCCCAATTTCATGCTACTGTAATACATACACATAATAATAATAATAATAATAATAAATAAATAAATAATATAGAGGCATATGGAGCCATATTAGTAAACACAGATTTGGAAACTCTGCTCAAAGTCAGATATCACAGTAATTTTTGCATACATAGTACTTGCAAAGAGCAGTGATATTAAATAGAATGGAATATATATATATATGGCAATCAGATGTGTTCTCTGTTTGTGGCTAAGGAACAAGAACATTCATAAAATCCCCAAAGCAAATATTCTGCCTAAGACAGGGTCAGTCACTTGACACCTCCTATTTTTCTGTCTTAATAGATTAATAATTGAAGATCAGAAGGGATCATTAGATCATCTAGTCTGTTATACTGTATCACGTGGGCCGTAGAATTTCACCCAGTTACCCCTGTATTGCACACAACACCCTGTGTCTGAGTAAAGCATCTCTTCCAGAAAGGCATTCAGTCTTGATTTGAAGACATGAAGAGATGTTAGATTTGAGGGGGTGGGGGGTTGCCTTATTTCTAATATGAATTTGTCTAGCTTCAGATTCCAGCAATTGGTTCTTATTATTCCTTTCAACTCTTGCAAGATTAAAGAGCCCTTTAGTACCCTGTGTTTTCTCCCTGTGAAGGTACTTATACACTGTTGTTCTCATTATACCTGGTTATACAAGAGAAATAGAAGGGAGCAAGAAAACAGCTGGTTTCTTTGCATGCTCGATTTCTAGTGCAACACAACTGAAAAACTTGGGGGGGAAGGAATGAAGACATTGTATCAGATCTTACCATAACCAACTGTTCCCTGAGCTGATCAACAACCCGTTTATGTGCTCCAGCCAAGGCAATGAAATAGAACATAATAAGGCTGCAAACAGGAAATATGTATAATATGTTACCATCATACACATGCCAACATACACAGAAAACTATTCAGAAAAAAAGACAGTTACAGCGTACACCAAACTAAGCCGGAGGTTGCTGGAACAATTTGTATAGTGCTCATTGAGATCCACTGAACCAAACTGTAAACCCTGTATATGATAGAAACCACCTCAAGTCAGGGGGTGCAGCAGCACCCCTAGTTCCAGCACCTATGAACCTTTAAGCATTGTGATGGAAAACCCAAACTAATGAAGTATCAACATACAGCTGGGATGGGTAGGGGACAGCCATGACTGAAGCAGCCTGTGGCAAGAGAGCTGTTGAGGGATTTCTCTTGTCAGCAGGAAGAGGCACTTAGGGTGCATGGAAGGCGGGTCCTCTTGAAGCTGTTCTGAGATCTGTAGTGCTTCCCCCATCTCCACACATCTGTGTGGTTAGAGGGCCTCTGTCCCCTCCATGGACTATCAGCACCCTTCTGTGCCCTGAGGGGGATGCTCCCTGAGAAGCTGAGTTTAAACGAGTAGTTCTTTAATTTCCCTCTTCTCCAGTTTTTAGCCCTTGATCTGTAGTCACATCAATTTTATATTAATTCCTGTGGGCTTACTATAGATACTGCCCTTGTAAATGACTCAGAATGAGATTAACACTGTGAAAGGAGCAAAGGAGATAGCAGGAAACTGGAAGCTGAAACTGCTTGCCTATCTGAGAACTGAAATGGTTTGTCTTCCAAATAATTAAAATTTATGACCACCACCTACTAGCAAACATGTCATAGGGACTTAGTGACCACGTATTAAAAACATTCTGAGTATTAAGGACATGAAAAATAAGACGTGAAGTCCTAGGGGTACAAAACTACAGACCCAGTTCAGGAAAGCACTTAAGCATATGCTTAAAATTAAACCTTCAAGAATCAGGGCCTGGGGTGAACATTCCGATGTAGTTGGTGGTTTTAACAAGTGCACAAGTTATACAGAACCCCAGTGCACAAGGCCTCTCAAGATCAATGAAACAGTGACATAAAATTAAACTCTACTTTATGGACTGGCCTATCTGGAGACCAAGTAGCAAACTTGGGACTTCAGTTTCCTAAACTGGAAGGCCAGACACATTACACAGGTGCAATTCTGGGGGGGAAACTGCCCTCTGCTTACAACGTGCCGGTTTGCAGAATGGCTAGCAGCTAATGTTTTGGGAAGAGAGATAAGAAGCGGCAATGTTGGTCATCTGGACAACTCAGAGACGAGAGAAGAATGCAAATAATGAAAAGAGACAAAAACTGAAGGTTCAAACACAAGAGCTGAAGCCTACCGCCTCCCTGCGCAAAGAAAATTGGGTTTAATAAATGTTTCACATCCGTTTAATTAACAGAGAACTAAATCGTACAACTACATGGAGGACAACAAAACTTAAAGGGCACCACCAAACTCAACAGCACTCACCAGATAACCATAAAGAAAGGCACTGCAAATGCTTCTGAAGCTATACCATTAAGGACCTTCTGCAGAGCCGTTGGAAACCCTTGTATTGTATGTGGAACAACATCCCACGAACTGTTAAAATTAACGAATGGCCCACACGCTTTAGAGGGGCGGAAGCTATTGAAAAAGCAACATAAAAGAGATGTCACACAGAAAGATATAACAAGGCAACAGGGGATCCCATTCTTATTTGTTTCCATAAGTCAAAGTGCCCTTGTTTATATTAAAATGAATTATTTTAAAACAAAAAAGCTATTAGTGCACAAGTAATTAATTACGTTTTAATTCTATGCAGGTATATTTTCTTCTAACTTATATTTCCAAAATGGTTGGTGACAGGATGGACTGGTGCTTTGTGGGGTGTATATGGGCGGAGAGATTTCTGTGGTCTAGAAAACTCATTATGTTGCACGTGGTACGATTAAGTGAGTGAATGTGATACAGACGGAGTATGAAAGATCACCTTGTCTTCCTCCCCTCCCACACATCTTTTTTCCCCTCAGTTTTATTTCTTTCTATGCAGCAACATTTTCGTGTTGAGTTCCTTTCTCACTTCCTTGTCAAGATCAAATGAGCATTGAAGAGTGCTGACACCAGGGAGCAGTGGGATTGTTTTAACAAGAAGTAGTCAGAAAAGCCACGGGGTTAATTGCCCTGGTTTAATCCTGAAAGGCCAGTGAAGCTTCTTGAGGAAAGCAGCATCTGCGGCCAATCAGAACCAGAGAAGAGCCAAAACATTTTTTAAAAAAACTCTCTTGAGGTTTGGGAGAAAGGGGTGTAATTCAAACACTGGAAGCTACCGGCCTCCTGAACCCAAGTTCTGGCACAGTTAAGTTTCCTGAGTTGAGGCTAAACGGTGGAGGACTGGACAAATTAAAATTTTACTCCTCTCCTTCTTGACCCCCCGGCCCGAGAGAGAGAAAGAGAGAGAGAGAGAGAGAAAGCAACCGTGACTTGTTTTATGAAAGCCAGACCCACCACTTGAGGCATCCCTACTAGAGTTTAAAAAATCCCTTTAAATGAAAGCAAAATAATAAACTTTATAAATATTAAACCATTATTTACTATGTCATGCTGAGTCCCAAAGGAATAAAAGCCAATACAAGCCCAATCAACAGCACCACCAGGAAGAAGAAATTAGAGCTTGATGCTCTGACAGGCCTCTTTGAAGGTCTACACGTATGCATCAAACTTATCTGGAGAGGAAGAAAAGGGGGGCGGGGGAAAGAAACAGATCTCAACCATTTATTTTTCCAGTAGGTCCATGTCTAGCCTAGCCTAGCCCAGCCCATCCCTCTCCTCTGGCCCCAAATACTAAAGGCTCAATCCTGCTCCCTTTGATATTAATGGGCTCCCTGGAGCTGAGGTCAGAATGTTTTACATTTCAGAATAAGCCAAATACCATCCACCATCTTGGGTTTGCGTCTTCTCAAGAGGAAGTCCCTACAGTTGCTTTCAGAGCTTTGGCCCCAGTCCAGCCAGAGATCCCTATGACTGCATATAGGTCCACTGACTGTAATGGAGTTCTGCCTGTGTGGAGTATATTGCAGGATCGGGGCTTTAGGTTTCAAATCCAAAAGTCCCAACAAGTCACACAAACCTTTGCAAAATATTAAAATGCCAGCAGGGATTTGCTGCTCAAAAGGAATGAATCTAAGCTGGTCTGGTCAGATTTCACAACTTCTGAGACAAAAGGCCCATAGAACTGACACTTCTTAAACAAAGTCTTGGATTTCCATTTTGTTGATTGAACTGAATATATGCCATCTTGGCAAAATCCCTTCCTTGCTCTGAAGTCTCATGTTGGAAAATAAACCACCAGCAACAAGGTGTAAATTAACTGCATCACGAAGCAACAGTTTCTTATAAAATGAACAAATTAACTGATGAGCATGACATTAAGCAGTCATTTTCTAGATCCTTTCAAAGTTAAATATCTACTTTTATTGTTTGTTTGTTTTTTTAAATCACCATAAAACCACCCCAAAGAGGACACCATGTTATTTCATTTCCATTACGCTGCACCCTTAGTATTTTTTTAAAAATCATTATTTCTATCTTCTGCAAGTGCAAAAGCCACAGAGAAGTACCCAATTTACTTCCACTTACCACAAACCTTCATTACCTTTTTTATGTAAAAGACGATAAAATATTTTACAGTTGCTATAGCAGGAAGAACGGGTGAATAAAAGATTCCAATCCAGCAGATTGTCTGCCCATAAACAATTTCCAGTACATTTTCAGGAATTCCAAATTCCTGCAGGCCGCACCACTGAATTGGTTTACAAGAGTAATAGGTAACTAACAACCTAAAAAACAAAACAAAAACACTAGTTCTCAAGCAGTGAGACTGAATTGAACTCCACAACCTTTTCAATATATATTCAGAGTAAAGAGAAAAGGAACATTAAAAGCATTAGACAAAACTTGTAACACAATGACGTCTCAAGAAACCGAATTCCACTGGCAGGCAAGTGTCCAATTGATCAGGTATTTTATTTAACAATCTGGTAATTTTATAATTGCGGTTTTAATTTAAAATGGAAAATCTGGTGAGAAAAGTAGAGTAACAGGAGTAATGGTAAAAAGGAACATCTTAAATTGTTCAGCAAAAACATGTTCAATGGGAGTGAATACTCACTTTCTAGGAAAGTCAACAAACACTGCCACAGCAAAAATTATTATGAAATCAAAAATCATCAGCTTATACATCTCCTGCCCAACTCGAGATTCCCAGCACTGAAAAAAAAAAGAGGGAAAACAGGATTAGAAGAACAAACAGCAACTACAGAAATCTGGCAGAAAACACAACTAACTTCAAAATCACTGCCATAATAGTAAACTCCTAGCCATGTTTCCGAAGTTTTTTATTAATTATTATTATTGCCCTATAACCCATAAACATTTTAAAGGACCAAACCTTGGTCCCATTGGTATCAAACGCAATAAATGCTGTTGGGTCTGAGCCTTCGCTGGTGTTAATGGTCATAGCTCCAATGAGACAGATCTACACCAGCTAAGGATCTGTCCCACTGGCTCCAAAGGAATCTCAATTTTGCCCTAAAAGGAAAACAAGCCATACACAGATTTAAGAACTTCACTGATTTACACTGAGCAATAATACATAGTGCTAATTGTATCTCTCCCCCAACCCTGCACAGCAACCCAATTCCTGATTACAGGCTGATTACAGCCTACAACTAAAGAGGGGGCAGGCGATCGTCAGCTCCCATTAGATGCAGGAGATATATAGCAAGGAAAACTAATGCCTCTCTTGGAGGACATTAAAGATAAGCATGTCTCAAAGTGAACATCAATTCTGAGTACCTGACACGCAAGCAAAGCATGTACAAAGGTATCTTTATTTGGACACTGTGATTGATTAAACATAAAATCTGCTTACTGGGTAGAGCTCGTAATTGTATCCACAGGGCTTACACTTTTCATTACCACATGAGATTCGATTCCACAGTGAAAACAAAAGAACACCAATGTTGGCCAGCCGCACAAAGACACACCTGCAGAAATGACAAAACGCCACGCCCTAACACCTCAGAAAAGTCACAATTGTAGAGCCTGATCCAACTGGCAATGGGACTCTATTAAGTGTAACAGGGTGTGGGATCAGGCCCTTAATACAAAAGCATTTCACACAGCTTTAACTGAAGAATAAGCCAATGAGTTAACATAGGTTTTATTTCAGTTTCAGTATTATTAAGCTTCTTGTACTCTTCCCCACTTTAGATTACAGTATGTCAGTGTTTTGCTTACATTATGTCCTAGACCACAGTCATTTCAAATGTAGGCTTTGGGACAGCCACAGTCCTCGGGCTGCCACTCTCTAACTGCCTCAGGTCACCAACTCCCAGCTCTTTGCTGTCTCTTACCCTGCAGTATCTTTTGGCACAACTACTTCCACTTCGTGCTGGGCCTTGTCCTGCTCTAGCCCTATTAATGCAAGACAGTAACATAAGTGAAGCTGAGACTGCACACTCTGTTGCTGTCCTGTGGAATAGCTGCTGTACAGAGAGACAGTGTGAATATTTCTCCTGCGCTACTGAGAACTGTGCCAAGACTGTATCTTTGTCCCACCACGCATTTATATCAGGGTGAGCCCCCAGAACCAACCCCACCACAGACCACCCAGCTAGGCGGGTGAAGAGGACGAAATGACTACATTGTCTTTCCATCCACAGACACAGTCATGGATTGTTTCCAGAAATGAAAAAATGCAGTCAAAGAAGTCCAGCAGAGGCTGCTCTCTGCTATCCTGGGCCCTCCCAAGAAAGCCAGACTGGCTGCTGTGGGGAGCCACAATACATCTCTTCCCTGATTTGGGATGTTGCTGTTTAGGACCATTTTAACTTATGAAAAGAGCACCCATGTGCCACCACGATCAGCACCTTCGAAAAGCTAGTGACAATAATAATAAACACACTTACCGCATCAGTGTTAACCTGATCTCAAAGGCTGGTGAATACTCTTCCAATCGGATTATATATGAAAAAAACAGAGGCGCAATAAAGTTGGCCAGGGTGATCACTATAGAAGGCAAGTATTGCACCAAGAGATTACCCTCAAACATCATCTTGATGCTATCCTACATGGGATGAGAGGTGAGAAGTATAATGTACACAAAAACTTCTCTCAGAGTAGCAGCCGTCTTAGTCTGTATCCGCAAAAAGAAAAGGAGGACTTGTGGCACCTTAGAGACTAACAAATTTATTTGTGCATAAGCTTTCGTGAGCTACAGCTCACTTCATCGGATGCATTCAGGAACTTCTCTGTTCCTGTTCTCTGCTCAGGCTTCCCATTGGCCTGAGCTGTCCAGAACTCTGGCATCATCTTTCACTCTGATCTCTTTTTCTCCACCCACATCTCCGGGGACTACAAATTTGCCTACTGGCACCTCTGCACCACTGTCAATACACAGGATTGTCCCCATCCCTTCCCAAATGTGCATCCAAGCGTTCACCCCTGCATACTTGGAACACTATGACTGCTCCCCCAAGGCCTCGCTAAGTCCAAGTACATGCCGAATGCCGCCTCCAGCTTTTATACTGAGGCATAAAAAACACAGCTGTGTCTCAGCTCTTTCCCTTCCCCTGCCTCACACGACTCCCCTGGCTTCCCAATCATTTTGGGATTCTGCACTCCTTGGGTGAAATCGTGGCCCAAATGAAGACAAAGGCAAAACTCCTAACAGGGCCAGGATTTCACCCCTTGTATTTAAAACCTTTCATTGCCTTTTGTCTATATGGTCCCTCTTTCCCTTCTCTTCCTGTTTGTCGAGCACTGGCCTTCTCTCTGTCGTGTCAAAAAAATCTGGCCGCTGTTGGTCCAAGAACCATTTTCTTCTCTGTGGAGTGCCTACCACTGGAACAACCTTCCCACATCAGTAACTGCTTCCTTTGAAGACATAGCTTTTCTCTCTTGCATATACTTCTTGATTCCACTCCCCATTTGCTGCCAACTAACTGAAGAGTGCTTGGGGATCCCCTTTGTACGGAAGATGCTACACAAGAGAATGTTGTATCAGACCAAACCACTCCATTCCTTTACAATTCTTCACCCTACTTTGCCAAGCATACTTCGATCATCAGCACACTACCAGGATTCATTCTCAGGTCCTGTCTAAGACTTACATTGGAAATATTTTCTTGCGAGTAGATGGTTGCTCTGTAGATAGAATAAAAGCATACTGACAAAAGTGCAAGAACAAAGATATTTAAAAACAGTCTTAGACAGTAGATGCGCAGCTTTTCTTCTGTTGTCCTGTCAGCTTTTTTTTGCCTTAGTCTTTCTTCCGCCAAGTCTGTCTATAAACCAAAGAAAATTCATATTGAAATGTACAGTCCTCTGATGCAAAGGGATGTGTGTCCATGTGTCATCAGCACCTGGAACATCTGATTAAGACAAAGACGTATATCTTGTTCTTGAGGTGCACACATTTGCAGCCTGATCCAAAACTTATTGAAGAAGTTTTTCCATTGACTTCAATGGGTTCAGAACGGGTCTATATCCCAATGCAAATCCCCTAACCCAGTGTTTTTCAACCTTTTCAGGTTGGCAACCCCTTCTTCAAAGTAAAAAAATCTTTGTGACCCTTTAACATTTATTATTAAGAGTAAAATATGTACCAACAACAACAAGGATAAGCCTATAAAATTTATTTTTGTGTGGGTTTCAAGAGGTTGACAAGAATACTTCAGTTTTAAAAGTAAGGCTGTGTGGAGAGTGGGGGAATGAAGTTCTATGCTTTAGATTGCAATAACATTTTCAATGCCTTGTGACCCCGCGTGGGGGTCAAAACCCATCAGATGTGAAACACTCATCTATACCATCTCATCAGATAATTAAATGGTAAGCTCTTTGAGGCAAGGAGATGGGTTTTTAATTTGTTCTATGAAAACCCCTGGCAAACTTTTGGGCACTGCAAAAACAGACATAGTAATAATCTTAAAACCGTTAATGTCAATGGAGTTATTCTCATGTACTGACTATAAAAGATAACTCAACCTAACCAGGACACTTTAATTTATACTTGATGTAATATATTAAAACCCAAAGGGAATTTAAGGCAGGTAACCTTAGTGAAGTCCACTTTCCATCCCCAGAACAAGTACGACATTCACACACCATCCCATTATTGCACATCAAGGATGATCTGAAAGGGCCACCTCTAAGGGAGACATTAATCCAGCCTCCAGGCTCACTCAGCATGAGACCCAGGATGTGGGAAGCAAGGGAGGGGCTGGTTCTGTTCACACTGTGTGTTCTGCCGGACTGACGGAATAATGGTAACATGCACAGACACGTGACATTGCACCCCCGTGTATTCGAGATTAGAATCAAGACTTTCACTGGAAATGACGTCACCACTAGGATGAAGGAAGCTTTGATTTGTGACCTGAGTGGCAGCCATCTTATTTTCTCCACACTGGAATAAAAACTAACTGAGGCCCTGGATTTATGGTAACACATTAATCTGGTCTTAACAGGGAGGAAAGCCATGGGTGTTATATTTTGTAAAGTACAGACCAACAACAGCTGTTGTTTAATGGGATTACACACACACACAGTCTCAGTATTCAAAATGGATAAGAAAGAGGAGGAGTAAGGCGATAAATGGTAGCTCTCTCTCCAAAGGTCATTTTACCACACAAATGTCAGCAGCAAATGCATGTGGGAAGAGGGCAGAACAATACTGATTTTAATCAGAAATGCTTTATAGCACCCAGTTGCCTGTAGAAAACCTCTTCTACGGTTGAGAACCTATTTGGAGGTTTGAATCCTATTTTCTGCACATGTGCATGTGTCACTGAAACACCTGATTGAAAACGGGGGTGGTTTTTTTTAAAGCAGCAGTGTGGCGGTTGGCAAATAAACTGTAAGGTGAACTGCTGCTTAGACAGACTTGCTGCTTTATTCTGACCAAGCAGCTTCCTACAACGTTGCAACCTTGCAACCCAACAATCAACAGATTTTCTGTTGGGATAAGTAGAGACTAGCACAGGAAGAATGACTGGAGCGTGAGCAAGAAGATGAAAAGAGAAGCATGGGCTGGATGGGGGAAGGCCCTGAGGCTCAGTACTGATCCTGCCAGCATTGCAACAGACCCCTATATAGTCCGGAAGAGCATGCAATAGGATGTGGGATCTCTCTCTCTCTCGCTTTCACACACACACACACACACACACTCACTCAATGTGTGCATGCGTCTTTAATCTTCCTAGCCCTATTCCAATTATCTGCAAAGTTATGTACATGTCTTATGAGCCATCCTGAAGTGCAGCAACGCGAAATAGGATACAAAGGAAAAAACGAAAACAGTTACTTACTTTTAGTTCATATTGTAAACTACTATGTTTCAGCCGCGAAGCATTCAGGTCTGTAATGCAGAAGTCCCAGCCTGCAAAGATTTTGTTGCAGTAACTCTGAAATTGATCTTCCTCACGTACCAAGTTTTGTTTAAACCCTTCCACAGACCTAATAAAACATATTGCAGACCCTTGTTCATTCATTAAACAGTCTTACCAAAAACTTGAGCAACCATGATTTCTACACTTTTTCTTTCTGCCCTTTCAGAATCTATATAGCAGCAAGCAAAATCTCTACTAGTTGACACACATTAATCAGCACAAACATCTGTTACCAATTTTTTCATCCAAACTCTCTCAGTAAGGCCTAAGATCAGAAAAAAAAAACAGCTTGAAGTCGTTGCAACCCATGAAAACTAAGGTTTTGTGTAGTTCACAAATGGATTTCAGAGTCCCCTCAACTCTTAGCAACCACATATACTTCCAGAAATACACCGAGACTCTGGTCACATAGTGTCCTGCGAGGTCTTCTGTTTTGTCAGTTTTCCTCCCTCTCCAACTCACACTACCTCTGCACAAGAACTTATTTCAACTTTATTAAAAATATTAAAAATTCTTAGCTCCCAGCGCCTTATATTAAAAAAAAATCCTAACAGCTCAAGACTACACAGATAAGGATCTAAGACATCATTATCGTTACCTCCATACCAGGGCTTGTAAGATCATAAACCCAGAAGCTAGATTTATTCAGCCTAGCCAATATTCAGCTTTATTAGTTCACCTGGATCTGCATCACAGACCTAAAGTTTTTGCTTCAGTCCCCCATCAAAGGTTGAACAATCCCCTTGAAAGCAGCCAATAGAATGAATTTTTTATTCCACGTGCTCTGTATCAATATGTTTTTGATGGAGGAAAACACCATGAGTTATCAGAAGGGATTTAGCTGACGCTACACTATTTCCATATCAATGGATGTCCAAGAATAATTCACTGTGTTTCCTATATACTGGGATAGAAAGTGAACTGTACAATATCAAGCAATAAATAGAAGATACCAAAAGTTGTCTTTACCTTTTCACTATCCAGATAAGACTTAATGAGAGACAGACAAGTGTAGTCAGCAAGTACGCAAGTGGCACATTGTATTTAATGACTTTCAACTGTACCATATCTATTGTGTAATATCCATAGAACAGACTCGTCATTTCAAGGAAACCCTGTGACAGGAATACACATAACACTGGTCACAATACTGATCTCTCAGCTAGTAAACAAGGTTTTGCAGAGAGCTTAGTACAATGAAACAAAGATTGCTATATAGCGCCCGAAACAAGCAACAACAAGTTTGGAGTTCCCAAGTTCTTGCACAGCGTGAACCATGTTTTGTTAGAGAGATTAGCTACCTCATGGACCCACTTCCCCTTCCACTCACAACACAGTCTGCTGGCAGCTTCATGAAAGCCATTGCAGTAGAAATAATATATTTAAAGCGTCTTTCAGTGAAAAATAGCAGCCGGAAATGAGGATAAGAGACTGCAGCATGTGACCAGCCAGGTCTCCTGGCCCACTAGCAAGCAGCTGCCTGTTGCATACAAAGATTAAAACTTTATCTCCACTGATGTATATGCAGCATCATTTTCAAAACTGATGTGAAAAGATATTCCTCTAGCAAAACCTCTTTGTATTTTACATGTGTTAACTTTGGATTTAGAAAAGTAAAACAATTCAATCTAATTACTCACAGTGCCAGAGAGCAGATCTATTATGTAAGTATGGAAGTAAACGAGTTCTTTAGGACCATTAATTGTATAATTTCTGCATCGCAACTCTGCAAAAGGAAGACAGAATAAAAGTCACTGGGAAAGTAGTGATTTTCCACTTTACCATGAGACCAAGGTAGTTCAAATATTACTTCTACAGGCAAACACTTATCTCCCCTTTAAAATGCTTGACATAAACAATAGTAAACTATTGTAAGGATGTTTACCTATGCTTTCTGAAGGAACTTTAACGTAGCTACTGTTGAGAACTCCGTATTTAGAAATGGTGCTTGGAAGTGTTATAAAACTGAACATCAGAACAAAGATTATAAAATTTAACATGACCAGGAAACGCAGGAAGGAGAAATAGGACTTGATACCAGTGCCAAACTTCCCTGGGAACAGAAAAGAAAATGTCACCAATCATAATGAAAAAAATCACTGTGAATATGAAACGACATTAAAGGCAAAGGGTCCAGAATCTGATCTCATTCACACAAGGGGAAATCTGGAGGCATGCCATTGAAGATAGTATTGTTACTCTAGATTTACAATGATGTAAATTAAATGAGAATCTGACTCAGTGTCTCTTTTCAACTAGTTTTCATCTGACACGTTTCTATTGACCTGTCAGGGAAATTATAAATACTAGTATATATATTTAAAAGGCTGACTACAGACGATACTCTATACCTTTAACTATTAACTGGGTCCACACAACACAGCAACCTGCAAAAAAAAAAAAAAAAAGGGACAAACACAGATTCTCCTCTGAATTTGATCTCAAATCTAAGTACATTTATGGGAATCTAAACTGGTGTCATTTACACCTTCTTCTAGGTCAGTCTACATAAAATTACATCAATTTAGGTTTCAGAGTAGCAGCCGTGTTAGTCTGTATTCGCAAAAAGATAAGGAGTACTTGTGGCACCTTAGAGACTAACCAATTTATTTGAGCATAAGCTTTCGTGAGCTACAGCTCACTTCATCGGATGCATTCAGTGGAAAATCCACTGAATGCATTCACTGAATGCATCCGATGAAGTGAGCTGTAGCTCACAAAAGCTTATGCTCAAATAAATTGGTTAGTCTCTAAGGTGCCACAAGTACTCCTTATCTTTTTACATCAATTTAGACTCTCTTCCATTCAGACTCACACCCACTTACTGAGGTGCCATTTACAGTCCCTTACATATCACTTCTGAACAAGGTCCTGAGTCGGAGTGAGCATATGGAAATCTAATTTAGCATAATTTACACTTCAGGGAGCTATCCGGAGGTGTAAATAGGGTAGGGGGAACTTTAACTTATCCCAATTACTTACTTTTCCTAGTACAGCCCTATCACCTTTCTCTTCCAGTCCCTTAGCATGTAATTTATTCCCTCAAACTCAGTGTGCCAAATTTAAAGGTAACATGTGAGGGAAAGTTGCACAATAAATGACAGTAAGGGGTTGCAAGACTGAGGCAGGATAACTTATACCAAGGGGAGCAGTAAAAGGTGAAAGTTGCACCAGCTTAGACTCATGTAAGGTGCAAACGTTTGAATGGGCATGGAGTCAAGGGCTAAGAAACCTTATCAGGGCAGCGTAGGGACATTTGCACTGATGTCAACTGTGCCATGGTGTACCTATTCTGTAGGCTTCAGTCTTCAGGACATGCAAACTTATTTTCTGAGGAAAACGCACACATACACCGATCTACATACTAACAATACTGCACGCTTAATAGCAAGATAAAACAGAAAATGGAAGTATAAAAGTATAATACCCTCAATGCTACGAATGTCATTTCTCCAAAGTTCCAAGTAAGATGACAGCTCCTTGATTTCATCTAGAAATTTTTTCCATGATTTATTTCTGGTCTGCTTCCACTGATCCCATCCAGATAAATATTTTACATTAGCCTCCTGGATGTCCCTAGTGAAAATATAAATTAAAATAAACTCCTAGTCATAGGGACAGAATTTTTTTTTGGGGGGGGGGGGGTTAAAGTGTACACACACACACAGCCTGGCACCACAATACAAATAAATAATAGTAATGTATGCAGGTCCCCCCTAAGCTATTTTGGAACAGGTCAGGTTCCAACCAATGGCTCTGGTACTGTACCATTCATTTAAAATATAAAACAAAAATGGCTAATAAATCTCTCCTGTTCAACTTCAGAATACTGTGTCTCCTTTACTGTAAACTAAAAATGGAACAATCCGATGACAACTAGTGCCACCTTGTGAGACAGGGAAAATAACTGGAATAGGAACATTCCAACAGTCCAGCAACCTCCCTTCTTAATCTTTCTCACCATTAATACCACTTGGGGCCTGTCTACACTAGGGATATTTTAACCAGTTTTAAAACTGGTTAGAGCCACAGTACAGACCCATTATTAGACAATTTAAGGTAGCCTATGCTGTTTTTACTAAACCGGTTTCAAAATGGTTCTGCAAAACCAGGTCAGGACACCTAGGGTACCTCTACACTTCAAGCTGGAGGTCTAAATTTCAGCTCAATGAGACATAGCCGTGATAGCTCTGATTGACTAGGGTGCTAAAAATGGAGCATAGCCATGGCAGCATGAGGGGCTAGCTGCCCTGAGTACATGGCTAGAGTCTTGGACAGGATCATACTCAGGGCAGCTAGTCCCTCCTGCTGCTGCAGCTACATACTATTTTTAGCACACTAGATCAATCAGAGCTAGTGCAAGTATGTCTCCTCAAGCTGGAATTTACACCTCCAGCCTGAAGCATAGACGTAACCCTCATGAGGACTTGGTTTTAGGTGACCTGATCTATCTTAAATCAGAGTCAGTAAAAATGGGTCAAGCCACCTTATACTGTCTAATAACTGATGTACACTGTCTCTAACCAGTCTTAAAAGCAGTTTAGCTGAAACAGTTTTCCCAACGCAGACAGTATCACGGCTGCCATCTGTAGCCTCTCCGTAGAAAAGAGTGCGTATTTGTGATTCATCTTCTAGGACTGCATTCACCTCAAAACAATTTTAAATGAACAGTGAAATGAAAGAGCCATAGAAGAGGAATCATTTCCCAAGGTTGCGTAAGCAAAGGGAGATTGCCATTTGCAGACAGCAGCTCTCTTCTGGCACCAATATTTTTAAATTTTCAGTTGTGCCTGATTTACTGACCAAGTGAGCTGGTACAGGGGGTTAATAATTCAGAGGGTCAAGTGATCTCTTTCTTACTGTCAGTAAAAGATAACATTCTATCCACCTCAAAGCTATTTTTGCCAGATTGGGGGCGGGAGGGGGGGAACAACCCAAAAAGCCAAGTAAATTTATAAAAATGCACAGAAAAAGGAGCTCTTCAAAAATGCTTACCAAAGGAGGATAGCTTCCCTTGGTAAAATTTAAGAATTGATGAGGTCAGCTGTGTTTTTTAAAACCTCTCACCTCCAGCTCTGCCAAGAATGTGCTTGGCTGGACATTAAAACCCCCCTTTTTTTTTAGAAAAGCAAAAATATAGGGATCCATTATTTCCACAACACACAGCCACACATAACTGCCATTTACATTAGCATCAAAGGAACACACTCCCTTTAATTGGTTATATTTGATAACAAAAAGCTCTGCCCCAATCAATTGCATTTACTTTGGGACTATCTACCAGTGCTGCTGGATCAGGTCCATAGGGGAACATTAGAGGGATGCAGGGAAAGCTTCCTGAATTTCTGTTAATAGACAGGTCTGTTTATTTCAGCCCAATGGAAAAATTATCATGAGGGTTATAGAAATGAGAGAGAGAAAAGACCCATGAAATACAAATCCATCCCTCTGCAAGCATGAGCTACAATCCCTAACAGATATGTCAAATATTAAACTGCTATTCCACTTAATCTCAGCCAAAAGGCCAAGAAACAGCAACTTTAATGTAACTGATTGATGTAAAAAAGATGGCTGTGAATACCAAAGTTCTTCAGAAATTTTAATATGCTCTCAGATTTATAAAATATTTAGCTTTTTGTCTATTTAATGTTATAAGGAGAGCGGGTCAAAATTCAGAATTTCCATCCCTCAGAAATTCTGAGATTTTTGAAATCTGGTTTCATCTCAAATCAGAATGAAAAGTCAAAATCTGATAATTTCTGAAAAATGAAATATTCCAAAAATATGTATTTTCAATTAGATACATAAATAATAAATTTATCATAAATTATAACACAGTCAAAATAAAATACTTCAGTAATTTCCCACAAAAATTTGGACAAGATTGATTTTCACCCAACATTTTGAAGTTGTCAGATCAGCATTTTCCAACAGAAAACTGTTCCACTGGACAACTGACCAGCTCTAGTAATATGCTCCAGCCCAGCAGCAAAAATAAGTAGTATACACAAGCTATTCTATAACATTTAAACCTTTTTCAGTGACTCAGGATACCTTTTGGCATCAAAAAAGTGAAAATTTGCCATGGCAAAACAATACAATGACTAGCAATGGCTGGAGCATTGGGAACTCTGAGCGGCAAGAAAAACATTTTAAATTCAACGGATTGAGGTTTGATTTTTTTTTTAAATATAAATTTATATATTCACAAAAATTGGCAATGAAGAAACCTAAATACAGAAAGTTAAGGCTTGGCACAACCCCGCCCACTGAAATTCAAAAGCCTTGTATCCCCTCAACCTATGCTCTCATGGAGCAAAGGCAACATACAGCATTCACAAGGATGCTATGCAAGTGTAGCAAACAAAGGCTTTGATCTTGCAAATATATATGCTTGTGAGTGACTTTGTCCACAAGTAGCCCCACTGAATTACTCACATGCTCATTTGTAGTATCAGGACCATAAGAACGGCCATACTGGGTCAGACCAAAGGTCCATCTTGCCCAGTTTCCTGTCTTGCAAAATGCCAGGTGCCCCAGAGGAAATGAACAAAACAGGTAATCACCAAGTGATCCATCCCATTGCCCATTCCCAGTTTCTGGAAAACAGAGGCTAGGGACACCATCCCTGTCCATCCTGGCTAATAGCCATTGATGGACCTATCCTCCATGAATTTATCTAGTTCTTTTTTTAACCCTGTTATAGTCTTGGCCTTCACAACGTCCTCTGGCAAGGAGTTCCACAGGTTGACTGTGCATTGTGTGAAGAAATATTTCCTTTTGTTTGTTTTAAACCTGCCGCCTATTAATTTCATTTGGTGACCCCTAGTTCTTGTGTTATGAGAAAGAGTAAATAACACTTCCTTATTTACTTTCTCGATACCAGTCATGATTTTATAGACCAAAGATAGCAACACACAGTCCCACATGTGCTGTAGTCAGTACAGTTTCCCTGTTCTACTCAACTGGAAGCTGAATTGGTAGTCTGGCAGGAAACTAAGAGCTGAACCTAATTTGCATTAAATGAATAGACTACAGCTGACCTCATCTCTAACTGTGGCTACAGCTGCTCTCACAGGAGGTCAGCTTGCAGAGACTACAGGCCCCAACATGTAGCATTCCAACAGGCACTCTGGAGAACAACACAGGCTGCCTTTTGCCTCCATTTTCGATGGAGATGGGGCTATGCAGTTCTCAACACTATGAAAGTTTGATGTTCAGTTTTCTGAGGCACTTAATAACAACAGTAATATCACTTATCATTACTGAGCATCCTGACTTAGCAGCTGTTCTGCCATATCAATCACATGTATTTGATTGCACAAGTGCCTAGAGCCCCACAAGGGCCCCATTGCGCCAGGCACTTGTAAGCCGGTGGTCTAAGTCACAGGCCCAGGCACCAAAGAACACTCTCCCAAAGAACATCCCAGTCCCCTTTTCTTCAGGGACTCCGCTTTATTTCTTCAAATAACACTAGTTCAACACATGATACATGCTGTGACAATCAGGGTCCAGACACCCTAGGGTGAGAACAGGAGGTCTGAACCCCAAAGAATGAGTAATTGAATCAAACGAGCGTATACAAGATTATTGTACTATAAATGTGTATCAAGTAAGGTATCATATAAAACTGCTTAGGCAAAGATTGTAACTTGCTCAAATTAAGTTTTAGTCACTAGAAAGTGTGTTTTGTTTTGTTTGCAACCATACCGGTCTCTTTTTTTCTTGATTAGTGTCACTTAAATCTCTGTTCTTTATTAATAAACTTATTCTTAGTTTTAGTATAAATTATCTCAGGGCTGTTACATTGACGTATAGCACGAGTCCTTGGTGAACATAACGTCATTGTCTCTTTGGAGACAGCAAACTTAATTCTGTGTGTGTCCAGTGACCACCACAGAGAGATGTCTCCGGGTAACTCGGGAGCTGGGATACACTGATTGTTACCTGCGAGGCAAGGTTAAGACTTGCAGAGTCTCGGGGAGTTTGTTGGTGAAGTGGACAGATTGATGTGGTAGGCAGTGGACACACAGTCTAAGCTCCAGCAAAGCTCATTCTTGCTAAGACAGAGGGGTAACACTGTGGCTTATGGTTCTGAGAGCCTTGGGGAGAGTGTCACACATGCCCTTTTCTCCTTGACCGAGGCTCTCCTACAGAGGCCTGCCTACTCCCTATAGAATTACACTCCACAGGCCATGTACCTGGGAGTCAAGGTGGACCTCTCTGCTCCCTTCTACTTCCTGGGCTGCTCCCCACAGGATTACACTCTGCAGGCCAGCCACCTCAGAGTCATATCTAAACTAGGCCCTGTCTAGGGTCTCCTGCAGGAACCTTCCTACTCCCTGTAGCTCTCGCTGGTCTTTGTGAGGACCAGGGATCTGTCAGCTGATCCCTGGTCTCCCAGCTTCAGCTGGGAAGCAACTTATTAGTCACAGATGGGACGGGGGCACAACTCCCCTAAAATGGCCAGCCATCTGGTGACAGTGCTTTACAAGCACATGACAAAAAAGTGGTCCCTGACCTAAAGAGCATACAAACTACACAGAAAGACAGGAGACAATGGAGGTGAGAGGACGCACAAGAAAACAAGAAATTATTATAAACAGCACAATAAGCAACGTCACCGCCCACCAGCTGCTGAGTTTTTGTAGGCTTTGAGGAGGGGTTTGAAGGAAGACAATTAGGTGGCTTTGCAGATGTTTATGGAGAGCTCCTTCCATGAGCACAGGGGGCAGCATGTGAGAAAACACAAAGGGGCTTATTGGACAATCTGATAAAGGGGCAATTGAGACTGATGCCGTTGGCAGAGCAGTGGAGTCAACATCTCAACAGTGCACAAGAGATGATGGGGAGGATAGAGATAAGCCATGAAGGGCCTTAAGTATATAGAACAGTATTTGCGTTTGATCAGATGGAGCAGGGGGAGCCAGAATTGTGTTCACTTGGCAGTAATGATAGTTCACCTGTTCAGATTCTCCCATCCCCTTCTTTAATTCCCTGCAATTATTCCTCACCTCAGGCCAGAATGAAGTCATTGGGACTTCTCTTGTGAATATCTGCTCACCAGTGTAAGCCAGGAGTTCACAATTAGACCCATAGTGATCTTTGCAAATTTCTATTTGATAGAATGGATTTTAATGTACTACATTGGGGGGGGGGGGGGAGGGAAGGGCTGGACAGCTCCTTTTTGATGCAATATTTGGTATGGTGCAACAATCTAGGAAGTGGACTTGAGTCTTACACCATTTCAACTGTCCATGGCACGTACTCTGCACAGATTTAGAAAAAGCTAACATTTAAAAAAAAAAAAAACAGTCTACTGATCCAACCTTAGTCTTCTCTTCTCAGGAATATTTAATGCATATTCTCTTATTGATCGAACCACAGCCTCATTTTCCACTCCTGTTCCTTCTACAAGATTTCTTTTCTCTGCAGCAGGGGGTCTCACAAAACCCTGATTGTTTTGTCGTCTATCTTGTGTTCCTCCAGCAGAAGTTCTCCGCCTCAAAATGGACCGATAACTAGGCAATTCTTGCAGAAAGGTAACAGATGCTGATGTACAGTTTGCATCAGGAAGGAAAACTTCTGCCAAAAAAAGAAGAGAGGAAGCAAATGAACTTAAGTGTAAAATATGGTCAAAATAAAACTCATGAGACCAGAGGTAGGGAATTTGTATGAAACGTACAATAATCCATAGGGAGAAAGAGTACTGCTGCGAATTGCAAAAAATCCTTCCAGTGTCATGAGCGTGGAAAGGTGTTAAATGGATGCTCTAGCCGGTGACAGTACAGCTGGTGCAAGGAGTTTGAAAAGAGCAAGGATGCTACAAAATCATGCTACAGCCCTGCAAAGTTCAACTCTACAGCAAGATTCAACAACATAATTTGGTCCCATCTACACTTCAAGACCAAACTGTATTTTAGCCACATCAGGACCTACTGTTCTGTAGCCTATAGACATAGGCATTTGCTAGGTAAGGCGTAAGTATAAGTTAAGGAAGTAACACAATGAGCCTACAAACCTCATCGCCTGTAAGACAATAGCTTAGCAAAACTAACTGAGGCATAAGGCCCCAAAAGCCATAGCATAGGCAGCTAACCAGGAGCCTCCCTAGACCAGGGGTCCCCAATGCAGTGCCCGTGGGTGCCATGGCGCCCGCCGGGGCATTTTTGTGCACCTGCAGGACACCCCGCCGCCGAAATGCCGCCGAGAAGCATTGCCGTTTCTCGGCGGGATTTTGGCGGTGACGCTTCTTCCCACTGCCACTTCTCAGCGGCAGCATTTCGGTGACGGGGTGTTAGCAACATGCTATTCCCACAAGAAAGGTTGGGGACGACTGCCCTAGATCATAAGATGTCACAAGATAGAATGCTGCAATAAATAAATGTGACTAAATTGCTGACAGGACCACATGATGCCAAATGGTATCAGCTGTAGATATTTTAAATTAGGAACATCAGCAGATATCTGACCAAAAGAATGACATAGTAATTAACTGACATATACTCTGATAAGCTTGATGTAAAAGGCCTAGTAATCTATGGATGGGTCATTACACAAAGTAAAACTATTTCTCCATGTTTATTCCTCCCCCCCCCCCCCCCCCCCGTTCCTCAGACGTTCTTGTCAACTGCTGGAAATGGCCCACCTTGATTACCACTACAAAAGGTTCCCCCCCACCACCCCCTGGTAATAGCTCACCTTAAGTGATCACTCTCGTGAATGCACCTGATGAAGTGAGCCGTAGCTCACGAAAGCTTATGCTCAAGTAAATTTGTTAGTCTCTAAGGTGCCACAAGTACTCCTTTTCTTTTAGTGCTTTCTTAGAATGAGCTGTGTGGTTACTTTCAACCGCTGGCTATTTATGTTCATAGCCACTGGAGAGGAAGCAGACTGCAGACACTGGCCTGTTTAGGCAGTCTGGCTTCCCTGGGATATGACGCTGTAGGGCAAGGGACCATTCAATCTGGAAATAACCCTGGCAAGAGAGGAAAAGATGCAGGTCTCTGCCACAGAGAGGTGACAGCTAGGAGCCAGAAACATTTAAGTGGGTGCCACTGGTAGACCAGAAGGGGAATGTAGGTGCAATTGCCTAGAACTGTGACATCCCAGGCTGTCCCCTCTTTCTGGAGATTAAATTCTGCTCTCAGATTCACACGTGCAACTTTCACGGCAAACAACAGACAATCAGGGCTTCCTTGAACACTCCCTTTTACTCAGGGAGTAAATTCCCTTTACCCGTATATATTCTCCATGGGAGAGGCACCTCCAGAGTCCTAGTGAAAAAAAAACAAAGGGCCTGGCTCTTCCTTGCCTCTTGCAGTCCTTCACACCAGTGCAACACCCCGGGGTGTAAAACTCCACCATGCTGATTCGTTAGTAGTTGTAGAGCACTACTGTAGAGCCCCACGCCTGGCCCAGGGCCCTGCGGTGCTAGGCGCTGTACAAACCCACTCTCTGCTGCACTTGACACCCATTTCCCACTGGGGTTCAGGCGGGAGAAGCCCCAGGCCCACAGTATTGCCCAGAATAAACCTTCTCCTGGCGCCTGCCTGGCTCGGAGTCTCCCTGTTTTCAAGCTGTTTAAATGAAGAACCCGGAGCCGAGAGGCCGCTCGGAGCCAGCGTTCACCGGCCCACGCGTGTCCCCGCCCGGCTCTCACCCCCTGGCCCGGCGGGCTGAGCGTCCGCCAGGGAGCGCGCGGCCCGAGCTGTTCCCACCGCCAAGCCCAACCACCCAGCCCTGCGGCGCCGCCCGCCCCAGCCCCGCCGGCTCCGGGCAAGCGAGGATCCGAGGCCGGTGTCCTCCCCTCCCAGCGCCGCAGCCGGTCACCTGCCCACCCGCCCTCGGCACCTGGCTGCAGGGCCCCTCCACTCGGCCTGGCTCCCCGCTTACCGTCATCGTCGCGGCCGCCGGGCGGCCGCCGGGTCTCCGGCGCCGGCTGCTCGCACATGCTGGACAGGGGTCGCCCCCTCTGGCCGCCGGAGAAGCAGGAGCCGCGGCCCGGGCTGGGGTTCCAATTTCCGGGCGTCACAGGGCCAATGAGACGCGCGCAGCCGGCTGCATTGTGCAGTCAGCGCGGAGGGACCGGCCCCGTCCGGCACACCCCCGCGCCCCTCGGGCCGGGCTCCCCAGCAAGGGCCCCCCTCCACCAGCAAGGCTGGGAATCGGTACCTGTGCAGGGCAGGGGCCCGTAGGAAGGAAGGAAGGAAGAGGAAATAAAGCTAGTCCTCGGCTTACACTTCCCCCACCCCGTGCGCTGGGTGTCTCATTTGTGGGTCTGCACAGACCGAGGGGCATCCTGCGCAGTGTGTGTGCGTGTGCACAAGCCGAGGGGCGTCCTGCCCAGTGTCTGTCCGTCTGCACAGACCGAGGGGCGTCCTGCCCAGTGTGTGTCTGTCTGCAGAGACCGAGGGGCGTCCTGCCCAGTGTGTGTCTGTCTGCACAGACCGAGCGGCGTCCTGCCCAGTGTCTTGTCTGTCTGCACAGACCGAGGGGCGTCCTGCCCAGTGTCTGTCTGTCTGCAGAGACCGAGGGGCGTCCTGCCCAGTGTCTGTCTGTCTGCACAGACTGAGGGGCGTCCTGCCCAGTGTGTGTGCGTCTGCACAAGCCGAGGGGCGTCCTGCCCAGTGTGTGTCTGTCTGCAGAGACCGAGGGGCGTCCTGCCCAGTGACTGTCCGTCTGCACAGACCGAGCGGCGTCTTGCCCAGTGTGTGTCCGTCTGTACAGACCAAGCGGCGTCCTGCCCAGTGTGTGTCCGTCTGCACAGACCGAGCGGCGTCTTGCCCAGTGTGTGTCCGTCTGTACAGACCAAGCGGCGTCCTGCCCAGTGTGTGTCCGTCTGTACAGAACGAGGGGCGTCCTGCCCAGTGTGTGTGCGTCTGCACAAGCCGAGGGGCGTCCTGCCCAGTGTGTGTCTGTCTGCAGAGACCGAGGGGCGTCCTGCCCAGTGACTGTCCGTCTGCACAGACCGAGCGGCGTCTTGCCCAGTGTGTGTCCGTCTGTACAGACCAAGCGGCGTCCTGCCCAGTGTGTGTCCGTCTGCACAGACCGAGCGGCGTCTTGCCCAGTGTGTGTCCGTCTGTACAGACCAAGCGGCGTCCTGCCCAGTGTGTGTCCGTCTGTACAGAACGAGGGGCGTCCTGCCCAGTGTGTGTGCATCTGCACAGACTGAGGGGCGTCCTGCCCAGTGTGTGTCTGTCTGTACAGAGTACTGAGAGGCGTCCTGTTTGTCGGTACAAACTGAGGGATGTCCTGCCCGATACAGTGTCTGTCTGTCTGTACAGACTGAGAAGCGCCCTGCCCATTTATGAAATTCAAAACCATGTGAAAATCAGGCTGGACTGAATTACTTCAGACCCAGAGAAAGTTCTCTCTCTCCTGCAGTGCATTGCCGACTTGGAAGAGGTCACAAGGAAATCTCAAAGTCACCAGAGCAGCAAACTGTACCTTTCCCAGCAAATTCCTATTCGTTGTACCAAACATAACCTTCCTGTTTAACAGAGTAGGATCTGGCACCCTCCAATGAGAAAGTGGCTGCCTTCCTTATCTTGGGATCTAAGAGTTTTGTTAGGAGTTCAGCTCAATTGGGGACTGGTGGAAAAACAAAGTTATCTGGGTCAAAACTGAGGCTCTAATGTGGACCTTTGGGACTCTTAAGGGAGCTCAGAGTGGAGGCTTTTGAAGGAAGGGAGAGGGATAAGATCTCAGCCCTTATTTCCCTTGTCCCAGAGGTCAGTAATGCCTAAATGGTCAGGGTAGCACTGTCAATTGCTAGAGGAGGAATCTTGCCTGTGTCATGAGATACTCAGTTTCTAGCATTTCATCTTCAGCTCTCTTTATTTTTTCTCTTTCCTTCTGAGAATTTGGGTCCTTTGCCGGGTATATTCTCCTCCAAAGAGAAAGCCAGCTCGTGCCATCTCACATAAGGGACAGTTAGGGTGGATAGTGGGCCTTCAGATCCTAAAACCCATCAAAGCAGGGAGTAACAAGTCAGCAGAGTGGAGTGTCCTGCTAGAAATCCAGGGGAACAACAAAGTGATAGCTGGCCCCAGGTAGCTAGCTCACTAGGGCTGCCAGCTGGACACGGCTAGAATAAGCTCACTGACTCAAGCTTTGGAACATGAAAGGCTTTTCTCTGATGAGTTTTTATTAATGATTTTTGTCTTCTTGGGAAATAAGGACAATGTACCTTTAAAAAGGTGGTTTCTGAGCCCTAGCTAAGGTATTAAAATCCCCACTATTGGCCAATGAAATTACATCATCCAGAGAGCACATTTGTGGGGAGGGCCCAAAAAGCCTCTGGAAGGGGCTTGACCCAGCTGACTCATGGAGTAGGTATACCTGATTAGAGAATCCTAAGCACTGTAAGGAATTGTTTATTCTGTTATTGTTCATTTAGTTTGTTATACTGGACAAAATAGCTTGTTTTAAGAAGAGTGCTCCTAACAGTGAAGGACACCTGGACTTTTAAAACAGTACCAGTGCACTAACTTTTAACAGAAAAAAAAGTATAAAGAGTTTAGTCATTTTTTCTATCTTGACTCCAGAATTGTTCTAAATTAACCTGGACACTGAAAAGTATTCAGGGGTAGCTGCAAACTTTTGTCTTTGAAAACCTTTTGTATGTTTGTACAGTAGCTACAACCCCACAGACTGTATTTTTAAATATTAATCTGAGGTAACAACTTCCTTCTTGTTCAGCTGTGGGTTTATAAAGAATGTCTAGTATTTTATAGATTGTGATCACTATCTGAGTAAGGGTGTACCGTACTGTACTACAAATGCTTGTGATCACTATCTGAGTAAGGGTGTACTCTGCTGTACCTATTTATGCTTTCATGACTGCAAAGAAGCAGATAGTATAAACATTAAACTAAGAATAGGCCAAACAGGATAAATAGGATTTTTTAACAAAGAGCAGGAAAAAAATCATTCTGCAGTAGCACAACCTAACAAATACAAAAGCCTAAATCCTGTGACTGTGCGTGTGGACTGCCTGTGCACCCATTCAGAACCCCATTGAAGTCCGTGTTTTCAGTGTATTGATCTTAGGTTTTGTAAAAACTTATTCTTGCAAACCTTAAATTCTAGGTCAAATTTTATCAAACAATGAGTCCTTAATTCTGCAATTTACTCTGATTAGGTGGACCCTTTAAAGTATTCTCCTGCAGAGTTACAATGGAAACAGTGCAGCATTAGATTTAAATAAAAGTATCTGTCTGTGAAACTGCATAAAAACCTCCATAAAACAGAAGTGAGACAGTTTTTCTGTCTCAGTTGATGGAAAGGTACAAGGAAATAAACCTTGAAAATTATATTTGATCTTTTAGCTTTAATGTAAGCTAGAGTTGGTAGCAGAGGTAAGGAAATGTTTATATTATGTTTGACCTGAAAGTTTTCCTTTAATCCTGTGCTAAGCTTTGCCCAGAGGACTTATTTTCTGGAATACTTCATAAGTAGATTTATGAAAGTTACCTGGAAAAGGAAAAGAAAAATATATTAATTTAAAACGAAACTTTGTGCTAAATCCAGCCATAGCATTTGTGAAAGAAGAAAAGGAGTACTTGTGGCACCTTAGAGACTAACCAATTTATTTGAGTATAAGCTGTGAGCTGTAGCTCACGAAAGCTTATGCTCAAATAAATTGGTTAGTCTCTAAGGTGCCACAAGTACTCCTTTTCTTTTTGCGAATGCAGACTAACACGCCTGTTACTCTGAAACCTGTCATTCTAATCAGAGAATTTCTAATTGTACTGACTGCATTCTAATAGCTATACACACCTTTCTGATTGATTCTCTGTAGTAGACGTGAGTGAGTCACCACTGCGTAATGCTATAGGCTTTCAGGATGATGAGGTGCTAATGAATCACAGATGGAAGGAGAAACTTCATAGATCTTCCACTTGTGATTGGTTACCTCAGACAAATACATGTTTTCAAATTGCTTTATTAACACTAACTAATCTTCAAGCTACTCTATGAATAGATAAGGCAATCGGTTTTCCCCATGTCTAAAATGTGGATAACAGATAGACACATTGACTTGGCTAGGTGAAAAAGTATGTGAACAGCCTAGTGTAGTCAAAGCAAGTTGTAGCTTTAACACGTTACCTGGTTGAAAGAAACCTGTTAATGCCTCTGCACTAGGAAAAAAGGTGTATTTTAAGTGGCCCAAGGCCACACAATAAATGACTGTCAGAGCAGAGCTTCTGACTAGACTTTGCGAAGAGCAGTTTTCTTCCTCCTCGTGTAGCTTTTTAAAATGCACAAGTATGTGTTTTCACAGATGACAACTTCTGGAAGTAAATAATTTTTTGTGTGTGTAATTACAACAGTGTGGCTCTTTGGCCCCTTCTTGTGGTAGAGCTGTAGACTTCTGAGAATCTGCCTGGTGGCCCTGAGATAACAAAACTGTATTGTAGTTTAAGTGAGGTTCCTGCATTTAGATCTTGAGATCCTGGGTTTGATTCCTGCTGTAGCCAGCACATCACCTTTCAGATGTTGAACTGTGGATAATCTCCAATCCATTTCAGGAGGTTTGAAATCACATATAATGAAGTTTCATATTGGAATTGTTGAAAAATGATTTCACTGTTATTGCCCAACTCTAGTCCTAACTCCACAATATGTACACCAGAGGCTACTTGTGCCACATTTGCCTAATAATTCATTTTTGCTGTGGTAGTGGCTAGGAACCAACCAAGAATGAATTCCCATTTTGCTATGCATTGAGCAAACATGGAATAAGAGATGGTCCCTGCCCTGAAGAGCCTACAGTCTAAATAATGATTCTTCCAATGACATCTTTATCATAAAGAATTTCTTTCTATAAGTGTTACTTTTCTTATCGTTAAGATCAATTTCCTGAATGGAAGAAACAGTGCAAGTGCTAATTAAAAACACCATCCTTCTGAACTTCCCAGAAAAGCATAACTTTCCACATGACACAAAATTATTAGGTGAATGCCCCTCTAAAATCATTCTTTAAATTGTAGAGTTGGTTGAAAAGGAACATATTTTTATTGGAAAATGTAGAAATTTTAAATGGTTTGTCCGGCTCTATACAATTACCACGGCAGCCTTCTGCCAGGTGGGGCTGTAGGAGAAAAGCCATGCAGCTGAAATCACTTTAAATGATACTCCATGGATTCATAGGCTCCAAGAGCATAGGTGGTCTTGCTTTTTCCACATTATTGGTAAGACACACTTTTCTCCACTGGCTCAAGTAAAGAGGAATTTGAATGACTGCTGACTACGCTCTCCTGTTGCAGCATGCTTTGTCATCACAGGGCTGAATCTCCATCCAGCAGCAGCCACCAGATTTCAGGGGATAGTCTTTCTCTGGTGGTTCTTTCACAATACAACATTTAAAAAAAAACCCCAATTCTTTCAAGTGCACTTCTCAACATAGGTCAGTCCTTCACCCTTTTTTCATTCAGTCCCACTACTCCCTTGCTTTAGTGTGTAGTTTGGTCAGCATGTGAGCAGTTCCTAATTTGATGGTACAGCATAGCTACAAGCTAGTGCTTTACAATCATGCCAAGATTGTGGCCTTAAGAAAGGTGTACTGTTATGGCATAACTCTAAAATTTCATTCAGAAACAGTACATTTAATAAGGGCATTTAATGCAGCATAAACACTCCTTAACCATCTCAGAAGCTTGGAAAAGCACCAACAGGTTGGTAATCAGCCAAAATAAACCTCTGCCATCAGAATAACAAAGCTTCAGTAGCCCTCTAGAACTGCATGTCACAGAATTTATCATGTATGTCAGGCAACCCTGTACTGACTATTCAAGCTTGCTGGCTATTCTTTCATCCAAATATTTATAGAAGTCACAATTTTCCAGTTGAGCAAAGAGCTTAACTCTTCCTTAGACTTTCAAAAGGTACATGTAAAAATTCTCTCTGACCTCTGCATGTTAAAAGGGCAGCTCATGTCATGCTAACTAAAAGGTCTAATGGCTAGGATAATATACATAATTAATAACAACATGTAAGAACAGAGACAGTGTCGTCTAGTGGATAGGACACCGAACATGGCTCAGAGAACCTGGGTTCTACTCCTGGCTCTGTTTCTTGACTTTGAACAAGTTGTTTCCACTTTCTCTACCTTTTGCCTTTTTTATCTGTTTTGACTGTAAGCTCTTTGGGGGCAGGGTCTGTTTCACTATGTGTGTGTGTACAGGCCTAGCTCACTGCAGCCCTGATCTCAGCTGACCCTCTAAGCACTACCATTATACAAATAATATGAAGAATAGAACCAATACTAAATTCTACAGGTAGGAGCCATTATTCCAAAGTAATTTTGCTGGCTGTATCTGAGTAAGCTAGAGCCTTGCAGTCAAATGTTATTGGATCATTCATTTCAAGTAAAATATGTATTTTATTCTAATTCTTTATTGAATGCTTTCAGACTCATTCATGTTCAAATTTATTTATATTAACAAATGGAATTGAATCAAATACAAGTAGCTGATGCATCATAAAAGGTGTATTAAATAAACTGACCTGTAATTTTAATCTGTTTAGAAACATAACATTTTCAGATCCTTGGCAGATAAGATGAAAAGTTTTTGATTTTAATAATATTAAAAAAATAGCTAAAGAAGACACCTCTCGACCTATTTTTCCCCACTTCTCAGAGTTTACATTTGTGGATTTGAGTCTTAAAGGAAGAAAGGGGGAAAATTGCCCTCATTGTCTGGTTTAGCTCAGCCATCCAAATGACTACCCTACTATAATGCATTTGTATATGACAGAAGGCAGGATTTATTAAGCTGACTCTTTTGGGTCCTGATCTTACTCTAGGGTTGCCAACTTTCTAATTGCACCCTTGCCCTACCCCTTCCCCGAGGCCCGCCTCTGCCTCACCCCTTCTCCAACGCCCTGCCTCCTGCTCACTCCATCCCCCCTCCCTCTGTCACTTGCTTATTTTCACCAGCTGGGACAGGGCGCTGGGATACAGGAGGAGGTGAGAGCTTCAGCTGTGGTCAGAGATGAGGGGTTTGTGTGCAGGAGGGGGCTCTGGGAGTGGGGCTGAGGGGTTCGGCATCTGGTAGTGGGCCCGGGGCTGAGGCAGGGAGTTGGGATGTGTGAGGGGGTATGGACTCTGGGCTGGGGGGTGTGGGCTCCGGGGTGGGGCCAGAAATGATGGGTTCAGGATGCAGGAGGGGGATCCAGGCTGGGGCAGAGTGTTGGGTGCGGGAGGGGATGAGGGCTCTGGCTGGGGTTGCAGCTCTGGGGTGGGGCTGGGGATGAGGGGTGGGGTGCAGGGGGGGGGTTCAGGCTCTGGGAGGGAGTTTGGGTTCAGGAGGGGGCTCAGGGCTAGGGGTGGGGGTGCAGGGCGTGGGCTCTGGGAACGAGTTTGGGTGCAGGAGGAGGATCAGGGTGCTGGATCTGGGGGGCACTCAACTCGGGAGGCTCTGCACAAGTAGCGACATGTCCCTTGGCTCCTAGGTGGAGGAGCGGCCAGACGGCTGTGTGTGCTGCCTCTACCCACAGGTGCCGCCCCCACAGCTCTCACTGGCCACGGTTCCGGACTTTTAATGGCCTGGTCAGCAGTGCTGATTGGAGCCTCTATTATGCTATACAAAGCACATGGGATCTTTTATAAGCGAGAAGGCAAATATGCCATATTTATTGAAAATACAACAGTTAACATATGCTTTTCAGTCACACAACATACACACAAACACACAAGTCCTGCAGATGGTCTTTATAGTCACCAGTCTGTTGTAGCTCGAGTCAATCTAATGGCCAGGTAGACTGAGCACAAGTAAGGAGCTGGGCTCTGTCAGTCGTGATCCGATGCTCCGAGGCTTTGCAGGACTGAACCCAGAGTTCCATGGCAAAACGCCCCATCTTTATAGTTGTAAATTCCCATTTGAGTCCATGCATTTTGCAATGTCATCCTGTAATCATTAGTCCTTAAGTGGTGTTAATCTTGGGGTTTTCTGCTGTTATCATTTGATGGTTATTGTTGGGCTTCCCATCGTTATCTCCTATTTGTTGTCTCGCCTTCGGGGGTGCCTGCCTCACCTCTGAGGTCCTCAGTGCTGCTAACATGTTTAGCCTCAGATACAATGGATGTTTTCTGATTTCTCCTGGTGTTTCCAAGTCTCTCACTTTTTCTTGACCATCTGGACATTTGTGATGGCCTTCACACCTTATCTTTTCCTGATGCATGCATTCCTCATTCACACAAACAGTCTCTCACAGAAACCTTCAAAGGTATACAGAATACCTTATAAATTAAGTCTTGCTAAATCCTACAATTAAAACAATTCACATTGGGGCTTGAGGCCCTCAACATTAATCTATTTATCATAGACACAATACAAAATCCTTTTACTTACTAAACCTTAAAACAAAGAAATGTATATTTAACTAGAATGCCTAATTTGTAATACATATAGGAAACTATAGTAGACATTTTTCAGAGTAACAGCCGTGTTAGTCTGTATTGGCAAAAAGAAAAGGAGTACTTGTGACACCTTAGAGACTAACCAATTTATTTGAGCATAAGCTTTCGTGAGCTACAGCTCACTTCATCGGATGCATACTGTGGAAAGTACAGAAGATCTTTTTATACACACAAACCATGAAAAAAAGGGTGTTTACCACTACAAAAGGTTTTCTCTCCCCCCACCCCACTCTCCTGCAGGTAATAGCTTATCTAAAGTGATCACTCTCCTTACAATGTGTATGATAATAAAGTTCGGCCATTTCCAGCACAAATCCAGGTTTTCTCCCCACCCCTCCCCCCCCACAAACCCACTCTCCTGTTGGTAATAGCTTCTCTAAAGTGATCACTGTCCTTACAATGTGTATGATAATCAAGGGGGCTATTTCCAGCACAAATTCAGGTTTTCTCCCCCCTCCCGCCTTTTTTTTTTTTCCACACACACAAACCCACTCTCCTGTTGGTAATAGCTTATCTAAAGTGATTACTCTCCTTACAATGTGTATGATAATCAAGGTGGGCCATTTCCAGCACAAATCTAGGGTTTAACAAGAACATCTGGGGGGGGGGAGGGGGAGGTAGGAAAAAACAAGGGGAAATAGGTTACCTTGCATAATGACCCATCCACTCCCAGTCTCTATTCAAGCCTAAGTTAATTGTATCCAATTTGCAAATGAATTCCAATTCAACAGTCTTTCGCTGGAGTCTGGATTTGAAGTTTTTCTGTTGTAATATCGCAACCTTCATGTCTGTAATGGCGTGACCAGAGATATTGAAGTGTTCTCCGACTGGTTTATGAATGTTATAATTCTTGACATCTGATTTGTGTCCATTTATTCTTTTACGTAGAGACTGTCCAGTTTGACCAATGTACATGGCAGAGGGGCATTGCTGGCACATGATGGCATATATCACATTGGTGGATGTGCAGGTGAACGAGCCTCTGATAGTGTGGCTGATGTTATTAGGCCCTGTGATGATGTCCCCTGAATAGATATGTGGGCACAGTTGGCAACGGGCTTTGTTGCAAGGATAGGTTCCTGGGTTAGTGGTTCTGTTGTGTGGTATGTGGTTGCTGGTGAGTATTTGCTTCAGCTTGGGGGGCTGTCTGTAGGCAAAGACTGGCCTGTCTCCCAAGATTTGTGAGAGTGTTGGGTCATCCTTCAGGATAGGTTGTAGATCCTTAATAATGCGTTGGAGGGATTTTAGTTGGGGGCTGAAGGTGACGGCTAGTGGCGTTCTGTTATTTTCTTTGTTAGGCCTGTCCTGTAGTAGGTGACTTCTGAGAACTCTTCTGGCTCTATCAATCTGTTTCTTCACTTCCGCAGGTGGGTATTGTACTTGTAAGAATGCTTGATAGAGATCTTGTAAGTGTTTGTCTCTGTCTGAGCGGTTGGAGTAAATGCGGTTGTATCGCAGAGCTTGGCTGTAGACAATGGATCATGTGGTGTGGTCAGGGTGAAAGCTGGAGGCGTGTAGGTAGGAATAGCGGTCAGTAGGTTTCCGGTATAGGGTGGTGTTTATGTGACCATCGTTTATTAGCACTGTAGTGTCCAGGAAGTGGATCTCTTGTGTGGACTGGACCAGGCTGAGGTTGATGGTGGGATGGAAATTGTTGAAATCATGGTGGAGTTCCTCAAGGGCTTCTTTTCCATGGGTACAGATGATGAAGATGTCATCAATATAGCGCAAGTAGAGTAGTGGCGTTAGGGGACGAGAGCTGAGGAAGCGTTGTTCTAAGTCAGCCATAAGAATGTTGGCATAATGTGGGGCCATGCGGGTACCCATAGCAGTGCCACTGATTTGAAGGTATACATTGTCCCCAAATGTAAAATAGTTATGGGTAAGGACAAAGTCACAAAGTTCAGCCACCAGGTTAGCCGTGACATTATCGGGGATAGTGTTCTTGATGGCTTGTAGTCCATCTTTGTGTGGAATGTTGGTGTAGAGGGCTTCTACATCCATAGTGGCCAGGATGGTGTTTTCAGGAAGATCACTGATGGATTGTAGTTTCCTCAGGAAGTTAGTGGTGTCTCGAAGGTAGCTGGGAGTGCTGGTAGCATAGGGCCTGAGGAGGGAGTCTACATAGCCAGACAATCCTGCTGTCAGGGTGTCAATGCCTGAGATGATGGGGCGCCCAGGATTTCCAGGTTTATGGATCTTAGGTAGTAGATAGAATATCCCAGGTCGAGGTTCCAGGAGTGTGTCTGTGCAGATTTGATCTTGTGCTTTTTCAGGGAGTTTCTTGGGCAAATGCTGTAGTTTCTTTTGGTAATTCTCAGTGGGATCAGAGGGTAATGGCTTGTAGAAAGTGGTGCTGGAGAGCTGCCGAGCAGCCTCTTGTTCATATTCTGACCTATTCATGATGACAACAGCACCTCCTTTGTCAGCCTTTTTGATTATGATGTCAGAGTTGTTTCTGAGGCTGTGGATGGCATTGTGTTCTGCACGGCTGAGGTTATGGGGCAAGTGATGCTGCTTTTCCACAATTTCAGCCTGTGCACGTCGGTGGAAGCACTCTATGTAGAAGTCCAGTCTGCTGTCTCGACCTTCAGGAGGAGTCCATCTAGAATCCTTCTTTTTGTAGTGTTCGTAGGGAGGTCTCTGTCGATTAGTATGTTCTTCAGAGGTGTGTTGGAAATATTCCTTGAGTCGGAGACTTCGAAAATAGGATTCTAGGTCACCACAGAACTGTATCATTTTTGTGGGGGTGGAGGGGCAGAAGGAGAGGCATTATAACTTATCCTAAAACAAAAGGGTGACCATAATCTGTCATAAGGATTGTTCTGGTCTGTCCCTGCCTTAACATCAGTACAGACACTGGCAGTCTGTCAGATGCATTCCTACCAATGTCCCAAAGGGTCATTCCTTTCTGCTATTCAAAAAGGGTGGCTGGTAAAATGAAATCAAGACATACATTAGTACCTCTATTCTTATAGTACAATTATAAAATCCTGCTCCTACACCTCCAGGGTCCCTTTTCGACCAGGCATTCTGGTCGAAAACTGGACACCTGGCAACCCTAAGGCTCGCTCCCATTTAAGTCAGTGGCAATGTTCCTGCTGATGTCAGTGGGTGCAGGAATAGAACACATTCATGAGCACACAGAACTTGAATGAAGAGACAATTCAATCTGTTTGGATTATAAATTTTTCAAGGCAATAACTAATTCCGCACTTTTTTGTAAAGTCCATAGGACATGAGTGACCTGTTTTTGTGCCTGTCATGTGCTATCTTTTTGCCATGCATACAGAACTTTTTAGAACTTCTGGGTTCTTTTCCTAATTTTGATCCAGACTCTCTGTATAATCTTTGGGCATACAATGTTCAGTACAGTTATGGAAGTGTGTAAGTCTTTGCAGTTTAGTAATGAGTTAATGGCATTCTTAAGAGATGTTTCAAAGGAAGAGAGAAAATAAGTCATAGTAGGGGGAGAATTGTGCTATGATCCCCAACCTGCAGTGAGCTTCTTTCAGGCACAGTTGCATCACTGCAGCATGGGGCTTATGTGTGGCTAAACTTGATCAGTTTTTTAATTGAATACTATGGAAACTACCCTGGGAACAGGCACCCAACAGAAGCACTTTTTTGTATAATGTTATACATCAAAATAAATGAATATATTTCAGAAGTCTCCATGAAATACAGAACCCACCTGACATCAACCGCTGGTCCTTCAGCTACAGAATCAGCCAGCAAACCTTCAGATGGTGAGAAAAGAGAGCCCCACCACTGCAGAAAACAAAATACAGCCAAGATAAACCCCAGCGCCAGGCATTACAAAGTGGGCCTAGCACCAAGACTCAGAGGCCTGGTCTTCAGGAAAAAGGGTGTGTTCGAACACGTGTTAACTACTTAACACCCCTGTCAATATTCCCTCTAAGTTTTGACAGGCCACATGCACAAAACATTTCTTCTCGGCAAATTTTTGACAGGCTGTGTACAGAAAACATTTCTTCTGTGCAAATTTTTGTGCACGCGGTGTCTCGCCGTGTGCACGGGCTTTAGGGTCTGTGTGGGCACGCACACGCGCCCATCTTAGAGGGAACAGTGACCCCTATCTACATAGTGGCTGGGAGATGCCTCCCAGCGCCTAGACAGACTGGCCCTGGCTCCACAGTGTGCGGCCATGGCCACATTGGCAGCGGTTGTGTCTAGCCCCAGACTACAGACCCGCCCGCCCCCCTGCCAGGGTACCCACGCAGCACGTGGGCACCTACGTGTTAAAACTGCAACGGCCCCGTCTACACTAGGGTTCCAGCCCGTGTTAGAATTCCCGCTCGGTTTGGGGCGGGGGGTTACTGATCGCGCCCTAACCCTGTGCCGGGCGCCTCCGTGGAAGGGCAGAAGCACAACTCCCCGCGGGTGGAGCCAGGGCGTCCGGCTGCAGAGCGCAGCCGCCCATCCGAGGGCAGCTTCGGGTGTCCCAGGCAGAGCGCCCGCCTGCTTTGAACGCCGCTTGCCAGCCAGCGGAGCGAGCCCTGCCTTGCGATTCATCCCCCTCCCCGCCCCCCGCAGGAGCGAGCGGCCAGCAAGTCCTGCTGGATTTCCGGGAGCAGCGGCTCTGGAGGTGCGTGAGAAGCGAGCGCTCTGTCCTGCCCGCCGGGTGGCTCGGATCACCGCTGTGACTGGGCTGGCGGCGGCTCCATCCCTCCCTCCTCACGGTGCAGGGCTGCAGCCCGGAGAGCGGACCCCAGCCCACCTCCTGTGGGTAAGTTACAGAAGCTTCTCTCTGCCTCTCTCCTGTGCTCTCTTCCCCCAACGCCCCTCAGCTTAGTCCAGGGTGCGGCATCTTGTATGAACTTTATGGAAGTTGCATCCCCTCTGGAGATAGGGGGTGGCAGCGGAGTTTGGCTCTGCCCTTACTGTGTCTGTCGGGGAAGGAGACCAGCTCTAGAACGCTTGGGTGAAAGAAACTCTGTCCAAGCTGTTGTCTTTAGGCTGTGTCATTCCAGTTTATGCTACACCAAGGCAACCATGTAAACGCTGCTTGGCTAAACTTTGGACCTGTTGACCTATGAGGAAGTGAAATGAATAAATTGGGTTGATGAGGAAAGTTCTGACCATCAGTTGTTAACGACATGTTGTTATTGAAGAAGAGCAGGTTTATAGTGTTGTTGCCAGTAACAATCAGTAAAGTTTACCAGGCTCTCAAGACCGCGTAGGGATTTGAGCTCTATTGTTGTTGTGTTTTCTATTGCTATTTTCAATGGTTTAGAAGTTCATTATATTTTACACTCTCTCTCTCCCTCTCTATATCTCTAGAGCAGAAATTTAAGGTCAATGTACACCAGGATGTTTTACACATCAAATAATATTGAGTAGTACTGAGCTTCATATGAAAATGTATGTAAGCGCTATAAAGTCCGTTCTCTAATTCACAGCAAGATGTAAACACATGCAAAATATAATTTTAAAAATTTGGATTAAGGCCTCCATGAAACAGGTAGGACAGATTATCTGAACTCTGTTAAATTTAAAAAGCGAACACCGGCTTCTAAACCTTGATATTAGCTTAGATGGACCAAAAAACCTCTGTATCCTATATGCTCAGTGAAATGTTCTGCCTCTTTTAGACTAGGAGCTAACATGGAAATGTAGATCCCTGCTGGTGCTGTGTGCTGTTGATAGCCTGTGCTGTACAGGAGGTCAGACTAGATCAGGGGTTCTCAAACTTCATTCCTCTGCGACCCCCTTCTGACAACAAAAATTACTTCATGACCCCAGGAAGGGGTGCTGAAGCCCAATCCCCACTGCCATGGGCGGAAGGACGAAAGCTGAAGCCCGAGCCCCGCTGCCCAGGGTGGGGGGCAAAGCCAGGAGGGGGGCCAAAGCTGGAGCTTGAGGGCTTCAGCCCTGGGTGCAGGGGCTCAAGCCGAAGCCTGAGCCCTGCCACCCAGGACTGAAGCCCTGGGCAGCGGGGCTTGGACTTTGGCTTCAGCCCCAGGCTCCAGCAAGTATAACACCAGCCCCGGTGACCCCATTAAAACGGGGTCACGGCCCACAGTTTAAGAACTACTGGACTAGATGATCTGATGATCCCTTCTGGCCTTAAACTCTATGATTCTATTAACGACACGGAAGGTCTCCAGGACAATGACACCACTGAAGTTTGATCCTGCTTGTATTGGAGTCAGTGGCAAAACTTCTACTGACTTCAACTGGAGCGGGATTGGGTCCTTGCTGAATAAGCTGCAGCAATTTTCCTCCCCACTCGAGAGGTTAGCCCCTTGCTGTGCATTCATTTTAAAATAGTCGCTCCTTGCCAGGGGATGTTGTGAAGGCCAAGACTGTTGCAGGGTTCAAAAAAGCACTAGATAAATTCATGGAGGATAGGTCCATCAATGGCTATTAGCCAGGATGGGCCGGGATGGTGTCCCTAGCCTCTGTTTACCAGAAGCTGGGAATGGGCGACAGGGGATGGATCACTTGATGATTATTTGTTCTGTTCATTCCCTCTGGGGCACCTGGCATTTGGCACTGTCGGAAGACCGGATACTGGGCTAGATGGACCTTTGGTCTGACCCAGTATGGCCGTTCTTAAGGGACAGAGTCTGATACCCTTACTGCAATATAGTAGCAGTTGACTTCAGAGTTAGTTCCCCTGACTTCAGTGGGACAACTTGTAGAGTGAGGTACCATTCAATGGGTACAGAAATCTGGCCTCTAGTTACAGGTTAATGTGGAGCAGTGTTTCTCATCCCATGGGTTGCAACCTCGCACCAGAGGTCAGAAGGCACTGAGTTTTATTATAGTTGATAGCAAAGAATATCTTGCTCTTACACACCCTTTACCCTTCAAGGCCAGGTATTCTCTATCAGCCTGGCACACATACATAAATTAGGTAGGCTTCTTATTATCACTGATAACCTTTTTTAAAAAAATATTTTTTACTCTTGCTTTAATAGTAAATATAAGGGATTTGAAATTTGTTGACTTTGAATAAGGGGTCACCAACCAGAGAAGGCTGAGAAACACATAAGTAGAGGATCAAATAAAAACACTCAGGCTTTGGAGTGAAGGCTTGGCTGCTTTAATCTGAGAGACCTTGATTCACTGGAATAGCACCCGTTCATTTGCTAAAGTTGGTTAGCCACTGCAGCCCTGTAGTTTGGCAATAACATATTTGTTACTGCAATGTGAACATCCTATACAGTGCAGTCTGATTTAATTTGTACAGAAACTTATCCTCTGCCAGGAAAGGGATTGTTAATCAATTTACTGTTGGTAGTATGATATTACAGTTACTGTACTGCACCTACAGAGCTAAAAGCACAAGCACCTTGAACTACGTAGCTAAGGGTATGTCTACAGTACGAAATTAGGTCGAATTTATAGAAGTCGGTTTTTTAGAAATCGTTTTTATATAGTTGATTGTGTGTCTCCCCGCACAAAATGCTCTAAGTGCATGAAGTGCATTAACTCGGCGGAGTGCTTCCACAGTACCGAGGCTAGCGTCGACTTCCGGAGTGTTGCACTATGGGTAGCTATTCCACAGTTCCCGCTGTCTCTGCCGCCCATTGGAATTCTGGGTTGAGATCCCAATGCCTAATGGGGCAAAAACATTGTCACGGGTGGTTCTGGGTACATGTCGTCAGGCCCTCCCTCCCTCTGTGAAAGCAATGGCAGACAATCGTTGTGCGCCTTTTTTCCTGAGTTACCTGTGCAGACGCCATACCGTGGCAAGCATGGAGCCCGCTCAGCTCACTGTCACCCTATGTCTCCTGGGTGCTGGCAGACACGGTACTGCATTGCTACACAGCAGCAGCAACCCATTGCCTTGTGGCAGCAGATGGTACAATAGGCCTGATAATCATCGTCGTCATGTCCGAGGTGCTCCTGGCCACCTCGGTAAGGGCAGTCAGGAGTGCCTGGGCAGACATGGGCACAGGGACTAAATTAGGAGTGACTCGACCAGGTCATTCTCTTTAGTCCTGTTGGCAGTCCTATTGTACCATCTTATGGCGAGCAGGCAGGAAATGGGGATGGCTAGTAGTCCTATTGCACCATCTTCTGCCGGGCAGGCAGGAGATGAGGATGGCTAGCAGTCCTATTGCACTGTCTGCTGCCAGCCAAAGATGTAAAAGGTAGCTGGAGTGGATCAAAACAAGAAATACACCAGATTTGTTTTGTATTCATTTGCTCCCCCCTCCCTCCCTCCATGAAATCAACAGCCGACAATCGTTTCTGTGAGGTCTGTCAGGGGCACCTTGAAAAGTTTAATGGAGATTCAGTCCTGCCTGAAATACCGGGGGGAGGAATAGTTCAGTGGGTTGAGCATTGGCCTGCTAAACCCAGGGTTTTGAGTTCAATCCTTGAGGGTGCCATTCTGTGTGACAGTTGTTCTTGTTTCTCCTTGTGTAAAGCCACCCCCTTCGTTGATTTTAATTCCCTGTAAGCCATGTCATCTGTCGCCCCTCCCTCCATCAGAGCAATGGCAGACAATTGTTCCGTGCCTTTTTTCTGTGCAGACGCCATACCACGGCAAGCATGGAATCCGCTCAGATCACTTTGGCAATTAGGAGCACATTAAACACCACACGCATTATTCAGCAGTATATGCAGCACCAGAACCTGGCAAAGTGAAACCGAGCGAGTAGGCGATGTCAGCGCAGTGATGAGGACACGGACACAGACTTCTCTCAAAGCACGGGCCCTGGCAATGTGGGCATCATGATGCTAATGGGACAGGTTCATGCGGTGGAATGCAGATTCTGGGCCTGGGAAACAAGCACAGACTGGTGGGACTGCATAGTGTTGCCAGTCTGGGACGATTCCCAACAGCTGCAAAACCTTTTCATGGAACTTTGTGACTTACTTTCCCCTGTCCTGAGGCACAATACCAAGATGAGAGCAGCCCTCACAGTTGAGAAGCGAGTGGCAATGGCCCTGTGGAAGCTTGCAATGCCAGACAGCTACCGGTCAGTTGGGAATCAATTTGGAGTGGGCAAATCTATTGTGGGGGCTGCTGTGATGCAAGTAGCCAACGCAATCAAAGATCTGCTGATATCCAGGGTAGTGACCCTTGGAAATGTGCAGGTCACAGTGGATGGCTTTGCTACAATGGGATTCCCGAACTGTGGTGGGGCCATAGATGGAACCCATATCCCTATCTAGGCACCAGAGCACCAAGGCAGCGAGTACATAAACCGCAAGGGGTACTTTTCAGTGGTACTGTAAGCACTGGTGGATCACAAGGGATGTTTCACCAACATCAACATGGAATGGCCGGGAAACGTACATGACGCTTGCATCTTCAGGAACTCTGGTCTGTTTCAAAAGCTGCAGGAAGGGACTTTATTCCTAGACCAGAAAATAACCGTTGGGGATGTTGAAATACCTATATGTATCCTTGGGGACCCAGCCTACCCCTTAATGCCATGGCTCATGAAGCCATACACAGGCAGCCTGGACAGTAGTTAGGAGCTGTTCAACTACAGGCTGAGCAAGTGCAGAATGGTGGTAGAATGTGCATTTGGACTTTAAAAGCACGCTGGTGCAGTTTACTTACTCGGTTAGACCTCAGAGGAACCAATATTCCAACAGTTATTACTGCTTGCTGTGCTCTCCACAATATCTGTGAGAGTAAGGGGGAGATGTTTATGGCGGGGTGGAAGGTTGAGGCAAATCGCCTGGCTGCTGGTTACATGCAGCCAGACACCAGGGCAGTTAGAAGAGCGTAGGAGGGTGCGGTGTGCATCAGAAAAGCTTTGAAAACCAGGCTACGGTGTGAAAGTTCTGTTTGTTTCTCCTTGATGAAACTGCCCCCCCCTCCTCGGTTCACTCTACTTCCCTGTAAGCTAACCACCCTCCCCTCCCTCCTTCGATCACAGCTTGCAGAGGCAATAAAGTCATTGTTGTTTCACATTCATGCATTCTTTATTAATTCATCACGCAAATAGGGGGATAACTGCCAAGGTAGCCCAGGAGGGGTGGTGGAGGAGGGAAGCACTGGGAGGGGTGGTGGAGGAGGGAAGGACAAGGCCACACAGCACTTTAAAACTTATTGAATGCCAGCCTTCTGTTGCTTGGGCAATCCTCTGGGGTGGAGTGGCTGGGTGGCCGGAGGCCCCCCCACCGTGTTCTTGGGCGTCTGGGTGAGGAGGCTATGGAACTTGGGGAGGAGGGCGGTTGGTTACACAGGGGCTGTAGCGGCAGTCTGTGCTCCTGCCTTTCCTGCAGCTCAACCATACGCTGGAGCATATTAGTTTGATCCTCCAGCAGCCTCAGCGTTGAATCCTGCCTCCTCTCATCACGCTGCTGCCACCTTTCAGCTTCAGCCCTCTCTTCAGCCTGCACGTACTCTCTTCAGCCCGCCACCTCTCCTCCCGGTCATTTTGTGCTTTCCTGCACTCTGACATAGTCTGCCTCCACGCATTCGTCTGTGCTCTGTCAGTATGGGAGGACAGCATGAGCTCAGAGAACATTTCATCACGAGTGCGTTTTTTTCGCCTTCTGATCTTCGCTAGCCTCTGGGAAGGAGAAGATCCTGTGATCCTTGAAACACATACAGCTGGTGGAGAAAAAAAAAAGGGACAGTGGTATTTAAAAAGACACCTTTTATAGAACAATGGGTACACTCTTTCACGGTAAACCTTGCTGTTAACATTACATACATAGCATATGTGCTTTCGTTACAAGGTTGCATTTTGCCTCCCCCCACCGCATGGCTAGCCCTTCCCCCCTCCCCATGGCTAACAGTGGGGAACATTTCTGTTCAGCCACAGGTAAACAGCCCAGTAGGAACGGGCACCTCTGAATGTCCCCTTAAGAAAAGCACCCTATTTCAACCAGGTGACCATGAATGATATCACTCTTCTGAAGATAACACAGAGAGATAAAGAACAGATGTTGTTTGAATGCCAGCAAACATACACTGCAATGCTTTGTTCTGCAATGATTCCCAAGTACGTGTTACTGGCCTGGAGTGGTAAAGTGTGCTACCATGGTGGATGGAATAAGGCTGCCCTCCCCAGAAACCTTTTGCAAAGGCTTTGGGAGTACATCCAGGAGAGCCGCGAATGCCAGGGCAAATTAATCATTAAACACGCTTGCTTTTAAACCATGTATAGTATTTTAAAAGGTACACTCACCGGAGGTCCCTTCTCCACCTGCTGGGTCCAGGAAGCAGCCTTGGGTGGGTTCGGGGGGTACTGGCTCCAGGTCCAGGGTGAGAAACAGTTCCTGGCTGTCGGGAAAACTGGTTTCTCCGCTTGCTTGCTGTGAGCTATCTACAACCTCATCATCATCATCTTCCTCGTCCCCAAAACCTGCTTCCGTGTTGCCTCCATCTCCATTGAAGGAGTCAAACAACACGGCTGGGGTAGTGGTAGCTGAACCCCCTAAAATGGCATGCAGCTCATCATAGAAGCGGCATGTTTGGGGCTCTGACCCGGAGGGGCCGTTAGCCTCTCTGGTTTTCCGGTAGGCTTGCCTCAGCTCCTTAAGTTTCAGGCGGCACTGCTTCGGGTCCCTGTTATGGACTCTGTCCTTCATGCCCTGGGAGATTTTGACAAATGTTTTGGCATTTTGAAAACTGGAACGGAGTTCTGATAGCACGGATTCCTCTCCCCATACAGCGATCAGATCCTGTACCTCCCGTTCGGTCCATGCTGGAGCTCTTTTGCGATTCTGGGACTCCATCATGGTCACCTCTGCTGATGAGCTCTGCACTCACCTGCAGCTTGCCACACTGGCCAAACAGGAAATGAGATTCAAAAGTTCGCAGGCCTTTTCCTGTCTACCTGGCCAGTGCATCTGAGTTGAGAGTGCTGTCCAGAGCGGTCACAATGGAGCACTCTGGGATAGCTCCCAGAGGCCAATACCATCTAATTGCATCCACAGTACCCCAAATTCGACCCGGCAAGGCCGATTTCAGCGCTAATCCCCTTGTTGGGGGTGGAGTAAGGAAATCGATTTTAAGAGCCCTTTAAGTCGAAAAAAAGGGCTTTGTCATGTGGACAGGTGCAGGGTTAAATCGATTTAATGCTGCTAAATTCAACCTCAACTCCTAGTGTAGACCAGGGCTAAGTCTTTCTAGCTGGGGCTGTAACAGATTTGTATTCTCTGTGCACTGGGTACAGAGGGGGATGGGTAATGCACTCACCAATGTGTTACACTGTATTTTAATGACAGGTTTCAGAGGAACAGCCGTGTTAGTCTGTATTCGCAAAAAGAAAAGGAGTACTTGTGGCACCTTAGAGACTAACCAATTTATTTGAGCATGAGCTTTCGTGAGCTACAGCTCACTTCATCAGATGTTTACCGTGGAAACTGCAGCAGACTTCAGTTTCCACGGTAAACATCTGATGAAGTGAGCTGTAGCTCACGAAAGCTCATGCTCAAATAAATTGGTTAGTCTCTAAGGTGCCACAAGTACTCCTTTTCTTTTTACTGTATTTTAAGTACTCAATTACATTTTGTTGCTATGAAGTTGTCTGAGAACTGGATACAAGGAAGAACAGAGTGGACAGAAATAGCCATGACAAGTGGACAGTTTTCTGTTACAAAACATAGTTTTCTATGTACTGAAATCACTTCTGAACTCATTCATTACAACATATTGGGGTGTGTGTGTGTGTGTGTGTGTGTGTTTCCCCATTTGAGTCTGATGTTTTAATTTTGAAAATAAATGAACTCCCAGAGGTAGCCACACAAATAGTAGTGAGGTTAAAACATTCTAAAAAGGAAGTTGGGAAATGTATCTTTTGAAGCTTGAAGACAGTAAATGTCTTGACCATTCTTATAAAATTATAACTACTTTAATTTACATTGGTCTTTTCAGTTGGACTAGTTGATGAGGCTCTTGAAACTGATACATCTCATTAAATTATAATCTGAAACTGGCAACAAAATTGGTTAGGTTTACTTTACCAGTGCAGAATAAAGAAGCTGATGCAAAACAAAAGGAGCCACTCTATTAAAATTAAACATACAATAGTTAAGACTTTTTAGCATATTGTTGTACTATGCTGTGTCTTTCCATATATAGTTATCATTCCAAACTTTCATTTTCTTGTGTCCAAACCCAGTTTCTTCTAACACCAGTATTCTGTTGACTGGAGCTGTCAGTGCTGGCTAGTAGAAAGTAGGAGTTGCAAGATTACTATTTATTTTTAAACGCAGACTCAGTTCTGTTCTGCTTCACAGAATGCATCAGTGCATAGTTTGGAACGGACTCTTACTTACATGTGAGCCTAGATATAACTGTGATGGGTCCCTTGGGAAATATATATAACTGGTTTATATATATCTAATTATATAGATTATATGATATTATATAGATTATATGATCTAATTATGAGCTGGATAAAGTCTTACAAGTTCTGTAAGTAGGGGCACAGCACAAGATTCAACTGATCTTCCTTCTGATTCTTTAGCAGAAATCTCTCTCCTCGTAGGATTCACAATTTCTTACTCATGCAAATCTTTCCTTTTCTGTCTGATGCATCACCCTACCTTTCCGTTTGGCTATTTCTAATGTTAATAGTTATAACGTTGTAGGACCCCCTTTTCCCAATCAGAGAAACTTTGGACAGAATGGTATAGCCTTTTATTTTATTTTATTTAAAGTGAATTCTGTAATATGGTATTACACCACTGTGGGTTTGGCTCTGGCAGCTACAGTTTCAAGCTTAACAGAGTGAAAGTCACTTCCTCTACTTTCTTTAGAATTAGAGTCTCTAGGAACACCAAAGACCAAGGGTAGTGACCACACGTACATTCTATTTTACAAGTATTACGAAAGTTACAATGAAAGTTATGATTACCCAAGCATATAGAAATTCTATACCAGTGGTTCCCAAACAAGGGGCGCCACTTGCTCAGAGAAAGCCCCTGGCAGGCCAGGCTGGTTTGCTTACCTGCCACGTCCACATGTTTGGCCAATCGCAGCTCCCAGTGGCCGCTGTTCACCATTCTCGGCCAATGGGGGCTTCAGGAAGCGGAGCGGGCCGAGGGACATGCTGGCCGCCCTTCCCACAGCCCCCATTGGCCTGAAGAGGCGAATCATGGCCAGTGGGAGCTGCGATTGGCCGAACCTGCAGACATGGCAAGTAAACAAACCAGCCTGGCCCACCAGGGGCTTTCTCTGAACAAATGGCGCCCCTAGTTTGGGAACCACTGTTCTATACAGACCTATGCACAAGTTGCAAATATAGCTTTACTCACATCCTTAACAATAGTGTTAGGGTCTGATCTGTCTCCCGTGGCTTGATCATCAGTAGAGGGAGGGTTTCTGCTGCACTCTCCCATAAGGAGCTAAATTTTCCTGTTCTGGGCATCCCCTTTTTATAAAATGATTCTGTGTATACCTACATTCTGTGCATGTCCATAAAAGTGTCAACCCCCTTTTCTCTTATTGGTCTGTGTCCCCTAGAAATATAAGGGACCCCAATTTTCTGTAGGCTGTGTAAGTTCCCTTTGTTCTCACTAGCATCAATGCACAGCCTGTATCCTGTGGTTAAGACACATGTCTAAGACAGGTGCGCCTTTACACTATTTTTATGATCTAATATTAATCTTCTGGGTATTTTTGTGCAATATTACCTCTTGGTACCTCTTTTCCCATAATCTTAAAGCATCAGGTTACTTTTTTTCCAGTCACTTATGTCATCATTTCTTATCTCCAAAGCCTAAAATAGCTAAGCTAAAGTCTTGCGGGCATCAACCTACAGGTTTTTGCATTTCAGTTTGTCCTACTCATGTCTATTACTTGGGTCCACTAAATGCTGATCAATCTTATTCTTTTATAATCCTACAAATTCATTCTGCTTATCATACAATCAATATATATGATAACATCACACAATAAATGGATAATAAACTAAAATCACTGACTACAATGGGTTGAGTTTTTGTAGTTGCCTTATACAATAGAATCTCAGAGTTACGAACACCTCAGGAATGGAGGTTGTTTGTAACTCTGAAATGTTTGCAACTCTGAACAAAACATCATGGTGGTTCTTTCAAAAGTTTACAACAGCACATTGACTTAATACAGCTTTGAAACCTTACTATGCAAAAGAAAAATGCTGCTTTTAACCATCTTAATTTAAATGACACAAGCAAAGAAACCGTTTCCTGACCTTGTCAAATCTTTTTTTAAAAATGTATTGTTTCAGTAGTTTACATTTAACACAGTTCTGTACTGTATTTGCTTTTTTGTTTTGTCTCTGCTGCTGCTTCATTGCATACTTCCAGTTCCCAATGAGGCGTGTGGTTGACTGGTCAGGTCATACTCTGGTGTTCGGAACGCTGAGGTTCTACTGGAGTTTCTTTTAAAGATGTTAGGGAATAAAAATAGCGGATGTCACATGCTGGGTTCCAGGTTGTGTCACCCTCTAATAGCTTGTCCACAGAGGATAATAATCGGCAACTGGTTTAGTGGAGTTCGGCTTAAGTCACAGAGGCCTGTGTCTTGCTGCTGAAGGTCCCAGGCATCCTCTGCAAAATCACTCTATTCCCATCAGATCAGTAAACATTACTACTGTATATTTATGCTTACATAAAAGCAAAAAATAACAATTATAATAATAATGGACTCTGCTCTTGATCAAAGTATACCAAAATTTTGATATTTGCATACAAATAAGTTACTTTTCAATGCCATTCTGTTACATTGATACTGGGGCTATTACTATGCAAGGTGGGGCAAAGTAAGCATGGCTTAGCGTGGCAGCTACTGGGAGTTCAAAATGGAAGAAGAAGGGAAAAAACAGCCCACAGTATAGGGGCGGTTAACCATTTTACCATCAATCCTCAGTCAGTAATGGAGTATGGAATAGAGCTTAGCTCTGGACATGAAGAGGAAAAAGCACATGCATTTCAGTGCTTTGCAAAATCTTCAAGACTTACTGCAAGAACCTCAAAATTGGGTAGTGTCATGCTACTGTCATGCTGCATTGCGTTCTAGCCTGGTGAGTTGGAATAAATCATATGGTATGTATTTGATTAGCTGGGCCTCTCTCATGTCATGTGACCAAGGAATCAGGCCATGGCAGTAGAAGCCCTTGCTAGCTGATTGCTCAGGGAGGTTGTGTTGTGGCTGAGCTGTCATCCGGTGGCCTTCTGTAATTGCCCCAGTTTGGGCCTGATGCTGCAAGGTGCTGAGCACCCTGGGGCTATTGGGACCTTTTCAGAGAGGACCGCACCCTGCAAACCCCATTTGAATCAAATGTGGAAAATGTCCACATATCTGGAGTGGCTGAATTGTGAGTTACAACAGTGCCTTAAAAACATGCATGTGTGCATATGTGCACACATCCTCCCTCCATGGCAAGGAAAGGACCATCTGGTCTATTGCTACTGTACATTTTCAAATTCAGTATTACAAGGATGCCTAACTCAACAGCCCCCAAACAATGAGGGAAACAACATTAGTGCATGAGATAGGACATGAGAGAGTTATATACTCTATGCTGTACCACCTCCAGGATTATTTTCTCAGACTGTGTATGTGGTAGGTGGAGTCTGGGTAGGTGTGTCAAGAAGTGAAAGTAGTGGTATAGTGTCTGAAGCTTGCTTGCTGTGCTTATGAAAACATAGACATTTGCACTGTGCTTGATCTAGGAAGATTTGCAGGATGGGAGAGAAAAACGTGGCCATTGTGTATCAGTCAGCTGGCTGCACTGACTTGCTTCTGCCAATCTGGAAACATGTTAAATCAAAAATTAGAGCATCAACGAAGCAAGAGACAGGTTAAAAAAGCTAAATCTATTTCTAGAAGAATCTCTAGTTTCTAGACAACTGAAAATGACTTTTTAATGTAAGTTTATCCGTAAGAATTATAAATGTGTAGAGGCTTTACTTTTTGGGATGGGGAGTCTACATGTGTGGGGGCGGAATAGGGGAAGAATATTGTGGTCTTCATGAAATTTAGTAAATTATTTCAGGTTTCAGAGTAGCAGCTGTGTTAGTCTGTATTTGCAAAAAGAAAAGGAGTACTTGTGGCACCTTAGAGACTAACAAATTTATTTGAGCATAAGCTTTCGTGAACTACAGCTCACTTCATCGGATGCATGCAGTGGAGAATACCTGTGTTGCTTATATCCATCGCTATTCAACAAATAATTCTAAAGAGCATGTTTCAGTCCCATAGAAGTCAATAGAGCTTAATCATATGCTTAAGGTTAACCACATTTAAGTGCTTTTCTGAATAAGTCTAGGCTGCTGAACTGTGCTATAAGAGGGAAAGTGAGTCCGGATTATGACACTTATCTCTCACTTATCACAATCAAATTGATTGCCACTAAAACTAGCTGTCCTCCTTTGTGAAGTCACTCGATCTCTCGTAACATACACAATTCAGGCTCTATCTATCTTGAAACAAGGGTCCAGTGTAACAATGAAAATGTCAAAGTCTCAGATACACCCAACAGCTTAAATAAAATCAGATGCCATGGGAAAGTCAAGTCACAGCATTTGTTGTTGTGGACCTAGTCCTGCACCCTCTTACGTAATTGATAACGTTCCCACAGACATCTGTGGTCCATGAGTCAGCCTTTTTTTAATGGTTATCTTACATAAACTTCAGCTGGTGCTTGCCAGAGCCTGTATTCCTCTTAGAGTTTTATCTCACAGGGTCTGACTGGTTTTGTCCCTAGTTATTTTGCTTCAGAGGCAGACACTCCATTAGCTACCGCTGTGTTGGATCAAATAGGACTTGCCTGATCTGGTGAGTCAGCAGAAGAGCAGTGTAGAATCCTAGAACCTGATACCCTGTCACAATATTAAATTCTTTTAATATCAATTTCAGATTGACAAATTAATTAAAATGTGCTAGTCATGAGGAACTGGGTAGAGTATATTAAACAGGAAAGGAATCCATAATATAAAAGCTCAGAGGGTGACAATAAAGAGAGAACCAGCCGGGCCTTTTATAAACTAAAGGCTACTTGTGGGAAAGAATGTAGTTTAATCTGATATATCAAATATTAGTGGTTCTTGGATGACTGACATTGCTTTTGTGCTTGTAGTAGTTCTTTATAGTTCAAACAACTCTTGTTGGCTTTAAAAAAAAAAAAAGATCTTCAAGTAACTTCTAGATTGGTTTCTTTTTTTAACTTCAGGATTTGCATAACTACAAGCAGACACTTTGTTTATATACTGACACTGCTAGGAGTATAATGGCAGCACTCCCTCAGGCTTTAACTCATTTGTTTGAAACTTGATAAGACAGGATGTGCATGTTACTAACACCTTCCTGTGTGATTAACATTCTACATGAGGATTAGTGTTGGCAGAATGAAATCCCCATATCGGCAGAACGGTTCAATAAGGATAAGTGCAGGGTCCTGCACTTAGGACGGAAGAACCCAATGCACAGCTACAGCCTAGGGACCGAATGGCTAGGCAGCAGTTCTGCGGAAAAGGACCTAGGGGTGACAGTGGACGAGAAGCTGGATATGAGTCAGCAGTGTGCCCTTGTTGCCAAGAAGGCCAATGGCATTTTGGGATGTATAAGTAGGGGCATAGCGAGCAGATCGAGGGACGTGATCGTTCCCCTCTATTCGACATTGGTGAGGCCTCATCTGGAGTACTGTGTCCAGTTTTGGGCCCCACACTTCAAGAAGGATGTGGATAAATTGGAGAGAGTCCAGCGAAGGGCAACAAAAATGATTAGGGGTCTGGAACACATGAGTTATGAGGAGAGGCTGAGGGAGCTGGGATTGTTTAGCCTGCAGAAGAGAAGAATGAGGGGGGATTTGATAGCTGTTTTCAACTACCTGAAAGGGGGTTCCAAAGAGGATGGCTCTAGACTGTTCTCAATGGTATCAGATGACAGAACGAGGAGTAATGGTCTCAAGCTGCAGTGGGGGAGGTTTAGATTGGATATTAGGAAAAACTTTTTCACTATGAGGGTGGTGAAACACTGGAATGCGTTACCTAGGGAGGTGGTAGAATCTCCTTCCTTAGAGGTTTTTAAGGTCAGGCTTGACAAAGCCCTGGCTGGGATGATTTAACTGGGAATTGGTCCTGCTTTGAGCAGGGGGTTGGACTAGATGACCTTCTGGGGTCCCTTCCAACCCTTATATTCTATGATTCTATGATTCTATGAACTAGGTCCTGGAGCTGCCTTACCACATGCGTTTTAGAGGGAGGGAGGAAAATGCGGCTGATCTTTTGGATCTTGACCCAGAAAAAATGAGCCTGTTGGCCTACAAAAGGGTCTGAGGTACCTGAACTGTGTAACCCCAGAGGCTATTTACTGATCCAAAGGAAAGTGCCCACTCCCTAATGGATGTCTATCCCTCTTATATGGCCCCCGTTACCATAGTATCTGAGCGTCCCCCAGTCTTTAGTGTATTTAGCATCACAACAGGTCTGCGAGGTAGGGAATTGCTACTATCCCCATTTTACTGATGAAACACTAAGGCACTGAGACACAAGTGACTTGCTGACAGTCAGTTAGGGAGTCTGGTGGAGTAGGGACTTGAACTCAGGTTTCTTGAGTCCCAAGCTAGAGCTTTAACCACTGGACAAGCCTTCCTCTCTGTGACACTGAGACTTGCTGAATGACTCAGTAATGACCCTTAATCTTCTCCTCCCCTCCCCTCCCATCTCCCAAACAGTAGTTGTTCTCCTGTGAAGATTCATTCAATCAGAGAAGAATTTTTGAAGTGAGACTAGTGTAACAGAGACAAACACCTACAAGATCTCTATCAAGCATTCTTACAACTACAATACACACCTGCGGAAGTGAAGAAACAGATTGATAGAGCCAGAAGAGTTCCCAGAAGTCACCTACTACAGGACAGGCCTAACAAAGAAAATAACAGAACGCCACTAGCCGTCACCTTCAGCCCCCAACTAAAACCCCTCCAATGCATTATTAAGGATCTACAACCTATCCTGAAGGATGACCCAACACTCTCACAAATCTTGGGAGACAGGCCAGTCCTTGCTTACAGACAGCCCCCCAACCTGAAGCAAATACTCACCAGCAACCACATACCACGAAACAGAACCACTAACCCAGGAACCTATCCTTGCAACAAAGCCCGTTGCCAACTGTGTCCACATATCTATTCAGGGGACATCATCACATGGCCTAATAACATCAGCCAGACTATCAGAGGCTCGTTCACCTGCACATCCACCAATGCGATATATGCCATCGTGTGCCAGCAATGCCCCTCTGCCATGTACATTGGTCAAACTGGACAGTCTCTACGTAAAAGAATAAATGGACACAAATCAGATGTCAAGAATTATAACCTTCATAAACCAGTCGGAGAACACTTCAATCTCTCTGGTCACGCGCTTACAGACATGAAAGTTGCGATATTACAACAGAAAAACTTCAAATCCAGATTCCAGCGAGAGACTGTTGAATTGGAATTCATTTGCAAATTGGATACAATTAACTTAGGCTTGAATAGAGACTGGGAGTGGCTAAGTCATTATGCAAGGTAACCTATTTTCCCTTGTTTTTTCCTACCCCCCCCCCCCCCCCCCCCCGACGTTCTTGTTAAACCCTGGATTTGTGCTGGAAATGGCCCACCTTGATTGTAAGGAGAGTGGTCACTTTAGATAAGCTATTACCAACAGGAGAGTAGGTTTGTGGGGGGGAGGGGGAGGGAGAAAATCTGGATTTGTGCTGGAAATGGCCCAACTTGATTATCATACACATTGTAAGGAGAAAAAAGAAAAGGAGTACTTGTGGCACCTTAGAGACTAACCAATTTATTTGAGCATGAACTTTCGTGAGCTAGTACTTGTGGCACCTTAGAGACTAACCAATTTATTTGAGCATGAACTTTCGTGAGCTACAGCTCGTAGCTCACGAAAGTTCATGCTCAAATAAATTGGTTAGTCTCTAAGGTGCCACAAGTACTCCTTTTCTTTTTGCAAATACAGACTAACACGGCTGTTCCTCTGAAACCTGTCATTGTAAGGAGAGTGATCACTTTAGATAAGCTATTACCAGCAGGAGAGTGGGGTGGGGGGAGGTATTTTTTCATGCTTTGTGTGCATAAAAAGATCTTCTACACTTTCCACAGTATGCATCCGATGAAGTGAGCTGTAGTTCATGAAAGCTTATGCTCAAATAAATTGGTTAGTCTCTAAGGTGCCACAAGTACTCCTTTTCTTTTTGCGAATACAGACTAACGGGGCTGTTACTCTGAAACCTGTCAATATTTAGCTCTTGCTGACTGAGAGGACCACATCAGAGGTCAAAGAGAAGGAAGGCATCACGTGGCCTGACGATGACCCCCCCACTTCCTCTCTAATGAACCTTGGTGAAAAGGTAAAAGGGCTGGGCCCCATTCCACAGCAGTGCCTCCTGGAAATTCATGGAGAGATCATGGTACTGGTTGCACTATTAGAACCTAAACAGAATGAAATGGAGACCAGTGGGGCATGGGACCTACGTTTTATGAGTTTGTCTCTCAGGGTTGCTCTGCAAGTCCTCATGGATGAGCTTTATTTTTTAGGGGGAGCAAGAAGAAGAGGTGGTATGTGGATTTTTGTGTCTGGCTGACCTTTTCCCATGGGGAGGTAGGCTTGCTGTGAAGGAATCTTCTGATGCCTTTCCGAGAGCATTGTGTGTCTCAGACGTAGAGCTGGTCAAAAAATTTCCAACAGAACTGTCTTTCATTGGAAAATGCTGAATTGGTACTCCCAAATCGAATTCTAAACAAATTCTTCCTGTGAAAAATTACTAATTTTTTACTTTTGTCCTGAATCAAAACAAAAGTGTTTTTGTTTTCCAAAAATTTTAAGATTTTTTATGCGAGGGAAATTCTGTTTTCCAGCCAGCTCTCCTCAGTAGACTGACTATACGGTAAACCTGGCAGTTCTTGTAAACCCTATGCTTTTAAGTTGGGTGTGGTGTGAATGTGCTAATTACTAAAAAACTGGTAGACAGTTTTTTTTATTTAGCACACACCAATTCTTAAACATATTTATCAAGTGTTGTCAAAGAAAAATTCTCACTGTTATATTAATTACTGGGAGTCAGTCCTTCCTCAAGCAAAACCCCCATTTTGTCTGCTGCAAAGAGGAAGGATTAGGTTCGGGATTTTATATACATATATATGTACACTTGTATAACTGATTAATTTGGTCAGCTGATTACTGGCTTAATATGTTACTTTAAGGCTCTTGCAATCTTTGGTCTATCTTGATATGTGTGGGATTGTTACCGGAACAACATGAAAAGTTTAGCATTAAGTGCTTATGTTTATAGTCTCTTGTGGGCAAATATCAGATTCCATTCAGTAATTGTTTGCAAAGTGGGATGGGCAACTTCAGAATATATTTAAGTTGCTTAATATAGTTTTTATTGCCAAGTACTCGAAGGCATCAATCTGGATATAGCTGTGTGACTTGATCATGATATAATACACAATACTAAAACATGATTAATATATTATAATACACTTGTCTTTTGTACTAGTTTATTTTCACATAAACATGGATATTTTTATGGGGTGCTATCTGCTGGGCCTTTACCCTATGTTCCTAGCATTCACTGAGTATAATCCCTCCCCTCAGGGTTGACCTCGACTAGCTACATTGAAACAAAAACTACAGTGTCTTGTCTCATTAGAGTTGTACAGTGAGATAGTTATCTCGATGTAAAAACCTACCTTTTTTAAAGCAGTGAAGACATAACCAGCTATACTTAACCACCTCTCTACAAGACTCTTCAAATCTACAATGAAAACCTCTGTAGCTGTGCCAATTGCAGAGGCTGGGCTCTGGTTTGAAATCAGTGACATGTACCTAAAGAGAAACAGGATCCATCTGTAGATCAGGGATCATTGGTTTGTTATATATCTTTTAAAAAAAAAACACACTGATTTATATGTTGTCAAAATGTTGGGAAAATCTTTTTAGACAAAATCTTCATGCTCAAGTGTAGTGCTTTAATTTTAGATAAGGGCTTGTATTTCTACATAGCAAATTTCACTATCTTTGTATCTACCAGTAAATACATGTTGTCCAGAGGGTAAATAGGACCCAGATGATGCTATACTCACTTGAGACGGTTCTGCATTTATACAGATCTTATTGCTTTATTCATTATTACTCCAGGAAGAATAAAGCAATTTTTTGTCTTGTTCAGATTCTATTATTATTATTATTCTATCTATTATTTTTGTTCCTTGCTACTAGGCAGAAAATCTATTGGATCTAATTTTTGTCTTTTATTAGATTCTAAATGAATCACCCGCTAATATAATACTGAAGCACTAAAGACTTCAGGTAAAGAAGATTTCTCACCGATAATCAAGGAATCAGATGCATCATGTTTTATCACGATAATGAAGTCTTTGAAAACCCAGACTATCATTACTCAGAGACATTGGAGATTGACAGAAGGTAAGTTTGAGGAATAATTTATAAAAGTTCTGACCAATAGTACTGTTGGTAATAAAGGAAATTGAATATTTAGAATTCATGGGAGTGTGGGGGATGGAACTTGTTACCATTTCTATTTTTGCCCTTCATTTCAATCACTCCTTAGTTCTTGTCTGAGAATGTCTGTGGAGTCTCTTGCAGTGTTGTTGTAGCCATGTAGGTCCCAGGATATGAGAGAGACAAGGTAGATGAGGTAATATCTTTTACTGGATCAACTTCTGTTGGTGGAAGGTACAGATCTGAAGAAGAGCTCGGTGTCACTCAAAACGTGTACCTTCCACCAACAGTAGTTGGTCCAATCATACTTCAACTACTCTCTCTGTGTTTCTACATTTGTCAGAGTGGCTCTGTTATTATTTTACACTTTAGAGTAATATGTTCCAGGATTTATAGTTGCAGGTGCCAGAGATTTGTTGGTTTCATCAATTTTTCAGCAGATGTGCAGCCAAAAAGTTTACTGCACGCTTGGAGCCTGGAGCCTGACTTTACAAATGCTTATGTATATACTTACTTTGAGCGGTCCTTCCGCTGACTTCAGTGGGACTGAAGTTTTAGTCTCTTTAATTCAGTTTGTGATTGGCACTTATGTCAGAACTTTGATTCTAAGGATTGTATATTATGAAAATGTTTTTAAAATGTGGTGAAGTGAGATGATACATAACTTATTTATGTCAAAACTTTGTTTGAATACTGCACATCTAGAAACAAAGGTAAAAAGATATATCTTACCTTTTTGGTTACTGTTATTCACTCCTTTTTGTTTGTTTGCTCACACAGCAGAGAAAGGAATTCATCCTTTCACCAAAACCTTCATGATTCCTCCCTGGATGATGACTCGTTGTACGATTCCTATGAAGGTCGCAGTGGAAGAGGACAAAGAAACCAGGATTATCCCTTGGCTATACCGATGGCCTCAATGCAGCCTGGTTTCCAATACAGCTACAGCACATCGAGATCAGCTATGCCCAACACAAATCCATACGGAAATCCACACAGTACGTAATTCCACATACCAAAATCCTATGTATAATAGACAGTATTTTGGGGGTTCATTCCTGAGGTTGATCCAAATACCTGCTCATCTTGATTTCTAAAGGAGCTCTACATTCAAGGCATGTTTTATAGAAGTGTCCCTCTTAGGAAACTTAAAATGTAACATCTTTGTGGGCAAAATGAGAGGGAGGAAATCTCCTAGTTTTTTTTTAAATAAAGAACATTTTAGCAAGGATTATTTCCATCCTGTCACTCCAGAGTTTTATTTTTTCTTACGTTGTGCTTGGGAGGGGGAAAAACAGAACATTAACATTAGTTACCTACATTTTAGAAAGTGATTAGTGGGTTTTGGGTGCTTTCTTTTCTGCATGCCCAACTTGAAACACCTTAATGAGGCCTCATTTTTAAAAAAAATTTTTTGAGCACTTTTCTGAAAATCAGGTACCTTTATGATGTCTTATGTTGAGCCTCCAAAAATTGAGACAGTCACTAGCTACTCTTGAAAATGTAGGCAGCTAGCAACATTAAGTTTGCCTTTCAGTAGTCTACGGCATGGTGTAACTATACTATACAATATAATGATTGATTTTAAATGGGCATACTGTATTAGAACGAAGGAAGAGCATAATTCTAGGGTCTATTGTGCTATGCACAGTAGCACTGAGTTTATTACTGTATCAACAAAGCCAATCTTCTGTGAAGAGTTTTAAACATTTCTTTGTGGCTTAATACTTCTGCTTTTCCCTCTAACAGCTAATCCTTCCTTTGAGTATGAGCCAGAACTAGCATACACATCTCCCTCCTTTCATGCCGCGGATGGTCCTTATGTACGCAGATCTTCTGATATGTCTGATGGAGGTAAGGCTTAAGGCACAAAGATGGAATGGCCAATGAGAACATCTCTAAAGGAGGATGACAGCTGTCTTTGGCTTGAACTAAACTAGACTTTATCCCCTGATAAGACATTTCAGACTAACGAATGTGGAAGGTTCTTTATTTAGTTCAGGTGGCTGATTGTCCAGTAGTCCTCACTGAATCCTAGTCACCATTAAATATAAAAATCTTTCTTAACAACACCACTTCATTGTCCCGGAGCTTCCTGGAACATCCTTGTGGGTGGTGGACCCCATCTTGTGGCAATGAAAGTGGAGTTGGTTGGGAATTTTTTGATGAATTGTTTTTTTATGAAAAAATGCCCGTTTATCTAAACTGAGACTGTTCATGAAACAGGTTTTGATTTGAGGAATCTGCCAACTTGAAAAAAGGTTGTAGGGGGGAAAATGTCAAAATGTCTTGACATTTTCAAAACAAAAACATCAAGCTTTCCAATTCAGTGGCTTTTCACTTTTAAAACCTTTTAGTTCAATTTCAGAGGGTTGGGGGAGGGGCTGAAATTGAAACAAAAAGTTTTGATTGACCTGGCTTGGGTTTGTTTGGGTGTTTTTTTTTTGTTTGTTTTTTTTTGGTTTGTGAATATTTTTGAGATTTTGACTTTTCGTCATGATTTGATCTGAGAAGAAATTTTGAACTCTCAAAAATGTATGTGTGGGACATGCAAACTGCTCTCTCCCTCCACCCCTCCCCAGCTATATGTGAAGAGTATGGTATGAAGCAGAGTCACCTATTTGAACGTGAATTCTCTATAAGCAGGTGTACCCCTGTAAATCACTTGTGAAGTTATTCAGGGGGTTGTGGGCCCAAATTCTTTGCTACTGTGCTTCCACTGACGTCAGTGGAATTACACCCGCAGAGAATTTGGCCCACCATGTCTGTGTGTGAAGGATAGTCCTTAGTAGTACCTAAAGGGGTGGGGCTTCAGGTAGAGGGGTAGGGGCCAGGGGCTAGCCTCCCCCACAGACGCATTCGCCCACCACCCATGCAATTAACCGACAGGTCTTTTGGGCCTGGAATAGTGTAGTTTAGGGTTGAATCTTTGACTAGATACTGGAACACCGTCTGTCTTAAAATGATGGTATTAGTGGCACTTTATTGTCTGTGCCATGCATAACAGACTATATTGTGGATCCATCAGGTTTCAGCATCCTGTAATCCTTTTCATTATGACATATTTGGTAACTGTTGGCTGCTTCTAGAATTCCTTTAATGAAGAATTCTCTTCTAGAGTTGTTGCCTAGATACGCTGGAAAAACACACCTCTCTTAACCAACTTTAGGAACATGTAAATGGATCTGATTAACATCTGATTTGGGAGGGAAATTGGAGTCTTACTGGAAAGTAACAATTATGTTGCTTCATGGAAATAACCTGTTTCAAAGCTCCACATTATAGAACATAGAGTGAGGGAGAGAAACTTCTAATGCTTGGGAAATGGATACCCAGAACAATCAACTGAAGGATATACTTCCAGACATTGAGAGTCCAGGGAGTAGCTCAGAAAAAAGACAAACACATTTTCCTTTCTCTAATCCTTTTAAATGGATACAAAGAAAACTGGCTCTGAGTACAAATGCTACTATCCCCATTGTTTATTCAAATCTGAAGGGAGACATTGCTGAAGACCCACAAAGGGAGCATTTTTTAGCAGACGCTTCAGACTTTCCTGGTCTTCTAACCCCAGAAAGCTTAAATGCAGAAGGGGAATGCAGCTCTGAGCTGCCTGCATCTTCTTCCCAAGTGGCTGCTAGTGACCAGAAAAAGGTGTTTGTAAACTTTTCTTGCTCTTCAGCTTCAATAGAGGAAGGTATAAGCATCCAGTGAACATAGTGCTTTTGAATATTGGGATGGGGTAAGAAGATGTGTTGAACTCTGATAAGAAAATGGGAGCTTATCTCTTAGGGCCAGATTCAGATACCCTTACTTATGCTGAATAGTATGTTATTCCAGCAATAATCTCACTGAAGTCTGTGGGAGTACTTGTGTAGTAGGGTTTACTCTGCATGTATCCCAATCTGGCCCTTAATGTTCAGTTTTCAAGTCTGAAAAATTACACATCAAATGTGGGAGGATGGGTATTCTTTACTTAACTGGACTATGTGGAAAGTGAATGCGTAATGAACAGGTCTGGCTAAGCTAATTTGGCATTACATTTCTTAGTTCACTAAAAAGTGTGTCTTGTTCAGGTAGCTTCAGTCAGAGATATAACAGAAGACAAGCTGACCTGGTCTACAGGATGCCTTCCAGCCTTCTCAGACTAGACTCAAATGCAGAAACATATAATGAAGACAAACATAAACAAGGTAAGGTACTTAGAGAAGTGGTGTTGGGATTTAAATATATTCTTATCCCAGAAAATTGTGGAGGGCCTTGATAGCCAATATAGAACCATAAGAGAACTTGAAACAACTTGCCACAAATGGCATTCTCTATACTAGAGAAACCCAGTTGTGAAACAGTAGGAGTGTTGAGGATTGGGCTTGCTAAATACATTAGCAAGAGCTGGGTGTAAAAGCCTGACATAGTTGTGTTTTGCAATATTTGGCCTTGTCTTCACTAGGAAATAAGATGTATATTTGACATGTAAGCTAACATGTTCCTTAATTGTGCTAAAATCCTGTCTAGATAAGACAAGTTGTAGTTCTAACACATGTTAACAGGTTGTGGTAAACCTTAAGCTCCCCACAAGGTTTTATTGTGCCAGGCTAACATGGGTTAAAATGATAACTGTTTAATCTACACTAGAATTTTAATGTGTTAATTAACATGCTACCTGACATGTTTTTAAAATACACCATTTTTCCTAGTGTAGACATGGCTTTTATGCCCCTAGCTGATGCTATTTTACATTTTTTGATTCACATTCAAGTGACCCTCTCAAGCTAACAATTATTAAAACGTATAATAAGCCTCAAAATAACAGATCAGAGCACTATATATAAAAAGCTTTTCAGCAAATGTACAATTTGTTTCCATTAGCACAAAATTTACACACTACTACTAATGAAAAATCTTTTTTAAACAAAATTAATTTTCAGTTCACTGTTTGTTTTTTATGAAAATTTAGAAACCAAAACCCAACTAGAAAAAACAGCAGGTAAGAACCTTTTTGGAAAGTTTGAGTCAATGTTTTTGCTTATTTTGTATTACAGCCCATTGTACTAACAGTAAACCATGACTGGGTATGAATGGTTTTTGAAAGCATTAAAAATTGTATTCTCCCAATGTATCTGTATTACAGAACCATTCATTCCAGAAAACTAAAAATATTTAGTGCAATACCACTGCTAGCTATCACTAGCTCTCAATTTCATATAGTTTAGCTGAGTCTTGGTAGCAGTGCATATTAAAAGTCTTATTTCCAGTCTTCTTCCTCTCATTCTTTTCATGAAAGTTAAGATGTTATCTAAAATTCTGGATAGATATAATTTTTTTTTGTACATCCCACCGACAGAAGAAAAATTGATCAAAAATCTTGCAAGCATGTCCAGCAGAGAGAGAATTAAAGCAATCCAGAAGACACCAAAGACCATGAAAGAAAAGAGAGACATCAGGTAAAAGCAGAATGTTTATTACAGCTTAGTACTAATGTGAACACACATACTGTTTCTGGCATCTACTTAACAAATGCAGGTGTCTGCATATTTCCTTGCTAGATTCTCGTCAATTATGGAACAAAACAACTGGAAAATAACTTATATTAATAACATGTTTTAAAGTAGCATCTTATAAGGCAAGTCAGCATTTGGTAAGGATGGCAGGATATGCATTTTTGTTGGATGGGAGCAACATTTCCTCTTGTTGACAGAAATATCCTGTTCTGTTTATATAAGAAATATCATATGAAATATGGATTGTGATGTTTAAGAGTTTCAAAAGTGTTTTCAGCAATAAGAGTGGAGAAGAGGCCAAGCAAAAGAGGTTGAAAGTAATGGCTGATTTACCACTATCACAGTGCCATTGTAGAGGTTATCCAAAGCCCATCACCAACAATAAGCAGGTGTTAGATGCAAGGAGGCTAGACTGGCACCAGACTTGTCTGTCCTGAGGCAGGTTGCGAGTTAACAGAAAGACAAACAGCAAAGCTGTCTCCCTAAAGTCCACATTTGAGTAACTTTTTGGCTGCTACTGAGTAGAGCTGGCTGGGAATTTTTTTATCACCTTTTTTCTGAAAAATGCTGATTTGTTAAAACTAAAACTGTTTTCAAAACCAGGTTGATTTTTAGCTGAATTTTCCAACTTGAAATTTTTTTTTAAAGTTTTTTAAATGTCAAAATGAATTTTTTTGATAATTTTAATATGAACAATTCTGATTTTTTGCTCTGGTTTGAAACAACTTTCTGTTTTGAAATGTGAAACTAATTAGACTGAAAGCATTGTTTTAAAAAATGTTGAAATTGAAATAAAATATTTCGATTGACCCAAACTGAAAGTTATTTGTTTATTATTTTGGGGGGACTCTTTCATCTAGCAAAATTTTTTTGTGATGTTGATCTTTTGTCCTGATTTAGGATGGTAAAAATTTTCAAACTCTCAAAAGAATACACTGGCCATATCCTGCCCAACTGTGCTCCTGAGCACGTACATAACATTTGTGTTTGCAGCAGTCTGTAAAACACAATATGGTATGTTAAATGAGAAGTTCCTCTTTGTTTTAATCACCCTCCTCCATGCTGTTCCACAGAAATAAAGTTCTCATGGAGAAAACGAAAAAATCAGCGAGCTACCATACTCAGATTAACTGTTGTACACAGTGTCTGTACAAAACAGCATTGGTAAGTGTAACCTGCCTTGTTCACACAAGTTGGGTTAAACTTTTTAAAACGAAGATCTCATTGCTAACTCCAGAATTGCATAGCATATTCCCTTGTGTTACCTTTACTTGCCAATAGGCCAAAGAACTAGTGCACTTTTATTTTTATTTATTTATTTATTAAGTTGGATTATGGTAGCATTTAAGAGCTCAAATCAAGGAAAGGCATCCTACAAATGAGAAGAAAGTGAAGGAGGGGAAAATGTTCCTAATTTAAAAATACAAATATGAGAAATGTGGGATTGTCTTGTGTGACTTTAATTTGAATACTATGTAACAAGTGTAGTATCAGATTACCTGTTAATGATCATATTTCTGTCTCCTTCTAATATTAGTCCTATCAGCAATTTAAAAATGGCCTGTCGGAATGTTGGCACCTATTGCAACTATGGCAGAAGACTCTAAAAGTCATCGGTGGCAAGTTTGGAACCAGTGTTCTTTCCTATTTTGTTTTTCTGAAGTGGTTACTGACTTTCAACATCTTCTCATTCCTTGTAAACTTCAGCTTCATAACAATCCCACAGCTTATAGTATCAGGACCAAATAACCTTTCGTTCAACGGTCTGGAGCTTCTCTCCGGAGCTGTGAGTATGTAGAGGCAGGCACAAACTAATACTGTATACAAGAGATACATTTTATAAAATCATCCTAAGGCAAAAAAACAGCCACAAGTATTTTCTAGTAACAGCTGGGTGGAGTGGAAAAAGTTTTAATAGTGCTTTTATTTGCTTCCGGTCACTGTAAAAATTTTAATTTGACTTATAGTTCATATTGAACAAAAGTCATAACCAACTAACAGCCGCCCAGTCGCCCATATGATATTAATTGATCTCACTCTAATTCCTAGAGCATTTGTGTCCTATTCAAAAACTGCTTGGTGTCTTTTTGACAGCCTCTCAGCAAGCGATTGAATAGGCATGAAGACTTCATTATCCTTTAACCCCTTCTGCATTATCCTAAGACACTATCAGCAGTGAATCTTCCCATGCTATCCTTCCTCTGCAGATGTGTTAAGGACTTCAGTTTCTAATGCTGTGAACCTGGCACATTTCATAAGCACTGAATTCTTGATTTTTGCAAGGAGCTGGGCAAAACTTGCATAGAGATTTGTTGAACTCAGAGGGGCTTTACTTGAGTGGACCTTTAAATCTGTGCTGAGATCTCTGCACCATCAGGGCCTAAATACCTAAATATTTTTTGGGGGAAGAAAAACCTAAAGTTAAACACCCCAGTATCACAAACTCTGCTAATTTTACTGACACTCCGCTCCTGTTTGGTTTGTTTATTTGGTCAGAGAGGAGGAGCTGTTCCATTTTTGGGAAGGTTAGTTTTTTCCACACCTGACCTTTACAAGAAAGTTGCATCATTTCCATTGTACACCTAGGGGGGTCTATCTACACCTGGGGCGGGGTGGGAGGGTCTATATAGTGAAATAATAACTCAGACTGGTAGCTAAGACCTTCTCAATGTGAGGAAGCCATGTTGGTTTTTTTAAGAAGGGTAAATATGAACATTCCTGCTGGAATTCTCTTGCAATGTTGCATTTGTGCATTTCAGTTAATGGTTCTCAGTCTTCAGGTGTAAAACGGTTGTGCTCCTAAGTTTCTGGATGCAAAGTAAAAGTACAGCGATAAGGGATTACAGTATTTGCAGAGTGCTTCTTGGGAAGGATGGCCAAATAAGCTTTGATCTAGTGCCAGTTGCAATAATTTTAAATAAGGTCCACTCCTTCAAGGTGTTGGGCACCTGCAGCTCCTTACGATGATTTCTAGGAAAAGGAGGGGTGATCCACTGGCCAAAAGAAGCACTTGGCACCTGTAAAATTGTGATCAGTAGTGGGGGGGAAAGAAGGCCCTACTCCTGCAAAAACCTTACTAGAGTGATCTCATTGGGGTGAATGGGTCTGTTCCTGTCAATCAAGTTTTGCAGGAGAAGACCCTTGAATACTTAACTATATTCAATCAACAGCATGTCTTTTGAGTGCTAACCCAATTTCCATATCATTTTAGGGTTATTTTAAAAAAACAGTGCTCTACTACGGTTTTTACACCAACTCCACAATCACGAAAACTGAGAACAACTCTTCCTATAACATGCAGCTGGCCTATATTTTCACTATTGGGATTTATTTCATCATCTGCTTCTTTAGCTTGGTGTACAGGTACAATAACTATATATTCCTCCTGCACTTTAAAATGGATATATTTGTATGAAGACAAAAAAGCTATTAATTAACATTTTAAGAGCGTCTACTAGTAGTAGTAATAATACCCTGGGCCATTAGTTTGGACATGCTGCTGTTGACAAATTCCTGTTTCTAGTTCCTGATGGTAATAAAAGAATCTGGTGAAATTAAATACGCTGTCATCAAATTTCCCCAGTTTAGGGCTACGTAGTGTCCAAAGGGCTGCCAGACCCACCAGAATCACTGCAGAGCCACCAATGACCCCCAGAAGAATTCTGGCTCAGTCAGTTGAGTGTAATCCCCTGTTATGAATGCTGCTGTCCATAACTTCCACGAGTGATTTGCTGCATTTAATCAGACACAGCCATGGCTGACATAGAATAGGGGAAAAGAAGGCAGGAAGTAGCAGGGTATGTAAGGAGACCTGACCATAAAGGGAAAGGGGAGTGACTGTAACTGAACTCTACATTCACTAAGCAAGGAAGGTAGATTTCTGTAGTTTGCAAGACTGATTTCCCTCCCCCCCGTCCCCTTTTTGGGTCTTTCCTCTCAAAGACTCCCTGCATTTCCCTAATACTGATCTCCTGCATGTAACTTCTACTGCAGCATGGCAAAGTCCTTCCGTAAGAACTTCATCAATCCTCACACTTACTCTGGAAGTGCTGCCAAGCTTCTCTGCATCTGGGACTTCAATATAACCAATGAGAAAGCTGTGAAACTGAAGCAAAGCAATCTCAGTACGCAAATAAAGGTACAGAATGAAATGGGTCGGAAAGAAATCCTCTCCCCGTGTGAGCAGATCTAACTCTCGGTTTGAATGTATGACTTGCTCAAGAAAGTGCCATCTGATACTTCAGAGAACTGACTTCTTCCTGCCCCACTAGTTGACTATGTGAAGCTTTTCTGTTATGAGCCATTTACTTACCTGCCATTGGCTTATTTCTAAAGGACGTCTTTTTTGTCCTGGCAGTTGAATCTCTACAAGTGGCATGAATATTTTCCCATGTCTATTTTTTCCCCCCAGACCTGCAGCCAAATGGTGGCCTTTAGCTAGAAGGTAGGGGGAGCACACTGCTCTTTGCCTGGCATCATCTAGTGTACTGCTGATTTAACTGAGATTGTTTCCATATAACATGCTTCTGTCCCTCTGTGGCATATCCTACATAGCTGTGCACATGAACGAACAGTGCCTTGCCCCTAGCTCATGTTTTTTCCTTTATTTTTGTTATACTATTGACTAAGGCCTATGCCTAATTAGCAAGTGTTTGATTGCAGGAATCCCTGTCTGAAGTGACCCTCGAGGTACTGAACCTTTCTCTAAAGCAGAGAATTGCTCATATCGCTGTTCATCTGGTGGTTTGGGTGGCTTCCTTGGGAATAGCAGCTGCTTGTTGTGCTGGTGTTTACTTCCTCTCAAGAAATAATCTACAGGTAAGGACCAGGTTTGGTAAACTGCTACCCTAGAAACACAGGCTTCAACATTGGTATGCTGGACTCTTGAGTGCCAATGACTGTTCATGATTAAGGCTTGGAAGACAATAAGGCAGTATAGGTGTTGCTTCTGCCAATACTCTCATATAACCTTCAATAACTTAGTACTAGGTTAAACAATCAAGGCCTAGAAGGCAGAAGGAAGAATTGCTTAGTCTGGATTCCAGTAGCCTTATTCTGCTAGGTACTACAAAGAAAAAGATCGAACATGCTATCTCTGGTGCACTGACCTATCTCTGGTGCACTCTAAGGCCCCAATACTGCACTCGGGTCTGCGAGTGCCCTCCCCTAGCCGGTGTGGCTACAGAGGTCCATCCTAGCAGGTCGGGGCATATGAAAGCCGGCCAGCATAGGTTAAATGCAGAGCCGTGACTCTCCAAGAGAACGCAGGCAGCGCTGCGTGCAAACTCTTCCACAAAGACCACGCTGAGGGGAGTCTCTCTTGCACTTTATTTTTCTTTCCCTTTAAGTTCCTGGAAGGTAAAAAAAGTGAGCTGGAAAACGAGGCTGCCACGCTAGTGCTGCCCATCGTTGTGTCTCTCCTCAACCTCCTCGTCCCCTTCTGCTTCGCCTTGTTTGGACTCCTAGAGAAATTCCAGTATCCCAGACATCAGCTCTACGTCACAGTTATCAGGTATCCAGCGCCATCCTCTCCTAGTTAGCCGCACGAGCTGCCTGAAGCTGGCTGCACTTTTTCTGTCGACGGTAAGGCCCATGACAAAAGAGTACTGAAAGCATCAGGGCAGTCACTTCATTCAAAGGACTTGTGACTCCACCTCTAACGCTGCCTGTTATGTACTCGGCGCTCGCTACAGTGCCACAGCCTCGGTGGAGGCAAAGGTGTTGTTTCCCTCTCTTCCAGGCATATCCTGGTACGCTGGGCTTTGCTCAGCCTGTGGTGCAGACCCCAGTGCGGGAAAGATGGAAAATGGAGGGAGGGTTGGTTACAGCAGTACAAGGTACCAACATCCGTGCTCCACTGAGAGTGTCTTCTAAAGTTGGCCAAGGGGAGCTGCACCATACTTCAAAGCTGACATCCCTAGTGTAGGACAGTGTGCAAATACTGCTGCCTTTCTCCCACATGGAACGTCACACATCTCACTTGCAACATTTGTTTCACAGAATCAAATGCATTGGAAAGGAGTGATGTGCTACTGATGTCACATCCCTCCATGTTTGTTTAACAGGAATCAATATAGTTACTTCTTCTTTGTAGAAATATTTTTCTGAAAATATCAATAATTGGAATCCTCTGCTACTACTGGCTTAACGATGTGGCTACATCGGAGAAAGAGGTAAAGTTTTAATCCCTCATGTGTACAAAACTTTGCCATAAAACACGTGGTCAGGAATTAGCCTTAAAACACTTCCATAATATTTTGTCTAAACATCAGGAAATATGTGATCAGTGGAGGAAAAGGTATGGGAAAGATGACAGACTGTTGTAATGAAATTTATAGCCCAGGTGCAGAGGGCTCTTAGGAGAGGGAAGGAATTGTGGCCTTGACATTCTTCAGTTGGATCCAGGAATCTTTGGAGAAACAATTGTTGTGGGGAAAAAAGTCATAGAATGACATTATTCATCCGGCGTAGGTCAGAACTAGCTGTAGCTCACTCTATAGACAGAGACAATGATGAACTCTGTTGTACTGGATCTTAGCACATTTTTGAGCTATATCCTCACTGGGGTTGTTTTGGAAGGCTGTCTGAGGGGGAGGGAAACTAGAGTGAACAAGGATCTGAGCCAGAGCCTCCTGAAGTTTTTCCGTTTGTCTTTCAATGAGCTTTGGATCAGGATCCGGAAGTTCAAACACTAGACAGAAGGATTTGAATTAAATACACCCTTTATTTTTCTCTCTTAAAGTGCTGGGAAAGTCTAGTTGGCCAAGATATCTACCGTCTCATTGTGATTGACTTCATATTTTGCTTGTTTGGCTCTTTCTTTGGAGAATTTGTACGAAGGTGAGTGCGATTTCTAGATTACATCCTTACTGATTTGATGTCAACATTTAAATTAATGCTCAGTTTGTACCCATTATCTGAAAGAGAAGTGTTTTCACATTTACATTTTAGCTGCTTCATCCTATATAGCATAACTCTTGGCGCAAATGAAAAATGTTCTTTGGCTTCTGTCATCCATGCAGCATATTCATGAACATCAGTATTTTTCCAAACACATATATGTGCTTATTCTTCCATTTGCTGCCTAACTGACAAACAGTGCACACTTTTGCATAATACACCATTAATATAGATCCACATATAGTTAGTTATTGTTACTTATATGCAGGAATTTCCTTTAAAGATTGTTGCAGTTCTGTAGTTAATGATTTTGTGTCATTTTCAGAATCATTGGAACTAAATGTTGCAAAAAACTTGGAGTGCCAGAATTTGATATTGCACGAAATGTTTTAGACTTGATCTACACACAGACTTTGGCCTGGTAAGTGATGAGTTTTCATTCATACTTGCTATAAGATATTATTATTTATTCCTAGAGAGGCACTATGAAAAACAGCCTGATGATGACGTTTGCAATGGATAAGGATATGGCAGGAAATTGCCCTGGGAGACCTCATTGAATTAAGTTTAAGTAGCTTAGGGTTCATTGTATTAAATGAATGATTGATCTATTATTGTGGGCCAGGATTGTATGTAACCTGGTCTTTTGAAGCTACACCCTATTTCCTGATTATTCTTCCCGAGTCTCATGATCAAAGGCCCAAGCTGTATAAAGGAAGGACTGACCTATTCCTAGGTCGGCTAGTTCTGAGCTAAGGCTTCTATGAACCTGTAACCGCAGGAAAACTCTCTGTGGGGTTTGAAGGACTGACTCTTACCAGAGCCATTGTTGGAGTTGGGAATGATCTCTGGGGCGGGGGGAGATTAAAGCTTATTAGCAGGTGTGTAGACTCCTTTATTGTTTTTAATATGTTTTCTCTGTAATGCTTTCACCTTAAGAATAAGTGTGTTTTGCTTATAAAGAGCTGTGTGGTAATCTGTAACTGCTGGCAATACACTGGTCACAGCCTTCAGCAAGAAAGCAAAGCACAGACAGAGGCCTGTTTAGGCAGTCTGGCTTGCTAGTGTAGGCAAACGACTGTGCAGCCTGGAAACAGGCCAGTCAGGAGGGAGAGAGACATGGGTCTTTGCCCAGGAGAGGCGATGGCTAGGAGCTGGGAGCCTAGAGCGGGTCCCATGGTGAACCACGGAAAGGGAATATAGATGCATTTGCCCTGAACTGTGACCACTTTCACAAGAGCTTGGCTACCACAATGGTATAAAAACCTCGATAGAAAGACATTTTAACCTACCTTTTATTAAAATTGTAACTTAAAGGCACTCCCATCTCCTGTTTTTTGTCATCCCCCACTCTGTAGAACATAGGCGTGGGAAGTAGGGGTGGGGTGCTGCAGCACCCTCAGGTTTTATGCGAGGCCGCTGGCCCTGCACCCCGCTCCCCAGCCACTGCCTCTGAGCAAAAACCTGGGGGTGATTCCTGTGCCTATGCTTGGCCCAGCCCTCCGCCCGCACTCCATTCCCCAACCCCTTACCTCACCTGGGGCTCAGGTCCCAGCCGCTGGCCCCACTCCCCAGCTGCTGGCCCTGTGCCCGAGGTGTCGCACCTGGCCTCACGCCCAGGGCTCTGCTCCTGGGGCCCTGGCTGCTGGCCTGGCTCCCCAGCCGCTGGCCCCATGCCCAGCCCTACCCCCTGCTCTCAGGCCTTCGCTCCTGGGGCCTGCCCCCCACCTGGGGCCCCGCTCCTAGGGCTCCACTCCAGGGGCCCCATGCCCATCCCCACAGCTGGGGCCCTGCTCTTGGCCCTGCACGTGGGGTCCTGGCTGCCGGCCCCTGCCTGGGGTTCCGCTCCTGGCCCCACACCTGCCCCTAGCTGTGGCCTCGGCCCCCTTACTCCTGTCTGGGTGCCCCCCTCCTGGAGACACCATCCTGCTCCCAGCCGCAGTGGGGGCAAGGGGGGGCAAGGGGGCTGGCTTTCAGCACCCCCACTACTAAAAATGTTCCAGCGCCACTGCTGTGGAATTGAAATAAAACTAATAACAGTGACTTTATGCAGCACCTACACAAAGTAGTCGTCTTTCTGGCCACAACTGAAAACTTGGGGGTGGAAGGGGGTTGTAGAAGGAGCATCCTGGGTCTTTGATATTATGTCTTACTTCCCTACTGAAGTAGCATCACCGTCGAAGCTCTTCTAATATCAGATGGTGTTAGCAACAAGGAGGGAAGGAGTCTGTCCGATGAGCGACAGAATAAGGAAGGTTTCAGAGTAGCAGCCGTGTCAGTCTGTATTCGCAAAAAGAACAGGAGGACTTGTGGCACCTTAGAGACCGACCAATTTATTTGAGCATGAGCTTTCGTGAGCTACAGCTCACTTCATCGGATGCATACCGTGGAAACTGCAGAAGACATTATATACACAGAGACCATGAAACAATACCTCCTCCCACCCCACTCTCCTGCTGGTAATAGCTTATCTAAAAAGAAAAGGAGTACTTGTGGCACCTTAGAGACTAACCAATTTATTTGAGCATGAGCTTTCATGAGCTACAGCTCACTTCATCAGATGAATGCATCCGATGAAGTGAGCTGTAGCTCACGAAAGCTCATGCTCAAATAAATTGGTTGGTCTCTAAGGTGCCACAAGTCCTCCTGTTCTTTTTGATAATAAGGAAGGAAATTGTTTTCCAGATTCTAAAAGAATATTGCAAGGGGAGGGTGTAATAAAATGTTTTGCTTTATTTTTAAGTATAATTTTTAAAAAGGTTAATTTATCTAGTAGCAAGGTTTGCTTATTGTTACATTTAACAATATTAATATTATAATAACTTTATCCAAATATATTCTACTTTCATACCATGCAGTAAAAACCAAAGACTGAGTTCTCATACATTTTTGGACTCTTTCTCCCCTACGTTTTTTTTTTTTTCTTGTAGGATTGGCATCTTCTTCGCACCTTTAATGCCAGCCGTGCAGATTATATCATTTTTTATAATATTTTATGTAAAAAAGGTAAGGAGCTTTATATTTTCTCTTCAAGAACCATGAACTCTAACTAGTCCAACATCTCAGCAAGAGCAAATTCTTACCTAAGTTTTCAGGAGCAAGGTGGAAGCTTCAGGTTCTCGAAACATGGATTGTTACTGTCAGGAGCCTTGAATGATACTGTATCTATGTACTGCCTCTGCAGAAAAAGCTCTTTGGGGGGCAAAAAGAGAGGTTAAAGGCAAAATGTGTCAGGTGGAGAGAATGAAGTAGTGAAATGAAAGCTTGGGTGGGTGGGTGTGACACACACACCAGCCAAAACCAGAAGCCCCCCCCCTAGTTGTATGCATGACCATACTATTTTCAGTAATTGAACACTTAGACTGCGTCTACACTATGAGTGCTACCGCTGCAGCTGTGAGGCTGTAATGTATCCCACATTGAGAGAAGGGGGTTTTCTGTTGATTTGTAGGCAATCCACCTCCCCAAGCAGCAGTAGCAAGATCAGTGGAAGAACTGTTCCATCGACCTAGCCACATCTATACCAGTTGGCGAGGCTGGCTTAACTACGGCGCTCAGGGGTGTGAATTTTTTCACACCCCTGAGCAATGTAGCTAAATTTTTCTAAATTGTAAGTATAGACCACCTGAGTCTACTGCCATAGCATATAGGAGCAGTTGACTTCTGCTGAGTCCTTCTCAAACTCAACAAATATTAAATGTTTTGTGGTCTTGAAAGTAGAGTTGACTTCCGCTGAGTCCTTCTCAAACTCAACAAATATTAAATGTTTTGTGGTCTTGAAAGTAGAATTGTACCATTGATCAAAACTCCCTTGAACTTTGGGGTTCAGGTGAAATGCCCTTTAGTCTGGTTTTCAAAATCCTGACCAACAGAATCCAGTTTTGCCTCTCACTATTTGAAAGGCTGTACTTTATAATGATGTAGTATGTTTGTTGCTGGAAGTGCTGTTTGGAAACTGTTGATGAATGCTATTCCTATGAATTTGCTAGGAATTTCAATGGGATTGACTGAAACACAGGTATTTAAGTGGCATGTAACACAACTCCATCTGTGTGTGTGCATCTTTTTTTTGAAGGTCAGTCTAATGAGGAATTGTCAACCACCTCGCAAAGTCTGGAGAGCTTCTCAGATGACAACGCTCTTCATTTTTCTGCTGTTTTTCCCTTCCTTTACTGGAGTCTTGGCTGTAATGGCGGTCACTATCTGGAGGTAGGAAAGAGCCTCAGCATTCAGTCTTCACTATCTCCAAACTGAATTACACTTTTCACAGAAACCAAACAGGGTAGAGATATTTTAATACATAGTAAAGAAAAATCTGCATTTTCTTCCACTGAAAGCTTTCGAGTGTTGCTCATAAACTGTTCAGGACTCTGAAGAACACTACTGCAAACTCACAGAGTTTAAGTTAATCTCTTGAAAGCTGTGCTCAGCTTTTGAAAGAGAGTGGAAATTGAGACCGTGCGGCTTCCCCCAAAGGTCTGAGGGATGAGAAGGAAGCAGAGGAAGGCTGGTACTGGCCTGTGATGTGAGTAATTTAGGTTCATTTCTTTCCTCTGCCACAGATGTCCTGTGTGATTTCAGGCAAGTCATATAGTGTCCCTTTGCCTCAGGTCCCCATCTGTAAAATGAGAGAGAGTGGAATTTCCCTACTTCACAGGGTAGTGTGATGATAAATGCACTGAAGACTGCGTGAGGCACTCAGATACGATGGTAATGGGAGCCATGTAGGTATGATAGATAGAAGCTGCTATTCCTGTTTGTCCATTTTCCCTACATTCACTTCTGCTCTCCTACCTGGAGGAACAAAAGGAGGCCCAAGAAACAGTGCAAGATGTATGGAGGCAGAAAACTCTTATAAGAAAAATCAGATGAGCTACAAACCTCTGTTTGGCAGCTTGAGTTTAGTTTGGTTATTACATGAAGCATTTGCTGTCACAGTCTGGCTCTCCCTCCTCTCTTTCTCTCAGAAGTTTCTGTGACAAACCCATTTCCTCTTCTCTCTTGCAGTTCTCACCCCAGTACAGCAGCCTCACTTGCTAGCTACCAAAAAGTGAATTAAGATCAAGGGCAGGCCCAGAAATCCGGGTTCAAGTGGGATGTTTCCTAATAGTTCTTCATAAACACTGGGAGGTTTCACTGAATTCAGACTTGCATGGCTTGGCTCCTTTCCGATCTCTGCAAACCAAACTATTCACCTTATCACAAACAGAAACCTTTATTAACCTATTTCATGAATGCTAAGACCTTTTTATTTTTAGTCTGAAAATTATTCCTTTTTCTAGGGGCTGAGTCACATCCTGTTTTTACCAAAAATCGTATCTGAATATTCTTCTACAAAAATGGGGCGGAAGAACAAGGTGGTGGTGTTGTGGTTTTTATTAAGCATGCATGATGCATCTGTAAAAGCAATGGTTTCTTACATTCATAAGTTTACTGCAAAATCTATGGAGCCTCTACTATGGCAATTAACTTGTTATAACTAGCTAAAGATTTGCACCTGAAAGGCAGTGCTGCCCACTGATCTACTGTGAGAGGGTCTTGTGTCTCTGCTCAGATAGTCAACTGGGCCCATGCTATCGACCGGGGAGTCAACATGTTATACCAATAAATTAAAAACCAGCAGGATCTTATTAAAGGGAAAAAGGCAAAATACCACATTTATTGTGAATACAGAAAGAATCATAGTAAGCAGTTAGTTATAGCTATAACATTCCATTCAATCTCATATTTATTCACACATTCATTCATACAAACACACACACACAGGTTCTGCAAGGTTGTTATCATAGTTACGAGCCTTAGAGTTGCTCATGCCAAGCCACTGGCCAGGTGGCCTGGACATGAGGAGGGAGCAGGGGCTTGTCAGATGCACATCTGATGCTCCTGGAAGTTGGTTTGCAGAATCAGACCCCAAAGTTCTCACTTTCTAGAGTCTATTTTTATAGGAATTTCTTCCTATGCCAGTCTATGGGAATTGCTTCATCATGCTGTTGCTGAATCAATCAGCAGATGGCACATTCCTGATGGCTCCGTGCTGCCAGATGTTATCTTGTTCTTTGGTTCTCCCATTCTTGAGGCTGTTGGGTGGATTCCAGTCTGCCCTTTGGGGGTCCTCTGGTTATTTCCACTTGATGCCTTCTTCAGCCGATGGACACTGGATTCTTAGGCTGGCACCTCCCTGATCGTTCAGTTATTATCCACACCAAGCATCCATCCACATACATCCTCTATCTCTGTTTTAATCACAATTGTTAATCCAACAAAAGGGCGGGGAGTCTCTGGGTTCTGTTTCTGTTGTTACAGAGTATTGCTTTGAGTCTCTCTCTGTGTGAATTGCTTTGAGAACAGACTCTGTCTTAGAATGTACTAACGCTATTAGCAGCTTGCAAGTTTCACACATAGAGGGAGAGAAACAGTACCAAAAACCAAGAGACCTCTTAATTAGTAATACCCTGGAATTTAAACTCTGGGGAATCAAACTCATTTGTGATTTTAATATAGAACTTCTTTAATATGATCCAACAACCAGTGTAAAAACTCAAACACAGACATGCAGCAAGCCCTCTATCAGTTAAGATTTGCTCAGGCAGTTACACTTTAGTGAGTTGAACTTCAGGCAGTCTCCCAAGAAGACCTAGTACTCAGCGGCAACAGGTGTAACTAACCCCAAGGTGAGGGTACAGAGGCCCAGAGGAGATGAACTAGCACTTTTTAAAAAATATACTTTGTCTTGTTTTTCCAGGCGGACGCCTTCAAACCAGTGTGGTCCGTTCCAAGGCTTGACCTCCATAATTGATGCTGTTTCTGGGTGGATACATATATTGGACAGCTATTCTGGCTCGAAATGGGTGGTGTGGATTTATCGTAACTTAATTGGAAGTGTGCATTTCTTCTTTATCCTCACCGTCATCGTCCTGTAAGTGTCCATAAATGAAACTAGGTGGGGTGGAGAAAGTGAGGGAAACTTCTTCATGAGGTGATCATTTTCTGTGATGAAAATGCAAAGGACATTTTAAAGCTTCATTGGTGGAAACAATAAATCTATTGGAATTTAGTGAGAATTTGTGGTATGTGAATAGAGACGCAAAGACAATTTGTTCCATTTTATATGAGGTGCTCAGAGCTCTTTACAAAGCAACCTCACTCTAGCCTTATGAGAGACCATTCTTCAAGTACACCCACTTCATTGGGTATCCAGATTTACAAAGCCTCTTCCCACTAGTGCACTTAAACTTACAAAATAAGCAAATCATCTTGGGTACAACTGATAGAATGGTTTGTTCTTCCAGTTTGAAAGGTAAGCAAATTGATAAGTAAAGGGGGCAGATTTACAAAGGCCCAAATGACAGGCCGGGCTACACTATGAACGTTTGCCAGTATAGTAACGTTGATTAGAGGGTGATTTATTTTTGGTAACATTTTTATACCAGCAGAAGCCCTAGTGTAGATGCAATTATGGGTGGCAGGGGAAGGGGGTCCTTTTGCTAGCATAGCTTCTTTTGTTTCGAGGAACTAGTATAAGTTATGCCAGTATAGAGGGTTTGTTTGGGTTGCTGGCACTGGTAAACTTTTACTAGGCTGTGGGCCAACACTGCAAAGCCCTTTAGTGCCAGAGATGCAGCTTATATTAACAAAAGGAGTTCATTTGCTGATATAAGCTGCATCTTCACTGGGTTTTGCTGGCAGAGCTTTGTCAGTTAGGGGTGTGATTTCCTCTTCCCCCTCCTCCCCCCCATCCCACCACCTCCACATGCTTCCAACCAATGTAGCTATGCCCGCAAAACTTTGTAGTTTAGACCTGGCCTATGTCTGTGCTACAGACTTCTGCTGGCATAGCTATGTCAGTCAGGGGTGTGATTTGTAACTAGCACAGCCTGTGCCAGAAAAAGCCCCTATTGTAGGTGCAGTTATACCAGTGACACTGTGCTTTTTACCTGACAAGCTTGGTTAACTGCTGTACCGGAACAAAGCATGGGTAGGCTGGTATAGCTGTATCTGCATTAGGAGCTCTTTGCTATTTTATACTGGCATTCCCACACACCAGCAAAGCACTTCTAGTGTAGATTTGGCCCTAGTAGAGACCTGGCTTTGGCACGTAATTCCCATTGGCACCTAACTGCCATTTGTGCCTTTGAAAAGCTCTCCCAAAGCAGTTACGGGTTTTGCCCAAGACTCCATAAGTCAGCAGGAAAATTGGGAATAGTAGATAGGAGTCATTGCTCCCAGTCTCATAGTCCAATCACATTCCCTTCTAAGAGTCAAATCCTAATCCCATAAAAAAATCAATAACAAAACTCCAAGACATGCCAGTGGAACCAGGATTTGCCTCTATGTGATAGTTACTAAGGTTCATGAATTGGCAGGGGAAGGGGAGGGACGGTGCCAAGAACTGGTACAAGGTTGGTTGAAAACAATGGATTCCTGTCTAGAACTAAAAGGTACCTTGTGGTGTTGACCTGCCTGCCTTGTATCTGTGTAAGAGCCCATAGAGCTTTGGGTCTTTCCCAATAGAACTTCTGACCCATTTAGTATTTGCCTGCCATTACTCATAAGTGGGACAAGGTGGGTGAGGTAATATCTTTTATAATACTGCATATTACTTACAAATAATCACTGTGTAAAATGAACAAGAGCTCTTCTTGTTTGGCAGTTATTTGGAAGAGAAGCATCACCCAAAATAAATACTTCTGCTCTGAACTTTCTTTTCCTTTCAGAATGATCACATATCTTTACTGGCAAATCATAGAAGGAAGAAAGATAATGGTCAGACTCCTGCACGAGCAAATTATTAATGTAAGTTTGTTTTTCAGGTTTCTATTATTTAAATAAAAAAACAGGCAGCAAACACGCTAGCTGGTTTCCCCATGTCTGTTGCATACGACGCGTGCACGCAGATAGGTTTCTGTTTTAGCACAAGTGCGAAGAGGAAAATATCTCCCTACATACACTTGACTAATCAACTCTGTATGCAGTTTATTTTAAGGTTATGCAGGGCATTACATAATTTGTCAGAGGCATTACTTGAAGCAAGGAGATGCTTTGCTTTCCGCAGAGGTGTGGTGTCAGATGGCTAGGTGTCAGGCTATGGTACTTTCAGGATTAATAGTCTGATCCAGCTCTGCAAACTGTGTGTCTTTGTTAGATTTGGTTTCTAAATAGACAGAAATTGCATTGGTGGGTATAGTCTTCTCAGTGCAAATGCCATTCCCATTAATGCTAATGTCTAATAGGACAGTAAAGCCTGGGTGTTGTAAAAAACACCATAGAGCAGTTGCTTTATTTTCTTTGTGAAAATAAAAGTACAATTAGTTTTACTTTCGTAAATATTATTTTTATGCTTTTTGATTGGTATGTGTGAGGAGGGGTCTGAAGTTCATCATTCCAAAGGCTTTTGTGACAATAAAGACAGACTTAGAGTAGCACCTTGAGTTGTGTGAAAGTTTTGGGTCATGCGCCCTCATCCCTGAGACTTTGGGCTAAGCAGGATTTGGTTAGTCTGGAGAGCTGGCGGGCTTGCTAGGGAGAGGGCAGGAGCTGCCAGAGCTGACTCACTTTCTGAAGCTGGGATGTGGGGCCTATTTTCTGCATGTCAAGTCTGTGTAGAAGTGATCTTGGGTGAAATTCAGCAGTTGGCGAAGGTCCTGTGTATGCTCCTTGGGCGCAAGAATAAGAATTATCATGTGCCAGGGAGGTGGGCTCCATGCTGGCTCCGAATGTACTGATATGTGGGCACCACTGGATCTGTTCTAGTGGCCCAGACCACCCTGATGGAGGCAGAAAGATACAGCCTGTTGGCTAGAGCAGTGACTGCAGAGGGGCTGCACTGCAGGCTTCCTGTCTGTCTGCCTGCAGCTGGAGGAGATGTTTTCATCTCCCCCCCCCCCCCCCCCACTTCCCCTGCAGGGTAGCTACGTAATCTGTTTAATCAGATTCCTGCAGGATTTGAGACAGTAACTATATGCATAACAACTCCCTCTTCTGCATTCTCTCAGCTGGCTTTGGGAAAGCTAATGCTTCAGGCTGCTTCTCTCCCCGCCTCCTCAGTAAACCTTTGGGGATACAGCCCACCTAGAGATAACAATTTTGACTAATGGAGTTAGAATAACTTGGGTCTGATCTACTCTGGGAAATTATTCTGCTATACATATGCCAGTCAATTTCTGTTATAGCTGTGCCAGCATAACTCTTGTGTGGACATGATATTCTGGAATAAATGTGATTTTATTCCACAATTATTCCACTTCGATTGTAATTGCTATCCTGGTCAATTTCCCTGTGTAGACAAGCCCTGCGATTGCATTAGGACTAATATGCACACTCAAGTTACTAACATTCATTTTTTTTCTTTATTCTAGGAAGGAAAGGATAAAATGTTTTTGCTTAATAAACTAAGTGCACTGCAGACATCAAAACTAGGCCCACCAAAAGGAGAACAACAAGAGGTCAGTTCAAAGGCGTGGGTGTTTCCATGTTCACATTCTTTAGATAAATAATCATAAGGCCAGAAGGGAACCCTATCTATGAACTACTGATTTTATAAATCAATCACCATTTTGGGGTACATCCACTCTAGTTGTTAACACCTTTGCAAAGGTTAGTCTGGACAATGCCAATGCACTTCTGACTTACCTGGGGGATCAGCCTAAGGTAAAAATCTCAAGTAAAGACAATCTCCCTGTTGGTGTTTACAAAGCCATAGGTAAAACCTTCCTAACAGAGATGTGGTGTCACACCCGCAAAAGGGCTCATCCATTCTCAGGCCTCCTATAGACTAGGGGAAAAGGTGCTTTCCCCTTCACCGTCAACTGAGCTAGGTCACAGGAGCTTATTACTCCACAGAAAACCCCATTCAACATGAATGTGGACAGTTTTTAATACCTTTTGGCTGGAATATAATAGGTCATGGTTAGCCTGAACTGGGGTTTTCAATCTTTAAATGAGCTCAGCTGAGTTAATTTGACTTGAAAAAAGGACCCTTTTTTCCTAGCCTAGACAAGGCCAAGGTAAGAGTCCGTCCCTAGAGCGGATTCAGCCTGGGAGAATTGTTCTGATGTTGATATGCTATACCTGCTGGTTGTGTATTGTCACTCAGTATCCTGCTGGGATAGATGCATGGAGCTCTGAAATAAGACAGGAATATTCCTGTCTAATTTCTTTTTACCATTGTGCTGGTCTCAAGTGCTGGTTAATCACATGCTGTATCTTCAAAACTCTCCTCTGGGGTCTTTAATGCTAAGACCACTTGTTTCTCTGTTACAGCCATTCTGCTTTTCTTTACAGATTCCCCTCTCTTCCTATGTCACCCCCCACAAAGCCACCAGAAAGAAAGGGAAGCAAGCTAAAAAGATAGTAAAAGAGTAAACAAAGGAAAAGAGACCAAAGACACAAAGAAGAAAATAAACTCTTTTTATCTCAGGAAGCTCAGTGCATCCAAATTCTCAAGCAGCATAGACAGAGCAGGCCACTTGCTACAGCTTCTAGTGCAGCTGCCCAAGCTCTGATGTCTTTCCTCTGCAATGCACAGTTCTCTTCTATTCCACCTAGTTATTTGTATCGAAAGCAATAAAAGATTTTTGTGGTAACCGATGAATTGTCAATGTAACTCTAGAGGGCCAAATATGCCAATCCAGAAAACAGGAGAGAGACCACCAGCATAGCATAGTGGTAAGAGCAAGGAACTGGAACTGAGATCTGAATTCTGTTCCTGACTTGCTGGGTGGCTTTGGGCAAGTAATTTACATCAGTGCCTCAGTTTCCCGATCTGTAAATTGGGGGTTATGAGATTCACCTGTCATTGAGATTACTTAACAAAAGGTTCTGTACAGTGTATGCCAAAAGCACTATTGTTATTTCACAATATCTCCACGAGATGGAGACAGAAGCCAAATAAAACTTTGTAGCACCAATTCTTGAATAAAAGGTACTGACCTGCCTAAGCAGACCTGTTTGCATCATCTCCAAGCCAGCTGGAGATGCCTGTCCCTGAGCTAATGAACTCAAAGCACTTTGGAGGACAGGATTAGAGTTCAAAATGATCTTAATAAATTGCACGATGGGTTTCAAGTCAACAGATTAAATTCAGTGAAGACAAGTGCAAAGTATTACACCTAGGAAGAAAAAAATCAATTTGCCCAAGTACAAAATGGGGAAGCAGTACTGCTGAAAAGGATCTGGGGGTTGTAGTGGATCACAAATTGAATATGAGCCAACAATGTGATACAGCTGCAGAAAAGGCTAATATAATTCTTGGGTATGTTAACGGGAGTGTCATATGTAAGACACGAGAGGTAATTGCTCTGCTCTATTTGGCACCAGTGTGGCCTTAGCTGGAGTATTGTGTCCAGTTTTTGTCACCACACTTTAAGAAAGATGTGAACAAATTGGAGAGAGTCCAGAGAAGAGCAACAAAAATGAGAAAGGGTTTAGAAAACCCGACTTACAAGGAAAGGTTTAAAAAAAACTGTTTATTCCTGAGAAAAGAAAGCCAAGTTGGGGGGACCTAGTAAGTCTTCAAATATGTTAAGGGCTGTTATAAAGAGGATGGTGACTGATTTGTTCTCCATGTCCACTGAAGGGAGGAGAAGAAGTAATAGCCTTAATCTGCACCAAGGGAGGTTGTGGTGAGACAAACTATAAGGATTGTTAAATACTGGAAAAGGGTATTAAGGGAGGTTGTGAAATCCCTGCCACTGGAGGATTTTTCAGAGCAGGTTAGACAAACACCTGTTGGGGGGTCTAAGTTTACTTGGTCCTGGTTTAGCGCAGGGGACTGGATTAGATGACATCTCGAGGACCCTTTCAGCCCTGCGATTTCTATGATTCTATAAAATGTTTTGAGGGCTGTTCTCTAACTTGTGATGGCAGGAATAGCCTCGCTCAGTGCTTCACAGAAGGAGATTTTTTATTTTTCTTTTCTCTCCCCAGTGCACTGTGCTCCTTGTTTCCATTAAAGTCTAATAGTGAAAATTCTACTGATTACTTTGGGGTAGGATTGAACTCTGTGTTGGGGCTTCCCTCTGCTTTCAGCATCCTACCTTCATGGGTAGATTCGGGCTAATCAGGGATTGAATCCACCAAGATTTTTTTTTTTTTAGACCTTCTGAAAACATGTACCTCTGCCTGAGCTGGACAACCTTGTCCCTGATAGAGTTACATGTGCGTTCTTTATTATTCATATATTATACAGACAGGGCACCCCACCCTTCTACTCCCCGAGAGCCGCTTTTCTCTTGTAGGCTGTATCATGCTCTTCCTGCTGTGTTTTTTGTTTTTTTTAAAGGCATCTAGAATTGATCAGCTCTGAGGGCAATAACATAAAAACACTGTCATATGACCCGTTCTCCGCCAAGAGAGATGCATAGGGCAACCCAGGAGTTGGATGAACCTCTTTGGAGGAAAACAAGACACCAAAGTCAAATTGAACCTTTTTGGAGACTTGGAAGATGATGTCTTTAAAAAAAAAAAATTAAAAAAAAAATCACATCTCTGATGCTGGTTCTCCTAGTATTTCCAGCCAAGTTGAATCCAGGACATGTAGAAATCTAGCAAGGTTCATCATCTTATGATGACTGGCTGTGAGTTAACGCTCTGAGAGAAATGTGTGCACTTTAGAGTTAAGTGAGCAATTACAGTGAACGAGCACTGCCTGGTGACAGGGCATCTGCCAACATGAGCAGTCCTGGAGTGAGGATGTGAGCAAATAGCCCTCCCTAACACCTAGGAAAATTTTAATAGCTTCCAAATATGCATTTGCCTGTGACCTAGCTAGTCCCCTTTCAAATGTAGGTGCCAAAACACACCGCAGGTGGAGCTGGGGGGAACAGAGTGCTGAGAATAGGCACATTTTACCTACCTGGGGCTTGGGAGGAACAGTATCCACAGAACAGCTACAGTCGTAGGCATCAGAGTAGCACCCATGTTAGTCTGTATTCGCAAAAAGAAAAGGAGTACTTGTGGCACCTTAGAGACTAACAAATTTATTTGAGCATAAGCTTTCGTGAGCTACAGCTCACTTCATCAGATGCATTCAGTGGAAACACCCATTGTTTCATGTTCTCTATGTATATAAATCTCCCCACTGTATTTTCCACTGAATGCATCCGATGAAGTGAGCTGTAGCTCATGAAAGCTTATGCTCAAATAAATTTGTTAGTCTCTAAGGTGCCACAAGTACTCCTTTTCTTTTTGCGAATACAGACTAACACGGCTGCTACTCTGAAACATGGGGAAATAGTTTTACTTGTGTAATGATCCATCCACTCCCAGTCTTTATTCAAGCCTAAGTTAATTGTATCCAGTTGCAAATTAATTCCAATTTAGCAGTCTCTCTTTGAAGTCTGTTTTTGAAGTTTTTTTTTGAAGAATTGCCACTTTTAGGTCTGTAATCGAGTGACCAAAGAGATTGAAGTGTTCTCCGACTGGTTTTTGAATGTTATAATTCTTGACATCTGATTTGTGTCCATTTATTCTTTTATGTAGAGATTGTCCAGTTTGACCAATGTACATGGCAGAGGGGCATTGCTGGCACATGTTGGCATATATCACATTGGTAGATGTGCAGGTGAACGAGCCTCTGATAGTAATCTGATGTGCTCTCTTCCAGAGGAGTTCATCTTTGTACCAGCCATCTAGACAAGCTGCTCTGCAAATGACAGCCTCCCTAGAAAGGCCATTTGGGAGAAATGGAAGAGACTTCTATGCTGAGGTATGATAAGCCAGCCAAGAAGGGTACTTGTATGGAACATAGTAGTTTTCATTTGGATGTTGTGATGATAATAGGACCTCCGCAGTTTGCAGACACCACTATCCACCCACCTCAAAAACTATTTTTAATATAAAAATGTAGCAAGAAAAGCTTTCAGAACAAAACCCAACTAGTTCTTCACAAAGCCACATAAGGTTGGCAGAAGCAAAGGATACGTTTAAGTGATCAAAGTTTGCTTTTAAACATAAAGGTAACAGGCATATTGGTGGGAACACATGGAAGTAAATATTCTGATTTACTATGAATTTTGTTTTCAGTCCTTCTCTGCTGGGATACCAGAAAAGACTGGCCTTTCTCCTGGTAAGTAATAACTCTCAACACAGAGAAAACAACTCGAAGAAGTTCAGCTCAGTAAGATTTTGAAATGCAGTAGGTTAAAGCACCAAAATGGCTGCAGAATTCTGTCTTCCTCCGATGAAGGGCAGGAACAAATAATCAGAATAGGCCATTAAAGCTAACATCTTCAGAAGCGGACATTGGGTTTTCATGTCTCAGTTTTTGAGTGCTCAACTCTACATCTTGGGCTCCACTTTGGTACACCCTTAGCTCTACTTGATTCAACGGGAGCTGTGTGAGCTTAGCGCCTCTGAAAATCAGGCCCAAGCTGTGTCATAGAATGTGATGGGGCATCCAAAATCAGTGGCTACTTTTGAAATGTGGCAGAAGATTTATCTGTACCTGAAAAGTGAATTCCTTGAAACAAATGAAACTTCATGTCCTCTTAGGGGAGTAGGTCTGGAGGGAATACTGTTTCACAGTAAGGGATGTACTTCACTTTGCATTTCAAAGAGGGTTATTAAGTGTGTATGGTGGCCTAGAAACCTTCACACAGCCAGAAGCAAGGCAGGCATAGAATCTCACACATGAGCTTGATCTGGCTTGCACACACATGCATCTTCCTTGTACTTGAGAGATGGTTTAATTTAACAGCATAGGCACTTCCTGACAAATGGAGGGCTAATGTTATATGTGCACTCACCAAATCAATTTTACTCCCTTTGCTAAAAGCGGACTCAGAAGGACACCGACCGGCGATTTCTGAGACCCTTGCACTGGCTCTGAGAGCCAGACAACAGGCTGAATGGAAAATGCAGGACGATGACGACAAGGACTTTAGACCATGTCAAATATAAATAGACCATTTAGACCAAAGCAAATATAAATACGAATTGCTAGAAGTACTTCTACCAGAACCTTACTGTTTTGCAGTAATGGCTGGAAACCCATTGGAAATGACTGACTTTTTCAAATAAGACGCTAAGGGAAAAAATTAAAGCAAGAACACATCAGAAAATGCACTTTGTCGATTGCAGTTTAAATTTTACAATTTCATAGTAAATGAACTGTCCTGTTTTGTTTTTAAAAAATGAAATCTTGATGATAGCAGACCTCTCTAGCTTCTGCTATGAAATCTTTTGCTGAAATATAGCAAGTGACCACCATTCATCAGGTTAGGGAGGAATTTTTTATTGTATCAATGTAATGTGTGCCTAATGACAAATGTAAATTACAATTCTACAACCCTCGATGGTATTCTTATACTTGACTTGCTTTGATCTGGCTGTTCTTAGCTGTATTTTTTAAAAACAGAAATGAAGTATTTATAAAATAAAAAGGATTCTAACCTATTTAAAACTATTTGTTACAGTAAATTGTGACCCAGAATGGTGAATATAAAACTGTTTGTGTGAACCTTATTGCTCTCAGTCTCTCTCTCTTCACAATTCAGATTACTCATCTTTTGAGCCTTTTTTGACAGAGGTTAAAGTGTCGTTCTGGAATGGCTATAATGCAATAAACTCTAATCTTGTCAGCCAAGTTGTGGGTTTTTGTGTGTTATGACTTCACAGCTGCAGATTTTACCACTTACACCAGCTGCCCCAGAAATCCTTTTTCTTCATATTTGTGGCAATTCCAGCTGCCACCTGGTACATGTTAAGCTACAAGCACACATTGGAAACAAAGTGTCAATAGCACCTCGCTATTCCAGCATGCATTGGAAATATTTGTTGGGGATTTTATCCAGGTGATTTTGGACTGCATGTTGCACTGCTTCTTTTGTTGCAGCAATCTGTGCCACCTGCAGAGCCCGAGCCTGGCTATGCTGTCCATCTTAATTTGGTTCTCATATCTTAGATACTTTTAAATGTCTACCTTTGTCATCTAGTTTTTCCAACTGCTTTCCTAATGTAAGAATTACCCTTCAGGGGGGTTACTGTTGTAACTGTTTCTCTGGGAACTTATTTCTTCTGTTGTTGTCATCTCACATCTCCTCCCCTGCCCAACTCATTTCCCTGGATTATATTTTTTGCTTTTTCTTTATATTTGTTTCCTACCTAATACAATAGCATGAGTGTGCTTGAGGCTTCAGGAAAAAATCCAGACCTGCCTCAAGGAGCTTACAATCTAAGCTAGCGCTGGAGAGATGCAACAGCTGAAGGTGTAGGAAGAGGACAGGCTTTACACAATGAAAGACTGAAGTACTGTGTTGCTAGTATACACCTCGTGCTGGGGCCTGATGCATACATATTTAAATCTAGGCTTTGTTTTGCAGTGGCAAAGTCTACAACTGTTAATTTGCAAAATGCATTCAGCCCCAACTTAAGTGAACATTCCAGAAAAGAGAGTTTTCTAGAACACATTGCAATTCTCCTATCTGCTCCACCCCAACGGCCTAAGATGTTTTTTATAATTACAATAAAACTGAAAGATAAAAATCCTGAGCCAAGGTCCACAGCTAGTTCTAAAGTGAGGAGTAACATGTCTCCTTCCAGAACCAAGTACACAAAAACAGCAGCTTGTGACCCAACTGCCAAATTTATTCAAGTATATGACCTTAATGCCTGCTAGGAAAGATGCTTTTTTTCCTCCACCATTAACATTACAAAATTGAGTAGGCTTGCCCCATTTAAGATAACTTCACAGTAGCAAACCTATGTGTGCTTTACTTGATCAAAGTTTAAGAAGCTTTAAGGGAAAATATTTTCATTCCACCGTACATCTTGCTCATATGGGCACCGGTCCACTTACAAAAGATGCTCAACTCCACTCTGCCAGGGTACTGCTGTGTTAAAAGACTGTCATACAAATTATGTGCTGTCATTAACTTCTTACCTGAGGTATAGCTTCTGTAAGAATCAACATCTTGTCCACTACAGTAATGGTATAGTGCCATAGGCAGTGTTTTAAAGTATTTCTTCAGGAGGAAAGCATCAGACAACCTTAAGTTGAGCAAGCTATATTTGGAAGATCATTGTTTATAATGGCAGAAGAAAAGAATACTAGTCTTTTTCCACTTAATGGCATTCAGCTCCATGACTTTTAATTAGAAGGTAGCGTAAGGACAGCTACCAGACAAAATAGCTCATACCAACTCACCTTACAATAAGATTAGTACAGATTCTTTAGTCTCAGTCTAGGAGTAGTTAATGAGGAGGCAAGTGTTACAGCAGAATCTATGTAGAAGTAGCTACATCTTAGTAACTTGGATCGGGGAAAGGAAGCTTTCTGCTTAACATTAGTTAAGTTTTCTACAGCCCTCTGAATGAAGGACACAAGAGAACAAACTGTCACTTGAAGAGAATATTTTATTAAAAGTGGATTCAGCACATACGTGTCTATACTGTTACCAGCCATGCTACTCTTCGGGAGATGTCTTACAAGTTCAGCCTTTGATTCACTGTGCAATGGCTGGCTTGACCCAAGGACTAGGTTGAAGACAGGCTGGTAAGGCTGAGAAAGAGTAACTCTTGAAAATAAGCAACCTGTGTCAGTTCATGGAAGTTCCTCAGCAGGGACTTGTTTTACATCTATTGTCCTACCACAGATGCAGTACACAATTAGTCACTGCTGCTGTAATACACACATGAGCACCTATCCTTTCTTTAATCAACTTTTAGTTCCTATATAACATGCAGCTTTCATCTGAGTCAAGTGGTACTATATAGAACTGTATACACAATTAGTTATTGGGCACAAAACACTGACTTTAATCTATTGAGGTAGACTTTAATCCCTGATTGATCATATGAGATATGCTATAGCCTATGAAGAAAGTGATTTCACCCAACAGTGACATGTAGCATATGAGTATCAGGCATCATTTAAATACAAAAGAGAGTGAATTGGAAAGTTGATCCTCTCAGTCTGTTATCCTAGCTTTGAGAGGGAATGCTACTCAATTCCCACCACCTGAGTCTCAAGAAAGTGACTAGCCACTTGTGCAGTGCTGTATCTGTGCTGACAGGGGAAGGTGGAGTTCTAATGCAAGAGACTAGCGTGCATGCTCAAGTATGCGATTACCTTTTTAATCTGAAAGTACATAGTCACACATCTATTGGTTAAAAGTTAGCCCATTCGGCTACATCTCAGTGGTCACCAACAACAGCAGGTAAACAACTGGTTTTAAGTCTGGTTTTAAGTCTCTCTACTTTTAAACGACATGGAAGTGACATTTTGTCCTGGAGGTAAGGCATAAAATTGATACTTGGGCACCCTTATTTTACAATAGTTCTATCCCCTCCCCACACATGCGTCCTTGCAGGGCTGTGCCATTCATGAATTCTCTCCTCGAGCTACAGGTTCCACCCAGGGTGCAGCTACTCCAGTTTGATCATTTAGTGGTACTCATAACAAGAACAACATTAAGAAAAGGTATCAAACCTACTCTCATGGATGCTACTCATAATACATGATGCATACCTGCCACACTATAAACTAGCCCTGAACTGTCTGACTTGTTTATTGCAAGTCTAAACCACTCTGATTTTTACAGAAGTGTGAACCCAGATAAGTAGGAAGAAGCCCAGGGAAACAGCAGCAAGGGCTAAGACAATACACGCCCTGGCTGCATGTTATAGAGTCCCTAGGCTGGAACCCAGTGTCGAGCGCGGGCTTGGGTTCCCCTACCAGCCACAGGGCATTGGAGATGTCAGCTGGACAGCTGGTCCAGAAGGACTGCGATTTCCCCAGAATGGGAGGAACTCAGAGAGCTGGCTGAAGAGCCAAGCCTTGAACCAGAAGCTGCCACTCCGAGAGCGAGAGAGGCTACAGACTGAGAGACGACAGGTAGAAAGAGCACTGAGGATGGCACAGCACCTGACAGAACTAATCCCCAGGATGGCCACGAGCGGTGAAGGAACCCAGTCACAAGTGGCCAGGCAAAGAGTCACCCCGATACAAGGCCCTGTGTGAAAGACTCTGCAACAATTGACCCAGATACAAGGGGAGGTTGAGAGACCTGAGCGGACTGTAAAGGAATGCATAAGGTGTTCACACCCATACAAGCACGCGTGGAGAGCCATAACAGAAAGAGGGGACAATGGAGCCACAGTACACAGAAGCCTTTTTTGCAGAGAGCACTTGTAACCTCCCAGACTGGACTCTAGAGTCGGTACCCCTGCAGAAGAGGACTGACAAAAAGCAGGGACAGATCCAGCTGAGGCAAGTGCTGGAGAACCAAGAGAGGCAGTGGGAGGCACATGGGTACCTGCAAGACTATTTGACACAGCTGGCTGAACAGCACCTGTATTTATTTAAGGTCCTGTGGGAAGAAATTAGTAGAGGCTGCAGGGAATGAGATTGGAAGGGAGGTGCCAGGGCAAGGAGGCCAGAGGCTAGCCAAAGCAGTCTTATGCCTACATATGCCTAAAAAAGGAAATGCCCCTACCTCTACAGGGACAAGAAGCCTCACCCAGAAGGCAGGAAAACAAAGCCCTAAAGAGTCCTACCTGTGGGGATAGGAAAAGGAGGGGCATGTTTTGCTGGGCTACACAAGGTACTTCTGGGGGGATTCTGTGCCCCTGTGGGGGTGCACAATTCATATGGCCTGCATTTTTCTGTGCCCCCTGTGCAGAAAAATGCAACAAAAAAAAAAATCTGCTGGGGAACACATGCCTCTTCCCCAGTAGCGCATCTGTTCCAGCGTCCTGGCGCAGCCTTGGGGGGCGGGGGAAGAGGAGGCTAGGCATGCGTGATCACCATGGCGGGTGGGAGGGAGGGAGGCTGGGCATATGTGTGTGCCACTGAGAGAGACTGTCCCTCTCCCTTGCTACTGCAGCTCACTGGCATGGAAGGGTAGGGCTTTTTATTCTGCAGGAGGTAGGCTAGGGGCACAAATGTAGCAGCCCTGCCTCAGTGAATTGATTCATTCTCTGAGGCCCTAGCAGCCTGACTGTGTAGTTAGTAACACTGTTAAAGTTGCTGCTGATGGTTAATTGATCTCATTCTCTGAGGCAGAAATGTAGCAGCCTGACAATGTTAATGTCACTATTATTAGTTAACTGTTCCCGTTCTCAGTCAATTCCCCCAGGAGCATAAAACCTGTGAAAGTTTTAAGGCCCCTACATTGCCAGAGTGATATAAAGGAGCCTTATTATAAATGACAGTAAGGGAATCTGCAGCGAGGAAGATCTATGTGCTCACTTTTTTCCTGTGCCAAAGTGGCACAGTGGGGTTAGGTTACAGCTCAGGATTTATGACTGAGAGCAAATAAAACATTTACCAAACAGTCAATAAAATGTCAGGACAATCAGAACCAAGCCCCTTCCCAAAGTACCCAGCCAGGTCCAGAACGATGATTAGCAAAACTGTATGATTTTCATGTGTGAAAGTCTGAGCAATTTAAAATGACATTCTACTTTTCTTTTCTTTCCTGTTTGGTGTTCTGCAATGTAATTTAAATGAAAATCTAGGATTATAACTGGAATGCAGGGTATTAGCTACCGAGTGTTTGTAACTTAACTTTCATGTGTTTAGGAAATGCTGAATAACAGTATTGTGATTTTTCTGTATTGTAGTTGAAATAAAATCACCAAAACAATTGAAACTGGTGTGATTTTATTGCATTATTTTGACAAAGTATGCAGAATTTTTTGCTGCAGAATTTTGAATATTTTAGCGCAGAATCCCCCCAGGAGTAAGAAGGGATGCCCACATATGAGCTATGAGGTGAAGACTAGCCCAGGAGAAGGGGCTGGACAAAAGAAGGCCAATTGGAAGACTACTGCTAACACAACTCAAAGAGTTTGCTTTGGGTGTTGTGAGCTTGGCCATATAAGGGGGCACTGCCCTCTTAAGAAAGGGCGGGATAGCAAAGGGGTATTTCATAGACTCCAGTGAAATAGATAATAAAGAGGGGGTGTCCAGGGACCAAAGCATGCCAGAGACTGTCAGAATAGAGACAGCGGCAATCACTATGGAGCCGGCAGGTGGTCATCCCACACACCCAAGAGGAGGTAGTAAGGAGGTTAACAGATGACTGGGGTGGAGAGGGCCCACACACATAGGAACGAACACTGAAGCAGAGCAAATTATGGTGGGAACTCAAAGCCTGAGGGAGCCCGTGGGGGCAAGTGAAGGAGCTATAGGGGAAGCTAGCAGTAGCAGAGCAAGCCCTGTGAATAGCTGAAGAAGATCTGGAGTTCCAAAAGGAAAAGTTTAGGATTGCCCCGGACGACCAGCATAATTTGTGTCTCCTGGTGGAGGAGACTGAACAAGAGAGGGATGACCTGCGGACACAGCTCAGGGAAATGCAGGGCAGGAGGCCACCACAGCCCTGTGGGTTGTAGGCCGGAGGAACAGAGTATGTGATGGGATGTCCACCCTGCACAGGACTGGAAGGGGTGAAGATGACCAGGCAGGCCAATTAACTCCCCAGGCTTCATCTGCAGGAGGAGCTAGGGAGCAGGGGTTCATTAAACCAGGCCCAGCTGGGCAGGAACAGGAGGGGCCTCTATAAGCTGAGAGTAGAAGGGGCTACAGGGAGGTAGTCTGCAGTATTCCTGTGAGGAGGAAGGTTGTAGGAAGAAGCCCAGGAAAACAGCAACAAGGGCTAGCACAGTACAGGCCTTGGCTGCATGTTATAGGGTCCCTGGGCTGGAACCCAGTGTAGAGGGCGGGCCTGGGTTCCCCTACCAGCCACTGGGTAGTGACACAGAGCACTGGAGACATCAGACAGACAGCTGGTCTAGAAGGACTGTGATTTCCCTGGAAAGGGAGGAACTGAGTGACCTGGCCGGAGAGCCAAGCCACAAACCAGAAGATGCTGCAGGCTGAGAGAAGATGGGTAGAGCGAGTGCTGAGGAGGGTACAGCACCTGGCAGAGCTACTCCCCATAGTGGCCAGGAGGCTGTGCCATGAGTGGTGTGGGAACCCCGTCACAAAGCCCTTCTATCCCTTTATCTGTGTAAACAATTTAGCAGCAACAACAAAACAAAAGAAGTGTTTCAGCTACTGCTTAGCCTATGGCTAACAGCAGCTCCACAGCCTCTGTTTAGGAATAATGATTCAGCGATAGCATCATCAGGAGGAAGAACCTTTCTAACCTCCCTCACCCCTTTTTAAGGTCAAGTTTAAGACTGAAGTAAAAGTTTACCCACAAGGTTTTAGTGCAGTATTTGCCCAGAACAGAGACACCTATAGTCTCTCCATACTGTAAGAGTACAGAATATCCATCCTTTTCAGCCTGTTAGAGAGTGAAAATAATTCACTTCTACATTAACTGACCATATTGTATTCAAAGTTATGGTATGGGAATACACCTACCATCTGCTCTTAAGATTGCGGTAGAGGTACACCCCACTATTACTTATTTGAGGAGCAGATTGTTTAATTTACAATTTAAAATTAGGCCTTCAAAAGCTGCTGGCGACTTAAAATCAAGGGTTACATCAAGTAAAGAAACAGTTTGATTAGATGACTTATAAGCCACCTGCCTGTACTACTGGTTACCAAATCATTTGATCAAAACTGATAGAGGCACACAACATTTCTCCCCAGCACTAATGCTGATTGTGACTCAGCCTCTGTCTAGTAGTGTGACAGAAGGGTTTGCTGTGATTAAAGATCCAATCATACAGTACAAGCAAAAAACCCAACCTATGTAAGCAGCTTCATCTGCATTTTTGGAGCCCTCTGGTGCTGAACTCTGATCTGCCTGAACCAGGATGGCATATTTAAGAGTCCCATACAGCATAAGTCTAATAGTGAGGATCACAGTCCTCTACCAAGCTGTCTGTGATGTAGCTGGTCTCAAGGATGGTCTCATAGTACATTTTTTCTGTAAATGTGTTCACTGTCCAGCCAACCACTTGAACGCCTCGTGAAGACCACTGCCTCACATACTCTCTGTAAAGAACAAAGATGCTGTTAGGAGAACACCAAGACTACCATGAACACAGGCTAAAACAAATAGCTTTCCTATACAATATACATTCTCCACAGCAGGGGTAGTCTATTTTTTTTTTTAAAAGGTCCACATTTCTAGGTTCAAGTATAGTCAAGGTCCAGATGCCAGAAAAAACAGTAATAATGATAATAAGTACTTAAGACTTCTTTGTCTGTTCAAAAACATCTGGAGGTCTGGATTTGGCCTACGGTCTGCCTATTGACTACCTGCTCTGCAGTGACCACATTCCACCTTTCTACAATATCTCTTTACAAACAGGCAACAGCAACAAATTTCCCTCTTTTATTTTAACTTAAGGTGTAGCACTGGGGGTAAAAATATGAATGGGGAGGACAGATTATAAATATGAAAAAATAAATTGCATATATTATTGAAGAGGAGACCTGTTTAAAACAGCACACAGTACGCTCACTAGAGATTCTGGTGTTCGTGTACATCAGACTCTTCTAAATCATGGTCTCACTTTACCTCTTCCTCCCTATTTTATTACACGATTACCTCTGGATACGTTAGCTCCTCCTGAAAATGTATGTTTCGACACTTACTGTGAAATGTAATTTTTCTGCATGAGGAAAGCTGAAACCCCACACAGGTACCACAAGAAGTTGTGCAAGCTCCAGTCCAGAATGATGTCCATCATCATATATCCATAATGCTTCCAAAAGCAATCAAAACGAGGCTTCCCATCTCCAAAATGACTAAGGCTCCAGGGCCTGTGTGTTAACGCTGTAACAACATTCCTATCAGATTGCCTCATCTGGAAGACCAAGGTGAGAAAGTTGTACTTAGCAGATGATGCCAAATTGCCAGGGCTACACTCTAGATTAGATGGATGGATTTGAATTATTACCTGATTTGCAAACAGGAACATTTGAAGATGAAGGGATGAGAGGCACTAGTTTGTGAATTTGCAGTTCTAGCAGAGTTCTTTTTCCTCCAAGATGTTGTTTAACCTGGTTTTGAAACTATTTATTGTAACTGCTTGTATTGTTTCCCTTGGTAATCCCTTTATTGAACAAGTGACACTTATGTTAAGGCTTGAATCCTACATTGCTTGTGCACACAAGACTCCCATTTAAGTCAATGGGAGTTATCTGTGTGCAAGGAAGGTAAGGTAGGGTTCTTAGTCTCAAACTTTGACTTGCTAGAAGTTAATGGTTGACATGCAGATACTGACAAGTGTACAACTTTAGTCTCTGAATAAATACAGCTTAGCATGCTGTTTAGGAGGCTACACAGTTTAGTTGGGGATTGGTCCTGCTTTGAGCACGGGGCTGGACTAGATGACCTCCTGAGGTCCCTTCCAACCCTGATATTCTGTGATTCATCTAGACCAGTTTGTAAATTCTCTAAAGGTTGTTTGACCCAGTGTGTTCTCACTGACTAAGCTGTGTTTAAATTAAACAGACTGAACTGTATTGAAAATCACTTCAGCAAATGCCAATTTAACACTACCAAATACGGAGTTTCAAAGAGCAGTTTCTGAAACTTAGTGTCTTCAATTTTTCTAATAACTAGGACCTACAGATTGCCACATAATTATAACTGGTCTGTGTTCTATCATTTATTTATTTTATTATACACACAGATGAAATGCAAAGCCTTAATAAAGAATTTTATCTTAATATCCCAAATCATTAATGGAAAGCGGTTTAATAGTTCAAATTTGCCAGTGCATTTATATTAATGCAGTTTCCCCTACACTTACTAAAGAGCCTGTTTCAGGTAATACCTTGTGATGTCATCAGCTGTTACAGAGCAATCCTCTAACCCTAAACCGAGGCCTCACAAGTAAACAGAGGAAACTGAATTTCAGCTATTTAACTTGAGGCTCTTGACTGCTATTAAGTAGCATAAGCCCAACACTGATATTGTTTTATAAGACCCAAGAAAAGTGTTTTCATGCTATTTAAATGTTTAGACCTGGACGTTTCCTTGCACGGCTTACATCCCAAACATTGCAACATCCTGCTAGTGCAGGAGGTAGAGTGTGAACAAATCTATCTTCACTAGCCAAGCTTAGTGAAGCATGCAAAATAACAAACAGCATAAATGGAAAATGAGGAGTTAGAATTAACTATTTTTTAACTTTAATAAGGTATTAATACAAATAGAAAGTTACTAAAAATCTTAATTAAAAAAAAACAAACACAAAAAACTGACCCTCATACTTCACACAGGTCCCCATTGTTACCAATCTCTTAGCCAGGGACTTATGCATCAGTGCAGGCATGTTTAATTTCAGCTCCACCCCATCCTGTTGCAGAGCAAGCAGTAAAATGAAATTAACAATACACAAAGCAGTACTAGTATCTTGCTTCAAGTGTGTTGTTAATTTCACTTTACCACTGAGCTTGAAGCAGAAGAATGGATGGAAGGACAGTAAAGCAACAAGGGATTGGGAAGGGGAAGTAGCTGAGACAACGAGATAGCAAAGGAAGAAGCAAGGAAAGTAGGAAAATATGGAACAAAAGGGAAAGACTCAAAGGAGGAGGACAAAAATAGAGAAAAATTCAGGAATGCCTATGATTCTGTAAGGTAAGAAGGGAGGGGAAATAGCTGAGCAAGGGAACCATGCACACGGAGGAAGGGAATGACAAATAATGGGAATTAGGAGACAATTTATTTGAATATATACTAAACTTCTATAATAATCTGACACCAGTGTAATCTGTTAATAGATACCTTGGCACCTCAGTGTCAATATCACTTAGTGTCAATTTTAAGCTAATGAACCTTTACCAGTGTAATTCTTAGGGGAGGGGGAGTTATTCAAGATTTATCTAATCAGTATGGAAGGGTCTGACAAGGTGGCAATGGTGAGTGGGGGTATATGAGGATTGAGAATCGAATACCCCAGTCCTCCCCTCATTTCAACACCGACTTTTAAGTGTGTTCTTAATTACTTAAGAATGATCCCCATGTACTCTGGAGTTGCACTTCTCCACAACAGCATACTCATCGTATTACAGTGATTGTGACGTGGTGTACATAAAACTAAAAAAACAAAATAAACCTTTAGTAAGTTTTACCTTATAGACTATCTCTGGTATGAAAGAGCAGACAATGCTACTGTTGTACAAACGAGGATATTCCAGATAGAGGAGTTTTAGGGCATCAACTGCCTATCAATGAAAGATAAATACATAGAAGGTACATTGTAGTTTAAAGAGTTCATTAGGATACAGAAAGACCGCACTAAAGTGCGTTGTTGTTTTTCCTGGGGGGTTGGAATTAGAAAGGGGAAGGAGGAAAGCAGCATTTAAGTTTGTCTACAGCTCAAGGTCCATAGACATTGTTTGTTATGCAACATTCATAGACTGCAGCATAGAAGGATGTACAGTATTTATCATACTGTGCATGCCTCAGGCAGAATGCTTTCAATAGCCAGGAAGTGTGCTAAGAGATACACACCCCTGACAAGGTCTATTGCTATAAAACATTTGCAGCATTAACTGTGGTTTGGTTTTGAAAGAAAACTTTTTTTCTATATATCATGTCAGAGAAAAACTATACAGTTTATGAACAAGCCAACCATTACCTACCAAAAGTACCCCATGTCATGATGCTAACTACTACAGACAAGCAGGATAGCCCATCGTGATTTCTCTTCTTCCACACAACTAGGTGGCAGGGAGGACACAGTTATTCATTCACTTAGATTCAGTGCATGCTTGTGACATTACCAGAGCCCAACATGCCAGTGAGCCATGTTCTAATTACGCTTGTCAGCGTCCTTGTTCAATGGAATGGAAAGAATAAAGCATGAAAAAGTTGTCTCAGTTTTATAAAACCAAACTTAACTTTCTGCAAAAACAGACCCAAGACCTCTCTCACTGAAGTTAAAGGGAGTAGTGCCATGGACTTCAATGGGAGCAATCCAATGAAATGGTGAGTGAAGCATTCTTAGCAAAAATACCTGATTTGCATGGCCTTTGACATCAAAGTAGATAATGAGGTTATAATGCATACATTCCATAACGGCTTCTTTCAAAGTTGGTACTTTTTCACCACGGAAATCTCTCCTACAGAAAGGTATGAAAAGTTCAGTGGAACGCACCCAATCCAGGAGAACTCCAAGAACAAAGAGGAAGGAAAGATTCCATTTGAACTGTGCCGAGGTGTAGAGTATATTAAATTAAAAACACCAAATGTATAAACTAATGGAGATCCCTCAAAAAAAAAAAAAAATCATTCACAGTAACATTTTAGGAGACTTCTTCTTGTATATATTCCAGCAAGTGTATATATTTCTTTGCCTACATTTTGCAAGAATGGAAATAATTAGCACCTTATGTCAAGATCAAAGGTCTTATCTGAGACGTTCTTAGAACTCCAAGTAATTCCTTTCCAACAGTTTAACCCTTATGTTTTAGAAAAAATGAGTCATCCCACCATTCATACAAAGATACAAATGATCATTTAAATAAACAAATCTAATCAAGAGATGTGTCAATAAAATTTACTTTAGAAATAGCTACCCCAGTAAGCTTTGAAAAGTAGCAATAGTCCCAATATATCAAGTGTTTTTCAGACCAAACCCTGTCCTAAAAAGCGTTTGGTCAAGATTAATTTGAGGTTGACACTGCTTATGCATTAGATGTTGGAGAATCTCATCCTTAAAATCAAAATCATTCAGTTCTGCTTCATGGTTCCCACTCCAAGAAGGGGCAAGGAGACAGATTCTGATCTGCTTCCAACATGGGTAGGAGGCACCACGTGTGTGTTAGAAAGTTTCAAGGGGTTTTTAGTCACAGATGGGTCAAAGTCAAATTTTATTTATGATGGTTGTTTTGGTACTGTAGAAACATTTTCAGAAACAAGTAGAAGTACTAGTAGACTGTTGCTGATCATTTACCATAGTCTATGTTTTGCAGATGGATTAAGCTTCCTAATTTCTTCAAACGTAAAGTCACGTAAACTCCCAGACCCATCAGTTGTTCTTTCTACTGTATCATCATGCATTAGAATGGGAATGCCATCTGCAGTGAATTCAAGGTCTAGCTCCACGCCTGTGGCTCCATTCTTAGCTGCCTTTAAAACAAAAAAGAAAGACAAAAACTATTTAAATATAAAGGTGGGTGCTACAATGCTTACTTTGTATTCTAATACAGATGCCAGGCTACTATATTCTCTAAGATTTGTCAGCCCACAAAACACAGTGGGCTTTAGCTAAATTCTTATGAGGCCTGTATTTATAGATCTAATATGAAGATATGTCCTATACTTCAAATGGTAAATTGCTGAGCAAAATACACATGAAGGGAAGGAACTCAACCCTATCTCTACCCCACAGCCAGCTGGTGATGTCCTGGTTACCCATGGCCTAGCCACAGTAAATAAATTAGATGGATTTATCCTATCAGGATAAAATTAGTCAGGGCAATGGATCTTAATTGGGAAGCAGTCCAGGCTTGTGGGAATTTGGCTGAGTTAAGGTGGAAACCAATTATCTTGGGCCAAGTAACCAAGATATGTAATAGAAGAGAATTTGGCAACTTACTTTTCTACCACGCATAGCAGGCATGACATGGGGCAACTGTTATTAACAGCAGAGGAAAAGGATCCCTCACTGTGGCTTTTTTTCTCCCCTGAAAAAAATTCCTAGTCTATCAAATACCAGGTATTTTAAATATAGACTTCATACCATATTTCTTTCTCTGATGATAGATTGAATTAATCCCTTCATCCAATACAGTATTTGAGATCTTAAACATTTCTATTGTAAAATTAAAATGGAAGAGATTCCCATTCTCCCTCCTTGGGCGGGGAGGGGGGGGGGAACCCAGCAACTTTGTGAACAAGCTTTATATCATCTGGTAATTTTTACTTGAATTTGAAATAAATTACATAATCTCAGTTTCAAGATAGTGGTGGCAGGAGCATTCTGATTGACATGAAAACAAAGACAAATTTAATCAAATCCCACTTGATTTTATGAAAACAAGAGAATAAAAGTGAGAGTCTAACTTCAGATAATCATATCTGCAAAAAAATTATTTTAAATTTATTTGAGACAAGATCAAAACCAGAAAATCAGAACACTGTTTTCAAGATGGACTACTAGATTACAAGTTTTAGCTGCCTGTGGGTAAGTGATTGGAATTTGTACCCTTCTCCACAATACTGGGAGATAGTGGGATCAGTTTCTATTGTACACTTGCAAGTTCATAAAATCAGAGAGCTACCTGGATCTTAATGTTAACTGTACACATACAACTTTTATACAACAGTCATCAAGGAGACGAGGCAAGATTATGATTAAGTAGGAAGGTGGTCCACACAATGAAAAGTTGAATACCCTTGATCTAGAATGATCCTGTTTTATCTTCTTGTTTTATAGTACTTGCCCAATCTTAGGACAGGCCTTACAGAATTAGAGAATGACTAGCCCAAGACATCCTAAAACTGAATTTTTACAATACAGAGGGTGGAAAGCATGCATAGTTTTTGCTCTTGACTAGTCCATCTTCCCTTCTTTTGCTCATCCCTTTTCTTCCCCATTCCCAGAAAGATATGCCTTTTGTACAGATCTCCTGTTTTCAGCACTTAAATGGTGCTGGGCTTATATTTACAGGATATGGTAGCTCAGTCACAGAGATGTTTTGAGATATTTAGCAAGAAGAGTTTGATGACTGACATTTCCAGAATTTTCTTCCCTTTATCTCCTTGGGGAGAAGTGTAGCCTGAGTAGCTGAACAACACTGACGTTAGAATAGTAAACAGCATCTACCCTGTAATTTCCAAATTCATTCTGTTGTGTACCAAGTTTGCTCTGGAGTGTCTTGGGCAACAGTTGGTTACTATATTTACACAATGATTCACAAGTATGTACATAATAATTCCCCTGTTGTTTCTGTTTGGTTTTAGCTGCTCTACTTAATCACTATGGTTTGTTGATTAGTTTGCACTAATCACTCCCATTTGCTTGTAGTCTTTTATTTGTTTATAACACCTTTAATTACAATCTTTTGCTTGATTTCAGGCAACAATTTGTTTATGATTTTTAAAAATGGAAAAACAGTAAGTGTTGACATTTTGATTGTTGTGGAATTTTACTGCTATGATTTGATTTCTGGTGATGTGTACTCCCTGCAGATATTCCTATAAATAAATTTTGCTATTAAAATTTTAAAACAAAAATATAGTCAGTCACACAGTGTAAGGCCAGAAGGGACCACTAGATCATCTAGTCTGACCACCATATCACAGGCCACCAACAGCACCCACACACTAAATCCAGCAATGGAAATGAGACCAAGTAAATGAGACCCACAGGAGATTAAACTATTCTCTGCCACAGGCTGAGGACAGGAGGGACTGAGGTGCATCAGTGCTTGAGGCCACTGCAGTGGCACAGAAATGATTAAATGAGGTACACCCAGAGAATTTCAGCAAGTGACCCACATGTTGCAGACGAAAGTAAAAACACCTCAAGGTCGCTGCAGATTTGACCTGGTGGAAAATTCCTTCCTAATCCACATATGTGAATCAGTTAGACCTGAGGCACCTGAGCAAGAACCAGCCAGCTACACATCTGAAAGAGACAGAATACTCAGTGCCAGGTCAGAGCCCTGGCCCACCCTGCCCAGTGTCCAATCTCCAGCTGTGTCCATCCCTGATGCTTCAGAAGGAGGAGATAAACCTCCCAGAATACACTGGGAGGGAAAAATCCCATCCTAGCCACTGGGGGGTTGCTGGCTGAAACCCCAAAGCATGAGTTTTAGGAACATCAGCTGTGCCCGCCACCATCACTTTCCTCCCTTTCATAATTTGAAAAGTGAAGGTATTCTTTACCGAAGACATTAATACATTTTATAAAATTACCATTTAAGTTGTTGGCATCTCTTTGTTAGAATTATTTGGAATTGGATGTGAAAAAACAAAACTGGATTATTCTGTTCGCTACTATGCCAAACTGATTTAAAAGCAAAAAAAGTAATATACAGTTTTTACCACACACCTATTTCTGCTGCTCATAGCTTTCTCAAAGAACAGCCAAGTGAAACCAGACCACTCTTTCAGTTCCTATTATTCAGACCTCTGAGGGAGGCAGTGAAACTGACAGGAATTTGGTCCAGTTTAATTTGCTGCTGCTTTGAAAGCAGAGGGGGGAAGTAGAGCTATTTATTCCAAATACGACCCCAAAATTGGAGTTTGTGGAAGTAGCAGAAAGCCCGCCCCGGTACCATCCTGGCAGCAGCTGGGATGGCCCTGCATCTGTTAATGTCATATTGTCCATAATTTTCTGTCTCTCCCCGCCACTGACTATTTCAAATTGGGAGGCACCTCCAGCTGAGAGGACCCCTAGAACAGTGTTTCCCAAAGGGTGGGTCATGACCCAGTGAGTTGCGATAAAGTTCTCGATGGGTCACAGGGACCTAGGCAAACGTACACTTCTCCCAACCCAGTACGAAGGTGAGGGAAGAGTTTGGAGAATAAGCCCATTATGCACTCACTATGTAAAGAGTTGTCACTTTGGATGGGCTATCACCAGCAGGAGAGTGAATTTGTGTGGGGGGGTGGAGGGTGAGAAAACCTGGATTTGTGCTGGAAATGGCCAAACCTGATGATCACTTTAGATAAGCTATTACCAGCAGGACAGTGGGGTGGGAGGAGGTATTGTTTCATATTCTCTGTGTGTATATAAAGTCTGCTGCAGTTTCCACGGTATGCATCCGATGAAGTGAGCTGTAGAGCTCACGAAAGCTCATGCTCAAATAAATTGGTTAGTCTCTAAGGTGCCACAAGTACTCCTTTTCTTTTTGCGAATACAGACTAACACGGCTGTTACTCTGAAACCTGTCACCCTATAACGGGGGCTCCTGTCCTGCAACACTGGGCCCAGCTCCCCGCTATGGGCATTGCAACCTGGTACATGGAGTGGCAATGCCACTTCTGCTTGGCTGACTACCCTGCCAAATACAAGGGGCACTAGGCCACAATGCCACTCACCCAAATTTGGTCCACCTGCTCCTCCTGAGTGGCGCTGTGACCCCATGTGCCAAGTCGCCACGCCGGGGAGCAGGGCCCAGCCCCATGGGACAGGAACTGCCACCACTCCACTCTTCAACCCCCCCACTCCCAGGGCCTCCCCTCCCCGCCAGGCTGGGATTAAGGTTGCAGTGCCAGATTAGAGGGTGTATGGACGTAAAGGTGGGTGGCAAAACGCAGCTGGTGGGTGGCTTTAGTAAAGAGTTTGGGAACCATGGCCCTGGCAGGTACCGCTATGGGAGGAAAGGGGGGCAGGGAAGCCAAGGACTGAGGAAAAGTAGATGGTCCAGGGGGTGAAGAACAGTAACTCCTAGCACCCAAAGGGACAGGGCTCCTGGGGGTCCTGTCCCAAGATTAAGGCAAGGGCCTCAGGGTCAGTTGGGTGGGCCAGGTGATTCCTGGAAGGGGTGGGGTCTCCCAAAGGACAGGGTCCCCACGGAGCAATACCTCTGGGGGCGGGGAGCACTCCTGGGGGCAGGCAGAGCGAGGGGTGCAGCAGGCTCAGTAAGAAGAAGGTAGGGGTGTGCTAGCAGGGGGAGGGGCTCGAGGGGGGCATCCCAGAGGTCCCCCCGGGGGGGGGGTGTCCCAGAGGCCCGCGGGGGGGGGGGGTCCCGGTGGCTGACCTGTCTGATGGCCGCCAGCGTGTTCTCGGGCGCGTCGTGCCCGCCGCCGCGGTGGGCGATGCGGGCGGCGGTGCCGCGGGGCTGCAGAATGTGCTGGGCCCGCGGCAGGGAGACGGGCTCCAGGCTGAAGAGCCGCAGCGCCAGGTAGAGGCCGCACGTGAGCAGGCAGGAGAGCACCGGGCTGCGGCTCAGCACCAGCAGCGCCCCCAGCAGCGTCGTGAAGGTGCCCAGCATAGCGGCGGGAGAGGGGATGGGGAAACCCCCCTCACGAGCTGCCGGTCCGAGCCAGGGCCGTGATCACACAATCACCCTCACTGCTACCGACCAGCCAATCAGCATCCGGCAATCGATTTCCAACCGCCAACGGCTCTCCGCCGTCTGCCGGTCAACAGCAGCCATTGGCAATCGCCAGCCAATCACCATCCAGCGCTCGCCACACCTATATCCGTCAGCCAATCCTCAAACACAGTCTGACAGAATCTGGGGGAGTGACGTGGCACTGTCTGATGGTGGCTTGTGTGATCGCACCAGCACTGAGAGAGCGTGAGTCTGCTCAGACTCTGCTGGAAGTGTCTAGAGGGGGATGTTCAAAGGTGCAAAGGGGGAATCTTGCGGCCAACTCCTAATGTTCAATAAATCATAAGTCAAGCATGCCAAAAGAAAACACCAGAACAACTTAAAATCGTGATAAAAAAATGCACTTTGGCTTCTTTTTGTTTTCTGTTTCCTGCATCTGTAGGGGGGCACCCTGTTCATGTTTTCAAACTTTCCTCTACAATTGTGAGGGCTAAAAACTTACTTTTTATACTTAAAAGCTGAGATTATCATACAATCATTTGATTTCCGCAGGTGTAGCTTTAAGAGAAACAACAATCTTGAGAGATGGAATAATTCCTATTTGTGCCTTTGAAGAGTCATGATAAAATTCCATTTAATTAGCCATTTATGGATGTCTGGCTAGTATTCTCAGGGTTTGGCCATCAATTTAGTTTATTCTAGGAAAAATATATTGTGGTTGGTATACTTGGATTTTGTAACTTTGGCAATCCAGTGCCTATAATAATTCTGCATTTAGTAACTAGGGTGATGCAGGTGATGCTGCAGACACTGATACAGTTTTTCTTGGATTATGACTGACTTTGTCATGAGTTTTCATCTTCTCCTGCATCAACAGATGTTGGGAATAGCTCAGGTATTAGTTCAAGTAATGCCTGGCTCATTGAAGCCACAACGTAATCGGCCTAGAGTTGGTCATAATGCTGGCTGTATCCTGACAAAACCAGCCAGACACATATAGGACTGAAATAATTTATGATTAATTAAGTGGTTCAGAAAAGTATTTAAAATTTTTTGACACATTCTGTGTTATTTTAAGATTTAAAAAAGCAGCCTCAGAGAGTTAAAGTAGTACTTGATGTAAGGCTCTTGCTACTAATGATAACTATTAGCCTCTATGCTTACCTCCCCCAATGTTTCTACAAACCTAAGCAGACTTAGCCTGAGCTAGTGCAGCAGCTGTGTGTTTTTCAAACCCACCTGCCTCATGCCTGATTGCTAAACACTTTAGCAGCTGGCTGTACCCAGGGCTGCAGAACAGACAGAAGTGATGACATTTTAGAGAAAGTCTGACGGCCTGATGACTTGTGTGAAAGGGTAAAACTGGAGTGTGAATGATGTCTCTGTCTGAAGGCTGCATTGACATGTTAACACCATGTCTATCAAAATATCATCTCCTCTCAAATGCAGTATGGTGACACCCTACTTGAACTTTACTGTGATGCTGTGAAAGATGGTGATGATTTCAGGACCCTTGAAGTGTTATTAGGACCTTTGCACAGATTCCATTGAAAATAAGCCCAGGAGTGCTGGAACAATTTGCATAGTGGGGGTGCTGAGAGCCATTGACCCACACTTCAAACCTTGTATATGATGGAACTTCAAGTCAGGGGCTGCGGTGGCATGCCCCACACCCCTAGTTCCAGCACCTATGAATCTGGGTGATTCTGGGAATAACAGCATAGGAAACAAGACTCCCTACACCTGATATAAAATGGGAGTCACCTTCACATTTAAGTCAGAAGCACAGCACAGCCTCCACCCCACCCCACCCAAAACTACAGATCCTTGCATGCAATACTCCATAGCAGTGGTGGGCAAACTTTTTGGCTTGAGGGCCACATCTGGGTATGGAAATTGTATGGTGGGCCATGAATGCTCATGAAATTGGGGGTTGGAGTGCAGGAGGGGGTGAGGGCTTTAGGTTTGGGCCAGAATGAGGAGTTCAGGGTGCAGGAGGGGGCTCTGGGCTGGAGTGCAGGTGGGGGGGGGATGAGTGCTCTGCTGGGGGTGCAGGCCCTGGGATGCAGGAGGGTGGGACCGAGGGGTTTGAAGGGCAGGAGAGGGATCAGGGCTGAGGCAGGGGGTTAGGGATGCAGGCTCTGGATGGCACTTACCTCAAGCAGCTCCCAGAAACAGTGGCATGCACCCTCTCTGGCTCCTATGGGGAGGCACAGCCAGGTGGATCTGCGCAGGCACCGCCCCTGCAGCTCCCATTGGACCTGTTTGCTGGCCAACGGGAGCTGCAGGGGCGGCACTTGGGGTGGGGACAGCGTGTGGATCCCCCTGGCTGCCCCACGTGTAGGAGCCAGAGCAGGGACCTGCCCCTGCTTCTGGGAGCTGCATGGAGCAAGCCCCCAACCCTGCTCCCCGGAAGGAGCTCGAGGGCCGGATTAAAACGTCTGAAGGACCGGATACGTCTCCGGGACCACAGTTTGCCCACCCCTGGTCCAGAACGAGGCAAGCAGGCTAAAGCCCAATAAGACTACTATTCCCAGCATGCAACTCTCCGTGTCAGATTGCGTGAGGAAGTGGGCGCGAGGAAGCATTGTATGCTGGGATTTGTAGTATCCGGCTTGGCTCACTTAGCTGAACAGCCCCGTTAGTCGCCTCCAGCCGGAAGCTCTGGCAGGGGGGTGAGAAGGGCGGGGTGCGGCGAGGTTTGCGGTTGCCAGGAGCCAGCTGCTCTCTGGCGGGGAGCGTCGCGGCGTGCTCTGGGCAGGGAACCTGGGTGCGCTGGGCCCGCCCGCCCCGTATCCACGCTCCTTGTGGGCCTCGGAGCAGGTACCGGGCTGTGGGCGGAGTCTGCCCTGGCGCGGGGACTGGGGCGCCGTTCCGAGGGGTGCGACTGATTCCGGGCCTCCTCCTCCAACCTGAACCTGAGGGGCCGCGGCCGCCACCTGCCTAAGGGGACCCGCCAGAACGGGGGCGGGGCAGCCCGAGTGAGGAGGCGGGGGGAGTTTGGCGCGGGGGATCGTCACCCCGGGTTTAAAATGCTCCAGCGTTATGTGGTGGGGGCGGGGGCTCTGCCCCCCGGGGTCCTGGCCTGACAGCTCCGCTTGTACCCCGGCGCGTGAGGGGCCGCTGCTGTCTCCGCACTCTCAGGAGGAGGCGAAAACTGACGCGGTTCTCCCCCCCCACCTCAGCCGCTGAAGGCTGCCCCCTTGCGGGACTTGGTGTCAGGGATGTGCTCGGCGCGGTATACGATGAAGAGTCCCAGTCCCACGGAGTTTGCGTTCTGAAAGGCAGCTGTAGCTGAGACAAGGCTCAGAGGGAACGTTTTAGTTGGGGGGAGGGGTTGAGTGGGTGTTGGGGATGGGTGGAGAAGGCATTTGAGTCATATGGGTTAATGCTGGTGGACTTCACAGAAAGAGCAAGCCTTTTAGGAGGCGTTTGGATGAAGAGGGGATAGGGGCTGCGAGGAAATTAGGAGGCCGTTTGAAATTTAAGGGAGGGGCATTTTGGAAGAAGGCAGGAACCAGAGTGAGAAAAACACAAAGCATGCTAGTCCTGCCTCTCCCTTTGAGTTGCTTGCTTGGCTGTGAATTTTTAATCTGGATGGGGGTTGCCACCATATCAGCATTGTTGGTGGTGGTTTTGAGTGGAACCAGTTTTATGATTTGTAGGGAATTTCCGGTTTCTATCCAATTTGCAAAAGAGCCTGAAATTTAACATAGGCATTGGGGTTATCATTGCCATAATGAGACCTGATCAGATAAAAGGGAGATGAGGTTGATAGACAGCTGGCCCCAAATAACTTCCTGACCCCAACAATCCTGAAAACAAATAACACACAAGACTAGTTACCAGCTGAGAATATTTTTTTTTCTTGGCTGAGAAGTTTTTAGCACTACTTGTAGAATGGTTGCTTTTCGATTCTCCATCACAGATTCAGTGACTCAAATCTTAATTTCTTCTCTGCACACTTAATAATTTGAGGGCTTTGGTTGAAAAGTCCACATATTTCAGACTGGGGCATTTTGACAGCAGTGGTTCAATCACTTAGTACAGAAGTGCAGTGAATTTCTATTGTGGAAGAAAGGGAGTTCTGTAAAAATAGGGAACAAGCAATTCTGGTAGTTTGTAGCAGAATTTTCTTCTCTTCCTTGGTTCTGAGCTCGTGGACTCAAGCAGAGCAGGTTAATAATTTATCAACCCAGGAATGTATTTTTCGCCTTATATATGTAGTTGTAGGTGGTTTGCATCATAAGTAACTCACGGTAATGTGACACACTACTTCTGCTCACAGCTTCCTAACTTTGGTGTACCTTTCCTCCTTGCAGTCTCAGAATTGCACAAATTATTGTATAGAAGATCTAACAAAACACTTCGATTTGTACCCTGCCCTCTGTAGTAAAGCTGTAATTCCAGTAATGATTCTAATAGCATTACCATTAGGAAACTGGAGTAACTTGTACATCTTGGTTATAATTCCATTTTAGGATTCTAGTAATCTGTGGGGATTTTGTAATAACCATATTTTATATTTGTGAGAACATAATGAGGGGATTGGAAGGAGGATTTTGTGCATTGGTGGAGATATGTCTTTGGGGGAATATGTCATTGATTTATTTGTTTAACCATGTGCTTTGTTAAATAAGGTACATAGATTTAAAACTTGCAAAAATCTGTCATGGGATTCAGGTGACGTACAAATCTTTCAGGCTCTAATTTTCATGGCTTTATGAGGTCCTCAGGATTCACCAATGGAATAACTACTGATTCATTATGTACATGTCAGGGCACATAATTATTTGCCTTTTGGTTCTTGCTAGTGCTTCTCAATCACCTGTATTAGAAATGGTTGTTTCAGGTGTTTGATTAATTACAGCACCTGCAAACATATGTGTTTGCCTTCTATTGCTAACTTAAGTGGTTTATTTATAACAGTGCGTTCTGTATTGCAAATTTCTATTATGGTACATCATAATCGAAGGAACCATCTATTCTTGTGATTACATCATGAACATTTATATTGAGCTGCCTATTTCTTTCCTCGGCCAAAACAGCATTCAAGGGAGGATGTACTTTTTGTAAAACAATAGCACTGCATTCATCTTAGACTCATTGAGGGCACAAACAATATAGTTTTGTTTATTTTCTAAACTGTTAGTTTAAAAAAAACTTACTTACCTTCCTATAGCAAAGCTAGTTTGAGCCTAACCATGTTTACAGTGTTAGTTTGTTTTCCCAGTTTACTCTCAATCAAATGCATGCTTTTTTTTTTTCTTCACAAGTAACAATAACAGCATTGCCACCATCATATTTTTAGTACTAGTTTTTCTGATGTTTCACTGCCAAGGTTGTAAAGAATGGCTCTGTCAAGGGAGAACTGTATAGAGTAACAAGAGTTACCAGTAACTTGGTACCTCAGCCTCTTTAACAACTTAAGGTCCCAGTCCTGCTCCCACTGAAATCAATGGGAATCAAGCCCTTTATGAGACAGCAGTCTCTTAGGAACAATTTAATTTGGGGTTGACAGTAGCACAGATTAAAGAAGAATAAGTATTGGTTCTTTTTTGTTTCTGGTAGCAGAGACAGAAACATAATACATTTTAGAGAACAATTTATTTTCTAATTCTGTAAGCCAAGATTGTCATGTATATTGCTGTATTTTGTGTTCTTGTCAGTAATATTTTCTCTATGTGCAGTACAATATTAAGATGGAGGACTATGAGGAGTTCTGTGAAAAGCATCTTGCCAGGATCCAAGGAGAGTCAATTCAAAGGGAAACCTCTTCATCTGCTCAGAAGAATATCTCACTTATTCAATTCTATGGCATTCCTGTGCTTTCACCTCTGGTAAGATTTCCTTGTCAGTTAGGCATTTCTATTAAAAAAGAAGAGGACAACCATTTTTGTTTAGTTATTTCTGTCTCGATAAAATATGACCAACCTTGAGTAGTACAGGAGACAAGTAGTACAGGAAACAAGTAGTTGTCGGTAATGTTGAGGTTCAAAACCAAAATAAGGGTGGTGGGAGAGGGGGATTGTCATGCAATGTAGTACAAGAGGATTTTGTCATTTGAACAAATTAGATTGTGGTGCCTATGACTTGGGGAATGCCTGCTCGATGGACTCCTTTTTTTCTTCCCTTCCCGCTATATCCACTGGTCTTTCTTCTCTAAAGGCTGCCCTTCCCCACTCAATAATACCCTCCTTTCTACAATAGTCCACTCCCGCTATACCTGTCTTGCACCACATCTACCCTAGTGTATTTCATAGACCGAATTCTAACAGGTAGCAGTGGTGTAAATTATAGTGTAAAAAGGGCATAGGCATTCTTTACTGCTGTCGTTTAACTGATCCTTGACACTACAGCTACTGCTGGTGGAGCTGGAGCAGTAGGGAATTACAGCCATAACATATCAAGTTTTTTTTTTAATATTTTTTTACATTTAATTTTCTTTTTGATAAAGAAAAGAAGTCACTGATACTTTGTTTTTCAGCTGAGTCTTGAGAGAAAAAAGGAAATGCATCAAGATAAACAAAAAGCAATTGATATAGAGATCTGGAAGCAGAATTCCAGGAAAAGAGCTTTACTGAATCGTGTTCAGGAGATCCTAGAAAACGTGCAGGCAAGTTTGATGCAAGGTTTTTTAATTAGTTGTTGTAGATATTTTCATACACATACTAAGGGTCACTGAAGGCTCGTAAGTTCCTTAATATAAACTTGCGGTTACTAGCAGTTTACCCTCTTTAGACCAACATTTGCTAGTAATTTATATTGTATGACCTGGTGAACAATTACAGTGAATACATGTAATAGTTTTAAATAATGTTGTTAAGTTTTCAGTTGTGGTCAGTGCTCAATTTGGTTTTTGTAGAAATGAGCTAGTTTTTGTGGTATAGCTGTTGTTTTCATAACACCATTTAAAATAGCTAGATAGATTTCCTTCAGACTGGTCACTACTATAAAAACTGTTAACTAGTGACATTACCCTTTTTTCCGCCTGAAACTGTAGGCTAGTGACTAAATTTTGCAAAATAAATAACAGTGCTGGTGTATGCTTCAAAATTTATATTGTAGTAATTTTTTCTTGTGCAATGATGGGACTTTTCTCAAGGGTTAGACAGGTAGATACTTTAAATCAGTGGTTCTCAACCAGGGGTCTGGAGCCCCCTGGGGGGGCATGAGCAGGTTTCAGGGGGGCCACCAAGCAGGGCTGACATTAGACTTGTTGGGGCCAAAGGCGCCAAAGCCCCACCACATGGGACTGAAGCCCAGTGACCCAAGCCCTGCCACCCAGGGCTGAAGCCAAAGCCTGAGCAACTTAGCTTCGTAAGGTTCTCTGTGGTGTGGGACTCTTGGCAACTGCCCTGCTTGCTACCCCTAATGCTGGCCCTGGCTCTTACATGCAAAAAACCAGTAGTTGTGGGCCGTGGAGTTTTTATAGCATGTTGGGGGGACCTCAGAAAGAAAAAGCTTGAGAACCCCTGCTTTAAATTTTTTTTTTTTAAAATAGGTTTCTTAAAACAGTGTAGTTTGGGTTTTTTAGTAGGATGTAATAAAGCCCTTGAACTAACCTACCAGCTAAATGAACACAGTTTGCATTGGGCTTAAGTTTTATTACTGAGGTGGCAAATGTAATCTATTGAGCTTCTTGTATTGTTTACTACTGTGTGCATGGAAACTATCACCTAACTTGGGATTTGAAAGGCAGACCAGGAGCATATGTTAAGAATACAAAAATAATGCGAAAAGAAAAGGAGTATTTGTGGCACCTTAGTGTAGCTCACGAAAGCTTATGCTCAGATAAATTTGTTAGTCTCTAAGGTGCCACAAGTACTACTTTTCTTTTTGTGAAGACAGACTAACATGGCTGCTACTCTAAAACAAAAATCATGGTTTGCTTTCTTCTAGACCTCCTGCGGTTAGTGGGCACTTACGTTGATACAACTTGGGCAACCTTTTATTCTTTAGTTTAAATGTGCCTATTGTCAATAGCTGCACTGTTACCTATACCTAAAAAGGACTATGAATTTATACAAGTATACAAACACTGAATGGGCTGTGCACATTTTTTTTTTTTTGTTAGTTGCTTGCCACAGAAAAGTTGATATTTCTTAGCTCTGGTTACATAATAAGGAAAATCAAAAAAGTTTTCTTGTATGTCCAGAAATGTCATTGAGAATTATGTATGTACTCTTTTGCATAATGCTTCTCTTAATTGGCAGTGGGTGGATCTGAGTTGAAGTATATTTAATGCTGAAGTTATTTGAATTACATGTCTGAATAAATGCCAATGATACATTGTTCTTTAATAGTACGTTACGTAAATGTTCAGGACAACTGGCAGCCACAATATTACTTAAAGAATATATGTTTAAATATCCATTTTTCTTTTAATATAATTTTATCATAGCTGGTGGTCTGATGATGATAAAAACTTCTGACTAAGCCAAATATTAAAATATAGTTATGTTGCATTCTCCTCAAATTACCTTTGCCAGTTGGAAAGGTCATCTTCTGCATCGTAGATTAGTGTGGTTGCCATAGTTCCATTCTGTTCAAGTTGGAAAATTCATGTTCTATTAAAGTGACAGCAATCTAACTTTATAGATCAGAAGGCATATGTACTTAATCTTAATTAGAAAACAGAAGGGCTTTATTACACTGAATTGACATAATAACTTTCCGTTTGTCTTTGCAGGTCAGAAAGGTGTCTGGTATGAGTGATTTGGATCAGTGGGAGCCTGAGAGTGGTCACTCTAATTCAGAATCAAAAGCCTCAGATGGCTTCGCAATGCTATCAAATATCAATTTGTCAAGTTCTATTACATGCAGTGGTACTACAGATCTTGAAAAAACATTGGAAATTGTGCCAGCTATCCAGATGACATCAAGTGGAATAGACTCAGTTAGAGGCACAGAAGAACATATTCCTCCTGAACAAAGTGAGAATAACCTCTCAGAAAATATTGCTTGTCCGAAGGTTACATCTCCTGATAAAACACAAAATATGACTACTTCAAATGCACATGTAAACCAAGAGCATACAGAGGTGCCACCAGATGGTGAGGAAGTACCTGATCCTTATGTAATGAGTCTTCAAAATCTTCTGAAAAAGTCTAGGGAGTATATAGAGAGAGAGCAAACCAGACGTAGCTTAAGAAGTAATTCAAAAAGAAGTATTAATGAAAGTCTTTCAGATAAAGAAAATGATGCAGTTAAAACAAATCTCTCTGGGAAAGAGAGAGCGAGGTTTACAGGCAGGAACTGTACTCCTCTGACACTTGATAAACCAAGTCTTAATAAATCAAATATTCTTCTTCAAGGTGCCTCTGCCCAAGTAAATAGCACGCGTACATCAGCTTTACCCAGTTTTTCTAAAGTGGATATACCTACCAGAGCTGGAACACCCCCAGTTTTGGATTCGGATTCAGATGAAGAGTTTAAAAACACCTCTACCTTTGATAATGACAGTAGTATTGTCAGAAGCCTTACAGGTTCTTATGCCAAATTACCCAGCCCGGAGCCAAGTATGAGCCCTAAAATGCACCGAAGACGTCCAAGACCTTCATCAATGGGACACATAGTTATCAATAACCCTGTGAATGCCTATGAATTAAGCCCTATAAACAAGGGAAGAGCAATTGACTTGATCATACAAGATGCCACTGATCAAACCAATGCATCTGAACCTGTGCCAAAATTCACTGCTGACTTCACTGCAGTTTGTTCGAGCAAAGCTCATGTTGACAACACGAATTCTTCAGAGACTTCAAATCACATGTGTCAGCATTCCATTAGTCAACTAGAGAGCAAAGGAATGATGGTGTCTTCCATAATGGAGGGAAAGCTGGAAGGTAGAAGGCCATACAAAATGGACAGTACCACTTGTACTGCAACTCCAAAATTGCATGAGTCATATGCAGTCAGTCAGTCAATGGTGACTCAAAAGCTCGTAACTATGAATGGACTCAAGCCAGATAGTTTATTAGAAAACACCGAAAGTAATTCACCCGTGGAACTCAATAAATCTTATGATGTAGAAAATCCATCTCCATTACTGATACAAAGCCAGAATAAGCATCAGCAGATGGATACTCCAAATGTTTCTTCTGGAAATGAACAGTTTGTAGAAAATGGTCTTGAAAAAGTGAAACGTAGGCTTGATTTGGATATTGATAGTTCACAGAAAGAGAACAACCCATATGTTTTAACAGATGGAACAGAAGAACAAGAGAAGTGGAGGTTGCAAGACCGAAGATGCCCCATAGGATCTGTTTATTGTAACAAGAATGAAACCTCGGGCAGTAGTACTAATGGTGAGATAACATTTTCTGTAGTCAGCCTTTTTCCAAGTTGGAAAGTTACCTTTAGTTAGAAATTTCATTTTTAGAAAATAGGCCACTGTCTTTCATCTACACCTTAGTTTTTTGATTATTCCCCTAACTTGTGCATCATTTATGATAAAATGACAGGATACATTTCTGTATTTTTATTCCACTAAACGTTGAGTAAGGCCCTGTAGTAAACCAAGTTTTTCTGAAGGTTGCTATAGAATGACCAAAATGATCTTCCATAGATGAAAGTTGCCTCGTTAGAGGCAAAAGCCTTATACCTCCTACTTGATAATGAATGATATAGGAGTATGTGCTTAGACATTTTCATATAGCATATACCAGAAAAGGTATTCATTTTCTTGTTATATAAAACATTTTTTTATCTGATCTGCTTGCTCAAAATCACCATTTTCTGCCATAACCAGAGTCTTTCCTCTTTGTATTATAAAGTTTATTGATATTGTTCTATTGAAAATTGTTGTGTATATAATTAGATTAGAGAGATTTTAAAAAAAGAAAAATGAAAGGCCACTGAACAGAAATTAAACAATCATGCCAATAAAGGCGCTTGCTATATCTTGGTGGAACATAAACATGAAAGGAGGAAAGCTCAACTGAAAAATAATCCAAAGAAAATTTTACAAGAGCATGCATGGGTTTGTGGGGTGTGTTTTAAATATTCAGCCATTTTTAATCTGAAACCTCCAAAGAGACTGGAGAGATTCTAGCAGCACAGACTCACTGTGCATGTACGGGGACTCTTGTGAAATTTTTAATAACAGAAAGAAATTCTAAGGGAATTCTTGTGTGCCGGGGAAAGATCAGTAGGGCGCATGAGTATGGTGAGCAGGGCTATGGTAGAGCAGTTTTTTTGAGTTCTTAAAATGTAAGTAAACAGATGCACACTGCAAATAGAAACGTACATGCATTAAAATATTAGCTGCAAGTAACTTCAGTATTACCAGGATTGGTGGTGGTCCAGTTCAAGAATAAAAATGTCATGTATATGTCTGTTAATTTTTCTGTAATGAAGTCTGTAAAGAAATTATCAAAACTGAGTGGAATAAATGTTTTGTTCACTCAAGCAAGTAGTCATATTCTTTTCAGAGCTAGTCTCTGCATGTGACCGCTTGAATCTGGGATTGGTCAGTGCCATTTATACCATCCCATCCATAGATATGCTGATCTCACAAACATGAATATGAAATAAAAGAAAAATATTCTACTTCATGTTTTTGTGGCTATACCAACAGTGCTGTATAACACCCAGTGGAAAAATGTATTGAAAATGTGGAGGCTTGTTTATCTACCTTGCAGAACACTTAGAAAATGTAAGAATATAGGATTAACGCTTTATGATGCGTGTATTTTTTTTCTTTTCAGAAGAAGAGATTTTGAAAAATAAACTGTTGGCTTTTGAAGAAATGAGGAAGAGACTTGAAGAGCATCATGCACAACAACTATCCGTACTGATAGCTGAACAAGAGAGAGAACAGGAGAAATTACAGAAGGTGGGGGAACAAGATAGGAAAATGCTAACATGAGGTGTTTTAGGGTTAACTGCTCAACTTGCTATTTCAGTATAAGGAGCTGAAACAATATAATCTTTCTCTGAATGTCATACTCAAGATGGATATTTGTAATAAATCTGTCTGAATTTGTGGAAGCTCTTTGAAAAATATGATTGTGTGAAACCTTCTCTGAGCTTCCATTTTGGTCTGGCTAGCAGCATTTAGAGCACTGAGAAAACTCATGCGACAAAAACAGGAGGCTTAGGACTATTCTCTGATTTAGTATAGAGATGAAAGGGTATTCGCAGGAGAGAGATGTATAATAGATGTATGCTTTTGTATCAAACTGCAAAAGGCAAGAGATGCAATGGGGACTTAGACATCCTGGAAAAGCTAGACAATTACTGCACAGTCACATATTGACTTACATAACATCTTCGTGATCTATTAAAATAGCCAAAAGGGATAGGAAGCCAGGTGTGTATATTATTTGGGAAAGGCTGAGCTCTCCTGGGTTTCTTACAGTATATTTATTCAGCACATCTGTTTTAAGTGCAATTACCGTATATACTCGTTCTATGTACTCATTCATTAGCCTGTTAGTTTATAAGCTGACCCCCAAGATGGATAGGTAAAAATAGTAAAAACTGTATGACCCTTTCATAAGCCGACCCTATATTTCAGGGGTTGGTAAACTTTGGCTCCCGGCTCATCAGGGTAAGCTGCTGGCGGGTTGGGACGTTTTGTTTACCTGGAGCGTTCACAGGCATGGAGCCCCTCAGCTCCCTGTGGCCGTGGTTTGCCGTTCCCAGCCAATGGGAACGGCGAACCACTGCCACAGGGAACAGAGGGGCTCCATCCCTGCAGACACTCCAGGTAAATAAAACGACAGTGTATTAGATATTCAATTCAGTGATTTGATAGAGTTTTAAATCATCAGATTTTGGTGTAGACCCGTTTATAAGCCGACCCCCGCTCTTTGATGCGTCACTTTTTTACCAAAAATATGCGGCCTATGAACGAGTATATACGATATACTGTTTGTTACATAGAGATTAATGGAAATTAAGATGCCTTTAGAATCATAGAATATCAGGGTTGGAAGGGACCTCAGGAGGTCATCTAGTCCAACCCCCTGCTTAAAGCAGGACCAATCCACAAGTTTTTGCCCCAGATCCCTAAATGGCCCCCTCAAGGATTGAACTCACAACCCTAGATCAGTGATTTTTCAACCTGTGGTCTGTGGACACATGGGGGTCCACAGCCTATACCTAAGATTTCCAAAATGGTCTGCACCTCCATTCAAAAATGTTTAGGGGTCCGCAAATGGGAAAAAAGATTGAAAACTGCTGCTTTAGATAGTAGTTAAACTGCCTATGTTGTATTGAAGCTTATGCCAAGATACAATTAATTGCTTGCTCAAAATGTATTTAAATTCCATTACGTAGAATCAAAGATCTGGTTTATTTCAGACTTTTAATCTGCAGGAGATAGAAGAGCAGGAGAGAAGGTTAAAAGGAAAGAAGAGTGCTACAGCAGACATAGAAATACCCAAAATGACCATTAGCAGTGGGATGGAACTGGAATGGAGAAAAATAAGCGAAAGTGGCTTGCTGGAAACAATGCTGACTCAAGTGGAGACAATCCATAACACAAACTCGAATAGCACTGGTAAAAGTAGGGGGCAAATAATTATTAAAAGCTTACTGGGCACTTTAAAGCGGAATATACAAAATGTACTGGCTTGTTCATGGTATTGATGATGGCAGCATCTCCGCTTCTTCACTGGTTGGAATCCAGTCTAGGCAGGAAGTACTGAAAGTTAGCACCTTACAGCTGTTTAGCAGTCTTTGTAAAATGTATTAGTGGTCTTAGCAGGCTTGTGTCCACTTTGCAGGATCAGAAACTACTACTGTAATAAAATTCTGAAAATATCTTCCTTGGTCATATGCCTTTTGGATAAGATCTGGTACAGTATCATTTTACTATCTGACATGCCATCTATTGGGGACTTTTTCACACACTAGCATAGTGGTGGACCCTTTCCCACTTTGATTAGGATATTTCTGCATTTTGAACAAGCATACGTGACATAAGAATATGGTGCATACAACACAAGGGAAAATGCTGGCAGCAATTTTAGTCCAGTGTATATCCCGATGTAAAGTAAATTCAAGAAAGATTTGGTTTTAATAAAGAATGTTAGCTGCTATCTCTAAGGTGCCACAAGTACTCCTGTTGTTTATTTGGTTTCATAGAATATCTCTGTACATTTTAAAAAAAAAATTGCAGATGTCATAAAACTGTGTGTGTGTAACTGGTGTATGACATGTAAGTATTTGAATAGTAGTTTGTGTGCACAGCCTTCCTGTTTAGTACTCATTTGTTTAATCATCCATTCTCTTTTCATATAGGTTTTGCCAACACTACCATACCCAGTAGTTTTGGTTCAACAAATGAAGCTCCATTCTACCTCTGGGGACCATCTGGTAGTGGAATGTCAAAAATATCAGCATCCAGGCTTATTAGGGCCAAAACCAGGTGGTCTCAGGTGTGAAAATTAAATTGATTTAAACTTTTCTCCCTTTTATTTATTTACTTACTTACCTACTTAATTTTTATTTGCTTAACCATGTAATTCTTTCAGAACAACTGCTACTGCAGGTATGCATTAATAACTTCCAATGCAAAACTACTAGTTGATCCACAGTTTTTAGATGGATTTGTACTAGCAGACAAAAGAAGAGAACAGAACAATATTTTTCTCATTACAGTACAGGCAAACTAATCATGTAACCACATCTTTATTCTGTTAACCAAATTAATACTGGGGAGTTCTGGCTAGCCAAAGTGTATTTGGCAAAATTTAATACCTGGCTGTTAATACAAGATAGGTGCACAGACAGTTTTGTTAAACAAGTTGCAATCAATTTAATTTAATTTATTTTGAGAAATTAAAATTCAGAACTTTTATTGGAGTTGATATTAAAGCAAAGAAAATCTCTTAATTTTAATCTCTTTTTATCTCTTAAAAGGCCTTCAGTCCAGAGATGCAAATGAAGTTCAGTAAGATCACTGCCTTGGCAAAGGGATTTCTGACTCGTAGGCTCATGCAAACAGAAAAATTGAAATATCTTAGGCAAACCGTAAAAGTAAGGAGATAACTGTAAAGATGCTTGCTTTATGCATTTCCCCCCACCCCCCTCCTGTTGGTTTCTTCTACTTCCTTTCAGGTGACAAATTAGATCTAGACTTTTTGCCAGAGCACAAAATTCATTTTACTTTCAGGATTAACTAGTGAAGTTTACTTCATAAGTAGTATAGCTCTATCGTTTTTAGAGAATGAATTAACTACCCAAAACATAGTTGTTAATTATTGCATGCTGTGTGCATACCACTTTTTTATAGTGTCTCAATAGTACCTTTTCTTGTGCTTTTTTTGAAGTGACCTATAAACCATTCTAATACAGACTGAAGTTGGATAATTGTTTCTTAGATATATTCTTAATATATCTAGTGTGCAAACTTTTAGTTGAAATGAACCTTGCATGGCAGAATATACCTTATTCCAACTTTCATATCTGCTGTTTTAAAACTTTTTAAAATCTAACTATATGTTTCCTGGATCCTGAGTTAGTACGGAGGTTTCCTGTGTCAAACTTATGCTGTGATTTTGCAGCTTCCTAAATATTCGAATAGTTAAATGCTAAAATTAGGGTCATCAAAGGTATTCTTTTAATGTCTATCTGTCCCTGATTAATTTCATATGAGGAGAGGAAGCTAAGGACAAGGGAGTGAGAAGGGAAAAGAGAGATGAGTGATTTACCCCTGTCACTGCTGTTGCTCAGAAAAACAGCAGTAGGAAAAGCTGGTGAAGTGGAATGCCATCTCCATGAATTTGAATATTTCTTAGGTCTAAGGTGTAGATTTAGTATTAGTTGCTCCCGTACAGCACAATTGTGGAGAATGGTGTTTGTGTGTAGATACAAAGTAAAAGATGTTGAATAGGATACGGTGTATAGGGGAACCCAATCTTGCAATAGTGAGAATGCTAAGTTACTTCTGCTTTGTTACAGGAGTAAGGCCAAGGAGGAGATCGTCTAAGTGCCCCATTTTTCTTTTAGAGGATTACGGTTAAATCCATGTCTGTTTAGCTACCCACCACTCTCTGCCAACACTATCCTTTTCCTCTGAACTTTTGAGATTAAGGAAGCAGATGTATAAATGGTTTGAGATTTACTTCCACTCAGTGTGAAAGATTATGTATTACACTTAATCTTTCTTTTTATTTTTTAGGATACTATGGAGTTCATAAAAATTTTTCAGTCTGAAGCTCCCTTAAAGAGAGGAACTGTTTCGGTGCAAGATGCATCCCTACAAGAAAGAGTGATGGCTCAAGTAATGTATATTCTAAGCTTTTCTTTTATAATTACTCCATCATTGTAAAAGAGAGAAATTATTTATCTCTGACAGAGATATCTGAAGATTTCAGAGGTCAATATCTGAAATAATTTTAACTATGGCCATTTTGTACCGACACAGAGGGTTTTAAAATTTAGTTTCTCCAAGAAAGCCTCATGGAAGCTTTGACTTATTTCAGCTGCGAGCTGCGCTGTATGACATCCATGATATATTCTTTATAATGGAAGTATCTGAAAGAATGCATATCCTGCGTCATGATCGTGAAGTTCGCAAAGAGAAAATGCTGAGGCAAATGGTATGTTCCAAGTTTTTATCCAGTAAGAAACACTTAAAACTAGGAACATTTATACTTTTGTCACAAGTTAAATATCTGTTGTTAGTGATTGGAATAAGATACAGATTTTTTTTTTTCCCCTGACCCAGTAAGAAATATAAACCTTAGCTTTTCAAAACAATCTTCCTGATAATTCTGTGGCTTTAGCTGTGGTGCTCCAGTAGTTAAACTTGTTCAGAAAGACTCCAGTCTACAGTAGGGACTTGGTGCCTGAATGCTTCCAAAGTGTGTGTGTCTGTGTGTGAGAGAGAGAGAGAGAGATGATGGAATTAATTTGATATCAAGAGAAAAGGTACACATAAAACTTTTTTTATTGGTTTTGTTATTTTAAATTAAAGTTTGGAATGTTAAAAGCTACATCACCAAGTAAACTAAAAAGAGCTGCATTAAATCTTTTAAAGCGGATTTTATAATGAAAAGTGCCAATCTTTTAATTAAGGTGGGTCAGATGGGGCAACTGTAATAAAAGTAGTAACAAATATTAGTATCCACTACTGTGTTTCTGTAGGCTAAAATAAAGACTCCACGAGAGAGAGTGACACTTTCGACAGCTACGCAGAAGTCTCTGGATAGGAAGAAGTACATGAAGTATGTATGTATTTAATATTTTTACTAGAGAGAATTGGAACGAAGGGAGTTTTACTTTGAATACAGCTGAATCTTTTAGCAAAATAGTTTCTTACAGATTTTGGAAGTCTCATATTTGCTAGAAAGACTTTTTTATATGTATGATTCCCTTTTACATAAGGGTATAGAATTCTATTTCTTTATAATGGCATTTTTTTATATAGACAATATATATTTGTTCCCATGCTGAAAACAACATAAACACTCCTCATCTTGTTCTCTGTACCTACTGACTGTTCTCTAATTCACTCTGAAGTCTGATCTCCAGAATCATGGTTTACGTTTATCATTGTCCAAATACCCTCTGTATTTGGCTGTAACAACTCAAGTGAATCACATTACTGCAGTTAATGGTGCTGGTGACATAAGTAGGTGACATTCCTGCTGTTAGCAGTAATGACCCAATGCCACACCATGGTTATAGGGGACTCTCTTCCATGTGAGATGCCATCCTTTGGATAAGGTAAAATTTGCCTGCTTGTAGCCAATAAAATCCATAACTATTTTTGAAAAGATTAGTGGTTGCCCCACTCCCGTGACAAAATTCAATATAGGTAGCTGCATCCTGCCTACAAAAATTTCCTCTAGTTCTCAGTTGATCTGATATAATCTTCACTCTGTCCTGAGCTATGTGTAATGTCGCTGTGTGCTGTTAAGATGCTGTTTCAGTGATGAGTGAAGTGACTCCTGTGTGACTAGTCTGTAGTTGGTTTGCAAAGTGTGAGTGCTGTATTTTTAAATTATTTTCATGGCTTTCTCCAAAATTAGCTGTGTATGATAACAAATGCATGCATGTTGGTAGGAGTGCCTTATGGCGTAATGGAGACAATTGCTTCTGTTTGTGTTGCAGTTGGAAAGTGTAGTTTGTACTGTACATAATTTTGCCAAAATAGTGGCAGTATTACTTAGGTGGCTTCCTTTTATTTTTCTAGCTTCTTGTCTGAAAATTTTTATAATTTTTTCTTAAGAAATGTTTAAAAAAATGTATTTGGATACTTAGACTTTTTTTTGTTTCATTAGGGCTTCAGAAATGGGAATGCCAAATAAAAAATTAATCCCAAAACAAAATACTCCTGAAGCAAGGTCAGTGAAAATGACTTGTTTGTAATTTACACTAAAATGTTAACTGTTTTACAATGCTAGGTCTATTGACTGTTTGCTTGCCATCAACTAGTCACCTATTGTCATTAGCCCTGTGCACTCTTCATTACCCCGGGGCAAACTATTATATGAACTTGCCTACAGTTAATAAATAGTACTTTTCCAGCTTTAGTTTTTCAAGATTAATATCCTCAAACAAGACCCTTCGTGTCTGTTTGTTTATTTCATTCAGTTCATCCTGTTCCCAAGTTTCTCAAGTGTTAGGTACAGTGGTAGCATCTTTAAGCAAATGCTTGACGCTGTTTTTGAAACAGTATGATATTGTTCTTTTCACTTCCCCAGACATGAACCTTCATGTAGCGAGCTGTAGAAACTTGTCAAAATGGGGGTTATTTAAGAAGATCCTCAAGCTTCAGTAGCATTCTCGCCTCTAGATTGTAAAGAGACAGGTTCATGTCTCATACCTGGCCTATTTTATACTCTGTATTAATAAACTAGTACTGAACTGTTAAAGGTGCTGCCTTCCAGATAACGTCTGTCTACACTAGAGAATATTGGCTAATACCAGTTCAGATGCTCAGAATGCTTGTAAAATAGCATGCAGTGTTTCACAGATATGCCCTCTACTGGTATGATACCATCATCTTTGAGCAAATCTTAAAAATAGCTTTGCCCACTTAATTTCAAACCGTGTCAGTGCGAGTTTGATCGGAAACCTGAAGCACTGCAGCTGCACTCTTTCAGTTGGGCCTCACAGGACAATCCCATGACGACAACTAAGAGCCATTGGTCATGTCATTCCCAAACAAACATAGTTATATACAAAATTTAATGTAAAAAATTACAAAAATAATAAAAGCAAGATCTGTCTTCCCAAGGACCAACGTATGAAGTTGGTGATGCTATTTATTGTGAACCCCAGGCAACTCTGAGCAGCAGGTGCAGGGGCAAGTTATGGCCTCTGCCATGGCACGTGTGTAGTTCTGCCCCCACAATGTGTGAGTGTTGATCTACAAGCAGAAGCAAATAATTCAAATAAACCACTGGTGGAGGGGCAGGAGGGCAGCATCATAGTAATCAGTGAAAATATTTATTACTTGTATGAACCTGCTCCAGGTTTCTTATCGGAAGTCTTGTGATAAGTACCACAACTCAGAGCCACAGCAAATGTTGGAGGTGGTGCTGTGTGTGGGTTCACTATACCAGGGAAATAAGTGTATGCACACACAACTGTTGCAATAACAGTTGGCGCTAGAAATGCGTAGCAGCTATGTTTCTAAATTGAAACAGTTCAGTCCTTTAGTATAGACACCTGTAAAATAGATTCCTTCTTTCTGTCTCTGAAGGCTATTTCAGTGCTTTTCTTGAGTTTTAATGGTTGACATGCATAACTGGATGCTCTCTGCATTAGCAACATGTAACCAAACACTATGCTGGCTTCTTTGGGATACTTGGAATGTGGAAGGCAATATATAAAAATAAAACTTGTTTAAAAACAAAATAAACAAAACTAATACAGATTTTGTTTTTAACAGAGTACTTCAGCCAAATCAAGGACAAAATACTCCAGTTCATAGGCTTCTTTGCAGGCAAGGGTAAGAGTACAGTATGTGTTTTAATGCACAACTTAAAGGTTGAAAGCAAATACACTATCTGAGTCAAATAATTTCCAAGTAAGATCTACATGCACAATGCAAATATTGTTCAAATGCAAAATGGCTAACTTACAATTCATGGTGAGACAGTTCTTAAATTTCCTAGCTTTTGTTTTTCTTATACTGTAAGGGAAAAAGTGCAGTGGTCTCATACTCTGTTTTTCATTTACACTGTGTTCTGACATCTGTATTTGTAACATTCATTCCATTAAGTTTTGCTTCCACTCACTGAAAATGAAATATAATTTTATAAGAAACATATACCTCCTAAATAATGCAACATGTACTCATTAGATCAGTTTCTTGAATAGAGTAGTAAGAAAAAAAGTGTGCATGGAGAGTTTCTCCTATAAATGTATATGCATAACTCCTAGTAATGTTAGTAGGAGTTTCACATGTGCAAGTTCTGGAAGAGACTCTACTGTATCACTTACAGTTGTTTTCATACCAAGAACAGTTTGATAGTGTGTTTCTTTATTGGATACAATCTTTGGATTTTAATGCAAGTGACTTATTAACTCTTTTATATTTAATTAGAACCCCTAAGACCTCAATGAAGGGGGTTGAGCAAAATAGAAAGAAGTCCTCAGAGAGCAGAGTGCCTAACAAGGCAACTTCAGGTGTGTAGAAAATGGGTTCTTGGATCTCTTTTTAAAACGAAGATATGAGTGAGTTACTAGTATCAAGAAAATTTAAATGGGATATCGTGTTTTCCTTGCTGCAGTAGCTTTGCTATAATGCACTTTTGACTAAATCAACCATCTTCCTATATATGTTTATAAAAACAAAAAATGTGAGTAACTTAAAAGTACATTTTCAAATTCTATAAAAGACATGTACAGTTTAAGATTACTGCTTAAATTCCTTCTCTCACCAAATGCCTGATTGCCAAAAATACGCAATGTTTAGTAGCATATGTAAAAACGCACTAATCATAAGAGACCTGCAGAACTAGAGTAGATAGATCTAGACTCTGACCTAGATATTTATATTTTTGTGCCATTTATTCCTATTTCTTAATATATGTAAGACTTGTCCTCAGAAACTAAAACTCAGAGGTCATGACATGGATTTTCAGAAAATTTACCATTAGGAATATTATATGAATTTCCTACTTTAAAACATCTTGTAGGATGCTATGCTGTACATTAGATATTAACAAAGAAGATTTATGACCCTTTTTCCTCTGATATACCCAACGCTGTGCATGACAGTTTTAGATGAGGGGTAGTCCAAGTTCCAGATATGGAGTTTAATAGTTTGTTTATCTATTAATAGAAAGGGCTTTGGATGGAATGCCTAGCTATTCATAGATGTGGTTTTGTCCATTCCATGCCTTAACAAAACATTAGTGAAGCAAACATTTTCTGATACTTTTCCACTTTAAAACTTGAATGTAAACAGTTGTGATTGATTAAAACTAAGTAAAATCTTTTTACTCAGTTGGTCTTTGTCATCTATTACAGAAATATGATTTAAGAACTTAATTCATGTAACTCACTTCTAAAATTAATGCATTTGAATGGTTGGGTACCAATGAAAAATTAGGATCATCTGGGATCCTATTAAGGAAGGAGAACCATAATTTTTTGGGATGCAACAAGTGAGCCATAGTACTCTGTATGATTTTTCTATCCAATCTTCTTGTTGTATATAGGGGAAAAATTCAAACTCCCCACCCACTGCTCAGATACTATTTAGCTAATGAGAGCTGACAAAAACACAGGCCAAGGTAGGCAGGAATTGTTCAAACCTGTAAGGTCACTCAATTAAAATTACAGAAACCACGCTCTGAGGAGTCAATGTATTCTGGCCTGCTTGCTTTAGCTAATCGTAACTTGGATATCGTGACATTTTGATACTCAGCAGTGAAAATAATCCCATTTATGATAATGGCTCCAAATTTTGTCTGGCCTGCCTTCATGGCCCTTTGATGAATTGCTGTAAAATTACTGAATGTCTCATAATAGCTATTTTGAACTTCTGACAGTTGTTTCTAACTGGCTGTATGGAGGTGTGGCTTAGTTATGCTACATAACTAATCTCCTTATTTCATCTAGAGTGTTTGAGCATCAATGTTTCCATGACATTTGTAGTATCAGCACCTCCATGTTCTTCCAAATACAAATAATAAATCAGGCAATATCCATCTGTACTAACTTAACAGCAGTGCACTGTGAGATCATTATCTGGAAGAAGCCCTAACAAGTGTAAAAGAGATAATCTGAATATTTGTGCAGTATTAAAAAAGCTTAAACTTGAATTCATACATGTAAATAAAACTTGCATTATGTACATGTTCAAACTAAATTGAATAGATTACCAAATTATTTACAGAATAATGAATTATTCAATTATAAAAAAACCCACCTTGAGTTTGGAATATTCCAAACTGTTTTCAAAAGATGCACTGTAAACTGTTTAATGTGGGCGAGGCAACAAATTGTTTCCAGGGAGTGGTCATGCCCAAATAACTACAATCTTAAAAAAAAAACAACTGAAAGCTAAACAAATTCATGTATGTTCTTTTATTTTATCTTACATTTGTGAGTGTGCTCCTGAAAATGAAGACTCAGCACTGGCTTGGTGTAGGCATATTTCTTTCCATAACTCTGCTAGTGCATGTCAGTACTGACCTACAACACCTCTGCTGTTTTAGTTTTTGACATTCCTTAAGCATAGACTGAAAATGACATGGTGGGTTTGTTGGGTTTAGAATGTGGCAATCAGACTTAATCTTACTTCTGAGCCAATCAGAACTTGAATGCCTATCACTAGAAGTGAAATGCTCATGTACCAACCCATCTACTCTTTCTTCCTCTTTTTTTTTTTTCTCTGACTGTCATTTGAAATTTCATCTCCAAAGCTTGGTCTTCCTCTCTCAATTACAACCATTGATTGAATATCTTCTCCCCTCTAGTACACAAAATAATTTTTCATTTAGGACCACTAATTGAACACTTCTGTTTTTGTGTTCTTCTTTTGCCTTTAATATTGAGCTTTGGAACAAAGGTGAATTTCAAATTAAGTGTCTATGCCTTTTGCTAGTGAGTTTAACTCCTCTAATTCTGGATCTACGTGCCCACTTCTATCTTAGTTAAGAGAGGAGGTTTTTTTGTTTTGTTTTTTTTTAAACTGGAACATCTAAACATACTGGGCATGTTTTGAAATCTAGACTTGCACTTCTGCTGAACATAGCTGGTACACTTGACAGCAGAGAAACAATAAATAGCTTTTACTTTTTCCATCAACTATGTAGGTTGGGAGTATAGACTAAAAGCCAAAACCTTAAGGAAATGTCCTATAGAAATTACTAGAAAAGGAGAAACTTTTTGTAGTTTAGTTTTTGCAGTTCTCCAACTACCACATACACAGACATTAATATAGAATTGTATCACTTGTATATATCCCTTGAATTCTATACAGGGTTAAACTATAAAAAGATGAATTTGTAATAAATTCTGTGGACTCGTACTAAATTTCTATATAGCCCTATTGGTTTCATTCCTACTGAATTCTATAAGACTTTTCCATAAGGATAGGTAAAATAATCTTTCTATATACTCTGTTTCTCTCTCATACACTCATGGCTATTCTTAATTGTTTTGTAAATTGATTTTAATGGGAAATAAGACTGCTTTTTGTTTTTTAAAGGTAAAATCCAGATCATTGGTGAATATATTCAAAACTGTCAGTTTATTTCCTGTAGGTAGGCTTTGATCCATGTAGTGTGCACATGAGGGTTGAGAGAGTAGTGTTGTGGCACTGATAAGGCACCATGTTCATCAGCCCTGTTACTTCATCTTATTGGACCATGGGTAAGCTGAGGGGTGCAGGCATTGCACGTTGCTGGGTCGGCAAGAACATTTTTATGATGAGCTGTGAGGGATACTGATGTGGTAAGACCTTTAGAATTTCCGAAGCTGCCTTGCTGTGTTTCTTCTAAGTGCAGCTCTTAAGCGCCTATATTTACCCACTTTTCCTGGCTGCCAGTAGGAGTAACAGAACATCCTAAAAATAGCATCTACTCCCATCATCCTGTTGGATTGCATGCAAGTACCTAAGACCTGGCCTTTCTCCACTCCCCTTCCCACCCTTTCATCTCACTGCTGAGCACTGTGCATATTTCACTACACAGGTGTCTGGAAAATGTGGTCTAGCCCTTTGCCCAGTAGCCTGCAACAACTGAGCCGTTAATCTTGAAACATGCTTGTTCCCAGCATGATAGAATTCTTCCAGATTCACAGAATTGAGATATCTCCCTTTGGAGAGGCATAAGCCAAAATGTGACTCAGATCCTTAGTATAAGAAGAACTCTGTTTGATGGCTTATATATACTTATAATATATACAGTACTTAAATTCTGGTTATGAATTTCAACTCAGAGACCTCTAATAAGTTATCTCCTGAAAAGACAGTTCAACTTTGTTAGGATTTGAGTATTCTCTGACTTGTATATTTTCCCTCTCTTTGTTCTAGTCTATTTAAGTCTATAGCCTCCTTCTTGACATTGATGTAACTCCTTAGGTAGTTTTTCTATATACATTAGCGCTAAAGGGAAAACATACCCTCTTAGTGTATGTCCACCTCACCTGTTCCTATAGTAAAATCTGTTAGAGGAGCTTTGGGGAGGAAATCTCCAAGAGGATCTCTTCAGAGTTCCTTCTTTTGTTTGTTTGGTGGTGGTGAGAGAAGGGTTTGCCTCCTCACCCCCTTGAAATAAACTGGATGATGTTGCAGGAAGCCAAGGCTATCTTCATGAAGGTGCTCTATTTTTCCATCCCCTCCCTCATATCCATTGGAGCTATGCTACCAGGATGACCACTCGTCTGCAGCTGCCTTGGTGAAAGTGGGGTAGAAGGGAGAGTTGATTTGTGGAAACTAAAATAGAGCCATTGGGAGACGAATGTGCACCTTGCTCCTGATCTACCAACTGTTTCCTTCTGACCTGCTCAGGCTTCGCTCCTCACCCTGTGTGGACTCCATAGGGTGGGGTGAAAGGGATGCTGTGGAGGGGCTGAACCCCCATTCCCTTTTACATGCAGAGAGTTTCCTCTGTGCATGGATATTTGGGGGTGGGGGAGATCAGGCCAATAAATAACTTACTGAAATACTACAATTAAAATGTAAGATGCTAATGTATTTAGGTTGTGTATTTATGCTTTGCATTGTTCTTGCTCAGTCTGTCTTTCTTGGGTGGTTCTTAAGATACTTCTGCCTTTGAGGGTGGGAGTTAGGGTGGTGAGAAAGACTGAGTTTTTTATATTTGTCTTATAGGGATGTAATATAGTAAAATGACGGTAGATATTCATTGTATAATAGTGAAGAGTTAGGCAGTTTAGAAGAGTTAAATGATCCATAGTAGCTTAAAATGCTTAGCTAATTTTATGTAATCAAGTTTTATAGTACAATATAGAAACTGCCATCGTTTCAAGTTTTCTAATCTTTTTAAAATTTATATATTGCAGTTATAGGTGTTTTGGAGTAGCAGGAAAGCAAGGGGAACACTTACTGAGGAAGAAAATGCTATAATGTATAGTTATTTACAAGCCTTTTTACAACTCGAATAACCTGTTTTATTCATTTTAAGGTATTTGAGATATAGAATTATGAAAAATATTAATTTTAAAATACATCTATTTAAAAGCATATTTGAACAAGTTTGTGTATTCCTGTCCTTACATTTTTCAGTGTTTATTGGACAATTTTTTTATAAAAAGAACAGTTACAATCACAGAATGTTAACTTTTTGTTTCTGCTTTATTTTAAGGAGTATATGCAGGAAGAATCCAAAGAAAGAAGCCAAATGTTGTGACAATTTAAGACGACAGCACTCACTCGGATGAAAAAAAAAAAGGCTATTTTAATGCAATAGTCTCTTCACCATTGGTTCAGATCTTGCATCTCCTATATGTATGCTTTGAATTGACAAACGTACACACTTAACATAACATTTTGCATATTTTAAGGACATACAGTAGATTTTTATGGAATGATGTTAAAGTAATGGAGAAGGCTACAAATAAGTTCATTTCTTATACTCATGAAAATTGCATGGTACAAACCTGTTAGGTTTTCAGATTACTGCATACATATGTCCACATTCAAAAAGCTTTGCTATAGAGAAGAATATAGTGCAACATTATGTTTGTTTGTATCTTTTTGCCATCTCTCTGACTTATTCTTGTATCTGTCATGCACTTTTTTGTACTCTCGGAAATATATTTACAATTGCAGTTCAGACACGGTAGTCTGCATAACTGATTTCCTATATATGTACTTATTTTAGCCTTTTACCCTAAAGTTAGAGAAGTTACACAAAGAAAAGATAACTTATTCAACTGTAAAAATACTGTGTGTTTTTCCTCTGTGTATTTGTTTGAGAGCAGCATCGCTGAGTGTATCATCACATATGAATGTGTTAACCTGTCAATTTAAATACTAATGACTGATACTGTTAAACTCATTTCTGTTGACTGTGTTTCAGACATGGACCTGAATTAATTGCTGGCATAAATGTGCAATTCCATGTACATGAATGAAGTCGCCCCTGTTCACACGGGTGGTGAATTTAGGCCACTATGATGAAACATTCCAGGCAATTTTTCCTCCATACTGTTTACTGCATTTTCTAATTCCAAACTATATTTTGATCAAGATGAAATATAATTAAGATGTAGCAATTCTATGACACTGTGTACAAGAGTTCCAGAAGGAAAGACTTTGTTTGCCGCTTCAGACTTTAATTGTCCTCAGCAGTCATACAGATGACTGTTTCATACCATTATGTGTCTTACTGTTTTATTTTTGACATTCCTAGATCTACTTTATTGTCTAAACAAGTAACTTGGAACAGTTTTTTTTTTTAAATAAAAAATAATCTGTCATTAGTAATAGATCCAAGCACTGAAGCCATGCTTCCATGTTCTGAGTCCCTAAAACTTTGCAAGACTTAACCTCCAAAATACATGCTCCTGTTTGCCCCTGTCTTTTTGGCTATTTCAGCCATTATGAACATGCTTCTTTAAAGAGAGGCTGCTTAGTAATTTTAATCTTGATAATGAGCTTCTTTGAAACTTTCCTTGGTTTTCAAATAAAATAGTGAAAATCTTTCCCCTGTGTATATCCATCCTTAAAGGCAGGTATTATTCAGTCAATAGCATACTTATGTATCCTCACATCTTTAAGGGTGGTAGAGAGGAGGACTGCTTAAACAAAATAAAGGGTACATAATTAATAAAAATGTCAAGTTCTACTGATTCACTAGTATAAATTTGCTGTAACTCTTAACTTCAGTGCAGTTAATCCAGGTTGGCATTGGTATAACAGCAGACTTGACCCAAAATATTGTCAATATTCATTAAATATCTCAATATAAAAATTAAATAGGTGGAAGGAAAAATGCCTTAATACAAAAATGCATTTATGAATTAATAGAACTTTTTTGAGGATGGACTTAAACCTACAAGTTATGGTTTCCATCTACAAATCAGTACCTTATCCTGTACCTTTTGTTGCATTATTATAAGCAAATGTTACTTATCATGCAGTATTTTAAACTGAGCCAGACATATACTTGAAAAAGAGGCAATACTAATACAAAGAAATATTTAGAGGATTAACAGACTACTCAGTGGTTGTGTACTGTGCTCTTATTTGAAGGCTCTGAGGCAGATCCTCAGCTGGTGTTAATTTACACCAGCTGAAGACCTACACCTATCTGTTTAAAGGTTATTGTTCTTTAGTTTCCCACCATAATACAAAGACTTATTATGATAATCTGAACTTCTTGGATTCCTAGTAATTTTCAAAACGTTATTTTTGTTCTTAATTTTTGCATTACTCTACTGTTATCAGTCTTTTAGAGGAAAACATTTCAAGGGTAACAAAGAATGACAAGTGAAATGCATCCTATTTTATTAAGAATTCTAGACTACCTTGCAGTTGGCAACTTTAGACTGGCTTACTTGCTGCTGTATGTTAGTGCTAAAAATTGATTGTAGATGTTTTCTGTACTTAACTGGCATTTGAGGCAATACGTAAAAGTAGGCTTAGTCTAAATATTTATTTTAAAAATGAATGTTCAACTTTTGTTGAGGTTTCTTAACTAAACCTTTTTTACTTTAAGACTGTTTCAAAGTTTGTGTACTAAAATATCATTGCAAAAATTTTTTAACTTTCATAAGGCCTTCTTGACAAGTGCCAGAATTTTTTTGTAATTTGATGTATTTTTTATTTATTTATACATATTTAATTTTCAATTCACTTTATTTTTGTGGAATGTAATGTCGTCATTATTATAATATGAAGTGTATTTATTTTTTGTGCTTTAGTTCATTTTCACCAGTCTTGCCCCTTTCATTAAATATACTGCAAAATAAACTTTTTAATCTTTAAATATTTGCATTTTTTCTGGATTAAATGCATGAGATAAATTCAGGAGAAAGCAGACTTGAAATAATACAGGGCCAAGCACATCCAAATTATTTTGAAATCAGAGCTGAAATTTAAGAAGCAGCAACATTATAGCTTCACCAATTTGATATGACACTGCTTCCACAGTCCTGCATTCCTTTTGCACTTAGCTCCTATAAACTTCAGAGAGGATTCTGGTTGCTTAAGGGTCCAATCCTGCATTCTTTAAATTGCTGCTTGTTCTGAATGATTAATTACAAAATGTGGGAGAACAATGCAATATGAACAATATATATATATTTTATATTTAAAGCCAAAGACAAGACTTGCCTAGCTGTGTGGTATTCATGGTGAGCTTATGGTTTCCCTTCAGTGCTCTCTGGGCGGCGCTGTAACTCTGCCAACGAAGACATACCCTTAGAAAGTCGCTAAAAGTTATTTACATATTTTATAGACTGTGTGTGTTTGGGATATATTTTAGACTTTTTGTCTGGTGTTCTGCTACTTGTATCTTTTTCTGAGTTTTCATCACCCTGAATTTACCGTTATATTACAGCAGAGACTGATAGGACATAAATCACTAGATAGTCTTGCTTTCAGTGAACTATACCATTAGTGACTGATAACACTAATGACAAACATACTCCTTGAAAAGCCTTCATGCATCAAGCAATGCTAGTGTGTGTGTGAGAGAGAGGTGTGTATGACTGTAAACTGTTAGTTTCAGAGATTTTTTTATAATTATTGAAGTTTTAACAGGTTATTAATCATTTCCATGTAAGATACAACATGATCATTTACACTAGTGAGCTTGCTTTTTTGTTTGGAGAAACATTATGCAGTAATATAATCTGATTCAGAGATATTTTACATCGGATTGTTCTGAAAAGCTTTCAAGGGAAGTTATCAATAAGCAAGGAGAAGAGGCCTCCTTTCCCTATGATCTTTGTTGTTTTAGTACAATCCTATCTGTAAATAGTCAGTTTCCAACACAAACTTCAAGAAATCTTTGAAAAGTGACCCAAATTTCTCTTGTCACTTTCCCCACTAGTTTAGGTATGAATCAGAAAAAGACAAACATTGGCATACTCAAAACCACCCCCACCCACCCACCCCCTTGGATATTTTTTCTGATTCATACCTTTTTATTATTACTCTTTTTTTATCACTAAAGCAAGTGATATATAATGAAATACAGTCCTAAAGATAATATGTAAAATTACACATTAACAAACCACAGGGTATTTAACCTACACATAAATAATTTATTGCTAACAAATGGAAAAAGGTGCAAAAACAAATTAGAAAAGGAGTACTTGTGGCACTTTAGAGACTAACAAATTTATTTGAGCATAAGCTTCTGTGAGCTACAGCTCACTTCATCGGATGCTCAAATTTGTTAGTCTCTAAGGTGCCACAAGTACTCCTTTTCTTTTTGCGAATACAGACTAACACGGCTGCTACTCAAAAACAAATTAGTAATCGTTCATGTAGGTTTTTACTTAATGTGCCATGGGAAAAAAATCTTTGTCATTCTGAAGCTTAAACTAATGTGAGAGCAAAGAGTAAATCACAAAATTACAAAAGAGTAATTGATCAACATCTTTGCACTATTGGGAGTTAATATATCATTGAGGAAAAATCAGATTTGAAACGTAGATTAAAACAATTTAGCATGAAGGATATTGTCTCTTCTCCTGCTGTCCAAAATATGCAATATTGTTTAAGTGCAATATGTGGGATCCTGCAACCCTTTATGCATGTAAATAAAGTTACTTGTGTGTATTGCTCTGAAACATTAGGGATTAAATAGTTTTGCTTGTAGAATGCTGTTTTTGATGGACCAAAATACTAATTTAATATTGAAAACTCTTTATTCCTATAGGAATAGAGTATCCTATAGCTCCTGTGTAAAAGGGAGGTGGGGATCTAAATATACCTTTATCTCTGAATCTGATTAGTCAGATTTAGAGGAGGATAAGCAGTTGTTCCAGACAAATCTGAGGAGGAAAAATGTCCACCATTTCATAATCAGAAAATATATTATGTGTCTCCCACTATAAATACACAAATTACAAAAAGCCCCAGGACATTTGTCATCCATGAACCCAATAAAACATGCTAAATAAGGACTCCTGATTAACTTTGATGGATATTACTCAATAATTTAAACATCAGAGCAAATAACCAGATCTTTCTTTAAATTATTGATGTTCATGCAGTTTAAATGAAAATGGCTTTAATTGTATGCGTCTTAAAAAGGCTTCATGACAAAGTCAAGGACTGAACCTTGAAGTCAAGTAAAGAAAACAATATTGAAGGGACAGAAGATTGTGGTGGCGCATGTTAGTGGAATTTCTGTTCTAAGTAGGGAGAATTTTTAATAGAGGGGTATTACGGTCTTGCAGGAGCGACACCACAGTTAGGTTGCATCAGAATTTTCTGTTTTACACGGTCTGCATCTAGTGTCTCATCTTTTTTTCTGAACCCTTTTTTGGAAACATGCGATGGGGAACTTGAACCAAATTTCAGCCACTAATTAATGTGTGTGGAATGATCTCCAATATGTGTTTTCTATTAGCATGTTGTTGGATTTTTAGCAAGTTTGAGGAAACTGAAACACCAGAAAAGCACGATTTTTTTCCCCCCACACCGCACATTTGCTGCTTCCTGAGCATTAGCAGGGACTTCAGAGACAATCAGCCACTCATTATTCCTCCCTCTACTTTATTCAAATACTTGATGAGAATCATTGTTGCCTTGGTTGTCATAGCAATGGCTGCCTTGAATACTGATTTACCTCAGACTCCCCTAACATTAATATAAAAAGAGTCCAGGGAGGAGCTGGAAGGAAAGCAAACTAAGTTTGCATGAGCTCCTTTGGGTTTGTATAGCGGTAGGTCACACTGTTTCTTTTCAGAGGGTAACTTTTTTTTTTTTTTTTTTTAAGGAAAGTAAAAGTCACATAAAAAAAATACACAATTCCATTTCATGGATAGTTTATATTTTGTCCCAAATTGAAGACTATGACTTTCTGAGTATTTACCTTTTTTTTTTTTAAAAAGAGAGATTATGATTGAGTCCCTATCTAGAAGCTGCAGTAAATCTTATTTTTCCACTGCTGTGAAACCGTAACCATTAAACAAATGTTTTATTTAAATAGCACATACATAAACATTTTCTTTCTATAAAAAAAAAATAAGGAAACTTATAACCAAAATCTTTGTTTAATGTTAAAGTTTGCTCTGATCAATAAATTAAGCCATAAAAAATTAGAAAATACAAACTTAAGAATGAAAAAGGATTTAAAAGCTGCCAAGTCAGGCTGTAGTCAAATGGTAGCAGCAAAGTCAAGGTTAGATTATTATGCATATACAGAAGGGGGCTGAAATAAGGTTGCACAGGTACCATTCATTCTGGCATTTTTTAGTGTTTGACTTAGCAACTTTTTAAGCCTTGCCTTTGTATTTCTTAACTTTTTCATGGTTTAGTTTATTAGTGAAGAAAACCTTAAGTAACATTAAATAATGTTTTTTGTTTGGAAATAGATATAACAGTCAGGATGCCAGGGTTCCTTTCCAGCTTCTATGACTGGTTTGTTCTGTGATCTTAGGCAAGTCACTTAGTTTATGTATCCTAATTGTCAAAAATGAAGCATTTTATAATCATCATTGAAAGATGCTATACAAGTGTAAAATAGTATTAGATGTATTTTGCACATCAGAAAATATAAAATAAAATCTTACCATTCCCTATTACTAAGTCATAAACTCTTAAGACATAGAGTCAGTGATACCTGAATTTGTCTGGTTCATCTTAGATGATGATAGTTTTAAACATTTTTGCTGTTGATGTCATTTAAAACAATTATTTTAAGCACTAACTATAACAATTGAGGCCTGAGAATACCTTTTAAAGCACTGCAAAGGCTGTATTGAGCTGCATTCACCACTTCAGTTGGTGTCAGTGAGAGCTGCATATGTAGATCAAAAGCAGTACTCTATAAAATCTTATTTCACCCTCCACAGAAATACAGCCACTCCTGTGGCTGGGTGCTGCACCTGGCTAAGAGCACACACTAACTACACAATAGTTTTGGATAGGTGAAATAGATTGATCCTAATTAAAACTACAGGGTTAATTTTAAGAAGGCCGATTGAAATTATCCAAATTACACAATGACATCTAATTACTGTCTCATATTTGCCATGAGGGGGCTTCCATCATGCTCCTGGTCAAGAGCTGTGAGAAATGAGATGTGCCTCTGTACTCAGACATGTTCAGTTCACATGTCTTCTAGATGTCCTTTATGGTCACTTATGCCGCCACAGGACACGACAGTGGAATTTGCTTGGTGTAATGACAACAGCTACGACAGTTGTTAATCACTCGTCACCGACCCAACCATCTGTCCACCAGGTTTTGACCTGCCAAGGCACCTGTGGTCATCCTTGAACCGGTTTCAAACAGGACAGAGCAATTGTGTCCAATTTATTCAAATGGGGTTTCTCTAACAACTTGCAATGTAGATGAGGTCAATTTCAGATTATGTCACATATCCTTGATGAGTGCCTGCTGACTGACTTTGACAGTGGGCTACCGGCTCTTCACCTGGCTGATGCCAATGCTATCAAATGGCGGGGCACACTGCGCATACGCTGAGGAATTAGAGTGAGAAGAAAATTCTGCTTTCAGTTCTCCATGGTGGATCTTGACTAATATTCTGGTCTTTCTATATGTATGCAACTGCCGACATCTGAATATCAGAGTTGGGATCTTGCTTTGGTGTGGAGAAATAAAAGTTTTATCCTAACAGTGAAGAATAGCAATGTGGGGTGGCATGTAATCTAATCAGCCCTGGGGGAAATGATTGCAATTAGCTGAATAAATGGGAGTCAGTGAGTCTACAGGATTTGGGAGCCTGGGGCTATCAGTACATATGTACAGATAAGTGGTACTGTACAGTATTTCCTGATTAATCCATTGCTAACCAAATGGTCCATATTCACTGACATGAGTGCTATTTGACCTCACCAAAGCAGTGATCTGACCTGTTGCCCCAGGTTTCACTGACTGCCTGTGATAGACACTACATGCCAGGTCAAGGTTTCCCCATCACTGGGGAGGGGAACAACTTCATTCACATTTTCCCTTCCTGTGAGAGAGTTCACCCATCTAGAGCCTCCCCACACCTCAGTATGGGTGTGGAGGGGAGACCACATCACTGCCTGTGTGAGAATGAGACTTTGTGTGTGTATCCGTGCCTAGCAGGGCAAGGTGCCAGTTCCTCAGGTTGGGGAGTGTGAGATCCCTGCAGTGCATAGGGGATGTGTGAGGCCACTTTGTTGTGGAGAGGCTGGAAGAGGCTCACTCTGTATTGATCCCTAGTTGCATGGAAAGCTGCCTCAAGGTGCATGTGTGGGCTCCAAAAAGACCCCTTCAGGATGTCGAGGAAAGGGTGCCTGCAGTGTGTGGGGGGAGACATCTTCCTCCCCGAGGTGAGGCCAGTGCTTAATTTGTGCCAGGGCTGAGTCCTGGAACCTCTAGGCTTGGCAGTTCATACCCCTGGCACCTCTGCTTGCAATGTCAGTTATGAAAGTAAAAAAAATTGCTTGAGCCCCTAGCACCTCTTTCATTATAAATTAAACAGCGGGTTAGGCTCCCCCATCAGTGTGTGCGGTGGGGAAAGGAGCCTCCCCCCTGGGGCTAGCTCCTAGTATGAGTGGGGAGAGGTGTGTCACACACAGGGGTCGCCCCCCACCATGTGGGATGGGAAGAGGAGCCTTTTCCATGTGGTTAGTCCCCCCTCATGTGTGGGACAGGGGAGGAGCCTTTCCCATGTGGCTATCCCCCCAATATGAGTGGGGGAGGCCCCCTCAGTGTGTGGGGTGGGGGAGGTACCTTTCCCATGGGGCTAGCCTCCATCGATGTGTGGGGTGGGGGAGGAGCCTTTTCCCTGGGGTTAGCTGCCAACAGTGTGTGGGGCATGGGGAGGAGCCTTTCCTCAGGGGTTAGCCCCCCCGTATGTGGGGCAGGGGGAGGAGCCTCTCCCCAGGGGTTAGCCCCCTCAGTGTGTGGGGTGGGGGAGGAGCCTTTCCCTGGGGGGTAGCCGTTAGCCCCTGGGGTGTGCCTAGCGGGGCTGCGCTCTCTCACTTTAGGACACGGCGTCGGCGCGCGGGGCTTTGGCTGGCTCAGGAGTGCAGCAGCTGCCCCCCGGCTCAGCGAGAGCCATCCGCCGCCGTCGCGTGGGGCCTGCACCTTCCCTTTCCGGCTGCCCCGCACAATCATGGCAGCCTTGGCGGCGGGGCGGGGCGGGGCGAGCGGGGAGAGGGCGGTGAAAGACCCGGCCGGGGGGGGGGGGAGAAGAAGGAGGGTCACGTGACAAGGAAGCAAGATGGCTGCCTTCCCGTGGTAAGGCTGGGAGAAGCACGGGTAGAGGTGTCGGGAAGGGTCAGGGCTGAGTGAGGAGGGAGTCGAGTCAAGTCGAGCCGAGCCGGGCAGGTGGCGGAAGGCGGCAACGGGTCTGGACTCGCGTAGTCTGAGGTGGAGCAGTTCCGGCTGGGCTGGGCGGGAGCTGGTTCCTGGGGAAGGGTCCCTGATCTTCCCCTGTCTGGAGCCAACGGGCTAAAGCAGAGCCCGGCTACAGACTCCCGAGCGGGGTGGGCTGGGGACTTCCCTGTCCCCCAGCTTAAAGAAAAGAGGGTGAAAGGCACCTCTGCTCTGTCAGCCTGCCTAGTCTGTTCCCTGCTTCTCCGCTAACTCAGTCCGAAAGCCTAGTGCAAAACTGCAGTGGCCTTCCCCCAGGTGCGAAGCTCACCTGTTTCGGAGGTGCATGCAGTGGAGCTGCTGTAAAGTTTAATTCCCTCCTTTCCTACAATCTGTACCGGTAGCCCTGACCAAAGCTTTCTGTGCTGTAAGGGACTTCCACAGTAAAACAAATATCAAGAACAACACCGATAACTTCCTCCTTGGTTCAGGACTGCTGCTTTGGAAGGGGTCTAAAAGGAAGCCAGAAGCCTAAATGAAATAGCAGTAAGCTATTCAATTGTGGCAATGTTCTAGAAAGTTCATTTCTAATTTGGATACATGCACACATGTTCCTTCAGTGACAGTGCTTCTTTCAAATGCCCCCATGAAAAGACCCTTGAAATTATATTATCACAAGTCTGCAACTGAGACTATCTGAAAGAAGTTAAAAAAATATACTTGAACCTCACAGTAAAATCCTTCCTCTGAAGAAGGGGAGATACATTCAGATCTGTTTTAAGAATGTGGGATTGGTGTTACTTATTTGCATTTTTGTGAGAAGATGGGATAACCCCAAAGGAGTTGCTGTAGTTTGCTCTGTGATTCATGTAGGATATATAAAGGCTCCATGTGCTTTTTCCTCTCTGTAACCCTATATTTGTTTTTTCTTTGATGGTCTTACAAAATGCCAAATCACAGCAGTAGCATGGAGGTGCCTGGAAGGCACTGTGTTGAAACCTTTAAAAAAAATTACTGAAAAAAACACACCTGTGTGTAGGTTTGCACCAGTGTAGATGCAGGCATGTCAATGGAAGAATACATCTGTTGATGTAGCTACCATCAGATGATGTTTCTACACTGACAGAAAACCCCTTCTGTCCATGTAGGCAGCATCTGTACGATGCGGTTATATGCTGGCTGTATAGCCTCAACAGTCTGAACATACCCTAACTAAATAAGAGAGAACAGATGGACGCAAGCAGACAGGGGAGTACTAGGAAACAGTGAGCCTGTGTTGGTCAGCATGATAGGCAGTGGTATCAGCACGTTGGCAGCCTAACCATTATCAGGTTTTTTTTTTTTTGTAGGTATCAGGGCAAAATAGAATTTTGAGGAGGGATTTGAAGATGGATAATGAGGTAGCTTTGTGGGTGTACAGGTCTTCACAGGAGCGTGTTAGAGATGTCCTGTGAACAGAATTTCTTATGTACTGTCTTTAAAAATAAGCAAGAACAATCTAGGGCAGTCAGAATTTGGATCTAATTTGATTGTGTTGGATTTTATAATGTTTTTTTTTTTTTTTTTTTGAAAGAGAGGGATGGGGGGAGGAGAAAGAAGCCAGATAAAAATTCTGTTCCTCTTGTAGTGCAGTGGATGTCCCTATTGGTTCATGTTAGGTTACAAATTCTGCTTCTGTAGTAATATGAAATGTTTCTTTACTTCTGGAAAACTGAATGCAGAACTGAAGAAAATACTTAGGAAATAAGCTACGTAGTACAATTTCTGTTAGAGCAAGCAAGATAAGGAAATGATGAAATATTTTTTCTTTTGACAAGATAAAGAAAAATATGTGCAATAATTGTTTCCCTTCCTCATAAATTGCATGGCTGCTTGTAAATAAACTAATTCCTGATTTTGGAAGTCTTGCTTTCCTGAAGCTTTTGTTCCTTTAAATAATAAATTGAATTTATTCAGCTTTCAGATGGAGGCACAGCTTTTTCTGAAATGAAGGGGCACAATAAGATACCCAGTGTGCTATTTGCATCACTATTAAAATAGCTTTTCAAGATGCTTAAAAAATATAAATTGCCCTCTTTTAAAGTAAAAGGAGCTTGTTGCTTGAATGAATTTCATTCCAGGCTGAAACTTTCCATATAGTACTCACCCACATACTTTTTTAATAGTTTAATATCAAAATGAGACTTTGTAAATATTATGAGTGAGGAAAGAATATCAAATATTTGGCTTAAAGTCAGATATGTCCACAGGTGCCTCTTAAGATCCATTCTTGAAGTTTTTCTGTTAATACTTCTCGAATGCCCATTTCATTAGGGTTTTGTTAGCAATTTAATTACAGACCATTGTTTGGGGATAATAGCTAAACCAAAAAATAAATCTTGGATATTAGTCGAACAAAACTTTATTTTGTGAAAATTGCAAACAAGCTATTTTAAGGAAACGCTTGTGTTAAAATGTTACATACTTAGGGGAATATGCAGTAGAGACACCTGAGTCCAATTAAGGGCTCCCTGAGACCTTTACAAACTCCTTCTCTGGTGAAAAGAGGGAAAGGAGAGACAGGGCAGTGCAGGGCTAGTGGTATCAGGGAGAGTCTGCTCCAGGGTGGAGGGCTGCTCTCCTCCCTACAGGGGAAGCTATGTAACAGACTGTTTAGGGGAAGGACTGGCACCCCAGGGCCAATAACAAAGCCTCACAGGGTGGTAGGAAAAGGCATTCCCCTTTGTTTTGAGTTGGAACTGTGTTTTTTGTTGGGTGGAGGGGCACTCCTTGGGCTGGCACTGAGGCCTGCCAGAAAAGTATTGGGAAATAAACCCGCAAGTGGGAGAATAAATACAGTCCAGAGTGGGGCTGACTTACTCCATGCTCCCACCAGCAGAGGGGGAAACGCGGTACCCGCCGAGGTGGAGGAGGTGCATTGTCGCAATACATATAGAAATCCATTCCAATAAAAGGGGTGCCTTCCCAATAGACGTGGTTGCTGCTTTTCTTCCCTCATTGCTCTTCTAAGTGCCAGACTCAGGTAGAACAAGGCAACCTGCCTGTTATAGGGTATAGCCTGCATGTGGACATGGACCTTACGGTTTCCCAGAAGACTGGATCAGTCAGTCTGATTTCTGATGAAAGCTTGCTCCATAGTCATGAGCTTTCCACCAAGAATGGAAGGTTTAACCTTCTCTCTCTCCTTCCTCAGTGAATAAATAGAAGATAATATTAAACCAGTCGTGCACTCCCCCGAATATTAATTACCTTACAAGCGGTCTTGATCACTTAAAACAATGTAAATGTAAGTTTTAAAAAATGCTTACAGAATCAAACAGCTCACTTCGTGTACATGCATACACAGAGCAAATGGTGCCTTAAAATTTAGTTATAATACAATTGCCTTTAGGCTGAGACTGTTATGCCAAGCTTCAGCTGTCAAGGACTTTTTTTTAAAATGCTGTTTAGAAACCCCTATAAATGAGATGTAATGGAAATGCTGACAAAACTGTAAGTATAACAGTGTAATAGAAATGTTGTATTTCAGAGTAGCAGCCGTGTTAGTCTGTTTCCGCAAAAAGAACAGGAGTACTTGTGGCACCTTAGAAACTAACAAATTTATTAGAGCACAAGCTTTTGTGGGCTAGAGCCCACTTCATCGGATGCATAGAATGGAACATATAGTAAGAATATATATATACACACACATACAGAGAAGGTGGAAGTTGCCATACAAACTGTAAGAGGCTAATTAATTAAGATGAGCTATTATCAGCAGGAGAAAAAAAAAAGCTCCTTAATTAATTAGCCTCTTACAGTTTGTATGGCAACTTCCACCTTCTGTGTGTGTGTGTGTGTGTGTGTGTATATATAATGTTCCATTCTATGCATCCGATGAAGTGGGCTGTAGCCCACGAAAGCTTATGCTCTAATAAATTTGTTAGTCTCTAAGGCGCCACAAGTACTCCTGTTCTTTTTGAGAAATGTTATAATTAGGAGTCAGTAGAGAGTGTGGGGTACATATTTTCATACAAATTCTAATAAACCCATGAAGCAAGTGAACAAGGAGAGTCACTGAAGCATGGAACAATAGTAAATTCAAGAAAATGCTCATGTATAGTAAAGGCAGGAAATCGAAGATAATGAAAACAAAAGGAATAGGCACGTGGGTTTCACTGGACTCTTGTTCTTGCTCTGCTTGTATCTAATTAGGCTTCAAAGCTTCTCCACTGATCAGCACAGCTATGACTTTGTTCTGATTTCTTGTTACAGAATTGCAATAGCAAGAGTGCCACAAAGGTCTATCAGTTAAATAATAATTACGTAGTCTGATTCCTTTTTCACTTTGAAAAAGATTACCAGCAAAGTTGAGGGGAAGAAGTGGGGAGGCAGGGAGAAATTGGGGTTTTTGCCCTTTTAAAATATTTTGTTTCTTTCAGCTACTTTTTTACGCTAAGAAATTCAGATTCCTTTTAGACTAGAACACACTATAATGACGAGAAGAAAACTAGTGAAATAGTGACATTGCAAAATCCCAGAAAGTGAAAGTTGAGGGGGGAATTAATTTTTAGACACTGGCAGGATTTTCAAATGAGCTCAGTTCCTATTTAGGCACATTGTGCCCAAAGGAAGCTGATGACACTTAATACTTGGTGCCTAAATGGAAGCTTAGCTCTTGAAAATCTGGCTTTTTTGTTTGTTTTGTTTTTAGTTTTAAGGACTAGCGTTTTCGATAAAGGAAGCCTTTGTTCATTCAATACCCTTGCTGGTTCAATTAAGGCACCAGAGCTCCAGTAAACATCCTTGAGCTCTCCCAAAAGTCCTTCAGTAATAAAATGGAAGGCAAGTTGGGCATTCCTAATATTTCTAAAATTAAAATACAGTCAGGAAAATGTTCCAGGTAGAGTGGGCAGAGGGAAAGAAAACCTTTTCAAACCAGGTCTTGCTGATTGCTGCTACGATCCCTGTCTACACCAGCTCTATCACCACTGCTCTACTGTTGGAGCTGAATGTATGGTACCAGTGGTGGAAAATGTTTGCTGAAATGCCGAGTATAGACACTTCTAAGTCTCATGACGCTTCCGTGAGCTGAGTAGAACTATACCCACTTTGCATGTATGGAAACTGTTTTGCCCCCAAAGAAACAGTAACAGAGCTGGGAACTCAAACCAAGAATCTTTACTCTCAGTTCCATGCATGATCACTAGATCGTGCTAGTTAAAGGGTTTTCATTTGATGTATTACTGAATTTAAGAATATATTTGAGTATTTTTAAATATAACTCTTAGCTCTCCTTGATAGGTCTGTCCAGTCTCGGTATGGAAACTCCGGTTATATTTCTCTCCCCCACTTTAACGGCACACCTCAAAGATGAATTGTATTTCTAATTATAGTGAACGATTAATAGAAACTGGGATTAATAGTAAAATAGAATGGAGGAAAAACTATTAAGGTGTGACTGGAGTTAATATCTGCTGCTAAGCCTTTAAGGCAAAGCACTTGGAGTGCATTATCTATGTTGTTCTTCAAGTACAAGTCGTTTTCTTTTATGGAAGAAGGTCTGGTTTTGTCAACAGGCTAACAAGTCGGATTAAGAATAAAAACTGTAAAATATGAGTTTGCTGTAAATTATTTCTCTTAATAAAATACTTTCAGTAAGAATGGAAGCCTTTAGTACAATGACTTATTTCTTGTTCTTGCATTGCTGGTTATGTTCTTTCTTCCTCTTGTCAGCTGGCCACTGCAACTTTTAATTGTGAATACTGTGGAACAGCTGGATATTGATTCCTTTTGTAAATTACCTAATGGGTAAATTATTTGCTAATTCTGATCCTTTTGATGATTAAATTAAATGGTATGGAGGTGAATCCAACTGCTGTACTTTGAATTCAGAACAGTAACTGGCAGTTACCTCATTTCACAAGTGTACTGACCGGAAGTTTTTATTTAGAGTATAAGAGAGCAAAGTAGTCAAGTCAGTTTACAAATTAGCTTCTCATGCAAAGGGAAACCTTACATCATACAATTTGATTTACTTTCCAAAAGCGTATAAACATGTCTGCACCTATGCAAGTGTGATGTATAACTACATATTTACAGACTCTCAGGTACATATACAGTGATGCACCTATAAAACTTTTTCTTTATTCTTGCTTTTTAAGGCATGCAAGGTCTAGAAATTACACATCAGAGTTTGAATCATGCAGACTGGAGGCTGTACCTGTGGAATTTGGGGACTACCATCCACTGAAACCCATTACCGTAAGTTTCTTTTTGAGCCTTTGCAAATAACATCACTGTAAAGTGAAAACTACTGTTTCCTGCTGGCAACTAGAGGCAGTTCTGATTTTCTGTTGAATTTGTTAGAAGAAAAGTTTTGGTTTTAAAGTCACTGGCAGTAACAGTGAACTACGTTTTGGATGCTCCAGCTGCTTGCAGTTCCCACCATTTCTATAGTACTAGGAGTTTATGTTGCTATTTACACAGTACTGAAAGTCTTGATGTGTTATGCCAGAAAACGTCTCTTACTATTCAGAACAGCTCAAATCCCGCACAGCTTCTTGATTACTTATGAAATGTTTCATCATATATAAAAAGACCAGATTGGGACCAACTCATCACATTACCAGTAACCTGCCTAACTGCTCAATGTAGCACTTGTTGTTTTTGGGTTACCTCTAAACCAGCTGTGGTTTTAAAAACACTCTATGAAATATTGCAAGCATGCATGGGGCTCTACAAAACACATAAGAGGCAAGGTCCCTGCTTCAAAGAGGTTAGTTTAACTCTGGTGACTATGATACATGGGCAGCAGTTCAGACTCTGGAAGGTCAGTAGGGAGATCTGCATAGGAAAGCTTCTTGAAAGGAGCAGTCTTCAAGGGTGGATTTGAAAGACAAAAGGAAGGGTATTTGGTGCACAGGAAGTGGTAGGCTGTTTGAAGCTAAAGGAGTATCATGAAAGAAGGGATAAAAACAAGAGTGGGAGGAGGAAGCAAAGAACAGGTGGGGGAGAAAGAGCCTTTTGCTGCAGAAAATAGAAATAAAAATGGTAAAAGAATCTCTAAGTACCAGTATTATAGCTGAGGCACTCCTAGCAGAGAGAAAAAATGTGCTATTTGGAGAATCTGTGCTCTAGTAATGACAGGTTTCAGAGTAACAGCCGTGTTAGTCTGTATTCGCAAAAAGAAAAGGAGTACTTGTGGCACTTTAGAGACTAACCAATTTATTTGAGCATAAGCTTTCGTGAGCTACAGCTCACTTCATCGGATGCATACTGTGGAAAGTTTAGAAGATCTTATTATATACACACGAAGCATGAACAAATACCTCCTCCTATCCCACTCTCCTGCTGGTAATAGCTTATCTAAAGCGATCACTCTCCTTACAATGTGTATGATAATCAAGTTGGGCCATTTCCAGCACAAATCCAGGTTCTCTCACCCCATCCCACCCCCCACACCACACCACACACAAACTCACTCTTCTGCTGGTAATAGCTTATCTAAAGTGACCGGAATCACCTGATCAAGATCCTCTACAGCAAACAGGGAAAGATTAAGAATGAGCTCTCAAAAATGGATACTCTCATAAAGAACCAACCTTCCACACAAACTTCCTCGTGGCTGGATTTTACTAAAACTAGACAAGCCATTTACAACGCACACTTTGCTTCTCTACAAAAGAAAAAGGACACTAAACTTTCTAAACTACTACATGCTACAAGGGGCCACAGCAATGGTTCCCTCACCCCACCTAGCAATATTGTTAACCTATCCAACTATACTCTCAGCCCAGCAGAAGCAGCTGTTCTATCTCGGGGCATCTCCTTCTGCCCCTCCACCCCCACGAACATGATACAGTTCTGTGGTGACCTAGAATCCTATTTTCGACGTCTCCGTCTCAAGGAATATTTCCAAAATACCTCTGAACAACATACTAATCCACAGAGGTCTCCCTGCCAACACTACAGAAAGAGGGATTCTAGATGGACTCCTCCTGAAGGTCGAAACAGCAGACTGGACTTCTACATAGAGTGCTTCCGCCGACGTGCACAGGCTGAAATTGTGGAAAAGCAGCATCACTTGCCCCATAACCTCAGCCATGCGGAACGCAATGCCATCCACAGCCTCAGAAACAACTCTGACATCATAATCAAAAAGGCTGACAAAGGAGGTGCTGTTGTCATCATGAATAGGTCGGAATATGAACAAGAGGCTGCTCGGCAGCTCTCCAACACGAGTTTCTACAAGCCATTACCCTATGATCCCACTGAGAGTTACCAAAAGAAACTACAGCATTTGCTCAAGAAACTTCCTGAAAAAGCACAAGATCAAATCCGCACAGACACACCCCTGGAACCCCGACCTGGGATATTCTATCTACTACCCAAGATCCATAAACCTGGAAATCCTGGGCGCCCCATCATCTCAGGCATTGGCACCCTGACAGCAGGATTGTCTGGCTATGTAGACTCCCTCCTCAGGCCCTACGCTACTAGCACTCCCAGCTACCTTCGAGACACCACTGACTTCCTGAGGAAACTTCAATCCATCGGTGATCTTCCTGATAACACCATCCTGGCTACTATGGATGTAGAAGCCCTCTACACCAACATTCCACACAAAGATGGACTACAAGCTGTCAAGAACACTATCCCCGATAATGTCACGGCTAACCTGGTGGCTGAACTTTGTGACTTTGTCCTTACCCATAACTATTTCACATTTGGGGACAATGTATACCTTCAGATCAGCGGCACTGCTATGGGTACCCGCATGGCCCCACAGTATGCCAACATTTTTATGGCTGACTTAGAACAACGCTTCCTCAGCTCTCGTCCCCTAAAGCCCCTGCTCTACTTGCGCTATATTGATGACATCTTCATCATCTGGACCCATGGAAAAGAAGCCCTTGAGGAACTCCACCATGATTTCAACAATTTCCATCCCACCATCAACCTCAGCCTGGTCTAGTCCACACAAGAGATCCACTTCCTGGACACTACAGTGCTAATAAACAATGGCCACATAAACACCACCCTATACCGGAAACCTACTGACCGCTATTCCTACCTGCATGCCTCCAGCTTTCACCCTGACCACACCACACGATCCATCGTCTACAGCCAAGCTCTGCGATACAACCGCATTTGCTCCAACCCCTCAGACAGAGACAAACACCTACAAGATCTCTGTCAAGCTTTCTTACAACTACAGTACCCACCTGCAGAAGTAAAGAAACAGATTGATAGAGCCAGAAGAGTTCCCAGAAGTTACCTACTACAGGACAGGCCTAACAAAGAAAATAACAGAACGCCACTAGCGGTCACCTTCAGCCCCCAACTAAAACCCCTCCAACGCATTATTAAGGATCTACAACCTATCCTAAAGGATGACCCAACACTCTCACAAGTCTTGGGAGACAGGCCAGTCCTTGCCTACAGACAGCCCCGCAACCTGAAGCAAATACTCACCAACAACCACATACCACACAACAGAACCACTAACCCAAGAACTTATCCTTGCAACAAAGCCCGTTGCCAATTGTGCCCACATATCTATTCAGGGGACACCATCACAGGGCCTAATAACATCAGCCACACTATCAGAGGCTCGTTCACCTGCACATCCACCAATGTGATATATGCCATCATGTGCCAGCAATGCCCCTCTGCCATGTACATTGGTCAAACTGGACAGTCTCTACGTAAAAGAATAAATGGACACAAATCAGATGTCAAGAATTATAACATTCATAAACCAGTCGGAGAACACTTCAATCTCTCTGGTCACGCAATCACAGACATGAAGGTCGCTATCTTAAAACAAAAAAACTTCAAATCCAGACTCCAGCGAGAAACTGCTGAATTGGAATTCATTTGCAAATTGGATACTATTAATTTAGGCTTAAATAGAGACTGGGAGTTGCTAAGTCATTATGCAAGGTAGCCTGTTTCCTCTTGTTTTTTCCTACCCCCCCCCCCCTTGATGTTCTGGTTTAACTTGGATTTAAACTTGGAGAGTGGTCAGTTTAGATGAGCTATTACCAGCAGGAGAGTGAGTTTGTGTGTGTATGGGGGTGGGGGGGATGTGAGATAACCTGGATCTATGCAGGAAATAGCCCGACTTGATTATGTAAAGAGTTGTCACTTTGGATGGGCTAGCACCAGCAGGAGAGTGAATTTGTGTGGGGGGGTGGAGGGTGAGAAAACCTGGATTTGTGCTGGAAATGGCCCACCTGTTGATCACTTTAGATAAGCTATTACCAGCAGGACAGTGGGGTGGGAGGAGGTATTGTTTCATATTCTCTGTGTGTATATAAAGTCTGCTGCAGTTTCCACGGTATACATCTGATGAAGTGAGCTGTAGCTCACGAAAGCTCATGCTCAAATAAATTGGTTAGTCTCTAAGGTGCCACAAGTACTCCTTTTCTTTTTGCGAATACAGACTAACACGGCTGTTCCTCTGAAACCTGTAAGGAGAGTGGTCACTTTAGATAAGCTATTACCAGCAGGAGAGTGAGTTTGTGTGTGGTGTGGTGTGGGGGGTGGGATGGGGTGAGAGAACCTGGATTTGTGCTGGAAATGGCCCAACTTGATTATCATACACATTGTAAGGAGAGTGATCGCTTTAGATAAGCTATTACCAGCAGGAGAGTGGGATAGGAGGAGGTATTTGTTCATGCTTCGTGTGTATATAATAAGATCTTCTAAACTTTCCACAGTATGCATCCGATGAAGTGAGCTGTAGCTCACGAAAGCTTATGCTCAAATAAATTGGTTAGTCTCTAAGGTGCCACAAGTACTCCTTTTCTTTGTGCTCTAGTAAGTTATTAAAGTGGAAGTAGATCATTTAATTTTACAGTTGAACTTCTCCTTCAGGTTACTGAATCCAAGACCAAGAAAATGGGTCGGAAAGGAAGTACTTCCTCTACCTCCTCCTCTTCTTCCAGTTCAATGATAGACCCACTAAGCAGTGTGTTGGACGGTACTGATCCCTTGTCATTGTTCGCAGCAACAGCAGATCCAGTGGCTACTGCAGCTAACACGGTAAAGCTCAAGGTTAATTATCTCAAGTAGATTGAATAAAATAGACCTGCATAGAACTGATTCTTTGTGCTCTTGCAAGAGCTGTTTCAGTATAGAAAGTACCATATTAACTAATCAGAGAATTTCATTTACCTGTTTTCTTTTGCTTTAGCAGTTCTGGTAACGTTTGTGTTTTTTAATGTTGTAAATCTGTGCAAGGATCAGTAACACATGAAACACAGTAGGTCTTAAAATATCTGGTCACCTTTCTTTGTCTTCCTGGTATACATGAAGCTGAACACCTTGTTTGTGTTCCTCCTAGGATAGTACAAGAAAGAAACGTGATAAAGATGACAGCTTGGCTGTAGGAAGTGACTTTGAACCATGGTCAAGCAAACGTGGTGAAATCCTTGCTAGATACACGACGACTGAAAAACTCTCCATTGTAAGTGCGCTTCTTAATAATTTTGTGCAAGAACCTTAATAGACTATGGGTACTGTGAGGCTACAGTAATTGAGTACCTTGTGACTATTCCTTTTCTATGTAAACAAATTCAGTACATTTAATTTGCAATGAAGTGGAAAACCATCCCAGCAGCTCTAGCTTTTAAATATTCATAAAGAAGACTGGCTGATCTTTGGCCTGTAGTACTTGATTATTTTTAGAGAGCCCAAAAGTGTGCTAGCCACTTCCTAGAACACAAATAGAGACATGGTTCATGCCACGAAAAGCTTACAATCACACTTTATATCTCCATTAATTTATAGAATAAATAGCAGCACTGAAAATAATCAATCCACACTTTCTTAAATCATTTATAAATAAGTAAGTAGTTTGTAAATACATGCTTTCTAAAATGCTGTTGTTTCTCTGCAGAATCTGTATATGAGTTCTGAAAAAGGTGAGTAGTTTCTCTATATCAAGTGCCATGGGACTATTATTTTAAGGAGAGAGCAAATGACAGACCTTTGGTGAAAACATGCATTCAGATTAAAGCTTTCTTTCTCCAACTGGGAGCTGATTCACTGCTGTTGCTCATGAGTCCCACTGGATTTTTGCAAATTCAAGAAAAATAATATTTATCTTGCTCCATCTAGTGGCTGCTGGGTGCATTATTATGTGTAATTGAAAGAAACTACAACTCCTGTAATTTACATTGCAGCTTTAAAAAACATCTGGGCTGTTACTATCCCTCCAAATCTCCCAAAATTGCAAGATTATTTTGGTATTTGGCTTGTCTTTATTAATTTTCCCGCTTGCTTGAAGGGAACAAGAGGGGAAATAGAAGGAAGTGCTTTGCATAGCTGTCCAACAATTCTCTCAGCCTGGCTGAGAGAGAAGCATTGAAGGAGCGGATTCCAGTATTATACTGGCTGTTTAGTATGACACCAAAATCTTAATTTTTAACGCAATGTTTTAATTGTATTGTTAATGGGAAAAACTGTTAAGAATGCGAGGCGAAGTAGTAAAGAACCTTCCATAGCAAGTGGAATCTTGAAATACAGGGCTCCAGCGTCTTACCCAAAGAACCTGAATAAAAAATCTAGAGTCTGGTTTTGTTTGGGTTTTTTTTTTTTTTCTTTCAAATCAGGCTTCGCTTTCTGCAGTTGCTATTCTGTGCCCACTACGAAATGTTTGGAGAAAAAGATGAATGAATCTTTGGCAACATTCATTGTGTGCCTGCAGGAATGGAGGTCTTGTTTGAAAATCAGGCTCGGAGTCTCTCATGCTAGCAGCTGAATAGCTGCCTTTAGGTGGTTGAACCACTGTTTTGGTCTTGGATACTGTTAGCTTATTTAAATCTGACTCTTCGCCTCAAGTCTTTTTTTTTTTTTTTTAATAGTTTAAGAATTTGAAAATGTTAAACTCAAAGATATAATTACCTACAGGAAAAGCTACGACGCCTGGCTCAGCAGTTTCTGAGAAGGTGCGAACAAGGCTAGAAGAGCTGGATGACCTTGAAGAGGTGAGCAAACTGTCCAGGAAACATTTCCACTTTAAGAGAAAAAAGATTAGTTGTGTGAGATGAAAGCTATTTAAGAAACTTTCTGGCTTATCCCTAAAAGCCCTGATTCTGCAAACTCTTATGCAGTGTTTAACTTCATGCACTTGAGTAGTCCCATTGAAAGTGTGTGTATGTCTGTGTAGAATTGGGGCCTAAATTTTTAGCTCATTGACAACCAGTACCCCAAAAGGAGAGTCACTGGGCTGACATCCATATCATTTATCTCCTATAGCTGCTGTATTTAAGCTCCCTGGTGTCTGGTAGGCTCTACCAACTTTTAATCTTTTTATTCTGTCTTTTGTTGCAGAGACTGACATCTCTCCTAAGTAAGGCACTGATTCAGCCAGGCACTTAATACGCATATGTTTAACTACTTTAGTCCCATTGAAATCAGAAAGGCCATTGACATGCTTACGTACCTTACTGAATTGGTGCCAATTCAGCTTCAGTGCCTCCATGTCTTTTATGGCTAACTTCAACTTGGATCTCATGATTAACACAGTATTGTGTTCATTTTATAAATTCAGCATGAAGGGATCATGTGTCAAAAGTAACATCTACTTAAATATCTGCAGATTAGATTCTATTAGTGGAAGAATAAGTGTATCTCAATAATATATAATGTATTCACTCACAAAATAGTGGTTGCTTCTGCAATTCATCACGCCATTTGTCAATTTATTTTCCTGGTAGTCATTTCTGCTACATAATCCTTTACAGTGACCTGCTGTAGTTCTGATATGACTATGTTTGAGTCTTGCTCTTTATTTTTCACAAATTAGTAGCTGGGAGCTTTGCAATAACTTTTTGCCCTAGGTCTGCACACCATTCTGCAACACACTTTGATTGTTCATAAACAGCCTTACGATATAGAATGGTGTTCATATGAAAAGGAATTGGAGGGTTAGAGGAACTCAGGCCTGTTGTTGTACTTGACCTGAAAGTAACCAAAGGACACTTTATTTCTGCAGCTGCTACAACTTAATAGCAATCAATGACAAAACCTCATAAAAATTTAAAGGAATACAGAATTTCATTAGAGTAGAGGTTCTCAAACTGTGGTCCGTGGGAGCTCCATTCAGGTGGTCCGCAGATAGTTCTCTCTAACGTGCACAGTTGGGCGGCCGCACGTGAGAGAATGAAGGGCTACCCACCTAATTAGTGGAGCAGTGCAGGCATGGCTTCACTAATTAGGTGCATGGATCCTGGAGAAGACGCACGTGAAAGGTGAGGTGGTGGTCTTGGGGGGGAATTTGGGATGTGCAGGGCTGCCGTGGCAAGAGAAAAAGGCGACTTTCCCCAGCTCCAGGGCTGTGGCTGCCAGGGAGAGATGGCCCTCTGTCCCAGCCTCAGCTCTGGCTGTTGTGGCGGGGGAGATATCCCCTTTCCTTCCCAGCCCCAGCTCGGAGGCAGCTGCAGCAGAGGAGACTCCCCCAACTTTCCAGCCCCAGCTTGGTGGCTGCCGCGGTAGGGGGGAGAGGGCATATCCATCACATTAGAAAGGTAGGACTACTGATATTAAAATGAGAGTTGTGTGCTTTTATTTGTAGAACAAAGAAACGTTTATTAAGTGTTTTTTTTTAAATATATAGCTCTTTATCCAAAATGCTTTACAATAGTTAGCTGACGGTACAAACAACATTTGGCAAGGTCATTAAGTGGTCCGCCGAGACCCTCAGCAATTTTGAAGTGGTCCGTGGAAAAAAAAAAAAAATTTGAAAACCACTGCATTAGAAAAAATGGCTTAACAGCATGAGGGTCAGTCTGATGCTTGTGTTCTTTGAGCTCTGATTTATATTTTAAAGGTATTTGGTTAATATAAAGAGTATAAGGTTTAAAAGCGCACTGTCAAGTACATTATGTATCTATTTCAGCTTTCATTGTGTTTGCCCTTTTCAGTAGAAGCAGAATCTCGCCTCCCGATTTTTCTCTGTCCTTTTGGCAAATATTGTATAGTAATGTTTCCAGTGTCGGAGCCAGCACAACTGCTTTATTTACCTTTGTTTCTACACCAGCATTGCTGATGTCACCAGGAATAGTCCCATAAATGCTGGGAATATGTACAGGAAGAAATGTTCTATGGGCCTAAACCAAAGCCCAAGACTCAGTATCTCCCCTCCCTGGATTTAGAGGAAGTTCATATCTGGCTCTGATCTCTGCAGCTTGGGCTATATTTGTTTAGTGAGTTGCTACAACAAAGCAAGCAACTTGCATGTGTTGTTTTGTTGCATCCTACTAAAATGGTGGGATTAAAAACACAGTTATTATAGGGGAGGGGCTGGTAGCTCAGCCTATTATTAAGGTTCCTCATTTCCCATTATAACATGCAGTTTTCCGTTGTTTGTAACTGCCAAACTTTAAGAATTAATTCGGGGTAATATTTCCTATGCTGTTTTTCTGCCTCATGCTGATTTTTTTTTTTTTTTAAATGTCAGCCTAAAACTATGTAGCGTGAGGTTCTATGCCCACTAGAGAGCCCTCCAGAGCCTAGAATGGAACCCACGATTCCTAAGTCTCACCCTTCCTCTCTTGTCAGCAAATATCTGTGATACCCTCCAGCCGCTGTCCCCCAATGCCCAACACTGAGTGCTCTGGTCACGAACTGCGCTGTCCAGGGGTCATGGAGACCAGAAACTCTTCCTCCTCCTTCCCCCCACAACACACACTTTCAAAAATTTCACAGGGTTTTAAGTGCCTTTTCTTGATTGCCCAGCTTATGAGCACACCTAGCACTCTCCACTGTTGGGTGCTGCTGCCCAGCTGAACATGCCAGATACATGCTCAAGACACGCTCTGGCCTGGAGTAGACCGGCAATGCTGGATCTCCTTAGCCTGTGGGAACAAGAGGCTGTGCAGGCACAGCTACAGACCAGCTGTAGAAATGTGGACATCTATGAGCAGATTGCGTGAGGAATGCAGAAGACGGGGTATGACAGGGATCTGAAGCAGCGCCATGTGAAAGCGAAGGAATTCCAGCAGACATACCAGAAGGCCAGGGAGGCTAACAGTTGATCTGGTGCCAAGCCAGAGACCTGCTGATTTTACAAAGAGTTGCAGGTCATATGTGTTGGAGACCCCACCAGCACCTTGCCTGCAACCTCTGAAGCGCCTGAGTCGCAGGCCCGTGGCGAGAACAGCGAGGAGGAGGGACATGCTATCAGGGGATCCCGCTATGTCACAAGTCAGGACCTGTCTGATACTCTACCACACTCCAGTGAGTTCCGGCCATTGAGTAGGGGTGAGCCTGATGGAGGGGAAAGAACCTCAGGGTAAGTATGTAATTGTATTTCTTATTATTATGATGTACTGATGGTGCCCCCAGCTTAACAGGACACTACTATTGACTTTTTGTTAACTTTACTTCTCCTTGTTGTACCACTACCTCTTCTGGTAAAAGTAAGTTATCTGCTTTTCATTCCCCTGTAGAGTTAGGTGGGGGGGAGGGGGAAATGTGGAGCAGTTTGTGTATGTACACAGGGATATCCCTCGAATCCTCCTGAGCCATCTTGAGAAAACTTTCATGGAGGTACTCTGCAATCCTCTCCAGAAAGTTTCTAAGGATGGCAGCCTTATTTCTTCCTCTGCAGTAGGACACTTTCCCATGCCAGTTGGCGATAACTTCGGCAGGCACCATTGCAATAAACAGGCTAGCAGCATATGGGCCTCTGTGACTTCAGGACTCCAGCAGCAGCTGTATTCTCTGTGCCTTTGTCATGCTCACAAGTGAGATATCAGCTAAAATCACCGTGGCCTGTGGGAAGACGGTGCCAATATTCAGTGACATTGCCTGGTTCTCGTAATTTCATGCACTTGAGCAATTCTCTCCTCATTTCCCTTGTCCCTGCCAGGTCAAACTCATCATGGCTGCTGCTGTGAGTTGGGCCATCCACAAGCACTCTGAAGCAAAAGTGTCAATAAGCATGTCTTGTTTAAAACTTTAGGGGAGCAAGGGAGGGGAGTTCTGAATCGTAACTTTCACTTTCCATTGTGACTGTACCGACTATGGTACCTCTGGGTGTTTTACCTGTAGCTGCAGCAGTTGCAACCTTGAGGGGTTACCCCTCCACACCCATGGAACACCTGCACCAGGCAAGGAGGAGAAGGAAGAGGACTCATGGTGATGTGTACAGTGAGATCCAGTGCTGATTCAGATCCTTAGCAGAGGGTCTGGAGGGTGAATATTGCAGACTGTGTGGAGAAGGAAAGAGCAGACAGGAGAAAGGTGCAGAAAAAGGAGAGGGAGATGCATCAGGACATAATGGGGCATCTCCGGCAGCCAACACAGGTGCTGCAGACTCTTGTGGAACTACAGATTCAACAGTCATGGGCTTGCCTCCCTTTGCAGTCCACAGATAATTCCATTACAGCATCTTCCCTACACCTCCCGCCCCAATATTCCATGCAGCATCAGGGGCTGCATCCCTACCTTGCCACTCCACCCTGGGGAAGTTTAAAGACTTCACATACAGTGACCTGAGAGCCATGGTTGATGTATGTGTAGGTAAAATGGACATGAATGCACTTTCCACTTCTTTAAGTGCTGTTCCATAAATGTATGAAGGTTTTAATGTATTTGCATTTAATTTGGGCAGAATTTTTTTTTTGCAGTGTGTTTTGTTACACAATAAAAATCTGTTGTTTGGAAAATTATTTATCTTTATTAATTCTCAACATATGCTGCAGAATGCCTGGTGGTACTGAAAGCACCCACTTGTTGTATAGTATGACACAACTCATTGGATCAGTAAAAACAACCCCACCAGTGTAGTAATCATAAATGTACAACAAACACCACAAAATGAATAGGTGCATTGACACCGTTTATTCATAGATGTACACGAAGTGCCACATAATTCCCAACAGGCCCCAAAACAGCAGGATCAGGGAGAGAACAATACACCATAATGTTACAGTGGCTCATTGTTAAAGTGCTCTTTCAAAGCCTCCCTTAGCTGTATGTATAGCTTCACATTGAGCTCTTCTAATAGTCCTTGTGTCTGGCTGTTCAAACTCAACAAACAGCTGATGGATCTCTGCCCTTCATTCTGCTGGCAAGTTTTCTCCCTTGCTTCACAGATGTTATACAGGACACAGCAGGCATCTATAACCACTGGGGTTTTTTTGTCACTAAGACCGTGCTGTGAGTAAACAACGCCAATATTCATTCAATCTACCAAAAGCTCAGAACCTGCTGAGCTGGTAGTTGAATCTTTCCTTGGTGCTGTTGAGGTGGCTGGTGTACAGCTTCATGAGCTGGAGAGCAGAGGGTAGGCCTGGTCCCCCAGGATCACTATTGGCATTTCAACATTGCCAGTGGTAATCTGCTGGTCTGGAAAGAAAGTACCTGCAGGTAACTTTTTGAATAGTCCTGTGTTCTTAAAGATGTGAGCACCGTGCACCTTCTCTGACCACCCAGCGCTGATGTTAGTGAAGCATCTCCCATGATCCACCAATGCTTGCATAACCACAGAATATTAGCCATTTCTGTTGATTTACTTTGTGGCAAGGTGGTCTGGTACAAGAATATATATGAATATATATATATATATATATATATATAATATGTATGTATATGAGTGCTGTCTATTGCTCCACAGCAGCTGGGGAAGCTCATTGCTGCAGATCTATCCACTATGTCCTGCACGTTGCCAAGAGTCACAGTCCTGCATAGCATGAGACAATGGCACTGCACACTTGCATGACAATGGCCCCTATGGTTAATTTTCCAACTCCAAAATGCTTTCCCGCTGATTGGTAGCAATCTGGTATTGCAAGTTGCCAGAGCACTATCGCCCATCACTTCTCCAGTGTCAGTGCAGCTCTCATTTTGGTGTCCCTGCCCTGGAGTACTGGGGTAAGTGCGGCACACAGATCAGGGAATGCTCCCCTTCTCATCTGAAAGTACTGCAGCCACTGCTCATCATCCCAAGCGTGCATTACAGTACAATCCCACCAATCATTTCTTGGGCCTAGATTCGGCACTCTGCTACCTGTAGCTGCTCTGTGAATGCCATTTGCAACCTTGAATTGGTCCTTGTTTTGTTCCACAGCAATCTATCCTCCAAGAAATTGTCATGCTCCTTGCTGATTCGGTTCTTTTTCCAGCTCTGCAGATACCTCAGGATAGTGCATCCTATGCTTGCAACTCTCATGACAATAGGTCACAGTTAGGCAGGCTCCATGCTTCTGTCAGAGATGGTGGACAGCAAGGAGGGCTTTGTGGGTTCATGGGATTTTTTTTAAAAGGCATGAAAATTTGGGGATGGGGAAAGTTGAATCCTGGGAAGTTAATCCCTTGCTCCCAGTCACCTCTGTGTGACTTGTTTCTGCTCCATTATGTATTGCCAAAACTTCTTAAGAGAGTGCACTGGACGGTGGTGAGTTGCACACTGGGATACCTATCCATGGTTCATCGTACTGTGCTTTGACACAAGCACTCCAGGTGAGTATGTGCAGCACTGATGCAAGGAACCAAGTAGGCAAGTGTACAAGTGATATACCAACTGCGGCAGCTCTATGCTGATTTAACTTGCATTGGCAAAAGTTTGTAGCGTAGACGGCATGTTAGCTCAAGTGGCAGAGCCTGTGCAGTGGATCTTAAGGTTCCAACCTTGCTGATGAATCTCAAATTAGGAAATGTTAGGTTTAAGGTTAATAGATTGGCTAAGTAATAGGTATCTTCTTTTTGTTGGTTGCCTCTTTATTAAATGCTGCTGTTTTTTCTTGTCAGGGTTCACAAAAAGAGCTGTTGAATTTGACTCAGCAAGATTACATGAATCGGATTGAAGACCTCAATCAGTCACTGAAGGATGCCTGGGCCTCTGATCAGAAAGTAAAAGCTCTAAAAATAGTTATCCAGGTCAGTTTAACTATGCATGTGTTATACAAAAATAATGAGTTTTGTTTATTTAGAAAACAAAAAGATGAGTGAATGTTACTCTAGCTATAAGATTGCTGTGGACCCCTCCACCATGCTCAGAATTCTGAGGGTAGGCATGAAGTGTGTAAAACTCTTTGTGCTATATGATTACCAGCTTATTCTGGCCCTAAGTAGTTGGAGAGCTAGCTGCTACTAATAAAGTAGTATGAATGTCATGATGACTCCCTAGCCCACGGTGCTGATCCAGGCATGCACTTAACGTGCTCGAGAGATCTCATTTTGAATAGTGCCACTGAAATTGTACTTAAAGTTAAGCATGCACTCAAATGCTTTGTCGGATCAGGGTTTAAGTCTCTCAGAGGCAGTAGTGAAAGCCCCATAACTGAGAACACTTAAAGTTAGACTGGACAAAACACAAGAAAATGTATTGTACGGAATAATCTTAATTAGAAAGGGGGATGGATTATATGATTTTTATGATTATATGGTTTTTTAGCTTTCTAAGATTTATAATGTTGTAAATAGTTAAATTGCAGTAAAGTTATTGGTGATCACATACATCTTCCTCTAACGTGATCTTTTTATTTTTGTTTTATTTTTCCTAATACTGTGCTTAGATGATATGGAAAATAATACACAAATCAACGTAATTGATACCAAAAATTGGGAGTTTGAAAATGCTTTTATGTTGTACATTTTAGTACCATTGGTAATTTGACATTTTTACCTTTGTGAATGTATTTTTTTGTAAATGGTAAGGTGCAAAGTTAAGTGTGGGGGAGTGATGAAGAAATATATGCAGAATAGGCTGAATCTCTTAAATGTTTATTTCTAGACATTCTATCGTTTGGGTTTTTGTTTTTTGTTTTTTTAAAATCAGTTTTGTAAAGGAAGTACATAGTTCACTGGTCTCCATTGAAATTCACTTATGTCTTTTGCAAAAGCTGATGTTTTGTGACTAAGATGTTACTAAGAGTTTAGTTTCTCACCATTTTTTTTAACTATGAACTGATAACCTCTTTGAAGTTGATCAAGTATTAAAGAGATGAAAAATTGCCTAATTGATTTGAAATAAAATGAGGCTCCTTGAGGAAATCAAAATACTTAGATGATCGAAGAATGCTTAAGATATTCTCTCTGATACATATGCTTGGTGTTAATAATTTAGAAACAATAGATCTGTATCTTTAAGATGCTTATCACATTAAATATTTATTTCTGGCTTACAAAAAATACACATTTATGATTGTTTCACTGCTCTGGCACAAAAAAGCTGTGAGCTCATTTAGTAGAAGTGAACATGCTTATTTCCCAGTCTGTTGTTCTGAAAGTAGCTGCAAAGGGAGCCTGAAATTCATTGCAACAGATATTTAGAGTTGCATCAAGTAGACTTCCAGTGTAAAAATTCTTTTTTTTCATCGGATGTGGCAAACTGCTGCTATCTTCCTTTCAAGGACTGTTTGTTGACTTACAAAGTAAACATTATTCAAAGAAGTTGATATCATATTCCAAATACATGTGGTGTGAGATGCTTGCAGTGTAGATCATATGTGGAAAATATTTGAAACAGCAAGTGTTTTCTTCTAAATATATGTCTTTGGCAGTAATTCTGCTTAGATTAATTCATTAACACTGTTCTGATGCAATGAAAGTTTTAACTTATTTTTTAGTTTTTGATTCATCTATCTTCAAATAAAATAAAGCTTGTAGGACCTCCTATTAGTCAAACATCAGTTGAAGTTAAACCTCTATCTAGGGCTCATCACTGTAGTATCATATTGGGATATATTCTACACATGTGATATACTATCCTCTACAAATAATAAATGGCTTGGAGGGCAGTAGCTGGGAAACTTTACCCTGGGATAAAAATAGTTCCTGAGATCGTGCAGGTTGCCTGAAGCTAACATCACAACTGAAGGGACGATATATTACCAGGTTTCTTTTATCCTTGCCCATCTTGATTCATTTTTGGGTACGGAACAGAGACTACTGATATTGCTGGCAGCTGATCTCCTTATAATGTATGGTGCCCATGCTAATTTGTTAGATCCTTCAGCATTTTTTTGTCATCACTGGCCACAAGTATTGTTTCCCTGAAAGGTTGTCGTCTTGCAGGAGATGGACCTCTTGGAGTGAAGTGGAGTAGAAAGCTGCCATGCTAAGTGTTCACTGATGCCAAATATAGACTACTGTTCACCTGTGGCAATAACTTAGCCTGCTTTTGGCCATGTCCTCAGTTTCTAGGTAGATTTTTTTTTTCCCCTTTAAAGTTGATATCTATTTGGTTTGGATACCTAATAATTCAAAGGAGTGAAAAATACCTTTACTTTGCAAGTCTTCAGTACAGTCAGGAAAAATGAATTAACATTTAGATGGAAAACTTGTTTCAGCAGGTTTCACTGGATCAAGTCACAGTTAAAATTTGCCGTCTGCCTGCCTAGACTGAAAATCTAATAAATTAACAGTACTACTTCTCCTAGACTTATTTTTCCATTATTTTGTTTTAAAATGTTAGTTGTACTACGGTAGCACTTAGAGGCCCCAGCCAGGTCTGGTTGCCATTGTGCTAGGCTCTGTCCAGACATATAGCAAGAGACAGGTTAAGCCTCAGCCAGCTTACAGTCAAGATGCAACAGGTTGGTGTGACAGATAGGATATGGAGAGAGAAGAGAGGACAGGGAAACCCTTAATACAAGCAAGTTTAGATTAGGCTGGCTGAGTGCACAATTCGTACGTGTAATAAGACCATCAGTAGTAGTAATCACGGCTTGGAAGTGAGTCTTATACACGATAAGGTGGTGTGCTTAGGGATTTTGATTGGGGAGGAAAAGGGGATTCGTAGGTATAAGGGGTAACATGGGAGAAAGCGTGAAGGTGCTTGTGGGAGAAGTGGATGAAAGACTGATAAAGGCTGTTAAACTGCACAATAGAGTCAGTAAAACCAATGTTGTTAAATTTTTATTGGCCACTGATTCCCCCCCCCCCCCCGCCAAAAAAAAAATGGAACGATGGCTAGCGTAAACTGCTGTTTTCTGCATATCCTGGTTTAGTAAAGTAATTGAATAATCTGATTAAGCACAGAAACAGTTCAAAGATTCTCTAGTGATGTTCAAGCTGTATTAATTTGTAAATTACTCTTTTGGGGGAGATGGCACGTGTTAAGAAATAGGACAACTGAATGTTAAAACTTGTATGAATTTGTCTTTAAATGAGGCCAGAGGCAGAGTGCAGTGAAGTTGCAACAACCTTAGAAACTGAGACACTGATGTAATGTTAATAGTCATCCGGAAAGGTTACATAAAGTCAGGATTGTTTTTCCAGCAGCGGATCCCCTTTGGAAAGCTGTTTAAGTTGGAAATGCTGGTAAAGTTTACAAAGGAAATGAAACATAAATCAGGAGTGAATAGAGTTAAGAAAATGATCTTTGAATTTGGATGATTATGCCTTTTAGTAGCACCAGGGAATTAGCAATATTATTAAAAAAAGCAAATTGTCATGAAAAGTGTGGTGACCTAATAGTATTTTATCATAAGAAAATACAATACCATATTACAATGCCTTTGTTGAGAGGAAAACACGGAATATAAATGTAGTACCTGTGGGATTTCTGTGTATATAATATCACAAAAGGATTTTCAGAGGAAGTCAAAGGAAGATCCTAAGACATGGTTCTGTGTCAGACCGTGTTTCTTAGAATGATACCAAAATTGAGGATGTTCCCATCTTGTGATTTACTTAACCCACCTACCTCCAAAAAACAACACTCTCAGTGGTCCCTGGGTAATGTCAGAAGAAAAGTTTAATATTATATGCATAACTACTTCTCACGCATAGGAACCCTCATTCTCCATGAAAATTCTAATCCCTACCTGATTCTAGGCCTGGGCATTAATTACATCTATATTTCAGTTACTGAAATATTATACCAGTTTCTGTGGTAAGAGATGGAGGAAACAGAAATGCAATAAATTGATATTTAGAAAAGAGTGTGAATGAGGGAATACCTTTACTGGAGCTTCACTATTGCTGGATCACTCTGAATTTGAGATACTCTTAAACATATTACTACTCCCTCTTACTGCAGAGGTAAACAGTTTCCTAACGAGTACAACATTATGAGCATACTAAATGGCGGGGGCTTACTTTATTCCCAGAATTAAACATTTGTCAATAGGGGGCAAAAACCCAGCCGCATCACAACACTAGAAGTAGCTTGATTTAGGGCCAGATTGTGAGAGAACCTTGTTAGGGAAATGGAAAAGTACACACAGAGCCTTGCCTTCCACAACTCCATGCAACAGCTTGTACAGTTGCAGTACTTGCTTCGAGGGAGTATCCTGAGTGCCCCTGGGGGGTGCACAGTGCCATAAAGGGAGGGAGGTCTGTGCTTGTGGGTTCACTGTTGGGCATGTGAGTCTGTGTGTGTGATAGTTTTGTTTTGTTTTTGGTACACATAGAAGAGATAACAAAGAATTACTGGGAAAGCAACTAAGTATTATTCACTAAAATTCTCTTGGAAATATAGCGCAAATGAGCTATGTGATAAATTTAAAAGACTGCAGGAAACTTTCAGGTTTGACCTTGATAGAGCTTAGAGACACATGATTATTGTGGAAAATTCCAGCCCCATCCTACTAATAATTTTAGATTCAGAGCAAATGCTGCTGTGATGGTATCTATTTTTTGAGTGTGAGAATCAGAAATCTTGGGGGCAGTTGTGCATCTGTCTTAAAAGCTTTCTGTACTCCACTACAAGTGTCAACATATTTAATATCTTGTTTTCTTGGTCTGATAGTGGAAAGTCAGAACATATGGAAACTAATGTTCTCTTTGGGTACGTCTACACTGCAATAAAATACCTGTGGCATGGCTTGGGCTGGCCCAGCATAAGCTGGCTTGGGCTGCAGGGCCAAAAATTACAGTGTAGATGTTTGGGCTCAGGCTGGGGCCTGGGCTCTGAAACCTTCCCCCCACTCATGGGTTGTCAGAGCCCCAGCCCCATCCCGAGCCCCAAAATCTACACTGCAATTTTTGTCCCTGCGAGCCTGAGACAATTGACCCAGGCTCTGAGACTCGGTGCCGCAGGTTTTTTATTGCAATGTAGATGTACTCTCATCATCAGTTAGGTGAACTCATCTCACAATGAATATATTAAAATATACGAATTGAAGAGAGAGAGCACATATATTTTAATAGCACTTTAACTTTGTCATCCTTAGTTTAAGTGAACAAAGGTGTGTTGTGTGGTGGCTGCCCATAATGTGCTTGGATGTATCTGTTACCTGAGGGGAGAACTGTGTACATACTTAACAGGCAACAGTGGAGATAGTTCTCTTGGGTCACAGAAGTGAAGGGTCTAGCTTTTCTTTCTTGTGAACTCTCTAGATCCCCTCTTGGTGAATAAAGCAGTGAGGCTGAAAGGACTGTCCCACTTATACTTGTTCTGTGTATTGTTCCAGTCTGGTGATGCTTCAGCAGGTCACTTCCTGAATGTTGGGAATAGAGTTGAAATTGTATTTTTAGACAGTTCTCCCCCACCCCCCTTACACTGTATTCATTCCATTCAGTTGAAGACTGTCTCCTGATTGCAGGGGAAGGGCCATCCTGCAGCAGAAGGGACTGGGGTGGGTTTTTTACTGGTCCTCTTGGTGACATGGAGGATAAAGAAAAGGAGTACTTGTAGCACCTTAGAGACTAACCAATTTATTTGAGCATGAGCTTTCGTGAGCTGTAGCTCACGAAAGCTCATGCTCAAATAAATTGGTTAGTCTCTAAGGTGCTACAAGTACTCCTTTTCTTTTTGCGAATACAGACTAACACGGCTGTTACTCTGAAACCTGTCATGGAGGATAAAGAGATTTCTTGTGAAGCTATAGGGTTTATTTGTGTTTATCAAGAGAGTATATTGGAGAGATAGACTTGTCCCTTTACTCCTCTCTTCCCACCCCCAAGCCTGCTTTTCTTCTACAGCGGGTGCTGACTATCAGTAAACTTCTCCCAAAGATTTCGGCTACATCAGGGCTTATTGCTGTGTCCTACCATATATGTACCATATCTTGTATGTTTTATAAGTTGGTCACCATGTAATTGGATTCATATGCTGCTCAAGTAAAATGATATTTCACTTTTTGGCCCTATCTAAACTAGGAAATAGGCTGTGTTTAAACTATTAGCAAATATGCCTTTAAACATGACTTTAGACCTACCATTGACTCAGTTTAGCACTTTAGTGTCCACCACTGTGTGTTTGTGTGTCTGTGATGTGGTTGATCACAGGTTTCCCTTTATGGTTACCATGACGGGCAGACATGTTTTAAAAGGTCTTAAAAAGGTCTTAAGTTCTACTAGATGCAAGGTTGTGTTTAAAAATATGGTAGCTAGTATGTTTTTAACCATAATCTATTTCCTAGTTTAGATATGTGCTGTGCATATGCTGCGTATAGATGCTTGGAAGACAGATTATGATTAGCACCATAAAAATGCTTTTAAATAAATATTTTTTTAAAAAAGGCGGCATTTTCCTTGTATTTCTCACTATTCTCTATCAGAGATCATTTGTCTTGCCTCAGTGAATATATAAACCTTTCCCAGGCCAACTTAAATGCTGCGCTGTGGATTTCTTAGCATGAGGGAAGACTGACTGATGGTCTCCATTTCAGCAGCAGCACTATCATGGTGATATTCTCCAGAGCCAGGTGTGACAGTTTCAGGGTAACTGCACCTGTATTCCCCCTCCATGGTCCACTCCAGGAGTGTCCAGTGAGGTTAAGCCATTGCTTGTCTCTGGGCAGGGACCCACTCCTAAAGGCTGCACAGCCACTGTCTGACACTGTGATACTGTCTGACACTGTGACACCAGCAAGCCAGTCTACATAATGGCCAGCATTGTGCTTTGCTTTCTCTCTAAGGGCTGTGGCCAGTGTATTGCCAGCAGTTACAAGTTACCACACAACTCTTTTTAAGCAAACAAACTTATTCTTAAGGCAAAAGCATTATAAAGAAAGCACTTTTAAAAAAGCAAGCCCAGAACAGATTGAAATGCACACTAAACATACCAGGAGTCACCCATCAGTCTTGTAGGGTCAGAGTAGGCCAAAGTCTTTCCAACACTTCTGCAATGGTTGGGGTCTCCCTTAGAGGGAAGGTCCTGTCCATTTGCTGAATCAGAAAGAAGGTCCTGTGTCAGTTTAAACTCATCTCCTTTTATACCAATGTCCTTTCATTACCTGACGGTCTTTGGAAAACCCAGTCTGAACCAGTATATGCCAACCTTACCAAGGGATGGTACCCTGCTGCAGGTGTGCCTGAATGATTCACCTTAATCTCCCCTTCTGCCCCAACTGTTTAGTTCCTGGAGGAGCTGTGGTAACTCACCCCTGCTGAGTTGCATTCAATCACTGACCCACAATGATACATAAACCATTCAAAAACTTAATACAATGTCATCCTCAAAGATGCTGCATGTGATTGCAATATCTGTCACAGCAGGTATCTTGCAGTGTTCTGTCAAACGATTCCAAAGTCTCTAGGGCTTTTTATATGGCACTCTCCTTTGCTAATTCCATCACTGACTACCTTTAAATTGGGTAAACAGAATTTTGTATCCTCCTGGTAAAGCTTTGTTCCTTTTTTCTTTCTTTTCTAGTGTTCTAAACTTCTTTCGGACACAACAGTAATCCAGTTTTATCCAAGTAAATTTGTTCTAATTACAGATATACTTGATACATTTGGTAAGTACTTACAATGGACCTACGATGGATTCATTTTTATTAATTTTTTTGTAGAATTACAAAATATTCTAGAAATAGAACCTATAAAGAGTTTTAAGGAGTTAACATCAACTGCTTTAAGGATTTAACTTTTACAAAAAATGTAGATAGTATAGGGAACACCCTGTCTGATGAGTCAAAGACATTAAGGACAAGCCAGCACAGCCTGTAGAGAGAGAGAAATGGATAGACATGTCCCTTTGGACTGTCCTCTCTCCCTTCACTAGACTTTAAGTGATTTGTGGTCAGATTATTGTATCTTTGCTTCCTTGAGATCCACTCTCTCTAGTTGTGTCTATTTTGGCTATTTGAAGATAGTGGTGCGGTTGTGATACTATTAAGAGGGATTTACAGCTCGTCTGTTAGCCAGCTATCTTCAAAATATGCAAAGGTCTACCAGTCTCCTCAGTCATCCTTTGATGCTGGAGCACTTACTAATTGCCCTCACCCTCAGACCATCTCAGACTTTCACTTTTTTCAGCTCCAGGTCACCTCCGCTCCAGTGAGTTCCTGGATATGTTCCAGGTTGGTTTCAGGCTGCTTCTAGGCTTGAAACCCATTGATTAGGGGCACAAATAAACTCATGCTAGCTATTGTTGGGGTCAGTTGACTATCTTGGTCATGCTGGTCTTCTCGGTAGCCTTTAGTGTGATTGACTATGGATGGTTGGTTTGGCAATTGAAGGATATAGCTTCTGTGTCAGGAATTGCTCTTGATTAGTTCCTTAGCTGATGGGAGTCAATTGCTGGTGATGGATAATGCAGAGTTCTTGCAGGATCTGTCTTATCTGTAAGTTCCTTAGCTTATGTACAAAGCTTCTTAGCAAAGTATTATAAGTATATTGATATTCTGCACATCTTGTCCAGGGGCCTTACTGACTTCTGGTCTGGAGAGATGCTTAGATGACATTGCTGGCTGGACATGTCAGATCTTTCTCATCCTTAACCCATGGTAGGCGGAAGTGTTGCTAGGTACTAAGAATTGTTATGAGGAGTTTCTTCCCTTCCTTGATGTCTTTACTTACTGACTGAACATGTTTTAAAGTAATGAACCAGGTGAAGATCTCTAGTTTTATTTTTGTTTTTATCTTGCAACAGTAACATAAGCCTTTGTAATCATAGGCTGTGTCAACTAAAGTAATTTCTTAGAATTGCTTCCAGCAGTTCTTCTCTCTCACTTACAGATAGTACAGAATGTACAAGCATGCCTGGTCACTGGATTGAGCAATTGTGCATGGTGAACTGGTGAAATCATTTTTAAGCTGGTCCTCTTGGGTTTTAAAACTTCTAATGAGGAGCCTGGCAGTATTTGAGAGATTCTCCATTAGTCTTGTCCTGGTAGGTTTCTGCTTTCTGACACTGTCCACTCCTTTAGGATTGGCTGTCTCCTTAGATCAGTGGGTGATTAAACCTTTGTGGCAGTATCCCCTGTGGATCTCTTTCCTCTCTGGGCATTGTGTTTTTTTTATCCTCCCTACCTAATTTTGAAAACTGCCTCAAAACTTAATTTGGGTTGTTATCTCTCTAATAACCATACAGTCTTGTTTCAGTTCCATTCTGCCTCTGTATAAGACTCCCTTGAGGCATCCCTAATGTGCCCATCACCATGGCATTTAAGCGTCTGGCTCATAATTGGGACGCACTAACTCTATCCATAAAATACATTACTCTTCACCCTCCCTTTATTTATCTGCTAACATTCAAATTACTAGGTCTATTTTTATAATCTGTCCATCAGAGTGCTGTGCTTTAGTCCTTGGTTAGTGAAGAAAGGCTTATGCAAAAAGTTGGGTCTTGCAATGTGTTCTGAAACCAAAATGATGGCATGTTGTTTTTTGTTGTATTTGGCTTTGTATTGTTTGTTTGCTTGGTTCAGTACCTTAAGTCTCTTTGTGAGGGTATGCAAAACACTATATGCTATATTCTGTTAATGATATTTATATTTTCATTAACTGATTCTGCAGATTTTCATATGATTCTCTTATTTATAACAATTTTAAGTAGAACAAATATTTAAGTGATATATATAGATATGTCCCTTTAATGCTGTGTTTGGGATCAGAATATTTTTCTGTTTTGTTTTTCTATATTACTAATGAACATGTTTAATTTAGAGTCCTAACAAGAATAAGTAAGTACATTACTTTGTGGCCTGTTCTAGAAATGTAATAGTTATCAAAGTAACTTCTGAAAGCCAACAATCAATTCTGTTTCAGAATAATATATTGTTTCACTGAATAACCTTGAAAGATGAATAATCATAAATACATACAATATGCCGTAATACAAAGAGTACCACTAAAGTGAAGTCGTGAGATAAACATCATTTGTTATGGCTGTATGAATTACCAGTTGTAGAAAACTAAAGACTCTAGGGAGGAAAATAATTGAGATGATTAAATAGTTGGTTATGTTTTATTATTACATAAACAATTGTCTCAGTTGGCTGTCTTCTCCTAGGGAGAGTACATTTGCAACAAATACAAGATTAATTCTGTGGAGTTTCAATACTTGTTTTGCCTTGTAGGTAGATGCTTACACAAATACAAAAGAAAGAAATATAATTTCAAGGATAATTGGAGACTGGATGTATCTCTCTGAATCAGATCTTTAGGTAGTCTCTTGCCATCAGTAAAGCATTTTAAATCAAGTAAATCTATTGATATGGCAGGTATTTTAGATTGGGTTTTTGGGAATTACCAACATGATGAAACATTCATCAGCCACACTAAAATCTGTGGAAATGCCTTACGGATTGCCACTAGCCTGGTCTCTGCATGTAATTCTAAGCAAGCAGGAAAAGAACTGGAAAATATTGTTTTCTGGACACAGCTGCTTTTTAAATCCTTATTCGATAATATAAATGTTTTATGCTTAAAACTTCCTGATTTTCTATTGAGGTATAAATAATAACCCTCTCTTCAAGCTCCTCCTGGAGGAGGTGATGATGGTGGTGGTTTGCTTAATGGCCATAACAGTAAGCAAATTTAGGATAAGTTGGAAAATGTAAAGTTGTAATTTCACTAACTTTAAATCATTATATTCCCAGTCAGATCCAATGCTTGGATTTGCAGATAATAGCAGCATATTGCTCTTTTCAGTGGCTTATGCCCTGTCTCCCTTCTGGAGCCATCTCATTTGGCCCTGTTCTTGGTTGGCAGGAAACAGAATTGGGGCTCAGTATTTAAACACAGTCCCAGTTATGCCAGCTTCTAATGCAGTATGGATGGACATTTCTAAGTTTGAACATGATTTGACTCCATCAGCTCACTGGTTGGCTAAACTATGTGAAACTGGCTTAGCTGGGACAAAGTTCAAACACAGTTCATAGCTCCATTGTAGATGGGGGAGTCTTCTTTGACACAGGGCAGATGGGAAGCTCTTCATTTTCCCTTAGTATATTTTCATATTCTTTTAATGCACGAAGAAACCTGACTCTTGAGGTCAAGAAGATTTTCGTTAATTAAATTAGGTGCTCTGTTTATCCACGCCATAATTAGTATGTGGGATTCCAAAAGTAACTGAGTTAAACATTTAGGCAAACAATAATGCAGACAGATTAGATTAGGTACATCATTCTTCAAACAATGCTTCAATGGAAGTGTTTTATTTAAAAAAAAAAAAAAATCTAAACACATTTCTTTAAATCTCCAAAAGGAAAAAGGTGCACTTTCTTTGTGTGTTTAACAATGAGAGGCTAAAACTAAACTATGGGAAAGGTCAGGATCTCTAAACTTTGAAATCTAAAACTATATCTCAACTTAAAATAATGTGTTACGTAATGTTTCAGGAAATTATCACTCTATCGCCTAACAGCTTCCTAAATCTTAACAATATTTCATTCCATCTCTTCCTGTTTGTGGAAGAGTTGAGCTATAAAAGCTTTCTTTAATTGGATATAGACTATGAAATGGTCAAAATGTTTTGCTGAATTATTTAATCTAATTATTAATAATTTTAATCAATCTTGGATTTCTTTAACGGTGTGGAACTGATTTATTACAGCCTTTTAACTTGAAATGTATTGTTGGTGTTTAACAGGATGTGCTGTGACAGATGCAGTTGTTTTATATCCCCTTTATGTCCTTTTCTACTTATTGACAGTTGCTAAGAATAATACAGGATCACTGCTCAGTGAAGAGGGGGGCACCAAAAGTTATTTCCTGGTCAACAGGAGATGGTTGGAGTAATCTGACCTATCCACTGCCTTTGTTCTTAGTGAAACTAAGACAGAGAAATTACAGCATGCAAAATCCTCAGTGCAGACCTTCAAATCTCTCAGATTCACTAGATGGCAGCATAATATAATGGAGTTCAAAGAAGTCTTTGCAGATGAGATTCCTGGACCCTGTAGAAAACCATCATTATTTCACAATTTGCATTTTACAATTTGCTAAAGATTAACCTATTTTCTTGGCAGGAAAACTAGTATATGAAAGAATTTTATCCATGTGTCTGGATAATCGCAGCTCTTTACCAGGTAACTTTGTGCCTGCCTTGTGCTATTCTTCTTGTAGAAATGTGTAAATTTACCATGTTTACCAAGCTAGGTTTGGGATTGTGGGGAATTTCAACAATACGTATCCTGAAACAAATTCAGTTTTGCTTCCAAGCTTTATAAAATAAAAACACATGGGAAGACTTTAGTGCATACCTCAATTCTTATGGGGGAGAACTAGAGTTTTTAAATGGGGCCAAGCCAGTGGTGCAGTAGAAAAATATGACCTTGTTAATGTCCTCTGAAAATAAATCTGTCTGCTCATGTTTGCTGAGTTTGGATTTAGTTGCTGTTCCTAGTTTTTAACAAGGGAAAATGTCTGTAACAGGTTACTTTAATCACTCCCACAACTTTACGTAAGTTTACTTCATTACTATAAATAACCCAAAATAAAACTTGTGACAGTAAAATGTACTCATTTCCAGTTTTAATGATTCTCAACATTAGCACGGTCTGTTGCGGGGGGAGGGAAGAGTGTGTAACTTCTAGGGCAGGAGGAAGTGGAAGACAACTGTTGGGAGACAGCTAGGATGGGACTACTATTCCCACTCACTCCAGTTCTAAAACAAGGAGAAAAACCTTTGTCCTCTTCTCTCCTCATACTCTCATATCCTGAGCATCTTCCTACAGTTTTTCAGCATCCTTATAACATGGTTTTATCTGTCTGCACAGACCAGAATAAACCATATTACCACACTGTTTGGCCACAACCATGTTTAAATATGGTTATTTTCATGTTGTAGACGAGCCCATGCAAATTTCATTATAAAATAAAAGTATTTACCTTTGATTTCATCACAAACAGCTTGCAATACTAAACCAGTAGCATCATGAGAAACAAGTCAGTAATAATATTTTCTTTGGTGAGCTTTCTTTTTTCTCCTTGCTATTTAACACTCTACCCCCTGCAGACCGCTCTCTCTGGGTGAAGCAAGAGTCAAAATATCTTGGAAAGAAATCTCTACCAGCAATGATATCAGGACTGAAATTTTCCAGTAACATACACACACTCACAATTTCCTATGCAGAACCCTGCCTTGAGCAGCTGCATGAAATGAGAACCAAATCACTGGTATTTGTACTCATTCTTTCTGTTCCAATAAGGTTAGATCTTCTGATTTTAGTGCCAGAGTTCTCTGCCTCCAGGAAACCAAATTACAGTTTTCAGAGTAGCAGCCGTGTTAGTCTGTATCCGCAAAAAGAACAGGAGTGCTTGTGGCACCTTAGAGACTAACAAATTTATTTGAGCATAAGCTTTCATGGGCTACAGCTCACTTCATCAGATGCATAGAATGGAACATATAGTAAGAGGATATATATACATACAGAAAATATGAAAAGGTGGAAGTTGCCAGACCAACTCTAAGAGGCTAATTAATTAAGATGAGCTATTATCAGCAGGAGAAAAAAACTTTTGTAGTGATCATCAAGATTGCCCATTTCAGACAGTTGACAAGAGGTGTGAGGATGCTTAACATGGGGAAATAGGTTCAATTTGTGTAATGACCCAGCCACTCCCACTTCAAGCCTAAGTTAATGGTATCTAGTTTGCAAATCAATTCAAGTTCAGCAATTTCTCGTTGGAGTCTGTTTTTGAAGTTTTTCTGTTGGCTCTTGCTCATTGAAGGATACCTGAGTTATGTTTGTCTGTGAGGGAACAATTGCAATGCTTATGTGCAATTAATTTAATTTGTTCAGCATTTGCTAATGAAACCAATATCTTATAGAAAAGAACCTGTCAACAAAGCTGATTTTCCTTTAAGTGGTAATCATTGCCTTTACTTTAAGCAGATGATCAAAGTGTATTTCTAGTATGTTCAAGATCAGTAATTCTGTGATGACTTTTTGCTATAGTTTGAGGGATTAGCATTTTGAGGGTTATGTTAATATCAACTATGTTCGGGTTAGCACTTTTCTTAACTGACTTGGCAGTTACAGCACACTTGAAATAAAGACATCACATTCCCAAAGTGCTGTGTTATGTAAAAGACCTCTAGCTGTGGGGGGTGGGGAATTGCACTTTCTCTAAAATTTAGACACAGGCTTAGTGTTCTGAGGAACAACAACAAGCACAGCAGTAGAATAATAAGTAGAAATGGAAAAGAAAATTCCGCTTCCAGTCAATGTCATTAAAATGCTTTTGTTTGTACATATATTTCCTGGTTCCTGACAGAAAGGCATATAGTTTATGGATAGAACTTTGTTCCTTCATCATTGTTTCTAAAATTGTAAGTCCAGTGGGACAAAATTGGGGGAAAAAAAAGCAAAGGTCTACCACTGCTTGCTTAATATTGACTAATACATACCTTGTAGTGAGAAATATATCTGTCTAAAGCTGTGTAGATAGAGAAGAGTCCTTTGAAATACTTTACATATACTGCAAAAAGCTGATTCATCAAAAGGTGTAAGTTACAAAGATTGAAATATAAACAGACACGGAACAAAGAAATGAAGTCTTCTCCTCTGAGAGGACTGTGCCTGTGCTTTTTAAGATTACTAGTTTGGTGAAGATGCCATTCTTTTAATGGTTTACTGTGAAACATCAGGGTGAAAAATGAAACGGACAGCAAGCTCCAAATGGGGTGGCTGTGCAGATAAAGGTTCCAGTCTTACTGTAAATTACTGTTAAGATTGTTTTGAGTTAATGGTAGCAGGGACAGACTCATAGTCTTCAAGGGTGGTCACAATCTTGCTAGGATCTTGGGACCCAGTGGATGATCTGCACTGAGGACTTCTGGGTTTGGGGCCCTTTACCTGATAAAGTCCTAGCTCAGTGAAGAAGATTCTCCTTCCTCCTCCTCCCACTTTTAAAGCAGGATGATTCTGGTGGGAGATAGGAAGGCCAGAGAGAGAGGCTGGATAATACTGCAACATAGAAATTACAGAAATGTAGGGCTGGAAGGGACCACAAGGGATGTCTAGTCCATCCCCTGCCATGTCGAGGCAGGATTAAGTATGCCTATAGCATCCCTGACAGAAGTTTGTCTAACTTTTTCTTAATAACCTCCAGTGACGGAGATTCCACAACCTCCACACTTAACCTGTTCCAGTGCTTAACTATCCTTAAAGTTAGAAAGATTTTTCTTAATATCTAACCTAAATCTCCTTTGCTGCAAATTAAGCAGATTACTTCTTGTCCTACCCTTTGTGCACACAGAAAACAGTTGATCACTGTCCTCTATATAACAGCCCTTAACAGATTTGAGTATTTTTATCAGATCCCCACTCATTCTTCTGTTCTGTAGGCTAAACATGCCAGTTCTTTCAACCTTTCCTCAAGAGGTCTAGAAAACCTGACCTATATCATCTTTGTTGCTCTCCCTTGAACTCTCTCCAGTTTTTTCACATCTTTCTTAAAGTGTGGCACCCAAAATTGGATACAGTGCTCCATCTGAGGCCTCACCGATGCTGAACAGAGCAGAACTGTTACCTTCCATGTCTTAAATGTGACACTGCTGTTAAAACCTCCCAGAATATTTATTTGCCTTTTTTTGCAACAGAATCGCATTGTTGACTCACATTCAGTGCCCATATAGCTTTGTCTGTTGCCACTTTCAGTATCCAAGATTTGTTGGGAGGGAAGAAGAGGGTATTCATTTTGTATAAGCACAAATATAGGTATCAGCAAAAGGATGAGTCTGGAATTATGCCATCACTAGTTAGCATTTCCCATGAAGCTGAATTTGATTAAGGATTTTGCACTTTTGCTACAGCTCTCAAATTTAACAGTGGCAGTATTATGAGGCTTCCATTTCTAGATTTTTAAACATTCCACTGGAATATAGACATTTCCTTGTCAGCATTATTATTCAGTGTGTGTCAGAGTGCCTTTCCTTGAAATAAAAGGAGTGCTTGTGGCACCTTAGAGACTAACAAATTTGTTAGAGCATAAGCTTTTGTGAGCTACAGCTCACTTCATTGGATGAATACAGTGGAAAATATAGTAGGGAGATTTTATATACACAGAGAACATGAAACAATGGGTGTTACCATACAGACTGTAACAAGAGTGATCAGGAAAGGTGAGCTATTACCAGCAGGAGAGCAGAGGTGGGGTGGGGAGAACCTTTTGAAGTGATAATCAAGTTGGGCCATTTCCCGCAGTTGACAAGAACAGTAGGACGGGAAATAAACAAGGGGAAATAGTTTTACTTTGTGTAATGACCCATCCGCTCCCAGTCTCTATTCAAGCCTAAGTTAATTGTATCCAGTTTGCAAATTAATTCCAATTCAGCAGTCTCTCGTTGGAGTCTGTTTTTGAAGTTTTTTTTGTTGAAGAATTGCCGCTATACTTACCTACATGCCTCCAGCTTTCATCCAAACCAGACCACACCACACAATCCATTGTCTACAGCCAAGCTCTACGATACAACTGCATTTGCTCCAACCCCTCAGACAGAGACAAACACCTACAAGATCTCTATCAAGTGTTCTTACAACTACAATACCCACCTACTGAAGTGAAGAAACAGATTGACAGAGCCAGAAGAGTACCCAGAAGTTAACCTACTACAGGACAAGCCCAACAAAGAAAATAACAGAACGCCACTAGCCATCATCTTCAGCCCCCAACTAAAACCTCTCCAACGCATCATCAAGGATCTACAGCCTATCCTGAAGGATGACCCATCACTCACAGATCTTGGGAGACAGGACAGTCCTTGCTTACAGACAGCCCCCGAACCTGAAGCAAATACTCACCAGCAACCACACAGCAAAAACACTAACCCAGAAACCTATCCTTGCAACAAAGCCCATTGCCAACTGTGTCCGCATATCTATTCGGGGACACCATCATAGTGCCTAGTCACATCAGCCACACTATCAGAGGCTCGTTCACCTGCACATCCACCAATGTGATATATATGCCATCATGTGCCAGGAGTGGCCCTCTGCGTTGTACATTGGCCAAACTGGACAGTCTCTACGTAAAAATAAATGGACACAAATCAGACGTCAAGAATTATAACATTCAAAAACCAGTCGGAGAACACTTCAATCTCTTTGGTCACTCGATTACAGACCTAAAAGTGGCAATTCTTCAACAAAAAATCTTTGAAGGTTGACAGGGGCAACACTTCTTGTTTTAGTCACAATCCCACTACTCAAAGTAAGATTTATTTATTTTTTTTAGGCTTCTGCAGTGGAGGAGGTTAGGGTACCAGGTGTCTGATTTTTTTACCAGAAAGCCCAGTTGAAAAGGGACCCTGGCGGCTCCGGTCAACACTGCTGACCAGGCCATTAAAAGTCTGGTTAGAGGCACAGGCAGACTCCCCTACCCGGCTCCATGAGACTCCTGCTGGCATCTCCCTCTGGCTGCTAGGTGGAGGGGCAGTGACGGGGGCTCTGTGTGCTGCCCTTGACCCAGCGCCAGCTCAGCAGCTCCCATTGGCCAGGAACCGTGGCCAGTGGGAGCTGAGGGGGCAATGCCTGTATGCGCAGGCAGAGCCATGTGGTCGCACCTCCGCTTAGGAGCCGGAGGGAGATGTCACTGCTTGCAGGGAACCTGCATCCCAAATCCCCTCCTGTGCACCAACCCCCTGTCCTAGCCCTGAAGCCTCCTCCTGCACCGCAAACCCTGGCCCCAGCCCAGAGCCCGCACCCCCAACTAGAACCCTCACCCCCGCACAGACTCCAACCCTCTGCCCCAGCCCAGAGCCCCCTCCTGCACCCATAACCTCTCATCCCCCTGCACCACCACAGAGCCTGCACTCAGAGCCCTCACCCCTGTCATACCCCACCCCACTGCCTCCCAGCCCAGTGAAAGTGAGCGAGGGTGGGGTAGAGCGAGTGATGGAGGAGGGGGGATAGAGTGAGAGGGGGCTGGGCAGAGGGTGGGGCAAGGGTCTTTAGTTTTCTGCGAATACAAAGTTGGCTACCCTAGAGAAGGTGAGAGTAAGGAGCGGGAGGGTGCAAGAGGACAAAGGCAGAGAGGATAAAGATAAAGAGCAATATTTGTCAGCTCTTCCATATGAGAATTTCATAGGAGTTACTTGTCTGGCTCTAAAATAATAATAAAGTATATTATGAGCTACTGGGTTGACATCAGGAATTAGACCAAATGAAATAAATCAATATTACTATAAAATAGAAGTGGAGCTCTGGTTACCCAGCATTGCTGCTCACTCTGGGTTTGCAGTCAAGCAGTTGTCTGTATTGCTGGAAAGGAGATCCTAGAATTACATTGTCCAGTTCATTACCATATGTTTAACTTCTTTTTAAAAGGAAATACTCAATGTACTGTTTTAAATAAATGTAACTAAAGTAATTTATTTCAGAACTAAATGTAATATGCTTGGCTCTGGCTTTGTTTTTACAGATAATTTTACTCCAGAAAGTGTTAATGATACTGCCAAAGAAACCTGTTTAAACTGGTTCTTCAAGATTGCTTCAATCAGAGAGCTCATTCCCAGATTGTATCCTTTTCAGATGAGTTTGACTGTCAAAATGGTACACGATTATGCGTGAAGTTTTAAAAGGAATTCAAGTAATATGAGAACATAAACTTCACTATGTTGAAAATCTAAACAATGATGATCACCTCAGGTTTTAGTCTGAAAATATCTGTCTATCTTGTGTACTTACATGCCCCACTCCCATCACAACAGTATTTGAACACCTCTCAATCTTTAATGTATTTATCTTCACAAGACCCCTGTAAGGTAGTGAAATACTGTTATTCCCATTTTTTTAACAGATGGGGAACTGAGGCACAGAGTGGCTAGGTGACTTGACCCAGGTCATACAGTCAGATTGTGGTGGAGCAGGAAATTGAACCTCAGTCTCCCAAGACATAGCCTACTACCCCAACAGCTGGACCATTCTTTCTCTTCAGAATAGGAAGGCAAATGGAGCTCACAATTGTTTTATTACAATTCGTATAATTTTTGTTACTATAGTGTCTGTCCAGGACCCCATTGTGCTGGCCGCTATAGAAACACAGAACAACAAGACAGTCCTTGCCCCAGGTTTTGCATTGAGAGTGAATTCCAACTTGTACTAAATCTTAATAGTGTAGTAGTTGAATCAGAAATCCAAGTGTCTATAGGATTTTAATGGTAACACAGACCTGTTAACTTCCAAAATTTCTGTTAACCCCATATTGATCTTCTCCTCCCAGCTCTTTCTTCTCCCTTTTTATATTGACTCCTTTAATTTTGTTTGGATTTTGAGCTTTGAAGTATTTTTGAATTCTTTGAATAATGTGGTACTGTAGCTTGAGTGCCATGGTGGTGGCTGGGGGGTGCGGTAGCACGTGATGATGATGATGATGATGATGGTTTATTAAGTTGAGTTTACATGCTATAAACTGGACATATTTGAAAATGAAATGGAAAAGCTATAAAAGCCACAAAACAAGTAGTGCAGTTGACGATATTAAGTCTCAGAGTACCCTTACCATGTGGTGCCCAAGAGAAATTAATTTCACAGCCAGGGAGTTGTCACAGTTCAGGGCATCTGTAACTGTATTTCCCTTCAGTGGTTTAGCAAGGGCACCCACCCTTGGCCTTCAACTCCCCAGCTGTTGCCTCTCTTGGATGGAGACTCTTGTGTGTCTCTCTTTCTCCCTTCTGACCGGGATATTCTCAGGTTGCACAGTTCCCCTGCCTTCACTGTGTAATTCCAGCACCGAAAGGTTGCACAGGGGTACCTGCTTGCTCTCTCCAGAAATGGATAACAATGTAGTTGTTACCATGCAGCTGTTTCTAAGCAAGCCTACTTTATTCTTAAGGTATGAAGCATTACAGAGCAATCATATTAAAAACAATAAAAGAACTTACACGCACACTAATATGCTTACCAGAGTTCATCCTAGCTCTCACATGGCCTCTGGTAAGTCCAGTCTTTTAATACCTCACCCAACGGTCATCTTTATGGTTACAAGTTCATCAGAGCTTCCCAACTCAGAACAAGCCCCCAGTCTTATGAGGTCTCATAGGTCAAGTCTTTCCAATCCTCCCCTAAGGACTGAGGCCCTATGTGGACCAGGAGTCCTTTTGCTGGAGCGGGAAGAAGGTTGAAAGCCCCTCCCCAGGTTTTTATCTAAAAGTATTTCCTTTGTCTCTTGGTCTCTGGAGAATCCAATTCGAACCAGTATATGCATCTCTCTCCAGGGGCTGACTTCAAAGGGTTGACAGTGGAGGAAGTACATTAGCATTCCTCCTTCCTACGTATGTAGAAAAGGTACATACACTGCCATGTAGGGTTGCCAACTTTCTACTTGCACAAAACCGAACACCCCTGCCCAGCCCCTCCTCCAAGGCCCCGCTCCTTCTCCAAGACCCCGGCCCCACTCTCTCCATCCCTCCCTCCCTATGTTGCTCGCTCTTCCCACCTTCACTTGCTTGCTCATTTTCACTGGGCTGGCTCAGGGGGCGTTGGGGTGTGAGGGGGTGAGGGATCTGGCTGGGGGTGCGGGCTCTGGCGTGGGATTGGGCTTGAGGGATTTGGGGTGTAGGAGGGTGCTTCAGGCTGGGAGCAAGGGGTTCGGAGGGCAGGAGGGGGATCAGGGCTGAGGCAGGGGGTTGGGGTGCAGGAGGAGATCAGGGGTGCAGGCTCTGGGCAGCGCTTACCTCAAGCAGCTCCCGGAAGCAGTGGCATGTCCTCCCTCCAGCTCTTACGCAGAGGTACGGCCTGGTGGCTCTACATGCTGCCCCGTCCGCAAGCGCTGCCCCTGTAGCTCCCATTTCCCACAGTTCCCGGCCAATGGAGGCTGCAGAGCTGGCGCTTGGGGCAGGGGCAGCATACGGAAGTGTAGGTGCTGGAGGGGAGACATGCCGCCGCTTCTGGAAGCTGCGTGGAGCCTGCTTTAGCCCCACTGTGCCGCTGACCTGACTTTTAACAGCCTGGTCATCAGTGCTGCCCGGAGCTGCCAGGGTCCCTTTTCGACTGGGCATTCTGGCTGAAAACTGGACACTTGGCAACCCTACTGCCACAACAACACATTAATGTACATACAGTACACCCGAAATGGGGTTAAAATAAACCTTATTGAATTAGGGCTATCTTAATTCCATAAGATTTGCTCAGTATATTACAGGATATTTTCAATCTGTCAGAGGAGTAATTTTGTTTTTCTTACAAGGAATACATCTCGGAGTATTTTTCCTTAATTTGGTTTTGTTATAGCTATGTGGAAGCAGCAATACTGAAATGCAACAAGTTTCTGTCCAAAACGTAAGGCTAACATGCAGTTAATAAATATGGACAGCCAACGAATGGGTACATGTTAAAGTAGTATGCAGAGAATTAAGTATGAAAGTTCCACTATCAATAATGGCAGGAAACTTCTGTGCTTTTGGAGGGGGCAATATTGATTGCTTTGGGCTCCTGATACAAATCCCATCAAGGCACAATATTAGCACAGCTGCTGACGTACTGATGCATCCACTTCAGAGCACTTGCATAACTGTAGTATGAACGGAAAGTGAAGCATTTTTGGGGGGGGGGGGGCAAGGAGGAGGGGTTTACAAAACTGAAAGGAAAGCAAAATTGATGGGAGGTGGCTGAAGGTAAAGGAGAGGGTAACATAGAAAGAGAAATAGGTAGGTCAGTAACCAGGCTAAAGGCAAGGTGAGGAAACAAGGCAGAGGCAGTGAGCCTGGAAAGCAGCTGGGGAATAGGCTCCAAGCCGACCGGAATCAATATTGTTTTAAAAATAGCCCTTCAGGACTAACGGGCCTTTGCAGTTAATTGCTAAAATGAATGCCATAATCTCAATGGCTCTACAATGACAGCTTGATTATTTTTGGGCCTCCCAGGATGGGCCTGGTCACACTTGTGCCAGTGCAGGTGTGTGCTGGAGGGGCAGGGGGAGTATAAACAGCCCACACCACCTGCATGCAACAGCTCTGTGGTGAGTCCCTCCTTATAGCCATAGCAGGTGAAACTGGGAGTGAAGTGGGACCAGTGGATCTGTGACTGACTAGGAGATTCCTTGGCCATCATAGATCCACTGCCTCTGAGGCTTTTGAGCTGCTACATCCCTGAGACTACATTGCAACCAGAGAGAAGCTCCAGCTTCTCCAGTCTAGAGGAAAGGCTTCTTTCCTTCCATCAGTCCCCCAGCTCTTTGCAAATCTCCAGTACATAGCCTGGCTGCTCACAAGGGTAAGTAGTATAATTCCTGTCTAAGATGTTACTTAGAGAACTAGTTAAATTTTACTTCTAAATTAGACTTTGTGCTAATATGACTTTCCTTGATTCTTTTAATTCTTGTTCACATGTACATTTAATAAAGCAGCCTTTCAAGTTATCAGTATGCGTTGTGGTGCTCTGATCAATTCATAAACTTCAAAATTTAATTTTTCAAAAATCTTAACAGGGGAATTTCAGAATGTCTCCCGCGACTAACGGCTATGATTAGAGGAATTGGAGATCCACTGGTTGCAGTCTATGCAAGAGCGTACCTGTGCAGGGTAGGCTATAATTTAACATTATTTAAAGTGAGCTTATATCAATGGTATAATCTGTCTTCCTGCAGCCTCACCTGCCAAAAAAGGAAGATTTTAATTAGTGGCAGGTTTTCTCTGGCCCAAAAAGCGGCCTGTTCCTCCTCTTAGAAAATTGCAAGGCAGGATAACTTTTCCATTATAGTCACAGTTTGAAAACCTGCTGCATAATTGCCTATAATAATCATAGTAATTAAAAACTAATTTTCCAAGCTTGTCCTGCCAGTACTTCCTCCTGAGGGAAGGGGAAAATTGGGGACTGAGTCATAAAGAAAGCTTGTAGCTTTGTGGTATTACAGACTGCTGTCTGAGTGCTAAGCATGGCTTTTCCGAGGTACTGTACAAGCTTTCCTTCTACTTGAATTTATTGTCTCCCTGTTCATACCATGAGAGTATCTGCTTTTGGAGGATGGCTTGATGAGCTTCATGATGAAAAAGAGTTAATTTGATGTCGTGTTTTAAAAACTAGGAGGTTGCACACTTTGTATCTTGCGTCAGCTGAGCTTATTACATGCACTAGAGGCTCCTTGGTTTCCCCTATAAGCGCGATGTCTGCCACCCTCCCTTCCCCCTCTATTTCAGGGATTTGCTGCAACTCTCTCCAATTGCTCCCTGCCAGGGCTTCTGTGTGCACCCTAAATCCCTCTCCTCCCATGCCATGGTCCCCCATTCCTCCCTCCTTGCTAGGTAAGCTGTGTGCCCCTCCTTCCCTCATATAAGGTCCTTCCAATTTTCCCCATAAGGGAGTTCTGTGTTCCCCCATTCCAGGATCCCCATTCTTTCCCCGATGTCAGTGGTTCCCAAACTGGGGTTTGCAAAATGTTACAGGGAGTTCTCTGGGGAGGAAAAAATTCCCTAATGGCAAACAGAGCTGTCCCTAGGGATCCCAGGCAGCACAGCCCCTGGACTTCCAAGAGGTAAGCAGATCAAAGCAAGCATATCTATCACACTGAGGAGATTTAAACTTCAAGACTCCTTATAAGAAATGGAAAGGGAGGTGGATATTTTTTGCTGTTTTTAAAATTAAATAGGCAGCTAGTATTGTTTTAAAATTATTGTGAAGAACAAGTTTAAGCTTTTAAGAACCAAAGGGCAGCCTTAAATATGGCTTTTCCTAACATTTGAATGCTAGTTTTTTCTCTTACTGGTCATGAACACCATACTAGGACCTGTTCTCAACAACCTCGTTTAAACACAGTAGTAGCTAGCACAGTTCTGGTCTCAGTGGATGGGGCCATAATATCACTTCCTAGTGAGTCAGGGATAATGATGGGCAAAAAGCATTCTGTTCAGTACTCTGCTATAATATCTTCATCTTATTGATATGCGTGTGAATATACTTATTCCCTGGTGAATAACTCTATTTCATAGCTGAAAGAGGATGGTAAGTGGTAAAGATACAATTTTTCTCTTTCTTCGAATGTAGGTCGGAATGGAAGTAGCTCCTCATCGTAAAGAAAGCCTTAACAAGAATTTTTTTGACTTCCTTCTAACATTTAAGCAAGTAAGCAAATACGTTTGTATTGCCTGAGTGATGAAATAAGGATGTTCCTTGAGCAACCGATGATGAAAATGCTTTTTACGAATCCCTTTAAAAGTTCTAGAATCTAGAGTTGTAAATATTTTTGAAACTGTGAATCTGAAAAAAAATATGATGTCACCAGCCAATAGATGTCACCAGCAAAATTGATGTTTACTAGACTGCACTATTTACCTTTACTGTGGTATTACCTATATTTAGAATGGGAAATACTGCACATATTGTGGTAAATTTAACTACTGTACATGCTATATGCCCAAATTTTAAATAGTGCCCACTGTGTATTTCTTCCGAATACAGGAAAATATGCAGAATACTTATTGAGCATGCTGTGTAATTCAGTTACCCTGGTCTCTCAAAGCTTTCAATTAACCTATAACTTGAAGTTTTGTTTCCAGTTTCTCATAGCCCCAGCCAGATGCCTTTCTCCCCCCCCCAGGCAGCTCTTTCATCTTTTACTTCCTTTACAGATGCATGGGGATACTGTTCAGAATCAGCTGGTAGTGCAGTGTGTGGAGATTCCATTGTATTTGACTCTCTACTCTCCTGCTATAGATTGGATTTTACAGTGTATCGCGTACCGTGCTCCCGAGGTAAATGACATATTCACCGTGTAAATAAATGCTTGATAGTTAACTGGAACAAAGAACATATACAATATCTGATTTTTAAAAGATGTTATAGATTCCTATGGTAATTGTTCATTGCTAGACCATTTAGTACATATTGATGTAGGACCTAGGATGCTATATTCAAACTTGAATTGAAAAATGACCAAAGCTTATGTGAGTGATATTATTAACAGATATAGTGCTGTAAATATACATTGGACTTTACATAGCTAGCTAAGATACATGCAATGCTCTGAAGTGCCTACATTCTAAGTAACCATAAATAGTTTCCAGTGAGAGTGCTTGAAAAGACAAAAAGGCCAATGTGAAAGGACTATTAAGTGTAAAAACAAAACCATAGTGAAGGAGGCATAAGTGGATTCATAATTATTTTTAGTTGTAGATATTAAGTTTAAAATGATACGGCAAAGTTGAAGAATAAATGTAATATTACACAATGGACTAAAATAAGTCAGCTTCCTTATTCCACAAAGCTTATTTCCCTTTCATAGTTTTAATATAAAAGGAGATGCAGAAACAGAACTGTGGGTATAAGTAAATAAAAAGCAGGCAACTTCTTCTCTGTCTGATATGACTCTTGGGATAAAAATATAGTACTAGTGGTAATCAAAATTTGCACCAGAACAAGTGATTGGGAAATTTTATCTCAACCACAATAATAATAATAAACCGTATTTTCTAAAGGTGAGCCTATCAGATCTTTAAATTCCCAACAAAACGTGAAATGCATCTGAGACCATCACAATCTGATGCAGAATTCTGAAGAAAGTGGAAATAATAAAAGTTGACTTTCTGAAAATATAGGAAGCTAGTAGTTCCCCTTTGGGTAAAGAAGGGGATCCAGAAAAATGTTGCATTCTAAGCTTGACACCAGCAATGGGCAAAGTACAAGTAATGCAGATCAAGGGCAGCATACGGGTAATAGGTGTATGTATGAAAGAAGTGCTAACAAGCCTTAACAGTAATCAAATGAGCAGTGCCAATATAAAGCCATTCTTGTTGTAGTTCATGTTTACAGATTATGTAGAATCTAAATAATGTAAATGCTTTTAAATAATGAAGATGCTAAAGACATTTTAAAGGTGAAACCTCACCCACACGAAAATGCACATCTGATTGCTTTGTACAGGACTCTGCATAACATGTCTCCTGGGGCCAAACTAGAAATCTTTGATTCTGCATCAGAACCCCATGATGCTGTTCTTCGCACAGCTTTATCAACTTAGCGATGCAAATTGCACCTTTTTGTATTTATAAACATGATCAACATAATATTATAACCAGCCTAAAAATAGTCTGAAACAGAAATTAATTTCTAAGGAGACATTACAACACTTCATTATTTGAGAGGAAAGCTGGAGGAAGTCGAGTCATGAGGAGAATTTAAATCTGCTGTGCTTGCCTCCTTGTTTAAAGCAGGGGTGGGTAAACTATGGCCTGAGGGCCGCATGCGGCCCTCCAGACACTTTAATCCGACCCTTGACCAGGGAGTGGGGTTTGGGGCTTGCCCTGCTCCGGTGCTCCAGCCAGGAAGTGGGGTTGGGAGCTTGCCCCGCTCTGTGCAACTGTCAGAAGCAGTGGCATGTTCCCCCTCCGGCTCCTACGCACAGGGGCAGCCAAGGGGTTCTGCACGCTGCCACTGACCCCGCAGCTCCCATTGGCCATGCCTGGCCGCACCTTCGTGTAGGAGCCGGAGCGGGGACATGCCACTGCTTCTGGGAGGTGCTTGAGGTAAGTGCCACCCGGAGCCTTCACCCCTGACCCCCTCCTGCACCCCAACCCTCAATTTCATGAGCATTTATGGCCTGCCATACAATTTCCATACCCACATGTGGCCATCAGGCCAAAAAGTTTGCCTGGTTTAAAGGCTTGTTTAAAAATCTTAGAAATCAGCTCTTTCTCATATTTAGAGAGGAATAGACTAAACCCCAATAGGTATGAGCATACATTTTAAAACTCTTGTACACAGGAAAAATATATGTATATTGGAAATAATAATAATAAGCAATTATATTAAAGCACAAATGAGAACATTTACATCTATAGTCAATACTGCATTTTCTTACTTACTGTCCCAATCGCTGGTATCATCTTGCTTTCTTGATCTTCTGATTCTATTCAGTTTCTTCTGTCATACTGATATAAACTAGTGAGGAAAAAATTGGTAAGCTCTGGGCTTTGTAATTGCTTAACATAGCCAACAAGCTACTTAAAACTTCAATCAGAGTTTCTGCATTCTGCAGTAAAGAGCTACTAGTATTCCCCTCTCTTGCCAGAGGTAATTGACCATGTCATTTTTCAGAGAGAGAACCTTTTCCAGACATTACTAAAGATCTGAAAACTTGACTTTTATAAAATGAAGTAGCAAGTCAGATTAAAATGTCACTATATCCATGTCATATATTTGTTTTATATTGCACCACCCACAATATTTTCTTTTGACTGGATGTAGTGTTTGGAATGTAGTCGCTATGTAATGAAATTCACCTCTAGCTAATGTAAAGTTTTCCAAAAGCTGTGAGAATGTTTTATTTGGGTGGTCCACACTTTTTGATTTGAATGAAATCACTGTTCTAGATTCTGCTTACTGAGATGATGGAGAGATGCAAGAAACTGGGGAACAAGTAAGTACTGCATGGTCAACAGACCATGAGTCAGAAATCTAAATCTTATGTTACACTTTTGTAATCCAGTTCTTTGTATAATGTCTCTCATTTTATTTTGTTGCAGGAGTACTTTATTAAACTACTAAAACTGAGATGTAGTATCTGTGTTCCCTGAATTTTTTTTTCACCCAAAATTCCAGTGGATTTGGCTGTGGTAAAAAGGTTAATTGACCCAATTGTCAGATGAGCTAGAGTTCAGCTAGGATTAAACCACATGATACTTTGTGCTCCCAGTCATTTCCTTTGAGAACTACACATGCTACATTTTCTTCTGTTCCCCTTTTTTACTTTTGCCAATTGGCCAGTATGTGTATACTGTGAGGGAGGTTGCAAGCAGGTGACTGAACAGTGCCATTTTAAGGCTAAGAATAGCCTTCCAAGCCTGTCTCAGGAAGGATGTGCATTCATTCCTAGTTAACTTAGTCCCTGTCTGAACTAGAAAAATGAGCAGAAAATGGTTTTCAAATACAGTTCATCCCATCTCCGTACATTAACCTGAACTGGAATGTGGTTTGGCCTGGTCTGCACAGGTTTACCTGTATTTCGTGACTGATTCAGAAAGGTTAATTGCTAGTCTTGAATCCTCTTTCTGAATTGTGTGAGCATGTTTTAGCCCAAGTTATATTGGCTAGTTTCAGTTTGGTTTATTAAGTGGGCAGGGAGGAGGTCTTTGAAAATTGTTTGCAAACATGATTAATTTTTTTACTAAACAGTGAGCTAGTGTAATCTGCTTTGAGTGAAGAGCCGGAAATGCATTACCCTTTTATCCAAAAGAAAGATATTGTAACACCAAACATGTGACTGAGTTAAGGAGTGGAGAAGTTTTGACTCAAAATCAGGGGTGAGGAGGCAAAAGTCATGCTTTTAGACTCACTGTATTAGGTTCTGTCTATAGATTTTTGGTTTATTCTACAGCATTTGTCTTTAAATTAAATAGTTTCTAGTCTTTTGGGTTGTGAAGACAGATTTTCTGCTTAGTCTGTGCACAGCTCTCTTGTTTGCTTTGCAGCAAGGCAAATTTCACAATGTAGCACCAAGAGAGCTGAGAAATTTCCTATGTGTTTTAATGGAGTGTTAATTTCAGTCTATTTTTGACCTTTTAAATGCTTACACAATGTAGCTAATTGGAAATTGAATAACCCAGCTCTGACCATTGTTTTGTAGGTTAACAACAAGAGGCAAATTTCTGCCCTCTTACGTGCACCTCATTGAATGATATTTTAGATTTATATGGTGATTTTCATTGCTAAATTTTAAATCCCAAGCCCTTCACTAACTACATACATGCAATATCACTATAATTCAGCCATCTCTAGGTGAAAGGTAGCAGCCAACTTGTGCAACATGCTGTGGACAACAGTTGGTGGCATGGAAATGTGTGGACAAGGGCAAATTCCTACTAAGTGCTATGTGATCACTGTAATCCCATTCACTTCTGTTCTGCAAAAGACCTCCACAAACAGTAAATTGCACAGCATTCACTTTATTGACTTCAAAAGAATGAAGGACTGAGTGTCGACTCTGCTGGGGTTACAAGTCAAAATGGAAGTTGTGCAGATGTATCTCTGGGCAGAATTTGGCCCTGAATATTTGTTTTAAAATGCTGTCAAATTGAGTTACTTTTTCTGAAGTGTAGTACATTGGATTGCCTCTTCAACAGCTAACTTAAAATATAAATTTCAGGTTTCAATTATTATATCTGTAGACAATAATAATCACCTTTACTATAATCATATGGATTTATTTCCGTTCTACCAGCTCATTTAGTAGAAATCAGCCTCGCAGCAACAGCTTTAGTTAATGCAACAAAGCTTCAATGGAGGCTGTTGCCATACCAAAAGATACTTTCAATTGCAGGGACTTCAGACAGAAGAAGAAAATAGAATAGTTCAGCAAATGTGCAAAGACTCTCCCAATATTACTGTTTCTTTTTACTGAATAGCCAATGGTCTCCAGCTTGGTGAGTGATGTGCCAGTATTATAAGGAAATCTGCTCTCAGCTAGTGATAGCTTGAAAGAAAGTTGATCCTAGTGTAAGAAATCGAATGTAAAATTTATTTTAAAGACAATTAAATAATGTTTTCCTTGGAGTTAAGCAAAGAAAGTACAGGTTGAGGTTTTCTACATATCCTGTGCAACATTGCCAAACTTCATGTTTTCTTGTTTTCCCAACAAATTGCAGCCTTGATCAACCCATCACCCAAACAGGTAGAAACTGAGTGGTATTTAATTATTCGTTGAAGTTCAGATTAATGTAAACTAGACAATGAAAATGGGCTTAATTTATGGTGAGCTGTGCTGATTTGTGTCCTGTTCCTTCTAGTGCCCTGCTGTTGAATTCAGTGATGTCAGCATTCAGAGCGGAGTTTATTGCTGCAAGGTCTATGGATTTTATTGGCATGATTAAAGAGTGCGATGAATCTGGTTTCCCCAAGGTAAGTTTTTGCAATTTAAAGCAATCCTTATTCATTATCTTGCTGAGTGCTTTATACTTTTAGCTAGTTGTCTAGATAGTTCACACAGGATTAAAAAATGGGAACTCTCTGCTGTGTAGAATAAGGTGATTTAAGATCTAGAACATAAAGTGATTTCTATTCCTGTTTCATTCTTGGGTCCTGAATCCTTTACGAGTGGGAGGGGTCGACTGAGAATAGAGACAGGAACTATGTCTTCTGCAGTAGCAGTGAATGGATCAAAAAGAGGCCTGTTGCAGTTTATTTGTTATAAGGAAGGGGCTATTATTAGCCAGTCAATCCCAGTGCTGGAAAGAAGTGCTGGGAATTAACTAATTGTGGCTTCCTTCACACAGCATGTGACTCTACTCCCAGCACTTATTTGTACTGTTTTAAGGGGCTTAATCCTGCTCCATTGAAGCCAATGGGAGTTTTGCTGTTGACTTCAATGGGAGCAAAATCTGACTTCTGGGTGTGCTAGTTTAGAGCCTTTCTTCAGGAATCTGCCAAATAAGCCCTGGTCTACCCTAGGAGTTGAGGTTGAATTTAGCAGCGTTAAATCGATTTCACACTGCACCCATTTACACGATGAAGCCCTTTTTTTCGACTTAAAGGGCTCTTAAAATCAATTTCCTTACTCCACCCCCGACAAGGGGATTAGCGCTGAAATTGGCCTTGCTGGGTTGAATTTGGGGTACTGTGGACACAATTAGACGGTATTGGCCTCCGGGAGCTATCCCAGAGTGCTCCATTGTGACTGCTCTGGACAGCACTCTCAACTCAGATGCACTGGCCACGTAGACAGGAAAAGGCCGCGAACTTTTGAATTTCAATTTCCTGTTTGGCCAGCGTGGCAAGCTGCAGGTGACCATGCAGAGCTCATCAGCAGAGGTGACCATGATGGAGTCCAAGAATCGCAAAAGAGCTCCAGCATGGACCGAACGGGAGGTACGGGATCTGATCGCTGTATGGGGAGAGGAATCCGTGCTATCGGAACTCCGTTCCAGTTTTCGAAATGCCAAAACATTTGTCAGTCTCCCAGGGCATGAAGGACAGAGGCCATAACAGGGACCCGAAGCAGTGCCGCCTGAAACTTAAGGAGCTGAGGCAAGCCTACCAGAAAACCAGAGAGGCAAACGGCCGCTCCGGGTCAGAGCCCCAAACATGCCGCTTCTATGATGAGTTGCATTCCATTTTAGGGGGTTCAGCCACCAGTACTCCAGCCGTGTTGTTTGACTCCTTCAATGGAGATGGAGGCAACACGGAAGCAGGTTTTGGGGACGAGGAAGATGATGATGATGATGAGGTTGTAAATAGCTCACAGCAAGCAAGCGGAGAAACCGGTTTTCCCGACAGCCAGGAACTGTTTCTCACCCTGGACCTGGAACCAGTACTCCCTGAACCCACCCAAGGCTGCCTCCCAGATCCGCCAGGTGGAGAAGGGACCTCTGGTGAGTGTATCTTTTTAAATAGTATACATGGTTTAAAAGCAAGCGTGTTTAATGATTAATTTGCCCTGGCATTCGCGGCTCTCCTGGATGTACTCCCAAAGCCTTTGCAAAAGGTTTCTGGGGAGGGCAACCTTATTCCATCCACCATGGTAGGACACTTTACCACTCCAGGCCAGTAGCACGTACTCGGGAATCATTGTAGAACAAAGCATTGCAGTGTATGTTTGCTGGCGTTCAAACAACATCCGTTCTTTATCTCTCTGTGTTATCCTCAGGAGAGTGATATCATTCATGGTCACCTGGTTGAAATAGGGTGCTTTTCTTAAGGGGACATTCAGAGGTGCCCATTTCTGCTGGGCTGTTTGCCTGTGGCTGAACAGAAATGTTCCTCACTGTTAGCCACGGGGAGAAGGGAAGGGCTAGCCACATGCTGGGGGGAGGCAAAATACGACCTTGTAACGAAAGCACATATGCTATGTATGTAATGTTAACAGCAAGGTTTACCGTGAAAGAGTGTACCCATTCTTCTATAAAATGTGTCTTTTTAAATACCACTGTCCCTTTTTTTTCTCCATCAGCTGCATGTGTTTCAAGGATCACAGGATCTTCTCCCTCCCAGAGGCTAGCGAAGATCAGAAGGCGAAAAAAACACACTTGCGATGAAATGTTCTCTGAGCTCATGCTGTCCTCCCACACTGACAGAGCACAGACGAATGCATGGAGGCAGACAATGTCAGAGTACAGGAAAGCACAAAATGACCGGGAGGAGTGGTGGTGGGCTGAAGACAGGGCTGAAGCTGAAAGTTGGCGGCAGCGTGATGAGAGGAGGCAGGACTCTATGCTGAGGCTGCTGGAGGATCAAAGTAATATGCTCCAGTGTATGGTTGAACTGCAGGAAAGGCAGCAGGAGCACAGACCGCCGCTACAGCCCCTGTGTAACCAACCGCCCTCCTCCCCAAGTTCCATAGCCTCCTCACCCAGACACCCAAGAACACGGTGGGGGGCCTCCAGCCACTCCACCCCAGAGGATTGCCCAAGCAACAGAAGGCTGGCATTCAATAAGTTTTAAACTTTTAAAGTGCTGTGTGGCATTATCCTTCTCTCCTCCAGCACCCCTTCTGCGCTACCTTGGTAGTTATCCCCTTATTTGTGTGATGAATTAATAAAGAATGCATGAATGTGAAGCAACAATGACTTTATTGCCTCTGCAAGCAGTGATCGAAGGGAGGAGGGGAGGGTGGATCACTTTCCAGGAAGTAGAGTGAACCAAGGGGTGGGGGGTTTCATCAAGGAGAAACAAACAGAACTTTCACACCGTAGCCTGGCCAGTCATGAAACTGGTTTTCAAAGCTTCTCTGATGTGCACTGCGCCCTCCTGTGCTCTTCTAACTGCCCTCGTGTCTGACTGTGCATAACCAGCAGCCAGGCGATTTGCCTCAACCTCCCACCCCGCCATAAACATCTCCCCCTTCCTCTCACAGATATTGTGGAGCGCACAGCAAGCAGTAATAACTGGGAATATTGGTTTTGCTGAGGTCTAACCGAGTCAGTAAACTGCACCAGTACACCTTTAAACATCCAAATGCACATTCTACCACCATTCTGCACTTGCTCAGCCTGTAGCTGAACAGCTCCTGACTACTGTCCAGGCTGCCTGTGTATGGCTTCATGAGCCATGGCATTAAGGGGTAGGCTGGGTTCCCAAGAATAACTATAGACATTTCAACATCCCCAACGGTTATTTTCTGGTCTGGGAATAAAGTCCCTTCCTGCAGCTTTTGAAACAGACGAGAGTTCCTGAAGATGCGAGCGTCATGTACCTTTCCCGGCCATCCCACGTTGATGTTGGTGAAACGTCCCTTGTGATCCACCAGTGCTTACAGCACTATTGAAAAGTACCCCTTGCGGTTTATGTACTCGCCGACTTGGTGCTCTGGTGCCAAGATAGGGATATGGGTTCCATCTATGGCCCCATCACAGTTAGGGAATCCCATTGCAGCAAAGCCATCCACTTTGACCTGCACATTTCCCAGGGTCACTACCCTTGATATCAGCAGATCTTTGATTGCGTTGGCTACTTGCATCACAGCAGCCCCCACAGTAGATTTGCCCACTCCAAATTGATTCCAGACTGACTGGTAGCTGTCTGGCATTGCAGGCTTCCACAGGGCTATTGCCACTCGCTTCTCAACTGTGAGGGCTGCTCTCATCTTGGTATTCTTGTGCCTCAGGGCAGGGGAAATCAAGTCACAAAGTTCCATGAAAGTGCCCTTACGCATGCGAAAATTTTGCAGCCGTTGGGAATCGTCCCAGACCCGCAACACTATGCGGTCCCACCAGTCTGTGCTTGTTTCCCGAGCCCAGAATCGGCGTTCCACCACATGAACCTGCCCCATTAGCACTATGATGCCCACATTGCCAGGGCCCGTGCTTTGAGAGAAGTCTGTGTCCATGTCCTCATCATTCTCGTCACCGCGCTGACGTCGCCTACTCGCCCGGTTTCACTTTGGCAGGTTCTTGTGCTGCATATACTGCTGAATAATGTGTGTGGTGTTTAATGTGCTCCTACTTGCCAAAGTGATCTGAGCGGGCTCCATACTTGCCATGGTATGGCGTCTGCACAGAAAAAAGGGCGTGGAACGATTTTCTGCCTTTGTCCTGGTGGAGGGAGGGGCGACTGACGACATGGCTTACAGGGTTGGCTTATAGGGAATTAAAATCAACAATGGGGGTGGCTTTGCGAGAAACTGAATGGCCCCCTCAAGGATAGAACTCAAAACCTCAAGGATAGAACTCAAAACTGGGTTTAGCAGGCCGTTGATTTCACGGAGGGAGGGAGGAGAAAATTGAATACAGAACAAATCTGGTCTATTTCTTGTTTTGAGCCACTTCATCTAGTACGAGCGCTAGCCATCGTCTTCTCCTGGGTGCTCAGCAGAAGACGGTGCAGTATGGCTACTGGCCATCATCTTCTGCTGGCTGCTGATTAAAAGACAGTGCACTGCCGGTAGGACTCAATCGCCACGAGACGAAACTTAAAAGGGAAATGACCTGGCTAAGTCACTCCCATGTTTGCCCAGGTGCCCCTGACCTCATCGAGGTCGGTTAAAAGAGCACCCAGGACTACATCGACGACTACCAGTCATACTGTACTGTCTGCTGCCAAAAGGCAATAAACTGCTGCTGTGTAGCAGTAAAGTACCATGTCTGCCAGCACCCAGGAGACGTACGGTGACGGTGAGAGGAGCGGGCTCCATGCTTGCCATGGTATGGCGTCTGCACAGGTAGCTCAAGAAAAAAGCGCAAAACGATTGTCTGCCCTTGCTTTCACGGAAGGAGGGAGGGAAGGGGGGGGCCTGATGATATGTACCCAGAACCACCCACGACAATGTTTTAGCCCCATCAGGCACTGGGATTTCTACCCAGAATTCAAATGGGCGGCGGAGACTGCAGGAACTGTGGGATAGCTACCCACAGTGCAATGCTCCAGAAGTCGACGGTTGCCTCGGTACTGTGGACACACTCTGCCGACTACATGCACTGAGAGCATTTGTGTGGGGACACACACAATCGGCTGTATAAAAACGCTTTCTACAAAACCGACTTCTATAAATTCGACCTAATTTCATTGTGTAGACATACCCTTTGTATGCATGTTAAACAGCAGAACACAATATAGTACTTTCATGTTGGTCCATCAAAAGCAAATGGTCTTAATGCTGTATATCATTTCAATGTATATGCTCTGATGAGTTGCTAATTAAATGTAACTGCTTATAGTTCTCCAACAAAAGTTCATTACAGTTCAGTCTTTGGGCTAGAAAGTATATGATCTTTGAGTGACTTACCCAACTTTATAATTTTGTAACCAGTAGTATTTTGAAGTATGATCTGTTTCATAGAGAATCTCTAACTGATAGGATGGTCTGATCTTTCCTCAGCATCTTCTCTTTCGCTCTTTGGGGTTAAACTTGGCCATGGCTGATCCTCCTGAATGTGATCGCCTTCAGATATTAAATGAAGCCTGGAAGGTTATCACAAAATTGAAAAACCCACAGGTGGGTAATTGACAGGAGTTCTGGGGTAAGTTGGAACTGACTTGCCTATTTCAGATACAGTGGTAGCCAGTTGTTCAAAATTATTTAAAAAAAAAATACCACAATTACATATGAGCTTTTAATACACATTGAGCATAGCATTGCCTAGTTCATCATTCCTAGACACTCAATAATTGCCTTGTCAATAAAATACCGGGCACATGTTTCATATGAACCCACCCTTTTGTACTCGGTTTGGGTACAGCAGGGCCCCGTTTTGAAATTTGTAACCATGAAGGTAGGTCCTTGTGCCTGCTTGGATCCAAGTGCCAGACAAGTGCCTGAGTAATTACTTAAGCAGACTGCGGGATGAGAAATATATACTCTGAAACTTGATACGGATTTTGAAGGTGATGCATTCTTTTGACCATTTTATATATATAATATTTTTTCTAGGATTATATTAACTGTGCAGAAGTGTGGGTGGAGTATACCTGCAGACACTTTACGGTATGTAGGAATTTCTACAAGGATTTTTTTTTCTAATTTTAACTATATGTAGACAGTAAGTAGCAGTTTACAATGTGAAAAACTATAAACCAGATTATCTCCTAATGTGAGTGCTGAATAGATACATATTAGAGGCTCAAAAGGAGTCCTTTTGATCATTCATGAATATATTTCTAACCTGTATTTGGAACATAATTGGGGAAACAGGCAGTGTTACAGTAGGTGGCTGATTGAACCTTAAATAAGAATTATCTGGTTTCAACTACAACTGTGTAGAAAATTCATTCTTTTGTAAATGGCAATAAATTCTCAACCTTAACTTAGTACTAACAAAGTATTTTAGTCATTTGATTTCTGCACCATTTTTTATGCTGAGTTGTGACATTTAATTTTCACTACATAGAAGCGTGAGGTCAATACTGTTTTGGCAGATGTTATCAAACACATGACTCCAGATCGTGCATTTGAAGATGCCTATCCACAGGTAAGAGACTGTTTTATTTACCAAGTCTTTAAATAACTAATTTTGTTCCAAGAAAATGCACAGAGGCTTCTAAAGTCTCTTACCTTACAGTGTGTTTTAAAAGGCCTTTTGTAATTCAGGAAGCTCTTTAGAATAAAGTGAAGCCGTGGTAGAGTGTTCCAGTTTTATTCATGGAGGTCAATTTTTAAATCTAGAATAATTTACAACAAAATAATTTGTGTGTGTGTGTATATATATATATGTGTGTGTGTGTATATAAAAAATTGTTTTCTAGGCATTAACAGGAGAAAAATAACCTATAAATTAGATGATTTGCAGATAGATCTGTCATCATTGTCATCATTATGTACTTTAACATGCAATTTGTAATGTATTTAGTTGTTTTTCTTCTTTTCCTAGCTTCAGTCAATTATTCAGAAAATTATCACCTATTTCCATGACTTTTCTGTACTTTTTTCAGCGGTAAGTCATATCTTTGCATTGTTTTCTAGAACTTGAGTGTAGACTGTTTTTTATAAGGAAAGCTAACCTAATTTACTTATCTAAGTCATCTGAAAGCTCACATGGTGAGAAGCACTTTTTGTCAAGTATAAAACTGTTAAAACACCAGGGGAAGTTTTCTTTTGTTAACTTCTTAAAAAATCCATTATTTACATTCCAGCCTATCACACTGTTTTCTTCTTAGGTTATAGAATTCTCTAATACTATTTAAATCTCTAATATATCTTTGTTTTAATGCAGCAGCAGTAACAGCCAGCCAGCAAAGGGAGCTCAGATGAACTAATACAGCCTATTTGTGTGCTGTGCTGATAACTACATAATGAATGTTTCAGTATAATGTATACATATGTGTCATAGCAAAGAATTCAGTGTCAACTGTTCCGGTACTGATTCATAGATTCATAGATACCAAGGTCAGAAGGGATCTATGATCCCTATACTATGAAGGCATCTATGATCCTCTAGTTCTGATTAAGGGCCTGTACAACGCAGGCCACAGAATCTCACCCACCCACTCCTTTGAGGTGCAAAGGAAAGTTTAGGGAGGCCAACGGGTGCGTTTGAATCAAATTTCAGTTGTTTAATCAGACTTTGTAACGCAGAGGAAACTTTTCCAATATGCCTAAGTGATTTAGGAGCCAAAATCCCATTTTTTTTTTCCAAGCCACTTGGGCACCTAATGCTCACTGAAAGTCAATAGGGTTTAAGTCCCTAAGTCACTTGGGCACTTAGAAAATTTTACCTTACACATATTTTGGGGATGGTACAGAAAACTAATTCTCTAGATTCTCAAAGTCAGCATCTTTAAATGACATCCGAACGGTCTACAGCTTCAAAAGTAGCCCTGGAAAAATCCAAAATGGTGGCAGGAATTTGACAGATTTTTTTGGGACTGTAATACCCTATGACTTGTTCCTGGAGTCCTCAGACTTCCCAGTGATCATCACTTCTGTATCTGTGCTGCTTCAAGCATATTATTGCTTTTATAACATGTTTTCCTTATTTTTTGGTGATACTTGTCTAAATGAGCTCTGACCTGTTGCATGTTTATACTGGATACTCCGAGCCAATAAACTAGCTCTTTTGTCAGCCAATAGGATTTCTCCATTCATACCACCGTGCTATAATCTCTCAGTACCTAATCACTGATCCTCCAGGAAAAATAACTTTCTTCAAAAGAGGTAAAAACTGGTCTATTATACTCATACACTCATAGCTGAGATTATTTTAAATATTTCTAAAATATTTATACTTATTGGTTCTTTAAGCAGATTTTCATCTTCAGCACAGAGATCAAAAGCTTTTGTGTATAAAATACCTTAATATACCTGTTTTTTTGTTTGGTTTTTTTTTAATTTGTATTTTTAGGAGAAATTCTTACCATTCCTGGATATGTTCCAGAAAGAAAGTGTGCGAGTGGAGGTTTGCAAGTGCATTATGGAAGCTTTTATTAAGTAAGTAGAAAATATTGTGATTAAGGGCACACTAGAGGATCTGGGCAATCTATTGAAAAGTTGCTAGGGGAGATAGAGTGAATCTTGTTGTAGTCCATTCGGCATGTATAAGATATTCCAGGTGCCAAGAAGAAAATATAAATATACAATTTTTTATTAGTCTTCTTTATTCATCAGTTGCTTATTAATTGTTTTTCAGTGAAAATCAGTGAATAGTCTTGTCAACTCTGTGTCTGTTAGAAATATAAATTGCATGCAGTGTTGTAGCCATGTTGATCTTAGGATATTAGAGAGACAAGATCTGAAGAAGAGCTTTGTGTAAGAGCTCGTCTCTCTCATAAACAGAAGTTGGTCCAAGAAAGATATTACCTCACCCACCTTATCTCAGAAATATAACTTGACTTTCCCCATAATAAACAGTTAGATTTGTTGTTACAGATTCCACCACTGATTAATTGTTCTTTGTGCTTGCTTCAATTTCCATTACTTGACTTGGTTTACATGATAAATGCCATGTATTCCTAGCCTTGACTGACATCAATAATGATCTTGGCATATGAATGAGGAAGGGAACAAATAGACATGTTTGTTACAGTAAAATGAATGCTTCCTGAATGGAAAACAGTATCAGAAGATGAGATTTCATGTTCAAACCTTTCCAAGTCCAGAATAGTCATTTTCATTAAAACAAAATATATTTTTTTTAAATATTACTTTCTTTTCTTAGCTTTTTCTTTTAAATTATCAAATTGGAGAGCAGTAGTACATAATTTAAAAGTGATATCTGAATTTCAATTAGATTTCTTCCAATCAGAAGTATTAAGTGTTGATAATTCAGGCATGAAAAAATAAATAGTGAGTGGCTGGCTAGAGCAGCTTCCACTGGTCTGTTAAAAAGAGCAGACACTTATGATTTCTTGATTGCATAGTTGAGAAACATTGATAGCCATTCAGATTCTGCCTGGTCTGTTAAAAAGAGCAGACTGTTATGATTTCTTGATTGCATAGTTGAGAAACATTGATAGCCATTCAGATTCTGCCTAATGTGTTTGTACTGCATTATGTCAATTGTATATCCCAAGGGGACTGTATATAACAGATTGTGCAGTTGATGGTGCCAGGTTTGGAGTCTTTTGTTACTAGTTCTAAATTTTTCAAAAATGTAGTCCCTTGTAGTTGGCAGAAGCCTGCAAATGGTGTTTGACCATGACAAAAATGCAGCTTGGATACATTTAAAAACCAAACCAAAACCCAGAAAACTTTATTTGAAGTCATTAGAAATATTGTTGTAAATACAGAACGCCAAATTCTTTTGTCTTTTAGATATGGTACTTACCATATGGACAGAGATTGCCTGTCACTGACCCCTTCCATCCACTTCTAAGTGTTCCTGTGTGCTGCCTTCGTTACCAGTGGTGCCACTTGAAGCGAATGGAACACTTATTAATGAAGTTTCCAGGCTTACTTCCACTTAAAACAGAGCTCTGGGGTGATAAATATTGCCTGCTCTATTCCACTTACAGTGAGATGGACCTGCTCCTGATATATGTAGAGCATGCTTTTGGTAATGCCCTTTTGTTAGGCAATATATTAAGTGGAGAGCTTTTAATACTACATAGGCAAAGAACACTTAAATAGTATATAGTAAATTAATGTATAGTTTATCACTAGGCATTTGTACAGCAGAAAAAACCATATTCAGTACAAATAGAATGAACAATTAATTGCCCTACTAATATTTCCTAGTTAGGCACTAGTAGACTATAAGATCCTGTACTGGAATGCAGGGCTCTTCAGCTGTATCACTCTAAGCCCAGGTGCTTAATCTCTGTATTAATATCTAGAGTAATTACTGCTAAACAGATTGGCAGGTGGTTCTAGTTGGCTCCTCCCAGCATATAGAGGGAATGGGAGTGTCTCTTTGGGCCATTAGGAAATGAGGGAGAGGGGGGCTCTGGAGAGGAAGCTTAGGCTGAAGTTTATGCTTCAGTGTTTTTGAGTTGTCCAGTGAAGCCATTCCTCAGGAAGGAGATGCAATTGAATCATGGTGGTTTTGCTGTGTTGAGGATACAGTGGGGTTTGGTCTGTTCACAGGGGCTGTTCTGAATGCTCTGTTACAGTAAAAGATACAGTGGTTATAAGTTAATACAGTACAGAGCATGCATTGCTCATCAGGGTTAGATGTCTCTGCCATTTATCTCTTTCAGGTGGCCTTATTTTATTGCATAGTGAGTGTTACACTTCTTTGTCCTTGGCAGTTGGTTGGCTGTGCTAGAGTTGAGGCACTTGTTCTCCTCCTTCTTCAGAGCTCAGAGTATGGGAGAGCAAATGGTTTCTTTCAAACTATCTGTTGAAAATGGCATTGGAGATATTATCTAGGAAATAGAGTGGCATTTCTCATTCCCCTGGTAACTCAGGAATTCTGTTTTTTGGCTTCAGTATTTATCTGTGGCATGATTAATACCTCAAGGTGATGTGACTTCAGGATATAAACTTGGTCGTCTAATTAGTCCTTGCATGCCTAGACAGGGCATGTTGCCCATTCTGTGCTATCTGACATTAACCAAGGAACTAGATTCCTATCTGAGATTTCTTTACTGGTTTTGCTTTCAAGTTCTTAGCTGGACGTTCCTGGGCAATCTGTCTACACTCTCACCATCCATAAGACTTAAGGTGTCTGTGACTTTGTAATAACACTGCCAGATAGTTATGAAATATAAGTCCCACTGTCATGTTTTTTTTAACTGTGTATTAACTGTGAAGGTATAAATATACTCTGTGTATTTTTGTAAAAAGAAAAATACGTTGAGATGTTGTACAATGCAAGCTGTTTTTTGGAGGTTATTTCACAGACAGAGATCATGTTTTCACCATTGCAATTCTCTGTTCATAAGAGTATATAAAGGCTGCCTATGCAAAATCAGCATTAAATGAATTTTCAGTTTTCCACTATTTTGTGTCTTGGAGAAACTGCAGTATTTTTATCAGTATTTTCCAAAAATGTTTTTTAGACATCAACAAGATGCTACTAAAGACCCTGTCATACTTAATGCTCTTCTACACGTGTGCAAGACCATGCATGATTCTGTGAAGTAAGATGAAATTTACATGTACTATAATACAGAATATGTGTAAATGGTGGATGTTCTGATGTATAGTTTTACTTTTAGGGGGGGTTAATGTTTCACGGTAAATTTATGCATGGCCCTCTGTTTTGCACTAATACAAGCTGTGCAGTAAAATCACAATACAAATTATTTACGCTTTAATAATTGCTTTGTTAGATTCTTTGTTTCAGCATTCGAACTGGAAAATGGCAATAACTTAATAGATTTTTCTAGCGTAGAGGGAAGCAGCAAGGATACTTTTTGAGAATAAAAAGCATAAACAAAGTAGCAGATGCTGTTAAAAGAGAGGATGCCAGTTTGGGCCCTTTTCAGTTTTTGTGAGGATAAAAAGCAGCTAGAATCTTCCAGGAACTACAGTGAACAATACAGTATTTAGAGGTTTTCAATACATACTTTGCCATTAAAAACACAGCTCCCGAAATTGAGTTGCACTCCAGCCACTTTTAGTTATTTGACCTGCACAAAGCAGCCCTAATCTGGCAGAAATAACAAGAAAATCTCTCTTGAGTAGGGGGATTGTTGGGTGGTAGAGAAACTCCTACATCAAACCCACACTCTATGGCTGTGCAGGAAATAAAACTGGGATGTCCTGGTAATCCCCAGCTGTCATAATGGCTCTCAGGGGCTGTTGGCAGTTGGAACAGTCAAGAACAGACTTCCTTTTTCTATGCACCCCCTTCAACTGTGCTGAGTCCTCATAAACCATGCGTCAGAGCCTGGCCCATAATTTTTAGCAGTTATTAGAGGCCAATTTATTTTTAGAAATAGAAGAAAAGAGCTGCATGCGTGCCAACAACTTTGCTTTGATATAGTACTCTGGACTACTGTAGCAGTTTCCATCCAAGTGTTTCAAAGCGCTGGACAGATTAATAATTAAACTGTACTGATACAAATGATACTGTACTAATATTTAACACCCTTTGTGAGGTAGGGAAATATTATTATCCCAATTCTGAGGGTGAGGAAACTGAGACACAGTGATTAAGTGACACCCAAAATCACACAGAAAATCTTTGGCAGAGTTGGGAATAGAACCAAGATTTCCAAGCGCCTACTTTTGTGTGTAAATCACAAAACTCTCCTTCCTTCTTTCTATGTGGGTTGAATAGAATTGTAAGGGCACATTTTTGTGGTGCTCCTAATCAAGAGCCATTTATAATTTAGTGCCAATATTGTAAACGTAATTTACAACACTTTCAATGTTTATAGTATATTATTGTAAGTTTCCTCAGATCATAGAGTGTCAGTGAATGCAAGACACACTAGCAATAGAGGAAATCAGCTTTGGCATGTAATTCAAATGAAGACAAGTCCAAATGCTTTATTCTAGGTTATGTGGTCTTTTTGGCTTACATACGTACTTTAATGTCTTTTCAACCTTTAAACAGTAATATTTATTAAAAATAAAATTAATTATTAAAGAATCAAAACAGTTGCCAGTGGCCTATAGTTGACGCTTCTTCACATCTTGTTGCCAAAACAGCTCTGAGCCTTCACTGGGAACCTTGGTAAACCCCTAATTAGCAATACTTTTATTTCAGGCAAAATTAATTTACATCATTCTTTTGATTCTGTTCTGTCAGCTCTTACAATGGCCATTTTACATAGCATTCTAATAAGTTTAAAACTACCTCTTTCCACTTTTTACAAACTTTGATTCAGCAAAGTTTCAACCCACAGTCTAGATCTTAGGCCACTTGAACAGCTGTTGACTGGTAACAACAGCTCACCCTCAGTTCTTTCTTTTGACTGGTAATGTACTAATGAGCGAATCATGCTGAGGTTTTCCTTCCTTCTCTACTGGATAAAACTATTTCCATCTGGTGTCTGCTCTAGGAAAATGGTAAAATGATACACAGGAGGTCAAAGCTGGAGACAAGTACGTAATAGTAAAAGGATTAAATGGGATTACTTAATTGTAATTTAAATTCTATTTATCCATTTTCATCCAAACAGATCTAGCTTATTGGCTGTCCATGTGATGTAAATTTGTCTCATACTGAATTTGGGTTATGCCTTCTGAAAGATCAGATATATTTGTGGTAATGTTGGAAGTAAATGTATCATTTTAGTACCATTTGTGACAGCAAAACTTCTAGAGAACACTATAATGAGACACAGTGGTAATGGTAACAGAGTTAAAAGGACACAGTTGAGTAATCATAGTTTAAAACAAAAACCTTCTTATAAATAACACCTTAGAGAATTAAAACTGAAAGAACATTAAATGTCACATTTAAGGTTTTATTTAAATTGTTTGTATTTCTCTCAAGTAGGAACATGAGAGCTAAATGAGCTAATCTAACTTGTTGATGAGCTAATCTAACTTGTTTATAATTAGTTTATAGTCAATTTCTCATTCATGTTTTCATGCTGTAGTTCAGTGCTGCACCCACTGAATTGTTGTTATGAGAATATTAGTCTGGATAAAAGCTATATCTTTTTTCACTGGGATTCAGAGTATTTCATAGAAATGTTTCTGTTGGTCTCTACATTTAATAAAATCTTATTTTACAGAATTTACATATTAGGCCAAACTTGTCCTGGTAATAACCCTTTAAGAGTATTATTAAAAATAGCTGACAATCATAAATACAGTGTGATTTTAAGTTAGTTTAAAAATTATGAGTATAAAATGAGTATTAGATTAATATGTGTCCTTAAAATGAGTGAATTAGATACTGTGAGCATAATTTTTTTTAAAGAATTTGTAAAATACGTATATAGTTGAAACGTCTTTTTTTTTTTTAAGATGGCTTATATTGTATTGACTATATAAACTTACTGTTGTAGTGCACTAACACTTGAAGATGAAAAGAGAATGTTAGCATCTTTGATAAATGGATTTATAAAAATGGTGAGTACTTAGTATTCATGATTGCCTGGGAAAACTTTTTGTGGCAGAGTTACCGAGTGGGAAGTAGGCACCTAAATACCACTGAAATTCAAAGGGACTTGAGCATCCAACTTGCTCAGGAGATGTTAAAAATCCCACCCAGTATATTTAGTGAAGGAAATATGCAGATGTTTTGAAGAAATGTCATACAACTGTTGATCCTTACTTGGTATCACAGGCCTAGTTTAAAGTGTATCACAGCATGCATCAAAATCTTCTGTTAAATGTCTTTAAATATCCTGTAAAACCTATACGTGTTTTAAAGTTGAATATTTAATGAATGTCTTGCGTGTCGTGACAGTCTGAAAGTTCACAAGTCACTAGCAAGTGAAAAGTAACATTAGCAGGTGTAATTCCACCACCCACACCTGAGAGGGATCAACACAAAATTAAAAACAAAAAACGTTTTTTAAAAAATCAGTTTTCTGAGCCCTCCAGTATTCGAAAATTGAGACAGACTTTAAAAATAACTTAAAAAACCCCCAAATGCCCACTCTTCAAAAGACAGTTTTTATTGGCTGCGTAATAAACTAGTGTCAGTAAAAAGGTTGATTCATTAATCTGTTTGTAGAGTGATTATGTGGGTTTTCTGTTAAGCTGCTTTGTTTTGTTTTGTGTTTCTGTTTTGTTAAAATGCAAACCACACCAAACCCCCACTTCCTATAAACCTCACTTTAGGAATTCTGTGAGATACCAGATCCCTTTCCAGAAGTCTGGAAGCTGATAAGTGTTGTATGCTTGAGAAATATTCACACCATAAATCAGAAACTATATATTGTTTTAATAATAATAATAAAAACACTTGCAGATTTCCCTAGAAGCTAAATTATGGAAGGTGAATAGTTGAAGGAGAATCTCTTCTATCCCTAATATAGCTGTGAGCAAGTTACTTTGAAATTATTGAACTTAATTGCAGTTGAGGATCTTCATTCCAACCCTTTTGGAACAAACAAAAAAGAGAGAGAGAGAGCACCTTAATTCAACACACATTATAGAAAGATCAAATAGCTGTGTGCTGCGGACATGTCATAAGTGTGGCTTTTTGTATCTTCCTAATCCCAGGTATCGTTTGGCCGGGACTTTGAGCAGCAGCTGAGTTTTTATGTTGAAGCTAGGTCAATGTTTTGCAATCTGGAGCCTGTTCTTGTCCAGCTGGTTCATGTAAGCAAAAATTTTACTGCAGATGTTGTTGTCTTAATCAGTGGGTTCCTCCCCCTCCCTCCGCCTTCCCCCACCCCCCAGATTGCCATTCCTTATATTTACTGTGTTAAGGTTTATTTCGCTAGGTATTCAGGAGTAGACTTTGTTTTTGCCTTTCTTTTCTCACTAAATTTTTCTTCAATTGTGTACTTTACCCCCATACTCAGTACCATTTAATGATGCAAATTAGCTGTTTCATTACATTCATTAGCTTATGGAACAAACAATACTACAAGGTCTTCCTATATATTCAGAAATTGGGGGCTGATAGTCACAGGAGGAAGCATGTGAGTGCTCTCCAGGAGAGAGTCTGTCTCTGGAACAAACTTCCAGATGAAATTAAACAAATTCCAAAGTCAGACCACCTTTGGCAAACTCTGCAAAATTTTCCTATTTGATCAAGTTTTTGCACTGGAAGCAGAAGGACATGCATAACATCAACCTTCCCCCTGAACCTCCCTCAAAAGCAGAGCTTTCTATAGCTGTGTAAAGGGTAAGAACCAGAGACTTAATAAATTCCACTGGGACTTGGCTGTTTGCAGATGAAAGGTGCTGAAATACCACGAAAAGAAAAGGAGTACTTGTGGCACCTTAGAGACTAACCACGGATGCGTATGCATCAGATGAAGTGAGCTGTAGCTCACGAAAGCTCATGCTCAAATAAATTGGTTAGTCTCTAAGGTGCCACAAGTACTCCTTTTCTTTTTGCGAATACAGACTAACACGGCTGTTACTCTGAAACCTGAAATACCACGGTGATTGATGGCAGTATAAACTTCTTCCATAGCTACCTTCTGCACATTTTTTCTGAAAAATGTAGTGGTGTTCTAATTGGATTATGAATTGAGTATTAGAAGAAATGGGACATCTTTCATAGTTAAGTTTATTTTCTTTTGTGTTAATTTTTAAATGATTATTATACACAAGATAGAAACAGTATTTCACAAAAATAAATAATTAAAAGTCAAAGACTTTGGTGGAGTTATGGAATCCAGGAGCACAAATAAGAACCCACCCTGTAAGGTATGTGAAAAGAGTCTGCATTTCAGGCTTATGTATTAGTTCTGACTGCCCAGGATCAGAAATCAGTTTGACAGAATGATATCGAGATAAGCCGAGTTCATATGACTAGATCAGTGTAGGAATTTTTTTCATAATTAAATAAGAATTTTTCCATTCTTGCTTAGTTCAAGCAAACAAGAAAAAATAGAAATGGAAAAGGTTGAAATGCCAGGTCAGCAATTCACTGTATAGTTTACAAGTGCTGGTTAGCCTTTGAATGCATCCCCAAAACAAACTGTGGAAGCATAATTTCATATTTTTAAATTTAAAACTGTTGGGTAACTGAAAAATAATAGCAATATAATAATCCGCATGACTGTTTTGGTGTTTGGTGGTAATAGGATGGGGAGAATTAATCCATTGCTACTAATTAGATTGGTTTATAAAGTGGGAGTTACAAACAGATACTGATTGACTCACTTACTGAATCTATCTCCGATAGAGCCTTGGGTGGAAATTCAACCAGTTGTCTTTTTTTATTTTTGTTGTTGTTTTTATGTAACGAATAATTTTACAAAAGCACTAATACACTTAAAGTGCAGGTATGATAAATACTTCACTTCTTGGAGGTTAGACCTAGGCTAAATACTGCACCTAAGGCATATCAGTATCTTTTGTAATAGCACACGTTGTCCAGCCAAATCAGAAGAAAGACAGGAGGCAATGGATGTGGTTTAGTTAAGCTACAATAAAAACAAAATCACTTAAAATATCTGGAAGTACATGGCAATAAATTGTACACTGTGGGTCGTCATAGTTTCCTAATCATTTCCATATAATCCCCAACTAGTCCTGACCATCCAGTTGCTGGGACCGTATATCCTCTCCTTTTGTATGAGGTAAAAGGGGGGCTAGAAAAGGAGGAGGGGGTCAGCTGCTTACTGTTCCAGATGTAGGAGCCCCAAACCTCCCCCTCCTCAGTTTTCTCAAGATGTTTTCTCTCTCATCCTTTTCCATACCCTTCCATAACAAGTATCTGCACTGGACATCTGCCATGAGTTTTACCTACTAAGTTGTGGCATTATAACTGAACACCCCTCCTCAATCCTAGAGGGTCCTAGATTTACTTTGGGAAAGATGAAAAAATCCACCCCATCTCGCCGAGTCTTGCAGTGAGGGAAAAATTCTTTCCCAGTCCCCAAGAAAAAACGGGCAACAGCAGATCATGAAGGAAGCTGGTTCTTTCTCGGATTTCATGGGTGGGAGGGTGGTGCTGCCAGCCTGATCCAGGTAAAAGAGGGCTTCTCCTGGATTGCAAGGGGTTTAAATACCAGTCAGTAGGAAGGGCAGTATCCCCTCCAGATCTGACCTAGCTGCTTCCTGCTCTTCCCTGTTCTGTCTGTCCATGTCAACTTTCCCCTTCTGCCCCAGTTGCAGAGGGGAGCCCATAAAGGGACCACAACTCCTTTCATTCTGGCCAGCCAGACAAGGACCCTCCAAACATAGTTGTGGTGAACACATTATCCCTTTGGCTACTTTTGTTTCCCATATGTTTAACTTGACAGAATGATAAGAGTTGGGTGTTTATTTGCAGACCTGGTAAATCTATTCATTTCTATTAGTGCCTTACTTTTCTTTTTTATGCATAGTCTGTGAACCAGCTGGCAATGGAAACGAGAAAAGTGATGAAAGGAAATCATTCCAGAAAGACAGCCGCATTTGTCAGGGTAAGTGAAAAAGTCAAATATATTTCTAGATTCTTCATCCCATGTGCACAGATGTTACGATAGGCTGGAGCCTAAGGTTGTCATTTATACAGAAGAAATACATTTGTGGTTTCCATATTGCTTATCAATTCACTTTCCCTTATGGGCACTGATATTTACTCACTAACAACCAACTGCTGCTATCCTCATTAGACAAAACTCCTGCAGAGTCCCATGAGTTTGCCTAAGTAAGGGTGATAGGATTCGGTCTCTAAGTGAGGTTTTTTTAAGCCCTCCTTTAAGGAAATTTCATTTTTCCAAATTAATTGTCATTGTATACAAGCCAGTTATATAGAGGGGAGAAAAGAGCTGCTGCAAGATAAATGGCATGACAATGTGTATCATAATCAAAAAGTCAAAGTGGATACTTAAATCTAAAGTGGATACTTAAATTAACTAATATATTCTCATAGTGCAGGTGTGTCTTTACACCAGAACTATATGATTCATATGTATCAGCGTGCCAGTTTTCCCCTGAAGCATCCCACGCTCTTAGAAAGTGTAGATCTTTCTGGGGAAGGATTAAGTGGTTTGTGTTCACTCACAGTCAAGCGACTCATGGCACCTGGATATATAGGAAGTGGAATTGACTTTCTGGAGAGAGAGAGGCTCTAGGGTGTGGGTTAGTCACTCCTGAGGGAGGAACCCTAGAAGCAAGAAAGCCTTCAAAGAAGTTCTGAGCTCATCTTTATTTTATTGTTTTCACTGTTAATAAAGGGAAACCCCAAGAGTTGGGTCAGTTTGAATTTCACAAACTTTGCGGGCCGTGTTTTGTAGATGAAAGTGGGAAAGATACCTACTTGTGTTCTATTTTTAAGCTTTTGCTTGAGCATATACAACAGTAGTTAATTAAAAAGCCCTAAAATTGCTATACCTCTAATTTAAGAAATTATTTGAGTTATGTTTCGTATCTTTTCTTCTTTACTTAGGCTTGTGTTGCCTTCTGCTTCATTACAATTCCATCTCTGACTAGTATCTTTGCCCGTCTTAATTTGTACCTGAACTCTGGACAGGTTGCCCTGGCAAATCAGTGCCTTTCACAAGGTAAGACAGGTGTTTGTTTCAATTGAATAATAATTCTTTCTTGCCAGAAAACAGAATATTACTAGTTGTGGATAATATTGATTCAGTTTGAAACTGAAGTTAACTCTTTCACTCCTTATTCTTGCACACGTTTCTGTAGTCACAAAGTAAAATAATTCTAAAATGTATTTTTCTAAATTATAGCATATTTAAAATATAGGAATTATTGTAGAAGAGAGAGGTCTGATATTCAGATATTTATTCAATTATTCCTTATTTTAGCCTCCATCTATGATTTTTTAAAGAGCATATCTTCAGAGAAAGCATTGCTGTTTTAAATAAGGGACTTGAACTTGTGTGCAAACAATGTGCTTTAAATAAATTCTTGAGGAGAGGAGGAAACTTAGACCAGCTAAATGATTATGCATGGAGATTGATATTCCTGTAAAAACTGTTGGGAAAGAATTAAAGGTCTAAGTGCTTCAGTCAGGTTGCCATAATATTGATTGTGGTGCTGCATTTTGTAGTGCTACTGGAAGATAGATGTCAAAGCACAGAAGGAATATGCCATGAAAAAAATACTTTGCTAATAAAAATGTCATGTGTTCCAGGGAAACTAGTGTTGACTGTGGGGTTGTCAATTTTCTAAATGCAGAAAACCAAACGCCCTTGTCTTGCCCATACCCTGCCCCTTCTCCGAGGTCTCGCCCCGCTCACTCCATCCCTCCTCCCTCTGTCATTTGCTCTCCTCTATCCTCACTCAATGCTCATTTTCACTGGGCTGGGGCAGGGGGTTGGGGTGCAGGACGGGGGGATGGCTCTGGCTGGGAGTGCAGGTTCTGGGGTGGGGTCGGGGATGAGGAGTTTGGGGTACAGGAGGGGACTCTGGGCTGGGATTGAGGCTGAGGGGTTTGGCATGTGGGAGGGAGCTCCAGACTGGGGCAGGGGTTGGGGTGTGGGAGAGGGTATGGGCTGGGGCGAGGGTACGGGGGAGTGGGAGAGGCGGGAGGGAGCTCCAGACTGGGGGGAGTTGGGGTATGGGAGAGGGTACGGGCTGGGGGGAGAGGGTACGGGGGGGTGAGAGCTCCAGCTGGGGGTGTGGGCTCTGGGGTGGGGCCAGGGATGAGGAATTTGGGGTGCAGTATGGGGCTCTGGGATGGGGTAGGGGGTTGGGGTGCAGGAGGGGGTCCAGGGTGTGGGCTCTGGGAGGGAGTTTGGGTGTGGGAGGGGGTTCCGAGCTGGGGTTGGGACACAAGAGGGGGTTTGGGGTGCGGGCTCCAGGTGGCGCTGACCTCAGGCAGCTCCCGAGAAGCAGAATCATGTCCCTCTGGCTCCTAAGCAGAGGGGCAGCCAGGGGGCTGCATGCTAATGCTGCCCCCACCCACAGGCATTGCCCCCACAGCTCCCATTGGCCACGGTTCCTAGCCAATGGGAGCTGCAGAGCCGGTGCTTGGGACAGTGCCTGCGGGCGGGGGCAGGGTGCAGAGCCCCCCTGGCTGCCCCTCCGCCTAGGAGCCAGTGGGACATGTCAGCCACATCCTGAGAGCTGTGCAGAGCCCAGCACGGAGCCTGTTTGCCCCGTTGGTGCTGCGGCCAACCGGATTTTTATTGGCTCAGTCAGCTGTGCTGGCCGGATCCACCAGGGTCCCTTTTCGAACTAATGCCTGAACGTGGTGTTCAGTCAGGGGCTCTGTTTTACTAGATGTCTTAGATAAGATGTAAAACAAAAGTCCTGATCGCTTGTGGTTTAAAAAAAAAAAAATCCCATGGCAAGAGTTATGAGTGTTAGTCCTGGTGTCCTGTTCAAATTCCAGCTTGAACATACTTGCCTAAAAGCAGCTTCCTCTACCTTCACCTGGATACAGTGTCCCTCATTCCCTGTCTTAAGCTGTTATGCAATTTTACTATGCGCTCTTAAATTGTTGTGATGTTTAGCCTCAGAGATTACTGCATTTCATTGCGGGGTGAAGTGCTTCCTATATGCTGTATATGGTTTGCTTAATGCTTAGGGATTTTTCATGGTCTTCTCTTTTCCTATAATCATGTCTTGTATGTTAAACATTGTTTTTCCCCTATACTTTTGTGTGCACTTCTGTAGTGAAAGCCATAAATTGAATTACTATGAAAACATCATCTTGTGGTGGCTGTTATCTCTGATTTTAGATTTGTGTATGTTGTGATACAGTATGGCCAGAGGGCAGCAGGAGAGTGTTAGAAGGGAGCCTTATTCCCTGTAGAGGGAAGAAAGTTTGCTATAAATTAATTAAAGCACCTGAAGCCAATTAAAGCACCTGAAGCCAGTCACATGATAAAAAAAACCCCTGCTTCAATCAGACAAGAGGAGGAGTTGAAACAGAGTGGATTGCTGTTGGAGCAGAGAGCGGTTTGTAGGGAAGCAGAGGAGAGTTTGGAGAAGTGCTGCGGTGGGCTAAGAAGACCAAGACCCTAGGTAAAGGGACACCTGGTTTGTGTAGAGGGAGGACAGGAAGCCCCACAAGCTGAAGGGCAGGAGAGGGAAGTAGCCCAGGGGAAGGAACTGCTAGTTCTAGTGGTTTATTGCTATCCCTAGGGCCCCTGGGTTGGGACCCGGAGTAGAGGGCAGGCCCGGGTCCCTCCCTCTCCACTCCCCTCCTCTAGGACACTAGTGGGGCAGTTAATACCCCAGTTCAGGGGCAAGAAACGGTGCCCTGAACCCCCACCCAAGAAGAGAAAGCACGAGACCCATTATAGTAGTGCCGGCAATTTGCCACAATGTATATAGAGGAATTAATGAAGCTCATGTTGTGACTATTTTAACTATTACTTGTTATATATGGAAGAGCATCCCATATTTGACTCATATTGCTGTCACTGCCACCATAACTTACTATGAAATATCAAGGGGTGTTTGGGTGGGGTGGGGAGAGGGCGGAGGACAACTGATGAAATCAGGGTGGGTTTTGCATGTAAGTTGACAAATCAAATAAAACTTATTTTTAACAACATGAACTTGGCTTGAAGGGTGCAGGCACTTGTGCCTACAAAATTAATTGAAGTCTAAAATTTACACTTGTCTTGCATGTGCAGTGTTGTTGTAGCTGTATCAGTCCCAGGATATTTATTCCTGAGGGAATTCTGTGTCACTGCATGCATAATTAACGAGATGCATATTTTTAATGCAGAAAAAAGCTGCTGCTGGTAAGTTGCTACAGTTCTGCCTTTTGCCCACCAGAAGGCACTATGGTGCTAGAACAGTGCAGCCTCAGCAGAAAATAACGTTGGCTGGAAAATTGCTGCAGTTCTGCCTTTTGCCTACCAGAGGGCTCTGTGGTGATAGAACAGAGAAGCAGCTCCTGGCCAGCTAGGGAAGAGAAAGAGCCTGCCTTCTTCACAGTGCCTGTCGGGCCAGGTCAGGAGACAAGAGCTATGGGGAGACAGACAGCATGGAGCTGCTGAGGGGTCACAGACAGGGGCTGATAAGGTCTAGTGTGGGAGGATGGATTGGGACAGGGGCTGAATGGAAGTGGACATGCAGGGCCACATGGGGACAGGGGGAGCAAGTGAAGGGCCGTATAGGGACAGGGGGTGGTTGAGTCAGGGCACAGACACACAGGGGGAGGGGTGCAGGGCCACATGGCTATGGAGGATGTGGAGGTGGAGGGACACGTGGGCAGGGGGTGCAAGGGCACATGGGGTGCAGGAACACATGGAGACAGGGATAGATGTGCCTGACTGAATGGGAGAGGCTAGGGGTCAGCCAGGGTCTGCATGGGGGAAGCTCCCTAACAATCCACCCCCCACCCCAAAAACAAACAAACAAAAAAACCCCCTGTTCCATACTTTTCCCACCCGTACCCAACAACCCTCCAAGTTCACACCCAACCTCCTTCCCAGCAATTTACTTCCCTCTGCCTCAGCTCCTCCTCTGGTACCCCTGACTCCCTCAAGCCTTTGCATTGCTTCTGTGGGGAGTGGGAAATATGGTTCTGTATTGTAGTTTAAATTAATTATTACTCAGAGTTCTGTATTAATATGCCTAGTAAGGAATCTATTTGTCAAAAAACATTTCCTGAATCTTTTTTGTTGTGTGTATTGTTACAGACATACTTGCTGACAGGTATTTTGAAATAAATGACCCAAAATAATTGAAACTGGTTTGATTATATTGTGTTATTTTGACAAATAAAATACGCAGATTTTTGCAGAATTTGAAAATATTGTGCGCAGAATTTTTAATTTTTTGGCGCAGAATTCCCCCAGGAGTATATGATATTAGAGAAACATGGTGGGTGAAATATCTTTTATTGGACCAACTTCTGGTAATGAGAGAGACAAGCTTCTGAGCTGCATACAGCTCTTCCTTGTCTTGCTAACAGTCTGTGCCAGAACGTTACTTTGCAGCCCATGTCTGACTTCCCACCTAATAACAGGCTGTTATACTGTGGGAAGAAAGGGCTGTCATGCATATTTATTTTGAAGGCCAGTAGGAGATAAGGGTGAAGTGAGGGTGTTTAAATGTCAGTAGCTAAACAAATGCAAAGCTTTAGCCTTACAGGTATACTGTAACTTTTGTAATTGAACTTATAGCTTGACTTTAAAAAAACAAGCACAAATAATTCATATGCTTGTGTGACTGTTAAGGGAAGGGTCTCCTATAAAAGCTTTCAAGAAATTTCAGGTGTTAACACCAAGGAGGAAAAGAAATAGTTTCAGGTGGGAAAAACTGTCCAATGAGGAGATATATTAGACTGTGAAATAGTCTCCCAGTGGAAGTGGTGGAAGCCTTATTACCAGCGATTTAAAATTGCAGTAGGGAACAATCCTTCACTTGCATGGAGATAGGCTATATGTTGTGTTCTATCTCTGATTGCTGTGATTCCATATAAATGCAGGGAAAAATAACTTTTCATCTACTTACACCTTGTCTTCCTGTTTCAATTGATAATGTTGCCAAAGCTGTGCATTCACTAGTAAGTTCCAGCTGCACTCACAAACATGCTGCGTAGGATGCTGACTAAGGCTTTTAGTACAAGACCACTGTTAGATTTCTTTGTCTGAACATGATGTTGCACATATAATCAGGGCAGAGGGATTTAGAGAAAAGCTGGCTGTTATATCCAAGTATGTTGTAAAAACAAAAGACTTGCAAAGTCAGTTGTGCAATTGAGTTTATGCAGCTTGTTTGTAGACAAACTATTCACAGACCCAAAAATGAAGTCATTTTTTCCCCGCTAATGTTTTTCTGTTAATTCATTAGCGGTCCCCTTATTTTGTATGCTCTTTGTTGCTGCTTATTAGTGGATCTTTTGTTAGAAATAAAATCTGTTCAATACCTGGTTTATCTTGTCTCTAAGGGTATACTCTACTCTAGCAGGGGCTGACTCGTTTATCTAATTGCCTTTTCCATCTCTGAATTACAGAATCCTAACTCTTTCACTTCATCTTCATGATCCATCTCCTTCCTCCTCACGGTACCCCAGCAAATGTCCAAATTTCTGTTGTGAGAACTTGGACGACAGGAGATGGATCGCTTGATGATTACCTGTTCTATTATTCCCTCTGAAGCATCTGGCATTGGCCACTGTTGGAAGACAGGATACTAGGCTAGATGGACCTTTGGTTTGACCCAGTATGACTGTTCTTATGTAAATGACTACTCATCATTTGACCCACATGTATAAACACATAGTGCAATCGCTAGACAATTAATATGAATTCCCACACAGAAATCTTTGTTAATGTTGCAGGCACATCTCAGTGTTTGAATGCATGCTACTTTTTTAATGACTGTTGAGATGTTAAAACCAAAAACTCCTTGAATCTAAGACCCAGAAAATGTAGAATTATAGTTGGACTACCTTAATTCTGTTCCTGTGGCGTCTTCCCTTCTTTACATATCTAGTATTGGAAATGTGTGTCGCAGACCACTTGGTTTGACACAGTGTTCCAAATGAGGTTTTACGAGTACCTTGTATAAAGGCAATAACACTTCCCTATCCCTACTGGAAATGCATCCTAGGATTACATTAGACTTTTTCACAGCTGCATCCCATTAGTGGTTTATGATCTTCTTGTGATTGACCAGTACACCCAGATCTTTCTCTTCCTCTGTCACTTCCAATTGATCTCATAGCAAAAATTCTTGTTATTTGTCCCTAAGTGCATGACTTTGCACTATTAAATTTCATCTCATTTCTATTACTCCAGTTTTCAAGGTCCTCCAGATCTTCTTGTATGATATTCCGGTCTTCCTTGGTATTGGCAGTACCTCCCAATTTTGTGTCATCTGCAAACATTTTTAGCACACTCCCACTTTTTGTGCCAAGTTTATGAATGCAAATGTTAAATAAACCAAGACCAATCCCTTTGCATTAGTAACCTTCCTCCAGGCCTGACAGTTCACCTTTCAGTCTGACCTGTTATAGTCTCCTCTCTAACCAGTTCCTTATCCACCTTTCAGTTCTCATATTAATCCTCACCTTCTCCAATTTAACTAATAATTTCTCATGTGGGAACTATATCAAGTGCCTTACTGAAATCCAGGTAGATAGATCTATTGCATAACTATTTTTTAGACAAAGGTAATCTTCTCAAAGAAAGAGATCAGGTTGGTTTGCCACAATCTACCTTTTGTAAAACTGTTGTATTTTATCCAATTACTGTTTACCTCTATGTCCTTAACTTCTTTCTCTTTCAAAATTTGTTCCAAGACCTTGCATACAATTGAGGTCAAACTAACGGGCTGGTAGTTTCCAGGATCATTTTTTTCCCCTTTCTTAAAAATAGGTACTATATTTAGGCAATTCTCCAGTCATAGGGTATGACCCCCAAGTTTATGGATTCATTAAAAATCCTTGTTGTTGGGCTTGCAATTTCATGTGCCAGTTCCTTTAATATTCTTGGATGGAGATTTTCCAGGCCACCTGATTTGGTCCCATTAAGCTATTTGAGTTTGACTTCCACCTCGGATGTGGTAATTTCTATTTCCCTATCCTTGATTCTGTTTGCTTCCCTGCCACTACCTCTAAGCTCCTCATTACTTTTATTAAAGACTGAGGCAAAGTATTCATTTAGGTTTTGGGCCATTCCTAGATTATCTTTAGTCTCCAACGCATACTCTGTGCTTAGTGGTTTCACTTTTCTTTCCTTGTTTTCTTTTTATTTATATGATTATAGAACCTTTTACTATTGGTTTTAATTTTCTTTGCAATGTCCAACTCTCCTTGGCTTTTGGCAGTTCTCACTTTTTCCCTACTGTTTCTGACCTCCAAGAGGTAGCTTTCCTTACTGATCCTTTCAATCTTCCATTACTTTCAGGCTTTATGCTTCCTCTGTATGCTATTTCAGCCAGCTACTTTGTCTCTTAAAGCCAGATAATGCTTCCCATGAAGTAAATATTGGTGATGCTGATTTCGACAGGGACAGGATTGGGGCAGGATATGTATCTCAAGAGAAAACACAGCAAGCTCAAATATATACACAACTAGTACTGATTAATGCATAGCAACAAATTTAAAGCTAGTTCCTTACTTGAATCAATGCCAGATTGATGCTGATTCACTCAAATAGCTGACACTGTATGGAATACTGTATGTGTTTAATAAAATACACTTAGTAGTAGCTCTGAGCTCAAAGTGAAATCTTGCAGCACTGTATATCTGCAATTTAGCTCTTGCTGATTTGGTTTGGCTCGACACAAAATTGGAGGGAGAGTCATAACTCTAGGATAACATGTTATTGATCTGGTAGACTACATGTTGATGCTACAGATGCAGGCATTTTGAAGACTCCATGTGTTTTTCTGAAGGTTGAGGATTTTTGTTAATGTCTCTGCATGAAAATAGAATTTAGCTGTTACCTGATTGTCACTTGCATTTAATTGTACAATCAAATTGATAGTTGCTGGATTTATTTTTATCAGTCGCTGGAAAGCATCTGCTTTCTGTAAACTATGAATTAATATGAAATATGGAGAAAGGAGTAAAAATTATCTTAATCTGCTTTTTGATAGTCTCCTTCAATGCTCTTGACAACACTTCACTGCTTAGCTAAGTTATTCAGAACTGGCAAGTTGTACCTACTTTGCCTATGAAGATGCAGTTTGCAGCTGCCTTCATCCTCAGAGATTCAGAACCAAAAAGTCTACTGGTCCCAGCATGGAATTACTCCACTTTAATCTATATAACTGCTGCTTGCATCAAGATAGAGCAGGAGCAGGCAAACTTTTTGGCCTGAGGGCCACATCGGGGAATAGAAATTGTATGGCAAGCCATGAATGCTCACAAAATTGGGATTGGGGTGTGGGAGGGGGTGCAGGCTCTGGGGTGGGGCTGGGGATGAGAGATTTGGGGTGCAGGAGTGTGCAGGAAGTGGGATCGAGGGGTTAGAAGAGAGGGATGGAGATCAGGGCTGGGGCAGAGGGTTGGAGCGTGGGGAGAGGTTCAGGGGGTGCAGACTCCAACTGGCGCTTACCTTAAGTGGCTCCCGGAAGCTGTGCCATGTCCCTTCTCCAGCTCCTACATGGAGGCACAGCCAGGCAGCTCTGCATGCTGCCCCATCTGCAGGCACTGCCCCTGCAGCTCCCATTTGAGCTGGAGCGGGGCCATACCGGAGCTTCCAGGAGCCATGTGGTGCGGCCCCCGACCCAGTGCCCCAGCTGGAGTGGTGTAGCCAGACAGCCAGCCCCCTCCCCCCTCAGACCAGCATTGCTGGAAACACAGGAGGAAGCCGGAACAGGGCACTTAACATATATTCCAGCACAGCCTTTGAAGCTGTGAAAGCACAGGTGTGCTGCTACAATGTGCCTCTGGGAGCAGATACAATGATTAAGCTCACAGCAGGCAGAGGCCCTGTGACAGACATGGCTCTTAGCCCCTACTAAATAGCGTGATGCACACACAACAACATCCTAGGTGGGAAAATATTTACCCTGATAAAAGAAATGTCCAGTAGTCTAAACTTATTGTTTCTCTCCCTTGCAAGTGTAAACTACTCTTGCGAAAGCTGGCATCACCCAGACAGACCAGCCTCAATTTGGCATAAGAAAGGAGAAAGAGAATAAAGGAGTACAGAGGTATAAGTAGGGGACCTACAGCACCATGATTTTTGAGTGCTTTTCACTATCTATCTGCTGGTCAGATAAGTGACAGCCTCCCAAGGCTTCTGCAGCTAAGAGGGTCCCTAAGCCTTGTCCCTTATTCGTCTGTCCGCGGAATTGAGTGACCGATCCTGGCTTGGCACCGCTGGAATCGAGAGATGCAAGGAGGGTAAGAAGCACCCACACCTGATCTCCTATCTTTAGTGTACACATATTTTGAAATAGAGCTCTATACTTTGTTTTCTTTCTTTGGGATTGTGGCTTCAGTTTTGTAACTTGTTTGTGTGTGTAACATCTCTACATTTAAATAAGTAGGCACTAGCAGTTTTGTAACCACATGATTAGAATCTAGCTTAATAAATTTTGGTAACCATTTATGCATAAGCCTGACTTGTTTTCTCTGGTTTACTGTAAAGCAGCCAACACAATTAAAGAACCTCAGCCGTTTTGGCTCTAAAGCCTGCCAATTAGGTGAGAGTACTAAGAGCCTAGCGTTGAGTTGTGCCGCCTCCACGGGGCAAACTCTTGGGGCACCTGTCAGTCAATCCTGGCTGCCCGCTGCGAAGGAGCTCTGAGCTCTAGCAGTTAAAGTCACGGGTGGTTAGGACCTTGGGGCATCCGTCAGCCTAGCCAGGGCTGCCCGCCGCGAAGGGACAGTGCGTCCTAGCGGTTAAAGTCACGGATGGTATAAACGGGCATAGCTGGCACCTCACCAAACATCCTTGGCCGTCGGCTAACAAGTGGGGCCAAGCCGCATGGTGTGGTCCTGACCCAGCGTCCCGGCTGGAGCGGTGCCGAGCTGTGTGGTGCAGCTCGCGGGCCGGATCCGGCCTGCAGGTCGTAGTTTGCTCACCCCTGAGATAGAGCATTGCCTGCTGGGACCTGAAGTCTCTTGATGAGCCAGTGCCTCACTAATGAAGGTGAGTAAGGCCTGTATTGTTGAACTCCATCTGCATTTGACATGAAGCCTGCAGTTTCGTCATCCATGTATGTGATCACCCATGTGGTAGTTTCTTGGCATATTCACACTGAGCTATAATGGTTATTTTTGAAAATATATGGCCTGCTTGTCCCTAGATTACACTGCTTAGTGTTTTCCAGGACAATGCTAATGGGTCAAATTGGCGCAAAGAATTCTTGTGGCCAAGCTATAAAAGGCAGTTTTCAGAAACCAATTCAGTAAATACCATGTGGGTGTTTAGATTTTGAGTCAGAATTTTTTGCGCATTGGATTCAGAGCAGTGGAGAATCTGGAGTGATGAAATTCCTTGGGTGCCTTGGAGAATGGAAGTAAGAGCTGCTTGAGAGTCATTAAATCTTAATGTGTGTTGGAAGCTTAGTTTCCAGCACATTTGGTGGAGAGTAGTTTCTGTTATGCAGAGGAAGTGCTGCAGCATTTCTACTGCAGACTGCACAGGGAGACATCTAAACAATCATGCAGTCTGTAAGCAAATAGACATTATCACTACCTTTACAATGTCCATTAATGCTCTTGTGGGCCTTTTCCTGCATTGATAGAGGCAGCTAGAGTTATTGGGAGGGTTTGGGCAAAGGCCACTGATTCTGTGCTTAGAAGTTTCAGAGTAACAGCCATGTTAGTCTGTCTTTGCAAAAAGAAAAGGAGTACTTGTGGCACCTTAGAGACTAACCAATTTATTTGAGCATGAGCTTTCGTGAGCTACAGCTCACTTCATCAGATGCATACTGTGGAAACTGCAGAAGTATCTGCCTTCATAGTAGCAATACGAGGTAGCCTCTGAGCTCCAGTGTTATCAGTAGCTATTTCTTTCAGGAAATTCCAGCATTTCTTCTCTCAGCTCTTTACCTTCTATTGAGCTTTCCTTATGCCTTTACTTTTACTGCTCTCCTCCTGCTTCCTGTAGCATGGAGATCTGTAGCCAAAGTCTAGAGGGGGCTGTGTAGCAAGTGGCAATATGGTGGGGGGGAAAAGACTCCCACCAGTACAACAGTTCAAGGTGAAGTCTTCTGCTTTCAGGACCTGACATGGATCTTCTTGAGTTGATGAGAAAGAGATCTATGGATTAGCCTATTTCCCTCCAAAACTCACAAAGGCCTGAGCTAAAAAAGTTATACTTCTTGCTGACTTAGGCCCCAGGAACACAGCAGTTTGTGTGGAAGGAGAAGCGCAAGAAGTCCAGCCAAACAGGGTATGGCTGAGCACACCATTCATTCTATTTAAGAGCTTACAATCCTCCCAACCTTCTTTGGCCTGTGCAATCTACCAAGTTTGTAGGTAGTACCCCAGTGTCCCCCTGGAGGGTACTCAAATGGAATGGATGCTTTAATTAAAACTCTGCACCAAGAAGATGATCATCTAAATACCTATCGTATGTTTTCTGTGGAGCCTCCAGATGTCACTTTAGTAAGCAGAATACTGACTCGGAGGGGGTGTACATACCCCAGGTACCTAACACTTCTCTATAGTGGCACGTTACCAAAACCGAATAACAAATCCTTATCAGACATGCTTTCTTGTCATGGGTAGCGCTTTGGACCAAACTGAGATTAACTAGACTCTCTCTCCCTCTCTCTCTCCCTCTCCCCCCCTCTCTCCCCACATGGAGATGATGCTGTAGCCTCCTGAAAAATGGACAGCATGATTCTTAACCATAGGTCTCTTACCATTCAGTGAGTGGGTGATGATGAAACAACTTTCAGACAGTATAGGGTTGAGTGACATTTTTATCCCTAAAGCTGCTAAATTCTTGTTTAGCTTTAGGCATAATATGTGTGAATTGAGCAATCCAACCAATTCAAGCTGTTATGTCTGACTAATTTCACTAAGGGATTGAGAAAAGGGGATATTGCATGTGGTGGTGGGGAGGTCTTCCAATTTTACTCCAAGTTCTTGATTTTGTTAGGCACATCTAAATCAAGAGTTCAAAAGTGCATATTACTGAGGTTGATCTAAAAGGTCTGGTTTTCTGCAGTTTAAATTGAGATGGAAACATGAAAAAGCAGTTTCCCTAGTGAACTGCAAAGTTTTCAAGCTCACCGCAGTTCAGATAAATGGAGGCTGTGAAGTGCCCTAAACTGATAACATTTTTTTCCTTAGAGAAAGTTGCTTCTGCATCAATATTTTATAGCTAAGCCAAGCAGTAAATGTGCCAAGGTGTGAAACTGTTTTAATAACAAGTAGCTTTGTTGAAAAGACTTTATGGCCTGAAGTGTTTTCCCCTGTAGCATTAAAATAGGCTTTCTTATTAAGAGTAATAATTAATTAGCACTTACAGGTTTTTAGATCTTCCATGGCCTTCGGAGATGTGGGATGAATATGTATTCTCCCCAATTCACATATGAAGAAGCTGAAGCAGAGAGGTTGGGGGCGTAAGGCCATCATGGAAGTTAAGGTTAGGATTAAAACTTGGGGCTCCCTGTCCTTTGATTCCCTTCTTCTCTTTCTAAGCACTGTTGTCCCAATAGGGCGACAAAGCATGTGTGACAGAATCTGAACGAAGAGGATTACTGATAAACAAGGCTCTCTTTACTTGGGAAAAATTACCGTTGTGATGGTGGTGGAGAATTACAGTTAACTGAAGTCTCTAGAGGTGGATATTCCTCCTGATCATTGGACTTTTTTCCTGTTCTTTCAAGGATCAGTTAGTGGTTTTTCAGTACCTCTTGGGCGATTGATCGCTCTCTGCCTGTGCCTTTATAAGCATGCCGAAGCTGGTATTTCTGCCCCACTGTATATCACGACCAGTTTAGAGACTATGCAACATGCAGCTAGTCAGGCTGAATCTTAGTGACTTTCAACTAATTATAAAGGTTTAAAAATCTGGCATCCCGGAAATGGCCTGTATTGTTCTTGGTAGTAGTAAGTTCCAGGATCTTCCTCATGATTCAGTGCATCTTCCACTTACACCTGTGAGCTTTTTGTTTTGTCATTTCAAGTCCTTGTTAGAAACCCATATTTATAATCAAATCCCTTGTACAACTAGCATCGAAACAGGCTTCATCCACCTTATTACATTTCTACCTAAAAATAATTCCCATTATATGTTCCAGTTTACCAAATATTCCGTTTTTTCATCCTCCACCCTGTCTGAAAGGAGCTCTTTGTAATTCTTAGACACAAAACTACATTAAGATGAAGTTAAGGATCAGAGTGTGAAAGAGTAACATAAAGGTAAAACACATTACAGAGGTGTAATGTTCAGGGCTGTTACAAAACCTTCCTCATTTCCTGAGCTGCGTTAAAGGAGCTTAACTTCCCGCATACTTAAAGCATATGATAGTCAGATGTGCCAATATGTTGATGCAAGAGCGTGTGAGGTTGCTGTTAAACTTTTACATTAGTGCACAAGGTTGATAAAGTTTGAGGAATGAATTGGTTTTCAATATCCATTGGAGATCAAAGCAAAAGCCTTTGAGGTGTTGGTGTGTTATTGACAGTGTTGTAGGAAAAATTAAGGTGGCAAAAATGGAGGAGTCTTTTAACTACTGATTCCCCTGCTTTTATTATTTTGGGTGGACGCGTGTGTGTCCTGATGCAATCTTAATGATCACTAAATATAGTTTATATTTGTTAATATATCACTAGATAGGCAAACCTCATACTCTCCGTCTCTCCTTAGATGAGTCTTCAGTTGTGAATTATTTTTTCATCTCCAGTGGCCTCAATTCTCAGACTGTTTTTGGCCAGCCTGAGATTTTATATCCAGCCTATCATGGATACAAGAAATAGAATTGCAAATAGATGGAAACTCAGACTGTCACAATTACTTTACACACCCTTACAAATTACAAGCTTTTTTACCATCACACTGATATTGTTAAAAGAAAACATCCACAAAGGAATTTCGCTTGCTTTTCTGCGGTGAAATATTGTCAAAAGTACTCAATCTTAGAGCAGGCCATTAGTTCTCTTCAGCCTGAAGGTCACTACGTATGTGCAGGGGGAAGGATTTATAGATTGTGGTCAACCGGAATGAAGGAGCTGCTGTGGAAGAACAAATTCAGCGAAGCATGAAATATGTTGTGTTCGGTGCAGTGCACAAGATATTAACTACAGCCTAGGAAGACTTCATCATGATGATTTGTTGTAATGAGCACTCTGCTCTACCCTCATCTACCCTTAGCAGTGGCTCACTTTAGGAGCAGAATTAAACTCCTGGCTAATGTAAGAAACTTTTTCAAACAGAAGGAGCTTCTGCATATTTTTATTAACAGGGTTAAAACAAACAGGATCAGAATAGAAGCTAAGAAACTGATCTTGCATGGAACAGAGCAGTATGGAGCCCATTTCCTCTAAACTGGAGCACATCATCATCATCTTGTGTCTTCCTGCGTATCTGTGATAAGTCAAAGGGGTTGGTGCATCCCTTAAACTGTACTTCGAAGCAATTGCACAATAAGATGCTTTATAAATTAGCTGTAAAGATGAGGCATGTCCAATTCTATAGCTTCATAATTATGGTAATTTATATTCAAATGTACATATTGACACTTATTTCATGTTTAAGGGAATAATTAGCATTTCCATGATTTCATACTGTTTACCCTAATCTTACTCCAAACTGAACACTCAATGTTCCTTCCTTAAAACTCATATAGTTCAACTAGCTCTCTATAAAGGAAAAAAAGCAGAGTAGTTTTAAGAACAATTGATTTTCTGAGGACTTTTATTTTTTCCTGCAATAATGGGAATATTCTGTGTCTCAGCTGATTGATTTCATAAATTGCAACTTTTTAAGATGTTCTGGACAATGATTTAACTCCTGCTCCCTGTAAAGCAAATTTGCCTTGGAGAAGTGTAAACTTAGTGTTCAAGTTAAACAACCATTTTATAATCCGTAATATGGACAGACCAGTTTAGGAACAGATGGTTACAAATGATGCTATCTCACCTGTCACTGTGCTGAGCCTGGGAGTAGCAGAAATAAAATATTGTACAAGCCTCTTTTTAAATAGGGGTCTGATGGAAGGTCTGAATATAGTTGGAGCTTTCTGGGTGGGAGATGGGAAATGGAGGAAACTGATTGCTTTCCCCCCTTTCTCATTCCTCTTTTTCCTCCTCCCACAACAAAAAACAAACAAATAACCCAACTGTTTGAGCATTTCCCTAAAAATGTTGAGCCAGTAAGGAACATAGGGTTTTAAAAAGTGGCCAAGCAAACTGCACAAGAAACTAGGCAAGAAAAAAGGAAGCCATCTCTGTATTCTGTATTAATCACGTAGTTCAGCCCTTCCATAGCAGTTTTCTATTTTTAGAAACATTATCATTTTTGTCTTTAAACAAAGACTGTTAGTTCTGCAAAGAGCTCGAATGCGATAGGGATAAAATAGCATATTGTCACTCTAAGGAGTATCTTTCTGAGAATGGAGATGGGCTTCCTGTCCTTACCAGACACTCCAATAAGACAATCAGTATCTAAAGCAGGGGTGGGCAAACTACGGCCCGGGGGCCATATCCAGTCCTTCAGACGTTTTAATCCGGCCCTCAAGCTCCCTCCGGGGAGTGGGGTCCGGGGCTCTGTGTGGCTCCCAGAAGAAGCGGCATATTCCCCCTCCGAATCCTAGGTATAGGGGCAGCCAGGGGGCTCCACAAGCTGTCCCCGCCCCAGGCACTGCCCCCGCAGCTCCCATTGGCTGGGAACCAAGGCCAATGGGAGCTGCAGGGGCAGCACCTGCGGACGGGGCAGCGCACAGAACCGCCTGGCTTCCAGGAGCTGCTTGAGGTAAGCACTGCCCGAAGACTGCACCCCAACCCTCTCCTTCACCCCAACCCCCTGCCCTAGCCCTGATCCCCCTCCTGCCCTCTCAGCCCCTCGGTCCTAGCCCAGAGCATCCTCCTGCACCCCAACCTCCTGCCACAGTCCAGTGCCCCCTCCCACACCCTGAACTCCTCATTTCTGGCCCCACCCTGCAGCCCTCACCCTCTCCCTCACCCCAACCCCCAATTTCATGAGCATTCATGGCCCGCCATAAAATTTCCATATCCATATTTGGCCCTCGGGCCAAAAGGTTTCCCACCCCTGATCTAGGAAACTCAACCAGGAGATAGTTGCTTGTTATGGCCATTCTATAGGGAGAAGGCTCTTGTTCTCTGAAATAGTAGAACATTGAGAGTAAATCCACTCAAACTGCAGCTATCCAGGGTCAGAGTGGTGAGATGTGTATTTTGGTGCTAGTCCAAATATTGTTTGGGAAGATTTGCTCCCAGACCATTTTTTCTTTCTAAAGGAAAGGAGAGAGAGTAAACCAAGCAGACTTGGTCCGCAAGATTTCTTATTTTATTTGTGGAAGTTAGAGAAATACTACACAGATTCTCACAACGCCATTTGATTATGTGGTAATGTGGGGTATGTGCATTTTTTAGGGACAGGACAACTGCGGAAATGATAGCAATTCATCTGTTTGTTCTAAAATGAACATCTGCTCCTGCTTTCTGTCTCTCAATAACATTCTGAGAGAGATTACTTATCTCCCATTGGGCCAACTGTGTGAATTAATAGATCTTCAAAACAAATAAAAACATCCCCTTGAAATAAATACGCAAGTTAAAAAGGAAGCATGTGGTCTGAACAATGAAAAGTTCGGAAGGTCATACAAGTGTATGCTGGAAAGAAACGAGTCATAAGAACAGCAATTTTTCTAAAGCAAATGTTTCATTGGTGTTTCTCACAAACTTAGTTTTGATATCATATGGTTCTATATTTAGCAAATTTGCTTAGAGCCTCATGTGTCCAAGTTAATTTTTCCGGAGCAAGTTTCTGTCCTGGAAACGACAATACATGATATCAGTGGCGTCTCTGGGTTATGAAATTTTTCCATCCTTTCTCCCTGAGTATCTGCTCTTCTCCTTCACTAGGAATCAATAGACCTGGGTTCAGATTCTCACTCTGCTGTTGACTGTCTTTCTGGCCTAGCACAAATCACTAGGGCCCAGATTTTTAAAGATATTTAGGAATTGCTGTGCCTAAGTCTCATTTTCAGAAGGGATTTAGGCACTTAGGAGCCTCAGTTTCCCCATCTATAAAATCGAGACGGGGATAGCACCAATTTTGAAAAGTGCTTTGAGGTCCTTGGATAATTGACTTCAATGAGACTTAAACATGTGCTTAACTACTTTGTGGCCAAAAAGATGGTGTTAGGTCATTACTGCTTTCTAGAACACCCCAGCAAACACTGTTACAAAAGAACTTCGAAGTGGAAGTTAGGAATACTGTCTTTTCAGTACTTTTTAGAAATGTAATTGAAGAGTAGAAATTCTAGTTCATTTTATTTGGGATTACGGTGCAGTTTATTCCTAACTGTGCTTTACTATACCATTAATGGGTCCATCTTCAAACTCATGGAAACAAGTAGAAGCAAATCGAAAGAATTCCTGTAGTATGATTGTTCAGAGGAGTCCTCAGATCTTGGTAACTGGCAGCACCTCTGGTACTATTTTTTGTTTCATAATCCTGTTTTAATTAAAGAATGTAAACATTTAAGCATATTATAACAACTGCATTTACCATCTCTGATTTTCATTGGCCTCTGTAAATCACAGAAGTTAGAGATAGAAATAACTTCTTATTAGATCATTCAGTCCCCTTATCTCCAGGCTAAAACAGCATTGAATATAAGAGAAGGCTGAAAATATTTATAAATTGTGTACTGTATTATGGCTGGATTTGAACTGGAGAGTCTATCCTTTTTAATCCGGTACTCTGCTAGTTTAGGTAAAGTGGAAACTAAGGATAACATTTTAAAGCCTCTTAGGCTCTTTTGGAAAATCTCTTGGGTGTTTCTGAAAATTTTACTTGAGCACAACTGAGACATTTAATTACATACAGTATTGTTGTAGCCATGTTGGTTCCAGGGTTTTAGAGAGACAAGATGAGTGAAGTAATATCTTTTATTGGACCCGCTTCCATTTGTGAGAGAGAGAAGCTTTTGAGCTACACAGAGCTCTTCTTCAGGACTGGGAAAAGGTATCCAGAGTAAGAGGACCTCAGGAAGAGCTCTGTGTAGCTCAAAAGCTTGTCTGGCTCCCCAGCAGAAGTTGGTCACTCCCCTTGTGACATTTAATTATAACAAAAAGTTATAATTGTTTTTGTAGGTACAGACTAACATGGCTACCCGTCTGATACTTAATTATAACAGACACTCTAAACAATCTTTAGCTCATAGGCATGTTTGTAAATTCAACTGCTATGGTGATATTGTAACTATTTTAATGTTGTGTTTCGTAGCTGATGCTTTTTTCAAAGCTGCCGTGAGCCTGGTTCCTGAAGTGCCAAAGATGATCAATATAGATGGGAAGATGCGTCCCTCTGAACCCTTCCTCCTGGAATTCTTCTGTAACTTCTTTTCCACTTTATTAATTGTGCCAGTAAGTAACTTTAGCATGAATTGCAGTGTGAAGCATTTAATCCCTAAAGCTAAAGGTGGCTATTGATATTTTAGCTTGTCTGCTTATAGACCAGACCTTGTTTTAAACTAAATATTTTACATGTTTTATTATAAATACTGTGTCCGTTATTTATTTTTAAATTACAATAAAAATACTTCTGTTTTTATATATCAAAGCATATGAAAGGTAGTTGAAACACAGTGTCCAAAGTTACTTGAGCACATTCAGCATAAAACCCTAATCCTGTAATTTCATCATACTGCACCCCATTCTTCAAAGGCAAAAGCCTGTGAACAGACTCTGACTCCATCAGATTGACAGTGGAAGTGCATTTGAATTGGAGACTACTGAAACCCCCAGACATTCAGATGTGGGGACCGCTAGCTTGAATGCCCAGCTGATCTTAACTGCAAGAGGAGAGGTTTTTTCAGATCGCTAGATCCAGAGTGTGTAAGTGTGTGCAGATCACTATCACCCCCTTGAATTGTATCTGGAATTGAACAATGAGCCACTGGAGTCTGGTGCACTGGTGAAATATGCTCTCTGTTGATAAAGTTGCTAAGCAGATGCGCCGCTGCATTCTGTGCCTGTCGTTTGAGTGGACTTCAAAGGTGGGTGGGTACAGTGATCTAATCGGGAACTGACGAAGCCATGGATAATGGAGTCATGGCCCACGTCTGAATCAGTATAATCAGAGAAAAATAGCTGTGAACATCCTACCCAGAGCAAGTAGGGGGGTAGGGCAGGAGGCACTTCATACTGCATGAGCCACTTGAAACAAGGAAGGATCAGACTAACACGGCTGCTACTCTGAAACCTGTCATTAGCCGTATGGAGTGGAAGTCTATCAACTTCATGAAAAAACTCGTACAGATACAGACAGACATCATCTTCCTTTCCAAATGCGAACAGGTGGACATCATACCAAAAGGACTGAAGATAAAAATTCCATTACAATCTACATACCATACAGACTATGCTGACAGCTTGTGCCACATGCTCTCAAAGAAACTGCGGAACCACCTGATCAACATCCTCTACAGCAAACGGAAAGATTAAGAATGAGCTCTCAAAACTGGACACTCTCATAAAAAAACAACCTTCCACACAAACTTCCTCGTGCCTGGACTTTACAAAAACTAGACAAGCGATTTACAACACACGCTTTGCTTCTCTACAAAAGAAAAAGGACACTAAACTATCTAAACTACTACATGCCACAAGAGGCCACAGCAATGGTTCCCTTAACCCACCCAGCAATATTGTCAATCTGTCCAACTCTTAGGACAGATTCTTCTGCTGGGCTATCTCGGGGCCTCTCCTTCTGCCCCTCAACCCCCACGAACATGATACAGTTCTGTGGTGACCTAGAATCCTATTGTCGATGTCTCTGACTCAAGGAATATTTCCAACACACCTCTGAACAACATACTAATCCACAGAGACCTTCCTACCAACACTACAAAAAGAAGGATTCTAGATGGACTCCTCCTGAAGGTCGAGACAGCAGACTGGACTTCTACATAGAGTGCTTCCGCCGACGTGCACGGGCTGAAATTGTGGAAAAGCAGCATCACTTGCCCCATAACCTCAGCCGTGCAGAACACAATGCCATCCACAGCCTCAGAAACAACTCTGACATCATTAGCAAAAAGGCTGACAAAGGAGGTGCTGTCGTCGTCATGAATAGGTCGGAATATGAACAAGAGGCTGCTCGGCAGCTCTTCAACACCACTTTCTACAAGCCATTACCCTTTAATCCCACTGAGGGTTACCAAAAGAAACTACAGCATTTGCTCAAGAAACTCCCTGAAAAAGCACAAGAACAAGTCCGTACAGACACACCCCTGGAACCCTGACCTGGGGCATTCTATCTACTACCCAAGATCCATAAACCTGGAAATCCTGGGCGCCCCATCATCTCAGGCATTGGCACCCTGACAGCAGGATTGTCTGGTTATGTAGACTCTCTCCTCAGGCCCTACACTACCAGCACTCCCAGCTATCTTCAAGACACCACTGACTTTCTGAGGAAACTACAATCCATCGGTGATCTTTCTGAAAACACCATCCTGGCCACTATAGATGCAGAAGCCCTCTAAACCAACATTCCACACAAAGATGGACTACAAGCCATCAGGAACACTATCCCCGATAATGTCATGGCAAACCTGGTGGCTGAACTTTGTGACTTTGTCCTCACCCATAACTATTTCACATTTGGGGACAATGTATACCTTCAGATCAGCAGCACTGCTATGGGTACCCGCATGGCCCCACAGTATGCCAACATTTTTATGGCTGACTTAGAACAACGCTTCCTCAGCTCTCGCCCCCTAATGCCCCTACTCTACTTGCTTTATATTGATGACATCTTCATCATCTGGACCCATGGAAAAGAAGCCCTTGAGGAATTCCACCATGATTTCAACAATTTCCATCCCACCATCAACCTCAGCCTGGGCCAGTCCACACAAGAGATCCACTTCCTGGACACTACGGTGCTAATAAGCGACGGTCACCACCCTATACCGGAAACCTACTGACCGCTATTCCTATCTACATGCCTCCAGCTTTCACCCCGACCACACCACACGATCCATCATCTACAGCCAAGCTCTACGATACAACCGCATTTGCTCCAACCCCTCAGACAGAGACAAACACCTACAAGATCTCTATCAAGCATTCTTACAAGTACAATACCCACCTGCGGAAGTGAAGAAACAGATTGACAGAGCCAGAAGAGTACCCAGAAGTCACCTACTACAGGACAGGCCCAACAAAGATAATAACAGAACGCTACCAGCCATCACCTTCAGCCCCCAACTAAAACCTCTCCAACGCATCATCAAGGATCTACAACCTATCCTGAAGGACGACCCATCACTCTTACAAATCTTGGGAGACAGGCCAGTCCTTGCCTACAGACAGCCCCCCAACCTGAAGCAAATACTCACCAGCAACCACACACCACACAACAGAACCACTAATCCAGAAACCTATCCTTGCAACAAAGCCCATTGCCAACTGTGTCCACATATCTATTCAGGGACACCATCATAGGGCCTAATAACATCAGCCACACTATCAGAGGCTCGTTCACCTGCACATCTACCAATATGATATATGCCATCATGTGCCAGCAACGCTCCTCTGCCATGTACATTGGTCAAACTGGACAGTCTCTACGTAAAAGAATAAATGGACACAAATCAGATGTCAAGAATTATAACATTCATAAACCAGTCGGAGAATACTTCAATCTCTCTGGTCACTCGATTACAGACCTAAAGGTCGCAATATTACAACAAAAAGACTTCAAAAACAAACTCCAACAAGAGACTGCTGAATTGGAATTAATTTGCAAACTGGATACAATTAACTTAGGCTTGAATAGAGACTGGGAGTGGATGTGTCATTACACAAAGTAAAACTATTTCCCCATGTTTATTCCCCCCCCCCCCCACCTCCCAGTGTTCCTCAGACGTTCCTGTTAACTGCTGGAAATGGCCCACTTTGATTATCACTACAAAAGGTTTTCTCTCGCCCCCCCTCCCCTCCCTGCTCTCCTGCTGGTAATAGCTCATCTTGAGTGATCACTCTCCTTACAGTGTGTACAACACCCATTGTTTCATGTTCTCTGTGTATATAAATCTCCTCACTGTATTTTCCACTTTATGCATCCGATGAAGTGAGCTGTAGCTCACGAAAGCTTATGCTCAAATAAATTGGTTAGTCTCTAAGGTGCCACTAGTACTCCTTTTCTTTTTACCCTAAGATGGTGAACTTCTTTGGGACAGGTATGTGGGTTTCATCAATATGAGGGAGGGGTCGGATACTAATTTTGCCATGCTCTCTGGTGGTTTCTCCCAGCTGGCTGAAACAATCTTTATCTGAACTAAGTCTCAACCTGTTCAGCATCATCCAGCCAGGTACTTGGGAAAATACTCTCTCTTGATGCAGTGTCAAGGATGCATTAAGCGGAGTGTCATCTGCATATAGATGGTACTGCCTCCCAAACTACATTTCTCTCACCCCCTGATAGTGTCACATCCAGTACATGCTGAGCAGGAGGAATGAGAAGAGAGTGCTGCTGCATCCTGCATTAAAAGAGCCCGTTGTGTGGATAAGCAACTGCCCAATACCACTCTCTTCAGTCTCTCTAAAAGGAAGGGTTGGGGCCACTTGAACCATGAAGATCTTCATTACTCATGGATACAGCACCCATGTACTTGATTTAAGCCAGCTATGAAGAATGAGGAACCAGGACCTCAGTGAGTGAAACTGATCCTGAACTGATAGGGTGTCAATCCAGTCTGAATTTCCAGCGTCTGTTACCTTTGTTAGATGGTCCTGGCTTTACTCATGAAGCTGGAGTGGGGGAAGATGGACATGAAAGGTTTTGCCTGCAGAAAAGCTGTTTATAGTTATTGGTGGTGCTACAGAGAAGCATATTGACTCTTTGAGTTTAAATGTCCTTCATGGGTTCAAAACTGAATATCCATCACATTTGAAAGGTCTCTGAAGAGAATCCTCAGTGCTCTCCTAGTGCATATTTCCACACAGTACTGACATGGCACTTTATCTCAGCCTAAGGGATTTATAGAACATTCCTTATTAAGCAATAAAATGACTTGAGATATTGCGAACATCAGTGAGTATAAAGAAATAAGTAAAAGTGACCTTCTGTAGCACAGTTAGAAATATGAGCAGAAAATAAAATGAGATTCAATTTGGGGAAACTGCAGACTAATATGGTATATCTGCATATTAGGTTATTTCCCCAGTGCACAGTAGAAAGGGGAAACTTGGAAAGCAGTAATAATACCTAATTTTGCCCATCCTGTTGGTTAAACGTCTGTATTACAGAACCATCACACTTAAATTAACAGACAGTGGGTAGGATTTATGTAGATGACTGTCTCCAGATTAATTTCATTCTGTTTTACATCCACCATTTTAAAGGCTAATCAGCTGCTTAATAGTTGGCATTATGGGTGAAACATTGAGTCTGTGCCATTAATTCCTTGGCACTGATAGTTCAGTGGTCCTAAAAGCTGATGCTAAAAGCTGATGAATTTTGCCTCAAAAACTCTTGCCTCCTGGTGCCAAGGGGTTAGTGGAAAATGTGTGCATAGTTAAGTCGTTCATGATTCAGGAATTCAGCAAATTTTTAACATTCATGAGTTGTAAACTCATAAAGGTGTCATATTTACCATGTGGCTTCAGCTATTCAGGATTACTTGATAAAAACAGGATTCACTTTTTAACTTTAAATCTGTTAATGTATGAATTGCAAAGGGAAACTTTCATACTACATCAGATTGGAAATTGTCTACAGGTTCTCTTTGGTAATGCAAAAATCATATGTGGCAGCTCAAACTTAGAAAGACTTTTTCCACATCCATTACCCTGTGTAGGTATAGTAAGTTGTCTTCCCTTCTTCTGTGGTTTACAGGGTATAGAATGCTCAAATAAATTGGTTAGTCTCTAAGGTGCCACAAGTACTCCTTTTCTTTTTGCGAATACAGACTAACACGGCTGTTCCTCTGAAACACAAATATATTCTCTCAGTTAACTGTTTGTTTTTAATATTAAACTTAGTGTAGATACTCATCTGTCTTAGGTACAGACGTAAAGTGACTTTGCTGTGGTTGCACAGGACATCGGTGACACACATCAGGGACTTGAACCTAGGTCTCCTGAGGGCTAAGCTAGTGCTCTCCCCGTTGGATCATCTTTGCTCCCACAACAGAACTAAATAAAATCCATTTTGAAGACACTGTCATCTTGGAAAGGGTGCAAGGGTTCGTAGATTGCCAGAAAAGATTGTTTCACTAAAGTGCTGTCTCTACTGAACATAATGAAGACTTGAAAAGCTCTGTTTAAGCTCGAAAGCTTGTCTCCTTCAGCAACAGAAGTTCGTCCAATGAAAGATATTACCTCACTTATGTTGTCTCTGTAATGTTACATTTTTGTAGGATCTGGATGTACAAGAGCAACAGGAAAACAATGCAAAGCTCTGACTATTATTGTCCATTGTTATGAGTCAGTTCAACCTTGGAGGCAGTATCCTTTTTAACTGGTGGTGTTTTCAAGTGGGAATAATAATTAGGAACTGCCCGTGGACATAATTTTCCTTTTTTAAGAAGTAGACAGATTGTTACAAAACATTACAATTGCATTCCTTTCCAGGTTTTAACCCAGAGGTGTATTTTACATGCAGATATAAGAAAGTTCCTTCTAAACATTAGCAATTATTACTGAAAGATAAGAAACAATCTTAAATTAATGATAAAGACCTAACGATGAAACCTATGTAAGTGAAGAAATTCAGAAGTTCCATTTTTACTATGAAAATGATAGCACTTTAAACACTGATAGAAACCACCCATGGTTTTTATCCATAACCAGGATAAAAAACCCATTTATTAATAAGCAAGTCTCCCTTGGGGCCCATACTTAACTTACCGCTTTTGAGGCTGACATTCCTTCATTTTGGTTAAAATTGGGCTCAGAATGGAAACTAAGTTATAACCTTAAATGTGGGCCATCTAGTATCATGTCATGACTTTTGTCTTACTGTTTTTTTTTTTTTTGGCCCTTCTCTCTCTCTTATTGTCTTAAAAAAATTTCTTTCCCTCCACAGTGGAACAGATTTTTTTCTCCCACTTTTTCCGCTGCCCTCATTCCCCCTTCCCACTCTACCCACATGTGCAGCAATATACATGGTGCTGTCGGCCAAGCTACTTTCTTTGTTTGCTCCTTGTGCTCTGCCAGAAGCCTTGGTGTCCCCCTGCTCGAGCCATGCATTTGCGGGAGTGCATTGTATTGAATATGGAATGAGGGAGAGGAGTGGCTAGCCAGCAGTGTGTTGTGCTTCCGTTTGCAGGTGTGGCACTGAAGAGAGGTAACTTCAGAATTAAACTCACACTTGGGAAAATGGTCAGGAAGGAGCATGAAGTGTCCTGGCCTCTGGCAGTAATTGCCAATGAAAGGGAGGGCAGGCCCCACCTTTAGATCTGCCCGTGCTGAAAGAGATTTCCAGTGAGAGGCAGGGATTTCAGGGACTATAATTTTCCCTGCTTCCATCCCCCAATGCCTCTATTCTGTCCCTGCTGTCCTCTCCTCCCCACTCACTACATTGAGGAACTCTCCTATTACCATGTGGCTATCCTAGAGGTACTGGTATGTCACGCCCAGCTCATCTTGAGGTTGGTGCAGTGTTGAAACTGCTGTTAAGAAGAATGAAGTGTTTCTGAAAGTTGGCGTGCTTATAATTATTTCTTTTAATATTAAAAGGCCATTGCCATTCTGTAGCTTTGGTGCCTTCCCAATTGTATATTTCTTCCAAGACTCATAATTACGTGAGTAATTTACTTGTTTTTGTAGTTTACTGAAATAATAAGAATAAAAAAAAAAAAATCTAACTAGAGTGTGTAATTCTGGAAGTTCAGCTGTTAAGAAGTTGACAGCTAATTTTGTTTGCCTCCCCCTCAGATTAGAAAGCAAAGGATTTCGAAGCTTGTCTGCTGTGGCTGCCTAGACCAGGTTGATTATTATGGGTCAAAAAGATGTTATACTTTTCTCTTTGAATGTGTTTTTAAATGGGTTTGCTAGGAAGCACACTTCAGAAAAGTCACTGACGGCTTTAATTCTATTGTATTTTGCTGTTACAGAGATGTTGCTGCACTTTAAAAACCAAAAACTCAAACCTCTCGCTGATTGTTAGTCTGTCTCTTGGTTGTTCTGTAGGACCATCCAGAACAGGGAGTGTTGTTTCTCGTGCGAGGACTACTCAATGTGATCCAGGATTATACGTGGGAGGATAATAGTGATGACAAAGTTCGGATTTACGCCAATGTTTTGCATCTACTCTCTGCAATGACTCAGGAGACCTATATCTACCACTTAGACAAAGGTAAACTGTGAGGGTTATTGTGGGTTCTATGTTCTACAGCATTACATCAATACAGTTCCCCATTGCATTGCATCGCATCAGTGATTTGCCAGTGTAAATGCTAGCTGATTAAAATTGAAGCAATAACCTTATACAATGGATTATTCTCCTGCACATATCTGTGTACTACAGTCTAGAATGACCATGAGAGATCATTTGGGTTGCTAAGCAGGTATCCAGACCATACTTATAATAAAACAATGTTCCACAAAGAGCATTTATACTTAATCTACTTGTTTAAAGCTTTGTTTGTGCAAATCCTAGGACTCCAAACTGGATTTTTTCAATGGGCCTCGTCAAACATTGTGTTAAGAGTCCTCCATGTATTTGTTTTGCACTTGTCAGAGAGTGGTATGTCCTCCTCTGTGCTCATGAGAACATAAGAATCCACAGATGATGCAAGTCTGTTTCAGCTCACAGTTGGAGAGTCTGGATTTTTAATGCAAGCTGTAGAGACTCATCCTTTTAGCTCTAGAAGTCCATAGTTCAATCCCCAATGTCTGCTAAGACAGTGGCTGTTACTTTAGTACAGGGATGATCCAACTCTGTAAGGTCTCATACCAGTTCAGAAGTTCTTCAAAATGTTCTCACTGTCTTCCCTCTTTTCCCTCACCCCAAAGGATCATAGTTAAGCTAAGATTTAGTCACGGGTATTTTTAGTAAAAGTCATGGACCGGTCATGGACAATAAACAAAAATTCACAGCTTGTGACCTGTCCACGACTTTTACTATAAATACCCTGACTAAAACTTAGCAGCTCCTGGGGCCCAGGACACCACTGCTTTGATGGCTAGCCCCTGCACTGATGGCAGGGGCTGACTGCTCCCAGCCGCCCGCTGCTCTGAGGCCCCCAGGGACCTATGCTCCGAAGGTCTCCAGGGTGGTCCCTGGGACCGCTGCTCCTCCAGTGGCCCCTGAGGCCAGCCATACTGGCTGCTGCTCAGGCGGCTCCTGGGACCGCTCCAGCTGCAGCCGGTGTGGCTGTCCTGTGGGTCAGCTGCACCAGCAGCTGCAGAAATCACGGAGGTCCCGGAAAGTCACGGAATCTGTGACCTCAGTGACAGACTCGCAGCCTTAATCATTGTTGTTTATTTTTATCCTCACTATCTATTTCACCAGTAGATTCTTTAACAGTTGAATTTGTGCTTCCCAATAGATATGTTGTCTTGCATGACCCTCACATACTTTATCAAAGAGGTTAAAATAATTCGCTTTCTATTAAAGTTCATCAGGTACATTAAGTGGATTCCAGTGTTTACAAAAAGGCTGAAATAGCACCTAAAAGGGCCAAGAATCCAATTTTGGGGTCTGTTCCAACGTGAAAGGACTGTGTTATAACTAACCGACCTGTCTCAGGAAAAATATAGATCATAGTCACTTACCTTTTGAGCTATAAACTCAACCCAGCACACCTTATCCTTGTGAAAAGAGGTGCTCTCAGCTGCCAGCATGAAAAAAGTGTCTCTAGCACACTTCTCTGTAATTATATCTCCTGAGGGAGGCTTTATGTTATCCCTCATCGTTTGCTCTGAGGAGCCTCAAGGCTTTATCTTTGACCCTCTATTCTCCTGTTTTTATTTTTCTGAGACACCTCCTGGCTAGCTTCAACCTTGGATGTTACCTCTGTGCTTTTGTAACTCCACTCCATATCCCTGGGTCTTGTATTCTGATCCCTTTTATCTCTCATTTGTTGGCCTGTCTTTGTTCTGTTGGCTCCATAACTTCCTAATGTTATGCCTGAAAGACTGTGTGCTGCTTTCTGGATAAAAGTCAATTATGAGCCTTGTTTTTAACTCTGCCAGTTCTGGTGTAAGCTTACTGTAGTCGTGTGAATTCCAGACGCTGCTGCAGTAAAAGCAGTAGAGAGAGGTTACTAAGATAAGCTTGATTGTTTAAAATCCAGATGTGAACTTGACCATAGCTGGGTATGCATAGGTGAAGAATTTTGTTTTGTGGACACACTTTCCCACAGCTTGGGGATTTCCTGCCAGCTGCCTTTTGTGAAGGCTTTCTCTGCAGACTATTTCATACCTCCAGGATTACTGCATTGTGGCAATGTGGAGCTGGAAGAAGAAAATCACTTTTTCCAGTATGCCACTTATTGTTTGACAAGACACCGCATCAGCCACCCAATAGGATTCAGAGTAACAGCCGTGTTAGTCTGTATTCGCAAAAAGAAAAGGAGTACTTGTGGCACCTTAGAGACTAACCAATTTATTTGAGCATGAGCTTTCGTGAGCTACAGCTCACTTCATCGGATGCATACTGTGGAAACTACAGAAGACATTATATACACAGAGACATGGACCATGTCACGAAAGCTCACGCTCAAATAAATTGGTTAGTCTCTAAGGTGCCACAAGTACTCCTTTTCTTTTCACCCAATAGGAGCATCCGCTGGTCGCTTCTGTTAAACTTCCCACTTTCCCTCTACTGGAATAGCCTTTTGGGTTCTGTTAGCTTTGGATTTTAGCTTTTTAGCCTTAATGCTTCATCTTTTTTTTTTTTTTTTCTTTTAAGATCATCCTGAGGACTGAACTCTATTTGGTTTTGTACTTTAAGAAACTACAACTCATTAGAAAAATTAAATATTTCTTGCGGTTCATCCTGATTAATTCTATGATATATAGTGACGGAGACAAAAAGGAGAAAGTGAGACAACTGGCCCATATTTTTAAGATCAAAGAACAAGCTTATAAGAACAGCAATAATATTTTTTTTCTTTTCAAAGAAAATTTTTAGATGGGTGAATCAGCCTGAATAATTATACAACTGACTAGTTAGTGCAGTTCCCAGTAGAAGTAAATAGAACTTTTCAGAAGAATCTCTATCAAAACTTTTAGAATTTGTTAAAACTATTTGCATTTATATGTTTAGAGGGTCTTTCTTTTTGTTTGAACTGTCGTCAAAGCTTAGGCTTGTCAACACTTTGCATGCATATATTATTTAACAGCTCTAAACCTCAGAATTTAAAGCTCAGTCCTGCTCTAAAATTCAAGAATGTGGGGACACATCTGATAAAATGATCTATTATGCAAACACTGTTGCCAGTTTTACAGGAGATAGACTCAAATCCAAATATATATATATATGAAAGCAGGTTCAAGTGCTAGTATCTGTTATGGGAATCACCATTTTAAAACTACGGCTGTATCTTGAGATTTCACAGTGGCAAACCTAAGATTATTCTAATTATAACAAATGACCAAAACGGACCTGTTAACATTTATCAACAAGTTGAAGGTATCAAGTAGTGCCACTGTCAGCACTAAGGAAAAAGGTTTCCCAAATGGAGATACTTGCCCCAGACGCTAGAAATGAAGTAAGTTTTTGTTCTGACTCAGTTTTAAGCACTAAGTGTTTTAGCCCCTGCAGTGCACCAAAGACTGTCTGCATTGCATACTTTGACACAGTTAAAATTTTGTGGTTGCATCTACTACCCAGTAGTTCTTTCAGATGTACTCCAACTTTTGTCTCATTCTGCTAAATTCCTTGTATGATGCTAATCTTGCAAGATGGAGAAACTGAGGGAGGCTGCCCATCACCCAGTTGCTTGGAGTAGGCTGGTTTGGCAGAAGTTATCTGCAAAAGATCCCAAGTTTCTCTTTTTAAGGTGGGGAAAAATGTGTGAGGGGATGATCACAGCCATCTTTAACTGAGGCTTTAGCTCTTCGTGATCATGATGGGACCAGTTCTATTCCAGTTGAACGCATGGAATTTTACCATTGACCTCACTGGAAGCAGGATCAGGCCTTTATGGCCATCCTTCTGTCGGAGAGGCCCCCAATTCTTTATGTACCTGCTTCCTGTTTTCATATGGACCTGACAGTCTAACCATAAACAGATGATGGGTTTAGAAGCTCATTGTCATTTTTGTGGGATATAGAAATAAATATTTCCCTACTAGAATCTGAATCATTATAGTGGAGACATAATGCTGGAGGAGAAGGGAAGAAAGTCATATTTTCCAGGCATTTAAAAACAAAACATATTTTTTTGTAAATGCAGCTGTGTTTGGATGTGGTAGTTGTGTCTTCTTAAATCATAACAGGGAAGGTGAAACAACTAGCAAAAAAAACCTTCCCACGCATTGGATGCGTTCCAGTCATTGGACTTGCAGGTCACTGACACTTTGGACAGCACTGAGGCATAACAGACTTTCAGTAAAGAGGAGAGATGCAGTTAGTGACAGCAAAGTTTAAATCCTATTTCAGGATCCCTGTAAAGGAAAAGAGAGGCCCAATTTCCCCTTTAAGCGATATCTGCACTGGTTTTCTGCTTCCTACTTTCTAAATACTCATTTAAGAAGGGTTGGCTTCTCTGCAGGAAAATTTAAAATTTTAAAAGTTGTGATCAGTTACAAAAAATCTGATTCTGACAGTGATAAAAAAGATGCTGCAAATGTAGTGTGCTCCAGAAAAAGGCTAAAATATATGGCAGAGAAAAGTGTCCTTTGTGGATTGTAATTGCTTGTGGTTTTTACACCTAGACGCTAAGATCTCACTCTGGCAATTATATATTTATTTATTTATTTTCATTGTATAGCTGGAACCATGAAAGTGGGGCTCAGAATGATTAAAATGTTTGAAAGTGTGGTGGTGAGTTAGTAGCAGAACTGGGAGTAGAACCCAGATATCTTGACTTTTGGTCCCCTGCTCTAAGACTGTGCTTCCTTCTGAAGGTATGCTGATCTTCAAACAAAGGCAGATCTAAAATAAATACTTGAGTTCTTCTGGTGGATGGGCTACCAAGATAAAGTCACCATCCATGACAAGATGTAGCAGCCTAGGAGGAAGTTTACAATTGAGCCAATATGGAACATCGGACTGTAGTGGAGATCTTCCTAGTCTCTTTCAGAATCTCTAAGAAAGTGAATGTGATCTTATCTTTTTTCCATTTATAAAAGGGTCAGAATAACACTTACCCATTTCTTGGGGGTGTTCTGAAGTTTAAATGTTTGTAAAGTCCTATGATATCATCAAATGAAAAAAGCTATGTGAAGTAGTTATTTTCCCTCTTCCCCTGGGGCAACATTTCTGTTTCTAGACAGCAGCACCATAGTTATATGGATTTCTTGGAGTGCCTTGTACAAAGAGAGAGAACTGGGAATGATTGTGAAGGATGTCTGGGGGACATTGGATTTTTTTAATTCTCTTGGAGATTTGATTTATTAGAAATACCTAGATTTTGCTGAGGAAGAAAATTAAAATCAACAGATCGTAAATAAGTGCATACAGATTATTATGTAGTCAGTAGCAAATTGTGACATGAAAGAGGATGATGCTAAATATACACAGCCGAAGAGGACTGGCCATGACTTGCTGAGAATCTTTAATCTCATTCTACATCAACAAACATGGGACTATCCTCTTGCAGCTGCTGGTTTGTTCCATTAAAGATGCTGGTGGATTTCTGAAATGAGTTCAGCTTGCAGTGAAATAGCTTTCATGCCTGACTAGGTGCAAATACCATTCAAATGGCAGCAGTACCAAGTACAATGAATATGGAATCTTTCCTCTGGATTTAGTGGATTTTTTTTCAGCCATTCGTCTACTTGTAGATGCAGTTGTCATAGGATCCAGGGCCCTAGTGCATTGGCAATTAAGAGTTTTCGGTGCCTGTGATGCAAAATGGTGGTCCACTTGAGTATTAACTCAATGGGGAGTACTGACTTCATGTGATGGAACAGTTTTCCTGGCATCTGCACGAAGCACATAACATAAAATGTATCCAGGTGTTAAAATGTGTTTATACCAAATAGACCTTTATTCTGATTTAGATAATCACACATTAGAACCTGTTAATGCTAGTATTTACCCAGCATGCTTCTTCCAATACAGACAGTTTTTTTGGCACTTTATCGATTCACCGCTTCAGAATCTGAGCCTGGTGATTCTCATTGTTCTTGGCTGTGGAATTTGTCATGCATACACCTCATGCCACTGAGGAATTGTGCTGCAGAATCTAGGTTTTCTTGATGTTTGCAAAGTTTGTACCAAACATGAACTGAACGTAAATCAATGCAGTATTGCTTTCCTGCTTGCAGACAAGCAGCCTGACACAATAGCTTGAAGAGATGTGAATTCACAAGGGTATCAATGCGTTAACTCTGAAACCTAGTAATGGCAATTTAAAATATCAGCTATTTGGCTGCTGCTCACTTCAGCTTATAACTGAAATATCCAGCTAATGAACTGTATCCATCATTGAATGTACTGGTAAATACTGGTGGGTGATAATTAGAGGCACTAGTTGCTTATCTCTAAAGTTATGATTATATCACAGAATCCATGACTTCCAGAGACCTCCATGATATTTTTTGCTTCAGTCCCAAAATCTTAGCCATACTTGTCACAGATTGCTGAGGTATGGAATTAGAAGTCCAGGTCTTCCAGTCTTTCCAAAAGTATTGTTTTTCAAGTCACCTGTACCTTTCCCACAACAAAGGAAGAAAGAGGAGAGGTTTCCTATTTGCATTTAAAACAAAACCCCCACCTCTGGTATATTCCCATGTGTCAAAAGCTACAACTGTCCTTTTCCTGATTGTCAAAGTTCCTTTTTCATCCCTAGCAATTTCTACAGTGCAGTTTTCATCATCTGTGGCACGTTCAAGATGTAAATTTTGGTGATATTAAAAAATTGTATGTAATATCAAAATACATAGCATTAAAAACTTGCTATCTGGATTTATTTAAAATAACCAAGTTTGTTGAATTTATCTGCTGCTGCTGAATTTCCAGTTTTTGCAGACATCCAGAGCTGATGCTGCAGAGTTAAGGCTTAGATCATAATCTAAACAACCCAACAAATTAAACATCTATAGATACAAGACAAACTGCTTTTGGTCAGCAAAGTGAAATAAAGTGGTTTCTGCCATATTGACGATTGCATAGATTGTATGACTAGGGTTGCCAGGAATCCGGTTTTCGACCAGAATCCCTGGTTGAAAAGGGATCCTGGTGGCTCTGGTCAGCACCGCTGACTGGGCCATTAAAAATCTGGTCAGCAGCGCAGCAGGGCTAAGGCAGGCTCCCTGCCTGCCCTGGTTCTGTGTGGTTCCCAGAAGCAGCTGGCATGCCTTGTTCCTAGGCACAAGGGTGGCTACGGGAGCTCCATGTGCTGCCCCTGCCACAAGCGCCGGCTCTGCAGCTCCCATAGGCTGAGAAACGCGGCCAGTGGGAGCTGTGGAGGCAGTGCCTGTGGGTGTGGGCAGCGAGCAGAGCCCCAGGCCCCTCCACCTAGGAGCCGGACATACTGGATGTATCCAGGAGCCACTGGAGGTAAGTGCTGCCTGGACAGAGCCCACACCCCGAACATCCTCCCGCTCCCCAACCTCCTGCCTCAGGTTGGAATCTAGAGTTGCAAGGTGTCCAGTTTTCAACCGGAATGCCCGGTCGAAAAGGGACCCTGGCGGCTCCGATCAGTACTGCTGACCAGGCCGTTAAAAGTCTGGTCAGCGGCGCAGTGTGGCTAAGGCAGGCTCCCTTCCTACCGTGGCTCTGCGTGGCTCCAGGAAGCAGTGGCATGTCCCCACTCTGACTCCTATGCGTAGGGGCAGCCAGGGGGCTCTGCACGCTGCCCCCGCCCCAAACGCTGGCTCTGTCCCTTCCATTGGCTGGGAACCGGGGCCAATGGGAGCTGCAGAAGTGGCGCCTGCGGACGGGGCAGTGTGCAGAGCCACCTGGCTGTGCCTCCACGTAGGAGCTGGAGGGGGTCATGCCGTTGCTTCCAAAAGCCGCCTAAGGTAAGCGACACCCGGAACCTGCACCCCTGACCCCCTCCAGTGACACAACCCCGGACCCTAGCCCTGATCCCCCTCCCACCCTCTGAACCCCTCGATCCCAGCCTGTAGCCCCATCCTGCACCCCAAAACCCTCATCCCCAGAGCCAGCACCCCAAGCCAGAGCCTACTCCCTGATCCCCCTCCCACCCTCCAAACCCCTCAGTCCCAGCCCAGAATACCCTTCTGCACTCCAAACCCCTTATCTCCAGCCCCACCCCAGAGCCCGCACCCCCAGCCGGAGCCCTTCCCCCCCCCCCTCCCGCACCCCAACCCCCTGATCCAGTCCCTTGAGGATGGGGAGAGTGAGTGACAGAGGGAGTGGGGGATGGAGTGAGCAGGGCTGGGGCGTCGGAGATGGGGCAGAGCAAGGGTGTTCAGTTTTGCATAAGTAGAAAGTTGGCAAACCTAACCCGCTCCCGCACCATAACTCCCTCCCAGAGCCTGCACCCCAACCCCCTGCCCCAGTCCTGAGCCCCCTCCTGCACCCCTAACCCCTCATCTCTTGCCCACCCTGGAGCCCTCACCCTTTCCTGCACCCCAACTCCATGCCCCAGCCTGGTGAAAGTGAGACAGGGTGGGGGAGAGCAAGCAACAGAGGGAGGAGCCTAGGAGAAGGGCTGGGGGCGGGGCCTCAGGGAAGGAGGTGGGGCAAGGGTGTTCTATTTTGTGTGATTAGAAAGTTGGCAACTCTGTGTATGAGAAATGACTGAATCAGATCTCCTTGTTCTGTAGTCAGCTTTGTTTCACTTATGTAGGTTTCTAGTGTGCGCTCTGTAGTGCAGTGGCTGTGTGTGTATGTCCATACTGCACCTAGCAGAATGGATCCTTGATTTCAGATGAGGCCCACTGGCATTACTGATAAAATAGATGTTTGTCATGAAACAGAAGCCACAGGTATTTAAAAAAGGGCTACGTTTTTTGTATCAAGTCTGTGGCTATGTAAAATGTTTGAACCTATGAGCTTTAAAATTACATCACTCGTGTTTTTGCTCAGCATGTATTTACTTTTTACTGCAATATTTAAAAAATAAAAATAAAACTGCAATTAATAGCAGTTAAAAGCTGCTCTAGCACCAATTGAATGTGGTGCATCAGTAATAACCATACTGACTGTTCATTCTAAGCTTTCATTTGTCATGTTATTTTGTCAGCATGTAAGGAAAGTAGTTTCCAAAGAGTAATAAAATAATAAAACAAAACCTTTTAAATAATAAGTTCTCTGAGGGCTGGGGATGATCTTCCTCTCCCACTCCCTGATTTCTCTAGAGTATGCTTGTATTTGAAAATTCTTCATGTCATGTATTCTCTTTAAAATAAGTGTTGCTTAAAGTGAGTAGGTGAAAGAAGGCTATGTAGTTGGTATAAAACAATACAGACTACTTTGAAAATTCCTGCTATTATCTGAATTTAGTCAGTATTGCCCATGATTTTCAGTTAATCAAGTTTTACTTTAGAATGCCTTACCATTTTTTAGGTATACAAATAAATATAAACCTGGTGTAAGCAACATGCATATATAATTCCGGAGTCACCTGGATAGTTGCACACATGCCTGATTTCCTTATACTTATGGGACTAGGTTTCCCAGGTATACAGGGAGAATCAGCTAGAGGGGTTAAGCATTGAAGAGAAACTGGTGTCACTTGTCCCACTAACACATTTTATAATAGTTAATGATCTGGAAAATTGGGGTGACAGTGTCAATAAGCCAAATTTTTCTCCAGATTGTCAGCTTTGCATTCATATAGTAAGTTACAAATAAAAGGTATGGAACAGCTAAGTGAAAAATTTACATGTACAGTGTACAAGGTATGTGCTACAAAATAGACACAAGCCTTTCAGTCTTCACCAATTTTTCTGAAGTTCTCTTCCCATGAACACTATTGCTTTGACAGAGACAAGCAGCGTTTCTGCAGTTGTAAAGTGGTATGGTAATATATGAGGGCTCCAAGTTTGTGGTTGCTGGAACACTCTGAAAAACTATATGTTGGTGCATGTATTGGATAAAGCATAAATTGTCCATCAACTTAATCAATCCCGCTCCTATTAAAGTCAGTGGCAAAACCTACCTAGCTTCAGTGAAAGCAAGGGATCTGGCCATATGGAAGATTCGTATGTTGTGCTGTATGTTGCTTTGTGTTGCAGCGTGCAATTAAGATCAGTCAATGGTGGTAAAAACACAGGTGTCAGGTCTTTATGAAGGATTTCATATGCGGGTGGGGTCATTTTACAGCTTTAAAAACTATCTGTTTTAAATATCCAGTATTGTTTTGCAGCAAACACACTTACATAATTATCCAAATTAAACTCAGATTTATTTATGCTTGTTTCTGCAGTTGATTCCAATGACACCCTCTATGGTGGAGACTCCAAGTTCCTAATTGAAATTAACAAGCTGTGTGAGACAGTGATAGCTCAGATCCTGGACCATCTGAAGACCCTTGGACAGGAGGAGGTATGCCTTTTCTTGTCTTATTACTGTACAGTGCAACATCAGATCACTTGCAGAGCTCAATAAATGAGCCTTTTCAATTGATACTCCTGGGGAAATTTTACGCCAAAAATTTAAAAATTCCTTGCACAATATGTTAAAATTCTGCAAAGTCCTGCATATTTTATTTGTCAAAATAGCACAATATAATCACACTGGTTTCAATTATTTTGGTAATTTATTTGAACTACAATACAATGGATGGAGAATGGGAGTGGGGAGCATGCAAATATATGCAGCCATATGCTCAGTGTTACATCATAGACAACTGAAGAGCAACTGAGGGCTGGTGAGTCAAACTCACAATTTATATTGGCTACTGACCGTTGGTAGAAAGATCAGTAGCAAACAGTTCATGGAGCACATTTTGATAGGAAATTTTTTCAGTCCAGAAAGTTAGACCAGTTCTAATAGCTAAAGCACCATACGCATTTATAAGGCCATACTGTCCTTTACACCTCACTGGCAATGTAAAGGAGTCTTAAAACTTTTATACCTGTTTTGTACTCCTGGGGGAATTCACAAAGACAATGGGAACAATTCACTAAACAGGCAGGCTTCTACATTCTGGTCTTTCCACGCTTACCTCCTCAGAAACACCCTGAAGCCCTGCCCCTCCATGCCGAGGGTGCTGCGATAGCGAGACAGAGGGACAGAGTGTCTCTTCTTCACATGCACAGCTACCCAGTCCACTCCCTGCAGCAGTGATTTACGTCTCTACTGGCTGTTCCGGGCGCCCAAACCAATCTGCCTGCACTGCTGGGGAGAGGTGCGTGACCGCTCTTGGGGTTTCCCTTTGCTTCCCCGCCAGAAGCCATTTTTCTGCGGGGAACCAAAGAAATCTGTAGGGGACATGAATTTTGCACACACACAGTGATGCAGAATTCCCCCAGGAGTAAATAATTGACAGTGCAATCTAGTGTGTTGCTGCTTTTGGAAAGCCCTGTGAATGTTTACAACGCTAGAGAGGATTGTATGGTGTTACTTTGGTTAAAAAAAATAAACAGACATCACATAGGCAACAGTGGGGTGAAGAGATTCAGTAATATTTATAGCCCCACTATTTGTTGTTGTACTCTTTAAGAGATGGAGTGTTTAGCTGCATTCTGTGCATGACATGGACAGTCAGTTGTACCAGAGAGAATTGTTTTTTGCTAGGCAGTGGATGCTGCTCTGGTGCCAACTTTGGTCCTGCTGCTTTTCTTGAGGTGTAATAATCTCTACAACTCCCTTCTGTTCCCATTCCCTCCCAGCTGTCACTTCACTCCTGACCTAAACCAAAGTCTCTACTTTCTCCCTAGTCCCAATTGCTACTTTTCTCACCAACCTAACCAGATCTCTGGAATAGGCTAATGGACAAAATGAGAATTAACCCATTGGTCTGTTCTGAGCTAAATGCAGTGGAAATTACTTTATTGGTAAAGGCTCTGCATCCCAGAGGGTGATTAAGAATGATTTGCTTAGTTGTAGGGAGTACTTTCACTTTTACTCTATTTTGAATAATGGTTACACTAGTTAAAACAAAGCACAAACCCTTGTCGACTTATTGGATTCCTTGATTTCGGGTTTATACAGTATGTGAGATCAAAAACAGCTCTATGGGCTCATCTTTTATGACTGGCATTCTCCATGTTGCTGAACTCCTCACCTCTGCATGAGAACAGACTATGCCCCTGGTAACATGTCTGTTTCTGAGCTTCAGTTCCCACAGCAACAGCTTCTTCTTTCTTTTTTTTTTTTTAAACTATCTCTATTAGACTTAGGTCTCATGTCTTATAGCCTGAAATACAGGGCAAAGTGAGTCTTTGATGGAAAGAAAATAGAGCTGAAGTCCTTCTCTTATGTCATTTTACTTGGCTACTCGCCAAATAGTTCAGGTGGTTGGGTTTTTTTCTTCCCCTTCTGCTGGGATTACATTTTAGAAATTCTTCTAAAGAGAGATCCGTAAGGTATGCCTCCAAGAATTCATTAAGCAACACGCACTTGAGAGCCCAGCTACTGCTGTTACAGTAGTATTTCCTCTGCCTTTGATATCAAATACTTTCTCATAAAAGAACTGTAGAGATTCAAAATTAATAAATGCCACATTTTTATGGTGGCACATTCCAACGTACAGCATAAACTATGTATGTACAGTAGCACAGTGAAATACAGCTATCTTTGGATGCAACAGCAAACCAGCACCCTGTGCAATGGCAAGGACACCAAAGCAACTTCTGCTCTTAGAAATAGTGCCATGGGATCTTTTTAACGTGCTCACAGAACACACAGGACCGGGTTTTAAGATACTCTGTGAAATACCAAACACAGTAAACTGTCACTGTATTTAGCTCACGCAGGCTGAGCCTGTCCTGCTGGAATTGGGACTTGTGTTTCCAGGAAGTCTAGCTTTACAAACCTGATGCTTAGACTACTAAGAGAGTCAGTCTAGCTAATTCACTGAAGCAGGAGGTATTGTGGTCCAGTAGATAGAGGGACACTGGATTGAGAGTAAATGGACACACATTATGATCCTAGCTCTGTTATTGGGAAGCTGTGTGATCTTGGGCAAGTCACTTCTCTTCTGTGCCTCAGTTTCCCCAGTTGTAAGGTGGGGGGATATTTGCCTTCCTTTACAGAGTGCTTTCAGATCTGTGGATGAAGAGCACTATACAGAAGCCAAGTATTTCTCTCTTTTTTCCTTTTTTTTAGGGGGTGGGGAGTGTAGGGGTTGATGATGTTGATTAAAGTCACATCCTTCATCTCTAAAGCAGTACTTGGCTCATCTCAAACTTTATTTTGATCACTTCAGTGTTGGCGACCTTTTATTATTTGGCTGCTCATTTACATGAACAAGCCTCTGCTGATATTGGTTTTCCTTGGTTCATTTCATTTGAAACCCATAAAAGGGAATTGATTTTCATATAATTAAATGACTTTGCCAAACTGCAATTTGAAGGAAGAGAAGTGAATCTGATGTTAACACAGTATGCTCCTCCTTTCTTCCTATATTACTTTAAAATATCTTTCAAAAATTCTGCTTCTTTTGTGTGATAATGTTTCAACTGAAATTTACAATCCCAAACTACCCTATACAAATACAAACCATCTGTGGTCATGGGAGTGTGCCACCATACTGTTCCCTGCTTTGCATTTTTATTGCATTTTGGGCTGGAAGGTTTTTTGTTGTTTGTTTGTTTTTAATGCAGAATTCTTATAAATGTTAAAATCCTGCCTGCTGCAGTTGGACTGAGTCGTGAACAGTCAAATGTGTGCATGTTTCGTGCAGAGCCATTTGCTTTGGATCCAAAACCAAAGTGTTACAGTAGCCAATGTTACACCAGGAAGTGAGGTGGTCAGCGTCATGTCTGACCACTTTTGACTACCCTAACCTGATGGATCAGATATGCGTTTTGCACCTGGGTGATAACTGGTGGTGGCCTTTCAGGGTGAGATTAAGTGAGACCTGAACTCTCAACTTTCGGGATTGTAGTCAAGCTCCTTAATCTCTCAGCCACCACACCTATTTACCCAATTAGCTCACCTGTTTTTTATTTTAAAGATGCTAAAGATTTAAAGTTCTTCCTGAAACAATTCTCTATTATTGTCACTCCAGTATTGTTACTAAAGCCTTCAAACAGTGATGGCTTTGTTAGCTCCTTGGAGCAGGAAGCATGCTTCCTCCACTGTTGGGAAAGTATCTGCAAGCTGTAGGAGTTGCCAGAAACAAATATTTGCAATTCTCCCACAGTTCCAGTTATCAGAAGTCCAAACTTCACCCTGCTCCTCATTCAAATCATACATCTCAAGGATGAGGTGAACTTACAGTGTTTTCAGAATTTCCAGCAACTTGGTTAGTCTACAGCCAGTTAAGATTCTTCATTCCAACATCTCATCTCACTTCCATAACAAAGAGGTATTGAGTGGTCTCCTGAGTACACTTGTGATACCTCCTAGAAAAGCAACTACTTTCTATTAAGTTGTCAGTCTGAGAAATGTAGGCAGGCCATTGTTGTAGCTTGCGGTTATCTTGGAAGGCTTGCTCAGTGGGAAGTGTCTCGTACTGCTCTTTAATAGTGGCAAGAGTGGGAACCATCCTGATCTCTGCTGACAGGGATTTCTCTGGCCTAGGGCCTTCAACAAAAGTGCTTCTGAGAGTATTGCCATGGGTTCCATCATCCATGAACCCCATGTGGCAATAGAGAAATGAATAGCTGAGTTGCTGAGCTCTACTTTAATGAGGTCTTTAAAAATTAGGGCCATGGTCTTGAAGTGTATCCTGAATCTGATAGGTAGCCAATATAGGGCTTGGAGCACTGGAGTAGTGTGTTCTCATTGGTCTAACCAGGAAAGCAAGCTCCTGCACACCAAGCCAGCTGGAGTTCCCATGTAGAGTGTATTGGAGTACTCCTAGAGTGAGACTGACAAATCACAGAGTGCTGTTTCAAGGTCTGTATCCACAAGAAAGGATTTAGTCACCTGGCCATCTGAAGAAGGAATTTCTGCTTGCTGCTACTATTTAGGAATGCAGGAGCAATGATGAGTCCAAGAGGACCCTAAGACTGTGTACATACTACCTTAGTAAACAGGGGACTTGCGCTTACAACAGTTGGCGAGTTCAGAGCTGCTGCTGGGTTATTAGTGTTTCCTCTGTTCCAGTCAGCATCACCTTTTACTCAGGCTGAACTTGAGTCAGTTGTCTTATATCGAGGGGCTTTATTATCCCAGAGAGGAGGATAACTGTGTATTAAGTTCTGAGAGCTTGATATTGTCTGCTTATACCATCTTATGATCATCCCTAATTGACTAATGTGTATGAACAGGCCCCTGAAGGACTCTTGAGGAGAGGAGAAGCTGCCCACTGTGACCTCTTGAGAGGAAGGAGCACATCTAAATTCCCAAATGCCTTGTTCCTCACAGCATGAAGCTCTAAGCGAGCAAATTTCAACAGAAGGCTGGAGTGAATGCTAGGAAGCCGGATTGCTATTGTAAGCAGTGCTAAAATGGATAATAAGAACAGCAAGATCACATTTTTCTCCATCATGCCATATTAAATTAAGATATTACTCTACCCTTTGCTGGAGGGGATAGGACATGAGGGACATAACAGGCCACATGTTCTGGGCTTGTGTAGTTCTTTCTTTATTCCAGTGTCATCTACACACTGTTTCAAAGATTATGAAAAATGCTTACCAAGTGGGTACTCTCTGCTCTCTTTGGTGTGGGAACTATTAGTCTCATGATTTATGTGACTGCCAGAAACTTGATCTATTCCTCTCTGTTTGCTGCCCATAAATACATCCTCATGAGTTGGAACGCCCTCCACAATTCCGTCTTGGTTATGTCAGTGGAGTTGGCAGGTTGTTGACATGGATTTCTCATTCAGATTTGAGGTCAGTGCCATGTTACACAAATATTCTTGTTGATCATAATGTAGAGTGTTGCACGCCTTCTTGCTCTTGTTCCTTTTTATATAGTGGACTTTACTCCATCTTCTCTGAAGTCTGTGCATCTCTTAACTTTGCAACTTCTAACATATGATTGGATCCCCATCTCCTACTTGTGCCTGTGTGCTTACCTCAAAATACTGTGAATTGTAATGTACATCCCTTCCTTCTGACTCTGTCTTGAATGTGCTGTATCCTTTTTGAAGTGTTCTGTATGTTATCAAAATGTTAAACAGAGTGTGGGCACATACACAGGCATATATATTGTATAGAAATACAATGCGGTGGGGATATCCAGGGAAGAGACCTTTGACCACCTCTCCTGCACTCTGCTCAATAATCTAGCTCCACTAGGATTATTAGTATCGTAAACCTGCAGGCAGCTTCAAACAGTCTCTCTTTTATGTTTGGATTCAAGCAAAAATATATAGGCACAAGTGGTTAACCTAAGGTGGAGGGGGAAAATAGTCCAGATAATAATTCAAATGCTCTAAACATTTCTGAAGTATTTCTCTAAAATGTACAAGTACAAAATACATGGTGGAGTGGCAAAAAGGCTTTGCATCGCATAATTCTCCCATCTCAAATGCATGCTGTCATGCCACATCATATATTCTTTCTTTTATTTTCCTTTTGCTCAAAGACGTTGGTCCTAGTGCAGTGCTTTCTCTCAGCTCTGATAGTTACTTTCTAACTACTCATCGTTTCCTGATAGTTTGCTAGATGTGTTGCTGGGGCAGACTGATGGACCGTGTCTGTGTCCAGAAGTGGCTACATTTCAACAGTGGATGAAATGATGCTTGAATCTAAGGCTGTAAAAAGCTTTGGGAGCCACTGGGATGAAAGGTGCTACAATATATAAATGTAAATGGAAGCATTTTCTCCGTGACTGCTGCACTTTACTCCCATTAACACTAGTGGGGATTTATGTACTCACTGAGTGACCCATAATTTTTGTAATAAAAGTTTTTAAGAAAGGGGGTTTCAATCTAATATTCTAAGCACCACCTCAGAATAAAAGTAGTAATCTATTGAAAAGTAGCCACTTGTACTATGTGATGACTTTAAATATTCAACAGTGGTGATAGTCAAATACTCCAATGCTATGTGACCTTGCCAATTCAGTATTTTTTTTTTGTAAAATATCTTCCTATCTATGTAGCAGCTGAACATGCTAAATAAAGAACAGAATCGGTGCAGAGCTTACATTCTAAAGGCACTTATGAATAAAATACAGTGGCCCAAACCACACAGTGGCTTGTTGTCTTCATAGCTAGATGCTTCACTGACAGACCCATTGTCCAAAGTTTTTTAAGGTAGTTTAGCATATGTTAGGTTTGGGAAAGCCTCCCAAACTAAGGGGCACCATGAATAAAAGAGACAGTCACAAGTGGGAGAAAAATAGATAAAATAGTGAAGGTCTGAGCCTACATTTTATTATCGTGTTTGCTAGAACTTGTTACCATGAGTAATGTCACTGATTTGAAAGAGTTGGCGTGTTTGTAGGTTGGTTGCTAAATGCTTAACGATCAAGTGCTACTGCCCCCAGTGGGGGTGGGTATCTTCTCTTGTCCTTATTTAGCTGCTTGGTCCATGCCATCTCCTTTTTGATAGCGTGCATATGCAATTAGTTCTGCTGGCAGCGATAGGAAACGTTAATTTCTTTTCACTGCTACAACAATACTGTATACTGGCCATAGAATTTACTGGCTGAATTTAGAGAAGGCTCAAGTGAAGTATGAAATTTGTTAATTAATGTGGGGGGTTGACTATGATTGTGCACTTGCTTCTAACTGCTCTTCAATTGATTCAATTACTGTAGTAGATGAGGCTCTGCCTTTTAATCAACGGTCTCTTTTCCAAGTGAGCCGAACACAAAGCACAGCTCTAGAAAAGCAAGGGTAAATAAATACCTCCTCTCAGCCAGGACCTTCGATAAGAGCAGTGCCTAGCAGCACAGGCATAACTAACAGTGGACGTGGTGTCAGCATTTCCATTATGCATGCCCCGTGCTGGTGGTGATGCTAAGAGGTCTGTAGTATAGCTGTGTAAAGTTGCTCTATAAGAGACCTGATTTGCAAAGTTTTGCAATTAATTTTTTTTTAAATTGTCAAGGGGTTCTTCCCCGCTGCCTTTTGGAGCAAGGAAGCCCTCTCCCTTTTTTCTGTATCTCTTGGGAGGAGACTTAGACTTAGAATCTCCTGCACCTAGTGGTGCATGAGACAACCCATTCTTTCTGTTGCTGTTTATCCAGACCAAGATGCGACTCCATCATAAGTTGTCTCCACGATGGTAATATCCTTTTCAATCATCCTGCGATAGGTCATTCTTTGTCTTCCATGACTTCTTTTTTCTCCGCGTGGAATCCAGTCTGAAATACCTTGAGCTTCTGCTATGGGAAGGCTGATGACAAAGCAGTCTCTCCCTAATTATTGAGTCCACAGTCTGGTGACCTGTGCAGCACAACACTTTCTCATTGGTTACACAATCTCTTCAATGAATTTTCAAGATTCTTCTTAAACAATGGTGCTGAAATGCATTCAGTTTCCTATCATGTATTTCCACTACCTGCTACTCCTGGTGGAATGCTGCACCAAAACACTGAAAATTCTGCGCACAGTATTTTAAAATTCTGCATATTTTATTTGTCAAAATAAGACAATATAATCACGCCAGTTTCAATTCTTTTGGTAACTTACTTGCTGACAGGTATTTTTAAATACGTCTGTAACAATACAGACAACAAAAAAGATTCAAGAAATGTTTTTTTGACAAATAGATTTCTTACTAGGCATATTAATACAGAACGTTGAGTAATTCACTTAAACTACAATACAGAAACGTATTTCCTGCATGCCTCAGAACCAGTGCAAAGGTTTGGGGAGTCAGGGGTAATGGAGGAGCTGAGGGAGAGGGAAGTAATTGTTCGGAAAGAGCCTGGGAGTGAACCACGTGGGTTTTTGGGTGTGGGTGGGAGAAGTATGGAACAGGTTTTTTGGGGTGTGGAGGGATTGTTAGGGAGTTGGGGAGCTGAGCCCTAGCCTCTCCCAATCCATCAGACACATCAGGCCCTGTCTTCATGTGTCCCTGCACCTGCTCACCCCATCCCCATGTGTCCCTGCACCCGCACTCAGCCACCCCTCTCTACTCCCATGTGTCCCTGCACCCCCACTCCCATTCAGCCCCTGCTCCAGTTTGTCCCCACACTAGCCCTTCTGACCTCCAGTCTATGTGACCCCCCCTCCCAGCAATAACTCCCTTCCTCCATCTGTCTTTTCTTCCCCACCCCCATATCCCATGCCTCCTCACTTAATCCGAGGAGTAATCTGTCATGTTTCCAGGGCTAACAATAATGTTGGGAGGACAATAGCATTGTATTCTTCTCACTCCTCCAGATGTTTGACAGACAGGAAAATTATCTACTGCCTTTACCATTCTTGCTTTGACTTTCTTAGTGAGCTGGCCACTAGCGGATATTGTACTTCCAAGATAGACAAAGTTGCCAACTCTTGTACTCTGCTCCACCAATCTCACCTCCGCCTGCGCTGACAGCATTTTCTCCTGTCTCCGTGATCTTGGTCTTCTGATACTGATACAGAGTCCCACTTTGAAAGCTTTTGGGAGGAGAGGGCCAGAGGCAGTTGGGCCTCAGTCCTGTAATATGTCTTACTTGCCTCTGCCTTTCATTCCCTAAAACACAATTTGACTGCTGTTGCAACCGCTAGTAAGCTAAGCAGCAGGGCCAGTAGCACTCCATAAGGTTTAGTGCATGGTTGCCTGTGTTCCAAAGATCTTTTGTAGGATTTCCTTGACTATAAAAAGTGGGAGAAACCTCTTGGCCTCAAGAGACAGCAAGCAACTGTGGGGAGGACCTCTGGGAAGACAGTGCTGAGATCCCTGTGGAAGCTGCTGTTAGGTGTGAGGGGCTAAAAGGGAGGTCAGGCTATATGAACATCACCCCAAGTCTGCTGGACTCTTATGAATCTGGGCTAATATTCACAGTCCTAATAGGATCTTAAAGGCACCCTGATCTCAGGTAAGTTCAGGGTTCTTGTATCATAGAATCATAGAATATCAGGGTTGGAAGGGACCTCAGGAGGTCATCTAGTCCAACCCCCTGCTCAAAGCAGGACCAATCCCCCACTAAATCATCCTGTAGAACCTTTCAAACAGCCCTGTCAGTGAGGTGGCAGAAGAGGTGCCCACGTTCAGTACTGTGAGTATGCAGTAGTGGTGGTGTTTACAGCTACAACCGTTCAGGTATCCAGAATGCACAATATTACAAAAATGTACCAAGTCATTGAGCTAAACTGACACCTGATGTAGGAACTGTTGTAACTCACACTACTTTGGAATGGGGCTGAATGAGTAGATAGGTGTTTTTTTATTTGTCCTATTTTGAGGACAAATGCGTGGAGGACTAGCCCCAAAGTCCTTGCTAATGTTGATAATGCTAGGCCTGTTTGTTACAGAGCATATGTCTAGCTGTTGGTAAAATTCTCTGGACTGTGTATAATTATCAGAATATCTATATTTTGCTGATATATCAGAACTCCAGGATGGCTGTAGAATAATATTTTTTTTATTTTTTTTTTTTAATGATAGACTCTGAAGCGCCAAAGCCAGCTGGCTCTCTACTTCTTTAATAGTATTTTAGCTCATGGAGATCTACGGAACAACAAACTAAACCAACTTTCAGTCAATCTCTGGAACCTGGCACAGAAGCATGGCTTTGCTGACACCAAGACTATGGTAAGAATAACATGGACTGAAATGGAGTGTGCCATTTTTGGCATTAGTTCTAGGTGCCCTTCCTTTTACTTCTACTGGTGGAAAGGGTCAGTGTGACCTGGGTCCCAGTGGAAGCCATCTGTGGTCACTCAATTAGGGTGAACTTCAAAGAATGGGGCAGCCAAACCCCAAAAAGCTGGTGGATATTCCAATACTTAGATTCACAGCTTCTTTATTACCTTACTGGTTACTCAGAAGTCCAAACAACACAGTTCCCTTAATGTGATCCAGCCTCAGACCTCCATCCACGTACCCACGTCAAATATGATGAAAATTTCGGTAAATCTTATTTCATCATATAAAAGGAAAGGTTTTACCAATCCCAAAGGATTGGACACATTACCTGCCAGGCTAATGAATGTTTCAGATCTTACCCAAATACACACTATAGTCAATTCTTATTAACTAAACTAAAATTTATTAAAAAACGAGAGAGAGAGAGAGTATGGTTAAAAGATCAATATACATACAGACATGACTTCAGTTCATTTAGGTGCAGATTCATAGTAGAGATGGTGAGCTTTGTGGTTGCAAAGAGTTCCTTTAGAATTCAGTTCATAGGTCATAGTCCAATGTCCAGATATCATATTCAGGGTGTACCCGCATAACTGCAACCTCAGTCTTGTGACTCAAACTTCCCCTGACGAAGCTTAAGCAGATCTGAGATGACAGAATTGGGACCCAAGGATCTTTTATACAATTTCATGTCCTCTTTGACAAGTTGGGAGTTCCTTGGGGAACAAAAGGTAATTAGGATGACTTTGAAAGAGGTCCATCACTTAGCTATACGAATTAACATAAGGCCATTTGCGTTTTCCTCCACCATTCACAGTACATTTCAAAGAGAGAGAAATACCGAGATATCCCGTTTTTACAATTCATTTAAATGATATCAGAATACAGCATAGACAGGGACTGTTGATTACCTTGTGGACCCTACTCATACATATGTAAATACACAAAAACACAAACATTATCTCCCCACATGTCTTCTGTGAGTTATTTATTTTGCAGGATGTTTAACCCTTCCTAACCATGCCTCACAGTGATTTTATTAGATTTATTTCCTTACAACAAAAATATGTTCATTTAAATCTTTTAAAATTGTTTTGAATTGAAAAATAACATGTCCTGTGTATCTGAATCCTAATAACTTACTGTTGATTTTATATGCGAGCACATAATGTAAATTCCAACTTTGAATCAGCATCTGCTCAAAACAGAAATCAGAGGTAGCCTTTCACTTGTGTCCTGGGCCCATGACTGACAGGGTTATAAGTAAACTGGAGTGTGATTGTAGTCTCTTTTGCTATGACCAGTGGGCCACTTTACAACACTAGCATCCAGCCTGGAACAGTCGGCAGCATCGGCTTACTGGATGCTAACTAGCCGACCTTTTCTATTTAGACTGCCTTGGTAACTTTCCCAGCACGTTTAATAAGGCTGTCGTGCATTTGCTGGATGTACGAGAACTGAAACTGCTGGGGCTAGGAGTACAGGAGACAGCTTTACTCCGAATGAAACTGCCTTTCTGGTTAGTGGAGAAGCAGCATGGTCCAGACCTGAAAAATAACACTTGTTGAGCAACACCGGTGACTGCCAGCTCTGGGGTCAGGAGTGTGTGGTGGTTATGCCTGGATTGGACTGCAGTATTGAAACCCAGTGAAAATCTTCACTAAACTTTTCATAGGGCTGTCAAGTAAGCTGATTCAAGAAAAAGTACAAAGATTTGTCTGTCTCCTTCCTCTGTAGGTAAAAACACTGGAATATATCAAGAGGCAAAGCAAACAACCTGAAATGAGTCATTTTACAGAGCTGGCACTAAGGCTCCCTCTGCAGTCCAGGACCTGATGAATGTTACCCTTCCCAGAGTCATCCGTCACGAAGGGCATGTTGCCAAGTCCATAAAATAGGAGCTTTATTCTGAGCTTTTGTTAGAGTTCAGTGTATTTTCATTTTTAAGTTTCACTTAAAAGTATGACAGATTAATTTAGACAAGGTAAAATTGTTCTGACAAAGTGCAATAATTTGAACTAAGTTTGGTTCCAATGGTGTCATTAAACAGAATCTGATTGAAATGTTTAGATTCAGTAAAGTGTATCTTAAAATTTCTGATGGCAAATAACATTCTAGACCTGAATTTGACATAACTTTAACAACATAGGAAGAAAATTGTCCAAATACGCATATTCAGGAGCTCCCCCTTCCCCCCAACTTCATTCCATTTAGGACAAATTATTTTCTCCTGCGTGTGAGCAATATGTTGCTGTAACATCCTAGTTCATGATCAGCAGTAGTTCTAGATGAGAATTATGCCTCAGACTTCTTTGTAGACAGAGTTGTTTCCAATATTCATGTGGCCAGTTTCAGTATAACAGGAATATGGCTGAGATGTTACTGTTTTCTGGATTTGAAAAACCATTTTTGTAATACACTTTCGCCAACATGTTTATGCTTTTCCTTTTAGTCTAAAAATGTTTTGTAAAATGGAGGGAACCTCTAAATTTAATCTGGCAATCAGTGGGGAGTCTTCAGAGGAAAATGCAAATGTATTTAGAGTCCCTTGTGTTTCCAGTCCAAATGCACAGTATCATCAAATAAAACCTGTTAATGTGCAGTTTAGTTCATCTTTGTTCCTTATTACATGTATCCACAGTCATCACCTGACTGAACATCCTGTGATGATTAGTTCCATTTGCTATTCTACTGCTTAACAAATTCCCCTCTGCCAGTGGCAAGGAGCCAGGATGTGAGGTTGCTGCTACTGCCATAAGTGCCCTAGTTTTGATTGAGTTTAGGCAATTTACTGAGTTATTCTCTACAATAAGCAAGGATGACTAAAATACTCTAGCCAAATTTTGAGCAAGAAGTTGTCTTTTGTGGAGGGTGAAAATTTCATTTTGTGTGAATGAAATTCTCTAATAAAATAGCTCTGCTCTGTGGTAGAAGCTGTACTTTGTAATGCGTGTGGAATGGTGCTGTCAAAATATTCTCCATCGTGCTGAGACTGATGACTGCCTCATTGATTAAAACAAGGAGTTATGTCCCCAAAACTAGTTTAGCTGGAGAGCAGAAGTGTTAATCAGTCGATGATTGGAGCTTTTTATTGTTTTTGCAGGTGGTGTGTTAAGAAATGCAGGTGTCCATTACTTGTGCATCATCACACATGCCGGGGTTTAAAGTGGATGAAGCTTAACTGCTATTTAAAAAAAAAGCTGACTAGTGATAGGCCAGTTCAGGTGAATAACTGCTCTGGTTGCCAGGCAACAACTGATTTTTCTGCAACGTATTTTGAGTCCACAGTAATTATATCAAAGGGTCCACTTGTCAATGGACATTCACTACATCGTTTGCTGTCTGTAATTTAGTGGGGTATGCACAGCTTGCAGTAGAGGGTTAGGAATTAGTTTTCATTCAGAGGGGTTGAATGATATTGGATGCTTGTTAATACTTCTTAAAAATTTTAGATTGGAAATAAGGTTTTTCAAAAGTAATCGTGTCGGGTATGTAACAGAGGTGGGCAAACTACGGCCCTTGGGACCCTCCTGCCTGGCCCCTGAGCTCCTGGCCTGGGAGGCGAGCCCCCGGCCCCTCCCCCGCAGCCTCAGCTCAGTGCGCCGCCGGCGCAGTGCTCTGGGTGGCGGGGCTGCAGAGCCCGGCCTGACCCGGTGCTCTGTGCTGCACGGCGGCGCGGCTGGCTCCAGCCAGGTGGCGCAGCTGCCTCTCCTGGTGCTCTGGGCGGTGCAGCTGTAACACCGCCAGCCCCCAGTGCTCCAGGCAGTGCGGTAAGGGAGGAGGGAGCAGTGGGGGCGGGGGGTTGGATACAGGGCAGGGGAGTTTGGGGTGTGGTCAGGGGGCGAGGCTGGGGAACAGGGGGGTTGAATGGGGGCAGGGGGTCCAGGCAGGAGGGCAATCAGGAAGGAGAGGGAAGGTTGGATGGGGCGGCAGTCAGGGGCAGGTAGTCTGGGGGTGGATGGGGCAGGAGTCCCGGGGGGGTCAGATAGGGGCGGGGGCCGGGCCACGCCTGGCTGTTTAGGGAGGCACAGCCACCCCTAACCGGCCCTCCGTACAATTTTGGAAACCCAATGTGGCCCTCAGGCCAAAAAGTTTGCCTGCCCCTGGTATATAACTATCAGAACAAGTGTATCATAGCTATGCAATATGGAATGGGGCATATATTTGACTCTGTTTCCATTCTTTGCACATATGCTGTTAATTCATCAATGCAAAGTCTGGTGAGAACCAGAATTACAGGTGGTCAGTGGGAGGGGAGTGGTGCTAATTTAGAAGATAAAAGGTTTTTTAAAAACTAACCTGATGGTGTGCAAGTGCTAAACCATTCTCAGTCCCCCCTCCCCACGAGTGTGTTTACTCACGTTACAGCCACTTTGTCTTGGTGTGTTTCACCCATGGTTCAATTCCTTTGGAAGCCTGGGAGTTCTCTAGCTAAATGTCTGCTCTATTTTAGTGGGAGTGTTGATTGGTTTGGTCTGCCCATGTATGGGATAATGGTGATCTACAAATCTGCAGTGTAGAACATGCATGCAAGGCCTCTGATCCTGTTAGCTGTACAGCTAATGTGGCTTTCTGTGCTACATGGACGTGCAGAATACCAGGACCTTTTCACAGAAGGTAATATACAAATGTCTCAGAAGAATAGAGATACTGAACAGCTCTGCAACCTATCTGATGATCAAACAGAAGTCTGGAGCCTGTGAGCCTCAATTTTTCTTAACCAATAGCTTTTAAGTTGTCCATCGCATTTTCAAGGTTACTTAGTTTTGCAGTTGATTTAAGCCAGGTCCACAAACCCTGCCATTACATACCCTGAGGCTAGCAATGCAGTATACCAAAAATTATAATTCTTTCCTTGCTCCTTGCCCTGATTTTCTCTTAGATGTTAATGAGCAAAAACCCAAGAAATATAACTAGTGATCAGGTTGTAGCTAAGTGAATTGAAGTAGGACCCTGTGCAGGCTGTATACAGGGGAAAAGAAAAAGTTGTAGGAACACTGCATAACATTTATGAGGTTAGGCTGGTGTCTCAGCTTGTCATACAGTTATCCTAACCCTGGGTGCACTACTGCTGTTACCAGGTTGTAATTTGCCTGTAAGGAATTATGTCAAATACACAAGCCTGGTAAAACAATGGCATTAGTACATCAAACTATATGAACCCATATGTTTCCTCACTGGCCATATAAGATTTTCACCATACTGTTCCATTTTTTTTTTTTTTTACTCGTGTGTTCTTCCACGCCCATGTAGCTGTACAGTGACAGACCAGATGCCTTTGCTAAGTACAAAGATCTAATTAGGAAATAAATGAACACACCCAGTCTCATTAAAAACCATTGTTTTACTTTCAAAGCTACATTACAATGAAGTTTAGGTACAAAGAATAAAATGCTTTCATTATAAATATATACAAATCTTTTAAAACATTACAGCTGCTAAATGCAAAGGAAAGATTGAGAAATGTGCATGTTACATGTAGCGAGCACAGAGGCCGAGGTAGGGCTCCTCACAGAACAAGGCTATCAGTGTTCAGATCCTGCCCTCTTTTTTAATACACAAGTCTGAAAAGCATGGAGGAAATTAATTCTACACACCCCACGTGCTGAAACAAGGCTGAGTAAACGAGAAAGGAAGGTGCATCGTGTGAATCTATCTTGAAAGTAACTGAAAATGGTCTCTGTGCTCAGTAGTGCTGCTCTGCAGAACCAGCCCAGGTAGGGGAGAGTGCACTGGACTCATCACAGCATTATGTTCCAATGGCAAAGCACCCTGAGAAACCCCTCAGTTGATACTCTTGGTTATACGTCTGAGAGTAAGGCCTCGGTTGATGACACGGGTTTGAGTAATAGAGCCTGCAGCATCTTTGGTGTAGAGGTGTGCTGCCTGCGTCAAGCCAGCTTGACTTTCAGATCCCAGGCTAACCTTGCTGTGGCTCACAGAGCAGATGGTGGTTTCCCTCCTATGCTGCTCAAATCACCAGCCAAGGTTTTCCCACTCCTTCCTCTGCATCTCCAGTTTGACTCTTGCCTTATCCAGAGCAAAACAAAGAAAGGTGTCTCCAGCAGCACAGCTGGCACTCTCCATGTCTTGGCCAGAGAAGGTTAAAGTTAGAATGTGGCCCTAGCAGTAGCATTCTACAGACCTTGACTTTTCTGTTTAGTGAGAAACCTCTGCTGCCTGGGAAGAGGGAGGCAGGAACGAAAGCCAATGGCAGGGCTGTGACAGACGAGCCAGCCACTTGGCTGGAGGGGGGAGAGTTCCAGTGGGAGGGTAAAGGCTCTGCCTGAGGTAGTCAAGGGCTGTAACCCACGCAGCAAGGGGAGGAGTTTGACCTGAGGCAGCCTCAGACCCTGCAGTCGAAAGGATTCAACATTTCAATGAGGGAAGGGAGGTCACCATGCCCCCTTTTCTTTGTCTGAGGTACTGGAGTGGATTAGTGGGGGCTTCCTACTCATCAGGTGGCTTTAATCTCCCTTTATAGGAGTTACCTAAAAAGCCATTGGATGACTCCTGGGGTTTTTTGTACACACAGACCAGACTTTGCCAAGAGACTTGCCCTCTCAAGGGGGTACAGGCCAACACTTGTTTCAGAGCAATGGCTGGAGAAGCAGAGGAGGGAGGCCTAGCAAATGGGTGGACATCATCCTGCCTGTCGGAGAGCAATGGAAACTGAGCACCCGCAAAACAAATCAGGTGGTAAGTGGGTAAAATAATTTGCCTTTTACCTTGTAAACTGAGCCATATTGCTGTGGAAATGCTAGACCCAGGAAGCAAGCACGCTGCCATTTTTACAGTCACTTCACAGCTATGCTAACACTTGTGAAGACCATCTCCTCCCTGCCCCCATCTCCCAGTGGCACGACACTAAGTGAAAGGATTAAACCAGTTAATACACACAGCTTTTCAGACTTTCAAGGAGACAATGCCACCCCTACTGACTCGGGCTCTCTGGAGTTCCAAATATGCATAGATTGAATAAATATACAATTGCATTTTTACAATTCATGCTCTTTTGTACACAGCCAGTGAAAATGTGACTCTGTAACATTACGTGTAGGAGTTAATCCAAAGGTTAAGAAACAGGGATTTCATTTATGCAGGTCTATGATTGACCTTCCTGGGGGTTGTGCAGTTCTGAGAAATAGTCTTGGCCACACCTGGTCCCACTAGCCAATGGGAATTCTGCCAGTTTACTGGGACCAGGATTTGGCCCTTAAAGCAAAGCTACCAAAACAGATTAACACAAATAGTGAACAATGTTAGTTAGCAAGGGAGAAGTAGAAATCAAGTGTAGCTCAGTGACTCACTGAAAGTTACTATCCATGTCTAGACATGCTTAACTGGTGCATAGAAATTATAACCAAGATTCATCAGCACAGCTACCTTATAGATACAGTCACTAACTGGGTTTTTGATGTTGAAATAAAATGTTGCTTGTGAGAGCTTGTGGCATTTTTGAAAAGGGAAAAGCTACTGAGACCATTAAAGAAACCATGAGATTTGCAAACAAAAAGCCTGTTGATCAAATTCTAGCCTTCCCTATAGTGTCTTTCAGTGCAAAAGGCCATAATTTGGCACCACACTCGCAGAAAAACGTACGTGAGGATTTTACATGATTGACTGCAAAACAGCAAAGGAACCATTATGTTGCCCTTGAGTCACTAAAATGTATTTAAAAGGGTTTTATACATTCTGCATTCTAAGAGTTGAAATAAATATTTACAAGATTTAAATGGCCACAGGCTACAGCTGCAAGTCTCAAACCTTTGCTGAAGGAGAGTTTCTCCCTGTTAGTAAAGAACATAGTGGCAGACCTTCAAGATACACTGGGATTTGTCATTCAGCTGAGGTTAGAACTTAGTTCCATGTGCACTGAGATTTCTAGTCACATCATCACTTGGTGCTCTTAAGTGGCAAACTGGGTGTTGAACTTGGTTTCATCCCAAGAAAAAAATGTAGAAAGCAAGTCAATGTTTTTTTCATCCCTCTCACATTGCTGCAACAAAGTTTAGTCCTCAAATTTAATAGATTTAGAAACATATTTATCTATGTACACTTTTTTGTTGGCAATAGGCTGGAATCCAAGGCCAATTCCTCTATGTTGCTTTAAGTTTATTGCTTTATCAGACTCCATTTGCAGGGTCTGCTTTAAGGTATCCTCACCTTTCTTGTTCAGAGCCATGTTTAGTTTTTCTGTGGTTCCTGGTGGATCTTGGGTTGATGCAGAACTCTTTTTAAAACCGCCCATCAGTTTAAGGAATTTTGTTTTTTGGTCTGAACTTTCAAAAGTAGCCGTGCTCCACTGGCCAAACTTTATATCCTGCTGAATAAAACAAGATGAATAGGAAGTTTTACCTGAACTATATCTATTATCCATAAACTCCTAGGATCACAACATTAAATGACAGCAGCTTTAGGGCTGCAACCACCAGTGGCCCATAAAGATTGTGACAAAGACACCCAAAACCATAATGGGGCCCTAGCACACCTTAGGAGTGAGCTAAGGCAAGGGAAGGAGAAATTGTTCTCTTCCTACTTCTGCATCCCACCTCTCTGCCTGCTCTATGCTCTACTTCAGGGAAGCACATGGTAAGGAACTGGCTGCATTAATTGTATAATCATATGATGCTCAGAAGTCTCATTGCCATCTGAGGGGGGAACTTCTCTGGAGCAGAGTGAGGTGGAGGTTTGAATGGGGTAACCCTCAGGATCCAAGAGCACCAAGCCGTGTTCACAACCCACCATCAGAAACAACACCATGAAACCCAGTCCCCCTGGCTTTTGCAGCCACTAAAATCTACAAGTCTTGAAGCAACCAAAGGGGAGACATTTTAAGCATCTTTGAACAAGGCATGTACACTGCCTAAAGAGGAGATAGGAATTGCATGGAAAGACACCCATGAACATATCTACCTACTATATTTCTTTTAAAAACTGTTCAGTATTTGCGACAGTGAGTTTTGAACCCTTCTCCATCTAACCTCGAGGCAGACTTGCGTGGTTTCATCTTGCTGGCAAAGCCAATCATAACTGCTTCCACTAATGAAGTAGTACAGAGGGGCTTTGCTGCTGCTTTAGCATTCAGCAATACTGAGTCCAAATGTAGGCCCCCAATCTGTAAGGTGCTGACCAGCCTCCACCCCACACTGCACTCTATATGATCTGGCCCATGATCAGCTAAAGGAGAAGGAAACAGAAGGTGCAACTACATATTAGAATAGCTGGGCACTAATAGGTGCCCAGGACTGACTCCCGAGTACTTCCTACTGTTTGAGATTGTCTGTCTCAGATTACTAAAATGATCTCTACCATGTTTTGCACAATTACAATCACTGCCCACTATTTTCAGAACTTCTGAAGGCTGGAATAAAAACTACAGTCTAAATTACTTAGGCTTTGTCCAGTATTAAAATAAGTGCTTCAGCTCCTATCTAGAACTAATGCAGCACAGTTTACCACATATTCCTTTCAGAATATTGCACCCTTGCTTTGCCTCAATGCAGTAAATCTAAACAGAGGATAGGCCACGCATGTACAATTACAGCATTTACTTCCCAATTATGTAATGCAACAGTGTGTAGTCTGTCAGATTATGGACTGATGCTCCAGTGAACCTCCAGAGATAAGCCAAAGAATGTTCAATGACTGTTTTCAAAGCCATGGTAACCAATCAAGAGAGGGCTGCTGTGTCAGATGGGTTGCAAATGGAACAAAAGGTGCATCATGATCCATTTTAAGATCACAGTGACAATAGACTGCATCCAGGACATCGATATAGCGGAATATGCGGTCACGGCACCATGTTCATTCCTGTTTTGTCTCCGGTGTCTCTTTCCTCTTTATCTTTAGGCATCCAACTTCTCTGCCAGCTGGACACTTTGCTGATCAATTCCCAAAGACACAAAAAGCCGCCTCTAGCCACACTTTACTTATTCTAATGAGTTGACTGTGTGTAGATAATTTTCTAGAAAAGGTTTCAGACCTGTCCTCTATGTTTTCATTTTCACAACCTCAGCAACTTTTTCTAATAAAAAGTTAACTATGAAGACACAACCAAATGTGGCCCATGGGTTCTAAGCACTAATTTCTTCCCTCACTAGTTAACTATCCTCTATGGGCACATTAAAAACACAAACACAACCCATGGGACCATTGGCAACTGCTGTAGTTCATCATTCTTTAGCTCTAGCCTTCCATGCTTCAGCTGCTAACAAAAGCAGGAGGGAAGGAGTTGTGCTGCCCTGGTAGGAGATTCACGGGTGTCAAACAATGGAGCTCCACATCAGCCAGGGTCGTCTCCTTTATATATAGTTAAGTTGTATGTAGCCCGCTCTTCTGAAACCACCATCTTCACCAAACAGCCAAGATGATACACAGCACACCATACACGCTGCAACAACTGCAATAGTGGCAGCAAGCTAGGAAGGGGTTTTGTACATGATACATAGCCAGTGGGCGTAGAGTCTTTTCATTCAGCGTAGACTAGGCTGTCTGCTTTTAAAAGCAGACTTTCCACATGACTGAGGCGTTTCACTTTGAACAGGATACAAACCACCTCATTGATATTTCAGCTTTTGTAGAATTTTCATAATTTTGTCAGACAGCTGCTGTAATAAGTCCGTGTCTGTGACACAAACATTCTTTCTGGGAGGTGGAGGATACATATCAGCACAGATGCAGAAATAATTACACCTTTTCAAACCCTATAATTTTTTAAGTTAACTGCTGGCAATTACTACACGTTGCTTTTACTGCAGCATTTCCAGCTTGCTCTTTGTGAAGCTCACTAATTAGTCTTCATAGCTCCTGTTCTGCCATGTGCTAATAACCACTGATAGTTCAGCCTCAAAGGACTGGGATTCCCTGCCAACATGTCATTTTCTGAATGACTTCAGAGCCATTTAGATTGCTTTTATTTCAACATATGCCTTGAAACTATCTGAGTTCTCTTCCCAATCCCTTCCACTATGCAAAAAGTTACACATTTTATAGATTTTGGCCATTTGATTCATATACGTTCATACTTTACTAGAATTGTGGTAGTCTTCTGGTGCAGTTCACAGACAGCGAAGATAATCTGGGATACCAATAAGGCCCCCTCCCCTTTCTGAATCTCACTACCCCTGCTAAAGGCCAGCAATTACAGCAGCTGACAGATGTTCCACTCTAAACCTGTCAGGGAGCAGAAGAGGTAAAGACAAAGAACCAAGACAAGCCCTACAGAGATGTAGGTGTGAGCTACGGAAGGTGAAAACCTGACTGACGGGAAGGGGGCATATGCACTATATTTTCTTCATCCTCTTTCGGCCTTCCCACTCACGCTCACACACCTGAGCTGAAGTACCAGGTTACATTATTTGTTTATAGGAGACAGCAAGCTTTTCAAATGGATTTGTCAGTTTCTCCGTTCCCTTGCCCCAAGTGAACTTTCTTCCCAGAAAAAGTGCGTCTGCCCCTTGACATGCACAGCAAGCCACCGACTTATGAATAACCAAAGTGTCTACCAAGTCATCATGGAGACTTTAAAACAAGCTGGCTGAGTTTGATGCTGCTCAGTAATTTGGGACTAGCTCCCTGCTCTCCAATTCTCCCAGCAAACTATGTGCTAACTCTAGTCCCAGTGACAAATATATGCATGGGTTAGTGTTATTTATATTCCACAATAAATAGAAAATGATTTTGCAGCAAATTCATCTTGGCTGAAGAGGGAAAAAAAAGAGGGAGCAGGGAAAATGCTACTTTTCAGGACTAGTGATGGGAATTAGAGGTCTGTACAATCCCACTGCTATTGGAGTTGGCTAGTCCGCTCCCAGCGTCTCTTGGGATTGGACTAATTTGGTCCGTAGTATGACCTCAAATCTGCAATCAGAAGAGAGGACTGTGTGCCAAGTGGTGTACATGACTAGCATACAGAAAAGGATGTAGTGCATTTTCAAGAGCGTTGCTGTGGACCCATTATCCCATCAGACCAAGCTCTAGATTCATACGTACAGATTCCACTTTGTTTCTGAAAACCTTCGTTTTGCCAGATTCTCTATCAATCTCTTCTTGCAGAGCTTGCCGTCTAACCTAAAAGGAAAAAAAATAAATCACACAAGATACTGGTTTGTGGTGAAATTTTGGTTAACTGAATTCATGACGTAAGAATGAGATGACAAGAAAAAGTGACTGGTTTAATTAAGTTACAAGGCAGGTTAGCATTCTAGCCTTTTGCACACTTGATTTCAGAAGATAAAGCCATTATTAATTTCCAATATTAGCATTTCTTACAAATAACTGCAAAACATTAACTGTGGTACTTATCAAACATATTAATTAGAGCTGTTGATTAATCGCAGTTAACTCACGTGATTAATCATGATTCATTTTTGACTTAATCACACTGCTAAACAATAGAATACCAATTGAAATTTATTGAATATTTTGGATGTTTTTCTACATTTTCAAATATATAGATTTCTATTACAACAGAAAATACAAAGTTTACAGTGTGCAGTTTACATTATTATTTTTATTACAAATATTTGCACTGTAAAAATGATACAAAACAGTATTTTTCAATTCACCTCATACAAGTACTGTAGTACAATCTCCTTATCATGAAAGTGTAACTTACAAATGTAGATTTTTGTTACATAACTGCACTCAAAAACAAAACAATGTAAAACTTTAGCGCTTACAATCCACTCAGTCCTACTTCTTGTTCAGCCAATTGCTAAGACTAACAAGTTTGTTTACATTTACGGGAGATACTGCTGCCTTCTTCTTATTTACAATGTCACCTGAAAATGAGAACAGGCATTTGCATGGCACTTTTGTTTCCGGCACTGCAAGGTATTATGTGCAGGATAAGCTAAACATTCATATGCCCCTTCATGCTTTGGCCACCATTCCAGAGGACATGCTTCCATGCTGATGATGCTCATTAAATGAATAATGTGTTAATTAAATTTGTGACAGAACTCTTTGGGGGAGAATTGTATGTCTCCTGTTTTACCCGCTTTCTGCCATATATTTCATGTTATAGCAGTCTCAGATGATAATCTAGCACATGTTCGTTTAAGAACACGTTCACAACAGATTTGACAAAACACAAAGAAGGTACCATTGTGAGATTTCTAAAAATAGCTACAGTATTCGACCCAAGGTTTAAGAATCTGAAGCGATGTCAAAATCTGAGAGGGACAAGGTGTGGAGCATGCTTTCAAAAGTCTTAAAAGAGCAATGCTCCGATGTGGAAACTACAGAACCTGAACCACCAAAAAAGAAAATCAACTTTCTGCTGGTGGCATCTGACTCAGATGATGAAAATGAACATGTGTCGGTCCACACTGTTTTGGATTGTTATCAAGCAGAACCCGTCATCAGCATGGATGCATGTCCTCTGGAATGATGGTTGAAGCATGAAGGGACATGAATCTTTAGCACATTTGGCACGTAAATATACCTTGTGACACCAGCTACAACAGTGCCATGTGAACACCTGTTCTCACTTTTAGGTGACATTGTAAACAAGAAGCAGGCACTATTATCTCCTACAATTTGTATCCAATCTTGTCTGAGTGATTGGCTGAAGTAGGATTGAGTGGACTTATAGGCTCTAAAGTTTTACACTGCATTCACACACACACAAAGTTTTTTTTTGTACATAATTCTACATTTTTAAGTTCAACTTTCACACTAAAGAGCTTGCACTACAGTACTTATGACTGAATTGAAAAATACTATTTCTTTTGGTTTTACAGTGCAAGTATTTGTAACCATAAATAATATAAAGTGAGCACCTTATACTTTGTATTTTGTGTTGTCATTGAAATCAATATATTTGAAAATGTAGAAAACATCCAAAACTATTTAAATAAACGGTGGTCTATCGTTGTTTAACAGCACTTTTAATGGCTTGACAGCGATTACTGAATTTCCTTGACACAAAGTCCACTGCAGGTAACACATATACAAACTGCCAGCACAGATGAGGCTTGGACAAGTGAGCATTAAATCTGATCAGCTACTTCAAACCCTTTGGCAGCCACTGCAGCAACAGGTCCCAGATTTTACCCTGCTTTAGTGCTGGGCCCATGGAAGATGCAACATATTCCATCTGGTAAGTAGTACACTCTTTAGCATGTATGCGCACAATAACAATCAATGTGATTTCTTATCTGCACACAGCATGTGCACACTCACATGGCTTGCTAGATCCAGACATACCTACTACTAGGATTTGACTTAACACAGAGCTACACAGTATACAGAAATGAGTCTATACCTTGTCTATATTTATTTCATCGCAGTTTCCTTTCCTTTCCTCTACCACTGTTACATCATCCTTACATTCCTGCAAAACAAAGATATAAACCTGAATATAAGTATGAATATCTACTAATTGTAACTGCAATTTACATAGTGGCAGTGACAACTTTGAGAACATTGTCTAATAGACACAGTGCAGTGTTGCAAGATCAGGTAAATGGAAACAGTCAAATTCTAAACTGAAAGTGACAATTGGGCCTGTGCATCTCCTTGAGGAGAGATTTCCATCAGTGGGGCGATACATCTGCCAAAGCTTTGCACAACAGAACTCCGCTTTTTCAGAGAGTATCAGGGACACCTGCGACCCTTGTAAAAGAGGGACTTGTAAAGAGATGGGGAACATACAATAAATAATCTGTTGCACAGAAGACGGAGACAGAGGCATTTCAGATTAAACAGTTTGGTAAAAAATCAGAGTTACCCTATTTTGAATCTGCAAATAAAAGGGGTGGGTTACCAGCATCAAATCTGTGACACAAACATAATTCACATTGAAACCACACAGAAACCCGCTCACTAGGGTAAGCAGGCCCCACTGTAAGGACAACTTTGAAAACTCAGTTACAAAGATGAGATTAATGGGCAGCCAATGTGTTGGATAAGTAATGGAGAGGCTAGGATAGTAAAAATTAACTGAGCCACAGTGGTTTGACTAGCTGAGAGAAGGTGGCCAGAGGAAAGATTCATTGAGAAAACTAGAACAATAATTCAAGCATGAAATAATGAAGGAATGCTAGGACAAGGAGAAGATTTGTAAGAGACTTATGTCCACAGAGATTGCTATTTCTGTTGAGGGTTTTTTTTTCCAACCAACCCATGGATAATTTAACTCATTTTCCATATCTACTTTTTTATGCACTGAATTCACATACACACAAATACGTCTAACCCCAACAGGAGAAAGAAATGCTTTCCACAGTAAGGAGAGCTCATTCTCTGAACAAAAATGAAGTATCCAGTATACTTCTACATGGCCTAGTCCTGTCTCTTCAGATTTCTTTAAAACAAAAGGGAAAACAGTGATGACAGCAACAAACCAAGTTCAGCAAACAGAGCTGCAGTGATTTTAGTCTGAAGGGTAGGTGGCAGGCAAGAAAGCGAGAATTGTGTGTATCTACCCTTGCTAATTCACAATGACTGGGTGACCCAGTGTGGGTTACTGACCATTGAGAATTAGCAGGATCAGGGCTTTGTTTAGGGTGCACCAATCTGAAGTTTCTCCTGGACATGAGGGAAGCTGAGCGCGGTTAGCACTTCATAGAATTAGGTCACAAGTACACATCATTTAAAAGAAGCAAATATAGTTCTTCAGCACAGGATAGTCTTGGTTTATTTTGCTCAAGGCTATTGTGACTGGACTCCATCAGTGTAATGAAGTCTCATTCACATAAGGCACTGCAGACTCTGCTGCAAAATGAAAAGAGGGCAGTTTTTGTGAGATTTCGTGAGAATGTGCATATGTGAGGTTTATCCATGTATAACGCACAGTGCCTGCCGTTAGAAAGGCCAGGTGGGTGAGATAATATCTTTTACTGGACCAATTTCTTCTGTTGGTGAGAGAGAAGCTTATCTTGGAACCAAGGAGGCTACAACTACCCTGCATACAATAAAAAGGCCAGCACTTTGGCATTCATGGTAACTATTGTTACCATAGTTATTTCCTGTTGAAAGTGTACAGGAAAACTGTTGGTACCTCAGAGCCCTATTCTACTCTCACTGACACCAAGAGCAAAACTCATTCAAGCAGAACAGGATTGGAGCCTCCTGGTAACTGCAGGCATGTGCTCTCTTACACACATGCCCCTTTATGCATTCATTTGGCCGGCAGCATGGAATATACCAGTGTTTTAAAGGTCAGTACAGTCAGACCCTCAAAAGAAGGGAATACTAGGGACAGCTCAACTCCCTACAAGAAATATAGATTTTACAGGCTCTGAGTTTCAGCTTCTATTTCTGGACCACAATGAGGGAGCTGGAATGTCCTCTACATATCCAAAGTGGTGGTTCATATTGCTCACAGACACGATGTATAAAAGCTAACATTAGTAAAGACTTGTTGCCAACCAATCCAAATTTGTTATAAGTAACTACAATCAGGGAGACAAATGTGAATCTCAGCTACAACGTACTGCTTTGTATAGTCTTCAAAAAACTTGCTACGGGCTTGCATGCACAAGCAAAGCAGTGAATATTCTGAGAGATGCAGTGGTGTAGTGACATGCATTAGAGATTAGAAACTGGTCCAGAACTGTAATGTAGTTAAACCGGGGACCAGCACCACCACCATCTATTACAGCAGTGTAACAATAATTAAATTTCTTCAGACCAGAATTACCCCGACATCTAAACTTTTGGAAAAATTTGGGGTAATTTCTTTATTAATTTACAGAGGACTGAACATAAATAGTAAGAATAGTAATCAGTTGCTTGGAAGGCACTTTGCTGTGCTTTCCATCTTCATTGTCCAGTACCATCATACTACTGCATTTGTCACTGTAAAGCTTATCTTGCCTGTGCACACGTGTGAGCAGCTGCATAAATCCAAATAACGTCTAATAGTCTCATCAGGACAATGCCAATTTAATTAGAAAATTTATCACAGCAATAAAACCATCTTGGCCTTCGAAAGGTCAAAAGGAAAAATCTAATAAAGAAGGCTACAGCCCCAACTGGCCTACTCACAATGATAAATGTACATGCACTCACACACGTACCTTTGTGACTAAACAAAGCCCATTTCCATGCTGCTGTGTAAGCTGAAGACTCCACTTGTACGCTGCAACTTACAGATGATTTAAAGTGTTGGACGTTGGAAAGCTCTGCAGGATTCCACAGAACACAAATAACTGTGTATGGTGATACACCAAAACAGAGTACACCAGATTGACTGTGTGTTTTGTCTCAGAAGTGAGTTAAATGGAGACGGTATCCAAAGTAACCCCAAAGTCAATCATGAATCTAACATACGGACAATGTTTAAAAAAAATATGAGGGAGTAACTCTAATACTCTCCACACGACTGCTGGAGCACGCTGAGTGCTAACTACCACAGCGGCAGAGTGAAGCCTGAGCCAGGAAGGATGTTAATTTTACAGATTTAAGTAGTGGAATGAGAATTAGTGGTTAGAGCACAAACTAAGGAGGCAGTGAGTTATATTCCCTGCTCTGCTGACTCACAGTGTGGCTTTGGGTATGTCCTATCTTATCTGTGCCTAAGCTTTCCCTGGTGTAAAGCAGTTGGAGTAGTAATTACTTCTAAGGGTTGTTGAGACATAATGTATGTAAAGCTCTTGTAGAGCCTTAGATAAGAGGCTCTGTGGAAGTGCAGAGTATCATACAGTAATATTGTCATCTAGGGTCTGAGTTTTAAAGGTGCTGAGCACATACAGCTCCTATGGACTTCAATGGCAGTTATGGATTCTCGGCCCCTATGCTTATATGGGGTCAGGAAAGAAAGTGATAAAATGATCATATAAATAGTAACTTGCTATCACTTAACTCTTAAATAGAGTTGAACATTTTGAAAAACTTCAGAGAAAAAACGTTCATTTGAAAATGCTCAGTTTGAGGATTGTTTGTAGAAGTACACCAGGTAAGTGTTTCTATTCATCCCAGCCCTCATTATCTTATGTCAAAAGACCATTTCTCCATGTACGTTCCACCCAACAGCAAGTTCATTTGGCTATTCAATTGACACCACAATTTAAGAATTCCTAATGGGATTTCTGTAATAAATAGTCAATCAGCTGGAGTTCTGCTCCAATTAACTTGAGTCACAGACTTCTGGAGCTTTAGATTACCCATCACCTAAATGCCTGTTTGTTTTATTTACCCTTTGGTGGATTGTTTTGATTTAGGGTTTATTGTGTTTCATTAACAAGTGAGTTTTGGTTTAGGTTTCATCCTAACATTTGGTCTACCAGGGTTTGCAGATCAATATTTGAGGTCTTGTACACATTTGGGATTTTCTGAAAGGCCTTGTCCACATAAGGCATTTTTTCCCTTTAAACTTCTCCCACAATTGCTACCACTAGTATAGGTAGCTCCTCCAGCAATGTCAACAATAAGAGAACTTTTAGGGGGAAAAAAGGCCTAGAACAGACAAGGTGTTGGTGGACACTAGCATTTTACCATCATGTCTTGGAGACACAGGTCTCGATGGCATGGTGATAAAAACACTGGTACTCCACTCTATACTAGTGCTGCTACTATCAACAGTGGGATGGGTCTGAGAAAGTTCAGAGCATAGACACAGACTTTGGTTTTGTGTCAACTCCTCCGGGTAGTTACATAAGTAATTTGTGCATTTTACATTTTTGTAATTAGAGCACACTAAGTGGCTATAGCAATAGGCATTAAAAAATAAAATACTTCTCTGCCTCTTAGGACTGGTGTCAGACTTAGATCATTAAACTCTGATCCTGCTGGCTGTTCCTCACTTTGACCCTGCACCTGACTGCAGCCCCAATTATATAAATGTGGCCCTGCACAGTCCATCCATGTGGAACAGCTTGCAAGACTGGACTCTTCATGTGTACATAAAAAGCTTTGAGCGCCTCAGTGGCAAGATGGAAAGACGATTACATTTAGAGCTTACCATTGCCTCATTTTCTGTTTTTACAGTGACCTTCTTCTTTTTCAATCTTGGCTCTTCAGCACAGTTCTGCGATCCCTGTTTATTTCTTTTCTTACCCTTATTGTCACAGTGCACATTATTATTTTCTCGAAGTCCCTCATCTATATTATCCACTGCAAGGTCTTCCGTTGGTTTGGATTTCTTTTTCTTGTTCTTTCTATTACTTTTAATTGGCGTCATCTTTTCACCTTCAGATATTTCCCCATCTTCATCCATAAGGTTTACAGGCTCAGTTACTTTCTCCTCTTCCTTCTGAATCTTTTTCTTTTTCTTCTTGGTTACTTCACTGTCATCTTCAGAATACTCTCTGTGTTTTTTACCGTGTGCTTTTTCCTGGGACTTGGCTTTTTCTTTTCTTGGAAGGTGTTTATTAGAAACTCCATGACTTTGGTCCTGATTATCCTCACATGTTAAGGAAGAAAAATCTTTGCTTTTTTTCTTCCTCTTGGTTACTTCTCTGTCACTTTCTGAGTTCTGGACAATGTTTTCTTTTTGTTTTTTTCTTATTAATGTGTTTTCCTGGGAATTGGTTTCTTGATTTTTTCTGAAGTCTCGTGTTGAAAGCTTCTCAGAAACACCGGGATTGTTGTCCTGATCACCTGCCAGTGTTAAGGAGTCACGTTTGTCTTTCTTTTTCTTCTTCTTCATTATATCACTCTCTCCAGCAGAGTTCTGGACAATATCCTTTCTGTGTTTTTTACCAGCGAGTGCTTTTTCCCGTAAAGTGGTTTTATTTATTTTTTTAAGGTTTTTATTAGAAATTTCATGATCACTGTCTAGAATTTCTATCACTGTTAAGGAAGAAATGTCTCTCTCTTTCTTTTTCTTCTTCTTCTTGGTTACTTCACTGTGACCTTCCGAGTACTGGGAGATATTCTCTCTGTGATTTTTACCAATGACTGTATTTTCCTGAGAATGAATTGTGTATTTCTTTGGAAGGTATTGATCACTGTCCTGATTATTCTCCAACGGTAACAAGGAAAGACCTTGGCCTTTCTTTGACTTCTTTTTGAAAACTTTAGATTTCTTCTTTATTTCTTTTACCGGCTCAGACTCTGAATTGCTTTCTATTGTCACAGGGCTGTCAGAACACGCTCTTTTATTTAATTTGGAGCCAACTTTATTCTTTTTACTAAGATTTAATTGATCTGAATCCTCTTCTGCTAAGCATTTCTTTTTCTTCACCTTAGTTTTTGCTTGTGTGTCAGATTGGAGGTCTTCTTCAATTTTGATGACAGTTTGGCTCCCAGTGCTCTTCACTTTTTTCTTTTTCTGTGTCGTTTCCTCATAAACACTCTCTCCCTCTTCATTTATTATCATTCTGAAAAACATACTACAGGTTAGTGCACAGCTTTCTGCTTAGCGCTTCCCACTCTTTTAAAGTGTTAATTCTACTTGAACTATGGAGGGGGGGAAAAAATACTGGTCTGATTTTCTGACATGCTCAGAACCCACAGCTCCCTTAGCCTAATTTAAATGTCCAAGGAACAGCTCTGAAGATCAGACTATAAACATTTCTTACAAGGTTAAATCCATCAGCTATTTCTCTCGATGGAGGCTCTGTCCACTCAGATCAGAACCATGCTAGCTACCAACACACTGAAAGCCTGCTCGGGATAGCATGATTTTCCTGAGCATTGTCAGTAGGGATTCTTTTCTGAGCTATACTGATCCTACCATGATAGACAGCTTTCTGTAATAGGAGGGCAGACTCTGCGCCCTACATAGGCAAACAAGAACCTTCAGATTCATCCTGTTTTCAGGTGCTCACAACCAACATGAAGGTGCAGGCAATCACTAACAGATAGATTCAGTTATCTTCAAACATAAGAAGGGACAGAAGGCTGAGTCCTTGCAACAGTCACGCTTGGAGGAAAAGATTAGGCTTTTATATTTGAGTTGCCCACTTCCTGAGGTGAGTTTTATCGGTAAATTTGGACTACATACAGTATCTGTACACTCTGATTGGAGCAGGGTGGGAATACCACTTTCTTTGCTACCTCCCCACCACTTGCTGTCTATCATATAGGACTCTGACAGAACCAGAATAGCCAGGGGAAGAGCTAGTTGACCATAATCACATTTAATTTATCCCACCCTGTGCTTAATGTAGTGTTTGCTGTTCCAGTGTAAACAAGGCTTGGAAGATTACACTGTTTCAGCTTCAGTTCTGAACAATAACCTTTCAGAAAGGAATGAAGTGAGATGGTTGAATCTTATTACCCCAACAACTGTCCCTCTTTCAAAGATATTATACTGGAGCTTCCATGGCACAGATGTTTGTGGATCTGAATTCTGCCACCAGTCAAGGTATTAAGGAGGCAACTCAGGTGGTGGAATTTAGTATGTCCAGATGCCTCCCACAGACTGCAGCAAAAAATGAGTTCCTAGTAGGTTTTTTTCCCTTTCTCCTTGCAGGCAGCTATCCTGCCTGAACAGGCCCCAAAATATGCAGCCAAGGTGACTTTTTAAAGACTTTGTTAGCTCAGCTCTGAGCTGTAACAATAGGTCATACTCTAAATCTAGGCAGAAATGCAGAACCGACAGCTCTCACCGTGTTCTCCATTTATCAGAGTGGGATAAAAAAAATAAAACTTTGGGCTATACCCACCTTGGGGAGGATATCTCACAAGCAGGGGACAGGAAACCCGCATTTGCTAGTTTTCCTACACATTATCCCCTCAGAGGCATACAGTTCATGTGGACCCTCAACAAAGCCAGCAGGAATGTTGTCCTCCCCCAAACCAGAAAGTCCCTCAAGATCCCAAGGTGCAGAAGCCATCTGCATAGAGGCCCTGTGCCCTGTCAGTTTTCCGCCGGCTCTCCCTGTCTGCGCAGCTCCAGAACTCCCATCTGCTGCTGCAACTGAGACCCACCCAGAGGGGGCTTCACAGCCGAGAGAGAGAAGAGTAGGTAAACTAATGTAACAATGACAGGTTTCAGAGTAACAGCCGTGTTAGTCTGTATTCGCAAAAAGAAAAGGAGTACTTGTAGCACCTTAGAGACTAACCAATTTATTTGAGCATGAGCTTTCGTGAGCTACAGCTACAAGTACTCCTTTTCTTAATGTAACAATATCAGTCAAAAGAAAAGGAGTCCTTGGGGCACCTTAGAGACCAGCCAATTACCAGTCAGGGCAGCGCTTCGGTTGAACTGGAGGGAACGCTGCCGTGGAGATGTGACCTGCACGTCCATGCTCAGAATAACGACCTATGTACGCACGGCTTGCACAAACCTCTAGTACTAAACCGCTCCGAGGATGCACTCACACTAGAAAAACGAGGAACTATAATCCCCAGCGGACGCAGCTCCCCCGAAGGAGGCTGCAGCATAGGGTTAGACAGCACAGGGGCTACAGCACCTTCCGTGCTACGGCCTCTGCCGGCGCGACGACTGGGGGAGCAGTCGTGGGCCCTAGTTCATCCTAGGGCTGACACGGCTTCAGCGAGGGATCGGTTCTTGGAAGGCTGTGGTGTGGTTTTGTTCCGTGAAGCCGGCCCGATTTTGGCCTTCATGCTCCACAGGATCCGTCCCTGGTTTTACTGACACGCGTGATAGATGTCCATGGCTTTAAGAGGATGGTAACTATACGTTTATTGGCATTAGCGGCAAATTCGGTCCCCTGCCCCCACCAGCCAACCGCCTCCCGCGCCCCTCGCGCGCTCACGCTTCTACCCCGCCTCCAACCCAGAGTCCGCACCAGCTTCCGGCCCCGCGCTCGCTCCACCGCCAGCACCGGGAGGCCTCTTACCTGTGGGCCCCACGTGCAACTCCTCCCCTCCTCCCCCGCCCAGCGTGTTCGTCGAGCCCGGGTAGCGCTGACCCGGAAGCGGAAGGCAGGGCCTGGCGCGGGCTCCTCTGGGTAATCTCCGCCGGCTGCTTGGGGGTTGCTTGGTAACCGCGCTCCTCCATGGCTGTAGCTCAGGGACCGAAGACGCTCTGGGAGCAAATCTGTGCTGGTGAGAGAGACACCCCCGCCCCCCGTCACCGCTCGGGCGGGGCTCCCCCAAGTCCCCCTCTCTGGGGCAGGGGATAAGTGGAGGCTCCCCCAAGGCCTCCGGCACTGGGGTAGGACTTGGGGGGGGGGTTCCCCCTTTCAGAGCCCTCCAGGCCTCCCTCACTGAGATAGGGGTTGGGGGATGCTCCCCTTCAGAGCTGCTCCGAGCCTCCATCAGTGACCTAGGGATGCGGGTTCACTGTAAGTCAGTTTCTCTCCCTCTGGGGCTGGACGGTCTTGTCTGTCAAGTTCAGTAAGGCTTTCCCTGTCTCACTCCTGGTTTTTTGCATTCAAATCCCTCTCCTGGGGAGAATCTGGTTCAGCAGGGTTGCAAAGAACTGGACGTTGGGGTGTCCCTTTGAAATATAAACATTAGACTGACCCAGCTCTGCAGACAAAACACTGCAACTGGTTCAGAAGTCTAAAAGAAAGTACATTGTTCACAAATGCAGGACAAAAGGTTCAAATATATTTAATAAAATTTTTCTGTCGCTCTTGTGATTTAAATTGTCATCAGGCACTCCAGTTAGAAATATAGCCTTGTATCATGTGCTGGTGAAGGTATCCAATTTATTACACCCTTAATGAAGTGATAATATCATTGCCTTTTGTGTGAGAGTAATCTGCTTCCCAATTGAATCCAGCCTTCTGGTTTATCTCACGGGAATCAGTTTATTGCCTCATAAAAGCAGAGAGGCAATGATATTGCAAGTTTAATCAATACAAAATTAATAAGCCTTGTTTTCATTTTCACAAATAGAAGCCTTTGTCTTGGCCATTCCCCAGCATCTGCACTGGCAGCTGTTGCTACTAGGAATATTCAGGAAGTTGAGGAGCCCACACCACCAATCATTTTATTGTACAGTAACTAAAGTTATCTATTTATTTATTTAGTATTTATAGTGCCCTGCAGTGTGATAAGTGCTTTATATTAAATGGCCATTTTTAATCCTAGAATAAAATGTTACCTACCCTAACTTGACTGAATCAGTAGGTGCATACCATGGATGGAGGCCGTAATGCCAGTTAAGGCACATGACTATAAAAATGGTAGGTTGGGTAGTAGCAGGTATGTTTTGCATCTAAGGCCCTCATCCTGAATTGTGTAGTGTGAGGGAAGACTTTAGCTTCTTCCCATAATCACCTTCAAAGTTAGTGGGGCTCTGCAGGGACACCTAGTTCCTAAAGAATGCTGGATCAGGGTTGAAGTCTGTAATTCCATTTTGGGTTTCTGGTGATGTTGACTAACTACTTAGTTTTAATGTCAAAATACCACCCTGAGTCATGTATTTACAATTGTAATGTAAACTGAAGATATATTGCCAAATATTTTATTAAGATAATATTCTGTAAGATTTCAGTTTTGCTTCGCAGATCCATATATTCCTACTGTATGGATAAAATAAACTTGTGGAAAGATTTGAATGGTTCATGTGTAGAAATCCTGAAATTTGTCAGAACTTTCCAGTTAGAGAACCATTTAAATCCCTTACTGTTGTCCTTTATTCTCTATTTTTAAATTTAATTTCATTAAGAGCAAAATTTCTTCTTGGTGGATCTTAACTACACTCTCTTGTTCTCCATGTGGCAGATCCAAGACCAATGAAGTTAATTGAAGTATTCCAATTTATTTCAGTGGGAGATGGATCCAGCCCATACCTTTGCAAATCTGTCATTGATATCACTAGGAGATCTGTACATATAGTGAGAGCAGAAAACCTGAGTGGGTTTCTGCCTTTGATATGAATTAGGAACATTTTGCACTTGGGGTAGGTGGAACTGTTGTTCAATGGTCAGCACATATGGCCAGGATTCAGGACTCCTGGGTTCTGTTTTTTACTGATTCACTGAATAGTTTGCAAAGATCACATAACCACTCTGCACTTCCATTTTTTCCTTTATAAATTGTAGATGATAATAGTTAGCTACCTCACAGGAGTTTAATAGTTTACAGGGGGTCCCCGGTATATGTAGGGATTGTGTTCTTGAAAAGGGCAACAGATACTGAAACAATGGATACCAGTCAATTTTTCCCCATAAGAAATAATGGCCTTCCCTCCTCTTCCTGCCCCCCCTCTACTCCCTCCCTGCCTGTTCCCACCCAGTTCCACCCCCTCCTCTGAGTGTACCCCATCCCTCCCAGCACCTCTTGAACGCTGGGGAAAGCACCCAAAGAAAAGCCACACAAAAGGTGAAGCGACGGATATGTGGATTGGGACCGATGTGAATTGGAACACGTTCCCCTATTGATGAGCGACAGTTTTGCGAAACGACTGATAAGGGGGAGACATATAGCAGGGACCCCCTGTATAAAGAGCCTCATTTGAAAAGCACTATTGCATATAAGTGAAAAGGATTATTAATTTCATGCAAGCATCCTCATTTTATTTAACAAACATTTTATAGTCTTAAACTATGCTAAATTGCTTACTTAGCACAAAAAGCCCATTTTCAAGAAAGACTTCCTGTATATCTGAAAATATTGGCCTTGATTCTCCAGGACAAGTGACTCAGAAGTTCTGTCTCATTTTAATAAATTAGATTTTGAGTTAAGTATTTGCTTATCATACATGGTTTATCATTTTTGCAAATGAAAGTAGCTTTTAATAACTAATATTTGTGTGTTTTCAGAAAAATAGTTATAAAGTCCTTTTGACATTTGGTGTGGTGCTGGGTTTTGTCTTCTTTTAGATTATGAAGCAGAGCAGCCTCCATTTCCGTATAGTCCTGAATCAAAACAAGATTCTGTGAGTACAATTCAAGCAAAAAATCTGTACATGGTATGTCTGAAAAGGTGCATCTATTTCTAAAGGGGAAGATTAGGTATCAAAAATATCTCCAAATTCATTCGATGAATGTGTGACCATGTATTTCAAATTTCTCTTAAGTGTCAAATGCAATATTCTAGAAATCACTGCTGTTCTTTAAAGATATTTTGGTAAGGCTGCTATGCCTAAAATTAGATTACCAGCTGTGTTTTGGTTTGCACATTGTGCTGTCCCTCTGCTCTGCCTGTCTGCTTCCTTCTTATGAATAGGCAGGATATTGAAATACGCAAGCATCTTTTTCACTGGATTCCTGCATATTTTCATACTCTCCCTGATTGCAAGAATGAGGCAAGTAAGCAGAGTAGAAGACTGATGCTCTGTTTTCACACATGTGCCATTGTTGCCTTACTCAAACTCTTGCTATTGCAAAGACACACAGGTCCTCACATTTATTGTTGGTATATCACCCTGGTGGTAAGTTTGGAATTTCGTATACTTTGTGCTGAATCCCTCAGTTTGGGAAGCTTTTTTTTTTTTTTTTTTCCCCTTCCATATCTTTAAAAAAAAAAAAAATTACAAAAAGGTGAACCAGATTCAGGCCTACTACCATAGAACCTCAGAGTTACGAACACCTTGGGAATAGAAGTTGTTCGTAAGTCTGCAATGTTTGTAACTCTGAACAAAGTGTTATGGTTGTTCTTTCAAAAGTTTACAACTGAACATTGACTTAATACAGCTTTGAAACTTTACTATGTAGAAGAAAAATGGTGCTTTTAACTGTCTTAATTTAAATGAAACAAGCACAGAAAGTTTTCTTAACTTATCCTCTTTTTTTAAACTTTCCCTTTATTATTTTTGTAGTTTATGTTTAACACAGTACTGTACAATATTTGAGTTTTTTGTTGTTTCTGCTGCCTGATTGCTTACTTCCAGTTCCAAATGAGGTGTGTGGTTGAGCAGTCAGTTTGTAACTCTGGTGTTCGTAACTGAGGTTCTACATAAGGTGGGCAACTTTGCCTAATCTGTATTTGGCTAGGTATTTTTATTGTAGGAAAACTTTGGGCCTGTTGACATCACGGGTGTTCATAAAACTTTTCAAAAAAAACTTTGAGCCCTTGTCTCAAAGAGAACTGCTTGAGCAGGGAGATAAATCATCACAGACTCAAATACAAAGCTTGTTGTGTAAAGCACCAAATTAGCCCTACAAAATGATCTAAAAAACAAAGTTTGATCAGCCTGTTTTGGATGTTTTCATTTAAAGTAAGCATCTCAAAGCTATTTTAGCCTACTACGCATCAGTTAGCTTACAATATTAACTTTTTATATGAATATTAACATATTATAACTCTGTGCTAAGCTGGCTAGGATATCCTGTTGCCCTAAGTGAAAATAACACCATTATAGTATATTAATTTATGTAAAAAGAATAGCAAATTCTGATGACTGTGTCATTAGTTTGGGAGTAATATATCTGTCGATTTCAGTTTCCCTGCAATTGAATCAAAAACATAGTGCAATGACATGCATTTATATGTTAATGAAGTTCTGTTAATTCCTTAATAGGATTTGTTTATGAACCTTGCGTGTATTAAAAAGAAGCCTGCTCATGTCTGTTTTATCGATACGCAACATATTAGATGTATTAGGGGCCTGATCCTACTAATATTTTGTTCAGTAGAGTAGGAGCATGTTCATAAAACCATCTGAGTTCAAATATGCAACAGTTTATTATGCCAAAATTATGACAGTGATGCAATAGTGCTGGTATGAGGTGTTTGCCTTCCTCTTTCTAAACATTAGGGATAGGTCATTGTCTGATAGAGTAATATTCTTGTCCACTATAACTGTATCTGTGTTCCTAGAAACACAGATCAAACTATGGGCCTTCAATCTTGTTAGTTTCACTATTTTTTCCAATTATGATTTTTCACAGGCTGTGTAACTGCAATTTTTTTCATGGGAGAAAAATTCAGGCTTGGGTTTGCATCAGCTTTGAATTTGGCTCTGTATTTTCTTTAAAAATACGCACATTTCAATCTTATTTTATTGCTTAAACAACAAAAAGAATTCCAGGATACAAAGGCAAGTAGTGTATGCAAGCAATTGAATGGAAAAAATATTAGTATGAAAAATATTTCAATTTTAGTTTCCAAAGCGGTATTATATATTGACAGTGAGTAAAGCACATTTTTAAATTGTGAAAATCCCTTGACAGTGCCCTTCTTAAGACAACTGTCGTAGCCTTTCATATGCATAGCTTCCTATATTTGGATATTTTTAGTGCACTGGAGCCTAGATTTTTTTTTCCCCTCAACAGAATTCTCTCTCTGTTTAAAGTATTCATAAAGATAGAAACTGTCCAGCCCAAATACGGAAATCAGTTAATATTTTATTTATTGTAAATTCCAAAACTTGTATTTCCTCTCACACTAAATTTATTTGAAATATATTTATGAAGGGGAACCAATCTGGATGAGATACTTGTCAAGTATGTTTATTTTTAACAGGTTTCTTTGGATACAGGAATTTTGCAGCCTTTACATACAAAGCAATTATACTCAGCTTTTACTGAATGTTCCGGTGCCCAAAAAATACCTTCCTTACCCACGCATGCACCACTTCCAGCAGCACCTAATCCAAAAACATGTAAGTAAGGGTCTGAAAGAATATATTTACTTTGTAAGGAACAGAAAGGATGTAAATAAGGTCATGTGAGTACAGGCAACCTGTGCATGGTACAGAGGACAAGGTCTCTTGATACAGTGTATCAGAGTGGGCACAGAGCTATATATGGCTAATATTACTGACCACAGACAAAGACATGAAAAAGAATATCTGGATTTATATGAAAGGGGTGCTGCTGGGCCAAAAAATAATTTAGCATATATGCTGCCTTGCATACCACTTTGCATGTTCTAAGCAAGTTTCTGCACAAAAGATCTGAATTAAGACATGCCCCCACAGTATGTTGGGCTACCCTGACAAGCTATCCTACCTTTGAAAGAGTGTACATACTAGCATACTAGGGCACACCCTGCTGTGATTATTTAAAAGCATAAATTAAAAAATTCCACATGGTTTGTTATTTGAGATTCTCATGACTGGTCCCCAGTACTTCAAACAAATACCCCAGTTTGGGCCCATGTGTCCTTGCAGGGTCATATTGATACACTCTGCAGGCATTAGAAATCTATAACAATGCATTTGTTTGTAGGATTAAGGGTTTAATATATAGTTGTACAAATCTACTGAGGACAATTTTCCAACCCTGAATAGACTTTTTTACTCAGCTGTTTATATTACAACTAGGGCTGTCGCGCAGTTAATTTTATTTAGTCGTGCAATTAATTGCACTGTTAAACAATAATAGAATACCATTTATTTAAATAGTTTTGGATATTTTCAAATATATTGATTTCAATTACAACACAGACTACAAAGTGTGTAGTGCTCACTTTATATTTTTGATTACAAATATTTGCACTGTAAAAAACAAATGATAGTATTTTTCAGTTCACCTCATACAAGTACTGTAGTGCAATCTCTTTATCATGAAAGTTGAAGTTACAAATGTAGAATTATGTACAAAAAATAACTGCATTCAAAAACAAAACAATGTAAAACTTTAGAGCCTACAAGTCCACTCAGTCCTACTTCTTGTTCAGCCAATCGCTCAGACGAACAAGTTTACATTTGTAGGAGATAATGCAGCCCGCTTCTTGTTTACAATATCACCTGAAAGTGAGAACAGGCATTCTCATGGCATTGTTGTAGCTGGCATTGCAAAATATTTATGCGCCAGATGCACTAAAGATTCATATGTCCCTTCATGCTTCAACCATCATTCCAGAGGACATGCATCCATGCTGATAACGGGTTCTGCTTGATAACCAAAGCAATCCAAAGCAACGCAGACCGACACATGTTCATTTTCATCATTTGAATCAGATGCCATCAGCAGAAAGTTGATTTTCTTTTTTGGTGGTTCGGGTTCTGTAGTTTCCGCATCAGAATGTTGCTCTTTTAAGACTTCTGAAAGCATGCTCTACACCTCGTCCTTCTCAGCTGTTTGGATGGCACTTCAGATTTTTAAACCTTGTGTCTAGTGATGTAGCTATCTTTAGAAATCTCACATTGGTACCTTCTTTGCGTTTTATCAAATCTGCTGTGAAAGTGTTCTTAAAATAAAAGTGCTGGGTCATCATCCGAGACTGCTACAACATGAAATATATGGCAGAATGCAGGTAAAACAGAACAGGAGACATACAATTCTCCCCCAAGGAGTTCAGTCACAAATTTAATTAACGCCTTATTTTTTTAATGAGCATCATCAGCATGGAAGCGTGGCTGAAGCATGAAGGAACATACGAATGTTTAGCACATCTGGCAAGTAAATACTTTGCAATACTGGCTACAATAGTGTCATGAGAACTCCTGTTCTCACTTTCAGGTGACATTGTAAATAAGAAGCAGGCAGCATTATCTCCTGTAAATGTAAACAAATTTGTTTGTCTTAGCGATTTGGCTGAACAAAAAGTAGGACTGACTGGATTTGTAGGCTCTGAAGTTTTACATACTGTTTTTGAGTGCAGTTATGTAACAAAAACATCGACATTTGTAAGTTGCACTTTTACCATAAAGAGCTTGCACTACAGTACTTGTATGAGGTGAACTGAAAAATACTATTTCTTTTATCATTTTTACAGTGCAAATATTTGTAATAAAAAATAACACTATAAAGTGAGCACTCTCGACTTTGTATACGGTGTTAATTGAAATTAATATATTTGAAAATGTAGAAAAATATCCAAAAATATTTAATACATTTCAATTAGTATTCTATTGTTTAACAGTGCAATTAAAACTGTGATTAATTGAGATTAATTTTTTTGAGTTAACTACAATTAATCGACAGCTCTAATTACAACAGAAGAAAGGCAAGTATTTTTCCCTTCTAATCTTAAGGTCAAATTAGGTTCAGTAAGATAACTATATAATTGAGTCTGAAAACTCCTTTCAGAATATAGTCCTTTGCCCATCTGTTTCCTTTCCATCTGTGATCAGACACTGAATCTCTCTTCTTCCATTTTTATCAGTCTGGTTTCAACTTTCTGAAATTCACATAGAACCTGTAACAATGTTTTCCTTTAGATGTTCTGCACTTTAGCCTTCATATTGTCTTTCAACCCATCACCTTTCTTCACCTCCTTTTCTATGTTTCTTCTCTTTCTTCTGTTCATTTTTTTCCATTGCTGACAGTGAGAAGCAGTAATATCATAGGCTTTTATATAGGTTGCCCTTCCAATTAGGAACATTTAGAAGAGATGTCTGAACTGGATTAAGGATGTGAAGCAATGAACAAAGCCTTTGCTAAAGATACACATTTCCAGGAGACCATCCTTTTAATAATTAATCTGTATTTGCCACATTAAGACAGGAATATTTACTGCAACAGCAGCTGAGACTCTTGACTGAGGACAGCACTTCAGCTGGTTATGGCACCTCCTCTGTCCCCCTCCCAAAAAAAAAAAAAAGTTCCGTGCTTGCTCCCTAGGATTTCTGAATCACTCTGATCTGATGACTAATAGAAATTGTTCCACACCTGATGTAAATTTATTTTATAATGTACAGTGCTCCATAATATTTCTTCTTAAGGTCTTCAGTACAGACAAATTTGAATCTTAAAAAGGGTTTACTCTTCTCGGTGATTTCAGTGTCTAGATTACGATTTTGAAAGAAGCAAAAGAGTTAAATGCCCAAATCTCATTGAAATTCAGTGTCATTTGGACACACAAAGCCTTAGATGCATTTAAAAATTCCAGCCTTTGGAATTTGGAATGTATTTGGTTCCATTTTGTGTCTAGTTTGTCCATAAAATATGAGGTCAATTAAGACTATTAACACCACCATGGCTAAACAAACAGGACGCACTTAAATTATTAAAATAATTATTACTATCAAACATGGCATGGGATAAGATTAAAACTTGTTTAGTTGTTATGTAGTTAATCAGGAGTTTTTGTGTGTGAAATTAGTTACATACATTGTACTGAAATGCTTCTTAGAAATGGCTGTCTTGTTTGATTTAATTTATCTAACTTTGAGATCATAAAAATCAGAATAAAAAGTGGGTCATATTCTGCTCTTGGCTAAACCAGTGTAAATCTGGAGTAACTCCAATGAAGGTGATGGAATTACAGTGGTATAAATCCAGAGTAATCCAGGGCAGAAATTCACCTGGTTAAAACAAATGCCTGTGCTTTTATATACACTGGACCATGTAATCTGCAAGGTAATCATGTTGTCATTTTTGTCTTTTGAGTTAATTTTTTTCACCTTAAAGATTGAAGCTTGTATTTTAAAAAGTAGTTGTCATGGGCCTAACTCTGTGCTCATTGAAGTTAATGGCATCTTTACCATTGACTTCACTGAGAGCAGAGTTAGATCAACACTGAGCCCTGGTCTACACTAGGACTTTAGGTCGAATTTAGCAGCGTTAAATCGATGTAAACCTGCACCCGTCCACACGATGAAGCCCTTTATTTCGACTTAAAGGGCTCTTAAAATCGATTTCCTTACTCCACCCCGACAAGTGGATTAGCGCTTAAATCGGCCTTGCCGGGTCGAATTTGGGGTACACAATTCGACGGTATTGGCCTCCGGGAGCTATCCTAGAGTGCTCCATTGTGACCACTCTGGACAGCACTCTCAACTCAGATGCACTGGCCAGGTAGACAGGAAAAGAACCGCAAACTTTTGAATCTCATTTCCTGGTTGGCCAGCGTGGCAAGCTGCAGGTGACCATGCAGAGCTCATCAGCAGAGTGACCATGATGGAGTCCCAGAATCGCAAAAGAGCTCCAGCATGGACCGAACGGGAGGTACGGGATCTGATCGCTGTTTGGGGAGAGGAATCCGTGCTATCAGAACTCCGTTCCAGTTTTCGAAATGCCAAAAGCTTTGTCAAAATCTCCCAGGGCATAAAGGACAGAGGCCACAACAGGGACACGAAGCAGTGCCGCGTGAAACTTAAGGAGCTGAGGCAAGCCTACCAGAAAACCAGAGAGGCGAACGGCCGCTCCGGGTCAGAGCCCCAAACATGCCGCTTCTATGATGAGCTGCATGCCATTTTAGGGGGATCAGCCACCAGTACCCCAGCCGTGTTGTTTGACTCCTTCAATGGAGATGGAGGCAACACGGAAGCAGGTTTTGGGGATGAAAAAGATGATGATGAGGTTGTAGATAGCTCACAGCAAGCAAGCGGAGAAACCGGTTTTCCCGACAGCCAGGAACTGTTTCTCACCCTGGACCCGGAGCCAGTACCCCCCGAACCCACCCAAGGCTGCTTCCTGGACCCAGCAGGTGGAGAAGGGACCTCCGGTGAGTGTACCTTTTAAAATACTATACATGGTTTAAAAGCAAGCATGTGAAAGGATTACTTTGCCCTGGCATTCGCGGCTCTCCTGGATGTACTCCCAAAGCCTTTGCAAAAGGTTTCTGGGGAGGGCAGCCTTATTGCATCCTCCATGGTAGGACACTTTACCACTCCAGGCCAGTAACACGTACTCGGGAATCATTGTACAACAAAGCATTGCAGTGTATGTTTGCTGGCGTTCAAACAACATCCGTTCTTTATCTCTCTGTGTTATCCTCAGCAGAGTGAGATATCATTCATGGTCACCTCGTTGAAATAGGGTGCTTTTCTTAAGGGGACACTCAGAGGAGCCCGTTCCTGCTGGGCTGTTTACCTGTGGCTGAACAGAAATGTTCCCCGCTGTTAGCCACGGGGAGAGGGGAGGGTTGAGGGGGTAGCCACGTGGTAGGGGGAGGCAAAATGCGACCTTGTAACGAAAGCACATGTGCTATGTATGTAATGTTAACAGCAAGGTTTACCCTGAAAGAGTGTAGCCACTGTTTATAAAATGCGTCTTTTTAAATACCACTGTCCCTTTTTTTTTCTCCACCAGCTGCATGTGTTTCAATGATCACAGGATCTTCTCCTTCCAGAGGCTAGTGAAGATTAGAAAGAAAAAAAACGCACTCGCGATGAAATGTTCTCTGAACTCATGCTGTCCTCCTACACTGACAGAGCACAGACGAATGCGTGGAGGCAAATAATGTCAGAGTGCAGGAAAGCACAAAATGACCGGGAGGAGAGGTGGCGGGCTGAAGAGAGTAAGTGGCGGGCTGAAGACAGGGCTGAAGCTCAAATATGGCGGCAGCGTGATTAGAGGAGGCAGGATTCAATGCTGAGGCTGCTGGAGGACCAAACCAGTATGCTCCAGTGTATGGTTGAGCTGCAGCAAAGGCAGCTGGAGCACAGACTGCCACTACAGCCCCTGTGTAACCAACCGCCCTCCTCCCCAAGTTCCATAGCCTCCACACCCAGACGCCCAAGAACGTGGTGGGGGGGCCACCGGCCAACCAGCCACTCCGCCACAGAGGATTGCCCAAAAAAAAGAAGGCTGGCATTCAATAAATTTTAAAGTTGTAAACTTTTAAAGTGCTGTGCTTAAAGTGCTGTGTGGCATTTTCCTTCCCTCCTCCACCACCCCTCCTGGGCTACCTTGGTAGTCATCCCCCTATTTGTGTGATGAATGAATAAAGAATGCATGAATGTGAAGCAACAATGACTTTATTGCCTCTGCAAGCAATGATTAAAGGGAGGAGGGGAAGGTGGTTAGCTTGCAGGGAAGTAGAGTGAACCAAGGGGCGGGGGGTTTCATCAAGGAGAAACAAAGAGAACTTTCACACCGTAGCCTGGCCAGTCATGAAACTGGTTTTCAAAGCTTCTCTGATGCGTACCGCGCCCTCCTGTGCTCTTCTAACCGCCCTGGTGTCTGGCTGCGCGTAACCAGCAGCCAGGCGATTTGCCTCAACCTCCCACCCCGCCATAAATGTCTCCCCCTTACTCTCACAGATATTGTGGAGCACACAGGAAGCAGTAATAACAGTGGGAATATTGGTTTCCCTGAGGTCTAAGCGAGTCAGTAAACTGCGCCAGCGCGCCTTTAAACGTCCAAATGCACATTCTACCACCCTTCTGCACTTGCTCAGCCTGTAGCTGAACAGCTCCTGACTACTGTCCAGGCTGCCTGTGTACGGCTTCATGAGCCATGGCATTAAGGGGTAGGCTGGGTCCCCAAGGATACATATAGGCATTTCAACGTCCCCAACAGTTATTTTCTGGTCTGGGAATAAAGTCCCTTCCTGCAGCTTTTGAAACAGACCAGAGTTCCTGAAGATGCGAGCATCATGCACCTTTCCCGGCCATCCCATGTTGATGTTGGTGAAACGTCCCTTGTGATCCACCAGAGCTTGCAGCACTATTGAAAAGTACCCCTTGCGGTTTATGTACTCGCCGGCTTGGTGCTCCGGTGCCAAGATAGGGATATGGGTTCCATCTATGGCCCCATCACAGTTAGGGAATCCCATTGCAGCAAAGCCATCTACTATGATCTGCACATTTCCCAGGGTCACTACCCTTGATATCAGCAGATCTTTGATTGCGTGGGCTACTTGCATCACAGCAGCCTCAACAGTAGATTTGCCCACTCCAAATTGATTCCCAACTGACCGGTAGCTGTCTGGCGTTGCAAGCTTCCACAGGGCTATCGCCACTCGCTTCTCAGCTGTGAGGGCTGCTGTCATCTTGGTATTCATGCGCGTCAGGGCAGGGGAAATCAAGTCACAAAGTTCCATGAAAGTGCCCTTACGCATGCGAAAGTTTTGCAGCCACTGGGAATTGTCCCAGACCTGCAACACTATGTGGTCCGACCAGTCTGTGCTTGTTTCCCGAGCCCAGAATCGGTGTTCCACAGCATGAACCTGCCCCATTAGCACCATGATGCATGCATTGGCAGGGCCCATGCTTTCAGAGAAATCTGTGTCCATGTCCTGATCACTCATGTGACCGCGCTGACGTCGCCTCCTCACCCGGTATTGCTTTGCCAGGTTCTGGTGCTGCATATACTGCTGGATAATGCATGTGGTGTTTAATGTGCTCCTAATTGCCAAAGTGAGCTGAGCGGCCTCCATGCTTGCCTTGGTATGGCGTCCGCACAGAAAAAAGGTGCGGAACGATTGTCTGCCGTTGCTCTGACGGAGGGAGAGGCGACTGACGACATGGCTTACAGGGTTGGCTTCAGGGAGCTAAAATCAACAAAGGGGGTGGCTTTACATCAAGGAGTATTTCAGGCAGGACTTCACGGAGGGTTCCAATAAGAAATGGTTCACCTAAGTTATTGTTCTTATTGGAACAATGAGGTTAGTCTGGCCTCTGATGGATACATGGCTAGATTTACCTCGCTGCACCTTCTCTGTGAGTGACTGCAGTGTGACCTAGAGGAATGAGTCCCCTAGACGGGGGAGGAGGGGAAAGCAAATGAGTACAAAACAAATCTGGTCTATTTCTTGTTTTGATCCACTCCATCTATCTTTTACATCTTTGGCTAGCAGCAAACGGTGCAGAAGGACTGCAAGCCATCCACATCTCATGGCTGCTCGGCAGAAGACGGTGCAATATGACTGCTAGCCATCCTCATCTCTTGCCTGCCCAGCAGAAGATGGTACAGTATGACTGCTAGCAATCCATATCGTCTGCCTGCTCACCATAAGACGGTTCAATAGGACTGACTGCAGGACTAAAGAGAATGACCTGGTCAAGTCACTCCAAACTTAGTCCCTGCGGCCAGGAGCACCTCGGACATGACGATGACGGCTACCAGTCATATTGCACCGTCTGCTGCCAGAAGGCACTGGGTTGCTGCTACTGTGTAGCAATGCAGTACCATCTGCCAGCACCCAGGAGACATATTGTGACGGTTACCTGAGCGGGCTCCATCCTTGCCATGGTATGGCGTCTGCACAGGTAACTCAGGAAAAAAGGCGCGAAACGATTGTCTGCCCTTGCTTTCACGGAGGGAGGGAGGGAGGGAACAGGGGCCTGACGATATGTACCCAGAACCATCCGCAACAATGTTTTAGCCCCATCAGGCATTGGGATCTCAACCCAGAATTCCAATGGGCAGCGGAGACTGCGGGAACTGTGGGATAGCTACCCACAGTGCAACACTCCAGAATTCGACGCTAGCCTCGGTACTGTGGAAGCACTCCACCGAGTTAATGCACTTAGAGCATTTTCTGTGGGGGGACACACACTCGAATATATAAAACCGATTTCTAAAAAACCGACTTCTATAAATTCGACCTGATTTCGTAGTGAAGACATACCCAGAGTGCTTTAGAAAATTTCACTCTTAAAATTCTCTCCTATATTTAAACATGCACATATTTTCTGTTTCAAGGAGCGCAGCCATGAACTGGCTTTGTTGTCTAAGGCTAAGTGTTATAATCTACCAAACTGGAAATCAAAGTCCGAATCCCAATTTAGTCTCTCGCTTCTTAGGCCGCAGGACTGGCAATCTAGGTGAGAGGCAAAACATCAGAACACCTAGCAGTTAGGCCTGCTGGCAGATCAGGAGCCACATTGATGGGGCTCTGATCGCAATTCTGTTTGTTTCTCTTGTTCCTGGAGGGGTTTATTCATGATGACAAAGCCTATGAAAAGGATGTGGGTAACAGAGAGAAATCCATGTGACCTGGCCCTCCTCCTGATGCCTAGGAGTTGAATTTTGTGACTGACTACTTTACTCCAATTTCTAAGGGAAAGCAAACCAATAATGGGTGGATATCCTTCATGGGGAGGGGAGGAGAAAGTACCCAGTTTGAAATTTATTCAAGTTGATGTATTCTTTGTGACTTAAAAGGAGTGAAATCTGTGACTATCTAAATTGAAAGAATCTGTGTTTTAGAACAAGCTGAGATGATACCAATTAAAATTAAGGCTATTTGATTTATTTCAGATGAATGTTCTTCTTTCTCCAGACTAAATTCAATCTGTTAATGAAAAAAATATATGGTTTTGTCCAGGTTCTCCTCGAGAATACTTGGAATATTACATATTTCCAGTACTTTTGCCGGGAATGGCTGAACTTCTGCATCAAGCAAAGAAGGAAAAGTGTTTTGAGGTCAGTTCTTAGTTTTCAAGACGCTGTTTTAGAATTCTAAAGTTTTTTAATCCACTATCTACATTTCATTATTTTGTCTTTTACAGACAGACTGTAATAAAATAAAATAATGTATTATATGTCATTTTTAAACTCAGTTAGTTTTGAGTAGTGTATTTCATAAATCCGATCAATATGACAAGCCCTACGTTATGCCTTTTCACATAAAACCCTTTCTGAAATTTTCGATTGTATCTAGCCCAGCTAGCTATCAAGCTTCAGGGGGAGGGGTCACCTTTCTAATTAACACCAAGGAGCACTCAGTTGAAGAAAGAGAGGAGATTATAGACCAGAGCAGCTGCAGGAATTTAAATTTAATCTACTACAATAGTTATGAAAATTCAACACACTGCTCGATCATTGTAACTGTCTGTTGGAATATTGTCTTGATCTTTTTTTTTGTATGTTGGCCTTTTGAAGTTTTGTGAAAAAATGCTACTTATAATGTATACTATACAATTTAAGTATTTGGTTTCTCACAGCAATCTTATAAAGACTGGGCATTGTGGCAAGATTTGCCACACACAGTTTTATAAATGCTTCCATACATTTTTGTAAAATTGTTGTTCTTCATTCAAGTCAATTTAATTATAGCAATTCAAATTCTGCCTTTAGTTACACCCTAAAAGTAATATTTGCTAAGTTTTTCTGTCTGATTAACTGTTAATGTGTCTTTCATCAAACTTTTTCTTCCTTACGTGTAGCTGATTTGTCTGATTTATGCACACAAGTTCAAAGGTGGCAAAATCATATAAAAATACATTAAGATTTTCTGTTGAAAGATGCATACCAAATATGTTAAATCAGTGTTTCTCAACTGGGGGTTATGAGATGGATTAAGGGGGGGGGGGCAGCAAGCAGGGCCAGTGTTAGGTGGTAGGAAGCAGAGCAGTTGCCTGCAGCCCCATGCCACACAGGGCTTCCAATGCTAATGTACATTAAGCCTTGAACCTGGAGCCCCAAGGGATCACAATTTTTTCCAGTGGGGGCGGAGGTCATGATTTTTTTTAAGTCCAGAGAGGGTAGCCAGCACAAAAAGGCTGAGAAGCACTGTTTTAAATTAATAATCTGGAAACAAACCAGGGGAGTGTTAAATATTCAGACCCTAGATAGCAAAGCATGCAGTTCAGACTGTTTTGCTATCCAAGCTATTGACACAGACTTCGTATTAAATATATATATGTGCCAGATAACAGACACAGTGGAATAGCTTTAAAAATGTTTGGCATGCAATTACATATGTAGAATTAACCATTGACATATGTACACTTTTGATACAGCCAAAAATACATTACACCTACCACACTTGGCTGCCCCTCTCAAATTTGTCTTCCATGTTCAGATCTTGTTCTTCCTTGTAAATAGCTTGCTTCAGTTTTCACGTAAACTTCACAAGGTTTGAGCGTAGTTCTACAATCATTATTTTTTTATAAGTGAGCAGGTTTGTATCACCTGTGATTGACGCTGTTGATGGAAGTGGAAAGTTGTTTTACTGCATGTCAAAATACTTTGTGAGCACTATACATTCATGCCACTATATTTATAGTGTTTAGCTTAGCAATCTATTGATATGTACAATATTCATCGCATCATATACGAAGCCAAGGTTTTTTTATGGAAAGGTAATCGAGAGCAGACCACCTCATAATGTGAAAGAATTAAATATTTTTAGACCACTCGAGCAGTTAATTTTCACAGTTGCGTAGCGAAGGTTTGGGATTTGGGAGGAGGGGTTGGTTGGTTGGGTTGGCTTTTTTTTTAGTTGAGACCTGTTGGAAAGATTCAGTGTTGAATGGTCCTCCAATCCATATTTCCACTAATGAATTTTAGTATGAGGGCAGCAGACTGTAACAGAAAGTGTAGGAATACTAGCAGTTTTAAAATCCACTGATGCTTTTTCTTAACAATTTATGCTACTCTGTTAAAATGTGGTTAAATACAGTTTAAAGACATTGTTAATATAACAGTAGGAGCAAATAGAAGTCACATATAGATTAGTATAAGCACTGAGAGAATCCCACACTATAACAAAGATATAGTTATTATGAGGTATGTAATAATGAGCTCCTTTGAGTAAATATAAAATTCATCCCAATGATTAAATATGTGTTTTTTAATAACAAGCAAAATAAAGTATCCATGTGCATTGTAGTGGGGTGGCTGCCCCACTCCTATACTAGATGGGGCTTCAGCAGGCCAGAGAGGCTGTGCAGGTGGGCGGCCAATCAGAGAAGGCCTGCTAGGGAGCCAATCAGAGGCTGAGTAAGAGACAGCCAATCAGGGCCAGGCTCAGCCATATATAAAGGCTGCCCAGGAAGGGCACAGTCACTCCCCCCTGGCCTTCAGAGGGTGAAGGTCTGTCTCCTGTGCAAGAGGGCTAGCACCAGGGACAGCGCAGGCAAGGGGAGCAGAAGGAACTCCAGCCCGGTATCTGCCAGGCTGCAGGCCCAGAGGGAAGGGCCAGGCCGTTGCAAAGGGGATGACGAGGAAGCGACCCAGGGAGAGAGGCAGACAAGGGGAGAGAAGGAGGGCAGGAAGGCTGCCGCCAAAGGGTCCCTGGGTCGGGACCCAGAGTAGAGGGTGGGGCTTGGGTCCCCCCCTTCCTCCTTGCACATACACCCAGCCGTTGGATGTGGCGATAGTGGACTGCACCGGACCCCTGGCAAAAGGGGTTAGACTTTGGGGTGTGGTTGGCCGCTGTGGCTGGGCGATGTGAAAGACTGCTGATAAACCCTCCCCCCCCAACCCCCCCCCCGGTAAGGGGGTGAACGAGGACTAGGGGGCACTGCCAGAGGGCAGTGTCTTGAAGAGGACGCTGCAAGAAGGGAGCAACACGGGTCCAGGCGCCAAGAGAGGGTGAGAGACGGATGGGACACCACCAGTGGAGGGTGCTCCACACTGGACTGAGCTAATTCCCTGACGAGTCAGCAGGAGGCCCTGCGGGGGTGAGTCCCAACCCCATCACATGCATAAAGTTGGTTTATGTTTGTATAGGAACGTTTTCAAGAAAGCAACAAAAAATACAAATACAAACTGTAAACTGTATTTGTCTGTAGTGCACCTTTTTACTTGCTACATTAGGAGTTGTTTTAGTTTTTTGTTTTGCTTTCTTTCTCATGAAAATTAGCACACTATCAAAAATAAACTAGGTCATTTTGGTTGTAAAAGGGAGTAATGTCATGTTGGTCGGGAGGGAAATGTAGGAAAACATGGGTGTGTCATATGACAGTTGTCCTCTGGGACATCATTTTTTTGCTCTTTTGGAATAATGTTAGCAAAACAATAGCTCTTGGTAACCATATGCATGAATACTAGTGTTACTTTCCATTGCTGACCAAGTGCTTAATACTTAGATTTGAAAATAGACTGTCCAACTTGAATGCATGAATTCTAACTGAACCTTGCCTACTTCAGCCAGCATTCACATAACCAAAGCATTATTCTTTGTTAATTACAAACAAAGTCTACTGCCTAACTTGCATAAAAATGTTTTAGATGATAACTAGAACCCCTTTCTAATATTCAGAGAGCTATGCAATCATTTTCTTGAAACAAATTCAGTGCTTTACTTCTACTTCACCTTTATTACGTAGATCCCCTTGTGGATTTTTATACATTTGTGGTATTGTGATTTAAATATAACATGCACAAGTTGAATGAAATTATTCTTGATATAACAATTAAGAACCAAATTTTCAGCATTTCACAAATGTGCCTGAAAAATATGCAGCTACAACTATTTAAATTGACATTTAAATTGTAAATTGACATTCTTGCTTATAGTAACTCACCTTTGCATATGCAGTGAGGTCTTGTGTGTGTGACCAAACATGAGGCCCACTGAAAATGTGGTTACAATTCACTTGTTATCACAATGTACAGTAATTGTCTGGCTATGCTGGAAAAAGGACGGGGAGCTACTGGATGTGGTTTAATTAGGCTGAAACTTTATTCCTAAAAGTCTGGGGATACTCAGCAGATAAGATGTGCCCTAAGATGAAGCACAATCATATCTGATGTCTGCTCCCGGGCCACCATGGTGGACAGAAGGGGCATCAGCTGGTCCCATAACATGTCCCTCATGCCATGCCAGCTCAGGACTGCTTCACCCCCAAGCACTCCCGGGTTTACAATGGCTCCAGTGGCTCCATGGAGCCAGGCCCATGCTCAGAAGGGGCCCTGGCCTGCTCCACTTGCATTGCGCCCTGAGACCCCTCTGGCTCCCCTCACCCACCACTTGCTCCTCGTGGCCTGCCCGCCTGCTGTGTCCTCGGCACCACCCCCTGCTCCTCTCTGCCCCCTGGCCGAACCCCAGTGCACCTCCGGCTCCGGGCAGTCTTTGCTTCCCACCACCTGTGGGGCCCCACCTGTCTCCCCAGAGCTGAGCTGCCTGGGAATGGTGCAGAAGCCTGGCCCATCTCAGCTGGTGGGGAAGGGAACAGTGCAGGGAGCTTGCCTGGGTCTTGAGGGAGCCCGGCCGGGGCAGTCCCTGGCCTGGCTGATCGCACCACTCCTGAGGGACCAGAGCGATTCCCTGGCCTGGCACCAGCTCTGGCTGCACTGCCGGTTCAGCCTGGCAGACACAGTTGCCTCCCAAAAAGGCCAGTGAGTGCAGATGGGAGGCAGGGTGTGGCGGAGTGGGTTTATTGCGGGGGCACTGGGCATAGTGGGGCTGGGGGGGCTCTGGCCATAGGGAGTCAGGAGGATGTTGGGTGGGGGGGCTTTGTGGCACGGCATGGGCCTGCCCCCCAAGGGGAAGGGGCATGCTGGCAGCACAGGGCTGGCAGGCCACTGTGTGTCTGGCAACTTCCAGTTTGCAAATAGTGTCCTTGCACTGGGCTAGGCAGAGCTAGGCGGCCCCTGCTATGCCAGGCCCCATTGCCCCTGGCTGGCTCCTCTCTCTGGGGACTGACCTCCCCACCCCATGCTCCATCGCCTCCATGAGGGCCCACAAATAAGTTTGGCACTGGACCCACAAAAGGTTAATCCAGCCCTGCCCCCAAAGACCAGCTGTGAATCTCCAGGCAACCTGGAAGTCCACCTATGTGCCCAGTAAACAATACTATGCCACAGATCCACGTGGTCTGCTGGCCCATCTGCAAGTGCAAACAAAAAGGAAAATTAACACTGATTCCCTACCACCAGTGGAGGTCTCATATACATATGGTATGCTTCAGACTGCCAATGCTGAATTGTCCCATTCCCCAGAACGAGCTGGGCTGCTGCTGTTGCTGCCCCAATCCTGACTGAGTGGGAACCAAATTCATGTGCTGGAAATCACAGCCCCTCATCAGTCCCTGTCTTAAAACTGTAACAAACTGGTATGCTGTGTGGGGACTCTCATTACTGTGAATAAAGAGAGTCCTATCCCTCCCTGGTCTTATTGCCATGTGTGCCCTCACAGCACCCACAGGGCAGATCCCAGGCTTGCCCCCTTTCTGGGAAATAATGAACTCTCTCATACCTCCTTGATCCATCTTTGACCTCCTCAAGGTTAATATCACCTCTCCGAATGTATATCCATCAATTCCAAATCCCTTCCAGAAGTATCCCTGCAGGACTCAGGCACTAGCTTGCTGATCCTAAAAGATCCAAAAAACCCCCGAAAACACTACCAGGAATGCAGCGCTGAACAAGGCCACCTCTTGTCCACAATGACATATGGAATCCACACCACATCCCTGAACATATTAACAGTGCTTGGACAACGTGGATCCTTCCAAGGGCTGGTGCTTCGAGACCGCCCCGCTAGAAACCTCTGGACTAAAAACCTGCTACAAGGATCTGGGTCACCATTCAGCCTACTGACAAACATAAGGCCCAATAGGTGAGTGGAGATGTTTCATGATTCAATTGCCAGGTTGCTAACAACGCGATGTACTGTAGCACCAGATCCTCTATAAATGGTCATATTGTTGGCCAGCCCTCTAACTCCTGAAATTGCACAAAATCATTACAATGTTTCTCATAGCCCCAAAATGTTCATGGAGCTACCGATCTCTGTGCTACTCTGAAAGCCATCATATTCCAAGGTTCCCCAGTGGCATCCATTTGGGTTCCTTGCTGGCTCTAGTTCCAGCTTCTGAAATCTGTCCATCTGAAAATGAGACAATGCATCTGCTACATCTTTATCAACCCCGGCCCATGTTTGGAAAAGAAAGATGTTAAAGCTTAAACATTGTACAACAATAGCTCTCACCAGCCTCATAACTCTGTGTGATCTAGAGGACTGGTGATTGATAACGTGTACCACCACCTTGCTGTCACACGGGAAACACATCCTTTTATTAGCAAGCTCCATTCCCCAAATGATCACTGCATCAAAATTGGAAAAAGTTCCAGGAACGTTATATCCTGCAATATCCCTTTTGGAATCCAGGTGGAGGGCCATTTCTAAAATACCTCAAAACCTGTACTTCCTGAAGCATCTGAGTGGATCTTTAAATCAGCCTTGAGTATCCAGTCCTATCTCTAGAATTACACACCATTAAAATGGCTCAGAAACTTTCTCCATACCCCCCAAATCCTCCTTCATTTCTTTAGTTACCCTTATAATATGGTGAGGTCTAGATATGCCTGCAGTGGGATCTGCAAGCTGGAAACCAAATGCCCGCCCCCGGGCTACCCCTCAGCAAGCAAAGTTAAGATGCCCAATAATAAATTTGCAGCTCATAGGGGTGTAACTTTCTTGGCCACTCTAGCCCTGCTAATTAAGCCCAATACTTCCTGAAGCTTATCCTGAAGGAGTCAGAATATACCCTCCAGTGTATCTTGCTCTGTGTCCCCAGATAGCTCAACATAGTAGAAAGTCTCTCCATTTTATCCTCCACCAGTTGTACCCTCATTTTTTTAGACAGAGCCTGAAAGGCATCCATCAGGCTTACACACTTATCTGAATTCACCTTGCCCATGAACAAAACATTATCTAAATAATGCACTACCTGCTGCAAACCAGCTTCCTGCACCACTGCCCAATGTAGCATTGTACTAAATTTCTCAAATGCAGAACAGAATATTGCACATCCCACAGACGTAGCTTTATCAAAATAAAACTCATCTTCGAAAGAGAAACCCAAAACGTTAATGTCAGAAGGATGCACTGGCAGCCGTCAAAAAGCAGACTTGAGATCACTCTTGGCCATTACCGTCCCTGAGCTACAAGGCCTACTCATGTTCACAGCCTCATCAGTGGAGGAACAGTGAACAAGGATGGGTCTAGTCCATCATTAACTGAGCTACTCCGTGGGTATGACAGATGGAGAATTAAGCAATACTTTCCCAGAGCCTTTTTAGGAATCAAGCCTAGGGGAGAAACCTGCAAGTTCTATATAGGTAGGTGTTTAAATGTCCTGCTACCCTCTTCTTCTTCAATTTCAGGAGTAATCTTTTTCTTTATAATATGACCCCTTTCCACTAAGGACTAGTTTTTGGACATTACATGACTTCTTTCCCCTCTAAATCCTGAAGTAAACACATCCCACAAATATGCCCCAGCTGTCTTGTTAGGGAAATCCCAAAGGAGAACCCTTAACACCTCAAGCTTAACAAGAGATAGTGCCCTTAGAATCATAGAATATCAGGGTTGGAAGGGACCTCAGGAGGTCATCTAGTCCAACCCCCAGCTCAAAGCAAGACCAATCCCCAATTTTTGCCCTGATCCCTAAATGGCTCCCTCAAGGATTGAACTCACAACCTTGGGTTTAGCAGGCTAATGCTCAAACCACTGAGCTATCCCTCCCTCCCTGTCCAGCCCCCATTTTCAGCTTACCCCCCCACCTGTTGTTGCACCTTGGCTCTCAAATCTTGCACCCAAGGGTCTGCAGGTGGCACCTGACTTAGCCCCCATTTTGTTTCCATACTGTGGCCTTCCCTGACTGCTGTGGCAGTTGTGGGCTGCATGGGCCCCAAAGTACATTTTGCAAGCATGCCTAAATTTGCAGATGCTCCAAAAACATCCACTTTCATTAAATGCCTAGCAAATGTCATTACGAGCCTTGGGCATCCAGTGGACTTGTTATGGAACAAACAGGCCACTGTCAGTGTGAAAATCAGGCCCACATGGTGTCATCCTCTTTAACCACAGCATATGTTGCAGTGCGTGCCACTGAATCCCTGTTTGTGTTGCAGCCCTCAGTCTAAACTGTTCGTCATAGTTAAACCAAGCCATGCTCCTAAACATATTATATGCCCACCTGATTATATTCATATATTTGAATAATACTGGGCTTCTGTCTGGGTAAGCCTCTGCAATAATGCCTGCATATATTAAGAAGGTGGCTTCCCCAATTTTCCTATGTTCTAGCCATTCTTGGCCATGTCATGGCCCTGCTTGCTCTGCCCTGGCTTACTGTGTCAGCACCTCCCTGTGCAACAATGATAATATGTTTATATATTCAGCTCTCAAAATGTTATCTTTAGTAGTACCAAGCAGGTGAACTCCTATTGGGTGAGCCACCCCAGCATAACCGTACTCACAGCTGACCATTGGGGCACTCTTAGTGCCCTATTGCCCGCAGTCAGCAGTTCTGTCTCACAAATTCACATTCCCTGTCAGTGGGTGAGTTGTAGGGTGCTCAACAACCTCCGTCTCCCTGCTAAGGGTTTCCACCCGTTGGTGAGGGTCCTGCCCTGCCTGACTATTGTCTGTCCCCCAAAGTCGAGCCCATGTTGGGTGTCCAGTACTGTCACATCCAGACCCCCTCCCCCACCCATGGAAGCTCCCAGCTGCTGCAATAACTGAAGGTTAGCTTGTTACAGTTGTGTAATGCCATTAGTCTCTGTAGATGGTGTGTATAACTCAGACATTCCCGACACAATTCCTAGGACATCAGCTCCCTCCCATAACCTACTGGCTTGTTCTGTTACCCCACTAGTTTTGATGTCCCCTGCCCTCTAGGGAGAGGGGGGAAGTGACCACCTTCCCCTTCCCCATTTAGGTCCTCCATGTGGAGAATTGTGCAAGCTCCCTGAATCCCCAGTGAGGTCCCCGCTACTGTTACACATTGCTGCATTGGAGGGAAGGGAATCACTTTCACACTCTGCTCCTGCAACCTCCTTCTGGGGTTGATTACACTCACCCCTGCCAGCCAAGTTGCTCCCCTGTCATGCAATCAGTTTGTTCAAATGTCCTGGCTCTGGGCGACCCTCTAGACACTGTAAGCCTTGTAGTGCAATCTGTTGTCAAGAGTCAAGGAGAATGAGGATGGAGTGCTGGTTCTCAGCTTTGGTTAAGACAAGGTCATTAGAGAGTTTGGCAAGAGTGGTTTGACAAAGTGGAGTGCAAGGGGTGAAGGCAGCACTAGAGAGAGTCTAGGATGGAACTGAAGGAGAACTCCAGACAGAGATTATAAACCGTTCGTTCAATGGGTATAGAGACAGCAAGGAGATGGGGTAGTAGCTGGAGGGGCAAGTGGGGTCAAGGATGATTTTTTTTTTTTTTTAAGTGGGAGAGACTAACACATGCTTGTATTGTAAGGGGAAAGAGCCAGAGGATAGTGAAAGGTGAAGGAGAAGGGTAAGGGAAGGATGAGGATTGGTTTGAGAGAGATCAGGATATGGGATGGAAGGGGATCACTGGGGCAAGTGGTGGCATTAGAGGAAAGTAAATGAGAAACTTCTGCATCGGTGACAAGGGAGGAGAGAGTTGTAGGGCAGAAAGGGGAAAGGAGAAAGGGAAAGTCATGTTGTATTTTGTCAGTTTTCTCTTGAAAGAAATTGGCGAGATCCAGTGCAGAGAGAGAAGTAGATACAGGAGTTTAAAATTGGCTGTTGCACTATAAAGTCCAAATAAATAATATGAAATTCAACAGCGTTAGTATTAAGAATAACCAACTGCTGTCTGTAGTCTCAGACTTCAAGCTGATATGAATATAAAAATAGGGTGCAAAAAAACTACATTTTTAGATTAGAGATGAAAGAGAACATCATGTCACCCAGCGTCTCGCCCTGCTGAAGCAGGATTTTTCCCTATGGTATGTTTTTTCATGCTTTGTCCACTCTGCTTTCTATTGTTGTCAGTAGAGGGACTTTTTCACCTCTTCTCACTTGAGAATTGAGTGATGCATTCATTTTTCAGAATAAAAATTTAACGAAATTTAAACATTTTTCTTACATTATTCTGACATTCCTTTCAGGTTATATACAAATAGCCACAGAAAAGGGAGGTTGCGGCTGGGCTCATGACAAAATATATTACATTAAAAAAGTACAGTATATACAGGAAAGTGAATGGAATTGTGGTCACGATTAATTCATCTAGACATTAGCAATATTTTTGTACTTAACACATAACATATAATTATGTGGCTAAAGAATGGAAAATGATTCCTGTGTATAAATAGTTTATAAACACATCAGCAGGTTAACAATACACAATGTGCAGACGTTTCCTGTGTTTGTCCTGAACAGCATAGGAGGAATGTGCCAAGAGCAGGTCAATTTATGTCACTTTTTTCCTTCTAAAGCCAGGCTGCTGTACAACCACAAATTTCACCGACTAACACTGATAACAGTTGCATAGCACAATGGTTTTCAAACTTTTTTTCTGGGGACCCAGTTGAAGAAAATGGTTGATGCCCGCAACGCAACGGAGTTGAAGATGAGGGGTTTGGGGTGTTGGAGGGGCTCAGGGCTGGGGCAAAGGGTTGGCTTGTGGGGGTGAGGGCTGTGGGGTGGGGCTGGGAATGAGGGTTTCAGGGAATGGGAAGGGGCTCTGGGCTGGGGCAGGGGGTTGGGGTGTGGGAAGGGGTCAGGGCTCTGGACTGGGGCTGGGGATGAGGGGTTTGGGGTTTAGGAGGGGCTCTGGGTTTGGGGGGCCTCAGGGCTGGGGCAGGGGGTTGGGGTGTGGGAGAGGGTTAAGGCTCTGGGCTGGGGATGAGGGGTTTGGGGTGCAGGAAGGGGTTCCAGGTTTGGGGGTACTCAGGGCTGGGGCAGGAGATTGGGGTGCGGGAGGGGTCAGGGTCTGGGCTGGGGCCAGGTATGAAGGGTTTGGGGTGCAGGGTTTCCAGGTTTGGGGGTGCTCAGGGCTGGGGCAGGGGATTGGGGCTCAGTGTTGACGTGCAGACTTGCGTCCAGCAGCTCCCAGCCAGCAGCACCGCCAGGGTGCACCACGGACTGCGCTGTGCCCTGGAAGCGGCCAGCAGCAGGTCTGGCTCCTAGGAGGAGCTCTGCGCGACTCTCGCCCTCAGGCACCATGCCCCCAGTTCCCATTGGCTGGTTGCCGGCCAATGGGAGTGCAGAGCCAGTGCTTGGGGTGGGAGCAGCACGTGGAGGCCCGTGGCCCCTTTGCCTAGAAGCCAGACCCGCTGCTGGCCGCTTCCAGGGCACAGCACAGTGTTGGAAAAGGTAGGCACTGGCCTGCCTTAGCTGGGCAGCACCGTCTATGGGACTTCTGACATCCCGGTCGGCGGTGCTGACCAGAGCAAGGTGACCCAGAGCCTTACATGCCACGGTCCAGTAGTAGTTGCAACCCACAGTTGGAAAACACTGGCATAGCGTAAAAAAACCTCATAAAAGGCCAAATTCATCCCTAGTATAACTCCACTAACTTTAATAGAGATACACCAATGATGATTTGGCTGATTGTTTTCAATGGTGACTGCACCACTGTTTTGATTAGTTACTCTTCTATTATTCATTGCAGAGGAAAGAGTAAATTACTTAAAACAGAGTGAAGGGTAGATAATTAATGCCTTCCTGTCAAAGAAATATAGATTTTACTTTCTAAAGCAGTTCACTGTATGGTGGATCCATTAAACAGTGTCTAGTTTAATACTATGACTTAGAAAAACCATAGTATAAAGAGATCGAGCCAAAGTCTGCCAGTTGGTTTTAGGTATAATCAAGGTCAGGACTTGGCCCTGTAGTTCAGATGTTAATTCTTGATAACCTAACAGAAAGCTCTCTTGTGAAGGAGCTGGTCTTTTAGAGCTCAGAACTACAGGGTGTTCTGATGTTCTAGGAACAGCGTCTGGTATTGTCATGGCAAGCCCAGGAAAATTCCTCTGGGAGACTTCTTTGTTTCTGCACATCCAGATGCTGGAATGGAAATTAGCTGTGTGTGAACCCTGAGAATTTTTCTGTGAAGCAGCTCTGGGCTGATAACGTTTTACCATTATGCTTTTCCCCTCACCTGTTTTCTAAAATATTATTCAAACTTTCCTCTGTCCCAGGGCCATATATGTATGTCAGCATATATGCTTTTTATACTCTGATTCCTGTGTCAGGTAAAGACCATGGGCCACATCACACCTTCCTACGGGAGGGAAAGACTTACCAGGAAAACTTATGTGGAATTTCCAAGGTATCATCCCTTTCACTTGCAGCTCTAGCTTTTAACCTCAGATCTGTGGCTACTTAGCCATATGGATGCCCTGAGTCTTTCACTTTGGAGAACTAGCCCTTCACTGCTGCTCCTGATCCCATCTCCTCCTATTGGAACATTCCACTGGTCCCCAGTTCATGTCTGTGCACTAATCCCCTACCCTTTAGGAGAAGCATATGATGTACAACAGCTTTTTCTCCATCTGTCCACACCCTCTAACTCCTGTGGCAGCTCAGTTGCATCATATTTGTGCAGAGGAAAGGAATCCATGGATTTAGGATAAAGGGATAATATGGCAAGTAGGCTCCATTCTTTCAACTATAAAATCTTCAGATACAGATCTGTTGTATTTTCCCAAGCAGAAGGCAGAAGCACCTTCTTTTGGTTCACTTAAAACTAGACTTGAAAAAGCAACAAACTCTGGAGCCTCCTGGCTCTGCATCCCTGGATTGGGAGGATTCTGAAAGAACACTTTCTTCTTTTTGCTGAGAGCCCTTTCTTTGTTTAGGGTTAAGGTGTAGCTTAGCTGGAGATTCTCTTTTTCTGCTGGCATGCTGAGTAGCTTTTCCAAGGTGGGGAAGCTGTCTGCCTAGTTTCCTTTTGAATGGAGTTAAGCCCTTTCCTTCTTGACTGTGTATGATGTCTTAGTGTGGGTTATTTACACATCATAGATTTCACCTACTCCCCTCTCCCAAAGACCCTAAGCCCCTGAGTGCACCAAGCAAAAGCTATACCTTCCCCCTCCCCCAACACACGCACATCCGTTTGCAGGACAGAAATGGCATAATGTGGCACCACCCTTGTTCTCTTGCATCTTGAAAGACTTCAGGTAGCAAGGACAGATACCACTTCATGCACCAGACATATAGGAATTTCAGAGGGACAGGGTCTGTGACCAGTGTGAAGTGGTTCCCTAAGACATAGTGGAGGGCCTCAATCAGCTTAACAGATAAGCGCTCCTCCTTAGTTGAAGAGTAGGCTTTACCTCAAGGAAACAGCTTTCTACGTTGATAGGGCACTGAGTGCCTCTGTCCCTCAGAGTCTTCTGAAGCTCCCGCTGGGTACTGCAGATCTTTACCACACCTAATGCAGGCCAGTGCCTAATTCACACCATCAGGCTCTAGGTCTGTGCTTTAAAAGCAAATATGACCCACCATCCATGAACATTCATTTATGCTTTAGACTACAGGTGCTCTGTTTTATAATTATTGTTTAGGGTGCCTAGAATCAATGATTCAGGTGAAAAACACGGTATCATTATAACTATAAAATTACCTCTATTTAAAGATGTTTTTCTAATTCATAAAATTTACCTATTACCACCTGTAAGTTCATCTACATAAATTATAAGATTGCATAAATTGAAGCAATATACCAACACAATACTAACTGGGGAACGCAAAATGCCCCCTCTGCAAAAGAAAATGTAAAGCCCATCTCTAGCATCCCTTAGGCAAAAATGAGGTCAGTTTTGAAGGTAAGCAAACTCAAGCTTTCTCAGATCAACAGGGCCTCACATTCCAGAACTGAGAACTGCCCAACTGAGAACACCCAGTCTGCAGACCTTGGACATTCAGGTTTCTGAACTTTTAGAAAGAGCACCTCTGCTTCTCTCAACTGTTAGGATGGAGCACAGAGAGACAATCTCTAGGAAAATGAGGATCCCAATTAAAACCCATGCTTTGAATTTCACTTGGAAACATACACTGTGCAGCATTGTGTAGCGTAAGTAAACAGCCACACTCTGCACACATCTTTAAGGCTAGCCCCAGGCAGAGCACTCTACAAAATCCTGTCTGTTGGTGACAAAGGCTTGGATAACTTTGAGGCGATCTGCATTCAACAGTAAACGTCACCACCTCTTTGCCAAGCAAAAATTAAAAATAGTGCTCTTGACAACTTCTGTTCCCTCTGAATCCAAGAGCTCCCCAGGATGCCAAGCCAGCTGAAAGGTGGACTAATTCAACAGGCAGCCTTCATTGGCAAAGTTCCTAGTAGTCCTGGGATGGACTTTAAAAGCTGTCCTACACTTGATCAATAGTACACCATTGCTTCTATGACGTTTACAAGGTAAGGTTAAGGGGGTGCACACTCAAATCCCTCTGCCCTAAAAGATTTACAGTCCTGGCCCTTTAAAATTCTTCCTGTGTTGTAAAGGAATGTCTAGGGAAACCAACCTGTCAATTTTCTGGTTCACACGCAAAGAATAACTTAGATTGTAACCTCTTTGGTGGCAGGGGCTGTTTTTTGTTCTGTGTTTGTATGGTGCCAAGCACAATAGGGACCTAGTCCATGACTAGCGTGATAATTCTGATGATAACATTACTGATTAGAGGAGGAAGTCATGACATTAGCTGTCTGCAGCAATTTGCTGTTTTGAGGGCAGAGAAAGAGAAGGGGGGAGCTCACAGAAGGTGTCTTTTCAGAAATAGCTGCAAATGCGTTAGGAACTGCAAGTGCGTTAGTCCTTTTTCCTATGTCCAGTGCATCTGTCTGCTGCTCCCAAGGCTTGGCACGGAATCCTGCCAGTTGGTCCTGAATGCTACATTTGGCCCCGAATCATTAATTCTGCCCTATGTTCTCAGTTCCAGCTATGAAATCCTAATGCTGGCTGCTGCTTGTAATCTTGGTTCTTGAATCATTCCTGCTGCTTCTACAGCTAGGTTCTTATTCCTGTCTAGTGGTGCACTTAGGGCCAAATTGCTGTACATTTCTAGACCATGGGAGTTTTGCGGTTGACTTCAGCTAGATCATTATTTGATCCTTAGACCTTAATCTTGCTTTGCGTCTGGTTCTGTGTCCTTCACCCTAGCTGTGTTTCACTTGATCTCTAGCTCCAAATGTTGCTCTTGATCCTGTGCATTTAGTTTGGGAGGTTGCACCGCACATAGGGCTTTATCCTTGAATGTTAGTAATGTGCAATGTATTTGTGGACCAGGATGTTCAAGTGAAGGTCACACAAAGTTTCCACCTCTCTCTCTCTCTGGACCACCCTACGGATAATACTTTTAGCTGAGCAATGGCACAATACTTTGACTGTTCTGTGTGTGCCTGGGTATGCACAACACGTCCACGCTGGCACCAAACAAAAGAGCAACAACATTTCTTCCATTTTTTTTTTCTCTGCTTCAGAAGTGATTCAGTCTCTCAGCGTGCCCCTTACATATCAGGTTGCTTGCCCATTTTAATAGTAGCTCTGGCAGCACTTGCTAACTGTATGGAATGAAACTTCAAAACTAAATAGTGCTGTAAATACAATTAGAAACAATGCTGTGAAAAGAAAAGAAATGTTGTCATTCTGCAGCTTATTTATGGCTAGCTAATTTAAATGATTTTCAGAGCATTTACTTCAGATGCCTTCTTTCATTTCCCCACAGTTATATTTTAGTGTTCTCATTAATACTGACTTTTAGAAAGATACAATGTGTCTGAATTGAATAGTAATGTATAATTTAAGAGAAAATAAACTTTCATTTTACTATTGTGTATGGCAACAACAGAACAGTTTGTTTATTAGTGTCTAGTGCAAGTGCAGTAGAGCCAGCCAGTATCTTGAGTAGAAAAGTGGCATGTGAATTGCATAATATTTGCTTGCATTAAACATATCAAAGCAAAAGTTTCAATTGTGTATCCTTTTTATAAGTACAAAAGTCACCTTTGTGCATGCATATCAGGTTTGGTATGATCTTTAATGTTGCCAACCAATCTAAAATTATCCTGGCCTAAAAACATTTTTAATGGAGTCACCCAGGTCCCTGGATTTCAGATTATACTAATGTTTGTTTTTCTAATGCTACATTGAATGTCCAAATATATGCAATTTTGCTTGGTTGTTTTTTTTTTTTAACATTATTACAAAAGTTAAAAGGGTAACTTCCAGTAATGTCAACCCCAAGTATTCAAAAGTCATACATAAGTCAGGCCCCCAGAAATCATAAGATTGGCTGAAAAATTGAGTTTTTCAAACTCAAGAAAATGTTGAGTTCTTTTTATTTACCTTCTGTTTTAATTTTAAGCACTTAAGATTCAGCATTTTCAAGCTTTTCCCCTCTCCCAACTGTAAGGGCTAGAAACTTACTTATTTGTTAAATGAAAGTTGTGATTCTCACATGATCACTTGTCTCCAGAGTTGGGGCTTCTAAGAAAAGCACCAACTCTTGCGAGACTCTCAAAAAAACCATGAAAGTTGGCAAATCCTATTTCAATGGTACTTTACCTGAGGGACTGAACTTATAGGACCAGAGTGTCCCTGGCCATAGTGCTGTTGCTTCTTTCTCCAGACACCACAGACAAGGGCTAGAGATATTCACAGTCTCTATGCTGCTCCTGTTTTCCTATGGATGCACAAATTTCCCCAAAGTGGGGTATGGTCCTGCTCCCCTTCACACCCGCCTGCCTACTGAATTGGTCAGGTGCACTGGGGCAAGAAGCTTGCCTCCCTCATCTCCATTGGATTGGGGCAGTTTCACACTATCTCCTATGTAAAGCTCTCGTTCAGTGCTATTATCTTGTCCATAATAGGGGCCCAATTAAAAAAAAAAGAGAGAGAGACTGGAGTCTTGTGTATCCACTGGTAAGGTTTTGTATGGAAAAGATTGTTTTCTATACACAACAGCCAACATTACTTTATGTATCAGATTACTCTTATTTTAGATTAAGGAAAACAACAAAAAAGCATGGACTAGATCATGGGATGTTTTGGATGTCCTCAACTTTTACTGATTTCAGTGGAAATTGAGGGTGCTCAGTATATTGCAGGAACAGGCTCATGTGGCTGAATGCTGCCATCAGATACATAAATGCAGCTCCTTGTGTCCTCTGTTGAATTGTGCTTGATTATACTGTGCTGAATTTGGCCTCTTAATTTTAAGTCAAGGCCATGAATTCTGCCAGGTATACTTGCCAGCTTGGTTCTTGGGACCTAGCACATTCTGCTTACTATTCTTCCTGTCTTCCCTTGTCTCAACAATGTCAGATTACAGCAAGCACGTTGAAGTTTATAATATACGTATCTTGTCTCCTGTTATAAGTGAATGGTAAAGCATTTTGTTACAGAATTGTGTAGTGTGTTTCTGAATCTATTCTTTGTGTGTGTTGCAGTCATTTGAACACTTTGATGTGCCATGTTAATCAAAAGTGAGAAAGTATTTATGTCAAAGTGAAATTCTTTGAGGATGAAAAATATGTCATAAGTAGGTTAAGGAGACATTGTAAGTCTGAGATAACACCTTTGAACACAATGTATAGTAATATACAGTTTCTTACATCAAATCCATTAATTCCTTCAGTTGAAAAGACCACCATTTGGAAGGAATGATATTGGGAAGGAATTTGTTATAACTGCAGTGCAACAAGCATCAAAATCCTAGTGTAAATGTCAAAATGGACATATTTCCTTTACTCATCTTTAGACTTGGCTTGAAAAGTGGTTCCACAAATGACATTTCTACAGCTTTGGCTAAACCACAGATGCTTGGCAGTTGCAAAATTAAAATAGACACAGTAATGTACTGTATATTTTATTTAACAATGGCAATCAGCTTAGCTGCAGTTCCTCAGCACTAGTTAAAATGTGTGACCAGTCAAAAGGTAATAGTTTCAAATTCTTTATCTTCTATCTTTAGAGAAAAAGGACCAAATTTATCTCCTGTGATTTTCTGACTGAGTGGTTATACAAGTAAGTTAATTCTGTTTCTAAATATTAACTTTGTCCAATGATTCAGCAACATAAATTTATAAGTAGAATAACAACAATTGAGATGAATGTTGTTGTTTTCCTGTTAACTGTATTTTAAAAAATATATATGATATAATTATCAGCCAGAATCCAAAGAGGAAAGATGAGCCATTCACAGAATTCTTCTCCATCCCTTTTGTGAAGGACTGGCTAAAGGACCAGTAAGTATTATGCAATATTCAAACAGTATTTTTTTTCTTTTTTCTCATCTTCCCCCTAATTTCCCCCCTCCCCAAATAACAGAGCTTAAATGTGTTAAAATTGTCCCCCTTGAAGTGTCCTTCACCATTCTTGCATAACAAAGGGTCTTTGTGGTGCTTGTTAATTTGGTAGTTATAAGATATTTTGTGCCAGGATCATTTGCACAGAAAGTGTTGTGGGAGTGCTAAACATTTCATTATTCTAAAGTGCAGGGAATTTCAAATTGCCTGATGGTATTATGAAAATCCTTATACTAATGAACAAATAACCCTGGTTTTAAATATTGCTTGCTAATGCTATGATTAGGAACCTCTTTGAGGTTTAGAAATTTGTTCCTCCATACTGTGACCAGCTTGTTTAAAAATCCCTGTAGTAACACTTGGCATCGAGATGCATTTCTTCTGCATATTATTCATGATTTTGTATCTAAGAGATGACACTTTCTGTTTCTGGAGTAAAGTGTTAATTGTCTCCCTCTACAGCTTTCCTTATTACTCCTCCAATACAGGGCTGTATCATAGTTTTGGAGGAATCTTTTTCTTCTTGGTTGCATGATTTGTCCAGCAATGCAGCTGTTGCTTGAGAAAAGAATGGGGGAGTGGGGAGGGGAAATAACAGCCCACAATGAAGGAGTAAGAAAATTTTATGGCCCAGATTTTCAAGAGAATTCCCTTTTAAGCACCTTTAATGATGTGGCCAGATATGTTGCCAGTGGAAGCTTTTGGGTGCTGAGGACTTTTTTGAAAATCTGTCCATTTCATTAAGATGCCAAAATGGGAGCTGAGCTTTCTTGAAAATCTTGCTATAGGGTTCCACTTGGAAAAACCTAAAACTCTGAGTCACTGCCTCAGAGAGAGAATAGCTCCTTGATGTTCATAGGCCTTTGAAGAGAGCAGGGTGAATGAGAAGTGGACACTCAAGCCTGGTCTATACTACACTGTTAGGTTGATGTATGACATAATTACGTTGACGTAAGCTGCCTGTGAACACACTACGCCCTTGTCCCACCCATGTAAGTGCCGTACTACACCGACATCATAACTCCAGCAGGTGTAGAGCTTATGTCGATGTAGTTAGGAGGTGGTGTCTGTGTAGACACTGTTACTTACCTCAGCTGTTGAGTATCTTGTCAATTTCAGGGCTCCATGCTGGAGCCCTGAAATTGACAAGAAAACTGGGCAGCTAGAGCCTGGCTGCCCCGCTTCCGGAATGGAGGCAAGTAGCTCAGGAGGCTGCCCCCTGCCTTGCTCCTGGCGGGGAACAGGGAGGCGAGAAGCCCAGATGGCTATCCCTGCTTCCAGTTGGGAGGTAGGAGCCAAAAGCCTGGGGGGCAGCTAGGCTACCGGTGTGGAGCTGCGCAGAGCTGTGAACTCTGGCTCTCAGCCCCCCACACAGCCAGTGGGGGTGCTCCTGTTGAGGATGCACATCACCGACAGAAGGAGAGTAGTAGCTGTAAGTCGACCTAAGATAGGTCAACTTAAGTTTGTAGTGTAGACATGCCCTCAGACACCTAATACAGAAATAACAAGTTTCTTCACACTTCCCTGCCAATGTGGCTCAAACCTACCTTGGATGGACAACTTCTAGGGACTAATAAATTTCATTCTCCATACCCATTAGCTGCTTACTATCTCAACCAACAAGATTGCCATTTCAAGCGGCAATTTTGAGATTTGGATGCTTGCTTTAAACTGGAGTGAGACAGTCATACTAATTGCATAGAGGCTACTGAACAGCCATCAGATAGTATCATATTTCTGTTATAACTGACATGGGAGTTGGAATTTTTGAAGGTGATTAAGGTCTGGTCTACACTATAGAGTTAGGTCGACTCAAGGCAGCTTACGTTGACCTAACTCTGTAAGCGTCTACGCTAAAATGTCACTCCCACCAATGTAACTTGTTTGCTATGTTGACTTAATAGCTCCATCTCCACGAGAAGTGTAGTGCTCAGGTCGATGTAGTTAGATCAACGCAGTGTCAGTGTATACACTGTTTTACTTACGTCGACTTTAGTGGCCTCCAGGAGGTGCCCCACAGTGCCCCAACCTGACCGCTCTGATCACCATTTTTAACTCTGCTGCCCAGAGGCCAGGTGGACAGGTACACACATCTCCCCTTTAAAAGCCCTGTGAATTTTTGAAATTCCATTTCCTGTTTGCTTGGTGTGGAGAGCTCACCTAGCAAGTACCCAGCTGACCATGCTGGCTCCACGCTGCCTGGAGTACACAGGAGGTGGTGGATCGCCTGGGTCTGTAGGAAGAAGAGGCTATGCAGGCACAGCTCCAATCCAGCTGTAGAAACGTCATTATCTATGAGCAGATTGCTCAGGGCCTGGGGAAGAAGGGCTACAAGATGGACCACAGCAGTGCCGCGTGAAAGCCAATGTGCTGCCGCAAGCATACCAAAACGCAAGGGAGGTTAACAGTCGCTCTGGTGCGGAGTGCAGACATGCTGCTTTTATAAAGAGCTGCATGCCATCCTCAGGGGAGACCCCGCTACCACTTCCAAGAGCCCCATGGATACTTCATAGAACTGGAAGGGACCTCGAGAGGTCATCTAGTCCAGTCCCCTGCACTCAAAGCAGGACTAAGCTCTAGACCCCATCCCTGACACGTGTTTGTCTAACCTGCTTTTAAAAATCTCCAATGATGGAGACTCCACACCCTCCCTAGGCAATTTATTCCAGTGGTTAACCACCCTGACAGTTAGGAAATTTTTCCTAATGTCCACCCTAAACCTCCCTTGCTGCAATTTAAGCCCATTGCGACTTTAGGGGAGCTGGAGTCACAGGCCCCCAGAGTGAACAGTGAGGAGGAGGTGTTGGATGAGGAAGAGGAGGAGGAGGAGGAGTATGGGGGACAGGTGACTGGGGGATCCAGTGGCTCAGTGAGCCAGGACCTCTTTTTGACTCCAGAACAGTTGAGCCAATCCCTACAGTCCAGTATGGGCAAGCTTGATGCAGGGGAAGTAACCTCTGGTAAGTATGCAGTTTGCTTTGATATTGCAGGGACACGTGTTCATTTACTCTTTTTAAATCATGCTAGAAGAGGTAGTGAAATAACCAGTAGAGGTAGAGTTACTATCTGCTTCTCATTCCCCTATACAGTAAGACAGAGTGGGCCCTGCAGAACCTGTTTGTGCACCAGGATAGCCCATGAATCCTCCATAGAGATCTCAAGGAAACTTTCCTGAAGGTAGTCTGCAATTCTCTGACAAAAGTTTCTGGGGAGGGCTGCCTTATTTCATCCACTGTGGTAGGACACTTTCCCATGCCATTCAGCAATTACTTCAGCAGGCACCATTGCAGCACACAAGCTAGCAGCATATGGACACATGCAGCAGCTTTTCCCTTTTAGCCTCCATTACCCTCAGGAGTGAGATATCAGCTAAAATCACCACTGCCTGTGGAAAACAGTGCCAGTATTCAGTTCAATTGCCCTATTTGCATATACTCATGCCTGTGAGCGATTCTTCCCCCCCCTCCCCCCCGTTATTGTCCCAATTCACCCCCTTCTTCCCCGGGTCGCACTATGAATCCCAAGGAGGAGGGGCCTGGAGGGTCTCTACATCCACACCAGCAGAGTGTCCGATGAAGAGAGCTGTAGCTCACAAAAGCTTATGCTCTAATAAATTTGTTAGTCTCTAAGGTGCCACAAGTACTCCTTTTCTTTTTACGGATACAGACTAACACGGCTGCTACTCTGAAATCAGCCAGATAAGGAGGAGAAGGAAGAGCATGTAGGATGACATGTTCCAAGAGATCCTGCAAGCCTCTGGTGCTTTGGATACTGAGCATATGGCTTGGAGGATCACCCTTGCAGACAGAATGGACAGGGATAGAGCGGAGAGGAGAGGAGAAAAGCACAGGAAAAGGAGACAGACATGCAGCAAGAGATGTTAGTACTTCTCAAGGAGCAAATAGACATGCTGGAGACAGTCAGGCCAATGAGGGGAGGCAAATGCCACACCTGCTCGAGGCTTGCAGTTTGTGGGGCCAAGCCCCTCCTCCCTGCCCAAACTATGCCCAAGCTTATAAATCTTATTTTTGATATAATGTGTTTCTAAATTGGTCTGCCTAAATTTTGTCAGAATAAGAACCAAAAGCTGTGTCCAGTTTCACAAGTTTCGATGAATACATTTTAGCTTTAATTCTAGAGAGCTTGCCACAGACGAAGCTTCACAATTGTTTCCATCTGTAAGATGTACAGTAACAGCAAAAAGAAAAGGAGTACTTGCGGCACCTTAGAGACTAACAAATTTATTTGAGCATAAGCTTTTGTGACTACAGCTCATTTCATCGGACACTCTGCTGGTGTGGATGTAGAGACCCTCCAGGCCCCTCTTCCTTGGGATTCATAGTGCGGCCCGGGGAAGAAGGGGGTGAATAAATTTGTTAGTCTCTAAGGTGCCACAAGTACTCCTTTTTCTTTTTGCGAATGCAGACTAACACAGCTGCTACTCTGAAACCAGTAACAGCGAAGGAATCTGTAGGTAAATTCTTTGGGGCAGTTACCGTATCTCCAACTGGATTTTGTAAAGCACCAAGCGAACTGAGAAATATTTTATCATTATGTATTAAGACCTTGGTTACTAAAGCAGTTTTAAAAAATAAAGATGTTGTCCTGATGACTGTCTGGCTGAGGAACATTCCCTCAGTTATAACAAGCAAAAAACATTATTTTAAAAATGTAGAAGGTTCCCCTTAACAGATTGCTACAATTAAACCCTTGGACTCTTTCCATACATATGCAATAAGAGCAATGCAGTTACCTTTCGTTTGCATTTTCTCAGCAATATTTCCAGCTGAACTACCCTGAAACCCAAGCACAAGTAACCAAATTATATAAAATTCAGGGGTCATGTCATGTCATGAACCCATTGGCATTTTGATTTTTAGTAGAGATGCAATTAGGGTTATACCTTTTGATCATTTGTTTGTCGGGCTTTCCAGTGCTCTAAAGCAGATTAGATAAATGTGTGGGGGAAAAGCAATAAGATAAATCTATAATGTTGTTGTGCTGTGAAAAATTCTAATATGATGAGATTCTCGTGTAATATTAATTTAGAAATACTACAGCTTCATTCTAGTTTACCTTCCACATTGCCCGAGAATGAAAGGCAATAGCATGCAGTTCTCTGTTTGCAACTAAACCTGTGTAGTTTCCTCTGTCCTCTACCCAAGGTCAGCTCGTGCATAGGTTTCTGACTGGGGTTACAAGAGCTGTACAAAAAGAACAGGAGTACTTGTGGCACCTTAGAGACTAACCAATTTATTTGAGCATAAGCTTTCGTGAGCTGCAGCTCACTTCATCGGATGTAGCTCACGAAAGCTTATGCTCAAATAAATTGGTTAGTCTCTAAGGTGCCACAAGTCCTCCTTTTCTTTTTGCGAATACAGACTACCACGGCTGCTACTCTGAAAAGAGCTATACAGTTTCTTTGTGAATTAACAGTAATATGCAGAACATTGAAACTATCTGCATTTTTGCTTTTGTTAAAAAAAAATGTATATAGTAGTATCCACTCAATATTCCCTATTGGCATTGTTGGAACCTATCTGTGTGTACTGAAACAAATATAGAGATATGGGAGAAATAAATGATCATAGCCTTTATCATAGCTAAATATTTCAGTAAGATATACTGGTACATAAATGATTGCTATTGCAATCATTGCTAGTTGAATAATAAATTATTGCTAGTTGCTTTATGTAGAGCATATATATCTATCTGTGTTTGTATATACAGATTAGGTTTTTTCCCTTCTCCTCCTTTTAATATTCTAATTAGGCAAAGTCTGCTGGTCTCAGCTGCCTTTACAGTTGACTTCATTGTCAGTTCTCAGCTGGTCAATAGGGGTAATTTTGCATGGGTGGCTGACTTCTTTCTTTCCATAATATGCCCAGTTCCCACAGGTTTTGCTTCATGCACACTGCAATATTTCATTGCTCTGTCACTAAATCGGTCACGCTCTGCAACTTTCAGTATACATTTCATTTGGACTACATGTGTCTTTCTTATAGCTTGTGCTTTAATATGTTGATAGAATAAGCAACACCTTTACTAAGAAAAAGCAAACAAACAGTTCAATATGGACACTAGTCCAGCCACACAGTTCTGATTACAGGAATGTGGCAGGATTAATGTTGTTATAGGAAGCTTAATTTTTTTATTTCATGATTTCTTTTTTCACTTTAAACTGTGCAACATTAACATTGCATTGACATAGTATTTTTGCATTTAGTTTATATATAAAATAGTTACACTGTAATTTAAGTTTTTTGTGACTGAACATTCTCTTAGAATAATGAAATTTGATCTACAGTAGAGATTGTCAGAATTACTGTGGGGAAAATGGAAAAATATTAATAGTGTACTTTGGCTTCCTAACAGGTTATATCAAAGATTACTACTGCTAATCCTTCATGCTTACAGACTATAGGGTCTGATCCAAAGCACACTGAAGTCAATGGAAAGATTCCCACTGACTTCAATGGCTTTGGATAAGATTCATGTGCCTTTGATTGAAGAGTCTCTTTCCATCGAAGGCTGAAAACACCCCTGTGAAGTAGGGAAGTGTTATTAGCCTCATTTGTGTACAAATGAGCAAACTAAAGTGTAGAACTATGGGAACTTGCACAATGTCATACAACATATCTGTGGATCCAGTAATAGGGCTTAGGGCTCCTGACTCCCAGTCTCATGCTGTAACCACAAATTCACCATTAAAAACTCAGAGTTCTACATCAGAAGCAGACACAGTGTTGTAAGGGGAAAATCACTATTTCATAGTTTTCAGGTTGAAAAAACTGACCTAGGACAAAGGCACATGACACTATTTTTTATGTAATGACATAGGTATGCATACAGATAAATATAAAACCAGGGCATTTTAGCTCCCATCCACTCTAGACCTAGAGACACCTAGGGGGAACAACAGCTATAGCTGGAAGGAACTTGCATGGACCTGATTATGGAATCTGTTTCTAGATCTGTATGACTCCTTCCCCAGAGCATCCAATGCCACCATATGAGCTGAAGGCACACAGTGTAAATCAGGGCTATCCAGCCTCCCCATTCTCAGCAAGATTGAGAGGGACCTGTCACATTCCCTTTCTCCCCCTCTAATTGGGGAGCAACAGCTGCAGCTGAGAGGAGCCTTCATACCCTGACATCATTCACTCAGTTCTGAAAGTTGGTCTCTGGATTTTGTTTTTCCCCATTTGCTCTTTGATTACTGTTGGTTGGTGGTCTCCCTTCATCCTAACCCTCTCGTACCCTTGCTACCATTCAACTGCCCTGCCCCACTCTCTTGCCCATTGTGCTTCTCTCCCTCCACCTCTAGACTGCCTGACTTTCTAACATTTAGTCCCACACTCACTCCGCTTCCCTTCTCACCCCTAAGGCCACTTTGCTTATTCATTATATACCTGTCGTCCACCCAATGACTGTTTCTTGTCTTTTTATACTGTAAGCTGTTGTGGGCAAGTATTTTGTCTTCCTATATATCAGTACAATGCCTAGCATATTTTCTTTGCTACCACTGTATAAATAACAATAATAAAGTGGGGGAAATTCTTCCTCAGCTTGCCCCCTTTGGGAACAGCCAGACAAGTCTCTTCTATATCATGAATGAAACTACGTGCAGTAAGCATGCTATTTTGGCAAATACATTGGAATTGCAATAACTGCAGGGCTAAACTGTTAAGTTGTCAGACACTGTAGATGTCAAAAAATGCTCTAGAGATCTGGCCTAGATAAATGCCTGTGTTCTACATGTGTATATCTGTACTTCAGTGAATATCTAGAAAACCCCTGAATGAGTTAAGACTGAAATTTGCATTTTGATTCTTTCCCCTAAAAGATTTCCTACCTAAAATGCAAAGAAAGCAGAGAGTTATTTTAAAAAATGAAACACTCTCCTCCTTCAAGGCTTAGGAGCTTTGCACTTGACTGTGTTCAGACGGATACAAAAGCTCAGGTCAATGAATTCTTGAAAAAAGCAATATGTAAAAAAAGGGGATTGCAGTATTTGATCATTCCTGTCCTGGTTGTCAGCTATAGGAAGGAAAAACTGATAGACAGGAGAAGACTTAGTGAAGCTTTACTCCTGACAACTGTCTAAGGCTGCTGGTATTCTCCTTCTTCAGAAGGCCAAACATGATTGTTCCAACATTCAGAGTCTTTCAAAGGAGAAATACCCTTCATAAAATGGATGAGGAATGGGTTTTTAGCTTTTTATATTGTGAGGTATTTTTCAAATCATTTCTTCTCAATCTGGTGTTTTGGTGTTGCTCCAAAAGACAACTAATATTCTGTGTTTCTGCAAACTGTTGAATGAATGTATTGCAACCTGTTACAAAGAAACTGTCTTGCAAGGTCTCTGTGCCCATTCCACCAGGTCTGTGGAAGTGCCCAAGGGATATTTCACCAAGTCCCTGTGTAAATCCATTCCTCTAAAACCATAGAGTCTTCATGTAGTATTGAATGCATTATGTAGTTAGTGGTGTTGTCTGGATTTAAAAGTTAGTCACATAAATCAGTGCTGCAGTCTCCTTTGGATTAAGTCATCCTCTCTCTCCTTTTGGGATAAATAATACTTAATAAAATCCATTAACTGAGATTTCTGGAGACATTTCATTAAAAAATACTTTTTAATTTTCCACGCCTCTGCATTTCTGGATTCTGGGTAGGCACATTAGCAAAGCACCTACAAAGGGAGCTGCTGTTGCAGTATTTCCAGACTGACTGGCAGCAGGAAATACTAGAAATGTCATGAGAACATTTTTTTTTTTTTAAATATTTCAGAGTCTGGAGGTTTGTCTAGTTCAGATCAGCATCTGAACTTTTGAGTGCTTATAAACTTTTTAAGCAAAATTGTGTCTGTCCCAGATTCATTTATGTGTCTGTTAACCTTTTGTCAGTTCCTGTGACTTTTAGAGCATGTGCTTTCCAGTGCAAGGACTTTCTCTTTATATGTGTTTGTAGAGTGCTCAGCACACAATTTGGGGCTTTATGCACTATTATAATATAAATATTCAAGATTAAGAACCATAACAATCAATCTGATAACAATATATGTTGGTCTCCTTTATATAGCTATGGATACCGTGTTAAGTCACATAATCCTAGTTCAGGTCAAATTGTTTTTTAGTGTGGCAATCCCTAAAGCTTCAAGAGTGTAGCTATATGGAGGCAATAAGGCCCTTATCCAGAAATTGAATGTATATTGAAATTCCCCTGTATCTGCACACAGCGTCAATGGGAGTCTGCAGACAGCTGGGATTTCCTCCCAAGACCTTTTTCCACTCGGTGTCCCAAGCAATCAGTTTGACTCAGGATTTTGTCACTCAGGTATTTTTATTTGGCATACAGCAGTTACACTGAGTTGATCAGAGGTGGATAATAGGGCATACCACATCCAAAATCACACAGAAAACCTCTTCCTTTATATACGTTCCCAGATTTCCTTGCACTTACTGTACATTGCATTACACATTTCGGGATTGACTTGGTTACTTTGTAGGAACCAAGTCCTGTACAGCAGTCTCTGTCCATGCACTGTCCATCTACGACTTACTCTTTGCCTCATCTTATGTTCCATTGTAAATGGTTCCCTGGGTGTTCTGTCTCTTAGCTTACTGAGCCATTTACCTATTTTAGCACAATCAGTTAGTTTCCAGCCTACTGATCCATTTACATCCCTAATCCTGTCTCCCAAGAAATGAGACCTTACCCACGTCTAATTGCTCATGTCTAGCCAGGCCTACACACACATGCTGCAGTGTACACTGATTGTATGCAGGTAAGACTGGGGCCTAAATTTGGAGATTTTCAGTTGCCGTTAAGTAATATATTGGATTTGAGTGCAAAGAGCAATTAACAAATGTTGAATTATACGTGGTGAAAACTCTGCATGATAATACAAGCAAATAAAAGAGGAGAGAAAAATAAAATGACCGTTAGATTGTAAATAGCTCAAAGAAGGGACCAGATCTGATGTTTATACAGCAGAATGGGGCCTTAAACCTGATTGGGGCCTCTGCGCATTATAGTAATACAGATATTGGGTACCTATAGTATAGGTCAATGTGCTTACCAACGACCACACACATCCCACTATCCTGACATGAAGAAAAGGAGTACTTGTGGCACCTTAGAGACTAACGAATTTATTTGAGCATAAGCATTCGTGAGCTACAGCTCACTTCATCAGATGCAGACTAACACGGCTGCTACTCTGAAACCTATCCTGACATGGATGCTTTTCCCCCCACCCCTTTTTTAAGAACAGGACTGACATTATGAAAGCAAACTTCTGAGTTCAATATAGAAATCACAGATATAAAACTGGGAGCTTCGATAAGAACCCTTTGTAATATTTCATACACTTTTCTAACACAAATGTGCAGTATTTCTTCTGCATACTGAATTACATCTGCATAATGTTATGTAAATAATAGATATCTCATTATCGGGATCCTTACAAGCCTGATTCCTTAGAAAGCAAAGCACATCCTTCCTGACATTAAAGATTCTTCTGGTCAATTCCTGCTTTATTTTGGTAAAATTTGGTAAAATGTGAAAAACTGTGATAATAACCAACACGTTATTCAGAAAGATTATTATATTGTAGCCATTTTTAATGTAAAACATATTCTACATTGTGTATTAAGAATTGGCTTTTAAGACTCTACATGATTTGAAGCTCTTTTATTTTGAAATAAACAGAATACATTTACCGTACATTTGGTTATCATTCAAATCTTCTTGGAGTGTTACAGCTGTCTTCTGCCACAAATGACATATTCCCTCTTCCCCGATTCACTGTTGATGGGTGGCTGCCTCTGCTCATATTCTATTTTTATTTGACCTGAAGCCAATTGCATATATTCCAGTGGACAGAAATGGACCTGGCATGACTTTCATTCCTGTTCCTTCAAGCTAGTCTGCTGAAATGATTGATATTTCCTAGTGACTGCCACACTGAAGATTAAGTCCTTTCCATTTTGCTTGATTTACACTGGCTTTCTCAGATTTGGTCTTGGATGGCAAACCAGATAAATTCCCATTATTTAATAACAAAAGCAGTGGAGTGGCTAGAGGTACTGTTGCAAGACTACACTCTGCTTTTTGGAGATGCCATTCTGATGCAAAGGAGTCTAATGTTCCATTACCAGTGAAAGCTCATTGTTTTTCTGTATACCTGCTGTATTTTAAAATGTATAGGTTGGTATCCTCATTTGCATTGTTTAAAATAGAGACCTTTTCAAAAAGATAAATCTTAGAACAACAGGCAGGAGTCCATCAGCAAAAACAGCACAGTCTCTAAATTCATAGATGAACACATTACAAAAGAGAGCGACAAGGTGGGTGAGGTAATATCTTTTATGGGTCCAACTTCTGTTGGTGAGAGAGACCTGCTTTCGAGTTTACACAGAGCTCTTCTTCAGGTCTGGGAAATGTATTCAGTGTCACAGCTGACTACAAGGTGGAACAGACTGTTTAGCATAAGTAGTTAACACATATTTCAAGGGACCATTCAAGGTGAAGTGGCCTGTTAACACCTCTGCAGTCATGGGGGGGAGGAAGGGGCAGGGAAGCTGGGGGGAGGGGAACGGTGTTAGTGGATTATACATTGTTGTAATAAACCATAAACCAAGTGTTGCTATTCAATCCATGATTTTTAGTGTCCAGCAAAGTTACAAATTTAAGCTCCCAGGCTCATCTTTTGAAGGTGTTGTGCAGGTTTCCTTTGAGGATGAGGACTGAGAGGTCAAAGTGTTTACCAACAGATGATATGGTGTTTCTGTCTTCTATCATTTTAATCTGAGAGTGTAATGATTGTCTGGTTTCACCCACATAGTTTTTATTTGGGCAGTTAGTGCACTGGATGAGGTACATGACATGCCATGATAGGCATGGGTAGGACCCATGCATCTTGAAAGCTATGTTGAGGGCGGTGTTGATAATGGTAGCAGTGGAGGTTTGTCTGAAGGTTTTGCGTCTGTTCTGGCAGAGTGCCATGTTCCGGAAGAGTGCCATGGCCAGATTCTGCCTGGATTCCCTTGTTTGTGTATTTTGGGAAGTATGTAGACGCTCCCTGGGGTGGGTTCGTGGGGAATGAGATTGTAGAGTTTCTCTTGGAGTTGTTTTGGAAGGATTTGATGATATCCTTAAATTCCTAGTTAAATTGTGGTGTGGTGTCTTCTTTGAGTTCTTTATAATAGATGGTGTTGGAGAGTTGTTGGTTGGCCTCATTAACATAGTCATGGCTGAGGACTACGATGGCGCCTCTTTTGTCTGTTGGTTTCATTACTATCTAGTGGTTGGATTTCAGGGGCTGTATAGCTGTCCTCTCAGCAGTGACGAGATTGTGGAGAATCTGATGTTTGTTAAGGATTTCACAGTCAATTTTTTTCCAGAAAGCAATCAATGTAATGATCAAGAGCATGGTTTCATCTGCTATGGAGTGTCCATTCAGATGGTTCGTTTTTCTTATGACTGGTGAGGACTGAAATTGTGGGCGGTGTCATCAACTCAAAAGCTTGTCTCTTCCTGCTATTGTCTGCATTTCTCATGTCCCAGACACAGATTGAGATTTTCTTTCATATAAAATAAATGAAGGCAAAAATCTCAGTCAACAGGATGTTGAGCACAATTTGTTCCTGTGTACACTGACTGTAGAGTTGAGGTCAGCTTTGTATTAGTTAATAATTAAGGTCATGCATGGACCGCACATATCATAGGCTGGGGAAGTCTATGCCAGGCTATGCTGGGGGCCACGTGCTGCTCACCTAGCGCTCTGGGGCTAGGAGCACTCGGGCTTCAGTGGGGGAAGGAGGGCGGGAGGGACAGGTCCTCAGGCAGAAGGGGCAGGCCAGGCTGGGGGTTAGTCTCCATGAGCCCATAGTTCACCCACCACCCGTGAGGCCATGTTCTAGCTCGATGTACTTCTCCAGTGAAGTATTCTCCAGAAAAGACAAGCCCTAAGACAAAGGTCTCAAAAGGCAAAGAAAACTTACTACGGTAGGGACGAATATAAATGAAACTAAGCAAAGGAAAATGGAGCTGAATATATGGAAAAACCTCCTAATATGAGATCTATTATGTTGTAGAATAGTCTTCCAAAGGACATGGTGGAAGAACCAGTCTTTTGGTCAATTAAAGTTGGACTAGACAAAGCATTTGGGGACAGACTGTAAGGAACAAACCCGCACTGGAAAGAGTATTGCCTTATCGGTTACTTCCATCTCTTATTTCTGTAAAAAAGAAACAACAGGATTCTGTTATAAGGACTGATTTGGGCAAACACTTGTTTGATTATGTCCAAATGATCACCTGCATCATCCAGATTCATAAAACTTTGAACTTCTCAAATCAAACTTGTGCACAGAAGCTCAAACTGTGACTCTTTTTTTTTTTTTTTTTTAGGACAGAGCAAGTTCTACTAGGTATTCTAGTGTCATGGGAAGTCAGCTGTTTATAATGGGCACTCTTATGAGTTGTAACATTTATCTGCAGCCCAGTGACTTTTTTCTTTATTTATTTTTTTAAAGTGTGAGGTGTGACATTTTCTTACCTTTGGAAAAAAAATCAAAGAAAACCAAATAAATTACTTTCAGTCTGATCCTTTCAACTGGCTGCTTGTTGATCAGTATAAATGAGAGCTAAACACATCAACAAGCATGGTGAAATGGCTTTTGTAAAGCTGAATTCACTGAAACCTAATTACACTGTAAAGTGATTCTCATTAGGACTGGTAGCAGAATTTACTGTAAATGCTTTCAAATCACCATCAATTTATGCTGAAAATTAATAGTTGAGTTCTTTTCCTTTGTATTCCTCTGGCCCCTTACAATGCCAGGTTTGTCTGACTATTTCAAAGGTAAAATTGTCACATTTGTTTTATGACCTTGTTAAGACATGTCTCTGCGACTTCTTGTACATGGTTATGGTAACAGTAATCCTTTCAGAACAAAACAATTCAGTCTAAAAAGAACATAGAATGTAATTCAAATGGTTTTATGGAATAAAATGTATTTGAGTGGCATGTCTACACTGCATATAAAGATCCTCTGTGAGTTGTACACTCCATTACTGCAGCCATGCCCTTCAGTGTTTATAAATAGTAAAAAATAACCAAATAATAAAAATGCAGGAATAAAAACACTTGAAGGAAATTCAGAACAATAGTGTCCTTGATATATTATTGACATTATGGTGTTTGTGGAGAAGAAACAATTTGTATAATACTGTATCTGTATTAGTGTTTTAAAAGGGCACATTATTTAAGTAATACTTTTTTATTTTGGAGTATTAAGAAATTGTATCTTAGAGATACAGAACAATCTTTCTCTTTTGGGGGTGATATATTGTAAAGGAGGAAGAAAAATTTTTAAAGGCTGAACAATTTTTATTTTTTTTTTCTTTTAGTCCTAGACCACCAATTCCACTGTCTCTCCTATTATCGGAAGAAGAAGCATGCAAAATAATTCAATCATTCTGGAGAGGTTATCGGGTAAGAGTCAGCTATAATTATTTTGTATGATGCTGGATATGTGTGACTGTGACGGCCCTGGGGAAAACCCTTACATAAATTTTAAGTAGCAGAGACTATAAATAACTTTGAGACTGCTATGGTTCACTGGCATTGGATATGCTTATATGTAAGTTGTCTAGTGACTCAGATCTTTTCACAGGAGTTAATGCAATGCACTCTGCTTTGTTTTCTTCACAAAGAAGTTTACTAAGGCTGTCAAGCGATTAAAAAAATTAATCGCACAATTAATCGCACTGTTCAACAACAACAATAGAAAACCATTTATTTAAATATTTTTGGATGTTTTCTACATTTTTAAATATTTTGATTTCAGTTACAACACAATACAAAGTGTACAGTGCTCACTTTATATTTATTTTTATTACAAATATTTGTATTGTAAAAAACAAAAGAAATAGTATTTTTCAATTCACCTCATACAAGTACTGTAGTGCAATCTCTTTATCATGAAAGTTGAACTTACAAATGTAGAATTATGGACAAACAAATAACTGCATTCAAAAATATACAATGTAAAACTTTAGAGCCTAGAAAGTCCACTCAGTCCTATTTCTTGTACAGCCAATCGCTCAGACAAACAAGTTTGTTTACATTTGCAGGAGATAATGCTGATGGCGGGTTTGCTAGATAATAATCCAAAGCAGTGCGGGCCGACGCATGTTCATTTTCATCATCTGAGTCAGAAGATTGATTTTCCTTTTTGGTGGTTTGGGTTCTGTAGTTTCCACATCAGAGTGTTGCACTTTTAAGACTTCCGAAAGCATGCTCCACACTTTGTCCCTCTCAGATTTTGGACAGCACTTCAGATTCTTAAACCTTGGGTCGAGTGCTGTAGCGATCTTTAGAAATTTCACAGTGGTACCTTCTTTGCATTTTGTCAAATCTGCAGTGAAAGTGTTCTTAAAATGAACAACATGTGGTGGGTCATCGTCTGAGACTGCTATAACGTGAAATATATGGCAGAATGCGAGTAAAACAGCAGAAAACATACAATTCTCCCCCAAGTTGTTCAGTCATAAATTTAATTAATGCATTATTTTTTGAACGGGCGTCGTCAGCATGAAAGCATGTCCTCAGGAATGGTGGCCAAAGCATGAAGAAGCATACGAATGTTTAGCATATCTGGCATTTAAATACTTTGCAATGCCAGCTACAAAAAGTGGCATGTGAATGCCTGTTCTCACTTTCAGGTGACATTGTAAATAAGAAGCAAACAGCATTATCTCCCGTAAATGTAAACACACTTATTTCTCTTAGTGATTGGCTGAACAAGAAGTAGGACTGAGTGGACTTGTAGGCGCTAAAGTTTAACATTGTTTTTTTTTAATGCAGTTAAGTAACAAAAAAATCTACATTTGTAAGTTGCACTTTCACGATAAAGAGAGTATACTACAGTACTTGTATGAGGTGAATTGAAAAATACTATTTCTTTTGTTTATCGCTTTTACAGTGCAAATATTTGTAATAAAAATAATATAAAGTGAGCACTGTACACTTTGTATTCTGCGTTGTAATTGAAATCAATGTATTTGAAAATGTGGAAACATATCCAAAAATATTTAATACATCTCAATTGGTATTCTACTGTTTAACAGTGCGATTAAAACTGCGATTATTTTTTTAAATTGTGATTAATTTTTTTGAGTTAATTGTGTGAGTTAACTGCGATTAATCCACAGCTCTAAAGTTTACAGAAAATTTTATTTTAGAAATATTGTCTTCCCTTGGGAGCCCTCCAAGTTTTATTTTAGCCTTTAACTAGTAGGTGTGGGATAAAATTTCCAAATTCTATGTGTGGGTGTGGAGGTGGACATGAGAGAGATTGAGGGGGAAAGTAAGGGGGAAAAAAAGTGTAGTATAAAGAGTGGGAGAGAGAAATGAGATATGGAAGGAGACAGAATATATTTAGGAAAGGTAGAGGGCACAATGTAAGGAAAGAGAGAAAGAGAACAGGAAAAAGTGGAAACAGACATTGAAGACAACTTAGGAAAAGATATACCATGATCTCTTATAGGAAACAAACACAGAGCAAAGCCAGGAAGGGCAAAAGAAAGTAAAACCAATAAGGGGTGTAGTAAGTAGTATTGGGTGAATTTCTTATTTGACAGTTTTCAACAGAGTTTGCTCTATAGTTGGCTTACATATGATTTGTTGAATAATAGAAGATGAATATTTTTCTGTAATTCACCAGCTCTACTAGTAAATTTTTATGTATATAAAATGTATTAAATAGAAAGTTGATTGACAGTGTTACAGTTAAATACACCAAACAGTGAATAGTACATAACTGGTTTATTCCTTTAAATTGAAGAGAGCATAGGTTTGGGAGGAGGGGCATGACTTGTGAGGAGTAGTGCTACACTATCCTGGCTAGTTAGACTCTTAATTAACATACCAATTTTTCAAAGCCATTGCTCTTTAAGTGCTTTAGAAAGAAGGTTAAATAACATGATCTCCATTTCATGATGGGAAAAAAATGAGGCAGAGAGAATATATATGCAGAATATTTAATTGTGTTTATAGGCAGGACTGGTAGCATGCCCAATACTTCCCATTTTAAGAATCGGTTTTTCAATGGCTACTGACTTTGCTAAACTTTTACCATTTGGGCTAAAATCTTCCGAACAGTTTGGCCATTTCCAAGATCAAGGCTAGGGAAAAATACATTGTTTTGCCAATGTTAAAAATTCTTTGAACCTTTTCTTTGAAAAACTAGCATGTCCATGCTTTAAAGCAGCATTTGAAATTTGGCAGAGTGGAGGCCTGTGTATCAAAAATGTGCTCTTTGCTGTCCTCATAAAAGTCTGCCCAAATATGGCCAAGCCAAATTTAGTCTTTGAAAAATCATAATTTGCACATGATCAGTAGAGACTCTGTAGATTTTAGCATCTGATGTCCCTGAAGATTCTGTCTGCACAGGGCATGTACCAGCCCTGAACTGAGCAGCACCTGGAATTGCATCTCTGCAGGCTGTGTCAGGTCTGGGTCCAGGCACCTGACCTGAGACAGGGAGCCTGTCTCTCCTGTGCTCTGAATGACCCCTGTGCTGGGCCCAGTTAGCGTGAAGGAGGAAGCTGCCTGATTCAAAAGCTGAGGGGACAAGAGCTAGACCTACAGTGGGGCCTGGGAGGGAGTGGACTAGGGCAAGGAGCCTGGAGTGAAGGGAGATATGGAAACTGGGACTGGGAGTTGGGGTAGGTGAGACTGAGACTGGCTGGTCCAGGAGATTGGGACTGGGAGTCAGTTGGCTTGGGGAATGTGCTGGACAGTGGGGTGGCTGTAGGCTATGATGCAGGAGAGAGAGATGGATCAGATGAGGAGCCAGAAGGGGATGGCAGAAACGTACATGAGCTGGGCAAGGAGCTTGGAGAGAGTCTGGGAAAGAACTACAAGCCATTACCCTCTGATCCCACTGAGAATTACCAAAAGAAACTACAGCATTTGCTCAAGAAACTCCCTGAAAAAGCACAAGATCAAATCCGCACAGACACACCCCTGGAACCCTGACCTGGGATATTCTATCTACTACCCAAGATCCATAAACCTGGAAATCCTGGGCTTCCCATCATCTCAGGCATTGGCACCCTGACAGCAGGATTGTCTGGCTATGTAGACTCCCTCCTCAGGCCCTACGCTACCAGCACTCCCAGCTACCTTCGAGACACCACTGACTTCCTGAGGAAACTACAATCCATCGGTGATCTTCCTAATAACACCATCCGGAACACTATGGATGTAGAAGCCCTCTACACCAACATTCCACACAAAGATGGACTACAAGCCGTCAAGAACACTATCCCCGATAATGTCACGGCTAACCTGGTGGCTGAACTTTGTGACTTTGTCCTTACCCATAACTATTTCACATTTGGGGACAATGTATACCTTCAGATCAGCGGCACTGCTATGGGTACCCGCATGGCCCCACAGTATGCCAACATTTTTATGGCTGACTTAGAACAACGCTTCCTCAGCTCTCGTCCCCTAAAGCCCCTACTCTACTTGCGCTATATTGATGACATCTTCATCATCTGTACCCATGGAAAAGAAGCCCTTGAGGAACTCCACCATGATTTCAACAGTTTCCATCCCACCATCAACCTCAGCCTGGTCCAGTCCACACAAGAGATCCACTTCCTGGACACTACAGTGCTAATAAACGATGGTCACATAAACACCACCCTATACCAGAAACCTACGGACCGCTATTCCTACCTACATGCCTCCAGCTTTCACCCTGACCACACCACACGATCCATCGTCTACAACCAAGCTCGGCGATACAACCGCATTTGCTCCAACCCCTCAGACAGAGACAAACACCTACAAGATCTCTATCAAGCTTTCTTACAACTACAATACCCACCTGCAGAAGTAAAGAAACAGATTGATAGAGCCAGAAGAGTTCCCAGAAGTTACCTACTACAGGACAGGCCTAACAAAGAAAATAACAGAACGCCACTAGCCGTCACCTTCAGCCCCCAACTAAAACCTCTCCAACGCATTAAGGATCTACAACCTATCCTGAAGGATGACCCAACACTCTCACAAATCCTGGGAGACAAGCCAGTCCTTGCCTACAGATAGCCCCCCAACCTGAAGCAAATATTCACCAGCAACCACACACCACACAACAGAACCACTAACCCAGGAACCTATCCTTGCAACAAAGCCCGTTGCCAACTGTGTCCACATATCTGTTCAGGGGACACCATCACAGGGCCTAATAACATCAGCCACACTATCAGAGGCTTGTTCACCTGCACATCCACCAATGTGATATATGCCATCATGTGCCAGCAATGCCCCTCTGCCATGTACATTGGTCAAACTGGACAGTCTCTACGTAAAAGAATAAATGGACACAAATCAGATGTCAAGAATTATAACATTCATAAACCAGTCGGAGAACACTTCAATCTCTCTGGTCACGCGGTTACAGACATGGAAGTTGCAATTCTTCAACAAAAAACTTCAAATCCAGACTCCAGCGAGAAACTGTTGAATTGGAATTCATTTGCAAATTGGATACAATTAAATTAGGCTTGAATAGAGACTGGGAGTGGATGGGTCATTATGCAAGGTAACCTATTTCCCCTTGTTTTTTCCTAACCCCCCCCAGACGTTCTTGTTAAACCCTGGATTTGTGCTGGAAATAGCCCACCTTGATTATCATACACATTGTAAGGAGAGTGGTCACTTTAGATAAGCTATTACCAGCCGGAGAGTGGGTTTGTGTTTGGGGGTGGGTAAGAACCTGGATTTGTGCTGGAAATGGCCGAACTTGATTATCATACACATTGTAAGGAGAGTGATCACTTTAGCTAAGCTATTGCCAGCAGGAGAGTGGGGTGGGGGGAGGTATTTTTTCATGCTTTGTGTGTATATAAAAAGATCTTCTACGCTTTCCACAGTATGCATCCGATGAAGTGAGCTGTAGCTCACGAAAGCTTATGCTCAAATAAATTGGCTAGTCTCTAAGGTGCCACAAGTACTCCTTTTCTTTTTGGGAAAGAACTGTGAATGTCTGGGCAATGAAGCTGGGCTTGGGAGTCTGGGGGAGAGTGAGATGTGGATGGGGAGTCCAGAGGGATCAGACTAGGACTTGCTGGACATGGAAAATGGAGTGAGAAGCCTGAAGAGTGGAAAATGGGACTAGCTGGGTGAGGAGAATAGAACTGGCATAAGGATCCAGAGGTGAGAAAATGGTAGGAGTGAGACAGACACATGTTGGAAGGAATGGGGCAGACTAGGCCATACTTAAGGGGGAATGGGCAGAAGAGTCCATGCCTACTAGAGCATTCTTCTCTCCAGAGCCTGGAATGGAGCCCATGCTTTCTGAGTCTCACCATTTGTCTATTATCAATAAGTATTTGTGAAATAGATTGGCAAAATGTCCCATCTCCCTCTATTGCTGGTCCCTACTGAGGATGACAATCTGCTATCACTAACTCCATTAGCTCAAGTAGCAGAGGTCAATATGAAGGATCTAAAGACTCCAACCTTGCTAATGACCCAGGTGGATGTCAGTATAATGTTATATGATGGAATTTCTGTTTTTTCAATTTGTTTTTTAAAAAACCTAGGAAATCACACAAAAAAAATTTTTTTAAAAGGTTGTTGTTAAGGTTGTAAAATCAAGCACTCAAAAGTTAGGAAATGCCAGAATTAATGTTGTCTGTGCAACCTTAGTTCAACCGTTTTGTACATATGTATTACGTTACAATCTTTAATTGCATACTATTTTTTCTACAGGACCCCTGCCTCATTCATTGCCAAAACACGTTATAATTCCCACTGACTTCAATGATGGCAGGCAAAACTCCCATTGACTTCAGTGGGGCTAGTCTGTCACCACGAGTTTTGATGCCCTTTCAGTAGCTCAAAAATTTCCTCCGGACTAACTACCAAGATTGGTTCATGGATCAGCAAAAAAGGCCTCATACTCATGGCACGATCAGTGGCCTCTTCCACCTGCACACTATGCTAGACCCAAAGTAAAGCACCTCAGCCAGGCAGGATAGGGAAGAGACCTCTAATGACTCTGGAATCCAGATGTCCTGTTATGCCATTTGTAGTTTCATCAATGCATCACAGGTTCAGCCCACTTTGATCAAAAGAATTAACATAAATGTTAGCAAATATGTAAATTAATCTGTAGAATTTTCCAAATATTTTGGATAGTGCTTCATAGGTCACTCCAGTTTACATCCAGCATTCCTCCTGACAGCTATTCCATGTGATAATGTACTTTAAGGAAGTGATACTGAAGTTTCTTTATTTAAATTTAAAAATAAAATGAGGGATGAGAAAGCAATATAACCATGACATAACACATTATTTTATTTATCATGAGTGAGGGGTTTTTTTGGAATGTGTGAATAACCTCCAGACTTTGAACCTACTTTGCTTCACTGCACAGGGAGTTAGACTTCTGTTTCTGTAAAAATAGCGTGTTTTCTAAATAACAATGAATATAGAAACTCTCTGTGCTGCTTATAAACAGACTTCAGTATGTGAAGAATCTTGTATGAATATGAGCATGGGAGCATGCTCTGACTATTTATTCTTGATTAATAGAGTCCTGTGATGTTTTATGCTGTGTGTTTATTTGTTTTCCCTGATTTTCTTTTTTAACCTATCTGACTTTGATTCCCACAGTAACATTAATTAGCACTGACAATACCACTGCAGGCATCCTCACAGTAAAATATTGCAAAGCCAATTATTATCCAATAACATTTGTATGTTGGATTAACACTACAAAGTTGCTCAGATACCTTGTGTTTGGGGGCAAAGGTTCTGAAAGGCAATGTCTTTGCCCTCTACATTAACATTTAATTTAAAAGAGTATTGTTTGTAGACTTAAATCTGTTAGAAAAGAAAAGCAGAGTCCTAAAGAACAGTCAATTGCAATGATTAACTATCAAACTGTGAAATATTTTTGTTTGTTTGTTGAGTGCAGGGGGCAGAGTTTTGTTTAAGAGTTATAAGCTGAAATTAAAGAGACAAGATGGGTTATGTAATATCTTTTATGGGTCGAACTTTTCTGTTGGTGAGGGAGACAAGCTTCCAAGCTAACACAGAGCGAGCTGTTAATAACAAGCTATAATACAGTAAATCTAGGGTGATGTATTTTTATGTATGCTGGTAAATAAAGAGAATGTTAAACTTAAATGAGAATCACTCATCCTCTACAAGGAAAATGGATACAAAATATCATGGGAGATGGTTAATCTAAAATTTCAAAAGGCAGGAACTTTTAAAACTAGTTGATATATAAGTCAGCATTGATTTAGACTGTACATAACAGTTTCTTTGTAAAGGCTTCCTCCCACCCCAGGATATTTTTAGAACATTGTTTGGAAAACTCATTTTTTATTTCAACAAGATACAAAAAGGTTTTATCAAGTAGTGGTTTTAAACTTTTCATATAGACATTGTTCACTGAACTTAATTATATAATTCATACAATCTGTAATTCTAAAACACCCTATTATTACACTGCACACCTTCTGGTAATATTGACTATAAATACAAAGGTGTGCCCTAATAGATCATACAGTGCACTGTGAAAAAGGAAGGTCATTACTTCCACTGGACTTCTCAATTTACATTTTCAAGGACATGAAATCACACACCACACACATTGAAGCGTAGAGGGGAAAATATTCTGGACACACTGTTTGATTTCTCAAGAAGTAAATAACTAAGAAATTTAATAAAATAAAAGATAGCTTGTGTGTAACAATAACATTCCAGAATGTGAGGATATAAATTTGAATCCTTGTATTTCTTTATTTTTGAAGCTACATCATCTCAGATGGAAGAAACCACAGCAAGCCCTGTTATATTGTTTAAAAATTTTCCTCACACAGATGTTTTGTGTACCTCTTCAACTGTTCTTCAGGACACTCATTGTCAAACATACTGAGGCATATATCGATTTAGAGGGTGAAATGACCTCATTTGTAAAATTAACTGAGCTTTTCAAATCTATTCATGATGCTTCCCTTGTTTTTATCACCCATGCCTGAGTGAATATACACAATGTGAAAAACTCAGACAGATCAACAGCAACGTGTCATCCGATTAAAAAAAAGTCTTTGCACCAAAAGCTGCAGAGCAGAATTTTAACATTGAAGCACAGGCTAGCAATAAGAGATAAGGAACCAGTGTGTTCAGCTCCACCTTGAGCCAATTTCAGAAGAATGCGGTTGTTATATTGGAAGTTGTTAATGGCTTCCATCAAGTGAGTCTTTGATCCAAAGACACTCTCAGTTCTGGTTGTTATAAACACCCTGCTTTCAGGCTAAATGGAAGGTGAAGCTGTGTGCCGTGAGTGGGAAGCAAAAGAAGCTACTACCCAAGGCAAAGGGCTGTCTGGTGAGACCTCAGCAAAAACTAATCCAGGTAGATTTAAAGGGGTTTTCCTGACTGACAGTCAGGGGCTAAGTATTGGATTTGCAGGCTGGGGAGTCAAAGGGAGAAAAAGCCAGAAGAAAGTGAAAGAAGCAGTTGTGAGCATGATCCTGAGGGGAAGCAGAGAGACAGAGCTTCTTGGGCACAGAAATCACTGGATAGGTAGGTTTGGGCATTTCTAAGGAAAGAAACTTTCTGGGGTTGGTTGTTGCTACGCTGTTCAGGGAAACAAGACTTTGTGCATTCTTTGTAAATAAACAGGATTGCACTAAAGAAAGTACCTGATTCATATCATCAGTTTCTCCTCCTAACAGAAAAAACCCTGCAAGTCCCCAAATATTGGCTAACCACTCAGGCTAAAGGGACAACATTATTATCATTTATCTGTACTTGGTGCTTTACACACATGTAAAGATAAAATCTCACCCCCTTCCATGAAGAGGGCAAAAATGTTTCATGATTTTGAGGTTGTATCTAGGAGAGAAGCAGGAACACCCAAGGTCTATGGTAGCTCTGGCACAAGAATTCTTTCCTTTACCTTCAACATTCATCTTCCCTTAGTGAACTTATGCAAACCCATCATGTTCCAAAGGAGCATCCTGAGATATGTTGAAAAAAGTTGCTTGGCAAATGTCAATTTCACTTACTTTAGTTGAGAGAATTTAATTCCTTTCTTTCCATTTTAATTTCTGTAAAATTTGGTCTTATCTGAGGCTTAAATACATTGGCTTAAATCATCCTCTCCTGAACTAAAACCGTGTGTGGATTCCTTCCTGGGGATAGTCTCTCTCTCTCCCCCTTTCCCCTTCTTTCACACACACACATACATGAGCACATGCACTCTCGTGCCATAAGGCAGATATCAGAGTAACAGTCTTATTCTGTGTTAGTCTGTATTCGCAAAAAGAAAAGGAGTACTTGTGGCACCTTAGAGACTAACCAATTTATTTGAGCATAAGCTTTCGTGAGCTACAGCTCAGGTATTCCTCCCTATGAACAATCCTGTGGGACCTGTCCCCAACCCCAGGATCACCTCCACTGAGCCCCTTTGCCATCACACAGGTTCTTGCCCCACTAGCTTCCCCCATTTCCATGCACCTTAGTTATCTATGTTGCCCCTCATTTGAGTCTGAACCTGAAAGTTGCTGAGTGCCTCCTGTGATGCTGTATGGAATATGGGTGACCACTGATTTTATTAATACCAATATTATAAAATTGGAATGAATCATAGCAGATATGCCATGTGAGCTATCTGCAAAAATATCACAATTTGCCAAGTATGATGATCTTGTTTATATGTTTGCATCACCTTTGTATTATGAGTTATAGATATGTAGGGTATATCTGTATTTCAAACTTGTGCTGTGAATCTGGGTCACATCCCCAGACAGATTGGCATCAGCACTGCCTAGCCTCTTTGATGGCCCTACATGGGTCATCAACTGTACAATGAACACATTGAAAGGAGCCAGGGAAGACACCTTATTAGTCAGCAAGGCATCTGGTATGGCTATGGACAGAGCATGCTGCTAAAATGCACGCAGCGTAGCCACTGTTTGTCAGCAGGAGAGAGCTCTCCTGCCAACAAAAAACATCCCCAATGAGTGGCGTTAGTGTTGTTGGCAGGAGAACGCCAAGACCAGCGCTTGTTGTCGACAAAACTTTTGTCTTCGGGGTGTGTGTGTGTGTTTTTAACACCTCAATGACAAAAGTTTTGTCTTTCACATGCCAGTATAGACAAAGCCTAAAGCTTCCATGTCATATTCTGTTATCAGCTTTGGTTTGGAACAAAGGAAGCACAGGCCGCATAGCAAAAGACTATAAAAGGCAGCTGGATCCTCTCCATTTTGTCTTCAGTCTTCTTGCCTCTGGAGGAACTTTTCTGCAAATGAAGCTCTGAACAAAGGACTCAATGACTCATCGAAGCTGTGGATGTGTTCCAGAGGGACTTTCAAGCCAGCAAACTCACCAGTACTGCTAAGAACCTGATATATGGACTTTGAAGTCTTTGTGTGAATGTAACTGCTTTATTATTTAACAACTCTCTCCTTGTTCTTCCTTTTTTTCTTTATAATAAACCTTTCGTTTTAGACACTAAAGGATTGGCTGGAAGCGTGCTATTTTGGGTAAGATCCAGCCTAATATTGACCTGGCAATGCGGCTGGCCCTTTGCGGTTGAGAAGAACATTTTGTATTGTGAGCAGAGTTCTAAAATAACTTCTTACTGTACTGGACCTAGGTGCTGATTGGGAGCCAGAGAACTGGAATGCAACTGGCTGTGTGATTTTTTTCTTTTCTTTTCTTTTCTTTTTTTCTTTTTTCTTTTTTTTTTTGCTGCTTGATAAGCAGTGTGGGGATCAGAAGCACAGTTTGTGACTTGTTGGGAGTTTAACTTCAGTGTTACCCACCAGTCTTGGGAGTATCTGCTCTCCTTTTTGCAGCCTGCCCTGACCTTGGCATTTCCACTGAGGGCTACCCTGGGCACCCTATGTCACACCACCTACCAAGCTGCTGAGCACTCTCTAGGTCAGTGGAAGCTTAACTTTTTGTAGGTTCTGAGCACCCTCCTGTTGAAGTCAATGGACATTGAGGGCACTCAGCACCCTGTGGGATCAAGCCCAGAAAGGGCTGAAAAAAAGAGTAAGATTTATCTTCATCTTATCTTTGGTCCAATGCTAGGAAGATGGGCCTTGAAGAGACAGGAGAGTCAGAGAGAAATGGGAAGAAAGAGAATTTTATTGTTAATGTCATCCATGTCAAACATCCAGGGTGGAAGAACTAAGGAATTAGGGCCTCACTCTTTTCTTTTTGAGCCTTTCCCTACATTTTGAAAGGATCTGTATAAAATGTGAGTGTCTGGAAGCATCTTTATCTTTCCCACGTCTTTAGGGATTATGTTGGTAAGTATATGGAACATTCTTGTGGGGAGTGAAAGGAGCTATTAGATGTGATAAATTAATGTATTTTCCAAAGTTACAGGAGGAGAAATACTAGGCTGGGGTAAGATGGCCAGTTCTGGTTGCTCTGGTGTTAGGAGAAAAGTTTTGGAGTAAGGCCTGTTCAAATGGATATACTGACGCTTGAAGTCCAAAAGGAAAAACAACAGTGCCCCATTTTTCTCTCTAGTTCTTCCCAGTAACATACTTTCACTTTCTGGTGAAAATATCAGCAAGAGCCTCAAAGACCATGAGGGTGTTGAAACAGAAGAGATGATAGTCTCCTACAGAAGCAGGGTTGATTAACTTTAGGAGAAGGTGTGTCATTTTTATGGAAATATTCTTGGACACAGATATCCTGCATCCTCAGAGTTTTAGTCACTAGTTTTGGCTGGAGAATCCTATTCTTAATGGTACTCAACTGGAACATGCTCCCCATGAGCAAAAGTAAAAGGAAGAGCACTGTGCCTCACGCAGCACAATGGTAAGACTCAATTTTCCTCTTTAAAAGAAGAATTCCACTGTTTTAATATTCTCTGGTTTAACCTTCTTGATAAACATTCACAAACTGATGGGAGAAATAAAAAAACAAAACAACCCCCCCTTCTCTCTCCCCCAATCTTGCTTTCTTCTTATTTTCTTTTGTGTGCTGAAAAGCATGATCAGAGAGAGAAAGTTTAAAGGCTGGTTCCAAAGGGAGCTGACGTAGTAGTGGGAATCTGAGATACTGCCAACAACTAATTCAGAAGTCTGAACCTTATCACAGATGGGTAAAGAAGAAGCTGTGGGATCAAACAGCATTTGAAAACCTACAGTATTCAAAGTATTAAGAACTGTAATATCACAAAATATAGCAATGAACATTTTATTACCATTTTTCTACTGCTTCTTGTGTGGCTTGTTAAAATGAAGCCAAATAAAATACAAAATTGTTCATTAAAATATATAATTAATCATCATAAAAGATAGATATAGTGATCTACACCTTTGTATGCTGCTACCCTGTAGCCTGATCCTGAGTGGGGCTGACTTCAGTGGGAATAGAGGGCACCCTTCACCTTGCAAGATCAAGCTCTTACCAATGAAGCAAGATCAAGCAAACATGGTAGCTTATTTACGCCATAGGAGATGCAAGCATTATACATATGAAAAGTGAAATAAAGCTTAGTTCATGAATAAGAAGACACAAGGTAGCAATGAGTGGTTCTTCGACATACTGCTTAACAAATGTAGTTTGCATTGCTGTAGGTACTTAGAATCCCCAAACCCAGAAAATTTATTTAAAATATTTCTTTTTGAGACTTGTACTAAAATAATTATATTCAGTAAATCTATATTTTCATAAGAGAATGCCCTGTCCCTTTATTTTCCTGGGCACAAACCTGGGTTGAATTGTTAACATCTATTTTGGGAGGTTAGAAAGGATTAATTTAAAAATGTGTTTCAGTTATGACAGGCTTGTATGTAAGGATATTTTCATCAGGGACAAGTGTGACTGCTGGGAGGTGTTTAAGTAACCTAATCTCTGCCAAATGTGCACATTAGTTAAATTTATCACCACTCAGGGCCTTATATAAGAGACAAGATCACAAAATGTTTAGCAATGTATAATTTTACAATACATAGTATAGATTCATTAGAGCTAGGAAGGTCATGCTGGATGTATGTACTGGAATTCTTGTGTATCCTTCCAAGTAAGTGGTCTGAAGTGATTGGCTGAATGCACATTGTCTGCATTTCAAAAAAATTTGATAACGCACCATGCATTAGATCGGTCTCTGAAGTCAGAGAGCATGGCACACAGGAGGAAACTGTTAACAGAGTAATGTTAATGATCTTGACTCCTCTACTCATTTTTTGGCTTTGCCCTGGGCCTTAAAAAGAAAGCTTATGCACGTTTTGCTTGACGTAGCATTCTGCAAATGTACCTGGATGAAAGCTCTTCTCATAAAAATATAAACTGTGTGAATTGTATTGGAAACAGCTTTTGCTTAAATTGGCATTTCTGACTCTCCAGCTGGTGACCACCATTTTCCTGAAAAGTGACACCATTTGTGGAACCAACAATACTGGAACCTTGATCAGAGAGTGCAAAGCAATCTCTGCTGTGTAATTACTGTGATGCTGTAAATTTAAACTCAGCTGGCTTAGTAGCTTAAGCCTTAGGTTTAACATACTTAGACTCTGTAGCACCATAGATTCAAAACCCAGTGGTGGTAGACCTATTCCATTATTCCTTTAATGTAGAATTGAGTTTTATACAATTTGTTTTATGTTGGTCTTCTGAAAGAGACATGAAAAACAGGTCCTGTCCATGCTGCCTGGCCATTGTTCACCCCAGGACATATTTTAATGAGTAGATATTTCTTTAGTATCTTTGATAAAAAATCGTCTTATCTCTCCCCATTATGCAGTGTGGTGTGCCCCAGTTGGCCTCTAACCCAGACCTGAATGCATTTCATTGTTGTTATGTGTAGAGATGACCAAAAAGTTACTGTATTGAGAGTATTGGATGGGGCAGGATTGTAGTATCATGTCTATAATTTGTAAAGTGTTTTATGATTCCTTGGGATCAAAGGCATTATGTAAATATCAAATGTCATTATTTATTATGTATGTATTCTGATTGTTTAAACTAGAATTAAATCAGAATAGAAATGATTTACCTTTATCTCTGACAAGGTGTTCTTATACTTCTGCTGTCATCAGTGATGCCCCTTTTCACAAGATAGAGCCACCACCAAAAGGCTCAGAATAAATGAGTGTGACCCAGGCAATCAATAGAATGTTTGCTGCATTTACAGCAAATGTGGATTCACTCTAAAAGGTTTGGGTTTTTTAAAAGAAAAGCTGCACTCTGACTTCAAAACTGGACTTGTTCAGTACTTCACATCGTAGTGGTCTTCCGTGAGACAAAGACATGGATTCATCCCCATGCCTTGATTACTTGCAAACATATTTGCCTGTTGGCTGTTATGCAGGTTATTGTCTGGTTAGAATTATATTGTGTTTATAAAGCAGAACTAATTTGCTGGTGTATTGCCAAAGATATATTAAAATAATTTGCTGAATTATTAAAAAGTTGATATACTGTAATTGGAATGGATTCTTAAATGTGTGAGATATTCCATTTTACTTAGGTATTTGAATGTGTCCTCTTCATAAGATGTCCAAATCCTATCAGTCTAAAGACTGGAAATCTCAACAGTCATTCATGAATCATGACATCTCTCATATAGCAAATTAGCTCTTGTATAGCTGCTAAGTGATGAGAACTGAGATAACTGCAATGCTATAGAGCAAGTAATACTATTTTCTAAGTTTTATTGACCATATTCAGCACTTAATTACACCATATGCTACCCCTTGGGGCAAATTCTGCACTAACATACATTCTGTGCCCCTTCAGTGGGATAGCACAAAGTGTAAGTTATTGCAGAGTTAGGCCCTATGGACTTACTCTGCCTCTCAGGCACTAGCCCATGTTGAGTGACATCATGTCAGGATGATTTCAGAGGCATTCTTGCGGAAGAGTGCCCCCATTGCCGCGCTCTTTCATAGGATGATGTGATGCAGCAAAATGTCCTCCTGCTCCTTTTCAACCTCATTTGCCAGTCTCACTCCAGAGCCAAGTGAGACGAACAGCGAGAGTAGTTCTTGCACTTCTGACAGTCGCTTACAGGAGGCACAAAAGGAAGGGATCTTCTTGGGCTCTCCCCCCCTCCTGTGCTCCCACTTAGGAGCTGTAAGGACCTGCTCGATGGTTGGATTTTTCTCCATTAGCAACATTTTCTTTCTCCTTAATATGTAAAGATCAGTAGTGCACCCTTGGCATTCACCTAAACACATTTTGACATAGGTTCAGTTACAAATCGCACACTTCACTTTTTCAACAAATTTTCAGTAAGGAATAGGTGCTGTTATTTCTTTGGGATAGAACAAGCCCTGTTCCTTTACCCTCCTGCAGGCCCTTCCCCCCAACCCTTGTACACATAGGAAGATTGATTCCATGCAACTAATTAATTGATACTCATTTAGTAGAACTTATATGTGAGAGCATCAGAGAGACACAATACATCTCTTCTCAGAATGGTAGCTGTGTTAGTCTGTATCAGCAAAAATAACGAGGAGTCCTTGTGGCACCTTAGAGACTAACAAATTTATCTGGGCATAAGTTTTTGTGGGCTAGAACCACTTCATCAGATGCATATATCTCTTGTGAGTCTAGGAAAACATCCAGTGCATGGACTTGTCCTGTATAACCTACCTGTGGGAGGAATAGCTGATGAGGTTCATAGAAATGAGTTTTGATTTCTGTGGCCATGAAAATACAGTTTTGGCTAGTAACATTAATACTATTTTTCTGATTTCAAGTGTTCATATTAAACATGTTAAAGTGTAACAAACGATGCAGAGCTAGTTTATTGGAGAAAAGATAATGTAGTATTGTACGAGATATATGATGTCAGGTCACTGAGTAAAATTCTTCTCTGTTCGCATTCATTTTGTAACCTTGCGTTGCATTACTGCTCTGTTTACAATGTAACAAGTGCCCTCCTCTGAAATGGATTAAAAACTACTCCAGGGTTCCAGCTATTGTAGGTAGCTTTCTTGGTTTCAAGGCGCAGGAAATATATTTTTGGTGGAAAGAATGCTTTTGCTAAATAACATTCATGGTCTCCCTTAAGAATTTTGAAACTAATGGAGATAGAGTCATGCTCTCAAAGTCTGTCATAAAAGAGGAAGAAGATTGAAATGTAACAGACCACCACCACATAAGTTAATATTAATTACAATATTATCTAAAATTAAATGTGAGGAGGCTTCCCAGGAACTGAATCCGTGGGTACATTGGAAACATGAGGACACCACCACTGAGAGGGGAAAACAGGCTTGTTAATATTTGTTGTTTACAGCCATTATCTTTGTAGGACCCTAAATTACAATGCAGTTTTATGTACCTAGAGGTTATAAATAAAAAACAGAAGATGCATTTTGATAACTATCATAATTCAGGTACCACATGGTATAGGTTCAGCTACACAGGAGAATCTGCTTAATTGTCATTGGCCATCCTGATAAACAGTTTCTGCTCCCATTGTAGTAAGTGGGGCTGTATCTAATACTTTGGATTTTCTGAAATTCTCCCAGAGTTTCTCTAGCATTGATGCTAGGAACGGTGGGGAATGCTAGGCTAGATCAGCTGAAGGCATGTTTACCACGAAACATGCTTTCTGCAGGTCAAGATGAGACAATGGTAAAAAATTGAGGTGGGTCCAACTGTTGTTCAGACCAATGGGAGCAGCACTACTGCTAGACCCAGGGTTAGAGCATTTCAGAAAAGTTTAAATGTAGACATGGCCTGGGAGTGTTGTCATTATCTTCAATGGGAGCAGGCCCTTCATATGGATGATTGACAAAGAATAGATGTCATGAATGCATTTCAATTACTCCAAATAATGGATTAATGGCATTCCTCTCTGTAAAAGTCTATTTAAATTGTAGGACTGGGGTTGTCTGCATGCCTATTTGCAACCGTTAGTAGGTGGGAATTGGTTTGCTAGCATTAATTTCCTGCTGCATGGCTCTTTGTTTGCTTCGTGTTCCTCTCCTGCGCTATTATGGCTGCTCAGTGGGTTGGTAAAGGCCTTAATGCTTTTAAGTACAGTGCTTAATTTTTTAAACAATTCAGGAAATATGTAACTATCTGCCATCACATAGCATTCAGAGGAGTCCCTGCTAGCCATAACTGGCATATGTTTTCAACAGGGTATGTCAATTATGTAGATTTTGCTTCTGTATAGACTGAATTTTTTAAGCCCTTGGGGCTAGATTGTGCTTTTACATCTGGTCCTGTATAATGAGCAGCCCAGGGAAAGAATTGTGCTTCAGAAAGTCAGTCTTTCTTATCCGCTTTTCTTGAAACTATATGTCATTGTGACTTACTCTACACCTGTGTAATTCCATTGACTTTTGTAGTTACTCCTGATTTCCATTTATAAGTTTCATTCTACTTTAGTTACATAGATTTGTTATAGTAAAACATTGATAATGCATTTAGGGAGGACAGAGGTACATTTCTTACAATACCGTGTTTTTCCTTTCCTAGGTCCGCTGTGACACTGAGGTACAAGAACTGCGGCAATGGCAAAAGCAATTGAGAGAGGACAAGAACATTATTAAAAGAGTGCAAGAGTTCTGGACTAAACAGGAAACCAAAGGTAGGTTGCCCAAACCAGGGATTAAAGACTTCGTAATTTAAATGATAAACATTTTATACGCACTCAGATGTATGTAACACAATGATACACTGATCACAAATGACAATCCAGGCAGGGCATAGGTTTTACTGAAGTACTTCACTGCTCCTTCAGATTTCCTAGATGTGTTTGTAACTTGAAATGCTAACGCAAAATACAGTACTGGGCTAGATCTTCAGCTGGTGTAACTTGTCATAGTTCCATTGGCTTCAATGAAGCTATGACAAGTTACACCAGCTGAGGATATGACCCAGTATCTCATGGGGCCCACTGGGCTCAGACTTCTCTACTAGATACTACCACATTTAAATACTGATATTGCTAGCGGGGTTCTAACATGGTTTTCCTGAACTTGAGGACTTTTCTGTCTGAGAACCATTATATTGGTGTTATTCAATTTTTACCCTTTGTGCAGTGTAGTTATTTGTAGTAGAATTGGCAGGCACAGTTCTCAAGAACAGGGGAAAAAATTTCCAGGGAAATCATGTTAGAATGCTGCTGCTGCTAACTGTATAACCAATTGTTTGATCCCGCTGTGGACAAGACTTTACAGATAGGGTCAAAGTCTACCCTCCATCTGTCTTCATATGTGCAAGCACATTCATAGAAATTAGAGAGAGATTAGCTGGATCATGATCCCTGTGATCTAGTATAAAGTGTAGATACTTTAGAACTGTTCATTTAGGATTCATCTACACAGCACCATTGTAGAGCGCTCTAATGTGTTGTGCTATGACTATCCCATATCGACCCTGCTGGTGTGAACTGAAAAAGACCTAGTTCACATTAATATAGTTCTGTTTGAAGCAGGACTACATCAGTGTGAACAAGGTACCTTTTCATTCATCCCAGCAGGGTGTACATGAGGCAGTTAAAGTGCAACATGTTAGAGCACTCTAAATTCACACCTCTGTAATCTGGACTGCAGTGACATGTAGACAAGTGATAGTGAAAAAATGTGTTGGGAGCCCTGAGTTTGTTGGTTAATTTAACTTTCCTCATTCCAATTCATGGAACATCCTTACATGGAGTTCGTTTTAACACAAGGCATGAACAAAATAGTCAGAAATTCTGAACTCAAGTTTCCCCTGATAAATTCAGGTAGCTATGTTGAAATGGAAATTTTTGAATAATCTGACCATTTCATAATTCATAATGTGGAAAAAAGTTCTGTTAGTTTAATTGTTTTATATTTAACTGTTCTTTTTAATTAAGTAGAGTTGATCATACTAATGTGCTTATATGAAAACATAATGAGTTCTGGAATAAAAAGCTTGTTATTCTCAAGCAGTATCCTGCATTAGATATGACATTTTAAAACCATCTGAATTTAAAGAGCATTTAATAATTTTATTACCCGTAGAACTTCGATTCTGCTGTAAATGATTAACCACATGCAGTTCCTACAATAACTGATATTGTCAAAGACCTTCTATAGCTATTGCTAATTCCAAAACTGTTCTGTTTTCCATAATACAACACATGCTATTTTATGAAGTTGTTTAATTATAAAATAATCTGTGCTTTGTAATTGTGAGTGGAATTTATAACAGCCAGGTCATTAATTTAATGTGCTGCAATTATTTTTTCACTGATGTTAATTCTGCATCCAATTTTTGTCCCTTAGTCATGAGCTTACTACCCTAGATGGACAGCATGAAAATTCCTTGCATTTTCTTCCTTGTGCTTGCAACCTGTGCCCTAAGATGTTCACCTGTTTGTATCTTAAAATCCTTCCCTGGGAACTTTAGCTTGAGGATGAATACTTGTGAGAGGAAAATGTTCCTCAGAACATTGTCTTCTAAGAAGGCCAGCTCCATCCTCAGCTGTAAATGTCCATTACTAATGATTATCATTGGTTTCAGAGTAACAGCCGTGTTAGTCTGAATTCGCAAAAAGAAAAGGAGTACTTGTGGCACCTTAGAGACTAACCAATTTATTTGAGCATAAGCTTTCGTGAGCTACAGCTCACTTCATCGGATGCATACTGTGGAAAATACAGAAGATGTTTTTATACACACAGACCATGAAAAAATGGGTGTTTATCACAACAAAAGGTTTTCTCTCCCCCCACCCCACTCTCCTGCTGGTAATAGCTTATCTAAAGTGATCACTCTCCTTACAATGTGTATGATAATCAAGGTGGGCCATTTCCAGCACAAATCCAGGTTTTCTCCCCCCACCCCTCCACAAAAACCCATTCTCCTTTTGGTAATAGCTTATCTAAAGTGATCACTCTCCTTACAATGTGTATGATAATCAAGGTGGGCCATTTAGATAAGCTATTACCAACAGGAGAGTGGGGTTTTTTTTTGGGGGGGGGGGAGCGGGGAGAAAACCTGGATTTGTGCTGGAAATGGCCCACCTTGATTATCATACACATTGTAAGGAGAGTGATCACTTTAGATAAGCTATTACCAGCAGGAGAGTGGGGTGTGGGGAGAGAAAACACCCATTTTTTCATGGTCTGTGTGTATTAAAACATCTTCTGTATTTTCCACAGTATGCATCCGATGAAGTGAGCTGTAGCTCACGAAAGCTTATGCTCAAATAAATTGGTTAGTCTCTAAGGTGCCACAAGTACTCCTTTTCTTTTAATGATTATCATTGTGACCATTGTGGTTACAATATCATTGTCATAAGCCCTTTGGTTCCAACTTTGCACAGTTTATTTTCCTTATATTTTCTTTGCAGAATGCCCATAGTGTAGTATGCATTCAGGCTGTGATCATGCAGGCTTTTCCCATGTGCTGGACCTCTGCACTTGGGTAGAACCCCACTGATTTCAGTTGGGCTCCATGTGGGCTCCTCTATGGGATTTGTTGCAGGCTTAATGCCTTTACCATTTTTGTAATGATACTGAATATAAAAAAAAGTGATTGCATATATTGAAGAGTTCCTCATGTAACCATATCTTAGATTCCTTAACCCCCCCTGCCCCACACTTGGAAGACTATTAAGTATGTAATTGAGCTTCTTAGTTTTTCTAAAAATGTGTGAATGTATAGAATTGCTTCCTATTTTTAACTACATATGTGCATGCATTGCATGGTAGTTTTGAAAAGATACAGTCAAGGTGACATTGTAATTATATTTTTGTAGTGAAACATTCTGATAATGTATGTTAAACACCTGCTAGAACTGCAGTCAGAACTGGAGCAGACTACCAATAAAAGGCAATCAAAGGGTACCAAATGATTTTTTCCACTAGATTTATTTTAACACATACATAGTTATATGCATACAATATGGATGTGTGTATTAATATCTTATTAAATAGTGCCATTGTAATTAGATTTCATCTTCCTCTCTTTAGTATTCCTGGTGAAAACAGGAACATATGAACTCATTTTATGCAACAACCATGCAGCCAACTCCACCCAAGGGTTCTGGGTGAGGGTATTTTCAGCTGTTGTATTGGATTTGTGGCATAAAACAGACTTTCTCACATTATACTGAGTCAAACTCTTCTAGGACAGATACAGTGTTAAATTGCACCCATCCATCCATTTGTTTGTTTGTCGATTCATTCACTCTGAATGATATATTTTAAAACCTCGTGGTAAGAATTGTTCAAAAAAAAATTGAACAAAGTCCAGCATGCAGAAGGTTGGTAGCATATTGTTTACTTCAACAAAATGTGCTAATTTGTAAACTCACTTTGCAGCTAGAAGCTGTATTTTTTATTTGGTGATAATTATCCTATCGTATGATTTTATCAGGACACATGCACCCAGGATATATATAGCATGTGGTTAAGTCCCATTGACTTCAAGACAGAACTTCATTGGAACTTAAATGATGCATAGCTTTTCTGTCACCCCACTGTATAGGGGGCAAATTTCAGATTTTATGAATGAGGCTCTATTTTTAACATTGAGGCAAAATGTAATTATAATGATTATAATGTAGCTGGATATTTCAGGACTTGGTGCTGGTGTCTCTTCCTCCAGTTGTCCATCACACTCATATTGGAATATATTTTCATTATAGTACTTGAAGAGCTAAATTCACAGCACGTGTTGCATCAAGAATTTTCACTGACTATGTGCATCAAATAGTAACAGGTAGTGTTGGGTAAATTTTTAACTGGATACTTTAGGAGACAGGCTCATGACTATAATTAACAAAAACTATGATGAATGGCAGCCACTGCAGCAGTTCTAGACATCTACATGAAGTTCTAGACATCTACATGATTGTAAACAACAACACCAGTAGGTTGCATTTGACACTGAAAGGCAGGTTTGAGTCTGAGGTCAGTCAATGGAAGTTCACTGTTTTTTCTTCCACAATATAAGTAGAATTTTTTGAGAACACCATGATGGAAATCACAGAGGCTGTGAAGCACCAATTAAGGATGAATTGGATGCATACAACTCAGTAAAAAAAACCTTGAAAATTACAGCCATCATAACAACTAATCATTCTTTCAATGGAATTTTCCAAAATATTTGAAACGAATTCTTTCAAACCTTCCTGTGTTATGTCAAAGACTGCTCTGGATCTAAAGATGACTGTGTATGTGGGGGTATATATACGTACTATTGTGTTGTTATTGGATATGAGGTATCATGAGTTGCTACATTCAACTAGAAACAGGCAAGGTACTTTACATTTAGGACATGTTGAGAGCAGAAGTGGAGTTTGCATCATTGAAGTACACATTTCAATATCACTACTGGGTCCAGAGTAGTTCTGTGATCTCTTTTGTTGAAGTCTTCAGTCATGTCAAATTATGCCAATTTATTATAAAGGCTGTACAGATTCACCATATATGCATTAATATTTATACTGCAGTCTTACACAGAAAGGTCAGGGTTTTGTTTGCCAGCCTACACAGCTGCCTCAAGGATATTTTATAGCTGTGCATGCGCACACTTCATTTTGCAGTGTAAAATAACACAGTGCATCAGGAAAATTTACATTTATATATATAATATGCATGTGTATCTGTGCAATAGTGCAGTAAGGTTCTTGTTTTAATAGCTGAAGGGAAGGGGATTAGATGAAACATTCAATAACTGTATACGTAAAAACTAAAAACTAAATCCATCACAGATACATTCTCCTCTTCCTGCAGGCTTAGCTGGGATATAAGGAAAACTTTGGCAAAACCTGCTTCGATTTTCTTCTAGCACCTGTGGAATTCCGTAGGCTATTAGTCATGGTTTTAAAATGATTCAGTTTTTATCTGCTTTTTTTGCACATCCGTATTTTTGAAGAACACAAATATGGATCATTCTGGAATATCTGAGAACTGCGGCTCCAAAAATGCCATTAGAATCTATTAGCAACCCCCATAATGTGATGTATTTCAAATGTTGTCTCCTTAATAAATTCCCCTGTATTACAGATTAACAAAATATAGGGCCAGTTTCTGCCCTCAATAACACCTGGGTAATTCCATTTATGTCAATTGCCCAGAATTTGCATTTCTGAAGGGAACATTAGAATTTGATTCAGCATGTTTGCTAATCCATTTTAAATGACTTAAGCTGAGTGCTTGTGTTCTGGGCACATTTTTCAGTGTGTTAGCATTTATATTATCTCATCAAAGCATGGAAGCTTTTTACATGGCTAACTGCCATGGATATCAATGAGAGTTATGCATATATGTCTCCTGCTTATTGATGGAAAAACAAGCCCCTAAATTAGGATCATACTAGTTAGAGAGAGAAAACAGCTATTCAATTTATCAAGACCATCCTACTACATATTTATGATATAATCCCCTGAAACAGGACATATTTGATATTAAACTGATACTACACTTAGGGGCTTGTCTACACATTGTTACTCCTGAGGGAATTCTGTGCCAAAAAATTAAAAATTCAGTGCCAAAAAAAAAAAAAAAATTTGTGTGCACAATATTTTAAAATTCTGCAAATTTTATTTGTCAATAAATAAATGTGACTCCAGCATGGCAGTGGGGAGCACAGGCCACTGGCTGCATTGAGGTGGGAGATCACCCTTAAGCTCCCACCTCCCCAGGTACAGGGACTCGGCAGTGAGGCTGCACAGTCTCGACCCGACACAGTGCAAGGGCTGGGCCTGTCCCAGAAACTACCCCAGAAACACCCTGCTCCTTTGCGCCCGGTGCACCAGGTGTGGGTGAGCAGGCTCAGCCTGGCATGATCGAAGTGTGGAGGGGCTAAGTGTGGGGGGGATCCAGGTGTGGGGTGAGAGGTTTTTGTATGGCGCAATCTGGGTGCAAGAGGCTCAGTGGGAGATCTGGATGCACAGGGGCTCATTGGGGGTTTGAGGTGCAGGGGCAATGGGACTCTGCAGGGGGTCCAGGTGAAGGTGGTTGGGGCTCAGTGGGCAGGAGGTCTAGGGAGATGGGGCTCGGCAGGCGGGGGGAGTCTTGGTGTGGGAGGTTTAGTGGAGGGGTTCAGGTATTGGGGGGTAGAGCATGTCAGTGTGAGGGTTCAATGGGCCTGCTTAATGGGGGAGCCCCAGCTGCTGCCATGGGGATGCCGCATACTAGGCTTCCCCTTCCCCCCCATGATTCCCCTATCCCCTTTTTTCCCCCGTCTCATCCACTTCCCTCACTGCCCCATGCCCCGTTCGCTCACTCCAGGGCTTCTGGAACAATTTTTATAGTGGGGGTGCTGAGAGCCATTGAACCAAATGGTAAACCCTGTATATAATAGAAACCTCCTCAAGCTAGGGAGTGTGGAAGCACACCCCCCGCCCCCGCATCCCTAGTTCCAGCACTTATGCCTCACTCCCACATTCCCCTCCCCCTGCCCTATTCCACCCCCTTCCTACCCTACTGCCTCATCCCCCCTCCACCTCACTCCCCTTTCCCTCATTTCCCCCGCTGCCCCTTACCCAGCCCCACCGTGGGCACTCACTGTTACACAGAAAACAGGAAGGCTCCCAGCACACAGAAGGGGGGGGCATGATGGGACCCAGGAGGCTGCATTCAGTTGCAGAATCAGCGAAGCTGAGATGCAGCGTCCTTCAGCTGGGCAATTCTGCGCTTGCAGAAACAAGGGGGCAGGGGGATAGTGGAACGTAACCCCATGTGCCCCCCATACATCACCTCTGTTGGGGAGGAAATCCCACCAAAAAACTTTGCCCGTGGTTGTCCCTGGACCGCCCCCTCCCCAGCACGACTTCCCTGCCCTTTTCCAGCAGGGGAGCACAGGAATTCTGCCCGGGGAGGGTGTTTTCTGCATGCAGTCCCACAGAATTCCCCCAGGAGTAAAACACACAGCACTGCAATGGCACAGCTTCCCCGAATCAGCTGTGCCACCACAGTGCTCAGTGAAGACACTTCCTGCACCGACAGGAGAGCTTCTCCTGTCAGCCTAGGTACTCCACTTCCCCAAGAGGTGGTAGCTAGGTAGACAGGAGGAGCCCTCCCGCCAACATAGCACTGTCTATGCCAGGGGTGTGGTCTGTATAACTGCATTGCTCAGGGTGTGGCTTTTCCAGTCACCTGAGTGACATAGTTATACCAACATAAGTCTGTAGTGTAGACAAAGCCTTAATCTTTCAAAGTTAATATACTGTAAAGATCAAAAGAGAAGGCTGGTATGTCAGTATCACAGCATGCTACCTTGTAACATACTCCTTTGCTTCCTAGGCCAGTGGGGACTGAGAATACAGAAAAAGAGTGTGATCAGCCCCTGGGGAGGAAATACTTTATGGTTCTCTTGGGTGAGCCCTCTGTCAGTTAGGAGTTCTGGTATTAATGGGCGTGTTCAGCTGTCCTTTCAGGTCACTGTGAAATGAGGCTTTTGGAAAGGGGAGAATCTTAAGAATCACAGACGACCTTGCATCCTCAGTCAGCTGAATAAGAGAAAACTTCCAACGCTATTGAAAATGTTCTACCCAACTGCCTTCCTAGCAATACATCATGACAACATTGTGTTAGGACCACATTTTCAAAAGCAACCCATAAAATTGTGCCCATTATTTGTCACCTTTTGATTTTCATGCATATAAAAACATGGAGTTGTGAATGCAGCCTGTGTTTGCACATGGAAATAGCATAGCTATGTATCTACCCAGTTTATATGCACAACCATAGGATGCATGCAGAAGTCAAAGTTTCAGGCATGCAAAATCTTAGAGATGAAAAAGTAGAGATGAAAATTTCAGAGGCCAAGATAGGACCCTTTGAAAATATTGACCTGAAGCAGTGGTACTGGAAGAATTTTTATAGTAGGGGTGGTGAGAGTCATTGAACCAAATTGTAAACCCTGTATATAATGGAAACCATTTCAAGCCAGGGGGTACAGCAGCACCTCTAGTTCCAGCACCCTATGACCTGAAGGGTTGTATACAATGAAAAGTAAGAGAAATGGACTGCGTGTTGTGGCAATTAGTTTCAATCAAAGAGCTGCTTTCATACTGAAGAAATGGAAACATTTCCGTTATCTATATTTAAACTAATTTGCGGTAGATATGGAGAGAAGATTTCCTTTGCACTCTGCCAATTTTTTCAGCAAGAAAAGTTTTCTCCTTTATCCTTTTTTTACCTTCACCCATCTGTCCACGTATTGAATTCATTATATTTAGATTAAGGAAATCACAAGCCAGGTCTATGCACAATAGTTGCACTGGTTTAACTAAAGCTGTGATTTTGCACTGATTTACTTAAACTGGTGCAACTTTGTGTGTGAACAGTCTTTTATCGATTGAAACCTGGCTTACATCAGTTTAGCTTGTCCAGGTTACTAAGGGTATGTCTACACTACGGAATAAGGTCGAATTTATAGAAGTCGGTTTTTTAGAAATCGGTTTTATAAATTCGAGTGTGTGTGTCCCCACAGAAAATGCTCTAAGTGCATTAAGTGCATTAACTCGGCGGAGCGCTTCCACAGTACCGAGGCAAGCGTCGACTTCCGGAGCGTTGCACTGTGGGTAGCTATCCCACAGTTCCCGCAGTCTCCGCTGCCCATTGGAATTCTGGGTTGAGATCCCAATGCCTGATGGGGCTAAAACATTGTCGCGGGTGGTTCTGGGTACATATCGTCAGCCTCCCGTTCCCTCCCTCCCCCCGTGAAAGCAAGGGCAGACAATCATTTCGCGCCTTTTTTCCTGAGTTACCTGTGCAGACGCCATACCATCGCAAGCATGGAGCCCGCTCAGGTAACCGTCACCCTATGTCTCCTGGGTGCTGGCAGACGCGGTACGGCATTGCTACACAGTAGCAGCAACCCCTTGCCTTGTGGCAGCAGACGGTACAGTACGACTGGTAGCCGTCATCGTCATGTCTGAGGTGCTCCTGGTCGCCTCTGTGAGGTCGATCAGGAGCGCCTGGGCAGACATGGGCACAGGGACTAAATTTGGAGTGACTTGACCAGGTCATTCTCTTTAGTCCTGCAGTCAGTCCTATTGAACCGTCTTATGGTGAGCGGGCAGGCGATACGGACTGCTAGCAGTCGTGCTGTACCATCTTCTGCCGAGCAGTCATGAGATGTGGATGGCATGCAGTCCTTCTGCACCGTCTGCTGCCAGCCAAAGATGTAAAAGATAGATGGAGTGGGTCAAAACAAGAAATAGACCAGATTTGTTTTGTACTCATTTGCTTCCCCCCCCTCCCCTGTCTAGGGGACTCATTCTTCTAGATCACACTGCAGTCAAGGTGCAGCGAGGTAAATCTAGCCATGTATCAATCAGAGGCCAGGCTAACCTTCTTGCTCCAATAAGGACAATAACTTAGGTGCACCATTTCTTATTGGAACCCTCTGTGAAGTCCTGCCTGAAATACTCCTTGATGTAAAGCCACCCCCTTTGTTGATTTTAGCTCCCCGAAGCCAACCCTGTAAGCGCCCCTCCCAGCGTCAGAGCAATGGCAAACAATCGGGCATCTGAGAGTGCTGTCCAGAGCAGTCACAATGGAGCGCTCTGATGGGGCTAAAACATTGTCGCGGGTGGTTCTGGGTACGTGTCGTCAGGCCCCCGTTCCCTCCCTCCCTCCGTGAAAGCAAGGGCAGACAATCATTTCGTGCCTTTTTTCCTGAGTTACCTGTGCAGACGCCATACCACAGCAAGCATGGAGCCCGCTCAGGTAACCGTCACCCTATGTCTCCTGGGTGCTGGCAGACGCGGTACGGCTTTGCTGCACAGTAGCAGCAACCCCTTGCCTTCTGGCAGCAGACGGTGCAATACGATTGGTAGTCGTCCTCATCGTGTCCGAGGTGCTCCTGGCCGCGTCGGCTGGGAGCGCCTGGGCAGACATGGGCGCAGGGACTAAATTTGGAGTGACTTGACCAGGTCATTCTCTTTAGTCCTGCAGTCAGTCCTATTGAACCGTCTTATGGTGAGCAGGCAGGCGATACGGACTGCTAGCAGTCGTACTGTACCATCTTCTGCCAGGCAGGCAAGAGATGAGGATTGCTAGCAGTCGTATTGCACCATCTTCTGCCAGGCAGGCAAGAGATGGGGATGGCTAGCAGTCGTACTGTACCATCTTCTGCCGAGCAGCCATGAGATGTGGATGGCATGCAGTCCTTCTGCACCGTCTGCTGCCAGCCAAAGATGTAAAAGATAGATGGAGTGGGTCAAAACAAGAAATAGACCAGATTTGTTTTGTACTCATTTGCCTCCTCCCCTGTCTAGGGGACTCATTCCTCTAGGTCACACTGCAGTCACTCACAGAGAAGGTGCAGCGAGGTAAATCTAGCCATGTATCAATCAGAGGCCAGGCTAACCTCCTTGTTCCAATAACAACGATAACTTAGGTGCACCATTTCTTATTGGAACCCTCCGTGCAGTCCTGCCTGAAATACTCCTTGATGTACAGGCACCCCCTTTGTTGATTTTAGCTCCCTGAAGCCAACCCTGTAAGCCGTGTCGTCAGTCGCCCCTCCCTCCGTCAGAGCAACGGCAGACAATCGTTCCGCGCCTTTTTTCTGTGCAGACGCCATACCACGGCAAGCATGGAGCCCGCTCAGCTCACTTTGGCAATTAGGAGCACATTAACCACCACACGCATTATTCAGCAGTATATGCAGCACCAGAACATGGCAACGCGATACCGGGCGAGGAGGCGACGTCAGCGCGGTCCCGTGAGTGATCAGGACATGGACACAGATTTCTCTGAAAGCATGGGCCCTGACAATGCATGCATCATGGTGCTAATGGGGCAGGTTCATGCTGTGGAACGCCGATTCTGGGCTCGGGAAACAAGCACAGACTGGTGGGACCGCATAGTGTTGCAGGTCTGGGACGATTCCCAGTGGCTACGAAACTTTTGCATGCGTAAGGGCACTTTCATGGAACTTTGTGACTTGCTTTCCCCTGTCCTGAAGCGCATGAATACCAAGATGAGAGCAGCCCTCACAGTTGAGAAGCGAGTGGCGATAGCCCTGTGGAAGCTTGCAACGCCAGACAGCTACCGGTCAGTTGGGAATCAATTTGGAGTGGGCAAATCTACTGTGGGGGCTGCTGTGATGCAAGTAGCCAACGCAATCAAAGATCTGCTGATATCAAGGGTAGTGACCCTGGGAAATGTGCAGGTCATAGTGGATGGCTTTGCTGCAATGGGATTCCCTAACTGTGGTGGGGCTATAGATGGAACCCATATCCCTATCTTGGCACCGGAGCACCAAGCCGCCGAGTACATAAACCGCAAGGGGTACTTTTCGATAGTGCTGCAAGCTCTGGTGGATCACAAGGGACGTTTCACCAACATCAACGTGGGATGGCCGGGAAAGGTACATGATGCTCGCATCTTCAGGAACTCTGGTCTGTTTCAAAAGCTGCAGGAAGGGACTTTATTCCCAGACCAGAAAATAACTGTTGGGGATGTTGAAATGCCTATATGTATCCTTGGGGACCCAGCCTACCCCTTAATGCCATGGCTCATGAAGCCGTACACAGGCAGCCTGGACAGTGGTCAGGAGCTGTTCAACTACAGGCTGAGCAAGTGCAGAATGGTGGTAGAATGTGCATTTGGACGTTTAAAGGCGCGCTGGCGCAGTTTATTGACTCGCTTAGACCTCAGCGAAACCAATATTCCCACTGTTATTACTGCTTGCTGTGTGCTCCACAATATCTGTGAGAGTAAGGGGGAGACGTTTATGGCGGGGTGGGAGGTTGAGGCAAATCGCCTGGCTGCTGGTTACGCGCAGCCAGACACCAGGGCGGTTAGAAGAGCACAGGAGGGCGCGGTACGCATCAGAGAAGCTTTGAAAAACAGTTTCATGACTGGCCAGGCTACGGTGTGAAAGTTCTGTTTGTTTCTCCTTGATGAACCCCCCCACCCCTTGGTTCACTCTACTTCCCTGTAAGCTAACCACCCTCCCCTCCTCCCTTTAATCATTGCTTGCAGAGCCAATAAAGTCATTGCTGCTTCACAGTCATGCATTCGTTATTCATTCATCACACAAATAGGGGGATGACTACCAAGGTATCCCAGGAGGGGTGGTGGAGGAGGGAAGGAAAATGCCACACAGCACTTTAAGCACAGCATTTTAAAAGTTTACAACTTTAAAATTTATTGAATGACAGCCTTCTTTTTTTTGGGCAATCCTCTGTGGGGGAGTGGCTGGTTGGCCGGAGGCCTCCCCACCGCGTTCTTGGGCGTCTGGGTGTGGAGGCTATGGAACTTGGGGAGGAGGGCGGTTGGTTACAGAGGGGCTGCAGTGGCAGTCTGTGCTCCAGCTGCCTTTGCTGCAGCTCAACCATACACTGGGGCATACTGGTTTGGTCCTGCAGCAGCCTCAGCATTGAATCCTGCCTCCTCTCATCACGCTGCCGCCACCTTTGAGCTTCAGCCCTGTCTTCAGCCCGCCACTTACTCTCTTCAGCCCGCCACTTACTCTCTTCAGCCTTCCACCTCTCCTCCCGGTCATTTTGTGCTTTCCTGCACTCTGACATTATTTGCCTCCACGCATTCGTCTGTGCTCTGTCAGTGTGGGAGGACAGCATGAGCTCGGAGAACATTTCATCGCGAGTGCGTTTTTTTTTCTTTCTAAGCTTCACTAGCCTCTGGGAAGGAGAAGATCCTGTGATCATTGAAACACATGCAGCTGGTGGAGAAAAAAAAAGGGACAGCGGTATTTAAAAAGACACATTTTATAAAACAGTGGCTACACTCTTTCAGGGTAAACCTTGCTGTTAACATTACATACATAGCACATGTGCTTTCATTACAAGGTCGCATTTTGCCTCCTCCCACCGCGTGATTTTGGTTGAATGCCAGCAAACATACACTGCAATGCTTTGTTCTACAGTGATTCCCCAGTACGTGTTGCTGGCCTGGAGTGGTAAAGTGTCCTACCATGAAGGACGAAATAAGGCTGCCCTCCCCAGAAACCTTTTGCAAAGGCAGAACCGCAAATGCCAGGGCAAAGTAATCCTTTCACATGCTTGCTTTTAAACCATGTATAGCATTTTAAAAGGTACACTCACCAGAGGTCCCTTCTCCGCCTGCTGAGTCCAGGAGGCAGCCTTGGGTGGGTTCGGGGGGTACTGGCTCCAGGTCTAGGGTGAGAAACAGTTCCTGGCTGTCGGGAAAACCGGTTTCTCCGCTTGCTTGCTGTGAGCTATCTACAACCTCCTCATCATCATCTTCTTCGTCCCCAAAACCTACTTCTGTATTGCCTCCATCTCCATTGAAGGAGTCAAACAACACGGCTGGGGTAGTGGTGGCTGAACCCCCTAAAATGGCATGCAGCTCATCATAGAAGCGGCATGTTTGGGGCTCTGACCCAGAGCGGCTGTTCGCCTCTCTGGTTTTCTGGTAGGCTTGCCTCAGCTCCTTCAGTTTCACGCGGCACTGCTTCGGGTCCCTGTTATGGCCTCTGTCCTTCATGCCCTGGGAGATTTTCAGAAAGGTTTTGGCATTTCGAAAACTGGAACGGAGTTCTGATAGCACGGATTCCTCTCCCCAAACAGCGATCAGATCCCGTACCTCCCGTTCAGTCCATGCTGGAGCTCTTTTGCGATTCTGGGACTCCATCATGGTCACCTCTGCTGATGAGCTCTGCATGGTCACCTGCAGCTTGCCACGCTGGCCAAACAGGAAATGAGATTCAAAAGTTCGCGGTTCTTTTCCTGTCTACCTGGCCAGTGCATCTGAGTTGAGAGCGCTGTCCAGAGCGGTCAGAATGGAGCACTCTGGGATAGCTCCCGGAGGCCAATACCATCGAATTGTGTCCACAGTACCCCAAATTCGAGCCGGCAACGTCGATTTAAGCGCTAATCCACTTGTCAGGGGTGGAGTAAGGAAATCGATTTTAAGAGCCCTTTAAGTCGAAATAAAGGGCTTCATTGTGTGGACGGGTGCAGGTTTAAATCGATTTAACGCTGCTAAATTCGACCTAAAGTCCTAGTGTAGACCAGGGCTTAATTGCACCTCCAAGTACTTAACAGGGCCAATTAAACTAATATATCCATGTCCATGCACAAAGGTGCACTAGTTTAACTAAATCATTGCAACATCACCACTTAGTTAAACCAGTGAGCTTTGTGTGTAGACCAGGACACAGCATTTGTAGGAACAAAAACTTTGATAGCACAAATAAAGGATTACATTTCGCAATAAGAATAAAACCTAACTTTAGTATGCTATAACTACATTTAAATTAATAATAAATGTTTATTGCTACATTACAACAAATATTCATTGAAATATTGTATTTTTCACCTTCTTATTTAGTTAGTGTTGCAAACAGTGTTGAAACTAATGATAAAGAAAATAGCTTTTAAAACTGCAAGCTGTAGAATAGCTTTTAGAAAATGCTAACTCAGGCAGTAATGTGATTCGGTTGACACTACTAGAATGATCAGCATACCTTCCCTCAAAATATCTGCCAAATAATCTGTAGTGTGAGCTAAAAATCAGTTTTGTTGTGTAGTATCTATCAGTACATGGAATATAAACTTGATTTCAGGAGTACCCATTGGACAAATATTTACATTTTTATGAAGCTATATTTATGTATTCTTGGCATCTGTCCCAATGAATGTATCAAAAAAGGAAGCACGAGTTATGAATTTAACTATTTGTATAATTTAACATAATTTAACATTTTAAAATGTGTTCTTATTTATTCTGTTTTCAAAGGAAATAGAGTTATGGAAATTAAAACAAGATTTCAGGGAAATCTTTTAAACCACATTAATTATTATTTGGCCAAACACTGAAGTTCTTTTTATTCAGTTCTTACTGGGGCAAAACTCCAGTGAGAGTTTGTCTGAATAAGGAAGGAGGCCTGGATCCACAAAGGGAATTAGGCATTGCAACACTGAGTGGTGTTGTACTTCTAGGCCCTAGAAAATCACTGGAACAATAATGAGATCCACAAAGCCTGGATTAAGCACTAGGCTCTGTATATAATGAATGAGGAGAGATAGGCACCTAACAATGGGATCCACAAAAGCCAGCATGCTAGCCAATGAGAGATGCCAATGAGAGGGGTGTGTCCTAAGCCTCACCCCTCTCTCTGAGTTCGGGTCCTAAGGGTTTGTCTACAAGATCGGCCCAGCTGTGCCTCTGTAGCACTTGAGTGTGGACACTACCTACACCAGGGATTCTCAAACTGGGGGTTGGGACCCCTCAGGGGTTCATGAGGTTATTACATGGGGGGTCGTAAGCTGTCAGCCTCCACCCCAAACCCTGCTTTCCCTCCAGCATTTATAATGGTGTTAAGTATATAAAAAAGTGTTTTTAATTTATAAGGGGGGTCGCACTCAGACGCTTGCTTTGTGAAAGGGGTCACCAGTACAAAAGTTTGAGAACCGCTGACCTACACCAACAGGAGGGATTCCCCTGTCAGTATTGGTAATCCACCTCCCCGAGAGGCAATAGCTAGGTTGACAGAATTCTACATGGGGCTTATGTCAACTTAACTATGCTCTTCAGGGGTATGGATTTTTCACACCCCTGAGCGATGTAGTTATGATGACCTAATTACCCAGTGTAGATCAGGCTGCAGGGAGGTTCTTATCTACTTTCACTCCGCAGCTGGACCTCTTGCAATCCCCATTCCTGGAATCAGGTGGCTTAGGCACCTAAATAGTTCTTATAGGAAACATTGGCAAACGAGGAGTAGGTGACACCTCCCTTATAACTTCTAGCCCAGTGGTTAGAATACTTACTTGGGATGTGGAAGAAGCAGGCTCAATTTCCCCCTCTGCTGAGGGGGGGAAGGATTTGAACAGTGATCTCCCACCTCTTGAGAGTGCCCTAACCACTGGGCTATGGGATAGTCTGATATGGGGCTCCTTCAGGCTCTCCTGTTGAAACTGTCACACTTTGGATAAATAGTCGAGGAGTGATTGGATCAGGGGGCTGGACGCTGGGTCTCTCACATCCCCAGTGAGCACCCTAACCCCCCGGCTAGGGAGTTCATCTCACTCTCTGGCCCAGTGACATTTAAGTATTTATCCAAAGTGGAACAGCTTCAATAGGTGAGATTGAGGGAGCCCAAATGAGACTATTTTGTAGCCCAAGTAATTAGGTCACTCCCCTGAGAGATGGGAGAAACCCCCTCTGTTCAAATCCTTTCTCCCCATCAAGCAGAAGAGGGAATTGGACCTGGCTCTCCCACCTCCCAGGTGAGTGCTCTAACCACTGGGTTAAAAGTTATAAGGGACATGGCTCCTCCTCTGGGTAGATTTTGAATGGGGCCCAGTTTGGTAGGTGATCAGAGCATGTCTACTGGATTGGGCCCTCAGACGAGATAGGCATGACCCCCACTATCTTCCCCTGGTTTGAGGAGTGCGCTGGGTCTTAGAGATGAAATAGGCATCTGATTGCCTAGAGTGAGGAAGTGGTGTGCATGGCCAGAGGCAGGAACTTTTACAGTAAAAATGTCGGCACCTAAGGAGTTGGACAGCAGCCGAGAGCAGGTTTTGTGGACCACAGCGATGCCTAAATCTGGAATTTAGGCAGGGGTGAAAGTAAAGCCAAAGACTTACCGGTACGGGGCCGACTCCGGCCCCTGGAAAGGGCGGGGCTTCAGGCAGAAGGGGCAGAGCTGGGGGTCAGCGTTCCCCAGCCAGCCCTTTTAAATTGCCGGCCATGGGCAGCTGCTCCTTTTGGTCGGCAGCCAGGAGGGGGGCGGCAAAAGGGGCAATGACATTAAAGTGCTGCTGCAGCAGCTCTTTAACGTCGCTGCCCCTTTTGCTCCCCCCTGTCGGCAGCCCTGCCAGTAGGGACCCAGCAGGGCCGACTGGGGGCGCAAAAAGGGCAGCGTCTTAAAGTCAGCTTTTGACCAGTACCAGCCCATACCAGCTTACTTTCACCCCTGAATTTAGGGATCTGTATCTGGGGCTTAGGTGCTAGCCCTTGCCCTGAAGTCTATGGTAGCTTTTTCATTGGCTCCAGCGGGAGCAGAATCAATCCCTGAGAAAGGATTTCAGGTTTGTTTCTGGCTCCTCATGTACTGCAAGTTCCACCTCCAAATTCTTCTTCTTTATTGTAAAACCTCTGAATGGGCTTGCTCCAGCCTATCTCATGCCTTTGGGCTAAATTTAGAGGAAACTAAATTGGCATAATTTACCAATTCCCAGCCTTGGATTAAGGCACTCTGCCCTCCCCCTCTTGGGCTCCATCCCAACACTGTCTACCCACACTTGGACTGTAGGTGGTATGTCCCATCCCATATATAGTGACTATCTGAGCTATCGTTTCAGGCTGTCTGCAGACTCAGGAAGTTGTCACTGCATCGGTTATACTCAGTTAATGTTTTCAAGCTTTACTTCACAACCGCAAGGGCTAGAAACTTGGGGGAGGGGGGTAATTAAAGCTTAGATTCTGATGTAATCACTTGGTTCCCGGGGTAGGTGCTAGCTGGCTCCTTAATTCCCCACCCCATGGTTCTTCCTAGAGTGCTTATGTGTTAATCCAGCCCTGCCATCCCTTCTTTCATGTATGGTTTTACCAGGATAGAATTCCTCGACTCTCCCAGACTTACTTTTTTAGTTACATCTACTTTCACTCACACCCACTTCCCAATGGTAATTTACATCCCCTTACAAATGACCTCTGAAATTGACCCACTAAGTCTCAAGCAGTCAATGTGGATATAACTCACGTGCTGAGGAGCCAAAAGAGAGGAATGTAGCAGTTACCAGGAGGCATAAGGATGCAAATGTTAAAGTAAGCGTACTTTAACATATATGTCCGTATACCTTACTCTCACACTTTTACTCACAGATTGGTAAATGGGTGCGAGTGAGTCTAATTTTCACTTAATTTACGCGTCACCTCTGAATTTTGCTCCTTGTTGCTGCCTGATCTGCTCCCTGTCAGCTCTACTGATCTAGTGCCAGCTTCTGATCTTTCATACAGTCTCTTTGCTTTGAGTCCAAAAGCTTTCTGTGCAGCTCCTACCATCTGGAACAATCATCCCATATTTCTCCACTGACTCTCCATCTATTTCAAATCTTATTAGAAAACATTTCTTTTCTTCCTTGTCTGTACCATTTTAATTTCTCTCTCTCTCGGTTTTATTTTGACTTTCTTTCTGTTTCTGTTGTTTAACTCTGCAAAGTGTTTTGGGATGCAGTTAGTATGAAAACATGGCATGAAAGTGACTGTAGAAAATAGAGTGGTGTTTCTCTGTACTGAGTATTATCCTGACAGGTGTATGCTGTACTGTCATGCTAGAGTGCCCTCACAATCCAAGGTAGGGACTTGAATAAACTTCAGTTGGTCTTTAATTTTGAGACACTATTTTCCTTCTAAAATGCTGGGTATAGAGAACTTCCCTAGTGGTCAAGAGGACAACCTGATAGTTCCTTCTGGAGAACAAAATGTCATCTTGTTAATGAAAATTACTGTAAATACTTTAATTTTGTACAACACCTAGCCCAATAGCACCCTGTCTCTAGGTCCTACAGTAATACAAATAATAACAAATTAGAGGGGGCCACAGAGTTGCATTCAGGTCTGGATTAGGAGTAGACTAGGATACGAGTTTGAGTCTTGAGGGTGAATCAGGGGTAGGATTTGAAGTTAGATTAGAACTAGTCAATATTTTTCCATATCTGTTTTTGTGAAAAAATTTGGTTTCTCAAAAACCCAAAAATATTTCAGTTTTTTTTAATTTTGGAATGACAACCCAAAAATTTCAAAGAAATGATTCAATATAAAATGAAAAAAAATGGTGAAAATTTTCAAAGGAAAAAGCCCTTTACTAACCAACTTTAGTTTAGCTTCAACACTCCTGAAGTTTGGAGACGTGTTTTGGAGAGATTTTTGCTTACTTTCTATTTAGCAGAACATAAAAGTCTCCTGAGAGGATGGGACAGCAGCAGCTGGGCTTCTGCTTCATTTGAAAATATACTGACTTCATTACTCAGATAGCTAAAATTCTTTTAATTGGAGCCTCGTTAAACAAGTGTATTAAATCTATAGCTGCTTTCATGTTATCAGTGATTAAAACTGGCAGGATGTGACACAGAGACAGCATCATCCTTTGTGATTTCCTTTCTTTCCCAGCATGCCTTCATGGGGCTAGCCCTTTCCATTATGCCAGAGCTAAAAAGCTGTAGCCATAAGATAGCCATTTTAGAACTGGCTATGGTTTGCTGCATCTTCCTGTTTTCTACCTGGTAAGTGCTCTTAGCTCCTGTCATGTTTTTTATTCCCAAGGGATAATGTTCTTTCATACAGGTCCTGAGATTGGGTTGAAGACCAGATTGTATTTTTAAAGCACAGATCTTCATTGCGGTGGTGCTCTGTACCCGTTTGAATTCCACTGGCTGGTGCAGGGGAAGAGGTTGGGAGCGCAGTGACAGCAGCTGGGGCTGGCACCTATGCAGGAAGGTCCAAGAGATTAAGGTTCCTTAAGTGTACAAGAGGGTAACATATATGCCAGGGCTAGGAACAAGCTGATCCTGAGCCTCATAAAACCTGAGCAATGTACTAAAAAGGAGAAGCATAGCTGTGACAGGAAGCATAGCTGTAAGCAAAATTGGAAACAAACAAGTATGTGTTGTGCAGTGTAAGGATTTTAAAGACATTTGGTCTTTATTTTTGGAAATGTCTGAAGCCTTTATTCATCACTGGCATATGCAATATACCATGCTGACATTCTTGTCTGTTACGCTGGTTCTCTTTGTGCTGGTGTGCTTTTGGAAAAACAACTGGTTGTCTGTACCAGGTGTAGAGGTTTGTATCTTTCTTGTTTTTCCACTCGCTCTCTTTCTTTTCTCCTCTCCTTGTTTTGTAAAGTATCACAAAAAAGCATTTTTCTTGGGGGAAAAAAGTTAGAAGAAATGATATATTTATTTCATCTGTGAACATTTTTGATCCAGCAGCTAAAACAAATATGTTATCTGTGTGAGATAACTTTACATGATGAAGGTTCTCAATGTGTGATAAAGCAACCTGCACAGCAGGTAACTTTCTGCTTTCAAGACATAGAACAGAATGTTCCTTTATGTGCAATTTGGTTTCATGTGTATATTTCTTTGGAGAGTGCAACTGCATTAATATCACCAGAAATACTTGCTTTCTTCTGCCTTGTTACTCTTCTGTATTGAGATATTTTAAATGAAATGTCTTAAGGCAACTATCAGGAAACAGAATAGGATACGCTGCAGTTTACCATCTCTCTCATGGTACTTCAGGGACGGGTGATTGTGATCTTAATTCATTAATGATCTGGAAGATGTAGTTAATAGCACAGCAATGAAATGCACAGGTGATATTAAATTGGCATGAACTGCAAACACCAATGGGAACAGACAAATAATACAAAGGGCCCTAGGGAGGTTAGAAACTTGGGCAGAAAATAATAAAATGAAATTATTGGGAAAATGCAAGCTACACCATTTGCTGGTGTTGGGAGACTAGGACTACAGATATTCCAGGAAAGGGAGAAACATTGAAAGTAGCTAACCTGAATGAACCCTAGTTTGGGGTGATAGGCAGCAAATTAGATGTTTGCACCAGGATGTGGCAACAGCAAAGATCAACGTACTTTGAATCTGCATTATGTCACAGACCAGAGAAGTTACAGTCACTCTTTACACCGCTCTGGTGCAGCTGCACTGAATCATGAGGAGAGATTTGCAAAATGAAATATATCTGCAGATGCTAAGACAAGTAAGGAGGACATACGTCTGCACATATTTGAAGGGTGTAAATACAAAGGATAGAGAAGGTTTGTTGAGTGTGGTACATGGCGGGGGGGGGGGGGGGGAGAGAAATCAGTGAAATTAGGAAAGGGAAAATAATGTATGCTGAAAAAACTTCCAGACTCCAAAAGCTGCACATAAGTAGGAATATGAGCTTATACATGTGCCTAAATCGATCAGCATTAATGGAGCCATTTACACCATGTTTGCAGGATTGGATCATTACACTGGGGAATAGTGGAAGGGCGGCAGAGTTTGGGACACTTTTAACGAGACTGAATACATTAAAATGTACTGTAGATAACAGTCCTGCATTGGCAAAAGAAAGAGCCTGGATGACCCTTAATTTTTAAGATACAGTATTTACAGATAATCTGATTTCTAAACTTTTCCTAAAACAAAAGCTCTATATTCATAATTGTTTAAAATGGGCTTCATAAAAACAATCGTTTGCAATGAAAAAATAAGCAAAATTCGCAAGCTTTTACATTAGACCAAAAAAGCCTTACAAACCTTTTTGACACTAAAGAATAATCCAAGAACAAAGCAGTGTTGATAGCTGTGTATGTGGTGTTTACATCAAGCTAATTCAAAATGCTTGAGATGCTTAGAAAGTTTAATTTTGGCTGTAACAGCTGAGAATGTGTTAAAAGTCATAAGACTCCTGACATGGAGTCTGCTGTGTTGGTCCACACCCCTGAGTCAGATGTCTTCGGAAAGCTAAAACCCTTGCAAGTTTACATTAGTCATGGCTGAAAAAATTAAAAGTGATAGTTTAGATAGATGACAGCTAGACATGTGATCCCCGGAGTTGTATAGAGTCAGGGTAATATTGCAACTTCTAAATACACAAAGTAGCTTTCAGATACAAACATTCTATTTTTCCCCCAATGTCTTTGCTCGAGGCTACGTGTCATTCTGCAACCTTGGCAAGACAGTGTTCCTTGATGTCTTCTTAATGTTGACCTGCAAAGGGAAAAAAGAGCGTGTGCCTTTTTTGTGATGCAGAGAGAAGGCTGAAATAAATACAATTAAAAAAAAAAAAAAAGGTGGGGAGAGGGTGCTAGTGGTGGGGGAGTGTTCTCGTTTTTTACATCTGTTTTCTCTGGAAGACCAGTGACCAGAGAACTAGTGAAACTGCAACATGATGAAGCTACAAGCGGCACAGTTGAAAGGGAAAGATTTTTTTTGATCATTTCGAGTTTTTGTTTTAGTTCTTGGTTGTTAACCCCACTCCAACGTGTATAAACGCTTGGGGAAAAGGCTGAACACCCCTGCCTCTGCGGTTAAGGTGTGAGGGCTCACAATACCTATTTAATACCTCCAACAAAGCCTGCAAGAAAACCAGACTTGATATTTTAACAGTTAAAAAACAAGCAGGAAAATAAAATAAAACTACCAGCACCACCCTTTATGGCCACCTTCATAAATGATAAGGAAGCAAAACAGTGCAAATCATCAATTTAAAAAAAAAAACCTTCAATACTTTCCTGGACTCCACAAACAGTAAATGGTTTTACAACACTGAATTGTGTTTTACAAAATGTAAACCAATTAAAAAAAACACAAAATCAAATATTTCCTTTTGATTCCGTAAATATTTGGAATATTCCAATGTGCATTTCCAGAACTCTTCTTAATGTGTTTGGCAGGATAAAATGTGGGTGGGAAAAAGGGGTAATGTAGTGATTATCAAATGCAGAACTTTGGTACTGCTCATGCTTCGACAGGCTATAAACTACTGTAGAGCTTTGCCATGTTATTTATAGAGTAGCAGTGATGTGCATGGTACATTACAGAGAATACATATTGTTAGCTGCTAAATTCCACTTGGTGCTAGGGCCCACATTTTGCACTATGGTTAATGAGCAGTGGGTGATGCTTCTGCCTGCTCATGTATCTTGTGCCTGCTCATGTGTCTTGTGCCTGAGAGTATAAATAGGGACTGGAGAGGGTCTGGCATATTTTCTATGTAGTAGAAATTTCTGCAGTATGGTTGTCTCATAGGTGAAAATGCAGTTTCTGTGAAACCTCATCAGCAGACTTGGTAAAGGGACACTTCTGTTTTCTGCCCAAGTTGGCTCCCTTCCATTCTCTCCAGTTGCAGAAGTCTCCCCTTCACCCCTCTGCACCATTTATTGTAGTAGCATCTCTCCTCGCCCTTTCCAATTCTGTCCAGCTCTCCCTTGCTGGCCTGCATCCCTCCCTTTTCACCTCCCCTCCATTTCCAGACTCTCTCCTGTTTTTCCTTCCCCATTATATAGACACAACCCATCTGTATTGCTCAGGTGCTCTGACTGTCTTTGTTCTGGATTTTTCTTCTCTCTGTCCAGATTCTTCTTTGCCATAGTGACTAGATTTTCATCCTACCTGTTTAGGCTTATGTTAGTTTTCCAGAAACAAATCTATTCTCTTGCTGTGGGTTTCTTTCTGGGCAATATGGAGTGCTGATCTCAGGTCACAGATTCCTCTGTGAGAGGATAATGGGATGTGATTAGGATTTGTTAGTCTCATCATTATGCATGCTTCGATTTGTTCCATTCTCTCTCACTTTAAGATGTTCATCTGGTCCTTTTCTTCCAACATTTTTATGGATGTGTTGCTGCTTATAGACTTTGAATTGTACAGATACTCTCCAAAATGCAAGTATGTTGGAAGAATGTTCCTGCTGTTTTTGTTAGATGCCAAATCTAAAATCAATGGTCCCTCTCCTAAAATAATCTCTGAAATGCACACATTAAAAAAGATTAAGAGAAACTCAGTGCTCCACATGGAAAAGTGACTCCAAAGTTACTGAGAATTGAGGGAAAGGTGCATGGTTTAGAGAAATTGTCTTAAGAAAACCTGAAAAAATCTGCTGTATGCCTCATATTTTACTGGTTTTTTTCAGGCAACATCAGTGGAGAACACTAGCCAGCTAATTCATATATCTCAAAATTTTCAGCCATTCCACCTCCACTGTCAGCTAGTTTCTATAGTAGGGTGTGTCTGTGTTTGTCTCTGTATCTATGTATCAGATCTGGGTCCCTTAAATAGTTGTAGGCTTGATCCTAGGTGGAGAAGTCAATTTCCCTTGAATTGTTTGTGTCGCTTAAAGGAATGAAGGCCCAGGGCAAGTGTGATGCATATGAATGGAATGGAATTCCAGAAAAATCATGAGTAAATCTAGTTGCCTTAAAGCAGACAGGGCTGAAAACTGCTTTTAAATAATGATTCTATCTTGAGAATGTCAGTGCAAATGGTGTGTGGAGTCCTGTGAGGTGCCAAGTACCCTCCACTCCCACTGCTGTCACTGGCCACTGAGGGTACTCAGCATCTAGCATTGTTGGTCAGTTAGCCTAAACCAGTTTCTATGTCTCTACACTACAGACTGTGTCAGCATCATTTATGTCGCTCGGGTGTGAAAAAAACACCCCCCTCAGCAACATGAGCCCTCATCAGCACAGTGCTATGTTGGCATGAGAAAATCTCCATCCGACATAGCTTTTTCCACTCGTGGAGGTGGTTTTTTGCAGACGGGAGAGCTCTGTATGCATAGATATAAGACTAAACAGTCTTTAAGCCAAAGTATAAGCACTTTACAATCCTGCTACTCCTTTTACATGTTGTGTTGTGTTTATGTTGTGTTGGATCATCACCTTTGGAGTGCTCAACAGGAGGTGCTGCTTTGGATTCATAAATAAGTGGCATATCTGTGGGCCCAACTTCTGGCTTATAAAATGTTTCCTTCACAATATCAGTTTCCTGTCACTGTTGGTTGAGAATCTCTTGAAGTGAAAGGTTTTACCAGTAGTAGTCTAGCTGGAGACTTCTAAGATCAAGGAGCTAAAAAATAAACATTTAAAAAGTCACTGTCTCTTTAAAAAACAAGTCTTGTTCCAGCATGACTGCTAGCAACTCCAATTTCATGTTCAGGCTGCTTTGGCATTTCACTGGCATGCTAGGATGATATTCCGTTCTATATATATTTTATACTAAGCCCCTGCTAATAAGCTAGACAAAATAGCTTTTCTTTAATGGGACTTAATTTCCTTATAGTCTTATTGTTCCACAGTCTGTCAAATCTGTGGCATTTTTCATTATCACTTTCAAATGTTTCAGTTGCTAACTGTAATTCTCCTATTCCCTATGATTTAAAAAAAAAAACACAACGGTATGGGTGCGCAAACCTTTTGTATTCCTAGGATATTGTCTAACACTAGTTATACTGTGAAGTAGTGTATGAAGTAGTTGTTTGTTGTTTTGCTGAAACAACCAAATCTTCAATCAGAACATTTCAGTCTTGACTCGGAATTTGTGTGCTAGGATTGCCCATAAAAATGACCTCCTTTGTCTCATATAAGTGGTAAAGATGTATGTACTTAATGCATAACTAAATAGGGCACAAATGTTACTATTATCCTGAAGTTGTAAGCATGCAGTTGTGAGTTTTGCAGCTACAAAACTCCACTGAGTGCTTTGAATTTCCTCCTTTGGCTTTACATGTTTCAGTGGGCACCTAACAAATTCAAAGTCAGTCCTTCCCTTGCCATCTGTGTGTAAGTATTGCAGCACATAGGTGGTACAGTATGTAAAATGACCCACAGTTCTAAGAACACAACAGTAGCCACTTATACATAACCATGTTTTTTATGTAGCTCAGTACCAAGTAGTGCTAAACGTGCTCATTCAAAGCCTGCTCCTGCTCCCATCCAAGTCAACTGCAGAATTCCTAATTGACTTCCATTACTGGTGGAGCAGGATTGCATGAATTACAAAATGCCTTAGTACCATGGGGATTAAAGAGGTTCTGATGTATATTTTAAAATATGGGCCTTTATTAATCAGTAGAAGGATAGAAATCCAGTACTGACAACTCTAAAATGGCATAACAATTTAAAACTGTGTAACAAATGTGATTTTGAAATATGGAAGATATGAAACCCTGAAAAAATGGGAGTAATATTGAGAGGTATTATACCAGTGCTACCAACCCCAAACACTCAAAAATCATGAGTCAAGCCTTAAAAAATTGAGATTGTCTTAATTATGAGATTTTATTTTTAAGATTTGAGATTTTATTTGTCCTCTGGAGTCTGAGCCTTTAGATTACATTCATGTCACATTTTCAAGCTCTCCTTTTCAACCATGAAGGCTAGAAACTTACTTTAAAAAAAAACAAACCTAAGATTCTCATTATTATTTATATTATGGTAGCCCTAGTCAGGGACTAGGAAACCATTATGTACAAACACAGAACAAAAAAGAGGATCCCTGTCTTTAGGAGTTGATGTTTAAGAAAAGCACCAAATATCATGAGATTCAGGATAAAAACCGTAAGTTGCAACATTGTGTAACAGAAGTAAGATTTCAATAGTGTTGATGTAACTACATTTCTTAAACTAGCTGCAGTTCCTTTGTGAGGCTGACTTTCACACCACCTGTGGCACCGAAGCCTTTTGGAGTTGTGTTACTGCCTTTAGTTGAAGCAGAATCTGCCCGTTCCATGCAGGGTCGGCTTTGTGGGTGGTACCTCAGACTTTTGCAATATATATTTAATTTTTTTAATTGCCTGTCTGAACCAGAGCTGGGCAACTCCATTTTCTCATTCCTTTTGTTTTTCCAGACATAATGAGTGACATCTGTGCACAGCCATCATAGCCACTACAGAACTGGCATTCTCTTGCAATTTACCCTGGGGAAATATGTCCAGAACTTCCCCCTTCCCTCCCCTGAAATTCCCCCAAAAAAACCTCTCCAGTGAGCAACCTGGTCTCTCCAACACAATAGAATTGCAGTTCTGTGATGTCTGTGAACTAGGGTGCCCATATTTTCCTATGCTGAATACAGGACACCTGATAAAAATTACGTTTTCAAGTGAGTTCAATGGCAATCAATCAGAACTATGCAGTACGAACGTTCAAATTAACATCAAGTTGACTAAGCCTCTGTTAAAAAGAAATACTGCATAGCAGGATTCTTTTTATTTACCTTCTTATCTTTAAGACTTTAGGGTTCACACCAGGAGGGTTGACACACACACTGGGCGTGAGGGAAGGGATGGGAGCTGCTTCCAGCCGCAGGGGGAGGGATGACCAAGCTGTTTTTTGCAGGCCTATTTGAGTCCACGTCCCACCCGAGGTAAGCAGCTTGCTCTTTCCTGCCTCCAGTGTCAACACTTCTAGGCTATTGCTGGCTGCTGACATAACCCCGCTTCCAGGGCCGGCTCGAGGCACCAGCGTTCCAAGCTGGCGCTTGGGGCGGCAGTTAGAAAGGGGCGGCAGAGTTTCTGCCGTGGCGGCAATTCGGCGGCAGCTCCTCTGTCCCGCCGGCCGCAGCTTCTCCCTTTTGCCGTCTGCGGTGGCAGTTTTTTTCACTGCTTGGGGCAGCAAAAACTGTAGAGCCGGCCCTGCCAGCTGCCTTCTGTCCTGTCCCCCCGCCCACTAAAGTGTGGGCAGGAAGGGGTTAAGCCCTAAGGATGTGTTGTGCACCAGGGCTCAGGGAACCTGAGGGCAGGAGCTTCAACAGCAGCCTGGTCAAAGAGGTGGCTCAGCAGGGGAGGGTGCCTAGGGGACAGAGCAGCCCTGTGTTCCCTGGGGGGCGGGACCCAGGGTGGAGGGTGAAGATGGTGCTAAGCCTATGTCCCGGGGGCTGCTGTGGAGCCTGCACATTCAGGGCATGCACAGGCAGGAAATCGCTTCCTCCTCCCCCACCAGTGCAGGGCTTTGGCACATGCAGGTCTCAGCTCCTCCTGGCCAGCACCCTGAGCTGGAGAGTCTTGGGCTTTCCCAGGGTGCCTGCCCAACCAGAGGCAGTGGGGGAAGGAAGAAGCTTGCTAGCCAGGCCGCTGGTGAGCTGAGTGCCCCAACTGGGGGCTGGTTCTCCACACAGTTCTGGGAGTGGGACACACCCTGTTGGGGGGGATATGGAGGCACAATGGGGCGGGAGGGGTAAAGGGGCAAAGCTGGGAGAGGACAGTGAGAGGGGAGCGGCCAGCCCTGGGAGCACGTAAAGGGCTGATGGGTAAGCAACAGATGCGACGCATGGTGTGTGTGACCTGCTCACACACACCAGCCACTGCAGCTTGCAGCGCACAGCCAGTGCTGGCCGGAAATCAGATGGGGGGGCCCTGCTGGCTGAAAGCAGGCATGCAGCAGGGGCTGCACTGATGGACTAGCAGTAGGAGCGGCCAGCCCTGCATGCTGCATCTTTGCCCTGCCACCGGCCTTGAACATCCACCCCCCATTGTCAGCCACTGGACCCCACTACTCACCGCTGTGGGGAGGGCAGCTGGCGAGCAGGGATCTGGCCAGCAGCAGGACCCACCAATAGTGCTGACAATAAGATAGAAAATACGGGACAATTTACATGTTTTAAAGAAAAAGTCGGGATACCTGCAGGAGAGCTTAAATACGGGACTGTCCCTTTTAAAATAGGCCATCTGGTCACCCTGCTGTGAATGCTTTCCAGCATCATTACAGAGTGAAGCAGATGGACCAAATGGACTGTACAACTGAAGTACAATTTGTTTTTAAAACAATTTGTAAAAAAGCTAGAAAACCTATAAGGGGGCTAAACATGCTCCCACTGAACGGCAAGCCTCCCATTGACTTCTGTAGGAGCAGGATCCCGCACATGATTAGTATGCTTGTAAGCAGTTCATGTTCACATGATGTATTCCCTTTAAATATCTTGGTTGTCTGGGCACAATGGGCTGGATCCTCAGCTAGTGTGAATTGTCGTTGCTCCACTCCGCTTGCTCTACAAGAGCGCTATGGTGATTTACACCAGCCAAGGAGCTGGCCTAGTATTTTCAAAATATTAATTGCTGTTAGTGAAGTTTGAGGACTAACTGCCTGAAAAATATATTTTTCCAAATTAAGTTTCCAGTGAAGAGAGATTTTTCCCAATCTTCCCATACATCTGAAACCCAAGGAAAGCTTCCTTTTTTGCCCATCTTAGAGGCAAGAGAATGTCTGAAGCTATTGAAATAACTCTTTGAAATCCAAATTCAGGTTGACAGCCTGTGCTGTGTATTTTAGTGTGATGAGCTTTGAAAATGTTATGCCTAAACAACATGGTCTATGATAGAACACTGGGCACCTCTAAAATGCCTGTTTCACTTTAATGTTGAACAATATGTGTAAGGTTCAGAGTCTTCGGAAACACTTGTAAAAAGTAACCTCATAGTATTCTGGGAATATTAAACAAACTAGCTGTCCATTAGTGAATATTCCATACATGGTGCAAAACTGTTACATTCATCATAGTAACTTGGAATACATTTTTAAGTAGTTTAATTTTTCTACTTAGCATCCACTAAGCCAAGTGATTTAGTATCAAAAGGAGGTCTTGTACCAACCAGGTATTGCACATGTACCAACATTGTCTTCTCCATTGTGGGTCCTGTGGCATACCTTGCAATCTCAGCCATATTTGGGTTTCTTAGAAAACTTATTTTTGAGTTTAACACTACCAAGTGCTGAGTTTCCTCACCTCCAAAAGTTTTCTGCTATGTTTGCCCACAAGCTGAGATCTTCCAGGCTGGGGAAACTTAGTCAGGAAGTTTAAATTAGAACATGGACCCATTGTGCCCAGACCTATCTGTACAAGCAAGAGGTTGGGTTTTTTATTTGCACCTCTCACTGGAGTAGTTAAGCTATACTGGACCTGAACCTTAGTTAACTTTCCTTTCATGCATACTGGCTTTCCAACATAACTGTCCTCTGTCTGGAAGAGCTGAACTCTGCAGCCCCCTTCTGAAGTACAGGCAATAGATAGTATAAAAAGTTAAATAATAAGTCTGTTAAGTTTTCTTTAAGAACAGCACAATATAGAACATTGGATATCACAGAACTTGGCTGATTGCTTGTCTCAACAGAGAAAAATATTACAATAATCTGCATTATACTGCTTAGAGCTTTGAAAAGGAGCTTTCACTAGAGGGTGGAGCTTCTTACTATTATGTGTGTGGGGGGAGGGGTTGTTTGTTTACTGCAGCAAGCAACCCTGTGCTCGTTGTTTGGCTGATTTATTTTTTTTCCCCTCCAATTTGGCAGGCGGTTCTGTATCACATGGATCACATTCTTGTTTGTACTGTGACACAGAGGAAACTATTCTTTATTGACCTTGCTGTTGGCCCTAGTGACTGAAAACAACAGATAAATTTGGTGAGCTGGAAGGCTTGATCTGTCATTAGCTTTTATTTAAAAATTCGTCAAAGTCAAGAAACTCAAGAGTATGTCTACACTGCAATTAAAAACCTGCGGCTGGCCCGTGCCAGCTGAATCAGGCTTACCGGGTTCAGGCTAAGGGGCTGTTTAATTCAGACATTTTTGCTGAGGCCAGCGTTGGGACCCACCCACCCAACTCGCAGGGTCCTGGAGACCAGGCTGCAACCTGACCCCAAATGTCTATGCCACGGTTAAACAGCCCCTTAGCCCAAGCCTTGTAAGCTTGAGTCAGCTGGCACTGGACAGCCACAGGTTTTTATTTTAACTGCAGTGTAGACATACCCTCAACTGCTTTCACCTTTATTTGACTCCCAGTGAACAATCCTGATGACTTCTAATTAGAAGACAAATTCTGCCTTCAGTTACATAGGCACAGTGCCCATGAATGTCAGTGAGGATTGTGTACGAGGATCTGAGGACAGAACTTTTTTCAGGGAAAAAGATGCTATGGATTTCTAAAAATAATGATTGTTTTGTTACTCGTTTGAGGCAGGTAGTGTGCTTACAACAGAAACGTAGAAATGACTTCAGTTCCTGTGTGTGTTGCAGAAAGTTAAACATTTAACTTTTTGTTTTTATATGGTTGCAGTGGGAAGCAAATTAGACTCAGAAGAACCAATACCAAATCGTTCTGGAGTTTCGATTTTGTTTGTTTCATCAACACCACAAAATACAGAGCTCATGGACTGAGTTTCTTGTATGGTTATCTGATTTGGAAATTCTCCTAGAGTTACATGCTTGCTTTAATATGTGAAGTGTTGTACATCAAGAAGGGCCACATAAGGACCTGGTTCTGTAGTCATTCAGCACATCAGGGACAAAAATACAGCCCTGGCATAAGTGAACACTATGAAGTCAGTGGAACTGTGCCCCCTTAAAACAAGAGCTGAGTTTGGCCAAAGGCTTCATGCCCAGTCCTAAACACTCAGGCAAAAGTTTCCAGCTAGATAGAAAACTCCCACTGAAATAAATGGCAGTTCTGCCCATACAAGATCTGGGTGTAAAATGAAAGGGCAGATTCTCAGCTGCTGTAAATGGGTATAGCTCCCTTGGCTTCAGTGGAGCTATAATAATTTACACCAGCTAAGAATCTACCCCAAGGGCCCAAACTGTCAGATATGCTGTGCATCCACAACTCCAGCGGAAGTCAGCAAGAGCTAGGGTTGCTCAGCCCTAAAAACAGTCTGATGGCCTCGTGTTGTCATTTGTCTGTGCCAAGAGAGTATGACAATACATGATTAGAGCAAAATGGTAGCAGTTTAGACCCATTTTTGCATAGGTATAGGTAACTACAGAAGGTGCAAGGCAATGGGCATGCAGGCCCTGAGTAAGGGCCTCACAGTTTGCCCCACTATCCATTTAGTTTCCCTGGTGGATATGTCATCGGTGGGCCTTTTGCACCTGATTAAATGTCACATATAGAAAAGCAATGCACAGAGTTGACAAATTTAAGTCTGACAAAAATCTCATTGACTTAAATGGTGCCAGATAAGATGTATAGTCAAAACTAATACTGGTACCATTTCACCTAATGTCACCAACTTGGTGGGATACTCCACAGACTAATTCTACCTCTAATATCAGTAGGCTACGGGGTATTTAAAGATTAAGATAAACTATAACTCCAAGTTATCACAAATCTTGTAAGTAAATAGTAATGCCTTTATTTTTTGTTAAGAACAGCATTTTGAAAATAAAACATTTGCCCATGCTTTACAACCTTTTTAATTTTGTATACTTATATACAGTCATTATGGTACACATTGATTGTCTTGAAAATCCTTCAGAGGTGTACTTAAGATATCAGTATGCAACAACCAGCGGAAAAAAAAGGTACGTTATAAAACACACATTAATACATTTAATAAATATATATTATCTATCAAAAATGAGCCTTAGCTCTCCTCAGTTAATAAAAAGCACCTGCTGGGTAATCTTGTAAGCTGGTAGAATAGTCCAATTTTTTAATTATAAAAGTTACAGCGCTCCCTTTTGCACAGCCTTTAGTTAGACTCAAACATAGCCAGCCATGATTCCTGTCTGATACTAAATACAAACTAGTGAGCTCTGCAACAGTTGACATCTACCTTATTTATAGAAACAACTGTGTGCACTTAGGGCTCCATCCTATCAGGTGCTATACATCTTCTGGGAGGTGCTAAGCACCCTCAACTCCCACTGCAGTTGGGACTGGGTCTTAATGTATGGCTGTGAACTGCTTTCTAGTCATTGAATAGAAGCCACTTCTTACAGAAACGTTTTCTGTAACAAAGTTTTAAAAATGTTTTCAGATTTCATTTTTCTGTGTAGGTAAGAGGCCAGAAGAAAATAACCATTAGTAATTTTAAAAGGAATAACATAGTAGCTTTTATAGTATAAAAGCTAATTATAACAATCCTGAAAGATTTGTGTTTACAGTTACATAGTACTTTGCTCACAGATGCTCTACATTCTAAAAGGCAGAAGTAAACAACTTGTTTACATTAATAAAAATAAATTAACACAAAGGTGCCTTCAGTCACACGTTATTTGAAGCATTTGGCATTAGACTATCAAATGGCAAAAATAAGTTGCTTATTCTAGTTGTGTGAAGTTGGAAAATGAATAAACTCCTTCTTCTAATCAGTTAACACACCTCTGCCACTCCAAATTGAAGACCCAATCCTGCATGCTATTACTAATGTGAACAGTCCTAACTCACATGACCACTCAATGGGACTGAGGCTTTGTCTACACTACCAAGTTTTGTCACCAAAAACTGCCTTTGGCAACAAAACAGTGAGAGCATACACACTGCAATGAGACTTTTGTTGGAAAAAACGCCCAGTTTCGATGATAAAAAGCTTCCACCCCTACAAGAGACGTTTTTCTTTTCCCCTCCCTTTATTGTCGACAAAGAGCCAGTGTAGACACTACTGTTTGTTTTGTCGGCAGAACTGGTTTCCGCCAGTATCCCACAATGCCTGCCCTGATTGCTCTGCTCAGTGTTTTGATATCTCCTGCCTTGCAGGCATGTGCCCCTCCCCTTTCAAAGCTGCAGGAAGTGTGCTGTTCCCTATGGGGAACAAAGAGCAAATCATTGGAATACTCCTGTTCTGCCCTGCACTAGGAGCACAGCAGCAGACAGACTGCTGTCGCAGGGAGAGGGGGAGGAGAGACTGCTGCTCTGCTTTGACATGCCTCAGCATGCAGAGTTCGCTGAGGTGGCTGTGGTAATCAGCTCCACCTTCCCACAACACTACACTGTGGGATAAATACCCACAGTGCATTGCTTATGCTGTCGATGATGGTGCCCAGAACGTGGACATGATCTGTCGACAGAGGGAGCAAGTGTGAACACCCTTTGGTGATTTTTGTTTTGTCGACTTTTGGGTGTCGACATAAATTTCGTCAACAAAACTTGGTAGTGTAGACAAAGCCTAATTTAGGGTTGCCAACTCTGACTGAAGCTATTCTGGGATATTCCCCCTCCCCCCCCCCAACATGAGGTGATGTAATTTTCTTAAAATAGCCTATTAAAATTTCCTGGGTTGCTTTCAATAGTCACCTGGAGAGTCGTGCTGATTCCGGGAGACTCCAGGCCAATCCTCGGGGGTTGGCAACCCTAGACTGATTATGTGACCAAAGGTTTGCAGGATCTGGCCCGGTCTGTGCTTAGGGCCTCAAACTCCTACTGACTTCCTAAGGAGCAGGACTAGACCCTTAATTTGTTAATCCATTCCCATCTAGAAAACTGAACACCACGTAAACGTTTACAAAATAACTATCATGGAAAGAATTTATCCAAGGTCTATAAAATGTATATAGTACTGAATGTATACTTCTCAGCTGTAGCATGATGAATCTTTTAAAAGAAAGCTGCCCTCCCATTTATGCCATGGTCATCTTATACATTTTTACAGTAAAGACCTTTTCAGAGAATTTAACATTTTTAAAACTGATGTTTTAAAATGAAACTTTTGCAGACATACATCACTAGGTTTTATATTACTCCAAATTATCCAGTTTCTGGGATAGTAACCATTAATTATCAAAAATATTTTATCTGCTCACGACTTTAACAGCTAGAGGTACTTCTAGATTACTGGATAGCATGCAATATCCACCTCTAGCCTACTCAGTTTCTTAGACAATCTAGTTACCTAAACAAGAGACTAAAACTTTTTTTTTTTTCTTAAAAGCAAGCACATGCTTCCACTTTGCCTCTATTGGGAACATCAGATATGAATCTAACATGTTCCTTTAATCATGCATGACAAAAGTATGGTTCCTGAACCAGAAGGGCTGTTAGAAATAAAACCCTATAAGGTGATCATGGCAAGAATGACAAAATATATCTTGTGTGTAATGCTTAGGGCCTGATCCTGCAGCCCTTACACCAGTGATTAGACCTCTTGATGTCAATAGGGCCTACTCATGTGAGTACAAGACTACAGGATTAGGTCTGTTTAGTGTAGAAATGATGTACAAGAAGAAACAGGGAGCCTTTTAAAAAAATAAACAGCTTATCTTTCTTTTTGTGGTATGCAACAAATAGTGTCCCTCTTTGAAGCTACTGAGCTATTCAGTTTTCTTTGTATATTATAATTTTATTTTTCATTTGAAAATAGAATATATATATATATTTATTACAACATATGCAAAATTTCACCCTTATACATAACCCACACCCTCATGTAAAAACAATTGCTTTTAGTATCTAGGAAAGCTAGGAGTAATGTTGACCAAACAATGAGGATACAATGATGCTTTCAATGTTTGATATGTATTAAATGCTAAATAATAAAGGAATGATTCGCTTTAAAGTAACAAAAACCATGGCAAGAATAATGGGCAGTAAGAACTTGTTACATAGCCTAGATAAGCCTTGGTAAAAAAAACCCTTAGCCCAAAGCTACCTTATCCCAACTCCAAAACACAAAAACCCTGAACCTCTAGGAGTGGAGACTCTACTAGCTATGCATTAAAAGACACAAATACATTAAGATGTACAAACAATTGCAGTCAATGGGGCTACTCCCATGAGGAGGGGTTACAGCACCAGTTCCAACTTTAGGAAGAGAGGGTCCAATCCCACAAATTACAAAGCTCCTCCTGAAAGGTGATCAGTACCTTCCCCTCCCCTTGAGTTTTTGCTTGGCACCTTACAGGATCAGCCATCAGAACACAAACTAAGTTCTGTGTAATACAGTAGGTTTCCTTTAATCCATCATACTATGGGACTCCTTTTGGCAACCCCAAGCCACATTCTCTCCTCAGCTAAGAGTCTTTGCTGAAGCTTGGCCCTCCATAATTTGACTTAGTGCCCTCAAGAGTACATATGTAAAAAAATTTGAGGGTTTGAGAACACGTGGTTCTTTGCTTTTACTCTGGAGTAAGACTGCATCAACAGGGCATCTTGAACTGCAGTGTCTGATTCTACATTGCTGAGATGATCTGACTCTACCTTCACTCTTGTCCTACAGATGCTTCACAAAGTTGCATGAAGCATGTACAGTCATTTCCTTTCACCACAACCAAATTTGATACTCCTCCCCCACCCCCCTTAAGTGGATCATGTCTCATTGTTGACTAATGGTAATTTAGTTGCCAGAGACTGACGATGACCCTAGATGACATTCACAGCAGAGATGGATAATGAAGCAACCAAGACACTTCACGACACTTGAAGAGAAAAAAAAAATAAAGTAGGAAGAAACCCTGCATACTTTCACACTGTTGTGGCAATCTCTTATGGCAGCATGGATTAAGTTGGTATGGGAGAGTTGGGGCGGGAGAGGGGGTTGTTTTTTTGCAAACAGCTGGAAACCAACCAAAATCAGGCTTGCCTCGCACACTAGTTACAGGCAGGTTATATCTCACATTTAAGAATGCGCAGTGTCCTCTCTTCCATTTCAAAGTGTGCCTATTTCTATTTTTAATTAAATTTATCTTGAATTTTGAAGAGTTTTGTTTTTGTGATTAGCTCATCAGTTCAACAGTATTCACATTTACATAAAATCCTCTCAAGGATTCCAAAGCTCCTGGATGTCTGGCTGCTTTGTTGTGGTATTATTGATTCCTCCCTTAGAAAGACACACTGCCAGGGAATAACATTTGTAACAAAGATTCTTATCTCTAGAACCTATAGCCTTTCACCAGAGGTGTCTTCCAGTGTAACTTGGCGGAGCAGTTGGTATCTGGAAATAAGGATAATAAACCCATAACTAAGAGCTCCAGACTATTCAGAAATCAGTGTTAACATATGCTACGTTACATGTCTAGTAGTAAAAGCATTATCAGTTCTACAACAAAATGGTACAGCAAAGCATATCTTCAGTGTGTACAATACACATACCTCACCACAAGAAAAAGGGATGAATATGTATATATTAGTCTTTTGCTTTACTGTCTAAGGTAATAATCTTTTACTGACTGTGCAATTTATTCTCCAGGAACAAGTTTTGTGCCTATCCCCAGAAAAATCTCTCTAACCCTTCATCCTTAAACTGCCTCTTCCCTGAGCTGCTTATTCTGGTATAAGGGAATATAGGGATGGTTTAATGCAGGCACCCAAAAGTATAGTGCTCATTATGGGCCTTGTAAGTTATTCTGAGAACAAGGAATGAGCTTATTTACATCACTTTTGCATGATGTATCACTCATTGTACTATGCAGGAAAGGAAAATCCTGAGATCTAATAACTGTTGTTCCCTATAATAAATCCAAACTCTACTTACTTAACAAAAAACCTTCAGTCAGACTAGCTTCCTTGTGGGTTTTTTTTTTTAAATGTGCAGGTTGAGTTATGGAATCAGCTCATGATTTAAAATGAGTGTAAACCAGCCCATGAGTAAATTTTTAAGAAGCATGTAGGTATGCATGAAAACGTGGGAGTGAAAATTCTCCTTTTCTTAACAATAGGAGAGAGCTATATGCAATTCCTCAAGTGCAAATTATACACACAATGGGAATTAAATTTAAAGAGGCTGTTTGGCATCAGATCTCTAAGCCATTCTTGCAATGACCTTGAATAACAGTATATCTATCAAATAATAGCATGCCAACCCATTGTTTGAGGCAAATTAATTCACATTAGCATAAAGATATTTTACATGCCCCTCTTATGTATTTCTTTCCAAGGGTAGTACACCTCAATTGGTGTTCACCATATAGCGAAAACTATAGTTTTTACAAGGGAAGTGAAAATGTGATAGCAGCTATTTGCTGCAAAGATTCTTATGCCAAAGAATATACTGGACTGTAACCAAAAGTGTAACTTGCAGAAATCAGACAGTTATTAACTGTCACTGCGTTACATTCATCCAAAAGGAGCCACTGGATATGGACAGTCAGCAGAAAACTTGGTTCATTCAATCTAAACTGAATGGCCAAGTAAAGAAGTCCAAATGTTTTTAATTGAATAATCTCAAGAGGGGAATGGAAGCATTACATGCATACTTGCTACTAGAGATTTCATTTCATTTATAGTGTGTTTTCTTTCATATGAACAAGCAGTCTAAACTCAGAAGTTCATTCAATAAGTAGCGGTTGCACATTCCCCACTGTATAACCAAGACTCTGTACATTATCACATTTTTATACTTACAGTCCCACCATTTAGCACAACTGCCATCTCAGTTGGCTGATAAACATTGCTTCTAAAGGGAGCACTAGGTCGGCTTCCCAAGCTGCCATTGCGAAATCCTGCCGTTCTTAAAGCTGTGTTTAGAACAAGAGACAGTTTTATTCTCATGCAAACAAATCAAACCCTTGTTTTCATGTGTCAGAATAATACATATTTTTTAAAAATTACAAGAGTGATCTAGGGTGAAATCTGGATTCCACTGAAGTCAGAGGTAATTTTGCCATTGACTTAAAGCCATGATTTCATCCCTCATTTTTACTCTGCCTCTGTAGTTATACATTTTGGGTTGCATCTTCGAGTTTACTTTTAAATGAAAGGTTTCAGAGTAACAGCCGTGTTAGTCTGTATTCGCAAAAAGAAAAGGAGTACTTGTGGCACTTGTGGTTAGTCTCTAAGGTACTCCTCTTTTTAAAAAAAAAAAAAAAAAATGAAAAACTGCTTGGCACAAGAAAAGAAGAAAGAATTTAGCTCCCAGTTATAACTGCGGATGTGTTTTTCATTACTGTTTCCCATCAAGTATCCACACACTAAGTGGTAAAGTAAAATAACATTTCTACATCTTCTCATATTCAGAAAAAAAGACATGCAAACTATTGTTTGAGCCAGTAAACACAACCCCCTGAGCATTATTTCAGAGGGCCTAGTGCATAACGATTTTCCAAATATCTCCTATAGTTACTTTGAGAAATATTGCACAAATATTGCTTTTGAATAGGTTGATCATGAAGATTTCTTGAAGCAAAAGATAAAATGCTGTTTAGATCAGAAATATCCGGTAATCTCTCCATTATGATAGTCATGAATTTTAATGCATCATTTTTCTTCTTCTAATATTTACATGTTAAATGAGAGATGAAGTTAAGAGGTGTGGTTATTTACCTCTGAGACAGTCAGGCAGCAGAGATTTGCATACATTATCAGATTAGTTCAAAGGTGAACAATAGGCTTCACTGAACTCAGCTGCAGTCAGATAATATGCCTTCATTTGTATATTTAAACTGTGTCATTACAGTTGTTCTACACCTCAGTATTATTATTGATAGGTATTAGGTTGTAGATCAAAACATGCCAGTTTCAGCCACTCATGAACTAGAATTTCCCTCTTCCATTTAACTCAAGTTACAATGCTACAGTCAATGGGTAAGATCCTGGCCTCAGTGAAGTCAACGGGATTTTTGCCATTGACTTCGCTGGAGCTAGAATTTCACCCCATGTGTACAGCAAGACTTAAAACTGATCATAATTCATAGGGCTGAATACTGCCGTCAGTCTACTGCTACTCAAATCAATAGGAGTTGTGCACAGAGATGTTGTGCACAGAGATGAAGATCAATATTGATCTTTTACCATACAATAGTTTATTACACATAATTTTTAGGCCCTGGCCCTGCAAACACACATATGTGAAATTTAGTTTTTAATGATACTTAGTACCTCCTCTGGAAAGCACTTTAAAAGGGATGGATGAAAAGCAATATCTAAATACTACATATTATTATGTTATTCACAGGTCAGTATTTAAGACATCCCTTTAAACATGTCCATCTCACAATCAGTAATATATATATTTTTTAATATATAAATTGGCCTTCTCTCAATGTTTTAGCATAAATGTTTACACTGGCATTTACTATGCGCTAAGAAATAGTTTCAGATTATTACAGTGTACCATTTGAAATTAAGGTATTACGTATCTATTTTACTGCCTATATAATTCACATATCTATTTGCAAATAAATCTTAACAGGAAAATGTCAAATTAAATTTCATGTTGCTGGCTGAGTTTTTTTTAAACACCTATTACTGCAAGTAATTCCTAAATTGTGCATTTGTCTAATCATTCAGTCTGTATGTCTTTAACACAACAGAGGAGAAACTTTAAAAACAATAGGCAAGTTGTAGATTAAAAATCTAAAATTGTCTGGGAAACTTGGGTAAGAACCAAATCCCGTGTTCCTTATAGGAGTAGCTCAGTTCCCACACATTTCACTTGCTGGAAGTGCTGGGAGTTAATCACCATTGTCTGTTTTGTGTAAATTCTAAGTATTTTACCAACATTCTCACAATACACATGTATGCAAGATACTCTTCCAAGGTGACCCTTAGGCCAAGTATACATTAAAAAGATAGGCTGACCCAGCTGTCACCCCTCCCCTCAGTGTAGTGAGTGTCTACACTGAAGCAATGCAGCTACTATGTTTCTAATTAAGACATAGCTTTACCTCCACAGGACACAAACAAACATTTGTTTTTCATCATAACAACTAATACCAGGGATATCAGATAGGAAAATCTAGTTACCTCCCTAACAAGATTGTATTGCAAATATAATGCCAAAATTTTAAAATGTCACTATGCAGCTTAGGCTATAGTAAATAATACAATTTAATGATTCTAGGGAAAAAATTATGCATATAACTATTTTATTAAGGAAACACCCAGTCCAGAGCAGATTGCAACAATAGGGATCAGCTTGGCTGAGCTATGGTAGAATCTCTAAACAGAGATAAATGGCCCATTTTAAAAGTATATATATTTGGAAGATTTAACAAGTTTACAAATCCTCACCATATAAATATCAAAAAGAAAAGGAGTACTAGTGTAGAAAAGGAGTACTAGTGTAGAAAAGGAGTACTAGTGTAGAAAAGGAGTACTAGTGGCACCTTAGAGACTAACCAATTTCTTTGAGCATAAGCTTTCGTGAGCTACAGCTCACTTCATCGGATGCATTCAGTGGAAAATACAGTGAGGAGATTTATATACACTCAGAACATGAAACAATGGGTGTTACCATACACACTGTAAGGCGAGTGATCACTTAAGATGAGCTATTATCAGAGACAAAACAATCATTACAACAGTGGGCTTTTGTTTAGAGAAACATAATACAGTACAGTAATATCATCACCTCTCTATTTAAACAGCCCAATTCTGTGTTCTCTTATGTCTGAATTAGTCTCTAACAACTCCAGTGAACAGTTTCAGAGTAACAGCCGTGTTAGTCTGTATTCGCAAAAAGAAAAGGAGTACTTGTGGCACCTTAGAGACTAACCAATTTCTTTGAGCATGAGCTTTCGTGAGCTACAGCTCACTTCATATCCGATGAAGTGAGCTGTAGCTCATGCTCAAAGAAATTGGTTAGTCTCTAAGGTGCCACAAGTCCTCCTGTTCTTTTTGCGAACTCCAGTGAAGTAATTCTAGTTACCCCAGTATGAAATGGGCTGAGTCGGAGGGAAAAAATCAGGTCCAAAATGCTTAGTGGCTTTAACAATAAGGAAACCAAAGAACAGCGATGACACCATCTGCTACTGGTTCCTTAAAAATATACAACCTACTTCTTACCCAGCTAGAATTAAAACTGCGCTAAGGGTCTCCATCAGGCAGCTCTCTGCCATAAGCAGCCACATAAGTATCCTTGTGTCCTTTCCTCTAGAATATTGTTCAGGTTTTAGCTATTGATTGTCTCTGCTAGGCAATCAACTTTTGCTGTCCCCCTGAATAGTCATTTAAGGCCAATTTCACTGTGATTTCAATTGGATCTATTATTCTTCATTTCCTGTCAACTAAAATGTTGCATACAGGTGTTGTACACCATTACACAGTTGCCATATTTCACCCGAGTTGCACTTCTGTGACAAACAAAGCTACTCCTCCTTACATGGCCTGTACAGTTTGTAAAGCATCCATTCAGTTGCTTTTCATTCTTGGTCTACACATTTTCAATCCAGAATGTAAACACTGCAGGACAGAGCCTTTGTCTTTATACTTGTTTGTAAAGCACCAAGCACATTATGTATATAGTATCAGAAAAGAACTTTAGGACCCATTTCTGTGAAAGAAGGCATGTATTTAATGTATGATCAGTTATTTTGTGGCCCAAGAATGCTGAGCACTTCATGCACCAGCCTTTGCTAACCAAGTGTTTTTGACACAAGCAAACAAAGTTTTTTGTCCTTACCCGTAACTATTTTACATTTGGGGACAATGTATACCTTCAAATCAGCAGCATTGCTATGGGTACCCGCATGGCCCCACAGTATGCCAACATTTTTATGGCTGACTTAGAACAAAGCTTCCTCAGTTCTCTCCCCCTAATGCCCCTACTCTACTTGCGCTATACTGATGACATCTTCATCATCTGGACCCATGGAAAAGAAGCCCTTGAGGAATTCCACCATGATTTCAACAATTTCCATCCCACCATCAACCTCAGCCTGGTCCAGTCCACACAAGAGATCCACTTCCTGGACACTACAGTGCTAATAAACAATGGTCACATAAACACCACCTATACCGGAAACCTACTGACTGCTATTCCTACCTACATGCCTCCAGCTTTCACCCTGACCACACCACACGATCCATCGTCTACAGCCAAGCTCTGCGATACAACCGCATTTGCTCCAACTCCTCAGACAGAGACAAACACCTACAAGATCTCTATCAAGCATTCTTACAGCTACAGTACCCACCTGCAGAAGTGAAGAAACAGATTGATAGAGCCAGAAGAGTTCCCAGAAGTCACCTACTACAGGACAGGCCTAACAAAGAAAATAACAGAACGCCACTAGCGGTCACCTTCAGCCCCCAACTAAAACCCCTCCAACGCATTATTAAGAATCTACAACCTATCCTGAAGGATGACCCAACGCTCTCACAAATCTTGGGAGACAGGCCAGTCCTTGCCTACAGACAGCCCCCCAACCTGAAGCAAATAATCACCAGCAACCACATACCACACAACAGAACCACTAACCCAGGAGCCTATCTTTGCAACAAAGCCCGTTGCCAACTGGTCCCCTGAATAGATATGTGGGCAACCATCACAGGGCCTAATAACATCAGCCACACTATCAGAGGCTTGTTCACCTGCACATCCACCAATGGGATGTATGCCATCATGTGCCAGCAATGCCCCTCTGCCATGTACATTGGTCAAACTGGACAGTCTCTACGTAAAAGAATAAAAGGACACAAATCAGATGTCAAAAATTATAACATTCATAAACCAGTCAGAGAACACTTCAATCTCTCTGGTCACGCCATTACAGACATGGAAGTTGCAATATTACAACAAAAAAACTTCAAAACCAGACTCCAGCGAGAGACTGTTGAATTGGAATTCATTTGCAAATTGGATACAATTAACTTAGGCTTGAATAGAGACTGGGAGTGGCTAAGTCATTACGCAAGGTAACCTATTTCCCCTTGTTTTTTCCTACCTACAGCCCCCCACCCCACTCCTGTTCCTCAGACATTCTTGTTAAACCCTGGATTTGTGCTGGAAATGGCCCACCTTGATTATCATACATATTGTAAGGAGAGTGATCACTTTAGATAAGCTATTACCAACAGGAGAGTGACAGGTTTCAGAGTAACAGCCGTGTTAGTCTGTCTTCGCAAAAAGAAAAGGAGTACTTGTGGCACCTTAGAGACTAACCAATTTATTTGAGCATGAGCTTTCGTGAGCTACAGCTCACTTCATCGGATGCATACCATGAAAACTGCAGAAGACATTATATACACACAGAGACCATGAAACAATACCTCCTCCCACCCCACTGTCCTGCTGGTAATAGCTTATCTAAAGTGATCATCAAGTTGGTCAAGATCATCACCAGTGAGTTTGTGTGTGTGTTTTTTGGAGGGGGGTGAGGGAGTGAGAGAACCTGGATTTGTGCAGGAAATGGCCCACCTTGATTATCATAGACATTGTGAAGAGAGTGGTCACTTTGGATAGGCTATTACCAGCAGGAGAGTGAGTTTGTGTGGGGGGGGGCGGAGGGTGAGAAAACCTGGATTTGTGCTGGAAATGGCCCAACTTGATGATCACTTTAGATAAGCTATTACCAGCAGGACAGTGGGGTGGGAGGAGGTATTGTTTCATGGTCTGTGTGTGTATATAATGTCTTCTGCAGTTTCCATGGTATGCATCCGATGAAGTGAGCTGTAGCTCACGAAAGCTCATGCTCAAATAAATTGGTTAGTCTCTAAGGTGCCACAAGTACTCTTTAACAGGAGAGTGGGTTTGTGTGTGTAGGAAAAAAAAGGGGGAGGGAGGGAAGAAAACCTGGATTTGTGCTGGAAATGGCCTACCTTGATTATCATACATATTGTAAGGAGAGTGATCACTTTAGATAAGCTATTACCAACAGGAGAGTGGGGTGGGGGGAGAGAAAACCTTTTGTAGTGGTAAACACCCATTTTTTCCATGGTTTGTATGTATAAGAACATCTTCTGTATTTTCCACAGTATGCATCCGATGAAGTGAGCTGTAGCTCATGAAAGCTTATACTCAAATAAATTGGTTAGTTTCTAAGGTGCCACAAGTACTCCTTTTCTGATCTCAATAGAGTTATTACCTATTTACGCTTGTATAAATGAGAAAAAATTCAGGCAGAGTGAGCAAGAAGCATGAATAAATTCAATTTCCTCTGGTGAACTTCAGGTCCTATTATTAGGGAAATATTTTACTTGTAGCTTAATCTTTACAATTAGAGCGAATTACAAATTTTCTACTGAAACTTTTTTCAGCGGAAAGTGGCCTTTTTCTTTCCAAATGAAAAGTGAATATTTGCCATTCATTTGACTCTTCCTTGAAAACTAAAATAATTTGTTTGAAACAAAGCCCACAGTTGAAATAAACATACATACACACACACACACACACTTCTGGAATTTTTCAGTTTACAGTTTTTGAAACATCGCAAAAATATTTAAATTTCATGGGAAATTTTGAAAAGAAGAAGAACTCTGTGGGTGGAAAAACTGGCATTTTGAACAACCTCTAAAACAAATATCTTTGAGCAAATGTATACATTTTCTTTTCTTTCTTATTAGACAGACAGACCAGTATGGGTCCTTTATACAGGAAAATCTTACCTGCATTATGTTCATCCATTGAAAAGGCTTTGTTTTCCATGTAGCTCCGAGGAAGTTGTATATCTTCCTCAAAAGCAGTTTCACGCATTCTTGGTTGCGAAGTATCAAAATAATTGGGTGTGTTTTCTTGCTGTGATGGAAGAATGGTGCAATGAACTTCTGGGATAGCGTAAAAAATAACAAACACCCAACCACTGGACACCAGTGCAATGGCAAGAGTGGGGTCATTCCATTTGTCTTTTTTCCTCAGTTCAGTATTGCCAAACAGGTACATAGTTATCCAAGCTACCCAAATTAGAATCGAGAAAAAAATAGTTATAATTAGACATCCTCCATTTTTCTTCCACTTCTTAAACTTTCCACACAGGGTGAACAGAGAGACTCCCATGGTAACCATCATCAAGAACATAACATAAATCAAAGCCATAACAAAATCCACTGGCTCATAATTGCAGGCCAGCTTCTTATCTCTCACAACGGTTAGTATTAGCCACTCCATTGCAATAATGACCTGGACCAGCATAAGACAGATTGCCATGCCAGCTAGATGCCAGCCAGATGGACTTTTACCATGTCGAACTAGTTTACGCAATCTCCAGGCTTGAGCTAGCAAACAGGAAAAGCACAACGCAAAGATAACTCCCCACAGAAACCTTCGAGTGGAACATACTGTTTCATCTTCCTGTATGATGAATGCAAAAGTCAGTCCAAACAGTCCTAGTGTCCCAAAGAGAAAGAGGAAATGCATTCCCAATGGGCTCTTCTTCTCTTTGTCCTTGATGAATGGCAACCTCACTAGCAAAATCAGCATCAACAGCAATGTCGTCAGCACTCCTGCTCCAGCAACTGCCTCCACTACTATTCCCCAAATGGCATCCAAGTCACACAGATAAATATACTGGGGGAGAAGATCCAGTCCACACCCTCTAGACGTACTTGAGTTTTCAGAAGAGCCATAACTGACGACGAAGAGGAGGAGGAAAACGATGGCTGGGTGGGTTTTCATTTTTCTGTCTGAGACGATAAGATAAAGTGACAAAATAATTGTTTATTTTAGCTGACTGTGCTTAAGCTTTTCCTTAGAAAACATCATTTACTACACAGTACCTTTCGAGATCTCATTTTAACTGGAAGCACAGCTTGTACACCATGGGAAGTAGTTTGTTTCAATTGTTCATGTCAAGGAACATGTTTACTCTTATTTGCACTGGATTTTCAGCCTCAACTGCTTCCCTAAGCCATAAAAACTATTGTTGTCCTGCTGGATTAAAAATAATTCCATTTTGTTTTTACATAATGTGAAGATATTTCCAAATGCAGGACTTGGATTCAGCTTCAAATACAATCTTTATTATTGCTGAAAGGAATTATTTATGAAGCAATGAATGATAAAGTACCTGTGTTTATTTAATAATCAAATGTATTAGAGAAGATGAGAATGAAATGTGTATAAATTACACTGCCTGTTATATAAACACAGGGCCTGATTTCAATATCAATATAAGTGATACCAGAATCAAGCCACTGATTTTACATCTGTGTAAGACCATTACCTTCCATGGAATTTCCCCCATTTCAGAGGGGGTCTAAGGTAAATCAGATCCAGTCTTTTGCTCTATTGTTACTGTTTATACAAGGAACATAAAGTATGCATTTAAAACTAAATACTTTTTTTTTCCCCTCATGTTTCTACGTGTTGGGTTAAAATTTCATTCTGCTCAGTTTGCATCTCCTCACACAATATTCCTTCCCACACGGAGATCTTCTGCATTTACTGCAGGGAATACTTAACTACAAAAGTTATCTATGGCAGAAGTACATTGCTCACATGCAGCACTATTAATCAACTGAACAAAGAAGAATGAATCATTCTCCTTAACAAATATAAAGCCACCCAACAAGAGAAACAACAAAAATGGAACATCACGGTCTCTGCATCCTCAAAGTAAACAACTTTAAATTCTCTATAAGACAACATATCCAGTCATATTACACACAAATGCACCAGCAGAACCAGAAGTTTCTAATTCCCTTTAGTTACATGCTGCCTACCTAAATTCTCCCTGCAGTTTTAGAGAAATAGTGGTCTTCATTTTCATGCCTTCTTAAAACAAAAGAATTGTTTAAAAAAATTGTCATTTTTAAAACATGCATTCCATTCCAGTGATGGCCGTACTTCAATGGCTGGGTAAAAAGTGTCCAATATGGATCATATATGAAGCCTGATTCCCTAACAGGAATAGCCCTGTTGATTTCAGTGGCATTATTAATGTGATAAGGGCTATTCACATGACCAAGCATTTGAAGGATAAGCCCACAGTATTTTGAGATCCTTTGGTATAAAAGCACTATATAAATGTAAGCTATTACATTACTTGTGCACCAGCATATCACCATGTGGCATATTGAACATGTAACTCAAGGGAAAAAACAAACTACTGATAAAGACAGATTTCCTAAGAATCAGGCAAATAGCCCCAAACTGGCAAATTTGTACAGATACTTTGCAGATCAGAAATACAGCTAGTTGAAGACCTGAAAATAAGTTGACATGACTTGGAAAAGGACTAATGTAACTATAAAATGTTATCAAATTGAACATAATGATCAAAGTTATATATTTTTTTAATTCTACTACTGCAATAACTATTATCAGACTACAATAGCGTGTGATTACTAAACGTAAGAGCTGTGATTTCTTAGTTTATATGTTACAGTAATGATCAAAGCTGTAACCATGGACATATCAAGCAGTTTTAAAAACTAATGTTCATTCCACTACCCTGAGTCATTAACAATGTCCATTTTAGGTCCCTGCTAAGATCAAAGATTTTGAATAACAACATTTTCTATTTGATGTACCAGGAGAGTAAATATACTAATACAGAAGCACAATGCTTTTTCCATTCATCTGTACTATAAAGAAGAAATACGTAATGTAAAAAATTAATATGAAAAAGTAATGTGGTTACAATTAAGTAATATGGTTTGGACAAACAAAACAAAGTGTACAACTATCTTGAAATGCTCACTGGAATAACAGGTTACCTCCATCATTCTGTGACGTGTTCCTAAGATGCTGTTATCACACAAATGGGCTTAACTTGAGTAATGATGTATTGAAACACCACCAGGGCTAATGATTATTTTTCAACTAAACTGTGGGTTTTTTTAATTGATTGGTAGAAAGAATTTGTTTTTTTATAATGTTTGAGTCCCCTACCCATTCACTTGATCGGTGAAGTCCCTATCAAGAGGAATTTAGTATCCAATAAACTAGGTTTACCTTTAAATTGAACAGTTGTTACACTGGATACATTCACTGGAGTATGAAAGTGGAATTAATCAAAAGGGGACCTATTCTGAATACAATCTTACAATCCCTTCCACATACGAGCAGTCTATACAATAAAGTCTCATAGACTTCAATGGGACTATTCACCCGAGTAAGCTCTACTCACAGGAGTAAGTTTGCTGGATCAGGCATCTGGTTGGGCTACTAAATATCCAAACGCACCAGGCAAAGAACGCTACTAAATTCATACTGCAGAGAATAAAATACAGAGGCAGGTAGGAAATCTTCAACAGACACCGTGGGATATTTCATGCCTATAATCCATTAGTGCCGCCAGTGTTGGTTTTGAGAATTCAGATCAGTCTCAAACCATGCTTCTAGAGCCAAGCCATGCTGGAAGGTGAATAGCTGGCACTAACAAATTTAGGCCAGATACAACTCAATTTGAGAGATGTAGGATCAGCTCCTGAACAATTGTGATAGCACACTGACTACTACTCTAGGTTGCTCAGTAGTCTTGAATCACAGTGTAGAATGTGTGTTTAATGGTAATGTCCTCAGTGGTACAGGAGTGAAGAAGAAACACATTTTGGGGTTCATTGCACTCGGTTGAAAAACAAAACTAAAAAACCCATTTAATTACATGTTTAAATTCAGCAGGCATAAGTAGCAAAGGCAGGGTTACCAATCAGGATTTGAAAACAGATCAATAGTAGATCAGAGGCTTCCATATCTACAGTTGCAGAGGCATTAATACAATCCAGGGTATAACTGAAACACAGAAAACATACTACTGTAATTAACTTTGCCAGAAGCCAAAAGTCATAGTTACTTGGTTAACATGTTTTGAGACACACAATTCTTAAAGGGCCCGATTCTAAGAAGTGCTGAGCACCTCAACTCCCATTTACAACAACGTGAGCAAATCCACTTTTAAAGGAGTCTGTGCAATATTGGAAACCACAGGAACTAAATTCAAGCAATGGATCATGTGGATCATTGTTCAGATTTCACTCTAGGTTGAAGTTTGCTGGGTTTGGAAAGAATATGATAAACTGCCCTTTAAATTAAGATCACTTTAAATGTGCATTATCCCATTGCATCCAAATTAGAATACACATATACTAAATTGGTTTAAATTCTAGCTTTGTTGATTAGTTGCTCTCCAAAGACCTGAGGGTAATGAATTAAATACAAGTAGGTCCAATTCTGAGATATTTTCCAGTTCTGGCTACCTTATTCATGTCATGTAATCCTCATGTGATTGAGCTATTCTAGGACAGTCTGTTTCCATGGAGATTGTACTCCATGGGTAATCAGTCATATTGTCAGCCAATCATTTATTTCCTGTTCCTATTTGGATATTCTTATCTCCCATACAGGAAGGGGTAGGTTTCTTTGGAGAAGGAAGTCTCCAGCAAAATCAAACTCAGAAAAAGCCAGAGTCATCAAACTCTATTGAGAGTTTTTTTAAGTAGTGACTTCTGGGAGAGTTGTGTACTATAATATGGAGATATTTAGATCTTTAGAAAGCTCCACAATATCTACAACAGCAACTAGGGAAAAGTTTGGGATTGGTGCTGGGAGTTTTTTTCATGTCAAGTTTCAGTATTGTAGCATCACAGAAATGTAGGGCTAGAAGGGATCTGGAGAGGTCATCTAGTCCAGCCCCCTGAGCTGAGCTAGGACCAAGTATTCCTAACAGATGTTTGTCTAATTGTTTCTCAAAAGCCTCCAATGACGGATTCCACAACCTCCTTTGGAAGCCTATTCCAGGCTTTAGCTATCCTTCTAGTTAGAAAGCATTTCCTAATATCTATCCTAAATCTCCCTTGCTGCAGATTAAGTCGATTATTTCTTGTCCCGTCTTCAGTGGATATGGAGAAGTTGATCACCATCCCTTTGTAATAGTCCTTAACATATTTGAAGACTTATCATATCCCCCATTCAGTCGTCTTTTCTCAAGACTAAACATGCCCAGTTTTTTGAAGTTTTCCTCATAGGTCAGGTTTTCTAAACATTATATTATTTTTGTTGCTCTCCTCTGGAGTCTTTGCAATTAGTCCACATCTTTCCTAAAGTGTGGCACCCAAAAATGGGCACAATACTCCAGCTGAGGCCTCACCAGTGCAAAGCAGAATGGGACAATGATCTCCTGTGTCTTACAGATAACACTTATTAATACACCCCAGAATATTAGCCTGTTTTGCAAATGCATCACATTGTTGGCTCATGTTCAATTTGTGATCCACTATAACCTCCAGATCCATTTCAGCAGTACTACTGCCTAACCAGTTATTCCCCATTTTGTAGCTGTGCATTAGTGTATTGTATTATTGAGTCCTATCAGAGGTCCTGTCCACACTGGGCTTTGTAACAATGTCTAAAAGCAGTCCCAAACATGCTTATAAGCCAAAGGACTTGTAAACAGGTTAAATTGCATGATTGTGCTTACAGGGTAGACAGCACACTTGGCCCCTAACTTGGTTACAACTTGCAGTGTAGAATGGACCTTAACTGCATTTCATAATCAGTCTAAAACCTCAGCTAAAATTTTGTCCCCGACACTGTTACAGAGCTCTACCAGACACGAAAAATTCATGTTATCGTATAGGGACATGGCAGAGTCCTTACCTGTTTTCTTTTGTAGTTTAGATGGGTCCAAATGGGAAGTCTAAAACATGTTTTTGGCAAGAGGGTTGTTTTGGAAGGAGCAAAAACCGTGCCCACACTGGATAAACCAAACCAACCTGTGTTACAACCATGCGGTAGTGGGCAGACTCAAAGAGGCCTTGTCTACACTGGACTTTTGGGGGGAAATCTTCCACTCTTGCACTAACACCCGTGTAGACCTGCTCTGAGCAGGGTTATAGGAGCTCAGGGTTAAAATTCAATAAATAAATAAAAACAGGGCACTATCTACATTAGTGCTCCCACCATTGCTACCACTGAGAAAACTGCATCAGTAATTATGCAACATTGGGAGATTTCAAAACCACATCCACTATAGACACAGGTAGTGTCAGAGTATCCAACACAGTTGGAGTAGCCTAAGGAAAAACATCTTTCAATGGGGCAGTTATAGCACAGAAGCAAACCTATTGTAGAATTATTTTTAACTGACCCTTCCCCAAAATTAAATTTCATGCCATCAGTCTAACTCAGCGTAGAACCCTGGGAACCTGAAAAAGAAATACGTACACTATATTTTAGACTCTTCAGTAAATATATTTCCAATACCTCTCTGAGAGAGTAACTGTACCCCCACACAAACAAAATCAGAAGGGCCTGAATATCCAGAAACACAGGCTCAAATTTTGATCTCAGTTACACCAAAACTAACTCTATTGTTTTTAACTGAGAGTAGAGTCTGGTCCCAGTATATGATTCACAGGAGGAATGGTGGACACCAAGCCATTCCAGCAATTACAAAGCATAATTCTAAACAGCTAAAAGGAGACTGAAGGGCTAAAAGCTATCTTCCAAAAGTTGTTACATTTAAGAATCTTAAATAATGCTTTGGTCAGGCTGAACTTCCACAACTACAGATGTTGAGCTGATCCTTAGCTGACTTCAGCTGAGCATCTGGCCAATCTAGCTCACATAAAGATACTACAGTGCTCTACACTTAAAAAACAAACAAAAAAACACCCCTTGCACCAACACTTCCCAACCTAAATAAAGTTCTTCAGCTACATTAAATAGCTATATAATGTACCATTATTAAACTGTTTAAACTTCTAAAAATCAATGCATTTTACATGTGAGAATACCCTTGTAAAAACATCCAACTTGTCTAAATTTGAACAGGAAGAAGAGTCCTATATAAAAGCATGGGGTACAGCTACCAATCCTGTTCTGTCTTACATGGCGTGATGAGGTGTCCACCTCACACAGGAGTGGATGGAGTTAATGGAGGCCAGATGGGCCAATTAACCTAGTAGAATGGAGGTAGAGAAGAAAGCCCTAACTAAAGGAACAGGCTCACCTGTTCAGGAACAGGCAGGGCCTGTATACAGCTAGGTAGCAGCCTGCAGAGAAGGGTGGCTGTTGCTGGGAAAGGCTGCTGCTGAAATAGGGCAGTTAACGCCTTGGGAAGAGGGAGGAGTGTTAAGGGGCTGGGGACAGGAGTGTGCAGGGAAGTAGACTGCAGTGACTCCCCTGAGTGGAGGGACTCTGAGTCTCTAAGGTGCCACAAGTACTCCTTTTCTTTTTGCGAATACAGACTAACACGGCTGTTCCTCTGAAACCAGAGAGGATAGGAACCAGTGATGTAGGAAGAAGCCCAAGGAAACAGCAGCAAGGGATAGGATTGCACAGGGACAGCACCTGCTTGTTATAGGATCCCTGGGCTGGAATCCAGTACAGAGAGTGGGCCTTGGTTTCCCTACCAACCACTGGGAAGTGACACAGGATGTTGGAGATGCCAGCCATACAGCTGGTCTGGAAGGATTGTGATTTCCCTGGAAGGGGAGGACTTTAGTGACCTGGCTGAAGGGCCAAGCCATGAAGGGGAGACTGCAGATCTGGGAGTGAGCAGGGCTGCAGACTGAGAGGTTATCACCAGAGGGAGACCATGAGCTGGCAGAGCTAATCCCCAGAATGGCCAGTAGGCGGTCCTGCAAGCGGTGAGTGACACATTGATTGATTTCCTCACTATTAGTTTTAGTCACTGATACTGCCACAAAGAAAAGGCTGCCACCACCATGAAGCATTGTGTAGAGATGCTTATGAGTTAGAAATTAATCATAACATAAGATTTGTACCAAGTCCTTTTATCAGATCTCCGGCATAAGCTTCAGGACTTATAACAGTGCAGCAACAGCTAAGCTGAGATCAGACGCTGAAGAGATGTATTTCCAGAATAATAATTAATAATAAAATTTTGCAATGTGTGCAAAAATGAGGCTGTGATTTAGTCTTACTCTGCATAATAACACAATGCTTTTTAGAGCTCAGCACCTCAGCTGCTATAGAATTTGTGACTCCATTCAAGAAGGAATATGTAGAATAACTATTGCTGTATCTGAAAAATACCTTGCAGTGCTGAATATAACTGAAATTCTTTCTAATACTCTAGATATTCTGAATTCCTTTCAGTTGTGTTCTTCACATCATCCATTCATGTCTAGATACATGCAATTACAAGGTCTAAGGAGCACTGGGTTTTGCACTGAAGTGATTATGCACTTGATCACTTCTCTTACTGGCTTTTACTTCTAGGAATGTCCCTATTAATGTAAAAACTTCAATCATGGACTCTCTCTCTCCACTCTGTTACAGAAAGATTAATTGCAATTTCACTGATGCTGACAAATTCTCCCCACTACATGCAAATACAGTACATCACAGCCAACTTACATGTAAAACACCATACATACAGGAATAGAAACTGCAGAAATGATTTACCAGTCTAAGTGCTTTGACATAAGAAATCCTGTTATCTTTGGGATAAACATTAGATCAGGTGTAAACAAAGGGTTCAAAGTAGTACTAAGTCCCTGTCCCTATTTGCTGTTTAAGGGCATGACATTTATAAGAATCTTCTGTTAACTAGACAACAAATCACCCAACCCCTGCCCTAGACCAGTGGTTCTCAACCAGGGGTATGTGTACCTTTGGAGGTACGCAGAGGTCTTCAAGGGGGTACATCAACTCATCTAGATATTTGCCTAGTGTTACAACAGGCTACCTAAAAAGCACTAGCAAAGTCAGGACAAACTATAAATGTCATTCAGACAATGACTTGTTTATACTGCTCTATACACTGAAATGTAAGTACAGTATTTATATTCCAACTGATTTATTTTATAATTTCTATGGTAAAAATAAGAAAGCAAGCAATTTTTCAGTAATTTGCTGTGACCCTTTTGTGTTTTGATGTCTGATTTTTGAAGTGAGGTGAAATTGGGGGGTGTTACACAAGACAAGTCAGACTCCTGAAGGAAGTACAGTGGTCTGAAAAGGTTGAGAACCGCGGCCTTGAACTGTAACATGCACAAGGTACCAACTCACATACAATTAGCTGTACCAGTTGAGCAGGGCTCCCACAGTCCAAACAAATACTGCTCAGCCCCAACAAAGGCAATGATGGGGATGACCCAACAAAGGGCTTTTCTCTATTCAACCCAGATCCCTTACAATTATCCTCTAGCTCCCACCAGGAGCAAGCCGCAGAACAGCAGGAAGATTTTCTGGCTCTGGTGCAGCATCCAAAGTGCTCAGGTCACAAGGGGAATGGAGCCCTAAAGAGGAGCCAAGCAGCCCTGTCCTCCTAGTCTTATATGCAGCTGCCTCCTCCCTAGTTTCCCCTTAACCCTGTCTGCAGCCACCTGCTCTTTCTGTCCTAGCTCCAACCTCTTTTCCTTTGTCCCCCAGCCCCAAGTGTGCCAGACTCTTGCACAATTTCCCCCTAGTTCAGGCTCCAGCCTCCTTCCCCAGAGCTGCACACAGCCCCCCTCCCTGTCCTATATCCAACCTAATCCCCCTCACAGTCCTATCGCCAGCCTGCTGTCAGCCAGCAGGCTAATTCCGCTGGAGCTGCAGAGGCGCAGAAGAGGAAAGCCGGGGCTGCAGTTCTGTCACGTTTGTCTTCTACAATCTCTAGCGTTTGGGGTCTACCCGGGCTGCGGGTGGAGAGAGCCCCTCGCTTGTGAAATATCTTCACGTATAAACGCTAAATCAGCACACAGTGAGCAACGTCTTCCCGAGGTTCAGGCACCTCCAAACACGGGGAGCCTGAGCGTACCCCTCCAAAGGCTCCACCGTACCAAGCACCAGCGAGCCTGGGACCCCCTGGCCCTTCAGCACCCATGCCTCTAGCCATGCTAGAACTAGGGGTAGCAGGGTGGTTTCCATCATAGGTTTGCAGTTTGGGTCAATGGCTCTTCGCACACCCACTATACGCCTTGTTCCAGCCCTCCTGGGTAGAGCGCGAGGCAGATTCTCTCCTCCCTCCCTGCCCCCCCCCCCGAAATACTGTCTGGCTCCCCTAACCCACCCACTAATCCAGCTGTTCTCCCCCTGACTCAGGTGCATTTGGCCCCCTCGCTTGCAGCAGGGCGCTGGATCGTGGTTCCCCTCCCCCCATTACCGAGGCTCAGCTCCCGCAACCCACCAGCAAGGCTCTTGCCCTCCATTGCTCAAGCCCCGAATAGCTCCCTTGTGTGTCCCCTGCTATTTGCACGGAGCGGCGGCCGCCCCTACCCACGCCGGGAGGCGGAATCCCGGGGACGAGAAGCCCCGATTGAGCCCCCCCCCCCAGTTCCTGGGGGGAGCGGGAGCACCCGGAGGCTGGGCAGCCGGCGCAGGAGGTTTGCCTTCCACCAACCTGTTTTCCCCCCACGCTGATAACTTGTGTCCCGCGCCAAAGGCGGCGGGGCTATAAAGCACAGCCCAGAAAGCAGCCTGGGTGTTATGTATCAGCAGCTCCCGGCGAAATGAGCTGCAAGCGGAGTGTGTGTGGGGGGGTGTCCTTTGCAAATAGGATTAGAAATATTCTAACCGCCCCCCCCCCCAAAAAAAACCCACCACCAAACAAAGCAGGGAGGGCGCAGAAGGGTTGATCGGAGCTGAGCTGGCCCGGCCAGGGAGGGATGGGATTGGGAATGCGCCACCATGCAGGGGCTGCTCTGTCCCCCTGGCTGCCCCACACGCCTCACTGCTCAGCCCCCGCCTGTCCCTTCCTCCGCCGAGTCCGTGCGCCTGCCCTTCGGCCCCCTGCTCGCTCGAAGCGTTGCCCGGTTCCCCCGCCCCGGGGCTCGCCCTGCCGCCCCGGGGCCCGCCCGGTTCCCCCGCCCCGCGCTAGCTTCCCTCGTCCCGCGCTCCCGGTTGCAAGGCTCGCCCCCCATCCCAGGGCTCCCCCCCCCCGGTTCCCTCTCTCCCCGCCCCAGCTCACCTCCGGTCCCAGGCCCCCCACCCCCGCGCAAGGCTCGCCCTCCTTGCCCCAGCCGGGCCGTGGCGGGGAGCTGCCCGCACTCACTCGCGCGCCGGCGCCGGCGGTCGGTGGCACGGGGCGGCGGGGGACTGTCTCCTTCACAGCCCGCAGGCAAGCCCCATTTCTGCCCAGCGGCCCCGGGACGGGGTGTGGAGCCCAGCGCCGGGACCCGCCGTGCAGAGGGCGCAGCGGCGCCCGCCCCGGCAGTGCGCACAGTGCGAGGCTCGGCGCGCTCTGGGCTGCGCTGACAGCTCCGCTGCGGTACCGCCGGGGCTGACAGCTCCCCTCCCACCTCGGCTGCCCCGCCCCGGCCGAGCCCCCTCCCAGCGCGGCCCTGCTCGCAGCCCGCCCGAGCCGCGCTGCGCCTGCCGCGGGGAAGCCGTCGCCTTCCCGCTCGGCACATGGGCAGGAGGGACGGGACACACGCTACACGTGTGTAGCACACATGCATTTGTGGAGTGACACACCTACCCCCACCTAGTGCACCGATACACAGGGGTGACCCAGGCGTGCCCATTCCTCCCCCCCCCACACACAGTACCCACGTGAAAGGCAACACAGACGCATGAACATACACAAATGCACAACACACAGGCAGGGTGATGGACACACAGGGACAACACATGCACTCATAGGCGTACACTTATTCACAGGCACAGGTCTATGTGGGACAAACAGAGGAGCTTCATGCACATCACACAGGATATACACACGTGCAGATGCTACACTGAGGAGTGCAGTATAAATTCACAGAATAAAATAGCTACACATATACACACACAAATGCACATCCCGATGCATACTGGTACATATGCATAATGTAGACATGTAGTCTAGACATACACACATCTGAAAAAGTCTAATATTTAGAGGCGAGACTCTCTTACAGCACAGGCTGGCGGTGACATGCTTAGTGGCATAGAGTCTTCTCAAATGCAACTACACAGCAGCCACCAGCTTTGAAGGCAGCTAAACATTAAGGGCAGAAAAATGTTTAGTGACTTGTTTTGCGTGGGTGATATTTACTAGTTTGCCCAGGGCAGCAAAAACTCAAGAGCCAAGCCTTTATGCACTAGAGTCAGTCAAAAGAGATTTTCAGGAAGTCTTCAGAATTTGCCTCCTACCTCTGGAACAGGCAGCCTAATCAGCTATGTTCTCCCACTCTCCTTGGGTTTACACTCTAACAGAGTAGTAATCCATCTGAAGGTGGATTTGATTAGTAGTGCCACACTGCATGTTGATATGCGTGGGAATGGGACAGAGCGCCTGCTTCACTAGGAATCGCGCCCTCCAGAGAAACACAGACATCCCCAGTGATAATATGGTATTCCAGGAGAATATATTAAGCAGAAACTATGTTCCCCTTTAAACTAGTTGAAAAGTATGATTCACTAAAGCCCCTATAAATGGCAACCACACTATATTGTGGGGGGATTTTTGCTTGTTTATGGTTTCACTCCAATTGCTAGCAAGGAGCCACCCTCATGCAATTAGAAGTCACCTCATCAGCATGGACCCATCAGTGCCCATCCTGGATGTAGGGAAGCACCCACGCCCGCCTGATTTTTCCACACAGAATCTTGTTAAAGAAAAAGTTCTGTTTTGAAATGTACTCTCTTCACTAACATTACTACCTCAAGAAAGCTCATGCTCAAATAAATTGGTTAGTCTCTAAGGTGCTACAAGTACTCCTTTTCTTTTTGCGAATACAGACTAACACGGCTGTTACTCTGAAACCTGTCATTACTACCTCAAACAATCCAGAATCAACCTTAACCTTTAACCTCAGCATATGTGGGCTTGCTTCCATGTTGCTGCTTTTGCCTTTAGGGTAGCTGAACTGCTCAGCTTGGCTGACACAGTATCAACACAATTGTGTGGCTGGGGTGTGATTTCTTCAAATAACCTGAGTGCTATGGAGGAAAGACAGCCGTGATAAAATGAGTAGTTACAGAGCCTCTTGCTCTCGAGCTGATTCTAGAACTTAACCTCTTTATCCAAATTGATGCATACTTAATACCTACCTCTTCGTGCTTCATTGGCAGATCACACAGCACTTGACAAAGGAGCTCAGTATCATCATCCCCATTTTACAAATGGGGAAACTGAGGTACAGAGACTTGTGCAAGGTCACCCAGCAAGGCCAGTTGCAGAGCTAGGAATAAACCCAGGTCTTCTGAGTCCCAGTCCAGTGCTAGGCGATACTTGCCCCACTTCTCACGTCCAAATCCTAGTAAGACACACACAACCCACAGTGATGATCATGGCATAAAAGTCCATTCATAGATAAACACAAACTGCAGACAGAGTGGTAAACCAAAGAAAGGGACCAACCAGATGAACTCATGTGCTGGAAAACTTGGCCCACAAATAGTGCAATACAATTCAGTTCTTCAGCAAATGTAAATCTTTTTGATTGTTCCCCTCTTTCGGTAACCCTTCTTTGGTGTATCTGTAGCTAATATGACTAACCACATGTAAGGGTGTTAGTGAACTGACCTCCATTTGCCTTGATCAGTGTTAGATTACTGTAAGACAGTGGTTCCCAAACATGGTTTGCGGCTTGTTCAGGGCAAGCCCCTGGCAGGCCATGAGACACTTTGTTTACCTGAAGCGTCCTCAGGTACGGCCAGTCGCAGCTCCCAGTGGCCACAGTTCGCCGTTCCTGGCCAACGGGAGCTGTGGGAAGCAGCAAGGGCTGGGCCACCGCTTCCCACAGGGTTTATCCAAGATGGTAGTCCCAGTGAGGGTCTATGGATCCAAATTGATGGGTTTAATAGATTCAGAGTGCAGCCAGACACCAACTGCTATCATTTTTCTTCAATGTATACACAGAGATGTGCACCTGTCCTCCATTAAGGTGATACAGCGTACAGTGATACACCCCTCGCTTACCCCGGTGGTCCTGGGCTGTGACTGGAAATACTTCAGTGAGGTCTTGCAGGTATTGGAGAGGAAGCCAGTCAGGGGGAATGACCACACCTCTGAGGTTGAAAAAGAGGCTGGATCTGTAGATCTGGCTGACGCAGGAGTGTGAGAAAACCTGGGGAAGGAACTTGACAACCTCAGAAAGTGTCCCTGCGGGACCAGCAAGACCAGCAAACTCAACACCACTTGAATATGGAGTGGGTGACCCAAAACAGGGTTTTCATAGGGGAACAGAAAGGAAACCCCACCTTGTGTTGGGCACATGAACAGCTGGCTACTGTCAATGGGGGGTAATCGACTGACAAAGAAAACAAAAAAATAGCCACACCTCGAGTTGAAAGAGGAACAACTCTACTGGTTGGTACATGACTACCAGACAACAAGGTCCAGACCGACTTCTGGTACCCCATCCCTTTGGGAGGGAGCTACTTTGTCTTGTGCACTGGGTTCCATATTCTGGTTACCTCTGGAGGGAGTAAACCCTTGAGAGAACCACCATCAGATTCTCTTGGCTAGGCATCTACAAAGAGGTAAGGGCTTACTGCATGTTCTGCCCCAAGTGTCAGTTGGCAGGACCAAGAGCACGCCAAGGACCCCCTTTATCCTGATGCCAGTAGTAGACACCCCCTTTGAGAGGATTGGCATGGATTTGATAGGACTGCTAGAGACAAGCACAAATGGACACCAACGCACACTGATAATTGTGGATGATGTGACCCAGTACCCTAAGACCATTCTGCTTCACATGACCAATGCAGTGACCATACCAACAGAACTCAGGTCTTTGTGAGGGTGGGGATCCCCAAAGAAATAATAATGGTCCAGGGTATGAACTAACTTCATGTCATGACTGATGAAGAACTTGTGCGAGCTACTGAAAATCACATCTTTGAGAACATCTGTTCACCACACCCAAACTATGGGCTAGCTGAATGCTTCAACAGGACCCTGAAGGGGATGCTGAGAAAATGTGTGGCTGAAGACCCTTGCGACTAGGACTGCTTGTTACCACCCCTCTGATTTGCAGTGTGTGAGGTTCCCCAGGCCTCAATGGTGTTCTCACCCCTCAAACCCTGGGGGATCCTGGAATCCGTTTGTAAAACCTGGGAGGAGCAAGAGCCCAGCGTAGTATGTCCTCCAGCTACAAAAGAAGCTGAAGACAAAGGAAAACCTCCTATAGGCTTGCTCTTGATACTCTTGGGCCTTTAATAGGGGCACCCACCCACACGAATTCCAGCCTGGTGACAGGGTACTGCTGTTGTTACCCAGCTCAGAGTTAAAATTAATGGCTAGGTAGTAAGAGCCCTTTGAGGTGGCTTGCCCGGTAGGAGCAGTGGATTAGCAGATCTGAGAAGAAAGAGAGACAGATTTACTGCATAAACCTTCTGAAAACATGGTGAGACCAAGAGAGCTTATTCATAACGCCCTCCGCCCTTTCCCCCCCGCTCCCGATCCAAAACTGGGCCCACAACCTCCTTTATCCAGCATTCAGACATGATTCCCTTGGGGGAAGGGCTCCAGCCATCTCAATGGGTGCAGATATTGCAGGTGGTCAGATCTTTCCTTTCTGTATCCTCATCATGACTTGGACAAACCTGGCTGATTTGTCACCTCATCACAATGCAGCCTAACTGGAAAATCTGTGAGAGCTGTCACCTGTGCATGAAGAGGTGGAACACTGTATATTGGGAGCTGTAGGTGATGTTGGACCTCAGGGTGATAGAAGAATCCCACAGTGGGTGGTGGAAACCAGTTGTCTTGGTGCACAAGGTGAATGCGACAACCTGGATTTGCATCAACTTCAGAAAAGTGAATGCTATATCTACATTTGATGCATATCCCATGCCACGAGTTGATGAGTTGTTGGAGAGATTGGGGAGCCACAAAGTATATCTTGACTGTAGATCTGATCAACGGCTACTGGCAGATCCCCTTAACAAAGGGATCTTGAGAGAAAATTACCATTGCAACTCCTTTCGGCCTGTACCATTTCAAGATCATGCCCTTCGGCCTTCATAGGGCTACAGCCACCTTCCAACGTCTGATGGATGCATTCCTGGACAAAAATGCTTGGGGCTAGGGCTGGTGAAAAGAAGTTTTGGACATGAGGTGATGCACAGGCTAAGGTTTTGATTGAGAAGAACATCCAATATCAGCAGGAAACTATTTCTCTTAGAGAAGACCTACTTGACTATAGAAGAAGAGGCCTTGGTGATGAAGTGGGCCATATAAGCATTGCAGTATTACCTGCTGGGAACACCTTATGCATCCCTCACTGGCTAAAGTCCATAAAAGACACCAACCCCTGGATTATGAGGAAGTATTTGGCTGTACAAAACCTATGCCTTCCATGTGGTCCCTAGGCTGGAGAACAAACACCAGAATACAGATTTATTTCCCTGGGATGGGGTACTGCAAGACTTGGACTCAGAAATGCCAACACCAAACTGGGTGTGTGTGTGTTGGGGTAGACAAACCCCAACACTGGAGAGATGAGATGCAGGAACAACTCAGGGCCTGGGAAGCCCCACCCTGACAGGCTTGCTGGGCATGATCTTGTTGGAGAGGGGCTTCGAAGGGATTCCCCTTAGAACAGCAGAGGTGGTGGGGGAATAGAGAGTGACCAGCATGCACTGCTATGGAGAGGTTATGCTAGGAGAGTATTCCCAGGAGGAAGACTGCTGCATGAAACTGGGGCTCCCCAGCTTGCAGAGGCCTGTGGGCCATGTTGCAAGGAAAAACCACAAGCCACGACATGCCCCAAGGAGGAACAGAGCAGTAGGAAGAGACACAGGGAAGATGGCATCTGGACCACAGGTAGCAGACGTCTTCCATAAGACACGCAAGTAAGGCTCTTGGGTCAGGGCCTGATGGAGTGGGAGGGTCCAGGTTCCCCTACCCCTTACCACTAGATGGTGCTACCATCACAGACTCTTAACACTAGGTGGGGACCCGCCCCTGCTCACACCGTATCTCTGGTAGGTAGGTGCACATTCAGTATTCTTTCTCAACACTGGGTGGGATGGAGAAATCACACACCTACCTATCTATGCATATAATATAGGTTCAAGTTGGGCTTTACTGAAAAAAACCCCAAGCAATTAGATAAATGGATTATCCTTTGCTTTTGAGTTGTCTTACTCTTCCTGTTGACCTTCCCCACACACGTCCCCACTGCCAGTTCATTTTTCTTAGCCTCTCTTTAGTACTTGGTCTCCGACGACTCCCCTTCTGAACCCCCAGCAAGCAGTGAGCCTATATGATGTTATTTAGAAGCATATCTGTAATTTGTCTCTTCTGCAACAATGCCCTGAGCAAAATTCCACAGCAGTGAGAGTGCCATGGCACAGCAGTGCTGGAGTGGAGACCATTGACCCATCCGCGAATGCCTACTCTGTAATGCCACAAAATGTCATACTAATTTAAAAATTTCCTCTGCCTCCTTACCTGGTGCACACGCCTCACCCCACTCCACCTCACCCCATCCTCCTGGCTTTCTTTCCCGTAGCCCTGAGTGTGTCACTCTTCTGCAGGGACAGAAAGAAAAGCTTTCATACAATAGATCACAAATAGAATTTTACACTGGACTGTGGCTCCTGGAGAACCCTTTACTCTTGCTATACTGATCATGTGGGTTTACTGGCTCTGTGGTGTTGTGTTTACTCCAATTCTATTTAAACTAGTGGTTTTAAAGAGATCAATACAAAGCATATGAAAATGACTGTAATAATTACAGCTGCAGTATTAATGATTGTTACTGTTTGTATTATGATACCACTTAGAGGCCCTAGCTGAATTTAGGGGGACAGTAAAAGACCACCCCCACTTGAAGATTCTTAGATTCCAAGGCCAGAAGGGATCCCTGTGATCGTCCAGTCTGACTTCCTGTATATCACAGGCTATATAATATCCCCCAAACAATTCCTGTTTGAGCTAGAGCATAACAAAAATCTAATCAATTTAAAAATAGCCAGTGATGGAAAATCTACCTCAACCCTTGGTTGTCCCAGGGGCTAACTGCCCTCCCTATTAAAAATGTATGTCCTTTTTCCAGTCTGAATTTGTTTAGCTTCAGCTTCTGCCATTTTATCGTTACCTTTGTGTGCTAGACTGAAGAGCCTGTTATCAAATATTTGTTTCCCATGTCTGTGACTGTGAGCGCTATAGATCTTCCAGTCTATACAGACAAGACACACAAAGTATTGGAGGAAGAGCGTATTATCATCCATCCTCATTTTACAGCTGGGGAACTAAGGCCAAGAGAGTTTAGATGATTTACCCAAAGCAACGCAGGGAGTCATGGCAGAACCAGGAGGGAACCCAGTTTTGCTGATGAGTTCCAATCTGAGGCGTTGACCACCAGACCTCCCTTCATCATCAGGGATCGTTAAGAGAATATCCTGTTATCAGCTGTACAAGTTTGCAGCTTATTTGCAGACTGATTACAAGGCTCTGATTTCACCTCATTGTTTCACAGCTGCTCGGAAACCAGGATGGTGACATAGTATGAAAGGCTAGCTAGGCAGACAATAGTATTCCAAGAATTTCCTGTTATACAGATATGGAATTGCCTCAAACAATAGAGTGCAGTCATGCTGTGCAGTTACTGACCCACAACTGCTCTGTTATATTTCATTATGCAAATCCATGCAGCTTGATTGGTGGGGGAGGACCGATTTCCATAACAATTGCACTCAGTAACCCTACAGAATGGAAATCCCTGTGCTCTGATTGGCTGAGAGCCATTAGTACCCAAAGAGAGGGCATGGGTATGCATAGCAGCTGTAAGGATTTTTCACAGTAAGTGTAGAATATGCACATCCCACTGCTTCTTGCAGTGAGAAAGGTAGAATCCAGTATCTCCACATTTCCAATACCCTCCCCACCTCCAGCTATTAAATAACTGAGTGGGATATTCTTTTTCAGTGGCAGTGGGAGGAAGGAAGTGTAGGAAAGATAGAGTATTAAAAAAATCAATATAAGGCAAAGGGAAGAAGGGAGTGGAGAAGTACAGGGATGGGGGGCAGCAGGGGAGGACTGGATTTAGAGGAGGGAGAGCCCATATCAGCAGAGGGGTTATAACTTGAGAATCCTCTTTAATTGTTTGGTAATCCTTGTATTTTGGGCTGATGAACGCCACAGCCATTGCCTTCTGTATTTTCTTAGCACGAAATTGCTATTGTCTCATAAACAGGGAGCATTCTCTAGTAATAATCCTGGACCAATCATTTCAATTTAATTACCAATAAATGGGAGAAACAGAATGCAGGTGAGATTTACTGCACAGTCAGGATTATATTAATTCCTTTTCTCAACATTCTTATTTACTGCCCATCAGCAATGCACAAACACATCACATTACACTGCAGAGAACCATGGACAGATTAAGATTTAATGCAGTTGCTAGTGCTCAATTAATATAGGGTTAAATTTAAGATACATGAATTCTGAATCAAGAAATTCTGTAGCACCAGGCGCATGTGATTAAAACTCCCCACAGAGTGGGGCTTTGTGCACTTTATTACACACTGGAAAGATATCTGGAATAGTTTAAATCAGATGGTTTAATTTACTGTAACTCAATTTACTTCCATGGAGCTAGGATGTTTTACACCATCTGAGGATCAGATATCTTCAAAATGGGACCAAATTCAAATACAACAGTAGAGGCCTCTGATGTATGTAACATGGTTCGATATCAGCAGATCTGAGGGTCAAGTGTGGACATGTAGGCCCCAGCCGTGCACCACTGAATCCATGGGAATTTTGCAAATGGTTTCAGTGAGGCAGAGGCAGGCTCATTATGCATATGTTCCACTTTCAGTGCAGTGGGAACTGCGAGACGTTTTACCTGCCAAGAACTGAGCTGAGGGTGCAGCAGTTCTAACTCAACAGTTGTAGGCACTGCTATTACCTAAAATGCTTACTTAGATTCCCAGCACTCTTTGTCATTCTCTAGCTGTTAAGGACATCAACAGCGGTAACAGATCACTGACATCTGAACTCAGATTTACTCACAGACATCTGAACTCAGGTTTAGCTAGGGCTGGATTGATTTTTCAAATATTTCTTTTAAAATGCCTTTATTTATATATTTTAACTCCACATATAGCTTATGTGCATCATCTGGGACCTTAAACAGAGTTCCTTTTTATGCATCTAAACACACGTCAGTCCCATTTGAGCATAATATCTACATTTGTAATGTAAAGTAGAGTCCCGGAAATTATACCCATGCATATCACTCACTTTCCTCTCCACTGGCATTTCTGATGAACAACGTTGCCCCCTTGGTGTGAACTGAGTGTACGTCTAGAAGCAAAATAGTCATCCTTTAAATCCAAACAGAATATTTTATGATTGCTTGGGACAAATCACTCTCTTCCAGCGAAGAGCCTGGTACGTTTTCTATTGATTACAATGACACCTACTGGTCAAGGAGCAGCTCATCATCTCATTGTGAACCAAATCAAAGAGACTTTCATAAATTAAGCATCCAGCTTTGCTTTTAAAAATAATAAAATCCTTTTGATACAGTTTTATGTCACTGTTCTATAAAGAGAGGGAAATGACGAATTCAAAAATGTTCTGTACCTTACAAACATACAATACCATAATGCCATGGCTTTAAAGCTTAGAAAACCAAGCTCTCTCTCATGATTACTGCCCTTGGAGGCCTGAGGTGAAATCCTGGCCTCACTGAAGTTATGGAAATGGCTCACCTGGATTATCACTACAAAAGGTTTCCCCCCCACACTCCTCTCCTGCTGGTAATAGCTCACCTTAAGTGATCACTCTGATTACAGTGTGTATGGTAACACCCATTGTTTCATGTTCTCTATGTATATAAATCTCCCCACTGTATTTTCCACTGAATGCATTCGATGAAGTGAGCTGTCGCTCACGAAAGCTTATGCTCAAATAAATTTGTTGGTCTCTAAGGTGCCACAAGTCCTCCTTTTCTTTTTGCAAATACAGACTAACAGGGCTGCTACTCTGAAAACTTCCACAGTTTCCACGGTTTCCATGGTATGCATCCGATGAAGTGAGCTGTAGCTCATGAAAGCTCATGCTCAAATAAATTGGTTAGTCTCTAAGGTGCCACAAGTACTCCTTTTCTTTTTACTCTGAAAACTGAAGTTAATGAGATTTTCACCATTAATTTCAATGGGGTCAGGTTTTCACTCTGGATTTTAAAGTGAGCATAATCAAAGCCTGGTCATACACACCAGGCCACAACAAAAGGACTATGTGTTGTATCCTAGGTGGACTCTCAGTGTGTCAGAGCATCCACTCAACTGGCAAAGGGCTGGAGCTTCAACCCATGTAATCAGTATAGTCCCCCTGAAATCAATGGGACTACACCAGTTTACTCCAGCTCAAGATCTGAAGTATAGTTCTTACCTTTCCAAAGAAGGGATCAGAAAAGCCTCTAAAAATGGTCTTTCAGTCTTCTTTTTCTGGCAATTTTCCTCATATTATTCATGTTGGTAGCTTTCAACATGCCATTTTCCAGCAGTCTCTGTGCCAGATCCTAACCTGGAGTAAATTAGGATAGTCCCGTTGACTTCAATGGAGCTATTCCATCCCTTCTCAGGGCCTGAGCAAAGGTGAACACCCACCTTTCAAGCTTTGGATGGTATTTTTCTCTGTTTCTCAAACACATAAATTGTTTTACTAAATGATTGAATAAGTAGCCCTGAATTGGAAAATTGCACCATTACCATGTATTTCGAGTGACAGCCACTCAGTATATTTCTCTTTGGAATCTATCTATTTTTCTTAAGTGTAATTGAGATTTGTCACTGATATGCTTTATGCTGAACAATTATAGCTGGGGAAGGAAAGCCAGTACCACAGAAAGATATTTTCGTGACAACTGTCCTCAGTTCATTCAATGTTACACAAGGGTTTTTGCTGCCTGAAAGCACATCGAAAATACCCTTCAAGCTTACTCTGAAGGTTGTACTGAAACCTTTGAAGAGTAAAGACTTTTTTTCCCTGGAGATCTTTTAAGTGCCTCTTGGTTTACCTCCTTTAAAAAGCATATTTCACATACTTTAGAAATATTTTTAGGATCAGATTTAGGGCCAAATCCTGACATTGGAGTTGTACAAAATTAGCCACATTATTATTTTTTTGTGGGGATTCATGCAGCATTCCCCCCCATTTAATCTTGTGTGATTTCATGTCTCTAAAATTTCTATTTTGGGGAAAATCTTGGGAGACTGGTTATTTTTCTCAATGATGCATGTGTCAAATCAGAAAGACTCCTGGTGTGTGTGTTTCAGAGGGTTGACAGCCAGATCCAAAGCCCATTGAAATCAGTGGAAAGGTAGATTTCAATGAGATCTGGAGCAGAACTTTGGATGAGAGATGCTCTGTTCTGGCAGATTTCCCCAGCTGTATAATGGGGACATTTACCTACCTCACAGAGGTGTTGTGAGGCCTAACGTGCTATTGCGAATTGTTAGAGCAATACAAAATAGTTCTTAGGCCACTCAGTTGGATGAGTGGGGAGAGAACTCAGGAGTTCCAGCCTCCCAGTCCTGTGTTCAGTCAAATGAACCAGGTTGCCTCACAGGGACATACATCTGTTAACATTTCCACAAACATCCAAACAATGGAAAATGCACCATGCCCAACTTCATCAGAAATGCTCCATTTTCAGGGAAGATTTGTGAATTCAAACCCAGGACAATCCCACCAGTCCCTTTCTCTCCCACCAACTCACATTTCTCTACAGTTTGCTTGGCTCGACCTGGGATCCTTTCTTAGGCAAAATTCTCATTGATTTTTGGAGTGTTGTCTCAGTGAGTCCTGTGTAAAGTTGGTAGGATTTTACCCTTAAGGGATTTGGGCATCTTTCAATGCACAATATTTATTTCCAGTCCATTGCGTTCCTTAACAGCTGGATGCTCTCACCACAGGGAAAAATTTACTTTAAAAATAGCACTTATGTATATTGGTGTAAATCTATTGGTGAAACAGGATGTTGTGTTTTACAGGATACAGGAGCTGTAAAGATTCCTGCCCAGAAAATGTATTCTAGGAACTTTATTTTTATGTTCCATGTCCTTTTTAATAGTCCACACTGTATTTGATTGAAGGCTGAGTCATAGACCACTCTTACTGCTTTGGAGGGAAGGAAATGGAGTTTGGCCAGAAGTATGGGCATCTCAAATGAAACCAGCGAATGGTGACTTTGCTCCGGTTGTGAAAATGCAATGATGTGATCCGGCAGAGGGGAGAATTGAAGGTCACAGAGAAATTCCACTTGCTGTGTTATGTTCTTGTCACCTGAAACTTACCTCTAGAATCAGCAGAGCTCATGCTGATAGGGGCATTGTTGGTAGGAAAGGTCACAGGCATTTCAGATCAGCCCTGGAGAAACACAGGCCCTGATCCTACACTCTGCTCCACCCTCTGGCATGGAGCCCCCACTTAGTTAATGGAGCTCTGCTCCATCCATGTGTTTCAAATTGTGGCATCAGGGCTACTATAATCATTTGCCAGAGTAGCACAAACAGCCTCTCCTTGTTGATTTATTCAGAGTTGTCACATGTTTGAAGTAAAAAAAAAAAAAAAATTCTATTTCTTTTTGGTTGGTCATTGGTGACTTACGGGGGGGAAAGAAAGTCTGGCTTTGTGTGGCATGTTAATGACTACTCTGCAGTGGACTTGATGATAAAGCCTCTGCAGATGTCCTTAAGAGTGTGGGAGGAGGAGAGTAAATATGTTAGCGAGGGAGAGTTGAATGACCTTTTACTAATTCCGCTGGCCTCTACTCACAACTAGCACACAAGCATCAGGCTCTCATGTTTGGGAGAATCTCTCCACAAGATATAGCCATTCAAGTCCCCAGCAATATCCTGGGAATGTTCCCTGCATGTTCCTGACCAGGACTCTGAAGCAATCAGAGACTAAGCCAGAGTTTCTTTCCCAGGTTTTACCCTGAGCCCAGTGAATGCTGGGACAGGACTTTGGGAGTTTAGCCAGTGCACAGCAGAGATAGTTAATGAAGCTGAGGAGTCTAAGGCCCCAGTTCGTCTGTTCATCAGTGCAGAGCCCAATTCAGAGAATGGGAAATGGCTTGTTCTCGCCTGAGCTTGGCTACCAGGAGCTGGTTTAGTCAGCCCGAAAAGCTGCTACAGTGTGCTTATGGGCTTTGTGGTTGCCGAAGAGTAGCTGGAATGCAGGATTGCCCAGCTCACACCCCTTTCCACCTCCAGAAGGCCCACCTGTGCCCTGGAACACTTCCCACAGTGTGGGTTTGTGGTAGGAGAAATGCAGAGGCTCAGAGCACCAGGGGTATTCCAGGCTTTGTAGTCACTATGCTGCGAATTTGGCCCTCGCTGCCTGGGCTTCAGGAGCACCCCGTCCCCTGGGATGCACCACCTCTATTTTGTGGTGTGGAGGTTCCAAGCCTAAAAGTCTAGGCTGCAGGGAACTAGATGAACTGGAGACCAGCTGAGGTACATTCCCACTCCTCCAGCAGTCACTTGTGCAGCCGCTAGAGATGGCAATAAGGGTGAGTTCATTAATTTATTTAAAAATTAATTGCAAAAAAAACCCTGTAAAAAGGAGCTCCTCCTTATTGGCTGACTGTTATTTGGAGATGGTATGTTCAGCCTAGGAGTTTGGGGTGGGATAAGAATCATCCTGCCTGTTAACTCCGGTTTCAGAGTAGCCGCCATGTTAGTCTGTATCTGCAAAAAGAAAAGGAGGACTTGTGGCACCTTAGAGACTAACAAATTTATTTGAGCATAAGCTTTTGTGAGCTACAGCTCACGTCAGCGGATGCATGCAGTGGAAAATACAGTGGGGAGATTTTATATACACAGAGAACATGAAATAGTGGGTGTTACTGTACAGACTGTAACAAGAGTGATCAGGTAAGGTGAGCTATTACCAGCACGAGAGAAAAAAACAACACCTTTTGTAGTGATAATCAAGGTGGGCCATTTCCAGCAGTTGACAAAAACATGTAAGGAACAGTGGGGGGGTTGGGGGGGGAATAAACATGGGGAAATAGTTTTACTTTGTGTAGTGACACATCCACTCCCAGTCTTTATTCAAGCCTAATTTAATGGTGTCCAGTTTGCAAACTAATTCCAATTCAGTACTCTCTCATTTGAGTCTGTTTCTGAAGTTTTTTTGTTGAAGAATTGAGACTTTTAGGTCTGTAATCGAGTGACCAGAGAGATTGAAGTATTCTCCGACTGGTTTTTGAATATTATAATTCTTGACATCTGATTTGTGTCCATTTATTCTTTTATGTAGAGACTGTCTGGTTTGGCCAATGTACATGGCAGAGGGGCATTGCTGGCACATGATGGCATATATCACATTGGTAGATGTGCAGGTGAACGGGCTTCTGATAGTGTGGCTGATGTGATTAGGCCCTATGATGGTGTCCCCTGAATAGATATGTGGACACAGTTGGCAACGGGCTTTGTTGCAAGGATAGGTTCCTGGGTTAGTGTTTTTGTTGTGTGGTTGCTGGTGAGTATTTGCTTCAGGTTGGGGGGCTGTCTGTAAGCAAGGACTGGCCTGTCTCCCAAGATCAGTGAGAGTGATGGGTTGTCCTTCAGGATAGGTTGATGATGCGCTGGAGAGGTTTTAGTTGGGGGCTGAAGGTGACAGCTAGTGGTGTTCTGTTATTTTCTTTGTTGGGCCTGTCCTGTAGTAGGTGACTTCTGGGTACTCTTCTGGCTCTGTCCATCTGTTTCTTCACTTCAGCAGGTGGGTATTGTAGTTGTAAGAACGCTTGATAGAGATCTTGTAGGTGTTTGTCTCTGTCTGAGGGGTTGGAGCAAATGCGGTTGTATCGTACAGCTTGGCTGTAGACAATGGATCGTGTGGTGTGGTTTGGATGAAAGCTGGAGGCATGTAGGTAGGAATAGCGGTCAGTAGGTTTCTGGTATAGAATGGTGTTTATGTGACCATATCTTATTAGCACTGTAGTGTCCAGGAAGTGGATCTCTTGTGTGGACTGGTCCAGGCTGAGGTTGATGGTGGGATGGAAATTGTTGAAATCGTGGTGGAATTCCTCAAGGGCTTCTTTTCCGTGGGTCCAGATGATGAAGATGTCATCAATATAGTGCAAGTAAAGTAGGGGCATTAGGGGACGAGAGCTGAGGAAGTGTTGTTCTAAGTCAGCCATTACACAAAGTAAAACTATTTCCCCATGTTTGTTTTTCCCCCCTACTGTTCCTCACATGTTCTTGTTAACTGCTGGAATCGGCCCATCTTGATTATCGCTACAAAAGGTTTTTTTTCTCTCCTGCTGGTAATAGCTCACCTTAACTGATCACTCTCGTTATAGTGTGCATGGTAACACCCATTGTTTCCTGTTCTCTGTGTGTATATAAAATCGTCCTACTGTATTTTCCACTGCATGCATCTGATGAAGTGGGCTATAGCCCACGAAAGCTTATGCTGAAATAAATTTGTTAGACTCTAAGGTGCCACAAGTACTCCTATTCTTTTTGCAGATACAGACTAACATGGCTGCTCCTCTGAAACCTTTAAATATCTTGTTTATCCGCAGCAATGGCTCCTGTGTCCTGCTACAAGATGTTCTGTTGACCTGCCATAGTTTTACTTTCCCGGAAGCCTGGAAGGGGACAAACAAACAATGCTGAGGAAGATTTCAAAAATAACCCACTTTTGGCTTTACAAAAGAGCAGTTACATAAAGCAATAGAATGCCTTAATCGAAGGGTATTGATTATAGAAGAAACCAAAAAGGAAGGCAAGGGGAGCAATTAATATTGCATTTTGTTGCAGTTTGTTTTGTTTGCTACTTTGGTGTCCTATTTTAAGTAGCACTCAGACAGGAAAATGCGGCTAACTAGTAGCATTAGGGCTTGGCCATGCTCCCGTTGCAGCCAATGCAAAACTGGAATTGATGTCAATGGAGCAGGATTGGGTCCATAATGTCAGAAGGGTTTCAGGGAAGGAAACCAATCTTACAGTGAAGTCAACTGATTCTCTCCAGCTGGTGTTGTGAGTGACAACATCCAACATTCAAGGATTCTTAAGAATGACTGCAGAGAGGGGCTACCTTGGGCCATGGGCTGTATTGTAGCACTGATTCTTCAGCAGAATTGTCCATTCATTTCTATAGGATGATCTGATTAATCAACAGCCCCTAATGGCCCCAAGTTGTTATAAAACAGAATATATATAAAAAAGAAAGTGTGTGTGTGTGTGTGTACAAAATATAAGAGCTATAACTACCTACCGGAATGTTTGGAATATAAGCTCCACAATAAGGTGTGTACTTAAAAAAAATAAAATAAAATAAATAACGTAAGTGTTTTGTTTCTTCCAGATTTTGGTATTGGAGGATGGTCCTGTGGCTAGTGTCTTTGCCTGGGACTCTGAAAACTCAGATTCAATTCCCTGCTCCTTCACTGACTTCCTTGGGTAAGTCACTTAGTCTCTCTGTGCCTCAGTTCTCTGTCTGTAGATGGGGATAATATAACTGCCCTACCTTGCATGAGGATAAATACATTAAAGACTGGGAGGTGTTGAGAGACTATGGTAATGGTGGTAATATAAGTACTCTGGATAGATTACCATTTTGCTTGATGAGTAATACATCTGGATCTGTATTAAAGAGAAAATGCCAATATTGGCATTGTAAGCACCACCCCAAATTTACTGAAAAGGTAGGGAAGGTGCCGTGAGTCCTCCTGGGAAGAGAACTAGGGATGCTGGTTTAAAAGAAATAAATACAAAGGGCCTGATGGTGCAGTTCCTTGTAACTCAGACAAAAGTCTCTTGTCCAAGTAGGGACTTCAGGATCTGGTTCAAAGCCTATGTTCATTACACAAAGTAGACAAATTTTGCCAGTTGTACTGAATAACTCCCTGTAGACACTTGTTTTCAGGTATAGGAGTGACATTTTTCAGTTTAGCTTAAATTCATTCCCAACTGATATAAGATAAACTGGGAGGGGAGGGGGCTGTTTTATATTGGAATAAAATGCACTCAGGGGAGGTTATACCACTTGAAATTCACACCTTTGCTTGTATAAAAAAAAAACCCAACCTTTTCTGGTATAGACAAAGCCTAAATGATTATAATACAGGAATAATCATTCATTCTCACTGGTGTAGGATCTTCTGTTGGAGAGTGTCCAAGTTTATAAATATAATTGAATTAAGCCTTACGACACATCTGTGAGATAAGGGATGGTCTCTCCATTTTTCCCAATAGATAATCTGAGACACTGGCCATGGCCACCTTAGGGGAAAAGGTGTACTTTTAACAAGCATAAGCAGGTTGCGGTAAACTCTTGTGGGGAAGCCTAGGGTTTGCCTCAACCAGGTAACATTTGTAAAAAGTACAGCTTGCCTTGTCTACATTAGATTTTTAACATGGGTTAACTAGCACACACAACAGAAACACACCTTTTTTTTCTAGTGAAGACAAGGATGTGGTTAGATTAATTGATTTGTTGAAGGCTGCACAGCAAATCTGTGGCACAGCCAGGGTCAGAAACTGCAAGCCTGATCTTTGTCACATTTGTCAGTCGCCAGCAGGAAGCCTGCTGCTGAAGAGCTGTGATGCTGAGCAAGGCTGCCTACGCATCTGAATGTTTGTGGTTCAGGGCTCCTTGGTATGGATAAACAACACTGTATAACTGTTGTAAGGCTGACAGCAGATAGACTGGGCTTTTTGGGAGGGCAGTAGGGACACCTGTGATAAAGGATGTACAAAAGTTGGGTGATTCATTGGATTGGTGTGGCTGTGTTTACAGTACACAGCACTGGCAGGAGTGTGTAGGGTACGTGTTGCTACCCACCACAGTGAAAGCAGGCTGTGTCCACACTGCGATGGGTAGCTACACATGGCAGTGAAAGGCTTTGGCAGGGGGGAAGCAGTGTGGAGCTGCCAGAGGCTTTTCCCACTGCCTCTTCCCTGCCAGAGCCTTTCCCCTGACACAGGAAAGGCTCCAGCAGTGGGAGGCAATGAGACACTACACAGCTAAAAATAGCAGTGTAGATGAAGGAGGTACTGCTTGGACATGCAGCGAGCCATGTAGGGCACATACCCCAAGGGTTCTGGCATGTCTTTACTTGCCTAAGCCGTGCCTCATCACTCACACTGCTGTCTATACCTGAGCTAAGAGGGCAGGCACTGCATGTACTCTACATGCAGCCATAAGGAGTGTGCATTGTAGAGTACCCTGTGAGGGGCAGTAGTGAGCTGATGGCGTTGGGGTATTGTGCTACTGGAGGGCTGTTTTCTGATGAAATGTTGAACCCAGGATCACAACCCTTGATATTTTTCACAAGACAGGGTGTTAATCTTGGTGTCCTGGCCACCTTCGAACTCCATTCATTACATTCTGGCTATCTACATTTCCCCGGCAGTTACAATTGGATACAAAGGGCCAGATTCTCCTCGTGTTTACGCTGGAGTAAATCCGGAGTCACTCCACTGACGTCAGTGAGTTATTTCTGGTTTACCCAGTGGGGACTGGAAGCAGAAGCTAGCTCAGCATATTTTGACACTTCCTGCCATAAACTATTGTATTGTGCTGCTGTGTGCTGTTAAGCCGCTGTTGTGTTCCACCCTAGGAATGACTGCATTTCAGTGGGGAGTGAAGTGATCCATGCAACACTCTTACCTCACAGTAGAGGCTTCATTATTTAATACCTGCAAAGGTTATTGAGGTCTTCAGATTAAAAATGAATTAAAAAATAGATCTCAAGAATTCGTTCTGTTCATTAGAGCTGGCTGGGAATTTACCATCAAAATGTTTTTGACAGAAAATACATATCTGCAAAACCCTAATTTTCTGCAGGAAAATTTTGATTTTTGCCAAAATTTGATTTTATGTTGAGGAAATTAAAAGGAAATATTTTGTGTTGGTTCTACCCAAATGAAAACGCTTCAATTTGTTGATCCAAATTGAAACATTTTGTTCTGGAACAGTTTGAATTAATCTGTGCCCATCTGAGCTGCCACAGTGTCTTGTGGGAGTTGTAGTGTTGGATCATATTAAAGAAGATCTGTATTAAAATCACAAATGAGTTTGATTCCCCATAGTTTAAATTCCAGGGTATTACTAATTAAGAGGTCTCTTGGTTTTTGGTACTGTTTCTCTCCCTCTCTGTGTGAAACTTGCAAGCTGCTAATTGTGTTAGTACATTCTAAGACAGAGTCTGTTCTCAAAGCAATTCTTTGTAACAACAACTACTCACACAGAGAGAGACTCAAAGCAATACTCTGTAACAACAGAAACAGCACACAGAGACTCCCCGCCCTTTTGTTGTATTCATCTCGCTTTAACAATTGTGATTAAAATAGAGATAGAGGATGTATGTGGATGGATGCTTGGTGTGGATAATAACTGAATGATCAGGGAGGTGCCAGCCTAAGAATGCAGTGTCCATCGGCTGAAGAAGGCGTCAAGTGGAAATAACCAGAGGACCCCCGGAGGGCAGACTGGAATCCACCCAACAGCCTCAAGAATGGGAGAACCAAAGAACAAGATAACATCTGGCAGCATGGAGCTGTCAGGAATGTGACATCTGCTGATTGATTCAGCAACAGCATGATGAAGCAATTCCCACAGACTGGCATAGGAAGAAATTCCTATAAAAATGGACTCTAAAAAGTGAGAACTTTGGGGTCTGATTCTGCAAACCAACTTCCAGGAGCATCAGATGTGCATCTGATGAGGCCCTGCTCCCTCCTCATGTCCAGGCCACCTGGCCAGTGGCTTGGCATGAGCAACTCTAAGGCTGGTAACTATGATAACAACCTTGCAGAACCTGTGTGTATGTGTGTGTATGAATGAGTGTGTGAATAAATATGAGATTGAATGGAATGTTATAGCTATAACTAACTGCTCACTATGATTCTTTCTGTATTCACAATAAATGTGGTATTTTGCCTTTTCCCCTTTAATAAGATCCTGCTGGTTTTTATTTTATTGGTATAACATTTGTTCAAGTACTTCATTCCCCATTCTGTTGTATGGGCTGGCTTCAGCAGCCTGGCTGGACTGTCTCTCCCATAATGCACTGCAATCTCACCATTGGTTGAACTGCTATGGTATATCAGGGGACTGAGATTGCTCTAACTCAGCTGTTCTCAAGCTTCATTGGCCCCGCGATGTCCTTCTGACAACAAAAATTACTACACACCACCAGGAGGGGGATGAAAACCTGACCCCATCCAAGCCCTGCCGCCCTGGGTGAACGGGCCGAAGCCTGAGCCCCGCCACCCCAGGCAGGGGGTAAAAGCCAAAGAGAAGACTGAGAGGGGATATGATAACAGTTTTCAAGTACATAAATGGTTGTTACAAGGAGGAAGGAGAAAAATTGTTCTTGACTTCTGAGGACAGGACAAGAAGCAATGGGCTTAAATTGCAGTAAGGGCGGTTTAGGTTGGACATTAGGAAAAAATTCTAACTGTCAGAGTGGTTAAGCACTGGAATAAATTGCCTAGGGAGGTTGTGGAATCTCCATCATTGGGGATTTTTAAGAGCAGGTTGGACAAACACCTGTCAGAGATGATCTAGATAATATTAATCCTGCTTGAGTGCAGGGGACTGGACTAGATGACTGATTCAGCCCAGGGGCGGGGAGGGAGGGGCGGTGAGCTGTAACCTGAGCCTCACCACCCAGGGTGGAAGCCCAGGCCTGAGCTCCGCTGCCAAGGGCTGAAGGCCTCGGGCGCCAGCCCTGGTGACCCCATTAGAAAGGGGTCCCAACCCACAATTTGAGAACTGCTGCTAATTTACATCAGAGGCTGGGCAGGCCCACAGCTGTACCAGGATAAGGGGAACAGAAAGTCACTTTGCTCCCCTATCCCGTCCAACAACCGAGCAACAGAACCGAACCTGAGGAATGCACAAATATTTGCTTCAAGTGGGCAGGTACACAAGCAGCTTTCAGTGTAAGCTCACCTGAGCCTGTAATGCCATTCGCTTAATTAAATGATTAGTTTTTGATTGGCCTCTTTTAATTGAGGATTCGGTGGTCACCAATAAAATTAACACAGTCGATGGCAATAGACCAAGAGTAAAGTAAAGATATTTCCTACCGAAAACGCCCTTGTTGTCTTGGCTGATAGCAGCAGAGGCTCACAATTCACAGGCTTTGACAGCACCCCGTACATTAAGAGGATTTTCAAGCCAGGCAAACAGTTAAGCTGTCAACGTGGACATTAAAAACGGCTGCTGCGATGACCCTTGTAAAATAAAAATGCTGATTATAAAAGGGGAAACAGCTGTCTGGCTTCAGCTCCCCATAACATGACTGAGTGCCCTGGCTTGGATGGTCTCTCTTAGATAAAGTAGGCTAACTTGGGGACACCCTCAACCCCCAAGTCATCTTATTATTTAAACAACAAAATAGCTACAGGTGCTTGATCCATTGTAACCAGTGCTGAGGGTGGGAAGAGGAGCATGGCTAGAAACCGGCTAAACAGATATAAATAACTGAGGGTGAAGGCTGAGGGGAGAGGGAAGCTGGGAGAAAGGCAGTGCTGTCAGACTTGAGCTATTAATTTGTAATGAATAATTTAGTCTATGAATGATCTGTCTGTCTCTCTTGCTTCCTCTGTTCTGCTAACAGATCTCGATTTTCCTCACTTAGGACCTGATCTTGCTCCCATTGACCTCAGTGATACAGGATCAAACCCTTATTCTCTCTGTGTGAAATTCACCCCTGTGCAGAGGAAGATGATCAGTGCTAGGCCAATACACCGCTTCAGACCTCAATATAAGGCTTAAGTGGTGGAAAGGATGTCTGCTGGCTCTCTGCGCAGAGGATATCACTCTATATGAAGTTATTCCCCAAAGAGAATAAAGTCTTGGGGCCCACTCTTGCAAATTTTCAGATTTACTTAGGCAGTTAAGTAGCCCACTTAAACATGAGAGAAATTACTCTCATCTGTAAGTGTTGAAAGGATCATGCCCTTGCTCTGTGAACATGGTTTACAAGCAGCTCGTTGGAAATATTCATCAGTCACAATTTTAAAAGTGTTGGTTAATTTTGATTGGACAGGTCAGGTGGTACTAATTGCATTTGTTGATTGGATGAACATAACTATAAGAACCTGCAAAAAGAACAGGAGTACTTGTGGCACCTTAGACTAACAAATTTATTTGAGCAGAAGCTTTTGTGAGCTACAGCTCACTTCATCGGATTCATGCAGTGGAAAATACAGTAGGGGGATTTTATATACACAGAGAACATGAAACAATGGGTGTTACCATACACACTGTAAGGAGAGTGATCAGGTAAGGTGAGCTATTACCAGCAGGAGAGAAAAAAACCCAACCTTTTGTAGTGATAATCAAGGTGGGCCATTTCCAGCAGTTGACAAGAACATGTGAGGAACAGTAATGGGGTGGGGGGGGAGAGGAAATAAATATGGGGAAGTAGTTTTACTTTGCGTAATGACAACACCATCCTAGCCACTATGGATGTAGAAGCCCTCTACACCAACATTCCACACAAAGATGGACTACAAGCTGTCAGGAGCAGTATCCCCGATAATGTCATGGCAAATCTGGTGGCTGAACTTTGTGACTTTGTCCTTACCCATAACTATTTCACATTTGGGGACAATGTATACCTTCAGATAAGTGGCACTGCTATGGTACCCGCATGGCCCCACAGTATGCCAACATTTTTATGGCTGACTTAGAACAACGCTTCCTAATGCCCCTACTCTACTTGTGCTACATTGATGGCATCTTCCTCTTCTGGATCCATGGAAAAGAAGCCCTTGAGGAAATCCACCATGATTTCAACAATTTCCATCCCACCATCAACCTCAGCCTGGACCAGTCCACACAAGAGATGCACTTCCTGGACACTACAGTGCTAATAAGCGATGGTCACATAAACACTACCCTATACCGGAAACCTACTGACCGCTATTCCTACCTACATGCCTCCAACTTTCCTCCGGACTACACCACAGGATCCATTGTCTACAGCCAAGCTGTACGATACAACTGCATTTGCTCCAACCCCTCAGACAGAGACAAACACCTACAGGATCTCTATCAAGCATTCTTACAACTACAATACCCACCTGCTGAAGTGAAGAACAGATTGACAGAGCCAGAAGAGTACCCAGAAGTCACCTACTACAGGACAGGCCCAACAAAGAAAATAATCAGACAGTCTTTATGCAGAAGAATAAATGGACACAAATCTGACATCAGGAATCATAACATTCAAAAATCGGTAGGAGAACATGTCAACCTCTCTGGCCAGTCAGTAAAAGACTTAAGGGTGGCAACTTTCCAACAGAAAAGCTTCAAAAACAGACTCCAACGAGAAACTGCTTAGCTTGAGTTAATATGCAAACTAGATACCATTAACTTGGGTTTGAAAGAGACTGGGAGTGGCTGGGTCATTACACATATTGACTCTATTTCCCCATGTTAAGTATCCTCACACCTTCTTGTCAACTGTCTAAATGGACCATCTTGATTATAACTACAAAAGTTTTTTTTCTCCTGCTGATAATAGCTCATCTAATTAATTAGCCTCTTACCGTTTGTATGGCAGCTTCCACCTTCTCTGTATGTATATGTGTATATCTTCTTATTACATGTTCCATTCTATGCATCCGATGAAGTGAGCTGTAGCCCACGAAAGCTTATGCGCTAATAAATTTGTTAGTCTCTAAGGTGCCACAAGTACTCCTGTTCTAATATCATTGTGAAATGTATATAAACATACGAGGTAGGGAGTTAAGTATCTGTACTGAAAATATGTTTTTAATGTCCATATTCAGGCATTAGTCACTAGCAGAGGTGAAAAACAAGCTTTTCCTCCCTCCAGGAGGTAATAAATAAATCTCTCTCTGTCAGGATGTAAATTCAACATTGTAAGCTAATGCAATGGATGGCCATTTACATATGAAATCAGATGTTAATGAAGAGATGTGAACAGGGAAGCAGCACACAGGGAAAACAAACCACAAGGTGGTTATCTTGTCTCTGAGGACAGACAATGAACTTTGGGGGTATATGTAGGAGGCATAGAAGACACCCCCCTCATCCTGCACCTAGGAAGTGAAGGCAGGATGGTGGTTGTGTCTCCATAGATCAAGAAAGGAGGTAGCAAGGGAAAGTTGGCGGTGGTGCGGGTGCGGGGGAAGGGGATTAAGAGCTTTGCTTTAACCATGCTGAGTTTGAGCTGACAGCTAGAGATCCACAAGGACATGTCAGAGAGACAGGCTGAGATTGTAGTTTGAACAGAAGGAGACTGGTCTGGAGCAGAGATATACATCTGTGAGTCATCAGCACAGAGGGGGCCATTGAATTTGTGTTTGCAGATGAGAGCACCCAGAAATTCAATTCAATAAACTTACTCACGAGAATACTTGCAAAAGACAAATGCAGAAGGCAGCGAACATGGGCAGAGCCACTGAATTTATTTTTCAATGGAATATTGTAGCTTTCCTATTTTTCATACATTTGTTTTGTAAATATAAAGAGAATGATCATGAGCTCACAGAAAAAATCAAAACAAAAGTCAATGTGCAAATAACAGACTGGCAGAGATCTGCTTTGGTGCAGAGCTTGGAGAATTTCTGATATGGAAAGTATTTTCCTTATTTTTAATATATCTGGATAAGGGTTGAGCCCAGTCATGTGCAAAATATTGCAACTGACAGACAGCTGAGGCATCCATGTGTTTGAAGATGTGTGCCTGAGGTGGCTGTGGTTATGTAAGGGTTCTTTTGATACAGCCAATTACATAAAATAATAATACTTAGACTGCAAGGGACTATGGGGAGAGACAAAAGGAAATATGTCTGGAGAAATGTGTCCTGTGCAAACCAGGTAATGGGAATGACTTTGAAGTACAGGCAATGAAAGGAGACTGAAACACAGAGGGTGTCTGTCTGCTGCTCTGGCCCCCTATATGCTACAATGATAGCGCATAGGAGCCATTAACAACCCTGGAGGGGGTATGTGAGAATTTCCCTGGGGCAGGCACTGGGTTGGACTGCCATAGGCAGCCCTATGCTGACTCCCACCCATCCAAGTACTTGCAGAGAGGTGGGGCGGTAGTGCATTCTGCAACAGCCCATCTGGCTTATGCCTCAAACAATAGGCCTTGCCAAGGGTTCTGCTATAAGAGCAGGGACCAGGGCTGCCTAAGTTACACTGTGGATTGTTTCAATCCTTTGAGTAGCTCAAAATCAGGAGGGTGCAAAGGTGGCTGAGCCTTTCCCTTGGGCTGCCCATGCTTGAAGCACAGCACAGAGTTTGACACCGAGTGCTCAGAAGGGCACATGGAAGTAGCTTTTTTCTTATTTCAAGAACACCGGTATAAATCACGTGCTGGTGGTTGTTCAGATGTGACCTCAGAGTGAGCACTGAGCTTGTTTCACCTAAATGGAATGGACACGGGAATGACAGTTAATAAGGCAAGTGACTCAACGTGTGTGAGGAGGAAAAATACGGGATTCGTAATGTTTCCACGAATGCGTGTGCAACACAGGATGAGTTGTTCCTCTCAATGCTGAGTTTTCAGTACCCGTCCACGGTGATGAAATTCCTCAAATGTAACCATGTCCAATGAACTTGCGGGGGCCTGGCATCACCCACGTTACCACCAAAGTGATCGGCCATGAAATAATCATTCCCCTGTGCCGCTTAACAATGTGCCCAAGGCCGTGACGCAGACAGTACCTGCTTACATGGAAATTCCCACTTAAATATACGCCATCCATTTCTGTGGGCTTTATTCAGTGAAGGCTCTGAAATGAGATTATCCATTAGAACCGGGCAAGAAAGCCTAAAAGGCTACATGCTGTTTTGAATTGGTATAACTATTTTGGTTAGAGGTGTGACTTCTTTTTTAACCGTTATAGTACTATTGGTACAATCCCAACCATGGACACCGTTAGATCAATATAAAAGATAATCCTGGGGGCATTCTGTGCCAAAACATTCTGCACACAATATTTTAAAATTCTGCAAATTGTATTTGTCAAAATAACACTACATAATCACGCCAGTTTCAATTATTTTTGGTAATTTTTTTTCAAAATACCTGTCAGCAAGTATGTCTGTAAAAATACAAACACTCACAAAAATTCCCCCAGGAGTACAGAGTTAAAGAAACCCCTATGACAACCCAGTTCCTGTTTCTCTGCCTCCTTCCCTGCTACAGAGCCCAGCCGGGGGGGCCAGACACCCACAACCCCTCCCCCCCAGAGCCCAGATACCTGTACCCCATCCCTGTCCAGAGCCCAGCCATGGCTCCCCCAGCCCAGTTACCTACACCCCCTCCTCTCCCCTCCAGAGCTGAGCCACGGGGTTCCTCTGGCCCAGATACCCACACCCCCTCCCCTCCAGAGCCCAGCTGCAGGGCCCCCCTTGCCCAGATACCCACACCCCCTCCCCTCCAGAGCCCAGCTGCAGGGCCCCCCTTGCCCAGATACCCACACCTCCTCCCCTCCAGAGCCCAGCTGTGGGGCCCCCCTCAGCCCAGATGTCCTCCCCTCCAGAGCCCAGCTGCAGGGCCCCCCTTGCCCCGATACCGGCACCCCCTCCCCTCCCTTCCAGAGCCCAGTCGTGGGGCTCTGCCTTGCCCAGATACCCGCACCCTCCCTTTTCCCCCATCTCTGAGCCCAGGAATCCAGAGGGGGAAACAGCCTGATGCTCAGTCCCAGGCTTTCACGGAGTTTCCTGTGTGCCGCCCTCTCCTGGAGCGCTGGAGCGGGGTAAGTGCCAGACCCTGCTCCCTGGTGGGAGCTGTCTCTGGTATAAACATTTTTACAGTGGTATAACTGCATTCACATTGGGAGGGGGGAGTTATACTGCTTTACCAGTACCAGTTTAGTTAGAGCAGTACAACTTTTGTGTGTGGATAGGGCCTGAGACAATAGGCCAGAGGATCCCCATTTGGATGGCAGCAGACTGAATATATCGACACTTGATGTGTTTTAAACCCTTTAGCTAACACAGTTGAAAATTCTGGTGTAGACAGGATGCAAACATTTAACCCAAGGCAGCAACATCCTGAAGGAAACAGTCTGTCACATTTGCTCTAGAATGTCGAGCGGGCTGCACCTTCACAGCCATGTTCAGCATGCAGACTGGCCTAGTGTCCTCATGGTCCTATGGAGTCCTTTCATAGCTCCGCTTGTGTATTGCAATCCTTGCTTTGTAGGATCATCATTGTGTGTGTGTCTGGCTCCACATCCATGCAGGCCTTGACCTCCCACAGCCTAGAGAACCAATCAGGGTGTCAATCAGTAGCAGACGTGAAAGGGATTTCAGTGGATCCACAGAACCTAGCATGAGTTTACCACCTCCCTTCATGTAGGCCAGCGGCCTGCTGGCTGGTGGCAGCTTTTGATTGCTACCATTCTAGGCAGGTTGGTGAGAGGCTTCTGCTCTAAACAGCACAAGGGAAAGTTCTTGTGCCAGTGAATCAGCTTTTTGCTGAATTCATGCCTCAGTATCAATCCTGACCATCACAGGGAATTGGACTGTTGTAGCAAAACACAAACTAACAATAAACTGCCGTCCTGTGGGCACATTTGCTAGTTCTAGGTTTCTTCCAATAGATGGTGCTATAATGCAGCCAAAAGCAAGTAAATAAATACGTTCTTTGTGTGAAGGTCGTTAGTTGTACTCTTGGTATATATATATATATTTTTTTAAATCTTCCTCAGAATAACCAGCTACCTGCACACTTCCCCTTACTTTAGCGTTTAATGTGTCAGCAAGCATTTGGGTGCCATTACATGAGATCTATTAGCCAAAACCAAGTCCCGAAGGTAGATGTAGTGCAGCCCAGAAGCTGCGTACAAAGGGCTGCCTCTGTTGACACTTGTGCAACAACTTTGCCGAATTAACTTGTGACCTAGATGTGACCAATCCCAGACTTGGGGGAAGTTTGGCTCTGGGCCTATCTGTACTCTCATGTTTATCTCTTAAATAGCCCCACCTGTACGCACCGAAGGGGCTATCTTGATTCCCAGGTGTTCCTCCTTGCCTAGACTAGGCCTGCAGGTGACTGCCACTGTTGCTGATATGAGTGTGAAGGAAAGGCCTTCATGAGTGGTGGTTTGGTTGTTCAGCATGTGAATTTGACCCTCTGTCCATTCACCGGCTGTGCTATGTGGATTGTAGGATCATAGATGGATATATTGTATCTTGACTTTAGCAAAGCTTTTGACATGGTCTCCCACAGTATTCTTGTCAGCAAGTTAAAGAAGTATGGGCTGGATGAATGCACTTTAAGGTGGGTAGAAAGTTGGCTAGATTGTCGGGCTCAACGGGTAGTGATCAATGGCTCCATGTCTAGTTGGCAGCCGGTGTCAAGTGGAGTGCCCCAGGGGTCGGTCCTGGGGCCGGTTTTGTTCAATATCTTCATAAACGTTCTGGAGGATGGTGTGGATTGCACTCTCAGCAAATTTGCGGATGATACTAAACTGGGAGGAGTGGTAGATATGCTGGAGGGCAGGGATAGGATACAGAGGGACCTAGACAAATTGGAGGATTGGGCCAAAAGAAATCTGATGAGGTTCAATAAGGATAAGTGCAGGGTCCTGCACTTAGGACGGAAGAACCCAATGCACAGCTACAGACTAGGGACCGAATGGCTAGGCAGCCGTTCTGCGGAAAAGGACCTAGGGGTGACAGTGGACGAGAAGCTGGATATAAGCCAGCAGTGTGCCCTTGTTGCCAAGAAGGCCAATGGCATTTTGGGATGTATAAGTAAGGGCATAGCGAGCAGATCGAGGGACGTGATCGTTCCCCTCTATTCGACATTGGTGAGGCCTCATCTGGAGTACTGTGTCCACTTTTGGGCCCCACACTACAAGAAGGATGTGGATAAATTGGAGAGAGTCCAGCAAAGGGCAACAAAAATGATTAGGGGTCTGGAACACATGAGTTATGAGGAAAGGCTGAGGGAACTGGGATTGTTTAGTCTGCATAAGAGAAGAATGAGGGGGGATTTGATAGCTGCTTTCAACTACCTGAGAGGTAGTTCCAGAGAGGATGGTTCTAGACTATTCTCAGTGGTGGAAGAGGACAGGACAAGGAGTAGTGATCTCAAGTTGCAGTGGGGGAGGTTTAGGTTGGATATTAGGAAAAACTTTTTCACTAGGAGGGTGGTGAAACACTGGAATGCGTTGCCTAGGGAGGTGGTGGAATCTCCTTCCTTAGAAGTTTTTAAGGTCAGGCTTGACAAAGCCCTGGCTGGGATGATTTAATTGGGTATGGGTCCTGCTTTTGAGCAGGGGGTTGGACTAGATGACCTCCTGAGGTCCCTTCCAACCCTGATATTCTATAGATGGTAAAGATGGAAGAGCCCAAGGTGACCTTCTGGCAGTTCAGGATTGTTCTCTGCAGTACTCCCTCTAGTTTTTGTCCAGTTAAACATACACCAAGGAAATTTATGTTGCACCATTCTCATTGGCTATGGATGCCTTCGATGCAGCCATTGCCCTGTGCTAACACTTCAGTCTCATTATTAGATTCCTCTCTTCCTTTGAGTTGTGGTGGAAGTTTAAAAATATTCAAGGAGGCTATGGATATGTCAACCCAAACTGCCATTAGAGAATAGAAGCTGTGATGAAAACGTTCACATTACGTGGGTTATCCTTGCTTAGATGCACAGAGACCTGGAGACCTGCCTTTCATAGCCCCATCTCCCCACCAACTTAGCCTCTCAGTCATCTCTGCCTGTCTACACTATCAATCAGTCCTCCCCCACAGACCTTTCCCTCCAAATCTCTGCATGCTGGAGAGCAGCTAGGAGTCACACATACTGTTCATATTCTCTTGACTGTTGTCCTTAGTCTCTCTTTCTTTCCCACTGCCTGGCTTTGCTCAAGTACTTTGAGGCCTTGGCCTCTGCAGACATTTCAATGAGATCCTCTGCAGGGTGGAACCCATTTATATCAGGAGAAGGTTATTTGTCTTGCCTAATACTCAGGTAGTTTGACAATGAGAACATCACTGTGAATCCTGAGAGCAATCACCTCAATATTATATGGTGCACCCTTCTTTGGGGCTGGTCTGCGCTGAAAGCCAACCAGGAACGAAGTCTGTTTAGTAATTTATGATCATTCCATCTGCTGTATTTTGAATGCTTTAGCACCTCTTGTTATCAGTCATTTGCTGCTGATTGCCCTTGTCTCCTGTACCTGTTTGCTGCTGTTGGTGTTTTTTCTCATCACCTGATGTTTAAAACAGAAATCACTAATCTGCAGCTCAACAAACCCACCCGCGTCTGTTATTGTTAGACTGCACTGGGAGTTGGTTTGGGACCTTCCTTTTCTGCCTGTTAGCCACCAGTACATGGGCTCTGATTGTTCCAGTTGCTTGAGGGGTGGATTACTCTGCCCCTGGTTATGATCACACCTGCACTTCCATAGTGGCACTGGTAGAAGATATTTGTCTGTCATTTTCAGAGTTTCAATACAAGAATCTTGGACTTGCTTAGAAAGGCCACTAGCAACTATTGGACTGGGGTGGGATCTATAACTTTTAGAATCCCAATGGAGGCATGACTTTAGCTCAGGATCAAAACCCATTTGTACTAAAATAGGAAGGAGTCGGAGGCCAAGCATGTGCAGATACATGATGCAATATCAATTATTTAGCATCTACTGGGACCAAGAGATCCAAGCTCTCTTCCTCTTGCCTTCTTTGCATCTTACTTGCCTGAGTGTTTAAAATGAGAGAATAGACACACACACATATGAGCTGTACTTAACTTCAAAGTGTTTCACAGACTAACTAGTTAATTCTCAGGATAGCACTGATAAGTAGACACATTTTATCCCATTTGATAGAGACACTGAAGCAATGACACTGACTTGTCCAAGGCCAAAGAGGGAGTTGGGGTAAGGGCTAGTGAAGGTCTGCTTCTCCACTGATTTCAGAGGATGAGATTGGCCCCTGTGCAGAGGGCCTGCTAGGTATGTTTGTAACTAAAAGAAGTCCCATGCAGCTGGAAGAAATGCCACCTAACAATAGATGGTTGGACTGGTGGACCCCAAGGCTATGTCTACACAGCAAAGAAAAACCTACAGCTGGCCTGTGCCAGCTGACTCGGGCTTGTGGGGCTCAGGCTGTTTCATTGCTGTGTAGACTTCCGGGCTTGGCCTGGAGCCTGAACTCTGGGAACCTCCCACCTCGCAGGGTCCTAGAGCTCAGGCTCCAGTCTGGGCCCCGACATCTGCACAGCAATGAAATAGCCCCACAGCCTGAGCCCCGCAAGCCTGAGTCAGCTGGCACGGGCAAACCACGGGTGTCTAATTGCTGTGTAGACATAGCCAAAGAGGCTCTAAACTTATGACTTTTGGCCTCCTTAAAATGTATTCTCTTGCGTTAGCCTCCCACATGATGGGGGTATTTGGATGCCGGGGATGGCTAAGAGGAGCCATTTGTCACCTGGAGTGTACATTTGTGTGCGTGGCTTGCTGATACAGTTCTGCACTCTGTCCTTTGCCTTTTCACAGCCCTGTGCCAGGCACCTGCCCTCATCCATTCAGGGACAAAACATTCACACATCCTGTCTTCAAAACAATCATTTACAAATATTACCTAATAGGGAACTAAAACAATGAAGGGGGAGAGAGCGAAGGCCATACAGGGAAAAAGATAGGGTTCAGGATTGATTCCTACTTTCTACAAGGGCCCAGAAAGAACTGGGAGTTACTCCGCTCATGTGCTATTTTTATGTCTCTCTTCCTCCCTCAGCCTGGTCCTCACCCCAGGGGTGTTCAGAGCATACCTCCTGTTACAGAACACAAATACCTCCCTTCTGCTTGTGGCCATTGCTTTTGTGCAGACGTCAAGCAATCCAGAGAGCATAATGTATAAAGAGAGCCAGTCCTTCGCTCCAAGGAGAAACATCCTACTCCGACAAGCAAAGACTATTTTACTCTGGGGGAGCAAAGAAGTGATTTCACTTACATGAAAACACTGTGGCTTGCGCACGCCAGGGATGAGGAAATATCATCAAACTAAATGCCAAACAGTCTATGCAGGTGAAAAGCTGAGTCATCTCTAACCTAGAGTATCCTCATGTTAAACAGAAATGCAGGCCTTCACCACACCTTTCAAGTGCAAGCAGCCACTTAAAAATGGGCCACTGAAGTGTAATGGGACTTTTGCCTGTGATTATTTCTTTGCTTACATCTGTGCGTTATTATTTGACTGCAGCTTTTTATTCAGCAAAATGGTGCTGTCTGATAAATCACTGTTGGAAAGGGGGCATTAGGAATCGTTTCCTCTGTGTCTTTGTTGTGAGAATAGATGTCTCAGTTTTGTACCAGCGTGCAAATAAAAAAAGAAGTTGACTTCCTGTATGTAGGCAAAATGCTGTCCTGTACTTACAAATATTGTTCTGTAATACACCAGAGCCTAGTGGGCACTAGATGGCACTATTGATCTAAGAGTATTAGAGGCTGAACTCTAGCAAGGTGCCCCTCTATCAAGCAAGCTTGTTTATGCTTCTAGGGCGCATAAAAACAGAGCGAGGTTGTCTACCCTTATGCCAGCTGTCACTATAATCCCTCAGTAGGTTCAGCCAATTCTGTTATTTCTTGCTCAATGACAAACCATCATTTTGAGGCGGCTCCATCTCCTGATTAGAGCAGGTGACTGTGGGTTAGGAGACCTGGGTTCCATCTCCAGCTTCCTCCCTTGACAAATGACTTTTCCTCTCTTTACTCATCTCTGTGTTGGACCTAAGACCCACCTTTGCAAAGAGATTTGAGATGCTCTGATTAAAGGTGCAAGATAAGTGCCAAATATTAGTACCTCCTTGTCCTTTTGCCTCCCCTCCTCCCTTGTTTGGCACTTTATCACTGCTGTTGATGGCTGTCTGTGACAGGAGGAGAAACCATTTGCATTCATTCTTCTTTCACTCCTGAGCTTGTGTCATACTTTTAGTGTTACAGGCCTTTTGCTATAAAATTATGGCTTTCCTAAAAATCCACCTATATCCAGAAAACTTATTACAGCATATTTACACTTCAACTTTAGTTTGTGAAGAAATGTAACCAGAGTCAGAAACTGCTATTCCCAGCTCTGCCACTGACCTGCTGCACGAATCTGGGCAAGTCACTTGCTCTCTCTCTGCCACTTTCCCCCCTCCACCATTTGTCTCTCTTATCTGTTCAGATTGTAAACTCTTCATGACAGGGATGCTCTTTGTTCTTGTTTGTGCAGCGTTTAGCACAATATGTCCGTGATCTTTGCTGGGGGCTCTGGACAATACAATAGCTCAAATACTAATAATTAGAGCTAGTTGGAAAATGGTTTTATTCCCCATGGGAAATTTTGATAAAAATAGCAAAGATTTTGTTGAACTTTTCATTGGAAAATTTCAACTTTTATCAAAAACCAACAACTGAAAAAGTTCAGACAGAAACCAAAAGATTTTGGTTTTTTGGCTGGCAAGTTTTTTGATAAAAATATGAACATTTCCACACAAAGCAGACATTTCTCATGGAAAACCTTCTTTTGCAAAAAGAAACCCCAATTTTCCATCATAAAACAGTTTTTTTTTTGAGGGAAAATATTTGACCAGCCCTATTAATAAAGACGGGAAGTTAAGTTTTTCCCTGTGGCCAATGTTAGCAAATTCAATGCATAAGTCTAAGAGTTAAATATAACCTAAAGTAGACATTTCTAAGGTGATGGAACAAACTAGGCTATTTGTTAACTAAAATGGGAATTTATAATTGTAATAGATTAAAATTTACTTACTGTTATTTTCCAGTCATATTTTACTCATGAGGACAAATGTACTTAATAGATCATGGTAAATTATTTTTCTTGTGATCATACAATAACATTACTCTCCAGCTGACAAGGATACTCTGTGATTGTTAGGAATATGCACTGAAATACACCAATGTCAATAAGGCTCCTGTTTTGTATGTAGCTTTAACTGCATGCTCTGATTAGGCACCTACACTAAAAAGAATCGTGCCACACTGTTGTACTAATGAGAGAGAAGGATGCAAGGCTCGTGCATGAGTAACAGCAGGTGCTTCAGATCTCCCTCTGCTGATTCATCTCGTGTTGCAGGATCTGCTTGCAGGTGGCTATGACTATAAATGTGTCTTTGCTGGGCAGTTTTAGAAGAGAGAGCACCTAATCCCAGATGTGCCTCTGCCCTGTGGGAATAAAGGGAGCTGAGCAAGTGCGCATGCACAGAGGAGAAAAAGCATCCAGCCCTGCTGGTCCGATTCTGAAGGGACTCCCCTCCACCACTCCTGTCAAGCTTCCTGAGAATGACCCTATTAGGGAAGCAGAAATAAGCTTTTGTGTGTTTTTTAAAGTTTAATTCCCCACCCATCACTTTTAATGTTTTTCTTTGAACCATTTCCTATCCGAAGCTGTTCTCTTGCCAGCCTGTTGTGTAGGCCCGCATAGGATAATTAACTGGACTTCAGAACAGCAGACTTTGACACCCTTAGGGAACTGATGGGCAGGATCCCCTGGGAGAATAACATGAGGGGGAAAGGAGTCCAGGAGAGCTAGCTGTATTTTAAAGAACCCTTATTGAGGTTGCAGGAACAAACCATCCCAATGTGTAGAAAGAATAGTAAATATGGCAGGCGACCAGCTTGGCTTAAGAGTAGTGGAAGATTGAATAAATGACCAGGGAGGAGTATAAAATTATTGCTCAGGCATGCAGGAGTGAAATCAGGAAGGTCAAATCCCACTTGGAGTTGCAGCTAGCAAGAGATGTTAAGAGTAACAAGAAGGGTTTCTTCAGGTATGTTAGCAACAAGAAGAAAGCCAAGGAAAGTGTGGGCCCCTTACTGAATGAGGGAGGCCAACCTAGTGACAGAGGATGTGGAAAAAGCAAATGCACTCAGTGCTCTTTTTGCCTGTGTCTTCATGAACAAGGTCAGCTCCCAGACTGCTACACTGGACAGCACAGCATGGGGAGGAGGTGACCAGCCCTCTGTGGAGAAAGAAGTGGTTCGGGACTATTTAGAAAAGCTGGTGAGCACAAGTCCATGGGGCCGGATGCGTTGCATCCGAGGGTGCTAAAGGAATTAGCAGATATGATTGCAGAACCATTGGCCATTATGTTTGAAAACTCATGGCTATCTGGGGAGGTCCCGGTAGACTGGAAAAAGGCTAATGTAGTGCCCATCTTTAAAAAAGGGAAGAAGGAGGATCTGGGGAACTACAAGCCAGTAAGCCTCACCTCAGTCCCTGGAAAAATCATGGAGCAGGTCCTCAAGGAATCAATCCTGAAGCACTGAGAGGAGAGGAAAGTGAACAGTCAGCATGGATTCACCAAGGGCAAGACATACCTGACTAACCTAATTGCCTTCTATGACAAGATAACTGGCTCTGTGGATGAGGGGAAAGCAGTGGATGTGTTATTCCTTGACTTTAGCAAAGCTTTTGACACAGTCTCCCACAGCATGCTTGCCAGCAAGTTAAAGAAGTATGGGCTGGATGAATGGACTATAAGGTGGATAGAAATCTGGCTAAATCGTCGGGCTCAACAAGTAGTGATCAATGGCTCCATGTCTGGTTGGCAGCCGGTATCAAGCAGAGTGTCCCAAGGGTCGGTCCTGGGGCCGGTTTTGTTCAATATCTTCATTAATGATCTGGAGGATGGCATGGATTGCACCCTCAGCAGGTTTGCAGATGACACTAAACTGGGAGGAGCGGTAGATACACTGAAGGGTAGGGATAAGATACAGAGGGACCTAGACAAATTAGAGGATTGGGCCAAAAGAAATCTGATGAGGTTCAACAAGGACAAGTGCAGAGTCCTGCACTTAGGACGGAAGAATCCCATGCACCGCTACAGACTAGGGACCGAATGGCTCGGCAGCAGTTCTGCAGAAAAGGACCTAGGGGTTACAGTGGATGAGAAGCTGGATACGAGTCAACAGTGTGCCCTTGTTGCCAAGAAGGCTAACGGCATTTTGGGCTGTATAAGTAGGGGCATTGCCAGCAGATCAAGGGATGTGATCATTCCCCTCTATTTGACATTGGTGAAGTCTCATCTGGAGTACTGTGTCTAGTTTTGGGCCCCACACTACAAGAAGGATGTGGAAAAATTGAAAAAAGAGCCCAGCGAAGGGCAACAAAAATGATTAGGGGGCTGGAGCACATGACTTATGAGGAGAGGCTGAGGGAACTGGGATTGCTTAGTCTGCAAAAGAGAAGAACGAGGGAGGATTTGATAGCTGCTTTCAACTACCTGAGAGGTGGTTCCAAAGAGGATGGATCTAGGCTGTTCTCAGTGGTACCAGATGGCGGAACAAGGAGTAATGGTCTCAAGTTGCAGTGGGGGAGGTTTAGGTTGGATATTAGGAAAAACCTTTTCACTAGGAGGGTGGTAAAGCAGTGGAATGGGTTGCCTAGGGAGGTGGTGGAATCTCCTTCCTTAGAGGTTTTCAAGGTCAGGCTTGACAAAGCCCTGGTTGGGATGATTTAGTTGGGGATTGGTCCTGCTCTGGGCAGGGAGCTGGACTAGATGGCCTCCTGAGGTCCCTTCCAGCCCTGATAGTCTGTATTCTAACTGAGCTCTTTGAGTGAGTCACTAGAGTACGTCTTCCACTGGCGCAAGGTCTGAGATCTGAGGCTCTTCATTCTCCTCTAACTCACCCTTGTGCAGATTGTCAGGAGTAATGTAACTGAGATGAATAGAATTGCACCCAAGCAAAACTGGCATGAGAGAAGAATCAGGCTCTCATTTCCAGTGGACTTTGGTACAGGAATTAGGTGGTAGCCTTTTAAGTAGTTACACAAGAACTGCCTTATTGGGTCTGACCATGGATCATGTTGCCAAGTATCCTGTCTATGACAGTGGCCCCATCTTTGTGAGCCTTCTTGTGGCACCCACCGTGTTATGTTCTAGAAGCTGCCAGAAACTAGTCAGAGAAGCAGTGTGTATGTAACTAGGCCTTGCATTTTTGTGTATCATTAGTAAACATGGTTGTTTGGGACCCAGCTGTGGTTTCTTCATGTTTTTCATGTTGTGTAAAGAGCAAAAGACTCAACATCTGGCATTTTAAAATGAAATGTTTACTTTGCCCCTGATCCTGCAAGGGATCTATCCGCATGGATCTTTGCACCTGTCAGTCAGTCAGTGGGCCCCTTTCTCCTCTGACTCACATTGGTATCAATCAGGAGTAACTCTACTGAAATTTTTCACTGGTGTAAGCAAAAGGAAAATCCACCCCACTGAGTTTAGTCAGACATTGCTAGCCTTCTTGGAAGTGAGAAATAGAAAATTCAGACTCCTGGAACAAGGTGGGAACTGTGAAATTGTAGCAGATACAGGAATAAGTTGCAAACTTTGCATCTGAACTTATCTGAAGATCTGGGGTGTACGAACTCAGACTTCTGGTGGAGCCCCAAATCTGAATTTAATATGAGGTACTCTGTTCCAGTGACTATTTTGAATAGATTTCTGTGGATCGCTCTTTACCTTCACTGGCCCCCTACCAGAATGTGGTATCTGATATAATACACTATATCTCCCTAAATAAATGTAGTATCTCAGACATGTTAGGTGGTTACCCCTGCTAATCGTTTGAGGGGTTTTTTAGGGTGATGACTGTGTTTATCTGAACATATATGAGGCAGACTCACAGGTTTGTCCACTGTAATATAATATATATCCATAGCAGCCTTTATAGATGTGAGATTTGAGGCAGATTATGTTAAATTCACAAATGTCAAAGGAGACTCATTTCAGAGAACTGTGTGCCAGATTGTAAAATCTTTGGAATAGGGACTATGCAGGGGTTGGTGCATTAAAAAAAAAAATTTATTCACAAACAGAAACCTCAATTTTCAGAATCATCCTACATGAATATACCGTGTGACAGGGTAGGGCCAGGTGGCTAAAGGAGAGTAATTTTTTTTCCCTAAAGGATCCCCCCCCAGCCTAAGAGGGGGATCCACAGGACCTGGACACCAAATAAATCCGAGGGACAACTAATGAAATAACAGAGACAGGAGTGTGGTCAAAGGGTCAAACGAAGGGAACTGGACGGGGACACCGAGCAGAGAACCCCGGACAGCACCCACTGCTCCTCAAAGGCGTCAAGGGAGTCAGTAGACACCGCCCAGAGGAAGAGTAATAGAAGGCAGATATATTAGCCCCAAGCTAAGTAGGTCCCTTTTCCCTGGGTAAGGTAACAGAGAAGGTTCCAGAACAATCAGGAACCTTCTGGAGACAATTAAGACAGACAGGCTGATTAGAACACCTGCAGCCAATCAAGAAGCTGCTAGAATCAATTAAGGCAGGCTAATCAGGGCACCTGGGTTTTAAAAAGGAGCTCACTTCAGTTTGTGGTGTGCGTGTGAGGAGCTGGGAGCAAGAGGCACTAGGAACTGAGGATGAGAACGCGGACTGTTGGAGGACTGAGGAGTACAAGCATTATCAGACACCAGGAGGAAGGTCCTATGGTGAGGATAAAGAAGGTGTTGGGAGGAGGCCATAGGGACGTAGCCCAGGGAGTTGTAGCTGTCACACAGCTGTTCCAGGAGGCACTCTAGACAGCTGCATTCCACAGGGCCCCGGGCTGGAACCCGGAGTAGAGGGCGGGCCCGGGTTTCCCCTAAATCCTCCCAACTCCTGGTCAGACACAGGAGGAGTTGACCTGGACTGTGGGTTCAGAAAAACAGCCAAGCTGAGGGCTGCCGTGAAGCTCCAAGGCGAGCAAATCCGCCAATAAGTGCAAGACCCACCAAGGTAGAGCAGGAACTTTGTCACAACCGTAAAGGCAACATTCATTCCTTCAGTCAAAACTTGGTGATTAATGGCAACAACGGCTGGGAATAAGGTGCATATTGAATACTGATACAAGCAGAGTGCTGGCCTGAATATTCATAAAGGCCAGGGTTTATAGAGAGTAGTAGAGGACAGGCCTCTGAATAGGGTAAGTGGAAATATTGTGCTGTAGATGGGGAAGAGGATAGATACTGAAGGAGTCAAAATTATAATGACACTCCAGTTGCTTCTCCATGTGTCTGGTATAAAGGTCACCAGTAAAGAGCCATTGCTTACCCCCAATAACAGACAGTGGTATCCAAGATCATAGAGCTGTCAGTACTATGTTATTCAAAATACAGGGTTTTCCTACGTGCATCAGATTCAAGCTCTGTCCTCCTCCTGAAAGTCCTTCACAACTCTGTCTGTCCTATTTGTCTACTCTGATCTGTTGTAGCACCGTCCTCAGACCTGCCCTGCCCATGACACGTGCCTTGAATGAATCCTATCTTGAAATCCTATTTCCATTAGGAAACATAGGTGCATAAAATCAAATTTACTGTCCCACTTCCACCAACAGAAATACACTGTTGATGATTTACACTAGTTGTTTTTGCTGTCATTGATGTCTGTCTGACTAATTCTATTAAAGTGCGTTTAATATTTTGACTCTCTGAAAATGTCCAGCTGAGAATATTAATAGATGAGTAGGCATAATTTTTTGTTAGCTGTAATTAAAGATGCTGACTGATGAGATTTAACATCGGGAGCTTTTTTATATTCTCTCTAATGCTATAAAACGTAACTTAATGCATCCAGTAGATTGTCATATAGGGTATCAGAACCATTATTAAGCAGTTTCCCAGCCCACACCAGTCAGCAGAAAAGAAATGCTCTCAGCATCTATTTCTAGATAGTGCACTGACATCTTTCATTTAGGAGAGAGGCAGATGAAGCTTTTGCTAATTAAAGGAGGGGGGATTAGAGAAACCAAGCACCAGGAGAGGTAGAAAGTGATGCTTTCTGGGGGGAGAGGGGGGAATCTGCAAGGGCCAGATTTAAAGAAAAGAGAACGAAAACAGGATTTTTAAAAAAGAAATGGGAACCTACGTTTCTCTTCTCTTCCTGTTCTACTCCTGCCCTACAGCATAATGTACTGACACTGCTGCCCATCTTGGTACCAAAAGGCAAATAATGAAAATGCCAAATGCAAACTATACATGGGCCTGATTCCCCGCCCTCACTTCTTTGCACCTTGTGTAATCATTTATTCTCCTGGAATGTATGTGCACAGTAGTCCCAAATCCAAACTCTCTGCTTGCTCACTCATGCCAGGAGCAGTGTTGAACACTCCCTTTGAGCTGGTGTGAATGGCCAGGTGCAAGGCAATGGGATGTCAAGCCCTATGTATCTAGTTTATGCAAGCTCTATGTATCTAGTTAGGATGGTATGATCCAGACTTCAAGGTGAATTTGAGCTTGGCCGGTTGCCTCCATTTCTGAGGTTGACTGAGCTGTTCTGTTTAGTTTCTCTTTTCTTTGCAAATGTTCTATTGGGTACAAGGCTGAACGTCCTTTAGATGGTTGAGTCTCATTGCATCCAGATAACCATATTTTCACAAGAGATGCAACCACTCGTGGGAACAAAGCTGTCACCTAGGAATGTTTTCTTGTTACAAACTGTACTATTTGAAAAGTGAAAGGTTTTGGTGAGCATATCCAAGGAACAGCATAGCATCCCCTTCCACTACTGCAAAGTGTCCAGAGCTTTTCACAATGTGGCAATGAAGAGTTCCTAGGATGCCATGAATTGATCAGCTTCTAAGTGGAGCATCTGAGTCACGAATTGCCAGTTAAGCTAATCTCATCAGGATGTTACAGAGCATGCATGTTCTAATAATCCAGGGTTAAGAAGCAAGAATTAATGGTCTGTCAAGGCTATTGGATCTGAACTATCCAATCTTTCACTTAGGCTCTTTGATGCAGTGTGATAGATAGTGCAGCCGGCACCTTGATCTGCCCAGAAACAATCTGTGCCACTGAAAGCCCATCAGATCTCTTAATAAGCAAATGTTCTGTGTTCTCCTCCTCAGAGATGTATTGCAGGAGCTCTCCCATTTTTTCTTCATTTTTGAATAGTGTCTGTTGCCACAGTAGAAGGATGAGAAACAATCCAATGGTCACAAGATGTCTAAAACTTTGGATTAGAGCCTTCAGGCATAGAGTCTAATCTAGAATGATCCAGGTGCAGTTGACATGAAAACCAGGCCATAAGTCTTGAGGAATCCAGTTCAGCTAGAGAGAGAGAGCACCTATTTCAGTTTTATTTCTTGTAGTTCCCAGAATGATCCTTTTTCCTCTCACTAGGTTAGACATTCTCACAATTGTGCTAGCTGATTGCTAACTAGCTAGCTATCTGTCCCTGTATTATTCATCTACTGTTATGGCATCTTTCCTCTGATTTTCTTGATCATATTCTTCATAGCACATTGCAACTAGGGAGGGATTTTCAGAAAAGCTTCATGTTAGCCTAAGCTCTGCTCCCATTGAAGTCAGTGGGAGTTTTACCATTGCCGCAAGCTAGTTAATTTCCCCGAAATAGTCTAGCTGCAGGCTATTATTGATACTACTGGGATTTGATTCTGGCAGAGATAACAACTCCCCTCCCCAAACCTCTATACATTTTTCTATGATGACTCTGGGCCAGATTTTTAGCTTGTGTAAATTGGCATAGACATTTAGACTTCAGTAGAAGTGTGCCGATTTTTTACCATCAAAGGTTCTGGTCTATTTCCATTGCCCTCTGGAGCAACCCAGTGTGCTATCACAACTGCTGTGCCAAAGGCTTTCAGAGAATGAATGCTGGGTAACATAGCCTGTCAGGCCCATCCTTCTGCTGAGAGAGTTTTATCAGGAGCTCTGAATCAAGCTTGTGTCAGTACCCTGTGGATATGAAGGATTAATTGTCCATGCCAGTTCCCATTGCATGGCCTGGGGCTGTGAGCTGGGCTCACCCACTGGTAGATGAAGGGAAGCGAGTGACTCAGGACTAGTAATAGAGTCTGAGAGCCCCTTACTCCAAAGTCACCAGTTCCAATCCAGCGCAAGTCAGTCGCTTGCAATGTAAAGCTGTTAGCATCTGACAACTGCTCAGCAATCAGGGTTGAAAGGGAGAGAGGGTTAAATCAGACAGATGGACAATGGGGAGATGCTCCCATTACAAAATCACCACCACTGTAACTCACTGTCATCCGTGTTGGCACACTTGGCAGCAGAGAGCCTGAAGACTGAATGGGCCATGGAAATTCTATTACCCTCTCTCTACTGGGGTTGGTCCCTCCAGGTCAGAGGCACATGGATGAGGTAGGGCGAAGGATACTTGCACAACAGTACCTGTCCTATGGATACATGGAGGGCTTCCATCTCCAGAACAGTCCAGCCAATCCCATTCACAACTAAATACTGGTCCGTTTCTTCATGTATTACATTCTAGCAGCCACTAAGCTGCCCCTTTTTCCAGCTATTTGTCTCTTTATTAATCCAAACAGCCCCAGAGCTCATGCATGGGATTCTAGTCTGAGCCCATCTCTGCTATTGACCTGGTTATTTCAGTGTGGAGAATAAACTACACACTCCCGCCCCACTTCTAGCCCCCTCCCCCTCCTGCCTCCAGCTGCTGTCTAATGTGAATGCAGTGTCTTTGAGACCCTCTCCTTCCTGTGGGGTCTATTTTCATCAAAGTTTAGCTCTGTCTGCCTCAGCTCTTTGAATTCCACACCACAGCTTTACAGCATGGTTAACACAGATTACCAGGTCTTTAAAATGGTTTTGGTGGCAGTGGAATTGCTGTCAGTTTACGCTCTGACAGGAGCCATGTTGAAACCACCTGGCCCTTGGAAGCAGCTTGCATTGCCAAAGTGAGCAGTGTAAAGATATCGTGCAGCTCTGCCCCCTGCCCCCAAATACTGCAGTGAGCTCCCCTGCTAGCTCTGCCTATTTCTCTATTCACTTTGTGGAGTTGAATCACAAAGGCAACAGGAAAGCGGAGCCACAAGGCCCACAAGGCCAGGCCACCTGAGGTGTCTAAGTGCAGTTGATAAGGGGTCTAACCTTTAGATAGCAGGGTAGAGCTTTATTAAAACAGCTGGAGCTGTTCTGACAGCTGACTCCCCTGGGCACTGGAGACAGATTAAACCAATATGTGCTGCTAATTGCAGATGCTCATCTTGCAGCAAGAACCAATATCTTTTAAGGGATCAAGCCACCCCACTGCCTTCAACAACGGGCAGAGCATTGCAGGCCACCAGCAGCACAGAGACACAATTAACCAGAATGTTTATGGCTTCATATTCTCCTTGCTGAGCAGACAGAGTCAGACAGCCATTGATTCTAGTGCATAGATTGTGGTTTGGTTTTTGTTGTAGAAAAGAGGAGTTTGTGACATTCTGCAGGGTTCAGTCTGGAATGCTGGACAGCTGTGTCCCCTTGGTTCTCCAACCTGGGGTGCCTTTACACTGCTTTGCTGTGAGAGTGACCACTACTCCAGTGTTTTCCCCAGGAATTGAAATTAGGGGGTGTTATAAATAAATATAAAGGGAAAACTGTGCCACCATGTCAAGGTTTCTTCCCCACTCTGAACTCTAGGGTACAGATGTGGGGACCTGCATACAAGACCCCCTAAGCTTATTTTTACCAGCTTAGGTTAAAAACTTCCCCAGCGTACAAACTTTGCCTTGTCCTTAAACGGTATGTTGCCACCACCAAGCGTTTTAAACAAAAAACAGGAAAAGAGCCCGCTAGAAGATGTTTGCCCCCAAAATATCCCCTCAAGCCCTACACCCCCTTTCCTGGGGAAGGCTTGATAAGAATCCTCACCAATTTGTACAGGTAAACACAGACCCAAATCCTTGGATCTTAAGAACAATAAAAAATGAATTAGGTTTTTAAAAAAAAATTAAAAAAAAAAAGATAAAAAAATTACCTTTGTAAAATTAGAATGGTAAATACCTTACAGGATAATCAAAATTAAAACATAGAGAATCCCTCTAGGCAAAACCTTAAGTTACAAAAAGACACAAAAACAGGAATATACATTCCCTCCAGCACAGCTTATTTTACCCACCATTAAACAAAAAAAAATCTAACGCATTTTGAGCTAGATTACTTACTAACTTAACAGGAGTTGTAAGGCTGCATTTCTAATCTGTTCCCGGCAAAGGCATTACACAAAAAACCCAAACCCTTTGTTCCCCCGCTAGTGATTTAAAAGAATCTTGTTCCCTCATTGGCCATTTTGGGTCAGATTCCAGCGGGGTTACCTTAGCTTCTTAACCCTTTACAGGTGAAAGGATTTTGCCTCTGGCCACGAGGGATTTGATAGCACTGTATACAGAAAGGTGGTTACCCTGCCCTTTATATTTATAACAGGGGAGGTGTTCACATTTACAGGGGGGCTGTCAGGGCCATTGAGGAGTGAGACCGTGAGGGTGAAGGTGGGCTGTATGGCACCATAGTAAAAACTGAAAAATGTTTCATGACCATTTTATTAGATTTTAAAATCATCACACACATTAAAGTTGTGTGCATTGTCACTTGTTCATCCTGAACTTGAACACTGGAGTCAAGCCTTCTCTGAAGCACTACACCTACATCCTTCTTGGTTTCTTGTTATAATTTTGCACGACTCTGTTAATGAACTTCTTGAGAGCAATGCATTCATCTTTGGTGGCTTCTCATGTGTCCAGTACTTCCATTCCTTCAATTGATATGCTCATTAGTTCATTCACATGATCAGGCAGAAGGCGACTTCTTTCAAAATACAAAATTCTATTCAATGATGAAAAAGAACGCTCAACTGTAGCTGTTGTGACTGGGAGTAGCAAGAGATGAATTCCTACTTCTTTCAGCCCAGGAAACATAGCATAAATATCAGGTCAAGCCACTAGTGATGATAAAAAAAAGAAGTTGAAGCCAAATCTTCATTAATTCATCATATGATATTCCACTCTGTGTTCAAATTCTCTATTCTGTCCTGAGCACATGGCAGCCCCATTGCTGGTAGTGCCTCACTCCACTCAACTGTTGGTGTTTTATAGGACAGGGATCTGTAAAAGCTACATAGAGGCTGAGTAGAATCTAGAAGTCGCTGTTGTAGATTTTTAAGAATCAAGTCTGTGTACTTTTTCAGTTGTCTTAACAAACACTTCTTGTCCTCTTCACTTAAGGATTCAATATAAATGCCTTCCTTAGTCAACTTCTGGACTGAAGTCTTTGCTTCTTCCAGTACTTTTTCAATGGATAGCTCTCTGATTGATCCAAATGTAGCTTCTATTGCTGGACAAAGATCTACTACTGTTGTAGCAGATGCCTGGATGGCATTGTTTAATGATCCAAGTGGTTTCAACAGTAGACTTACAAGAGAGAGAATGGCAATAGTCTTCTCTGAATGTAGTAGCAAAAATAATCCACCAGCCTCACTACTTAGATCCATCCCATCTTGGTAGATACTTTCCAAAGCCAGTAATAATGGCTGGAGTAATTTTAAGACAACAGCCAAGGATCGCTCATGAGAAAGCCAGAGACTTTTCCCAGGCTGGACTAATTTGAACTTCAGTCCCAGTGTATCTTCTATATTTTCCAAGATATTCAGTCTTTTTGGACTCTTGCTGAAAAAGAATATAATTAAGACATTAAATTTATAGATTTTTAAAAAATTCTAAATTCTCGTACTAGCACTAGTTGGAGTAGATGGCCTCTGCAGTGTGTATAGGAGAGACTAGGGTTACACTTTTCTCTGAGCAAAGCTTGTGCTCCACCATGTCTTCCAGAGACGTTTGCAGCTCCATCAAATGCACAAGCAGCCATCTATTTGGGGTCCCATTGACAAGCATTTAACTCTTCTAAGATGTGGGTTGTCACAGATACAGCCAATCTGTCTTCTATAACTTGAATATCTAGAAATGCATCTACTGGCCTACCACTGACATCAAGATAACATATACAATGACTTAGTACTTGATGACCATTTGCATTGGTGCATTCATCAGCCATGTATGCAAATTTTTTGAATGTGGTGAGAGAGTTCTTCACTTTTTCAACTGTTGAGTCTTTCACTGTTGAACCACATGCATCTAGCCAGTCAGTTGAGTTTCTTGCAGAAAGATAGTGAGCATTTGTTGGTCTTGTTCGGAACCAGTGTTCAACTTCAGGATGAAAAAGTGACAATGCACTTAACATTGGCCTCCAGTTTGCAGTGTGTGGTATCTCTTGCTTAAATAGAAAGTGTGATGCCACGGCCATGTTTGTTCGCATGAACTGTGTTGTGTCTCCAGCATTCTTAACAGCCTCATTAACACTCACCGGTGCTGTTCTTGGTCAGTGGAGACGCAGAGTTCGGAGGTGCTTTCACATGAGTTCATCTCCCAAGTGGGGGGCAAGAAGGCAATGTAAATTTGTGTAAATTTCTCACACCCTTCTTTCTGCCAAAGCATGGCCGCTTAACCAGGTGATAGTCCATTTGAGTATGTTGACACCTGGCTGAGGTGTCAGTTTGCCTTTTGTCTCTGAGGAACTGGTTTGTGCCTGCTTTTCTAAACTTGGAACATGTCTTATACAGTAGAATTTCATAACTTTACATATGATGTTGCCATACATATTTTAACAGGACAATAATGTTCAGCAGATTCTGATGTTTCAAATGATACCACACAAGGCATATCTTGTATAAAATTTATCATAACCTTGTAAAAAGGGTGAACGTATGGGTACAGACTGTCACAGAGTTCAAGGAAATTGTTTAGCAGGACTGAATGCTCGCTCTCACATTAGAATCACTGGAAAAAGGTACCTCCCCGACCCTCCTGTAACAATTATGCTAGCAAGACACTCAGATCCATGAATCAGGGATGCTGATGAAACATAGGAGAACTTTAGGAGGAGTCTGATTTCTCTGTGTTATGGAGGATAGTATTCTAAACAGGGCTTGTTACTTTGTTGAATGTAGCCTGATGGGCTGGGGAAGAGAGAATTGAGAGCCCCAAAACTCCATGAAGAATTAATAGAAGCTCTTCACTTGTATTCTGTGGTGGGTTTATTTTGCTTGGACTGAACATGGCAAATGCTGAAATTTAAAACAAAAACTCATCGTTATTCACTAGAAGAGTCTCTTCCCACTAAATCACCCTTCTTTAATAGAAACCCCATTCCTCTCATTAATTAGGAAGGAACTAGATCATCGCTGTTATATATTCTTCATACTACTTGCCTTTTTACTAACAGCATTGTCTTTGGATTTGTGCCAACTTCAATTTAAACCCCTTTGAAGACTCTCTAATCTGCACAACACAGAGCAGACAATTATTTCTCTTGCTAAACATTAAATATCCATTGAACATACATCTCTTTTGTTCATTGAGCTTCTAAAATGACAACAAAATATGGCAAACACTTGAATATGTTTATAAAACCTCAGGATCCTAGGAATACACCCATCATAGCAGCTAGACCAGATGGATGTGTAGTGTCCAGATCAAGGTTATAAACAGAGATTGGTTCTGGATTGTACTCCTCCATCTGAACTGGTCAGATGCTATGTGTTATCCCCATGCTGCAGCTGGAGGCAGAAACTTGGTGACTTGCCCAGTGGCAGAGGTGGTATTGTCAGAGCCAGAAGTTGCTCACTCTGCTCCCTGTGATCAGACCATGCTCCTCAAGAGATATCCGTAGCCATCATCATAGGCAGAGCTGCCAGCAAGGGCTGCCTAATGTTTGCTGTTATAACTCTATGGCTTTAAGTAGCCTGTAACTTTGCCAAATGTTAACTATTCGGCTGATAATTTCCATGCTCAGCCTGTCTCAGGCTGAATTGTTTTAGAAATCCTGAGTGAAAAGTATACTAACCCTATTACATGGAGGAAAAAGAACTAGGGATTATGGTAAAATCAAGGAAGGCCCCATAGTGAACATGGGTCAGTCGAGCACATGTAGTACCATCTTAAATGTTTTTTAGCTATGGAAAATGCCACGCTTATCGTTCTAAATGAGCTAGTGTTTCAAAATCATTATTCTTCTAGCTGAAGAAGCATGTTTTGACTTTCTTGCACCCTGACCTAACCAGGCTCCTTGTTCTATGTCACTATGTAGCAATTCATATTATACTGTATTAATTGCTGCAGTGCAGGCATGTGCCAAAATAAGATGTTGCCTCGCAGGCAGGTGCACGTAGATAAGAAGCATTAAAGGATGGAAGGAGCATAGAGGACAGAGCAGCATGAAATCAGAGCACTGACCTACGTCAAGATAGTTTGAAATCATACGTGTCTGTACTTACAGCCTGTCTTTCACTCAGGGTGAGACACAATGATCTTGCAGATAGAACAGCATGCTCCGATACTGGAACCTGAGACCATTTCTTCAAGTAAAGGCTTGTTAAATGTAATGACTTCCTTATCCCACCAGGACAACCAATGAATAGTCCACACCTTCCTAAATTGCTTTTCCTTCCTAGATGTAATGGGAAGTAATACCAAAAACAAAACAAACAAAAAAAAAACAAAACAATCCCAATGATTGCAATTTGATAACTTTATCTCTTATTTAAAAAAAAAATCACAAAAACTGTGATGCTAAAGAAAAACTTTCTGACTTATCTACCTGTCTCCAGTCTATAGCTGCTGGAGCGTGCTTGTCTAATTCTGCCACAGGACCATGACTCTCCACCTTAGAACAATGTCCGTCAATGCTCTTTTTAAAAGGAGATCTATAACGCTAGTTACTTTGACAGCCAACAAAGAGACAGGAAGTCCAAAGGAATGTCCTATCCCCATAGTGAAGTCATTCTTAACAGTGGTCATATGAGGAAGTTCAGAAGACAATAATTAACAAGATGACTTTAGTAGTAGATTTCAGAAATAGATCATTTGAAAATGCCTTTAAGGTCCTAAAAAGACTTACATCATGTTGTTTGGGCATTGGGTGGAAGGGGGGAACCTGTGTGAAAAGGTGAAATGGAAAGTGCAGTGCAGGATGGTTGTTATCTAGCTGTTACTGATTCTCTTAAGTGTTTAAGGGTTTGTAGAGATCCGGGCTTTTCATTTGATTAGAACATTGGACAGGTTGTTAACCACGGAAATGAGAACCTCATGATGCTTTTAAATAAACAATGCATGCAATGTAATGTTTGCGGTTTGTAAGCTCTATGCGTTTTGTTACTGTCTTTAGGGCATGAAGATGTGATTTATAGATCAGCATTCAATGCTGCTTTTAACTCACCCTGGGCCTTGAGATGATGAAATCTGTGTGTACCTCAAGCATGAGGACTGGTATAATTGGGGACAAACTGCTCTGCTGGCCTTCTGACTTTATAAAAACTTTGCATAAGTAGCACTATGGAAAAATCCAGAAAAATCCAGACTTCTAATACAAGGGGTTCCTGTGAATCCAGTTACTTGAATTTTTTTTAAAAGGCTCTCCATTGCATTTTCATAGAGATCTGCTTCCTACTCTCTCTGTGTGTGTGTGTGTGAGAGAGAGAGAGAAAAAACACACATGAACCTCATCTGGACAGCAGACTGCCTCTTATATTATGCATAATAAAGACAATTAAGATTAGTCTATTCTACACATGCAGATTAATTTTTCTAATATAATTTGTCAAATTAAGATGTCTGTATTTTACTTGTGCATGCCACACATGTAATTTTATGTGGTGTATTGGTTGTATGTATGTACTATACATAGCTGATCAGTACATCTTATGTGTATTGAAGGATAAGAAAACTCTACAAAAAGACTGATTAAATAACCCTGTCACAAAGAAGCTAATGTAAAACTTTGCAGTACAGCCTGCTTTCTAATGAATAGATCCGCTTTGCATCAACGCAAACTCCCCACACATGATATGTGACAGACAGGGCTCCTGAGCGCCTGGTTACAAACAACTCAGTCTTGCCTACAAATGCCGGTTAGCTTTACAACAGTGAAGTCCATTGGCACAGGCAAGAGGCTCCAGCGATGTGATAGGAGCAAGGGAGATACAGTGAGTTTTGTGTGTGAGAGTGAGGTTGTGGGATCTAGTCAGAAGTGAAAGAAAGCCGGTCCGGTCCAGCGTACCGCTAAGAGCTGGTACACTGTTGACCGTACCGGCAGAGGGCAGCTTCCCAGGCCGGCAATTTAAAAGGGCCCTGGGCTCCCAGCAGTGGCCAGAGATCCTGGCCCTTTAAATCGCCACCAGAGCCCAGGGTTCCCAGCTGCTACTGTTGCTGCCACTACCATGGGGCTCCGGCGGAGATTTAAAGGGCTTGGGGCTCCACAGCTCCCATTAGCTAGGAACTGTGGACAGTGGTTGCTGCGGGGGCAATGGCTGCGGACGCGGGCAGCACTCAGAGCCCCCTGGCCCCTCTGTCTAGGAGCTGGATGTGCTGGCCACTTCCAGGAGCCGCGTGGAGCCAGGACAGGCAGGAGCCTGCCTTAGGCCCGCTGTGCCATGGACTGGGAGCTGCCTGAGGTAAGCGCTGCCTGGCCAGAGCCCAGGCCCCCTCCTGCAACCCAACCCCCTGCCCCAGGTTGGAACCCCCTCCAACACCCTAACTCCCTCCCAGAGCCCACACCCCTTTGTAAACTCCAACCTCCTGCCCCAGCCCAGAGCCCCCTCCTGCACCCCAAACCCCTCATCCCTGGCCTAACCCCAGAGCCTGAACACCCAGCCGGAGCCTTCACACCCCTGGCCCAGGTGAAAGTGAGTGAGGGTGGGGGAGAGCGAGCGACAGAGGTGGGGGGATGGAGTGAGCGGGGGGCAGGGCCTCAGCAAAGGGGCGGGGCAGCGGGCAAGCGTGTTCAGTTTTGTGGGATTAGAAAGTTGGAAACTGCAGTAATATCAAGCAGTAAATAACCACACTTGCTATAATCTCTCTGCTGTACTGGTACAAGACTAGCTGTAAGTCTCAGCTCTCCCTGTGTTACCTCATTCCCTAGCCTAGATATAGCAAATCAATAAGTCTTCTCTCAGGCTAGTTTCCATTGATCTAGTATTTTTTCCGTTAGATTTTGCGTTGAATGAGATGAGCCTGGAGAACGTTAAAACTCCCTCTTTAAAAAAATGCAGCCAATTTTCCACATTGCACAGCCCTGCTTGCAAGAAAGGGGTAGCATGTAGGAAAGAGGCACTCCTGCTGGCCTGTCGGAAAGGCTACAGCATGAGCTTCAGTTGTCTAAGGACACATATAGAGCTAATGGATTTGCTCAGGACCATGTGCACTGTGGAAGGGGAAGTTTTAACATTGTACTTGAAAACCTCAAAGTACTTCACCTTAGCAACACCAGAGCAGAGTTTTTCAAGGAACTTGCAGAGGTAGTCAGACAAGTGATTGCAGTAAATGTTTTGTATAATATAGAAATAAGTAGGCAGACGGCTCCACTAAACCTGAAGCACACACTCATGCATTAAGTTATCATTTTTTTTCTCACTCCTTATCAGATAAAACTCTTCCATCAAACTGTCTGGTCCTGTCTTATTCAATTATATTTGTAATCCAATTTGACCCATGCATTTAATCTTCCTAGAAGTCTGATAGAAGTCCACGCAAATTATAAATTGGGAGCATATGACTGAATAAGCTTCCTGAGCAAAATCAACTAGATTTGTTTTCATCCTAAGATGCTTTTTACAGTAAGCTAGAATTTTGGTGTAAACTAGACTGGCTCCCAGACTGAATCTAAGAGTAAAATTGCTGCATTAATAAAGAAAATACTTCCAGCAAGTTTTTTAAAAAGTTCTTTAATAATAATTAATGGTCGATCATTAAAATCATTTTAATAACCCTTTGTATCTGTTCTGAAGTTTTAATTATACTCAGGAAGTAAAAGATATTCATTGTGGTATATGTGGACATGCCAGATGGAATATGTATGCAACGTGGGTTTGGGAGTGTAACCCTTTCCATAACTTTTGAAATGAAAAATTAATAGAATCAGAGTTTTAATGTCAAAAGGGATCATTATGATCATCTAGTTGGACCTCCTTTATAACACAGGCAAGAGAATTTCATCCAGTAATTCCTGCATCAGGCCCATAACTTCTGTTTCAGCTTGTAGAAATACTTGAATACAGAGTGTTGTAATTGGCTGTTAAGATTCAGGTTCTGCAGACATGGTCCAATTCACCAAGGTTTTCAATATGTACTCTTCCCCTTGGAAAGGATGAGCATCTGAAGAGAGACCTGAGTCAGGAGTTGGCCTCGCCACCTGAAAGTAACTAGGAACAAAACTGAGAGATCCACCAATGGACCCAAACATGGTCATGGTTGCATTTATATAATATCAAAACGGAGAATATTGAATCCATAGCTGCCAATCACATTAACTGGTGATGAACAGTAAATCATGGAGTGAAGTTCTTTGAAAGTCACTCTGCATTATTGCAAAATGAAGTTCCAGATAAATTGACAACAGTGGTCACAATCAATGTATCCACATCTGCTCAGTGTATAGCAGAACATATGTGATTCAGATGAGACTGTTGTCATGAACCAACTCGTAAGCCATAAAACCTGCGTTCTGCAGTTAGAAAGCAACGCAAACATCAAGGTGCTAGTTATGTGATTGTTATTGCTGAGTACCATAAACTTAGACATATTTCCAAATGGATGGGTAAGATCATGCTCTTAGTAGTCTGGAAGAAAACACCAAACACAAACAAAAAAAACTATTGCTTTCATTGCCAAAATCAGTCCATATTCCTGTGCAGAATATTAGATGTGCTTAAACTGTAGTTGTTTGAACAGTGAGTGGAAATTCTGAAAGTTTGAACACAAATCTTAATGCTCTCTGTCTCAGTCAGCAGCTATTAATGTGAAACTTGGCAATAGAAACCTAACCAAGAAGCAGCAAAAGTCATTTAACAAAGTTTAACCAAGGAGGAAACAAACTAAATCTTCAAGACAAGCATTAGAAGTTCTGGCACCGAATCCCTTTGAGAAGTGAGAAATACCCTGCTGGTTCCAAAATATGGGCTTGATTCCCATCATCCTTTGGAATCAGTAGAAATCTTTCCATTGACTTCAGTGGGCACTGGATCAGGTCCTATCTCCTGTTTATAGTAGTACATGTATGTGTAATTATACTCTCAAATATATCTGCTGTAATTATGAAATCTCTGTACCTTTATTGAAATAAAAACACCTTCGGTAAATACAAGGAATTGGGTCTTTGAGCTATCATGGAGTTATGCGTGTGAGTAACTTTACTCCCGTGAGTAATGCCCTCACAGTTGATGGGACCATTCATATGTCTTTGCAGGAGCAGTGCCTTGGAGATACACTGCATGGTTATTTTATATAGTCCCTGCTTCAACCTACAGGTGCACTCCAAACGTTTAGGTTACATTGGGCCAGTGTGTGGAAGCATTGGTTAGGAAGAACTGTACGCAGTTCAGAAAGAAGCACAGCTGGGAATAACTGAATCCAGCTTTGGAGACTCCTCTCCAAAAGCAACATTCAGTAGTTCTGAGCAACAACTCATCTCTGCCCCCACAATTACTGCAAATATTAATTTGAATTTTTAAATGAATTTAGTTTGACTAAATTGCATCTGATGAAGTGAGCTGTAGCTCACGAAAGCTCATGCTCAAATAAATTGGTTAGTCTCTAAGGTGCCACAAGTACTCCTTTTCTTTTTGCGAATACAGACTAACACGGCTGTTCCTCTGAAACCTGTCATTAGTTTGACTATGTTACCATTTCTGCATTTCTTCTTTTCATGGTCTGTGAAGGCAGCAAACTGCAAATGATAACTGAAGAATATTAGCAGACAGTGAATTTAGAGTTTCTAAATGCAAACATTCAACGGAATCTTAGTGTTTATGCACATCCAGTCAGGGAACAAACATATTGTGTGAGATAAGTGTCAAATCCAAACGAAACAGTACAGATTTGAATCTGCAATGAACAGCTTATAAACAAATTACAAATAAAGAATTAGTCACCAAAAACATTGTGAATGATTTCAAACAACAAGTAAATTCTGGGAAAAAATTATGATCTGCTCGGATAATTTGCAAGCAGAAAAATTAGTCTAAATATTTAGACTTATTCCCCAAGCTTTATTCTTGAGGACTGTTGTTATTCTAGCAGGTGGTTGGGAATAGTGAGACATTCCATAATTGGAAATATGCAGTGGTGCTGAAGCCATGTTGGTCGCAGGATATTAGAGAGAAGAGGTGGGTGAGGTAATATCTTTTAATGGACCAACTGTGTTGATGAGAGAGACAAGCTTTTGAGCTTACACAGAGCTCTTCTTAAGGTCTGGCTCTGTGTAAGCTCATAAGCTTGTCTTTCTCACCAACAGAAGTTGGTCCATTAAAATATATTACCTCATCCACCTTGTCTCTATAATTGGAAATTGACAACTTCAGTTTGTTTGTGTGATCTACCACCAGATGGTTTTGAAAACTGAATACAGATAAACTATAGTTCTTCTGGATCAGAACTTGCTTTCTAATTAATCAGTAAAATCAATAATCAAAGCTCATCATTGTAAAAATCAAGTATCCGGAATATCAAGGTAGTTATGCTAAACCTTGGGGTGGTCATTCCAACTTTGTCATCTTGCTAAACCCAGCGTGGTGAGTTCAATCCCTGAGGGGACCATTTAGGGATCTGGGGCAAAAATTGGGGATTGGTCCTGCTTTGAGCAGGGGGTTGGACTACATGATCTCCTGAGGTCCCTTCGAACCCTGGTATTCTATGATTCTATAATCTGTGATTTATATCAGTATGGCACACACAAAACTATGTTAAAAGAACATTAAAATTGCAAAGTCAAGCACCCAGAAGTTAGGAAATGACAGAATTAAATGTTGCCTGTGTATCCATAATTCATCCCCATGGGTATGTATGTATTATGATACGGTTTTTAATTACATGGTCACAGGCTAAAACAAAATTTAGCCTCAGGCAGACACCTGACATAAAATTTCAGCATAAACAGTTACAGCATAAACAGTTACAGTGAGGCAAAGATAAACAGGGTCTTAGAATGGGAAGAACCAAGCAACCTTAATAACAGGCAGTGGCACTATCAGCCCCACCTATCAATGGTTCTTGAATAGCCATTTTCCCATCAGAGGCATATACAGCTCTATAATCTTGTAGCAAGTTGGAAATCAACAGCATTTTCCCAAGTTAGGGTCAAACTTTACTTAAGACCAGTAATTTATATTCACATCAATTCAGTGGATCTATTCTTAAGGGTTGCAGGATCTGTCTGAGTCTTAGTAAAACAGACCAGCCTTTGATGGGGGGCATATACTAATGTAACTCTGCCCCTCAAATTTGTTTTCAGCCTCAAGAAATCCAACATCAGGATGTGTCTAATTTCTGTTGCTTGTCTTCTCCCTGGGGCAGAATTAGACAAGGATAACTTTCCTTAGCTGCAGAATGTACTCTACCCTGTAGAAGAATTTTCAGAAAGGTTTTCCCCATTGTTAATGCTTTGGGCTAGACTATGATTTTAATTGCATGTATCAATGGAATTATTTCAGGATTATTCCAGCGTAAACGAGAGCAGAATTTGGTTATTAGATTTATAATTAACCATATCTGGCTCTTAGCCATCTGTAATGCTTGCTGATAATCTAGACTCTAAAATATGCTACCTAAGATGTCCTAAATTCAGAATGAATCAGAACATCTGAGGGAGTAGATTTTCAAAGTTCTCAGACTTCTGTTGTTGTTAAGAGGCTGCACAGATAGTTTTCAACTTCTTTACTAGGAGACATGTGACAACCTCCTTACCTCATAAACTTTGAGTTCAGTTTATAGCCTCTCTTTGCTTTTTGGATATCATTAATTATTCTGTGCTGCACTCTGAGACCCCATTTAAAGGTTGGATTGGATGAAACAAATCATACATAATGTGCCTCAATTGTCAACAAAGAAGTTGAAGAACATTAGTGTTTGCAGAATTATGCCTTTCCAGTGGCATGTTTGTTACTTGGCAACAGGATCTCTCCAAATGCACTCGAGGGACATTGTTGGCAATAGCCAAAGTGGCTTATAATACTACTTTCCTTGTAACGTATCAGCAGTAAGAAAACACAAATAATTTATTGACAGAGGGCGCTTTTCAAATACTCTTCTTGCTGCTTTATTGCTCATTACAATTTAATTTAACAAGTAGCTCGCTAGATCTTCTGTGGACAGTATATTCATAATGGTTAAGTGGCTGTGTAGCTCAAAGCCTGTGTAACTCATGATCTTTCTGAGTAGTCACTCAGCAGTCAGTAGTCCTAGGACTTAGGTTGCTCTTAGCAAACTCTGAGTCTTATCCTGTGCAGCTCTGGTTGGCAGGTCAGTTTTTCTCCTGGTAGAACAATCTGTTACCCATATCTATTATGTATGCTTGTACATACTTCCTGGCTTTAGCTTGTTCTACTGGTTCCTCCACTTTTATGGCAGCAAACTATTTAAAATAGACTACATAATCAACAGTGCCTTCCCCATAGACATTGGGTAATGAGTCTTAATTTGCTGATTGTCTTGGATAACTAAATATTTCTTGGTGCTGACCTCAATATTTGCATTATTCAAAGCATAGCCTATAGTAAGTATAAGGAAATACCATGAAATACTGTAGATGCTGAGGTAATTCTTTATTTTGAGTAAAATCAGCATACCACTGTTTGAGGTATAGCTAGAGATAAAATGAATGTATGTAGATACAATGGTCACATGAGGATGGCTTCTGGAAGAATGATAATTGCGAATAAAGATATTTCACCTACCACCCCAATGCAGTTACATTTGAAGTGGAACATAACAATTGTTTAAAAGAACTCAGCAACAACACAACAATTTGGGTAAAGAAGTGAAGAAAATTTGTGTATCCAATTTAAACTGCAGAGGGAATTCAGGTTAGACTGCCAGCCAGTGTTGAATTTGTGCAGGACACTAGGGTCAACACCTCTACTCTTTATGAAAAGCACCACAATATCTTCAAGTCAACTGAGACCTTGCTTAAAAGATGACACCTCTGGCAACAGAGTACCACCATATTGGGGCTGTAGTTCAATTCAGATTTGGAGGAAAGACTGCCAACGCCACTTCCTGAACTCTCCTATCCAAGTCCTGATGCAGTTCCGCTTGACTCAGTTGGAGAACGCTGACAAACCCAGCACAGAAGAGCCCTGAATAGAGAATTACTAGAGTTCACAGACTGTTAAAAACCTGCCTGAAGAACAAGTACACAATCAGTCTCTTTTCTGCCAAATCTGGAGAGTGTAAACTTAAGAGGGAGAGGTAATAAGCGCTTGCTGTAGATTTGTTTTGGGTTTTGTGTTCCCAGCGTCTCCTCTTGGTGGAATTAGATACAAATAAAACTACTGACCTTCCAAGCAGAAATATATATTGCAGCACTTGGGGTGGTTGTTCCATCTTGAGCTCTTAGGAAGTGAACAGGTAATGAATGTATGACCTTTTTCAAAGTGAACTCGATAGAATTTGTTCACAGGAATTCATATCTCTGGTGAACAGCTCACTTTAGCACTAGACACAACATGGAAAATATCAGAACAAAAAAACTGAGGATGTCCTCTTGAGACACGGGTTTATAATGAGCTGCCTGGAGTCTGATCCCAAATACAATTCTATCAAAGGAGAAGTGATCATTTGGTATGAAATTGGGCTAGTGAATTCCAACTTGCTAACAATATTAGTAGGCAGCATATAAAATACCTGAGTCAAATGTGTTGAATTTATTTGATGAAACTGACATTTTTTGTTTTTAAAGGTTCTGTTGTAGATAATAGTGTCAGATCTTTTTGGCAGAACGGAACGTGGATGTACAGAAAACTAAACTCGTGGAGGGTGGAAGGGAGGGAATGGAGGAAGTTAGAAGGAAGTTAGTGAGCAGAATTCTCTTTTCAAAAAGAAAAAAAGGGCATTACATTTGTGAAGTCTGAATCAAGAATGATTTTTTAAAGGCAGACCCCTCAGTTGTCCAGAAAGTTTTATTTCAGCACTGGTTGCTTTCAGCTAAACTGTTAGTCGAAGGTGGGATCTTTGAAAATTCTAATTAATAGAATTTAAAACAGATATGACACAAACCTTATGTAGAAATCTGCTTTATTTTTAAATTTAATGCATTAACAAAGATGATCTTGAAAGGAAAATATAATGAATTATTCACAATCCTCCTGTGCTTTTGAAATGCTAACAGGTCAAATCCTTTGAAGGACTGCTTGAGTAGATTACAGCCTACATACAGACGTTCTAATTGGTTGTATCCAACCCTAAGTTATCAGATTTACTAGTTTGGCCAAACGAATTGATTTTTCAAGTCACTAGCAATTCTGGAATTTCTCAGTTTCGGGGGCCGCCAATTAGAAATATTTTTTAAAGGGGCCTGATTTTCTGAGAGTGGACGCTCAGCACTTTCTGAAAATTGGGCTCTTTTACAGTGTCTTATGTAAGGCACCCAAAATTGCTTGACAACTGAAAATCTTGGCTGTGAGTATTCACCTAGCTCTCATTAATTTCACATAATTGGTGTAAGCTTTAGTAAATCTCTGGATACAAACAAGACAGGAGAAATCTTCTGCTCAGTTTGCTGAGAGAATTAGGCCATCCAGCAAATTAGAAACTAAAATTTGTTACCATTCAGATGTGTCATTTGGGGGTAGATTCTCAAATGTGCTTTGTTAAAATTCAGGTTTGTATCTCCTCCTGACAGTGGCCTTACACCAGCAAAACACTGAAATGTGTGTTTAAGCACTTCGCTGAATAGGGATGATTTTGCCAAATTGTGGCCGATAATAGAAGTTGCAAACCTCCTGGTGTACTATACTGACTGTACCTTCTCCCAGGCAAGATGTTCAGGGTGGAATTACAAAGCAAACTCCTAGAACAATGTTTGGATGAAAACCAAATGTCATGCTGACTCTCAAGGCAAATCAGCGGGAACCTGTTTCTCATCTGGTTTGGCTTTAAATAGGACTGTTACTTAGGTCCCCCGGCATGTAGTTCCACTGGGAAATTTACAGGGACTTGAGAGGAATGTACCGTATAGAGTGGCTATTCCCAAACTCTTCCATCTTCTCTTACCCCCATATTTGCTTCAGGAGCTTATGTCGTGGCAGTGGTCGGGGAGGGGCAGGTCATGTCATGGAGACAGGGCTCCTTGCATTCTTTAGCTTTAGGATCCTGTCCACTTCACATAATTCTGTTTTGCCCCCTCTGTGCCTATGCTCCAACATCCAGGCGGCAGAGAGGGGCAGAACATCTGGCTTATTTGAATTAGAACAGCTGTGGAAGAGGGGAATTCCCAGAGGTGTTTTTACTCCTGACGGATGCTTCAGGTGGGCGGTTCAGCTCATATGGATGGTCTGACTTTCTTACTCAGCCTGTTGTGGCAGCTGTATTCTCTCACACATTCACACTCCGTTCAGCAACTCTTCCACGAATCCTCACTCCTGCCATTGAGGTCAGTAAAGGGATTGAGAAGCAGAATCACACTCCTCTCCGATCTGTGAGAAGCCAAACTGATTACTACTTCTGTTGCCCGGAGGAAACTCTGTGTTTGAGGGGGTGTGAATGTTGGCACTCAGCAGACTTTCCATCTCTGACAAGGTGCCTTTTACAGCTGTCACTGTCCTCCCAAGGGTCTGTGCATCTCAGAGAGGAAAGCTTTAATTATTACTCTCCTTTCAAAAGCAAATAGCAAAGAACATTGCTGATGAACCTCTTGGAAGCATTTGAAGACTCTTGATGGGATCCTCCGGCTGGCTCTATGTGTGGAGAAATAATAAGGGTTTGAACAATAAAAGCATTCCCCTTTGAAAATGTACTTTTCAGTGCTTGACCTGTGCTGATTGATAATACATCTGCCGAGTGAACAAATTCTTCTTTACCAGCCTCAGCAATACCAATGCCAACTGCGTTTGTTATTCAGGAGCACTTGACACTGACCAGTGCTCTTACCTCATTGCTCAGTGTGAAGGGGAAGAGTGCATGAATCTTTATCACCTTTATGGATGGTAAATGTGCAGAGACAGAACACAAAAGCTAGGGAGAAATTCTGTCCATCTCTGTCTACCTTAGCTAGCTATCCTGCAAGGGGACCGAGTTCAGATAACCTGCTAAATCTTTCTTGCCTCTGATTTCTGGGAAGCAGGGGAGAGAAACAATGCTAAATAACATAGTTACAATGGAAACACCAGGCCCCGTGTGCCCCCACACCCGTCCTGCTGTGTTTGATCATAGCTGGTAGTTTGAACTGTAAATAAAGCTCCATTTGTACTGATTGCAGAAAATGTAAACAAAATAACATTCAGATGAAAACATAAAAAGATGCTCGGGTGGGACTTGTGAAGAGGTCTAGGGGTGTTAGGAGTCCAAATCCCACTGAATTTTAATAGGCATTTTGGTACCTCCCTCGAAAATCCCAGCCCTAAGGAATAAGATGCTAGCAGGAAACTGAGGGTGAAATTCACCCCGTGTAGAAGGTCAGTATGAGGCCTGTACACCACTTGAGCCCTATTTTGGGGGTGTTCAGGTGCTGTATAAAATTCATGTGTTTATCTACTATAGAAGGTCTACCATCCTTGACAAAGGAGGCAAGCCAAATTATCTCCAAGACTCCAGTCCCCCACATAGTTTTAGAGACTCTCTCCCTCCCACTAGAAATGCATCTTTACTCGGTCCTAGGATTCGAAGATGCATTTTTTTTGCTTGGCTCAGGGTTAGAATCTTTGGTTGGATTCTGACTGGTGCAAATCAGGAGTAGTAGGTGTAGGTGAGAAGAGAATCTGGCTGTTGATGAGTCCCAGCCAGTCACAAGGACAACACCACTGAACGCTAAAAAGAGAAGCAATATGAACAAAGGCAACAGTACAAAATATATGTATAAGTCTCTGGAGGCTGAGCTCTGCAAAGAGATGGTGCTGAACAACATGATGAACTAACAGACTGTGCTGAAACAGACTAATGCATAACAAGACAGCTAGAAAGACAGGAGCAGCAAACAGTGAAACCAAAGACAGACTAGGATGCTAAAGGCAAATATTTTGACAAGAGCACTAAATAAGTACACTGAGTACTTTGGCACAATCTGAGTCGAACAATAAATGCATACCAATAGCAGAATATACAAAAGAGCATCTGTGACACCTCTTAATATTTTTGAGGCAATGCAGTGTGAAATAACAGATATTACTTAGACAAATAGAGAATAAAAGTACAGTTCATTGGTGTTAGATGGGTTTGTTTGGGGAGAATTTACTACACTCAAGTTTTATACTGGCTGTGTTTGCATCCTGCACTGTCACACACTTCTACTTGAATTAATGCAATAAATCAGAACCCAGTCACTGACTCGGCAAAGCACTTAAGATTGTGCTTAACTCTAAGCAAGTGAATAGTCCCATTGACTTAATCAAGACCTTAGTCCACAGAGGAACAAATGTTGTCCTCAGGCACAACCAGGCAACCTCTTTCATTTCATATTATAGATTTATGTTGTATAGAATTATGTTGGCATAATTGAAGACTGGGCACTGTGTCTGTTTCTTGGGTCAGGGCATCTCTGGTTCAAAGCCAAAATGGGCTTCTGCTACCACACGGCCTCCACTTCTCTTCTTCTCCAATTTCTGCATTTCATCAATTTTTTTTTCCAGTTACTCTTAAAAATTATGATTCTTAATATGGACATATAAGAAAGCAGGATAGTAGGAGAGACAAAAGCAGTAAGAATGGGCTCATTTGGATACAGCTTATTACAGCTATTGCTCAAGACAAGCTAGTCCCCTGATCTTCAAAGGCTGATACAGTGAAAAGCTGGGTGTCTTCAATTAATGGCTGGCAGATAGTTAAACAGCTGGCAGATGTTTAATAATTTTTTGGATTCTGCTATTTTCACTTAATTAAAAATCTGCCTGCATGCAAATCTACGCTGGAGAATATAGCTCCTCTCTTAAATGGAGAGTTGTTCTCCACGATGAGCGCTCAAATTTAAGAATATTACCTTAGCTAGAGGGATTTGTAAGTGAATATGACACTTGAGAAAGGTACCAGCTTGACTCTTCTGAAGGCCAAATATGTTTTTATACCAGAATAGGCACAGCATGGAGAGCACCAGTTGCAGCTTCCCTACAATGCTCCACCACAGTATCTCAACACTGGCCTGGAGGGACCACCTCTAGAAATGTGAATGCATTTGTTGGCCTCTCTACTGAGAATGTCAACAAGGCTGTCAGTCAGAACCTATTATAATGATAACTTTTGTGAAGTGGATGCCAGGCTATTTGGGAGCTGGATTTAATCCACCAGTTTATTTTGCACAGGGTCCAGAACTGACATGTCATTATAAGACCATTGGTCATTATCAACGTGGACCACATTCAAACTAGTGACCTAGAGGGGAAAGGTTCCATATCCCACTATCAATCCTATGAGCCAACCTGTTCCTCTTGTACTGAATTTCTGAAATCCTACACACATTTTTGCTGGCACCCCTAGTGTATTCATATTTGAGTGTATCGATTGCATTTGATTTCAGCTTTTATTTCTAAGCTCAAGAAGGCTCTCCAAAATGGAACTGAAAGGTTCATCCAAGATGGCTGGCAAAGAGTCTAAGTGACATAGTGGTCATTTAAACTTTAGAGACCTAGGTTCAAATCTTTCCATGCTGTCGGTCAACAGTAAAATAGGTTTAGTTGTTTTAGCTTTGTCTGGAGCAGCCCTTTAATTTGCTAACATTAAACTCCTTCCCGAGTTTGGAATGGTAGTCTCAGTTCTAAATGGGTCCTGCACTGGAATAGCAGAACTGCTGGAGACAGGGAGTAAGATGGAGCTGTGGGTGGAGAAGCTTGCACAGCACCTGACTGCACGTTGCTGGATAATATCCGGAGCTACTGGTCAATACAGGAGTTATGCCACTGACTTCAATGGGATCTGGATCAGGCCCTTTGTCTTTCTTTTTCAGTGGCAGCAAATAATTCTCCATATGTTCTAGTTTGGTCCAGGTGTGAATAGCTTTCACAACAAGTGTGTTTGGCTTACATGTACAGTCTTTCCCATAGTCTTATTATCCACCCAAAATGAAGCAGCTGCTGTCAAGGCCATTTCCTGCATTAGTGACTCTAGCTAGCATGCCAGTTTTAAAAAGAATTAAACACATCAAATATGCCAACAGACGCTCACAAATCCTAAGGCTGTTTCATCCTGTCTCCAAAGAGCTGTAAATTTTATAGAGAACTGCCATGGAGAAATGATATACATATTCACAGATTGAAGCTGGATATGCCAAGGTCCAAATCACTGGAAAGTGTCCTTGCAGAGACTGGGAATGGCTCTGTACTGGCTGGCTATGATAACCACTGAAAGGCAATTCGCCTGCCAACAGAAAGAAGGCCTATTCCTCTCCAAAAGTTGCCTTCAGGTCATTTTAATTTTTCCATCCAACTTCACAAAGGCTCAGAGTATTTCTAGAAGAGACTTTGTTTTCCAAGAAAGTTTTATCTTTCAAACAAGTGCTACCTGATTTCTTGATGTAATATCACCAAGCACATTCTAAAGTACAGCAAGTTCAAGAAACATTGATATAAAATATCTACCTCTTTATCTAAACAATTAATAAGTTGATACGAAGATTTTGTTTTTGGAAAAAGTGTATATCCAGGCTTCAGAACCCCAGCAAAAACTTTAGCTGTCTTCTGTTTTTACAACCTATCACCAATATCTTTCTGCAGGGATTAGGTTATTAAAGCATATTTAAAATATCATGTTCTATTGAGAGAAATGCTGTATTAAAATGGAGGCTTCCCCCCATCCCCCAAAAGCCTCATGCTTATTCATGACTCATTCTGTGCACTTTACTGAAGTATATTTTAAGGGTGGTGAGAACTTTATCACATTTTTTTTCTGCCTTTGACACCTGTACATGTGACAAGAGTTAGATTAGGTATATTGACTTGGGCCTTGATACAGCAAAGTCCCCAAGCATGTGCTTTAAGCATACCGGTAGTCCTACTTCAATAGGATTACTGGCATGCTGAAAGTAAGGCATGTGCTTGGGAACCTTGCTGAATTGGGGCCTTATACTCTGATTCAAAGCCCACTCAAGTCAATGTGAGCCTTTTCATTGACTTAAATGGGCTTTGGACCAGGCCCATATATATTAGATACAAGGTGCCAGGCACTCTGGCTCTTATTAAAGCACTTAAGCACATGCTTAACAACTCTAAGTCTCATGGAAATCAACAGGACTATTCGTAGAATCATAGAATATCAGGGTTGGAAGGGACCTCAGGAGGTCATCTAGTCCAACCCCCAGCTCAAAGCAGGACTATTCATGTTTAAAACTAAGGATGTGCTTAAGTACTTTGTTGAAGTAGGGTTAGATGACCTGGAGAGAAGAATGCCTGAGCTCTTTTTATGCTACACCACTTGTTATCTCAGATAGAGCTGACCTGTGGTGAATTATGGGTCCTAATCTTCCTAATACAAAGAACATCTGGGTTTTTAGTGTTTGTTTTGTTCTTTTCCCTGTATCCTTTTGCCCCACACCCAGTTTTTCCTATTTTTCTGTTATTTTTAAGAGCAATTTCTTCAGGTTATGGCATCCTGCAGTGGTTGGTTTAAGGGTTTTTTTCCTTTCTCACAATAATTTCTAATTGTTTCCATCTTCAGAGAGTAATTTCCCCTTGTGTGGGAATCTATATTATTGATCTTATATGATCTGCTTCACTCTGCCAAACATTTGTATTCCAGTTCCTCTTGGATTCACTTTGGTTTGCTGCCTAATTTGAGAACTGACATAGCCCATATGTAGCTCCTGATGTCTACGTAAAGTCCCTCATGGTAGACAAAAGACAGGATTTGGCTGTAATGAAAATAAAGGGGATTGTTTAATGAGGCCACTGTACATGACATGCACAGGACCTTGTTGTTCTCCCTGGCTTTCTAGGCATTGCTTAATTTCACACACAAGGGCTTCTACAACCTAACCTAGACGAAGGAATTATTTAGGATAATACACAATGTGGAGGGAGACTGGGGGGGAGGGGGGGACGTATCACTGAAATTAAGAGTTTAGGCTAAATATCAGCAAAATCTTCCTTGCAGTGAGTTGTGAAATATTCTCTCAAGGGAAATGGTGGAAACCTTATCACGTGGCACTTATATTTATTGGATCATTAGTAATGTGCATGAACTTTCCGTACAAGTATTAACAAATCTTATTCATAATCTATATTTTTAAAACTACATTTGGGCTTGGCCCAATAATGATCATGCTCTGTATAATTATTTGGTTCTAATTCCAAAAATGGTACTCGTATCATAAAATCAACTTGATCCTGATATAAGGCTGTCATTTTTTCCATTGAAAAGATTTGCCATACTTATTTCTCCATGCCCGGGGATCCATTCTTATCCAGAAATGAGCAACCACCCATCTGGCTGCTAGTCATTGTGTTACCACTGGGTCCTTCCCTCGATCATTTTGCACTTTTAAAATGAGTTTGGACAAAATATTAGTCTATATACAATTGGGAAGAATCCTGCATTGGCAAGGAGATGGCTTTGGATGTCCTTTTAGGTCTTTTCCAATTCTAATTTTTTTGACTTCCAGAGAGTCCTTGACTTTTCAGCAGCCAGGATTTCCACTTACTGTAGATTAAATAACAATATATTCTGATTTCAGTGCGTGTCCCACTTGGGATTTAGTTACTGTAAAAAATAACTTTGTTTCTGTGTCTTGAGCATATTAAATGGAAACTGCATCCGATCAACATCATCCCTAAGAAGTTGTGACTAAGATCCCCTGAACTGCTCTATCTGTATTTTTCCATGAGAAGTGTCAAGATCAAAGTCCCAGAAAACCGTTTGATCTTCTAGTTCTAAACAAGTAATAAAAGAGAACATTTGTGATATTTAATTATTACTGGATGAAGCACTCATATCTAAACTCTGATGAGCTGGTTGATTTTAACTATCTATAGTTTAAAACAGGGAAAGCTTGGGGAGGGAAAAGTCTGTAGACATGCATAAAATAAGATCAATGATGAAAGTGGCAGAGTCCATGAAAACTCATTAAAATAAAAAACATATACATCACCGAAAATATCTGAATGCAAGTGTAATGACCACTTTGCCCTGTATCATTAATAGGTCATTTGGTATTTAGCCTATTCTGATTTACTCTGATTTCTGATGTGCTCTTAGAAGTCTAAGTAGGAAATACATGCTAACATACTCTTTATTCTCTACAGTAGAACCCTGCCAACTCTCACACCTCATATTTGTATTCAAAATCCAGCTGTGTCTCTCTACTTCCCAGCAAAGGTTAAATAGCTGAATACTATTTAGTCAAATTTTATAACAAATAATTAAAACTAAACAGTGCTTGCCAAATTAAAGAACAATGTGGATTTGGGCCCTGATCCAAATCCCGCTAAAATCAATGGGAGCCTTTTCAGTAGGAATTGGGTTGGGCCCTGCTTGAGACATTATCCTTGCTTTACTGTTTGTTCACTCACTAAAGCCTCAATCTGGCAAAACCCTTAAGCATGCATTAAACTGTAAGCAAGTCAGTTGTTCCATTGACTTCAGCGGGGCTGCTCACGCCCTTAAAATTCAGCATATGTTTATGTGTTTTGCTCGAGCAAGACTTAAATGGCAAAATTCAGTAGTTAGCAGGGGGGTCTCCCAATCATTAATATGATGCTACTGTAAAGAGATGTAATTATCTACATTGTGTTAAAAAGTTGATTAATTGGAGAGGGAAACTGATTCATCTTAAATATTAGCTGTTCAAAAGTTGGAAGCATTGAAACTGTGTAGCTAAGTAAATTAAGATCTGAAGCTGTGAACATGCTTAACTTCCTCATGTGAATGCTCCCAGTTGATGCAGTTCTAAGTAAAGTCAAGCACATGGCTCAGTGGTTACAGGATCAAGACTTTGGCTTGTACCTGCCTGAGTAGAAAGGAGCCATCAATCACTTGATATTTCTGAAAAAAGATTTTAAACAGTTGGACTCAATTTCCCCTCCGCCTGGCCTCCGCCTGCCAAAGACTTGCTAGAAAGGAGTTTATTTGAAAATGATGCACAGCCATGAAACTGTTTTGCCCTTTCTCACGGCAGCCTGGAAGAAATTCAGCTCAACAGACCCCATTTATTCACTTTGCAGGGAAAAAAATTAAAAGGCTTCTGTGCACTGTGGTGATGCAATTCCCAATCAATGGCAGTGTGGGTAACAGAGATTTATGCTTTTTAACTTCTAAGATTAATGTGCTACATACATTGTTGCTGTCAAAATGACAGTATCGTGGTCACGTACTTCATAGAACAGATAGGGACCTCATGCCAGACACATCCTTAAGGAAATGCAATTATTGCTGCCCATTTTACAGAGCTTAACTTTATTTTTTCTTGATAAGTGACAACAGAAAGGGATCTGAGGATAAAATTAATTTTACTAGATTAGCCACTAACCCTTCAGGATCAGCAGCTAGTTTTATTAGCTCAAAGCTGCGTGCTATTTTACAACAAGGCCATGTCTTATCTTACTGACCAGTGCCAGAATACTATCTGGGTCCATTCTCTAGAGAATTAAGCTCTAATGGCTGTATGATACGAGCAAATCTGAACTGAACAGTGGCATTCCACTGAAAAGAGCAGATCTCCAGAGCCACATGCCATCTGTGTAGATTGCCCTAGAGCCTTCCCAAATTCAGGTGTGTGTGTGTGTACGCGCGTGCATGTAATGGGGGCAGAAACCAGTGGGGAAAGTCAAAAGTGGGTGGTATTAGTTGAAACCTACAGTAAGCGGTATTATGCCATATATACAAATGGACAGATGGTTAGCAAATATTGTGGGTAGAAGCAAACATCAATGTTAGCTGCAGTTAATTGTGCTCTTTTTGCATCTGTATATGTGTAATTATTAGGCAATCACCAGGCTGCTTATGCCCTGCAAGCCTCCTCATCGACCAAGCCTTACAAAGCCAACATTTACATGTGGCTGACAGTCACATACACCCATGGAAAGTGGTCCTTGTCTCTGGCTCTTGCCCTATAAAATTGAATTGATTTCTTACCAAGCTCAAGACCATTTTCCACTGTATCCTGAGAGACATCAGTACTAGAGATGGTCAAAAATTTTCTGTTGAAAATGGCTTTTCGTCAAAACAGAAATGTTTGCGAAAGAAGGATCTCTTGGGTAGGTAGATCTCAAGACATTTGGGATTTTATGAATTAAATTCTGCCCAGATACTAACAGGTAGCCAGTGCAGATTCCAGAGCATTGGTGTCATAGGCTCCCAGTGAAATACACAAGTTAATTGCCCCAGTTTTAGCTTCTGAGTTGATATGACTCTTTTACTGTTTGTTTGATCTCTGTATGCTTTAGTTGTATCTCCATTATTTGACTATGCAGAATGTTTTACGATAAATTATTCTAATTTATTCTGTGGATTTATTCGGTGGGCCTAAACCGATGCCTGGTATAGTCTGTGGAAAGATTCCCATTGAGTTCAATGGACTTTGAATCAGGCTCTAGTTTTACTAGATAATAATCTGATAACTTCATTTAGGCAACAGATATGTAGTTAAAAATAGGATTGGGGGTTAACAGGAGAAGAATGTTCTAGATGTAGAAACATCTGTCAAAGCAAATCAATATTTAAAAATACCTACCATGCTTTCCATCATCTGATTACCCCGGTTTGGAGTCAGATATCTGCTCTCTGTGTAGCTGTGGTTGATCTAAACATTACACTTGTGAGGAATTCGGATGTGAGAAAGCACAGACAGGAATGATTGTGATGAGGAGTGACACAAGAGTTCCAAAAGGAACACTGAGAAGGAGTACAGCTAAGCTATTTGCATTCAAATTATTCATTCAAATTAATGGCCAATGTGTTTGCAAATCTCTATTAGGTGGATCTAATTAAAAACAATTAAGGGGAGAAGAGGTTTAAGAGATTATGTGGTATTGTTGAACCACAGAGGGAATGGAAAATTTTCAAATTCAGTTTAGTGAGTTTGAAAAGTGTGTGTGATGCTGCCAGATGCTTCCAAAATGGAAGCGTTTGAGCCTGCTTTCACCCAGATCCATGAGTTTGTTACACTAGCAAACTTTGTAGCTGCAATTCACCATCGGTACAGTTCTGGTGGAGGAGGTAGTGTATACAGAATAGGATGTAGGGCAGGCTTTGACAACACAATGGTAATAATGCTCAAGTCCTACCTACACTGTCTGTCAAAGGCATTCATGGCCCTCACTACGATAATATCTGAATACCTCATAATCTTTCATGTATTTATCCTCACGCTACCCCTGTGAGGAAAGGCCATATTATTATCCCCATTTTACAGATGGGGAACTAAGGAACAGAGGGACTAAGAGATTTGCCCACGGTCACCCAGAAAGTCTATAGGAAAGCAGGGAACTTGGATCTCCAGAGGCCCAGCCTGGTACCCTAACCACTTGACCATTCATCCTCTCTCATATGGCCTCATCTGTATAGGGAATTTGCCCCAATTCCAGCAATTGATGGCCAGTAAAATCAACCCTGTGAATCATGACTTTCTTTGTCAACACTAGATGTTTACACTAGTGCAGCCAAATGCTGCCTGACCATCAACTGCAGGAATGAGGGAAATTCCCACTGCATACAAAGATAGATAAAAATGGGAGCTAGGTGTCCAATTGCCATTGATTGTTAATGGGAGCTGGGCATATAACTTCCCATTGAACATTTGAAAATCTCCTCTAAGAGAATTCTTTGAGGGGGTTAACAAACATCCAGACAAGGGTGATCCAGTTGATATAGCGTACTTGGACTTTCAGAAAGCCCTTAACAGGACCTCTCACCAAAGGCTATTAAGCAAAGTAAGCAGTCATGAGATAAGAGGGAAGGTCCTCTCCTGGATAATTAACTGGTTAGAAGACAGGAAACAAAGGGTAGGAATAAATGATCAGTTTTCAGAATGGGAGAGGTAAATTGCGATGTCCCGTGGGAATCTGTACTGGGACCACTGCCGTTCAACACATTAATAAATGATCTGGAAAAAGGGATAAACTGTGAGGTGGCAAAGCTGTCAAATGATACAAAATTACTCAAGATAGTTAAATCCAAAGCAGACTGTAAAAAGTTACAATGGAATCTCACAGAACTGGATGATTGGGCAACAAAATTGCAGATGAAATTCAGTGTTGATAAATGGAAAGTAATGCACATTGGGAAAACATAATGCCAAATCTACATACAAAATGATGAGTTCTAAATTAGCTGCTAGCACTCAAGAAACATCTTGGAGTCATTGTGGATAGTTCTCTGAAAACATCTGCTCAATGTGCGGTGGCAGTCAATGGTAAATCCATGGTATCCCCACACCTTGAATATTGCGTCCAGTTCTGGTCACCCCATCTCAAAAAAAGATATATTGAAAACAGGAAAGGAACAGAGAAGGACCAAAAAAAAATTATTAAAGATGTGGAACAGCTTCCATATGAAGAGAGATTAAACAGACTAGGAATATTCATCTTGGAAAAGAGACGACTCGGGGGATATGACAAAGGTCTACATGAATGATGTGTAGAAAGTGAATAAGGAAATGTTATTTACCCTTTCATGTAACACAAGAACCAGGGGTCATCCAATGAAATTAATAGGCAGCAGGTTTAAAACAAAAGAAAGGAAATACTTCTTCATACAATGCACAGTCAACCTATGGAAAGTGTTGCCAGGGGATGTTGTGAAGGTCAAAGCTATAATTGGATTCAGAAAAGAATTAGATAATTTCATGGAGGATAGGTCCATCAATGGCTATTAGCCAAGATGGTCAGGGATGCCACCCTATGCTCTGGGTGACCCTAAGCCTCTAACTGCTGGATGCTTGGACTGGACGACAGGGGATGGATCACTTGTTGGTTGCCTTGTTATGTTCATTCCCTTTGAAGCATCTGCACTGGCCACTGTTGGAAGACAGTATACTGGGCTAAATGGACCATTGGTTTGACCCAGTATGGCCATTCTTATGTTTCCCCAGTTTCAGTAGTTTCCACCATTGTTGCCACTGGTGGTGAATTACAGCTGTGATGTGTTAGTGTAGATGCAGCCCCTGTACAACCACATCTACTTTTGTGTTTGATCACTATTTTTTTTACAGTTTTGATTTAAAATGTAAAAGAATGAATATTTGTTGAAGCTGCATTCAGACTCTTTAGTTTTCATTGTCTAAAACACCAAGCTTCATAGAAACGATTTTTGTTTCATCTATTGTAGCAACTTGGGATCCCCAAGGAAAGCCATGCAAGACAGCCAAGAGATTGACTCATGCATGCCAGTTCCAAAACCCTTTCTGGTGCAGTATGCCACATCCCAGCCTTTCTTGATTTTTAGAATCTTTGCTGTAGCCAATTATGTCATTTAATCGAGGATTTATTGTGGTGGTGAAGTACAATTAATTAATGCGCGATGGATAGGTTTAAGTAGGATAAGATCAGAGGAGTATAAGGTTGACAAGCATTTATGAATGATAACTGTGTATTAGGTATGTAAGCAAAGTAAGGCTGTAATGCAAGGCCTACCGGCCTGTAAAATTTCAGTTTAGCCAGGGCTTACATTCTGGAAATCCAACCTAGATTAGGCTACTATAAGGTGGGTGCATAACTGGTTGAAAAACCATTCCCAGTGGTTCACAGTCAAGCTGGAAGGGCATATCAAGTGGGGTTCTGTAGCAATCAGTTCTGGGTCCGGTTCTGTTCAATATCTTCATCAATGATTTAGATAATGGCATAGAGAGTACAATGGCATTGAGGAAGATACCAAGCTGGGAGGGGGTTGCAAGTGCTTCAGAGGATAGGATTAAAATTCAAAATGATCTGGACAAACAGGAGAAATGGTCTGAAGTAAATAGGATGAAATTCAACAAGGACAAATGCAAAGTACTCCACTTAGGAAGGAACAATCAGTGGCACACATACAAAATGGGAAATGACTGTCTAGGAAGGAGTACTGTAGAAAGGGATCTGGAGATTATAGTAAAAAGAAAAGGAGGACTTGTGGCACCTTAGAGACTAACAAATTTATTTGAGCATAAGCTTTCGTGAGCTACAGCTCACTTCATCGGATGCATTCAGTGGAAAATACAGTGGGGAGATATTTTCCACGGTATGCATCCGATGAAGTGAGCTGTAGCTCACGAAAGCTTATGCTCAAATAAATTGGTTAGTCTCTAAGGTGCCACAAGTACTCCTTTTCTTTTTGCGAATACAGACTAACACGGCTGCTACTCTGAAACCGGAGATTATAGTGGATCACAAGCTAAATATGAGTCAACAGTGTAACACTGTTGCAAAAAAAGCAAGCATCATTCTGGCATGTATTAGCAGGAGCACTGTAAGCAAGACACAAGAAGTAATTCTTCTGCTCTACTTCATACTGATTAGGCCTCAACTGGAGTATTGTGTCCAGTTCTGGACACATTTCAGGAAAGATATGGACAAATTCAAGAAAGTCCACAGTAAGGCTGTCAAGCAATTAAAAAAATTAATTGCGATTAATTGCACTGTTAAACAATAATAGAATACCATTTATTTAAATATTTTTTGATGTTTTCTACATTTTGAAATATAATAATTTCAATTACAGCACAGAATATAAAGTATACAGTGCTCACTTAGTTATTTATTTTTGATTACAAATATTTGCCCTGTAAAAAACAAAAGAAATAGTATTTTTCAATTCACCTAATACAAGTACTGTAGTGCAATCTCTTTATCATTGAAGTTGAACTTACAAATGTAGAATTAGGTACAAAAATAACGGCATTCAAAAATAAAACAATGTAGAACTTTAGAGCCTACGAGTCCACTCTTCCTACTTCTTGTTCAGCCAATCGCTCAGACAAACAAGTTTGTTTATATTTGCAGGAGATAATACTGCTCACTTCTTGTTTACGATGTTACCTGAAAGTGAGAATAGGCATTCACATGGCACTGTTGTAGCCGACATCGTAAGATATATACGTGCAGATGCGCTAAGATTTGTATGTCCCTTAATGCTTCAACCACCATTTCAGAGGACATGCGTCCATGCTGATGACAGGTTCTGCTTGATAATGATCCAAAGCAGTTCGTACCAATGCATGTTCACTTTCATCATCTGAGTCAGATGCCATCAGCAGAAGGTTGATTTTCTTTTTTGGTGGTTCAGGTTCTGTAGTTTCCACATCGGAGTGTTGCTCTTTTAAGACTTCTGAAAGTATGCTCCACACCTCATCCCTCTCAGATTTTGGAAGGCACTTCAGATTCTTAAACCTTGGGTCAAGTGCTGTAGCTATCTTTAGAAATCTCACATTGGTATCTTCTTTCAGTTTTGTCAAATCTGCAGTGAAAGTGTTCTTAAAATGAATATGTGCTGGGTCATCATCCGAGACTACTATAATGTGAAATATATGGCAGATTGCAGGTAAAGTCATACCATTCTCCCCCAAGGAGTTCAGTCAAAAATTTAATTAACACATTATTTCTTTAACGAGCATCATCAGCATGGAAGCATGTCCTCTGGAATGGTGGCCAAAGCATGAAGGGGCATACGAATGTTTAGCATATCTGGCACTTAAATACCTTGCAATACCAGCTACAAAAGTGCCATGCGAATGCTTGTTCTCACTTTCTGGTGACATTCTAAATAAGAAGTAGGCAGCATTATTTTCCATAAATGTAAACAACCTTGTTTGTCTTAGTGATTGGCTGAACAACAAGTAGGACTAAGTGGACTTGTAGGCTCTAAAGTTTTACATTGTTTTTGAGTACAGTTAAGTAACAAATAAAATCTCCATTTGTAAATTGCACTTTCACGATAAAGAGATTGCACTATGGTACTTGTATGAGGTGAATTTAAAAATACTATTTTTTTGTTTATATTATTTTATTACAAATATTTGTACTGTAAAAACAATAAAGTGAGCACTGTACACTTTGTATTCTGTGTTGTAATCGAAATCAATATATTTGAAAATGCAGAAAAACATCCAAAAATACTGAATGAATTTCAATTGGTATTCTATTGTTTAACAATCTGATTAAAACTGTGATGACTGGCGATTAATTTTTTTTAGTTAATTGCATGAGTTAACTGCGATTAATTGACAGCCCTAGTCCAGAGGAGAGCAACAAAAATGACAAAAGGTCTAGAAAACATGATCTATAAGGGAAGATTGAAAAAATTGAGTATTTTTAGTCCAGAGAAGAGAAGACTGAGGGGAGACATGATAACAGTTTTCAAGTACATAAAAGATTGTTTCAAGGAGGAGGGAGAAAAATTGTTCTCCTTAAACTCTGAGGATAGGACAAGAAGCAATGGGCTTAAATTGTAGCAAGGGCGGTTTAGGTTGGACATGAGGAAAAACTTCGTAACTGCCAGGGTGGTACCAAGGCCTGGGGTTTCTGTCCCGCAGGTTTGAAAATATTTACTGGAGCTCTGCTCTGGACAGCTCTGGCTGAATTTAAGCCCTACTTTTCACTATCTTTTTATCTGCTATTGTCTTTTAGTATTTGTGGGATGTTTATTTGGTTAATGAATTTGTTAATAAAAGAACTTGTAAAAAACTGGAATTGTTTCTCATGTGTTCCTAGGGTTTCTTAATACTAATAATATTCCTGATGCTGCAGTCCTTGGGGGACCAAATCTTGAACCAGTGCAGTCTAAGGAATTAGTAGTAATCAATGCATCCATTCATCAATAAGGCTACATAGTTCATTATTTCTCAAACAGTGTTGACAGACATTTGCTCTATTGATGATTGATTTTCATTTTCCTTTGTGCTTTATCACATCATAATTAGCACCTGCATCAGCCTATATCACCTTTGTATTATTTAAAATGCCTGGTTTGTTATGTGTTTGTGGTCCCAAGTGCTCTAGAGCTGCATTTTCATTATGGAACAAAAAACCTGTATGTGGTGTTTCATGTTCCCAAGGGCAACATGACCTGAATTAGTGACCTGGATGTCAACATGTGCATTTCACGGAGAGTATGCAGATCTGTTTGCTCCTGTTTTCCTAGAGCATTGAAAAAACAGCTTCTTTCATCTATAATCAAACCCTATAAAATGTATGAGACACAGGATAAAAGACCAACTGTAGGGCGAGCAAAAACTGGTTGCCTAGGAGAGTTGGGACCAAATTCAATGCTTGCACAACTTCAGTGTGTTCTGACCTTGACGTCAGTGCAGTTGCATCTATTTACAGTAGCAGGGTGAATTTTCCCATAGTCTTTAACTAAAAGGCAAATGAAATTGTACTGGAAACTGTGGTTACTTTAAAGTGGTCATGGATCACCTCTTTGCAGTGATCCTTACTACAGGCTTCAGTGTCTATGTAACTTTCAAAGGGTAGTACCCCTAAAAAGTCAAGGCAGTGCACTTAGTGAATAGCTAGTTGCGTGGGGAGCAACGACTCATCCTACCCAAAAGCCTCAGAGCAAAGCCCCATGAGTAAAAGTAACTAGAGACTGCCATATTGATTCAGCTACATTTTTTGAGACACCTTTCTTAAAGGAGCCTAATGGTTGTGGAAAGAGCTGAACACCCACCCTCTAAATATCAGTGCCTTTAGATGTCTGAAATTGGGCACCCAAAATACTGTCACTTTTGAAAGTCAGAGAGCAAGCACCAAGCTTGGGAGTTCAACATTTTGACATCAAATTTCCCTATAAGTTTCCAAGCAGCTTACATCATGACAGTGTAACTGTTTCCTAAATGATCTTGTAGCCAGGACAGAATGATTGTTGCTCATGGGACTTCTGACTACACAGCACTTCTCAAAATGAGGTCTTGAAAACCCTTCACTGTTTCTTAAAAGAATCATTAAAGTTTTCTTGAAATTTTTGGCAAATAGAAGCTGGTCAGATAACCCTTCAGAAGAAATATTAGGACATTAATTTAATTTTCACTGAGATAAGCAGTTGCGGATAAAGCTAGCTAATTGTGGAGGGATGACTGGCAGGACATACATATGTGTACAAGGAATGCATGATGGAAACTAAGACATTCATTAAGCACAGTAGAGAAAGGGATGCATGGTTTATGCTGGAAGCTTTTTGAATATAAAATAGAAGGAATTTGCATGAGCTTATTTTCCAGAAATTCACAAAGATATAAATGTGTGCTTTAAGTTTTACATGTTAGCTGCTCATGACCATATAAAGAACGTGCAAAATGCTAATGAAGAGTTTTACTGCATTCATTCAGGAGTTAACATTTTTATCACTTGAAACATTTAAAGCTACACAGCATGTATTATAATGCATTGTAAGGGCTAAAAAAAGACCCCAAAATGCTTTAATCTATGTGCTTCATTGTGAGACCAGAATGTAATTACATCTTTTTAAAAAAAACTTAGTCACATGGACTATATTCAACATAGAAGTGGGGAAGGATTTTTCCTAATGGGCGTTTCATCCAGGAGGCTCTCCGCACCTTATAAGTTTGAACCCAGCACCTCAGCAGCATCATTAAAAAAGGCGGTGGTGAAAACGTTGCACAAAGCATTTTACTGGGCCTCCTTAACTTATTGTAATGGATGAATTGTCTAAACTTCTATCCGCATGGCTTTGTCTTGTCTCCCGTTATGTTCGGTTGCTCCCTTCCTAACATTCCTCAAACCAGAGGATTTTTTCAAATAGGTCTCTGTCCGTGGTGCTGAATGCTTATCAAACTATCCACTAGAACAGGGGTGGGCAAACTATTTGGACCGAGGGCCACATCTGCGTGGGGAAATTGCATGTAGAGCCATGAATGTAGGGCTGGGGCAGGGGTTGGGGTGTGGGAGGGGGTGTGGTGTACAGGAAGGGGCTCAGGGCAAGGGGTTGGGGTGGAGGAGGGGTGGGGGTGTATGAAGGGGCTCAGGGCAGGGGGTTGGGGTGCAGAGTGAGGCAGGGGGCTCAGGGAAGGGGATTGGGGTGCAGGAGGGGTTTGGGGTGTGGCAGGGGGCTCAAGGCAGGGGGTTGGGGTGCAGGAGGGGCACGGGGTGTAGCAGGGGGCTCAGGGCAGGGGGTTGGGTGCAGGAGGGGTTTGGAGTGCAGGCTCCAGCCCGGCACCACTTACCTGGAGCGGCTCCTGGGTAGCAGTGGCATGCACCAGGGCCCAGGGCAGGCTCCCTGCCTGCCCTGGCCCCATGCTGCTCCAGTACCGTATCTCTGCGGCCCCTGGGGTAGGAGGGAGCAGAGGGCTCCGCGAGCTGCCCTTGCCTGCGGGTACCTCCCCCAAAGATCCCATTGGCCACTGTTCCCCATTCCTGGCCAATGGGAGCTGCAGGGGGTGGTGCCTGCAGGCGATAGCAGCGCACGGAGCCCTCTGCCCCATCTTCCCCAGCGGCCCCCCTTCCGCAGGGGCTGCAGGGATGTAGTGCTGGCCGCTTCCGGGAGTGGCGCAGGTTGGCACTCATGCGTGCCAGATCCAAAGCTCTGATGCACCGGATCTGGCCCTCGGGTCATAGTTTGCCCACTCCTGCACTAGAACCATAATATATATACATATTTATGCGCTGTGGGGCAATGATCAGGACTGGGATCTGTCATGTTAGAGGCTGCACAACACAGGCCCCAAATTCTGCAATTGACAGCATGTGAGCAGACTTCTGCACCAGCACGTAGCCCTATTGAATCGATTCACATGGGTAGAGACTATCCCTGCTATGAGGATCTTAAAATCGGAGATAAGCAAAGTAGGCTGGTAGGAGAGACAATCCATTATATGCAGTTCGTTCTCTCTCTCTCATAATAAAAAATCAGTATTAAAATTCCCCAACTCCCCCTAGCCATTCTGTGCTGGCTGATTTCTTGCAGGCATTTCAGCATAAGGGGGTCTAGAGAAGCAATTTACCTTCATAGTTAGGTCTGTGAATTTTTTAAAATATGACTGAAGTGTAACAAAACCCAGAATCTCAAGGCAAAGCTCAGTTGAATCAAAAGAGTTTCATTTAACACAGGTGTAGAATTTTTTTTTGTCAAGATCCAAATTTCTTGGTCAAGGTATAGTCAAGGTTCAGACTCCAGAGAAAATAATAATAATAATAATAATAAAAACAATAATGACAATAATAAGTAAATAAGAAGATTTTTGGGTCTGTTCAAAAGTGTCTGGAGGTCTTGATTTGGCCTGCAATCCGCCTATTGACTACCCCTGGTTTAACCCTATTTGGGGAGAGCTGAATCAGTCCTGCACTCTGTAACTCTGACCCCCACCCATTGCTGCGGTCCACTGCCCTCTGTATGTTGATTAAGGAGAGCCTGGGGAAAAGGCGGTTGTGTCCCTGATGTACCATATGTTAGGAACCGCAGCTTCCTTAGGCATGCTTTCTGCCAAGTCCACGTCCAACTCCAGGGAACTGGGCCATCTGTAGACAGTGGACTTGCTCTGAACACCTGCCACCTGCTAAGTTGTGACATCTTGAACCTTATCGCCTGACCTGCCCCACAAAGTTCCTGACCTGCCGTGGGGAAGGCAACCCCGCTCCCAATCTGGTGATGAGGGAAACAATATTCCCAGCCCCCTCTCGCCATATGACTAGTGCAGTGCCCATAGCAGACCATAAAACTTGGTCCTACTCTGACCCCAAGTGTGGGAGAGTGGGTGCTGCTGCTCCAAGGTGAAAGGGCACTGTCTGGTGAGAATGGGGTATAAAACTCTCCCTTCCCCAGGTGCGAGTGGCCAACCTGACCCACTTCTGGTCCACACCAGGTCAGGTGATATTTCCCCTACCCCAATGCCCATCCCTCTTAACTGAAAGAAAGAGGGCATATTTAATGACCCCTTTTCTTTCCCCTGGCCAGACAGCCCCCGCACATTCATCCAGTTCCTCCCCCCCACAAGGAACACATTTTGTTGCTATACCTCATTGCAAACTTACGTCTCATTTGCTATTATCACTAGACCTCTCTTCCATTAATGCTTCCTGGGTTTCTCCCTCACACTGAATTGAACATCTGTGTTCCCGATTGTTTTCCCTAATGTATGAGCTTGCATCTTACCAGAGCGGGCTGCTGTTTTCTGCCATAGGTTCACTTATGCGACTTCTGTGTCTGCTCCACTGTTTACAGCTCCTGCTCATCTATTCAGGGGACACCATCATAGGGCCTAATCACACCAGCCACACTATCAGAGGCTCGTTCACCTGCACATCCACCAATGTGATATGTGCCAGCAATGCCCCTCTGCCATGTACATTGGTCAAACTGGACAGTCTCTACGTAAAAGAATAAATGGACACAAATCAGATGTCAAGAATTATAACATTCAAAAACCAGTCGGAGAACACTTCAATCTCTTTGGTCACTCGATTACAGACCTAAAAGTGGCAATTCTTCAACAAAAAAACTTCAAAACCAGACTCCAACAAGAGACTGCTGAATTGGAATTAATTTGCAAACTGGACACCATTAAATTAGGCTTGAATAAAGACTGGGAGTGGATGTGTCATTACACAAAGTAAAACTATTTCCCCATGTTTATTTTTCCCCCCTATTGTTCCTCACATGTTCTTGTCAACTGCTGGAAATGGCCCACCTTGATTATCACTACAAAAGGTTTTTTTTTCTGTCCTGCTGCTAATAGCTCACCTTACCTGATCCCTCTCGTTACAGTGTGTACGGTAACACCCATTGTTTCATGTTCTCTGTGTATATAAATCTCCCCACTGTATTTTCCACTGCATGCATCCGATGAAGGTTGGGTTTAGCTTACGAAAGCTTATGTTCAAATAAATTTGTTAGTCTCTAAGGTGCAACAAGTCCTCCTGTTCTTTTTGCAGATACAGACTAACGCACCTGCTACTCTGAAACCTGCTCATTTAGTGAAATCTGCAAGTTTCATCCATATACTATTTACGCCCCTCTCTAGATCACCGGTGAAATTGTTCACATGTAGCATGTTGTTCTCCCATGTTAAGCATGTCTTTTCTTCCTCAATGGAACTCCATATCCTTACCCTCTGATATTGCTGTCATCTTTATACCCACTCCTTCAAACACAGAGCCCCAGGCCCATCAGCTGGAGAATGACATGACCTATTAAGAGACTGCTTTAGTCTGAGATAAAGGTCAGACTTCCCACATGTGGTTGTTGAGCTTTAATGCTTTTGATTGCCATAGTTTACACACACACACTTTTAGAAAAGGTCACATCAGTATGGTAATGGCTTAAATGAGAATTGCTTTATTATGCATGTGTCTGTAACTGCAGCCAGCTGATTAGCCAGTCAGCTGTGGCCAGATATCTTTTGCAGATCCTGACTGACAAATGCACCTTTAAAAGATTTTTGGATGAACTTTAGCTGTGCTTGTTTATTGGTTCAGTTTGACTTGGATTACTTTTTAATGCACTGATAGGGAGCATTTATCAATAACGCCACTAGAATGAATGTTTGTCATTCAGACCTTATCTGGTTGAGCACCAAATGGAAAGAAACTACCTCCGTGTTTCATTTGTCTGAGTGCCACAGTGTATGGCTGTGGGAAATGCTCAAGAAATGGTGTCTTTTGATAAATTTGTATCTTTCCTTCTGTGCATATGTCAGCAACAAGATCCTACTGTGTATGAGTCGCTCAACCTACTTTGATTCTGCTTTACTTGATTTTTATCAAGTCTATTGTTAATGGATCAAAGTTTGAGCTATAAAGCAGCTTGTTCTGCTACCAAAAAGTGGCATTAGTTTTTTTCAAGTGACCACCATTTTATATAAATTAATACATGTAATAAATAATAATGAATACCACTTTGAGAGACTATTTGATTGGAAAGATGCAGATGGGAGGATTTTTCTGGCAATAGAAGATCCAGTGAGATGACATTTCACTGCAGCATAACTCCCATAAAAAGTTAGTATTTCCTGTTTTGGTTAGTTTCTGTGGAGTCAGCAATGCCTCTGGGATTTTTGTTTGGGTTTTGCAGTTTATAATTTCAAGGAACCCTCCTCCCCCAGCATCCCACCAGTCTGTTAGGATTCCTCAACATTTTGAAAAGGATGCATTTAGAAAAACATAAGCTCCCTCCTGTGAGCTGCTGAGCACCCTTAACTCTCATTGATGAGATGGGAATCCCAGACAGGTCAGCTGAAGTGGACATTATGATGATGATGATGTACTATTTGTAACTGTAGCGCTCAGAAGCCCCAGGCTAGGTACTGTACAAACACACAGGAAGGGACAGTCTCTCCCCCAAATTGCTCACAGTCTAAAAAGGCAACAAACAAACAAAGGGGGTGGAGGGTGGGAAGGATACAGCTTATGACCAAGAGGTCAGGATGAGGAGTGGCAGATATATTGTTCATTCCACGGGACTTTGTGTGTGTGTGTTCGTGGGGGAGGGGGGAACAGGGTAGTTGAAAAGTGGGGTAGAAAGGGGATGAGGTTGATGAGGTACAGTGGGGAGATAGGAGAGTAGGCATTAGGAGGAGGAAGTGGAGGGCTGGGCACAAGGGCCAGGCATGTGGTTGGAACAGAGTTTGTAGCTCACGAAAGCTCATGCTCAAATAAATTGGTTAGTCTCTAAGGTGCTACAAGTACTCCTTTTCTTTTTGCGAATACAGACTAACACGGCTGTTACTCTGAAACCCAGGGTAGATGGTCATTGTGGTGTCAGGAGGCGGCTCCTCCCCTACACCTGGGGCTACTGAAACCTTTCATGTTCTTTGTGTTACAGAACAAAAGCACAATGTGGGGTCAATCCTCAGCTTCACCTGTGCCATGATTAGTAGTGAAAACACCAGCGGCCATGTGCTGCGGCTGGGACACGGCAGCATTGGGCTAAGGTTTCTCGGCCGGGGTGGAGGGGCTAGTGTGCTGCAGCTAGGAAAGAGATTCCAGTGGAGAAGTTGCTGGTGAAACGGAAGCAATGCAAATGTTCCAGCTGGACTGGAAAGTGGAAAGCTGCATTTGTCATCCCTGTCCCCGGTGAACAGGACTTACTCCCTCTGGACCTAATTCTCTAGCCAACTGCACCTCATGCAGGCATTTACACCAGTGCAAAGTGGCTTTGAAATGCCGCCCAATCAGAATGGTGGCACTTGTGCTTATTGTGCATTGGGGTAGGTGAATGCACAAGAGGCAGGGCAATAGAGAACAAAGCCCAGAATAGCCTGCTTCTCTGCACCACTTGTTTCTCTTCCTATGGGGAAACAGCTGCCCTAAGATCCCCAGCAGAAGGGACAGGAATATATTTCAGCTGAGCCACCTAATGATATAATCCAAAATGGGGGAGATCTGAGCACTCTTTCTTTCTTTGGCTAATGCTACATTGTTCAGCATAATTGTCTGTCTCCAGAAACAGCCTGCAATTCAATTAGAGGAAGACTTTTGTTGAAATGCTCTGTACTAAAAAAACTGGGGAAGAAAAAAGACATCAGACAATTTGGTTTTTACCTTTTTTTTATCTAGCTGTACAAAGTGGAGGAAGGTGCCCTTTATTAAAGGCCATTTTAAACAATATTCACTGACATGTGTAATTGCTTTGGATAAATTGTCCTTGGGCTTTGGGGTCATTTATGTTCCTAAATATCTGTAACTGTTTTTGATTTTCAGGTAAATTGGTGGCAATCAGTCAAAGCTTCGGCTAGATCCCTATACACTCAGCACCTTGGCTTGCATTTAATTTATTTTCTATCCTAGAAACAGAACAGCACTGCCGAAGAGTAAGACCACTGGGATATTATAAAGTCATGATTACCTAGTTCAGTTGCATTAATTAAAAAAAAAAAGATTGAACTTAATGGCGGGCTAAGTGCTGCTGAAATCTACTAGCTACATGATCTATTTGCACACACTCCCATGCAGCTACCTTTAACATTCTAGTGCCGGAGTGCCCTTAATTCCCAGTGGAATCACTGGGAATTCAGGACTTTCAACCAGCCCAAGAACAGGCCGCAACATCAGAATAGCTGGACTCTGCAAACCCGTTACCATGTTGTAACAGGTGAGGAAAAAGAAATCTGTGGGTTGTTTTGTTTTTGTTTTATATCTCTGCAGAATCTAAGGCCCTTCCTGAAAGGGATTAATTTGGTCTTTATCAGTGGAATGAACACAACATACAGGTGTCAAGTTATCAGTCCTTTGAATTTAGTAAACAAAACCCGGAATGAAATAAGAAAGGGGAAGCAGCACACAGTAATCCACTCCCATGACTGTAACAGGATTAAAATCTTGCGGTCCCCTGGCACTTGACAACTTGTTTTGGTGATGCTGTGGTGACAGCCTCCCTCTAGAGTACAAGCATGTACCATAGATTGTATTATTATTTGTATTGTGATAGCTCCCAGAATCACCACACAGGACCAGGGCCCCATTGTGCTACGAGTTTGTATCACCAGTCCTCTAAGCCTAGTGTCTGGTAGGAACAGTCCTTGTCCCAAAGGTGAGTCCTAATTGCCCTTTTAACAATGAGCATACAGCAGGATGGTGAAATTTTTAGGGTGGACACTGAGGAAGCAAATCTCCCCCAAGGCTTCCGTCACTGAGTTCCTTCCTTCCTGATTGGTCTGTAGAAAGAGTTGCCTCTCCCATTGCAGAATCCACACAGGACGGCCCCAGGGGTGGTTTCTTTCCCCGGGGATAGGGGTGGGAGGTCCTGGGGTGATTGCAGAGTCCACTCCCTGCACTCACCCCACAGTGGCAGCTCCTGCGACTCCAGTCCCATAGGGGTGTCTGGGCTCAGCTCCCTGCTTTGGGTGTTGTGATCTCCGGGGTCATTGGGTGAATCAGTTAATCGCCCTGTGCCTTCATTTCCCTTATGTAAAATGGAAATAATACTTCCTTTCTGCCATCCTCCGTCTGTCTTGGCTGCTTGGACTGTAAAGTCCTCAGGACAGAGACTGTGTCTTACTATGTGTTTCTATAGTGTCTGGAACCATAGGCTCCAACCTCGGTTAGGGCTTTTAGGTGCTACTGTGCCACACTGAATTAATCTTGTGACTATTATTAATCAATAACATGCTTTTCTGAACGCTGTGGAGAGGGTCTAGCTGAGTAAATGAAAAGGAAGAACTTCAGGTGTCAGAAAGCAAATTAAGTTGTTTGGTACAAATATACACAGTGGATTCTCCTGTCTACAAGGCAGGAACTCAAAAGCTTGCACCTTTAATTTTGCACCATAATTTTTTCTGATTATAATAACTATTTACTTGATCAATAATGACAGTCTAATTGTAAATTCATTTGCAATATACAATGGACTGGAACTTTTCAACCTCCTTGTTGTGTCTGGCAACTACAGGGGATTAATTGCATGTTGTCATAATGGCAGAGCTGTCAAATTCAGCCTGAGTGCTAATAGCAGGATTATTATTTAACGGATCAGTCTCTGTGAGGTCGCGTTTTATTCTGCTTCACTTGGTGGGTTTAAAGTGTTTTTAAGAATTCAACACCTAAAACAAAAGTCATTGTGAGTTCAACACAGAATGCATTAGAGGTGCACTCTTCCACCCTACCCCCGTTTGCAATTTGAAATAATTGTTTCCAAATTAATAGTGGAGGATGCTGAATGCACGAATCATTTTGACAAGTAAACAGCTAATGGATTTATAAACTCTTTGTGGTATCTTGCCTGATGCCAGTCCAAGACTGGTGATCAAAATTGGAACCCACCTAGTATAGCTGATTTGTGACCTGGCTACAGCACTGTTGCACGGTGTGGTGTAGATGGAACCATAACCCGTATTCTGTAACTAGGAAAAAGCGCTGCATAGTCTAGCTCAATTCCTGTCTAGGCTACACACTGGTGGAAGCAAGCTATAAATGGGTCATTGGATGACTATTGTTGAGTCTCCTATGCCAGCAGGGGCTTTACAGTGCTGCAGATTCAAGACAGCACAGACCGTGTCATTGAGCCTCACCATTATGAGTAAATGCCTGGCCCATTTTCCTTTTTTTATTATTTCCCCATCAGGTTCCTTTCTTTGCATTTATGCGACAGTACCTGTCAGAAATATGAAACCGTATCCCACATGTGGCCATGAAGAATTTATGGAAATAATCATGTTTAACATAATGGCTAGACATGAGCCCCAACCAATCCCCCACAGATCAAACACACTCAAGCATTGACCCCAGATCTGAGTCTGGGCTGAAGCAACTGAGCTGGAGGGGAAAACCTATTTAGAAAATGTTGACATTCAGCTCATGGAGGTGGTGCCATATGTTCATCTCAAATGGCATGGGGCATGCAGCCAAGCAGAGAAAGGGACATGGCTTCCAAAACATGCAGATCCGAAGCTTCCAAGGGTAAAGCACATCGTGGGCAATTCCCAAGGATGGCCTCCCCTTCCCACTCCCCACCTCCATGTGCTCCTATTTGAGCCACGTTGTCCCTGGCAACTTCCCCCATGATGACTGAACATTACCCACTCCCCTTCAGAAGAAAATTAATGCTGCTAATTCTGCGACTGACCTACTTTGTGGCCTTGGTAAAAACTAGCCAACGTAACCTCTCCAGGCCAGACTTTCCATCTCACTGCACCAGTTTTAAGCCTACTGGACTTTTCTGAAGTCAGTGGGAGCAGTGGGCCTGATTCTCTGCTGCTTTGCATCTTTTATTGTTGTTTACATCACTCAGAGTTGGTAGGGTTTCATGCCCACTGTGCGCAGATGTAAATGGGCCAAACCCTCTGCTAGCATAAATGGGCACAGACCCATTAACTTCAATAGAGTTTTGCACATTTAAAGCAGCTGAGAATTTGGTCCATAAGGTAGTGGAGAATCGGGCCCAATAATTACATACGTACATGATGGATGTTTTGAAGATACATTATTTATGGAATGGGGCTGATTCCACCACTTATACTCAATGAGCAGTCACTTGAACATGGGTTGCAAGCATGGGCCCTACACACTAACTGTCATAAACATCTACAAAATAAACATCATGACTCCAAACATTACAATAAAAGAGTTTTTATGCACCAGCTCAGAATTTATTATAATACAAACAAGTTTGTCAAACACAATATATTCTCTAGTTATGAAAATATCAATGTTTACAATTCAAATAGATAACAGGTCTCATTATTATAATATTATATACTCAGCATTGTGTTTAAAAATGACTTTGTTCATAGCTGTGATTTTTCAAGGACATATGCCTGCAAGTAATTGTTAGACTCTCTGTTCACAGCTTTTTCCCCCCCCCCTAATTGTAGGTATTTGAAATGTAAGTTAAAACAATAAAACAAGTACAAAATCCCCTCTCTGCAACCAAGATACTTCTGTCTCCAGAATATTTTATTTTCCTAAATAGTGAGACAGAGAGTGCTTGGTTAAGTTTTTACTATAGGAAAATTAGGTGGTACAAAGAATACAGCAAGACATTGGCTAGTTAACAACAGTCATTGCAAGATGCTTCACAAAACTAAAAAAGGCAAGGATCGTCAACAGCAGCTCTCATATAGTGGACTAAAAAGTCAAGGCTTTATTTCCCAAACTGTCCCCTCACAAAAAAGTCTTCAGAATGTTTATTGTTAATAAGTTATGGCCTAATCAAAACCCCATTGAAACCAGTGGGAGGTTTTTTGTTGACTTCAATGAGGCTTTGAATCGAGCCCTTAAAGCCCCAAAATTATTGGAAATGAACTGGTTGATTAAATACCTATGAAAGTAATACCATGGTATTTCAAAGACTGATATGAAAATGGTAGTGAGGTTTTTTTAAAAAAACAAGATTACAATAACCTGGTGGAATATCTTTAGTTCAGAAATCAAATCCTCACACTAAGAGTTTTAAAATTTTAAATATGGCCATTTATTAAAATAAAAAATATAAGTAGGAAACAAAAGAGAGATTACACTGCTAGTTTTCAGGACCAACATCATGGTAAGAAAAGTAATAAATCACACAATGTATATGGCAGATTATTCCATATACTGAACTGAAATATATGCATCTTTTAAAAAAACTTAAACATTCAATTACTTATGTAAGGTTACTAATATATTAAGTAGAATAGTGAAATGTTCATATAAATACATTTTGTTTTCAATATTAGATAACGTTCTCAAAAATGAATAACTTACTCTATATAGGTATATTGCACTTTGACATATTCACATGTAACTCAGACTAGCATTCTTCATAACAAATTTAAAATAAAAAAGAGATCAATACAGTGTCTTCCCCAAAATTAAATAGCTAGTACCTTTTTAAAAAAGGTAAACTTTGGTTAATATCAATTTACACAGAAGGAGAATAAAGAGAGAGCTTGAGGAATGGCGGGGAAAAGGACAAAGACTAATAAATAAATAAGTAAATCAGTAGTAAAGAAGCTAATAATTTTACCCTTATTTAGTTGTCGGTAATGACACATTCAGAGACCTAGCGTTTCCTTATGCTTTATTATTGCAATTACTGTTTTGCATACATCACGTTTTGTCAAGATTAGTGTGAAAAGATCACAGGGTGGGTTTTTGTTTGCTTGTTTTTTTCCTCTCTTCTTATTTCAAAAGATTTAATTCTTGCCATGCTGCTTTGGGGGAAAGGGTCAAATTCTGTTCTCAGGCACATTCCCCCCCATCCCCCACCCCTTTCTGATTGAACTGAAAAATCATTAGACTATATAATTCAGCAGCCTGATAGAGGAGGTGCTTAGCACCTTGCAGGGAAATACTGAGCACCCTAGACTCACACTGAAGTCAGTGGAGCTGAGGATCTGAGCATAATGGACCCAATTTTACAAATCCTTACTGCTTGAGTAGTCTCATTCTTTCCCAAATAAGCCCTACTCTAATGTAGGTAAAGATCTGTCGGACCAGATAAATTGGACTTCATACTTTACTGCTTTCTACTTGTATGCTCGAAAACTTGTCTCGCTCACCAACAGATGTTGATCCAATAAAGTATATCACCTCAATCATCTGATCTTTCCTGTGCCTTGTGTTGTCATTTATGTCTGTGCACGGTGCATTCTTATTTGGTGGCTGTATACATCCACTTTGCACTCACTTTACACAAGAGTAAATGGCTACATGAGGAGCAAGGTAGTGGGGAATCAGGCTGTTGGGACTCGTGGGTACTCAGCATTTCTTAAAACATAGTAAGACTTCAAGGTATGGCAGACTGTTCAATACCTACAGATTTTATTGAGCCTAGTTCTAGGAGGTGCTGAGTGCCCTCTATTCCCCCTCTCGGAGGATCTCAGGATGTCACAGCATTGGGTCTTTTGTGAGCTTCCTGCTCACAATGAGGCACATATACTGACACTTTGCAAACCCTGAGCTTCCCTCTTTTTTGCAGGTATCAGTTGAGAAGCCCCTATGCTCACAGACAAAGCTGTGACTGTGTTTACCAGGCAAGGAAACATAATCTTACACTCTTTGTTAAGGCCTGTGTTAAGTGCTCCACAAGTAATTCACATGTTATGATGCATGCTTTGTGAGACCACATACCAACAACAAAGAGGGATAATAGCAAATGAAATGCCTCTCAGTAGCCTGATGTAGATATCTTCTTCCTGTGTCTTCTACCAGAGTTCCTGAAATGCTTCTTATGAGTGTGGAGGAAGAGAATTTAAATATTTATCCTAATTAAAGTACCTTAAAATTCACTGCCCTGCATTTTTGGTAGTCTTTGTTTTTACTGTTGTGGAGTCTTTAATATGTTGAATCCACACACAGATTTTTGACTATTAAACTAAACAACTAAACGGTAAATCTGTGATAGCATAGCCCAAACAAGTTCTAATATTTAATTTTTGTATGTATAATTTCTAAAGGCCCAGTCAAGGGGGGTGCTGAGTATTTTCACTGGCTCCAATGGGAGTTGTGGTGTCCATATTTCTCATTAAACACATAGCTAGGCTCACCAAGTCTCCTAGCATGTCAGGGAGACTCCTGTTTATAACCAAAAAATGTCCGACTCCTGATTTAATGATGTTATCTCCTGCAGTGTGGGAGCGGGACCTTGAGGCTGGCAATCCAACAGTGCAAGGGCCAGGGAAGGGGAGCAACATCACAAGGGGAGGACCCCATCTCCATGTTGTGGCTAGAGAGCTGGGACTCCAGGAACCAGGTCAGCCCCAAGAGACACTCTGGGGTAACTGCAGAGAGGGCTCACACACCCAGGGGCCTCCCAACCCAAATCTCCCTGAAATTAATTACAAAATGTTGCTCAGTGTACATGCAGCACCTCACAGAATCGGGCCCCATGGGACCGCTGTACCTTGCAGGACTGGGCCCCGAATTTATGGGCTTTTGGAGAGTCTAATTAAAGTCACTGGAGAAATATTCTACTTTTGTTCTTGGCTGAAGAAACCTCCTTCCCCTTCCTTTCAGACTCCTCTCCTCTGGCCGCTATCTTCGATAAAACAACGTAAAGCATATAAATATTGGCAGCTTGCAGGATTGCTTTTCATGCCAAGACTATAACAGGTGAAATATCCGTCCTTGAGCCTTGAGTTCAAGCCTGGAGTTCAAGTGAGCTTGGAAGGGCTTGTCACAGTTCAAATGTCTTCCAGATTGCTCACTGCAGAAAGTCCTCAATAGCAGGGACTGCGTGTAGCGATATTTCATGTTAGAAATGACACATCGTTTTAGGCAAGTGCACGCAGTGCAAATGATACCTTCCACAGTACGTAAAGCATTCACTTTGTCAATAGTGAAGACAACTACATGGTCACAGGAGTTTTTTTATGGTTGCAATTAAACAACTTCGGCGTGGCTTTTCCCCCAACAACTGTACTGCACCAATGCTTGCACATGGACACTTGATAGCAAATTAACATAAAGACTTGTACTCCAAAGCATATTCAAAATGCTATGTAACAGGAAAGAGGCATTTTGCCTTCTCATTCCGACTCCCCAGATGAAGTACTCCCATTCTCTGCCTACAGTCTGATCTGCCTTTAGTCTGTCAGGGAAATGAAATCAACTGACCACTTTCAAAAATAGCCATGTCAGCAGTTTACATCCTGGTGATGTAACGGCTTGAAAAGAAGATGCATCCAGAGACACCAACAATCCTTCTTTTCATGGTGATATTTTTATAGGTTTTCCATTTTTATCATACTGGTAAACAAGCATTTTGATGCAGTGAGAATTGGCAGGGGAAATCCAAGGGCTGCTAGTTATTGAAAAGTTATGGTTTGTATAGAACTGAACTGGTTGTTTCTGACACCTAAAGAAAGCCTTTAGTGTCGCAGCTGCCATTGTGCGAAATCTCTTGCTAATGAAACAGTAGAGGAAGAAATTAATTGCAGTGTTCAACAGTGCTAGCATATTGGCAATATCTGAGACAATATGTACCAACCAAGTGTTGTTTAAAGGTGATACATAGAGGTGATACAGTATCATGATTATTCTTGGTGCCCAAAGTATGGCAAAAATAGAAGTTATAGTAAACAAAATGGCTGTTGTTTTCCCTGTGGAATATCCTCTCAGTCGGAAATTGCATTTTCGTCTGAGCTTGTACACAATGATTGAATTCAGAATGAAGAAAATGGAACACGGTACCAAGTAAACAGTAAAACAGTGGATCCAGATAAGGACATGATGTATAGATGTGCTTATGTAGTCTTCAATCCAAATATTGGGCCACCAGTAGTAGGGAATGCTGGTCAAAAAGCAGGTGATATACACACACACAATGACTTTTCGAGTACGAGCTGGGTAGGAGACAGTGTGATATTTAAGCGGATGACATACTGCTATGTATCTATCAATTGTTAATGGCACGGTAATCCAAATGGACGTATGTATGGAAGAAAATTCCAATACCTCAATTATTTTGTCCAATATCTGAGGCATCTGCTTATTCAAGATGAAGTCCTCCAGCAAAAAGTCAACAAAGACAATGAAAAAAAGTACCAGTATGTCAGCAGCAGCTAGTGCTAAAAGATAGTTGTAGGAGGACTTCTGCCTGCGAACCACCAGCTGCGACAGAATGATGACTGTCAGGATGTTTGCTGTGGAGACAGAAAAGTTCAGTTAGTTTCACGGGAGGTAGAAAGGAAGACTTGGGGCACCTTAGAGACTAACCAATTTATTTGAGCATAAGCTTTCGTGAGCTACAGCTCACTTCATCAAGCTCTAGCTCACGAAAGCTTATGCTCAAATAAATTGGTTAGTCTCTAAGGTGCCACAAGTACTCCTTTTCTTTTTGCAGATACAGACTAACACGGCTGCTACTCTGAAACGGGAGGTAGATTTAGCCTTATTTTAATGTTTGATTGAGCTGTAGCTACATTTCAGGCGTGCTGTAGCAGAACTATCTTCATTAAAGTTCAAGAAACCAAAGAGTGAACTCCTATGTTGTCTGTGCCTAATTCAAAAAAAAACTTGTTTTGGTGTGGAAAATACTCGTTTTTTCAAAAATTTGTTGTGTGTTTTTCTTTTTACTAAAAAACCCTTTTTTGTTTTGGCTTCCAGTTAGTTCCCCTTCCCCCTTTTGTTTTCCTCTTCTTTTCCCCAGCCTTTTCCTCTCCCTTTTCCATGACAGAAAGGGAAAAAAGAAGGTATAAAAGGGACTTTGTTACAGCTCACTTGATTCCCCTGCTCATTCGCATGCATGTGTGTGTGTGTTTGAACCCTATGGCAAAGGATTGGAAATCAAACTGGCCTTGATAGGTCATCTTAACTTGATCATTTTGTGGCCCAATCCTGTGAAGAATTCCTCAATTCTCACTTGAGCAGGGTGAGGCACTCAGAACCATGCCTGAGGCTCTCAGCACTTCACAGGCCTTTTCTATCATGACAGTTTTGCTGGCTCTTCATTCAGGATCCATATCGACCTTATTGCCACCAGATCCATCTACTCCCCAAACAGTTCCTTGCTTAGCCAGAGATACTCCTTAAGGATACATCTCTGACAGTGAGGCCTTGTATCTGTTGCTGCTACTGGAGTATTCCTGAGCCATTAAGGGGAAAAATGCAGTTCAAATTAAACTTTTATACTTGAGTAAAACTCTTTGAATTATGTATGATTTGGCTCAACACCACTGAAGAAATCCCGTACACTGCCTTTTTGGCTCAGACAGGATTTTGCCTGCAGCCCCATGGCCACTGTCCAGTATGCCCATCACCCAACCTATGCCTAAAAGAAGGGTTACATGTTGCTTAAATAGCACAACAATAAGTTGCCAACATATCAAAGGGCTTACATTACATTAGGTCCAATCATGCAGTCTTGTCTTAGGCAAAACTCCTATTGCTACCATTGGCAGTTTCATCAGAGTAAGGTATGGTAGATTAGTCCCATCCAAAGATTGATCGAAGTGGCTAGAGTGGCCACAGTAGTGTTTAAACAAAGATGGAGATTTGGTTTACTGACAGCATGGCTTGCCAAATATTTGTGTTTGACATTTTCATAAGTGCTGTAATTACCTCTCCCTCTTCTACAGATTGCTCTCCCAAGGCAAATCAAGAAAAATTATGAGGACTTCTTGAAATCAGAAAGAGCAGAAATTATGTAAGTAAAAGTAATGATGCCCTAAATGTGTCCTAAAACTGAAATGAGAATGCATATTATTTAACTATCACTTGGCAATTACGACAACTCTTGACTTAGGAAGGCCTCCCGAGCCTGCTTTCTCAAAGCAGGTTTTTAGCTACTGGAGAAAAGGGTCACACAAAATGAATGACAGGAGTAACCACCATCGACATTCCAGTTCTGGGATTAATCAAAATTCAAGAGAATGATTAAAATCACACCCTGAAACAAAGCAAACTCTTGTAGAATAGCTAAGCCAAACAGTACGTGATCAAGGTGTCAGAACCATATATATGAAATGTAAAGTAGAACCTTGCCCAGAATATTATTTTAAGACTTTCTTTCAAATTAGTTTTTCTGGCATTAGGGATTATACCAGGCCTGACCCTCCTTCTCTGTTACACCAATCTTACATCGGTGTAACTCCATTGATTTCAATTTAGAGCAGCATCAGGGGGCTGTGGTAGGCAGAGTGCTCCATTTCCTTGTTTTTCAAGAAAACCTTAATCTCTCAATAGGATCTGCTATCTGGCAATCAGAGATAGAATGAACAATATATAATCACGAAAATCCTGGACTCAGAAAACTTAATGTGACTGAGAAATTACTATAGGATTTGGCCAGCCATGTTTCATGGCCTGGCACCTTGTAACCTGAATATACCCAGTGTATGCATCTCCTTTGAGAATACTGTAAACTTGAGTCACCCATAGACTGCTGCAGTGAGGAAGGCTGTGTCTGTGAGGCAATTTGCCCTTGTCAGAGGTTCTGGTTGGAATTTCAACAATGAAGCTGGATATGCACATCTTCCAGGCACCCTGGCCTTGCTTCCTCCTGCCTGCTTTGTGGGAGGTGTTGATTAGTTCTAGGCCCCCACAGTTGAGTGGATTTATGGGCAGCTTCTGCCTCTGTGCTCCTCCATTACCAAGGCCAGCAGTAACAGTGTATACCAAGATGCCAGCTAGCTTTGCCCTGTGAGCTGGATTAGAAAATTGATCTGCCAAAGTACAGGGAAGCACTATCCAATTTTTCTGCAAGGGCTACAGTATCTTGTATTGGAAAAACTTTCCTTGGAATCACATTAGTGATTTTGCTGGCTGGGTGATATGAAATACAATAATATCATTTACTTAGTGAGAACAGATATAAACGCCATTACTGAGGTTCAGCAGAAAACTGCCAGCATGATAATGCCTCAGCAGAGAGTTCAGGAATAGCCTTCATTGCTCTGTACAGTATGGAGAGAGGTATAGGAGACTTACTCACTTTGTCCATCTCCCTGGCAATGTAGAATTCTTCTCTGTGGTATTCTTGAGCCCTCTCCAGGGCTAGTGCCTGGTGAAACTGGGGAGAATGCTGTTCAGCCAGTGGACCATACCATAATGACAATAATATATTGCCCTCTGCAATTGTCATGGTGATTCCCAGATATCTGCTCTCTTTGCCCTATCCTGACAGGTCACTTTTATGCATTCTAATGGTGGTAAAGATAAAAAATGTCCTCGTCCACCATAGCATATGCAGAGACCCGATTGCTGGGTCTGTTAGGGATGGAGAACACATGGGTGAATTCAGTTTGGCTTGACTTGGACACACTGGTGCATGTTTCTTTCTGGACATTTTCTGGCTACTTCGTGGATAAGATCATTCAGATTTGGAATGGATTGGTCACTGCTGTGGGAGCTGATTAGGGGGTGACAAATATAAGTTTAGGCTGCATTACTCACTGCAGTACAGGACTTTGGCTTTCCTAACATCTATCAGAGAGCCAAGGATGGAGGCTGCAAGAGATGAGACTAGTGGGTTGGGGCAGAGCAACTGTTCAATTTATCCCCTTCAATAGAGGGGATCTATCTGCCTCTTGCCCTAATGATATATTATCTGGGGGTTTCTAGTATCCAGGTAGCAATAGTGTCCAGGAGAGCTTTGTTCCTTCTTGCATGGCTGTTCCTTCCACTGCAGTTATCCAGACTGGAATAATGCAGTGCAGTCAATAGGGAGCTGCACCCAAACATCATTCAGAAACCTCAGCTAGGGCAGCATTTGGCTGCCTGCTTACTCAGCCAAGCTGTATGCAAGGAGAGAATTTCATCTGTCCTCCAAAGTCTGCTTGACTTTGTGTGTTTCAATGCGCAATTCAGATCATTGGCATTGGCCTGTACAGCCCTATGTCTTTGGGGTTCTAGGCATCTAAGAGAGATCATCTGTCAGGGAAAAGCCTGAAGTGAGAGATGGTCCTCGGTTGCCTTTACTTCTGATGTTGAATCCCATGTGGACTTTACAGCAAAGGATTGTCTACATGAACACTTAGTTTGCTGCAAACAGGGTGTAAATCTACCCCACACTAGCCTGCTGATCACTAAATATCTGTGAGGACCCTGCTGCTGCACACTAACAGGTCCCTGATGCACTTTGATCTACTCCCGTTCCACACCCCACCTTGCTGTCAACTTAATATTAGTGTAAACAAGTTCCAAGTAGAAACTCCTCCAAGGTCTGCTTACCGTGTCAGAGGTGATCCTTTCTTACAGTGTTTCCTATAAAGCCAGAGCATCACAGGTTTAGGAGAGAATTTCAGCAACAAACGTGTTCAGCCCCTGTGGGGGTACAAAAGGGGGCAGGGTCTGGGCGCAAGGAGTTCAGGGCACAAGGATTGTGCAATGCAAAGCTAGCACCACTGGGACCTTGACAGGTGTGGAGAGAGTAAAGGGGTGCACATCTGGTCAGGGGCAGAAGCAGTTAGATTCTGTACTCTTGGAGAAGACTGTGCAGTGCTCATCATCTCTCCCACTCCCCCAGGGTTCTGGCCTCCTGGAGCGCTTTCTGTACCTTCCCCAAGTGTTGTCTGTGCCTGAAAGGCACAATATATCCTTTAGTTTCCTTGCTTTTATGGATTATAGTCATACCTCAAATATTATCTGTTTTATGGGGGAATTATAGAAATACTTCAACTGCCTATTATCACAGCTTGTGAGCTTAAAGAATAGCAGTTGAGTGTTTCTAAGCAGGAAACAGAAACACTTGTTACTTTTGAGGAATATATTCTGTGCGTAACAAACAGACTCTGCATGCAGTGAAATCTCCTTTATAAGTTAAGTGGATAGCAGGGTTATGCCACTGTGTGGTTTGGTAGTTCAGTATCATAAACTAGCTAAATAAAGGTTTCAGAGTAGCAGCTATGTTAGTCTGTATTCGCAAAAAGAAAAGGAGGACTTGTGGCACCTTAGAGACTAACAAATCTATTTGAGCATAAGCTTTCGTGAGCTACAGCTCACTTCCATGTTTATTCCCCCCTGCACCCTCCACTGTTCCTCAGACGTTCTTGTCAACTGCTGGAAATGGCCCACCTTGATTATCACTACAAAAGGTCCCCCACCCCGTCCCCTGCTCTCCTGCTGGTAATAGCTCACCTTAAGTGATCACTCTCCTTACAGTGTGTATACTAACACCCCTTGTTTCATGTCCTCTATGTATATAAATCTTCCCACTGTATTTTTCACTGAATGCATCCGATGAAGTGAGCTATAGCTCACGAAAGCTTATGCTCAAATAAATTTGTTAGTCTCTAAGGTAGCTAAATAAAGTTACTATGGCTGTTGCTTACTGGGTGACAAACAATCCATAAGGTCATATAAGGGTAGGGTTGCCAGGTGTCCGGTTTTTGACTGGAACACCCGGCCAAAAAGGGACCCTGGTGGCTCCAGTCAGCACTGCTGACTGGGCCGTTAAAAGTCCGGTCAGCAACATAGCAGGGGTAAGGCAGGCTTCCTGCCTGCCGTGGCTCCGTGCGGCTCCCAGAAGCAGTGGCATGTCCCCTCTCCGGCTCCTAGGTGTAGGGGCACCCAGGGGGCTCTACATGTTGCCCCAGCCCCAAGCGCTGGCTCTACAGCTCCCATTGGCCAGGAAGCACAGCCAGCGGGAGCTGCGGGGGCGGCACCTGTGGAAGGGGCAGCGCACAGAGCCGCCTGGTCACACCTCCACGTATGAGCCGGAGGGGGGACATGCTGCTGCTTCTGGGAACTGCTTGAGGTAAGCACTGTCCAGACCCGTGACCCCTCCCGTGCTCCAACCCCTTGGTCCCAGCCCAGAGCACCTTCCTACACCTCAACCCCCTCATCCCCAGCCCCATTCCAGAGTCTGCATCCAGCCGGAGCCGTCGCACCCCAACCCCTTGCCTCAGCTCACAGACCACCCCCGCACTCCGAACCCCTCATTTCTGGCCCCACCCCGGAATCCACACCCCCAGCCCAGAGCCCTCACCCCTCTCGCATCCCAACCCACTGCTTCAGCCCAGAGCCTCCTCCCAAACCCTGAACTCCTCATTTCTGGCCTCACCCCAGAGCCTGCATCCGCAGCTGGAGCCCTCACCCCCTCCCTTACCAACCCCAACCCCCTGAGCCAACCTGGTGAAAATGAGCGAGTGAGTGAGGGTGGGGAGAGTGAGCGACAAAGGGAGGGGGGATGGAGTGAGCAGGGGGCGGGGTCTTGGAGAAGGGGTGGGACAAGGGTGTTCAGTATTGTGCAAGTAGAAAGTTGGCAACCCTATATAAGGGACGCCTTTTACTGAATAAGATTGTCGCTAAAGAGAGAGAGTGTGTGTAAAATTATTCTTTAGGTCAAATATTACAACTTCCTGCATTTCACATAAAGATATTGTTATGCAATTTTAAATGTAATCTCATTTTTTTAACTTTTCAAATAATGATTTCCTTTCACTATATTGACAGGCCCTTTATATATGAAAAAAAATCCTGAAAATTTAAATTCAAAATACTAGAAAATATACAATGAGGAACAAAGATGCTTGATAGGACTAGATGATGTATTATAAAACAGTAGACAACATTAAAAACTAGACATTTACTATTCTCAGTAGTTAATGTTAGTGTGATTGCCAGTACAGAATCAAATGGCAACATTTACCACATTTGAGATTACCATGGCTTTTATCTTCTACTTTGTAAGGACTGGTTTCAGAGTAGCAGCCGTGTTAGTCTGTATTTACAAAAAGAAAAGGAGTACTTGTGGCACCTTAGAGACTAACAAATTTATTTGAGCATAAGCTTTCGTGAATGCATCCAATGAAGTGAGCTGTAGCTCACGAAAGCTTATGCTCAAATAAATTTGTTAGTCTCTAAGGTGCCACAAGTACTCCTTTTCTTTTTGTAAGGGTGTGGTTTTCAACCTGTGGTCTGCAGACCCCCTGGGGGTCTACAAACTATGTCTAAGAATTCCAAAGGGATCTGCACTAAATCCTTTGAAGTCTGCAAATGAAAAAATGTTGAAAACCACTGGTATGGAGATCTCGGTGGTGACTGTATCATAACTATTGCCAGCGGGTGACTTTTGCTACTCAACATTCATTTATTAATAGTGCCTGCTGTAGCAGGCTAGAATTTTTGTTTAATTTTCATGTCCAAGAATAACTTAGATCGAATTTATCAGAGAAAAAGATAAGGTGACCCCAATATTTTCTATAAATTCAGTGCTACAGTGTAAATGATGATCTGTCCTAAAGCACTATGGGCCAAATTCAAACCAAATATAAGTGGGGGCAACTTCAGTGAACTTATGCCTGCTTAGGGGAGCAAACTTTGCCCTTGTCTCTCAATATGGTGGCTTGTGGTCAAGAGCTTTGTTAAACAGTGCAGGGCTTGCCAGGTGACCCACTCATGTGATACTTTAAGGCTGCAACTGATACAGCACATCTTCCTTCCTTTTCCTCAGAGGATACCTGTGAGAAGTGATTTAAAAGGCTGATTATTTATTGTCATATTGTTTGGGAACCAAAGAATGGGACGCACTCATACACGCACTCCCGCAGGGAAAGACGAGTCAAGTGAAACCATTTCTCTGTGTCTCTCATCTCTCACCAGGCACAATGGCAAAGAGTGTCATTCTGCAGTGCAAGCAGCAGTGGAAAATGGCAAAGTCCAGAGCAGAACTGCAGGGAGGGTGTGAAGAGGGTCCATGCTGAAGGAGAAGCAGGGCAGCACAAAGGCTATGGTATAATTGTATGTGGTAGGGCTCCTCAAGAAAAAGCTCTAATGTGACTCATCCTTAGAAATCCTGGGTTCGTTGACTGACCATCCCCTCAGATTGGAAGGTGAAAATGAAACTGGAAATAGAAAAGACTTACTAGGCTGCCTGGGAAAAATACTACCCTATTATTCAGCTGGTCAGGTCACTCAAAACTCCACTCTATGAAGGTGAAACTGAATTAGTGACTGCCTGCCATGAACTACTTTGCAGACATTCACTTAAAAATCCTGGGTGTGCTGATTGATCAATGCCTCAGACTTGAATCTGACAATGAAAACTGGCCTTCCACCTCCTTTTCCTTGCACATGGTACTGATTAGCCATTGCACCTTACTCTGGTGAAGAGCACTATGTATTCTGTACCCTTCCCAAAGTGTTGTACTGGTTGTACCCAGGAGGCTGGTCAGAGCCAGAGAGAGATTTTAACAAAATAGAAGATTTTGTGAGCAAATGATCCATTTCTTCAGCTCTTCAAGGGCATTTACAAGGTAACTGTGTTGAGGGCCACTGGCCAATATTCATTTTCAGCCTAGTCAGTCAGTCAGCGCACCCAGGGTTTTTAAGTGCAGTAACTTGTCTGGCAGACAGTGAGTAATGCATTTCACTTGCACAGCATGGGCCTCTGGATTTTCCTAGGCTGCTGGACTAGGATTTTGGTAGCCTGCCTGATGGAGCAGACCTAGTGGTACAACTCTAGGACTAATGCACTATACTGAAGGAAGCTGTGTTTGATATAATACAGGCCTCATTTTCCTCGCACTTACCACATCCTAATTCTCACAGTGTAAGGCATTTTAGGCCCCTGTGTTAACACACCTGATCTGTTGTGGGCTAGATTGGGGCTTTTTATGCCATGACCTAAGTAGAGGGGCCCAGTGGGGAGCAGCACCGTAAGCCTGTATTCTGGCACGCACAATCTCTCCAAGGCTGCTCTTTGTGCATGCAGGGTGAACGTTCTGCTCCATCCTTGCCTCCTCCCTGTCCATGGAATCCACAGAGCACAGGAACTACAAGGAATGCACAGGAGCCCCTCAGAATCTAGGCCCGTGTGTGTACATCCGTACAGCTATAGATGTGTACATATATACAGTGTGAGTGCATCTTTTTATATGTATGTTATAATAGACAGCATGGGCAACAGATATAATAGGCAAGGGGAAGCGTTGCCTTCCCTAGCACAGCTGTCCCTGCCACCTGCCACCTGGACCATGGTGCTCCCCCCCCACTCCCGCCTCTTCCCCTTCCTGCTCTGACCTGACCCAAGGCTCCCACAGCTTGCTGCTGCTGCTGCCTGGGGTGAATCTTCCTCCTCTCTTCTCCTCCACCCCATTCACTGGCCCCCTTGGAGGTCCCCGCAGCTGCCGGCCACATCTCTCCTCACCCCCCACGGGGGGTGCGCGTGTGAGAATGCGAGCGGGGAGTCAGTGGCAGACGTGAGGAGGCAAGCGGAGGGGATCCATGAGTAAGGGCAGGTCTACACTCCAGCCGGGATCACCGCTCTGGGACCGATCCACCGGTGGTTGATTTAGCGGGTTTAGTGAAGACCCGCCAAATTGACTGCAGATCGACAAGAAGAGTAAGGTAAGTCGACGGGAGAGTTTCTGCCGTCGACCCCCTGCGGTAACTCGACCTAAGGTACCTCGACTCCAGCTACGTTATTCATGTAGTGTAGACACAGCCTAATTTTACACAGTGAAAAAGCCTTCCAGAGACCTAGTAGCAGAGATCACTGAAACTGTTAAAGAGCCATTGAAGTGGTAATGAAGCCATTTAACAGGCATTCACCAACACCCAGGAAGCCTTTGGCCACATTCAGCTGACTTTTATATTGTAGGAAAATGTGTTATTGGGGTTAAAAACAGTTTCCAAATGACGATCCTTCCGTTATTCTCTGTATGCAGAAGTAACTGCTCACCTGGCTCAAGGAGGAGCTGATGTAGCCAGTGAGTTTATTTCTTGATATAGACGTTATATTCAAACCCAGTTTAAGTAAACAAGTCTGGCAGGGAATTCTGTGTAAGAAAGGTGATTAAACTATTGCCTGAATGCAGTCTGTCACAGACAAGCACTTTTTCAAAAGGAGAGATTAGGCTTCAGGTTGGCACAGGTAGCCTTGGTTTTCGTCTCTCTCTATACTGCATACACCGAACTCCCTTCCAAGCAGAGGAGAATCTATCTGGCAATTGAGCCAGTTCAGTTCCCTTGGGGAATATTATCAGTGCTTTAAGGTGAAAAGGGGAGAGGGTGTCACGGGGCGGGGGCAGCAGCAGGGTGAGGAGGCGAGCCAGCTGCACAGTAGGTGGTGGTGGGGTTCGTGTGGCAGGAGGGGAAAGGGTCTTGCGGGGGGACCAGGAGGGGATGAGGAGGCAAGCAGCAGGTGGGTGAGGGAGGAGGTGAGTGGAGGGAGGATCTCGGGGTGTGTGTGTGTGTGAAGAGGTGAGTGGCGAGTCAGCGGTGGGTGGGGGCAGGGCCTGGGGCAGAGCAGGGGTGGAGTGTGGGTGGGGCTGTGGGCGGAAGAGGCAGGACAAGAAGCTTGCCTCCCCCATAGGAAGTTTCACCCACTGCCCATGAAAGACAGGGAAATAAAACACTATACTTAAGTCTCCCTCTCCTTCCCCCACCTACTGGCAGTATTGTGAAGAAGGCTGCACTGTAACAACACAGGTGCTGGTCCTACAAGATCCTATGTGCCCTCTGCTCCCACTGAAGCCACTGGAGCCTGATTCGCTTCTTACTTACATCAGTTTTATGCTACTGCAGCTTCATCGACTTCAACAGAGTTACTCCTGATTTACACTGGAGTAAGTGACAGGAGAATCAGGCCCAATGACTTCAGTAGCAATTGAGGGCACATTAATACTCAGGGAGGCGCTCAGCACCTCAGAGGATCAGGCCCATTATTACAGTTGACCACACTGAAAAAGCTCAAAGCAGGTTTCAGAAACAGTCTTGGGTATTGGAGGAGGGCAGAGGTTAAGAATATTTATTTTTAAACCTGTAACAATAAGCACCTTCCTCGTTATGCACCTCAATACTCTACAAATTATATCTGTGTCCATTATTTTAATGAGCTGGGTTTTAATGTATCTTAAAAGCAAGCACACAAAAGTGGAAGGAAATTAGCCTCATAGGTGTACTGTCCTCAAGCATTTTTATGGTCTCCTGATCAAAACTGAAATAGAATGGATGGTGATACTCCACTTCTTCAATTATAACTGCAATGCAGAAGTGCTTTGGGGAAGAATGGCAGGGAGTGCTTTAAGGCATGTAAACCAGTGTGGAGGGGATAAAAAATTCCAAAACTCATCTTCTCAAGATCTGGACTGCTGTCTTCCTATCAGAGTGTCATGGTTCCCTAATGGAAACCTGTATTAAATGAAGACACAGAATGCTTAACAAAATAGTGCCAAGAATATGCAAGGGTTTTAGTTTTTGGTTAAAAATATTTGGACAAGTCACTTTGGGCAAAGGCAGACCTAAATTTTCAAAAGTGATTCTAGATGCCTCAAATTTTGGCTTCCCAATTTGAGGTGACTTAAAGGGGCCTGGTTTCAAAGGTGGGTTCTCAGTGTTACTCTGAATATCAAGCTGCCCTTAAGGTGTCTCAAGCTAACCAGTCAAAACTGAGACAAAATCATTAGTCTCTTTTGAAAAATTGGGCCACAATATTTATACAAGTATGAACAGTACAAGATGGAAATTAAAGGTGGAGATGGTGCAGAATTTAATTGTGGGCCATATCCTGAAGTCCTTACTAAGTAATAACAGAGAGGATTTAGCTCTGTATTAACTTAAGTCCTTTTCCTGTACAGAGATCCACAACTACAGGCCTTTAGGGCTTCCTGACTTGTCACCCAATTCAGTGGGAGTCCACGCTTTCAGATCTCATGGCCCGTTTTGCTCACACTATAATGGGACTTCTGCCTGAAGGAGTGAGTTAAAAGCTTGTCTACTTGGTGGGGGGGAATGCGCTGTATGGGAGTATCATTTCTACAGTGCACTAACCTATTGGACATTAATAGTTCTCTAGTGCATTTTAATGTAGCATTGTGTTAAAGTAAACTAGGGAACCTTTAGTGTCCACACGTACCAATTATTGCACACCACAATAGTGCACTTCAGAAATCACACCCCCATGGAGTGCATTACCCCACAATGTAGACAAGCCCTTAGTAAGGCCCTCAGAATTTGGCCGTGTTTTAGCAACGGAGGGTATATCAACACTAGAGATTTCTGGCTTGCGATCGCTAACACATTTGGATGTGCTAGTCTGGATACTTCACAATCATTTGTACCAAAACAAACGTTTGTGGAGTCTCACCACTTGCAAGTACAAACATGTTAGCTCACTCAAATTAATTGTAATCAATTAATTAATTTGAGTGGAACTCAAGTTTTTTAAAAAATCCCCACCCATTTAAAGGAAACACACCCTTAGTAACTAGACTGAGTTGTCTTTTACCAAGGAGGGAGAAGAAGTTAAACAGGTGTTATCCGAGGGGCTCATGTGGTAGGAGGGTCCCATGCAGTGCTGAACAATTCTGGTGAAGCAAACTGTAAATAACACTTTATTTTAGAGGCCCCTGCTTGATGCTCACATAGATGTGTGACTCCTTTGGGTCTCCCTAAATATTCCTAGTCCCAGGCTTGCAGCATGGCTTCTGCTTTGTTCTCTACTGTCTCCTCTGAACAGTCCCACCTGCCCTATAAGCAGAGTAGAACGTAGCCAGATGGGATTAATGAAAATGATATGGTGTTGTCCTAAGGATGCTCTATCTACAGTCCCCTCCATCCAGGTCACCGTTAGAGAGGCAGATGCAGCACGTTCTGAATTTGGACATTTGACTGTTTTATTCATGTACTGATTCAGGGGAAGAAGACTGTGGTAGAGTGCAGGGGCACTGCAGGGTCCCCAGTAGACAAGGGGTTAACTCCAGCTTCACTTTCCCCTTCTCTTGTAGGGGCAGTCAGGGGCAGAGCTCTAGGAAAGGCAGTGGGGGAGATGGGTGAAAATGACTGTGTGTAGGGAGGGGCTTTGTACCAGGTGCTGAATGCAGGATGAACTCCAGGTTGGGGAATCTTCCTGTTCTGTTTCTTTTGCATAGGGTAAGTTGTTTTGATTTATGTTGTGAAGGACATGCTCCTGCTGACTTAGTTCTGCTGAGTCATGCCCCCTATTCTGAGGCGAGCAGAAAAAAAAAGAGGAGAGGGAGCATTAAAAAGCTGAGCGGTAGATGGGTGGGGGAAGGAGGAGAGGATAGCAGGACTGCGTGATAAGGATACCTAATGTTTTTCAAAGATCCTACGCTCCTAGAACAGCTCCTGGGGGCTCTGCAAATATTTGCCGGCTCAACATGAAAATTGACTCTGCTCTATATTTTGTACCACTGTCATTTCCAGGAAAAACCTCTGCTCGAGTGTTTCTTCCCAGATAAACGAATTTTAGTAATTTTCCCTCCACATATCTTTGTATTTTGCAGCCTGCTAAGCTTTCCATGTATTGCACATTGTCTCAGCATGAACACCATTGCTTCCCACTCAGTCCTTGACCTGGCAAAACAACACACAATACCCCTTCCTTTTCATCTGTCCAGAAATTTGCAGTTGTGTTCTGTACTGTAGTACTGTACTACATCTGATGCACAACGATGTCCCCTTCTGAAATTATATGGATGCTGCCTTTCATTCCAGTGACCTTGTATTCCAACTGGGGACAGTTTAGCAGACACTTCCCCAGACATACTGACCAGACTAAAGGTCTCTAATACACACTCCTTCCTGTCACCCTTTTTTGTGCAGCATGATTGCTATGGATCTGTTTTTTTCTCAGCATCCATCATTCTTTAAAAACAGACAATCATTTTGCCATTTAAAGGAACTCATTTCAAGCGCTTATGCAGCAGTTCTGTCCATCTCTATGCCCTAGCCCAACCTAATGTAGTATAACATCTCTCAGCATCTCTTTGTTAGCTAAGCTACTGGATCAGTCACTTATTCTTACTGTCTTAGTCTCATACCAGTCACAAGTGCTGCCAAATCAGCTCCCTGCTCCTGCTCAAACAGGGTACCATCCACACACTTTGGGTCTCATCCACTGCTCATTGAAGTCAATGGAAAGATTCCCCTTGACTAAAATTGGTGCTGGAGAGTTTAGTGCCCATTTATTATGTGAACTCCATTTAATGAACAATGGTTGAACTGAGTTCTTTCTTCTAGTTTGGAACACAGCATATATCCATTTTCCCATTTGCAAATCCTCCTGTAATATTTCTGTCTTGCAGTTATGTTGATATGATTTTTGTCTTGCCCACATACAGAGGGTCTAACTGATCGCCATATTTGGGATTGGGAAGGTATTTTCCACAGGGTCAGATTGGCAGAGACCCTGGGTTTTTTTTGCCTTCCTCTGCAGCATGGGGCATGGGTCACTTGCAGATTTAAACTAGTGTAAATGGTGAATTCTCTGTAACTTGCAATCTTTAAACCAGGATTTGAGGACTTCAGTAACTCAGCCAGAGGTTAGGGGCCTATTTCAGGGGTACATTGTAAAAACACTGCTGAGGTTCTTTGGCTTGCAATGTGCAGGAGTTCAGACTAGATCAGCGGTTCTCAAACTGTGGGTCATGACCCCGTTTTAATGGAGCCACCAGGGCTGGCGTTAGACTGGCTTGAGGTCAGGGCTAAAGCTGAAGCCCGAGCCTCGCTGCCCAGGCCAAAAGCTTGAGCCACACCACCTGGGGCTGGGGCTCAGGCTTCGACTTCAGCCCCGGGCATCAGGGCTCAGGTTATAGCTCCCTGCCCGGGGATGAAGCCCTTGGGCTTTGGCCCCCCTGCTTGGGGTGGTGGGGCTCAGACTTTGGCTTTGCCTCCCCACCCCCAGAGTGGCAGCAGGTCTTGGGTGGGCTCAGGCTTTGGTCCCCTCTCCCAGGGTCGTGTAGTAATTTTTGTTGTCAGAAGGGGGTTGCGGTGCAATGAAGTTTGAGAACCCCTAAAATAGATGATCACAATGATCCTTTCTCGCCTTAAAGTCTATGAGTCTATAAGATACAAAAGGATCCAATGCACTTTACTCAGGTGCTTGGAAACAGGAATACTATGTGGTGATTGCTGAATAACATGCAATGGAGTTTGCATGTCCCTCATACAGTAACTCCTCACTTAAAGTCGTCCCGGTTAACATTGTTTTGTTGTTACGCTGCTGATCAATTAGAGAACGATGCTCGTTTATAAAGTTATAAATGCTCCCTTATAAAGTTTTTTGGCAGCCGCCTGCTTTGACCAGTGCTTACAGAAAAAGCAGCCCGTTGGAGCTAGCTGGTGGGGGCTTGGAACCAGGGTGGACCGGCAACCCCCTATCAGCTCCCTGCTCCCCTAAGTTCCCTGTGCAGCAGACACCCAGCAGGCTATCAGTTGCTGGTGGTTCAGCTGTCCCTCCCCCCACTGCCATGTGCTGCTCCTGCCCTCTGCCTTGGAGCTGCTCCTGGAAGCCTCCTGCTTGCTGTGCGGGCTGGGGGGATGAGGGGGACTAATGTCAGGGTGTCCCCCTCTCCCCTGCTCCTGTTCCCCCGCTTACCCCTTCTCCATAGAGCAGGGGCGGACACGACAGGGCTCAGGACGGAGGGAGCTTGCTGGTAGCAGCTGCTGTCTCAACTTCCTGATCTACTTAAAAAGGCAACTTCACTTAGAGTGCGGTCAGCATACTTAAAGGGGCAATGTGCGTCTCTCTCTCTCTCTCCCACACGCAGGGTATGTGTCTCTGTCTGCCATGCTGTCACCCCTCCCTCCATTTGTGCTGCATTGTAGAGTGTGAGGCTACATTAACAACAATGTGTTAACCCTTGAGGGCTCAGCCGAGTGCTAGTTCATCATTCAGCACTAAGGCATTCCCCAGGAAATATCCCACCCTCTGACTCCACCACCTCAACCAAGCTTCACAATCATCATTGCTGTGTACAGTATTAAATTGTTTAAAACTTATACTATACACACACACACATTTTATATATATATATGTAATATAGTCTTTTGTCTGGTGAAAAAAATTTCCCTGGAACCTAACCCCCCCCCCATTTACATTAATTCTTATGGGGAAATTGGATTCGCTTAACATTGTTTTGCTTAAAGTCGCATTTTTTCAGGAACATAACTACAACGTTAAGCGAGGAGTTACTGTACCTACATTTCCAGCAGCCTTTGTGCACTCTGCTCCTGCCAGACACACATTTTCTTGCTTTCTGCATTGAGAGGCTGGATTCTGCAGATCAAGGGCCTGCTTCTGTAAGCCTTGCTCCTGTTACTGGGCCTAATTACTCATGTGATAAGATGTTACCTAGTGAGAATGAGGGTCTGTAGCATCTATCCCCAAGTTAGAATAGCCTGCAAAAGTATATTGCAGGAAGCATAACTTAACCTTCGGCCATCCATGTTTAACCAGGTTTCCTCTTCCCTCAGGGCTCATCTGTGCCTCTAAGGAACAAATCTGCATTTGGGTGGTGTGCAGCCACCCTGCGTTGGGGTACCTCCAGGAGGGATGGCTCTCTGGCATACAGGAGCAGCACATCTGGTGCCATATCTCTTTATGGGGGTGCAGCATAGCTCATTCCTCCTAGTGTGCCAGTTACTCTCCACAGGCCAATCGGGGGGAGGGGCAGTATGATGAGGTCATGTCCCTGTTCTCCCTCCCTCTTCGGCACTCTCCGAACCCCTAGGAGGATAGGGAGGAAGCAATCCCTGAGCTGTCCTGAAAGCAGGGGCAGCAATTATGCCTGGGCCATACAAGTGAGGGGATATAGCTTCTTTTACTCCCTCTGCATGCTGTGTGCATCCATGTTGTACAATGCAGTCTCCATGCAAAGCTGTTGAGCTGAAGACATTTCCTTTTTACAGTAGGACAAAAAATCCAAACAATAATAAAATGATTTTATCACACCTTTAAAAATAGTGGCAAACAGTTAACCTTTTGCATTTCAACAAGGTATTGCACAGACACTATATCTGTGTGTGAGGCCAGAACCTAGATCCTCCTCTCTTTCAAGTTCTCAGAATTACAAAAAACTAGCTCAATCCAGGGAACCTCGGGGTCTTTATCATTTAGGCAAGGAGACTCAGATACCCCTAGAGTATTTTTTAAAAGCACCAGTGTAATACCAGAATGAACTCCATGAATTTCTTATGCACTCAGCATGCCATATATGTACAGTTCTCTTGGATGTTAATGTCAGTGTTATCCTCAGATAACATATACTGAATAAGGTAAGACAAATGTATCCATGATACAACTCCTCTGAACTCACTGGAGTTACATCAGGCATCATTTTGGCTTGTAGTATCAAGTTTCTAGGTATCAGTATCAAGAGGTCACCTAGGTCTCAAGTTGCAGTGGGGGAGGTTTAGGTTGGATATTAGGAAAAACTTTTTCACTAGGAGGGTGGTGAAACACTGGAATGCGTTACCTAGGGAGGTGGTGGAATCCCCTTCCTCAGAAGTTTTTAAGGTCAGGCTTGACAAAGCCCTGGCTGGGATGATTTAGTTGGGATTGGTCCTGCTCTGGGCAGGGGGTTGGACTAGATGGCCTCCAGAGGTCCCTTCCAACTCTGTTATTCTATGATTCTAAGTTGTTCTGTTGTTTTTTTTTTATTTTGTTTTGTTTTACTATTGTCAGTGCCATTTTTCCTAATCAAATGGATGTATGTTCCAGGAAAAATTCACATCACCCTTGCCCATCACCCTTGCACTAACTCTAACCGTACATTCCCGGGTGGATCACAGTAGGTTCGTAATTAGAATGTATTCTACATCTGCAGTTGTGTAAGTATAGGCAGAACATTCATTAACTGATTTCCTAGTGTCTGCATGAAGGATCTTCCCAATTTTAGGTAGATGTAGCACCTCATTGCTTCCTAATAACCTCCTACTCGTATATTCTTAAGGTGGTATAGGTCACTTCCTATTGGACCAATCAGTATCCTATCAGTATCAGAGTCCACAATGGCATCATTGTTGACTGCCATGGCACAGAGGCCAAGGAATGAATGAGCATGGAAACGGTACCTTTTCTCCCTGGCTGGTGGGGTCCCTTTAAGTCAGGGCTGAGGCACAGCGTGGCTACAGAGTGGAGAGGCTTGCCTGTGCTTTACATGCTTTGTGGCTAAATACAGGACTTAACTGTGCAGTTCTCTTAATGATTTGCCATGCACCAGAATTTACTTATAGAGAAGAAAAAAAGGCACAGTGAATTAAATTCATGTGCTGGGTACCAACTGTATATGTATTGTAGCCACTGTTCAGACACAGGGCTCTCACTGTTTGATTCGAACATTTTTATGAACTAATGGCTTGAAGAATATAATTTTCTAAACAAGAGCAGCTAAGGTGAAAAAAAGCATTTAGAAATCTGTTAAGATCTTATCAGTGCTGCTTGCCATTTACAAGATGTTTTAAATGCACCTTTGTATGTATATAACTATATATTGCATTATCAAAAATATTGATTCATCTTGACAAATAAAAATGTTCTAACATTTCCCTCTATTCTTGCTTGTCAAGAGGAATCCTTACTAAAGATATTTTTAAATAGTAGTTTTTAAACCATGGGTTTTCTCTGCATGTAGTGCTGGGAGTCTTGGATACCGAAGCCCTTTGTTTAGCCATAGAACTGGTATAGCACAGACTGTCTTCCCTACCAAAATGTCTGAGTGATGACCTGACGTGACCACTTCTAGGAGTGAGAAAGTGCAGTCTCCACAGCTTACTCAGTGCTTGCCCTGTGCTGGGACAAACATACCAATCCGAATCAGTTGTGGCAGTGGTGGGTTTTGCGCTGTCTAATGGCAGTGCAGGCTCCAGGTATACTGATATTCTAGAGGCAGACTGGTTAACCTTTCCTGGTTAAACAAGGAGCCCCTCCTCTCTTTCCCGTCTCCTGGTGTCACTTGTCTCATCTTTTCCCCTTCTCTGCGGGAGAACTTGTTTTCTGGCTAGCTGGCCTCTGGTCTGTATTCTTGGGATGAGCTTTTGATGCTCACACCTGCACTCATAGGAAATGAGTGGAGTACTGCCATTGACTTCAGTGAGTGAGGGATCAGACCCCTGGACCAGTGGGTCATGTGGGCCTGACTAGACTCTTTAACTTGCTGCCCAGGCTATAGGGATGGGCTCCTGGAGCATGCTGGTTTTCTAGCTGACCAGCTACTTTCTTCAGTGGAATCCTGTGGAGTCACAGTTCCTTGCTCATGTGTGGAATCTGAGATACCTTGTTCCTAAAGCTACCCTTGTCCACTGGGAGCTGGTCTGAGATGAGCCAGCAGCAATCTGACAGTAACAATTTTTGATTACTCCTCACATGGGCAGGCAGCGTACAGGTACATGACTTCATGTCCCAATGCCAATCCCCTGAACCCTCCAGTCCTCAATACCATTCTACTTGAAATGGCCAAATTAATTATTTTGGAAACTTGATTAAGAACTGAGACGATGTATGTCTGGTTCTGAACCAGAGAGCACTTGTACAGGTGCATTATAAGCAGTGGAACTGTTTGCTAATCCCTCTCCCCCCTCATTAAAGAGAAGAAGACAGACCTCTCATTAAAGAGCAGAGAAAAAACATTACCTAGAAGTATACATGTAAAATACATATCCTAATAAGTATATCATCTAAGAAATGTCTTGTGTTAATCCACATAGGTTAATAAAACAAGCTTCCAGTGTGTTTAAAAATTAAAAGTTCCACACCCATCACACACTACAATATTTAACTTTAATTAGAATTTTACCACCTCTTTTTTTAAAGATAATACCTGGAGTTTTTCTAAAGTTTTAGCAACAATGTTAGGAAGAGACTGTTGTTATTTGTCTAGACAGAGAGAAGGTTTGCCCAATAATGTAAAACAAGCACCTAACCCGAAATCCCATCCAAAAGCAGAATTATTGTCTTGTATATTTGGATCTGTAAAGATCCCTGTCCTTAATATAAAGGTATTAACAGTAGAACAATGCCTTGCTCCTCTACACACACACATTTATCCGTGAGAATATGTACCGTTTTACTGTACCAACGAAAGTGAGCCAATAAGAAAGTACTCCTGTATTGCAAACAGCCAAAGTCTCTTAAAATCAGAATTTTCTTGGAGCTCTGTGCAGTGGGGACCTTGGACATGTCATTTAAAAAAACGGGTCTCAGTGAACATATACTGCAAACAGGACTTGATTTTGAATGAGTCTTTTTCTAACCGTTGACCTATAACTATATACACGTGCACACCCCCCCTCCAACTGTCTTCCAGCGTAAGTGGCTCCAAGACTGTTTGCTTTTTATTCTAAAATGATTTGGAGACAGAATAATTCCGCTCCATCCCTCGGAGTCTTTCCTTAAAGACTAAAAACTTTCTCCACTTGCTGGCTGAGTTCAGATGTCAGGATAAGTCGGTTGCTCCTAAACAAAAGGTCACGGCTCTGCTTTTAAAATGCACCGACTGAGGCAAACCTCGTCTCTTAAGGGCGATCCTCTGGGGCCGGGCAGAGCCTTTGGGGTGCCGCCGGAGAGCCGGGCAGAGGGTGGCACTCACCTGGCAGCCCGAGGCAGAGCAGCAAGCTGTAGTATATGACAGGTACATATCCCAAGCCACAGCCATACTTGTGGTGAGCCAGGAGGGAGCCGTTGTGGACGTAGATGTGATTGTACTCCATTGGGTTGTCCTTCTCCTGCTGCTGTTCCGTCAGCACATGGAGGGGCAGAGATGCTCAGCCTCCTCTCGCCCAGCATCAGCGGCCGTGTGTCTTCCGCGCCCCCGCGGGCTCCCCCCGCCCTCCCGCACCTGCTGCGCCCGGGATTGTCATCGGCAGCAAGCGCGCCCGCCCGGCCGCCCGCAGCACATGGCGCGCACACATGGCTGCTCCCAGCAAGGCAGCGAGAGGCGGGGGCGCGGCGGCCCTGCTGCAAGGCTGCTGCTCGCCGGCCTGGGCTCACCGCGGGGTTCCCGTGCCCAGCGCCGGGGGTGCCTGGCAAGTGCCGCTGGGCGCCTGCCTCCCCCTCCCCTGACTGTGCGTCCCCCCGGCCGCCACCCCGCCTTCCTAGGGCCGGGGCTGGGCGTGCACCAGCCTCCCCCCGCCCTTCACACAAAAGCGAACAATAGCCCCCGCTCGTTGCTCTCGCCCCGGGAGCCGCGTGCCTGCAGCTCGGCAGCGGGCCGTGAGTGGCCGGCAGGGGGCTGGCGGCGAGCCCCGGGCGTGCAGCGGGAGGCATGGCTCAGCCTGCAGGGAGGGTGGGCGTCGCTGCGGTGCCCGACCGCTGCTTTTCCCCGTCAGGGCAGGCTGGGCAGGCTTTCCCGCAGGGAGCCCCCCTTCCACTGGCGGGGAGACCCGCTCCAGACACCGGCCCTGCTGCTGAGCTCTGCTGCGGGGTAATAAGATTTTCTGGCATCAGGCAGCGTCCTGGTGGGGTTACGTTAAACCACCACAAAGGCGTTGTGTCCTCCCAGTGTAGCGGAGCGTCCCCGTGACCAAGGACCCGCTCTCTTATGGGAGTTAGTCGCCTGAATACTTGGAGGGGCTGAGCCCGACGACCTGATCCAGCAGCCACTGAAGTCAGTGGGAGCAGGATCGGACCTCCAAAAGCTTGATTAAACTGACGCGATTATTTGCACTATGACCTTGCAGGCCACCAGATTGGATCAGTTGTTGGACCCAGAAGCAGGGTCAAAGGGTATGTCTACACTACGGAATAAGGTCGAATTTATAGAAGTCGGTTTTTTAGAAATCGGTTTTATAAATTCGAGTGTGTGTGTCCCCACAGTAAATGCTCTAAGTGCATTAAGTGCATTAACTCGGCGGAGCGCTTCCACAGTACCGAGGCAAGCGTCGACTTCCGGAGCGTTGCACTGTGGGTAGCTATCCCACAGTTCCCGCAGTCTCCGCTGCCCATTGGAATTCTGGGTTGAGATCCCAATGCCTGATGGGGCTAAAACATTGTCGCGGGTGGTTCTGGGTACATATCGTCAGCCTCCCGTTCCCTCCCTCCCCCCGTGAAAGCAAGGGCAGACAATCATTTCGCGCCTTTTTTCCTGAGTTACCTGTGCAGACGCCATACCATGGCAAGCATGGAGCCCGCTCAGGTAACCGTCACCCTATGTCTCCTGGGTGCTGGCAGACGCGGTACGGCATTGCTACACAGTAGCAGCAACCCCTTGCCTTGTGGCAGCAGACGGTACAGTACGACTGGTAGCCGTCATCGTCATGTCTGAGGTGCTCCTGGTCGCCTCTGTGAGGTCGATCAGGAGCGCCTGGGCAGACATGGGCACAGGGACTAAATTTGGAGTGACTTGACCAGGTCATTCTCTTTAGTCCTGCAGTCAGTCCTATTGAACCGTCTTATGGTGAGCGGGCAGGCGATACGGACTGCTAGCAGTCGTGCTGTACCATCTTCTGCCGAGCAGTCATGAGATGTGGATGGCATGCAGTCCGTCTGCTGCCAGCCAAAGATGTAAAAGATAGATGGAGTGGGTCAAAACAAGAAATAGACCAGATTTGTTTTGTACTCATTTGCTTCCCCCCCCTCCCCTGTCTAGGGGACTCATTCTTCTAGATCACACTGCAGTCAAGGTGCAGCGAGGTAAATCTAGCCATGTATCAATCAGAGGCCAGGCTAACCTTCTTGCTCCAATAAGGACAATAACTTAGGTGCACCATTTCTTATTGGAACCCTCTGTGAAGTCCTGCCTGAAATACTCCTTGATGTAAAGCCACCCCCTTTGTTGATTTTAGCTCCCTGAAGCCAACCCTGTAAGCGCCCCTCCCAGCGTCAGAGCAATGGCAAACAATCGGGCATCTGAGAGTGCTGTCCAGAGCAGTCACAATGGAGCGCTCTGATGGGGCTAAAACATTGTCGCGGGTGGTTCTGGGTACGTGTCGTCAGGCCCCCGTTCCCTCCCTCCCTCCGTGAAAGCAAGGGCAGACAATCATTTCGCGCCTTTTTTCCTGAGTTACCTGTGCAGACGCCATACCACAGCAAGCATGGAGCCCGCTCAGGTAACCGTCACCCTATGTCTCCTGGGTGCTGGCAGACGCGGTACGGCTTTGCTGCACAGTAGCAGCAACCCCTTGCCTTCTGGCAGCAGACGGTGCAATACGACTGGTAGTCGTCCTCATCGTGTCCGAGGTGCTCCTGGCCGCGTCGGCTGGGAGCGCCTGGGCAGACATGGGCGCAGGGACTAAATTTGGAGTGACTTGACCAGGTCATTCTCTTTAGTCCTGCAGTCAGTCCTATTGAACCATCTTATGGTGAGCAGGCAGGCGATACGGACTGCTAGCAGTCGTACTGTACCATCTTCTGCCAGGCAGGCAAGAGATGAGGATTGCTAGCAGTCGTATTGCACCATCTTCTGCCAGGCAGGCAAGAGATGGGGATGGCTAGCAGGCGTACTGTACCATCTTCTGCCAAGCAGCCATGAGATGTGGATGGCATGCAGTCCTTCTGCACCGTCTGCTGCCAGCCAAAGATGTAAAAGATAGATGGAGTGGGTCAAAACAAGAAATAGACCAGATTTGTTTTGTACTCATTTGCCTCCTCCCCTGTCTAGGGGACTCATTCCTCTAGGTCACACTGCAGTCACTCACAGAGAAGGTGCAGCGAGGTAAATCTAGCCATGTATCAATCAGAGGCCAGGCTAACCTCCTTGTTCCAATAACAACGATAACTTAGGTGCACCATTTCTTATTGGAACCCTCCGTGCAGTCCTGCCTGAAATACTCCTTGATGTACAGGCACCCCCTTTGTTGATTTTAGCTCCCTGAAGCCAACCCTGTAAGCCGTGTCGTCAGTCGCCCCTCCCTCCGTCAGAGCAACGGCAGACAATCGTTCCGCGCCTTTTTTCTGTGCGGACGCCATACCACGGCAAGCATGGAGCCCGCTCAGCTCACTTTGGCAATTAGGAGCACATTAACCACCACACGCATTATTCAGCAGTATATGCAGCACCAGAACCTGGCAACGCGATACCGGGCGAGGAGGCGACGTCAGCGCGGTCCCGTGAGTGATCAGGACATGGACACAGATTTCTCTGAAAGCATGGGCCCTGCCAATGCATGCATCATGGTGCTAATGGGGCAGGTTCATGCTGTGGAACGCCGATTCTGGGCTCGGGAAACAAGCACAGACTGGTGGGACCGCATAGTGTTGCAGGTCTGGGACGATTCCCAGTGGCTACGAAACTTTCGCATGCGTAAGGGCACTTTCATGGAACTTTGTGACTTGCTTTCCCCTGTCCTGAAGCGCATGAATACCAAGATGAGAGCAGCCCTCACAGTTGAGAAGCGAGTGGCGATAGCCCTGTGGAAGCTTGCAACGCCAGACAGCTACCGGTCAGTTGGGAATCAATTTGGAGTGGGCAAATCTACTGTGGGGGCTGCTGTGATGCAAGTAGCCCACGCAATCAAAGATCTGCTGATATCAAGGGTAGTGACCCTGGGAAATGTGCAGGTCATAGTGGATGGCTTTGCTGCAATGGGATTCCCTAACTGTGGTGGGGCTATAGATGGAACCCATATCCCTATCTTGGCACCGGAGCACCAAGCCGCCGAGTACATAAACCGCAAGGGGTACTTTTCAATAGTGCTGCAAGCTCTGGTGGATCACAAGGGACGTTTCACCAACATCAACGTGGGATGGCCGGGAAAGGTGCATGATGCTCGCATCTTCAGGAACTCTGGTCTGTTTCAAAAGCTGCAGGAAGGGACTTTATTCCCAGACCAGAAAATAACTGTTGGGGATGTTGAAATGCCTATATGTATCCTTGGGGACCCAGCCTACCCCTTAATGCCATGGCTCATGAAGCCGTACACAGGCAGCCTGGACAGTGGTCAGGAGCTGTTCAACTACAGGCTGAGCAAGTGCAGAATGGTGGTAGAATGTGCATTTGGACGTTTAAAGGCGCGCTGGCGCAGTTTATTGACTCGCTTAGACCTCAGCGAAACCAATATTCCCACTGTTATTACTGCTTGCTGTGTGCTCCACAATATCTGTGAGAGTAAGGGGGAGACGTTTATGGCGGGGTGGGAGGTTGAGGCAAATCGCCTGGCTGCTGGTTACGCGCAGCCAGACACCAGGGCGGTTAGAAGAGCACAGGAGGGCGCGGTACGCATCAGAGAAGCTTTGAAAAACAGTTTCATGACTGGCCAGGCTACGGTGTAAAAGTTCTGTTTGTTTCTCCTTGATGAACCCCCCCGCCCCTTGGTTCACTCTACTTCCCTGTAAGCTAACCACCCTCCCCTCCTCCCTTTAATCATTGCTTGCAGAGCCAATAAAGTCATTGCTGCTTCACAGTCATGCATTCGTTATTCATTCATCACACAAACAGGGGGATGACTACCAAGGTATCCCAGGAGGGGTGGTGGAGGAGGGAAGGAAAATGCCACACAGCACTTTAAGCACAGCACTTTAAAAGTTTACAACTTTAAAATTTATTGAATGACAGCCTTCTTTTTTTTGGGCAATCCTCTGTGGGGGAGTGGCTGGTTGGCCGGAGGCCTCCCCACCGTGTTCTTGGGCGTCTGGGTGTGGAGGCTATGGAACTTGGGGAGGAGGGCGGTTGGTTACAGAGGGGCTGCAGTGGCAGTCTGTGCTCCAGCTGCCTTTGCTGCAGCTCAACCATACACTGGAGCATACTGGTTTGGTCCTGCAGCAGCCTCAGCATTGAATCCTGCCTCCTCTCATCACGCTGCCGCCACCTTTGAGCTTCAGCCCTGTCTTCAGCCCGCCACTTACTCTCTTCAGCCCGCCACTTACTCTCTTCAGCCCTCCACCTCTCCTCCCGGTCATTTTGTGCTTTCCTGCACTCTGACATTATTTGCCTCCACGCATTCGTCTGTGCTCTGTCAGTGTGGGAGGACAGCATGAGCTCGGAGAACATTTCATCGCGAGTGCGTTTTTTTTTCTTTCTAAGCTTCACTAGCCTCTGGGAAGGAGAAGATCCTGTGATCATTGAAACACATGCAGCTGGTGGAGAAAAAAAAAGGGACAGCGGTATTTAAAAAGACACATTTTATAAAACAGTGGCTACACTCTTTCAGGGTAAACCTTGAAAGTTAACATTACATACATAGCACATGTGCTTTCGTTACAAGGTCGCATTTTGCCTCCTCCCACCGCGTGAACGGATTTTGGTTGAATGCCAGCAAACATACACTGCAATGCTTTGTTCTACAGTGATTCCCCAGTACGTGTTGCTGGCCTGGAGTGGTAAAGTGTCCTACCATGAAGGACGAAATAAGGCTGCCCTCCCCAGAAACCTTTTGCAAAGGCAGAACCGCAAATGCCAGGGCAAAGTAATCCTTTCACATGCTTGCTTTTAAACCATGTATAGCATTTTAAAAGGTACACTCACCAGAGGTCCCTTCTCCGCCTGCTGAGTCCAGGAGGCAGCCTTGGGTGGGTTCGGGGGGTACTGGCTCCAGGTCTAGGGTGAGAAACAGTTCCTGGCTGTCGGGAAAACCGGTTTCTCCGCTTGCTTGCTGTGAGCTATCTACAACCTCCTCCTCATCATCTTCTTCGTCCCCAAAACCTACTTCTGTATTGCCTCCATCTCCATTGAAGGAGTCAAACAACACGGCTGGGGTAGTGGTGGCTGAACCCCCTAAAATGGCATGCAGCTCATCATAGAAGCGGCATGTTTGGGGCTCTGACCCAGAGCGGCCGTTCGCCTCTCTGGTTTTCTGGTAGGCTTGCCTCAGCTCCTTCAGTTTCACGCGGCACTGCTTCGGGTCCCTGTTATGGCCTCTGTCCTTCATGCCCTGGGAGATTTTCAGAAAGGTTTTGGCATTTCGAAAACTGGAACGGAGTTCTGATAGCACGGATTCCTCTCCCCAAACAGCGATCAGATCCCGTACCTCCCGTTCAGTCCATGCTGGAGCTCTTTTGCGATTCTGGGACTCCATCATGGTCACCTCTGCTGATGAGCTCTGCATGGTCACCTGCAGCTTGCCACGCTGGCCAAACAGGAAATGAGATTCAAAAGTTCGCGGTTCTTTTCCTGTCTACCTGGCCAGTGCATCTGAGTTGAGAGCGCTGTCCAGAGCGGTCAGAATGGAGCACTCTGGGATAGCTCCCGGAGGCCAATACCATCGAATTGTGTCCACAGTACCCCAAATTCGAGCCGGCAAGGTCGATTTAAGCGCTAATCCACTTGTCAGGGGTGGAGTAAGGAAATCGATTTTAAGAGCCCTTTAAGTCGAAATAAAGGGCTTCATTGTGTGGACGGGTGCAGGTTTAAATCGATTTAACGCTGCTAAATTCGATCTAAAGTCCTAGTGTAGACCAGGGCCTAGAGTGAGAAAATTCTGCCACTCATCCTGGAGAGCTCTTCTCCAAAAGCCAACAGTATGCGAAAGAGACCCGGCTTGGCCTTCCTAGTGAAAGGGGAACAGATTGTCATAGCAGGGGGCATGGAAGGGGGAGGATTTTGTTTTCAAACTTGCCAAACAAGTCAATTACATTTAAAGAAGGGGAGGGGGGGAGGCAAACAGGATTTACTACTGCTCTGCCTGTCTGTTAAGTCCCAACTCTGAGTTATGAATTGAAAAGGCCCTGGATGAGGTGATAAATGCAAAAATCAGGGTTTACACCTGTAAAATGGAAACACCAACTCAATATTAATTACAGTATTGGCACTGTCTCCACACTGCTGAAATATGGGCTACGTAGGTCGGCAGGGATGGAATAAGTAATTTACTCCTATGAGTTAGGGATGTGCCACATAACATATGTGGAAGAGCAAAGTGGAGCTCATCCCAAGCACTTGAAAAATTAACTGTGCCAATCCCCTTGTGTTATACTCCCAGTTGATACCACACTTGGCTTTCTCTATATACAGGACAATGAATAGTACATGGTATGTTTAATTAGGAAAGCATTTAGCCATATTTTTAGTAGATAAGCTAGGTGGAGTTCAATGCGTTGTGGAAAAGCTAGGTATGGTATGTGAGTAGGTCAGATGATGGTATACTGGGGCATTTATGGAGATAGAGCTTAAGTTACCTGATTGTATTGGGGCATTCTTTCTTCATCCAGAGAATGAGGTCTTGATCCACCAAAGCATTTAGGGTCCAATCTACTGCCCATCAAAGTCAATGGAAAGAATTCCGTCGACTTCAATGGGCATTGGATCAGGCAAGAACATGCTCAATATTAAGCATGTGAATATTCCCACTGAAATTGATAGGACTACTCAGATGGATAAAATTAAGCCTGTACTTTGAGGGTTCTGGGCCTGAAAGGCCATTCAGAAGCATTGCTTGTCCTACATGCTGAGCATCTCACAGGATCAGATTGTAACTCAGCAAACAAAAGCTGTGTTTTGGAGATTGCCCCAATGTGGAAGCTAACATTTTTACAATGAATTCTAAAGCATACCTAATGTAGGCTTATACCATGGCTAAATGAATGAAATAGCATTTTTATTAGTAGGTGCACAGAAGTGTGCTGAGTGGTTTACAGAGCCAAAGATACAGTCTGCCCAAAAGACCTGAAAATGTAGATTTAGATATAAGATAGTGAGTAATGTAGAGTTAGATATAAGAAGGAAATAAACTATAGTTGGGGAGAGGAGGGATAGAGCAATAGTAAGATCTTGTGGTTATTCAATAAAGACATGCATATCATGATGGTTCCATCAGTTTTTTAAAAATGTGCTTTAATTTACTTCAGCTTGATAGCACAAACAGCAAGGGGCAATTGCCCTGGTCATGCAGAAACGAACACATGTGATGTTCAGCATCTGAAGAAGTGGTTTTTTACCCACGAAAGCTTATGCCCAAATAAATTGGTTAGTCTCTAAGGTGCCACAAGTACTCCTTTTCTTTTTGCGAATATAGACTAACACGGCTGTTACTCTGAAACCAAATAAATCTGTTAGTCTTTAAGGTGCCACCGGACTCCTTGTTGTTTTTACACCAGTTACTTTACAGCTGTGACTAGTTTTAGTAATTTCTACGGGATTGCTCATGTATGTGTATATATACTCATGTGCTTAAGTTTTTCATGGACTGGGACCCAGCTGACTACACACCCACACAGTTCTGTTAAGTGCCACAAATTAAAAAAACTGGAAAAAATAGAGGGACTCTTTCACCCAATATACTCTTTCAGGTACTGTCATCCGAAATGTAATGTTAAATGAAAGCAGGGTAACATTTTCCAGTATGATTTTTAAATTGTGTCCCTTTAAAAAGGGACCTTTGGAAATGGCTTGCCCAAATGCCATCAAAAGTACACACAAAAAATAGCGTAATGTATGAGGACATAAAATCCACAGCCTTGTTGATACATCTCTGCCTTGTTTTTCCACATTTTGCATTTGACTTTGTTTATAGTGTAATTTTCTTCTTGTGCTACAGCAATAGGACTAATGAGGAGACATATCTCTCATTAGGTGCAGAAAGAGAAGAGGTTGTTCCTGAAATCTTCCCTGTAGGAATAATACATCAAAAGGGACTGAAAAGTATGACTCACCATTTCAGACATAATCTAGGTTTATCAGCAAAGAAACATACAAAAGGAGATGACAAAGGTGCAATGTCTTGGCAAAGCTGCAGTGGTAGAGTCGTAGAGCTTGACACACTGTGTTTACTTACCTGACTCCATTGACTTTTAATTTACAAGTGTGAGATCCATAGAATCAAGAGGCTGAGAAAATTTGTTTGTCCTTCTGTTTCCTATTGCTAATTTCCACTGTTTTATCTAGCCTACTTTTAAATGTTCCAAATAATGGGGCTTCCCTTGAGAGACTATACTGATGCTTGCATTAGTTTCTTTGGAACTAATGCACTCCCCAGTACAGAAGCCTAATAGATGGCTAAGTTCTAGGGAGAGCTGTGGGAGGACAGAAGAGGAAATAATCGTATGCTATCCCTGCACTTTAAAGCTGTACTAGACTCTGTATGGGCGGAGTAATCAGAATATCTGCATAGCGCAGTTCCATTGGCCTTTCCCCTGGCCTCCCCTTCCCCATCAACAAATGTGCTCCAAGTGCTATGGGACAGGAAGTCCCTGAACAGTTCACATGGTGCCCTGAGTGGGTTCCCAGAATCCTGCCCCTTCCTCAGAGAGGTGCTCAGATGCTACAGTGTTGACTATGGTATAAAATCTATATGGAATTCCTCACCAGCTCATAGCAGTGAAGCAGCCATCAGGTCCATCAACAGCCTGAATTTGCGTACAGAATTGTTCCCTCTGACTCAGTGCTTGGCCACTGTTGCTGTGCACTGCTCATTGCCTCATTTCACCACAGAGGCAGCTGTGTTTTATGGTGGTCAAAGAGCACCCTAGATATAATGGGACAGGCTCTCCAATGGTATAAATTGAGACAGCTCCACTGAAGTCAAGTACAGAACATTAAATGCTTTGGGATATATCAGGATGAAAGGACCTTGGGGGGAGGGATAGCTCAGTGGTTTGAGCATTGGCCTGCTAATCCCAGGGTTGTGAGTTCAGTCCTTGAGGGGGGCCATTTAGGGATCTGGGGCAACTATGGGGGATTGGTCCTGCTTTGAGCAGGGGGTTGGACTAGATGACCTCCTGAGGTCTCTTCCAACCCTGATATTCTATGATTCTATGACCTGCCTAAGTATAAAGTGTATTCTTCCCTTCTCTGTGTACAAGAGAAATCTGAGATTTTTGTTTTCAGACCTACTTTTTGACAAACTAAAGGAGGGTTGTTACCTCACCTTGACACTGCTTTATTTGTCTTAGTCTTACAGATGTCTCATAGCCCAATCTGGAGATGAACATATGTCATCATGATACACATTGGCAATACTCGAAAACAACCATGTGTCTCTCTGTAATGCAGGATGTTTATTTATTCCCTTACAAGTTCACAGTCTGTTTCCAAAGGGACACCATCTGAGTGGATCAGAAAGCCTACGATCAGAGGAGCCTTTATCGATATTGCATCCCTTCACTTTAGGCTATATTCCAATGCCTTTGGAGTTGATGGCATGGTGCTTTTTGCATCTAGAATCATACAATTATTGCTTATAAACAGCCACATGCGCAGACATCGAATGACATTTATTGATCTTTCACAAAGGACCGTTTGTTCTTTATTTGACACGTTAAATAAGAGATGGATGGACTTAGCTTTTAAAATTCCAAAGCCACTGGAGATTTGTGAGGTTTCAGTTTTTCAAAAGAACTGAGCCTTACCCTTCAGTTGACAACCACCAGTCTTGGTTGGAGTGGTGGTTTCAATAACAATTTAGTCACACGTTCCTTCAGCCAATCAGGATGTAGAGTGAAAGCAACATAGACATCAAGAGGAAAGAGCAACTGAGTCTTTGAAGCTAGCAAGAGCTAAACAGGCACCGGCATGAGTAAGGAGATTGTGACAGAGGGGGTGTGACTAGAAGACTAATCCTCTGGATAGATGTGAGAGGCAGAGAGAATATTGAGAGCAGGAGGAAGAGTCTGACAGATGAAGACAGATCTTGTGGCAAAGAGAAAAGGAGGCTAGCAACTCTGAGAGGGCAAGTGGACTGCAGGTAGGAGAACAGGGATACCGTCTGATGGAAAAACAACTGCCTACCAACATACAAGAGCAGCCAGAGGGATCCAGCTCAGATGAGCTGCACAGAAGATGACAGCTGCAAATCTGACCTTTTTTAAATTATATTTTCCTTCCTTTTATCAGACTGCTGGATATCGTCTCTCTGCAGTGAAACCTGTACACTCTTGTTAGGCAGTCTCTCGTCTGAAGAGGCCTTCCCCCTCAGTTATCCCCAAACCATGGGAGTGCATTTCTACTTCACCTGTATGAAAAGGCCACCTATGTCACACAGATTTCTCTTGGTCCCTTAAAGCAGGTTTTACCAACTAGAAAAAAGGGGCTTTCCTTGTGTTCTTGTAAAAATCATTCACAAGAAGACAGGGTTTTAAAAGTTGTTTACTGCAGCTCCTGTATGGACAAGTATGGACAAGTTCCATGTTTAAAGAGGGCAGAGGAAAGATTTGGCTCTTTTTAACATGTGGAATCGGGGCCATGCTACTAGCTGGCTATGAGGGAAGGCTGCTGACATGGAGGCCTGTTTGTCATAGCTCTCCCAGCTTGTGCAGTGCGTGTTCACAATTGGACCAGGAATGATTCATGTGGCTCAAAATGGATTTTGGGGGTTTTGTTGTTGTTGTTGCCTTCTCTTTGGAAACATTATGAAGATTATAACGTTGCAAATTACACTTACTGAAGATCTAGCTCAAAGCTTGTAAATGCATTTTTTGGGTTAAAATTAAATGCCTGATTCTTTTTGATTCCTTATTTCTGACCTATTCTCTTGGTTCCAATTGAAAAAATGGCTTGTACTTCATTTGAGAAGCATTTCAAGAACACTTTCCATGGGAACCGAAAACAGATGTGATAAACCTCCAAACATGAGATTTAGCCTAACATCTGTTGTTTAATGAAATGTTACAAAACAAGTGTGTGTGTGTGTGTGTGTGTGTGGGAGTGTAATCCTGTTTTGCCTGTGTTATCTGAAAGGTGACACACCTGACTTTCTGAATATTATTTTTCAGGAGACACTGAAAACGTGCAGTAAAAATGCGTGTTGGGATAAACAAACCTGACCCTGCCAGTTAGCACTGGGAGTAGGTTTGTGAGGTTCTTGCAACATGTCAGCACATCCGGGTACTCTGTGTAATGGGATTGTAATTTACAACAGAAGTGAGAGATTTCTGGGGGAGGGAGGGGAAGAGATGCAATTATGAAGGGAATACTGTAGTGTAAGGTCCTGATCCAGCAAAACACTTAAGCATACTGCTTAACTTTAAGCACATGAATTGCCCTACCAGAGTAAATGAGACTGCTCATATGCTTAAAACTAAGCAGATTTAATTGCTTTGCTGGACTTCGGCCTACATAAATTATTAGGGTTAAAATGAAACTGTACACCAAATATTTCAAATGATCTGGATTAAATTCTTCCCTGTGTATGTTTCATTCACACCAAGATGAATGGAAACACCATCAGTTTCCATTCACAGAGATATTTTATAATTCTTCTATCAGGATTTTTTATCTAATAATAAAATATTTATGTGATTTAAAAAAAATTAAAAGAGGATATGTTTTGTACAATACAACCAAAATGTGAAACCACCAAGAATCTACCAATGCGATATATGCCATCGTGTGCCAGCAATGCCCCTCTGCCATGTACATTGGCCAAACCGGACAGTCTCTACGCAAAAGAATAAATGGACATAAATCTGACATCAGGAATCCTAACATTCAAAAACCGGTAGGAGAACACTTCAGCCACTCTGGCCACTCAGTAAAAGATTTAAGGGTGGCAATTTTGCAACAGAAAAGCTTCAAAAACAGACTCCAACGAGAAACTGCTGAGCTTGAATTACTCTGCAAACTAGCAAAAAGAAAAGGAGTACTTGTGGCACCTTAGAGACTAACCAATTTATTTGAGCATGAGCTTTCGTGAGCTACAGCTCACTTTTTCTTTTTGCAAAGACAGACTAACACGGCTGTTACTCTGAAACCTATGCAAACTAGATAGCATTAACTTGGGTTTGAATAGAGACTGGGAGTGGCTGGGTCATTACACATATTGATCTATTTCCCTTAGTGAAGTATCCTCACACCTTCTTGTCAACTGTCTAAATGGGCCATCATGATTATCACTACAAAAGTTTTTTTCGCCTGCTTATAATAGTTCATCTTAATTAATTAGCCTCTTACCGTTTGTATGGCAACTTCCACCTTCTCTGTATGTATATATATATATATATATATATGTATCTTCTTACTATATGTTCCATTCTATGCATCCAATGAAGTGAGCTGTAGCCCACGAAAGCTTATGCGCTAATAAATTTGTTAGTCTCTAAGGTGCCACAAGTACTCCAGTTCTTTTTGCGGATACAGACTAACACGGCTGCTACTCTGACACCTAGAAACTATGATTGACTGGAAAACAAGAGTTCTGTTTTGCAAAAAATTGAGATTGCAAAATTAGTTTCTATGGGGAGAGGAAGAGCATGTCTAGTGGTTAGGGCACTCATCTGTAATGTGGGAGACCCAAATGCAAGTCCCTGCTCTGCCTAGTTGATAGTGCATACTTGAATCTACATCCCAGGTGAGTGCCTTAACTAGCAGGCTATAGAATCAGTCTTTCTCTTTCTCAACTCTCCTACTGGAGCTGTTCCACTTTGTAGGACTAATTAAATATTATTTAGGACAGAGAGAGAGTTTTGTTGAAACAAATATGTTTCCATGGAAAGTTTTGGTTTTGATGAATCAGCATTTTCCAGTGAAAAATTCATGACCAACTCTACTTCTATAAATAATAATGAAACTGTGACAAATTTAATTTCATTGTCTGAGATAAGTGAAATTCAACCAGTGAACACAGAGATTTTTTCTCTTCTAATAAATGTAGTAATTTATTATAAACATCAATAAGGATATTTGTTCTTAAGAAATATTTGATTTTTAACTTGACAATATTCTTTGAGGGCTACAGTGCAAAACCTCGATATTGCTCGCAGGTTAATAAGTTATTTTTAATAACCTGCCTTTTAAATGAAGTAGTTTCATAGGCTAACTTTCTCCAGAGAAGGCAGTGGAATGCAATCTGAGAAGTTAAAACCTTGAATCTCTTGTCTATAATGTAAAAGAAGTTTCAAATCAAAAGCCAGCAATTAACAACATAACAAAATGTACATGTACCTTCATGCTAACCAACCATTTCAATCCCCACCTCAGCACGAATTTACAAAGTTACATACTTTATTTTTGGTGTAGGGTTTTTCATGCAAACAAAATGATCAGTCTTTTTATTTAAAGTGCGGTTTGTGTGCCAGAAAATATGATGAATATAAATAATTGGCGGGGGGGGGGGGGGTTAGTTCTCCTCTTCACTCTAGGAAGATGTAAAATCCTGCCCTTTCTCTACTTGTTGATTTCTTGGCATTACTGGGAAGTGATCAGTAAAGAAGTAAGTGAAATCAATCTGCCCTGGGAACGGTTTCCGTATGAAGGTATTGGTCATCGACTGGCAATGACACTTCTACAGAGAGGGTCTTGTCAGCAGCTGTGACTCTGCCATTTGGGTGTTTGTCACTGACATGCACAGATATGATCTTAGCAGCTGCAAAAGCTTGAGTGCTGTAGGCAGCTTTTCCACCAAGAGTGTGAATCATTTAGTTCTGGGGGCATACTGGAACTGAAAGTATGTATCCCAGTAATACTTTAATTTTCAGTATGCAGGGCCAGATTCTCTGCTGGTGTAAAATGACATCGCTCTATTGAAATCAATGGACTATGCTGATTTTGGGTTTGATCTTGCACACATTTAAATCAATACTAAAGTCCCGATTGACTTAAATGGGCACAGAATCAGACCCTTATACCAGCTGAGGATCTGGCCTAGAGAGAATCAGATCCTTTTTCCATTTAAAATAAGGTGTTATACTCCAAGTTAATTAACTTAATAAAAGGCCCTGACCGCCCAATTCCCTTTTGTGGTCTTTAATACACTTAGCTAGAATTAAATGGTGCTATCATAATAAAACAAAAGTCTGGAGCAAAATACCTGTACATTCTTTCTCTCTCTCCTCACTTCTCAGCATACACAATCAAGAAATCTTTTAGAGGATGGGTCCTTTAACCTAATAAAAATACAGAGTCAATCTGGCTCTCCCCCCTCCCCATCCCCGATTGTAAAAAAGTATTTTCTGCAGTTTTATGAAAGAAAAGTCTGACTCTTGGTACTGAAGCACATTCCCAATATGGATCCACCATTTTTTTTTTGGTAGATGTTGACAGAAAAAATGGTGCTTGCTCGAAACATGATGGGGGTGATTCTGATTTCATTTGAAACTGTTTCACATTAGTGCAGTTCCACTGAGTTTGCTGATATTATTCCTGATTTACACGGAAGAACAGACTCAGGCCCAATTTAGCCACAATTTCTCTGTATTATACAAGGAGTACAACAGGAAACCAACAACAGGGTAATTCTGGTGCAATCAGAAACCAAATAATGCAGACTCTGTGTATCCCCAGCTAGTCATTTTCAGGTAGTACTAAACATCTGTCTAAGCTTCCACCGCAGGCAGAACAAGCAGTTCCCTAGGGGAAGTGCAGCAAGACCAGTAATGTATATAAGCCATGAGACCAGAAATATTTTTGATTGATTTCAAGTCACTTTACAGACAGCTATGGTCTGATCTCCTTATGTTTATTCCAGAGGTCATCTATCTGTCTTCAGCAAGAGGAAAGGATAGACCAAGTTGGAAATCAGAAGGAGAGGGTAAAAAAAAAAAAGTAAAAACTGAATTTGTCAATATCCCAGGGAAATGGTGCAATGTCAGAGTAGCTGACCATATACAACAGTCAAACAATGACCCATGTCTCCAGAGAATAGTAGAGCTGCATTCTGCCTGTCTTACTCATGGTAGCAATCTCATTGGCTTCAATGGATGAGTGAGGTGAGCAGGATTTGCCACTTAAGCAACTGCAGATAATTTTGTTGCAGGCATCTCACATTTTATTTTCACCCAATTACTTCAGTCAAGTCTGTAAAATCCCTGCAGTTTTGAATGAAGAATTATTTACTCTTTCCTAGAGGCTGACAACTGTTCCTTCTATAGTCAGCTATTGCCCTACAGGAGGGATTTGGTTTCCCTATTGGTCATGCTGTCATTGTCTAGGGATACATATATCTTAGGCAGAATTTGGTGCCAACATTCTTTTTAAAAGGGTCTCACGGTTTGTCTGACTTGTATAAGTCCACAAGGGCACTTGCTGATATATGGAGTGTGGTAAGATTACGTGACAAAATTGGTTGCCCTTGATAATATTGGTGCATTGGGCACAGTGTAGAGAAGGACATATGGCTGTGATTTTCCTACCTTGAACTTGAAAGAAAAAGTCATGATTTAATTTTACGTCAGCACCTGGAGGCTCTTTATTTCTTGCTTTTGCTCTTTATTGCTCCCACAACACCATGGTAAAAACATACACTAACTGCAGCCTTCAGTAATACAGTCTGTGGATATTCCAGATGCAAGGTCATACCGTGTTCAGTAGTGGTCCCTGTAGTCCATCTTCAGCACTGCTTTAAAAGTTGGGGACTGCTACTGACTCTTCTCTCCTCCACTACTGCTTTTCACTACCTAACAAATAATAATAAGATTTAGCATTCAAGTTACTGATCCATATTCTTAACCTTAACTCACATTTAGCTGTTTTTGGCCTAGGGCACTAAAACACTTCTACTGATACAGAGCTTTTCTTCCAGATACCCGACAAAGAGGCCAACATTTTCAAGAGTGGCCACTGGTTTTGGGTGCTTCAATTTCAGCATATTGTACCTGAGTAATGAGCACCCACAAATCCAGGAGAAATCAGTAACTGCTGCAGGTGATCAGCTGGTCTAACATCAGGCCTGAAATTAATAGAGAGCCTTGCTCTGAGTCCTGAAGGTTAACAAGCCTTTTGGACCAATTGTGGAACTAAATCCCAGAGGCTATGTCCAAGCACACTCAGCTACCTAATTAAGGGAATATTGTTCGGAAAGTACCAGCTGATGACAATTTGAGGTGGGGATGGGTGGTTCTTAAGGCAGCCATAGGAATACAAAAGTTCCCCCAGGTTCTAATTTTTATATGGCAATGTACCTCTTTCAAACAGGGGGAAGCAGGTGTTTTCCCTAGGTGTTTCCCTGAAGTTGCCAGCATATCCTCCATTTTACTCAGATTGAACTTCTGCAAATTTTCCTCATCCAAGCCATTGGCGTGGCAATGGGAAAACAGAGGTACAACATGGTTCAGGTCTGAGGAAAAGAAGTCATAGTGGTGAGCAGCTTCTACCTATTGATGATGCTGCAGACCAAACAATATCTCCCTGTCTCTCCCAGCTGCCTCACATAAATATTGAATAACAAGTGTGACACTATAGAAATTTGAAAATTACGAAAGGCCAGATCTAAAGCTTAAAGTTATTGGGAGGCTTTACATTGACTTCCGTGGGCATTGCATCAGGGGCTCACGGAATATGGGCAAATACTGAGGAGAGAAGGATCTGTTAAGCTATAGCATCTTCCAGCTTTTAAAAGAGTGAGTGGAAATGTTTTGGGGGCTCTTCTTCTCTTGTATGATTTTGATGGTGAATATGAAAGTGAGCCTTGTATTAGATGCTGAAATATGTCACCATCTGCAGGATTCTGTTTTGTTTGTGACAATGGGTATATGTGATGGTAGATGGAATTGAGCACTTGGCTTTTTTTTTAGGTTTGAGGGAGCCACTAGTTGATGGATTTCAAAGCCATTTGCTTTTGTAATTTTGTGCCTAATTGTTTTATCGCTGTAATTGTGTATTGTCAGTTTTTAGGATTTAATCTAACTTAGGCATTCACTGGCAGTTAGGTCACTGCAGATTCTGTGCACTCTGAGAGTGACTTTCTGGTAAATTGCAATCAAGTCTTCAGGGAAGCAGGCAGAAAAAGAGAGAGACTAGGGGAAGGTTATTTTCATCAGTGTGTTCCACTTAAAATGTAGCTTTCAACCTGCTTTGGAAAAATCACACCCCAATCTCAAAAAAGCTGGTAGAATGTATCCTTTTATGTAGCTGATCATTTGAAACTGCTAGGCATCTGACTAATGATATGAGCTGTTCATGAGTCAAGTCACCTATCTCGTTTTACAAATGCGATTTTTGCATTGATTAGCATCAGTTTAATGGTGGTGTATTATACTTGCTTTTTGAAAACTCTTTATTTGATTTGGGAGGGCCTGTGGAATGGTTCATGTGGGTCGGCACCACACCTAACACCATATCAGTATCCAGTTTCTGTAAATATTGATTTCCTCTTTGAAGAGGTTGACTCTAACTTGTTTTTAATTAGCAATGGCAGATGTTCAGCTGGAAGAACATCTTAAGAATCATTATTCTAATAATGTCCTATTAGCTTTTAAATCTTCCTCTTCATGTAAATCTGTAATTAGTGTGTTCTGTCTGCCAGCCATATTCTACTACAAATTTGAGCTGTGAACAGATAAACCAGGGCATGCTAAAAGCTGCGGAGGTTCTAAAATGAATCTTATGTCTCTGCTCTTCCTGTAACTGTACTGTAAGGCTGACAATGCAGCTCTACTATGTTTTTCCGCTGCATTATCCCCCATCTCCTCTGAGCCCACTGAAGACCTTCTCCAGGGGGTGATGGGGCAGTATATTCGGAGGAGTCACACTGGTGGCAGGGAGGGACTGGAGAAGTTAAGCAGTGTCTATGGGCAACATTTCCTCTTAGGACACAGAGCAAAATTCAAACACAAAAAGGCATTCAGGTTGATTGTGGTGCTCCTCAGGGAGGAGGCTGAAATGTACAGCCACAATAGGAGACTCAGTGGTAGCTTTGCTGCTCCAAAGTCATTTTGTTGGGTCGGGAAGGTCGTTTCCTCCGACCTTGTGACTGGAGTGAGCCTTTAAACTGTGCTTCTTCTGGATCTCTGGCTTTTTTCAGGGAGGCTGCCATACCACAAAAGAGATGAATGATGTGACGGATGCAGCAGTTAGATACACATAATGGGTATCCCAGGAGGGTATTGTTTCTGTTGGAGGGATGGTGGGGGTCTCATGTTCCCAGACATCTTGGTTGAACCTCCTCTTTTTTGTTGTTTTATTGTACTTATATTAAAACTATGATTTCCCTCCTAAATCCTTGTTTATCTGCCTGATAAATATATTTGAGCAGGGGGTTGGACTAGATGACCTCCTGAGGTCCCTTCCAACCCTGATATTCTATGATTCTAGGATGCATTGCTGGATTCCCAGCGTAAGGGGTTGACTCAACACTGAATTATTCCAGTTTGACACCAGTGCAACTTCATGGACTTCCATGGACTCTCACTGGTGTCAAACTGGCAGTGTTTGACCCATGCCCATGGTGAATATTTGTTTTTTAATTCAAATGGTTTTGTTGTGTCATCCATGTAACTCATTTCTTTAAAAAAAACAACAACCCTGTTTCATACTGCCTTCTGGTGGCAGATTCACTTTCACAGATAATAATAGTTTGCATATACTGTACCTAGTGCATTTCATCCAGAGATCCCAAAGGAGAGATAAGTATCGTTATTTGGGGAGACAGAGGCCTCTTACTTGCCCACAGTCTGTCAAGTGACATATAGGTCTGGTGCTGGCCCTCTGCAGAGAAGTGAATTTCCCCTAGTGAGTCAGGGTATGTCTATACTGCAATCCTGGGGTGTGAGTACAGCTCTTGTAGATGTACTGAGCTGGCTTTAATCTGGCTGCCTCAAGCAGGGAAGCATTGGCTGCAGTGGGGGCCACGTGAGCAATTACCCAGGGTTCTAGGTGGCCTTGTGCAGCCTGCGCTGAAGCCCATGCCAACGAAGCATCACTGCTCTCGTACCCAAGCTTGCGTTAATCTAGCTAGCTGCAATCCTACCCCCTGATTGCAATGTAGACATGTCTCCGTGTCTGAGTCAGGCCAGTACGTCCCTCGGCCCGCGCCGCTTCCAGCAGCTCCCATTGGCCTTGCGCAGCGAACCGCGGCCACTGGGAGCCATGATTGGCCGAACCTGCGGACGCGACAGCCCCAGCCCACCAGCGGCTTTCCGTGCACAAGCAGCAGAACAAGTTTGGGAACCGCTGCACCATGTAATAGGGGGTCTGCCTCTGGGTCGCCTCCAACCCTCGGTTGGTGGGATTTTATTCCGGATGTTACAAGTCACCTGGAGAACAGCATTCACAGGTATGTCTTGTGGCATTCTAGTGACATGTCCAAAGAACGTAAGATGCCAGCTGCGGACAGTGGCCCTAGTAGTCTGTAGACTGGAGCAACCGTAAACATCTGCATTATGAATGAAATCGTTCCACTTTATGCCTAATATATGACATTGGCATTTTGTGTGGAAAGTCTCCAGCTTTGCCTAGTCTGAGCAGAATAGTGTCCACATTTTGCAACCATACAGAAGTACAGAGAGGATACTGCTCGAATAGAGTCTGAACTTGGTGGCCACGCAGACGATGTTGATTCCATATTCATTGTAAATGACCCATGGCAGATGCTGCAATACCAATCTGGCGAAGAACCTCCATATGAGAGTTGGAGGAATTGGTGAGTATAGAATCCAAATAGCAAAAGCTGGAGACTGCTTCAACGGTTTCATTATTCAAAGAGATTGGAGTTGCGGGTGGACCGGATCCTAGGTTTTGCAGCTTTGTCTCTGACCACAAAATATGGAGGCTGACCTTGGCCCATGACTCCATTTGCTGGAGTGCCTCACAAAACTTGTCAGAGCTCTGTACTAGAAGAACTGTCCCCCCAGAGTCTGACCTGTACCTCATTGTGATGGAGTGGTGTAACATCTGAAGTAGGGGATTGCTCGTTGGAGCTATGGCAGGCTGGTCCGAAATAGTGCGTTGGTCATTATGCGAGGTGGACAGGTCCAACGAGAATCTGAAAATGATGGCTAACACAAACGACAAAGATACAGGGCAGCAACTGTGCCTAGCTACTGGAGGTGAAGGAAGTTGCCAAGAAAGACTCAATAGCTTGGGTCGCACAGCACTGGTAGACCAGGAAAAGGTTCGCATTACTGCACCTCTATCTCATGTCAGTGGGACGAGGTATCTTTGGGACAACCATTCGTTCTGGCTTTTGATCAACTCAGCTACAGGAGTTAAAGCCCCTGCCCTACTCTCAGCTGCAGATGCCCTGCCAGTGCCGTCTTCCCTAGGCACAAATGTGATGGGTTCATACCAAAGCCCCCCTGGGGACAGGCGCCCCCTGATGTTGGCTGGTGCGTCTGCAGTATATCGTGACAATGTATTCAATCATAGCTGGGATCTCTGCCAATCCATCAAAATTGCAACCTGGAATGTTGCAACTCTTTACAGATGTGATAATCAGGTCGCTGTCTCACACAAAATGGACAGTCTTGGCATATCAATCTCCAGCCTAATGGAAGCCAGGCTGATAGATCACAGATGCCATGAGGTTGAAAATTTGTTAGTCTACAATTTAAAGATGCTTTTAAATATTTTATTTTTGAGATAATTCAGGTGATCCAATTCCCATATTTTCACAATAGAAAATTGTGTCATCAAATATAAGGGCACATGTGATCATGTCTGTGTTTCACTGTTTCACTAGAGAATGTCATGTTGTTTAACTTCTTTGGTATTCAGGCTTAAACATGCACACATGGAAATGAAATTACTTTCTAAAAGCTCACTCTAACTCTCTAAAGAGCCAGAGGTAGAGTGGGGTAAATCTGAAGTCTTCTTTGTAAAAGCCTTATTTCTAGCTTGGTAGTTTCTTAACTTCCCATGACTCCTGATTCACAAGGATTTCCTGCCTTGCTGTCTTCCCATCATAGTGTTTCATTTTTATATATTTTTGTGCTGAGGAGATAATTTATACTTATTGGGTTGATCTCAACAAATAAAAAAGGGTCTGTTCTTGATGTGCCCAATAATCTCTCCCACAGACCACTCTGAGTTTTAGTGGTCCCTCTACATACATCTTGGAATATTAATCACAGGGAATTTATGGGCCTGGTTCTCTCTCATTTTACACTCGTGTAAATCAGGAGTAGCTCCATTGAAATCAATGGGCCAGATCCTCAGCTGCTATAAACTGGCATCACTCCAGTGTCATCAATAAAGCAATGCCTATTTACAACAGCTGAAGATCTGGTCCAATGGATTTATTTATACCAGCTTTTACACTGGTGTAAGAAGAGAACCTGTGATTTGTGAGTCTGTGATTTGTCCCTCTTTTGCAGAAAGATGATGGTTAGTACTTTTCTAATCTAAAAGACATGTTGATGGTGATACTCTAAAAATGCCCAGAATAATATAGAATCATAGAAATGTAGGGCTGGAACGGACCTCAGTAGGTCTCTAGTTCACTCTCCTGCACTGAGCCAGGGCAAGGATACCTTCACCATCCCAGACAGGTGTTTGTCTAACCTGTTCTTAAAAGCATCCATTGATGGGGATTCTACAATCTCCATAGGAAGCCTAATCCAGTATTTAACAATCTTTACAGTTCAGAAAATTTTTCCTAATATCCAATCTAAATCTCCCTTGTTGCAGAGTGACCCAATTACTTCTTGTCCTTCAGTGGGCATGGAGAGCAGTCAATCATCACCCTCTTTGTAACAACCCTTAACATATTTGAAGACTGTTAACAGGTCCCCACTCAGTCTTCTTTTCTCCAAAGTAAACATGCCCAGGTTTTTTTAGCCTTTCTTCATAGGTCATGTTTTCTAAACTTTATGTCATTTTTTTGGTTCTCCTCTGGACTTTATCCAATTTCCCCACATCCTTCTTAAAAAGTGCTGCCCAGAACTGGACACACTATTCAGCTGAGGCCTCACCAGTGCTGAGTAGAGTGGGACAGTTACCTCCTATGTCTTACAGATGACAGTTCTGTTAATATGCCCCTGAATGATACTAGCCTTTTTTGCAATTGCATCACATTATTGCCTCATATTCAGTTTGTGATCCACTATAACCTCCAGATCCTTTTCAGCAGTACTCCTGCCTAGCCAGTTATTCCGCATATTGTAGTCAAGCATTTGATTTTTAATTCATGAGGATAGCACTTTGGACTTGTTGGTATTGAATTTCATCTTGTTCATTTTAGTCCAATTATCCAATTTGTTAAGGTCATTTTGAATTCTAATCCTGTGCTCCCAAGTGTTAGTAGCAACGCCTCCTAGCTTGGAGTCATACGCAAATCTTATAAGCACATTTTCTGCTCCATTGTCACTGATGAAGATATGGAATAGTACCAGACCCAGGACAGATCCTTGAAGGAGCCCACTAGATACTGTCCCCCCAGTTTGACACTAACCCATTGATAACTGTCTTTGAGTACGGTCTTTCAACAAGTTGGGCACCCCCCTTATAGTAAATTCATCTAGACCACATTTTCCTAGTTTTTCTTATGAGAATGTCACATAGGATTCGCAAAAAGAAAAGGAGTACTTGTGGCACCTTAGAGACTAACCAATTTATTTGACAGGTTTCAGAGTAACAGCCGTGTTAGTCTGTATTCGCAAAAAGAAAAGGAGTACTTGTGGCACCTTAGAGACTAACCAATTTATTTGAGCATGAGCTCACGAAAGCTCATGCTCAAATAAATTGGTTAGTCTCTAAGGTGCGACAAGTACTCCTTTTCTTTTTGCAATTTATTTGAGTCTCTAAGGTGCCACAAGTACTCCTTTTCTTTTTGCGAATACAGACTAACACGGCTGTTACTCTGAAACCTGTCACATAGGATTGTGTCAAAAGCCTCAGCAAAATCAAGGCACATCATGTCTACAGCTTCCCCCTATCGATTAGGCCAGCAACCCTGTCAAAGAAGGAAATTAGGTTGGTTTGGCATGATTTGTTCTTGACAAATTAATGCTGTATATTACTTATAACCTCGTTATCCTCCAGATGCTTACAAATTCATTGTTTAATCATTTGTTCCATTATCTTTCCAGGTATTGAAGTTAGGCTGCCAGGTTTATAATCTCCCAGGTCCCCTTAGTCCCTTTTGTAAAGATAGGTACTATGTTTGCTCTTCTCCAGTCCTCTGGGACTTTACCCTTCCTCCTGGAGTTCTCAAAGATAATTATTAATGGTTCCAAGATTGCTTCAGCTAAATACCTTAGGATGAATTTCATCAGGCCCTGCTGACTTGAATACATCTAACTTATCAAAATATTCTTTAACCTGTTCTTTCCCTATTTTGGCTTGTGTTCCTTTCCCCTTGTTGTTAATATTAATAGTGTTGAGTATATAATCACAATTTACCTCTTTAGTGAAAACTGAAGTAAAAGAGGCATTAAACTCTTCAGTCTTCTTGATGTTGTCCATTACTAGCTTTCCTCATCTGCTAAGTAGAAGAGATACATTTTCCTTCATCTTTCTCTTGCTTCTAATGTATTTATAGAACCTCTTCTTATTCCGTTTTATGTCCTTTGCTAGGTTTAACTCATTTTGTGCCTTAGCCTATCTGATTTTGTCCCTACATGCTTGTGCTATTTGTTTGTACTCCTCCTTAGCAATTTGTTCATGTTTCCACTTTTTTAGGATTCCCTTTTGATTTTTCAGATCATTAAAGAACTCTTGATGGAGCCATATTGCCCTCTTACTTTTATTTGTATCTTTCCTTCACATCAGGATAGTTTGATATCTTTGCTTTATCATAAATGTGTCCAATTTTATTAATTTAATCTCAGACTCTATTCCCCCCTCCCCCGCTGAATAGTAGCATGCAGTGCTATTGTTAGACTGGCCCATTGTTGTCCCTCAATATTTTAAGAGAATAAATTATTAAGATTTTTCTCAGTTACTTTTCATTTTTCTGTGTTTAACTTTATTCTTTAATTCAAGCTGTGCTTGAAGCATATCCTGTCCGATGTGACTAAGCTGTTGACTCATTTCTTTTATGGCTCTAATAAAACAAGATCTAATGAATAGCAGTTGGAAATCAACCACCACCTGCACCTGCAAAATCCAGATTGTTCTTTTCTAAGGTCTGGTTTCTTGTATATAGCGTGAATGGACTTTAAAATATCCAATGAGCATGTCTCAGTTGTAGTTGAAATTGTATTTTCTTCTGTGCTAAAGATTTTCTGCTTAGCCTTTGTATTGCACCCAAACTCTTCAGTTCAGAAAATTTTAAATAGCATCCTTCTGAAAACTGTCTCAGTAAACACTAACTATGGTAATTGCATTGAAAAGGTCTAATGCTGACAGTTAGGCTTGTATCAAACACCAGGGATTTGCTTTGACTCTAGTGGGGATTTCATAACGTTAGGGATTAGCATTTCAACCTACTTTTGCCATCATTTTATTATAATTTGATTGTGTCTCTTTCACTATAGTCATCAGCTGTGCGTCCAGATTCTTTTCTGAGATCCGGCCCAATTGCACCACTCAAGTGGCATAAAAGGACTGGATTCTGGCTGAAAATTGGCAGCAGAGAATTTCCCTGGCCTCGGGGAACTCCCTGTTGGTGAATCTGAGCTGGGTTCAGCCCCTGCAACTATGCCTGCCTCTTTCCAAGTATACAGCGCATATCATATGAAATATGGGGTGTAACAGAGATCTGTTCCACTATAATTATCCATTAAGGACACCAATTGACAGCTCTAAGCATCGTTAAGACTGAGGATCAGGCAGATGGAATTGGCTTCTTGGCACACCACACCCTCTTGTCTGCCGAGAAAAGCCCCATAATCAGTTCTGAATATAGTCCTTACACAGGCAAAATAGTCATTGAAATCCAGTGGGATTTTTTCCAACAGAAAGTCCAGAGATCTAGGCCCTCAGCTGTTTGTGAACTAATGCTTTATTCGCCTGCCCCTTTAAGGAACGGATCCCAGCAGTTATTTAATTAGTGGTATGCTGTTTAGTTGCGGGGGCCAGGATAGAAGTGGGTAAAGGAACGTTCCACAGCTCTGCTGCTTGTTGGAGTGGCAAAACATTACAGGGATCCCATGGCCAACAAGGGGTGATATTTGCTTCCCAGGAGAGTCAGTTGTTGGAAAGCATATGGAATTGAGTTAGATTTTGGAGTTTAACCCTACGGGATGTGCAATTGCAGGGTGACTAACTCTTGTGATTTCATCGTCAGTTTCACGATATTTGGTGTTTTTCTTAAAGTCTCAGTGCTGGAGTCCCAAAATTACAGGTGATTCTCAGCTTTGGCTTTAAAAAACTGTTTCTAGCTGTTATGGTTGCTGCTATTGATTAGAAAACATGACCCGAGTTCACCCTAAAATCTCAGAAATCAGAAGGCAAAGGAAAAGATTCCAACATTTATTATTTTTAACAATTTCATGACATTTTGGACTCTGACTCATGATTTTTGAATAGTTGGGCTTGGCAGTACTGCCTCTGAGGGAGTTAAATCAGACTGGGCAGTCAAAACGCAGAGCTAAATATTGACGTCATTTACACTTGTATAAATCTGAAGTTTCTCCGCTGAAGCCAGTAGAGTTATTTCAGATTTACCCTAGTGTAAATGATGTCAGAATCTGGCCCACTCTCCCTACTTAAAATTGAGGAGGTTGCTATGAGGTAGAAGAGTATTCGTGATATAAGTGTGCAAATGAGCTTTGCATACATCTCACTTTGCTTTAGCTTTCCCATATCATGTCTTGGCACAAGCAGAAGCTTATTCTGACCTTGCATTTAACTCTGTTATATATGGTCAGCATTACACAGGAATCTAGACATAGGCTCCAGTTCAGCAAGGCACTTAAGCATGTACTTAAGTGTGTTGCTGAAACTGGGTCTTATTGAGAACTTCTCTTCCAAGTGTTCTTCTCTGGATTTCCCAGTTTTCAGCCGTCTCAGACTGAAATATAACTATATCTATATTCGGATAATAGCAATAATAACTGAAGATAGACCATTAATGGTCCAACATACAAACAATTCCATATAACCCTTCTCCCTATCCTTTGTCTGTCTTGCCTAATTTGATTGTAAACTCTTTGGGGCAGGACCTGATCTTGATGGATCCCTGGCATTACTATAATAAACTTGCTTATTATCAATAATGATAAATAAATAGGTAAGCCAACAGTACCAGTATGTATTGTTTTACTCAGTAGTCCAGGCTTTCAGGAAAAGTTTAATGCAAGAGGAGGCTCTACCCATGCTCAGCTTAGTTTGAAAATGATCCTGATCTCTAACTGCATTATTTCATGTGAAGCTGTATTTATGAGATGCATTAAAGCATAGAAATGCCTTAAAGAAAAACAAGGTCATTAAAGTAGTGTGAAACAGAGCGGTGCACTTTCTTCAGGAATACACAATTAAAAAATTCTTTACTGGAAGATTTAGGGCCTGATCCTGCATCCAAAGCACCCTTGACTTCCATGGATGTGCAGAGAATGCAGGATCGGAGGCCTCTATTGCTTTTCTGAAAGGCATTCTAGTCAGGGTTGTACTGTAGAAACAGAGCTTTTCTCCTGAAGGTGAATAGCTATGGAGCTGAATCCTCAGTCCTTGAGTGCAATTCTGTTGAAAACATAAGGGCAACTTGGTAGCTTAATACTTGGGATTTCTACTCTTACAGAGTCTGTGTATCTTGAAGAAATATGCAACTTACAGTGCAGGTCAATGAGGAGATTTATACACAAGCTACAAAGCAAGCATAGCACTTTTGATAAGTGACTAAGTGGTTTTAAACAATAAAAAATTAAAACCGTCACTCAATTAAATGCATGCAGGTGTCCTGAAATGTACCAGTGTGGTAACTTTACAGTTTGATTGAAGATGAGGCGTGGAATTATTTGATCATTCTTTATTTCATGACTCTTTCAGTAATATCCTTTTTATTGCAGAGGTGTTTTTTTTTTAAAGATATAAATGTTTGCAGTAGTGAGAAATTTTCCAAAAAAGGGACCCCTTCAGAAACTGATTATTATTTATTCATAATAAATTGGGCCAAATATTGAGGTTCTTTCACAGTTTTTACTAAGGGCCAGATGTAGGTTTTTCTAATGGACCTAAACTTTAATGCTGGTGCACAGTGGTGTGAAGTTAGGAAGGAGACACAATTCTGGACAAGCCTTTAGTCTTCTAGTGACATAATCTGTGAACCTATTGCCTACAGAAGAGAAATTCTGTCTTTGCTTCTGTCTTATGCTATCCCATTAAAAATAGGCTAGACTTTTTTGCTGAACTAAGTTATTTCTGGGGCCCTGTTCTCTCCTTGATTATTGCATACTTGATTCTCATTATCATGGAAGAGAGTTACTGTACAGGTGCATATTGAGGACAGAAGAGACTCCAAAATCTCCTCCTTCTCGCCACACTTTCTTTTCCCAGGCCCAATACACTCACAGTGATGCTTCAACAAAGTCCCCACTCAAGATGTAGCTCTGTTCTAGGAAGAAACGTCCTGCATTACACCTTGCTTCAGTCTTTCTCCTCTGCATCTTTGCCCTAGTTTTTCCCGCTCTGCCCTCAATATCTAAGCAAATGTGAAAGGAATGGGAAGGAAGGTGTAAAAGGGAGGCACTTCCATGCAGAAGGGATGGGTACACAAGTGGCCTCCAGAATTTACACACTACTTTATTGCTGTTATCTACTCAGATACAGTTCATGTTGCAGCCCAGTCCTTATATTTACCTTGTGCTCAAGGTGCTATATCTGGGGAAAAGGAAGAGTATCAAATGCAAGATTTTGTTGTCTTGATCGCAAAAGATCTAAAAGATCCTAGACTGAGAACAGCAAGTGTAGCAGGTTTGTGTCTCAGCTCTGACTAAATGTCTACACACTGGTGACCTGGTGGGAAATAAAATGAGAGGGACAGGTAGTAAGGAGCTAGAGATTAGAGTGAGACAAAACGTATTTGGGAGTGAATCGAAAAGAGAGGGTTTGTCAGGTTGCAGACATATGGTAAAGAGCCAGATTCACCCTTGAAGGGTGAATGACTGCATAGGTTTGAGTGGAGTTGCACCTACCTATACCAGTCTTTGACCAAGAGCTTGTCTTCACTATGGGCGTAAGTCGACCTAAATTACACTACTCCAGCTACATGAATAACGTAGCTGGAGTCGACGTAGCTTAGGTCGACTTATCCCGGTGTCTTCACTGCACTGTGTCGATGGGAGACACTCTCCGGTTGACTTACTTTAATCTTCTTGGGGAGCTGGAGTTCCGGGGGCAATCGGAGAGTGCTCTGCCATCGATTTAGCGGATCTTCACTAGACCCACTAAACCAGTCCCTGCTGTATCGATTGCAAAAGTGTTGATCTCCCCATAGTGAAGACCAGCCAAGTCTTTAACTATCTATGAGGCTATGTCTACACTACTGTGGTAAGTTGACCTAAGTTATGCAACTCCAGCTACGTTATTCACGTAGCTGGAGTTGATGTAGCTTAGGTTGGCGTACTGTGGTGTCTAGACCACACTGGGTCAACGGGAGACATTCTTCCATTGACTTACCTTACTCTTCTAGTTCTCAGTGCAGTACCAGGGTTGATGGGAGAGTGCTCTCCCATCCATTTAGCGGGTCTTCACTAGACCTACTAAATTGACTCCCACTGCACTGATCGCCGGAGCGTCGATCTGGCGGTAGTGTAGACATAGCCTAAGTGACTACACTACTTTGGTTCTAAGGGACAGGGTTTGTGGATTTGGAACCCACCACTTATCTGAGGACGTAAAGGGATGCTATGAACTGGGAAACATTTGTTCATTATGCAGCAATGGTAACACTAGCGATAACTCACCAGTCTGTCCAAGTATAAGTGAACAAAAGGGGTTGTGAATACTAGCAATTCCAATCAGCTGCTTATTTTTGTGAGAATACCAGTGAATACTTTTTGGCAGATTGAGCTGAGCTCTAGTCAGAGCAAATGTGTAGCAATCAAAAAAAGAGCAGCTTGAGAAGCTCTTGCATTCCCAAAAGTGTCATTTTTAAAGCTACTGCTGATCTGACTTCTGTAGCTACAGCACTGCTTAGCAACTGCACATTACAATGTTCAAAAACTCAGTGTTAGCTAGAAAGTTAGTTCAAAAACTCGGTTTTAGCTAGAAAGAGGAGAAGCCGTCAGAGAGAAGAGTTTGCAACAAGAAACACCAGTGCCAACTCCAAAATCCTACAGCGAGGCTCATGTGCAGTACTCTAGTCATCAAAGGCCAAACTATTAACCAGGCAGCCAGCTCTAGGAGCTAAGCTAAGTGCTTGGTAGCTGCATGAAGATGGAAGAGGGGAGTCCTCTCACCCCTTGGGCTACGGAACAATTGCAGAGCTAGTACACGGAGGCTGTAGCCCTTGGTAATTCCTAACTGGTATATGGTCTCTTGGGGACTGTTACCAGATGGCTTAGGTTCCAGCAGCCCCTACGCCTCTCTAAGCTATGACAGGGGTGGTGCAAATCAGCCCAGAGAATCAGGGAGCCATAACCAGATCTCAACACAGGAGAAAATCAGGGTCCATGGGCTTACGTAGGACTGAAGTAGTGCACAGGCCTTGTGCTAATTTTTGTACAAAGGAGAATGTCACCCTCAATTTACTCTGAAAAGATTAATTAACCCTCACAAAACTCCTGTATGGTCTGCAATTATACACACAGATAAGTTAAGCCAAAGCCTGGCATGGTGACTGAGTAAGGAACTTAGTTCTGATGACCAGTCCCCTGCTTTAACCACTAGACTACACTCCCAGGAGACCTGTGCACACACATAATTCTTTTGTTAACCTTTCTCATACAAACAGCTTTAAAAATAATACAAGACCCTGCAGAAGAGACCAAGTAAACCTGTATTGAATGGAGCCCTGAGGATGTATGTTTGAGGAATCCTATGGAAATATTTCTTTATGCCAGCTAGGGCTGATCCTCCAAGGAGCTGAGCATCTGCTCTAAGGTGAAGTCAATGGGAATAGAAGATGCTTATCACGTTACAGATTTACTGCAGGCCAGAAAATGGAATTTCCATCCCAGGGGAAATTCTGACATTTCAAAATTTGTTTTAGTGCTCAACTGGGACAAAAAGTTGAAATTTTGAGTGGAATGGAAATTGTGAACAAAACCTTGATTCAGAAACATTAATGCACCCACAATGAAATGTTTCATTCAGATAATGTAAAAACATAATATAATGTATAAAAAAGTGAAAACTCAAATGAGAAAGTTGAAATGAAATACCTTATTTCAATTTCAAATTGTTCCAAAATGTTTCCATTGATAATTTCATCAAAATCAACACGTTCTTGTGAAGCATATTTATTTTGACCAAATATCATTTTTCAGTGGAAACCGGTTCTGTTGAAAAGTTTTTGACAAGCTGTAGTAGGGATGCTTCTAGGAGTAGATTCTTTCTGAGCAGCCTACAACATCATAATCTCGACTAAATGGAATAGTCTGATTCAAATCTTGCAAACCTGACAGAATTAAGAGGTTATATATCAGTGCCTCCAATTTTATAGGTTAGTAAAAGCTTTTAAAAATATAGTTCAAGATATTTTCTCTAGGGTTTTCAAATTTCAAGAGCTGTATATTAAGTTGAAGAAGATTTACTGAATTTATTTTGAAGAAAATGTACCAGGAAAAATGAGCAAATTTAAGATACAATAAGAGAGGGGGCAATTTACTTTGCCTTCATACCAACAAAACTTAACTGTAGAAACAATAACAACAAATCAGCAACCAGTAAGTAAGAGATGTCATAAACGGTATCAAAGATAAATAGGAAGCTTTTACAAGGTATGCTATAAAAGAATATTTGGGTAATAAGAAAATTGGCAAATGACAGACGATGAAAAGTTAAGGCAAATAAAGTCAGCATCCCAGAGTGCACAAAATGTAAGCCAAATTGTTTCACAAGTACATACTCTCTAGTTAAATAACCATAAGAAATGATCAGCTATCAGATGATGAAAGAGTAGACTCTGAAGAGGGTAAAAGCTGAATTATTATCAAATGATTATAAACCCCAGGGTGGACTTAAAGCTAAGACCTGACTTCCAAGCACAGGGGCATTGGATTGTAAAGTTTGCCTTTAAATGTAATATTTTGGTGGTGAATCATACTAACATTCCACTTACTGGAATTTTAGTTCTAATTTCCATGTTCAACATAGAATAAATTCTACAAAATCCTTTAAAAATGAAGGAATGGTCAGACGCTTATTCTTGCAGCAGCACAGAAGCAATTTCCATAGCTAAAAAAGGGGTCAATGTCAAAAGGGCTTATCCTGCTTAAGTCAATGGGAGTTTTTCCATTGATTTCTGTGGAAGCAGAATCAAGCCCAAGGGACTAGATGTTCAGCTGGTGTAAACCAAGCTCAGTGGAGCTACAGCAATTTGCACTGGCTGAGGATCGAGCTCAAGAGTTCCAAATGGCTTACTGCAAAAGAAATGCCTTAACGCTTTTGTGGCATGACAAGTTAGATACCATGATATTGAGCAAAGGATACCAACTTAGAAAGAACACGGTCTAGTCTGGATATTGCCACTTGTGGTACCTTAGACATTCCACATCCTCGGCTTTCGATGCACCTGCAAAAGCATGAATGACAGAACAATGGACATATTCTAATGGTCAAATTCAGAAGTGACATGTAAAGGGCTGGGATAATTTACCTGTCAGTAACTGGGTAAAAGGGAGTCTAAGTTAGTGTCATCACAGGCAGAAGAGTCAGATGGCATATGTTACATTTACACAGACTTCCTTGACCCTACGTCTTTGTTTGTTAAAAGAAGGAAAATCAATATTCATTTGAAAATGGTGGACCTACCAGTGCTAAAGTTCTCTAGATGCTGCGAGTTGATTGGAAAGGGATTTCTTAAAAGAAAGCTAAGAATATGAGCTACCAAAGAAGGAGGAAATATTCTAGTGGCTTGTTCAGTTAGATCAGAGCAAGATTCCAAATCTTTCTCACCTCTAGCTCTATGATTAATTATATGTCTTCTCTAGTTAACCGAAGTAACAAAGAGACATTACACTTAATTCTGGTGAGCACAAGTGCAAGGTGAAATAGTCTCTGTGTTCTTATTGAGTCTAATCGTTTACATCTCATTGAATCCAATCACTTTAGCAATTTATCACATTAAAATTGCATTAAACTGATTGTCTACAGCTGTGCTGATTTATCACTGAAAGGGACCCTATAATTGAGTCTTTTGGTTCATTTTTAAATCCCAAGAGTGAAAGTTGAGGATAATATTTTACATGTTACCTCTGGAGTATATAGAACAAATTAACTTGGACTAACTAGCTCTATTTGTTCAATGCACTATCAGCCAGTGTTATTTGGAAGCTGTACACCCGCAAAGAATCAGTAGTCTTGATTCTCCCCTTGTTTTCACTGAGTATATGTTATAACTCCCCTGAATTCAGTTGTTACTCCTAATTTTCAGAAGGATAAGTGAGGTCAGAACCAGGTGGGTAGGTAGGTAGATAAAATGTCAGATGTACCATGTCACTGTTGTATGACATATTGGGGAAATGGATTGATATACACAGTACCAGTGTATTTTTTGAAATTGAAAACCTTCAGACTGACCAATTGCAACCAGAAAAGAAGAAAACCAAGTATCTGGTTTCAAAGAAATTAAGAAATTGCAAACTGGTTAAAGATTAAATGTACAGCAAGAGTAAGGGACAGAATTGATCTAAGCATTGGTGAGAAACAGAAGTTAGTAAAAATAAGATTTTATGTATAATAAGGTAACAATTTACCTGATCCCTAAGTATTTTTTTCACTAGAACTTGTTTTTAGAGGTGTGTTGCACACAGTCCAGAGGTCCCCTCTGCCTGGACATTCACCAGGCTGTTCTTTAAGCCTCCAGAGTCTGAGCACAGTCCAGGCAGTGTTGCTGGCTGGGGTCTTTAGGTGCACACTCAGGGGTGCTGAGCCTCTGTCTGGCATCTCCTTCTGAAAGCTGGGACCCCACAGTCAAACTGCCAGCTTCTGGAACTAGTGCTGAACCCTCAAGCTCCCCTGTAGCTCAAGCACACTCTCTGCCAGAACTCCAGCCATGTGGGCACTCTGGGTTTTTAGTTCAGCTCTTCAGGGGCACATGACAGTGAAAGCAAACAGACCCACCAATAGACCTTGCGCAGGGTTCTAAACTCAATAGCGCTTTACTTAGGATGAGAGGTCCGCAGCTCTAGACAAAACAGTAAACACCCCTCTGTGTATTTCCCTGCCTCAGTTTCCTCACCACTCTGGAGAGTTCTGTGGGCCTGGGCAGAGTCCCCTTGGGTGCCCAGGGTCCTTCCCCTGCTGCTCATGACATCTTTTCAGAATCATGGAGCCTCTCTATGTCAGCTAGAGGTTTAACAACTAACTGTTGTCCCTCATTTGGCAGTAATTCCACATCCATATGGAGGCATTCCATGGGACAATAATGTCATACCTTCATAACATTAGGCAGAACTCATAAGTTGTACATAATCAGATTCTCCAAATTGTCACAAGAGGCAACACAAAACATTTATTCTCTCTTTCTCACCCTTTATGTAAAAGTCCTATATAATGTAGTTGGCATGAAAGCAAGAAGGTTCTACAGAAATGACTCAGAAACCTAAAGAATTTAGTAGAGAATTATATCCTAGCTATAGAATTCTATTAGTTGGTTTTAAAATTCTATAGAGAGGTGACCACTCTTCATTAAATCCTCTCTAACTTTTGATAAGAGACAGAACAAGTGCATAACTCCCACTGGTGCCAAGGTGAGTTTCATACAATCACAGAAATGTTGGGCTGGAAGGCATCTCAAGAGGTCATCTAGTCCTGCCCTCGCAAACTGAAGCAGGATTAAGTATACCTAGGCATGTGGAGGGCGGGCGGGGTCAAAAGATTAGAGGCCTAAACATCCTCTACGACAATTTAAAGGATACCCCGTATCTGCCTTCTCTGTTTAGATCGTAAACTCTTTAGGCCAGAGAGCGTCTACTGATTTGTGTTTGTACAACAGCTAGCACAATGGGGCCTCATTAATGGTTGGCACCTAGGCACTACTGTAATGCAATCTGTAACAATAAATATAAAGCAGAATGGAGCTGAGCTGCACACTTCAGATCCAAGCTGCTCCAAAATTCAAAGATGATTAGATGTCTTGTTCCATTTCAGGCCCATCTCTTTCTTAAACATACACCCCGTATTCCTCAGGGCTGGTCTACACATACAGTGTAGCAGCAGCGCCGCTGTAGCACTTAGTGAAGACGCTACCTACGCTGATGAAGAGTTTCTCCCATCGGCGTAGGCACTCCACCTCCCTGAGATGCGCTAGCTATGTCGATGGAAGAAGCCCTCCTGTCGACATAGCACTGTCTACACCTGGGGCTAGGTGGATATAACTGCATTGCTCAGGGTGTGGATTTTCCACACCCCGAGCGGGAGAGTTATACCGACATAAGTCTGTAGTGTCAACCAAGCCTCAGGAAGAAGAAATGCATTTCAAAAAAGACAAGTTTGCTCAAACAGCTACAATCTGCAAGTTTCAGCTCCAAAGGAAAAAAATTGGATCAAGAAGATAGTATCAGGAAGCCATGGATTAAAGCTTTCAGGTCTGAAGACAGCAGGACTGAGGAGAAATGTTTTAATTTGAAATGTACTTTTAAATCCCTTTTGTCTTGATTTACAGCTACTTGTCGATTTATATCCTAAAGTCTGTTGGTCCAATTCTCCATTTTCTCTCCGCTCTGCTGTTGTCTTACTGCTTCTGCATGCCGCTCACATTCTGCTGAGTAGTGTGCAATATTTTAAAAATAGCTTGTGGGCAACTGGTTTGAGATTACAAGTATCCTGTAAATTGGTTGTCATTATTTAAACACCAAAATGGCATTTTGCCTAGGGCTGGAACAAATAAATATGTTTTTGCTTGAGAATGTTCTTCTTAATAATTTGAAAAGTCCTCATCTTACTGAGCATGTCTCATTGGAACCTAGTCCAGTGGAACAGCATGGGGATTATATGGTTGATAGCTCAATCTTTAACAAAGATTTTGCTGTTGTTTTTCTTTGGGCTGCCAGTGGCTGTGAATGGATAGGTTTTGTCTTGGTCTGGGCTTGATAAAATAAAATGATACTTTGGGGGTTATTTGAAAGAGACATTGAAATACATATTGTATTTTCAAGAGAATTTTTTTTTCAGGGGGAAGAATTAGACTTAGTCATCACCAATACGGGTACTGGACATATTTTAAGTCAATGGAGTTACACTCACTTACACCCTGTCTGCATTTGGCCACTGTGATTAACTATGAAACACCCAACGTTGGACCTCTTCTTCTAGAACTCTGTTCACATTTGTATTACTGCTCATATCTCAGTGAGATCAGAAATCTTTAAGCTATCAGGGTTTTGTTTGTTCTAAATTATAATCAGATGAAACCCTTTGAGACCTGTGTTCTTTATGGGAATTTGGAATTCCACCTTTCAGGTTTTCTGAAGGGTACTTACCAACCTCAGTTTAGCCAGACATTGGCCCAGATCCTGGCAGCACTGCAGGAAGAACATTTGTGGAAGCCCAGCAGGTTTAGCAGAGTTGGTTTGAACTACCATTACGCTCTCCTAGTTCTAGGGCTTGTGGTCTCTAGATTAGTCCTATAAGAACAACTTGGCCTTAACCCTTTTCCTTGACCACTCCCCCACATTGGCAGTCAAGAGCATTACACTGATGGTGTGGTCACCACATACTACCCAATGATCTTATAGCCAAGAAGAGAGACGCCTTGAATGGTAAGATCCACCCTGCCATTTTTAAGTCTGCCTTGCACCAGGGGAAACATCACAAAACAGGTTTAATGTTCCAGAGAATGCAGCCCATCATGACCTATATATGGGACAGGGACCATGTTTTAGATTTATGTTTGTACAGTGCCTAGCACAATGGTCTATGAGTAGGGCTCCTAGACCCTACAGTAATACAAATAATAAATAAAGGTTTTAAGACACCATCATGTAGGTAATGCTTCTTTGACTCTAATTTTATTTTTATTTTATGCACTAATAAACACACTTAATTTAGTGGTCATCCTCCAAATTTAGCATCTAGGTATCCCCCATAGTAAAATAACGCAACATGCTTGCAATCATCCCCAAAAAGTTACATTCTCTTGCAGAGGAGTTAAAAAAGGCTGCCATGTCTGAGCTAGAGGGAAAATCCAATTTCCACGGCTGGGAGAATACATTTTTTAAAATCAGGCTTATTTATTAAACATGAAAAAGTTAATGGGTACAACAAAAACCCCACAAGATCTGAGGGACGATTGACAAGATTTTCTTTTTAATAAAATTACTTTCAGTTCATTTGAATTCCTTTCCCCGAGTGGTTTTACCAGTCACACTAGGGTAGCGTGGAGGAAAGCATCATTCTTGAAGAAAGAAAAGGAGTACTTGTGGCACCTTAGAGACTAACCAATTTATTTGAGCATAAGCTTTCGTGAGCTACAGCTCACTTCGTGGGATGCATACTGTGGAAAGTGTAGAAGATCTTATTATATACACACAAAGCATGAAAAAATACCTCCCCCCACCCCACTTTCCTGCTGGTAATAGCTTATCTAAAGTGATCACTCTCCTTACAATGTGTATGATAATCAAGTTGGGCCATTTCCAGCACAAATCCAGGTTTTCTCACCCCCCTCACCACCGCACACACAAACCCACTCTCCTGCTGGTAATAGCTTATCTAAAGTGACCACTCTCCTTACAATGTGTATGATAATCAAGGTGGGCCATTTCCACCACAAATCCAGGGTTTAACAAGAACGTCGGGGGGGGGGGGGGGCGGGGGCTTAGGAAAAAACAAGGCGAAATAGGTTACCTTGCATAATGACCCAGCCACTCCCAGTCTCTATTCAAGCCTAAGTTAATTGTATCCAATTTGCAAATGAATTCCAATTCAACAGTTTCTCACTGGAGTCTGGATTTGAAGTTTTTTTGTTGTAATATCACAACTTTCATGTCTGTAATCGCGTAACCGGAGAGATTGAAGTGTTCTCCGACTGGTTTATGAATGTTATAATTCTTGACATCTGATTTGTGTCCATTTATTCTTTTACGTACAGACTGTCCAGTTTGACCAATGTACATGGCAGAGGGGCATTGCTGGCACATGATGGCATATATCACATTGGTGGATGTGCAGGTGAATGAGCCTCTGATAGTGTGGCTGATGTTATTAGGCCCTGTGATGGTGTCCCCTGAATAGATATGTGGGCACAGTTGGCAACGGCCTTTTTTGCAAGGATAGGTTCCTGGGTTAGTGGTTCTGTTGTGTGGTATGTGGTTGCTGGTGAGTATTTGCTTCAGGTTGGGGGGCTGTCTGTAGGCAAGGACTGGTCTGTCTCCCAAGATTTGTGAGAGCGTTGGGTCATCCTTCAGGATAGGTTGTAGATCCTTAATAATGCGTTGAAGGGGTTTTAGTTGGGGGCTGAAGGTGACGGCTAGGGGCGTTCTGTTATTTTCTTTGTTAGGCCTGTCCTGTAGCAGGTGACTTCTGGGAACTCTTCTGGCTCTATCAATCTGTTTCTTCACTTCCGCAGGTGGGTATTGTAGTTGTAAGAATGCTTGATAGAGATCTTGTAGGTGTTTGTCTCTGTCTGAGGGGTTGGAGCAAATACGGTTGTATCACAGAGTTTGGCTGTAGACGATGGATCGTGTGGTGTGGTCAGGGTGAAAGCTGGAGGCATGTAGGTAGGAATAGCGGTCCGTAGGTTTCCGGGATAGGGTGGTGTTTATGTGACCATCGTATATTAGCACTGTAGTGTCCAGGAAGTGGATCTCTTGTGTGGACTGGACCAGGCTGAGGTCGATGGTGGGATGGAAATTGTTGAAATCATGGTGGAATTCCTCAAGGGCTTCTTTTCCATGGGTCCAGATGATGATGTCATCAATATAGCGCAAGTAGAGTAGGCGTATTAGGGGACAAGAGCTGAGGAAGCGTTGTTCTAAGTCAGCCATAAAAATGTTGGCATTCTGTGGGGCCATGCGGGTCCCCATAGCAGTGCCACTGATCTGAAGGTATACATTGTCCCCAAATGTGAAATAGTTATGGGTGAGGACAAAGTCACAAAGTTCAGCCACCAGGTTAGCCGTGACATTATCGGGGATAGTGTCTTAAGCACTTAAGAAAGCACTTAAGCACATGCTTCAGTCCCACTGACTTAGAGTTATGCATGTGTTTAGGGGCTATCCTGAATCACGACTTTCAAATGCAGGGTGGGATTTTCAGGAGTGCCCAGGGCTGGCCTAACCTGGCTCCCCCTGAAGGCTAAAATGTCAATTGACTTCAATGGGAGCAGAATTAGGTCAGTGCTGTGTACTTTGGAAAGCCCTACCCTCAGAGTATTATTAAAATACGTCAGTGAAAATATTGAGACTAGAACTCAAAGCCTCGCGGTTGTTGGTCGTTGCTCATGCCTCTTGTTCATGAGGGCCTTTAGGGAGAGGCCTGTTCTGTAATTCAGAATAGGATTAAATCAAAATGTACAGTGCAGTCTGCAATTCAGAACCTTTCAGAAAACATTTGTCTAAGCCTGAAGCTTTCTTTTGTCGCAGGAGATTCCATTTTCCCGATCAAACCAGTGGTGTTCAAGGTACAATCAAACAAGGCCAACTCCTGCCAGTTGAAGGCAGCAAGAAGATAATAATTTACTGGTTATTTATTCTGACTCTCAAACTATAAAGTGTTCTGTTTTATGGTCTTGTTTATCACACTCTGTAGTTGTAGATTTAGCAAATGACCCAGAAGACTAACCCTGCAGCTGAGCTTTGAGATGCATGGTGTCCGAGCAGTAGTTCTAGAGGGGGAAAAAGGATAGAAATGATAAAGAAGAGCCATTGAAACCAATGAATGACATAGCAATTCAAAGTTCACAGTCACAGCACTACCTTAGGCTGTATATAAAACCACAAATACAGCTGTAGCCCAGCACAGGTATATAGGTAAAAAGTGATCAATGGTAACTGGGTTAAAAAAACAACAACAAGAAACCAACATCATTAGCTCTGTGGTAAATTTCAGTACAAAGTAATATCCAGCTGAACCCTGACAGGTGCTGAATATCTGCTGAAAACGCTCACAGGAATCAATGAGAATGGCAAGTGCTCTACAACTGTGCTTTGGCAACTGTAATGTTGACACCAGGAGGCTATTAGTATTGTTGACAGACCAATTGGCTGGTCTGCCTGCGGTAGCTACTTTATCCTGCACTGAAATACATCATACAGTATTAGATATTGCAATTGCTGCCCTCCTATAATGCACAGGGACATGGCTCAGATGACTAGAAGGAAACCAGGCTAAGTCACACGCTCTGTATTGTTGTGGTTGGATGAAGCATTGTTGAGGCTGGTGGGTGAGCACCACTGCCTGGGAGTCAGGCTTCTTTACAGTAGCTCCCCAAAGCCCACCCCAAAATTAGTACTGTGTGGGTGGAGGGCTTTGCTGGGTATTGTTTGATCAGAGGGTGTGTGTGTGTGTTTGAGAAGCAGGAGACATGGCACAGAGAGAGGGACTAAGGGCTTGTCTATGCAGAGGTGCAGTGAGCCCCACATGGGTGTGATTTCTAAAACACATTGACATGCTGTGCATTAGTTGGTCCGTGTAGACCCTGTTGGTGCGCACTAAAGGTTCCCTTGGGCACTTCAATGTGGTGCTGTTTGAACCAGCACTGCGTTCAAGTACGCCACTGGGGTCTACATGGACCAGTTAATGAGCAACATGTTGGTGTGCTTTAGAAATCACATGCCCATAGGGCGTTTTACCCCACCATGTAGACAAGCCTAGAGAGAAGCAGAAAGCAAGCCAAGCAGAGACAGCCTGGAAACATGGAATGTGGCCCTTGGAGAAGCCTGAAGATAGGTTTCGGCTTGTGCTGCTGGCTGAAAGAGGATTGGACCTGTGAGCAAGGACAGTGTTTCCTTTTGTTTGGTTTGTCCTGTGTTCAGGAAAACAGGGCTTTGTACATCCATTGCAAATAAAGAAGACTGCATCATAGAACCACCTGACTCTCACCAATTTCTCCTCCTAACTGGGACAACCTATAGGATCCTGAATTTTTGGCTAGTCGCCTGGTTGGAAAGGGGTAACAGTGTTATTCTCTTCTAAAGAAGAGTGAAAAGCTTTCTTCTTCTCTTTTCTTAAACCAGAATTCCCTTTAGAGAGAATTAAAAGCGGAAACTCTCTCTGCTGTTACAGAGCCGAAAGAAGAAGAAAAAATTATATTAGGGGGCGTCACAAGAAGTGGGGGCTGGGTATATTTAATGACGATGTGGCTGAGTTGTAAAAGAGGAGTTGATGGACTCCTTGGGAACAGCTGGCATACAGCCTGGAATGTCCCTTAGGGCTCAGCGGAGAGTCCAGCTGTGTCCCTATGCAAGGGAACAATAGGGTATAAGGCGTCTCCTGACTTCCTTACGCAGGTTACTCACATGGCCAGATCATGCATCGGGTGGAGAGAAACTGCTGCTGAGCCACTCGTCCCCGTCCTGCGTTGATGGGAATGAGTGGGCTAGCTGCACAGCTAGATCTGGGCAGAGGAAGAAGTAACTTGCTTCAGCAAAAGGCCTTATGTAGCTTATTTACTATCGGAGAAGGTGGGATACAGGGACTGGATTGTGACTCCCAGAATCTGTCTGGTCTCTGCTCCTGAGATAACTCAGCTATTGACCACCCCTTACTTAGACTGGACTGCAAGGTGCTGCCCAGTCCTTAAGCGTATATGTTCTGTACAAAGATGCCTTTGTTCATTTGCAATTTAGGTCATCATATATCAGCCTCCTGTGGGACTCTAAGGGTAAAGAAAAAGGATGAGCCTCCTTCCAACACCATAAATCACTGGGCTCCTGCTGCAACAGCTCCAAAGCCACTTGGCAGCCTGTTATTCTCTAACCCATAAATTGTTTAGGAGTTGCTGCTATAGATAACACTCCATTGTTTTGCATACAGAGTGAGCTATATTTTTGCAAAAGGGAAGGGCCTTTAAATGTGACGCTCACATTTTGTTTTTCTAGACACGGTCAGGTTTCTATAGAAGAGCATTTTTCCGTAATTAATGATTTCATGAAGTTTTAATCCCCCCCTCCCCCCCACACACACTTTCAAGCTCAACTATTTTAATTTTTGATTTGCAAAACATATCTACATATGTGTGTGTTAATGCACACTGTAAGAGTTTGCGTGCGTGCACACACACACACACAGTGTCCTGCATCACTCCAGTTTTATATTGAAATCAATGGAGTTGCAACAATGGAATAACTCAGTATTGAAACATGCTCCATGTGCATCCTATGTGTTTGTACAGCACCTAGCACAATGGAGCCCGGGTCCATGACTGGATATCCTAGGCTACCGCAATAGAAATGGTAAAGATCAGAGTGTGATACCCTTTCTTTGAGTAGTGCCTTACTACATCAGCAGGTGGATTGATTTCAGTGGGACCACTCATGGAGTAAGGTGCAACTCAGTGTGATGAAGGGTATCAGAAATTGGTCTGAGCTGGCTGACCACACTGAGGTCTTTTGATGGCTGGGAAATTGAAGATTTCATCCTTTTGATAAATCATATGGCTCTACCTCAGATTTTGGTATTGGTATTTGGTATAAAGTGGTTATGACTTCTGGAAATGTTATAGGTACCACTAATCAGTGTAAACTCTCCATGGCCCTGCACAACTAGTATTTGGAATGGGATTTAATCTGGCATGTCAGGCTAACTAAAGTATTTTCAAATTTCTTGCTGTTACTGGTGATGTCCCATTTTAGGCTTCTTCTTATGACAAATCTTTTTATCATTATTCTTGAAGTAGAGACCTGCCACAAATAATTTATGTCGTGTCAAACAAGAGATAACTAATCACTTGCTGGCAGGGTAATTATCTTGCTACCCACAGTTCTTTGTACTTGAATATTCTACTGGGAAAGGGAATGTGTAATATTAACTGCGATAATTATGGAGTACTTGTACAAGGTGCTGCATATTTCTTGGTAAACAGCTCTCTTTGGTATTCATTTGTTCACTATGAACCTTATACTGTGAAGACTTCTGTAACAAGAAGTATCACAGTGTATTAGGAAAACAAAGGAGAAGGTGCACAAAGAAGTCTGTTGAAAGGCATAATATACGTGCATGGTAATCACAATGTGGTGTGGTAGTATTTCAGAGTTTAAAAATACAATTATTTTCATGAAGAGAGTGTGATGCTGAGTCTTGGGATTCTCTTTCTCACTCATTTATTTTAATTAATTAATTGATTGATTGATTGAGTAGTGCCCAGGAGTACCTGTAAGGATTACTATAAATTTATGATGGTGGTAGATGTGGGAATGACAGATGATATTTTATTACAGAAGATTGTGACAATGTGTTGCAGTAGTTGGAGAGCAAGGAAAGGGGACTTGGTTTTATAATGCATGTACAAATGCCATGGTAGAGAACAGAAGCAGCTGAAAATCTAGTTAAAAAAAATCAGGATTTGTTTTTACATTTCTTTACTTGCTTTTCAAAATTTCATCAAAATGTTTCGGTTGCTGAAAATTTTCAACCAGCTCTGTGGCTGGGCAATAACCCCAAAATGTTCAATGAAAATTTTCATTGAAAAGGTTTTCATGTTTTTTCTTCCCCATCAAAAATCAAGTTTCCAATGAAAAATGTCATCAAGATTTGGGAAAATTTGACTGGCCCTAATAGAATATTTGTTGAAAGTGTTCAGTGATTGGGATTAAGATAGCATGTTTAGTTTTGAGTGGAATGGAGGAAGTCTGAGTGGTTGTTGGGAGATAAGGTGTATAAGCATAGTGTGTGCCATATCTGTGCTGTGATTCCCATTGTTTTTATTTTTTTGTATTGATACAATATTAATTTGAGCAACATTAACTTTAAGCTAAGCAACTACGGCCTGGTAAGGAAAATTTCTCAGGTTCTTTAATAAATATGTATCAATGTTGACATAAATGATGTTATTGGATGGATATCTATCAACATTGATTATACTTTCTTCCTTGTGCTCATCCCAAAGATCTCCATCCACAGTGCTGTACATAGCAGGACTCAAAGTCATCATTGGTGTGACTACATTTAAGTCAGTAGAGTTGCATCCAAGGTTAATTTGGTCCATATAGTCAATTTGAATATGATTTGGTGAGAAGTGGATATAGGATAATCACACATTCACTTGAGACTATTGGGCACATAAGGAATTCAGGATCAGGTCCAGAAACCTTCTGAAACAGTGCTGTTTTTCATATGTTTCTTATATATTTAATCCAATTGACTTTGGTGCTTGAAAATCTCTATATTCTATATAATGTGTCAGAAGACTGGATTTCCTTCATGCTTTTGCTATGTCATGATAAAATTGAATCAACCCAGAAATTTCCAAGTTTTGTTTAATTATCCAAGTCACTTTGTAACAAATGAGGAAGTTGTTTTGATTTTTTAAATATGTTAATTTGCATTACGCTGCTTTTCAAACCATCTTTCTTGTTTAAGTTTTCAATGTCATTTTGCATCACCATAAAGATGATGGAATTTAAAGTGATGATGAAAAGAACAAACAAACCCAGGATCTCATTTGCTTTCAAGAACTCCGAAAATGTAAGAGGCTTTGTTTAGATTTGGTGATGAAGATAAAGTTATGACTTCTGGAAAAGTTATAGGGCACCACTAATCAGTGTAAGCTCTTCATGGCCCTGCACAACTAGTATTTGGATTTATTGCCAACTTAAATGTGCATACAATGGAGTCCTTGTTAGGTAGGTGTAAACCCATTGGGAGATTGATATTAATAGCCTAGGCAACAAGAGGCCTGAAAAATGCTAATGTGCCTTCAGGAAAGAACTATTATGTTCTAAACCCCTTTCCTGCCCCATGCAACAGGTCTCATATTGGTATTCTGGTTAGGAGGATTGGTTGGTGCTCTTTGGAAACTGTCTGGAAAAAAGCCCCCTCCTTCGTACCTCCCCAGTGGGCTCATCCATGGAGAGAGAGAGACTGAGGTTCGTGTTTCAAGTAGGCTCCTGTTGCAGGACTGAAAACGTTCATGTTATTGTAATAGTCAAATACATTCTTAATATGGAACTAGATAACCAAATACTTAGGTAAACAGAGATAAATAAAACATTAATGTCATTCGGACATGCTGTACTTTTGAAGAATTAAAGTAAACTATTTATGCTTCTATGAATAACAGCATAAATTATAGAGCAGCCAATTACACCATGTGTCTGTATGAAATAGGGTAAAACTAAATGAAAATAAACCAGACTGGATAGCGGAGGGTAAATTTAAAAATCTGTATTAGGTTTAGGCTAGGGTCCTGGGTGTGGACCTGATGCGTACTAAGTCAAAAGGTTCAGTTTTGACAGTGCCAACCTCTCATGAAATTTTATCTGGGGCCTTATCTGAATCAGACCTGAAGAACAGGTCCCCATGGTCTTGGACCAGACCCAGAGTTGTAGGAATAGATTTGAATCCAGGACTTTGAGCCCAATGCCTGTATCCCTGGAAAATTTTGGAGAAGAGGTGTCAGTTTTGCGTTTCTACTTCAAGCCCAATGGTTTCAATGGAGTTACACCTGACATGAATTTGACTTATTGTAAAAAGGGTTGGGGTGTGACTCTACTTGTACATCAGTGATAAAAATGTGTGCCAAATTCTCCCCTGACCTATGCCCAGTGCAACGAATTTGAGCTCACTGGGGTTGTAGTGGTGACATAAAGAAACATTTTTTTAAAACTATGTGAGACATTCTATTCTGGTCTGCATGAAATGCAGAGGGGAGGAAAATTAAGCCATGTTATGACAACTTTGTTTGGAACGACATGTCTGATTATTCATCTTTTCCTATCTCTGTAGAGGATCAAAATGATATCATTGTCAATTTTATATCAGGTTGCCCTGAAGAGGAAGATATGAAATAGTGGGAAATGCTGAAGCACAAAAGAGTCCATGGTTTTGGCAGGCTGCTAGTTCCTATTAGGTTTGGGATTTTCAGTAGTTCCCCATTTGCAAAGCAGTAAACAAAAAGGGGAAGAAGAGGTAAAGGTGTATTGTACACAAATCCAATTATTTTGTTCACATTTAGATGTGATACCCAACTGGTAATGGCATATTTTCCCTGTCCAATCTTTATACAAATGCTAGTGGTCTTGGAGTAGAAATACAGGAAGGGAATCCAAGTTAACAGCTATGCTATTGTGACTATTACTGATAGGAGCGATTTTTCTTTATCCAGAATGGAAAAAGTGACAAGATTTTATAACTCTTTTCATGAGCATAAAGCATATTTCCATGCTACTTATAAAAAAAGATATTAAAGGCAAAATAGCTGATCTAAATTATATGGGGAAATAAAGGAATGCCATCAGGTAAAATCCAATATAGATTTTCTAAAAATGAGCTTTTACACACCTAACAGCAGTAGAAATTTTTCGTGAGTTTCTAAAAAAAAAAAAAAAGTCATATGAAAACTTTTTTTTAAATATCATTAATCAGTAGTGTTTGCAACCAGCATGATAGCCTTGTGCTTGTGTACAAGACTCATGAAATATAAGAGACTAGAAACAAAAGTGAAAACGATCAGTGAATTTTCATTGTTCAGGTTGAGGGAAATGTAAAAAGTAAACAAACAGCATAAACAGCAAACACTAAAATAGATTTTTTTTTAACATTCGTTCCATTTTAATAATTCAAGATCTTGTTTACCCAGACAAAAACTTCATTAAACTAAAGTTAAGGTTAAGTGCATATCAGCAATTTAAGAGGAAAAGCTTTACAGGGATGTTGTAGTTACCCCCAAAACAAACATTTGAAACTTAGGAAATTCAGAGTTAAGGTTAAACTTAAAAGAAAGTAAAAGAATATTAAGGTATGGAAATGCACAGTTAATGCATGTAAGGCACACAGCACTGTGTTGATAGAAAGGCTGGCCCAGTGCTTGGGGAACTAACCTAGGATTTAGGAGATCTGGGTTAAATTCCTCTCTGTGTGGCCTTGGGTGAGTTAGTTATCCTCTGGTGCGTATCTGTAAAAAGGAGATAATATCACTTTCCCTACCTCACAGGGGTGTTGGGAGGAAAAATACATGGAAGAATGTGAGGTGCTCAGGTACTATGATGATGGAGACCACTGAAGTACTTCACATATAGATACATTTATAATCCTAGATTAATTTAAACTGATTTTTGAAGACATATTAGATTTTTCCCCTCATGGCATCACTACAGGTAGAGTGTAGCGAGGCACAGCTGGACCCCTCTTGCTTCTGCCCCTACTGCCCTCACAAAACCAAACAGGGACACCTCAGGTTGATACAATCAACCATGTATTTTATTTATAGTTCTTTCCCACCACCAGTTTATTATCTATCTATAGGGCTTTACAGCCAGACTTCACCAGCAACTGACCAGAGCCACCAGTCCCTCTCAGAACTCAGGCCTTTCTCTTCCCCCTACCCTGCTTCCTTCCAGCCTTTAAAGCCCCTGGTAATTAGGCTGGCAGGTGTTTCTAGTTGCCACGCAAGCAGGGCTATTCAGCCAGCCCCAATCCATTCCCCTTGATTGGGGCTGGCATGGCAGAGGGCTGATTAAGCGCTTCGTGCCCCGTACCCTGTCACACAGAGTAATAATGAAATGATTGCTGGGAGCAGTTTTGAAAGAGGGCATCTTTGCTTAAGGGCTGCATTAACCTCACTCTCATTGACAACAACAGGAGATGGCAGCCATTTTGAAAGAAGGCAGTTCTTCATGGAATTGTTGTCTGCAGAACATTATTCATCAGTCCCTGCTGAAGAAGGAACTTTCAGTTATGGAGAACAGAAGGAAAATTACCATTTTTCCTAAAATAATCCTTCAAATATAGCCCGAGCATGAAATTTCAGTGAGGTTTAACTGAATAGGAAGTTTTAAAAGTGTGCATTACTCCATGACTGAGATAATTTGGGACAAAAGGGGTGTGTTACAAGCTGCCAAATTTCTTAAAGGGCCCATTTTAAAATTAATTTAAACTTATAAAGTAATAAATGGATTTACTTGTGTATTCTCAGAAAATTCATTCTGTTTTCAAAGAGCAAGTACTGGAATTTGTAGGCAGATGTGCTGTACGCTTCATATGTAACAAAGTGGTTAAATCCTACTTTAAATGCAAAACTCAGCTCAACGTTAAGCATGGTATCAGAAGCAGTTCTTCTAAAATAACACAGGCAAGGAAACTAGCATTATGGTGTTTAAAATATAATATAATTCATTATAATAATATTTATTTATTGCCTGTATGTGTCCCTTTAAACCAACAAATTGCCTCTCAGACAGCACTTTAGAAAATCTACTCAGCTACTTCAAGAATAGCACATGCTTAAGAACCCTCCTGAATCACAACCATGTCACCTATTATTCAAAACACCTGAGAGAAAAGGTAGCCGTTGGAATATGCTCAGAAAGTTAAAAAAATCTAGGCTCTGGCAGTCCAAGGAAGGAAGTGCTTTTCAAAGATGAAGAGTCCTCACACCCTCTTGGTTATATTGAGATCACTCCAACATGAGCCTAACCACTGATCTCAATTGCAGCATTATGAGCATGGTCTAAAGCCTACTAAAATCGGAGTCTTTCTGTTGACTGCAATGGGCTTTAGATAAGGTCTTCATGGCCCTGGGAGAGAGGTGGTATCTCAGATATATAGGTTGCAAACCATTTGGGCTGCAGCACATGGATTCTTGTTATACCAGGTGTGGTATGGTTCTTGTGGCCAGGATGAATGAATACTCTATCCTAATATACAAGGAATTTACTAGAACCAATTGAGCTCATTTCTTCTAAGTATGTCCTGAGCTAACCAGCACTTTGTGCTTTAAATAATATGTGGGTAATTGGCACTAATGAGTTTGTCTGCAAGATGTAGTTGGAACTAAAAAAAGCTGAAATAATCATTTTTAATTGACTCTGCTTTCAAAGGGGGATTCAACCATTTTGTTAGAGATGACAAATACAGCATATGCACCCACAAATTCACAAGATCCAATTGTTAGGGTTTTTTTAAGCTGCCTTCAAAATCAAAACCTATGTCTAGAAATGCTCCATTGTCTCCCTTTTCTTCCCAAGGTAAGATTTAATACATCTGTTGGATTAGAGGGAACAATAATATGCTTTTTAAAATGTTTAATTACTTTGTTGCAGTAATGAGAGTAAACTGAATTAGAAATGAATGCAGTTATGAGAATGCTAATGCAATATTTTGGTAGCGGATTGGGAATTTGCACTCTATGATGACTAATGGAATCCTATGACATTACTCAGAATCATAGTTTTAAATGAATTGGGTTTTCTAGAGTAAATAGATATAGAAATAGGTGCAATTCCATGTGCTTGGAATGCAACACTCACTGAAGAAATCACTACTATCCAGTAGGGGACAATGGCCTCATCTAGATAAAAATCAGGAGCCCTGGGGTATCACAAACGAACAAAGGAAATCTACATAGTACCAGCATATCGTAGACATAAATTTAGATGAATACATTAACTTGATTTATATCATCTTTCTCTACTCCAACACCCATTTTTATTGCTTCTTGTATGGAGTCATATGCTTGAGTTTGCTTTTGCTATGAGGGAAAAATAATGAAAGATGAACCTGCAAGTGTTTTGATTGTTTATGGCTCTTATAAATCTTTGCAAGGTGAAAATGCTTAATGGGAAAGCCTAGCTACAGAGCAACACTATCTACAGCATGTGAGGTGCTTTTTCAAACATAGTAAATAGAACAGTCACATTCCAAAAATTCTGTGTTATCAAGAACATAATATGGTGCTATAAATATTTTAGTATTACTAAAAATCTAATTGCTCTAAAATTCATCCCACATAATCTTGCTAATTTACATTGGAACCATTAGAAATATTTGAGAATATATGAAAACTCTTTCTCCAGAATCTTTTAACCAGGATTTTTACATCCATATGCATCAACATTGGGTTGCATCCTCAGCTGCTGTAGAATGGCATGGCTCCATTGACTTCAGCTAAACTTTTCAATTTTATATCAGCTAATGCTGAGGCCCAATTATTTGTAGAGATGTGTTCTTGACCTGCTGCTTGTAGATTTGTGAGTAACTCCTTGTATATTAATCTTTTAATGAATAACTTAGCAGAGGTTCAATCTCTCTGGTCACTCGATTACGGACCTAAAAGTTGCAATATTACAACAAAAGAACTTCAGAAACAGACTCCAACGAGAGACTGCTGAATTGGAATTAATTTGCAAACTGGACACCATTAAATTAGGCTTGAATAAAGACTGGGATTGGATGTGTCATTACACAAAGTAAAACTATTTCCCCATGTTTATGTTTCCCCCCTCACACGTTCTTGTCAACTGCTGGAAATGGCCCATCTTGATTATCACTACAAAAGGTTTTTTTTTTTTCTCTCCTGCTGGTAATAGCTCACCTTAACTGATCACTCTCATTATAGTGTGCATGGTAACACCCATTGTTTCATGTTCTCTGTGTATATGAAATCGTCCTACTGTATTTTCCACGGCATACATCTGATGAAGTGGGCTGTAGCCCACGAAAGCTTATGCTCAGATAAATTTGTTAGTCTCTAAGGTGCCACAAGTACTCCTGTTCTTTTTGCGGATACAGACTAACACAGCTGCTACTCTGAAACCTTAGCAGAGGTTCTTATTTACATCTTTATAATGTTCTATATATTAATATTTTCACCTTTGAATGCACTTTGAATCCTTGGATGAGGGGTGTTCTATAGCTGCAAATATGATATAACAAGCCATATTTTTTTCATCAAATTTGCATAAACTGAAAATTTAATAAATCAAGTTGTTGAAATGGAGAGATTCTCCTACCCTTAACAAAGCACTAAATTTAAACTGACTGAAAAGCAGATGTAAATAAAGAACCCTAAAGATCCGAGGTGGGCAAACTCCGGCCCATGGGACCATCCTGTCTGGCCCCTGAGCTCCTGGCCCGGGAGGCTAGCCCCTAGCCCCTCCCCTGCTGTTCCCCCTCCCCTGCAGCCTCAGCTCACTGCACCGCTAGTGCAATGCTCTGGGCTGCAGAGCAGTGAGCTCCTGGGACAGCGCAGCTGCAGAGCCCGGCCTGACCCAGTGCTCTGTGCTGCGCGGTGCAGCTGCCTGCCCTGGTGCAGCCATGCCGCCCACCACCAGTGCTCCAGGCAGCACGGTAAGGGGGCAGGGAGTGGGGCGGTTGGATAGAGGGCAGGGGAGTTCGGGGGAGTGGTCAGGGGCTGTGGAAAGGGGTCGGGGCGTCAGAGGGTGGGGAACAGGGGAGTTGAATGGGAGCAGGGGTCCCAGGCAGGCAGTCAGGAAGGAGGAGGGGTTGGACGGCATGGCAGGGGGCAGTCATGGGCAGGGGGTTAGGGGATGGGGGGGTGGATGGGGCAGGGGTTTCAGGGGGGTAGTCAGGAAGGATAGGGGGTGTTGGGGCAGCGGGGAGAAGGTAGGGGCAGTGGGTCCGGGGAAGAGAGCGGGGGGGTGGATGGGGCAGGGGTTCCTGAGGGGCTGTCAGGGAACAGGGGGGGTTGGATGGGGCAGGAATCCAGGGGGGTCGTTAGGGGGTGAGAAGCTGGGGGGGGGGGGTTGGATAGGGGACGGGGGGCGGGCCATGCCTGGCTGTTTAGGGAGGTACAGCCTCCCTTAACCGGCCCTCCATACAATTTCAGAAACCCGATGTGGCCCTCAGGCCAAAAAGTTTGCCTGCCCCTACTAAAGATGGTGGTTGTTTATTATGATGGTGATTATATTGTGGTAGTACCAAGAAACTGCAGTCAGAATCCAGGCATGTTGTACTACAAACATGGCAGTGTTTATTGTGTATGCTTTTGTGTATTGTTGCATTGTGAAGGTCAATCAGTTAAAGAGTGAAAAAAATATGAACCAGACACTTATAAACAAGAATGCTTATCACTTTGTTACAAACATTAATTTATCCTCCCATCACCCTGTGAGGAGGATCACCAGCACCAGATTCACATGGCTGCGACGTAGCCATGTTGGTGCATAGAACAAACTTCCTCTTGAACAGTCCCTTGGAAGTAGTCTTCCTTTGGCAAAAGTCAGTATAGGAGGATTTAGGATTCTTAAATCCCTCAAAATTACATCTTTCAACCTCATTCATGGTTGGCCTGATGCTGTACTTCCTTCAACCTCAGCTCTGTAAACCATCTGTAAAAGTGTATCTTCTTCTGCACATTGGCTATAACCCCATCATTGCTGTTGTCATGTTCTCAAGTGATGCAAGACTGCAACTTGCTGGGATCATCCCGTGAAGTAGTATCATAACCATTTTACCCCTGGGGAAGCTGAAGCCCAGAGAAACTAGATGACTTGGTTTCTAGCCTTATGCTCAACCAACGTGTATCAGATTGCTTTAGGGTTCATCCACGTGTTCAGATTTGTCTATGAGAGAGTGTGATCATCACCAGAAAATGTCATTGTGGTCAGAATGGCTAGACAGCATAAAGATAGGTTGTTGTTTTTTTCTGAGAACCTGGTCAGTCAACCTTCATGGTCCAATGATAAAGCGACACTTTACATATGAGTAGATTCTGTTGACTGGGAAATGAGATATCCCTGAGCTTACATCTGAGGATACTATATGTTCCTGCTGGTCCCCAAGACTGAGTGCTATTTACATGTGAGTGGGATGACAGCGGTTTTTGGATGATGCATGTTATTCACTGGAGAGCCAGAATTGTAAGTGGCATGCAGTCACTACTTTACTCTCAAGTCCTGCACAATAAACAGATAAGCATATGAGGTCACGCTGGTAAGGCCATGTCAGGCTATGCTTGCTGTGGCTGAGCATTAGCATGTTTGCTAATAAAGAAAAAGATGACAAGAGGAGAAACTTGTTTTCAAATTGAAGAATTTCTGGCTAAAAAACAAAAAGAAAAGGAGTACTTGTGGCACCTTAGAGACTAACCAATTTATTTGAGCATGAGCTTTCACCACAAGTACTCCTTTTCTTTTTGCAAATACAGACTAACATGGCTGTTACTCTGAAACCTGGCTAAAAAACAATTATTCTATCTGGTTTTAGAGAAGCAACTCCCTAAAGGATGTATTTATTTCAAAATAGGCTATGCATGACTTTGGACCACTGAGGGACTGCAGGATTCCATGACTCTGTGCTTGTAGAGAATACATGTTAGCTTATTTTCTTCTTCGATTTAAAATGCACAGACTATAGCACTCCACTTGCGCTACACAATACAACACTTGAAAGTACACACAGTCACATCTGACAAACGTACAAATAGGCTGACAGTGGTACCGTTTGTGGGGACTTCCTTTCATCCTTTTCTACCTCACACACCTTGAATCACAGTCAAACTGTGACCAGTTTCCCCAAAGACCATAATCTGATTAACTGGCCATTAATGATTAATGCCAAGTTAATGCCCATGTATTGTATTTGAGTTAGACTGTTGAGCTCTTTTAGACCATATATGGTGTGAAGGACAGGGGAATGCCTGTATTATTTTCTGAATAGTATGTGTTCCATGTGTAGGTTTGATTAGGGCTGCCAACTCTGACTGAAGATATTCCGGGAGATTCCCCCCCTCCCCCCAAACATGACAATGTCATTTTCTTAAAATATCCTACTAAAATCTCCTGGATTGCTTTCAATAGTCACCGGCAGATTAATGCCGATTCCGGGAGACTCCAGGCCAATCCTGGAGGGTTATTTTGATTAAAAAGGGTTGATTCAGGCAGTGATTATTTACATGCACAATTTTACCTCCAACTGTGTGGAGTTGTGTAGTCTGGCTTGTAACTACAGGAAGGGGGATCCAGGCAGGAGAAACTGGAACAAAGAACTTTGTAGTGGCTAAAAGACAGTTCGTGGAGGAAAGGACAAAGAGTGAGAGTCAGAGACTGGTGGGGAGCTGACCAACCCCCAGCATGCAGAGGTTTGGGTGTCTAGGATAAACTGGGCCTACTTAAGCATACAGGTAAAATGGGTGTGCGGACAGACCTTTGATTGTGTTTAAAAAAGCCTCTGTCTTGTTATGCTATGTTCCTACTGTTGTTATTAAGCAATACTTTGTTTTGAAAAGGCAGTTTTGGTTCACTGTATTCACCACTGGTCCCAGCTCCCAAAGGGAAAACTTGCAGGCACCAAACCCAGTCAGGCCTTCAGAGCAATCACAGTTGGTGCACAGGACGTTGTAGCCCAGGAGGTCAGCTGAAGAGTGGGGGAACCATGGGATTCCACCCAGAGAAAGCTGAAGGCACAGAGCTTGTCACCTGTGTAGGTGCAGTTGGAGAGACCAGAGTGGGGTCAAAGGTGCAACTAGCCCTGAATCATGACATATGGGTGTATGTTTTAAGAACATTTAGGGCCTGATCTAGTCAGGGACTCTGTCCATTGACTTTAATAGACTTTGGATCATACCCTTATACAGCTATGTACCTAATCAACACCTATGTATGCAAGTAAAGGACCACATTACAATACAGTCAAGATTAGGTTGGACCACATTAAAACTACCAGACGACTAACTCAAAGCAGCCTAACTCATTCAGGGTTCTAAATCTTGGAGACAGACGTTGAATTCCAACTGATTTCTCCCCCTTTTTATTGCTCCCTCATTCTCAGAAATCTGTGTTCTAGTCAGGTTACACTTAGCTGAAAAAGTTCTATATCACGTGACTTCCCATTGCTACTATCATTTTTCTTGGAGATTGTACACTCCCCAGTGTTCACGTAGAGAAGGCTGGTCATAGTTTAGCTCCTTCTTCGAGAGAGGTCAAACTGAATTTCATGGAGATTAAGTTCATCACTAAACCTTAAACATAACTAAAAGTCAGTAGCATATTTTGGTTATAATAGGGAGTATAGTGATTAGAGGAATCTGGAATCTGACACTTATTTAACTGATGAATCAACTACTCAGTGAATGAGACCAGATTCAGTGTCATACTTGGAGAACTCCTGAACTCTGTCTCTTGCCATATCTCTCTAGCCTACTGTTGAGTCTTTTGCTCATTATACAACAAACATAATATTGAGGAACTTCACAGGCTTTGCGGGGTCCAAAGAACCATGTTTGCTAAATATATAAAACATGCAAGAGCAAGCTACCTATACACTGCTCTGACTGGTTTCTGGTGGCTTCTAAAAGCACAGGACACAAGTGCCACTAGAGGGCTCAAATTATTTAAAGAAGTGATTTTCTTTAGGCTGTATACCCCTTTCCAAATAATGTAGTCTACCACATACCCCCATCTGAGATAGGGTCATAATATACCTATGATTAGATTACAAAGTCTTACTAAATAAAAATGTGTTGTCTGCCATACAGGATTTTTCTCACATACTCCCTGATGAGAACTCACCTACCCCTATGGGCATGCGTACCCCAGTTTGAAAACCACTGATTTAATGGGACATTGTCCTATTGGAGTACACTATACTTCCTGTTAAGTATCTGTAGGGCCCACAAGATGGACTATGCCAGAGAGAGTATCACATTGTATTTTGACCCAAAGGATGGCTTTTTAATAACCTAATCTTCTATATATGGTGCGAGTGTAGGTAAATTATTACAGGTACAAGACTACAAAGTGGTTGAATCTTTGCAAGAGGAGGTTAATCTCCCGGCAGGGAAGCTGGGCGGGTGGGAACCTGTTAGAAAACTCTCTCCTCAGGAGAAGAAGGGAGAAGTAGTTTAAACATCAGCCATCTTCTGTGGAAGAGCATGCTATATTGTTCCATTCCTATATATCAATCTAGCACACCGCCCAAGAATAAGAGGACTCTGCATTTGGTATCAAGGACAATCTTCTAGTATTTTAACTGTTTTATTGTTGGTCAGGAGGAAGAATGAAACTGAGAAAGAGATTAATACTCATGATGTGAAGTGCATGCCTAATATAAATACTCACTGAAGCTAAAATGAAATATGATGGCATTGGAAGCGGAGAACAATTGCCTTTATGCAGTGTCACCTAAATAAAAGACTGCATTTCACACAGGGTACTAATCTGCTCAGTGATTGTATTAAGTCTGCCAAATCATAGTTTAAAAACAAAATAAAACTAGGGAGGCTAAAGAATTTTCAAACTGAAAGAGCAGCGCTGCAGATGTGACTTGTAATTATCTTCCTGCTATGTATTCTGCTGGAATTTCACTGCATTGAAATGTATTTGTAAAGATCTGAAAGGGTTGCAATCACATCTGGATGTTATTTTGTTGGCATAATGGATTATTAAATAGTATTACTGAAGATGAGAAATGATGCTCTGCATATCTTTTATCTGTACATCCCATACTTGGGGTAGTTTGAAAAACAATGTTACCTGATTAGTGATCATCCATGTTCTTATATCAGATTTAGAGTAAAGTTCTGAAGCCAATAGTGAGGGTAGGACTTTCAAGATGTATGAATGTTATCCAATCGTTGTTCTATAATGTTTTGTAAATTAAAGATAAATTGAGCTGATGGAAACCCATTTAGTGAGCAAGAATAATTCTTGTTTTGAAAGATGTTTTGTAGCCTGCGTAGTCAGTTAAAAACAATGGAGATTTTGTAAATAAGAGCAAAGCTGAGAAGCAAGAAATATGGAAATATTAGGTTAGCAGAAACCTTTCCTGTAGAAGTGTCAATGTATCTAGGCCAAACATCATTGGAATATAATGCACAAACTGCAGTGAGTCAGTTGCCTAAATACCTAGGGCCAAATCCTCAGATGGTGTAAATCAGTACAGTTCCACTGGAGCTACACCTACTGAAAGTCTGGCCCCCTATACTTTAGGAGGTCATAGCTGTTTGATCTTATTTGCAGAAATACCAAAAATATGGCACCACAATATTGTACTGTATTACCTCCAGTCCTTGGTGCACCTAATTAATTAAAAATAATAGTGCTGGCCATTTATGACACCTTTGCTGTTCTATTCATGGGTGAGCTTTGTTCTCAAAAATGAGATCAGAGATGGAGGAAGTAGGTAGTTTCACCACTGTGACCAAAGAAAAACCAAATTATTGGGATATTGTCATTGGAATGTTTATCCGCACCTCTTCCTCACAACATGACAGTACCCGAAGTTACCAGTATAAAGATATACTGCTGTGTCCAAAACTGAAAGGCAAGTACCCTTCATAATACTCTGTAGCATTCATTTCTTTAACTTCCTATTGTCAGAAATCAGTTTGAAAGTAGGGTTGCCTCCAGGATTGTCCTGGAGTGCCCAGGAATTAAAGATTAATCTTTAATTAAAGATTGTCATGTGGTGAATCCTCCAGGAATATGTCCAACCAAAATTGGCAACCCTACTTGGAAGAGTTTGTTCCAGTCTTTGCCTGCTGTAATTTATAACTAATGAGGGTGGAACAGGCTACACAGAAACTTAGGGAAATTAGAGAAAAGCAAAAATACAGCAATCTGTTAAAAAAGCAACAGGTCAAGCGCAGCCTTGACTAAAGCAGGAGCAACTCCATTGGCTTCAGTTAATTCCACCCCATATTTATTTCTTTACAGTTATTTTACCTCACAGTTGGAAGGTTGACATTCTTCTCTCTGATCTACCAGGTAGCTCTTCGCTCTCACATACTTCTTTTCTGTGCTGTCTAAACTTCCATTGCAAAAGCAGAATAGCAGAGTTCAGGTTCACCATAGAGGAGAATTTTGCTCTCCTTTTTTCACCAGCGCTCCTTAAAGATCAATACTGACATAGAAGCAAAGGGCACAGCTGTTCTTGCAGATATTGTAAATCGTAGGGATATTCAGTGTAATGAATATATGACCTTTGCACAAACATGTCTTGGCTCTGGAGAGGTGTCATGTCTGCAGCACAGGGAGTCTTGGTCTAGACATGTGTTACAAGCAACAGATCTACAAAAATCATCCTAATTGACCATGTTGAAAAATGAGATTTTTTGGAAGGAAGGAGAGAAAAGGTTGATCAGGGTCATGGAAAAAGAAAGGGCAGGAACAGAATACTGATTTAGCAAAAAATGTCAGTACAATATGAAACATACACACTTACTTATTTAAAGTATATGTAACTCAAGTCCTGAGGTAGCTTAGGGTAATCTAATAATGACACCTAGCTTGTATATAGCACTTTTCATCAATACATCTCAAAGTTCTTTACATATAGGCCAAGATTCTATATAAGTCCTTAAAGAGACTGGTTATGTATTCTGATTCTAATGCAGAAGCAGACACCATCAGTGGACACTCTGTGCATACGTCATTAGCGAGCCCACCAGGTAAATTTTATGCAAACAAAATAACTGTATGACTCAGTAGCTGGTGTTCTTGCTATCGCCTTCCAGCATTTATTCAGAACCCACTTTCAGTACAGCTGAGAATATACCAGATACTGAGGCATGCAAACAAGTCCTTTATGTAGAATCTAACTTGTTGGCCAATTGGTCATGTGACCATGGTATTCATTGATGGTGTTGACATGTGTATTAGAATTATAATCAAGTTATATAGCAAGTCTGACTGACAATTGATTTTGAATTATGAGAATGCCAGCGACTACTTTTAGAGGTAAACATGGGGATATTTCATTCAGAAGGCAGAGGTTTTGTTGAAGCTATCCAGGCTGATATAGCTGCTCTGCCACTGAGAGTGACAAATAATCTGTTATATCAGTTCCAGGACTACAACACATCACTGAAAAGGAGTCCTCCCATCTTGTGCCCTAGTAATGTCTAACAGCCCCGACTTTCTTGAAAGGCAATGGCTAAACAAAAAATCAAGCTTGGCTTCAATTTATTGACAAACTGTTATGTCTGGGAAAAGAAAAAAAAATCTGCTCTTCATAGCGCTAAGGTCCACAGCTTGGTTACAATGAGTGCTTCAACCTGCTTGCAGTTTGGGGGCAGAACCAGACCAGCCCAGTCACTGTTAGCTGGGCAATGCCTGACCTTGTGAAGTTCCCTGCAGTTTTTTCTGTCTCCCAAACAGCCACAGCCTCCCTGGTAGCTTTTCTGAGGCAAATTTCAGACTTTATTTCAAATTTGTGACTAACATTTTGGTGCAATAATGTGTGCTGTTTGAAATGGGACTACATTAATGTGAACTGGGTACCTTTTAGTTTGCACCAGCAGGGTCTACACTGGGCAGTCAGAGTTCAACCATTAGAGTACTCCACAATTCACAGCCCCATAGTCTGGACTGTGGGACCATATAGACAAGCCACTGGTCATAGCTTTGCTACTTATTTACTCTCTGGCCTTGAGGAAGCTGCCTAGCTTTTCTGTGCCTCAGTTTCTCCATCAGTAGAATGGGGATAGAGTACTTTGAGGGCTAGATGCAGAAAGCTCTATATCTGTAATAATAAAAATAAAGACACTTAAACTTCTCAGAGGCTTATGGCTAAGTTTGGGGCCCACTGAGATCAAGGGGAATTTTGCTATGGATTTCAAACGGTTCAGTGTTTGGCTCCTAATGTTTGTCATTAGTGAACATTGATCTTCCTAAGTTCTAACTAGCTAGTGAAAAGCATGCTTTGTCATGTGTGTCAAGCCTAGAGAGTTTTCATCCACTTATCTTGCAAAAGCCTAATGTCTCCTGCAGTCTCACTCAGTAGCATGTTATTTACTATGCTTCCACCCAGTCATTTCATTTGTGGGCAGATGAGATTTTCCTGATTTGTGTTGTTTTTATTTGACAGATGTTTTGGGGTGTACATTTGCATCTACTAACCATGGGGCTGGAAAACTCTTGCAATGCTGAAGGGGAGGCCAGAATGATATAGAGCATTAGTCTCACTGAGAAAATCCTACAGCCCTGGGCACAGGTTATCAACTTTAACTCAGCAAGAACATTTCAATTATTTTGGTGACAATAAAGGGTCATGATGGCGGAGGTCTCACTAGAATTTCACTACAGAGAGCAAGAAAGGTCTGAAAGCATTTGTTTTATAACAGCCACTATGACGGAGGCAGCAGTGTTAGTGTTTCACAGCAGACTAGAACCTGGCATTCTTGGTTTCAGGTGACAAATCTATTACTGACTCACTGTATGACCATAGGCTAGGGTGACCAGGCAGCAAGTGTGAAAAATCAGGACAGGGGGTGGGGGGTAATAGGTGCCTATAAGAAAAAAAACCCCAAAATCAGGACATCTGGTCATTCTACCATCGGCAAGTTATTTAACCTCTCTATACCTCAGTTCAACAAGGTGAGAAATGAGTAAAATAATTCTTACTATCTTATGGATAAGATAACTTGTTTTAATATTTATACGTCTCAGAAGTTCTTGGTTGTGGAAGCTCTACAATACAGTGAATTCTGGCTGTTTTGCTGGCCAGAGGTGTTGGTGGTTTGGATAAGCATGCAAACTTCAGTGGCTGGCTAAACTTAGAAGTAGGAGCACAAGCCTGCACTAGTAGTGACGGACTAAATGCTCCAATTGGACTTTTTCAACTTTTGGGCCTTCTTCTGATCTTTGAAGCCTCCAGGGGCTTGGTGTAGATGTAGAAAAAACCAACCCTTTGAGGTTTGCCTATCACTAGTTTGAATAGTCAGTTGCTTTTCTGAGAAATTATCTTGTCAACCTTCCTTTGGGTTTATGCAACACTTACTAAGCTGTAAAATGTGTTAGAAGGTAAAACTGAATCAGCATGTGGGTCAGGTACTGGTTTTGTATTATTCTTGTGCTCTCCAGACCATTTTGCAGGCATGCATGAGTCTGTACAAAGGCTGATGCAATCTGCTGTCAGTCCAGGAGTCCAGATGAGGAGTTTTTTCCTGCTTGAGATGAGCATGCTTCTCAAACCTTGGAGTAGGCCTTTCCATTGCAAGATAATGTAAATTAATTGAATTGGGTATGAATCAAGGCATAAAGCACATAGCAGTAACTCTGACTATGTAATTCAACTGACATTACCTCAGATATTCACTAACCGTACTGAAGAAATGGTTTTACATCACATGTATTGGTAGGCGTGCTTTGAAACCTATTGACTTTGGATGTTGAATGTTTCATTTTAAAAAATTTACAACAGTATATGATGCTATTTGTACATCATGTGCTTGTGCTTAATGTTTCCCCATTTTCAAACTGCTAGTTTTATATTCAATAAAGGGCAAGCCGCCATCAAATATATTTCCAGCTCATATAATCTGGGTCTTAAAACTGTAATGACTCAAAAGCTAACACATTAGTGATGGTTCAAAATGAATGAATTAACAAATGCAGCTAGAGCAGTTAAACAACTTTGTGGTGATATGAATTGATAGGCAGAAATGTGGGCAGCACATTGACACATTTATGGACTTTAAATGCTACAGGGCCATTTGTGTGTGTGGCAGTCAATGGCTCAAATTCTGAAGGTGAGCTAGCGCAAATTAGCCCTTGTTATACTCAGAATCCCTTATTCATAAGTTTACAAAATGGAGACTTTATCTAACCCCTTCATAAATGTTCCTCTTTCTGCTCGGGTTGTGTGATACACCAACGTAGATATTTTTTCACACCACCAGCATGGCTGTCAGTAAGTCTGAGGAGTTTAATTGAACTATAGTAAAGAACAAAATTGTCAGACATAGATGAACATAATTTGTTGGGGGAAGAGTCAACATGGTTATTGTAAATGGAAATCATGACCCCCTCAAAGAATTCTAGTTGATTGAGGCAACAAGCATGTGGACAAGGGGGGATCCAGTGGATATCCAGTGGATATCCAGTGGATAGTGTACTTAGATTTTCAGAAAGCCTTTGACAAGGTCCGTCAAAGACTCTTAAGCAAAGTAAGCTGTCATGGGATAGGAGGGAAGGTCCTCCCATGGATTGGTAACTGGATAAAAGATAGGAAACTGACCATTTATTCCTACTCTTTCAGAACAGAGAGGTAAATAGTGGTGTCCCCCAGGGGTCTGTACTGGGGGGGACCTATTCAACATATTCATAAATGATCTGGAAAAAGGGGTAAACACTGAGGTGACAACATTTGCAGATGATACAAAACTACTCAAGATAGTTAAGTCCCAGGCAGATGGCAAAGAGCTACAAAAGGATCTCTCAAAACTGGGTGACTGGGCAACAAAATGGCAGATGAAATTCAATGTTGATAGATGCAAAGTAATACACATTGGAAAACCTAATCCCAACTATACGCATAAAATGATGGGGTCTAAATTAGCTGTTACCAGTCAAGAAAGATCTTGAAGTCATTGTGGATAGTTCTCTGAAAACATCCACTCAATGTGCAGCAGCTGACAAAAAAAGCAAACAATGTTGGGCATCATTAAGAAAGGGATAGACAAGACAGAAAATATCATATTGCCTCTGTATAAATCCATGGTTCACCCACATCTTGAATACTGCTTGGAGATGAGGTTGCCCCATCTCAAAAAAGATGTATTGAAACTGGAAAAGGTTCAGAAAAGGGTAACAAAAATGATTAGGGGTATGGAATGGCTTCAGTATGATGAAAAATTACTAAGACTGGGACTTTTCAGTTCGGAAAAGAGATGACTAAGGGGGGATATGATTGAGGTCTATAAAATCATGACTGATGTGGAGAAAGTAAAAAAGGAAGTGTTGTTTACTCTCTCATAAAACAAGAGCTAGGGGTCACCAAATGAAATTAATAGGCAGCAAGTTTAAAACAAACAAAAGGAAATATTTCTTCATACAATGCAGACAACCTGTGGAACTCTTTGCCAGAGGATGTTATGAAGGCCAAGACTATAACAGGGTTAAAAAACCCTCAATAAATTCATGGAGGATATGTCCATCAATGGCTATTAGCCAGGATGGGCAGGGATGGTGTCCCTAGCTTTTGTTTGCCAGAAACTGGGAATGAACGACAGGGAATGGATCACTTGATGATTACCTGTTCTGTTCATTCCCTCTGGGGCACCCGACATTGGCCACTGTTGGAAGACAGGATACCTTTGGTCTGACCCGGTATGGCTATTCTTATATTCTTCTGTTACCTAATCTGTCCATTTTTTTTCCTGGCCTTCTGTATGAATAGGTAAATTTTTAAACTGTTTTAAAAAAAAAAAATGCCCCATGTATCTTCACAGTTTAGAAACAGGAGGGGAAATCACGGCTCCATTTAAGCCAGTAGGAGTTTTGCCATTGACTTCAGTAAGGCCACGATTTCACCCTCAACTTTTTCCCACCAAATATAAATTTCCCTACTTTCTTCTCCCATTTGGGTTTTTAAGTGTGTTAATGCAAGATTAGTAACATGTTTTTAGGGAGAAATTGCCAGAGGCACCAATGGAGAGGCACCTAAATTCCATTGACTTGTAATGTGAGTTGGGCACGTTACTTGCCTTTTGGCCTTTAAGAATATATATTCCTTGCTTGACAAGTCCTACATCTATTCTTTTTACTTATATGGACATGTAGGTCACTTCTGCATCAAGTCAGGAGGATTTTTATATGCAATTGCAACCACAAATAAGGCATTAATTAATTAGATCTGGCTAGCACACGTAAGCAAAGGAAATGACAAGCTTGAAAAAATGAAATTTCATAAACAGTTTTTTTTACATAAAGGACTGGCTCCCTAGAGCTGTACCTGTTCACATCAGCTGAGCATCTAGCCCATCACCCACAGTAATCAAATATTAATGAATGTTTCTCATCTCCAATGAACTACCCTCTAATGAAAGGTCAATTTTCTATAAACTGAATTCACTTTTAAAAAATCGTGAATGTACAATAGGTCATCTTGAAGAAAAAATGACCATTTCCTTCTGTGCAGGAAATATTAGAGCAATTATCCTTTTTTGTCCTATTGAACCTCTAGAAAGGAGTTCAGGCAAGAAAAAATAATGGCCAAAGTTTATGGCTAGAGTTATATTGTCATTTAGTAGGGGTGAGAAACAAAATGTTCATAATCAAATAACTAAAAAAACTGGTAATGTTTTAGTGAACTGTAAAGCATTTTGAGAGACTCTGTATGAAGGATTCTGTTTGCAAAGGCAATGAGAATACCATTTAGTCTTAGTTCAGGTATTCTACAGACTGCTGGATTTTGATTAATTTTAGCAAATTATTAAATTTCCATTTATCACTTAGGATCTGGTCCCTGCTTGGATTTATGTAGGTACTAAGAGCACTTTTCAAAAATGGGTAAATAGCATTATCCTCATTTTGGGAACTTGAGACAGAGATTTTAATTGCCTTGTCCAAGATCATGCAGGCAAAGCCATAATAATGGGAGACTTTCCTTAAGGAGTGCAGGATTAGGCCTCGAGGGCCAACTTTTCCAAAATCTGTATTACCGGAGAGCTGCAGAAAATGAATATACACCTATTGTAACTCCCCAAATCTCTCATTTGTGCTATCAGTGATGTTTGCACATGCACTTCAGGTTCATTGTTCATGCAAACCAGGTCATTGTTGGCCTGATATTTACAGCCGTATGTGCACAATTTCAACTGCAAAATGAGCACACAACTGAGCATGTAATCTGTGCAAGTGGATATTTCATATGCAAATGCCATATATGCATTCAGAGCTGGGCAAGTACCAGGCACTGTTACAGCAAATGTAAAGATTCCTAGTCTTTAAGGTCAGAAGGGACCACTATGCGCCTGTGATTTCACCTACTATATAACACAGGCCATAGAATATCAAGCAATTCCTGCAAGGGAACTAATTGTTCTTCTCCGCTACATAAGAGAAGGCTGTTTGCAAATTGCATACATGACTGAGATCGCATGTTTTGCATCCATGCGACATAGTGCTGGAGAACAGCAGTTGATCCAGAATTCTGGACACTTGAAACTTCCAATGGCTGCCCAGTGCACACCTGAATATAGGAACAGTGCCAAAATGATAAATTGAAGATAGTCTGGAGAGAGTTAAAAGCTAATTACCTCATGTAAGCATTCAGACTCACCCAGTGGCACTTCCTGCTAGTCATCAGGAATTAGCTCATTCAGCTACCAGAGCACCCTCTGCAGGCCAGTGATCTGCCTTACCGCCAGCCCCCATGTCCCTCCCAGGACCCAGTGCCCCTTTCTCTGGGGTGCTGCCCCCAGGTAGTACCCCCACACTCTCAGGTTCTGGGTCTCCCCACACAGGGGAACCCCCACCCTCTAATCTCATCTCCATTTGGGCTATTGCCAGTCCCTACTTAGCCCCTTGTATCGGGGGAAGACTGCAGTGTGTATATGCCACTCATCACCAGCAAGGAGGTTTTGGACCTGCTGCCTCCACCTACCTGTGGGCTGCCCCTCTGCAATCCTGCATCTATTCGGCCTGTAGTCAGGCCTTCAGCCTGAGGCTTTCCGTGCTGGTGCTCCCAGCTCCTCTGGCCCTTCCCTAGCCCTGCTCCAACCTGGGTGTCCTGCTTGGTACCTTGCAGCCAGGCCCTTCCCCCTCTGCAGGCAGAGGGAGACTGAGTAGGCTCCTGGCTGACAGCCTCTTATGGGGCCAGCTGGGCCTGACTGAGCTGGCCACAGCTGCGGCTGCTCCCTTAATCAGCCAAGGCTTTTCCCCACAGCCCCAGCCGTCTCCCAGGGCTGGAACGGGTAGCCACTCCGCTACACCTCATTAACTCAGAAGGTACAAAGGAAGGGTGAAAGGAAGAGCAAGTGAAAGAGCTGTAAGAGCTTTAGAGCCAAGGCCACAGGAGGTCTTTCCCCTGCAAGGTTTAGGAAATTTAGAGTGCTAGGATACCTTTAACGCTGCTGTGCAATCTGTAAAGTTAGTGGGAATTAATGTTATAAATAAATCATTGGCTGTTTTACCTGAAGAAGGTCTGCAAATAGTATGTTTGTTTGGAAAGAGGCAGGAGCAGACAATGCCCTGCCACAATCCATGATTATCCATTTGTGGGTTACACAGCTCAGGCCAATAGACCAATTTTTTACAAATCTACTGTAGTCAGGCCTTCACTCCTTTGAGCAGGAGAACCATTAATGGCCAGGAGAGTGTACCAGAGGGGGTTTCATATTCTAGACCCTAAGAACCCACAGGCGCTGAGGCAGCAAAGCTATTATAAAAATCTCGTTGAATCATAAGCTATAAAAAAAATTCTATTTGCATGCTAGTGCCTGAACACTTCCACTTCTAGAAGAGAAAACGCAAATGAGCCAAAGCTATTATAATGGTATAATATCCCATTATCACAGCTCATGGAGATAGGATCGTATACAATATTTAAATAGAATAAGGCATGAGCCATTAAGCTGTATTCAAAACTATAATTGCAGACTCAGAGTTTAAAACATATTGGGCCTGATTCTCTGCAGGTGTAAATTCATCTTGCTCTATTGAAGTCAAAGGAGCTTTGCTCATTTACACTAGCTAAGGATTTGGCCCATTCAGTCTATATAACAACTGTATTGAAGGCCACATTTCCTGCAAGCAGTTTTGATGGCCAAAAACTTCTGGAGTGTGAAAGAAATGTGTGACTAGGATTGTACCGTAGTCAGGAATAAAGTACCTCAACATTTGGACTCCCATCATGGAAATCTTTCTTCTCTCTACAGTTGGAAAACCCCTTCCTCCTCTTCTACAGCTGAAAGTATAATCTAGGCAAACATGTATGAAGCTCTCCATTTTCCAATGTATTTGGCTGTATGGCTGCTCTTAAAAATGTGTAGACTGATATATTGTCACAAGTATTTAAAACCAACCCTTCCACTTTGCACAGTCCTAGAGGTAGTAGTTACTGATCTCCCAGCAGCAGAAAGAGAACAAGATCGGGCAACACGTGTAGTTGCCACTAAGTCCTCCAGCTGCTTGGAAAATGAACGTTCTAGATTTGTTCCCTCTTTTCCCTGGCATGCAAACTACACCCATATTAGTCACTCTAAAACTCTCAAGCATCTATCATGTTTATCAGGTACTTGTTCAGTTTTGGCAACCTCATGAAATATGTTTCATGATTGCATGTAGTATTTGCCAAATTCATTATCAGAATGTTATGTACAACAAAATCTCTTCCATTTCACTAATAATAATATAAACCTATGTAGGAACTAAGAGCACTTTTCCAAAGTGGATAAGTACTATTTAGCCTCACTTTGGGGACCAGAGGCACAGAGAGGTTGGGTGATTTCCCAAGGTCACACAGGAAGCCAGTGGTAAGGTCAGAAAAATAGCTCAGGTCTCTTGACTCCCAATCCCCTGGTTTCACTATTCTCTAAGGCATTATTTTGGTTTTATCCCACCTAGCTTCAGCTCACCATACATAATCCCTTTAAACAGTTGGATCTATAGTCAGCTGTTGTAGTTAACTTGGTAATAAAGAACCCACAATATGTGCAGCCCACCAGTGCATACCCATTTCCTCATTCCTGCTTTTTGTCATAGACTACAATAAGTCTTGAAGCACACAAAGAGAGTGAGCTGGTCCCAGAATACTGGGGAAGTGTGTTGTTCATCACAGCCATTTGGACTGAATGAATTTTAGAAACACGGAGTGAATTTTAGGACAACTGCCTTCTCCACCTAGCATAGACAAGGATTCAGCATGGCAGGAAAAAAATGACAACCTTAACCAGTTTCCAATGGTGAAATAATGAGAGTAAGCTTACGTATTTGGGAGAAAAACAGAGAGACAACATGACTGAACAAGGAGGAGAAGAAAATATCTTTGCTGGGCAGCTTCTAAAGTCACAGAAAAATCAGATGGAAGAAATTAAAATAGGAGCTAAGCATAATATAAGGCAAAGGATCAGAAAGGAGTAACTGAAGAACAACACCCCACGAGGCCTGGAGAGAGGGGAGAAACAATGGCATATATAATTCAGCGAGAAGGCATGGAATAGAATTACCACATCACTAAAGCAGCCAAAAAAAAAAAAGTTACAATGGAAATCACTGTAGATAGGAAACTAAACTGCTCAGTATAAGAGCTGGATTCTGTGCACTAAAAACTCCCACTACAACTGGTGGGACTAATGTGTGCTGAATGTGAGGGCAGAATTTGGCTTAATGACTAACAGGCAGGTTGATGGGGTTTATAAGTTGTCATAAAGTGGATTCTAATTTTGACAGACCAAACGACTATTTTGGGTGGTGATTCTAAATTCCTGGGACTAGCTTGGACGCAGACAACCCAGGACTTGGGGAAGGAGTTGTGCAGGAGTAGACTGATCAAGCAGAAACTGACAGTGAACATGAGAATAATGAATTCTGATACTGTACTCAGTTTCTGGGAGAATAATATCTTGTGCTTTTCAAAGCTTAGGATGACATTTAATTGATGTTTTACACTGTCTTTTGAAATTGCAATAAAAAGTAAATTTAAACTATTTTTTGTTATCTGCTTTGCAGAATTTTTATGTCCTTAAAAGCTCTGTGATTGTAGCACTTATATAGCACAGAGAAGTTCTAATTTATACCTATTGATTTTAACTTTGCCCTACTTTTTATATGACAGTTAAGTATCTTCCAAAATCAATATTTTTACATTTTGACAAATCTGCCACAGATGAATGGCTTTATTTATCAACCCAGAACTTCTGAATAGCAATAAAATCTCACAAAAAGGAAAGCTGTCAGCAAAACACCTCCACATCTTACTTAATGCTGGTCACAGTAGGCCTCATTGAACAGATATGGTATATACTCTGTTAAGTGATCCAGGATTGAATTTAAGGGCTCATTTATCCTTGTAGCATTATAGGATATACTGTATCTCAAATCAGATAATATAACAATAACAGCCTAGGAGGAACTTTCCAGGTGCATCAAGTGAGCTACACATTTCCAAATAATACTTCTTAGCTCTGACAGCATTTTCCATCTGTTGACGTTAAAGCATTTTGTAAAGGTAGATAAGTACCATTATCCTCATTTTACAATTGAAGACGCAAGAAGACAGATCTAAGTGCCAAAGTCACATAGCTGGTCAATGACAAAGCTGGTCCAGAATCCTGAAGTCACAGTTCCATGATCTATCCAGTGGACCTTGTCTCTGTCTGGGAAAGAAGCAGATTAGCCATATAGGACCAAACAGATTTGTAGCGTAACTCCACTGAAGTCAGGAGACTTGCATCAGGGATGAATATGGCCCATTTTCTTCAAAGGTCCTGCTCTTGCTACCATTGACATCAATGGGATCTTGCCATTGACTTCAGCAGAAGCAGGGGCAGGTCCAAATTGTTTTTTTAAAATATATATATATATAATTGGCTGCCTTCATTAAAATTTCCACAAAACAACATTAACTTTTGTAACCAGCACTTAGCAGGTCAACTTGGGGGTCTCTAATTTTGACAGCATTAAGCAGGTCTCAATTTTCATAATGAAAAGCTCTGCCAGGCATATAATCTCCACTGTTGTCCTTTATCAAAAGCCATACCTGGCTTTGGTCGACACCTATGTTTTTTCTTCCAACAGAAGCATTTATTATGAATATCCTACTCTCAGATAATGCGCCTCTTACAGTGGTCTACAGTGTGGTATTTTTGCCATGGCCACACTGTAGGGGAGTGAGGAGGGAGTAGGGGAAGTACCGCAGGGGTGCTCTGGGGAATTCTGCATGACTCAGTCAGAATTTGTCTGGAGGTATAGTGGAAGTATATGATGATACAATTTGCACTTCCTCTTACAAGGCAGAGCTCCATTGGCTATTTCATGGAGGGCTGTAGGGGACCCTGACCCCTCTCTCTTTTCGAAGGCGCTGAGCATTCACAGCTGCCATTGACTTCAATTAAGTTTGAGGGTACTTCGTATGTACCTTCCCTCAATGCCTTTCACCCCAATACAGAAAACTCCGGCTGCAAGGAAGACACCTTTTAATGAGCAGCAGCCGCTCCTCCTTTAGCAGGATATTATTCGTTTCAAGTAAAATTGTTTGACAAATACTAAATTTTTCTTTGAAATTTTCCATATTTTTGTCAAAAAGCTGTTTTCCATCAAAAATGTTATGGAAAATTTTTGACCAGTCCTACTTGCTGTGTTGTTGCTAAAGCAAGCAAATAAAAAGATAGACATGAAAGAGACTTTCTTTTAAACAGCACAAACACAGACGATACATAATGTTTATTGCTAAACCGACTCTAGGTCTGGTAGCATTGCCCTAGCTGGTTACTCTGACCATTAATCCTCTTCCCCAAACAAGAGAGACGGCAGTCGTTTAAAACAACATACTCCCTAGCATAAGGTACGGGCTTGCTGTAAGAAGAGAGTATAATACAAGGACAGGAAAGGGGACCTGAAGGCTGCTAAAAGAGAGACTAAACCATGGTATTAATAATGATCTTATAAATCTGCATGTTTATTGCTTCCTGCTCTGACACCCATCTGACACATCTGGGAGCTAACAGGTGACAATAGTCCATTATCTTCATAAAAAGGCAATTCTTCTGTAAAAGGGCCAGACAGCCCGATGGTTTAAAATGTTCCCTAACCAAGCAAGCAGTCAAATAGTACAACTCAAGGTATGCCTCTCAAGGTATGCCTCCACTGCAATCAGAGGTGTGACTGCAGCACGCGTAGGCATATCCAACCTACTTTGATCCGGCTAGCTTAACAAGCAATGGCAGTGAAGCCATGACAGCATGAGGAGCAGGACGGGTTGTATAACCCCTCCTGGGACCCTGCGTCTATATTTGAGCAGCTACCTCATGCTGCCTCCCATGCTGCTTCAGCTTCACTGCTGCTGTTATTCCAGCTAGCCACATCAAAGCCATCTTGAGTATGTCTACACATGCTGCCATCACACCTCTGATTGCAGCGGAAACATACTCTCTGCTGCACAGAGTGCCACAGACTCCTTATACGTTCAGTCCTTTAACTGTTCTTGTGATAGCTAGAAATACGGGCTCTTCTCCTATAATCATACAGGGCCTGATCCTGGAACCCGCCCTTCTTTTCTTGCTCATGTTCAAAATCCCATTCACTGCAGCACTGAGTCCCAGACTAATGAAGAAGTCCCTGGGGATGTTTGCATAAGTATGGCTTCCCGAATTAGGTTCATAATTGTTTTGAGACCTCCTTGGTAGTTCTTTTCAGGATAGAGGACACTGGGCTGGTTTCTTCTTATTTTACCATGTGAAGATCCACTGTGCTCTTATCCTGTTTCCCCAAAGCTCTGACCACAGAGGTCTTGTTCTGATAACCAGTAAAAATGGAGAAGAAGCACTGGGGTCGTGATTTTCCAAAATGACTAATGATTTTGGGTGCCTAATTTAAATCACCTGAAAGGGGTCTGATTTTTTAGGGGGAAAGGATGCACCCAAAATCGCTAATTACTTTTCAAAATCTTGGCCTTGGCATTTTTCCATAGAGGCCTTATCAAAATATTTCTATATGTCATTCATTAAACATTTTGTTTAATACTCACTCTCTGTCATTCTGTCCTAACCTGCAGCCTGTGTGAGCAAGGTGAGCCCTTCTCCCTCCAGTGCAGTGAATCATCTTTTTAATGGTACAGTATTACCCTCTGAAGAGTTAATACTATTTATAACCACATATGATGATGATAAGATATGGATGGGATTTATTCAGTTTGGACTATCCATATGCAGAAAGAAGGAGCAGATTTTCTTGCTAATGTTAACTTCATTGACATTTCTTAGGATCCCCGAACCCACCTGAATATTGTCAATAATGCTACAGTACCACAGTGCTTTTAAGGAGTTAAAGGGCCACATTAGGGAAGACTACAAAAGAAGGTATTACCAAAGCAGAATGTGCTGCAAGCATGACTATTTCAGTGCTGGACTTCAATTTCAAGAGTTAAACTGGAGATTTATTTTGTAGGTGGGAGAAAGACATTTTCACCTCAGATATTATTTTCCATTCAAAGGACAGGATGCCATTAACACATGTGACCTTTTTCTCCGCAGTTTCTAGCCTGAGTCAAACCAAACAGAGTTTGCATTCCCTAGTTTTAAAGAGAGCTGGCTTTTGATAAAGAGACTGTGCTAAGTAACTGACCAATTTATCAGAAAGCACTTTGTACCACCGTAGCTGACCCCTATGAGCCAGAAAGCATTATCATCAGCATGCAGAAATGTCCCTGACTGAGGGCACACATTCAGCATGTCTTGATATAATACAAATAAAGAGGTGAAATTGAACTTGGGGTGCTCCAGTAGGCATGCTACATATTTTTCTAATAGTGCCTATCCTGATGCTTTCAAAAAACAAAGCATTATTTGGAGTGTGTTTTCAGGAAAACATTGAATTACGTTTTCAGCCTTTCTGAACGCAAATAATGGGCAAACATCTGATAGCATCAAATGTTTGTTCTACGTTCAAAAATGTTATTCTCCACAGATGTCCCTTATCTGTAGTATTGTCTATTTGATCAACACATTCAAATAATGCCATGGAGGTCAAATATCTTGGGTGAGATCCAGACAGTGCACTGCTGAGCATAGTCTGAATCAGAATAGAGCTATAAAAAGACGTTTTCAGCAATTTTGGAGAGCGATGTTAGAAAGAATCCAGTTAAGGCTGTGTATATTTCACCATTTTTTGTTTCAAGGTCTTTGCTCGTTGGTTTTCGGTGTTTTCTTCCTTTGTCTTTTCACTCTGTGTAGCCCGCCACCCCCCAAATGTTGTTTTATCACAGTTTGGGTAAAATGCAAACGCTATCATTGCATAAAAACGAACCCATTCTTGACTGGTAACTGGCCCATTTCAGCTGAAAAACCAATGGGTGTTTTTGTCAAAATATTATGCATTATTTTCAGATTAACAAAATTTTCCATGAAAGTGGGTCTAATTTCAAGTTAGCAACATAATGCAAAAACCCTTTAATGCTGGTATTTTTTCATTTTGCTATGTATATTTCACTCCCCTCTTTATACTGCATAGGTAAGTTAAGGGTCCTTTTTCATTGGGGTCTTATGTATTTTTTTTTTGTTATAAATAGGAATTATATGGTCATTTTGTATGGACAGGGAAAGCGTCTTGTTCTTAGAGAAGGATGCATTATGTAGTCAAAACAGGTGACACATACTGATTGTGGTTGCTTTCGGTAACCTGAAATATAATCCAACTATACCTAATGCTTTTTCAGATGTCAGCTGTACCATCTGCTGATGAAAAAATTCATTTGTCACTGAGGAAATAGTTAACAATGCTGTGGTCGTTTGCACTATTATCAGGTGGTGGATTTTTAAATAACTTGATCTTTGCTCATTAAAAATATGGAAACATTATGCAAGACAGAAAAATTAAAGCAAATGTTGATAGAGTTCCTTTTGTAGACAGTCAGATTAATAAAAGAGTATTACAAAACTGTTAAAACTAGAGGAATAGAAGAAACAGTTCAGTTCCCTTGAAAATACTTAGGAGACCCTCGGAGATAATGCAATAACTGGAAACGGAAGCATAAAGTCAATTATAAGGAATGGATGAAATCCTTACTCCATTGAAGTCAATGGAAATTTGGCCATTGACTTCAGCGAGGTCAGGATTTCACCCAGTTTTTGTTAAATAGACATATTCTAGCAGTCTTTCATATGGCTCCATTATCCTTATGCCCAATGTTAATTGTGAGATTTAATAAAGTGATTCACTGAGGCACTCTTAGCTTGTAGGAACTAAGCTTTACATCATCTAAGGACTTGTCTATGTTGCCCCACAGTGCAAACTACAGGGTCGTGACTTGCAGAACGCACTAAACTGTTGGACTCTGATAGCTCCTTGTAGACCCTGCTAGCATGAACTAAAAGGTAGCTAGTTCATGTTAGCTTATCCCTGTTTGAAACAGGACTGCATCATTGTGAACTAGGTACCTCTTACTTCACGCTTGCGGGGACTATGCAGGGCAGTTACGGCACAACACTTGAGTGCATACAGCAGTTCACACCCCCGTAAGTCGCACTGTGGGGGCCATGCCTTAAGACAAGCCTTAAGAAGTCATTGTTTTTTTGTTTTGTTTTTGTTTTTTAATTTTTGGTGTTGAGATGCAAAATGTTTGCTGAGACAGTGACTGTCTATCTGTCCTGGTAGCTGGGGCTAAGCTGAAGGTCTCTCCTGCAGCTGGCTCTGGCTCCTTTTTTCCCTGGCTAGGAAATGGCTCCACAGGGTCTTGTAAAGGGGAATTTAGTGAACCTGGTTGAGGCTCACCTCTCTGTGCTTCTCCCACTTTAAGCAGCCAGACTATCTGTTTACCTCTTTCTCTCTGTGCATGCAGACTTTTGATCCCCTCTCGCTAGGAAAACCTGGGATATGTCCAGCCAGTTGCTACTCCACTGGGGCTGACACCCAGAGCATCCTGATAGGCTCTTTTCTTCTTCCCTCCTCCCCACGCCCATGAGTCTGTGTGCTCTTTTCACAAAAGGAGCGGGATTGCCAGACATCACGAAGCCCCTTCTTTGGCTGTCATTTTGCAGCCTCTGACCCCAGTCCCATCACGCCTGGGTGGGTCAAAGAGCCTCCAGCTACCATCTTAGTTTACATCTACATTTGTGACTGTACGTTGTTACATGTGCATTGTTGTGCCATAACTCTCCCGTTGTCCACATCTGAAGCACATTCCTGAAGGGGATTGCCCAGCGAGAGTGCTAGTATGCATGAGGAATGCAGGTACTTACATGCCTCCACTGTGATATTGCCCCATACCCATTCTACAGTGCGGTGCAGACAGGAGTAAGGGGTGTGTACCAGATCATGAGTATTGATAGTCCCCCAGGGCCATTCCCACAATGCATTGAACTTTGCTGCCTGACCCTTCTCTGCCCTCCCCCCCCCACCCCCCACACACATTGCCAGTGGTAACAGCAGCCTGCGCTGAGCACTTCAGAACAGTTTTCCGGTTCTGATCAGTAATGGTGATCATGGATCATGTTCCAAGAGCTGCCGCTTCATCTCTGGAGCACAGCCAGGTGCTGATCAATATGTGGTCAGAGTATGCCGTCCTCCATGACTTTGCCCTGAGAGGGAGGAACACACACCTCTACTGGGAGATTTCAAGGAGGCTGGAGGAGGCAGGCATTCATCAGAGTGCATGAACACCTGAGGCTCCCGTAGCTCCTGTACAAGAGGGTGAAGGACTCAAATAGTCATGCCAGGAGGGAACCTTGCACATGTCCATGCTGCAATGAACTGGACCAGGTGCTCTCCAGGGATGTGAGTGCTGAGCTGAAATGACTGAGGACCCCCTCCTCAACCACACTAGTTGCATCTTACAATGGGACACTGATGTGGGGCAGGGAATTGGGAAAAAGCTTGAGACAAATTTGAGAGGAAACAAGCTTCTCTATGTCACCACTAAACCGTTAATATTCTTTGGAAGATCAGTAAGAATGCTGGTGACATGCTAAGTTTTCAGTACTCACAGAAGAAAGAAAATACAAAGTAGCGTATGTTATCTTGCACTTTGAGGCCATTGTTCTGAACAAGCTGAGAATACACCCTTAGCAGGCAGAATATGATCTTGATATTCCAAAGTGGCTGAAAAATAGTCAAGGCAAACTCACTAGTTCAGTTATTTTAAAATGAGATGATGGAAATTGTACCTCTTAAAATAATAAGGGATATTTCTGAAAAGATTTTGGGAAAGTGGTATACAATTATGGCAAATGAAACAATAGACTTCTCCAACAAAGATCAAGTGGTTTTATGCCTGCGATATTTGGATGAGGACATGAATGTTCATGAAGAGTTCCTTGGATTGTACTATATAGCCAGTATATGGACAAAGGTAATCAAATCAGCAAGTAAAGAGAAATTGTTGTGCCTTATTCTGAGGATCAATATCTGCAGACACTAATATGGCTCGTTTAGTATCAGGTATAGCAACCAGATTGTAACAGGAGGAACCACAAGCTACATCTACTCATTGCTGAGGGTATGCATTGAATTTGGCATGCCAGGATACTGTTACAAACAATACCATCCTAAGACATATTCTTGAACCTCTTTCCAACATCACAAAATTAATTAAAAAATCAACCTACATGAAATACTATGTTTCAGAACATAAATTATGAAGTGTTAAGTATATCACCAGGCATCCCAGTCCTCTGTCCAAAAGATGGTCTCTCCGTGAAGAAGCATTGACTTTAGTGTCTGAGAACTACATTGCTTTGTGTGCGATTTAAGAGGTTGAAATGGATGTAACAAAAGATCCTGAAATTAGAGCTCGAATGATGGCATAGCCCCCCAAATGGAAAACGCCATGTCTCTCTGGTATTGAGCTGGGTAAGACCTAAACATGGTAGACAATATGTCTAAAACTCTTCAAAGGCTCAATATTTCAGCAACGTAAGGCCAGTCTCTTATGAAAATGACACTTAAATCACTTCTGTCCATTTGATCAGATGAAAGCTCCAATTTGTTCTGAGAGCAAATCTACCAGAAGTGTTTAAAGCTGGAAATAGTCTGAATACCTGAGCTTCCAAAGGAGAGAAAAGTTCCCAAGAAAATGCAAACAGGGACAGGTGAACCCATCTACCCAAATTCAGCAAGGGAATTGTATAGATACATCTATTTCAAAGTAAATGATTTTGCCATATTCAGTATTCAATCAAGATTTGAACATAAATGCTACAAAATTATTCAAAATCTTGCAATTCTCATTACAACTCCAAGCACAAGTTAAATTCATGCTTCATGTGTATGGTTCTGATTTCAGCCATGATTGACTGATTGTTCAGCTTCATCTGTTGCAAGCCATCTGCAAGCTTTACAGAAAGATCATTGAAATCAATTCAGAAATCTGTTTGTTTGCTTAGCCAAACCAAGTGTCAGTTGTTTATACAAATTATTCTGGTGGTACTTGCAGCTAATGCTGTAAGCAATCATAGTTTCAGTGCTCTACATTTTAGTAAAACATTGCTTTGATCCACAGTAGGACAATCATTTTTTAACTGGTATATGATTTTTCATATATGCAAGGACAAAACTGATGACTTACATTTTCCAGATATTGTAGAAGAATTCATTTCAAGAACCCAAGGTGAAGATCATTCTTTGGAACTTTTTCATAATTCTAATTCATTAGGGCTGTCGATTAATCGCAGTTAACTCATGCAATTAACTCAAAAAAATTAATCGCAATTAATTGCAGTTTTAATTACACTGTTAAACAATAGAATACCAATTGAAATTTATTAAATATTTTGGATGTTTTTCTACATTTTCAAATATATTGATTTCAATTATAACACAGAATACAAAGTGTACACTTTATATTATTTTTATTACAAATATTTGCACTGCAAAAATGACAAAAGATATAGTATTTTTCAATTCACCTCATACAACTCCCATAGTGCAAACTCTTTATTGTGAAAGCATAACTTACAAATGTAGATTTTTGTTGTTGTTACATAACTGCACTCAAAAACAATGTAAAACTTTAGAGCCTACAAGTCCACTCAGTCCTACTTCTTGTTCAGCCAATTGCTAAGACGAACAAGTTTGTTTACATTTAAACTTGCGGGAGATAATGCTGCCCGCTTCTTATTTACAATGCCACCTGAAAGTGAGAACAGGCGTTCGCGTGACAATTTTGTAGCCAGCATTGCAAGGTATTTATGTGCCAGATATGCTAAACATTCATATGCTCCTTCATGCTTTGGACAACATTCCAGGGTACATGCTTCCATGCTGATGAAGCTCATTAAATGAATAATGTGTTAATTAAATTTGTGACAGAACTCCTTGTGGGAGAATTGTATGTCCCTGCTGTTTTACCTGCATTCTGCCATATATTTCATGTTATAGCAGTCTCGGATGATGACCCAGCATGTTGTTCATTTTAAGAATACATTCACAGCAGATCTGACAAAATGAAAAGAAGGTACCAATGTGAGATTTCTAAAGATAGCTACAGCACTCGATCCAAGATTTAAGAATCTGAAGTGCCTTCCAAAATCTGAGAGGGCTGAGGGGTGGAGCATGCTTTCAGGGGTCTTAAAAGAGCAACACTACGATGTGGAAACTACAGAACCCAAACCACCAAAAAGGGAAATCAACTGTCTGCTGGTGACATCTGACTCAGATGATGAAAATGAACATGCTTTGGTCTGCACAGCTTTGGATTGTTATCGAGCAAAACCCATCATCAGCATGGATGCATGTCCTCTGGAATGGTTGTTGAAGCATGAAAGGGACAGCTTTGGCACATCTGGCATGTAAATATCTTGCAGCGCCAGTTACAACAGTGCCATGACAACATCTGTTCTCACTTTCAGGTGACATTGTAAACAAGAAGCGGGCAGCATTATCTTCTGCAAATGTAAACAAACTTGTTTGTCTGAGCAATTGACTGAACAAGAAGTAGGACTGAGTGGACTTCTAGACTCTAAAGTTTTACATTGTTTTATATTTGAATGCAGTTATTTTTTGTACATAACTCTACATTGGTAAGTTCAATTTTCATGATAAAGAGATTGCATTACAGTACTTGTATTAAGTGAATTGAAAAATACTATTTTTACAGTGCAAAAATTATATAATATAAATATAAAGTGAGCACTGTACACTTTGTATTCTGTGTTGTAATTGAAATCAATATATTTGAAAATGTGGAAAACATCCAAAAATATTTATATAAATGGTATTCTATTATTGCTTAACAGCGCGATTAATCGTGATTAATTTTTTAATCACTTGACAGCCCTATAATTTATTCTTTTTAGTCGTGTTTTTTTAAAAAAAATACTTTAGTGAGTAGTTTTGTACCATGACTAAATGTGTTTCCTTTTAACAACGTGAGATACGTGTGTTTCTTTTAAAAATTCAGTGTTTCCTTTATTTATTTATTAATGCAATCCCTAAATTTTCTGTGGGAGCTAAAGATCAGAAAGTATATTTTAATGAGGTACACCGTACACTGCATGTCAGCTATCCCTAACAGAATCAGAACTTCTCAGCTGTGTGTTGTAGGCCCTTGATTACTACCAGCTAACTGAAGTGGGAAGGGACTGACTGTGCTTTTGGAACAAATTGATCTGAGTTCTGTCTTCGCAGTTGCCACTACGCTTCACGGTGGTGATGAAGTCCCAGACAGACATGGATTTGTTATAGTATTTTCATTAATAAATACCAGGACTAAATGCAGATGGGCCACTTTGCTTCACATGGATGTGTTTGTGCAAAATTTTCTATTGATTTCAGACTATGTGTAGCCTGAAAGAGTCTTAGGTTAGAACAAATGCCAAAATTTAAAGTAAAATCCAATAGAAGTGACTCATTCTGGCCATTTTTCTTGTCAAAGCCATGCAAATTCTCTATGCAAAACAATAATTGGCCCCACGTTCACTGGAAAATGGCTCCATATTTTCTCAAACCTGGGCTCTGGTTCACTTAAAACATTTGCACTTTTTTTAGGAAGTCCACTCTGAGTTTCATGTTGTAAAAAGTCCCAAAAGTAGGTGCATTTCTTTTGACTGTGGGTGTCATTAGTTGTGTTGCATGAAAAAATAAGTGAAAACATCACCTCAAGAATCTAGATTCATTGAGGAAGATGAATCTTCTGGACCTTATCCCTTGAGTTAATCAGTTTAGGACCTATTTGTTCTTCATTGGAAAGATGTAGTGTTATTGGGATATTGACTTTGTTTCTAAATTTATGGCAACACATTTGCTATACAGAGACATTCACCACCTAGAGGAAGGTTTCTTAATTGTTCAGACTATTTCTTAGCAGTCCTGTTGAGGGATGATGTTAAATATTTGATTTCAAGCCACCTCTGGGCCAAAGCCTGCTCTGACTTTTGCTGGTGTAAGATTAGAGTAACTCTCTTGACTTCCATGGATTTACACCAGTGTAAATGAGAGCCAGAATCTCAGCCTTTGTATTGTGGCACAGACTAATGGTTTTAAATCTACTAGAACACCTAGGGGTTCTGAGGAACGTTTAATGCAGTTTGGGAGGGTGGTCTCACTTTGCTGTTTGAGTGCAGTGGTCACATACTTGCCAGAAGTAAAATTTCTGAGCTAAATTATCTGGTCAGCAAGTTGTCAGTTTTCAGATTATAGGTAGGGTAGTTCAAGCGGTTCTCAGGGAACAGCAGCGTCTGAACTGGAATTGATTTGTTTTCTTTCTCCTTCAGAAAGTAAGACATTTAAGCCTGGGCAGGTGTTTATGGCTACTGTCTGCAATCGTATTATAAAAGCATTGTAAATACAAAAAGTAGGTGCACAAAGATCAGTAGCTCTCTGAGCAAGTCTGCTATTTTTCAAATCTTTCCATTTGTCAGGTTTTTTCGCAACAATGCCCTGGGCTTTCCTTTGATCAAAGCTGAAGCAACTACCCTGGTACATTTGCTTGATTGCTAGTGTGTTGAAGGTTCTTCTAAACACAAACATTGGCAGAGGAAGATAGAATTAAATCTCTGTGCTTTTTTAGGCATGTCCTGTGTTTTTGACTGCTGATGGCTGTCAAAACAGAACAACAGAATGAAAAAATATGAGTATTTGAATGGAACTAGGGAATTGATCAAATGTTGTATGAAGCAGATGAGAATGTAAAAATGTTTATTTTTTGAAAATGCCGCTTTCCAATCTGCATAAAATGGGCTATATAGAGTATGGTGGTGCTAAAGCTGTTAAAAAAACTAATAAAGTCACCATATTTTTTTAACATGGACAAAACTATGTATTTTTCTCTAGCCTCATTCTTGGAAATAGCTGGACTCCTTTGACTAAAATTTTCCAAAAATAAAATTCAGCCTGAGGCAGACAAAATTTAAACCCAAACGGTTAAAAGTTTGGCAAAGTTATAAGCAACTGAGAACAAAGTCTTATGCTGGGAAGTGTTGCACAACCTTAATAATAGATGGTGCTACCAGCCCCACCCATAATATTAAACAAAGCTGTGTTGTTTCTCCTCTGTTGTTTCCCAGACTTCCTGGGTGACCTGTGGCAGGTCTTAGAGTATGTCTGCACTGCAGTTAGACACCTGAGGCTGGCCCGTGCCAGCTGACTCGGGCTCATGGGGCTCAGGCTCAGGGACTGTTTAGTTAGGTGCAGACGTTCTGGAGCTCTGGGATCCTCCCACCTTGCAGGAACCTAGAGCCCAGGCTGCAGCCTGACCCAAACATCTACACCACAATTAAATAGCTCCTTAACCATAACCCTGTGAGCCTGAGTCAGCTTGCATGGGCCAGCTGCAGGCTTTTAATTGCAGTATAAATGTACCTTTAATCTTTCTGTGCCCCAGTTTTTCCATCTGTAAAATGAAGATGGTACTTTGTGCTGTAATGTTTGTGAGGCACTCAGATTATGGTAATGAGCATCACAGAAATACTTATAAACAAATTAAAATTATACCTTTTCTGCTGAGGCAATAGTCAAAGCCAATGAGTGAAATCCCAGCGTCATATTGATTTTAGGTTCTATTCATGATCCGTTTGGGGTTCCTTTGGGATTAGATAAACTTGCTGACACAGAGCTATGGGATAGGCTCCTATATTTCTTCCTCACAGCTGTCAGCCACTATTGACTAGCACATTGTTACGATGCTGCATTAAAATTCAATACATGTGTCTTGTCTTATTTAAAACAAAGCAGAAAGAGAGCAGATTGGCCTGGTAATCCCCATAAAAGAAAACCCATTCAAATGAGTGATTTTCTAAAACTACCAAGCACTCGTGCTGAATATGAAATGAATCTTCATGCTATTAACTGTGGCTATATCAGAGCTAGTTTAACTTTGATTATTCAAGTCACAGTGAAACAATACACCTAGCATTAAAATGCTGCTTGAAAACAATGCAGAAGGGAAAGTGACCCTTTTGTTGTATATATGTGAGGAGGGGAAATCTTTCAATAAAAAGGAGAAAAATATATATCTAAATTTGAAGCAAAAAATGATCTAGGAAACTGAAGATTAACATTTGAGCTCTGACTATGTAAAGTAGTTTTTATACCAGAATAGCACATAACAATTGTTGTGTAATGATTGAAATACATAGTAGCAGGGATAGAAGCATAAAAGGATGTCAGTAGACTGAGGTAACCCAGAAACCTGAAGGCAGGCAGATTTACTCAATTCACTGAGGACAGAACCTGCATCAAGCACTCACAGCTGCAGTCAGCCCTATTTGAGTGCCAAGGAGAGGTAGATGGGGGATCCAGGCGGGCTGCTGGGGTACATTTTCAAAAGCATTTGAGAATTGATTTGAATGGTAAGTCACATTGCTAAAATTCGGTTGTGATAATTCAGGGGTTAACATTATAGCCGCAGATCCCCATGTATGGAAGGCAGGAATTGTAAAATTATTTCTAAAATATACACAGCCCTCAGAATTTGCTTAGGTAGTGATTATGAAGTGGTCTTCTGCTAATCAATGAAATAATGATTTCTCCCGTGCTGTAATCCATCATTTTAGCGCAGTACGCAGTTTAGCAATTTGCTCATGCTAACTATGACAAGACCCAGAACAATTCCAAGCACACTTCTAGGATTATTCACAGATCTAAAAGAGATGCTGGATTATTGAGGGAAACCCTGAAATACAGTGGTTACCCTTAAAATATGTCTGTTTTACCTAAGACTAGATATAGTTATCTGAATATTTGCCATATTACCTAAATTTGTCTATGCTTACCATAAGGATGCCATGAGAATTACAAATATGGAGGTAAAATTAATTAGACCTCCAAGATATTATTTTCAATTGGAAAGTTCTCAAGGGTGATCCTGTATATAACGATGCTTTACAAGACAAGGGTTTTCTCATCTTTAAATTCCATCTTCTCCTAGTCATGGGCAAATAAAGTGAAAAATATAAGGTATTAGAGGTGTGAACAGACACTTTTGCACAGATTTTTGTAGCATTGTGCATATGGATGTAAGGAGGACTGGATCTCTGCTGAACACTGAATGATTACTCACTGCATAGTTACTTGTGTGCACAAAGCAATATAAGAGGGCATGTGGTCTGTGAGAGGCAGTGTAGTCTAGAGGTTAGGGAACTAGACTGAGTATTCGGACACCAAGGTTTTATTTTCAGCTCTGCCAATGGCCTGCTGTGTGACACTGCACAAGTCACTGACATGCTCTGTGGCTCCATTTTCCTCTCCTACCTTATGTCTGTGTAGACTGTAAACTCTTCAGGGCCAGGAGTGCTACAAGTGCATTCTGGATTCCATGACGCAGGAACATCAAAGAAGGGAGATGAAGTAACAGTTTTTAAAAATCCAAAGCTTCCTAACTGAGATTTGGATTTTGTTTAATGAGTATGGATCACACCTTCAGCCCATCCTAGTCAAGCTAATGTCATACATGTGATGGATCTTCTAAGCAAGGTACTACAACTCACATCAGCCTCTTTCCCACAGCACATCCCTTTTCTCCTGGCCAGGCAAGGGGAAATGTCTTGAACCAGAGGTGGCTGCTTGGTAAGCTGGGAGCTGTGCGGAAGCTGGAGAGGCACAAAAGATTCTCCAGAACCATATGCAGAGCGGTGTGTGGACCAGGGTGTGGCTGCTGGACATTACAGCTGGGTGCAGGTCTGTGTGGGATTTATGGGGGAGCAGCAGTGGCTGGGCAGAGAGGCAGTTCAGAGGGGACAATGAGAGACATTAACTGAGCTTGGACTGGAAACCTGCAAGTAGCGATTTGTATCAAATAGAAATTGGACTGGAGAGCCGCCCCCACCCCCTGCCACTAGGCCTGACTCAGCTGGACTGTTGCAGGGGTGCAAACAAGAACTGCTGTTCACTTGCATGTTAACTGTTAAGCTTCTGTAGCAGAGTATTTGCAACTTTCCCTTTCCAGCTAGCCCTAATAAAGTAACCTTTCCCTTAACCATGTGTCTGAGTGGTTATTGGATCCCACCAGGGTAGCATCTACAAGGTATAGCTGCTGAAGCACCTGCTTGACTCTAAGTCACAGTACACCTGGCATGCCATTGGCACCCTAGAAGTTTGGTGTACTGAGCAGTCCCAACAGTTACATAAGGTGTATTTTTCAGAGGGATCGTTAGTGACACATATCTATCCAGCCCTGAAAAGTTGCACAGATGCTTCAGCTGTGGATTTCAATCTAGACGGCCGTCCTGAGGTGAGCATCAGTGTTTGATTGTGCCCATGTGAATATTAGTATCAGTATGAACTACATAAGTCTTTCAGATACACACTAAGAAAGATGGGTTTCCCATGAGGTCTAGCAATTATTATAACACTTCTATGATAGCTCTGTCCCTCAGCTTTCCCTCCCATTAGACTGAGTTGATGTGGGTATCACAGTGATGGGGAAGAGCAATGGATGACAGGCTATTGATATTCCCTGAATACAGCAACATTGTTTTTAGGTTGGCAAGGTTCAACAGTGAGTCACTTCTGATGATGAAGGATGGCATTTATGAGAATGTGGGCTTTGGTAGATCACTCTTCTCCCTTCTGTCTATTTGTTGTGTTACCATGTAAATAACAGTGTTTGTTAGATAAATAGACTTCAAATTATTTTTACACTGACATTAATGGACTGCAGAATTCTGCCTTTATATATGCTCACCCAGCTACCACTAAAATCAAGAAGAGCTGGGCAGACATTGCTGAGGCCAGAATTTGACCAGATCTTTCAGCTTATTGTTATGCAGTTGCTTTAGCTAAAGCCCTGAAGGTAATGCTTGAAATTATGGCCTGTCATAGAACAGTAGCTTTCAAACTCCATCATAATTGCTCTCTTAGAAGTAGCAGAGGAGAGTTTCCCGATAAAGCCATTACTGCTTAAAGGACAAAAGGAGGGTAGTTAGTTGACTGTGCTCAGAACTGGGTTACCAAATTAGCTTCAGCCACTTTCAATTACAGAAGCTCACAGTTTTGAAATGAGTTCTGCATGAGGGGACATCATTCGTCTTTCATGATGAGCAAAAGAACATCATCATCATTATTTAACAAGGAGCCGGCAGCATAACTAACTCTAGCATAAGATTCCTCCAAAAGAAAATAGGATTTGATTGGCGCTAACAAGGAACAAGATTACCCAGTAGCTTGGCTTCAGTGGATTTCACAGCCTTGCTGCTATGGAAGTGACCTTGGACTTATCCTGAGGGGATTTACTCCTAAAACTATTCTGAGCCACTTGCTAATGAAACTTAACCAAAAAATTACAGTGGGAATTGACCACTTCATATATCGTTTTAGCTGTAGCCTAGGGCATCTCCAGGAAGGAGGATGCTAGCCAACTACAGCAGCACCAAAGAAGAAAAGAGAACTAGCTGCTCTGTGAGGAGGAGACTAGCTGCTGGCCACCCAGTAGACTGTGCTCTCCCTTCCACCTGGATCCCCCGTCCATCGACGTCAAGAATCTGTAACAGGAAGAGAGGAGTAGACCCCAATACCTGAGGAAGAGGAGCCACCTGCACCCAAGGCTGGGAACTCATGGCTGTCACACCCAAGAGGAGGAGATGTAGTGTGGTTGCGGTCTGGGACTTGACCTTCATGAATTCTAAGACATACAGGAATAAGTAACAAGACCCTTCAAAGGTAAAATGAACAATTTACAGGACAGTGAGTAAGAGCACAAAGAAAGGTGAATTTAGTGTTCACCCACTTGATTTTATATTACACATTAAATACAAATAAGCAAAGGGCAGATGAGAGACCAAAATATACTATTGATGTTGCATTCGTGTACTTGGCCAAAATGTCTGAGGTGAAATTCTGACCCTATTGAAGTCAATGGGGATTTTGTCATTGACTTCAGTGGGGCCAGGGTGTCACTACTTGCTGTTATTGGTTGGTTGTTTTATTTTAATTATTTTTTCTCACTCTTTTTCTTAGCCAAGATAGGCACAAAAAATGCAAAACCCAGCGCGTGTGCACACACGCACACACACACACCAGAGAAAGATGTTTTCCCACTACTCTAGTTAATTTCCCAGTTCTTTCTCTGAATATTAATTTCATTTTCAACAGATATCTATTCAAGACATTTTACTTGAAAAATGAATGTCTGAAGGAAATTTCATGCTATTTCACACTAGATTTGTTGTTACACATGTGCAAGGAGAATTGGGTCTCTGACTTTATTATTTTCTTTATGGTTTTGTTCTGTATACTAATGGATCTATTTTGACAATGTGCTGTTAGCTACTGCAACTCCATGTATACTTTTCCAGGTAATATAAAATATAATCAATATTATGGATGAAATTGAATTGGCAGAAAGAATGGGAATGCCAGTTTCTATTAGCCATGTAATAACAGATCTCACCATCAAGAGGTGCAAAATATCCCTTTAATGGTAGTGTTGCCAGAGGACCCAATTTGATGTTCATACTGTTAGAGAGAAGGAGAGAAACAACAGAGAAGATGGAACCACCAGTCACAGCTTGAAGATGCATTGGGAATGTGGCCCTGAGAAAAGTCTACAGAGAGAGTTTTGGGGATGAGTGTGTCTGAAAGAGGCCTGGAGCTGTGTTAAAAGAAACTGTACAAAGACCCCTGACTCTATCAGACTCTCCTCCTAATAGATACAACTTTCAGACCCCTGAACTTTGGTGAACTGCCCAGGCCAAAAAGTGGGTAGTAATATTCTGAATACTCAGGGATAGAGAAGAGTTCCCTTCTGCTCAGCAGACTGGGGAGAGTAACGGGTATTTGGGGAATATTTTAATATAAATGTGGAGTGTGCCCTAAAGTTGTATAGAGAGGAAGTGTGGTTAATGCACAAAGGTCTGGGTTTAATTACCACATCTGCCACCAAGTTCCTGTGTGAAGTTTTACTTTATCTCTCTGTGTCTCAGTTTCTCATCCACAAAATGGAGTTAATACTTTCTTTCTGTCTTGTCTATTTGCAGTGTAAATTCTTTGGGGCAGGCACTGTCTGTGTGTGACCAAAATGTCAGCCACCTCTGTGGATACAACTAACAAAAAGGGGGAGCATAAGGTACCAGTGAGAGATTTGTTTGCCACAGTAAGCAGCAGTTGTGGCCTTCTAGTGGCCTAACCTGTCTGATTCCACACTACATAGGGGATGTGGGCTTTCAGAAAGGTGAAATCCTGTTGTAAGGAGCGACTTGGGTAATCTCCTTTTTGCTTCTTATATCAGAATGATCACGATAGCTACATGCATAGAACAATGATCTCACCAAATCAAATCATTTGCATAAAAGCAAAATCTCCATCTTGCATGGACAGCATGTACACCACCAAACTCTCCACTCAGAAAGCAGCTCAATCAGGTAATATAATTGGCACTCTCACAAACTTTTTATCTTTGTCTGAGTGGCACTCAAAAAGGAGTGAAGTTCTTTCCTGCTCTTGAAAATATTGATGGAAATCAAGGAAATTGCTTACTGCTGACTGTCCCACCGCTGGCAGGAGTGAAGGGCAAGAACTAAGAGGAACATGAGAACTAAGAGAAAATGGCTTGTGGAAAGTCGGATTTGGTCCATAGAGCCAAACAATCATTTTTAATTATGCAGCTAATTATCCCTGGGCCAGACTGTGAGCTGCCTACTCACCCTGATGAGCAGTTACTCATATAAGTAGGCCTATTGAAGTTAATGGGATTACTCAGGTGAGTAACTGCTCACCAATGTGAGTAAGGAGTTTCACAATTTGACTCACCGTATTTCTGATTCATTGGGACGAATCAAACATTGGTGTAACTCTATAGACCTCAGTAGTTACACCAGCTTCAGTATCTTTAGCTGCTGAGTACTATAATGTACGTCAGTGTTGTGCAGTATGAGACAAATGAGACAAATGTGCTTTTGTGAGCACAATTTTCAAGGACAGAACAGACATTATAGAATAATTGTATCAGGAAAGGCAGTGATAAGAAGATGACCCCTCCATTAGCAGTAGTGGCCAGCAAAACCTTGGCAGCCCATGGGTCTATAGGTAGCATATAAATAGATTGAGTCTTAATAGGACAGTCCTAAGCAGCGTAGTGTTGTTGAGCCAATCTCTTTTTTTCCACGTTTTGGAGGGAGCTGCAGTGTGCGGAGACTTGGGATTGGTGGTTGGAGTTAGGGGGTTTCCCTCTTTCCTTACTGGTTTTGGGATGTGGCTGCTCATTCAGTTCAAATGTAATGGCAGGGGGGCTTCAGGAATTCAGAGCAAAATAAAAAGTGTGTGTGAGAGAGAGGAGTGGTGCTTATGAAAATGAGAGAGCCACAGGGAGAAACCGGAAGAGGGAGAAAAATGAAGACAAGGTCCTGGAAGCAGAAATTTTCTATACATGTAATTTAGCTCTTTTTGTCTTTTCTCCATAACCCAGATCCCTTGGCCCCTTGTTAATTTTTTTGTTGCTCTTTTCTGAACTCCTTGCAGCTTAGAGACATTTCTGGGCTCCTGAAAACCAGAATGATATCAACAGGTTGAAAGGAATTCTTTGGGAGACAAAAGAGATTCAGGAGCTAAAAGGGGAGATTTGAGGAAATATTCAAAGAATTAAACTTGGCTAAACAGCGACTAGGAAGGGCTAGGGGTATATAAATCTCTCTACTAGATTGCAGTTATGGTGTAATTCTATCAGACTCCAGAGTAATGGATCAAAACTACTTTTATATCTTACAATAGCATTACTGCTGCATCTTGGTTTGATTATTAATGTAGAATAATTTAATATTTTGTAAGGCTCTTATGGGAGAGCTATATTTGGCCCAATAGCTCTGAAAGGTGTTATCTGCCCTTTTCATTTTAAATTAAGTGTTGACTCTGGAGCCTAATGCAGGAAGATTAAGGACCAGCATTGTTTTTAATTACTCTGACAATCATATTAACAGAAACATCCAATTACTCTGGGCCTCTTGGTTCAGAATGAGTAACATTATTTTATTTGCCAACATGGCCCCTGGACATAAGGAATCATCAATATGCAAACCCTACAGGCTATTTTGTTTTTTACGTTTCCCAATTATCTGTGTTTGGTGCTGTGAAAAGGTGTGCTGGCCCTTTAACAACAGGCCCAGCACTTCTGTTCCTGTCTCAGCCCTTTGAGGCCAGCTATTCTGGTGGCTGCTGTTCCCAGAGGATAGATGAGAACTATAGGTTCGAAGCAGTGCACGATGGGGAAGGGGGCAGAGATATAAATGAGCTCCTTTCTGCTCAGTGCAGAGGGAGAAGCTTAGGGGAAAGTTGCTGTTTGGGTGTGCTGGTGACTGAGTTCCAGGCCAAGATTGGGCCTTAGGCTCCAAGTCCTAGCAGAGAGGAAGTTAGGAAAGGAGCCCAGGAGGGGCTGTGCTGAAGAGGACTCAGCAGGGTGCCAGGGAAAAAAGCTAAGAGGCAAACCTAGACAGGCAAAGCTAGGAAGTGGCCCTGTGTGGAAAGGGAAGTGAGGATAGTTGACTTTTTTTTTTTTTTTTTTTTTTTGAGCAGGCAGCTGCTTCACTGTTTAGGTAGCAAGAGAGCATAGGGTTTACTGGGGTGCTGCCTACAGATAGTCTGGGTATTCCTCTGCAACCAAGGGGAAGCAAACAAAGGAAAGACTTAGTGAAGCACTGTTATGCCTGGAGAGCAGAGAAGATTGTCACCCAGTAAAGATACTGGATGAATTCTTGGATCTTCATTTCATCTGGACATTTGTTTGGGACTTGGGAAGGGAGGACTCTTTGATCTAGCCAGGTGGCTAAACCTACTACTTGGAGAATGGGGAAACTGAGGCATGGCTACATTCAGATGGCAGAGAAGGTAAGACTCCCCCAACCCTCCCACAGAGGGTCCTATTCATGGTCTTAGATGACACAAAATTATGTTTAATCAATTTAAGTTAATCTTCAAATATGCTCAGTTCACTGTCTCTTACTAAATTCTGAAACACTTGTCAATGACTGGAAAGCCTGGTAACTAGTATTCTATATACAGTGTTTTCTGTCTTCCTATTTTATGTACTTTAGGGGAAAACCACAGTAAAACTTGTTCAACAAATGAATAGCTTTCCTTGTGACATATGTTCTCCAGAGGATTGTTATCTGCAGTCAGATCCCTATCATGAAATGGGCGGATGATGTACTGCTGACACACGGCAGAGAGGCAGTTTCTGGTGACAGCTCCCTAATTGTAGCTTTTTTTTGTTTTATATCTTAAAAAAAAGGTCACAGATGGTTATCCATTCTCAGGAGAGGGAATATAGCTATCCCTCAAGTATTAAAAATGTGTGCAACGCTCAGCTGTTCTGTGCTATACAGCATCACTATGTCCAATGGTATTTTTATGCTTTCATCACCCCAAATAGAAAAGGGAGCTCTGAACCCTTTAGTTGGTTTAACTTTTTTATATAGAAGTTTTCAATTTATGTTTGGAATTTGATAGCACTGCTATGTAGCTGCCATTTTATTTCAAGCAGCTAGTTGGGCTAAAATTCAAAATGTTGACTTTAACTTTGTATTTGTGTAAATTCCTGCTTCAGAGTATCTTTTAATTATGTGAATGGGTATTCTGTGTAGGTTCTTGGACTTCGCTCATCACATAGTATCTGAGCACTGTCCAGTAGCACATAAAACAGTGTGACTACACATCTGTCACGTTTGTTCTCTCATACACTCCGCATTGGAGTGTCTTGTTTTGATAGAGTTTTAGGTTTATTAGGGGAATGGGGTTCACTTTAACATACAGGCAATGATGTCCTTTAAGGAACAGCATGAGATCGCTGAAAAAGTAAAAGACCCTCGCTATGACTTAACTATTAAATACAATGGAGATCATGAGCTAATCAAATTCTGGCAAATATTCAAAGTGATGCTACAGAGAAGTAGATAAATGCATCAAACTCAGCTCTAAGCATTCCCTTAGGGAGAGTGATTGCAAACCAGAGGACCACTCTGCCTATGGTCTAGTTAGAATACTATGATCATTTGTTGTCCTGGAGTGTATAAACAGGGGCAAGGAACTTGTGCTCACTTTCTTTACTATTTTCCTTTTTAAGGGTTGGTTCGTTGTTCCCAGCTAGTCACAAAGTCACAGTAAGACCAACATGTCTGTGATGTTTAATACTCCAAAAAATGGTGAAAATCACTGTCCCCCCGACATTCAAATGAACAGGGTAGTGTGTTGTAATGTCTTGGCAGTTCCCTCGTCCAATACCTACTACAGTACTGTTGTATCTGTAACTAACTGAAATGGGCAATTTCCAAACTGATGAGAACATTCATTCTCTCTAAATGAAAAGAAGCAAAATCTAGGAGGGCAGGGCTAAACTCTGCTCTTGTACCTGTGTAATTTGATTGAAGGTACTGGAATTACTGCAGATCTATATCGGTGTAAGACAGCAGAATCTGAGCTATAATTCTGCTGATGTATTACATGCATATCATGCCTTAACTTCACAGACTGGGGAAAAAAAATCTCATTTTCTGCAGCCGCTTTTCATACCAATGAGGCATTTTGTTCCATCGATTGAGCCATTTTGTTCTATTGATTGATTGGTTTGTTTGTTTGTTTTTTTAAAGCAGACCACCACATGGACTCTGACTGAGGCGTCTTAAAACTTGATGGCTTATTATGACCCAATGTTCTTCTGAATAGCCTGTTGCATCTCTTCCGCCTGCCCTCGCCTCCCCACTGCCCTACCCAGACTCTGGGGAGAAAAACATGTCTCCATTGTTCTCCTGTCAGTATTTCCATACATCAGCTCCTTCAGTGACCATATTCTCTACAGTTCCGAAAATAACTCTGTATATACTGAACTCCTCAAATAGGTAAAGCCTGTGCCTTTAAGACTGAGCACAAACTTTTCAACATTTTTTGGTGCTTCAGTTCTGATGTGATTCTCTCCCCCCCCTCCATTTTTGGCCTTGATGTTTGCAGATTGCATCCTTACTAGTGGAAACAAATCTTTAGTGTTCAGCTTTATCTCTTCAAGTATATTCTCTTTTCTTCAATGTTACACAGGTCTGATTTCTCCTGAATTCTCTTTCTAGCTGTATTTCTAACTTTATTGTTGCTCTTTTCATTTATTGTTCAAACTTTCTTTTGATAACTTGAATGCAACAGCATTTTTTCTTTCTATCATCACTTTCCTTGCTTGACATCTTTCTTACATGTTCTCTGCAGTCCAATTTGTACACTGTAGTCCTCAACACTATGTCTGAGAAAAGATGTAGGAGGGCAACAGCCTTATTTATAGCTTTGGTGGATTTATTGCGAGGTACTATGGAATTGTGTATCTATTGAACTACTTCAGCTTTATTCCCGTCAAGCAGTTTCTCATAGTTCATCTGCTTGCTCAGTATTTTCGTACCACAAGTTCATTGTTTTACAAGTTTCTTCAGTATCATTTTAAATAAAAATGAAAAGTGTCATTGTTTTCCTGCACTAGATGCAAATGAAGTGAATGCATTTTGTTTAGCTAAATCCCATTATTGTAGAAAAATGAAATAGCGTTATGTCCCTTCTTGGCAGCAGAGTAAGCAGACTTGCTACTGTATATTAGTGTAAAATCATATTGTATCAGGCATTATATACATAAATTACAGCGCTGGCAAACATTTACAGAGGCTATTCCAAGGCTCACAAATATCCACACTGTTGCAGTAATTTTTTGCTTTCACCTAGAATATTAAAGTCCAATTTGTTACTGTAGTCTATAGCCGAGCTTTCTTGTCGAAGAACTAAAACTCTACTGGGGAAATGACTGCATTACTAATGACTTCTCCCACCTTTGTCTTCGAAAGGGAGCTCCGTTAGTTAAGACTTGGCAGTGGAAAAAGTGGCAAAAATTTGAGTGCAGAAGCATCAGAGAAGAAGAGTCTTTTCATGAAGACACAATGTATTGCCTGTAGTCCAAGTAAATACTAAGACCCTTATCTTTCAAACCCTACTAAACATAAGCCCCTTGTCAAAGGACAGCACCTAAAATCTATTGCCTTCAATGGGACTCTTGTGCGTGCTGAGCTTTAAGCATATACCTAAGTGCTGCGCTCTGAATAGCGCTGGACTAAACTCAAAGCATTTGTTTAAACACGTTGCTGAATCAGGATCCAAGACCAATAATATTTATAAGAATCCGGCCCTATATTTTGTATTCTTTATATTTTTTTAGCAGTCTGAACGCCTATTCTTCAAATTATTTGAACAGCTAACTAATATTATTGGTCCAGATTCCAATAACCTTGCTCACATTGAGTAGTTCGTTATTACTCATATAGTCCCAGTGAAATCAGTGGAGGTACCTGTGGTGCATGGTCCTTCGCTAAGTGACTAAGCATGCCAGAATGTGGCCCGTTATTAAAAGTCTTTCACAACCAATGGGATTTCTGAATGTCTAACCACCATTCACTGCTACCGGTTAAAAATATACTAGTTTTGCAACAAGCTGGATAAGGCTTATTGGTGGTCAGGATTGGGGAGATATGATGACTTATAGCAGACCAGACTAGACTGAGTGGAGAAACAAGTCATTCACGGGTGCTTGAGATATGTCCAAATTCTTCCTGCAGGTGCCGAGGCAGATCTCACATTGACTTTATTGAATTCCTGCTGTATTTTGTTAACTGTTGCCAAATCTCTGTCTCCCACTCATGGATTTCCTCCTCCTAAAGTGTGTCTAGCCAGAATGAGACTCGCATATATGGAGATTCCCAAAATATTATTTTGTTGTGCCTAGATCCACAGCTTTTATACTCTTTCCATTTGGTTTTTAAAAGATGTTACTGTAGCTATGCGAACTTCTGCTATCTCTGGAAATTCATCATATGATTACATTTTTCTACCAGCTCCTAAAACCTCAAGCAATTACAGCAAGTGACAGTTTCTTGGTTGCCTTATGGTTTACCTAAAATCTTCACATATCTATGCCTCTGCATTCAAGGCCAGAGTACTGCAAAGAAATATCAGACAACACAATGCAGCATTTGAAATGTATATAAATAGATCATGTAATAAAAACCAGTAACAAGTATTCCTTTGCATAAACATAATAGTCCAAATTCTTCGCTGGTGTTACTATTGGCTTAGGTGGAGGATACATCAAAGATGAGTTTGAACTACTGTAACATATGCAACAGAAACTGCATCACTACTGAGGGGAACTCTCCTATCTCACTGCTGTTATGCCATCAGAAGATGTATTTCATCTACACTCACTGCCATGATGTACAATGTTTATAAAGGCAACCTCTACTGTAATCCTATTGGTTAAAATACTGTATGTAAATCAACAAAGGGCAATTAATTGTAATAATTACCCTGAAGTAGAATGTACACATGACTAAATGCTTCTAGATGTACTTAAATCTACTTTCGCAAAAAGAAAAGGAGTACTTGTGGCACCTTAGAGACTAACCAATTTATTTGAGCATGAGCTTTCGTGAGCTGTAGCTCACGAAAGCTCATGCTCAAATAAATTGGTTAGTCTCTAAGGTGCCACAAGTACTCCTTTTCTTTTTGCGAATACAGACTAACACGGCTGTTCCTCTGAAACCTGTCATTAATTAAATCTACTTTGATTTCTATACTGTGTGTGCATTTCTTAAAAGCTGAACAAAGAGTGAAAAGAGAGACTTAGCCACTAATGCAACAATCTTTATAAATATAAGCTATCTTCATTCAGTGACATTTGACCTGATTCAGAACTGGTGGAACTCAATGAAAAGACTTGCATTGATTTCACTGCGTCCTGGATGAGGACCCTAATGAACAAAAGGAAACAGAGAAGCATCAGAACTCTTTTGATTTTTCTCATTCTTGCTCCCTTGGGAAATACCTGTAACATATGGCTGTGAGCATTAGTCACGAAAAATGCTATAATGTCGTTCATGGCAACAAGTCACATTGTACCACACCCACTGAGGCTTTTTATTTTTTAAGTGGAAGGGTCTTTTGTTGTTGTTTTTTACAATTGGACTCCATGTTTTAGGAGAGAAGCCTATTTTGAAGATTTATGTTTCTGCAAAACTGATGTTCCAAATGCAAATGTCAGTAGCTAGACGCAAAAGCAAGGGTTTCTGTTATCCAGATAGATTTGCCCTAGCTGATTCTATGGTAACACAATCCTATTGTGAATTCAAGCACCTGCTGAGAAATTCCCCACAGAAATAAAAGGCTTTGCTTCGAGATACCTGGCCCACTTCTAGCTGCAAAAGCCTGACATCAATATTTCATGATGGGATTTATCTGGAGTGTAACACAGTGTGGCACCAGCAATTATACTGGGAGGTAAATATGAATTTAAATCTACAATTCCAGGGGGGAGAAAAACAAATAATTCTAATACATTTACCAGAGAGAGATGTAGGGCAATAGTCTGGCGTCTCCAGTACAGGGAGCCTGGCCTGCCATCCACCATCCTACTCCTTGGACTTGCTAATATCCCAGTTTTCAAGTGCTGCTGAACTGTGCATGGCTCAGGACCCAAAAGGGGGGCCATCATGTCTTTAGGATAAGAGCCCTGAGGCTACTTATTCATGGCTGTGTACGGCCAAGGGGCTGTTCTGACTATCCTCAACTACTGGCATGCAGAGAGGTTCTGTGCACACCCCTAACTGGGGCCATGAGGGGTATGTGAAAGATAGAACCACTGTATCAGCTCTGTGCCACATAGGGAGATCCCCTACGCTAGGGGAGTTCTTGGTAGCTGGTTAAACTGGCTTTACAGCCCCTTTGTGCTGGCAGAGCAGTGCAGCAATGCCATATCATAACAGAGCTGGGCCTTCTGAGTGCAAGGTAGGTGGCTGGGGGAGTGATAGAGGCAGTAGGTACCCAAAAGGGGGTGGACCATAACCTGCCCCTCTCTCCTCTATTACTACTTTGCACATTCTGATTTCTGGAGAGAGCAGGGCTGCAGCTTTTGTAGGTTGTAGTAGTTGCCCGCTTTGTGTTTTCCCCAAGCACCTACAGAGACGCTTTGCCTGGCTGTGTTCTCTGCCCCTTCTTCAGTGCCCTTCTGCAGCCTGTGAAGATGGCAGTTGCCTCAGTTGCCACAATCTGTATGTAGACTGAAAAAATGAGAGTGCAAGCTGCTACTGGAAAAACAGCATACCCTATAACTTGGAAACTAGGCAAGTGACACCCTTGTCCCAGACTTTCAAAAGCAAGAATTAGTGCCATTTCTCTGGATTGACACCAGCTTTCTAGATTTTTCTGGGCTATGTAAACATAGATCATGTGGAAGAGTCCTTCCTAGTTCAAGATGTATTTTTCAAGCATATTTTTTAAAAGGGACTTCCTAATCGATTGTGAACTCTTTCGGGCAGAGCCCCTCTCTTTCTCCTTTGTACAATGCACAGCACGCTAGGTCCTGGTCCATCATTGAGGCTCCTAAGCACTACCATGGTACAAATAAATAATAATAATACTATCAACACTTATGTCTCTTTTCAGCGACACATAGATAGAGCCAGTGCCGTATCTGGATGCAGGCACATAACCAGAATGAATTAATTTTCATTACACAATTACATATTTCCAGTGCATGCTAAAATACAACTTATAGAAACACACAGACATAGTCATTAATTTTTTTCACAAATTTTATAAAACTTTGTGAAAGCATAACACATAATGAAAAGATGATGTGCTATGAATAGGCAATTATTGGTATTTACGCTAATTATATAATTAGAGGAAGTTCTTTACTTGAGTACAATCTAAATGAGTAAGCATAGCTAAGAAAAACAAGGAAACACACACAACAAAACTACATTAAGGGAATATTATGTGTGGGAAAGAAATACACAGAATTATAGTCCCAATCCTGCAAACTCTTACTGATGTGAGTGTTCTTTACAGCCCCTGAGCAGCCTGGTATAGATGAATCTTGGGACCTACACGCAAGGGAATAATGGGCAACAAATAATGTATTTAGCCTCTTTCAGCCCATTAGGTGATCAAGATTTCCCCATTTACACACTACTTGACTTTAGCCAGTGACTATCTCTTTGAATTTGTGATTGATATGGAGTGATCACAGCTATTTAAAATTCAGGCCATGCTGCTGAATTGTGATTGCTCAGGTAAATCCCAGTGTACTGTTTGAAAGAATGCCCAGTCATGTCTGCTGCTAGAATACTTCCACATGTAACACTGAGATTCACTTTCTGCTGACATTTTTGCCAGCAAAACATGCTCTCCCAGATGTTCACAGTAAGTGAACAGAAAGAGCGCACAGACATAGTCAATGGTAATTTATTTAAAATGTGAATATTCACACAAATATTCTGCATTATTCACTCAGCTCCCTATATAACTCTCATAACTTCTAACAGGAGGATGGATCCCACACTGCACATACACTGTATTACACATACATTTAAAAGCTAACTTCAGCAAAACTTATATATAGGTATACTTAATGCTGCCTCAGTGCAGGAGGGGAGGGGAGCGGCAGATGGCTAGATAACTTCTTGAGGTCCCTTCCAGCCTTACATTACTGTGATTGTGTAGATAAATATGACAATCAGGTTGTTCAGTATTTTCATTTACTTAGCACACAATACCTCTGTATGTTCTAACATGATTTAATGTTTTGTACATATTTATTGATAATTTCTGAGTCATATATACTCTGGCTATGAGAGGAGTGTGTGCATATATGCACACGTCTTCATGTGTGAATGTTCCGATCTCATGTGGGATTTTTATATTGCATGCTGGGATGTGGGAGAAAGAATAAGGGACAGTCATATGATTACATGCCATTCTGTATGGGCATACATGCACGTATATATGTAGAATATTATCAGTGGTAGTTATACAAAGGAAAGGGAAAAAAAGGAACTTAATAAATAATGAAGGAAGAATTAGCTATAGGTAACCCAATTAAAAACCTGTACAAAATTGCTTTTATTAGTTGGCAAGATAATCTAATGCAACATTTGGATCTTTAAAGATTAAGTGCTGTATTGTTAATGAAAATAAAAGGCAAAATTTTTTACAATGATCATTTTAAAAAGGGCATATCTTCTAATTCTTCACTTTCTTCACAAAAGATTACAAATGTTGGCTTTGAACAGACCCTTAATTAAGGTTAGAGCTTATTGATGTTTTATTTAATCAGTTGCGTAGTACATCAAGCAAAGTTAATCCATCTGAGTCTTTGGAAGTAAAATCAGTAGATGTAGCTTGGCTGCAATTATTATAATTTTTTTTTCATTTTAATTTGGTGGCACACTGGGTTTTTCTTTCTTAAATTCATATGGCAAAAATTTAAGTTTTGTTTATATACCTTGTGAGTGTTAAATCTGAGTGATTCACACTGTGCAGCTTATAAGTGCAAAATATTCATGTATATGTTTTCCTTTTGAATTCTACTCTCAGTACAAAATTTCTAAATATACTGATCCCTTTAGATAAAACCTACTTGTAATTTCATCTTTGTTTTCCATCTATATCAGGTGCTTGGCCATCTCATATCCTTTCTAAGACTCACAAAAATAGATTTTAAATTATTGTTCTTTTATTATTTGTGTTATGGCAGTATCTAATAGCTCCAATCCAAAATTGGGGCCCTATTGTGCTGGGATCTGCACGAATGATAGTCCCTTCTCTGAAGATCTTATAATCGAGGTTACGTTGGGAGGATGAAACAAAATACATGGAGAGGGAGGTGGCAGACAAGATAACAGTAAAACTATATTCTCGTATAATGAGCATTAGCCTTTTCTGACCACCAGGCTAATTTTGTCAGCTGGCATTAAAAGATCCTTATGAGTTTGTGGCAGTAATATGGGTTTTAGTAGCTGTGAATGAATGAACAGCTTAGTAATTTTCATTACAGGTGAAATTCACAAACACCCTAACCCCCTCATGTACAAAGCTTGAGTATCTGCACTTGTATGGGAAACTACAGTATATAAGTGTTGGGGAGACTAAATTCAACCCTGTGGGCCAGGGCTTTGGAGCTGTGCTCCGGCTCCGCTCCAGCTCCAGGCAAAAACCTGCAGCTCCACTGCTCCGGAGCTGCTCCACGCTACACCTCCGGGCTCTGCTCCAAAGCCCTGCTGTGGTCAGGCTTCACAAAGCCTCTCCTTGGCCACTTTTCCATGCCTGGAGTATTGGCCCCTATTCCTTTGCATGTGCTATGTAGTGGTTTTAGATTTGGATCTGGTGGCCCCTCCACTGAGCCGTCCTCAAGTCCTTTGTCTGTGATGTCCTGTTCACGCTGGGTGTTGAGCCCCATTGTGGTGGGGTGTCCACCCCACACAGACTGAAAGGGGTTAAAATGGCCAGGTAGGCCTATTAACTCCACAGGCCACACCTGAAGGAAGAGCCAGGGAGCAGGGAAGTGATTGCAAGCAGGCTCAGCTGGGTAGGAAGAGGCGGGGCCTATAAAGCCAGCAATGTGACAGTAGACAAAGACTGTTGCTGGGAAAGAGCAGTCACTCCCTGGGGAGAGGGCGGAGTGTTTGGAAGGGAATTAGGAGTGGTAGGAAGCAGTCCAGAGAAGAAGTAACGAGGGCTGGGAGAGTAAAGCCCAGAACTGCTGGGTTGAGGGTTCCTGGACTGGAACCCAGAGTAGAGGGTGAGTCAGGGTTCTCCTACTAGCCACTGAAGGAGTGACATCTGAGGCAGTGACTGGGAAGACTGCCTAGGACTGCTGAAGGAAAGACTTTGATCTACTCCAGAAGCGGGGAATGCTGAGCGACCTGCCTGGAGGGCTGAGTCAGGGAGAGGATGCGGCAGTTCCTGGAGTGAGAGAGGGACTGCAGACCAGAGAGAGTGACGGAGTGACAGTGCGTGGCCATGGGAAGGAGCGTTGGTCTCACAAGCTAATTCCCAGCGTGTCCAGGAGCAGGCGCCAGACAAGCAGTGAGTGGTGCGCCCTGTGATGCCCATCCACGGCAAACTGTGGAAGCAGATGCGCCCCCGTGGAGCCCCCACCCCACTGAGCTCTAGTGGTGTGCAGCATCTTATGTGCATTTTGCCATGAGTATCTCAATCACTAATATTGATGGTATTCTGAGCTCAACAATCACGCTTTGGACTAGGAGGTGAGTAAGAACCAAGGAGTGGCAGAAGTCGATTGCAGGGACTGATGAAGATTCTGAGAGTGCTGTTCTCCCACTGGAATCAAATGACAGTCTGTAAATAAATATTTATTTGTACCTCTCTTGAATGTAAAGAGCAGGTAACAAGTGAGTGCAAGGGCCTACTCCTCCAGCCCTTACCTATGCATAACTCCCCTGGGAAGTCAATGGGAGTTTTGTATGTCTAGCTATCCATTTGTATCTACCAGTGTGTATCTCAGATATTTGTAAGGTGTCTATCACTATGGTAAAAAATGGATTATGGGATGAATCCCTTTTTTATGATTCAACAGGTCCGATCCTCAGCTGGTATAAACTGGCAAAGCTCGACTAAAGTTACTGAAGCTCCATTAGTTTATGCCAGCTGAGGATCTGGCACCCGTATATTTTTCTATGCCTTAGAAAGGGGCTGTAATTTCAACTATTTCTTAATGTATTTTACATTTGGTGTTTTCTGAATAAACTTTATTTATTATGTCTGTGTTTGGGGGAGGCGAAAGATAACTAGCTTCTGTGTAGCAAGAGGGCATACCAGGTCCTCTTGAATTATTAAACTTAATTAGTTTCATTTCTTATTCCTGCAGGCTACAATATCTATATTAAATGTCAATATAAATTGTGGTATGTTTGATTTAGTAGGAGTATAGATTTGGCAATATACTGCAATGCCACTCAGTTTCCACAGAAACCAGTGACTGCTGTGCTTTTTATTCCATTATTGTTTGTATAGTTTCATAAAATGCTGGAAGAAAATAAGACCAACTTAAAATGTTAACATCATCGTGAAATACATAAATAGTCTGGTGAATGTTTTAACCTATAAGTTATTTAGGCCGTGATCCTGCAAAATACTTAAACATTTGCATAATGTCATTCACAGATTGGTGATGCCTTTGTGCAAAGGGCTAGTACAAGACCTATGAGTATGGCTGAAGTCCCACATAAGCCCTCAATCTTTGTAAGGAGGGGGCATTGGACGCATGGCATGCCCACGCATGTTCTCTGAGTTGGTGGTGAACAGAACAGGGGGAAACTCTTCTGTTCCTGTGCTAAACAGCACAATTTCTGAAAGTTAATGCTGCTCTTTAACTTCCAGACTGTGACCTTTAACCCCCTTGGGTGAGTGCTTTGTGACCATGGATAAGGCTGTAGTTCTTTCACGGGGGTCACGGAAGTCACAGATTCCGTGACTTTCTGTGACTTCCGCAGTGGCTGGTGCAGCTGACTTCAGGGACCCGGGGCCCGCTGGAATGACCTGGGGCCAGCTGCACCAGCTGCTACTCGAGAGGCCCCAGGCAGGTGGCTCTGGGGACCGCCCAAGCAGCAGCTGGTGTGGCTGATCCCGGGAACCGCCCAAGCAGTGGTCTTGGGGGCAGCCCTGGGGAGCATCTGAGCAGCAGTCCTGGCAGCTGCCCCCGGACTAGCCGCACTGGCCGCTGCTTCGGCGGTACTGGGCAGCTGGCTCCAGAGACCGCCAGAACAGTGGCTGGTGTGGCTGGCTCCAGGGTATGCCTGAGCAGTGGTCTTGGGGGTGCCCTGGGGACCGCCCAAGCTGCAGTGGTCCCATGATGGCTGAAGCAATGGTTCAGGATGCCCGGAAGCCATCTGAGAGCGATCCCCAGGAGCAGTGGACAGGGGGCAGTCAATTCCCAGCACTGAAGCAGGACCCCTGAAGTAGAGATTTAGTCACAGGTATTTTTGGTAAAATTTATGGACAGGTCACTGGCTGTGAATTTTTATTTATTACCAGTGACCGGTCCATGACTTTTACCAAAAATACCCGTGACTAAATCTTAGCCTTAACCATGGATAACACAGCTATGGCTTGGGGTCAGGAAAAAGTGTTCCATGAATTTTTCCTTCTAAGAGGGTAGATTGTCCTCATTATCTACACTACCTGGAACTACTAAAGGAGAAAATTCTCTTCTCTGGTGCTCTTCTCCATGTAAGAAACTCCACCGTGAGTCTGCCAATCGTAGCAAAGTGGAGAATTCTGCCTGAAATTATTATTATTTTTATTTTTGTTTTTGTATGCAATGTTATAGCCACGTTGGTTCCAAGATATTAGCGACAAGGTGGGTGAGGTAATATCTTTGATGGGAATCAAGTTCTGTTGGTGAGAGAGACAAGCTTACACAGACCTGAAGAAGAGTTCTGTGTAAGCTCGAAAACCTCTCTCTCACCAACAAAAGTTGATCCAACCAAAGATATTACCTCACCCATCTTGTTTTGTTTTTTGGAAAGGAAGAGAGACAGCGGAATGGAGATCAAAGATTGGCCTGAGTCATTCACTCTCTTTCAAAAGATTATCACCGCATTAGCTAACACTGTGGCTTGCAGTCACCTTGGAGACAGTTGAGGTTTTGAGCAAACATGGTCATTGTGGATGTCAAGTCTAAAATACCATCTCCAAGATATTGTCTAGCTTGCAAGAACTGTAATGGTCCAGCAGTGTTATAAACATTTCATTAAACATTCTTGGAGTGCAAAACGATATAACAGATATAGGCAGGTCTTGAATAAACACTTGACTAGTTGAATGGGACACTGTAGGGGATTTTAATTAATTGGTTTGTTTTAACAACGCTTCTTTAACTAGTGACAGTCATATTTAGTAGCAGGCTGCACCTGGCTATCAATGAGTTATCAAAACTTACTGAATCAAAACCCTGAATTCCCAAGCCTTTCCCTTTTATTTCATTCCAGCTCACAGTGGAGTCCGTCTCATAAGTAAGAGCAGCACAAGCTAAGCAAAGCACACGCCCATGCCGTGCGTAACACCATACCCAAGCCTGCTACTTCAAGAGTTTCTGTAAGAGTTACAGTATTATATATATGAATACTGTAACTCTTACAGTATTCATCTTCCAACAGAGGCTCACAAAATCTGTCCCCATTTAGGTGAAAGACTTTTTGGAGACCCGCAGGATAAAATTCAATCTAGCTGTGAATAAATTTAAAATGGGAAGAGTTAGCTCTCAGGTATGGAAAGGCAGCAGTTTGAGCATGCAAACTACAGTATATCAATGCATAGGGGTACATGTGGGTACAAAGATCTAACCTCCTTCTCCTGCAAAGAAAGGCACTGAACCCTTTTGGTTTGCTGGGATTTGTATGAACCATTCTTAGGGGATTGATTTTTTTTTCTTTTTTTCTTTTCTTTTTAGCAGATCGCCTGCCCCATTCCCTCATTTGTCATTTTGTGGTACCCTCAAAACTCAGTCTGTTGAAACTGCCAAACGTTATCCAGGTTTTCTTAACTCATCTGTATTTTATTGTTTTGTTTTTTATCTAATAAATGATTATAGCCATTTCTGTGTTGTGATTTTTAAAAAATATTGTGAAAATTTGTGCAGTTATAGAGGTGGAAAATGAGAGGTTCAGCAAAAGGGTTGGGAAGGGGAGCAGAAATGCAGAATAAATGAGAAAAGTAGAGATGAGCTATGTCTATTAATTTCTTAATAAGGGCCTGATTCTACTACCATGGGCTGTTATCTACAAGGGGGCTTTACCCTGATTATAGCCATTGAAGGTCGGGCATCAGTACAGCAGAACTGGTGTAAGCCCTTAGTGCAGACAGAAACAGCCACCCTAAATCATACCAGTACAGTTTATCTGGTGAAAATTGCTGTTTACAACTGTTGTCCTTGTTTACACTAGGAGTTAGCACTGGTGCAGATATACCAGTACCTAGCCACCAGTGGCTGAGACAGGGTCTTATTCCCTGTCGAGTTGTACCTTAAGCTGTGACTAGTCCTGTTGAAATGAAAGGTATTGCTCAGCATGAGCAAGAATGCCAGAATCTGGCTCTAAATGTAGTGAGAGCCCTACATTTTACAAAAGATGAAGAATTTACAATACCCAGGAGTTCCTGCCATTATTCTGTCCTCTCTCAGCGTCACAAATAACACTGAAGCCTGTTCCACTGTCACTTCTTTAGAAAGTGAGCATAGAGTCTCTGCCAACTGCAGGGTTTCTGGTACCTTCCTCTGAAGCGTCTGCTGATGACCGCAGTTGGGGCAGAATATGGGACCAGGTGGATTTCAGCTCTGATTCAGTAAAGTCCTGTGTATCTAGAGCAGTCCTTGGAGGTTGCCGGTGTGAGGCCCCAACATGTGCAGGCGAGTGATGATGAGATGGGGAGACAAACTGTCCCCTTTTCCACTCTGCTGCTGGAGTGGGCCTAGAGCTACTTGATCTATGGCATGACTGTGTTCCTTTATGGAAAGGCCCACTCTGTGCTAGAACACCACCAGACCTGTCTCTTCCCACTGGGAGGATGGCAGGATTCCCTTGTGCATTGCTTGCTGAAATGAAATGCTTGGCTCCCATGGAATATGACTGCTGTCAGGTATAAAGCTCTCCTGCTTCAAGCATTTATTCCAGATAATGTTCTCCAAGTGGCTGAGTATTACCATGAACTAACCAAGGAGTATCCACGTAGATTGACTTCTATCAGGTGGGTCTGAATAGACAAGTGCTGCTGCAAATACAGGTATGAACTCCGACACTGGCGATACAGTGAGCCAAAGTCATCCCTGGTGTGACTCCACTGATTTTATCATGTTACAGCATGGATGAATTTGACACATTGTCAGTTTTAACGTACTGACGAGGACTCCCTTTGTTTTCTGCAATACCTGTACTTCGAAGCTATCGTATTGCCTATGGACAAGAATAGCTAAGTGGTTTGATGTGAGTGTGATTGTTTTTTCCCCCTCCCCTGCTGTCTATGTGCCTTTGTCACAAATTGTATTATTTAGTGAAATACTGGCCCAGCATGGGCAGCACAAGACTGCAAAGATTGGTTCATATGGGTTTTCCCTTCCTCCATGGTGTCAGATGAACTGACCTTTCATAGAGGGATGGGAGTGGGTGACATAGGGATCATTACGTAACACCTAGTAACCCAAGTGTAAATTGCCATATCCTATATTTTACAAAAAGAAAAGGAGTACTTGTGGCACCTTAGAGACTAACCAATTTATTTGAACATGAGCTTTCGTGAGCTACAGCTCACTTCATCGGATGCATCTTTTACATCTCATTTTAGGGACAAGGGAACCTGATCCAAAACCCATTAAAGTCAGGATTCACATTGACATCAGTGAGTTTTGAATCAGACCCCTAAAGAATGCGGTAATCATTTTGTGACACTATGCCTGATATTCTTCATAGAGATATTATTGTGGTATGCTTATGGCATAACTATGGTAAGATTACTTGTGGCACCTTAGAGACTAACCAATTTATTTGAGCATAAGCTTTCATGAGCTACAGCTCACTTCATCGGATGCATACTGTGGAAAGTGTAGAAGATCTTTTTATATACACACAAAGCATGAAAAAATACCTCCTCCCACCCCACTCTCCTGCTGGTAATAGCTTATCTAAAGTGACCACTCTCCTTACAATGTGTATGATAATCAAGGTGGGCCATTTCCAGCACAAATCCGGGGTTTAACAAGAACGTCTGAGGAGGGGTGGGGGTAGGAAAAAACAAGGGGAAATAAGTTACCTTGCATAATGACTTAGCCACTCCCAGTCTCTATTCAAGCCTAAGTTAATTGTATCCAATTTGCAAATGAATTCCAATTCAACAGTCTCTCGCTGGAATCTGGATTTGAAGTTTTTTTTTTTGTAATAGAGCAACTTTCATGTCTGTAACCGCGTGACCAGAGAGATTGAAGTGTTCTCCGACTGGTTTATGAATGTTATAATTCTTGACATCTGATTTGTGTCCATTTATTCTTTTACATAGAGACTGTCCAGTTTGACCAATGTACATGGCAGAGGGGCATTGCTGGCACATGATGGCATATATCACATTGGTGGATGTGCAGGTGAACGAGCCTCTGATAGTGTGGCTGATGTTATTAGGCCCTGTGATATCTATATAATAGATATCTATTCAGGGGACACCCCCCCCACACTTTCTTTTGGAAAACTCAACCTGGGATCTGAGAGTCAAGCTATTTCTGGCTCATTCTTCATTAACAATAAAGATTCTGCTATCAGAAATTGTTTAACAGTTCATCATGCTACACAAGCCAGAAGAGAATCCAGCTTACTCACTGTCTGTTAGGTGTGTAACCTTTGCAGTGTAACAAAAATAATAAAATTAACATATAGTTTTTAAAGTGTGCTGATCTGACTCTAAATACACAGTAGGAGCAGATATGTTGAGTAAGAAGCTTTTTATTTTTATATATATATAATGTCTCTCTTTTTAGAGCAGAGCCACACTTAAAAGACTTACTATGAGCACTAACTCCCTCTTTCAAACAGACAATAAAACATAACCAAAAAAGTGAGTGGAGGTCAGTACAGATCTGTCTTTCTCTTCCATACTTATATATTTAAGCATGTCCAGTTCACTCATTCTAGTATTCATTCAAGCCTATGATAATTTGATTTGCAATGGTACAAAACCTTCCAATTCGTCTGACATTTTAGCAAGTTATCTTCCTCTTGTGACTCAATTGGGATTTTTCTAACCTTGATAAAATGGCTAAAGTGACTCTTTAGTTAGCGTTCTTGCTACTGATCAAGTGCAAAACACAGTACTGTATTTTTGTAGAGCTAATGTTTTTTGGCACATGTAGTAATGAGTTGGCATCTGTGAGTCTGACATAAGATATGGCAAGGCTAATTAAAGTTGATCTAAATCACACACCAAACATGGGCTGCATTGTTTTGATTGTAGTAATCTTCACTATTGTTCTGTTGCCTGCCAGAGTCTGGCTGGCTGGCAGGCTGGCTCTCACTACGACATCACTTTATAGCAGTTATAAATTATTCTCACCTCTGCTTTTATTTAGTATTAAAATCAGCGAAGAGTAGAAATGGGTCTCTAACCAAAGAGCTAGACTGAGTTGAAACATGTAGAACTGAGGCTAATAGACATCTGACTTTTAACCAAAACATGAAGTAGGCTTAGAGAGCTTGTGGGTGTTGATGTTTTAGTTTTTTCTGCTACTGTCCAATATCTCAGCTGTGCATCTCAACACAATTTATAGCCCCAGTCCCACATGCCCAGTGCTGCTGTAGATGTTGTGATCCCCCAGCATCCGTATCAGCTGGAATTTAAATTCTACTCACACATTACAGGGATTTTGAAGTTCCCTTGTGACTATTAGAATAACATTGTAGTTGGCTATTAATTACAATGTCATACCTCTTCAGTCATGTGACCCTGACTGAACGCTAGACTTAGTTGCTCTTCTCTCTTAATTATCAATTACCACTGATGTATGGTTCCCTGTTGATTTTGTTTTCTGATCGTTATTGGTGTATGCCAAGTGCTTATCAGCAGGCTATTTTAGTAATAGATTTAGCCTTGAAACCAAGAGAGAGAAGGTGGGAGAATGAATGAGCACCAGTGGCTTACAAGAGAATCCAAACACAGAGTGACTCTTTATTGACAATTACATATTTTATTCTTTTCAGCTTTCTGCCTCGTGAGTCATGGATGCTGGGTCATAATTAAAGACGGTCTCTCCAGGAGATGAATTAGGAAAAAAGAGTAGTGATGCTTTCCTAAGCTCAACCGACAAACCAAAACTGTTCCAAATGGGACATCAAAACAAGACTCCAGTCACTGTGGCTGTTCATATGATCCTTTCTTGCTTGCTTTGATCAGCAGTGAGATAGTGAACGACACTGATGTTTGTAAACATCATCATTAGACCTCAGGGTTAACTTGTTCAAATAAATGGTTCTGTTTGCATGTTGTTCCAGGCTGTCTGCAGGCTCAGGAATACATCAGTGCCATCATGGTTACACTGGGTTCACATTTTGAAGATTTTCTTCACAACCATCAAGGCTAGAGACTCTTTAAACAAAAGCTTAGCTTTTAGCACACATTTACTAAACTATTGTGAACCAGCTCAATTCAATCCCTGAATGTGTCAAACGCTGATAATGCAATTCTTGTATTGATTAGGATATTTCAGTACATTATTGTGATGGGGTGGACTAGGCCCAAAGGCCCCCTGCTGGAGGCCTCAGAGTTCTGCCACACCCATCCCAGGAAAGGAGCAGTGGTGAGATCCTCCAATTGGCCTAGAGTGGTTGCGGGGAAGCAACCAATCAGAGAGACTGCTGGAACGGCCAATCAGGGACCAGGAGGGCCGTATAAAAGGAGCTGCAGAACAGAGCAGCAGTTAGTTGCCGCTTGGAACTGGAGAAGAAAGGACTGTGTACCTGGTAGGAAGACTCACTGGCAGGGAGTGTGGGAGCAAGAGGTTCTTGGCTGGCTGCTAGGACTGAGCCAAAGACAATTTGCTAGTAGGGACTGGGGAAGAAATGAAGGCGCTTCTGTGTGACATTATTGACATGAACTGGGATTGTATAGATCATTGTTACAACCAAGGTCCTATAGTGGCACCAAATCTTGTATAAAGGGGGTCAAATAAGGTATCTAAGACAAGGTTATGGTTTGCTGGTTGTGATTATGCTGTCTGTATGCATGTATTGTTTTGTATTTAAAGTTATAAGTATTGGCTCTATACTGTCTGTAGTTCAAACTTGAACTATGCTTCTGGGTGACACCCCAGACAACTTGGTGTCAGCTCTGCCTAGCCTGGTTGATGGCTCATTAAGGACCATGAGCTATACAATCGACCTATTGAGAGAAGGCAGATACATCTTGTGACTCAGCAAGGTGTGCAGGGACATGCCTATAGACAGAACTCGGAGGTTTTTCCATGACACGTGATGGATAGCTTGTCTTTGGGACAAAGAAAGCAGAGACCACATGGCAAGAGACTATATAAAAAGCTGCTGCAACTCTTCCATCTTGTCTTCAATCCTGCTTCAGACCTCTGGAGGGACTCTGCTACAAACTGAAGCTTTGAACATAGGACTGAATGACCCATCCCAGCTGTGGATATACTCCAGAGACTTGATTTGAATCTGCAGTTTATTTCATCACCACAAGCATGAACCAAGAACTTTGCCATAACTGTATGTAATTGATTCCATTTAACCAATTCTTGCTCTCATCTATATCTTTTTCCTTTTATGAATAAACCTCTAGATTTTAGATTCTAAAGGACTGGCAACAGCATGTTGGTAATATCTAATTTTTATATTGACCTAGGTCTGGGGCTTTGTCCTTTGGGATCGAGAGAACCTTTCTTCTTTTATTGGGGTATTGTCCCCATAACGAGTGGCACTGGTGGTGATACTGGGAAACTGGAGTGTCTAAGGGAATTGCTTGTGTGACTTATGGTTAGCCGGTGGGGTAAAACCAAAGTCCTCTCTGTCTGGCTGGTTTGGTTTGCCTTGGTGTGCATAGAAACCTCAGCCTTGGGCTGTAACTGCCCTGCTTTAAGCAATTTGTCCTGAATTGGTACTCTCAGTTGGGTCCCACCAGAACCACCATCGTTACATCCTGACCGGCTGCTGGGACTGAGTAGGGATTGAGTCTGGGGAAAGCTGCAGGAAGATAGTGTCTGTAGGGAGGAAGCCCTGGGGATACAGCCCCATACCAGGGCCGGGACTGCTTAAAGACTGAGTCCAGGGAGGGCTAGAGAGACACCACAAGAAAGCCCCTGAGGGATTGTATACCCCAGAAAGGGTCTGTTCTGGCTCACATGCAGATAGTGTGTGTGACTCGGCCACAGGGATGAGCTATTTATAATAAATAAATAAATAATTTTTAAAAAACCACCTGAAAAATCACCGAGGGGTCACCAGAACTGAAAGAATGCAGACACACCCAACCAGTTATAGTTATCTGTCACATATCCAAATTAAAATGCTATATTTCCTAGAGCGACTTTCAAAGTCCCTGCCTCCTCACCCCCCACCTTTCAATAATTTTACTCAAAGTGAGCAGCTTTAAGATACTTACCACAAGGAAATACGTGCCTAACTGTGTAGCATAGACCAGGCCTAAGAGTTGGAGTGGGGAGTACGGGAAGAGACATACAGGTGGAATGGATGTAAATAACTGTGACTGTGTGTGTGTTAAGGTGGAGCAAATCCTTGGAACAGTTTGAAAGCTACAAGGACCATTTTGAATGGTTTTGGAGTTATGAAGCCAGTGAAGGTTAGAGATGATGGGAAAACACAATCAAGTGCTGTTGGAAAATTTTCCATTAAACGTGATGCATGCAGGGTTCAACCAAGTGATTTCTAATAATGCTAATGAGTTGCACAGCTAAATCCCTGATAAACATGCTGCAAATTTATTTCAGGGATTAAATTTGTATCTTCATGAAAAAATTAATTCTGTGATGAAGCTGCTACATTTGTTCTTAATTAACTTTATTACACTCTTACGTTTTCCAGCACATATGTTATGTGATACCCTACTGTACCCTAAGTCCCCCTGCGATAACTAGGCACAATGTGATGAGATACTACTAGAGGGCGTGCTCCTGATCTCATTTAAGTAATGGCAAAACTCGTGAGTACTAATGCTGTATTGGCACTAGGATGCTCATGGAAAAATCCACTCAACACTACAGAGTTAACTCTGAATGTCTTGATGGTTTTTACATTTCACTGAGCCCACTAGGAGAAAATCCTGAAATGTGCTGAGTGCCTGTAACCTCTATCAATATCCCTTATGGGGTTGACCTAATTCTCCTTGAAGTCAGAAGAAAGGCTCCCCTTGACTTCAGTGGGAATTATATCCAACCCTTGGAGTTGTGTGCTCAGCAGGTTTATGGCACCTGTCAGGATTTGACTTCTAATATTTAATGCAGAATATCGTATTTCAATTACCCTGTGAAATTTTTCTGGTTTAGATTATTTCCCATACACTTTGGCTGTTGCATTAAAAAAAACAACCCACTTTGTAACCCATCTGAAAATGCGCTTTAAAATGTAACTGCTGTATCAATCAGTACTCATCCCCAAAATAAAATTAGACTGTCTACAAAAAAACGTATCTGGTGAATTATCATTCAAAAATCCAGGTAGAAAGCTAGCCTTTACTGGGCCTGATGTAATGTTATCCAAGTTTATTTCAATAATCAGAAATACAACAAATGCACTTAAGCAGTTACAGAATGAAGGATTTTTGTTTTTGAGCTAAATAAAAAAAAATTAGCCCACACATTAAAAAATATTATTGTTTGTCAAAATGAATACAAAGATTGTCTAAGAGAATGATTCTCCATTCCCATTGCACTCTCTGGGGCAAAATTCTGCTCTCCAGTGATGAAAATAGAGTTAATTTCCAGGAGCCCCAGTCATGAGCCAGGATCTCATTGTGCTAGGTGCTGCATAGACACAGAACAAAAATTGACAACTGCATCATTGAGAGCAGAGTTTTGTCAACTATTAAAAAAAGAGAGAGCAGCCCCTCCCCCCAATCATATAGCCTACATAGGAATGTCAAAAGGGTGGGGGTTCAGCCTCCCTTTTGTGGATGCACTTTGCCTCTGCAAATTTGTACTTCATAAAATGAATGGTAGGTGCAATGCTGAGTACTTGCCATCTCTTCCTATGGGACTTGCACACAAAGCCAGGCTCAAGTACTTGGGCTTGTGTTTCCAGTTGAAATGGGGCACAAATTGATCCCTGATAAGGTAGGCCATCGCTTGGAAAATAGGACTGTCCTCAGCTGACAGAGCTGCTGTTTTTTTCCTGAAGGTTTAGATTTGCCATTGTTCCTTGCAGAGAGGACAGGTTGGGAAAAAGGCTGGCATGGACGGTGACAGTTTTGCTCACTGAGGTCTGATAATGGTTGTTTATAATTCTTTATGAAAGGTAATGAGTGTGTATGAGAAATGAGCTGCTCATGGGCATAAATGTTCAGGAAGGAGTAGAGAGGGGAGCCCGCAGCTGGTCCTTCTGCCACAAAACAGAAGGAAGGTACCATCTACATATTCAGATTATAAAATCAACACCTGCGTGGTTAGTTTTTTGTTTTTTGGTTTTTTTTATTGAAGTGCAAAATAGCTTTCCTGCATTTCTCATTTGACCGAGCACATCAATATGCTGCTTCGTTTCAGCAGACGCAAATGGAATAAGAAATGGTGGACTCAGTTGACTGATGTGCTGGCATGAAAGAGGAATATACTGTCTCTTCAAATGCTTTGCAGCAGTTTTCAGAATCCCATAGGAAAGGGGTTTGTAGCCCTGTTCCTATGTGATTTGTTTCTTTGTTTCCAAAGCGGATTCGGTTAACAAGAAAAACTGTCATATGGAGCGCATAAGATTAAGAACAGTGAGAAAAAATCAGTCTTATAAATTGATACATAGGCAGTCCAATTTTAGTTGTTAGTTGCAGAGCAGTTCTCTTTACAATATGTGCAATACACAAGTCAGACTGGTTCCCTGTCAGTGTTTCCTTGCATCAATATATCCTGTGGGCAGCAGCTCTGCACCAAGAAAAATATCGCATGGTGTCAAAAACTTTCCATGCACGTGTAGTTAAGATGCCTTTATCTATATTGTTAGGTACCCAGAAGATGCCCTCAAGAAGTTAACTGATAAACAGTTGGGAATGTTTCTCTCCTGAACTTCCCCCTTTGGGTTTCCTAGTACATCATGTCTTCCTGAGTATATTTCATAGCCCTGATTCTGCAAACTGCTCCATGCAGGTGGACCCCTGCACCCATGCTGACTTCTGTTGAAGTCAGTGGGGCTATACATGGGTGTAAGGGTCAGCATGTATGGAATGCTTGAAGTATGAGTGGCATGGCCCGTAAACTGTTCATGGCAGACACTGCCTTCATTTCTGCCTCTTGTACAGCACTGGGAAAATTGCTTGTGCTTAGCAAAAATTAATCATGGGAATAACGGATGCACAGGGTATATGCATTGGGAAACCCTTATTACAGGCATTGGGCGTTACCTCCATCCAGGCCTGCTATCTGCAGTAGGAATTGAATGCACAAGACATTTTTGCAGGTGTCTGAGAATAAGCCCTTATGCATATTCATAATTGTCTCGGATACTTATTTAGGTGAGGACCTTGAAAATCCCGCCTGGCAAGCCAGCTACCTAGTTTTTAAATTTAAAGCTGTGCAAGCTTCTATGAAGCGCTTATCTAATGTCAATGGAGAAATCACCATGCATGCAAAAAGTTAATTAAGCACTCAGAAGTGCTATTTTTGATCCAAGCTTAGCATGTTTCTCTGGAATGGACTGGTCTGACTGCAGGATGGAATAAGTGAATCAAACAGCTTTCAAAAATGAGTCCAGTGGCACCTTAAAAACTAACAGATTTATTTGGGCATAAGCTTTTGTGGGTAAAATACCTACTTCTTCAGATGCATGGAGTGAAAATTACAGATACAGGTATAAATATACTTGGCACATGAAGAGAAGGGAGTTACCTTACAAATGGAGAACCAGTGTTGACAAGGCCAATTCAATCAGGGTGGATGTGGTCCACTCCCAATAATTGATGAGGTGTCAATACCAAGAGAGGGAGAATTGCTTTTGTACTGAGCTAGCCACTCCCAGTCCCTATTCAAGCCCAAATTAATGGTGTTAAGTTTGCAAATGAATTGTAGCTCTGTAGCTTTTTTTGTTGTTGAAGGATGACTACCTTTAAATCTGTTGTTGAATGTCCAGGGAGATTGAAGTGTTCTCCTGGCTTTTGTATGTTACCATTTCTGATGTCTGATTTGTGTCCATTTATTCTTTTACGTAGAGACTGGCCAGTTTGGCCAATGTACATGGCAGAGGGGCATTGCTGGCACATGATGGCATATATCACATTAATAGATATGCAGGTGAATGAGCCCCTGATGGTGTGGCTGATGTGGTTGGGTCCTCTGATGTCGCTAGAGTAGATCTGGGGACAGAGTAGGCAACGGGGTTTGTTATAGGGATTGGTTCCTGGGTTAGTGTTTCTGTTGTGTGGTGTGTAGTTGCAGGTGAGTATTTGCTTCAGCTTGGGAGGCAGGCCAATCCTTGCTTACAGACAGCCCCCCAATGTCTGTGAGAGTGAGGGATCATTTTCCAGGATAGGTTGTAGATCTTTAATGATGTGCTGGAGAGGTTTTAGCTGGGGGCTGTACGTGATGGCCAGTAGTGTTCTATTTTCCCTGTTGGGCTTGTCCTGTAGTAGGTGACTTCTGGGTACCTGTCTCGCTCTGTCAATCTGTTTCTGGGTACCTGTCTCGCTCTGTCAATCTGTTTCCTCACTTCCCCAGGTGGGTATTGTAGTTTTTAAGAATGCTTGATAAAGATCTTGTAGGTGTTTGTCCCTCTCTGAGGGATTGGAGCAAATGCGGTTGTATCTAGAGCTTGGCTGTAGACGATGGATTGTGTGGTGTGTCCTGGATGGAAGCTGCAGGCATGTAGGTAAGTAGAGCAGTCAGTAGGTTTCCGGTATAAGTTGGTATTTATGTGACCATCACTTCTTATTAGCACTGTAGTGTCCAGGAAGTGGATCTCTTGTGTGGACTGGTCCAGGCTGAGGTTGATGGTGGGGTGGAAATTGTTGAAATCCCGGTGGAATTCTTCAAGGGCCTCTTTCCCATGGGTCCATATGATGATGTCATGAATGTAGCGCAAGTAGAGGAGGGGCGCTAGGGCACGAGAGCTGAGGAAGCGTTGTTCTAAGTCAGCCATAAAAATGTTGGCATACTGTGGGGCCATGCGGGTACCCATAGCAGTGCCGCTGACTTGAAGGTATAAATTGTCCCCATATCTGAAATGGTTGTGAGTGAGGACAAAGTCACAAAGCTCAGCCACCAGGTGTGCCGTGTCCTCCACATGGATACTGTTCCTGACAGCTTGTTGTCCATCCTCGTGTGGAATATTGGTGTAAAGATTTTCTACATCCATGGTGGCCAGGATGGTGTTTTCAGGAAGATCACCAATGCCTTGTAGTTTCCTCAGGAAGTCGGTGGTGTCTTGACGATAGCTAGGAGTGCTGGTAGCGTAGGGTCTGAGGAGAGATAATCCTGCTGCAATAGCACTGTGCCAATGCCTGAGATGATGGGGCATCCAGGATTTCCAGGTTTATGGATCTTGAGTAGCAGATACGATACCCCTGATCAGGACTCTAGGAGTGTGTCTGTGTAGATTTGTTCCTGTGCTATAGCAGGGAGTTTCTTGAGCAGATGGTGTAGTTTCTTTTGGTACTCCTCAGTGGGATCAGAAGATAATAGCCTGTAGAATGTGGTGTTGGAGAGTTGCCTGGCAGCCTCCTGTTCATAATCTGACCTGTTCATGATGACTACAGCACCTCCTTTGTCAGCCCCTTTGGTTATAATGTCAGAGTTGTTTCTGAGGCTGTGGATGGCGTTGTGTTCTGTACAGCTGAGGTTATGGGGCAAGTGATGCTGTTTGTTCACAATTTCAGCCTGTACACGTCTGCGGAAGCACTCTGTGTAGAAGTCCTGTCTACACTTCTTGTAGTGTTGGTAGGAGGTTTCCTGTGGGTCAGTGCATTGTTCTGTGCTGTGCTGAAAATATTCCTTGAGTCAGAGATGGCAAAATTAGGCTTCCAGATCACTGCAGAACTGTATCACGTGCGTGGGGGTGGGGGGCAGAAAGAGAGTCCACGAAATAGGACAGACTCTTCCGCTGGGCTAAGTGTGGTGTTGGATAAATTAACAATATTGTTGGGTGAGTTAAGGGTACCACTGTTGTAGCCCCCTGTGGCATGTAGTAGTTTACATAGTTTACTGTCCTTTTTCCTCTGTAGAGAAGTAAAGTGTGCATTGTAAATGTCTTGTCTCATTTTCTTAAAGTCCAGCCACATGGACTTTACAGCTTTCAGACATGGTTTGCTCTGTTTTGGACTAACAAATGAAACAGGTGCACTGTGCAAGCTTTCACAAGCATGCTTAGAGTTTGTGCACCAGAGTTCTAGGGCCTGATTTTTCAGAGGTACTAAGCGTCCACAACTCCAGCTGAAGTGGATGGACATTATGAATCCACAGCACCTCTGCAAATCAGTCCTTATTGATGTCTCATTTCAGGTTTGGGGCTTTCTGGATTGAGCAAACACTTGTGAACTTGATAAACTTTATACACATGCGACGCTCCATTGACCCCCACATATTCACTTTCATAAGGCTATGTGATCAAACTCTGCCATATTCTAAAAATTGAACTAAATGGCTCATTGGAGCATATAAAAAAAAAAACCTGAACTTCCTGTCTCTTCTTCCCCTCCCTCGCCCCAGTTGACCTAATAGGTTACAAAGTTTGCTCTCAATCAGTATTGCTACATTTTAAAACAGTTAAACCACAGTTCCCAGTATATCACTGGAAATACACCACTTTAGTCACTTAGAAAGCTGACCTGTATTAACGATTTCTCAGGAGAAAACCTCTTGAAATAACGTAGCTAGCTTTGGTGGCTCACTACAAATGCATGGTTCCGCTTGTGATTGATACTACCTCTTAGTCCTGAATTCACGCTGCAGTGAATGGTTCAGTCTGTCTGCGGAAGAGATCATATTTGGTACAATGGAAAGGTAATGTAGGGTTGGGGTGGACTTTTTGCAAATACGTGGCAGTCCCATGCAATAAAGCCAGCACGGACACAGGCTCAGCCACAGGTTTAAATCCAAAAAGATTTGAAACAATAGTTCCCCCTAGCTCTGCATATTCTCACCTGTTCACTATGAAATACTGGCGTGTGCACCCCACTCAAGTCACTAAGTGGTTAAAACAAGGAACTGGGAGCCTTGACTGATGGGCTCTGCTCTGAGCGAGGAGTGGGATGAGTTGGATTGGCAAGATTGAGTGCTGGGGAGAAATAATTCAGCTGGAAATGAGGGTGTGGATGAATTAGTGCGGTGTGTGTGGAAGGAAGGGAGACAAGCTAGATTTAGGGGACAAGGGTTGGGACCTGGGGGAGCAGTGAGGAGCTTGAAGAGGGATAAATACAGGCCTTTTTTGTTCCAATGCTGCTACTTACTTTAAAGTGTCCCAGTTATTAATTTAGAACGGGGAGGGATGAGGAGAGAACATCCTTCTTTCTTCTCACTTCCCAACAAGCCTCCTGTTTTCCTCCAGCAAAATGCTTCCCAGGCACACCCCTAACCACAGTGTTCACAGCCATTCTACTCCAAGTATAATTGTCTTGTAGGAGCTTAGCAGGAACGGGGGGGGGGGGGGGGGGGGCAGCTTGGGACCTGCAACCTCACCAAATTATGGGCAGCACTGGTTCTATCACTCACTTGTGTGACCTGAGTCACTCAACCTCTCTGCTGATAGCATTTGGGTACATTGCAAAGCCAATGATCCTCAGCTGGGAGGTGGATCCTCAGCTGGGAGAAACTAGCACAGGGTTCAGCAGGGGACCTGGCTGCCAGGAGCACTGCCTTAGTCAAGACTATACTGTCTGATCTTGTGCACGCGTCTCAAGAATAGCCAGTGCAAGGAACCTATGGATGCACATGGAAGAAAACAATTTTAGGAGCATATGACCATACCAGGTCAGACCAGTCTAGTGTAGAATATTGTCCTCACAGTGGTGAGGACCAGATCCAATGCATTTGGCACAAGAATCCCCAAAACAGACAGAAATGCAGCTTGCCCATAGGGAAAATTTCTTCCTCGCTCCCTCAGTTACTGGTTAGCTTATTTCCTGAAGTTTAAGGGTTTATATCCCTTATTAGCTTGTAACCTATTTTCAACCAGACCTGCATTAAATCCCAAAATAAAAATGTAAGTATTGCTTAAAAAACAAAAAGGGCTTGGTATTTAAGACCCAATCCAGTGTCCACTGAAGTCATTGGGAGTCTTTCCATTACTTTAATGGGTTTGGCTCAAGCCCTAAAACCCTTCTGATCTTCCATGCAATATGTATCAGGTGCCTGCAGAATAAGGTATTTCCTAGGATGGTTAGGAAATGTGAAAGTATTGGTTCTTGCACAACTTTTCTTTAAGCTACAAAAAATATCACTAAGGCTATGTCTGCTCTATAAACTAGAGGTGTGATTCCCCTGTTCACATACACATACTTGCATTAATTCTGAGATAGGGCCCTACCAAATTAATGCTGTGACAGTGAAATCTGGTCTCTCTCTCTCTCTCTCTCCCCGCCCCATGAAATCTGGTATTTTGTGTACTTTTACCCTATTCTATACATATTTCACGGGGGAGAGCAGCATTTCTCACACTGGGGGTCCTGACCCAAAAAGGGGAGGTGGGGGAGTCACAAGGTTATGTGGGCAGGGGTCACGGTATTGCCACCCTTACTTCTCCGGTGCCTTCAGAGCTGGACCGCCGAAGAGCAGCGGCTGCTGACCAGGATCCCAGCTCTGAAGGCAGCAGCAGTGCAGAAGTAAGGAGGACAGGGTATGGTATTGCCACCCTTACTTCTGTGCAGCTGCCTGCAGAGCTGGGCAGCCGGAGAGTGGCAGTTGCTGGCTGAGGGCCCAGCTTTGAAGGCAGCACAGAACAGGAGTGCAGAAGTAAGGGTGGCAATGCTGCGATCTTCCTACAATAACCTTGCGACTCCCCCACAACCGCCCTTTGAGTCAGGACTCCTACAGTTACAACACCATGAAATTTTAGATTTAAATAGCTGAAATCATGAAATTTACGATTTTAAAATCCTATGACCGAGAAATTAACCAAAATGGACCATGAATCTGGTAGGGCCCTATTCATTGAGCTAGCACAAGTGTAAATAGCAGTGTAGCCACAGTAGCACGGGCAGCAGTAGCAGAGGTAGGGCTTAGCCGTGCCAAGTGCAAACCTGGCTGAAACTGGTAGGTACATACCCTCTCATGTATGAGATACTAGCTAGTGCAAGTATGTATAGACAAGGAGGGACTCGAACCCCTAGCTTGTAGTGCAGATGTAGCCTAAGAGTGTAATTATGAAGATGACACATAGCTGCACTTTCCCTAATGTTATGATATTTTGTTGATCCATTGAAGAACTCTCCAGTTGGCCATAATCACTCATGGTGCAATTGCTGTTGTTTACTGCATTTCCTGGAACTGCTTTTTGTAAGGCAGGAGGCTTCCTGCTAGACTTGGCACTGTGGTTTAACAGCTGTCACCTGCAGAAACATGTCCGTCTTAAATGCTAAAAGTATTCTTAGCAATTGCTTTTGTAATTGCTCTGTCGTTACACTAGCAGATGTGCAGTTTAGAACTATCTGAAAGCCTTTTTAAAATAAGGTCAGGAAAATCACAACCAAAGAAATAGACTCAGAGCCACAATGAATATTTTAAAAAATATTGTGACTTTTGGTTAATTGTGGACCAAATTCTCAGTGGATGTGAAATGGCAAAACTCCAGTTCCAATGGAGCTGTGATAATTAACATCAGTAGACAGTTGGGACTATAATAATACTATTCACTTTTAATTTTCACTTGTTTTTCAATATTCTGTTGTGTTGTAACTGGCTACATGAGCTAGCCAGGTTGTAGATAAATGCAGTGCTGTTCATAAAAACTTTATATTGGCGATTCTACCTCTGGAATCTACTCTGCCCAGAACTCCCATTCACAATAATGGGAGACTTGCTTGTCTGAAAACTGTAAGATGGATGGAATTCGTATTGCTTTGCGAAAGGAACCTTCAGATTTACTTTTGGGCTGGGGGAGGAGATGGCTACTGGAGCACTACAGAGATCGATATTAGGTCTGCCTTTAATGAGCATCTTAGGGCTAGAAACTGCCTAGTTCCTAGGCAGGAGAGCAGTTCTGGGTAATTGAGATCATTCCAACCCTGCATTAGATGGTCTGAATACCTGCATGGATAGTTTGGGTAACTGATGAGGAAAAAATAAGAAAAGTATGTGAGTAGCTAATATATTTATATTTCAGTCTCTAAGACATTTGCACAGTGTTGTACAATTTACAAAGCTCTCCCAGCTCTAGTGTGGATGTCTCATCTCCTGTATAGGAAAGTTACTACACACAATCTGTTACAGGCCTGCAAATCTCCATATGACAATACTCTAAATTATGCTACTGTTTCTTTACCTCAGGAAACCTCTAAAGTATGTCCTTAGACAGACAGTAAATATTTAAAACAACAACCACCCTAATTTTTCATTTTATTGACATGCCTACTTGTCTGAGGCCTCGATGGAGTCTGTAGTCCCTCTGGTCATAAACCAAGTAAAGATTTAGAGGTACAGAATGGCTTCTGGGCAGATGTTGTGTATGCATGAAATTTTAGTATAGGGATTCATTCTTTGTTGAACATTTGAGGCTTGAGTATAATTCCTCAGATGGAGAAAATGCACACTGTTCTCAAGATCAGTGAAAGGGACTTTCAAACCACAGTGCAGAGGTATTGGCTATCATATTGTCCCATTTGCAGCTGTGTTTTGGTTTTTTTTTTAAAAAAAAACTAGCTTTGTTCTTAAAACTATTGCATGAAAATAAATGAGCCATTATTTTTAATGCCTGCCACTTTCTGTAAATGGTGATGGGACACAGAGTGGGCTTGACCTTTTCAGGCTGCTAACAACACTGCATGTTTCAGCACCCTGGAAATCCAGAAATATAACGTAATGGGAATGTCACAGCTTGTTTCCCATCTCCAACAAGATTCCGATGGTTTGAATCTTGCCCTTAATTCTTTTGGCCTTCAGAATGCAAGCCCTTATGTGGGGTGCAGCTGGATGTCCAAGGTTACTGTCCAGCTCTGGAAGTACAAGCAGAAACTATGTATGAATGAAAGGAAGATTAAGTACCAGGTATAGTTCTCTTATTGATCAGTTACTGATCATTTGAGTCCTTTGGGCACCCAACATCTTAATTGCAAATATGCAGGGGGAAAGGGTGGGCATAGGTGGAAAATGAATATAGCTAAGAAGACAAATCCTCAGCTGGTGCAAATCAATGCAATTTCATCTGAGGAGCTGGCCTGGGGATTAAGCATAACATTGAGCATGCTAATAAAAATGCTTAGTTATCTTGAAGTGACTCTTTCAACTAGACAAGAGTCCTTTGGTCCCATGGAATAGAACCTCTCACTAATGCAAGATTGGTTTCCCTGTGCTCCCAGTCCTGTCCATCACCTTAAACCCTTGCACTTATAGGTGTGATGCTCTCCATCTGTGCTGTGCAAGTTCAAACCCTTAATGGGGAACTATTGGGTTCTGAAGGAAAATAATCATGTACCTACAGAGAAATTTGAATTCCCGGTGACCTTCCAGTGCATTTTTGCAAATGGCTGATATTTAGCTTCAAAGTACATAAAAAATTTAAAGAATCACTAAACACTAAGCAAAAAAGAAAGAGAGTTCTCTGCACTCAGTGAAATTATTGAAGCAATAAAGAATAATGTTTTTGCAGATGAGGCTCCAGACTAAGCAGTGCAGAGCAAATCAATAATGTCCTACTTCTTGCCAGGATCAAAATACTTGAGGAAATAGCTGCAGAGTAAAAGAGGGAAAGGTTCATTTCAATCACTCATTGTGCTGTATAATGCAGTATCGCAGGACAGACTATCAGTCTTGCTAGGGAGTTGAAAAGCTTGGAAAGCACTTAATCAACATTTTGAGCCATTGTTTATCCTGGAGGATAATTCTGAAACTGAATACAAGATGGAGACAGGAGAGGGAGTCTGACAAGTGATGGGTTCCATCAACTCTTCCAAAAATTGACTTCTTCCTTGTGCAGCTTCCTGTGAAAAGGGAGAGTTCAGAAGATTTGCAAGGGCCAGGTAGCAAATGAGTCACTGGTATTTGATAGCCTGTTTTGAGTGCAGAGATTACATTAGACACTCTACCAGTAAGTGTCATTGACACAGTGGGGGACAGGGGACATTCAGGTGATCCAGATGTACAAGGTGGGAGATGGGAAAGGAAGTAGTTTGGAACATTGTTATTGCAATAGGTCTGTGAGCCCCAGCTGTGAGTGGGGCCCAGTTGTGCTAGGTGCTGTATTCACACAAAGGAAAGCAGTCCCTGTCCCAGTGTGCATTGTATCTACATAGAACAGATAAAGGGTGTAAGAAAGGAAGTATTATTCTAGTATACAGATGAGAAACTGAGGCACTGAATAACTACGTGACTCCAAGGTCACCCAGGAAGCCTATAGCAGTCAGAAACTGAACACAGATCTCAAGGCATTGGACACACACCTAGAACTATAAGGCCATCCTTCCTAGGGAGACAAGTGTATGAGTTTGGATTAAACTTCATTTTAATACTACGGTATGAAGTTGGGCTGTTTTAACACAACATTGGCTAATGTTGTTCAGAATTTTATTTTTAAATTACCTATCTTGGAAGTGTCTGCAGAACCTAAAAGTTATTTACCTGAAGCCCAGTAAATTCAGTTTCCTAGTGGTTTTGGCATTGGCCATTGTTGGAAAATGTGAAGGATTGACTTTTAAAACACAAAATCGTCTCCTAGCGCCAATTACATGTCCATGGTATAAGACCTCTCTGAGGAAACCCGCAGAAAACAAAGAGATGTGGTGTTTTTCCCTACTATGTGGTGTCAGAATTAGAGCTACCTGGAGAATGACTGTTCTGTTTCCTGGCAACTTTCAAGGTTTCAAAGTTGTTTCGAAGTGTTTTTTTTTTTTTTTAACAAAACCTAAACCTTTTGAGCATTTCAACACAATTTTGTTTAGTCAAACTGCCTGTTAACAAAACCTGAGGGGGGGTGTGTATGTGTAACCTGGTGGTTAGGCCACTAACCTGAGAGAGCCCGGTTCAAGTTCCTACTTTGACTGATTCAGAGCATTGTTTTTCATGCCGGATCACTGAAAGCAGAGTCTTGCATTTGGGTCTCCCACATCGCAGGGCAATGCCCTAGACATCCTGCTATAGATTGTGTCCTCCCGAAATATTCATCAAGATGTTTTGGCTTTGGCAAAATTTTATTGAGCAAAAAATGTTCCAAATGAGCTCTAGTCAGAATGCCTGCCATTCTCCTGAAGGTCATTGACAAGCCAGAAGCCTTTGAAATCACAGCAAATGAAAGCGGAATTGATATCTGAAGTTAAGAGATGAAAGACATCAGCAAAATGCTTTATTGAGGAGTAATTGCTTTTTGAAGATATTAAGTTGTAAAATTAAAGCCTAAGTTTGCAACCGTACTCTAGAGTCATGCAGTCAGATTGGAACATGGGCTCGGGGACTAGTCCAGATTCTGTTCTTACAGCAGTAAAATCCCAAAGCAAAAATATTCTCCTCAGGGGAGTTACACTAGTGAATAGCTGGAGTGAGTGAGATCAGAGTAAATGCCTCTTTCTGGAATTGTGGTCTAAAGAAGCAGTAGATTTATCTGGAGCTGAAGCTTCCTTTTCTTTGAACCTGTCTGACAGCAGCAGAAATAACGGTGATTATAGTTTAACTGATTCAGTTCTTCTTACTCTTTATTTCCAGACTTGCAAAAAGTTGCACAAAATGGTCTCTGTTCTGTGATTATTAAACAAAAAGTAGGGGCAAAAATCCAGTCTCAATGGTTCCAAAAACACTCAGAGTCAATCTCTTCTTAACCGCCAAAGAATCAAGTCTCCTGTAGCATCATTTCACAGCAATCAATGGCAGAACTAAAGACCACCTTTCCAGATCACATCTGATCATTATAACATAATATTCATTTGGAAAAATGAACTGCTGTCCTTGTCTGAAACACAGGACATTTTAAAAGTATTTCCCTATGGAAAATAAAAGTGAAGACAGGAAATTGTCAGTAATTTACAAGCTTGTCTCTCCTACAAATGTGATCTTCTACATAAGGAAAACAGTGCATTGAAGATTTATTTTCTCCCTTGCATATTCTGAATTTACCATTAAAAGGGAGTCAACTGAGTGTTTAAATCAAAAGGGAATACACACAATTGTTAGCATTGTGAGAAATCCTGTCAATAGCCTAAAATACCAATGTCATAAGGACAAGAGAAGTATTGGATGGACTCGGCTTTGGCCAAGTGCTCCCCACTCCTTTTTCTCGCTGTTTTTTAATTATATGTGTTTGCTTTTTTCCAAAACAATTCTGTATTTATTTTTTGGAGTGGAGAAAGAACTGGTAAAAGACCAGCACTTGTGAGTAACCTTATGGCACCAAGTTAATGTGCACTGGTAACAGAGAGGAGGAAATGGTAGTAAGAAATGCAGTATAGTTCCATGTTTCTACAGGATTTTTCCAAGTTTGTGAATTTTTATAACCACTGTATGAAAAATACTCTGTCCCCATCTGACTCCTTCACAGCTAATGCTCCTCGCATTAACTTACAGTGGTGTAAAAAAGAGCTACAGCAATGTGACATTCATGTTGCTGCTGCTCTCTAGATGAGCTTTCTTACAGGAACGTGTTCCTAATGGAGAACAAGATCAATGGATCCTGTAGTCCTAATATAAATTTGTACTTTCATCTCCTTGACTCCCCAGTGTAGATTGTCTGTCTGGCTTTTGAATTCATTGTGTGGCAAAGCAGATTTTGCTGATACACTATCATGGTACATTGTATGAAACTGAAGATTTAAATGTGCGGGGTTTTTTGGTTTTCTTTTGGGGCTGGAGAACACAAGTTACTAGGTTTGCAGCCATAGCTTCAATGTTCCCTTCAGTTCAAATCACCGTTAGACCAAATCATATTGTCCTTACTGAGGGTGAGATCCCTAGCTACAGCACATTATAGCAGCGAAAATGCAGTGGTGGTGGAAAGCTCCTCTTTCTGTAACCCCCACACCTCCTGGGTGTGGTGCTCTGTCCCATCTCATGGCACCAAGACCACTTAGAGAGAGTGATTAATGATTCTGCTCTACAGCCTTATGTACAGCTATATGGTTTTTAGCTCATGCAGTAGAGGCTTATCCATTTAGCTCCAGAGATCCCAGGTTCGATCCCACCTGCTGACTTGTACCACTGACAGACCCTGGTCGTCATTGGTGGGCGGGATTAAACCTGGGGCCTCTGCTGCATGAGCTAAAAGGCACATGGCTGTGAGCTAAGGCTGTAGAGCAGACTCATTAATCTCCCTGTAAGTGGTCTCAGTGCCACTAGATGGGACAGGACACTACAGCCAGAAGGTGTGTGAGCAGGGCTGAAAGTAACTAAAAGTCTTACCACTACAGGGGCCTAGCTCTGGGCTCCTGGAAGGAGCAGGGCCTCAGGTGGAAGATGTGGGGCTTGGGGTCAGCCTTCTTCAGCGCTGCCTGGCCTGCACCACCCGGGGCTCCGGCGGCTATTTAAAGGGCTCGGGGCTCCAGCTGCTGCCGTTGTAGCAGCAGCTGGGAGCCCCGGGCCCTTTTAAATAGCCGGGCCCCGGGGCAGCTGCTCCTTTTGCCCTCTGTCTTGGCGGCCCTGGGGGGACAAAAGGGGCAGCGATGTTAAAATGCTTTAACGTCGGCTGTTCACGGGCCTGTACCGGTGGCCACTTCTTACCAGTACATCGTACTGGCCCACTTTCACCTCTGTGTGTGGGTTACATTTACGCTCACCAAATCCTGGTCCTGTCTGCCAGCATTCGTTACAGCAGCCTGAACCTGGGCCTTGGAAGTAACTCTGCCAACATTTTCAACCCTATCACACAGTTTTGCCCTCCTACTTAGTGCAGACTGGCAGATGCCATTGGCCTAGGCCAATCTTTTGCCCAGTTCACAAAACTGGGGAAATTCCTCACCCAAGAAACCTAAACAATCACTAGCTTTTTGGTGCATTGTTAAGGCAAAGCATTTGCTCTCCAGGGAGCTCTCCCTAGCTCTGCTTTCGCTAGGCCAAGGATACATGCCTTTAGAAAGTATGGTCCATAGCAGGATGTGCGGCTACCATACATGGGCATATTCCCCCATACTGTATAAATAATTTAATATGTTTATTGTAGTATTTTTGGCATTCTTTTGCAACTTGAGGACTTGATTCAGCAAAGCACTTAAGCCTGTTTAAATCCCATTGATTTCAATGGGGCTTAAACACATGCTTAGTTTTAAGCACATGCTTAAGTGACCTTCCAGAATAGGGCAGTTTTCCTAAATTGGGGCCTGGGTTTGTTCTGCCTTATTTATGTTCACTACACTTTGTTTCTCCCTACTATATATCTTGGTGTTAACTTTGCTTTTGTAAATAACCAATTAACTAGATACAAATGGTAATAGTTTCATGATAAAGCCCTGCAGGTACGTCTTATTTTTAATAGCTGATATTCCATCATTTGGAACAGCTAGCAAGACAGTTATGAAAAATCTATAATACCACCAAGTTATTTTGTTTGGAAATGTGATTTAACAGCAGCAGCCTGGCTGGATCTGGAAAGCAGCAAAAGGGCTGTGTCATAACCATAAGGGTAGCCTAAAATTCCTCCTTACCTGTAAGGGGTTGAGAAGCTCAAATAACCTGGTTGGCACCTGACCAAAGGAACCAATGGGGACAAAAGATACTTTCAAATCTGGGGTGGGGAAGAGGCTTTGTTTTGGGTTCTTTGTTTCTGTGTTCGTTAGCTCTTGGGACTAAGAGGGACCAGACATCAATCCACGTCCTCCAAGCCATTCTGAACCAGTCTCTCATATTACAGAAATTGTAACTACAGCCAGGCAAGGCGTATTAGTTTGTCTTTGTTTTCTCAACTTGTGAATTTTCCCTTTGCTGGAGGGAGGTTTATCCCTATTTTGTTGTAACTTTGAAACAAAGGCTAGAGGGGGTTCCTCTGTGTTTTGTGCATGTTTTGTTACCCTGTAAAGTTATCTTCCAACCTGATTTTATAGAGGGGATTTTTACCTTTTCTTTTTTTTTTAAATACAATTCTTCTTCTTTTAAGAACTGACTGATATTTTTTTTCAGTGTCTAAAGATCCAGGGATTTGGGTCCATGTTCACTTTGTAACCAATTGGTTAGGATATTCTTCTCAAGCCTCCCCAGGAAAGGGGGTGTAAGGGCTTGGGGGGATATTTTGGGGGAACAGGAACTCCAAGTGGTCCTTTTCCTGATTCTCTGTCTAAATCACTTGGTGGTGGCAGTATACCGTTCAAGGACAAGGTGAAATTTGTGCCTTGGGAAAGTTTTTAACCTAAGCTGGTAAGAATAAGCTTAGGGGGTCTTGCATGTGGGTCCCCACATCTGTACCCCAGAGTTCAGAGTGGGGAAGGAACCCTGACAGGCTGTCTCTAACCATTCCAACCAAAGAGACACTTAATCAGCAGGAGAAGAATAATGGAGCATCAGTTCAAGCCTTTGCCCAAGATAGTTTGGATGTGAAGTCTCTTTATATAATGATTTGATTAGGAAATTTGTTCGGGAACGCATCATTTGAATCGGTTCCCTCTACAGAGATGTCACTGCATACAGCCACCTGCTGGGCTCATGCTTATTTTCAATGTGCTGTAGGGGTCCTATCTTCCTCCCTCCCCCTTTGTACAGCAGGGATAATAGGGGTATCAATCTATTCCACTTATCCTAAATCTATCAGGTGAATGCAAGGAGGCAGCCAAAGTAGCAGCAATACCCCATCCCCCAAACTTGAAGAAGCCCCTCATCCAAATAGCATCTAACCGAGGCTGAGGATTTGGAGTCATGGCTGGGGAGGCATCAGCTCTATGCAGCATTGTTCTCTAAGATGCAGGAAAATTCCAGTGGGAGTTAATGCTAACCATAGTCTTTCCTTGCCCCTGCTCAATTTGGGGCATCTTGCACTCAAAGGGAAGCATCGAGGGACCATCCCTTGTGGTCCAGGGAAGACCAGCACTGTAACTGTGCTGAATTTGTGCCACGAGGTGCAAGGTGTGGGTGAATCCATGACCCCTCTCCCAGCCTTGCACACACATTGTACCAGAGCAGTCTGGCCCGGAGGAGGTCAGTAGAAGCATTGATTTGTTGGGCATAATATGGAAATGCATAGATCTATTTTTTTTTTACATGACCTCACCATTACTTGACCAACATCCTACCTATAAATGCGTGGCCCAGCCAGTACTGTGAATCTCTCTCCCATAGCTATCACATGGAATTGAAATCCTTTCCCCACAGAAGCTGCTAGGCATGTTAATAGAAATCCTCCTGCCAGCCCATCTGGCTGTAGATAACACATTATTTTGATTCAGACCACTGTTAACAGGCTGGTAACAGAAAATCCCCTGAGGGAATGAGATTTCAATAAGGGAAAGTGAAATCTTGATTTAGAAAGGTCTGATGGTGTATTAACCTGCCAGTTGGAGGTCCCCATCCCACTGTGAATATAAAAATGCTCTTAATGAGCGCATAGGACCTGTTGAGACCCATTTATAAATAAAAAGTGATTCTTCCCAAGCATTAATTATTTATTAAATTGTACGATTAACATCTGAGGTGACACAGCAGGGAAAACCAGAGTCCTCTGTCTAGGAATGTCATAATTTGGGGAATAAAGGGGTTATTTGTTTGTCACAGCTTAATCTGTATTATGTATGGTCTCCTGGGTGTGTGTTTATTGTCAGAAAAGAGCGATCTGGGTTGTAAATGAGATACAAAGCTATTGGTGGTGGTCTATATTTGTCTACGGCTATTTCACTCATGTCCCCTCAGGCTCCCGGAGGAGTGTCTAAGGCAGAAGATTCTGCATAGCTGTCTTCTTATCAAATGACTGGGACAAAACTGTCCCACAGTATTTTTACTCACTGCAAATCAGAGGATGGGATAACATCCTCTTGAAGCATCAGGCCATATCTTCCCAAATAGCTTAACTGAAGCTGACACTTGGTGTTTCCCCTAACATGTGGGCTACACCAGAGACAACATACAGGAAATAATAGGTTAAGCATTAATTTCTGTTCTCTCGCTCCTGCAAAGGTCTGATGAAACTGTTCTATAAGCTTAGTTCTGAGAGCATGAGAGAGAGATCCTCAGCTGTCGCCAAGGAGCAAACAGCACAGGGCAGGAGTGAGGGTATGAAGGTGACCTCTGCACTCCCCAAAAGCTAGGGTCATTTGTTTGTCAGACCAGCTCTCCAGCGTAGAACAGAGCATCACTTAACAAGCATTAACTCACTAATACTCCCAACAAGACAGTTGTGTAAGAATCAGCATCCTGATTTCACAGGTGAAGAAACTGAGGCAAGGATGTGAAGTGATTTGCTTTACACCACAAAGATTCAAGGGGGATTGCTTACAGACAGCATTATCTCTGATCCCACCAGTGGCGGATTAATGATTTTGCCACCCCTAGGCCCTGAAATAATTGCTGCCCCCAGCAGCTCCCGGCCCCCCCACCGCAGTTCACCTCCGCTCCGACTCCGCCTCTGCCTCCTCCCCTGAGCGCGCCGCCGGGTCATAGAATCCTAGAATATCAGGGTTGGAAGGGACCTCAGGAGGTCATCTAGTCCAACCCCCTGCTCAAAGCAGGACCAATCCCCAACTAAATCATCCCAACCAGGGCTTTGTCAAGCCTGACCTTAAAAACTTCTAAGGAAGGAGATTCCACCACCTCCAAAGGGTCCTGCTGCTCCCTGCCAGTGCTTGTGCGTGAAACAGCTTCGCGAAGGAGGGGGAAAGAAGGGGGAACGCGGCATGCTCAGGAGAGGAGGCGGGACTGGGGCAGGGATTTGGGGAACGGGACTAATAGGGGCAGGGAGGGGATGGGGAATGGGGGCGGGGAAGTGGTAGAGTTGGGGCGGGGTCTGAACTGGTGCCGGGGGAAGCAGCCTCTGGCTGCTATTATAAATTTGCTGCCCCTGCAAATTTGCCAGCCTAGGCTTTAATGTGCCCCTGGATCCCACACCACTCTGTTTTCCTTTATCTGTTTGCTTAGCAGGGGGTCTGTTATTAATGTGTTAACCTGCCAATATGCAGCCTGCTGCAGTGTGTCAAGTACTTTTCAATTAATCTGCATGGTTTAAAGAAATTGCTCAGTACCCTTTATTTCTAAATCCTCTTCTAACATTGATTGCTCCCCTCTACAAGGTCACTAATCTTCAGTTTGTGTGGTATGCTTAGCATAATTTGTAAACTTCACTCTGTCTCAAGGGTGATTCTTCTCTGGTTAGTTTGTCTCCCATAAGCAGAAACAGCAGCATAAAGGAAACTCCTCTGGCCATCTTTTTTGAAATATGAGGCTGAAGTAGTAAATAAGACTGTGATGAGGACTTTGTAGCTATGTAGTGGTGGGTCATTTACCTCAAATGAGGGAGATATGAGATATTTAGGACACAATCGCTCTCTCTTCAAGTGATGTCTCCAATATGGAGGTTGTCAAACACTGCCTTCCATTTTTTGCTGTCGTGGCAGAGTTCTAAAGCATTGACTTTCCTTTCAATACCAAGCCATTTGGCAATGTTTCCAATGTAGCTGGCTCTTTTTCTTCCTCTTCCTGATTTGTCTGCGACCTTGCTTGATAGTATGAGTACTGGAATTGAGTTGCTCTGCGATTGGTGAGCAATGTTGCTGCAGAAAGGTGATCTTCTTTTACTCAAGGTCTCCAGTAATTGTGGTCTTTTCTGAATTCATCCTTCTCACTCAAGAAGATTATATACATAGTGAAGCTGTGAGGACAAACTGGGGCTCTCTATAAGGAATCAAATAGATTACAAAAATCTTTTTTATATTAAAATGTAATGCACTTTTAGATGCTAGAACATTCCCATCAGCAAACTTCAATAGTGATCAAAATCTGCTTGCTGTGAAGCTGAGACAAACTACCTAATCTACATAAAAGATGCAAAACTAGAGATTGTTGTGGACAGAGTGAAACAACAACAAAAAAATGCATGGAATACATCCCAAAGTCAACCAAAGTGTTGATGTCTCCCACAAATACAATGACACTGTAGAGGAAAACTGGAAAAAATTTAAGACAATAGTACCTACAGCCACTACACTGGACTAAGAGAGAGGATGTGATGCTAAGCAACCATGGATGACTGACAAAACTGTAAACCTAATAAATGCAAGAAGAGAATGCAAAGATAGAAATAAGGAATACTGAAAGTTACGTACAAAAATTCAAAAGGCATGCAAAGAGGCAGAAGAAAAATGACTAGAACAAAGATGTGAGGAAATAAAAGAATATGAAATCAGACACAACCACAAAGAGATTCATTGCATTGTAAAATGAAACATGAGACAAAGTCAAAAAAAAAAAAAGGAATTTGCTGCATTGAAAGCTAAAGATGGCAGAGCATGCTACAAAACCAATAATATCCTGGAAAGAGAGACAGAATATGTGAAGGAACTTTTTGACGATCCTGAAAAACTGGAAGATCTAGACTTTGAAAGAAGTCAAGAAAAAGCACCACATATCGCAGTGTGGGAACTAGAAAGAGCACTAAAAAGTGAGGAAAAGCATTTGAAGAGGATGGTATTGTGGTTGAAATGCTACCATCCCTAAAAGAAGATGGAAAAGTTTTAGTAGGTAAGTTTTTGAATCAGATATAGAACTTCCAGAGGACTTCAAGAGCTCAGTCTTCATTGCTCTAGCAAAGGTTAATAATGCTAAAGAATGTGAACAACATACACTTATAAGTCTGATTAAGCTACACACACATTATTTCGTTGGAAATCGTCAGCACATGTATACATCAATATCTTGAGCCAAGAAGTAGCAGAAGACAAGTTAGTTTCCTCTCAAGGGAAGGCACAGGGAAGGCAATTTTCACCTTGAGGATCTTGCGTACATGCAAAGGGAAATTTATATGTGCTTTGTGGTTTTTGAGAAGCCATGTGATAAATAAAATCCAACATGACAAGATGATACATATTCTTGAATGTCATATTCACTCTCAAGATCTACAATTAATAAAAAGCTTGTGCTGAAGACAGAATAAATTATGAAATATCTGAGTATTGCAGCATCAAGAAAGAGGATGCACCTTGGTGTACACATCTCCACAACTATTCAACATATATATATATATATATATATAGAAGGTAGAATGAAGGAAAGTTTAGAAGACACCAACCATGGTGTACACTCAGTAGCATATGCATGAACAGCATAAGATATGCCGATGAGCTAGTTTGCATTACTTCAACTAGGGAAGAGCTCCTGACATACTTACTGCTATGAACAAGGCCAACAAAAATACTAAATGACTATCAACATTAGGGAGGCACAAATTATGATAATAAGTGAACACAGTAATTCACAAAGAAGGCAACACTTATACCTCAATGGTCAAGTGGTGGAACAAGTGAATAGTTTTCCCTGCTTAGGGAGTCCTAATAACATCAGCTGGAAGATATGACACCGAAATCAAGGGAAGGATATATCTTGCAAAAAATGAAAAGGAGTACTTGTGGCACCTTAGAGACTAACCAATTTATTTGAGCATGAGCTTTCGTGAGCTACAGCTCACTTATCGGATGAAGTGAGCTGTAGCTCACGAAAGCTCATGCTCAAATAAATTGGTTAGTCTCTAAGGTGCCACAAGTACTCCTTTTCTTTTTGCGAATACAGACTAACACGGCTGTTACTCTGAAACCTTGCAAAAAATGTATTTCAAAATGGACAAAAACGTCTGTGTTGTCAAAAGTTAAAACTGCACATCTGCACTAGATCGTGAGATCTGGACTCTTAAAAAGGACACTGAGAGATGACTCAGAGCATTTGAGTTTTGGTGTTACAGACAAATGTTAAAAAATTAGCTGGATAACCAAAGCTCTGAACAACGAAGTAATTTTAGGACACAATAAGAGCCCTGAACCATCAACCCTTCCCTTAACTGAACCCCAGCTTTTCTCCAAGGCTTGGGTTGCTTTGGTTGAGGAGTCCCTTTTTCATCCTCAGTTTCTCTACTTTCATCACTTCTAGCCCTCAATCAAGATTACAGCTCCATTGCGCTAGGCACTACAAACATCGTAAGAGAGTCCCTACCCAGAAGAGCTTACAATCTAGCCAAGACAGACAGAGGTTGGGAGAAAGGAAAAGTTATGTGCATTTTACTGTTGGGAACTGAGGCGAGTGCCTTTAACAAGACAATTGTTCCTTTCTTAAGCTGAAGCTTCTCCTTAATCTTGCCTCCAGTTCCTTCAGCATGATTCCCTCTTTTGCCCCACAACAATCAGGTTTGACTGATCTCCCCAGCCTTGATTCCGTGAGATCTCTTGTCCATCTCTCTGTGAACCTTTTTCCTTCTCTAAGCCTTTCCCTGATCTCCACTTTCTTTTTTACTGCTTATTTACTTTCTAATCTGGCTAGTTTTTTCCTTTCTCTATTTCTAGTGCTGGATGTGAGGTGCCCCAGAATATGCTGTGTGCATCTGATAAAATCTGGTACTCACAGAAGCATTCCTGTTAACGTGGCACTTGGCTTGATAGAGATTGCCACACAGATCTGTAGAGACTCCACAATGGGCTTTGTAGCATAGCAGGAATGTCTGAGGAGTCTAGTAGAACAGGAGCACACTTGCGATATTTGTCCAAATCTCTATCCAAACATTTATACTTGGTTCAAGGATTGGGTGGTTCTAGTATCTTTCTAATCACCTCCCACTCCTACCTACTGAGGGCTGTGTGGTAATGTTATAAAAACTACCAAAACCTAAACAAAGGCCTTTCTGACCCATAAGCTTAAGATATATTGACTGCTCCAGTAAACAGTGCCATGTTATCTGCCATGTCCATCTTTCCTGAATGGCTAATGTGGCTCCTCTAATGGTGGGTTTTCCTGCTGTTTAGCGTCAGTCCTTTAATATTAGAGCTATGAGTGTTTTTTCCCGAAACTTATTTGTATTAAATACCAGTAGCGTTCTCCATCAAAGCGCCTAGACACTCAAACATAACTTCTTGCATTTTATTCCTTTGATCAAAAATAACATTTCCCTTGTATATCAAGGTAATATCACATCCACAGACTCTTCGGAAATTATAACTGCTGTAGCCTGCATGCCCCAGGAGGCAATTTCTCTAAACTGGCAGTGTTGTCTCTCAGTAAATCTTCTGCCAACTTGTGGAGTTCATGCGGTTCATTCTTTATACTAACAGCCTCTTTAAATTTAAACACACACATGCACAACAACTCCATCCTCCAAGTGAGGTTTTTATCCTAACTCATAAAAGCACTGCAGTTTTCCTTGCTGTTACCTTCTACATTAAAATGAAAACTGGGGCTCCATTATAGATTACATTGTGGACAGCAGTGACACATGTTATCTAATCAGCCCCTGCACTAGGTCCTGTGACTTTTGCCCTCCATCTCACATTGGTGCTTGGTAACCACAAGGAGTTGTTTCCTTAAGAAATAACAGAAACTATAAGTGACAACCCATGTGAGTAACTGAAATGTAATTATCCTGTTTTCTCTCTCTAACGCAGAGGGGAATGAATTGCAGTCACTATTGTACAGCCTGCGTGGACCAAAAACTGGCATAACTTGTGTGTGAATGCTAGATAAGTAGCATTTTTTCACGTAATGTATTGTATTTATGAAAGCCTATACTAAGAAAAAGGGCAAGGTTTGGGCATGCAAGGATCATTCATAGATGTCCTCAACTATTTACAATCCTGGCTTTTTCCTCACTTTAAATATTGAATAAATGGTCCTTTTATAGCTTGCATCATGATCCTTGTTTTTTTGACAGTATTGGAGGTCAGATATTGACCTATATATGGGTAACTGGACCCTGTGGTCCACACGTGTAACATATATAATGCAAATAACTTTCTACGTAGGTATGCTAAACACACACATGCTTTCAAGAATGGGCATCTGCTTAAGGATTCCCAAAGATTTTTATATGGCTTCTTGCGAACCCTGATGGTTGTATGGAGCCAGACTAGATTTCAGTAGCATGAATTTATGCTAATGCTGTTGCTGACCTTTCTACACACTGGTTTGAATACCTCCATAATTTACCCAGCTGCCCTCTGGGGGAAAATATTTTGCCTTCCACTCTAGTCTGTTTCCTTAAGGCCAAATGATGCTCTGACTCCCACCCCACCCACTCGTTGGGGTTGCACAGAGTCTAGGAGAGAATTTAGCCACTGTTTTGAGCAAAGTGTAATGAAAATTTAACTTGCTCACCTAAACCAGGAAAGCGCTCTCCCTGTTGCTATGGAAACCTCTTCATTCCACCGCCCCCAATCACAGCCCATTTGCTTTGCTCTTCCTTCCTACTGCAGTGCCTTGGACCAGCCACTGTCTTCTTGTGCTGCTTCACTGAAACAAAAAACAGCCGTAAGCACATGGAACTGGGCTCATTCCAGGTATAGTGCCGCTGAAGTCCTTGGCCCTGGAGACTAACTAGAGAGAGAATGAAAACAGAATTGCTTATTTGAAAGTATAGGGTCTTGTTCTGATCAAGTAACCCACTGAGTCACTACACTCATGCTGACTTCAGTGCTGCAGCTTGCTCAGTGCTCTGACATGTAATAAATCCCACAGTTCTTTTCACTTCTCTGTCCTCTTGAAAGCCGTTCTCATCGTAAGTCGTTATAGTAACCACTCCATTTCTACATTATAAACTCACTATCATTTCAGGGCCCACTGGGCTGGGGAAACTAACTTACTGCTTTAGCTGGGTGAGTGGCTCGGGGGAGATTTTTTTTGGGTGCTGATTTCGTGCTGATAATTCACTGACATAGTTGCTTGCTTTTTCACCTCTGAACAGTCAATTTGTTTAGCCAAGTGGCTTAGCTTGGGTCCTCTCTGACACACATTTGGTTAGCCAAATAGCCGAATTAAGGGCCCTGCTGGTGAAGAATTTGTTTCAGAAAGCACGTTGGCTATAGATCTGAGGAACTGTATTGTCATGAGGAGGGTTGACTAGAGGCCTAGACTTTCATGAGGAGAGAGGCCTGTTCCCCCACAGTTACCAGATATTTCATGTTCCTAGAAGCTCTGACCAGCAACTCATTGAAGTAGCTGTGAAGAAAAAGAGATCTGGTGTGAACTGACATAGCTCCATTGAGGATCTGGCCCATGAAGCTAAAGCTTCAGTTAAGTAGCTCGTAAGATCTTTGGTGCAGAGATCTTGGTCCTGATCCTCCTCCAACTTTTACAATGGTGCAACTCAACTGATGGTGTAGCTACTTCCGATTTTCACAGGCATAAGTGGAAAAACTCAGGCTCTTTGCTCTCAGGTTTGCCTGTCCAAAACCTAGTTCATGTTGCTCAGTAGAGTAATAAACACACTCGCTAATACAAGGTTAGGCACATCCTTTACACATTAAAGTAACAATTGCTGTTTCTAGAAATACCACTTCCTTGGACATGTTACTTAAAGATCTAATTCCCTTTTGGTTACATGGGCTCCCTTGCCTGGAGGTGTAATGTTCTATTCAGAAGCTGGAGTTGACGTCACTCAGACATTGTCAGAGTTGGTGCTTGCTGAAATGGTGTCTCAATGGTCAGGAAAGGGAGCATTAGAAGACCTAAATTGTTAGAGTAAATCAAAGCTAGAAACAGGAAATGTCATCAGTAGACAGTTCAAACTGATCTTCATGGCTGTGAAGCTATTACACATTTGCTTCAATTGCTGCTCCCCCAGGTTCAGGTGTGTTAATTATCTGCCACCTAGTGACCTAGCATGGAACTGAAATTTTCATTGCTCTCATACATGATGTGAGAAGGGTGAGTAGTAGGGGAGAGGCAGAGAGGTTGCAGCTGGTTGCTGAGGTATACTTCAATGCAGAATTGTACTAGGTAAAGCTCCTTACTGCTTCTCCAGAAAGGAGTGGCGTGAACTCTCCCAGCAGAGGTTGCTGGATGGCAGCATATGTGTAGGAAATTGGAATGTGGGACTGTGGAAGACCAGCAGTGTGTTTAGGGCTCCCCGCCTTGTCTTTGCTCCTACACTCCCTACATCCTCATTCCCCCGATCACAGCAGCACAAGGCAAGGCAGAAATCTTATTCTAGAAGAATCTTTAATGAGGGGTATGTTTTTATGTTTATGCACAGGGATTGTCACACGTAATTGAAAGATCCTGTATTGTTTCCTATATATAACTGGAAACACTGATAATTACCCAGTGCAAAGTGGATAATTACACTTACTTGCTTGAACTCACACACTGGTGACTTTTAGAATGTGAATGAGAAATATGCTCCCACTCCTGGATATAAATGAGGAATGGTGCAACAGATGACTCGAACATATACCCTACCTGTCATAGCCTGAAACAAGGGAAATGCAGTAATGAGATTTACTAATCTCTTAGCTACAGCTGATCTGTTTCTTGGCAATACTGAAAATGACACATTTGGGAAAAAATACCCGCTCATAAAATGGTGTAGTACATCCACTATGCACACTGCAGTCTCTTCTTAATAGAACCCCTAAATCAGGAGGATTTTAGGCACGTGGGTTTTTTGCTTTCTTGGCAGTTTGCATTTTTTTTGATTAGCTGGTTATTGTTCCCTTTCCAGCAGTCTTATGTATTCCAATAAAATCACACTGAAATTGTTTTGCTAAAGCCCAGAATTCATAAATCAAAGGCAAATAATTCCATATTGAACTCCCAAACAGAGATCTACCTTTGGAGGTGTGGGGCTTTTTTCAAACCATAACAAAGCAGGAGATTTGTGATGAAAGCTGATTCTCCGTCTATAACCTGCCCTATATTTAGTACTGCAGGGGCTTCCTATGTTGGGTGAGTGATGATCTGAGTCTCTGAGTATGCCATCCCAATGGCCAATCTACCCAGATATGCATGTTTATAGGAAGTCCCTGTGTATGGCATCACTTGTTTGGGGAGCTTTCTTCAAGAGAACTGCAAAAAGAAATGGACTAGTGGCACCTTAGAGACTAACAAGTTTATCTGAGCATAAGCTTTTGTGAGCTACAGCTCACTTCATTGGATGCATGCAGTGGAAAATACAGTGGGGAGATTTATTATAAAGAATTATAACATTCAAAAACCAGTCAGAGAACACTTCAATCTCTTTGGTCACTCGATTACAGACCTGAAAGTGGCAATTCTTCAACAAAAAAACTTCAAAAACAGACTCCAAAGAGAGACTGCTGAGTTGGAATTAATTTGCAAACTGGATACAATTAACTTAGGCTTGAATAAAGACTGGGAGTGGATGTGTCATTACACAAAGTAAAACTATTTCCTCTTGTTTATTTCCCCCCCCCCACACACACACACACTGTTCCTCACACGTTGTCAACTGCTGGAAATGGCCCACCTTGATTATCACTACAAAAGGTTCCCCCCCCTCCCCGCTCTCCTGCTGGTAATAGCTCACCTTACCTGATCACTCTTGTTACAGTGTGTATGGTAACACCCATTGTTTCATGTTCTCTGTGTATATAAATCTCCCCACTGTATTTTCCACTGCATGCATCTGATGAAGTGAGCTGTAGCTCACGAAAGCTTATGCTCAAATAAACTTATTAGTCTCTAAGGTGCCACAAGTACTCCTTTTCTTTTTGTGGATACAGACTAACATGGCTGCTACTCTGAAACCTGTTCAAGAGAACTATAATTTGACATGAAGTGGGGCTCAGCCATTGACAGGCAGGATAAGCAGGCAAAATTCCTGATTTCTGCATGATTCTTCTGTGTTAAAGCTGCATTGTTTATGGAGATGAGGACCCTCCAATTCCTAGGATGACCAGGGCTAGCTGGAGTGATACTTCTCCCTGGCAATCCCCAGATGGCATAATTCAGAGTAACCCCCCCTCAAGCTGCTCTTAATTATGCATATGGTCAACCTGGCCCCCAGATGGGCACAGGATTAGCCTCAGACTGCCCTTCTTCCTCAACCCTGGTCCTGTTCTGGGTGGAGCTTGGCAAGACCCAAGGATTAGGGACCAGGAGTTCGCACCCTAGGCTCCTTTTTCTCTGTGCACCAAAGTTCACAGGCTCGTTCTCTACACTTCAATCTCCAGCCATATTGTGGTTCATGTTCTTCCCATGATCCTTCTGCTGCTCCCTTCTATCTATTTCAGGGCTCCAAAGCCTTCTAGGGTCTCTTCTGTGCCCAGTGGCTTGCTTTTCTCTGCCAACAGCACCCTGGTGTCTTCCCTTCACAAATCGCCATCACATCTTCCTGATGTTCTTCTTTGCCATCCCCTCTGAGGCAGGCCCTGCTTTTCCATGGTGCTGAGGGTGAGTAAGATGCATGATGATGACACAATAATTTTTTTTTTTTTTGAACAGCAGTGCTTGGGAGTGATTCAGAAAAGAGGCATCAGCAAAAGAACTTGAGCCTTAGAACTTGAGCCTTTCAAATTGTCCTATCCTCTGACTCCTGCTGGAAACCCATAAACCTCAAGTGTGTTGGAGATTTTAATCAAACTCATTCTCTCGTCACTATAAACAAATAATTGTTAGTGTTAAGCTTTGGGTAATGGATTCTCCTGAACAAATTCTCCTGAACAAGATGCTGACTGGTTTATTCTGAAGCCTTATCCTACTCCTAACATTACATTCACAGTCAGCTAAAATATAGCTAATTTCTGTGATATTCAGAACTGAAGAAAGGGTAATTAGTGGTGTTTGTGTATTTGGAAAAAGCTGATTCTTGCAGGAAAACATGAACTCTGACTCGTACAAAGACCTTTATATGGCAGACCCCACATGAAGAGCTGTATCCACCTCTCCATGTAGAGGAAGGAAGGACCAGAAAACCGACCACTTTGGCCAAAACTGTGTCCACAGGAGTTGGGAAAGGTTGAGCCAACACGATATTGCAAAAAGAAAAGGAGGACTTGTGGCACCTTAGAGATTAACCAATTTATTTGAGCATAAGCTTTCGTGAGCTACAGCTCACTTCATCGGATGCATACAATCTGATGAAGTGAGCTGTAGCTCATGAAAGCTTATGCTCAAATAAATTGGTTAGTCTCTAAGGTGCCACAAGTACTCCTTTTCTTTTTGCGAATACAGACTAACATGGCTGTTACTCTGAAACGATATTGCAAGCAACTTTAAGTGCATTTTCAACAAGTCAGCAGAGTCTCTGGACATGAATTTCTGGTCCTTTCACTTGTGAGGAGCCTAGAAGATATAAATAAACAAATAAAATGACAGTAAAGAAATCAATAGGCTGGAAAGAACAAAAAGCTGGGCACCACTTCTGCTGCTGGAAGCTCAGAGCAACCTGATGAAATAACATGCTTCTTATGTAAAATGAGTCCATTAATTTGAAAGGTGTATCCCAAGATTTCTCTTTCAATGTCCTGAACTCCCCAAATCCTTAGAACTGCCAACTGTACAGTGGTGTGAGATTGGTTGAGAGAAATCTGTTAGAGTGAAGGGGAGAGTGGGGGGGATAACACAAAAATGAGATTGCAAGCCTGCCAGATAATGCAAAGTTTGGCTCTGACTGTGAGGGATCTGAAGATGCTGATATTGTGTCCATATTGTACTCATCCAAGGGTGCGATTCCTGTAAACTGTAATTAGGTTTTTTTAATTAGCATAGTTTTGAGATAGTTAAACAGTAGAGCATCCATATCCAAATAAAAAGATAAAACACAAACACGGAGCTAAGAAGTGGCCTAGAATGGGTTAACAAACACTTATGAGTCCACGGTTGAATGTACAAGAAAGAACAGCGTAAAAAATGGATTCGAACTCTAAGTGCAGGGGGAAAGAGTGACAGAACTATCCCATTGTTTTCCAAACAGTTTCACAGTCAGTTGATTCCTGTTTATTTTGTAATGAAAACATGTGTGCATTGAGGATTTGTAAGGAGTGATCAAAACCAGAAATAAATGCAATGGTGAAATGACTCAAGAATTTCATTGTACGAACAAGGCTGTCTTTAGCAATAGCAAATCACATTTTTACTAGTCACTCCTGCCTAAGCAGTTAGTCAGTTTACCCCTGAGCAGAGAACCAGCACAAAAGCCTATGTGCCACTTAAGCTGTCAAAACAAGGCATTTAGTGAGATTTAAATAGGGGCATAAGCCTTTGTGCTGACCTTCTACACAGAAGTGAATGTTGCCCTTAAAGAATTTGCCTAGAAACGTCACCATTTCTCCTAGATGATGACTAAAAGAAAATATATAGCGATGAGAGTTCTATGTCAGACACAGGCCCACATGCAGTTCTTTTACAGTTAAAGTGTGGGTCACAGAGCCCCTCATATACCCTTATTCTCTGCCTACCAGACTGGGCGGGGAGCAGGACTAGGGGCTTATGTCCTGCATGGAGGAGGGCTTTAGCTTCACGGGGGTGGAGGTGGGGCTCTTGGGGCAGAAGCCCTGCACCCGTAGGCGCATGGTGTGTGTCTTGCGGCTCTCAAACTTCTGAAGATTATTGCATGTGGCTTGGAGGGTCAGTAAGTTTGGCCTATTATTTGTGAGGTGCTGTGTTTTTTAAACAGTATTAGTCAGAAAGTAAAGTCTTGAGACAAACCCTTCTAGTAATGAAAATTCTTCTTGTGAGCTCTCCGTGGTGCTTGTTTAATGGGGAGCTACTTCCTTTCACATACGGGAGTCTGGAAATGACATTTCACCAGAAATATAGATTTTTTTTTTTTTTTTTTTTACAAGGAGCTTTGCAGAGCCAGCGAGCACTCTTGGCTATCTGGCATTTTCTTCTTCGTTTAAGCAAAGATACTTCATAAGTTCATATGTCACAATGTTACACCAGCTGTAACTTTTATGTTTTTCTGAAGTGTTATTTTTGAGGACGTTTCAGAATTACCATTTAAAAAGAAACTGTCTTTTCAGTCTCCAGTTGCAAATTTTACAAAATCCAAGACTGAGAGCAATGTTTCCATATTTTTAAATTCCAGTGCAATTGGGGGTTGAAGAGAAGGGAAACAAAGGTGGGTGTGGGGGGATGTGTGTGTGTGTGTGGTTGAATTCAAATTTTTCTCTACACATTTGCAACCCAAACATTACAACACAATGCTAGTGCCTGGCATCCAGAAAGTGAAATGATTGAGAAACAAACTAAAAAAAACCTAACTCTTCTATTTTAATTGTCCTGACTCCAAGCAAAGCAAAACGTAAAAAGGAAACAACTGTAGATAGTGCTAAGTAAATTATATTTTTAAAATTCATTAAACTTTTCTATTTTAAATAGATGATGATTAAGCAGAGGCTGTTCTTCTGAATATTTTTGGCTGAATTATGCTGAGCATAGAATGGCTGTAAATCTTTTTCCTTGACAGACCATCATATCAAACTGTTCTTGAGTGTCACTCTAAAATGACAAGTTTTTGAAGGGAAGGGAAGTCCCACCCTTCACACTGACCATGCAAGTAGATGTAACACTCTCAATCAATAAATAGTCAACTGAGAACAAATTCACATTTACAATGTCAACCTGCCTCTGAAAATTGCAGATACACTGAAATCAATAATTAGTTATTTCACTGTTTGGACTCAATAATCCCCATATAGACAAAGTTCTCCTACAGAGTAGTAATCATTGGTAATTAAAGTTCTACGTCTCAAAGTACCTTAATTTACCTCTAGCACTAGCCAGTGTGATAGTCTTAGGTCATGTCTACATTAGCACTTATGTCAGCAAAACTTTTGTCATGCAAGGGTGTGAAAAAACACCCCCCACCCCCATAGCAATATAAGTTTTGCCAGCATAAGGGCTCGTGTGCACAGCTCTGTGTTGGTGGGAGACGCTCTCCCGCCAACATAGCTACCACAGCTCTTTGAGCTGGTTTTATTATGTCGATGGGAAAGCTCTCTCCCATCAGCATAACATGGTTACATGAACGCTCTTACAGTGGCACAGCTGTGCCTACTGTAAGCTTGCAAGTGTAGACATGGCCTTACTTTCTCTGAAATCGCTTTCTTGTAGGCCCAAACCCATAGTCTTTCAGAAATCTCTGAATAAACTTCAGGGTGAGGGGAGAGGATGAAGCTGAGCGTGATTCATTCTCTGGCCTGTATTAGACTGGAAGTCAGACTAGATTATCACAACGGTTCCCTTCTGATCTTGCAATTTCTGAATCTATAAGAGAGGGTTGGGAGGGACAACGAGGCATCAAGAAGAGCCAGGGAAGTGTTTTAAGAGATGATGGCAGACAAGGAAAGGAGAAGTAGCAATCGGTGGAGTCTGGGGAGCATCTGAGAAGGGCACATGTGGGGGGATCCAGCAAACAAGGGGAATGCTAAAGAGTCAGAATTACAATGCTGAATGGCTGGATCTCTAGCATCAAATGGAAGCTGAAGCTGAACATGAAGGAAGGATCTGTACATACCTTTCAGTGTCTCTCTGTAGGTTCTTTCATGGCTAGAAGCCATCTCAGGTTACCTTAGTCCTGAGTTTACTCTGAAAAGAGATTGTTGACAGGCCTAGGCAGACTTAAATGCCCAACGTTGAATTGAAGTGTTATGTCATATCCATGCTCGGATCTGTGCTTAGGTTGGCGTCTCTCTTTGTCTATATAGTACATAGTACTTGCTGTGTATGAGGTTTTTGCCTGCAAAAATTAGAGCTGCTTGGTCCAATGCACATTGAAAGGTGGGTGGATGGGTGGGTGTTCATGTGAGTTTAATAACTAATCTTACTGCTGGTTGAACATTTTTTGCACAACAAAAAATGGTAGTTTCATCAGAACAGAAATTTTCTGTGGGTAAATACCAATGTCAACAAAACCTTTTGATCTTTTTCTGCTTGGGACAATTAAAGCAATGATTTCATTTTGAATCAACATTTCTAAAGGATACCACACATTTCCCAAACAGATAACATGTTCACTTTACTGGTACCTATAAATTGACTGTAGATCCCTGGTTACAATGTGCTATTCCAAAGCTTATGCAAAGCTTGCAAGGAATTAAACATACAAAACTAGATCTTTCATCAGTTTACCAGCAGGTGGCATTAACAGAGCAGTGAAAGAAATTTTAGACCATTACCATTGGAACTAGTTGAATAGGTTGCAATGAACATTTTTAGTAAATTTATTTCTGTTAACGCTATCTGCCAACGTGTTTCAGTTTTTACAAATCTGATCTTTGTTTGAAATTATCTGACAAATGTGTTAGGCAAACAATTTTGTGCCTTTCAGTCACTTGCAAACCATTCACTGAGATGGTTGCCTCCAGTCTGTTATTTATAGTTCTACTATTTATGCTATGTGATTGGTTACCTAAGAAACTGGGTATTGTTTCTGCTCCTTGACTGGATGACTGAAATATTTATAAAAAGGATGAGGGGCTTGAAAAAATCACTAAAGTTGTGACTATTTGCACAAACATCTTGTGAATATCTGCAACACTTCCAGAATAAATCCTATTTTCATCATGGTTTGGATACTCATTCCAAAAGCACTCTTGTAAACAAACCTCTCCTGTGAATGTTTGCAGCAAGCGGATAGATGAAGGTCACAAAAGCTGTCAAAGCAAATTTACTTTATTTTTTATTCAAATGAATTTTGTTTTTATTATTCTTATTATTTTTGTTGTTGTTTTAAGCATTTGCTCATCTCTAACTGCCACTCACTCTTGCTTATAACAGTTTCAGTATAAACTGGCTTCCTTGTTATTTATCAAGTGCTTTCTCCAAAGGAGCACATCCATCCAGATAGATCCACTCTTCTGTCTCTGAAATTTTTAGATGACTTGTGATCCATTTTTCTGTTTGTAAACGGGCCTGTAAACTAAAGCCTTATTTCCAAAGGTCACAATTCACCAGTGAAACTGAGGACAGGCAGGGAGGATGATGCAAATCAAATTAATGACGGTCCTTTGGAGGTCTTTACTGTCAAACAAATTGTTTTAGTAAAGGATTCCCCAGGAGAATGGAGGGAGTGGATTAAAGTGTATGTTCTGGACCAGTAATATTTGTTTAAAGTGAGTGGGAAGGTAGCTACCTGACACTTTTGCTGTCATAAAGGCTATAATTGCCACCCATAAATCTCAAGCTTTCCCAGAGATAGCCAGTACTGCTGTACAACCTACTGTAAAACTGTATGATATGATGGACTTTGCTAAGAGGACCCCACCACTACTGGAAACAGAAAATTCATGGGTGAATTCCTGGCTCCATTGAAGTCAACAGCAAAACTCCCATTGACTTCAGCAGAGCCAGGGTTTCACCCCATGTATTTGTATGAACAAGTTTCTGTTGCAGCAAGGGAAATATATATAAAATCAGTCTTGGTATATGTACACACCATGAAAATGTTTGAAAACTTTGGCTTACTGTCTCGTAGTGATTAGAATGCCAACTTATTGCTATAATCTCCATAATTTGTTGACAGATACGAGTTCAGTGTAGGATGCAGGAAGTGTAAAGAATGTGTGTCAAATGCTGGCAGTGGCAATATAAGTAGCACAAAAGAAAACAGGGTAGCTCTGAGTAAGGAAGCTCCTCATTTTCAAACCAAGTAAGGGTAACTGATTTCAAAACAATTTAAGGAACAAGAACACCCAAGATGTGTTTCTTGAAGCCATAATAAAAGAGATAATGGTTTGCATATGTCCCTTACATTACTAGTGCTGGAGACCCATATAATATGATCATGGGGAAAATTGCTTTCACAGAGGCCCTCATTCTACACAGTACCAGTGTGTGCGTCCAGTCTATAATTCCAGTGGTATATTTTGTTTCTTAGAACAACCAACCAATACCGGTTTAGAACATGACATGAAAGGACGATTAAATTCTAGACGTAATTCCCAAATTGTGCCAGTTTTCAAAGCAGCCCCTTAATATAGGCTTACGCTTCAGCAATGATGTTTGAACATACAAATTCTATTGTCTCTGCTGACTAATTATGATGCTACCTGTGTTGTTCTTTGGCAAGCAATCAGAATTTATTCACAGGTATTTTTGCCAGCTATGCTTTGGAAAATGCTTTCCAATAAGGCTCCACTTTTTATGCTTTATTAATACTTATTGCTTACTGGATGCAGTTGTAAATTTATCTATTTGCCTTGGAGAGCTTGAACAAAATGCAGCAAAAGGTTTTCAGTAGAAAAGAAAAAAGAAATGGCTGACTGTAGATTGTGCTTATTATGCAGTTGTTCATGGCATGTTAGCTAGATCTCAGTTATACACCAGACTGACTTTCCCCACTTTTAGTATAAGTACCAAGTTCTGATGCAAATTATAACCATGCACAGACAACTAAGGCCCTGATTCAGCAAAGCTCTGATTCACACACTTAACGTTTGTTGCATGAGAAGTCCCATGTACTGTGATATGTAGAGGTGCCAACGCCATGGCTAGAGCACCCATGGGGGAAAAAAAGTAGTGGGTGCTCAGCATCCACTGGCAGCCTCGCTGATCAGCTTCCCCCCTTCCCCCCCAGCATCTCCCATCCACCAGCAAGCCCTGCCGATCAGCTCCTCCCTTTCCCCCACAGCGCCTCCTGCCCACCAGTGATCAGCTGTTCAGCAGCATGCAGGAGGCACTGGGGAGGAGCTTGGGGGGAAGGGAAGGGGTTGAGTGGGGTCGAGCACCCCCCAGGAACTCAGAAAGTCGACGCCTCTGCTGCTGGATCAAGGCCAAATTCCTGAAAGGAACTGGAAATCTGAAGAGACTTGCTATACTCTTATAAGTATACTAGCTGAAACTGTTATGCTCATCATTCACTTCGGGGAAAATGTCAACTATGGTTACACTGAGGGTATGACACTTTATTTCTGTGGCAGGGTGGGTGAGGTAATACCTTTTTTATTGGACCAAGTGCTGTTGGTGAGAGAGACCCACCTTGTCTGTGCAGAAGAAATGTCTTCTATGAGGCCATTGGAAAAGACAGAGTATTACATCCCGAACATATTAGATGTAGGTATGACGCATGAGCCATCTAAATCCATCTAGACACCTTTCAGTCAGTAAAAAAAATTATGTATGAAAACTACTAATCGCCTGTGCATAATTTTCACACACTAATAACATGGCCACAAGTTCAGTGAATAGATTCATTTATAATGTATTGCATTGCCATAAAACAGAATTTAAAATTATGAACTTCTCCCCATCCTATCAGCAAACTGTTATAATCAATTGTGGTCTTCATACTTTATTAGCTTTTAAAACAATATGTGCTTTGGGCCAAATTCCACTCCACGTTACACTGCACAACCCCATTGACTTCACGGTTGCACAGTTGTAACAGAAAGAAGGATCTGGTCTCTTTTATCAAACTTCCTAAACTACATACTGTGACGGGGCAAGGCCAGATGGCTATAGAAAAGTAGTGGGAGATAGATAGATATATTCGCTCCAGGCTAAACAAATCCCTGGTACCAGGTTAAGTGAAATGGAAGCTGCTCCAGGTCAATTAAGACACCTGGGGCCAATTAAGAACTTTCCAGAAGGCAGGGAGAATGCTAGGTTGATTGGGACATCTGAAGCCAATCAGGGGCTCACTAAAACTAGTTAAAAGCCTCCCAGTCAGTCAGGTGGGTGTGCATGTCAGGAGCTGTGGGAGGAAGTTGTGCTGTTGGAGAGGCTGAGTAGTACACACCTTATCAGGCACAAGGAAGGAGACCCTGAGGTAAGGGTGAAGTGGAGCTTGAGGAAGTGAGGGCTGCTGTGGGAGAAGTAGCCCAGGGAATTGTACGTCATGTTTCTAAAAGGTCAGCTACCATAGCTGATACTATTAGGGTCCCTGGGCTGGAGCCCGGAGTAGAGGGTGGGCCTGGGCTCCCCCCCCCCCAACCTTTGCCCCCTGATTAATCACTGAGACTGGGAGACAACAGAGACTGTGCAAGGAAGGATAACTTCTCCTCACCTCCCTTGCTGGCTTATGATGAAAATGGCTCAGTAGACTGTGACCCTTGTCTCTAGAGAAAGAAGGGTTATGTGGAGGGTCACAGTGAGCCTCTGAGGCTAGTGAAATCCTCCAGGAAACGCGGGACCCACGGAGGCAAGGACAGAGCTTTGTCACAATACTTACAACTTACGGGCCAAATCCTCTCATCTTATTGGCATGTGTAGCCAAGTGGGTAAGACTAGCAGGAGTTAGACTTTATTCATATAGGCTGGGGCTGTCTACATCATTGATGACTTCCAATTCCAAAACAAGACTATTGAGAGCAAATCTGCTTCTTTAGCAGGATTACAATGCAATATTTATTATAACAATGTAAAAATGTCTCTGCATCAGTGAGCTACAATTTCTAATTGTCATAAATACACGTAATGGCTTGCATGCTTCAGTGCTAGCATGAGAGACTAATTTTGCAGTGTAGATAAACAAGATTGTGGCTTCCAACAGACCATTTGAAGGGAAAATTGTCCTTCAGCTGAGACACCATTTTCTAACAGGGTTACAGTAGACTCTTGTGTGCTTAGACAGCTGTAAAAGCCACATTGATTGATTAATATACTGTTCTACAATTCAGATGTCAAGCTATTAAGGGCTGAATTTTGATTATGGCTGTTGGGACACTACCATACACATAGCATGTAATGAGACTTGTTTGCTAAATTCAGTAGATGTTGGCATAGTTTGGAAAATGGGTTACTTTAACAGAATTAAGGAACTTAAACTGTGTTTAAGTTAAAACATTTCAGTACTGGTTTCAACCCTTAGGGAAGTAGACCGTTCCCAAGGGCAGGTCATCTGGGAGCTAGCTAATTTCTTACGTGTACCATGCTATTAGTGGAGGGTGTCATGCAGAGAGAAGGCAGCTGTCTGGCGGTTGGGAAATGGAGCTAGCTACGGATTCATAGGATGCAGCAAGTCCTGTTCCATGCCGTCTCTTTCCCTGTCCTGTTCTACTGATGTGACCCTGTTGTTGGTCACTGACTCCTTTCTCCCCATGCCAAGCCAGAGATGGGAAGGGACCAATATAAATCCTACAGTGGTTCAATGCATTCTGCAACCAAGCAGAATCAGGTGACCATCAACTGACCAGGGCTCTCAGGTGCTTGGAGATGAGGAAAGGCAAGAGTGGTAGAAGAGACTGACTGACTTTCAATCAGACATAGGCACCTAATTCACTTTTGGAAATGGGCCTTACGCTACTGAGTCACTTAGGCACTTTAAAAAAATTTACCACTAGTCTCTTAAAGCCGCCTTGGAGCCTATTCAAAGAAAGAAGTGAGATTCCTATAGCATGGGAGAGCAAAGGTGAGGTAGCTATCTGTGGTACTGCAATGCAACATCATTTGTGTTTTAAGGGTGTATTTGACACAATAGAAATGGGCATAGTAGAAATGCCTAACATAGAACTTTGCCCTGACCTGGGTTGGAATCTAACTACCCTCCTTACCCTTGGTAACATGATTATGTGCTGCAGATGAAAGAGAAGATTCTTTGCAAGTAATTCTCTAATCCATACCCATCTTGAATTATCAAATATTTTTTTGGATTGGTAGCATTTGTGGTAGGCATAGCAGCTCTTCATCAGCAAGACAAACTGGGATGTATCCCCACCATCAAATGTTATACCAATCCAGAACATGGCCTCTGTTGCTAATACTGCTGTTGATCTCTTATAAGGTGAAGTGTAATTTTGATCACTGTAGACAACCATTTTAACTGTGAGCATCCTGATGCTGCCCACAAAGACATTTAGTGAACTAAAGTAACAATTATATTTAGATTATATTGATATGTCAACTTTTGGGGCAAGAAAGTACATCCTATATCTAAGGAAACATACAATTTACAGATGTGCATTTTATTATTCAAACTCATAATGTGTAATCTTTCTTTTAGCGCTAAGTAAAGCTTGGAGTTTCACTATGCAAGCTCAATCAATTCTTGTTTTGTACTGCCATAGAACTTAGAGTTGCCAATCAAGGGGCTACCAGCTAGGGTGACCAGATGTCCCGATTTTATAGGAACAGTCCCAATATTTGGGGCTTTTTTCTTATATGGGTGCCTATTACCCCAAACCCCCATCCCGATTTTTCACACTTTCTATCTGGTCACCCGATTACCAGCAGCCAGTTTGGCCCCAGGCACAAGTTAGAGCAGCTACAGGGCTCAGCTGAAGTGGCCTCCTGGACTGTTTTGCTGGTCCTGAATTCCTGAATGGTAGTGCATTCTGGCCACACCCGCTCCCACTGCTGCAACACCCTTCCACCAGGAGAGGGGAAGGGCAGGAGCAGGTGATGCAGCATTATTTAGGGTGGCTTTTCACTAGCAGACGTTTCCCCAGGCAAGGAATCCTCAGCTGGCTATTTAAAGAAGCTTTCCACCCCCTTTGTGTCACCAGAGCAGTGCAGAGGGTACAGAGTGGGAGCCTGGACTTGGACCCTTGCCTTGGCACCCAAGATATTAGCTTCTAATAGGCACTAACATGTCATTTATCGAGATGAATCATTTTTTCATTAATCCCATACCTTTATAATGGGCTCGATGACTGTTTCAAGACTGAATTTCATATCCAGTGGGAAGGAGCAGTAAAAATTAATTTTTATTTTATCTTGAATGATAATCCCATCTTCCAATAAAGAGTATTGCTATAGGGGGCATGTCTTTCATTTTTCTTTGGGGAAAACAATTAAACCATTATAGCTTCTGGATTTGGTAGATTTATATGGTACAGTATCTGCACGTAGTGCCATTCAAATTTCATCTTGTTGCAAGTATTATGAATTGTCTGCCTGGGTTTTTTTCCCCTCTCGGTATGAGGCAATCAAACAATCTTATCTGCTCATTCTTCTGTTTGAATCTATTCTCTCAGAACCTCAAATGATAGGTTCTCTGTTTGTAATAAATATATTTTATTATTGAGTGTTCAGAATCTCCAATCTAGATGAGAGCCCCTTTGTGCTAGACACTGTACGTGCACCTAGAGATTGGCCCTGTCCCAAAGAATTTACAATCTAAATAGACAAGACAGTCAATGGGACAGAAAACATAGGCACTGGGATGGAAAAACGAGGCAAATATCCTGCCAATATCTTAAAACATATTAGGAGAGTTAGGCAGTGCTTGGCAGTAAATACCAATGGTTTGATTTTAGGTCTGGGCTGCAAAGGAGCAGGCTGGATCTGGGTTCTTTAATCCACCATCCATATGCTTTAAGAGTTTCCAGCAATAAGGGCCACTAGCTTTATTTGGAGAGCTGAGAAATCAAGTACAGAGCTCAGTTTTCATGAAGAAAGGAAACTTTTTTCTGAATGTCCAATTCCTTTCCCATTCAATAGGTAAATGGTTGTATAAAATGTCAGGTTGAAAGTTGTTTGAACCACATTTTAAAAGAACACATTTCACAGGAGTTAATAGGTTTATTTCTTTGAGCATACAAGTGAGCAAATAATTATCCTTTAAAATCATAGTTGTTGCTTTAAACCACCTCTGTGTTGTACTGTCTGTGTGTGAACTTTGGCTAACTCTTTAGGCAAATCTTCGTATTTCAGTAGAACACAGCAATCAGATTCAGCCTTAGAGTTAGGAACAGGTGATTGTGTTTGGCTAAAATAAGAAATAACCAACTTCTTGACCAAAACTGGAATCATCCCTGAACCTTTGTAGATGTACAAGAAAGTGCATTTCATGTTTTTGAACCCCGGCTGATTTATTTTTAACTGCTGTGCTCCTCTACATTTCCTGCTTCCAGTCAGGGCAGGAAGCAAAAATGCCAAAATCCCACAAATATTTGTTCTCATTCAGGGCACAGGGTCAAATCTGTAGAGGTCTCTAGATGCCTAAGGGTGTACACAGCTACCTAATGGAAATTTCAAAAGTGCCTAACCCCTATGGACTTTAAAAATCTGGTCCTCAATCTTTAGCTGCACATGCTTATTTTTAAAATAATCCAGGTATTTGTTCTAATTTTGGCTCCATTCCCATGGCATGAATTCCCCCTTCTCTTGAAGACATGAGGGTTGCATTGGTGCAACAGGGAACTACTGTGAATGTGCATTCCGCAGGTTTCATTCACAAAGGCTAGGATGCTGATTGAACTTTGTCCTGTTTTCTGTAGGGCCTTAATCCTTTCTCTTGTGACACTATTTACTAATTAACTCATTCACCCAGAAATTAGAAAAGGCACAGGAAAGAAGTGCCTGGGGAAGAGGGGATGAGAGAGACAAACTCTCAGTTAGTCCCAGGAGAGATCTCCCACCTCTCCTATCCTTGATCTAAGGGGCTGAGGATTATGTGCTGTTGTAGATAAGGTACTGTGCATCACTGTAAAGGTGACAGGGGAAACGTAAATAAACTACACATGGTGCTCCCAATCAGAGTGTCTCTGGGCAGGCTGTGTGCACTGGAAAAGACAGGAGTGGAGGGTGCACCCTGACAATAAAAACATTTAAGGCAAAATGGAAGATTACTTTTAGAACTGAGACATTGATTCCAGGTTAGGGGAAAACACCAATAAAGTCACATTCCAAAGAGTAATGCACAGTGATGCACAGCCAGACAGTGATATTATAATCTCTATTTATTTTCTTTTGTTTTTTTGATGCATCCTTATATTCTCATGATGCGATCAAAGTTCTCATAGTGTGGAGCATCCTCATCTTCAGGATATCCTCCTATGGAATCTTTCCCCTTCACTGTGGAGTTAAAGTTCTTCTTTCTGTTTTATGACCGTCTGTTCCTCAGTGAGATCCTCTTTGCTTTCTCCAGAAGGAGTCTTTAAAAAATAAAATACACCAATGAAGTTCTGTGTTATAGCCTCTCATGATAAAAGAATCGCTTTAGTGAGGATTTGTTCTCCGTAAAATGAGTTTTAAAAATATTATAAGAACTTTAGATTTCTCTTTTACATCTTAATGAGATCAGAGCTAGTGCTGCTGTTACCAAAAAATGCGATCTCACACCCACACCTCAGCCCCTGGGCAAAGCTTAGATGAGATGCCGTTTGTGTGAAATTCTGATAAACTCTTGAAAAACCAGTCACTCGCACTATGTAATGCATGGGCAGATCTAAAAATCCTGTAGAGATAATGCTTTGTCTTTTCTAGTGCAACCTCAGAAGAGCTGCCCTTTGAGTTTGCTATTTGTATCTTCCCCAGTAATGGAACAAAAAGTATTCGTCCAACAGGGGATTTGCACTTCAAGCAGTGCACTGTGCAAAAAACCCCAGTGTCTCCTGCAGTACTGTGCTGGACAACTTTGGGTGTCATTCGATAAGGACAGCAAATATAAGCAGGTGGGCTAATGCCAAATGTTCTCCCTCGAGCAGTGCAAAGCACATCTTGGATCGGGTTTCAGACTGGCTGTAGAATTACCCTGCAGCCCTTATACTTTAAAGTGGAATAAGGCACCAAGAGAGAAATAGCAGAGTGCACATAGCACTATAGTAAGCACAGAGGAAAGTGAGTGAATGTGACTCCTACCCCTCCTTCAAACACATGACTGGAGAACCTTCACCACAGCTGCAGCCCCTTCATATGTACAGCAGGAGAAGAAGCTCTGCTTCCCAAAACTAGCTGCTTAGTCATTGAACCATCTCTAAGCCCTGATTGAAGGGTGAATCACATTCCTCAGTATGTCTCCATCCACCATCTCATTGCTTCCCTGTACCTTTACTGGGCAATTTCAGTGGCATCCTCAGTGCATCCTGGGCACCTTCCTTCTCACTCCTTTTGGCAGCATAGGCCCTGGATTCCAGTGAAAGGCAGACTATGCGCCAAGTTGTCCTTGCATATCCTTTCTCAGCAGAAGTTAGGTGTGAGGACTCTATCCTTCCTTTTCTGTGTTTTCTACATGTATCTTGAGTCTCAGGTTGTTAAACTATATTATTTGTCATTAACTCTTTCATAATGAAATACGTGTAAATATGCAACTGAGTCAATATGGAGCATCTCGTGCATACATCGTGTGCTCAGCAGCAGATGAAGCCCAGCCTCCTGGAGACAGGTTGAGTTAAGGGCACCAAAACTTGTGGTTGGTGTTCCAGGCTATAGTCCAATCCGGATCACAAAAAGGAAAGGAAAACATTGCAGTTACTTCTGCCACAGTGCTTAGAAAGGAGAGAAGCCCCTCTGAACTTAAAGGAAGTGGATAAAATGGGAGCTAGATGTGAACCTTTCCAATTTTCATCCCAACCAACTTCGGCTGAGGCTTTGATTTGTAAAATCAAAACCCAGTCAAAGTTCAGTTCTCTCTTGCCCAGATAGCAATTGCTTCCTGCTGCCCAGTAGGTGGCTACGCGAGCTTCTTGGCTCAGAGACCTGTAACATTAGCGTCAAGAAAAGAAGGATCATGTGTTGTAAACCCGGGTGTGGCTGAGTGGAAGGTCAAATCCTTTACCTTTTCTGCTGCTTCTACTTTTGGCTTGCTTTGTTTTTCTAAGAATTCAGCAAAAGCCTCAAGGGTGTATTCCCCATCATATACCACAACCTGAAAAGAATAGAAGGGTAAAGAATTATTCTATGCATAAAATGCCTGAAATCGGACCACAGCACACAGGGATTTCTGAGTTATGCAGGCTTATCAGACTCTGGACTCTTGCATTTAGTTTAAAAAGCCATGGAGGAGACTCAACAAATTCTAAAGTTAATTGGATATCCAGAGTGGGGAAGGAGATAGATAGATATAAATACCTGTGAGAAGAAAGGAGAGAATCCTGCACAAAGCACACAAAGTACCTTAACTTATTATACTAGGCCTGGATCCTGCCAACTAACTATTGATGTCTCATGCATATAATTAAGCAGATGCATACATTTTTTTACAGAATAGAGACCATACAGAGTATGGGTGAGCTTTTCAAAGCTGCCTAAAACATTTTAATTGGAATTGGACATTGAAAGCTGTTAGATGGCTTTGAAATCCTCCACCTAGGATGATTAAACTAGAACAAGAGGAAGATGAACTAAAGTAAATTTACCTATACTTAATGGCTGTGGAGAATACTTCATGTGTTGAGACAGAATGGCAATGCTGAATGTTTGTTTAAGGAGTTTGGAAGAAAGATCATTTCACACTGAGAGCTTTAGAATTCTCCAACAATCGCTGAATACAGCACCGTTTTAGAGGATTTTTCAAAACTTGCTGTGTGGGAGCTTAAGGAAGATTGTAATTGTGTTTAGCCATAATGTAGTGTAAGGTTGTATCTGCGTAACACAAAAGTGTCCACTTGTGATCTCAGCAACTTTAAACATCCTCAGGCAATGTAAACTGATCTACCTGCACTGAAATAAATGAGACTATGCTGATTTATCCCAAAGGAGGATCTGCCCTGTTTGAATTCAAAATACTGTGTGCAAAATTCCTCCATTCCCTTGTGATTTCAGTTGACTTCCACCAGGTATTCATTTTGTCCATGCATTAAAATAGTTTGAATATGACAAGAAAATATACAGCTGCCTTATGTGATGTTTCCTTAAAAGTGCTCATGGCTTTTTAAGTTTCTTGAACAAAACAGTTGTTTTGACTCCTTCAGAGAAGATACATGTTCTCCAAAAAATCTTGAGCCTGTCTGCCCTCTGATGAGGTAATCAATGATAGCTAAAGCAGCAGGGTCTCAGAGCCTGAAGGTTTTCAAAGTGAGATAAACCACCCTCTTAAGCTGTCCTTGGGGTTTGCACTCAGGGAGAATTTTCAGCATCTCTCAGAGCATTCAGTTCTTAAGAGGATATAAATGTGTATGTCTCAGTGCCAAGAAACAAAAACGAATGTCAGCCTTAAACACCATCTGAAAAAATGCTAATTTATATTTTATTTGCACACAGCAAACAGGGAGTCAGTCTGTTTCATCAAAATATCTCAACTAGTGTCTGGCAGACCCAGCCACTCTTTCTGAGGTGTAAGCAGATGAAATATCTCCATGTTCCTTCAGCGCTGATGGTAACTGTCCCCATCAAATAGTTAAATGCCGACTATATTTTTTCAACTCTCCACGTTTACCTAGGGGATTTAAGAGTTTTCTGATTCAGTACGGTGGCTGATTGCTTTTGACAACAAAGTGTCCTCTTCATGTCAATGGTCACTATTCGCTTGTTAGAATAAACAAATCTTTATTAAGGCCAAGACTTCAAAAACCAGACCTGAGTAAGCACTTCTGAAAATCCGGCTGTTTACAGAGGTATCCAAATGTGGACTTAAGAGCTGAGCCCCCATCAGCTTTCTAGTTACTCATTTAGAACCCTAGCGAGGCTCCTAGTTTTGAAAATCTTGTTCATGGGCCGAATCCTGCTCCCATTGACTTCAGTGGGAGTTTTGCCAGTGCTATCAGTGAAAGCAGAATCCAGTCTTAAATGGCCAAAATCTAAAGGCATGGTTTGAATGAGGGACAGCTGACACCCCTGAGAAAAAATGGGTATTCCATAAAACCATCTTCGTATTGTGAGAAAGTGTCTGATTGCACACTGGTCAACTGAATAGGCCTGGGGCGGAGCATGCAGTAATGTTATTTTCCTCGTGGCTTTATCACAGTCCTTTCAGGACAGCCTGAGGGAGATTATAGTTCTTGGAAGTCATGACATCCTCCTTACCTTAGTCCTAGAAAACAAGGACCTGATCTTGCTCCTATTGATGTCAGTGGCAAAACTCCCATTGATTTAGTGAGAGCAGGATCTAGCACCCAGATGTAAGGGGGGGGGGTGGTATTTCCCTGTGGGGTTGGGGGAATCTTATCTCAAGGGTTTTACTCTCCAGGCTTTTCTGACAATGTGAGATTAAAGTGCCATCCAGAAAGTTACCACTATCTTCATCCAGCATAGAGCTCTTCCTATCTGTAATTCTTTAACAGTGAAAGGTGTTGGGTAGAGGAGACACTAATACAGAACCACCAGCCCTCCTACACCAACAAAATTCCTGTCTTGGGAGTTGGGCATTGCATGGAGCATTGTAATTACTATTTGTTGAAAGCTGACAATCATCTTGGTGCTGTACAAATATACAGAGATGTGGCTGCTGCCTCAAGGAATTTATGCTCAAGACGGGACACAGAGACAACAGTTCAGACATACAGTGTTCCCTATGTGCTGGCATGATTTTCACCTGGTCTGTTAGAATCATACGGGGTCATGTCTGAAAAGCTATGAGGGAGAAATACGTTCTGGGAAGGGATTGGCAGGAGATCATTTGGTGCATGAGAAGACAGAGACTAACCGATGCAGAAGGGTCAGACTGGAAGAAGATGCAAAGATGAGAATGGGAGAAGGCTACAAAGGGACCATTTATGAGAGAGAGGCTTACAGAGAAGGGAAACTCACAATTTTCATTGACCTTTGTCATACTAGCATTTAGTTCCCATCCCTAACATGAGAGAGGGATAAACACCACAGAAGTATTACAAGGAGCAAATATTTGTAATTGTGCTGTGTATTTCCTGCTCCTCTTTCTCTCTGACCATCTGCTTAGCATCTGGGCACCAAACTCCAGTCTAAGGCAAGAATGTGGTAGGAGAGATTGTAAGCTCTTTGGGGGAAGGCCCTATCTTTGTATTAGGCATGTACAGTGCCTAGCACAATGAAACCCTAATCCCTGACTGGGGCCTCAGAACACATCCACAGAATATAGATAATTAGTAATAGAAATCAGAAACAGCCTCGTGTGCCAACTCTTCATTAATTTTTTTAGAAAATAAAAGGTCATTAATATGTTTTAAAAAAGAATATTGAGTGGAAAACTGCAAAGTGAGAGGGATGAGAATGTATACATTAAGGCCAGACCCATTAGGGATCTGCGGGGCTGCTGTTCAGTTCATTAGAAGTTGTGCATACATGTCCAAGGGAAAAATATCTCTCTCCCTAGGAGATTAAATGAGGGCAAGTACAAATGTCTTAGAATTTAATTTACGTGTGGGGCATGAGGAGAAAAATGAAAAGCTGAGTAATGTTTTAATTATAACAGTATCCTAAAATTGAATTTCTTGGATCCAGAGCTGGCGATTTCTCTTCAATTAAATTATCCATGTGGATGGAGGATTATGACTATGTGGTTAATATATTTCTATTTCTTCTGTCCTTTCTTGCAGTAATACTTTCAGAACATTATGCAACATGATGGTACATTACATAGCATATTCTAGAGATAAGCAGCAATAGCAACAGCTCTTTGTTTTTTTTATTAAGAGGCACTTGAATTTGCTGCGACAATGGTGTGTAATATTGGCAAAGCGTTTCTGGCAAAGAGTTTCTGAAAAGCTCAGAGGACATGGCCTCTAAGACAATGTAAACATGTTTTCATAAGCCAAACTGCTACAGAAACAATTCAAACAGGTAACATGAACAAAGCACTGAGGTGCATAAGTCCTGAATTTGGGTTTTTTTTAAAATGAGAGTTACACCAAGAAGCCCCTGCAGAATCCATTCTCAGAGGCTAGCACAGGATCATGGCTGTAGGTTTTTTAGAGGTTAGGGATCTGCAAACACCTCTGAGAGTCCAGGAACAAGAAAGAATAGTAAATATGTGTCAAAAGAATAGTAAATATGGCAGGCGACCAGCTTGGCTTAACAGTGAAATCCTTGCGGATCTTAAACATAAAAAAGCAGCTTACAAGAAGTGGAAGATTGGACAAATGACCAGGGAAGAATATAAAAATGTTGCTTGGGCATGTAGAAATGAAATCAGGAGGGTCAAATCGCACCTGGAGCTGCAGCTAGCAAGAGATGTTAAGAGTAACAAGAAGGGGTTCTTCAGGTATGTTGGCAACAAGAAGAAAGCCAAGGAAAGTGTGGGTCCCTTACTGAATGAGGGAGGCAACCTAGTGACAGAGGATGTGGAAAAAGCTAATGTACTCAATGCTTTTTTTGCCTCTGTCTTCACGAACAAGGTCAGCTCCCAGACTGCTGCGCTGGGCAACACAGCATGGGGAGTAGGTGGCCAGCCCTCTGTGGAGAAAGAAGTGGTTAGGGACTATTTAGAAAAGCTGGATGTGCACAAGTCCATGGGGCCAGATGCATTGCATCCGAGAGTGCTAAAGGAGTTGGCGGCTGTGATTGCAGAGCCATTGGCCATTATCTTTGAAAACTCATGGCGATCGGGGGAAGTCCCGGACGACTGGAAAAAGGCTAATGTAGTGCCCATCTTTAAAAAAGGGAAGAAAGAGGATCCTGGGAACTACAGGCCAGTCAGCCTCACCTCAGTGCCCGGAAAAATCATGGAGCAGGTCCTCAAGGAATCAATCCTGAAGCACTTACACGAGAGGAAAGTGATCAGGAACAGTCAGCATGGATTCACCAAGGGAAGGTCATGCCTGACTAATCTAATCGCCTTCTATGATGAGATTACTGGTTCTGTGGATGAAGGGAAAGCAGTGGATGTATTGTTTCTTGACGTTAGCAAAGCTTTTGACACAGTCTCCCACAGTATTCTTGTCAGCAAGTTAAAGAAGTATGGGCTGGATGAATGCACTATAAGGTGGGTAGAAAATTGGCTAGATTGTCGGGCTCAACGGGTAGTGATCAATGGCTCCATGTCTAGATGGCAGCCGATATCAAGTAGAGTGCCCCAAAGGTCGGTCCTGGGGCCGGGTTTGTTCAATATCTTCATAAATGATCTGGTGGATGGTGTGGATTGCACTCTCAGCAAATTTGCGGATGATACTAAACTAGGAGGAGTGGTAGATACAGTGGCAGGTAGGGATAGGATACAGAGGGACCTAGACAAATTGGAGGATTGGGCCAAAAGAAATCTGATGAGGTTCAACAAGGATAAGTGCAGGGTCCTGCACTTAGGACAGAAGAACCCAATGCACCGCTACAGACTAGGGACCGAATGGCTAGGCAGCAGTTCTGCGGAAAAGGACCTAGGGTTGACAGTGGACGAGAAGCTGGATATGAGTCAACAGTGTGCCCTTGTTGCCAAGAAGGCCAGTGGCATTTTGGGATGTATAAGTAGGGGCATAGCCAGCAGATCAAGGGATGTGATCGTTCCCCTCTATTCGACATTGGTGAGGCCTCATCTGGAGTACTGTGTCCACTTTTGGGCCCCACACTACAAGAAGGATGTGGAAAAATTGGAGAGAGTCCAGCGAAGGGCAACAAAAATGATTAGGGGTCTGGAACACATGACTTATGAGGAGAGGCTGAGGGAACTGGGATTGTTTAGTCTGCAGAAGAGAAGAATGAGGGGGGATTTGATAGCTGCTTTCAACTACCTGAGAGGTGGTTCCAAAGAGGATGGTTCTAGACTATTCTCAGTGGTAGAAGTTGACAGGACAAGGAGTAATGGTCTTAAGTTGCAGTGGGGGAGGTTTAGGTTGGATATTAGGAAAAACTTTTTCACTAGGGGGGTGGTGAAACACTGGAATGCGTTACCTAGGGAGGTGGTAGAATCTCCTTCCTTAGAAGTTTTTAAGGTCAGGCTTGACAAAGCCCTGGTTGGGATGATTTAGTTGGGGATTGGTCCTGCTTTGAGCAGGGGGTTGGACTAGATGACCTCCTGAGGTCCCTTCCAACCCTGATATTCTATGACCCCTGGAACCTAGGACAGCACAGGGATTGACTCAAGTCACCAGAGACTATGGCTGTATCAACTTCATCAGTCCAGGTCTGTTAAAAGTCTAATATGGTCTCATACTAGAACCTGATATTTGTGAGGGCTGTAGGCAAATATTTTGCCCTTTAGTTAGTTTAAACTCAGATTCCTGGCAGAAGTGAGTACATCTTGCTCCATAAGAAATGTGTGAATAGACGAGGACCAATGTTTTATTCTCGTTTTCATGGCACCCTTCTCACATGCTCACTCATTCTGATGTGCACACACACACATTGAATGTGTCTCACCTGGTTATTGGATCCAACAGGAAAGAATCTAAAGAATGGATAGCGGTCTAGCATAACTAACTGGATGTCATTTGCTGTGAAGTCTATTTTGGCAATTACTATATTTTCATGATTTTCATATTTCTTGCCCAGCTCATCCCAAATTGGTAAGAGTTTCCTACAATCATGGGACCAAGGTGCATCTGTAATTTGAAAAACAAAAATAGATATTCACAAATCAAACCTATGAACTTACTCCACTGCTTTCACAGGAATATAGACAATGGATAGGTGCCAGAGCTGAAATGGGCATTACCCACTTATAGAAACAATGGGGCAAATCAAAAAGCACAACGAAGTCAGTAGGAATTTGTCAGAGTAACAACTGAGCAAAATCTGAGTAAAAACCAGAAGTTGTTGCCTAACAAATACCTTCTCTTCTGGTACTACTTTTGGGTGGCAGGAAGCCTTGTGGCTCAAGTAGGTCCCAGCATCTCCATCCGTGTTACATAGCAATGCTTTACTATCCTGAATTTAGAAGGGAGACTGGTTATAGCCATAATCCAAATATGGATCTGCTTTGTGTGACTGACCCTTTTCTCTAGACTATACCAAACCAAAACTCCAGAAGTGAATACCTGGCCCCACTGAGATCAATGGTAGTTTTATTATTGACTTTAGTGTGCCTAGGATTTCACCCCAGATTTGAATACCCCACATTTTGGGGGTGAAAGATTCAAATTCGAGATCAAGATTTTCAGGTTGGGCCCCTCTCTTCTTAAGGTTTGGGGAGAGAGAGGGAGAGGGATCAGAATAAGCACTCAGAATGGCAGAGGCATCTCTGAGCCTGCAGAATCCGGTATTAAATCTTCGGAGAAATGGCTTTCTCATGAACTTCCTGTTGTTTCTGCATCAGTCAGGCCAGAAACATCATCATTTTGGCACTTCCATTTCAGATCTTGGGTGCAACCAAGAAGGGAATAAGCAAGCTAAAATGTTACAGAAATAGAAAGGAGGGAAGTTATCTTAACTCTTCTGAACCTCCATCTAGAATGGCAGAAACCTTGCAAGAAACCATGCTGATTGTGTAAAATTTCCATCAGCAAGGCACCTTACAGACTAACAAATTTATTTGAGCATAAGCTTTCGTGAGCTACAGCTCACTTTTGCGGATACAGAGTAACACGGCTGCTACTCTGAAACCTGTCATCAGCAAGGGTTGATTTTGCTTGCATTAGAAATGGAATCTGAAGGGCCCTTTCAGCTTCAGATCCAAAACAGAATCTAAATTATCTAGTTCCAAGTGTTGACTGTGAAACCATGAAACTCACAGGGGTTTGGATTCAAGGCTCCATTTTTTGGCTTATCTCTATTTTTATTTGAAAACCATTCACCTCTCCCTCATTTCATGCGCTACACTAACAGCAATTTCCAAACATCTCTTGAATACATTTGCATATAGCAAAACTGCTGATCATAATAGTATAGAATTAAATCCTTCATAATAAAAATAAACACACAAAGTCCTAGCAAATCATCACATGACTTCACTAGAGAGGATTCCATGGTTGACCAAGACCGTCAACCCAAATAAATCTTTCATCAGTTCAACAATGCAGTCCTTGTTACAAAGTATCTCTTGAAACAGCAAAATGTCAAGTACACACAAAAATGATAAGGAAAGCCAGTGCATCAGAGGTGATGGATTATGCAGTTCCAGGATAGGACTAGTCTCTGGTAGAGTGTTGGAACTTCAGTAGTGTTGGAACTGTAGTTCCTTGCATGTGGTTTCTTTAATGAAATAAGCAAACATATCTCAGTTGACATGTAAAACTGGGGTCCTGAACATTTTGTGCAGATATGGTTGTCCTGGTCAAGTTCCAATTTGCTCATGCAATTCTGCCCCCCTAAATTCCCATGCATTTTCAACCCAGAAAGGTATTCATCACTTTTCTTTCCTAAACCTGAGTGGTGCAGTCTTGGACCCTTAAACACTTTCCACCTTCCTCTCTGGTGCTGCTGTAATTCAGCAACGGATGAAGGGGACCCTACAGATAGTTTGCAGCCAGCTTTGGGATCCTAACCGTGTAAGAAGATTATTATCAAGATTCAGTTATTAGTATGTCCAGGGAAATTTTTCTGTGGGAGATGATTTGATCGCTTAGAAGTCCAATTACTGCCCTTCCCCCTCCCTGTCACCTTGGAAAAATAAAAATAATTGTGAAAAATAGTTCTATGGCTCAGATTAGGTCAAAAGGTCCAAGGTTCAGAGAGGGTCAGCAGCAGGAGCAAGCCTGTTAGGGGACTGGATTGGGTATCTTGTTTCATGTGGAGGCAACTGAAAGGAAAACGAGGCTGCAACAATGCAGGTTTCTCCACCATCCTTCTTACAAACTGTACCTCAAAAGTGTGGTGATAACCTGAGTACATGCACATCTTTCTTCATGTTCATTGTTACCTGGCATTTTCTGTGGTATTTGTTTCCCTGAGGCCCACCTTGTTCCCATGGTGTTCATCAGAATACCAGCAAGCTTGGAAACTTGCCTACATTTTAGGAAAGCCTAACATTGGCATTATAGGGCTAGGTTTGGTTCTGGGTTATGCACCCGTGCAGAGGCACAAGGGGGAGTAAGAGCTCATGGGTTACTTGGATTGTGGATCTGGGTGCACAGAGTGACTCTGCACCTGCTATTTCCACCCTGGAGCAAGGGGATGGGGATGTGGGAAATAGGCAGAGCTGCTCTGCTGGTTGTGGAAGGGAGAGTGATCTCCTGCTATTTAGGTCAGCAGGAAATGACTTCCTCTCAGAGGTAAGGGGAGCAGTAAAGGAATTGTGGCTCCTTTTCTGGGGCACCCCTAGAACATCACAGTAAGATGTCCTCCACTTGCCATGGGATGTGTCTATGGGACACAGTCTAGTTCCTATACTATGGCACATTTGAATGTTACATTGTGCAATAAAATGCCAAGATAGCTTTGTCTTTCATCATCAAGATTTCACACCGCCTTGGAAAGTATTGGCTTTAGGCAGTGATGAGCTGCCAAAATCTTAACAACCAGTTCCCTCCTCACCCCACGAGGGGGTCGTGGCCCACCCCTGCACCCTGGGAACTCCTGCCCCATCCAACCCCCCGCGTTCCTTGACGCCCCTGCCTGGACCCCTGCCCCCATCCACCCCCCTCCCCTGTTCCCTCACTGCCCCCAGAACTGGGCAGGAGGGTCTCATGGGCCACCGTAGTGGGTGCCCACCCTGCCTGTAAGAGCTAGAGGGACCTGCAGGGGGGCGAGGTGGGCAGACCCAGCGGTGCTTACCTGGGGCAGCTCCCAGGAAGCATCCAGCAGGTCCCTCTGGCTCCTAGAGGCGGGATAGCATAGCTAGGGGGAAGCAGGGGGAGCGGCTGCTGCCCCCACTGATCACATCAGAAGTGTCTTAGGCGCCAACTCCGTGGGTGCTCCGGGGCCAGAGCCCCCACGGGGAAAATTTGGTGGGTGCAGAGCACCCACCCACAGCTCCGCGCCCAGCCCCAGCTCACCTCACCTCCGCTCCGCCGCCTCCCCCTCCCCTGAATGCTCCGCCCTCTCCCTTGGCTTCCTGCGAATCAGCTGTTCGTGTGGGCAGCCTGGGAGGGCTGAGAAGCAAGCGGGGGCTTCGTACTCAGGCCCAGGGAGACAGAGGTGAGCTGGGGCGGGGAGCGGTTCCCCTGCGTGCCCCCTGGGTTACCTGATGCGGCGCAGGTGGCCCTCCTTGCCCCCCCCCACCCGAGCGCACCTCCACTCCACCTCCGCCTCCGCCTCCCTGGGCCTGAGCGCGAAGCCGCCACCTGCTTCTCAGCCCTCCCAGGCTTCCCGCGCAAACAGCTGATTGTCGGGAAGCCAGGGGTGGGGGGCAGAGAAGCAGAGCAGGGCGGTGCGTTCAGGGGAGGAGGCAGAGGCGGAGCGGAGTGGAGGTGAGGTGAGCTGGGGCCAAGCACGGGGTGTGGTGGGGCTGGGCGTGAAGCTGCCGGTAGGTGCTCTGCACCTATCAAATTTTCCCCCTGGGTGCTCCAGCCCCAGAGCACCCACGGAGTCAGCGCCTAAGGCGCCACTTTTGGCTGGTTATTAAATTTAGAAGCCCTTTTAGAACCAGTTGTCCCTCGTGGGGGTGGGGTAGATTATGTCCTCACGGGACAACCGATTCTAAAAGGGCTTCTAAATTTAACAACCGGTTCTAGCGAACCGGTGCGAACCGGCTCCAGCTCACCACTCGCTTTAGGGATTCCTATACAGAGCAATCTTAAGTCAGTACATGAACCACACTGTTTCCTTATGATATGGCACAAATCTTCCTATAATGCTTTGAGCAGACAGCAACAGTATATTAATTATGTAATGTATAGTGCTTTGTTTGATACAGAACAAATGCATTTGCATTTTCACATCAAAGTGATCATGTTAAAACAATCTAGAATGATACTCACAGAACATTACAAACACATTCTTGGTCTTATTAAAGGCGACCCTGTTGAAATTCTTTCCAACAAGCATCTTAACAGGATTCTTGTCCCAGTCCTCTGGAATTTCTTCACTAGGTACATGTGGCTAATCAGAAAGAGAAACAGGAATATGAAAGTGAAGGGGATATCAGGAAGCCGTATTCTGGTTCAGGTTAAAGTGAGTCCAACTGGACAATACTCACCCATTGCCCTTACTTACTATACCTAGCTTTTTAAAATATTGTGAGTCACGTCAAACCATAAATAGGTTACTTGAACCTACACGATCCAGTTGTCCTACAAAACCTGGCTGAATAACAGTCAAAAGCTAGAGAACTATAGAGCTTGTTTATTGTGGAAGAGGAGTGAAGTGGCTGTATAACACGGGTGAATGCCACTGCCTAGATTTCTCCATCCCCTCCACATGGTTCCTTCCTTCCTCTTGAAGGAAGCTGTTAAATATGAAGGTAAATCAAGCTTCAGAACATTGAAAACGCAATACAATTTACAGTGTATCTGTCTTGGAACGTATGTGGCATGAATGTTCTGATACCTCATTGTGATGACAAGATATTCTAATGAGAATAGGGAGTGATCCAGCAGGAAATAATTGTAGTGAAAAGGATTATAAGGAGTCACAAAAATAAGGAAACCCACGTTCACTCACGACAATTGCAAGTTCATATAATTCATTGCACTTTTATAGAAACTATCAGGATCTTCTGTAGCATCTTCATGCAATCTCAAAGCTCTCAAGTATTAATGAAGCCTCATATCACGCCAATGGTACAGGCAAATATTATTATCCCTACTATACAGATGGGGAAAATAAAGCTCAGAGAGGTTCATGGCCTTATTTTCAGAGTTGTTCACCCTAAATGCCAGTTGAAATTAATGAAATTTAGAGGTTTTCATCACCTTTAAAATTCAGGCCATAAGCGACTTGCCTAAATTCACACAGAGAGTCATTGGCAAAATCCTGTGGTCCGTCTCAGTTATCCAAAATAAGGGAATAGACCAGTATGCGCTAAAAATGGAGCACATGACAGCAACAAGAACAAGCTTGTAAAATCAGAACCAGGCTAGTACAGGTGGTAGATTATGAATTTAAATGACATTTTCACTTTATTTTTGCAAATGTGCTAGAATCTTCAACTGACGTCAAATGGACGTCTGATTTTGTCTCTTCAGAGAGGCATACCTTTGCTTTCCCATCTAGGTAGCTGTGACAGAAGCTCCTTAGATTCTCCACGGTCACCTCATCTGCAGGCATTTTGTACTTTGCGTCACTTGTCAGGTTTAAGATTCGCACCGCAGGGACGTCGACCTCAGTGATGCGAAAATACTCAAAAACGCGCCCATTTCTGGTTTCATTCGTGTCCACCAAGATGAACATTATCTGGAAAGGAAAACAGCAGGATGCTGGATGGATATCCAGCTGCATAGCATTGCATTATACCCTAAAAGCAGAAGGTCTATTACCTTAGAAATAGCTGTGCAGTTGTTCACACAAATCAACATCTTTTGGATTCGTCCACAAGGACCTGCATCAACCAGCTCCATCTTTCACTTTGAATTTCAGGTTAAAAGAAATCAGAGTCTGGACATGAAACTCAGTTAAAAGCTACTGAATCTGAAGATGAGTTTGGATATGAAATTTCACCCTATGTTTGGGAATTCAGTCCAAGGGCTTTGGCTTAATCCATAGGAATACAGGCCAGATTTGAAGTTTAGATCCAGAAATGAACCTCCCAAAACTTGGCATTGTTAGGATCCAGGCCTATCTGCCACTGGAACTCTGAAAAACCATATACTGAGTGTGATTCACCCAGCAGTTTTGTAAACTTTTCTGTGCCCCAGCTCTGAGATAGTAACAACGTTCTAAACCAAGTATGTTTCGGCTTTTACTGAACCTACTTGATACTGCTAAACTACACAGAGCTGCAGGACACTAATATTTAGATTTATTTCTCAGTCTGGTAAATTATGTTGCTCTCTCCCACACAATCAAAGCTATGCTCCTTGCCCTGGTAAGTTCTCATAGCCCTGCATTACATGACAAAACTTAATAGTACAAAAATCTGAAATATTTATAATCCAGGTGTCTTTACCAATAGTAAAGTAAAATGATTGTTGGTGGTTTTACTACCGGATGAATTCTCATTCTGTAGCACTTAGTGTGTTTGGAGCAATAGCAGCAAAATTGAATAACTGACAGTGGAGACTACTAGAAAGTGCTGTTTTTTACTTATTCCCTCTCCTTTGCTACCCACACACACACTTTGCTGCATGAAACAGTGTCCTACAGATTCTTTGCAAAACCAGGTAAGGTAGAACTGCTGGTTTCAACTGTGGCCAACAGCAACTTGTTGAAATTCCCAGAATGGCATTTCCAGATGACATAATAGACTAGAAGTTGAGCCTACACAAGCACTGCTAAATGTTTCATGACTGGAAGTTCCTCTTAGGGTATGTCTACACTACGAAATTAGGTCGAATTTATAGAAGTCGGTTTTTTAGAAATCGGTTTTATATATTCGAGTGTGTGTCCCCCCACAGAAAATGCTCTAAGTGCATTAAGTGCATTAACTCGGCGGAGTGCTTCCACAGTACCGAGGCAAGCGTCGACTTCCAGAGTGTTGCACTGTGGGTAGCTATCACACAGTTCCCGCAGTCTCCACTGCCCATTGGTATTCTGGGTTGAGATCCCAATGCCTGATGGGGCTAAAACATTGTTGCGGGTGGTTCTGGGTACATGTCGTCAGGCCCCCCTTCCCTCCCTCCCTCTGTGAAAGAAAGGATAGACAATCGTTTTGCGCCTTTTTTTCCTGGGTTACCTGTGCAGACGCCATACCACGGCAAGCATGGAGCCCGCTCAGCTCACCGTCACCGTATGTCTCCTGGGTGCTGGCAGACGTGGTACTGCATTGCTACACAGCAGCAGCAACCCATTGCCTTATGGCAGCAGACGGTACAGTAGGACTGGTAGCCGTCATCATCATGTCCGAGGTGCTCCTGGTCGCCTCTGTGAGGTCGATCAGGAGCGCCTGGGCAGACATGGGCGCAGGGACTAAATTTGGAGTGACTTGATCAGGTCATTCTCTTTAGTCCTGCAGTCAGTCCTATTGAACCATCTTATGGTGAGCAGGCAGGCGATATGGATTGCTAGCAGTCCTCTTGTACCATCTTCTGCCGAGCAGCCATGAGATGTGGATGGCATGCAGTCCTTCTGCACCGTCTGCTGCCAGCCAAAGATGTAAAAGATAGATGGAGTGTATCAAAAAAAGAAATAGACCAGATTTGTTTTGTACTCATTTGCAACCTCCCACACCCGCCCCCCGTCTAGGGAACTCATTCCTCTAGGTCACACTGCAGTCACTCACAGAGAAGGTGCAGCGAGGTAAATCTAGCCATGTATCAATCAGAGGCCAGACCAACCTGCTTGTTCCAATAAGAACAATAACTTAGGTGCACCATTTCTTATTGGAACCCTCCGTGAAGTCCTGCCTGAAATACTCCTTGATGTAAAGCCACCCCCTTTGTTGATTTTAACTCCCTGTAAGCCAACCCTGTAAGCCATGTCGTCAGTCGCCCCTCCCTGCGTCACAGCAAAGGCAGACAATCGTGCATCTGAGTTGAGAGTGCTGTCCAGAGCAGTCACAATGGAGCACTCTGGGATAGCTCCCGGAGGCCAATACCGTCGAATTGTGTCCACAGTACCCCAAATTCGACCCAGCAAGGCCGATTTAAGTGCTAATCCACTTGTCAGGGGTGGAGTAAGGAAATCGATTTTAAGAGTCCTTTAAGTCGAAATAAAGGGCTTCATCGTGTGGACAGGTGCAGGTTTACATCGATTTAACGCTGCTAAATTCGACCTAAAGTCCTAGTGTAGACCAGGGCTTAGTAAGGGGCATATGTAAGATCAGAAATAGGCTTGATAGGAATGGTCAGAAATAGGTTTGTTGTGCATGACACAGTTAGAATCATATTTTTAAAGCATCACTTTCCCTTTGGGTTTACTTCTAATTTTATTTCCCCAGACCATTTTGCTTAAGGACCTATGCCAGAAAAATGGTTCTGAGAACTATTGGAAGCGGTTTGATAGCAGGCAAACTGACAGCAATATATTCCAATCAGTAACATTGGAGGGTGTTTTTCAACTGATCTTTGACATCTGACATTTGCAAAGCAGGACTCTAAAGTAAAATGCATCACAAACCTTTCCTCTAAATTCCACAGCAGCAGACTCATAATCTTCATAAGTCTTGTTGAATGTCTCTGAGTTCTTAGGGGTGAACAGCAGGATGTGAGTTTCAACAGGGACATCAAAAATCTTCACAGATGTCTGCAAAGCAAAAGGCTCAACATCTGCTCCACTCTCTGGAAGCAGAACAGTGAATCACATGCTCAAAGTATCAATGCCATTCAGTTAACTGGGTTTGCATATTTTACTTTGCAAGACTCATATAGTTCCCCATCATTTCCATAACCCTGGGATTTTGCATTGTTTTAAAGAACATAAAGTGAGAGAAGATCAGCAGCTGCTAAGTGGGTTTCCTGCTCAAGGAAAACCTCAGCATTATTCATAGATTAAGACCAGAATGGACCATTATGGTCCTCTAGTATGACCTCCTGTATAACACCAGGCACAGAATTAATGCTAGCTGTAATTCTCTAAGTAAAATATAGTGTCGTCGATAAAGACTATTAGGATCAGCTCACTGAAAAGCAACCAAACACTTGGCAGCTGCATAGCCATTCTTAACCTGAGATTTGAAATATGATATTGACCTTTACAACTGTCTGATCCTGTTTTCAGCTATTTACAAAACTGGTAGGGTGAGTCCTTAGAGCTAGTAGATGTGTTTGTCTGGTCAGTAGTGATGGTCAGCAGGAATGAATAAAAGATTGGCCATCAATTCAGAATAGATCCGCTTTGTTGAACGAGGCTGCAATTTCATATAAGGTTTTCCTGTGTGGTTTAACAGACGATAGAACTGCACCATGATGGAGTTTCATAGTCTGAGTTCTCCAGAAAAGAGGTCAATAGGGGAATATTGAGGGATATTTTTACTGTGCTCTCAAAACTGGAGGAAAATGTCTTACAGTGGGATTATAGCTCTATAAAACACGTGCTGTTCTGGTGTAGGAGGCTGTATAACTGTTATGACAGTTTTCTGCATGAGTCCCTCTGTGGATCTGCTGGAGCGGTCAGTGCCGCAAGCCAGTTTGAGATCAGCTGTTAGGTGTGACACACACAGGGTTCTCTCAACGAGATTTTACATTTGTTCTTCCTTTGCTGCTTTTATTAATCTAACATAGAAGTCACTTGGAGTGGAACCATATAGTGTACTGGAAACATGTATGGTAAACAGAACAGCTAAGTAAACTGGATTCCCACTCTAAATTCTGACGAGCTTCTTTGACCAGCTCAACATAGCCCCATGCTGGTCCTGGAATTCCAATAGCCTAAGAGCAACGTATTAAAGAGATGATGATTTTTCACAGGAATTCCCTCTGCTTTAGCTCTATTTAATTCCATAAAGTGAACATACCTCAAGATTATACTCGGTGACCAAATCCATGGTAAAAGTTTTAATTAATCTGATAAGATCCACTTTGTTCTGCTTGCCATCTTCAGACACTTCATTATGTACAGGTTTTCCCTTGAGTAATAATAAAGCAAAGTTTTTAGAGCAGCCATCTTTATCCTCGACTGTAGCACGCATGCTGTCATTAATTAAACATGTTTTCAAATTTACTTTTTCTTGTCAGTAGCAACTAACGTTTCATAACTCTTCTATAATAAATGGCACCGCGAGGTTAGTAACATGGTTGCAGCTAAGTGTCAGGATAAAGCTGACATTTTTAATTTACTCCATGCCAATAATCCTAATACACTGTGTATGCACTCTACATTATAATACAAGACCCTTTCAGTGCCTAAGCCTCATGAAATAGCAAGCGAACCTTCGCTTTGACAATTTCTTGGTCTGGTTTGTTTTGTAGCCTAATTGTCAATGTTATTTCTGTATAGTTTTGTAGTTGTCATTTTGTTTGTAGAGCGCTTCTTCCAAGTGCAATTTGGGGAAAAGGAAAAAGATCCCTTGCCAAAAGTGATGTGCTACAGAAGCACTGAGCGTCCACAACAGTCCGTCAGTCCGGCAGAAGTTGTCAGTGCTCAGTGAATTTGAAAATTGAGCCACTTCTCTTTAGGTGGCTAAATATGGCTCCAGAAGCCAGAATGCAGGCACCAGGTTTCCATCGTGCACCCATTCCCACCTTCTTGAACACAGCAATGGTGTTCTCTCGGATGCCATAGCTCACAAAAACCTCCTCGCTGACTGTCACCCCGAAAGGCAGCTCTGGCACGTCTCTGGCAGTCTCATAGAAAACTTCCACTGCTCCGCCGTGACGTTCCTGTAGAACAAAAGCCGTGATTTATAATCACTGGCATCCTGTACGGTGCTGGAATGGATGTGAGTTAGGAGCAGACCTCTGAGGTGCACGGAAGGGAGTAAACACCCACACTAGCAGGACTGGCTGCATGACCTTTTCCAGATAGTGTCTGCTGGGCTGATGTGGCATTCACACAGAATCACACAGAATATCAGAGTTGGAAGGGACCTCAGGAGGTCATGTAGTCCAACCCCCTGCTCAAAGCAGGACCAATCCCCAATTTTTGCCCCAGATCCCTAAATGGCCCCCTCAAGATTGAACTCACAACCCTGGGTTTAGCAGGCCAATGCTCAAACCACTGAGCTATCCCTCCCCCCACTGAGCTATCCCTCCCCCCTGATCTCCCTAATTCTCTGATCTCAACTCCTATCCTGCCCCATTCAACATGGACCTGCCTATTCCTCTGGTCCACCATTGCTCCAGGCAAGTCCTGGCCTTGGGAGGGACTGTCCAAGTGGGAAAGGTGTCATGGCAGCCCCAGACACCACTTCTTCACCCCTTCCACACAGGAACAGTGAGAGTCTCACAAAGAGAATCCCTTCTGTGCCAGAGATCAGAAAGGAAGGTCTCTACTTGATTGAGGACCTACCTATTGACGTGTCTGAATTGTTTTGCCTATGTCTGATGCTTAGATAGAAGGCTTTTCAAGGCAGAAACCTTGTCTCCTAAGTCTGTAGGACAGTCAGCATGCTGTCAGCCCCCAATTAATAGTAAATAACAATGATGAAAGGCAACAGTTCCTGCAGCTTCCATTTAATTAGACAATTATCTCATGCTAAATGAATAGTAATTTATATTCTGAGACCTTCCGACACATTCTGGCAGTTGCATTCGGTGAGCGATCTGTGACTAATAGAAGGCCAAATCCGGCTCTTTATTTCTTTTGGCAGTGCTTTATTCTATTGGCTTCCACCTGCTGTATTTCTGACATGCCCTAGAGCATGCTGATGATAATCTATAGCCATTTCATTCTCCAAATGGATTCTCAAATTCCAATCAAAGAAGTCTGCAGGCACTATATATCAGCTCAGTCCAGTAACACTATTATACTGGGCTGAATTGTGAGTCCTTTTGTGAGTTGCACCTTAGTTCATGAATGATTTCAGAGGGGCTACTTGTGGAGCAAAACTCTAGTTAGGGTGAGCATTTTCACTTCTGGCCCATTGCTTTCAATGAATACCCTGCCTCTCCCCCTATGGCAGCAACATATTTCTCTTGCCCCAACAAGTTGCCCCATAAATAAAAGTTGGAGTATACATTAGAGCACATTATAGTAATAGCATTTTAGGCTTGATAAGATTAAGAATGTGCTCAGACACCATGGTGATAGGTGAGTTCAAAATACCTGGACAGACAGAAGAATAAATACCAGCTTAGTTAGAAGAAATATGAATACAGATTTAATTATATTAAAGGTACAGAGGGAACCATGAAAAAGTAAGAAAATTCAATACTGTTCTACTGACTTTACATTGCATACCACCGCAACTTTTACAGTGTCACGCTGAAGATTTACTTTGTAATGGTGCATGGTGCTTAATATTTTTTATCCCTAAGTCCTTCAGTCTTTCTTCAGTCCTTGAAACCAGTGGCAGTTTGCCTGAGTAAAGAGTGCAGTATTTGGCCCATGTGCGGTATAATATTTTATTAATTCTGAACTAGGAAATCATGGTAGCAGATTTTCCAGCGGTCAGCAGCTAAAATCTGCAGTTTGTGAGAACTTTACAGTAATCTGATTCCAAGCACACTGAGACATTCCCTTCCTTTAAATGAAGTTGTTCAACCGAAAATGTATCCCAGTGCAATAGATTATATTTGCTGGTTTTCAGCAAAACTAAATGATAAGAGTCAATTTTTCACTAATGCCTCAAAAATTGGGCTCATAATTGTTCATGTCTATGGTTTTACAAGTGCAAGAACTCAGATCTTTGCATGAAAATCAGTTAATTAGACGGCTGGTTCTCTACCTGAGATTAGAATGTGCCTAGCCCTGCTTGAGCCCCTGGTGCAGTCACAAGCCTGGCCCAAGAGGAGCACCAGGCCTGTTCATGGGTAGCACCAACAATGCTATAAGCCTCTCCAAAGGGGAAAGAGAAGGGGGTGGAATGATGGCAAGTCTATTGCCCTGTTCTACATCAGCCAGTAGTGCTGGGATGTTCAGCAGGGAGCACTCTCCCAGGACATAGCAAGAGCTACTTTGGCATGGGCTGTACCAGCACAGCTCCTGGATTACCGTCAGGCACTCCTACTGAGACTGAAGACCTCTATGCATATACATACAGAGAAAATACCATGGGAGTGAGGCTTTACAGCTACAGCCTGGCCCGACATAAACCCAAGTATTTGCAAGTGTAAAAATGTATACAGGAATAAGTGCATGGCAAAAAACAAACAAACAAAAACCCTAGCAAAACAGTAGGCCCAGTTTCTGAGGCCAACTTTAGGCATCTTTGGAAATATGGTCCTTGGTGACAATGGCAAAAAATGTGAGTCCAGGTCACAGGCAAAATGGCCTTTGACTTTCCATTGAATTACCTTAAAAAAGCCAATTACTGCCAAATCTTCACAGTTGATGATAGCTTCAGCTTGGTCAGTGCTGTTGATAACTACAGTGCTGGGTCCTATTCGTCTTCTCAGCCAGGTAATAAATGCAGAGGCCTCTCTGACTCCTTTGGAACAAGGAAAGAATTAAAAGGACTGTCAAAGAAAATTACAAAAAGGCATCAGTTTTCTGAACAACCAAGATGACAAAAAGTGCACAAGGTTGTTGAGTCTAAGTTCATTTGAACTCCATGCACCCCTGAACCCTCAGCTATTGGATAATTAAAGGTGGACTTAAGCACTGAAATTCAAATCCAGATTCCAATCCCCTGAACAGGTTCAGGGTATCACAGTGCAATGTTTGTGAGTCGTCATTGTACTTTCTGGGTTCTCTACAAACAACAATTGGGCATGTTGCCAATTAACTGTTCAATCACAGATTTTATGGGTGTTTTGAGGCCAGGGCTCTCAAACAAGTCGGAAAGCACAGAGCACAAAGATTCATGTGGCAGGTATGTGACTGCAAGGCACCCATGAGCTATACAGAAATATCAACCTGTGGTGTAATCCGACAACACTTCAAACCAATTCCACAGTTTATTGAGCTATCTATTGAGTTAAAGTAGGTGTTAGATTTGTACCTCTTGCACAGCAGAAGAGATGTAATAGGTGCTGAGGCATAATAAAATGCTTCTTCAGTATTAGAGCTCAGCTTTTTTGGTTTACAGGTAAGAATTAAGATCCAAATGGTCAAGTCCTTTAATTCTGGGTGCTCCCAGCTTTTAGCTACAGAACTACGTGTTGCCAGTTCTCACAATTTTGTCACAAATATTATGATATTTGATTATTTTTCCCCCTTAAATCCCCAGCTCCTTTGGTCAAGAATCTCAGCTTTCATTTAAAAAGAAAGTTTTTATCCCTCATGTTTGCAAAAAAAAGTTTAGAAACATGACTGCTAAAGGCTCAAAGGAAATTAGGGAGCTGAAGATCCCAGCCGAAAACAATGCCCCTTTATCTTTTTCAGTATAACCTTATTTAAGAAGAGGCGCAGAGGGGTCCAGCAAGGAGTGAATTAGAATCATATATGTAAAAGAGCACTGATATCATGTCAGCCTGTATGTACTGTGCTATGGTGTAGTCATCCTACATATTACAAACAGCTGATCAAACATTCAGACCCTGAAACTGTGCGTCTTGTTAATTTAACAAGATTAATATTCGAGGCAGGCCTATTCAGTTGATTGCCACAAAGACATTTTCCTGCATCACTCACTGCATCTGATTCCAAAAAATATTTTTTAAAAGCATGGCAGGCTTAACTTTGTCCTGAAGAACACAGGCCTGAAATGAAAAAGTGGCAGAACAGTACCTAGTGGCTGCATGGCATTCGAACACTCGTCTACATGCAGATCCAAGCTCTTACAGCTAATCTGTTGTTAAATCAGCCATACAAACCTCAGCAAATCTGTCATCGGATTAATCATTGTCTTGGTTTGCCCGAAATGGCCTTGTACTTAGTATATTTGGGCCAAATCCTGGTCTCACTGAAGTAAATAGCTCATTGATTTCATTAAGACTTGGATTTGGCTCTGTTTATCAGCTGTCGTGATGACCATTTAAAAAAAATCCCTCCTTTCACCAAATATTTCAATGAACTTTCTTGTTTTAAACTTTGTCTGTCAGTGCCAACCCAAAGGCATTTGTTTTTTATTTAAGGGTTAACATTTCCTCTGGTAAATAACTCATTGGATAGCTATAGTACATTCAAACAGCTATAACCTATCAGTGAGAGCACTTGTTTGATTTTTCAGTACTATACTCGCTCATAGTTGTAAATAAATGACTTGCCAGTCAACCAATTAGTAATTATTGGCATTGTGTGCTGTAGATAATTTGTGAATTCTTTATCAGGTATTTTTACATTACTGCCCACTTTCACAAGAGTCTAAATATATTAACTCTTTGCAGCTCATTTATAGGTAACGCTGAAAGGGAAGCTCTGTTCTGGCATTATCAGCTCCTTGTTCACTGTCTCTCAGTACCATACCCATCAAATGAGTTTGCAAGCTAACCCGTGGTTTCTTGTCAGCCCTACAGACTTGACCAAAGACCTAGGCTGGATTCTTTCATTCTCATGCATCATTACCACTAATAAAAGTTCAGTGGGCAAATCATGCCTTCAGTGACACCTGTGCAGGCCCTCCTGTTTACACAGGTATAACGACTGGAACTCAGTAAAAAAATTCTGATACACAAGAAGGAATATAAGTACTCAGAACACAGCAGCTCCACTGAAGTCTTTGAGAGTGAGAGGGGGCTCAGCAGCTCTGAAAATTGGGCCACTTATTCATGTGCCTAAAAGTGAGTTTAGGAGCCAACGTTTAGGCTCCTGTTTTTAAAGAATCTTGGCCCCTCTACTTCTCTTCAGACTCCAAAAACTATGCCCCTGCCCAGGCTACTTACTTCTGAGCTTCAAGAAAACATTTTAACCAGTGTGCACAATTAGAAAGAGATGTAGGCAGAAAGAGAGAATATTATTTGTATCTATTTTTAATGAAGCAAAAGCTCTAATCAAGTCTGGATTTCCAGGGATTGTGCATATTCTGAACTAGGGAATGCACAGGCCAAACGCTATTGTCTGTTTACTATGTCTTAATGTACTTTCCATGCAATCTTTAAAATGATTCCATTGCATTACTAGGCCTTATGTGAGCTCCCTCTGGTGGGTAATTTGCCAGCTTCAAAATTCCTTCTTAGGTTATAGAATCAGAGAACAATACACACACACACACACACACACACACAAAACAGACACGGTTGTTGTTAAAACAATCCTCTCCAAACCACAGTGCAGACCTCTGCTATTTATGCTGTCCTCATACTGTGCATGGAATTTGTACTGGGAATCCTGTGGGTGGTACAGAAGAAGAAGCAATTGGGCCAAATTCTGTGCAGGTGTAACTCCATTGTATTCAGGCTTATTGTAGTCAGTGGGCATGCATGGTAGTTCACTGTAGTCAAGGGAGTTATGCCAGCAGAGAATTTGACTGCTATCTGCATTGCTGGTCAGAGAAGAGCATTTAAATCCTAACTTTGGAAGGCAAGTTCAAATCCTAGTTTGTCTTTATTAAATGCACACAACTACACACAGATATCTCTGCATATCTAGCTAAATATACATATAATGTCAGGGGCAGAATCCCTTTACTATCTAATACATTCTCTGTCTAAGCATGATATTCTGTCCGGTCAATAATGTAATAGGTCTTTTCCATCTGTAATACAATGGATATTATGCACTTCAGTCAATCCAAACAACAGTTTACCTTTGCAATCTATAGGATTTTTCCTATCACCATCCACAAAGAATTTCACAGTAGGAAACTCTTGAATGTTAAATTCTTTTTTCATATCTTTTTGCTCTGTGACATCAACTTTGCCAAATCTGATATCAGGAGCTTCTTTTTTAAGCTGTCCTGCAGCTTTCGCAAATTCTTCAGCCAGAGTCTGAGATGGTCCAGATAAAGAAATGTCTGAAAGGGATCAACAAAGAGAAAACCAATCACGTAGTCATGAGTGTTAAGTCTCAAACTCAAAGCCATTAAGTCGGGCAATATTTTAAAGGGATAAACAGGGCTGTTGATGAGACACAAGTCAACGGGAACCTATCCCATCCAATGAGCCTAAAACAGGAGAGACCTTTTTGATCTATTTTGTTCGTTACAAATGATCAATCTCTTCATGTTTATATGTATTTTTTTGTTTGTACCTGTGCATGTGTAGCAAGAAATGTCATTTAAAAGCTATGATGGGGGGCTAATTATGTGGGGGGGACGACAAAATGGAGTCAGCTGTGATTGAATATTCTGGCCAGATTTTTAAAAATGGGAGCCTACGGGTAGGGTCATTTCATTCATATAAAGTCACTTAAGTCAACTGATTTTCAAAGCTGCTGAGTACCCATCAGCTCGCACCAACACAGGTTCTTATAACACACTTTGTGTGTGTTGGAGCTGTGGGAAGCAGGTTCTAGTCATCACTCTGCAGGTGTATGTTGTGTTATTATGGAGAAGGGACAAGAAATGAATTGCCTGTATCTAGTTGCTTTGAACTCAAAGGTATGTATTGGATAAATGCTAAGAGTTCTCCAGTTTTGCAACTTGTGGAAAGCACTTTTAAAAGCAAGTTAGTTTAACTTTCTCCTGATAAAACTGAGATATGTTATCACCTCATTTGGCTTGCTTTACTATTTAACCTAAAGAGGGGAGTGAAAACTTGAAATACTGATTTCCTTTCAATCCCTGACAGAAACATTTTAGTTTTATCAATATACCTTTCAAACAGGAACAGATGAAAAAAATCCAAATAGTCTTGGTTATTTATAAGACAAACTGTAAGTCCAACGGCACGACTGTTTTTTTAATCTAACGTCTTTTGTACTACCATAGTACTGGAAACAAATAAGTGTCTACAATTTTCCTAATCAAGACACTACCTTATATAATAGTACCAAAAAGTGAGTGATCATTTTCATTAGAGCTCTCATAAATGAATGGCAGATAAAATGTTTAATCTAGCTCAGTGATCAGTTACATTTCCCTGCATGATTCATCATCATCGTCATCATTCCGAGTCCCCACCATAAATCATTCCTCCATCTAACCAGTGCAATCAGGATCATGAATAGTAATACCCAGCAGCCTCTTTTTATTATTAGTTATTTGAGCTGTACGTGGATTCAGTGCAGTAAGGACTCAGATAGGAAAGCTTTGGAATCAATGGCAACAAAGCAGTTTATCAGCTGAGGGTCTGGTTACTTGGTTTTATGTGATCTAATGGAGCTCAGGAAAGGCAAAGCTAGTACTCCTGGATTTTAATCCTACTTACATGCTGTGTTACCTTAGTCATGTCATTCAGCAAAATATTAAAGTATGTGCTTAACTTTAAACATATGCTTAAGTCTCACCGAAGTAAGTTGGCATTTCTGTTGGTGCAAATGGGAGATGCATCCGGCCATTAATTTCTGTGTATCTTGGTTCTCCCAAATGTAAAATGAGGGTGATACCACCTACCTTCCTCCCAGGGTCAGTCTGGAATTGGCTTTGTTGGGGGTGTGCATGTGCTGATTTCATTCTTCTTTTTAACAATAGTTTTCTAAGTGAGTTTATAAGACCTCCTAGAAGTGTAAGAATCAGACAGGTCAACAGTGCTGGCTCCTTCTGAGTTGTAACAGAAAATATTGGGTGACATCCACCAAAATCAATTAAAACTTTGCCATTGACTTCAATAGGGTCAGATTTTCACCCAGTGAGTTTATGGCAAGGTTGGGCAAACTTTTTGGCCCGAGGGCCATATCTGGGAATAGAAATTGTATGGTGGGCCATGAATGTTCACAAAATGGGGGTTGGGGTGCCGGAGGGGGTGAGGGCACTGGCTGGGGGTGTGGGCTCTAGGGTGGGGCTGGGGATGAGGAGTTTGGGGTATAGGAGGGTGCCCCAGGCTGGGACTGAGGGGTTCGGATGGTGGGAGGGGGATCAGGGCTAGGGCTTGGGGTGCTGGAGGGGGTGAGGGCTCTGGCTGGGGGTGTGGGCTCTGGGGTGGGGTTGGGGTGAGGGGTTTGGGGTGCAGGAGGGTGCTCTGGGCTGGGATCGAGGGGTTTGGAGGGTGGGAGGGGAATCAGGGCTGGGGGTTGGGGTGTGGGAGGGGGTCAGGGGTGCAGGCTCCAGGTGGCACTTACCTCAAGTGGCTCCAGAAGCAGCAGCATGTCCTTTCTCTGGCTCCTACATGGAAGCGTGGCCAGGTGGCTCTGCGTGCTGCCCTGTCCGCAGGCACCACCCCTGCAGCTCCCATTGGCTGCAGTTCCCAGCCAATGGGAACTCTGGGGGCAGCACTTGGGGTGGGGGCAGCATGCAGAGCAGAGCCCCCTGGCTTCCCCTACGCATAGGAGCTGGAAGGGGGCCATGCTGCTGCTTCCGCGAGCTGTGTGGAGCGGCACCCGACCCTGCTCCCTGGCTGGAGTGCCGGAGTGGTGCAAGCCCCAGACCCCGCTCCCCACGGGGAATTGGAAGGTGGATTAAAACAGCTGGCAGGCCTGATCTGGCCTGCAGGCCGTTGTTTGCCCTCCCCGGTTTATGGGTTTTGTTAAAAATGCTGACTTACAATTTTATTTTCTCAAAACATTAACCTGTTAGATTCTACTAGCTTGTTTCTCATGTAAACTATTTTTAGCTCAGAGATTCAGAAGCTGTTACAAGCCCATGCATCAGAGCAGCTGCTCCAGGTGCTAATATGCTAACTGAAATTCTTGTTAGGAAAAAAAAAAGTTAGTGGGACCTAGAATACCATGGTGGTGAATGCCACAGAACTTTCTCGATGGAAGGGACTTCTCTACATAAAATAAATCAGGCTGAAAGCATCAGTGGATCAAACTGTGATTTAATTACCTGTAAAGTTACAGTTTCATCAAATAAAGTAATTTTGGCTTTATAGGAGGATAAAATCTATAAGAAAATTCTAACTTTAGTTGCTCTCTCTTTGCTAACTATAAAAATGGTCCTACCAATCTTCCCCCCCCCAAACGCACACAAACGTTGTAAAGTATTTGCCCTCCAGATTAAACTTTGTATGTAGAGTGCCAATCCAAGCACATTTGTTATATTCTAGTTGTAAACTACTGTAAAGAAAAGTATTTGATAGCAAATCTGACCTACCATGTACATAAATGGCAAATCCAAAGTATAAAAAACTTTAGAACCTATGAGGCAATGTTTGCCAAGCACAGGTAGGTTATGCTTTCAAATAGGCACAGAGAAAATTACTGCATTTTTAGTAACACAAACTGTGGTAGACATGGAGCCAGTTGGACACCATTAAATTAGGCTTGAATAAAGACTAGGAGTGGATGGGTCATTACACAAAGTAAAAACTATTTCCCCATGCTAATTTTCCCCTGCTGTTACTCACACCTTCTTGTCAACTGTTTGAAATGGGCCACCCTGATTATCACTACAAAAGTTTTTTCTCCTGCTAATAACAGCCCACCTTAATTGATTAGTCTCTTTACAGTTGGTATGGCAACACCCATTGTTTCATGTTCTCTGTGTACATATATCTTCCTACTGTATTTTCCACTGCATGTATCCAATGAAGTGGGTTTTAGCCCACAAAAGCTTATGCCCAAATAAATTTGCTAGTCTCTAAGGTGCCACAAGTACTCCTCGTTTTTTTTTTACTGGGTTGTTAGAATTTCCTGTATGAATGTATCGGTCTAGCTTAATAGGGCACTATTGGAAAAAGAAACAGAAAAGCAATACAGTTATAAGTATTAAGCATGCGAGTAGTCCCTCTGACCTCAAGAAAAGCACATGCTTACGTTCTTTGCTGAATTGGGGCTTTAATGCTTAAATTAAGGAAGAAAATGCTTTTAAATTTAACTTTTAACCAAATTTTTGATACTCTCCCACCGACATAGTGCTGTGCACACCAGCGCTTATATCAGTGCAACTATGTCGCTCACGGGGTGGATTACTTACACCCCTGAGCAACGTAAATTCTGCCGACATAAGATGTAGCGTAGACATAGCCTGAGGCTAGAACAACTACACCGATTCCAAAGTCAGTGGGATTAGGACATGTGCAGAACACAGGGGTAGATGCAGTTGGACAGCCAGTCTGTTGGAATGGAGCTTAAGACAGGGTTGGCAAAGGTCACAATTGAAAAACTTCTGTTTGGGGTGACAAGACTGGTAACTACACTACAGATACCATCTCTACTGCTTATCAACTTATTGAATCAAACACAGCTGTCAGAAAATGAATGATCTTTAAAATGTCATCAGACCAATAATTAGATTTTATTTGGTAGAGGGTGGTCTTCAGCTAAATGTCAATACTTTATTTTAAAAATCAGTATTTGGGGATTTTAAAGGACTGACTTGTCTCCTTAAATCATCACTAAATTTCCACTCACTGGTTTGTGAGGAGTTCTTCTGATGATCTTTTTAAAATGGACCTGAATCTTATTAGTGCAAGTGGATTGTGACAAATTGAGCATGGGCACAGCAGACAGCAGAAATAAAATATCCAGCATCTGAAGCTGAAGACAATTCAGGTTGCTTAGTTCAGGTACAGGAAGAGGAAACAATAGGACATAAAGATACAGTTGTTAAAAGAATCTCTTTTCCTCTTGCTATTCCCTTTATTGTCCTGCTGTTCTCTTTTCATGTTGCTAGTCTCATTCTTTCTGACTTTCACTAAAAATCAAGCAGCAATGAGTGACTTTTAAATTGTTTATTTTTACCAAGGGGAACTATTCACATGCTTATGCAATGTTATGAATCATTTCTTTGTGTGAGGAAAGTGCCTGCAAAGAAGGACAGTGGTCATCCGATGAAGTGAGCTGTAGCTCACGAAAGCTTATGCTCAAATAAATTGGTTAGTCTCTAAGGTGCCACAAGTACTCCTTTTCTTTTTGCGAATACAGACTAACACGGCTGTTACTCTGAACTCTTCTTACTGGTTCAGCTGATTTCCAAAGCTTCTGTCGCTTTAGGAGCGAGGGTAAGAACATGGAGATTTCTGCAGTATCTCCATCTTTAGAGCAAATCATACACACACATGGCGGTTTGGGGGGCGGTTGTTTGTTTGTTGTGTTTTGCCTGGTTTTTGCTTCTTTCCAATGTACAGAAAAGGCCTGAATATTTTTGGTTATTGTTTGTTAAAAAAATAAGTATTTAATTCCTGCTTTTCTACATTATCAATTCAAGTCTTGTAAATGTTGTTTTCCTGGGCAAACTCAACTGGAGAACTAGTATGCTTATGACACTGCAGATGTCATGAAAGTAAAATCTGATTAACTGAGAGGGAAACTGATTTTGAATCAAACTGTTTAAAAGTTGGATTTTTGCTTGCCCCTATGATTTATAGATTTGTATTCCAGGAGCACCTAAAGGGCCCAACTGTTATGAAGGCCCTATTGTGCTAAGTGCTGTACAAACACTTAGTGAGACATAGGCCCTGCCCTGAAGACTTTATATCCTGAATAAATAAGATGGACAAACAGTAAGAGGGAGAAATACTATTGTCCCCATTTTATAGATGGGGCTCTGAAGCACAGAGAATACCATGCCCAAAGTCACATAGAAAGCTTACGATGGAATTGGGAGTTGAACCGAGAGCTCTTGAGGCTCATCAAGCCAGCCTCTTAAACACAGAGACATCACGAATGAGCCACTGATTTTTTTTAAAAAATGCACCTTATTAGACTAAGATCTATTGAAATGTGATCATTAGGGATGAGATTAGCCAACACAAAAATAGTGTATTTAATGGCCCTACAGCATCCTTCAAATGAGTCTACATGGAAGCACAGCAGTTGTCTCCATCTTTACCTAATTGTCATCTGCCTCTAGTTTCATTCTGCAGTCTTTATTGATGATCCTGGTGATTACTGTAGTAGCCGTGAGCCTGCTTGCTGTTAGGCTAAGTACTGATTTCCTAGCTGACCGTGCCAGAATCTCAGCAGGCCCACGCTTCATCTTTCAGTGTGTAGGCTGCTTACTCAGTTTCTCCGCAGACATATAATTTTCCCTGTAGAAAACTCTTGAGGGGGCCTGGAAGTCAGAAGGGCTTTGTTTTAATCCTGTCTCTGCTGCAAACTTTCTTGTGAACTTGAGCAAGTCATTTAAAGCCTGATCCTACTAACATTGAGATCAATGGGAAAACTCCCCCTGACTTCAGTGATGCAAAATGTGGCCCATAATCTCTTGGGTCAGTTTCTGTACTAAATTGGGATAATACAACTGTGATGTTATATGATTAAAATATGACCACGTAGGTCATTGTTAAGGCTAAGAATCTGTCACAGTTATTTTTAGTAAAAGTCATAAACAGATCATGGGCAATAAACAAAAATTCATGGAGCCCGTGAACTGTCCATGACTTTACTAAAACTAACCGGGGGCGGGTAGGGCTACGTAAGGGGGTGGAATGAGTCCCATGGGGGAGGCGGGGAACTGACAGGCCGAGCTCCCCACCATGGCAGGGGGCACAGCCCCAGCTCCAGCAGCCGCAGCGGGGGTGCAGCCACGGTGGACACACAGCCCCCACTCTGGAGCTGGCCACAGCTGCAGGACAAGGGTGTACAGCCTCCACTGCAGCCCCTACCAAGCCACAGCCACAGGGGGAGGGTGCGTGGTCCTGGGAAGCTGCAAAGGGGGTGTGCGGCCTAGGCTGCAGCTCCTGCTAAGCCCAGAATGCTGCAGGGCTAGGACGCACAGGTCTGGCTGCAGCCCCTGGCAGAAGCTGCAGGGCTGAGATGCATAGCTGTGGCTGCAACCCCCACCAAGCCCAGGACACCATAGAGCTAGGGCTCACAGCCCCGGCTGAAGCTGCTGGTGGAAGCCACCAGGCAGGGGTGCATGTCCTCAGCTGAAGCCCCTGGCAGAAGCCGTGGGGCTAGGGTTGCAGGGTCCTGGTTCTAGCCAGCACCAGTTGCAGGGCAGGGGTGCACGGTCCCACCTCCACCTCCTGAAGCATAGAAGTCATGGAGGTCTGGTAAAGTCTCGGAATCCGTGACTGCCATGACCTCTATGACTAAATCGTAGGAAAAATAAATAATCAAAGGAAAAATAATCTGGCAACTGTACGGAATTAGTTGACTTTTTTTTAATGGCAATCATTGTATTTGTTGTTCATCTGTTCCCAGAGCCTAAGGAATGCCATTAACTTGTTACGTTTCTTTCCTGCCAACTGAATGTAGAACCCTTATAATGTGCTCGACTGAAAGTACTTGGAAACAATTTCTGTTTATCCACTGAACAGGTACCCTGGAATAAGAGTGTCCATGTGGGGAATTATACTGGTATTGTCACACTGGTTTAAATTCACACCTTTGCTTGACTGATATAACTGTCCTGTGTAAAGAAGCCTATATAGCAGGGGTGGGCAAACTACGGCCTGTGGGCTGGATCCGGCCCGTCAGGGCTTTGGATCCGGCCCGTGGGATTGCTCCCCATGGTGCCACAGGCCCCGCACCACTCTCAGAAGCGGCCGGCACCATGTCCCTGCGGCCCCTGGGGAGGGGGGGCAGAGGGCTCCGTGCGTTGTCCTTGCCTCCAGGCACTGCCCCCCGCAGCTCCTAGTGGCCGGGAATGGGGAACTGCAGCCAATGGGAGCTTCGGAGGAGGTACCTGGAGGCATGGCAAGGGCAGCGCGCGGAGCCCTGTGCCCCCCGCTCCTCCAGGGGCCGCGCAGGTATGTGGTGCCGGCCACTTCCTGGAGCGGCGCAGTGTGGGGCCAGGGCAGGCAGGCAGGGAGCCTGCCCTGGCCCCGGTGTGCGCTGCTGCCACCCTCGAGCTGCTTTAGGTAAGCAGCACTGGGCCAGAGCCCGAACCCCTCCTGCACCCTGCCCCCCAACCACCTGCCCTAAGCCACCTGCCTGCACCTCGCACCCCTCCTGCCCCCCAACCCCCTGCCCTAAGCCCCCTGCCTGCACCTCGCACCCCTCCTGCACCCCAACCCCCTGCCCTGAGCCCCCTGCTGCACCCCTCCTGCACCCCAACCCCCTGCCCCGAGCCTCCTCATCACCCCACACCCCTCCTCTGCCCCAATCCCTTGACCTGAGCCCATTCCTGCACACTGCACCCCCTCCCACACCCTGCACTCCCTCCTGCACCCCAACCCCCTGCCCCAGCCCTGCACACAATTTCCCCACCCAGTTGTGGCCCTCGGCCCAAAAAGTTTGCCCACTCCTGCTATATAGTCTAAGTGGGGCAGCTACTGTTTCCGGAGCTCTGCCAGAATGCAATGGAAACAACCCTACCAACTGGCTTGTCTTAGAGGCAAGAGAGCAGCTATTCACGTACCCCACCAACTTCCTAATAGAAGAATAGTTCTCCTCTAGGCCAGCCAAAGGACTCCTGCCTCTCCACGGCCTGCTGGTGTCTCCAGGCTAGGGTATCCATGGAGACAGGCTCTTGAAGCATCAGTTTCCCCCAGAATATGCTGTGAATTCCACGCATGCCTATAGCCCGCCCTGGCACACAGTACTATATAGATAGGGTGACCTGATAGCAAGTGTGAAAAATCGGGATGGGGGTGCGGGGGTGGGGGGTGGGGATAGGAGCCTATATAAGGAAAAGAAACCAAATATCAGGACTGTTCCTATAAAATCTGGACATCTGGTCACCCTATATGTAGATTCAGATATAACACACCTGTGCCAGAAGTCTAACATATAATCCCTCAGCCAACATCTGTCATTGGCAGAACTGTTTAACTCTGCAAGTTACATATTCAGGAAAACCCAAAAGGGAGGCTGTATGGCCTAGTGGATGGAGCACTGACTGGGCCTCAGAACTCTTGGGTTCTATTCCCAGCTTGGCTACTTTTCACCTCTCTCTGCTTCAGTTTCCCTGTCTGCAAAGTGGGGATAATTATCCTGACCTCCTTTGTAAAGTACTTGAAGATCTACTGATGAAAAACACTGCATAAGAACTAGGTAATATTAAAATTGCTGCTGACCCCATGCTAATGTCACTGTCCTCTCCAGGTTAGAGCTTTACAGGAAAGGACAAAAACATTCATAATTATTTAACTCTCCAAAGCTTTAAGAATACCAGCTACAGCCCTTTTCTGTGCTAGGTTTAAATCCCTTGGTAAATACAGGGAACCACCACCAGAACATACACAAGCTGGGCAGGTATTTTGAGCCTGAGCTGCTGTTTTGTATTCAGAGAGCTTCCCTTGTCATAAAAAACAATGATTATCTGAGCTAGTGCAAGGTTTGGGTATAAACCAGGTAAGATCCAGGGGCAGCCTGTGGGAATCCTGCAGTCTGCTGAAATGACTGACAATCCTGGCTGGAAACAAGCATGAGTGGGGCTGCTGCCACCCTTGTGGGGCTGCTGCCACCCTTGAAGGCATGCCCATCTTTTATTTTCAAGGTATATGAAACCTGAAGGGGGCTATGTTCATAATACAAAAATTGCTGCCATTCTACAAAGTCCATATGGCCTTGACTCCCGTAAACCTTCCCCCCTCGTTACTGTATTTCTCTCATTTTCCCAAATCCACAAACATATACTGTACTGCAGAATATTTCCAAAGTATGGCCAAACCCACCCCCCAAATGTCATCAGAATATAAATATTACAGCCGCTGATCTGAGCAGCTGTGGGCTGAAGACTTATGGACACCTTGGGGTGGTTCCTCTGAGGACAGCAAGGAGGCACATCAATGGCAGACTGTATAGGCTTCTTCACACAGGAAGATTATGTCAGTACAAGCAAAGGTGTGAATTTAAACCAGTGTGATAATACCAGAATAACTCTCCACATGGGCACTCTTATTCCAGGGTACCAGGGCCTTATTTCTCTTTGGAATAAAACTGTCCGCACAAGGAGTTACACCATTTTAACTATATCAGTATAATTATACAACTACAACTGGTAAAATTTTCCCATGTAGACCATCCCTAAGCAGGGGGTTCCTCCTGCCTGTAGTAAGTATTCCATTTCCTCCATCCTAATGGAAATTCAAACAAATATTGTTATACTGGAGAGTGTTGGTAGCCACCAACCAGTGTGTCTTTGAGCTGTGAGCAATCACAGACTTCACTGAAGCCAACACCAAACCCTTTCCCTCTGCCTGAACAAGGGAGCAAATAAATGCTCCTTTGTTTTCTGATAGCTGAAACAATAGAAACTACTGCCCAAACATGGACCAGCATAACAAGGCTGGAATAGAAGCTGCGCCTGTGAGTGCTGAGAAGTTTCCATTGCAAATGCAGGAGCTGAAATGGGTTGGAGTGCAGTAGTATGTGTGTCTGTGAGAGGGAGAAGCAGAAGGATATCAGGAAATCAGCTAGGAAAGCCAAGAGAGGGGCAGAGAAGCATTGGCAGCATGGCGATGAGAGGAACAGGAAGCCAAGAGAGAGTACTTCTTTGGGGCAGAATGCTGGCCGCAGCAGGCTGGGAATTGTGAACAAGGAAATTGCCTCGTGTTGTTCCTACTGTGCATGGGAAAGAGGAATGTGTATACATGCTTGGTAAATAAACAGGATTGCACCAAAGAAATACCAGACTTGTATCATCAATTTCTGCTCATAACAGAAACAACCCAGAAAGGCCTTGAATATTGGCTAACCACTTAGGCTAAAAGGGACAATAATATTTCCAGCTGGCTGCTGTTGGTTGACACACCAGAGCACACATAGCAGTCAGACAGTCCTGGTGGGGTCAGTCAGTGCCACCTGAGATTGCGTGCACAGTGCACACATGGTATGTGGCTAAAATAGCCATGTCATGTCCACTAGTCTCCCCTGAAATACCGGAAAGAAGGTGGTGGTAAATTTGAGTGCCATGGCATTATTTCCAAACTGCATTCCCTAGTTATGATTAATGCCGCTCTTTTGCAAAAATGAAAAAGAAATTCGAATTTCTGCTCCCTGCATCCTCTCAGTATTGCCTCTCCTCATGTTCTTACTGCAGAGTACAACCTATTACCGAGAATGAGCTAGTGAAGAGTACAGAAAGGAGATAGATTTCTGGGTCCTTGCTTCATGCGATTCTGGGACTTTGCCCTGTTTGCTTTGCACTGCGCATTTGACTGGCCCAGTGCTGCCAAACAGAAGTCAGTGACTTTTCTTTTTTGCAAACTTTGAGAGAAAATGGGCCTTGGACATTGTGCTGAGCTGACTGACACCGGAAGGTTTGGGCAGTATCTGGAGAGGAAATACTAAAACAGGACTGTCCCGCTGAATACTGTGGGGTTGGTAAGTATGTAATGAGATGCAACGGGGAAGGGGTTGGGGAGGATTAATAAGGGACAGGCCTGAATTAACCCCAGATGTGGACCTTGTATTCACAGCTAGGTTTGGAGCAGAGTTTGCAGCTCAAACCCCAATCTGTAATGGACCAAAGCCAAAGAACCCAAACTTTGCAGAATTTTTTGTTCCATTTCATTCTCTCTCCATCCTTCCACAATCAGAGATGGGCCCAAGAAGGATGTTCCTATGCTGACTCAGGAGGTCTAAGATTAACTCCTGGCTGTCCTACAAGCTTCCTGTGTGACTGGGGCAAGTCACTTCATCTCTGTCTGTTTCCCATCTGTGTAATGGTGATAACAATTAGAGCTGTGTGAAAATTTTTTAAATTTTTTAAAATTTTTAAAAACCCTCGTTTTGGGTCAATGAAATTTTTCAGAATGTTTGGTGAATCAAAAATTTGGAAAAAAAATTGTTTCTGGTTGAACTAAAAATTTCATTTTGATACCGACCCTTTTGAATCTTTCTAATATGTTGTTTAATAACATTAAAGGATTTCTTTTAAATGAAAAGTCATTTCAAACACAAAAAGCGAAATGTTTTGCTTCAAAAATGTTTAAAACAAAACATTATGATTTTTTCAGATTTTTGCTTTTGTTTGTTTTTTTCAACCAAAATAATTTGGCAAAAGTGACACAAATTATCGAAATGTTTCAATGTCACCAGATCCTCATTTTTTTTTGCCCGACAAAGGTTTCAGATGAAAAATTTCACTCAGCTCTAATAATATCTTCCTTCCTCCCACCCCTTGTCTGACTTCTCTATTTAGATTGAAATCTCCTCAGAGCAGAGAATGTTTCTTAGTGTGTGTGTGTGCACGCACGCGCAATGCCTAGTTCAATTGAGCCCTGGGTTCAGCTGAGGCCCCTACATGCTACTGTAATACAAATAATAATGAAAGTTTGGCTACAAGCGCTCCAAAGTCCACAGGCACTTGGATCTGGTGCATTAGTTCAGCTCATTGTAAAGCTGGGAGCCTTCTGTGAAATTTGGATTCTGGCTTGATTTCAAACATCCCATTGCCATGTTCAGAATGTTGCATTCTGGGCTTTTAATTGGGGCCCCTCTCTAATGACACCCCCAAATTAAGGCTGAATTAGATTCAAAAACTCTGACTGGCTGAGCCCATTCTGCAAACTATCTGTTTACTGAGCACTTCGAGTATGGTACAGTCAATGGTGCAGCAGCCCAAGGTTAAGCCCTAGGAACGGAGCCAGCTTTGGGGCTTTCGCTGTCCTAGGCAGACTAAAAACTCTGTCACCCATAGTGCTTAGTCACTCACATAATAAACCTGTCACAAAACATCTTCCTGCCTCAAGCAACCTCCCTTTCTGCTTGTTTGGCAGATCTGGCTCTGCCTGGAAGCTTGCATCATCTTCTGGCTATAGTGCGCTCTCATATCTATATAAGACATATATAGGATTCCCTCATCTCTATAGTTACACCTACCTCTTTTCCATATAGTCTATTGAGCTACTGTGAAGTGTTAAGTCTCTATGCACTTGGAGCTCAATCCTGTAACATGCTGAGCAATCTGTCCTGATCCACCAACGCACTAAGTGTGGGCTTAAGGTGCCTGAAGTCAATGGAGCTAGTCCGTACTTAGAAGTTCAGTGTGTCTCAGATGATTTGCTGGATCAGAACAGAGTGAGCAGGTGAAAGACTGAGCCCTTAGAGAAGATGGCATGTGAAAAAAAGGCTGAAAACAATTGCTTTGAGGGTATTTCAAAACAAAACCAACATGAGCATTGTTTTATGATCGCTATTTGCCAGGACCTTTTAGGAAGAAAATGTTCTGCAGTAAAATGTCTGCCTGAATTAGAGATTGGAGAGACAAGGTAATCTCTTTTATTGGACCAACTTCTGTTGAAGAGCCAACTTCTGTTGGTGATTCAAGCAGAGATAACACATCGTCTCTGGATTAGAGAATGACAGATTGGTGTCAGTAACTCAGAATTCTAAGGTTTCAGAGTAGCAGCCGTGTTAGTCTGTATTCGCAAAAAGAAAATGAGTACTTGTGGCACCTTAGAGACTAACCAATTTATTTGAGCATAAGCTTTCGTGAGCTACAGCTCACTTCATCGGATGCTTTTGATGACGTGAGCTGTGGCTCACGAAAGCTCATGCTCAAATAAATTGGTTAGTCTCTAAGGTGCCACAAGTACTCATTTTCTTTTTTCAGAATTCTAATTTTTCTGTGTTTGCAGGGGTTACGGTACAAATGGTTCTGAAGTAACACTTGCTCACAAATGAGCTATACTAAAAAGACCATATGGGGCTTATTACTATCTGTGCTACAGGAGATGGATCTCAAATGGTTTAGAGGATTAGATCTGCTCTCTGAATTTATCTGACCTTGGATCAGATTGTGCTGGCAATATCGTGCCCAGAGGCTTTCCCCATCCCTGATCAGGCTGGCTGTGTTTTTATTTGTGTGCAGCTTTTCTGTTGGGATGCTTCTCAGCAGTTACAGCCAAAGGTCCGTGCTGGAAGAGTTAATTCATTCAACCAAGTTCTATGACTTTCATTTGCTTAAACATATATCTGTATATGGGTAAAACTGTGAAAACACTTCTGGCTGTAAAATATTGGATTCTGCAATGCTGACCACCTCTGCTCCGGTGAGCGGAAGGGACCTAAAGCAGCTACAGCTTCCCCTGGCTATATGGAAAGTGGGGGTGTCACCTCCGCAGCACCAGCCCTCACCAAAACCCCACTCTGCCAGGATGCCTCTGTGGAAGTCAGTGTTGCTGGGTTGAAGAGGAATATCAAGGGCAGGAGGGCATCAAACATATGGCCAGCTACTTTACCCAGCATCAACCCCTGCTCAGCCCAGGTATTTTGGCACAAAAATCATCCTAAACTCTGTTGTGTCCTGTCTATAGCCAGTGCTGAGCAGCCAGTGGGGGACTCAGTGAACAGCAGCAGGGTCAAACCTCTATGGCCAAGTCCTCCCCTGCAGGGTAACGAGGTTGTTTCCCATACTGCCCTCTATATCTTGCAGAAGTGGATGTGACTGGGCTACACATGTGGTGCCGTATGTTGGGGCTGAAGATTTGCTCCCGCAGTCATATGACACTAGGGCATATTTTTCTGTGTCTGGGGTTTATTCATCTGGCTTTTCTGCTCTCTCCCAGAAATTGGCCCTTATTTTCTGAAACATCCTGGACTGATTCTCTGAGATTCCACAAACGGAGATTGAGGGACTTTGTTAACACTTGGATACAGTCCAAGTCATCTACAGCAGTTCAGTTTTTAAAGAAAAAAAGCAGCGAAAAGCCTTAGACTGAGGCACTGAGTAAGAGTTAATTGTGGCTGCATGCAGGCACCATGGGAAAAGTTTACTTTAGCAATAGGAGCCTGCTATGACTTCCTAGTGTATCACAGTAATCCTAAAGCAATGGCCAACTGTGTCATTGAACACTGCCTCCAAAATACAGGGAGTAGAGTTAGGTCCACTCTGTTTAGATTTTATTTCTATTTTAACTTATATGTAGTTGTGATGGTTTTGTTTTTTATCTTCTCAGCTACCGAAAGGCATCACCCAACCAGACACACTGACTAATACTGTAAGCCATTCACTATATGTCTCTTATTTTCCCCTATGAGACTGCAGCACATATGATACAAAAAGGAAAGCCACAGGCATACCCGCAACAATGATCCCCATCTAAGCAAATATTAATGTCAGCTCTTGCAACCTAAGATAAACAGAATCTCACTCCCAACTGTTGCAAAGAGCCATTCCCAGAAGCCCAAAGACTTATAAAAGAGGAGCTACCACTTGCCATGAACCTTGCACAAGAAACTAAAGCAGTGAAGGGAATGTAAGAGTGATTAAGAGCACAGCAGATAAAATCATTCAGGGTCATACAAGTGGCCTCTCATTTTGTGCACACACAAGGTTTGCATACACAATTGCTGCAAAATATGTCCTTGGAAAATTAGACCGAGACAATGGATGCTGAGGACATTCAGTCAACATTGTGCAGGATGCAGCCTGAAGCCCTCGCAGTCCCACCTCAGTATCACTGTCCCTATTGTTATACTATTCTAGCATCTAAGGCATCAGGGCCCCAATAGATAGGCAGTGTACTAACACATGTTAAGATACAGCCACTCTAGCTATGAGGTTACAATCTAAGTTACCACAAAAAATGCACGTGGACAAAACAAAAGGGAGCTGGTGGAGGACAAGGTAACAACAAAGAAAACCTCTTAAATGCCACGACTATTAGTTGCAGAGCCATCAGTATAGTACGCAGCCTTCATTCATACTCACAGAACTCCACCAGCAGATACTTAGTTTCCTTCAGTGCTCTGTCAAAGTTGCTCTTTTTCAGCACCAGAATGTTGTTCTCCTCTTTGATTTTGGGGAGTCTGGCTTTCTTTGGCTTTGTTTCTTTTGGGCCTATTCCATCCTCTGCTGCAAGACTTGGGAGAAACGGTAACATGAGGAATGAAAGCCACAGTGTCTTCATCCTGCACCTACTGCACTTCGCAGGCACAGAGTGAGAAAAAGGGACTAAGAGCTGAATGTTTGCTGTTAAAATGGCCATTACCTTATCAGCAGACCAAGTGGCTAATTCCCACATGATAACATTGATAACCAAAAGAACACCTTCTTGTCAACTCTTGGAAATGGGCCATCCTGATTATCACTACAAAAGGTTTTTTGTTTTTTTTTCTCCTGCTGATAATAGCTCACCTTAATTGATCGCTCTCCTTATAGTGTGTATGGCAACACCCATTTTTTCATGTTCTCTGTGTGTGTGTGTGTGTGTCTGTCTGTCTATCTATCTTCCTACTGACAGGTTTCAGAGTAACAGTTGTGTTAGTCTGTATCTGCAAAAAGAAAAGGAGTACTTGTGGCACCTAACCAATTTATTTGAGCATAAGCTTTCATGAGCTACAGCTCACTTCACTGTATTTTCCACTGCATGCATCCGATGAAGTGGGTTTTAGCCCACAAAAGCTTATGCTCAAATAAATTTGTTAGGCTCTAAGGTGCCACAAGTCCTCCTGTTCTTTTTGCTGATACAGACTAACACAGCTGCCACTCTGAAAATTGACAACAAAGTCTGCCATGAGTGGAGCCAACCTTGCTCCTCCCCAGGAAAGTCAGAGCTGTTAAATGATATGATCACTTTTTAGCAATGCTTGGAAAACCAATTCCTGGGCAGTTAAGGGGGAAAGGTTCTCATCAATGAGAACAATATCTGGCGAGGGAGAGGGGAAATACTGAATAAAGCTTGGCTATAGAAATGAGAGTTGGGTTAATAATGTACCTATAATTAAGAACATCAGCTATGTTATTAACTTTACCCAGAGTTGATGTAGAGATGACACGGATGTCCCCATTGGAACTTAGGTGCCTATGAACGTAAGGGGGCCTTGATAACTGCTCTTAAGGATAATATTTGGTCAGCTGTTATACTAATGGGACTGCTTACTGAAGGTCTGATCCAAATCCCATTGACATTAGTAAAAAGACTCCCATTGATTTACGAGGGTGTTGGATCATATCCCAAATAAGCTACAAGTCAGTGGGTGAAATCTTGGCTCTGCTGAAATCAGTGAGAGTTTTGTCATTGGCTTCATTGGAGGCAGGATTTCATCTACTTTGAGAAGTGGTAGCAGCATCTGGCCCATAGTAATTAGCTAATGTCTCCATAGACCTCTGAAGGTGCAAAGCACTCTGTAAATTCAAAGCAGTATTACTATAAACTGTTAGAATTCTATACGATGCATATGTGGGTACCCTTGTCAGAGCATGTTGAAGAATATCCTTACAGAGAGATGGTGCATTACAGGAATAACAGATGGCTTATTTCCCAAAATATTTGCCACATGGTAACTAAAAAAGAAACAGCCTTGTACATTCCTAATGCCTTTTTCTTAGATTATTGACTGGAATGCAATGTAGCATACAGGCCAAAGTTACAGCTTCTGCAGTGGAGACCAAATAGTCTGTTAAAACAACGAGGAGTCCTTGTGGCACCTTAGAGACTAACAAATTTATTTGGGCATAAGCTTTCGTGACATCTCACTGAACCTCTTTACTGACATTTCCAGGGTGTAGATGGCCATTTCTTTCCTGGGACAAGTATTGAATGGTGTCTTCACCATTATAATTTTTTTTTCATAAAGTAGTCATGCAAAGGGTCAGGATGATACCATTTCTGAGAAAGTCAGGAAACCTGTTCTAGGAGGTCCACTTACTCATGGCTATAGAGGCATCTGGTTTTTGAGAAGAAGAAAGGGAGAACATGAAAATATTTGATAGGGTGTTGGGGAAGGAAGATGTGGTCTAGTGGCTAGGTCTGGTGGCTAGGCCTTGTTTCCAGTCTCCGCTCTGCCATTGTTCTGATCTGTGACCTTGAACAAGACACTTTGCACCTCTGTACCTTAGCTTCTCCATCTGTAGAATGGTGGTCATACTACTATCTTCCTTTGTGGAACACCTGGAGATATAGAGATGAAAAACACCGTATAAAGGGGTGTTACTTGTTCAAAGCACAAACCAAAACTGTTAATTACAAGCTGTTAATTACCAGTCTACAAAGAAAGTCGATAGTGTGCCTGTAAATAGGGATACAGATGTTAGTAACTTATTCAGATCAATAAAAATATAAAATAAAAGTTCTTTAGAAACTAGTCCAAATTTTTTAAAAATATGCCTGGTATTATATGCACCATTTTAGCAAATGATAAAGTAGAAATGATAGATTATTCTGCAGCTGTATTTTCTCTTTCAGGCATTGTTGTAGTAGGGCCTGATTGGAAGGCACTGAAGTCTGTGGAGAAATTCCATTGACTGCAGTGGGCTTCGGATCAGGCTCATAATGTGACTGGAACCATATTCTCTTATCATGCACATAGAACGCTTAATGAAGTAACTGAGAGCTGTGTGTACAACTTGAGGGAAAGATATGACCCTATATAAACACTGTTGCTAAATCAACAAATGCAAAAGGATTTTGTAAGAATGACTGACAAAAACTAGAAAGAGGTTGGTTTGACTTTGGTTGTATTTTTTCTATAATCTGCTCTTTTCAAAGTTCTTTTATAAGTGACATCCAGGGAATGAAAAAGTATCTAAGAATGTGAAGAGGCCTGCATGGGCTATCTGAGACGAACATCCTTTCAGTAGTTATCTCAGATCACAGCCTAAGCCGCCTAAGTAATAAACCTACAATGACAAGGTCATTTGTTCAAGTAGTTACTCTTCACTGTCTGCCACTGAAACAAGTGATAAGTAACCTAAATCCTTTATGAAGAACCCTTATCAGTGAATACCGCAGTATATTGGGAAAGGTTGTTGACCTCAAAGTTATGGAAAGAGGTTAGAGTAAAGCAGAGTAGTTTAAAGAATGAAGAGTACTTGTGGCACCTTAGAGACTAACAAATTTATTTGGCATAAGCTTTCGAAGCTTATGCCCAAATAAATTTGTTAGTCTCTACGGTGTCACAAGTACTCCTCATTCTTTTTGCTGATACAGACTAACACGGCTGCTACTCTCAAACCTGTCAGGGTAGTTTAGGAAACAGGCCTGTTGGGGCCAGGTGGCAGAGGGAAAGAGAATCTGTTTGCTGAATTGTGCAGAAAATTGAAAATTCAAGGGTGTAAAAATCATTCACAACAAAATAGCAAAAATAGTCAGTACTTTTGCACAGCCTTGGTTATAGGAAATAGTGCTTTATATCTTTAGAGAACTGTGGAAATGCTAAATGCTGCAGAACTGGAATGTTAGCTGTCAATTAATATTATATGCAATGTTGTTGTAGTGGTGTCAGTTGGGTGAGGTAAAATAAAAAGTGAATGTTATATAAATATACTTCTTGGGAAGCGTTCTTTTTAAATGGCCGTTCACATTAAAATGTGATACCCTTATTGGGATATGAGTCAAATGCAACATACGGACATTTGGGCCGCATCTGTATATTTTGATATTTTAAAAATTCCTTTGAAACAAAATGCAAATAAAGATGTTTTAAAGTGATTTAATGTATTTTCAGAGTAACAGCCATGTTAGTCTGTATCCGCAAAAAGAAAAGGAGTACTTGTGGCACCTTAGAGTCTCCTTTTTTTAATGTATTTTATTATTATTACTCTTATTGATAGCTTTGGTAAACACTTTGCTCTGAGTTATCACCGTCCATCTAAGGCTTGCAACACACTTACAAACATCAGTTTATTTAGCCTCACGGTAGTTTTGTGAGGTAGATAAGTATTATTGCTCATTTTACCAAGTCCAACTCCATTAAAATCAATGGAAAGGTTCCCACTGACTTCAGTGGAGTTGGGTCAGTCCCTAAGTGATTTGCCTACAGTCACAAAAGAAGTCTGAGGCAAAGCCGTGACTAGAACCTGGGTTTCTTGACATCTGAAGCTGGGTTTTAATAACCACAACATCATCCTGCTCTCTGTACTGTATGTTCTTATGCATTATTCAGCTCAGATCAGAAGACAGAGAAGGTGATCTAGAGTGTCTTTTAAAAAATTGACAGGTTTCAGAGTAACAGCCGTGTTAGTCTGTATTCGCAAAAAGAACAGGAGTACTTGTGGCACCTTAGAGACTAACCAATTTATTTGAGCATAAGCTTTCGTGAGCTACAGCTCACTTCATCGGATGTAGCTCACGAAAGCTTATGCTCAAATAAATTGGTTAGTCTCTAAGGTGTCACAAGTACTCCTTTTCTTTTTAAAAAATTGTTTTGTTTAAATATAAAAGACACCTTACAACTTGTATCTCTGCAAAGTTATCCACTCGATCTGAACTGAAAGGAGTGTATATGTCTTTAGAATCCCATCTTCAGCCTCCTTCTGTTACTTCAGCAGAGATGGATACAGCGTGGATTCATTGTGTCTCTTAATCGTGGGAAAAATAAAGGTATCTGTAGAAGTTGTTCAAAGAAATACTGGATAAACTGGATAAAAGAGCATTATAAAGCCTTTTTAAATTTATCGTGCAGTCATCTCTAAAATGGAAAGATGTATTAACTTCCCACCCTCTAAGAAAATAGAACTGGAAAGAAAGAGCAATATACAAATACAAAAAGGTTTGTCAGCATTTTTGTAAGTGCATTGGTGTTCAGTGTGGCGAATTGCCATCTAGTGGTATGTTGAGGGAATAGCAAAGTCATATAGGCTACTTTTAGTGTGATGAGAAAAGGAGTACATGTGGCACCTTAGAGACTAACCAATTTATTTGAGCATAAGCTTTCGTGAGCTACAGCTCACTTCATCGGATGCATACTGTGGAAAGTGTAGAAGATCTTTTTATATACACACAAAGCATGAAAAAATACCTCCTCCCACCCCACTCTCCTGCTGCTAATAGCTTATCTAAAGTGATCACTCTCCTTACAATGTGTATGATAATCAAGTTGGGCCATTTCCAGCACAAATCCAGGTTTTCTCAACCCCCACCCCCCCACCACCACACACACAAACCCACTCTCCTGTAATTAGAATGTACAGCTATGGTAAGGACTTGTGGCTTCCACAATATGTCTGTCCAAGTGCTATGAGCTCAACACACATTCCAACTGACAACACTGTACAGTTTTGTTAGCACTTTTCCATAAGAAGCTAAATCTCATCCAAAATTAACAAGATTAGGTCTCTTTTGTCTCTTTCACTAGTGTAAATCAGGATTAAGTCCACTGAAGTCAATGGAATTACACTTGTATGAAACTGAATCCGGCCAGAAGAAATGGACTAGAAAGTGAAGTGTTTGGTGTTCTCACCACTTGATAATGCTGAAGATAAATATGCTAATGAAAATGCTACTGTCATAAATATAAAGGGAAGGGTAACTACCTTTCTGTATACAGTTCTATAAAATCCCTCCTGGCCAGAGGCAAAATCCTTTTACCTGTAAAGGGTTAAGAAGCTACGGTAACCTCACTGGCACCTGACCCAAAATGACCAGTGAGGGGACAAGATACTTTCAAATCTGGAGGAGGGGGGGAAAGGCTTTTGTCCGTCTGTGTGATACCTTTGCCGGGAACAGATCAAGAATGAAAGCTCTCCAACTCCTGTAAAGTTAGTAAGTAATCTAGCTAGAAAATACATTAGGTTTTCTTTGTTTTTTGGCATGTAAATTCGCTGTGCTGGAGGAAATGTGTATTCCTGTTTTTGTGTCTTTTTGTAACTGAAGGTTTTGCCTAGAGGGATTCTCTATGTTTTGAATCTGACTGCCTGTAAGATTATCTTCCATTCTGATCTTACGGAGTTGTTCTCTTATCTTTTTTTGTTCTAATAAAGTTCTGATTTTTAAGAATCTGATTGGGCTTTTTGGGTCTTAAAAATCCAAGGGATTTGTGCTCATCTTGTTTATTCTCAAGCCTCCCCAGGAAAGGGGATGTAAGGGCTTGGGGGGATATTTTTGGGAAATAGGAACTCCAAGTGGTCCTTTCCCTGTTCTTTGTTTAAAACACTTAGTGGTGGCAGTGTTTTACCTAATCCAAGGGCAAAGACTTTGTGCCTTGGGGAATTTTTAACCTAAGCTGGTAGAAATAAGCTTAGGGGGTCTTTCATGCGGGTCCCTACACGTGTACCCTAGAGTTCAGAGTGGGGAAGGAACCCTGACAGCTACTGTAATTATTTACAAGTTCACAATAATAATTAAGGTAGAAAATTTCAGTTTAAAATAACAAAGTCCATTATGGGCACAGATTGTCGATAGTTTGTATTCTGTTTGCATTAACTTATCCAACTGTGCTTATTAGACAGCTTTCAGGATGTGACTGTTGGTTTTTGTTATTTGTTTTTGCCATTGCAGATGAATGATCCACCACGAATATTCAATGACTTTTTCACACAGTTGGATAAGTCAGTATCATGAAGACTTTATTTAAATTACGAATTCTCCAGTCCTTGTGGACTCCCCCATCACCTTCTAGATTATTCCACAAAGATAACGGGCGTCTTGTGGCTCACATTGTTTCACACTATGAATCTATAAACCGGTGTGAACAGGAACTGCCAGAACACTTCAACTTTGCAAGTGATGTCCTAGACAAATGGTCTCAGCTGGAAAAGGTAGCAATTATTTTACATCACAGATATTGGGCCAGATCTTCAGGTGGTGTAAATCAACTATAGAAGAGATATGCTGATTTACACCTGCTGAAGAACTGATCCTTTATTTTCTTTTCTGTCTCAGAAATCTTTGTATCTTTAAGGCATCAGCTGCAAAAGATAATTTGCCTTTTAATGTTAGAGACACCTTAATCTCTCTGTCTGTAACAATAAGGGATCAGCCCACTAGTGAAGTGTGGTCCTTGTTCTTGTTCTTTCTCTTAAACCATTTCATATCTCCTTGCTTATTTTAACTTCTTGAGTTTTCTGCTAGGCTGGGAAGAGACCTGCAATTGCAGCTTTCTGGTGGATAAATGATAAGGGAGATGAGGTGAAATGGAGCTTTGAGGAGCTGGGATTTTTGTCTAGAAAAGCAGCCAATGTGCTCTCTGACCCATGTGGATTGCAAAGAGAAGACCGAGTAATAGTGATTCTACCTCGGATACCAGAGTGGTGGATACTGAATGTGGCTTGTATCCGAACAGGTTAGTAAAAATATTTGGATATTACTGAATGTGGTGGAGAAAGAAAATAAAATAAAGAAATCTGAAAATCACCAAATTAATTTGAAAAGAGTATGTAAGTTAATGAATTGCTAGGCCAATGTGCCTAATTAGTAGCTGTAGTAGTATTGTTCCTTTGTACTGCAGTAGTGTCTCAGAACCCCAGTCATAGACCAAGCCCCCACTGTGATATGCTCTGTACAAATATGGAGCCCTCTGTTACAACCATGCCACCCCAGTGGCTTCAATTACAGGCCAGATTTGGCCAATTATATTATAATTGAAGGCAGAATATATTAATTTGATATAACCAAACAGTTAAACAATTTGGGCTAAGAAGTTGCTGTTATAATTTTGCAAATTTTGTGTCATCTGCAAATTTTATAAGCATTCTGTCCACTCTATCATCCGATTCATTAATGAATGTATTGAATAGTACTGGTCTGTCCTGGGTCCAGTACTCGTCAATAGTTTCATTAATGATTTGGATAATGGAGTGGACAGTATGCTTATCAAATTTGTGGATGACACCTAGCTGAGAGAGGCTGCAAGCACTTTGGATGACAAGATGAGAATTCAAAAGGACCTTGATAAATTGAGAATGGGTTTGAATCAACAAGATGAAATTCAGCAAAGACAAGTGCAAAGGTAGGAAAAACCGAATGTATACAAAATGGGGAATCACTGGCCAGGTACTAGTACTGCTGAAAAAGATCTGGCATATTGGTGGATCACAAATGAATCAACAATGTGATGCAGTTGCAACAAAGGCTGGTATCATTCTGGGGTGTATGAACAGGACTGTTGTATGTTTAAATCTTTGCCAGAAGCTGGGAATGCGCAACAGGGAATGGGTCATTTGATGATTACCTATTCATTCCCTCTGGGGCACCTGGCATTGGCGGATGACAGGATACTGGGCTAGATGGGCTTTTGGTCTGACCCAATATGGCCATTCTTATGTTCTTAAATGGGCTGAATCAAACCCCAGCTCTAAACATCTTCAACTTTGGCGTATTCAAGATCTTGACTGACAGTTGGTAACTTGGGCCCATCTTTACTCATGATCTGAAATAATTGCTTGTTCATTCTTAACATGGACTTTGCCATCATATCATTGATATGACCTTCATGTGTGTTCTCTAAGGGGTGGGCTCTTTATAAGTGACTCCATTTCTCTGTGGCTGGTGTGCCTACTGTCATCTAACTAAAAACATTTTAAAAATTCATCCCCAATTTAGAAAAATAACATTGTTGCTCTTTTCTAGGAATTGTCTTTATTCCAGGGACATCCCAATTAACGGCCAAAGACATTTTCTATCGACTCCAGGCTTCGAAGGCCAAGTGCATCATTACCAATGACACACTGGCACCTGCAGTGGATTCTGTCATGCCTGATTGCCAGTTTCTGAAAACCAAGCTAATTGTTTCTGAAGGCAGCAGGGATGGGTGGCTAAACTTCCAAGAGCTACTAAAGTAGGTATCAGCTGTTTTAGCAATGTCACTATGAGATTAAACAAAAGAAATTAAACTGATGAGGAATCCTTCACTTTAGAATCCATTTCTAGCATAGACTCAGACTTTAAGGTCAGAAGGGACTATCATGATCATCTAGTCCAGCGGTTCTCGAACTGTGGGTCAGGACCCCAAAGTGGGTCCCGACCCCATTTTAATGAGGTCACCAAGGCCAGCATTAGACTTGCTGGGACTCGGGGCAGAAGCTGAAGCCCGAGTTCCACCCTCACTGCTTGGGCTGCAGCCTCCTCTTCCCCCACCACCCCGCCCTGGGGCGGCAGGGCTTGGGCTACCTCCCCACTCCATGTCATGTAATAACTTTGTTGTCAGAAGGGGGTTGTGGTGCAATGAAGTTCGAGCCCCCTGATCTAGTCTGACCTCCTGCACATTGCAGGCCACAGAAGCTCACCCACCGCCTCCTGTAATAGACCCCCTAACACCTGGCTGAAGCCCTCAAATCATGATTTAAAGACTTCAAGTTACAGAGAATCCACCATCTACACTAGTTTAAACCTGCAAGTCACCCATGCCCCATGCTGCAGAGGAAGACGAAAAACCTCCAGGGTCTCTGCCAATCTGACCTCGGGGGAAAATTCCCTCCCAACCCCAAATATGGCGATCAGTTAAACCCTGAGCCAACACCTGGGAAAGAATTCTCTGTAGTAACTCAGAGCCCTACTGCATCTGGCATCCCAACACAAGCCATTGGGGATATTGCTTCCAGCAGTCACAGATCAGCTACGTGCCATTGTAGGCAGTCTCATCAGACCATCCCCTCCATAAGCTTATCAAGCTCAGTCTTGAGTTAGGTTTTTTTCCCCTGATGCTCCCCTTGGAAGATTTGAATGAAAAGCTTTGCCATCCTTCCACTCGCTCACTCTAGTTACTGCATTAACTTTAATTTCTCTTCCTTGCCTTCAGGGCCCTGAAGAGCTCTCTCCTGGCCTGTGCCTTAGACCTTCTGTCTTTGCACGTTCCCCCAGACTCCATTCTGTCAACAACACCAGCCACAAAGCGCCATTCATTTCCCTCTCCCATTCCACAACTTTGTCCTGGTTGCCTCATTTGTGTGCAGTAACTTACCCACCTTCTTGTCAGATCAGGCCTTCTCACAGCTTGCTGCTGTTTCTACAATGCCCACAAAAGAGCAATTTACAACCCCAAAGCCTCCCTTTGCAATTTATCTTATCTGTGCCTGTTTTTAGAGCCCAATCCAAAGCCCACTGAAGTCAGCAGAAAGATCCCCTTGACTTCACTGGATTTTGAACCAGAGCCTTAGACTGTGAGTTCTGCGGGGCTGTGACTGGTTTTGCTTGTGAATGCTGTTCAGCTTTGAGCCTCTGGACATCTCTGAGTAAATAATTATAGAAAAAACCTCTAGAATATGCTGTTGGTTCTCATATCTTAGATTGCATGAGCTCCCACATGGAGGCACAGTCTGTCAATAGCAGAATCCCTGGAGTTAGTCTGTATTGCTGTATTCTACAGAGTCATAACTAGTGCAGCTGTTTATTTTGTAAGACTAGTAACCGAGCCCAGCATTGCTCTGTTAATGTCTGAACTGTAGCAGGTTTCAGAGTAACAGCCGTGTTAGTCTGTAATCGCAAAAAGAAAAGGAGTACTTGTGGCACCTTAGAGACTAACCAATTTATTTGAGCATGAGCTTTCGTGAGCTACAGCTCACTTCATCGGATGCATACCGTGGAAACTGCAGAAGACATTATATACACAGAGACCATGAAACAATACCTCCTCCCACCCCACTCTCCTGCTGGTAATAGCTTATCTACAGTGATCATCAAGTTGGGCCATTTCCAGCACAAATCCAGGTTTTCTCACCACCCCCCCCACAAACTCACTCTCCTGCTGGTAATAGCCCATCCAAAGTGACCACTCTCTTTAAAATGTGTATGATAATCAAGGTGGCCCACTTCCAGCACAAATCCAGGTTTTCTCACACCCCCACCCCCCTCCAAAAACCACACACACAAACTCACTCTCCTGCTGGTAATAGCTTATCCAAAGTGACCACTCTCCTCACAATGTGTATGAAAATCAAGGTGGGTCATTTCCAGCACAAATACAGGTTTTCTCACCCCCCCCCCTTTTTTTTTCAAAAAAACACACACACAAAAACTTGCTCTCCTGCTGGTAATAGCTTACCCAAAGCGACCACTCTCCCTGCAATGTGCATGATAATCAAGGTGGGCCATTTCCAGCACAAATACAGGTTCTCTCACCCCCCCACCCCATACACACACAAACTCACTCTCCTGCTGGTAATAGCTCATCCAAAGTGACCACTCTCCTACAATGTGCATGATAATCAAGGTGGTTATCATTGATTATCGTGCACATTGTAGGGAGAGTGGTCACTTTGGATGAGCTATTACCAGCAGGAGAGTGAATTTGTGTGTGTATGGGGGTGGGGGGGTGAGAGAACCTGTATTTGTGCTGGAAATGGCCCACCTTGATTATCATGCACATTGCAGGGAGAGTGGTCGCTTTGGGTAAGCTATTACCAGCAGGAGAGCAAGTTTTTGTGTGTGTGTTTTTTTGAAAAAAAGGGGGGGGGGGTGAGAGAACCTGTATTTGTGCTGGAAATGGCCCACCTTGATTTTCATACACATTGTGAGGAGAGTGGTCACTTTGGATAAGCTATTACCAGCAGGAGAGTGAGTTTGTGTGTGTGGTTTTTGGAGGGGGGTGGGGGGGTGAGAAAACCTGGATTTGTGCTGGAAATGGGCTACCTTGGTTATCATACACATTTTAAAGAGAGTGGTCACTTTGGATGGGCTATTACCAGCAGGAGAGTGAGTTTGTGTGTGTGTGTGGGGGGGGGGGGGCGGAGGGTGAGAAAACCTGGATTTGTGCTGGAAATGGCCCAACTTGATGATCACTGTAGATAAGCTATTACCAGCAGGAGAGTGGGGTGGGAGGAGGTATTGTTTCATGGTCTCTGTGTATATAATGTCTTCTGCAGTTTCCATGGTATGCATCCGATGAAGTGAGCTGTAGCTCACGAAAGCTCATGCTCAAATAAATTGGTTAGTCTCTAAGGTGCCACAAGTACTCCTTTTCTTTTTGTGAACTGTAGCAAATATTGTGGGCTCTTTTGAAAAGAGTGCATAGAGTCACTGTTAGGAATTATGTGTTCCACAGGGTGGCACCGGCTGACCATAACTGCATCAAGACCAAGAGTCGAGACCCAATGCTCATCTATTTTACCAGTGGAAGCACAGGACCTCCAAAAATGGTTGAACATTCCCACAGTAGTTACGGCATAGGATTTACAGTCAGTGGCAGGTATAACCCCTAATTGATCCTAAGAGTCTGACCTAGTGACAAGATCCCTTGTTGAAGGTAAAGGAGGCAGTGACAGTAAAAGCCTTATAAAATTAGATATTTCAATAGCAAAGAAACCTGCTTTCCCCTCCCCCTTAAAACCACGATGAAAAGCTTTTTACAGCAAGAAATTGCAATTCAGATCATCAGCAATAATGATTTGTCACCCAAGGGACAGGGTAAGTGGACTATTCCACTTGCAGAAAAACAGGATAAAGCTCAATTTTTAATAGCACATGGGCATTTCCTGAAAACTAAAGTTTCCTGGGCCAGATCCTCAACTGGTATAAATTGTCATAGCTTGGTTAAAACCAATGGCAATGTGCTGATTTACACCAGATAAGGATCTTGCCTCTTGATTTTTGCTTCATGGGGAGGGTGAAATTTCAAGAAAATTTAAAAAAATCTAACAAATCATGGTGCAAAATGTTACCCCAAATGACCACCTCTTGAGTGAAGAAGAGAGAGTGGCCAATTTCTTTCTTTCTTCTGTTTATATCTGCATTACCTTTATTTCCAGCTACTGTGCAATACTGGAATATTCTTTTAATTGAAGTAAGAGGTGACACACATGTCAGACAATACAAGAAGAAAACATAGTCATGTGCAGAGGTCTTCAAAAGTGCAGCATGCTCAGGTCCTAATGATGTCATTGAGAGCACCTCTGGAAATCAGGCTATATCTGTTACCCAAAAGAACATTGGTGCTGAGTGTCAAGTATGGGGAATACTAGAGTCACTGTGCAAAACACTGGGGTTGAATCTCAAATGCACTTGGGATCAGCCGTGTTTGTAGTGTAACCTGAACTTGTGAAGCTTGAATGAAAACGTCTTGTAGTCCCTGGTCCTGATCTAAAGGTGATTGTAATAGAAACACTCCTGTGGACTTCAGTGAGCTTTGAAGCAGCCTTGTCTGGTTATCTATCATTCTGAGGCTTCCCATTGTATTTTGAGTTTCAACTTTATTGATAACCATATGACTGAGAGAGTCAATAAAAGTCATTTCCTTCAGGTTCCTAGAGAAAGAGCCTGTGGTTTAGCTGCTCTCTCTGATCTGGGTGTGGGGGGGAGAATCTCCAAATGCTGCATTCAGCTCTGGAGCTGGATGCAGGCTTTGTGGCTCGAGCCCACTGCTGTAAATAACACATTCTAGAAGAAAATAGTAAATTTGAAACATGAAAAGAGAGAGAGAAAGAAAAGAGGAGGGGCCCAAGAGAGGAGAGGGGAAGGATCTTTATGATTAAATTTAATTTCTTATGAACTTTGTGCCGTTCAGTGAATGTGGCTTGCTGAAACCACATCTTCTAAATGAGGCCTCCAGCCCCTTTTCCTTATTATCTAGTAACCTGCATTCCACTCTCTCATGCTGCATGCGACAGCCTCTGACAGTAGATAAATTCTTTCCCTCTGAATTATCAGGTACTGGCTGAATCTGATTCCCTCAGATATATTCTGGAATACGTCAGACACAGGATGGGTCAAGTCAGCCTGGAGCAGCTTTTTTTCTCCCTGGAGTAGCGGATCGTGTGTCTTTATACACAACATGCCACAGTTTGATCCAACAACTGTCGCAAATGTAAGAATAACAATTCACACTGCAGGTTTTATTTCTATTTTGCATAAGTGAAGCAGACCCCGACAATTCAGAATCAAATACACACTGACCCTCATAGAATCATAGAATATCAGGATTGGAAGGGACCTCAGGAGGTCATCTAATCCAACCCCCTGCTCAAAGCAGGACCAATCCCCAATTTTTGCCCCATATCCCTAAATGGCCCCTTCAAGGATTGAACTCACAACCCTGGGTTTAGCAGGCCAAAGCTCAAACCACTGAGCTATCCCTCCCCCCAGTACACACCACTCGCCCCCTTCTCCCCCTAGCAGCACCAGGCTCCCTTATTTTTAGTGCCTTCTGAGGAAAGGGGCAGGCAATGTCCTATATGCACCCTCTCTCACCCTGGATTTTCAAACAGTGGCTGACGGGCCCACTTCTCCCTGTTGTGTGTCAAGGATCCAGCCACAGAGCCCACTCCCCTTCACATCAACATCTTCTGAACACAGGACAGCCTGTTTTCCTAAGTACACGGCTGGGAAAGGCTCATCCAGTCCCACTGCTGCCAGTGATCAGGGCTTTTTCTTCAATCTGGAACATAGTAGCCTTGGGTAGTAATTAGCAGCCCTGACATTAGAAACACCAGATATTCAGTCTGATCATTAACCTCTTCATGACTGTCGGAGGGTGAATACTTTTAACGGCTATGGCAATAGGACTGAATGATACAGATCCTGAGACATCACTGGCTTTCCTTACTGAAGTTAAGGGCCAAATTCTTCCCCTTTGTTGAAGTCCATGGCATTCCCCATTGTGAATTTGACCACTACATTTAAAATTGTAGGCACTCCAGTTCCACAGTGGTAGGTACGGTACAGGAACCTGAATGGTTCACCAGGATGGTGTTTTCTATGGCACCCATAGCCCCATTAGCCACTCACACATTTGCAGGATCAGGCCGCAATCCATCCTTTCTGTTCAATCTGGTAACTTTCCAATTTTTAATTTTTCCAGACTCTCTCAAGGTATCCCATAACCACTTTCTGCACAGCACCAACTGCCTACTGCATGCTTGTGCAGCACGGTGTTACCAGGTACCATACATCTGCTTATTGGTAATGGTAAATAGAGACGCATTCTTAGTGATAGGACAGGTCTCGTTGTTTGGTTCACTACATTGTTTTCATTTTATTTTCTGCTTTAAATGGCACCTTGTTAAGGGGTCATTCTAACAAGAGAAAATGTTGTGCTGGAATCCTAGAGCCAACAAAAACCCCACAAATTCAGTTCCTGTGCAATATGGGAGCAAATCTTTGGAAAGATCATAAGGATGAACCAAGCCAGTTTGGGCAAATGCAGCTACCTTCAAACATGAGATTGTTTTAAGGCCCAGAGGTAGCTTGAGGCAAGATATGGCCAACTTTTAGGCAAGACTGGATAAGAGTTATACCTGTGTAAGGCAGAATTTGTCCCATACATTTGAAAGTAAAATGAGCAGTTAAATTGACCGCTCACAAATTGATATTTATTCGGAAGTTGTATCCAATGATATGCTATTCTCTGGAAATATTCAGCTCAAATGGATGTGGTATATATGTGTTCCTAGCAGTTGTTACACACTGGATAACATATGCAGTTTATTCAGATCTGATCCTGGCCTTCTGGGGTCTTGTAGCCAGAAGAGCAGGTCTCGCATATATGTTTTAATCCTGCCACAGTTGACTCCTGTCTTGGAAGTGAATCAAAGTTCTGCGCTGCCAACAGCAATGGTGTGAGAGATCTTGGTACCAGTGGGTTACTTTTCTGAGCACAGCTATACAAACCCTCTGCTCTTCTCCACTGTCATAGGATGCTTGTTCACTGGCATAAGTTAGCTGAGATCTCCTGTGTTTTCTTGAGTTAGCTCTTCCAAGAAACAGCTGCTCTTTCTTTTCTGTTGACCTCCATAAACGTTTCATTTGCAAGGGATTCCCATCCTGGTACCACTGAAGCAAATGGAAGCTTTGCATTGACTTCACTGGAAACTGGATCAGGACCTAAGATGATCTAAGAGTCAAAGTACAACCTTCTACAGCATGATGATTATTTAAGTTTTCCACAATGGCACGTGAGGTTGGAGGCATGTGTCAACAGTTTAAAGTTGAGGGAGGTTGGCCAGCTAAAACCATTTGAAAACTGTAGGGTTATTGATTCTTATTGTTTTCTGTTCCTCTCGAGTTACAAGTTCATGAGTCTGCGTCACTGTGTGACTGGAGGGGAGCCACTCAATCCAGAAGTGATGGAGCAATGGAAAACCCAAACAGGTCTGGATATCTATGAAGGCTATGGCCAGACGGAAACAGTACGTCTGCACTAATTATCACATGGTAACCTCTAACAATGTAATCTTACAGGGACACGATGCATCTGTCAAACCGTGGGAAAGGGCAGGAATTTACTTAGTTCAAAGTTGTTAAGGAAGCTATAGGTGAATTAGGTATTGAGTTTTATATAATCAACATAACAACTAGACTTATAGATTTTAAAGCCTGAATGATCCATTATGATTATCAAATCTGACCTCCTGCATAACACAGGCCACAGAATTTCACCTAATGATTTTTTCTGCAAGCCCAGTAACTTGTGGCTGAACTGGAGCAACATTTTGAGAAAGAGAAACTAGAAGTAATTAGCTTCAAAAACCCACGTGCCATGCTTTGAATTGCAACAGAAAACAGAAAACCAGCTTCATAGCAAGATCTGTGTATATAGAAATTTAGGGTCTGAACATAACAAAAATACTTAGGGCCAAATTCAGCCCTTCTTTAATTTTATCTTCAAAGTGGACACACAGTAATGCTGCAAGACCAGGGTCCCTTTACATCCCTTTTCTGGAAAGCTGAGTTGTGTCCACAGAGCCACCCACACAGCCGGCCAGGTACACAAGCAATCTCAGCAGGGGAGGTGCACAGTGGAGGTGGGAAACGTGCACTGAAATGTATGGACAGTGCCTCTTGGCAGCGACGCTGAACCGTCAACTGGTCTCTCTTGCTGGGAGTGGGTTTGTGGGAAGAGAAAAGTTGTGTGCCACTTGACAATTTTGTTTTCTCTTCATACAAATACTCAGAAGAGGTGACATGGAGTTGGCCCTCAAAAGTTATCACATGTGAACATTGTCAGCTAGATTAAAATCACTAAGAACCAAATAAAAACCCATGTATTATACAGGTAACAATATGTGCCAACGTGAAAGGAATGAAAATTAAACCAGGCTCTATGGGAAAGGCATCTCCACCTTATGATGTTCAGGTATGTTGATACATTTTCCTGGCTGAGCTCTATCTAAAAGATAGTTCTCATCCTCTTCTCCTCATATTATAGTTGTGAACTGTAAAGAAATTACATTGGACCAGTCAAAACAATCATGTTTTTCTTCCTGCAGGTTGTAGGTGACCAGGGTGATATTTTGCCTCGAGGAGAAGAAGGAAACATTGCCATCCGAATCAAACCTACAAGGCCATTTTGTCTTTTCTCTCAGTATTTAGTAAGGAGACTTCTTATTATATTCAGAAAGTTTCATGCCACTTCTCAGACGTATTGAGAAGTCCATAGGTAAAATCCTGGCTCTATTGAAATCAATGGCAAAATTTCCTTTGACTTGAATGGGGCCAGGATGTCACCCAACATGTCCACAAGGCCTCTTAGGGTAAGTCTATGCTGCAGTTAAACACCCACAGCTGGCCCTTGTCAGCTGATTCAGGTTCCCTGAGCTCAGGCTACAGGGCTGTTTAATTGTGGTGTAGATGCTTAGGCTCTGGGACCCTGCAAGGGGGAAGGGTCCTAGAGCCCAGGCTCCAACCTGACCCCAAATATCTACACTGTAATGTTATAGCCCCATAGTCTGAGCCCCACAGCCTGAGTAGCTGACATGAGCCAGTTGCAGGTGTTTTACTGCAGTGTAGACATACCCCAAGAGTCCCATTCTGCTTCACGGTTTCCTCCTTGCTATGAGGTGGGGCAGGCAGCACATTATTCCAGATCTCTATCTGGCACAGCATACATCCCCTGACATCCCAACACAGCTTTGTTGGTCTGTATGCTCAGTGCTCCACCAATTCCCACTCCTTCCATTCACCTGCAGGGGTGGAGAATGATGTAGCAGCTCTGCAGAAGCTGCTCTGCCCCCCCTACAGCTACCCAGGGACATTAAGAGATGTCATATTCCCCTGCACCTATGCAAGCCATCCAAGATTTTGGCCCTTTGAGTCTACGTTCTGCTGAAGAATATAGAGCATGTGTTCCGGCTATATCCTGCATGTGTGGTCTTTTTGTCCTGCCCTCTGTTGGAGACATCATCACATCTGATGAAGTGTGATTGATCTTAGCTAAATATTAGTATACAAACCACAGTACTGAAATTTCAATGCATGGGTGATCATTTTGTCTTTTAAATGGTGATGGTATATACTCCCTAACATGACGACACAAATGGGAATGTTTCATAGGTTAGTGCTAGTGTAACAGGCTTGTAAAGTGTGTATCCTGTTGTCTTCCTCAGTGGATTGTCCTCATGGAGGGTAACTACTCCTGTAGCTTATGGACGTACTCCTTGAGATAAAGTGGTAGAGAACTGTGTTTTGCTACTGAAACTCTAAGCTCAAAACCTCCCCTGTCATTGCACTAGTAAATAATAATTTCTCTCTTGAGAAGAAGGGTTGTATATTTGAATAATTAGTTCTGCTGAGGGGAATTTCTGACGGAACACATCTTTCCCTTCTCCCTCTAACACACAGTGCTAATCAGTGTGGCTATATTTTTAAATTCAAATCATAATATTACGCAGAATACACTAGTCTTGGAAATATATGATGATACTGTACTGATCAAGTTTTATTTCTGTGCACTATAGCAAGATGGATGGATTACACTGCACTAAAGATCAGTTAAGGTGTGTGAAATGTTGTTTGATTGTTGTCAGGATAACCCAGAGAAAACTGCCTCCACAGAGCATGGGAATTTTTATATCACTGGGGACAGAGGGATTATGGATGAAGAAGGATACTTTTGGTTTGTTGGAAGGTCTGACGATATCATTAATTCTTCAGGGTAGGTCCATTACTGTTGGGTTTGCAGGTTTGTCTTACAATGTTGCTCTGTAGTATCACAAAATACAATTAAAAAAAACCCTTTTTCATGAAAAGATCAATAGTTTCATGCCAACACTCTCTCTTAGATATCGTATCGGACCATTTGAAGTAGAAAGTGCCTTGATACAGCACCCAGCAGTCGCAGAATCAGCTGTTGCCAGCAGCCCAGACCCTATCAGAGGAGAGGTAAAAGGGCTGATATAGAAAGACATACTCTTTCAGTGAAATGTAGAGTTCCTGCTCTACACAGTATACTTGCTTGGAATGAGTTGCAGATGCTGGGAAAAAAGCTTGGAATATTGTTTTAGGTGTCATTATTACAAAAGATCAAACATGAAAAAAAAACAATTTTATGAAGAAATTTGAAATTTCAACTTTGTTTCCATATTACAGAATTTGACATGGAACAATTTTTTGTTTTGTCAAAAAAATTCTGAAATATTTTTTCAACAAAAATTGATTTTTTTAATCATCTGTGTTTATCCTTTTCTCCCTTTTTTCTCACAGAGGACAGTAAAATTAATTAAATCCAATGGCTTTCTTTTTTTTCTTTTTCCTGCTCTGTAACTTTTCAAAATTTCCCCAGCTTTAGGAGAGTGTCAGAGTTACAGTTTCTTTTATCTTTTTGCAGCTGTTACTTTTCAAAACTTCCTCCACTTTGGAAAAGTTAGAGTGGAAAAAAAAAGAAAGAAAAAGTAAAATAAAGAACCATCCTGGACATGATTAATTCTGTTGCATTCAGAGGCAAACCGGAAAAGGGAGGGAGAAAAAGGAAAAATAAAATTCTAAATTTGAAATTCACCATTTTGATGAAACACTGGATTTTTAAAAAACTGATGTTTTTCAGTTTAAAAATATGAAACTTTTCATCTTAAAGTTTCAGATGAAAATTTTAGACCAGCTCTAGACGTTATCTAGTTTTCTTTTTTTAAGTGAATGAGCATGTGAAAAAGCATTGTAGAAATGGTACCTCTTCCAATGTAGTATTTCGAGAGACAAGGTAGGTGAGGTAATATCTTTAATTGGACGAGCTTCTGTTGATGAAAGAGACAAGCTTTCGAGCTACACAGAGCTCTTCTTCAGGTCTGTGTAGCTTGAAAGCTTGTCTCTCTCACCAACAGAAATTGGTCCAATAAAAGGTATTACCTCCCCCACCTTGTGTCTCTAATATCCTGGGACCAACACGGCTACAACAACACTGCAAACAAGATATAACATATCGACTAATAAAGAGACACTATAGGTAAGGATCAGATCCTTAGCTGTTGCAAACTGGCATGGCACTCCTGAAATCATAATCTATTGATTTCAGTGTAGCTATACTACTTTATATCAAATCAAGATCTGGCCCAGGGATTTTAACGTCTCAGTGTGATTGCTAAATTACACCAGGCTTTTTTAGTTTAATGGAACTAGATTATCTGACATTAGAAGGGCCCCAAAAGGCCTCAAAGGAAGTGAAACCATGGTTTTATTGTCCAGTAGGGATTCTGGCAGGCCCTGGAGAGCTGTACTGTTCCAGAGCTGCACTCTCTGCAGCATTAGAAGGGGCAGCGTCGGGGCGGGGTGGGAGCTTGGAAAGCCATTCATTCAGTATTAACCAAACAGGCAGGCTTTTCTGAGGTTTGTCCCCCACCCAGTACTGAGAGAAAACTGGACATGCTTTTGTCCAGTATGGGATGGGGGACACCAGAGTGTGCTGCTCCACCCCTGCTGCCGTGACCTTGCAGGCACCACTGGCAGGGACAGGGTCATGGAGTGCGGGGTGGACCCACACCGTTCTCAGAAGTCCTGGAAGATCCGGTGTTCCAGGAACGCATGAGTGGCCGCTCTAGTGGAAGCATGGCCAGTAAGTCCATTTCTATGCGGATCCACAGGCCCAGCCACGCAAAGCAGGTGCACTGGAGGCCATTATAGTCACTGATGGAGCCCAGAAGCTGCTATTGTAGCTATGCAGGCGAGCCACACTTTGCCCTTCGGTTGAGAATTTATCCCTGCACCTCTCTGCCACATAGATCTGCTTAAATCACTCTTATTTTTTGGTGCTCCAGTCAGCTACATAGCTGTCATCCTCCACTCCAGAAGTGGCTGCACTTCACGCTGGGGTGCAGTTTGTAAAGCATTTTTGGACACTTTGGAATGAAAGACACTATGTAAAAGTAAGATTATTATTCCACCAATAGCTATTCAGACTCACAACTTAGGCAGAGATTTTCAAAATTGGGCACTCAAAATTTGAATCAATCGAAGCCACTGGGAACACCAAACCTTGGAAAATCAGGGCACTTATTTAAGTGCTTTAGTATGGAATAAGGTGTCTAATTTCGTACCCAAATTACAGTCTTTTGGATTTGGGCTTTTTCATGCTCACATTTTTCAGTCTTGATTGCTTGTTGAAGACTAAACACACCCATTTATTTTCATTGTAACTGTTATTGCACAGGTGGTGAAAGCTTTTGTTGTCCTGGCTCCTGATTTTCTATCACATGACCCAGAAAAATTAGCTCTGGAGCTGCAGGAGCATGTGAAAAAGGTTACTGCTCCCTACAAGTATCCCAGAAAGGCAAGTAACTACCCCCCGCTAAATAAAAGGGGCATATTCTAAGAACGGCTTTCCTAAGTGTTTTGGAAATCAAGCCATGTTTATGACAAAGTACACCAATTCCTTTACAGTCTATTAAAAGCATTGTCTGTATCATGCTCTGAATGCAGTTCATTATGATGGAGTCACTCAATGGTGGTGGCGCACACACACTCACTCACGTCCTGAACTGGGCAATGCTGTAAGGATTGAGAAGAAATGGAACCCATCACTCACTACCAAAACATGATCTGGTAACTCCCTCCCGCAGCCTGCTCCCTACCCACAGCTTTAGCCCACTAAACACCAACCTGTTCAGGATCATAGTAAAAACCTCTTCTGCACTGCCCCACGCACAAGGGTGAGTAAGGGGTTCACAGTCAAGCTCAAAGCTGTACCAAGAGTACTGACTGCCAGTCCCCTGTCCAAACCACTAGGCAGCAGTTTATTTTGCACATATTTGGGGTTTTTTGTTCTTCCTAGGGACTCACAAGGAGCTACGTCCCCAAATCAGAAAGGACCTGCCCTAAATGTGCTAAATTTTTTCCCACACAGGTGGAATTTGTTCAAGAGCTGCCAAAAACAGTTGCTGGGAAAATCCAAAGGAAGGTATTAAGGAACAAAGAGTGGGGAAGAGCGTAGCGTCATGTGGACAGTCGAGAGCAAAGTTTCTTTCACTTCCACCGTCATATGTCTCATGTTTTCACTTTTCTCTATTGGTCCAGTGGTCTAATATTGTGAACAAAGAGCATTAGCAGCATGGATGGGACTATTAACTACAAAAAGAAGACAAGATAAACTTGCTTATAGAGTGCATAATCATTCCCACAGAATTTTAAAATAGAGATAATTTATTAGGACCAGGAGCTCTCATTGGTTTAAAAGGCTTTGAATCAGGCCATTTAGGAAAAGAGTGGATATGACTAACAAAAGAGAAGGAGGATGCTGGAATACAAAGGGAAGAGATGAGAATTTGGGAATCTATAGGGGAGGATGGGATGGGAAACAACTTTCTTATCCCAGGAAAATTTTCAAGATTTCAAAAAATTTCCCCATCCCAAATCAAGACAAAAATTCAAAATATCAAAAATTTTCACAGACAATCCTAATTTTTTTTTGTCCAGGTCAGTGGAAACATTTTGTTTCAACATTTTTGAAATGTTTCATTTTAATTTTGACTTTTTTTTACCATAATTAATTTAAATTTCAAACTTAAAAGTCATTTAGAATCAAAAAATTGAATTTTTTATTTCAAAAATGTCCCATTTTTACCATTTCAAAACCTTTTTTTCCCCAATATTTTTTTTTCCTAAACAAGAAATTTGTCAGAACTAACAGTTTTGGTGAATCAGCATTTTCCAATGACTAGCACTACTTGTGGGTGTATTATCAGCTGGAAGAATTAGATTTTGGAAGCTTTCTATCCCTGCTGTTTTTATTTGTCTTGTTGAGCTCATTAGATAATTAACTCTTTAAAATGGGGAAAGAAGGGAAGAGACAAAGTGCTCTGGGTTAGGGGACAAATCACACCTACTTTACGCAATGTAAATGATTACAAGATAACTATTACTGCACAGGAGATAAATATCAAATTGCCTTCTCTGTTATACATTATGCACTGTTTGCACTCTTCAGTAAACGAGAACTATAAAAATAAAGATGGCCTCGGACTAAACACTGTTGATTAAGAGGGTTTGTGTCCAGGGTACGTGTATCCAAATAAAAGCTAATATGTACAGTGCTGCTTCTGGGGGGGACACATACCCAGACAGCTGAAAGAACCAGTGGAGAAGGTTTCCCTCTTGCAGCTTTTTGAGTGTTCCCGTGTCCAGCCTGTCACTTTACCACAGCGAACAGGTCAGTAGAATGTGTTGGTTTGCCTGTGTCCTCAACTTCATTAGAAAAAAATGAACTGATTTATACAATACTTCAAAGGACCCAACACTACTGGGTAAGATTTTTCTTTTTCTCATATTTAATTTCTTGAATTCATTTTCTGCTGTAACTGACTGGAGAAAGTGTCAGAATCTGCTGTAATTTCTCTTATGGAGAAAGTGTCTGAGATTTTTGCTTACTTGGGAAATCCCAATTTGGAAAAGTTTTCCCCTAACATTTTTAAAAGAATAAGACAAGTGCTTCTTAGGATCTTCTGTTTTCTTTAGTAGTTTGTGTGTAGTTTTCACCATCACAACACACTGTTGAAGAAAATTTAAAAATCAATATATGGAGTGAGAACCAGTCAAAAACCAGAAAAATAACTAGGAAAACATTCAAAATTTTGAAATTGGTTCTGTTTTTTAGGGGTAAAAATGAACCCATTTTTCATCTTCTGTGAAATTTTCCATGATATTTTTGATTGAAATCATCACTGAAACTGTTGAAGAAATTTTTCATTTATTCAAAACCGTCAATTTTTTACTGCAAACTGGGTCTTCATTAAATTAATTTTTCTTAAATAGAAAATTTCAATAATTCCATTATGGGTAGAAATTGGGGGAGGGGGGGTTGGGGAGAAGGGAGTGAGTCCACTTTTCATCAGTAAAACTTAGTTTGAAAAATTTCAACCAGATCTGTGGATAAGGGTACTTACAATTGCAAATGTTGGGTTCAATTTAAATCCTTCATCTTATAACGTATACATCCAAATGCTGAAGTGGACTGTAGTGATTTCTGATCTCTCTGCATTATCCTGTTCCCTACAAAGCAGGCCCTGCTGCAATCTGAATTGATATTTGGTGGTTCAATCATTTCTGAGCAAGACTGTCCTTATCAATGGTTGCTAAAGGGCCCAATCCTCTTTCTCAAAGAAACAAATCCTGCTCCTTTCTGAGTGTAGTTCTATTGATTTCAATTGAACTGTTCTCACAAATGAGGTATGATTTAGTCCTATTTCATTATAGAAAAAAGGAAACAAATCAAAACAATTGCTCACTTTTTAGAGCTCAGTGCTATCGTTCTTGCTCACTGGTCTCAGTGGGAGTATTGCCCAAGTAAAGAATACGGGATCAGGGCCTCAGGGTCTCTTCAGCAATATCATTTTAAACACAGTTAGTTACAGTTTGTCTATTGACAGCTCTTCAAATCAATTGGGTCTGAAAAGTGGGATTCGGGGGGGAGGGTCAAACAACTGGGGAAAGTCAATATCCAAGTTTATAATAATGAGAAGCTAGGTACCACCTTAACTATGTAGTGCCCATCTTTAAAAAAGGGAAGAAGGAGGATCCGGGGAACTATAGGCCAGTCAGCCTCACCTTAGTCCCTGGAAAAATCATGGAATCACTGAAGCACTTAGAGGAGAGGAAAGTGATCAGGAACAGTCAGCATGGATTCACCAAGGGCAAGTCATGGACTGACTAACCTAATTGCCCTTCTATGATGAGATAACTGGCTCTGTGGATGAGGGGAAAGCAGTGGATGTGTTATTCCTTGACTTTAGCAAAGCTTTTGATACGGTCTCCCACAGTATTCTTGCCAGCAAGTTAAAGAAATATGGGCTTGGTGAATGGACTATAAGGTGGATAGAAAGCTGGCTATATCGTCGGGCTCAATGGGAAGTGATCAATGGCTCCATGTCTAGTTGGCAGCCAGTATCAAGCGGAGTGCCCCAAGGATCAGTCCTGGGGCCGATTTTGTTCAATATCTTCATTAATGATCTGGAGAATGGTGTGGATGCAAGTTTGCAGATGACACCAAACTGGGAGGAGTGGTAGATACACTGGAGGGTAGAGATAGGATCGAGAGGGACCTAGACAAATTAGAGGATTGGGCCAAAAGAAATCTGATGAGGTTCAAAAAGGATAAGTGCAGAGTCCTGCACTTAGGACGGAAGAATCCCATGCACTGCTACAGACTAAGGACCGAATGGCTAGGTAGCAGTTCTGCAGAAAAGGACTTAGGGGTTACAGTGGATGAGAAGCTGGATATGAGTCAACAGTGTGCCCTTGTTGCCAAGAAGGCTAACGGCATTTTGGGCTGTATAAGTAGGGGCATTGCCAGCAGATTGAGGGACGTGATCATTCCCCTCTATTCGACATTGGTGAGGCCTCATCCGGAGTACTGTGTCCAGTTTTGGGCCCCACAGTTCAAGAGGGATGTGGAAAAATTGGAAAGAGTCCAGCAGAGGGCAACAAAAATGATTATGGGGCTGGAGCACATGACTTATGAGGAGAGGCTGAGGGAACTGGGATTGTTTAGTCTGCAGAAAAGAAGAATGAGGGGGGATTTGATAGCTGCTTTCAACTACCTGAAGGAGGGCTCAAAAGAGGATGGATCTAGACTGTTCTCAGTGGTAGCAGATGACAGAACAAGGAGTAATGGTCTCAAGTTGCAGTGGGGGAGGTTTAGGTTGGATGTTAGGAAAAACTTTTTCACTAGGAGGGTGGTGAAGCACTGGAATGGGGTACCTAGGGAGGTGGTGGAATCTTCTTCCTTAGAGGTTTTTAAGGTCAGGCTTGACAAAGCCCTGGCTGGGATGATTTAGTTGGGGATTGGTCCTGCTTTGAGTAGGGGATTAGACTAGATGACCTCCTGAGGTCCCTTCCAACCCTGATATTCTATGATTCTATGACCCTAATAGCATCATTATCCGGTCACTGGGTCAGGTATATAAACCAGATTGATCATGTCATACTTTTAATTAGCAGGAATTAGACTCGGTAAACAATATGACTGACTCTATTAATTTTAAGTTAGTTTAACAAAAAATAAGGTCTAACTTAATACTCTTAAATAGTAATCAGTGAACGATTTAACTTAAGCAGTGAAATATTTGTAACATGGTAACAAATTTTGCTTTGGGTTTTTATTTAACTTTATATGCCATCAAGATACAAGAACAGCATAAAACTTACTAGTAAGGTAGCTTTATCTAGACATAATGCAGAATCTACTATAGCTGTCTGTAGTCTCAGGAATGTTTCCAACTTGAGAAGAGTAAGGTAAAAATACAACTTTCAGTGTACCAAGAGATCTAAAATTTAGTAATCCTAGTGCTAAGCATTATTCATAAAGCAAAAAGTGTCAGGAATAAACACAGCAAAAATATCTCTAGGCCAATTAACCATCACACAAGGAAAATGTATCTATATTTTTTTCTGGGTATTTCCTGCTCTAATACTTCCTGATGATGATGATGATTATTGTATTCGTCTGGGGCCTCCCAGCGTTACTGTAATACAATCAGGACTGGAGCCCCACTGTGCTAGGTTTTGTGCAAATACAAAGTAAAAAATGATCCCCTCCATGAAGAATGCCCAATAACTAGCATTTTTTTATTGTGAATGATACAAATACCTCTTACTAGGCTTCACTGCCTCCACAGGGGTCATTAAATCTCACAGGATGAATGTCAATCCAGTGTCAGGCCCACAAAATTTCCTTCAATGCAGTCACCCATCACTGGAAAGATCAGTGTGTTAGAGATTCATTGAGTAACTTCTCTTGATACACCAGGTTAAATACTGGTGAAACAGCTCCTGTTGAGGAACAAGGAAAGAGTCCAGCTGTTAAATAGTTATTTTGCCTTTGGGAATAAAGGTCTGAACAAGCCTGAGATCGATTTTTCAGGGGGAGCTACAGCAAATAGTGTGCAAGAAGCAAAACTGGTTCTAAAAAGAATAGATGCTGTGAAAAGGAGACAAAGCATAGGGTCTAGGAAACACACATCCGTGAGTTTTAAAAGACTTGATGAAGGAAATCAGTGAACCCTCACTAACAGTTTCATTAGGATGAGATTCCTAAAGACTGCAAGGTTGGAAATAAAGTGCTGAAGGACTCAAGGGACAAACTAGAAACTACAAAGCAGTGAATTAAACTGCATTAATGGAGGGAACCCTTGGAAAGTATCTTGAGGGATGTGGTTGGAGAAGACCTTGTTTTGCTGAACAGTAGCTGACATGGAGTCATGCAGGAAGGGGACCAAACTCACCTAACTTGCTGATGTGCTTTGACAATACCACTGCTATAGTAGGAGATAGTCTGAGGATAAATAGTACTAGGATAATCTATGAGTTTTTGAGAAAGTTCCACGTCACATTAGAGAAGGAGTTAAGCTAAGGTTAGAGACAGGAGATGGAGTAAGAATGGTGCTGAATAGAAAACCAGGACAAAGGGCAAAACTCACTCAATGTGACTTCATATAGTTACACATGGAATTAACTTGATCCAGAGCATAGCTATAAATTATTTTTTTTCTATTTAATTAATAGATTTTTAAGGCCATAAGGGACCATTAGCTCATCTTGTCTGATCTTCTGAGTAACACAGGCCATAGGATTTCACCCAGTTATTTTTGTACTGAGTCTAATAACGTATGTTTGATTAAAGCATATCTTCCAGAAACTTGAAAAGGGTTAATGAATAGAAGGGGTGGGGAGACAGAAAACAATTTTCATACCTTGGTAGGCCTTGAGGTCGCCACTGGTAAATGTTCTGACTGCAAGTTCTGCAGGGCCGGGACTGTTGTTTTATTCCATGACACATAATGCTCCAGGTACACTCACAGCACTAAGAGTATATCTGCACTGCAGGTAGGAGCAGTGTAGCCGGGGATGGCACAGGTGATAGCTCTGGCTAGCTACCCAAGTATGTACTCAGAGTGTCTGGTTTGTGAGGTTTGTACTCAGGTGGCTAGCCCAAGCTGGTGCCTGTACTCCCCCAACCTACACTGCTATTTTTAGTGTGCTAACTTGAGCAGAGCTGGTATGTGTCCATCTACCCGAGCTAGGAGCATGTAACTGTACCCTGAATGTTCACTATGTGAATACAATTTGGCAAAAGCACTGAAGCCGAGATCTCCACGTTTGTGATAATACTAAAGAGCAAGAAAGAGAGAAGGCACATACATCAAGGAAGAGTGTAAATGGATTCTGAAGCGTTTGGGATCATTATCGTGAGTTCAGATGGGAGATGTAGTACAATGTAAGACAAACATAGTCCTATCTTGTAGCAAAGAACCAAATTGGGGAATGTGGCCCTAATCTAGCAAAGTGTTTAAGCATGTGTTTACTTTAAGAACCTGAGTAGTCCCATTGAAGTCATAATACGCACGCTTAATGTTATGTACATGCTTATGGGCTTTGCTGGTTTGGGATCTGTGTGATGAATGAGGTAGTCTTCTAGCACATTGATCAGGGAAAGTATGTGAGGATTGTTGTGGAAACCTCTCGGAAAACATCAGCTAAGTACATGCTACACCCAGGAAAGTGAGGGAAATCAAGGTAGTTTTACAAAAAGAAAAGGGGTACTTGTGGCACCTTAGAGACTAACCAATTTATCTGAGCATGAGCTTTCGTGAGCTACAGCTCACTTCATCGGATGCATACTGTGGAAACTGCAGCAGACTTTATATACACACAGAGAATATGAAACAATACCTCCTCCCACCCCACTGTCCTGCTGGTAATAGCTTATCTAAAGTGATCATCAGGTTGGGCCATTTCCAGCACAAATCCAGGTTTTCTCACCCCCCACCCCCCACACAAATTCACTCTCCTGCTGGTGATAGCCCATCCAAAGTGACAACTCTTTACACAATGTAGCCTATTTCCCCTTGTTTTTTCCTAACACCCCCCCCCCCCCCCCGATGTTCTGGTTTAACTTGGATTTAAACTTGGAGAGTGGTCAGTTTGGATGAGCTATTACCAGCAGGAGAGTGAGTTTGTGTGTGTATGGGGGGGTGTGTGTGAGAAAACCTGGATTTGTGCTGGAAATGGCCCACCTTGATTATCATGCACATTGTAGGGAGAGTGGTCACTTTGGATGAGCTATTACCAGCAGGATAGTGAGTTTGTGTGTGTGGTTTTTGGGAGGGGGGTGAGGGGGTGAGAGAACCTGGATTTGTGCAGGAAATGGCCCAACTTGATTATCATGCACATTGTGTAAAGAGTTGTCACTTTGGATGGGCTATCACCAGCAGGAGAGTGAATTTGTGTGGGGGGTGGAGGGTGAGAAAACCTGGATTTGTGCTGGAAATGGCCCAACCTGATGATCACTTTAGATAAGCTATTACCAGCAGGACAGTGGGGTGGGAGGAGGTATTGTTTCATATTCTCTGTGTGTATATAAAGTCTGCTGCAGTTTCCACGGTATGCATCCGATGAAGTGAGCTGTAGCTCACGAAAGCTCATGCTCAGATAAATTGGTTAGTCTCTAAGGTGCCACAAGTACTCCTTTTCTTTTTGCGAATACAGACTAACAGGTCTGTTACTCTGAAAGGTAGTTTTAGCAGATGAAGAATACAAAGTGTCACCATTCTTGGATACGGACATCAATGTGTGTTAAATGACACTGACTTCAGTAAGAATTGTGAGTGATTAGCACCTCTAAGGAGCAGAACGCTAGTCAGCCATGAAGCTGCAAATGAGATCCAAGATTAATGCTGCAGACAGCTAAGTCCTTACAGACTTGATGGTGCAAGATATAAATAAGCCAAATAAATGGATGTTTTTTCCAAATAGTGTGATCCATTTTACTGACATTCTAGTAAAAACCACAGATTGACCATGCTTATTATAGGTGATTTGTAATGATTAATTCACCAAACCAGAATTAGACCCTCTATCTTTGCTTGTTTGTCAGGCAACTTTCATGATGATGATAACTGTTGTCTTTGTCTTTTATTTTATTTCAGGATCCACGACAACTATTTTATTTATTTTCTTAAATGGTTTAAAACAACCTGATAAATCCTCTGCTACCATGAAGACTTTGCTTAAATTACAGATTCTCAAATCATTGTGGATTCCCAAATCAAGTTGCAGGCTTTTCCATAAACAGCCCAGGATTCTTGCTCCAGAGCTATTTTCACATGGCAAGTCTATCAGGCAGGGTGAACAGCAAGTGCCTGAATACTTTAACTTTGCAAATGATGTGCTGGACAAATGGTCTCAGATGGAAAAGGTAAAATCTCTGTCATTGGGCAGATTAAAGATTTTATTACTTTTTTGAATAACTATTTTTGTCATTTATTTAAAAAGCAAAATCAGATTCTGATGATAATTTGCATTTGAAATTATCATGCTTCTCGTGCTTTATCATTAGAAGGGCTTGGTTCCCTGTGCTAAATCTAGTTCACTTTTCTCCCATCAAACTCCTATTGGGACTCCTTGCATGGGTACGGCAAGAAGGTTAAACCCTTTATTTCCATAAAGTGAAATAATAAGGTCAAAGGTGCCATACAAAGTGACCTCATGTCACTGAGGGGGAAATCTTTCCCCAACCAATGCACAGCTCTCTCTCTCCAGAATACATTCTAATACTGCACAGACCATCATGAATGATCCTTTTTCTTTTAACCCCTTGTGCTGTTTTGTAGGATGGAAAGAGACTATCAAAGCCAGCCTTCTGGTGGATAAATGGAAGAGGAAATGAAGTGAGATGGAGCTTTGAGGAGCTGGGATTCCACTCCAGAAAAGTGGCCAATGTCCTCTCTGATATATGTGGTCTGCAGAAGGGAGACAGAGTTATGCTGATTCTGCCCCGGTTACCGGAATGGTGGCTGGTGAATGTGGCTTGTATGAGAACAGGTCAGTTTCAGATTGCTGAACTTGATAGATAGCTGAAATATGTTAAAAACAGGAGTTTATTAGTTCTTTTTCATAAAGAAGGAAACTATATATATATGAATGAACTACAATACAGTTTTTGCCTACCAATATTGATCCAAATTCATTTTTGGTATAAATTGAGGAATATTTTTGGGTATGTTCCCACACAGAAAATGATCAAATTAAAAATGTCCTCTTAAAAAATAACCTTATTGCTCTTCCAGGAACCGTCCTTATTCTAGGGACATCCCAATTAACAGCTAAAGACATTTTGTATAGACTTCAGGCGTCTAAGGCCAAGTGTATCATTACCAATGATATGGTGGCATCTGCAGTGGACGCAGTTGCATCTGATTGCCAGTTTCTGAAAACCAAGTTAATTGTATCCGAAGGCAGAAGAGATGGGTGGCTGAACTTTAATGAACTATACAAGTAAGTAGGCATTAGCAGTGCTACAATAATAGGATAGAAAATGAGGCTTTCTCAAATAGTCCATTGTATCCATTAGACACAGAGGCAGGCAATTAATGGAGTATTTTGCAACTGCCTTGCTGATATTTCCAAATCAGAGTTGGTTTTCTAACAGCAGTCTCTTTCCAGGTGGGTCCAATCCTATCCTTACTTAATGGGTGTTCTGTACATGAAATAAGGGCAGGAACTAGTCCTAAGTTGGTTTTGTCTAATTTGGTCAAATGTGTCTGCAGAATAATTGACCCTTGGTGCTCATGTAGACATCTCCAAATCTCTTCCTTTTGAAAACTAGACTGAAAGTCTCACTGCAGAATTTCTTGCAGTATTTCTGTGCTTCCAAATCTAGCCGGGTCAGCTAGATCACAAGAGTAACATTTCTAATCGTTGTTTGGAATTTCTGCTCCTATGTTGACCCAGAAAGTACATACAGAGTGATATTTTCTTTAAAGTTCATCCATTTTTTAAAATCTCACCATGTTTGAATTCAGTTTAGATCACATTTTAAACTTTTTCTGAATGTGTTTTTCTCCCATAGGAGAGAGAGAAAAAATAGGTAACTACCTGATTTAAACCCCAATTCCTCACCTCCTTGTTAGCTTTCTGAGATCCACTGAAGTGCAAGTGATGATGTGGTATCCACATCTTCCTTCTTGATTGTCCCACCAACATATCAATTTTTGCTTCCTACATGAAGCTTCCCTGGTGTCTTCCTTCTCTTTCTCCTTTAAGAGAAATCTACCATGCTGATGTCTCACTAACTTTTCCATTGTTTAATTATATTAGCTGGATAAGATTTAATGCTGGATGAGAAATGAGGCTAGAGTAAGGCAGGCTATCTGCAATAAAGTCAGTGCTCTCATCCAGGGTGTAGTAGTATCCAAAGGACACAGGAGGAGCTTCATCTGGGATGGGAAAGAGGGCAGTTGCAACACCTAATCCACATTTGCATGTCAAAATCTCAGTAGATTGCACCTATATCCACTTTAGCCACCATTATATTCTATATTTTAAAGAGCGCAATCTGCTGATCACATCTGCGTTAAAACAAAGATTCAAGACCCAATGGTTGTCTACTTTACCAGTGGAACCACAGGTTCTCCGAAGATGGCTGAACACTCCCAGGGCAGTCTTGGTTTCAGACCTGTCATAAGTGAAAGGTAAGGACTGTGGCTCTGGTAGTTTTATAACATGGGGCTAAACTGAATGTGAAGTGGAAAGCATGAGTCTGGTTGACCAAGATAACTGAGATACACCAAAGGTCTGATTAAGAAGCATTGGGTAAGAAATATACAATGTGTGGCTTCAATCCTGCTCCCTATTGATGTCACTGGAAAAACTCCCCCTGTCTGCAGGGGAAGTGGGATCAGACCTCATCTTTCCATTTTGAATTAAGAAATGACTCCCAGCATTTCTTGAGAGGGATTCAGGTGACAACCTACAACTGGAGATAACTCTAGAAGCACAGCTCTAGAAACCATGTGCTTGGGGCTGCAGAGCACCTTGGGATTGGACAGCTGTGCAAAGGCAAACAAACTCCATGACACAGATAATCTTTGCCCCCAGCATAACCACTGAGATCCATGAATTTAAAGACTGGAATCCCCAGCCTCCTCCACAGAATCCTTAGCTTCTTCCTCTACCATCCCGCTTCTCCCGCTTCCGCCCCCCATGCAACAATGGAAGAACGCAAAGTAAATTAATTTCACCCTGATTAAATTCAGAGTCTCCACTTCCCCTGCTCTCCCATGTGGGTTATTCCTGCAAAGAGAATGGGGCCCACAAGCTCATTATGAAGCAATACGCTTGTTAATGCTTAGTGTGTATACACCTAGTTAAAGTTCTTGATTTCTAGTTCCATTGTCTATTTAAAAAAAAACAAAAAACTTTTCCATAACCACTGTTTTCTCTTCCTAACAGATACTGGCTGGATTTGACTCCTGAAGACATAATGTGGTGCTTATCAGATACAGGCTGGATTATCGCTTCGCTAGGGTCTGTTCTTGATCCATGGGTTTTCGGATCATGTGTCTTTGTCCACAGCTTTCCACAGGTTGAATCAACAACTATCCTAAATGTAAGAAAAAAGTCATCCTGTAGATTTGTTGAAGTTTCCCCATGCACAAGGTAGACCTCAAAACAGATCTTGAATTAACTGAGCAGCTCCAATTAGGTTATGCAATTGGTTATATTTGTTGAATATTTTTTTTTCACTTCAGGTCAATCAAAATGTTTTGTTTAAATGTTGACCTTTTCTCAACTTCTTTTTTAAGTCAGGAAATTCATCGAATGCGACACAGGTTCAGTTTAGACAAACCAGTATTTTCGACAAAATAATGATTAGTTGAAAAAATTAGACCTATAATCCTGAGGTCATTATTTACTCTTTATTCATAGCATTCCAGAACATGAATGTAAAGTAACACTCAAAAGCTTTAGTAACTAGTGGCATTTCAAGGGGGAAACCCAAAAGAGAGCCAGAATGTTGGCACAGTTGATGCAGAGATAATATTTGACAATATCCATGATTACAGAAGATTGAAACTGGAGAAGGAGCTCTCTCTACACTGACTAAGCCAAAGGATGAGATTGGAGGAGTGGACTTCCCCTCTGTTTTTAGCAGAGAAGGGGGAACTCTCTCCCTCACGCACTCTCCTGTGCTCCCCTAGCTAATGTAATCTTTGCTGCAGTTCACAGATAAACTTTGTTCATCTTGTTGTTTTATTTCACTAGACTCTCTCCAGATTTCCCATCACCACTCTCTTTGGTACTCCGACTTCGTTCCGCATGCTGGTACAGCATGATCTTACCAGGTACCTCAGGAGAGAGATGACTTACTAACAATACTCACCTGTATAAATTTTAATGAAATCACAGCTCTAGGTGCTTGGCACAATATATTGAGTTTCATCAGTATAACCAGCATCTTCTGAAAAGATAGTTATGAGAAATGCATGGGTTTTGCATAGTTTCATTATGAAAGATGGAGGAAACACAGGATTTTCAACTGTTTCTCTCCAAAATGTGGGGGGTCACTCAAAGCTGACATTCTTAGCAAAGCTCAAAGGGGGTGAAGCCAAGTGGATCAAACCCAGAAACAAAGTTCTCATGAACTCATTTAGAGGGGCTCAGATTCCATGGTGATGGGTGAGCTTCTGAAAACTTAAGCAGACTGAGCTGGTGTGTCAAGCAGCAGAGTCAGAAACACTAGTTAATGCCATGACTTCAATGCTAGGAATACAACCCTCCAAAGATGGTCCTTCCGCACATGACTTTATTTAATCATGAGGTGGCAGGACCCACGAGTAGTCTTTTTGTAGTGACCTGCTGAGTACTAGCAAAATTCTCGACCATAAATGTCAGTTACCAAAGGGTTTTGTTTTTGATACCTTAGCGATGTGTTTTTCACAATGGCCCATTCATGTGACTGTACCTGAATATGAATGTGAGCTCGTGTAACAGGAGCCCCACCTCCCACACCAATTTTATCTTACACTTTCTTATACCCCACTGATTTGCCTTTCCTCTACAAGGCCAGATTTGTAAAGGTACTTAGGAGCTATCCCACTCACCACCGCATCTCCGAACTCTCTCCTGCCACCTCTCAGAATTTTCAGAACTGGGGTGGGTGGCAAGTATGTGCCCATCTCCCTGTTCACTGCATGGGGGCAATGTAAGCACCTATAAATGGGATGTTTAGAAAGCCAGGATAATGGGATGATGCCCTGCCTAAGTAGGCATTTTGAGCATGCAGGGTGACCTTGAAAGTGATGAGAGACTGGCCAGTCCCTCTGTCTAAAATAATCACTGTACAACCATCAGTCGCCACCTTTGACTCTTGCAGCCATTACATTTTACAAGGGCATTTCCACTATCTAGTGCAATGCTGGGTAAGAGGAAAAAGTTGTACTCCTCTTCCTCAGTGCTCTCAAGACCATAGGCTGCTGAATAGGATGCACTCTGCTCCACTGGTTCCAGACCAGAGGACAAGGCAACAGATGGAGAGAATGGTGAGTCAAATCTCCCACCATGCCGTGATATGGAGCACGGACATATTAATCCATCTCCACAGCACCACCAAGTCCTGGGCAGAACCCCCCATGCTCCCATTCCAACAAGTGAGAAGACGAGGATGGGGAGGAGACTGAAATATCAAGGACCCACCCTCAGAAGGCAGCAACTCTGACCAGCCACTGAAGGGCCATAGACAGTGAGGCCAGATCTCTGCAAAGACCACCATTCCAGGGGTACCCTTCTGAAAAAAAGAATGCCACAGCACAAGCCACTAGCACCATGTGACCTGTCACCACCAGCCCCATTTGACTCCAGCACAAGCATCATGAGCATGACATGATCTATCCTAAGCACCAACTCAACTGTCGGGGCAATGCTCTGAGAGCAGCCACCATAGTCCTGTAACTCCTGTGGCCACAGATGGGAACCAAGAAAATAACCTTGTCATTCCACCCACAGAAAATCTGCCATGAAATCTGCCCTGAGAGACCTGTTAATAGACTCAAAAGCTCGCCTGTCCCACAGCACATGCCAGAGAGGTCTGGTGACCCAGTGGTTCCTGCATCACAGCATCAGAAAGGTGTACTTGACCCCCTCCATCAAGAGCAAAAGAATTCATGGAAGTCCGGGTTAACCAGAACGATGCAGTGGTTTGGGAAACTTTAGGGTGAGGATAGGAGCATGCACAAGGGCTCAAGGATATGCTGGGATATCAGGATAAAAACTACAGTTGCATGTTTAGAAACTGGGGTAAAAGAGTCCATTTCTGCCATGCATGAAAGGCAGGACAGCCAGACTGCAGCTCTGAGTACAATAGCAGAGGCAGTCATGTTAATGGCGACCCAGTGCCAGTCATTTTGTGTTCTTCCCAGAGGGGCACCATCCATCCATGCATGGACACAAACCATACTTTTGCCCATTTCCCCACTATTCCCCATGGGCTGCCACTGAAATTATTCATACAACACCAGCCACAAAGTTGTACATCCCTCCACAACCAACCACTCATCCTCCTACCTTTCCACAAGATTCCATAACCCACAGAGTGTTGTTACATCTCACGTGATTTTCCTAATCCCCCAGGTATCTATGCATGTCAGTTCTTTCCCGAGTAACCAATCCTCTGTCTTCCGTCCTTTCATCTCATACTGCTAGCCTGGTAAGTTCATTCCTGCCTGTACATAATCTTGTATGTCCACTTCAAACCTCCTTGTCTATCTGTCAGACATGGTCAGAGGCAGGTGCCAGGTTAAGTTTGATCCAAGAATGCCTAGGTATTGACTGCTTCTTTTCCCCACTACCCAGAACACACAGCTTTACAGACAGACTGTTGAGCTGAAGAAGTATGTTGTTTATTTGCTGCTTCAGTGAGTGATCTGTCCACCGAAATAGGGCACAGCACAAGATTAAATGCAAACATGCGCACATTCAGGTCCTCGCCTTAACTACATTGTTACAAAGTTATTTATTATATATTTATAATCGCTTTTTCTGCCTAGCACTAAGATTAATTTGCTGATCCAGTTGTTTACCTGATCAGATTGTTGGCTCAGCTTTTTCCCTGGCTGTTCTGTTTCCTTGCCAGACAAGCAGGCATCTCTTCACATGTCCCAACATCTAAAATATATGTTCTACAGATTACATCCTATGCTAGGTGAATGGACCTAGCAGCACTATAGGTGTGTCCCGGCCCAGTTTAAAAATGCCTCCTAGGCACTGTCGGGAATTCCATGTCAGCACAGGACCTGGGAGGTGGTGGATGCAGCTATGCAGATATACTTCTAGGTCAGTCTGAGTGGTCCTAGGTACGAGCCCCAGTTCTCCAGGCTATGGCCACTTGCCATGGGATAGCAGCAGTACTTAGGATGCTGACTCTTAGGTGCCAATGAGCAGGAAAGCAGGTGCTTAGGGGGATTTAGGTGTCTAAGGGGGTAGGCAGCAACTGAGCAGTGGTTTTAAAACCACAGTGGTGTCTAACTGGTGGACTTGGGCACCTATCTGCCTCTTTAGTTGCTGAAGTGCCTTTAAAAATCTGGCCCACAGCCCATTCCTTCCACTCCCTTGCCTTGCAAATTACACCAGCTGACACTCACACTGTCTGACCTACGTGTAGTTTACATCTCTTCTGAATGTGGCTGTTGCTGAGTCTCAATGGGCCAAGGCCCCAGTTGGGCAAAGCACTGTGGTCCAGACCCTCAAAGGCATTTAGGTGCACACCTAAGCAGCTGGATTAGTGCTCGCTATGCCGCTGTAGTGCTTTAGTGAAGATATTACTATGCCGACAGGAGAACTTTTCTCCAAGAGGCACTGAGGAGAAGTTTTCCCATCGACATAGCGCTGTCTATACAGGGGGTGAGGTTGGGATAACGATGTTGCTCAGGGGTGTTGATTTTTCACACCCCTGAGCAATGTAATTATACTAATATAGGTCTATAGTGTAGACCAGGCTTAAGTCCCATTGAGAGAGTCAAGATTTAGGCACCTTAATACCTTTGAGGATCTGGGCCTGAATTGTTAATTGTAAGTGTGCAAATCATCCCATCTCTAGTCCACAAAGCCATAGGCACTAATTCTGGGGGTGCTCCAGAACTGGAGCACCCACAGGGGAAAAATGGTGGGTGCTTAGCACCCACCAGCAGCCCTCCCCATCCCCGATCACCGCATCCCCCTCTCCCCAGTGCCTCCCGCCTACTGCAGATCCACTGGTCCATGGTGTGCAGGAGGCGCTGGAGGGAAGGGGGAGGAGTGAGGGCAGGGTGCGCTCGGGGGTGGGAGCAGAATGGGGCTGGAAGAGGCAGTGCTGGGGTGGAGTGAGGGTGGAGCAGGAGCAGGAAGAGACGGGTTGGGGACAGAGCAGGGGTGGGAAAAGGCAGGGCAGGGGCAGGGCCTTGGGGAAGGGATGGAGTGGGGATGGGGCCTGGGGCAGAGGAGACTTCGAGCCCTCCTCCCCCACCCCTGGCACAGTACAAATTCGGCGCTTCAGCACAAAGCCCTTACTTCATTTTAAGCATGCGCTTAAATCCCATTGATTTCAGTGGGACTACTGTACAAACCTTAGCACAGGCATATATGTCCTTGCAGGACCAGGAGCTAAAGGAGCTGAAATTTCTTCCTCTGATTTCTGTACTTGAGTGAAGATAACTCTTTCAACCAAGAGCTTTCCATTATTGTTTGTTGACATTTGCAAGCCCTTTAGCTGCTGTGCTTATCACCAACAGCCACTGGAATCCAGCGACAGGCCCCTTTGCCTTCAATGGCCTTTCAGTGACTCTCTCATGATTTTTTAAATCCTTATTAAGTTACAAGTTCATGAGTCTGCAGCACTGTGTGAGTGGAGGGGAGCCACTCAACCCAGAAGTGATGGAGCAGTGGAAAAGGAAGACTGGCCTGACTATCTGTGAAATATATGGACAAACAGAAACAGTACGTTCAAATGGGTTAATAATGTGTTAATTAGTTTTAATTTCTTTTGCTTTTTTGAGTTTTATGGTTAAAAAAGCCAAAAGGAAACAATTTGTTACTTACTTGAAATGTCGAGGAAGAGTCCATTAAAATACAGTAACTTATACATTTATGTTGATTTGAAAATATGGCTTTCTTGTAGAGCTCAGGGAAAAGGTGGAGTCTTTTGTGCTGTCATTTTTCTATAAAAAGAAAAGGAGTACTTGTGGCACCTTAGAGACTAACCAATTTATTTATAGTCTCTAAGGTGCCACAAGTACTCCTTTTCTTTTTGCGAATACAGACTAACATGGCTGTTCCTCTGAAACCTGTCATTTTTCTATGAAGATTTCTGAGAAAATCCTGAGTGAAGTGTTAGGGAAGAAGGAGGAGGATGTTGCTAAGATATCTACTGGGGGTCAAGATACCTGGACTCTTTTACAGGTTGTTTCACAGACTTGCTGTGTGACCTCATGCAAGTTACTCCACCGTCCCAATCTTTAAAATACTTGCTTAGCTCACAGGGATTTTGTAACCCTTAATTCATAGCAGTTTGGAATTGAAGTGGAAAATTAATGAATGTAGAATCTGACTGAATATATGTAATATTTCTGCAGAAATAATTCTCTCTTTTTACAGGCAATAGTTTGTTCTGTTTTCAAAGGGATGAAGATTAAACCCGGATCAATGGGAAAGGCAGTTCCCCTTTATGATGTTCAGGTTTGTTAATACAACGTCCTGTCTTATATCAGTTTAAGTTATTTGCTTTACTGAAGTATGTTTTTCTTCTTCTAGATCATAGATGAGAATGCTAATGTTCTGCCTCCTGGTCAAGAAGGGGAAATTGCCATCAGAATCAAACCTAAAAGGCCACTTGGTCTTTTCTCTAAATACATAGTAAGGAACTTGTTTTACCCCCATAGGAAATCCCTATAATTCCATACTAGATACAAAGACCCAGATTTTCGTCAGATTTTATGCCAACTCATCAATCTCAAGGTCATGCACTGTACTAACAGTCCTCCCAACTAAGGAGGATCTGAAGGAACTCTCTTCAAAGTAGAGATGGGACCAGGTTAAAAGAATCTAGATCCAGATTTCAATCATCTCAACATTTGGAAGTGTTTGGATTCAGGATTTTGGTTCAGCACCTTTTAAAACTGGGCTCTGAAAGTCAAGCTGAAGTTCCATTTAGCTCATCCTCATCAATGACCCTGACTGCACTGAGTATTATATGTGTAGTGTGCATTATTTATGCATCTATAATGCATCTCCATGTGGATATAAATCTAAACTTTTGAGCAGGTGATGAGGACGTCTAGAAACCTGGACTTCCTTTCCTGACTGTGCCACCACCTTGCTGTGTGACCTAGATAAATAGAAATACGTAAATAAAGGGTGTGCAGAGCATGCCTCCCTATGTGTCCTGGAGAATTCAAGGAGGAATTTTGAAGCATAATGCCCCCGGGGTGTCCTCCTTTACTATATCTAATTCTGAACCTCTGTCTGAACCTTGCCCTGTCAATGAGGTGGAGTTTACAATACCCACCTTTGTACAACTCTTTGAGATTCTGTCACCAAAAGTGCTATTTAAAGACAAAGGATTATTATTTGTCTTTCATTGGTATACATGAATATGCTATACAATTCTGATCACTTTACAGTTGTGTGTAAAACAGCAGAATTTATGATTAAGCTACACAAAAGATTTTAATTGTCATTTGTGAAATGTTATCAGGATAACCCTGAGAAAACCGCTGCATCAGAACGTGGGAATTTTTTTGTCCTGGGAGACAGAGGGACTATGGATGAAGATGGATATTTCTGGTTTATTGGAAGATCTGATGATATCATCAATTCTTCAGGGTTAGTTTGTTTTACTGACAGGTTTCAGAGTAGCAGCTGTGTTAGTCTGTATCCGCAAAAAGAGCAGGAGTATTTGTGGCACCTTAGAGACTAACAAATTTGTTAGTCTCTAAGGTGCCACAAATACTCCTGTTCTTTTTGTTTTACTGGTTTTGCAAGCTTTCTGTATAGTTCTATCATAATATAACATAACATTTATAAGAGAGGAACTGGTGATGAGTTTCTTGGCAAGAAGGAAAGGGGGCTTACAAGAATTCAAAAGAATCAGACATAGTCTTCTTCTGGCAGCATGGTTCAGTGACTAGTGCATTGGACTAGGACTCAGGATAGCTGGATTCTATCCTTGGCTCTTCCACTGCCATGCTGTGTAACCTTGGTCGAGTCAGTTCCTGCCTCTGTTTCTCCTGCCACCCTTTGTCTATTTAGATTGTAAGCTCTTGGAGGCAGGGAGTTTTTGCAGCATGCATAGCACAACGTGGATCTGATTTTGGTTGGAGCCTTAGGCAATAATCAGTTCTTTCTTACCCCAGTACTGGTTAAAAGACATATTTACACCAGATCAGGATAATTAAATACCTCGTTTTCCTCTCCTAGGTATCGTATTGGACCATTTGAAGTAGAAAGTGCCTTGATAGATCACCCGGCTGTAGTAGAGTCTGCTGCTGTCAGCAGCCCAGATCCCCTCAGAGGCGAGGTAATGAGGTTGAGAGTGATGAGGAAAATATTTCATAGAGGCAAAACAGTTTGTGATTCACTGTACAAAGTGCAGCTGTTGCACAGCATCACGTCAGTGTGAATAGTCCTTTACCAGGGTGATAAACAGAAACCTATGTACATCCCTTTGCTCTATTTATTCATCTCCACAGTCTCTCCCCACGAGATAATTATGATTTCCCACCAATAGACCTTCCTGCTATTAAGGGCTTGTCAATACACACAAGTTGTAACACTTTTTACAGTACCGGTATAGTTAGAGCAGTACAGCACCCTTTGTTTGGATGCAGTTACTGGTAGAAATGTGCTGATATCGGTACAGCTATTCCCATACTGGAGAGGGAATAAGCTCTACTGGGACAGGGCAACTTTATACTGGTATAATTGTACCCATACTAGCGGTTACATTGGAAAAAAAAATCACACCCCTCATCAGCATAGTTATACCAGGACAAAAACTGTGCGCAGACTAGGTGTAAGAGAGCCTTGAAAGCACAGTCCTGCTATTGTGGAGTGGAACTGTACGGCCTCAGTGTGAGCTGTGTGACCAGTGTATGCTCAGTGCTTCAGAGAAATCAAAGCTTCCTGAAGCTCCCACAGAGCACAGACACTGCAATCCCCCTTCCATGTGCTCCTTCCTAAGCCCGACCAGCTCTGCTGCTTAGCATGTGTGATGGGGGAAGCGAGGCCACGGCCATGCTTCCTACCCGGCGTGACCCGCTTTGGAGACTGTGGAAGCATGAGCCAGGAGCAACCATTGTGAGAATTGCAATTGCACGTGAGCCTTGCACAGCTGTGAAGGGCAGAGGGGACAGTCCTTGCACCCCTCTTCTGACTTACCTGCTTACACACAGGCTAGTCACAATCTGGCGCTCAGTTTTAGGGACAGATTGGCTTCTTCACACATCTCTTAACTATGTCGTGGTCTGGAAGTGATATTGCTAACTGGGAACTAAATCTAACACTATTTATAAATTGCTGATGTCAGTTTGGTACTATTGATTTTACCCTGTAGGTGGTGAAAGCTTTTGTGGTCTTGTCACCTGCCTTTTCCTCGTGTGACCTGGAAAAATTAACGCTTGAGTTGCAGGCGCATGTCAAGAAAGTTACTGCTCCATACAAATATCCCAGAAAGGCAAGTACCCAAAAGGGGTGATTTTTAACATGGGACATGTCTCCTTCTTAAATCTCTCCAGAATGAACCATTCTGGGTTTACTTAGAATTACAAAGATTCCTTCACTCATCTAAAAGAGAGAGATCAAGATTTAGGGAGACCCTTTGCTTCAGGGAAACTTTCCTAAATCTCATTTATTTTTCTCTTTCATAAGCTTTTAATAAAATTGTTTGTTAATAAATGTACCCATGTGCCTTTAAACATATTCCTGGGCCAGGTATAATGTCCTAATTAGATACTCCCCATGTTCCAAATCAGGGGTAAAATCACTCATTTCTTACTTAGCTTTTACCCACTCCTTACTCTGGAACACTCCAGTGATGTCAGTGGAAATTTCTCTGATTGAAAACTGATGAATGATTTGTCCCTTTGGCTTTGGAGTAAACATATTAGAGGCAGCCCCAGAAGTATCCAGCTTAGGTTTCTTACGAAATCCAGTGCATCTTGGGAAGCAGTATGTGCAATCAGTTAGGGCATGTCTACAGGTACAGAACTGCAGCAGCGCAGCTGTACCGATGCAGGCAGCTATGCCGCTGCAGCGCATTAGGTGAAGACGCTCTATGCTGACAGGAGAGCGCTCTCCCATCAGCATAATAAAAACATCTCCGTGAAAGGCAAAAGCTATGTCAGTGGGAGGAGCTGTAGTGTAGACATAGGCTAGTTAGTGCCTGATTCTGGAAACTGTCAGGCAAGTAGCCCTTACTCATGGGAGTCCTCCCATTCTTCCACATGGGGTCAGAGCCACTATTGCAAACAAAATCCCAAAACATCACGAGGAAGCATACTAAGTTGTTTTGTGTTTTTTATTAGATGGAATTTGTCCATCAGCTACCGAAGACAATCACTGGGAAAATCAAGAGGAATGAGTTAAGGAACAAAGAATGGGGGCGAATGTAACATTGTCAGGAGTTTAACATAGCTTCTTTCACTCCGATGATGCCATGCAAGCTGTAACAGTTCTCAGGGTGCCCCGAACTGTGTTACCTTGTTCTCCCTGCACACCACTCCCCCTCATACTGCCAGCGAGAGAGAAAGACTTGCTGGTGCTTAACCAGTCTGGTGCTTAACCAAACAATCTCCTCCGGGCAATGCAAACCCTCATTTTGCTTTGCAGATTAACAATAGGTGCATCCAAGTCCCCAAACCCCCTTTCAAGTGTTCCCCTGTGATAGCCATCCTGACCAGGGATGGTGTCTAGATAATACTTAGTGCTGCCACGAGAGCAGGGGACTGGACTAGATGACCTCTAGTCTTATGATTCTATGATTCTAAGCTGCTGTTACAGAAATAGTGAACCATTTGCTAGTTGGCAGTGAGAGGTTCTTAGGGTGTCACAAAACTGTCTTTGTTATAATTGCCTTTTTTCTATTGGATTTTTCCAATATCATGAGCACCTAGATTACCTGGAAAATTGAACAGCAGAACCCACACTGAAAAATTGAATCCTATGATGAACCCAAGCTGCAAAGTTCAGATCTGGTTGCAAAACCAAACTTTCCCAAATGTGGTGTTAGTTTCAAGCATTTTATTGATAGGGGCCAGCAGCAGAGTTCTGATCTAAACCTCAACTTTCCCAAAATCCATGATGTTCAGATCCAGGATTTCGCTGTGTCGCATCTATGTTCTAGAAAGTATTTGAGATCAGTGAGACAGTGTTGTTAGTACTTGTTGCCCAGTTGCAAGCTGCAGGAAAATACAGAGATGTGCTTTAGAAGTTAAAATGATTTACCTTATCCAAACTATAGACCAATACATCCAGCCATGTGAAAATGAAAAGGCCTTCTCTACTGATAACACCTCCAGAGACCACACTTTAATATACGCACAGCTGACAATGTGGTCCCTCTGATCCAGCTGATACCATGGCCATGCTTTATCAACAAGCACTACCCAATACAGAGGCAATCAACCTAGGTTTGGCTCCCCAGCCTCACTTCTAATCTTTGCCAGGAGTAGAGAAAATACTTGCATCACCTCTGCAAGTTACTGAGAAAGAGGTCTGGGCATATGGCCACAGTTTGTTACAGTAGCATGTGCTGTAGAGTGCTGAGTTCTAAGGATGTACCAATTCTTAACTCTTCATCACCAAGTGTTGCACTTTGCCCACTCAAGAAAGCTTAATTTTCTGGCATGTGATCTTTCACTAGCTCACAAAATGTCTTTGACAATCAGCTGTCCTCGTCCATTCACTAAACAGCAAGACATTTTTAGAGAGCGGCACCTTCTTTGGGGCTGAGAGAAAAGGTTTTACACTCAGCATCCCTAGAAGTGTGTGTCGCACCTCCCTGCAGCTGGGTTTTAATTGTGATTATAAAACAAGATTTGGAATGTGACTATTTTGAGCAATGAAAAACAACATTTATTTGCTATGAATAAACACTTGTCTATGCCAATTAAATAATTTCTGTGCTAAAGACTGCTGCAATGAATGCAAAAGAAGTTCAATAAACACAATATTTACTTTGCACCCTGTTTTTGGTAATGGTTTATTTTTTAACTGTGCATCAGTGTGTCACAAAGATTTTAAAATACTGTTTAGCTAGCTTGCTCTGATAGCGTTTCCAATACATATGTTAGAGCCATTCAGTCAAACTAATCATTCTTCTCAACTACCCAATCTTCTTCCTTTTCCTTTTTCTCCAGGTGCCTTGAATGGAGTCACCAACTCCCTTCTCTACTCACAGCTGAATCCCCTTGAATCTACTTTCTGAGGCTTGCGTACTCCCATAACATCTTTAACCGAGGTCACTTTCTCCTGGCCAAGTCTCCTGACGCCTTCTTGATCTGTCTGCCACTTTCAACACACTCCTCAATTCACTCCCTCCTCAATTCTAGCTTCCCTTTCTCTTCTTATTGATGAAAGCCTCCTTCACATTTTCAGTGGTTCCATCTCCTTCCCTCTGTTTGGCATCCTGCAAATCTCTCCTCTCAATTCTCTTCTCCTTTTCCCTGACACTTTATCTCTGGGTGACATCATCTGCACTCATGGCTGATGACTCCCAAACCTACCTCTCAATACTCATCCTTTCCTCCTCTGTGCAATCTCACATCTCCATTTGACTTTCCAGCCTGGCTGTCATAGTTGCAGTTCAAACTAAAGCTATATCTACATAGCAGCTGAGAGAGTGCTTCCCAGAACATGTAGACAAAGACATGCTCTAGCTCTGCTCGAGCTAGAATGCTAAAAATAGCAGAGTGGCAGTGGCAGCAGCTCAGGCTAGCTGCCCTAGTAGGTACCTATGGGGTCAGGCAGGATTGTACTTGAGGGAGGCTAGCTCAAACCACAGCCCGTGCCACTGTGGCCAATGCTATTTTTAGTGCACTAACTCAGTCAGCACTATCAGATGTCTGTCTACCAATGCTGGGACGCATCCTCCCAGCTGGTATGTAGATATACCCTCTACCTGCCAAAATCAATCTCCCCCTTCAAACTGGCTGCTCTCCTTCCAATCCCCATTACCACAACAAACTCCACCGGTCTTCCCCTCAGCTTTTATCTTTGGTGCTGCAGTCAGGAAGGGTCTTTCTCTCTCAATTCCAGGGCTATCCTAGGAGCCAGCCTCTTGTACCCCACAATATGTGCACATGTGCACACATGCAAACAGAGCAGTAGGAGTAGGAAACACTCTCTTTCTCACTGCAGTGGCTCTGCAGTAAGCTGCAGGGGAACACCCCATGAGGCCTAGCACAATAGCTAGGGAAGCCTTAACTGCATTAGGAAGTGGAAACCCCTAATTCCTAGGTCCCCCAGGAAAACCTTGGGATTGGAGAGGGTAGTAGCCCTGTCAACATGCCTGCTGACTGCACAATGGTTTCTCTTCCCTCCCCCCCACCCCCACATCCCATGGGTCTTCTGGGGGCACCAGCTCTCCCCCACACCCCACCACTCTGCATCCTGTGGGTCTTCTGGGGGCACCAGCTGGCTGTTCTCCTCCATTTTGTTCTGTCAGGGCGCATGCTGAGATGGGCTACTACCCTCTCCAATATCAAGGGCAGGAATTCTGAACACTTGAGTTCTAGTCACGGCTCTGCCATTCAGCTGTTACATGGCAAAGTAACTCAAGCCACATTTTCAAAATTTGGTACAAAATTCAGCACCTGCATCCAGATTTGGGCTCCTAAGTAAGGTTAAGATCAGGAACTTTAAAAAGAGTTACGGTGAAATTCTGCCCCACTGACATCAATGGGAGTTTTGCAGTCAACTTCAGTGGAGCCAGGATTAATTTAGTTTGCTGATTTTGCAGACTCTAATCCAGTCTGTTAAATATAAAGAGCTATAATTTTATTTTCTGCAAGCTTGAACTATGGAACTTCCCCCCCAACTATTACCCCTTGTCAAACTGGCCACAGAAGATGCACCACATGATTTCCCCTTTAGCTCCTGCTCTTTGTACCTTCAGCTGAAAAAGTGGGTAAAAGTCAAGAGACCTGTCTGCGTGATTCATTCTACATCAGAACACAGGATCATTCTCCTTGCTCACTGTCCTTGTGTGGAATACTGCATTAGACTATACCATCTCCTTTGTGTTATTGTTTATAACAAACTTGTGCCTAATGTTCAAGATGGTGACTCATTAATTCAAAACTGTAAATTCTTTCCCTCTCCCCAACTTCAAAGTATTGACAATGACTGCTGTCTGCTCCATTTGGAATAATTCCTGAAATACACAGTAGCACCTACAAGTATTTGGAAGCAAAATATGGTCCTCAAGCTCAACTTTCTTTTTGAGCGATATAGATGAAACTTGGTTAAATGTAACTCTATCATAAAAAAACAAAGAGCATCATTTTGAATACAATGTCCTTCAGTTCCACTTTCCCCCCCATCTTGATATTATTCTCAGAGGCAACAGGAAATCAATTATGGTAATAGATAGAAATGTTTATATCAAATGTAATTTTTCTTTAAAAATATTTGTTTCCTGTGAACGTAAGGTTTGACCTGAAGCCTGGGTAGTTTCATTTGCTGGTCTCCTGTGTGTGTGAGACACAGAGAGAGATTTTTCTAAAATAATGGACCATTATTACGTTAGGAGTTACAAAATTAGTAAAACCTTGAAGATGTCAATTGTGTTAAGGAAAACATGTAGCTGCACTAACCTTTCTACAAAAACTGCATTCTGCCCTCCCCATATTTGTGAGGCATTAATGCTAGCAGGGCTTTGTATAAATGGAGAGGAGGCTGGGTGGAGGAAGATGGTCCTTATAGACCTCTATAGCCAGTACTGGGTTTACAATGGCACCAGTGCGGGTGTGGTTCTGTACCCACACTGGGAAGGGGTTCATTAGGGACCCAGCTAACCCATCCACATAGCCAGGTCTGGCCCCTCGTTCAGGGCAGTCCAGCACCCAGGCCTTGCTGTATGTGTGGCTCCCAGCCAGCAGGTCCAGCTCGCCTGTAGGGGGCTCGCTGACCAGCAGCTGGGCTCCGCCATGTGAGCTGAGCAGGATTGCTGGCCATGGGGCCCCTGGGCACGGCCAGGACAGGCAGGATGTCGGGGCTGCGTCCCAGGCATCTGCCCCACTCTTTAATCTCTGGCTCTGAGCAGTCTCTGCTGCCCGCCACCTGTGGGGTCCCACCTGCCTTCCCAGAGCTAAGCCACCTGGGACTGGTGCAGAGGCTGGTCTGGTCTTGGCCAGGGGGAGGCACCCGGGGGGGGGCGGGGCTTGGCCGGGCACCGCCAAGCAAGTGGGTCCTGAGGGAGCCTGGCCTGGGCAGGCCCCACTTCCGCTCTGGCCTGGCTGATCACACTGCTTCCGAGGCACTGGAGTGATCCCTGCCCTGGGACCACCCCCAGTCGTGCTGGCTCAACCTGGCAAACACGGTCACTTCCCAGCGAGGCCAGTGAGTGTGGCTGGGGGGTAGGGTACGGGGCAGTGGGTCTATGGGGCGGGGGGGGGGTGCTTGGCAGTGGCGGATGGGAGAGGTTTGTGTGTGTTGGGGTGCTAGGCACTGGGGGTTCTGTGTGGGGCGCTGTGCAGTTGTGATGGTGGGGCTGGGGGGTGCTAGGCATGGGGGGGGTCTGTGGTGGGGGGAGGCACTGGGCTGGGGGATGGTGTGCAGGGTGCTGTGCAGTTGTGGTGGAGGGTCCTTGACAGGAGGTCTCTGGGTGGGGAGGCATGTGTATAGCAGAACCTGGGGGCACTGGGTATAGCGGGTCGGGGGGGCGTTGGGCGGGGGTGGGGCAGTGTGGTGTGTGGCATAGTCCCACCATGAGGGGAAGGGACGCACAGGGCCAGGCAGGCCAGTGCGCATCTGGTGGCTGCCAGTTTGTAAACAGTGCCCTCGCACTAGGCTAAGTGGAGCGGGGCTGCCCCTGCTGCAGTGCTCCATTGCCCATGGCCAGCCCCTCACTCTGGGAATCGCCCCTCTCCCCCCGCACCATTCCCCGTTGTCCCCAGGGGGACCCACAAAAAATTAATCTGGTCCTGTCTATAGCCTTGCTACCTGGGCATCAGCAAATAATTAGCTCATTGTCTCTGTGTTGTATAAAAACCAGTTTAAAACAGGTGGCAGCTGCCCTGAACATTTTGGCCAGAAACCAACTTTTCCCTCAAGGAACTTGCCTGAGGAAATTGGACAGTTTCAATGGCTGTGGTGCGCTTGTGGGGTATTTGCATGTACTAAGAAGTAAACCCTAATATCAGAGTTAAGCATTAGAAAAGACCATTTATATTTAGAGGTGTGGGGGCTGTTGGCCCCTTACTGAAGCTTAGTGGGGTGAGGATTGGTTGACCCTCTCTCAGTACCAGGAAAACAGGAGATGGGTCACAAAAGATCCTGAGAGTGAGAGGTCCCCAGGGCCAATGGGGAGAGGCCAGCACGCCATTCAGCCAGATTGACAGGGCAGGCAGACCAATGAGAGAGTCAAGAGCCCAGGGCCCGTCCTCTGTGTGAGCTGGGGCTGCCAGGGCAGCAGGCCAGAACCAGAGCAGGAGCCCGGAGCTGGAGCAGCGGAGACCAGCCATGCCGACGGTGATCCAGGGCTGAGCTACTGGGGGTGCTGCAGGGGCAGAGCCAGGAGAGTGAATGCTAGCCAAGTAGTACTGGAACCAAGAGAGGCAGGGGAGAGCAAGGGGCCTGGGGAGAGAGCGCCCAGCAAAGGGTGCCATTGCCAGACAAGAGGGCCTCATAGACTGGACTCTGAGAGGGGGGAAATGACCCCAACGGGAAACCTGATGCTGGGGAGAAGGGTCCTGCCAGCTACAGCCTGAGGGCAAGAAGCCACCACGAGAGTGAGTGTCTTTCCTGCAGTATCACTGCAGCACAGCCAGGGCCTGGGAAGGAGGCCTGGGCTGTGTAAGGAATAAACTGTGAATTTTCTCGAGTCCCAGAAACTGTTGTTTGTGGTGATCCTGTGCCCATCGGGTGGGATTCCTGGCTCCTCCAACTTTTTCCATTTTCCCCTTATTTGTATACAGTTGTCGCTTAATAAATGGCATCTGGTTTAAACTCAATGTAGCGATCACCAGGACAGGGAGGTGGCTGGTGAGAATATGTCGGAGTAGGGACATCCTAGCCCCTGTCCCCGTTACCCACAATAAGACTAGGGGTTAAGCCCCCAGGGATCCTGGGCCCAATCTTGTCGGGATTACTAGGACTCTGCTGCAGGGGAGAGTGGAAGCAAAGTCCTCAAGGTCAGGCAGGCATCTGGGTAAAAGGAGTTGGGGCAGGGACTTAGATCCTTTCACCATCCAATTCCACCAGGGTAGGATAGAAACCAGGAAAATGTCTCACAATTGCGGGACCATTTCCCCACATACAGAGGCATTACAAAGTGAGAAGAAACATAAAAGGAACAAAAAATTCTTACATTTTAACTTTAACTTGCATTTTACAATTGCTGTTTTCTTAAACTTTAAGAGACCATATTCCTATATATCAGAAAAAAGACGCTAAAGTAAAGATTAGATAGATTAGATGGGACAAACACTGCCATTGCCAGCTGGGAAGTGGCATTCCTTGGTAAACATGCTACGTAATGTGTTGGTCTTCCATCCTAATAGTATGTCCATACTTTCAGGTGCTGCCTAGCGATAGTCAGGCCTAATGGTTGTAGTGGAGGTCGAAGTCAGACATAGGGTTGGGACTGGGTCAAGGGTAGACCTGGAATTGAGATCCGGGGACAGGCTGGAGTCGGAAACAAGATAAGAGTTTGTAGACAAGCCAAAAGCAGTACTGTAACCGGAGTCCAGGTACAAGCCAGATGGTCAGAGTCCGAGGCAGTCAGGAGACTGAGGCAAGGCTGGAGAGGGTCAGTTACAGGCCTGGAGCAAGGCCAGACTAGGGCAAGGCTGGAACAGGGTTCCAACAAGGCTGGGGAAGGAACAGGAACTAGATTAGGAGCAGGCTGGGAGTCTAGAGAGTCTGATACACTGCAAGGCAGCAGGAGGATTCCTGGTTGGGTAGTGCTGCTACACAGACTGATCTGCATCTCTGGAGGGGTAGGGGAAATACCTGAGCCGGTGGTCATCTGACCCAGGCTCTATCCAGGCTTAGGCTGCTGCCACAAGCCTGAAGGCTAAGTCACTGCAGGCACTGAGAAAAGGGCAAGTTAGTGTAATGAGTTGTTGCTGTATACCTCACTTCAGCTCTGTAAGAGGGGCAGCTGAGCGAGCAGCCCTGGTTTGGCTGCGAGTTTGCCTCACATCACACCTCCCTACCCCTGAGGGCATCTTGGCATTCCTGGACTGAACTGGGATTGGTAGAACTCACGGACTAGGTCAGAGGCATGGATGTTGCTTGATGACTCCCATGAGCACTCCTCTAGACCATAAACTTCCTAATCTTTGAGGTACAGGAACTTCCCTTGGAGGATCTTGGAATCAAGGATTTGGTTCACCAGGTATTCTTCCTGATCTTTCACCATGACTGGAGGAGGAGGCATCTGCATTCATCCCGTCAGGGAGTTGGGGTGTGTGCTTTTTTAGTAGAGAGACATGGAATAAAGGGTGTACTCACATTGTGCGGGGGAGGGGGTAGTTGGAGGGAGAAAGTGACCAGGTTCATTTGCTGGGTGACAAGGAAGGGTCCCAGGTATCGGTAGTCAAGTTTGCGGAAGGAACAGGAGGTATCCACGTGCTTCATTGACAGTCATACGTTGTCCTCAATGGTGATGGGAGGGTTAGGCAGGTGGTGGCAATCAGCAAATCACTTGTAGTCTGCATTGGTGGTGTCCAGATAGGCTCTTAGTTCCTCCTGGATATGATGGAGGTGTTTGACCAAGTCAGGAGTGGCAGGAATGTGGGAAGTCGAGGGGAGTGATGGGTGGAACTGGGGATGGAAACTGTAGCTGGAAAAAAAGGGGGTCTATTGGGTGGACTTATGGTCAGAGTTGTAGGTGAACTCTGCGAAGGGTAGAAGGTGGACCCAGTCATCCTGGTGGAATTTGACAAAACACGACAAGCACTGCTCTAAAACTTGATTTACTCATTCCAACTGCCCATCCATTTGGCAATGATAGATGGCGAAGAGACATAGGTCAATAACTAAGAGGTGGAAAAATTCCTGCCAAAAGTGGGAGATGAACTGTGGTCTGTGGTGTGACATGGTATTGGAAGGTAACCCATAAGCCTTAAAACATGGTCAAAAAATAGATGGGTTGTCACCTCTGTGGTGGGGATCTTGCAGCAGGGCACTAAGTAGGATATCTTGGAGAGGAGGTCTTCTACTACTAATATGATGGTGTGGTTCTGGAAATTAGGGAACTGTACAATAAAATCCATAGATATAGATTCCTAGGGTTGTGAAGGAGTAGGTCAGGGGACCGAGGGGCTTAGCATGGGAGGGTCTTCATGTAGCAACATACTTTGCATGAGTCAATGTACAACCTCACAGAGGCATGCAATTGGAGCCACCAGAAATGTCATGTGATCAGTTTCACGGTCTTCCGATGTCCATAATGGCTGTCCAGAAGGTGAGTCATAGTCAGAGAATTGCAAGACAGAGTGAGCCTTCAGGTGCATAAACACAGCCTTGGAACAGAAGTATCCCATTCTTGACAGAAAAACCTGGGTTGGGCTCAGCATTAGGAAACATCTGTTTAGTCGCCAATTGGTTGCTCGATAAGGAGGATTCTGTAAGAGATAATAGGTCCATGTTCATTAATACATTGGCGAAATTGTGGGACTTCAGTATGGCGGAAGGTTCTGGTGGTCCTTCTTTGCCAGAAAGGCACTCCCCCTTGCGGGAGAGTGCATTGGGTTTGCCATTCTGGCCTCCGGGTCAATAATGTAGTGAACTCAAAGCATGAAAAAACAGGAACCATTGGATCTGGCACTGGTTGAGGGCTTTCTCAGATTGCAGGTGTTCTAAGTTTTTGTGGTTGGTGAATATGTGGATGGAAAAACATGCATCCTCCAAGTGGTCACACCACTCCTCAAGGCAGTCTTGATGACTAGCAGCTCTTTGTCATAGATTTTATAGTTCTGCTCCATAGGACTTACCTTTCTGGAGTAGAATGCGCATGGATGGAGAATGCTAGATGACCCCTGAAGCTGTGACAGTACTGCCCCAATGGCATAATTGGAAGCATCCTTGACAACAAAGGGCTTGGATTGATCCGGGTGCCTCAATATGGGTGCAGAGGTGAAGTCCTTCAGTTGCTCAAAAGCCCATTGGCCCTCTGATGTCCTGATGCAGGTGGAGTTCTCGTAGAGGAGTTGGGTAATTGGGGCAAGTACTCAAGAGAATTCCTTGATAAACCTCCAGTAGAAGTTTGCAAATCCCAGGAAGCACTGGATGTCACGGATGGTCCTTGGTGGGGCCCAGTCCATAATGCTGGCAGTTTTTCATAGATCCATGGTGATCCTCTTTGATGACACAAAATCAGCTACATCAAATATGGTGCAGTCAAATTCATGTTTTTCTGGTTTGGCATATAAGCCATTTTTCCTAAGGTGTTCCAGCACCTTTAGGATATGCTGGTAATGCACAGTCTGGTTCTCTGAGAAGACAAGGATGTTTTCTAAGTAAATCACAGTGAACTGGTCTAGGACATCCTTGAAGATATCATTCGCTAAACACTGAAATGTGGCTGGGGCGTTGGCGAGGCCAAAGAACATAACCGGGTTTTCACTGTAGCCATACCAGGTTTGGAAGGCTGTCTTCTACTCATCACCCTCCTGTATGTAGAAGGGGTTGTACACACTGTGCAGGTTGAGCTTGGTGAAGACCTTTGCCACACCAACCTGTTCTAGGAGCTTGTTGATCAGCGCAAGAGGGTATTTGTTCTTGATGGTAATACCATTCAGGGCACAATAATCAACACAGAGGTGCAGTGTCCTGTCCTTCTTTCTAACAAACAGGATGGGGGCGCCAGCAGAGGATTTGGAGGTCCGAATCAAGTTCTTAGCCAGATTTTCATCCAGATAATCCCATAGGGCCTTGAGTTTGGGTTCTGATAATGGGTAAATGTGTTCAAAGGGGATCTTTGCCCCTGCCTGGAGGTCTATAGGACAGTCATAGGTTCAGTGTGGGGGGTAGAACGTTAGCCTTCTGTTAGTTGAACACATCCACAAGATCGCTATACTTGACTGGGATTGATGAACCAGTATCTTCGGAAACAGGTAGTACAGAGCAGGGAGGATGCCTTCCAAGAGGGAGGTCCCAGCGTCTTCCCTGCTGGGTTTTCATAGATGCTGCAGCCAGCAAAACCTGGAGTTAAACCATATCTCCCGTGCCACCCACAAAATGTTCATTTTGTAAAGGGAGAGCCAGGGAGGCCCAATATAGCCGGACTGTGCGGTGCAAGGATTAGGTTGAATTGCATAGTTGGTGATCCCCAATCCTAACCTGGGGAGGGGTTGTCGCATAGGCAACTGGCCTGGAAATCAGCGTACTGCCATCAATAGTTTCTACATGCTCTGAAACAACTTCCTCTGGATGGACAAGTGGTTGGCCTAGTCAAAGGCCAAGTCCACAAAGTTGCTGGACGTCCCAGAGTTGATTAATGCAAATGAAGTACAGCTTACTTTGGGCATGGCAGGGGCTCTCAGCTGGAGGAGTGGTTGGTGGGCTCTGCCACTGCCAGGACACAGTCAGGCAGAAGAGCTTGCCTTCCAGGTCATGTCCAGCCATGACCCCTCTACTGGGATTGGATAGGGTAGCTTCCTGGCACTGTAGCAGGTCTGGATTTGTGGGGCCACCCTGACACAAAGCAACTACCTCCTCTGAAATGCAGGCAAAAGCCATTTCAATGCCAATATTCCTTCTCTTTGGCCGTGAGGTGCTTCCTGGGGCTGTCAATCTGCATGGGGTCAGGTCCAAAACTAGGCAAAAGGTATATATGGAAGCTCTTGACACTAGGCTAGGAAAGGGTAGTAGCCTATTTCCTTTCCAGGGGACATTTGAGCAGCCTGTTCTCAATTCTAATGCAGAGTTTGATGTAGAGTAGTAACTCTGTATAGGAGTCAGCCTGAGCTAGCTCATCCTTTATAGCGTCAGTCAATCCTTGACAAAAATGTTAGACTTGAACCACTTGTTCCAGGCTGAATTGGCCGCCAAGTGCCATAAGAGGGCTACATAGGTGGAGATGGGTCATGAGCCCTGGGTGAGGAACTGTATGGTTGCTTCAGCAGTATGGGCTCAGTTGGGGTCACGGAATACTAATGAGGAGTGAATGAATTCCTCAAAGTGGCCCAGCATTGGGTCTGCCCATTCCAGGATGAGTCAGACCCTATAGGGCTTCTTCAGACAGTAGACTAATAACCACCTTCATCTGGTCATCTGGGTACAAAGATGGCCTCATCAGGAATAGCAAGCAGCACTGATTGATAAACCCTCAGAACTTGTGGCAGTCTGCATCAAACAATTCTGGCAAGGGGATTTCTGGACCACAATCCTGCTATTGGAGGAAGCCATTCTCTAACTGCAGCTGGACAATTTGGTTCTGGAGGGTCTAGAACAGGGACTCAAATGCTCCATCAAGGCCCTGCGGTACAGTACAGTGGAGTCTATGCAAACTATCAGGCGCTGACTCCCAATAGTCAAGCCTGGTAGTTGGAGTGGAGATCAAAGTCAGATATAGGAACAGGATTGGGCTGAGGGTGATGCTGGAACCAAGATTCGGGGACAGGCTGGGGTCAGAACTGAGATCGTAGTCTGTAAACAAGCCAAAAGCAGTACTGTAGCTTGAGTCCAAGTGCAAGCCAAAGGTCAAATCTTCATGGTCAGAGTCTGAGGGGGGCAGGAGGCAGAGGCAAGGCTGATGTGTGGTTCATTAACAGAACCAGAGCAAGGTCAGACTAGGGCAAGGACAAGACTGGAACAGGTCTCAGGCAAGGCTGGGGAAGGAACAGGCACTAGATCAGGAGCAGCTTGGGAGTCTATAAAGTCTGATACACTGCAACACAGCAGGAGGTTTCCTAGTTGGGTAATGCTGTTGCACAGACTGATCTACAGCTATGGTGGGGTGGGGGAAAATACCTGATCCTGGTGGTCATCTAACCCAGGGATAGGGTACTGCCGCATGCCTGAAGGCTGAGTCATTGTAGCCTCTGCGAAAAGGGTAAATAAGTACAGTGAGCTGTTGCTGCAAGCCTGAGGGGTGATTCACAGTGGCTCTGTAAGAGGGGCAGCTGAGAGAGTAGTCCTGGTTTGGAGGCAGTTTGTCTCACATAGACCAAGAAAGCCACGAAAACCAAACCAGTATTGATGGAGGCAGTTGCTGGGTTTGGCTACAAATATCGGCATTGCTTTAATCTTGTTGTGCCCATAGTAGGCGCAGCTGACCAAGACAACGAGAATCAAAAACATCAATCCACCACCTTTCAGCCTTCCTCAGCACCCACATTTCACTGTTTTGAATGTATGTTGTTAATCCTCCAAGGAGTCCCAAACAGGGAAATTCCCAAACTAAAGTCAAGAAGAAAAACATTTTTTTTAAATTATGAGGCAGTTTTTGTACATTATAAAGGAAAGTAAAGTACACAAACAAAATATTTACTTACTGGTATTTGTCAGATAAAATCCAGAGGATTAAGTCAAACTCATAACATTCATATTTATTAAACACTATTCAGCAATATAGATAAACACACAGGACCAGGTTTTCTGTTGGTGCAATCCAGTTAAAGTGAATGGAGTGAATTTGGCTCAAAAAAGCTCTAAATGAGATCTAAACACAAAATGATATTCAAGATCCTAATCTGTATTATCAGCAATATTTCCTCTGTCTGATACCTACATAAGGTGAGAGAGAGAAAATATATGTTAAGAACTTTTTTTGTCTGCATTAGAACACTGAGAAATGCCCTGTTTACCTATTTAAAAACAGCATTTAGAACAAACTTTATTTTAGCAAATAAAGAATTTGTGTTTCATATTGAAAGTTAATGTTTACTTCTATGTTCTGAAATCCTTAATAGGTAAAGTATTCACTTTGTCTTGCAGATCTGCAAGGAGCTCTCAGAGACTTTCTGTTCTCCCCAGTGTGTTACAGTTCATCCTGTGGAATGTGAGTAGCTGGCAAGTGACCAGCAAGTTCAACATCTTTCCTAAATTCCAGAAAATCAGAAAAAAGATATTACTAAACTGGAGTTGCCATTAGGTGAGTTTTTGGTTGCTTGCTCGGTTGGTTGCATTTTTTGTTTGTTTGTTTATAAAACTTTTAAAATCATTGAACCTAAACACGGGTCATATAAAATAGAGGAGACTAACAAGTGGCACCTTAAAGACTAACAAGTTTATTTGAGCATAAGCTTTCGTGAGCTACAGCTCACTTCATCGGATGCATTCAGTGGAAAGTACAGTGGGGAGATTTATATACATAGAGAACATGAAACAATGGGTGTTACCATACACACTGTAACGAGAGTGATCACTTAAGGTGAGCTATTACCAGCAGGACAGCGGGGCGGGGGGAGGGGGAACCTTTTGTAGTGATAATCAAGGTGGGCCATTTCCAGCAGTTGACAAGAACGTCTGAGGAACAGGCGCGGGGTGGTGGGGGGGAATAAACATGGGGAAATAGTTTTACTTTGTGTAATGACCCATCCACTCCCAGTCTCTATGCAAGCCTAAGTTAATTGTATCCAGTTTGCAAATTAATTCCAATTCAGCAGTCTCTCGTTGGAGTCTGTTTTTGAAGTTTTTTTGTTGAAGAATTGCAACTTTCAGGTCTGTAATCGAATGACCAGAGAGATTGAAGTGTTCTCCAACTGGTTTTTGAATGTTATAATTCTTGATGTCTGATTTGTGTCCATTTATTCTTTTACGTAGAGACTGTCCAGTTTGACCAATGTACATGGCAGAGGGGCATTGCTGGCACATGATGGCATATATCACATTGGTAGATGTGCAGGTGAACGAGCCTCTGATAGTGTGGCTGATGTGATTAGGCCCTATGATGGTGTCCCCTGAATAGATATGTGGACACAGTTGGCAACGGGCTTTGTTGCAAGGATAGGTTCCTGGGTTAGTGGTTCTGTTATGTGGTGTGTGGTTGCTGGTGAGTATTTGCTTCAGGTTGGGGGGCTGTCTGTAAGCATAGAGAGACTATTATACTGATATCTAATTGAAGCCTAATTAGTTCACCTATAAAATAAGTTTTTAAAAAAGACAATTCAATCTTACAAAATGGGAAAGCTATAAGTAAACCCATGTTAGAAGGATTTCATTATTGAGATGATCAGTTAGAGAAGAGACAGATGGGGATGGGAGAATGTGGTTTGCCAAATGTAGACCTCACTTGTAACTTGGGAGTCCTAGATTTAGAACAAAAGTTGAAACTCTAGCATCTGAGTTTCTTTTGGCACCAGCAGAACAAATTCCAAGCTGCAGAACATTTTCTCTTTGATTCTGCTATTGTCCTAAATCGGGGTGAGCCTTTTGGGGCTCTCCAAATCCCCCATTCCTCACCCAATACCTTGGAACTGCACACGTTCCTCTGGAGAATACCTATAAGGCAGGGGAATGATTTGCCCCAAAGAAACTTTTTGATAACACAATTCTCCACAATACTTGTATCCCCCGCCCCCCAAGCGCAACCCCCACAGCTCCTATTGACCAAGAACCAAGGCCAATTGGAGCTGCAGGGGCAGTGCCTGTGGGCGGGGCAGCACGCAGTAGAGCCGCCTGGCCGCACCTCCACTTAGGAGCCAGAGAGGAGACATGCTGCTGCTTCTGGGAGCTGCTTGAGGTAAGTCCCACCTGGAGCCTGCACCCCTGAGCCGCTCCCCGGCGCCCCAATCCCCTACCCCAGCCCTGATCCCCCTCCCGCCTGCCGAAGCCCTAGGTTCCAGCCCAGAGCACCCTCCTGCACCCCAAACCCCTCATCCTCAGCCCCACCCCAGAGCCTGCACCCCCAGCCGGAGCCCTCATGCCCCCCACCCCAGCCCGGAGCCCCCTCCCACACCCTGAACTCCTCATTTATGGCCACACCCTGGAGCCCGCACCCCGAGCCAGAGCTCTCACCCCCTCCGACACCCCAACCCCAATTTTGTGAGCATTCATGGCCCGCCATACCCAGATGTGGCCCTCTGGCCAAAAAGTTTGCTCACCCCTGCCCTATGTGTAGGAGCAGGAGGGGAGACACGCTGCTGCTTCTGGAAGCCGCGCAGCACGACCCTCGACCCTGCTCCCTGGCTGGAGCGCCGGAGCAGGGCAAGCCCCAGATCCTGCTCCCAAGCAAGAGCTTGAGGGCCGGATTAAAACGGCTGGCGGGCCACATGCAGCCCGCGGTTTGCCCACCCCTGTCCTAGATGAAGAGAAAGAATAACCTTCAAAGAAGAAGAGTAACTGATTATATATCACAGACATCCTCTTTGTTAGAAAGCCATGTCTTTGAAATCTAAATGTCCCATATGAGCAAGGAGAATTGTTTATCCACAATACTTGTGTTATCAAAAAGTTTCTTTGGGGCAAATCATTCCCCTGCCTTATAGGTATTCTCTAGAGGAACTTATGCAGTTCCAAGGTATTGGGTGAGGAATGGGGGATTTGGAGAGCCCACAAAGGGGTACTTAGGCTCCATGCACCGTGGTTTCCCGTTTTGCACGGTCTCATTGTGCACTGATGCTGCAAAGTGGCTTTATAGGTGGGGCTGAGAATCTGCCCTTTTATGAATTTGTAAATACTCATACTGGCTTGGCATTGACATCATAGAGGATAGACCACCCCTGAGTCTGGAGCAGTGACAAAGGGTTTTCCCGCCACTCCACCACGTGGGGGTGGATACCTTCCTCCAACACCCTGAGGAAGTTCCCCAATGCCCAGCCTGGCTGCCCAGGCTTTCCTCTGGGGCCAGGATTTGGGTCTATGAGAAACATAATGATGTTAAGCACAGTCCTTCCTTCTCCTACGTTTGCCATGTACTCCAGTGAGACAAGGATTAGACCCTTGGCCTAGATCTTGTAACTGATTTGTAGTACTTTGGTCCATCAATATTTGTTTTTTTCTGGCAACTCTCAATTTAAAGTTTGTATAAATAATTTCATTGCAGGTCAAAAGCCCTTCAAAGAATGTTCTACTGAGATGTTTATATAATCTAAACCAAGAACTGTGACAAGGTTTTTGTGCCATGAAGTTTTTACTTAAACTCCAGATTTTTAACTCTATTTGGACCCCAAAGTCACCTTGTAGATTCTTCAGCAAACATTGCCGAGGATTTGCCCCTCAAAATATCTCTGGCAATGAATCACCGAGCCTCTATAAAGAGTTGCCAGAGCACTTTAATTTTGCAAGTGACATTTTGGACAAATGGAGTCAAATGGAAAAGGTAACATGTTTTGTCTCCTTAGTTCCAACATTTTCTTTCATTTCTGTCTGGTGTTATATCATCTTATAGATACCGGTTCCAAAACATATGATCTCTGTGATGATCCTTTCATAGTAGATATTAACTATTTTGCTGCTATAAGATACTTTCAAGGGTGTCAGGTAAATAACTGAGCTGTTTGGGAAAACTTTTGTCCCAAGTTTTCCATCTGAAAAATGTTGTTTTGATTAAACCAAAAATTTTCACAAAATCATATCAATTTTGATAAAATTCCCATTAAAATTAAAATAAAAAGTTTCATTTTGGAAAATTTCATTTTGAAAAAAATTGAAATTTAATTTCTAAATTTAATTTTTATTTTGATTTTATGCAGTCTAGTTTTAGCTGTGTCAGTCCCACGACATTAGAGAAACAAGGTGGGTGAGATAAGATCTTTTATTGGACCAGCTTCTGTTTGTGATAGAGAAAGCATGTCTCTCTCAAAAACAGAAGTTGGTCCAATAAAAGATCTTATCTCACCCACCGTGTCTCTCTTTTTTGATTTTGTCATTTTATATTACATCTATTAATTTTACATTAATACACAGTATCTTATATTATGCACTACTACTGCTCACATGCTGTCATTCAGAATGAAAACAAATTACAAAATGTTGAAATGTGCTATGAAATGGAAATTCCAAATTTCAACCAGCTCTAGTGAATAGTCAAAATACCATTAAGAGTATTTGCTGCTTCACATGCAACATGTGATCATATTTAGGATCAGGGCATAAGTAGAAAAGACTAAGAAGGGAAATATTATTAGTCCCATTTTATTGATAGAGAATTAAAACACAGAGAGATTAAATGACTTGCCCAAGGTCACAACAGAAGTTTGTTGCAGAGCTGGGAAATAAACCTACATTATCTTCTTCATCCCAATCCTCTGATTTAAACACAAGGCCAGCCTTCTGCTCCTGGGCCCTGCTTCAGGAAAGCATCTCTATTCAGGAAAGCACTTACATCCCATTTAAGTCAAATGGCTGAAAATTAAGCATGTATTTAAAAGCTTTCCTGGATTCGTGCTTTACCCCCAGATTCTGCAAACATTGACACACATGCTTAACTTTTCACATGGGAGGTAGTGAAATCAGTGGGACCATCATGTTCTTAAAGTTATGCACGTGCCTAAGTGCTTTTCAGGATCACAGTCAATAACTGAAATCAATTAAAGCATTCAGAAAATATCTGAATTCAGTATTTTTATCAGGGGATAATATTTAAGAGCAGTAATATATTTAGCTATTTTACATAAAAATAGATACACAGAGAACTTAGGTTTAAAAATGTTAAAGGAATAAATAATTGTATGTTTTCAATAAGAGGGGCTAAAGCCATCAGAATTTATGTTAGAAACTTTTTTTGTGCTCTCACTAAGCCTAATCCTGCAGTTATTGACAGTCTTATCTTCCCAGGGAGTCCGTGATTGTGCCTGCTGTACATTTTCACCTATGTATGTTACTTGTAATGGTCTGTTTAAAGAATGGTTATATTCCTCATTAACTTCTCAGTGTATGACATGCAATTTTATATGATGATCATTTCTTGTTTACCAGTAAGAGAACTATGGGCTCATCCCACTGCTATGCTGAGTACAGTAGTTCTAAGTACTACTGTAATAGAAATAACAATCATCTTCTTCTTCATTATGTGTTCTGGGCCATGTTTAAAGGAAGCAGAATAAGGACCTTGTACACTTGGAGTTATACTAATAACGGAAAGAGCTCAACAGTTCTTTTCCCATAACGATGATTGTAATCTATGGCAAAACATGTCCAGAGATAAACCTTCCCAGAGGCTGGCCTAAACCTGTACATTTCATACGGTAACAAGGCATTGTTATGCATAGCTTGGGCAGCTCAGAAGAAGAGACGCAAATTCTCCATTGTACTTGATTAACAAGCACATATTAGATTTCGGATATAAGCCCACAAGTCTATAAATACTTACACACATACTTACCTTTAACCAAAGGGTTAGTCCTGCTGAAGTCAAAGAGACTGCACTTCTGCTTGAAGTTAAACAATTGTGTGTTTGAAGCATTGGGTCTCCTCCTGATTGTTGCATTATTTATACATTTTCCTACTTTCTTGTCTTTGCCAGAATGGAGAGAGAGCCTCCTCCATCCCAGCCCTCTGGTGGGTAGGTGATCAAGGCAACGAGGTAAGGTGGGGTTTTGAGGACCTGGGATTTCTATCCAGGAAAGCAGCCAATGTACTCTCTGATGCATGTGGTCTGAAAAAGGAAGACAGAGTTATAGTGATGCTACCCCGGATACCAGAATGGTGGTTGATAACAGTGGGCTGCATGAGAACAGGTCAGTACCAAGAATAATAAATGACTGAATTTATTTGTATTTCAGTAATACTTATAGACCCCAACTGAACTGCAGGCCCCATTAAACTAGGCACTGTACCAACAGAGCAAGAAACAGTCCTTGTCCTGAGGAGATTAGTCTAAGGCCCCAGTACTTTAAAGATTTATGCGCTTAACTTTGCACACTGTGACCTGTCCCATTGAAGCCAAAGGGAATGCTTAGAGTGTGTAAAGTTGAGCATGTGAGTAAGTTTTTGATGGATCAGTGTCTGAGTAGAAAAGATGGACAAAGGAAATATTGCAGTGTTGTAGCCAGGTTGGTCCCAGGATATCAGAGAGACAAGGTGGGTGAATGTGACAGGGTACAGTCTGGACTGTTGAACCACTGTGTCCCCTAAATTCTCTAGCCTGGGGTTTTTTTTACACTGCTTTGCTTTTTTCTGGCCTGTTCATGTTCATGTAAAATCACTCCCAGCTAAGTTACATAAATGCTCTGGCCAGCCACTCATGAATTAAATACAGAAAACATCCACAAATTCCCAGTCCCAGCCTTGTCCCCCAGAAATGTGCGTCTTGTACTGCTCAGTACCAAACTGAACAATGCAAGCTGATATGAAGTCTGTCATTTCATCAGTGGAAAATAATATGCACCATCTTTGTTATCCCAAATGGAGTTTCCCACACACTTTAATCCAAGCACACAGTTAAAATAAAACAAGAAGATAAGTTCATTAACTACAGAAAGATAGATTTTAAGTGATTACAAGTGATGATGCATAAAAGTCAGGATTGGTTACAAAAGAAATAAAGGAGTAAAACACAAGCTAATACCTCACTTAACAAGCTAAGTGAACTTAAAAGCAAAAAGGTTTTGTCTCACCATATGTTTACAGCAGTCTTTACTGGCTGATAAGCCCCCTTCCACCCTTCCCCCAGGTCAATAATGCTTTCTTTGTCTTTTGAGCATTGTAGCTGCTGTGAGTAGAGATGGGGGTAGAGAGAGGTGATTTGTATTGTGGGTGTCCTCCATTCTTATACCTTTCTCCCCTCTTTGAGGATTATCTCCAGCGGGGGTTCAGGCAACAGCCAGTCTGTTTACATGGAAACTCCAGCCATTTTGATTGCCAATATGTAAAGTTCTCACTCACACTCTTGTTCCTGTCAAAGAATAATCACTTAACTCATGCCTGGTCTACACTGGGGGGGATCGATCTAAGTTATTCAACTTCAGCTACGTAAATAACATAGCTGAAGTCGACTTACTTAGATCTACTCACCATGGTGTCTTCACTGCGGTGAGTCGACAGCTGACGCTCCGCCGTCGACTCTGCCTATACCTCTCGCTCCGGTGAAGTACCGGAGTTGATGGGAGAGTGCTTGGCGGTCGATTTATTGTGTCTAGACTAGACATGATAAATTGACCCCCCCACTAGATCGATCGCTGCCCGCTGATCCGGCGGGTAGTATAGACAAGCCCTGACTTTCTTGATACCTGGCTGAGGTGCCGGTCTGTCTTTGTCTCTGAAAAACTGGTTTCAGCCTGCTTTTCTGACTCTGGAGCATGTTACAGCAATGCTATATGGTATACTCATAACTTTATATACAATGTTGATATACATATTTTACCAGGACAATAATGTTCAGCAGATTATGACATTTCAAATTATACCTCACAAGGCATACTTTGTACAAAATTTATCACAGTCTTGTAAAAGTGATGAACATAATAGTATAGACCATCGCAGTGAAATAATATATTTTATTGAACCATCTTCTGCTGGTGAGAGAGACAAGCTTTCAAGTTTACCTGTAGCTGAAGAAGAGCTCTCTGTAAGCTCAAAAGCTTGTCCCTTTTTCTAACAGAAGTTGGTCCAATACAAGATACTATCTCACCTACCTTGTCACTCTAAAGGAAGTGTTGTTATTTCCATTTTACAGATAGGGATCTAAGGCACAAAGAGATTAAGTTACTTGTCCAGGGTCACACTAGGAGTTTCTGGAAGAGCTGGGAATTGAACCTAGATCATCTCCTTGACTTTTCTTTTTGAAATGACTCTTTGTTTAGAAATTTCCTTCAATTTTTTTAAATTAAAAACAAAAAATGCTTCAAATCAAAACAAGAGTTTTGTTTTGAATTGATTTAAATGTTTCATTTGACGTGAAGTAATTTTTTCTTATCTTTATGATTTACTGAAACCTTTGAAAATGTTTAGTTTTAGTTTGATCCTAAATAATTTTTTTTTCAGTTTTTCAAATTCCCAGCAAACTGAAAAATCCATTACTCACACAGCTCTGCTTAAGAGCTTTCCTGAATCTCTGCCTTAGCCCCTGACTAATCCTGCAAACATTTACACACTTTCTTAGTCAGTCTCAGTGAAATCAATGGGACTACTCGTGTGCTTAAAGATAAGCACGGTTTAAGTGCTTTCAGGATCAGGGTCAATCACGGACATCAGTTAAAGCATTCAAACAATTTCCAAACTCAGTATTTTTATCAGGAAATAATATTTCAGAGAAGTAGTATATTTAGCCATTTTGCATAAAATATGTTTTGACATTTAAATATTGTATTGATTGTATATTTTTAAAGAAATTCATGACAAAATATTAGTATAAAAGAGCCCATTTTACAAAGAAGAAAGCTGAGGCACATAGTTTAAGTGACTTGTGAGCCATAGGAGGGGGCATCCCCCAGACAGTGTGGCCTTAGTATTGGCAGCAAAATAATGTTATCTCCCAGAAGATTCTTCTGCAAATATACTAAAGGAAGAACTTAGGGTGAAGTGTTGGGTTGGGGTTTCTGATTCACAATGATGCTCTACTTCAGTCTCATGTAGCCTAACTATACTCCTGGTCACAGGCAACCACTGTGTCTGAAGTCTGAAGAGGCAGTTGCGTGGGAATTAATTCTCAAAGGCTAAGGTAGATAACAGCATCACAAGGCATAGCACAGAAAGATAAGTACAAGGGGCCAGATGTCCAGCTAATGTAAATTGGCACAGTTCTGTTGAATCCAATGAACTTACACTGACTAGAATCTTGCCCAAGTAGTTTAAAATGTTCCTCTACCTTTAAACTTCCATTTGTTGCACCTCTAGGAATTATCTATATTCCAGCAACAATCCAGCTGACAGCTAATGACATTCTCTATAGACTCCAGGCTTCTAAGGCCAAATGCATCATTACCAATGATATACTGGCACCTGCAGTGGACTCAGTTGTGTCCAAGTGCCAGTTTCTAAAAACCAGGCTAATGGTATCCGAAGGCAGCAGGGATGGATGGCTGGACTTCAAGGAACTACTCAAGTGAGTGTGTCTTGCCTCAGTGAGCTAATCATCCAAATGGAAATTCAGGTGTTTCCAGCTTTGTAGTGTACCCCTCCTTGTTTAAAAAGCAGTTTCAGAACTCAGATAACTCATACATTCTATGTGGTTTTTGGGAGCAAGCTCTTCCCTCATTTACCTAACAAGTCTGCATTCCAACACTAAATTAAATACAAGTATAAAAAACTAACAGGGATGGGAGCGGAGATCTGCAAATACATATGGCTTTAAATATATAGAGGGTGAGGGAGAAGCATTAATAACAACAGAACAGGGTCATTCTGCTGAAAAAGTGTGCTGAACTCTAGCTTCAGATACACACATAGGGCCACTGAAGTCAACAGAAGTCTTTCCATTGATTTCAGTGAGCACTGGATCAGGCCCTTAGCTCCCATTGAATGCAAAGAGAGTTTTGTGTGCGTTTCCAAGGCCAGAATTTGGCCTAATAAATCTTACTGGCCAATGACCATTAAGAATGAGATCATAGGCAGTTTAATTTGGGAAGACAAAAGAAATCCCTCACTAAAGTTGTAAACTAGATAGCGATTGAAGTTTCCTTTGTTGAATAGCTTATCCACTCTGATGTACTCTTGTCTTTATTTTGAAGAGCTGCACGTGGTGATCATGACACTGTTAAGACAAAGAGTCAAGAAGCAATGACTATCTACTTTACCAGTGGAACCACAGGTTACCCCAAAATGGTGGAACATTCTCACAGTAGTTTTGGTATTGGAATGACCTCGACTGGAAGGTATGTACTGAAAATACTTCATTGCTCTGATAAACCATGGTCACAAAATGAATATGTAAAAAATACTGAATATATGATTATTTGTCTGAAAATTCATACCAGGAATGGATTATGTGTACAGATGATCAAACCACAGAATTTCTGTCCTGTGGGAAATTCTGATATCTTGACATTTGTTTTCCTCCTGAACTGGATGAACAGTCAAAATATCTAAACTTTTTGTGGGACAAAGTTCCAAAATAATTTGATTTGGCAATTTCTCAATGTTTCATTTTTTCACATTTTCAATTGAAAAAAATGTTTCAGCATTCCCAAATCAACATATTTAATCTTGGATTACATTAATCTCTCCATCTGCCTTCAACACCAGAGTGCCACATGGGAATTGTAGTTTCAGGTCTGTCATGTCCCCATTCTTCCCTGGATGGATGGACTACATCTTCCATGATGCACCACAGCCCCTTCCTGTAGTTGACGTGCTGCAACGTATCATGGGACTCCTAAATAAAAATATTTAATTTTGTTTTCCTGATGAAAAATTCAGCCAAATAAATTCTGCCAAAATCTATCCCTACAGAAAATTTTTATTTTGATGAAACTCCTTCTTCTCATGGGAAATATTTCATTCAAAAAATTTCGACTAGCCCTAGTTATTCACTATTTAATATGTCTAGTTACTTTTTAAACAGGAAAATAAGAAATATCTGTTCTCCCATCAAGAAGCTGAAACAAAACCATGTGACTTAGGTGAGCAATCACACAAGTATAAAGAATAATGAAGAGATTATATGAACAGTAGGCAAACATCTCACAGGGATGTTAGCATTCAACTACTCACAGTTCAACTGTGACTAATGAATCCACTCATAGGCATCAGGATTAGTTCATGAACAGAAAAAAGAGCCATGTTCATTCACAACAAATAATTCCATCCGCTCTCCATTTGTACATTCACTTTATTTTTCTATTCAGTGTTTTTCATTACGATATTTTTTTTGGCATTTTTACCAGGCTTTGGTTTGATTTGAATCCCTCTGACATACTGTGGGGCCTGTCTGACCCAGGCTGGGTAAAATTTGCCTATGGCAGTCTCTTTTCTACATGGATTCATGGAGCGTGTATCTTTACACACAGCATGCTGCAGTTTGAGGCAACAACTGTCCTGAATGTAAGAATAAAAACATCATGATGTGGTTTAAGCCATAACTGATATATGCAAAGCAGATGGTGAAAAAGGATAGTATCAGGAGTAACTTTAAAATATCATAAAAATCATGAGACTATGATAATGTTGTCTAGTAGTAAGTGTCATCCCCCGGTAGGCTGCCTCTTTTGAGACTTCGTTTTGCCCAAGTGCACCCTTTTCAAGTGACAGGCCTGTGCCTCCACTTCTCTTTGTGGTGGGACCCCACAATCCAACTAGTCTCCACTTGGTCTCTGGGTTACATCCCCCCTGGTTGTCAATAGTGATACCTAGCAGGCCCAACAGACTTGGCACCTGCACGAGTTTCTCTTCAGGAGCCTGGGGTGGTAATAGTATGAAGAAGCAGCTTCTTCAATACATAGTATAACGTATCTATCAAAAGGTGCACAGCACTCAGAAAAATTGATTTAAAACAACAGTAGGTACTGTCTTACCTACACTTGGCATTCCCATCAAACTCCTAGTAGACATGACTTATGTTGGTGACCCCAATTCTCTGGGGGACCAAGTTACAGCCTGCTTGCTGCAGACCATGACACATAGTCTCTCTCTCTCTCTCTCTTTCTTTACTTGCCTGTCATCTCTCACTGACAGCCCTGGGCAGACTCTCTCAACTCACTCAAACCCACTCCTTTTTCCTCCTTTGATCCTAGGCTTAGCCTTGGGAATAGTAAACCATTCTAGTCTGGGTGGAGCTGGGTATTGGGGTATTCTCTAACTAAAGCTTTTCTGATGTTTTCTTAAGGGCTCTGATCTGTGCCATTTGTTTTGCATTCACTGCTTGGTCCTTCTAACAAGCCCTTTTGATACAACTCAGTAGCAAGTCACCCATCATAAACAAACACACAAAAGCATACACCATATTCACAAAAAGTAATACAACTGTTTCCCAGTTCTCTACACTGAGAGTCAGGAAACATAGTTCTGCTTTCAGCACTATTACTGAGCTTCTAGGTGACCTCAGGCAAGTCACATCATCTTCCTATCCCATAGTTTCCCCATCTGCAAAGTGACGATAATAAAATCTTACCCTCTTTTGTAAAGTGTATTGAGATCTCTGAGTAGAAAGTGCTATAGAAGTGTTAAGTATTATTATTACTTTCTCTTCACTTGTGCCTATCACTGTGGGGTCGAATTTGTGTCACTGTTGGAGGAAAATGCTAAACTCCAAAACATAAGCAAGTTAACTTTCAAATAAATATAAAAAAGAAAGGAACAAGAACTCTTAATAGCCATGCCAGACCTAGCCCAACACATCATTCTAGCCCTCTGCCTTTTTAGTATAGTGCATTCACTTTATTATTTATTTGTTCGTATTGTGATGGTGCCTAGGGCCCAAATCATAGACCAGAGCCCAAATGTGTTTGGCACTGTACAAACAACCAAAAGACAGTGCCTGCCCCCAAGGAACGAACAGTGTAAATAACTTTTCTTTTCTTTCATTCATAGTGTCTATCCAGATTTCCTATAACTTCTTTCTGTGGTACACCAACTGCTTATCGCATGCTGGTGCAGCATGATCTTACCAGGTACATCTAGATTGCTTACTAACCATCCCAACTGAACTGTGTTCTAGCAGAATCACAGCCCTAGATTTTTGCTTTGCCAGGTTTTAGTCTAACAACGTAACCATTTCAGAGGTTGAAATTCTAGGTGAACTCACTCTGTAAGTTCTTTACCAGTTACAGCTACAGCAAATGAAGCCCAGAACTGAACCATATCAAAGTCTCTCTAGTAATGCTCCTAACCATTGTTTTAAACACTTATTAAGCTACAAGTTCAAGAGCCTGAAGCACTGCCTAAGTGGGGGTGAGCCACTCAACCCTGAAGTGATGGAGAGATGGAAAAGCAAAACAGGGATCGATATCTATGAAGGATATGGCCAAACTGAAACAGTACGTTTGCATTCAATCACACACCTAATAAGCCTAATTCTAACTCAAGCTAATGAGGAAAACTGTCAAATTCATATGGTACGTTTCTTGCTTTATCCAGGAAAACAGGCCCCACATTTTCAAATATAGGTAACTAACATCAGGCTACTAAATCCATATGTAGGCCCCTGAATAAAAAGTGTCTGATTTTCAAAGGTGCTGAGCACCTGCAGCCCCAGTGGCTTCATTTGGAGTTTTGGGTTCTCAGCATCTTTGAAAATCAGGCTTTGTTTATTCAGGAGCCTAAACATAGATTTAGGTGTCTAAGTTTGAACATTTTGACCTAGAAATTTAATTAGGCAGCATGCATTCCTTCAGCCAAGCATCTCAGCGGCAGATTTTAAAAGGGGCCATTAGCTATGCAATTAACTCATTAAATATGTGCGCAGGGGACCCAAAGGGGCCAACCTGGCTGGAGGGAGGGGGCAGTAAGGAGGGCATACTTGCTACACAGCAACATTCCCTTCTTCCTCCAACTCTGTGCAAACTCAGCTGGGAGGGAACAAGCCAGGTCAGGTCTGGGAGATAATCATTTTGTGTGACATCTTTCCCTCTCAACTCTGGGGGGTTTCAGGTGTAAATAAATGCTGATCCTGACAGTGTTATGCTTCTTCCCTCACCTCACAGTGAATCCCACTCCACAGGTGGGGATGCAATGAGCCAGAGGCACATAGCCTCTGCACTGATAGTCCTGGCTTTAGGTGTGTATTCAGAGATCCATGAGTTTCTAGGGATGAGCCCCAGTCAGTTCTCTGTGGCAGACAACCCTATCTTCCTAATGGAACAACCAGCGGGAAATTCCAAGGACCTAATTCTGACTTCATAGCAGGTTTTTTTGTTGATATCAGTGGAGTCACTTCAGATCTACACAGGTTTAAGCAAGAGAACGCCTAAGCCCCATATGTCCAAACTTGTAGAATCACCAGCACGCTTGTAGGAAAAATCTGTTCAAGGTAATTTGGACATACAGGAATAAAGTCTCCAACTGTACGTGCTGACAATCATTATAATGTAGCCAATAGTAAATATCAGCTGCTGGGCCAAATTCTTCTCTCAGGCTGATATTTCTTTGAAGTTAATGTATACTTCTCTCCAGGGGTGAAAGTAACTTAAAGGACTTACCGGTATGCCGGAGTCCTGAGCAGGAGGCGTGGTCTCAACTGGAAGAGGTGTGGCCTCAACCAGAAGAGGCGGGGCCTTTAAATACCTGGGCCCTTTAAATCACCGCTGGAGCCCTGCCGTCGCTACCGCTGCTGCTGCAGGGAGCCGGCTACTCCAGGGAGCCCCTGGCTCTTTAAATCGCCAGCCTGGGGAAGCTGGTCCAGTTCGGTCTGGTCCTGCACGGTGTTCTGGCTCTTGCCGGTACGCCGGACCGGACCGGCTTACTTTCACCTCTGCTTCTCTCACACAGACATACTTCTTTGTAATAAATGGAGTTAAACTGGTGTAAAACAAATGCAAATGAGAGGCGGTTGAGTTCCAAGGAATTTAATCTGGATATTTTCACGAGTATAGTTGAGAGCGGACTTTATCCCACTGAGCCAGATCTTCAGTTGATATAAGTCAGGGTAACTCCATTGACTTCTTTGGAGCAATGTTGATTTACACCAACTGAAGATCAGGCCTATTGTGTTTAAAATCACAATTGAGTCACTTTTCAAATGAACATTTTTACAAAAATGTTACTAGTAAAATAGATAATGCAAAACGTTTTCAGTTACAAATATTCATATCTAAATAAAACATCAAGTACTGTATTTTGTTGCACAAATACAATTTTATTTTACAGGTTTTGATATGTGCAGTTTTCAAAGGGATGAAAATTAAACCTGGTGCTATGGGAAAGGCAGCTCCACCTTATGATGTGCAGGTATTTTGACACTCCTGGTCACTTTCAATCTGAAGTAAGATAATGTTCCCACACAACACAAGATTCTCTCTGAACATTTAATTCAGTACAACTCTCTGTTTAACAGAAAGACATTAAATCATCCAGGAGGGGTTTTCTCTCATTCTAGATAATAGATGAAAATGCTAATATTCTGCCTCCTGGGAAAGAAGGAGATATTGCTATCAGAATCAAACCAACAAGGCCATTTTGTCTTTTCTCTGGCTACATGGTAAGGAAACTTTGTATGAAATTAATCAGATTTTGAGGCCACATCTTAAATATACTGATAACTTTTTAAAGTATCTTGTTGTGGGTGTCTGTATACTTCCAAAGACAATAGTTCATGTGTCTCATAAACAGGACTTCCACTGGTGCAACCAGAGGCAGAAAGTGTACTGGTGGGGGAGGTTGAGACAGAAAGCACCTGCAATATTCCCTCCACTGGGGGACTAAGGATATGTCTACACAGCAATCATACAGTGTGATTGTAGCCCAAGTATTCATACCTGAGCTAGCTTTAATATAGCTATCTCGGGTCCCAGAGCAGTGAAGTCAGGGCAGCATGAGCTTCAGCACAGGTTGTACAAACCTGTCTGAAACCCTCAGTAAGTACTTGAGAGTCTAGCCTGGTGCCCTGATGCCCTGCCACAGCTTCACTCTTCCACCTGAGCTAACTAGATTAAAGCTAGCTTTGGTATGTTGGCTCAAGCTGTAGTCAAATTCAGTGACTGCATTCTAGCCATACCCTAAGAAGCAAGTGACTATGGCCAGGGATGCATTGATCCGCTTCAGCTGATCGGGCTCCTATGGAAAACCTGGCAGATTTTAAATACTCCCTCCCCCCATGAGATATCCTAGGGGAGGTCACACAGTAGGACTACTGTCTGCCCTTCCTCCGGTGCATATCCTTGGGTGGGAGGGCAGGCTAGCCCTTGAAAGTGTCAGTAAAACCGAGTGTGGCCCAGAGTTCAATGTTTTTAATGGTTCGTTGCAAGGAGGTAGATTTAATGAAGAACTCAGTTCTCTCTTTTTTTGTCTCCTCCGCCACCCCAGTCTTCCAACTTGATTTTCTAATCATGCTATTAATTAAGGTGGATTTAAGGGCTAACTTTTCAAAGGAGCAGATGGTGGGAGTGCCCACAAAAATATACATGGCCCTTTTGCACCTGCAAAAGCTGGCTAAAAGGGTAGGTAATATGTAAAGATATATGCCAGTTGTGTTTAACTGACTTTCTTGCATACATGACTTCTGCCTTCTGACTTGCCTCATGTAGCCTGTCCCAGTGAACCAGGCTTGAAATGGAAAGAGACTACAAACAAGAGCCTGGAAAAGCCTGTGGACACCTAGCTGGAACAAAAAGAAGTTTGCAAAATGCTTCTGTTGGCATATGGCAAAGACAAATCACTGCTGGTTCACAGCCAGTTTAGACACATGTTAGGGCTGAGTGCCAGTACTCCTGCAGCTCAAGTGTAATCATTCGCACAGCTCTAATACAAAGTCACTTGACCTCAGAAACACAGAATGTATTCATAGTAGATCAGATCATGCTAGACTTGTATGGGCTACAGCAAGGCTGAAAGAGTTCAAAATAAGAACAGTTATGAAAAGTTTTGAAAGTTTTAAAAAATCATCTTGTATAAAGATAAGTGAGTTCTCATGAAAATTTTCCTGACTGAGTAACTATGGCCTTCTTCTGTTAAGTAACAATTTGTGGTTGAACACCACTGAGGTCCTGATCTATCTCCCATTGAAGTCCATTGGGATTTTTTCCATTGACTTCAGTGGGAGTTGGATTGGATCCTAAGGGTTCATTACCATTTGTGAGATGTTCCTTTGTTGTTGTCAGGGTGATCCAGAGAAAACTGCTGCATCAGAACGTGGGGATTTTTATATCACAGGAGACAGGGGCATTGTGGATGAAGATGGATACTTCTGGTTTGTTGGAAGAGCTGATGACATCATTTTATCTTCTGGGTAAGTTTGTTTTTATGGGGTTTCCATACTAAGTTGCCATACATTGATACAGTTTGTAAATACCAAGCTCTTATTTCCTCTCCTAGGTATCGTATTGGACCATTTGAAGTAGAAAATGCCTTGATAGAGCACCCGGCAGTAACAGAAGCAGCTGTTGTCAGCAGCCCAGATCCCATCAGAGGAGAGGTAATGAGGTTGATATTAGTGGGTATGCAAAAACACCTACTGTATATACTTGTTTAGAAATAAACTATAGCTGTCAAGGAAATTTAGGAATGCTAAAGGCCAGATTTTCAAATGTATTTAACCACTTAAAAATGCAGAGAGATGCCTAGTTGAATTTTCAAAGTGCCTAAACAAGCTAGGTACCTAACTCCCATTGATTTCAAAGGGAGTCAGGTACCTACACAGGTTAGGTGCTTTGAAAATCTGACTCTTGGTAGTAGGGCAAACTGACTACTCTTATTTTATTTGTTTTGCTGTTTAAAAATAAATTGATTAATTCTACTCCCACATACAACCAAGCAATCACAGTGACTTCAGTGAATCCCCTGGGTTCCACAGGTGCAACTGAGAGCAGACCCACTGACTTGAATGGGATATTTTGCAAAACAGGCCCTTAGGCATATACTTATATACAGATACGGCTCAATCCTCAGGTATGCAGCAGGCTGCTTTGTCTGCAGCACAACTAAAAGCAACCACAGGGCAGCTCTAAGTTCCACTAACTTGAAACAGTGCCCTAGAGCTGTTGTGCTAGCCAGGAAGCATTGAAGAACAGTGTGCTCAAGCCACATCCCTCCTACCTCCACCTCCAGCTCCTGTGCTGCGTGTTAAGAGGAGGTGGTGAAGAGCTGGCATAGCTGACTGTATGCTGTTTGAGGATTCCCACACACTGGGTGAATCCTCAGATGCCTACTTGGGGCAGTTTTAAGGCCCTGAATGGCAAAAAGAGCCTTAGTGTATGCCAGCATCTGGCCCATAATCTTACTCTCCTCTCTTGAAAGCAATTTTAATGTTGCAAATTGTATTTTTCAGTTTGATCATTGTAAATGTGATTGAATATTAGAAGATGCCTACATCTCACTGTGTCTTGCAGGTGGTGAAAGCCTTTGTTATTCTGTCTCCTGACTTTGTATCACATGATCCAGAAAAATTAACTAAGGAGCTGCAAGAGCATGTCAAAAAAGTTACTGCACCATACAAGTATCCCAGAAAGGCAAGTACCTCCAAGTGCTGAATGTAAGGGTAATTCCTGACAATGCACCCCAAAATTAAAACTGTTCTGATCAAAACTAGAGATCAGATTAGAAATATAAACAGATTTTACTCCTTAGTAAACAAATATTTTCCTCTGTTTTTCTTCTGTTACCCCCACCACCTTTTAGTCAGGCCTTCAATGTAATTTTGAAACATACAACCAGCTCTTTAGCTGACGTAAATCAGTGTAGCTCTGTTGAAGACTATGGAATTATGCTATTTACACCAGGTGGGGATCTGGCCTGTTAGGTGTTTTATTTTGGAATAGTAGAGACAAATCTTTCTCAGATTTCAGTGGAACTATTCATGGGAGAAAGATGAGCTGCATTCATCATTTAATCATATTTATATATGAAACTAAAATTAATCAGATTTTACAGATTAAATATAATTTCACAATATATAATGAAATTTAAAATACCATTTTCAGGAATTTTCAGTAATATAATAGAGAAAAGAAGATGCTCCGTGTGGTAGAAGAACAAAAGGGCTCTAATACTGTACATAACTGGCCAGGCCCACCAGCTGAGGATCAGGCTTAGGGATTATGCTGGGTGGGTGGTGGAGAGTCACAAAGGGATTGTATCATATTGATCATTATTGATGTATGCAGAATTTATACACATCAAGCTTAGTATTAAGGTTTTTATAGGTAAGCTAAAGATAAGAACCAGAATCTACCATCAGTGTCTCTAGGCTGGTGTCAGTGGAATTTGGTTCTTATCTCTAGTTTACCTATAAAAACTTTAATACTAAACTTGGTATGTATAAAATGCTTCCACCCACTGTTCAGAGGTCTCTTAGTCCAAACACTGGGCCTGATTCACTACTGTATTACTTCAGTTTACACTGGTATCATTACATTGATATCAGCTGCTAGACCTGCATAAAACTGAACAGCAGTGCATCAAACTCATAGTTTATAACTGAAGGGCTTTACATTTCCATTTGGTGTTTGAGTGGGTACTCCAATATTGGGTGGTTTGTCAGTAGCATTTTGTTTAGCTATTATAGCTGTATTGACACCCACTGAAGGCAGGGCAGAGTCTCATTGAAGTCCTATTTCAGAGTAGCAGCCGTGTTAGTCTGTATTCGCAAAAAGAAAAGGAGTACTTGATTGAAGTCCTAGTGGACGGAAAAGTCTGTACTGTCAAATCCCATTGCAGGATCAGGGCTGTAACTGTGAAACATCTCTCTCATATATTCTATTAGTTTGTGCTCTGAAAAAGAAACCTCACATCAGTGGATTACAGGTCCAGTCCTGCTCCCATTGAAGTTAATGGCAAAATTCCTCTAGGTTTCAGTGGAGCAGGACTGTTCCTGGAAAAGTTGAGGAATTACTGTGTGAGCAACTGGCTGGTTCCATTACCCTAGCAAGGAGCTTGTTCTTTTATGAATGCTGGTGGACTTTCTCCATGGTTTATCTTGAAGGAATCCCTAACCTTTATAATAGATGTTTTGTTCCAGAAAGCAAGACAGCACCAAATCACATTTAATTTGCTATTTTTCATTATTATTTGTATTTTTTTTATAAATTAGGTGGAATTTGTTCAACAGCTACCAAAGACAATCTCTGGGAAAATCCGAAGGAAGGAATTAAGGAATAAAGAGTGGGGGAGAACTTAGCTTTGTGTGGAGTTAAGAACATACATTTTCATTTCTGCTATAATCATTCATTGACCTGTTCTCTGTTGACGTCAGAAGGAGCTAGATAGTATTTGAGATGAGGAATAGACATTGTCACTGTTTGCTGTAACTTGCAATGTTCTGGGGTCTTGGGATGGTTATGAAATTCAGTGGACTTGATTCTCAAGAGAAACTTCATTGAAGGCAATACTGTGCCAGGAGAATCAGACCCTAAACTCCTCTTTATCTTTCTGTTTGATTATTTTCCATCTATGCCTTATCATTCAATACTGAATGGCAAGTATGTGTCAAATGTTGTTTTGTGAAAATATTGTGTAATTATTTTTAATGCTCTGATTAGCTTTATAGAATACTGGATAACTTTTTGAGGTGGTAATTATTGCTAAATGGTCTTCTGTCAGCCACCATCTTTTTGTGCATGTTAGTTTAAAAAAATAAAAGATTTCCTGAGTTGTGAAATTGTATTAGGTCACAAAATGTTGCTGTAACAACCAGATTTTCCTCTCCAGTATTCAAGCAATGATCTACGTCAGCATCTGCATTGGGCATTATTAGGAGTCTGGGCCTAGTGCTTGCAGCCATTAATACTATCCTACTGAGTTCCACGATAGTAGGCACTATTCTTGTTAGCAGCATCAGGTCTGACTGCTTCCCTGACATGGTACAAATAACTCCCTTTGAGGTCAGTGTTACCTGTGCTCTGTGGGGGGATACTCTGACTCCAGGATTGCACAGTACTGTATATTAAGAGTAAACCCACACGCTGAAGACACTGTGATATGCTTTTTATTACTCTTTTAAAAAAACATGAAAGACAACCGAGCTTTGTGACTAAAGCAGGATACATTTAAAGGTAATATAAAAACACTGATAAACCGGCAATTAGGAGAAAAGTGTTATTTTATCTCAGAATCTCTGGTTCTGCTGTGAACTTGCTCTAATTAAGGCTCTGTGTCTGTCACGGAGGTCACAGAAGTCATGGATTCCGTGACTTTCCGTGACCTCCGTGACTTCTGCAGCGGCCGGTGCGCTGGCTCTGGGGCTGCCTGATCCGCAGCCGCTGGGCCAGTCGCACTGGCTGCTTTTGGGGAAGTTTGGGTGTGGGAGGGGGCTAGGAGTTGGGGTGCGGGGTGGCGCTTACCTTGGAGGGGACGGTCTCCCTGAAAGTGGCCGGCACATCCCTGCAGCTCCTAGGCAGAGAAGCCTGGGGGCTCTGCGCACTGCCCCTGCCTGGAGGCCCTGCCACTGCAGCTCCCTTTGGCTGTGGTTCTCGGATCTGCGGAGCCAGAGCTTGAGCTCGTGGTGGGGGCAGCACGTGGAGTTCCCCCTGGACTTCCCTCCCCCTAGGAGCTTCAGGGACATGTTGACTGCTTCCAGGGAGCTGCGCACAGCCCAATAGGGAGCCTGCCAGCCACGCCAAACTTCCCCACCCCCAGCGCCATCAGAAGTTCTGGGCCGCATACTGCCACCTCCCTCCTCCCCCACAGCACCAGTTGGGGTCCCGGGCCGCTTGCCACCGCCTGGTCCTCCCCCAGCATCAGCCGGAGTCCTGGGCCCCCCCCCCCCCCCCGCACAGCACCCTTGAACCGGCCCCCCACAGCACCCGTGGCTTGGCCCAAGTTTTAGTCAGGGGTATATAGTACAAGTCATGGACAGGTCACGGGCCATGAATTTTTGTTTACTGCCCCGCCCTGACCTGTCCATGACTTTTACTAGAAATATACGTGACTAAAACGTAGCCTTAGCTGTAATATGGCACTCATGGGCACATCTGTTGTAGTGTTGAGGGCCTGGGAAAATAGCAAATGTTTTATGTAAAGCTGTTGATTATCTTTCGGTAGAATTAGTTCAGTTACTAATTAGCAAACAAACACAGGTCCCAGCAGAGTCTGTGCCAAGAGGTTTTCTGCAGGTGGCTCTAACCACTTAAAAATCCTCAGGCTTTCAAATGTATATTGCTTTGCTTTACAACTCCTAACCCTTAATTACCACTGGTAGAATACAAAGGACTATTCTGTAGTAGATATACACACTGATGAAGGGCCTGAAGCTGCATAATTGAGGCTAATGGGAGTTTTAATATTAATTTCAATGAGAGCTGACTCAGACAGCAAATGAAGACGAGACCTGCAAAATATTTACCTGCTGTGGATCACGACATTTGTTACAGAAATGGGGGTGAAGCATTTCTGGCAATTATCACAATCATGTCAACAGAGGGTGCGTGTGCCAGCAAAAACTGATGGCAGTTTTACAAAGCTGATCTAGAACGCTCCGTCCAACACCAGGATCACGTTTTTGGTTTTAACTCTTTGGAACAGTGACTGTGTCTTCCTACATGTGTCTGCAGCACATAGCACATTTTGCACCATTGTGCTAGTCACTGAATAAGCATTAATAATATTTCCAAAATGTCACAGTCATGGTGTGTGTCTCAAAATTTACTTGCCTAGTGAAGTGAGGGTCACACAAGGTCTGGTCAATGGGCCTTCATACAACCCCGTGAAAATTATTACAAATCTAACCTGTGCCACTCTGGGGACAGAGGCAGGGCAAAGACGTAGCTGCCTAAATCCATACTCGCTCATGATTTTCAATCACTCCAAGCTGGTTTTGATTCCTGATTTCCACACTATTGCATTTTTATATGTCAGGTATTTCAAGTGGCATGTGACTATTAGTGTTACACAGCTCAGACTCCACTTAAAGCAAGCACTGGAAAGACCAGCTGCAACACACAGAGTGTGGTCTGAAGCAAGTAGGGGATAGAAGAGCAAGAAGATATGTTTACCTCTTTATGCGGGCATGCAATTGTTTCTATGCCACAAATCCCTGCTTTATTGTATTGCGCTAGCCCCTTGAGATCAGCTCCATCTGGATCTCAGAGCACCCTCGCCTAATCCAGGCAGGAAACAGAGTCTTTGAGTTTAAAGAGCTGATGATCATACAATATATTCTGCCAGGCTTTAATTGAATCACAAGACCATTGTCTAATATATTTTAATTTCTTTTATGTCAATGCCCAAGGGCCTCTAAGCACCTTAACCAAAGTGCTAAAACATAATTAACCTACCTAGGCATCTTACCCAAATAATGTCAAAAGTGGAAGCAGAACCAATAAAATATACCAGTCAAGCCAACCAATGGGATAATTCACCTTTCCCTTATGCCAGTTTAACACCAGTGTAACGACAGAGACGCAGCAGAGGTGATTGTGATTTGCACCAGTTTAAGTGAGCAAAGAGGCAGATCTGATATCTTTAGATATGATGAGTCTATAGTTTACTGTAATATTGGATGTACCGAGTTCTCAGAAAAAGGGAATAGGTATGTCTCATTGGTACTAGCTTTGTGATGAGTTAAAGAGTGTAGAAAGCGTCCAGGCTTCCAGGAGTCACGCCTTACTTGCGCTGGTCCAAGTCACTAACCTCCTGACATTTTTCAGGTAAGATTGTCAAAAGCTTTGATGCCTAAGTCACATTTTCAAGTGACTTAAGCGCTTGACTTACAAGGAAACTGAGGCTCCTAAGTGCTTACATCATGTTTGAAAATGAGACTTAGGCTCCTTAGGAGCTTTTCAGAATTTTTACCTAGGATCCTTTCAGCTCACTATTGAGTGTCTAGATGCTGGTTCTCTCAAGAACTAGTTAATATATTTGGTTTTCCTAGGGAAATACAGCACTAACAGCAAATATCAAGCGATTTCAATGACTGCTAATCTTATTGTGAGCAAAACTGCAGCTACGTGCCAGTCATACTGAGTGGCTAGAGAAACATTATCTTTACTCACATAGTTTACAGAGCAAGATAGACAGTGCAAGATAGACAGTGGCTGTAAGAAAGCCAATCTCATGTCGTGAGTCTTACGTTCTCAGCTCATGTTAATAGGTCTGAAAAGCAAAACTGATCAAACTTAAGGGGCTGGTTCTTGGGTAAGAATAATCACATTACTCTGTAAATCTCAGACATTTACTGCTACTAGTGGAAGGAGCATAATTATCCTGGTGCCTGCTTTTCAGGTGAGACAGATCCCCTTAAGAATTAACCAAAGCTTGTGCCTCATATTTACAAACTCCCTTAGAATTACATTATAATGAGGCCCCCCAGGCTCACCAGATTAGTCACTGAAAGGCTTTTGGTATCTTAAAAATGTACCTTAGTTGTCTTGATCAGTGGCATATTATTAAATTGTTGTTCTAAAGTAAGATGTCCCTGACAAATAGCAACCTACAGTACACTGGCACCCATCATGGTATATCTGTACTAGAAAAGACAGGCATCAGTTTGGTAATCCATTTGCATAAGCCTCAGAATCTGAATGCATCTCTTGCAAAGTAAACTGAATGCAAACAGGCTCCAGCTCAGCAAAGCATTAAACATGTTCTTGAATTAAACATCTGCGTAAGTGCTATGTTGAGGTAAGATGGATTGCTGACTCATGACCACAGGGAAGAAGAAAGAGTATTAAATAAGGGAGCAGAATTTTTAAGGCTAATATACAAACAATGGGCCAGGTTCTGATCTCACTTCCACCAGTGTAAATCTCATGCTGCTGAGGCATATGCTACCTACAGAAATTCCACACATCATTTGGCACATCCAACTGAACATTTAGGGCCCAACATTCAGGGCCTCTGTATGAATATAGGCCATTGATATCTTGTGTTGCTGTACCTATGTCCTCTAAATTCATATCCAGCTGATTCTTAACACTGGTCTGCAAATTTCTTTTCCTCCAACCTCTCCCCCCCAGGATCATTGCACAATCATGCCTTTCTCACTTACTATACTGAGTGGGTTTATGGATTCATCTACATTAAATTACTCATTTACATTATTCTACAAAATTTGGGTGATTTAATAATTTTGTTTCTTGTATTGTTTAAATTGCTGGTCGTCTTCATGTTGCCATCTTCCAGACCATGTACATCTTTTGGGATGAGATGCACTACTAGGCCCCTGTGCATGTAAAATGGCATACCAATTATGTCAACAGCAGTGGTTCTCTAGCTTGAGTTTTCATTACTCTCCTCAGGGCTGGGGACTCAGGTTTGGTCTTGTCTGAACTGTTTACATTTTCTCCTCCAACTAGAATAGGTGAGATTTATTTGCACTGTGATTCCTAACACTTTTAATTACATTTATCATGCTGTGGCTAACAGAGTGTTTGCCTTGAAGATCTGATAAACTCCTTCAACTCCACTCTTGTGGTACTACAGGATGAAATTATAGATAAAGGCATTGTGGATTATCTAGTTTCCTGAAGTAGTGAACCAGAAACTAGATAGTTCAGACAGAGTTCTCTTTCCATCTTCTCTCACCCTTCTTAAGTCACCACACCTTTAATCGGAGAATAATTGGAGAAATGAAAACTGCCTTCCCATCAGAGGAATAATCCTTACCACTGAACACAATGCACATTACTAATAAAGGGCTACAGCTGCTTAAAAAGACAAGTGAGAAGGGATAGCTAAGAAGAGGATGTTATTAATAATGATCATGCTAGATATATGTGGATAAAAGAAGTCTTAACTGACAATAAAATATCATCTGCAGGTAAGGGCACCCTCTTTTATGATATACTTAAAACATCTAGAGAAATGACTGCTTTTGGTATAATTGTTAGACTATTTAAGCTTTTTCTGGAGTGAAAGAGCACGTCTTGCCTTCTGGTAACATACAAAAAATTACCCAATAGAAACTATCCCTAAAGTCCCCCTTCCTTATGGTGACTTGGCACATTTATGAAGGATTTGGGGATACTGGGGAGATGCTGTAGTTATATGTTTGATGGACAATAGAACACAAATGGCTTCTCTACAGGTTAATCTATTCTATGATGTGATGCTCAGATCAATAGATGAAGTTAACAAAATCAATTTTTAATGAGAATTTATGATGTGGTCTGGAAGTGAGTTTTGCTCCCTGACTTGTGTGGAGCTGAAATAAGGAGCAATATGTTAAGATGATCACACGATTACAAAAAAAAAAATCTATCCTTCTTTAACATCTAAGGCTGAATGCATAATATCTCCCATGCTTTCATCCATAGTCACTGCTCTAATTCAATTCATTCTTTGCAAACTGCTTTGGGGAGAACTTGCATATGAAAGATGACTTATGAAATCAAATTCACCTGCATATTTAGTGCTAAGTGCAGATGTGGCAAAAGCGCTAATTCAGTAAACAAAGAAAAGAAATGGAAAAACACCCGAGAGTTATTCATGATACCTTGTCATTGGACAAATAAAATAAGGCAAGCATTCGAGGGTCACAGCCTTTTCTTCAGGCCATACAAAAACAGTGCCAAGGGAAAACATGAACTTCTAAATGCATTCCCAGTTATAACATAATTCAGCTTTATAAATGATGCCAGTAAGAATAATTATAATGAGATTCATTTAAATTATATTTATTATTTCTATTGCTGTAGTGCCCAAAGGCCCCAGTCAGGATCAGGGCTCCATTGTACAAAACACTGTACCACCACATAAGATCCACCCCCTGCCCTGAAGAGTTTGCCGTCTAATTAAAGACAAGAGACAATAAAGTAAGTGTAACAAAAAGCGGGAGGAGACGGGGTCTGAGAGGTGTGGGAACAGTAACAAGACTATGTGGTTTCTCAGGCTCGCGAAGGCCTGGTCTACACCTAAAACTTAGGCTGACCTAGCTACGTTGCCCAGGGCTGTGAATAATTTTGCACCTTGTGCGACACAGTTAGATCGATCGAACCACCACTGTAGACACAGCTTGGTCAATCGAAGAAATCTTGCCTCGACCCAGCTATGGCCTCTCGGAGAGGTGGATTACCTACGTCAATGGGAAAACGCCTTCCCTCAGCGTGGGATGTGTCTACATTACAGTGCTATAGTGGCACAGCTGCAGTGTTGTAGCCATGCCACTGCATCTGCTGTAATGTAGACAGACCCTAAGTTCACAACTAGATGCGTCCAGATCAACTGAACATTTTTTTTTCTCTTATGAATAAACAAATAGTTTGGGGGCTGCGGCCATTTTTTGTTCTATCTTGGTACAGCACTTAGCACACGGAGGGCCAGTCCGTGACTGGGGTTCCTAGGTTCTACCACAATACAAATAATAATAAATTAATAACTAAACAATACCAGCTCTTCCCACTGATGCTCAATCTAGCTGCAGTCAGCTGGCTACTTTTTTGCAGCCATTACAAAAGCAGTGGGCTAGGTGGAGACATTTGAAGCAGGAGAGGGCAGTATCTCTTACAGATGAGCTCAGAGAAGGCATTCATGCCTAAGGGGCAGCATGAGAGGAAGCACTGGACCATTTGTGGGGGAAGCAGACAAATGTGTCCTCAAGAGCACAGCTCATTGGGCCCGATTCTTTGGTGTGTTCCATCCCCTTTGGCCTGCTGGATCTGGCCTGGTGAAAATCCCACCCACCATGGAGGAGCACTCAGATGGCATGTAGCCAGCATACACAGCACCTGCTGCACTCCTCTCCCAGCCCTGCTACAGAGAGCGGGGAGGGATCATGGTTAAAGAGTGTTGTGCTCCAGTTATCTCCAACTGGCACACAGGTTCTTAGGGGCCGTTGCTAGGTGTTGGATTTACAAGAACTGCTAGGGTGCTCTTACCTATGCCATGGCACGGATCCACACCAGCTCCTTGCCAGCACTCCCTCTCTGCCATGCCAAGCAGAAATTTGATACTGCAGAGAGTCTGGGACTGTGAGCAAAATGTGGACCTTTATTTAAACACAGAGTCGAAAAGGAAGAAGGGAGTCAGAAACTAAGGCAGAGTGAGCTTCTCTCCTTAATAGTTTAGTTGCTATTTCTGTGTTACAAACAATGGGTGGGGACAAATCAAAAGTAAAGCATACAATGGAGGGGAAATGACTTTGTTATTTATTTATCAGGGTATTTTTGTCCAGATTCCTCAGTGTGTGTTAGAAAATCAATGTCTCTTGAGAACTGCTTCTTCCTGAGTCAAAAGATCTCTCTCAATTCTTCAACTCTCCTTAGCAGCAGCTGTAACCGCCCAGATTTTCAGGCATTACTTTAGTACCTACCTGTATGGTTTAAATAGAGACACTTGTTGTGTTCAATTTGGAAGGGGCTAGGGGTGTTGAGCTGAGTTGGTGCAGTTCCCATTGAGAGGCTAATTCTGATACTGATCCAAATTTCCTCCAAACAAGCACACATTGACTCTGGAAAAGTGGCCCACATGCTAGAAACCTGCTGTCACCTATATCTTCCCCAGGCTGATTATTCCAGCCAGGGCTGAGAGTCATTTGTGCAGGAAGGATACACAGGACCCATTGTTGGATCAAGGGGTGTAAACACTGAAAGATATGGCCAGGGACAGTCCTAGACTTAGTGGAGCCCTATAAGAATAACTCCTGTAGGGACCCATCTAGCCACTGAATGATGGGTGAAAAACAGCCAAGTTACTGAATGTTACCAATGTTTGGATGAAATTGTAGGCCACAAGCAAAGATAGCAGTGCCAGGGTGTAAAGAGAAAAGAGTAGGAGACAGAAAATGGAGCAGGAGTGGATGACCACCTGTGACATTTTATAACTTGGAGGAGCGTACTGTAATCCCCATAGTCCTCATTTTCATATAATCGTGATCTTACATATAAAGGATGCCTTGTAAGGTTATGATGCGCTGAAAGTCATTTCTCTATCCATATATGTGTATCATTAATACATATGACATTACGAGACTTGTGTTGTATGGTGGTCACTAAAGCATGCTGTAAGGTTGGGGAAATCAGCCAGACATTAGCGCCCCAGAGACAACAGCAAGAAAAGTAACCAATGCCCGAGTTTCAAACTCATCAACAGCCATTGTCCAGCAAGGGAGCTACAAGGCAATGACTCACCTGCAAGAGGCCACACCAGAGGAATTGCTCAACCTTGCTTGGAGACTCAGCAGTGCCCCCCAGACATGCCTGAACTTGTGCTCCCCAAGAGTATAAAACAGACAGAGTGGACACATACTGGGCCCTTCTCCTTCCCCCACCTATGCTGCAAGCAACCAAGACACTGAGATGAAGACAAGACTGCAGCACAGGAGACTGGCCCAGTTTTAAGGAGCAAACCTGTATATTAAGGACTGCAATATCCAGTGGGGTGAGAAAAACTGCTTAATCTAGTTGCTGCCCAGTCTAATAGGGTTGAGAGTTTAGACTGCGTGCTTATATTTTATTTTATTTTGGTAACCACTCTGTCTTGTTATGCTTTGACTTATAATCACTTAAATTTTATCTTTGTAGTTAATAAATCTGTTTGCAAACCAAACGCACTGCTTCAGGTAGAATAAACAGTGTGTCAGAGACTCCCCTGGGAATAACAAGGGGTGCGTATCAATTTCTTTGTTAAATTGACAAACTCATATAAGCTTACAGCATCCAGCGGGCATAACTGGACACTGCAAGACGGAGGTTCCTAGGGTTGTGTCTGGGACCAGAGATATTGGCTAGTGTCATTCGGTTGCACAATCCAAGGAGCAACTTACATGCCAGAGGCTGTGCGTGAACAGGCCAGAAGTGGAGGTTCTCACTGCAGAGCAGAGTAAGGCTGGCTCCCAGAGTCAAGGATTGGAGTGACCTAGAAGATCACCGGGCCAGATAACACCAAAGGGGAACGTCACACCACCAAGCGAGGAAGAAAGATTATGATACAGGCAGGATACCAGATGAGTCAGAGAAATAGGAAGAAATCCACTGGAATCCCTTGTCTCTGTACCAAAGTAATGAGGAAAAGAAGCATGATCTACAGTGTCTGTCAAGAGCCCTTGCAAGACAAGAATAAAAGTGAAACCTTTAGATTTAGGCATGAGCAAATCATTAACTCATTCCAATCTCATTAGATGAAAGCAAAACTGGCCTCAAGCCTTAGTGAGATAAGGAAAACTTTGAGAATGTGCAGCTGGTTCTGAGGTTTTAGAACACGACAGGACAAGGGAAAGGAACACTAAGGCTATGTCTACACTACAGCCGGTGTCAGCAAAACTTACGTCGCTCAGAGGTGTGAATATTCCACCCTCCTGGACGACATACAGTACACCGACATCAGGGTTCGTGTGCACAGTGCAATGTCGGTGGCAGGGTACTGGGACAGCTGTGCCACGCCAGCGTGTGTGGTGAAGACACTCTATGCTGGCGGAAGAGAGCTCTCCCACTGGCATAAAAAAATCACCACTGTGAGCAGTATAAGCTATGTCGGAGGGAGCAGCTCTGCTGCAACGCTGTACATATACACATGGCCTAATTAGACAGATGGTGGTTACAAAAGACGGAGGGGATGTGGCAGGAGCTGGGACAGCCTTTTTAAAGGAGCAATTGATGGAGGTGGCATGAATGAGCAGGAGCGGCAGAAGGTTCAAAAGTGGGGGAGTCACTGGCACTAAACTGTGACCCTTCCCCCCCACACCACCCCCTTCCCCCCGAGACCCCGCTCTCACACTGCCCATTCCCCCAAGGCCCCGCTCCCATGCAGCCTCTCCCCCACAAGCCCCTGCCCTACGCTCACTCCTCTCTGCCCCTCCCTCTGTCACTTGCCCTTATGGTGGGTAAAAGTTTGTGTGGGAGGGGGATATGGCCCCCTGTCCCCCAAGTTCTGATGAGAAACTGGGCTTTGAGCATCGCTAGTTCAGATGAACAAGTAGATTCTATTTTTCAGCTATAAGAGGGCCCTGAGGTCAAAGGGCGAGGACCTTTTGGGATATGTTAAATACTGGGCCCTTGGACAGTGGCCCTTTAAAGCATGGCATAAATCACCCAGTGCCTCAGAATTGAATTTAGATGCCTGAGTTTGAATTATCAGGTGTCCTTGTTTAATCACCCAGTTTATTGCTTCATGTGCTCTTATTCCTTAATCACATGTCCCTGTTCCCCTTCCGAAGTGAAGTGTCCTCATTGTGGACATTATGGGAGAAAAAAATATAATAAAATGAGGTTTTATGCTGGAGAAAACAGTCACTCCTAGGTTTGAGAACAAGAGCAACATGTGCCAACTGGCTGCAAAAGTAAGGAAGTCCCGAGGGAGTCTCAGTTGGAAGGGAGTACAGCAAGACCAATAACCAGGGCTAATCTTGATTGTCCAGACAATTCTGTGGATTTGATAACAGAAGGAATCAGCGTTCAGTTTACTGAATGATGTCGACATACTATGTTTTTTGAAGAGCTGCACCTGGTGACCACAACTGTGTCAAGACAAAGAGCCAAGACCCAGTGGCTATCTACTTCACCAGCGGAACCACAGGGTCTCCAAAAATGGCTGAACACTCCCACTGTAGTTTCGGTCTGGGGTTTGCTCTATGTGGAAGGTCTGGCATTTAATTCCACTGTGTCGCTAAATGTTAAAGCTCTGAAATGTGAAAGAAACAAAAGAACTTCACATGTGGGATACAATCATGAGTCAAATTGCTGGGTTGTCACTCTATTGTATATGTAATTTCTTTGAAATCCTTAGTTAAACTGTGCCAGAAATCCTACTTGCCAACTAAGCCATGACCAATAATATTTTTAATGGATGTGTAAAATATCATTAGTTTGATGTTATCATCAATATCATGAAAGGACAGGGAAGGAGGGTTTGTTTAAGCTGTTAAATTTTCACCTCAGTTTTATAAGGCCTATATTAAGCTAACACTGACATTTCTTAGTTCAATTGTACATTCACTTGTATTTTTCACCTCTGTATTCTACAGGTATTGTCTGGATTTGACGCCCTCAGACATCATATGCAATATGTCAGACACTGGCCGGATAAAGGCAGCCCTGGGGCATGTCTTTGCCCCCTGGCTTCGGGGTACATGTGTTTTTGTACACATCATGCCCCAGTTTGAGCCAACAAAGATCCTAAAGGTAAGAGTACAAAGCTCACAATGAGGATTTATTTACATTTCATCCTGTTTGCCAAGCAGACCACAAACATAGAGATTTATGGGATTAGTGTTTTAGAATGGTATAACCACAAGGGATTTGTCTTTTGAAAAGATGTAACTACTGTAGGTATTTTGCAGCATGACTTTTGAGGTATAGAATTCAGCCAGCTGCTTCCAATCACATGACATGTAAATGTTTCACTATAATCTCTCCCTTCCTGAGCTTCTCTACTGTAGACACTTGTTTACAGAAACACCTTATAAGAGCAACATTTCCCGAAAACACTTTCCCTACTGTGAATTGTCGATATTCCCCATAACAGCAACAGCTGCTTAGAAGCAACATAGCAAAAGGGCACCACCATGTTGCTACTAATGAGTGTCTGATGTATGAAATTATAAATTAGCTGGTTTAAATAAATACTTTAATTAAGTTGCTGTGACCATTGGAAAAGCAATACATTGAGGAGGAGAGATCAGCTTACTTCAGCAACTGATGATATCTAAACCTCCCACTCCACACCCAAGATAAATCCTACTATGCCATGCAAGAGGAAAAAGCCTACTTTATGAATGGCTGAAAGCAGCTCTGTGATGAGTCACTAAGTTTCTATTACATAATTTTGCAGATCTCTAATTTCACCTCCCCTTTAGAGTTTTAATTGTTGGGTTGTTTTTAATTGGTACTCCAAGGGCTAAGTCCATAAAGGGATTTAGGCATAGCAATGCTTAGCTCTTAGTCACCCTCATGCCTATTGGAATTCACAGTCCAAACGTTCCTATACAATGGGGAGAGTTAGATCCCTAAGAATGAGATTCTCAAAAAACAACAAGCTGAGCAGAGAGTTGCCTACACTGGCCAGTAGGAAAGGGAGAGGGACAGGGCCTTAACCAGATCAGCCCTCTGTCATGAAAAACCAGAGAGAGAAAGCCCACTAACTCCATTATAGCCAATAACTCAGCGGTTAGGAAACTTATCACCTGGGATGTGGGATGCCAGTTTTCAAATCCCTGCTCTGCCTGCTTTGGAGCCGGGACTTAAAGCCAGGTCTCCTAACTCCCAGGTGAGTGCCATAACTACTGGACTATTGGGGGACATCGCCCCCCCAAAAGCTCACCCCCTGCTGTCTTTTCTGATGACTTCTGTGTGCATGCCTACTGGAACAGGCATGAGGGAGGTGGGGAATGCCCAGTTGGTCAATCCTGCCAGGGCTTAGGTGTGATCTAGGCCAGGGCACTGCGCAGCTCAGCATCATCAAGACTAGGGCAGTTTTGTGCATGTCCACTGGCAGAAACGTAGGCGCCTAAGGAATTTAGCACCTACAACGTTAGATTCAGCTGAGCAGAGTAGGGGAGTGGGGTGAGCTTCTCAGTGGCATGTTGGACTCATGTGCCTAAATTGGCAGCTAGGCACCTAAGGCCCTGTGTGGAACTAGCCCTAAGTGCTTGACCTTGCAAGCATGTAGATGGAACACAGCAGGGCGCACTAGGGTTTTGTACCCGAGCGCCAGAGTGAGTGGATATTACCCATCGATATAAGCAGGGTGAAGAGAGAGCCATAGTTCTTCTCCACGCTACCTGGAAGGAAATCCCTCCCTTCCTAATTTGCTAGTGGACTGGGTAAAAGATGCATGAGGAAGGGCTGGAGAATGGGCACACATGAGAAAACACAGGCTCGGCTGAGATCCTTATTTTGCTTATGAGGAACTGAGCTGTGCACTCCCTTCTGTAGCTTTACTAGGCAGCTACAGAGCAGCACTCTCAGTAATATAGGTTCAGGTTCCTTACACTCACTGTTCTGCTCATCACCCCGTGCTCACGTACACCCAACACTCTGCTCTCCTGGTGCAGTAGCAAGCCCTTAATAGATATAACTGAGAGAATTCCAGGTATTTCTGTGGAGGCATTCAGAATATATGTAATAACAGTCCAAATAGGACCAAAGAAAATATTGACTTAAGCAAGGTGTTAGCCAGTCAATGACAATAAAGCTCCACTTTCAATTCACATGAAGTTATTACAGCATAAATTTTCAAAAGCAGCCTCTAATTTTGGGTACCTCCATTTTTGGGTGCCCAGTTTTAGTTTCCTATGGTGAAATTCTGGCCCCACAAAAGTTAATAACAAAACTCCAATTGACTTAAATAGGGCCAGGATTTCATCTCTGGAGACTGCCTTCATGTTTCAGTGAATGTCACGACACATTGACTCTTGTCTGACTGACATTTCACGAGCCAATATATTACTTCTTGGGCTTAATGTGCCCAGCAATTCAATGATCTCTGGTACGCCATTGAAAATTTAACATAACTAGAATTACTTCACTACAGTTACTCCAGCTCTGCACTGGCGTAACTGAGATCAGAGAGTGGCTGATAGCTGTGCATTATTACACTGCTGAAAAGGATACTTAGAGATGCTCAAAATATCCCAGGCCAATTTTTCTAACTTGATTTACAAACTTTCCATTTTTCTTTTCCCTTCAATTTGTTAGCCCCTGACCAGGTATCCAATAATCACTATCTGCAGTGCCCCCACAGCCTACCGCATGCATGTGCGGCATGATCTTACCAGGTACCTCAACCCTATTGACGGCATTAACATCATTCTATTTCCATAAAAGTGCCCAGCCAGATATTTTGCTCATTAGTAATGAGCTCTACCAGTGACACCATATTGCAAGTTAAAACCACTGCAGTGGGAAACAATGCGCTGGAAGAAGTGAACCATGAAGAAGCACAGCACATTCAGTTAATAGTCAGCAGGGTGTAACAAAGCAAGTGCCAATTCCCCCCCTGTTACTGCCTGCAGCTGAGAGTGAATTTTGACCTGAAACATTAAAAAGGACAGTAAACAAAGAGGGAAAAATTCTCTTAGCTTTGCAGAGCTCCCACTGATGTAAGTGGCCAGTTGGTTCTGATAAAATAGGAACTGATCGAAATCCCTGCTGAAAAATTCAATCAGGACCTGAAACATACCCTTGGTAAAGTATCAAACTGTTTGGTTAATGTTTTAAGGTCATTTTCACTTTAGCAATTGGCTGCACATCCTGGCTGTAGCCTTGGATGTGCTGAGACATAGCAGAGAAGGCAGTTCTTGTAGTCTTACCGGCCGAACACAAGCAGGAAGCACTGAGGATGTGGGTTCATTATACTAATGTCCCTTTACAGCATGCTGGCAATGTAAAGGGCTCTTAGTGTAACTGCAAATGAGGCTCTAGGGAAAAAGCCAGATCTCAAAAGATTTCAACTGTTTCGCAGAACTAGGAAATTTGCACAGATCAAAAAACTCCTCCAGACTCAGGGCTGTCCCTAGTGGTGGTGCAGGGCCCGGGAAAAATCAGCCTGTATGGGGCCCTCAACATTCTTTATACAAGTGAAATCTGGTGTTGGGAGGGATGATGGAGAGTCACACCAGTGCTGGGGGGGTGAGGGATGATGGAGAGTCACAGGGTGGCACCTGTGCTAGGGGCAAGGGGGCTCCCCGTGCTGGGGGGGTCCCAGAAAAGGGAAGGGTTCGGGGAGGAAGGGCAATGGATAGGGTCAGCCTGGCACTGGCGTTTTCCAGCGGTGCTAGGACACTTGCAGACGGTGTGGTGGTGGGCGAGCAAGAAAAATAAATACAACATGCGCTTCCTGCTGCTGAGAGCGGGCCTGACCCCTGCTGCCAGCGCCTGGCCCTCCAAACTGCTAATTCCATCCCGGTCTGGGCTGGCCCCCCAGGCACCCCTAACCCCACCTCCCAACCCCCCAGGCCGGTCTGGTGCCCCCCGCATGACACATGCATACTGAAGCCCGGGGCCCCCCCAAAGCACGGGGCCTAAAGCAGTCACCCCAATTCGCCATACCCATGGGATGACTCTGTCCACACTGTTAGGTGCATATCTGAACTGAGCTGTTTGGGTCCATCCCTCTTTAGTAAATGTGAGAAGAAAAAAAGCTCTGCACTCACCTCCCCTACTTTTGTTGGCTCCTCGGAGATGTCTTCCAAAAAGCAGCTCCACTCTTCTTCCTTGGTGTGGATGTAATATGAGACTGCAGGGGCCAAATTCTGCACATCCCCCCCTCCCCGTGAAGTCAATGGGTTTGCTATACAAGTGCAACTCTCATTGACTTTACTGAGAATTGCATGTGTATAAGTGAGGGACAGAATTGTGCCCAATGTGCACTGAAGTCAATGGGGTTGCAAGGGAGCAAGTGAAAGCAGGGTTTGTGCCCCAGAGAACCTGGGATGATCCTCACTGATTTTCTTTGTGTCTGTGAAGGTACAATTTGAAGATCCTGTAGTACTGTGAGACTGGAGGGGAGTCACAGAACCCTGAAGTGATGGCTTAGTGGAAAAGCCAGACAGGACTGGATATTTATGAAGGCAACGGACAGACAGAAGTCCTACATTCACATTAGCTCATGGATGTTGCATTTAAAATTAACAAGAGACTTTGTTACAGGGTTGGCTGCTTCCCAAGTACCCTCTTATGGTCAGAGGTCACTCTAAGGCACCCTGCATCTGTTTCCCCTCTTGGTTCCTCTATAAACTCAAAACAACAACCCAGTGGTAGTTAAAATACTACCCTTCTGGGAGTCCAGGTTATTCAGTTCTCTAGGTACACACTGGTGCTCCAGGCCCAAGTCCAGTTCAGTCTCTCTGTCTCTCTCCAGCCCTTCTTCCCAATACAAAGTTTCTCTCAGGCTCCAAGCCGGAGTTTGTCCTTCCAGGTGCCATCGAGGCTGTTAACCTGGCACAGGTGGACTGGAGCAGTTCCTTCCATAATCAGGGTTGGCTGGCCCCAGTCCACCAGCCCTTAAGGGGCAAGCCACGCTAGCCTCTTGTTAAATACTTACCCCTAATTTAAATTCATCATGCAGAAACCCACCATAATCGCTACAGAGCAAATAGTAATTGACTGAAAGGCTTCATTATTTTGCTTTAAATTACAATGGAGACATTAAATGCAGCTTTTCATTGGCTGTAATGTAACCTCATAACATAAGATTTCACTGTGACTGGTCTTGCATTCTTTGTTGAGCCAAAACTCCCAATGAAGTCAATGGGAGTTTCGGGTAGCACAAAATGTGATATTTGGACCTTTTGATGTCATGGTGAGGAACTTGGTATAAGAACCAAAATAGAATAGAGACTGCCAATTAAAACATCCGGGTTGTTTGTTTATTTTTGTAACAGGGAATGATATGTACAAATATGAAAAGGATGAAAATTAAACCGGGGTCCATGGGAAAAGCCCCCCGCCCCCGCTTATGATGTGCAGGTATGGTGGGCACCTTTCTGATTGGTTTTAGAGCGAATGAAAATATGGGGACGGTGTGGGAAAGTGTGGGACGGTGCAAGTTTTGCTACAAAAGAATGGTATTTAGAGCTGTGGGTTGGGTTGTTTTGTTTTGTTTTTTAATCACAGCTCTTTGTTTAGAAAAGAAAATATACTAAACAACAGGCTGTTCTTGTAGATTATAGATAAAAACTGCAAAGTTCTGCCTCCTGGGAAAGAGGGTGACATTGCCATCAGAATAAATACCACGCAGCCATTTTGTTTTTTCTCTCAATACGTGGTAAGCAAAGTGTTGTAAATTTACAAAAGACTGGATGAAGCCTGTAGGCTTACCCTGCCCACAGGACAGCATGTAGCTGCACCATCCCAGGAGAAGCATCAGCAAGGAAATGTGACTACTCTGCTGTCTTTTTGCTCTGGGGTGGGTGTGACAGGTTGTACCCCAGGCATGCAACCTGGAACTGGGGTACCACCGAGCCGTTTGACTCACCAGCCTGGGTTCCTTCTCACACTGTGCTGCTGTGACAAGCTGCAGACCGCTCCCGGTCCTACATTCCCACCAGCATTCACACAGGCAGGGACGCACCCCAGTTGCAGTTGCATGCAAGGTCTGGCCAGCCACTGCATGAAACAACACTAGAGAGGCTACAGCCAAAATACCCCCAGGTCCCCAGCCTAGGACCCCAGAGCTGTACCGTCCTGCCCTGGTCAAAAACCTGACCAGTTTCAATTTATTACCCAGTTCGCCCTTCCCTCAATGTGAAGAGGACAATGCACACCAGCCCTTATTAACTGAGCTGAGATTTTCCCAGACACTTCACTCAAAAATCCACTGGTTAAGAGAAAACATAAAACAAGTTTATTAACTATGGAAATATAGATTTCAGTGATTATAAGTGATAGCAAACAGATCAAAGCAGATTACCTAGGAAATTAAACAAAAACGCAAACAAAGCCTAATATACTCGACAGAATTTGAATCGGCAATATCTCACCCTGACTGATGATACAAGCAGTCCACCAAGTTTCCATACGTAGGCTAGGAATCCCTTTAGGCTGGGACCAGCACTTCCCCCAGTTAAGTCTTTGTTCCTCAGGTGTTCTCTTGTGTGGGAAATGAGGCCAAGAGATTATGTCACTCCACATCTTTTATAGTCTCTCTATATGGCGGGAACCCCTTTGTTTCATAGAATCATAGAACCATATAATAGAATCATAGAATATCAGGGTTGGAAGGGACCTCAGGAGGTCATCTAGTCCAACCCCCTGCTCAAAGCAGTACCAACCCCAACTAATTCTTTGTCAAGCCAGGCCTTAAAAACCTCTAAGGATGGAGATTCCACCACCTCCCTAGGCAACCCATTCCACTGCTTTACCACCCTCCTAGTGAAACAGTTTTTCCTAATATCCAACCTAGACCCACTCCCCCACTGCAACTTCAGACCATTGCTCCTTGTTCTGTAATCTGCCACCACTGAGAACAGCCGAGCTCCATCCTCTTTGGAACCCCCCCCCCTTCAGGTAGTTGAAGGCTGCTATCAAATCCCCCCTCACTCTTCTCTTCTGCAGACTAAATAAGCCCACATCCCTAGCCAGGTTCCCAGCCCACTTTGTGGAAAAATACAGGCACCAAAATGGAATTTAGTATCATGTGATCTGGTCACATGCCCTTGCATGCTCCCAATGAGTCATAGCAGGTGTAGCCACATTTGAAATACAGATAGTCAATATTCATAACTTCAGATACAAAAATGATACATGCATAGAAATAGGATACTCATATTCAGCAAATCATAACTTTTTCATAGACACCCCACATGACATATCTTGTGCAAGATGCATCATGATTACGTCATAATCGTACCACTATGATGAATATGGGGTGTGGTGTCACAATGGGATTATGAACAACACCCCTTTGCAAGTAAGTTGCAAAACCTCTTTTCAGGGTGCAGCTCACTGGCTGGTGCACAGAACCATGACTCCAGACATTCCTTGCCCTTGCTCATTCACTTGCTTGTGGGTGGGAGTATTGGGTAAACAGTTCTTACTTTCCCACTATGCCCCAGCCATGATTCAGGTAACCCTAATACAGCCATGACAGGAGGTGGCAGGAGCTGCATCAGGGCTAGTCAAAATCTAGCCCAAAAACTTTGATACATATTGAACGTAATGAGAAATACAAAACATATCTCCTGCAGCACAGCCTTATGTGTCCATATTCTACCAGCAAAGAGTAAATGACATATTAAATAATGGCTGATGAACTAAACTAAATGACAAAGTTCATATCTAAATTTCCCCCAAGTTTGTGGATCATTCAGATCTGGGTTCTTGTCTATGCCCATCACTAACAATGAAAATCCCGGTGTTGGAATATTGAATTAAAAGTGTTTAGCATGCAAAGAAGGGAAAAATGGGTAGGAGACAGCTATAACCTAATTCATATTTCTATAACTTGAACTATTCCTCAGACACTGAAAGAGGGTGTATTCACAAATACCACAATATGCAAGACAAGAGGAGTGGCTGACTCAGGTGCCTGGTAACCGAATAATGACTCTTCCAACTCTAAATTGCCCATTCAAATCCAACCCTTACATTGGGGGCAGTATAGCTGTAGAAATGGGAGAACTTAATTCATCAGCAATTGCAACATTTTCATTATTTCATGGTTGTTAGGATGATCCAGGAAAAACTGCTGCAATACTACGTGGGATTTTTTATATCGCTGGGGACAGAGGGACTGTGGATGAAGATGGATACTTGTGGTTTGTAGGAAGAGTGGATGATATCATCTCCGCTGGGTTTGTACCTTTCAATTAAAACTACAAGAAAATACAAACTAGGGGAGAGTTTGTTAATGAAAGAGCTGCACATATTTAATCTACTAAACACCTCATTTTTCCTCTCCTAGGTATCGTATTGGACTGTTTTAAGTAGAAAGTGCCTTGATCAAGCACCTGGCAGTAGCAGAAGCAGCTGTTGTCAGCAGCCCAGACCCACTCAGAGGAGAGGTAATATTATAGTCAATAATAATTATATCTTGCATTTATAAACCACCTTTCAGCTTAAAGGATACCAAACTTAGGATCTGATTCTCTAGTTCATATGCAAAATTCTAACTGACTTCAATAGTTTTGCCTGCATTGAGGCTGCAGGGCCAGGCCATTAGATGGATACGCCTTTAGGTTCAGCCTTGAATATGGGCTGGTCCTTAGGTTCACTAACTAAGGATTTCCTCCTTGTCTCCTTTGACCCTAGGGTAGGTTGAGTAATTTACTATACTCCTTTTTCTCCTACCACTAAAATGCAGCGACCTCTAGAATAATAAACAGCAGTTGTTGGAACAGGGCACAGCAATACCATGCAAAACATTTTAGGGCAGGAATATGGATGTACAGCCTGCTTCTGACTGCGTGAATCCAGAATAACTTCATGGAATTCACAGAATTACTCAGATGTAACTGGGAGCAGAATCTGGCTATGAAAATATGCTATATATCGTACACCTGTGGAAAGGTCTGGAAAGGTTAAACATCAAGGGTGGAATTCACAAAGGAATTTAAGCACCTAACTCACTGATTTCAATGGGAATTAGGCATATAAATGTCTTTGTGACTCCCACCCCAAGTATGTTCACTTTAACAAGTGGAATAATACAGGCTAAGTAAGAAAGCACATCCCATTAAGTAAAAGGATATCTTGGACCATTATGAAGCTACACTTTGATACACTTGCTGCAGCTCTTCCCCTTGAATTTAATAATAAGACATCCTGGAATCTACCACTTTAAAAAAAACCCCACACTACAGCATTTCTACAAACTCAGGACCAGATTTTGAAACCCTTGCTCAGGTTGCTTGTAACCTGACTACTCCTGCAGTAACGGTCTAAGTATATAAAGAATGTGGTCCTAGTTTTAAATATGTTTACACTCAAGGTTTTTGTTATCCCATATTTCTTGTTGTGCGATTAAATTAACTTGTTCCCAATTAACTGTGTTGTTTGCTGGTTTATATTTTAATTAATGTTGCAATTTTAATTGATTTTACTTCGTAGGTGGTGAAAGCTTCTGTGGTCTTGTCTCCTGCCTTTACGTCACATTAACTCCTGAGCTGCAAGTTCATGTCAAGAATGTTACTGCTCCATACAAGTATTCCAGAAAGGCAAGTAATGAAAGGTGGATTGAGAAACCCTGTTCTAACCAAGGAAGGGCTGAAGCTACAAAAATTAGCTCTAGATCAGTACCACAGAAATATTTTATGACCAAAAGAAAGCCTAGTAGTATATATGACATAGTAAATATAACAAATATACTGAATATTTCCCATTATATATTTTAAATTATAACATATTTAATGTTTGGGAAATATTGCATATGAATAAAATGATCACCACATTTTAAATAATTTAAAATAAACAGTGTCACAGTAACTGCTGCTTCATGTCAAAAATATGCTAATATATTACATCTGGTCATTTTACTTGGTCTTGTGTTTTGTTTTTATCGGATGGAATTTGTCCAACAACTGCCAAAGACAATCACTGGGAAAATCAGAAGGAATGAACTAAAAAACAAAGAGTGGGGACAAATGTAATGTTGTTTGGGAGTATGGAAACATAATTTCTTTTTTTTCTTTCCCCCCATATTCCCATAGGTAACATCTTGCTGTTATGTCTTGATAAATACTATCATGATGCTTATGATATCAATATGCTCGCTAATTAGATAGTGAATATTTGTTATACTGCACAAAGTTCAGTGTGTGCTAGCAACTTACAAAACTCATCTTATTTTCAAATTCTAATACACGTTTATAACTAGTTAAGAAAAATAAGCATTTTAGGGAAGAGATGGGAATTGTGAGAAGGCAAGAGTGCTTTAGAAAAATTGAAAAAATGCATTTATCTTAAGAAAACAGTGCAGACAATAGCTCGGGTAAGAGACTGGTTGACTCAACATATGGATAACTTATTATGCAAGTTTCTTTTTGAAAAGCTTACATTTTGTTTCCCCTAAGATACATCTAACCAAGCTATAGGGGGTTTAGATGTAAGCATTCTGAAAACGTTTGTGGGAAATGAGTAGGTGGGCTCACTTCAGGCAGCCATACCAATCTCCATACCACCAACAGACACCAGCCAATTGGTACTTTAGTCTCCAGCCACACTCATGGCTCTTTCCCTTACACAGGGATGAGACTTGGATCATGCTGACACTACTGGTTCTGGTCCAAATGCACAAAACTATGGATGTGCTCATATGCTGGAAGGTTCATCCTGCCAGTACTAAAACATCCTTAGAATTTCTAAATATTGTAGTTGACAATTTCCTAACTCACAAAGCATTGCAACCAACACAGGGGAATTCTATATTAGACCTACTCCTGACAGATTAACAGGAACTGATCACAGAACTAATGTTAGGTACAAGTGATCATGACTTGAACACATTTACAATGTACAAACAGAATCAAGTCCAGACCAGTAGTGTATACACAGCGTGCTTGACAAGGGCCAGTTTCACAAAGCTGAAAACAATTATGAGCTAAATCAGTTGGGAGGACAACTTTAATCAGACACATGTAAATGCAATCGGGAATTGTTTAAGAACACTTTACTAGATGTTCAAAAAGCCACAATCCCCAAGGAAGGCTGGATTGGTTAAAAAAAAACCTACAACAACCTGGGTTTAGAGGGGAAGTAGAGGCAGCTATAATATAAACACAAAAGGGGAACTTGGTAATATAAATCAAAAGCTAGGAATTATAGAAAATTGATAAGGAAAGCAAAGGAACTCAAGGAGAAATCTAGGGCTAGCAACGTTAACAACAATAAGGAGGAGGTGTTTTTTTTTTAAGTAAACAAAAAGAATCCTGACAATGGATTCTTTATGAGATGGCAATGGTAGAATTATCAACAATAATACAGAACAGGTAGAAGAAGCTTATTTCTACTAGCTTAGGTTAAAAACTTCCCCAAGGCACAAATTCTTCCTTGTCCTTGGAACGGTATCGCTGCCACCACCAAATGAGTTAGACAAAGATTTAGGAAAAGGACCACTTGGAGTTCCTGTTTCCCCAAAATATCCCCCCAAGCTCCTTCACCCCCTTTCCTCGCAAGGCTTGAGAGTAAACAAGGTGAGCACAGACCAGACCCTTGGGTTTTTAGGACACTAAAAACCCCAATCAGAGTCTTAAAAACATAACTTCTATTATAAATAAAAAAAAGTAAAAGAAACACCTCTGTAAAATCAGGATGGAGGATAATTTTACAGGGTAATAAGATTTAAAAACAGAGGATTCCCCTCTAAGCAAAACTTTAAAGTTACAAAGAAACAGGAATAAACCTTCCTCTTAGCATAGGGCGAATTCACAAGCTAAATCAAAACATACTCTAATACATTTCCTTGCTATTACTTACTATTTCTGTAATTTTAGATGTATCATTCAGTAGAAGCTGGATTACTTGCTTGCTCTCTCTGTCTCCGGAGAGAACAACAAAAGCCCAAACAAAAACCTTCCCCCCCACCCCAGATTTGAAAATATCTTCTTTCCCCATTGGTCTGTCTGGTCAGGTGCCAACTAGGTTAATGGAACTGATTAACGCTTTACAGGTAAAGGAGGGATTTTATGCTACCCTTAGCTGTATGTTTATAACACCTTCCAAGGGGAGCAGCGGGGGGCAAAAAAAAAAAAACCAACAAAAACCTAATTGGCTTCAAGACTGAGCTTGGTAAATGTACAGAGGGAATGGTACAATGAGACAATGGCATGTGTCCCATCTACAGCTACTAATAGTGAATATCACCAATGGCTGGTGGTGAGACGCTAGATCAGGAAGCGTCTGAGTTACTACAGAGAATTCTTTCCCAGGTGTTTGGTTGGTGGGTCTTGCCCACATGCTCCGGGTATAACTGATCCCCATATTTGGGGTCAAGAAGGAATTTTTCCATGAGTCAGATTGGCAGAGCCTATGTGGGGATTTTCACCTTCCTCTGTGACAGCTTGGCATCCCCATATTCACCACTGTAATATTATATGTTTGGTACAAAGAATGCCTTGTGAGGTATCATTCTAAAAGTCCTGAGCTGCTAAACATTAATAGCTTGTTGGATTGTGTGTGCTGTCATTGTATGTGAAGTCATGAAGTTTTGGTATGTATATGTCACTGAAAGATGCTGTGAAGTTGGAAACACCCACAACTAGCCTTTCAGGTACAACAATGAAGAAGCTAGACAGTGCTAACGGCCCATCAATAAGGACAGGTTTCAGAGTAACAGCCGTGTTAGTCTGTATTCGCAAAAAGAAAAGGAGTACTTGTGGCACCTTAGAGACTAACCAATTTATTTGAGCATGAGCTTTCGTGAGCTACAGCTCACTTCATCGGATGCATCCGATGAAGTGAGCTGTAGCTCACGAAAGCTCATGCTCAAATAAATTGGTTAGTCTCTAAGGTGCCACAAGTACTCCTTTTCAATAAGGACAATGGACCATGGAAAAGGTTTGGCCTCACCTGGGAATATTTCAGCCAGCCTATGAATAATGGCTGCTGTGACTCAGCGATACCAAACTCCATTTTGGTACCTGTACTTTTCCATGAACTGGGCTGGATGCCTGGCTTGGAACAAAGGGGTTCTTGCCATATGGAAAAACTATGTAAGGGGGAAGTGACTTCATGACTGGAAACAACACCAGAGGAACAAAGACTGAACTGGTGAGAGGGTCCCAGGTGGGAAAGAAGCCCTGCCTGTGTAAGGAAGCTAAAACTTGCTTATCTCATCAGTCAGGATGAGCTACTGCTGATTCAAATCCTATCTGGGATTGCAATTTTGTTTAATTTCCTAGATAACCTGCTTTGATCTGTTTGCTATCACTTATCGCTTAAAATATATGTCTGGGTATGTCTTCACTACCCACCAGATTGGCAGGCAGCTATTGATCCAGCGGGGATTGATTTATTGCATCTAGTCTAGACACGATAAATCGACCCCCAAGCACTCTCCCACCAACTCCTGTACTCCAGTGCCACGAGAGGCACAGGTGGAGTCGATGGGGGAGCAGCAGCAGTCGACTCACCATGGTGGAGACACCACAGTAAGTCAATCCAAGTACGTCAACTTCAGCTACGTTATTCACGTAGCTGAAGTTGCATAACTTAGATCGATTCCCCCCCCCCCAGTGTAGACCAGTGCTAAGTAGTTAATAAACTTGTTTTATCTTAACTAGCATGTTATTGAATGAAGCGTTAGAGAATCTTAGCTCTGGTAACAAAGGCTGTTGTATATCTTCCCCACATCAAGGGGGAAGCAGACTATTGAATGAGCTTGCAGCATACAGACCCCTATGCAGTGCACGATGGTATAATTCTGGGTTTATACTTCAGTAGGGGAGCAAGGCTGAGGAGCTGGGAAATTGGCTGGTGCCTCTATTGTTGGTCCATGAGTGACTTAGGTAAAGCACTCAGTTGGGCGTGTGGCAGCACCTGCTGTTGTGTTGGATGATAACAGGGCCCGGAGAAGGCTGGCTCTGAGTCACCAGCAGAGCCGTGTGTGAGAGGACAGCCTAGCTGAATGGTTTGGGGGCACAGCAGTTCCAACAGCTTCCATGCTTCACTCCGGGGGTGACAACCCGTCACAGTCTGCATGGATCATTTGTTGGCTTAAACTAGAGTAAAGGGTGGTTTCTCTGTAATCTGAAGTCTTTAAATCATGATTTGAGGACTTCAGTAACTCTGTGAGAGGTTATGGATCTATTACAGAAGTGGGTGGGGAGGTTCTGTGGCCTGGAATGCCCAGGTGGGCAGATTAGTCAAAAGGACTAATGTGATCCATAGATGCACAAATTGGGGAATCTTAAGTAGGAGTGGAGAGGTTATTTTACCTCTATATTTGGCACTACTGTAACTGCTCCTGGAGTACTGTATCCCGTTCCAGTGTCCACAATTCAAGAAGGATTTTGATAAACTGGAGAAAATTGTGCCACAAAAATGATTAAAGATTTAGAAAACATGCCTTGTAGTGACAGACTCAAGGAGCTTACTCTATGTAGCAAACAAAAGATTAAGGGGTGACTTGACTGAAGTCTCTAAGTATCTAAATTGGGAACAAATATTTAATAATGGGCCTCCCACAGTAAAACAATCCCCATTCAATTTATCAGATAAAGGTATAACACAATCCAATAGCTAGAAGTTGAAGCTATAGACAGGTTCAGACTGGAAATAAGGCATACAGTTTGCAAAGTGAGAGCAACTAACCCCTGGAACAATTTACCAAGGGTTATGGTAGGTTCTCCATTCAATTTTTAAATCAAGATTGGATGTTTTTCTAAAAGATCTGCTCTAGGTATTATTTTGGAGAAGTTCTATGACCTGTTATACAGGAGATCAGACTGGATGATCACAACGGTTCCTTCAGGCCTCGGAATCTATATTCACATATCAAAAGAACAGCACTGGCTGTAAGAAAGCAGAACTTAAGTCAGTCGGGGGGGAGGGGGGGGAAAACACAGGAGTACAGAAGCATTTTTTTTTTTTAATTTTCACACTTAAAACAGTTTTACAAACACTAGAGATCATAAAACAAAACCCTTAAGAGGCTCAACCCTGTCCTTTTCATTAAATCACAGTCAAGCCAGCTGGTGTTATTTGGAGCAAGTGCTTTTCCATTAGTGACACCTATAGGTTTAAGTTGTAAGTGTATCATGAAACACCTAAGCCATACACTTGTACAAAAACTGTAAGGCAACAATACTATTGGAAAAACAAGCTATAGCCGCACTATATTAAAATAGGGGTTTTTTTTAAAATCTGGGTTTCTAGTCTTTGTAAACATGATAGTGTAACTTATCAATGAGACCTACTCTTTAAACGTTCTATGAAGAGGAAAAACTCAGATGCTATTTTCAAACTGGGACAAGTTTCAGAGGAACAGCCGTGTTAGTCTGTATTCGCAAAAAGAAAAGGAGTACTTGTGGCACCTTAGAGACTAACCAATTTATTTGAGCATGAGCTTTCGTGAGCCACAGCTCACTTCATCAGATGTGATGAAGTGAGCTGTGGCTCACGAAAGCTCATGCTCAAATAAATTGGTTAGTCTCTAAGGTGCCACAAGTACTCCTTTTCTTTTTGCGAAACTGGGACAAAACACTCATTTTGTAAAATTGAAACCATACAAAAAGTTAAACGTTTTCTACTAGATGTTGTATAATACAGAGAGAGCTGCTTTCACATCAAGAAGTTTAAAAAGGAGGTTTAACTCAAATATGAGCACAGCTAATAAAAAAAATAAAACCAATGAGACTTTAATAAAAACATCAAACATAAATGAAAGAGTGCCCTTGGAATAAGCATCCTTAGACATGGGTTCTTCACAGATTGTTAATGGATAACCATATATGCTCCTATCCATTATGTACATTGCTGTTCTTGGCAGACATGCCACAGGGTGCTTTTGCCATGAATATACATGACTTCCACACTGGCATCTGTCTGTTCTCGAAAATTACAGGAATTTGAGGGAGAAGGGTGAGGGAGAGGTTTGCTCATAATACTGAGCTATTTTGATGGTGGCAATTCCTCTTTTCCACCCAACATATTTCAAAGACATGTTAATATGTTGTACACTAGTCTTTGCAGACATCTGATCATCATACAGAAAGTCAGGTGCTTATGGCTCATTCTGTATTTAATAAGACAACAAGGTTTATATAGTATGCAAAGTCATGTCACCAAAACAAAATGGCACTGTATTTTCAAATAAATCCCCTTGCAAGATCCTGTCCTTTTCCAGACCTCTCAATCCTGCATCTGCCAATGTCTGGAGGCAAAGGGGTTGAGTCAGCCAGGCACCCTATGGTAGTTATTTACATGTGGTAAGTGGGAGTAAAATGCTACCAGATCAGACTGGTAACAATTTACACACACTCTGCAGATATCTGACCACACAAGATGGAAAGCACTGGAGAATCAGGCTGAAGAGTTTGGTCACTTATTCTCTCGGACACTGCGTGCTGCAATATTGACTCCAATAGCAAAGACAGGATGGAACATTACATTTTTTTTTTAAATAGGATATTTAAAAAGCAAATTTAAAATAAAAAAATTAAGCTCCTCTTTAAACGACCATTTCAAAACTTTAAGCCAGTCTATTTTACAGTGATCTTTAGTGTGTGTCTTCCCCTTCCATCACATTCTCTATGCCTGCTGATTATTGCTCTCATTGGGCTTAGCTTCCTCTTCACCCTGATTTTTGTCTTCTGGTTTCACTTCTTTAGTGTCCTCTTCTGCCAGTTTTATTTCTTCCAACTTCTCCCCTTGGGAAGCACTCAACAGGTTTTGCTGCCCCAGCTCCTCCTTGTTGCTCTTCACCACCTCTTGTAGATTATATTTTCTGAACAAAACATAGTCTTTCACCACGCTCAAGCAACAGACATTTTTTATTATTTCTACCACAATGGTATACTGGGGGTTATTAAGATCCACTTTGTTTTCTGGATTTAGGCTGCCCACTATTCCTACAAAATAAAAGGAAACGGTCTTAGAATCAGTAGGGAAACTGGAGGAATGTTTTTCATAGAGAAGAGTGTAAATGTGGTGTTGCGTTCATCAGTTGAGCCCTCACTTAAAGTGCAAGGACTTTTAATCAGACAAGTTCTAAAAAAATACCACAAATCAGAGAGAGGGGATAAACTTACTGCCAAACAATGAGAGAAACCAGCTATTGTAGCAACAAGCCAAAATAAGCACCAATTTCACAAAAACACGGTTTCAAAAAATATTCCGAATACTTGGTTCAGGAACTAAAATCTCAGAACACAAGCTGCACCACAAGGCAGGGGGAAACAAGGCACCTTCCTTTAGCTATGGCAGCTGCAATCAAGAATTTTCAGTCACTGAATTGGTCAAATAGGCAGGACAGACTGGGACTCTTAGAAACACTCTCTCGAACCAAAGGACTATTCCACAGTAACTCTCAAGGAGAAAACTGCCAAGTGAACTTAGAGTTATTTCATTAAGGCCACATCTACACTACAAAATTAAGAAGTTGACCTGGTTTATGCCAGCATACAGCTGCCACTGTAATTACATTGCTTGTGCATGTCTGCACTTCGCTCCTTGTTTTGGTGGCACATGTCCTTACCAGGAGTGGTCGTATCGATTGTTCTGTCAGTGTGAGGCATTGTGGGACAGCTCCTGAAAGCCAGTAATAGTCGACATAAGCAAAGCAGTGTCTACACTGACACTGCATCCACCTAACTACATCAATCTTGACTCTGCAATGCTTATGGAGGTGCAGTTATTAAGTCAGCATAGTGGTGCAGTTATGTTAATGGGAGTGAAATTCAAGTGTAGGCATTTCTATAGTTAGGTAGATGTAAGCAGTCTTGCGTTGACCTAACTCTGTCGTGCAGACCAGATCTAAGTCACAGTCTATTGGGAAATGGCTCGATGGTGTTTCCCTATAATGTTCAGTATTCAAAGAATTTTTAGTACAATCCTGGAAGTTTGCAGGAATGGTATTGTCACAGTGAGTTATAGCCAACAAAGTTGGACCGCACACTCTTCTGGTTTATGATTTGTTAAAATGAAAACCTATGATATCAGAAAAGAGTGTTGTTAATGCCAGGTTATTTTCACAGAGCTTAAGGAAAAAAAAAAAACTTGAAAGACTTTCATAATTCAATATGCTTGAGTTTGCTATAACGCAACATTTATGTCTACTAAAAATATTTTGCTTGAATAATTTGACCTATGTTACACATGCAGTCTTAGGTAGTTTATACACTTGTCTACAATCATGCTATGTCAGATAAGTACATACCTGCCAATTCTTTGATTACTTCTTCCCTACTCATGTGACTGTTATTGCGAGCTTTGTAAACAATCTGAAAAGTACCCTTATTAGGGGCTTTAAACCAAGGCTCAAAGAAGGTCTCTGAATACTTTTTCATATCTTCCATAAAAGCCTTGCAGGTTCCAGAAATGGGCAACATGCGCAGAATAACTCTTGTTTTCTTCTTTTTAGTAGTGTGCAAGTCCATTAATATATGATGCACGAGCTTCTCAGGTTCTACGAGACAAGACAACAGAGTAAGAGCAACAAATGGAAAGAATTTCCTTTTAAAAAAGCAATACAGAATCCAATTTTATTTGCTTACAAGTACAAAGAAATTGAATCATCAAATTCTACAGCACCCTACTAAATGCTATGGAGTTCTTACAAAAGGGTATGGAGTTTGAAAGTATAGAGAGCAGATTATTTCCACAATTCTGGCTTGTAAAGCACACGAGAGAGTACCCACAAGGTGCAACACTGGAGGTCTACTTCTGCAGTTTTTTACTCAGGCAAGAGGAGTTTTGCCTGAACAAGGATTAAAAGATCAGACCCTACTCACGTCTACTGGATTGTCAATACACTGGATGTTCTTCCAGCTCGCATTTGTTATTTCACAAACAAGGCTGGGGATCTAGGAACATCAGCCTTTTTGCATGCTTTCCAAGGTCAGCAAAATACCAAGCCCTTTTACGTTTAGAAGGGTCAGATAGATTCTGCTTGGACAAAATAACTATCTGGCTGTAGTCACTAGAGTGTTCAGTGGGAAAGAGGAAGGCTGCATGAACATTCAGCATGCTTCATTTCTTTGGCAGTCAAACCATGACACAGTCTAACAAACTGCAAAGCAGCTGTTTGTGTTGCGTTATGCAGCAATTATTTCATTACACACCTACACCCAGCGTTCTAATAAAAACCACATTGTTAGCTCCACTCTCCACTGACTGGAATCTTCTCAGCTTCTGTTCATTCGAAGTGCGAATCTGATCAACTTCTTTCTTTAAGGCAGCTTCAACATCATCTTCCTCCTCTTCACTTCCTGACAACCTGTCATCTTGATTTGTAAACTGTTGAAACAAGAGGCTGCATCTTAAATGAGATGTTAGTGAAGGGTTAAGAAATCACATCTAATGCTTAATAAATGAAAGCCACAACAACCACTATACCCATGGCATAAAAAAGCCAGAATTCAAGCAGTGACACTGCAGACAATTAATAAGCAGTGAGACATTTTAGGTCAGGCACACTGGGTTAAGACAAACACCAGAAGTTATTGCAGTGGGAATCAGCATTTCATTTTCTCAATCTCTGTAGTGATTTAATTTTAAAGCATGTTATATAAAATTTGTCTCTTGCACCATTAGGTAACAGATATTCATCTGCTGGATGATCAATCATCTTTAAAACAAAAACAAAACAAAAAACCCTCATCACCAGTTTAGAAAGCAAACTTTTCAACATTATTACCCACAGCAATTTATAAATGGGAGCAGCAAGTAATAGGCAAATCTTAGACCTGGTCTATACTAGGAAATTAGGTTGGTATAACTACATCGCTCAGGGGTGAAACTGACCTAGCCCCCAGTGTAGACAGCACTAGGTCAATGGGAGAATTCTCCCATCAACCCCGCTACCGCTTCACAGGGAGGTGAAGTACCTACGCCAACAGGAGAAGCTCTCCTGTTGGCACAGGTAGCATCTTCAGCGAAGCATTAAGTGTGGACAAGCCCTTAAGTCTGTAAGCAAAAACTTAGAAAGACAGACAGGCCAGTTAACTCCAATTAACCAGAAGGAGTTATTAAACCAAGTGTGTATCCATCCACTGCAAGGAGCACTTATACTGAATTTTAAAGTGCTTTTAAAGAGAGTGTTCTCCTGTGGCACTTGAACAACAACAAAACATTTAGATGGCCTATTTAACATTAGTTCACTTCTTGCGCTAAAATATCCACAAACCAGAACATTAACATGCTGCCTTTTTTGAGGCTTAATATTATTATTATTATTTTGGACAGGAGAGATGCCCAAATTATCCAGAACTGCCATTCTAGGGCATCCTCTAAGGACCCCAGATCTTGGCAGTGGCCGAGATGACAGCAGAGCGCAGGAACCACAGCCAATCCCAGGCCTCTGCTGGTGTGGGGTTCGCTTTAGAGCCTGCCACAAATAAGCTGCTTACAGATGACTCCGTCGCCACAGGAGACTGTGAGCTCCTCGGGGCATGGACTACCTTTTTTGGTGTTTGCCCGCTTGGTGCCCAAGTATCTAGTGGGGGGTCCCTAAGTGCCACGCTCCTAATCTGGCTCCCTCACAGGTACCTCTAGCCCCCTGGTGCAGCAGCACAAAACCGCGACCCCCCTAGAGGGGACCATGCGAGGCCCCCTGCAGAACGCCCAGGGCACAGAGGCCGGCCGGCGGGGCCGCTGCTGGCCGCACGCACCTTCTCGGGCCCGTAGAGCAGGTCCCCATACTCGTTGAGCAGGCTGTAGGCCTCCCCCACGCACTTGCGCTCGTTCATGTTGCAGGTGATGAGGATGCCCTGCATGCCGAGCTCCAGCTGCCGCGGCCCCCCCCCGCCGCCGCCGCCGCCGCCGCCGCCGCCCCGGGGCCGCTTGGCCTGCTGCCCCGACACGTACTGCGCCTTGTGCCGCCGCTTCATCGCCGCAGCCGGCTGCTCCGAGGCGGCCATGGGGGCAGCTGAGCCGCGAGCCCGGACTCCACGCGGGCGCCAAAACGACGCGTTACCTCGCCGACGTGCGCCGCGGGGCGACGACGTCACAGCCGCGCGACGGATAAGGCGGCTCTTCCCAGTCGGTCCCAAGGGCTTTCCGGGTCCTAAAGCCCGCCGGGTACAGGGGCTCTGCCGGGTCCTAAAGTCAGCGTGCTGCTCGCGAGCCCGTGCAGGGAAGCGAGGCCTGGAAAGGAGCCTGCCAGCTTGGGGAGAGGCGCGCCCCAGGAGCTGGCCTTTGTGCCACCGCCTTGGCTCTCGCGGGCCGGGCCCTGCGTGCGTGGGACTGGGGCGAGACCCCAGTTTGTAGCCGACGCTGCAGTGTGTTGTGACGTTTGGCAGAGAGCGGCCATGGGGGGAAAGGGGGAGCGGTGTAGGTAGCCACAGCCGCACAAAGGTGAGCCGGCGCTGGCTGTGCTCACCCCGTTTCTGACTCTAGTGCCTTTACCAGCCCTTATTTATCTGTTGTCCTAAAGCGTTACCCCCACCCAAGCAAAGCACGTGGACGAGACTGTCGGTTTGGTTTATCCTACAACTTTAGGTGACTTTGGGTCAGGGACCGCGTGTTTCATTGTTCTACAGAGGAGAAATTGCCAACTCCCACACTCAGAAATTGCGTCAGGTCTCAAAAATCCTGAGTTTCCCCCTCAAAATAGTATTTTTGGGGGAAAGGATGCAATACTCCCCAGAGGTACACAAGCTTGTGAAGAACCTCATCACCATCTGCCTGCAGCATGAAGCAGTTTTGCCGCATATTTGCTGTACCTCAGCTCCCTGAAACCAACAGCCTCTGGCCACAGATAAACACTGACTTAACTTCCTGGTTTCTGTAGACCTCATCTTTGCGATATAGGATAGTAATAAACACACCTCAACCTCCAGCCCCTTTGCCAGAGTCTCCGTCAGTCGTATCCCACCCGTGTCACTGGACACATAGAAATAACCAGGTAAGCTGTCTCCGAAGGGACAGAGTACACACAGCTTGACTGGCACAGCTCAGGATCCAATCCTTTATAAGGACACAACCCTGTAATCTATTTATAGTGAAAACAAGTATGTTTCTTAACAAAGGTTAAGATTTTAGGAGCAAGTAAGGATAGTAAGAACAACAGGTTATTTATTAAACAAAAAGTATAACACGCTGAGAGTCTAAACTTACTTTAACAGGCTAAAATCCTTGTCTAAAACAGCTTCTCAACTAAAGTCACGTCCCAGCGACTTTCATGTGTGCAGAAAGCACTGTCCTTGTAACAGTCTTTATAGATAAATACTATGACAGCAAAGTGTTAGGTGTAGTGAGTTTGTCAGGCCTAACAGGAGTTGCTCTTACTGAACAGTGAACCCTTTGGCAGTTGGCACTGAGGAGTTCTTAAAGTCACAGAGAGAATTTGCCTTCTGATTTCTTAGCCTTTAGGGTGCATGCATGTCACATTTTCAAGCTTTTCTCTGCCACCATGGAGACTAGAAACTCACGTTAAAAAAAACAACAAAGCTGAGATTCTGAAGTAATCACTAGACTCCAGGAGCTAGGGATTTCAGAAAAATATTCGCAAAAAGAAAAGGAGTACTTGTGGCACCTTAGAGACTAACCAATTTATTTGAGCATGAGCTTTCGTGAGCTACAGCTAGCTCACGAAAGCTCATGCTTAAATAAATTGGTTAGTCTCTAAGGTGCCACAAGTACTCCTTTTCTTTTTGCGAATACAGACTAACACGGCTGTTCCTCTGAAACCTGTCAGAAAAATATTAAATATCAAGATGCTCAAAACAGAATTGTGGCAGTTGGCAATACTGCCTAACTGTAGCGTGTCGAGCACAACGAAGCCACGCTCCCTGACTGGAGCCTGTATACACTGTAGCAGCACAAGTAGTAAATATCATCATCATAATAATAATAGACCTGGATTCTCTAGGCTTTAGGCTAAACTTATATACACAAGCAAGAGTCTGTTGTAAAAAAACCCCAAGAACCCTTCTCTTATTGATATGGAAAGTATTAGGAGAGAAACTGGTCTTTAAAATACTGATTGATCTGAACTGTTAATAGCTCGGTCTGAATGTAAAATACTTTATCCCACTACAGTGATCTGAAGACAAAGTGAATTGGAGTTTTGATAGATTGGAATCTTGTTGATTTATGCTTTTGTAGAACTTTGGCTCTCAGAATTAAAGGTCCAGAATTGGAGTTAATAAATTGCAGAATATAAAGAGATGCTAACTTGGGGCCTGATCCAAAGCCCATTGAAGTAAATGGAAAGATTCCCAATTGTGCCCCATTGTACAATCCATATTTTAAAGGCACTTACAAGTAGCCCCATACTACTCCGTGTAAAAATTGCAGAATCATGCTCTTGGTTTGGAATGTATCCATATTTTCCTAATTAATCATTTAAAACATTACTAATTTACATTTACAGAGCGGAAAAATAGGCTTTCTCTATGGTACAGGTACTTTTGGGTATAAAATAAAGGCCATCGCTTGTCAGAAGAACCAGATGAACTGTATGATATCTGTGATCGGTTAGGATTGCAGGAACAAGGCCTTAACATGATTCAGCTGTCAAAATACTGCTATTGCAAAGATTTCAAATGTGCTTAATTTTAAGCATGTGAGTAATCCCCGTGAAGGCAACCAGACTACTCATAGTGCATAAAGTAAAGCAGGCATATATAAGTGTTTGCAGGAGGGGTTTTTAATAAAGGAACCACTTCAGTCTGTATTGAAATGCAGCAGCCAGCTACCTGTGAAGTGAATGGTGATAGATGTCTTCTTAGAGCACATAGTAACATTACAAAACAGTTGAAAAACATGAAGCAAAGAATAATTTCTCCAGATGCTGCTGCTTGGTGAGTTTTAGGTAGCAGACTTTAATAAGGACACTGGGATTCAGGGCTCTACTCTTGTGAAAAGTGCCATGAGATTTCTAAATGACAACATGTACCCCGAAAACCAGCTTTATGCCTCATCTAAAAGAATGATGCACAAAAACAATTTAAAAGAGATTAGGTTGTCATGTTGTCAAAAAAACAAAAAGTTTCTCCATCATTTTCTATTAACTTTCATGCATCCTTTGTGGCAATTTAATCTTTCATCCGAGGATTCCTTAGGAATCTTTCATCCGAGGATTCCTTAGGAGAAAGCTTTTCTGCCTCCTCTGTTGAAGGATTTTTCTGTGTATATTTCAGAGACATTTAAAATCTCACTCATGCAGACCTGCTGCATGTCTCACTAACTGTTAGGGAGAGAGCAACTACCTTTTTTGGGGGAATCCTTCTAGAGCCCTTTCTTAATTATAGAATATCAGGGTTAGAAGGGACCTCAGGAGATCATCTAGTCCAACCCCCTGCTCAAAGCAGGACCAATCCCCAATTTTTTCTTTTTGATTCTGTGGAGGTTTCCATGTGACAGTTAACATCAATTCTCCCCAGTGCAGGTTGCCCAAGTCTGGCATGGTCAAAAAGCTCACAGCAGGGCAGCTGATAGTTCTTGTGGAGAAATCACACGACATAAATGCTAAAATGCATAAAAGCGACATCGGTTTTCTTTCCCTGCATCCCGCAACCACAGAATCAGTTGATCCAAATATTTCTGATGAGCGTTTCTGCAAATTTCCTGCTGGTCCCAGGCCCCAGAGCCACCGCTTGGGGGCTGTGGGTTGATCATCCAGCAGCAGGAGGAGTTTACGAAACCTGTGCACTCCCTGGGGCTGGAGTGAGAGGCTGTGAGTGCACCAAGCAGATCAGAGAGGGTGTGCCTTGGCTCTTAGCTGTGCTTTATCAGTGCACAGCCTCGGGAGTTGGGGCGGAGGGGGGGAGGGAACAGGATATCCTGCACTTTCCACCTTGCTTCGGAGTTGTGCAGAAAAACATCAGCTTCTTTCCTGTGAGTGCAGGATTTGGCAGCCCTTTGTGTGAGTCTGGAGCATTCTTGCCACGCTCAGTGTTAGCAGCACGCTGTTACCCGTGTGTCTCTGAGGGACACGGTGCATAGCAGGGACCCTAGTACTGGTGCACTAGGCTCAGTAACGCAGTGCAGACAGTAGGACACTGTGAGTGATGTTGTGGGAGTCATTACTTTAGCACAGTCAGTGTGGTCTATTACATTAAATCTAGTTAAGGGCTGATGTGGTCTAGTTAAGGTTTCTGATGGAGATCAGCTAGGACAGCTCTGAGAGGCCCCCCCCAACTGTGCGAGGCAGTGGGGCATTTGGGTCTGAAATGACAGGTGTCTTTTATAAGGAGGATGATTGAAAGAGGTGCAGATCAGGTTTGGTGCTGGGGATGGCAAAGGGGGACTGAACCCCCTGGGCAGCTGCCAGGGACATTTTTGGTATAGTGCCAATATTAGTTTTCCTCTCATCTGTGTTTCTCTGCCTCGCTCATGTCAGTCGTCCTTTTCCGGCTTTCCCTCTTTTATGTAGGTGAGTCTCTCCTGGGTCTCTTTATAGCTCACGTGGAGATTGAATGCCACAGATCAGTTTTGTCCCCAAACCACCTCCTTTTCCTTAGTTGGTGCCTGTTTACTCAGTACAAATATCATTGAACAAACTCGGCTTTGCATAGTGTGTTTAACTGTTGGGTAAATATTTATCCAATTAGAAGCTTCCAACCTTTACAGATTTATTGCTACGTTTTGCTCTTTGGATGTGGGCGAGTCCTTCACGTTGGATCGATTATCAGGAAGTTTTTAAATCTTCTCCCTCTTGTGAGGATTAATTTTGCTGCATGTGTTTCAAGGAGACATTTAAAATCTCGTTGCTTGACATCTCTGCTGGCCTCATTGAGGAGTTGTGTCCATCAGAAGTATGGCCAAAGGTTATTAGGCTGCACCTGGCAATGCTGCTCCTTGCAGAATATAGTCGAGTTACTCAACATATTGCTGTACCAGGTAACATTCTGGCTAGGCGGTAACTCACACAAGACTGTTGGTGCACTCTGCAGAACAATGTGTTCCCTGCTATTTTTTAATCGCTTACATTCTGGCTTTGCATTGTCTATTGTTTATTAAGATTGCACTCAGCCAAAAGCCATGGTTAATGTGACTGGACTGTAAAGTATGTTCATGCATTTGCAAGAGTATAGCAATACTAGTGCCTCTCGATTATACATTGCAACTTAGCAGCTGGAGTATTTTTTTAAATGTGAATATTAATGCACATGAACAGTGCCACATTGACAGCTCTGGAGATTAAAGTTTCAGTGCACAAGGGATGCAGAATCAGGTCCCAATTGCGTATTCACTAATGAATATAAATGACTCCTAGACTGTTTTGTATCCAAGGTTTAAACACGTGGTTGTTTCAGATTTTTCATGCTGATATTTTCCTTCTGTCTCTGTGTACTGGTCTTTATTGGCCTCCCTGTGATGGTGTCCCATGGTTCCAGGATTTACACGGTACTGCTGTAGCAATGCCAAGGGTGGAGCATGACTGTCTCCAGGCTGTCCTGCAGATATAAATGCATTAAAAAGTGCATCCTCTGTGGCTAGCCCCCTCTCCCTATTCTAATTCCTTCCTTCTACCTGCAAGTAGAATCGTTTTCATGTGCACATTGCATCCCCTAATCTATTGCTAGGCATTTTTATTGTGATTTTCAATTCTAAAGCGGAACCAGATTCTTATCTTATCACCACTTTTCATTCCAAGTGCAGGGCTTCAAATATATAGACACATAGCACAGTTTAGAAAGAAAGAAAGAAAGAAAGAAAGAAAGAAACTTGCCAAAACAAAACACTATACCTCAAACAGAATGTACTCCCTGGGGCAGAGAGAAAGAATGCCCACAGGTGACAGATGTTAGTAATGTTGCTTACTGCACTACTGGGAGGTTCACTGTGCTACTACAGTGATGAGGGCAGTATATGAACCTGTTTAGGACAGAAGATTTGTTACTTAGTTCTGCTTTCTGTGAATAGCTAGTTCAGCTTGTGAAACACTAAAAAGAACAATCATTATAGCAAGTATGCACTGATCTCTTTGAGTCATTCCACCTCTAGACACAGGCTGAGTGATGCTGCCTATACAGCTGGGGTTTTGCCATGATCTTATATTCTTCTTGACTGTGAAATACCTATAAATACATAGTTCATTGAGGGGACTACATGGGGTTGTTTTATTTAGGTGGCGATGGTTTAATCCCTGCTTTGGTGATTAATGCAGAATGCTATCGTATGAGTCTTCTCCCCCTAAACACTGACATACTTTTTAAGCAAAACCAGTGAGGTAGGGGGTGGCAGTTATCAGGGACAGCTGGAGCCTGTAATAGGGGCTCTTCAGCCCTACTTGTTTTCTGGTTGGTGTGAAGCAGAACAATTGCAGTAAAAGACCCTCATAGCACATCCAGATTATACATTTGTAACAATATTTTAACAGTTCAAAGTGAGGGGCACATGATAATCTGGGGGAGGGTATTAAGAAAGTGCATTATAATGTTCAATTATTTCATAGTTGACCTATAAGGACATTTTAATTCTATTTTGAAACCACATGGCAATTCTTTACTTTGTGTGTGTATTTTGATGTATAGTTTTTCAGATAGATGGTCCACAAAGACTATCCTGAATGCAGAATAACCTGAAAGGACCCATTATGGCTTGTGCTGTCGTGCAGCTTTTACTGAAAACCCAAAGCTTTAGGTTCCTGTGGACTCCCTTGACTGCATCCTTCCGATTCTCTAAAAAAGGCTACAGGGTATTGGCCCCTCAGAATTTTTTAAACTATGAATCCTTAAAACAACAGTACAAACCAGAGGTGCCAGAATACTTCAATTTTGCAACTGATGTGCTGGACAAATGGACTGAAATGGAAAAGGTAACAGTCCTTTAACTTCCTTATCCTAAGATTTTTCATGTTGGGTATCAGAGGAAAAACATAGTTGGCAGAAGCAAATGTTATTCCTTTCGGGCTACAGATTGGTAACCCGCTCAGTTCAGAGAGGCAATGCAGCTGGAGTATAGGACTAACAGCCAGGAATTCCCAAGTTCTAGATGCTCCACTGCTTTTGGGGCCAGTCTGATAGCTCTTGCTTACTTAAATAGCCTTCCTGAGTGCAACGAGACTGTGAGCATGAGTAACAGAGGAAAGAGGGTCTTGTGACTGAGACAATGCCCTGAGACTCAGAAGATCTGAGCTCCGCCACTGTCTTCCTGTGTGAGTTTGGGTAAATCACAGAGGGCTTGTCAACATTTACAGAGCCGCGCCGGGGCAGCTGCACCGCTATAGCATTTAGTGAAGATGCTACCTACCGATGGGATTGCTTCTCCTGTTGGCATAGGCACTCCACCTCCCTGAGAGGAGGTAGCTATGTCAACAGGAGAAGACCTCCTGTCAACATAGTGCTGTCCACACCATGGGATAGGTCAGTATAACTGCATCACTCAGGAATCCACACCCCTGAGCGACATAGTTATACTAACATAAGTTGGTAGTGTAGACCAAACTTTAACCTCTCTGTGCCTCAATTCCCGTCTGCAAATTTCACTTGCTACCCTTCATCTGTCTTGTCTACTTAGAATGTAAACTCTTCAAGTCAGGAATTATCTCTATGTGTATGTACAACACTTAGCACAGAAGGACCTCAGTCTGGATTGGGGACATGACTATAATAGAAATACTAGTAATAGGTAGAAGAGATGCTGGATTAGACCTGGAGACAAATCACAAATTCTCTGTGTCTCAGTCTTTCTGTCGGAAAAATGGGGTGCTAAAATGTATGGGGATGAATCATCACTATCACATAATATGAGGTTATCATTCCTAGGCAATAAAGACAACTTTTCGCAGGATGCAAGCAACATTTTTCAAGAATCAACATCTGAAGAAGAGGTCTGTGGCCAAGGAAGGAGGCGCAGGATTTCTCCTTAAAATGCACAAATAAAAATCTCACCTTGTTACCAATGCCTGACAATTACACATTATATTACTTTGAAATGGAACTTGTTCTTAGTATGTACAGATCTCTGCCGCACCATTGAAGATCTCAGCTAGCACATTACCTACACTCTATTCATAAATAACAGTTGGTCCCTCAATAGCAAGTTTTAGCCAAGGATTTCAATGCACCTTACAAGCATCAGTTACTTTAGCCACACGACACCCCGACACACACAGTAACCTCTGCTGACAAATGGTGAATCAGACTCAGAGAGGTTTAGATCTGTATTTTCAAAAGGAGTTTCTGATTTTGGGTGTTTAGATATTTGGACCTTTGGGCTAATTTTAAGAAGTGCTGAGAACCTCCCCTCTCCCCACTGCAGTTGAAGTCAGTCTGAGCTGTGGGTATTCCACCCATCTGAAACCCAGGCTGTAGGTATCTATCTGGGTACAATCCCCCAAACATTGAGGCATCTAAAATTACAGGCCACTTTGGAAAATGTAGGCATGGCCAGAGCCAAAGTGACCGTCAGTTTTCTGCGCTAGCCATTGTGCAGCATTTGCTCATTATCTAATGTGTTAGCTTCAGGAAAGGAATTTGACATCTATAGACTATTCTAAATCTGGGGTGAAATCCTAGCTCCATTGAAGTTAATGGCAAAACTCTACAGATTTCAGTGGGGCCAGGACTTCCGCTTTTGTGTATAAGTCATGAACATTCCTCTGTCTTGGAAAGTTGACTTGAGGGACAGTTACATCCATATCAAGCTAAGTACTTACAACATGACGTGTTGTTCATTAGGAAGGAAAGAGGCCTACAAGGCTAGCCCTGTGGTGGGTAAACGATAAAGGCGATGAGGTGAGGTGGAACTTTGAGGAGCTTGGATTCCGCTCCAGAAAAGTGGCCAATGTACTCTCTGAGGTATGTGGTCTGCAGAAAGGAGACAGAGTTATGCTGATTCTACCCCGGATACCAGAATGGTGGCTAATAAATGTGGCTTGTATGCGAACAGGTCAGTAAAAATAATAGGAATTATGAATGAAATAATCAATAATCAGTAATTAATGAGGTCAAAACTACAAACACATCCAGGATGAGAAACACTAATGCTGTACAGCTAAAAAAATGCTTGTAACATCAAGATCTGTCTTCATTTGTACTATTGGATTTTCAGGCATACTTTACTTCTCCCATTAACAAAACCTACTATCCCATGTGTCTACTATCACTGTCCTCCTCCACTGCTCATGACAAACTGCAAACGTGCCCATTACCTGCTTGCAAGAGCAATAGCACACATTTATATTTGTGTGGCCAAGTTTTTGCCAACGGGATTTGTTAAATATTTAGGTTTCAGAGTAACAGCCGTGTTAGTCTGTATTCGCAAAAAGAAAAGGAGTACTTGTGGCACCTTAGAGACTAACCAATTTATCTGAGCATGAGCTTTCGTGAGCTACAGCTCACTTCATCGGATGCATACCGTGGAAACTGCAGCAGACTTTATATACACACAGAGAATATGAAACAATACCTCCTCCCACCCCACTGTCCTGCTGGTAATAGCTTATCTAAGATAAGTTATGTGAATAGCGTAACTCAAATCGATGTAGCTTAGATCTACTACGCGATGTTGACAGGATCTTCTCAATCCAGTGGCGTCCAGGAGCCATTCGTCGATCCCCAGGTAAGTGTAGACAAGCCCTTAGACTCGGATCTCCTGAGTCCAAGTCCAGACCGTTATCCACAAGTCCATCCTCCCTCTCTAGTACAACCAATCATATAGCTAATAATCTGTATCTCTATATATGTGCATATAGACACAGGCTGCTTATAGAATAGTGTCTTTTACATAGGGCTTGAAGTTTTCTCTATGTTGCTAATTGGCTCCCATAGTAAAACACATGAGATACATGATGAAGGGTGAGAATGGAAGGAAGAGACCATTTGAAGGAAGAAGGTGAAGCTATCAAACTCCTAAGAGACATTAACCCATCGACTCTTATTAATAAATATTCAACCCATCATTCTTACAAGTATATCACTTCCACATGAGGGACATCTTTCTATTACTGGCTTCTCTTATCCCACCATGCTAAAGACATTTTGTGTGATAGTACTTGCTAATTTATATTGATCCTAATTTATAATTCAGTTGGTGTAAAAGCAATATATGTACAAACACAGGGCCAAATCCTATTCACTTACTCACAGACATAACTTCTGAAGCTCGTGGATCTATTATTAAGAGTGAGGTGGGAAGAATTTAGTTCATAGATTTGTACAATCCTATTATTAAATTTTAAACTTGGCTCTTCCTTTAGGAACTGTCCTTATTCCTGGGACAACACAGTTGACAGCAAAAGATATTCTTCATAGAGTACAAACATCAAAGGCAAAGTGTATTATCACTGATCATGTTTTGGCACCAGCTATAGATTGCATTGTGTCCAAATGCCAGTCTTTGAAATTCAAGCTAATTGTGTCAGAGGACCACCTGGAAGGATGGCTGAACTTTAAAGACCTATTTACGTGAGTAGCTGCCACTGTGAAAGTGCTGCAGTAACGTGAAAGAAAAGCCTGGCGGCTAGTTTGTTAATAATAAGTGTTAACACTGAATATGGTGAAACATATTCATCTCTTTAGAAGGGGGAGAAATGAACATTGGAAAAAAATACCAATGAGCATGTAATTCTATTGACTGGCTGGAACAAGAAACAGGCCAGTGCCCGTTTTGTTTGTATTTAGTGTGTACGAACTAGTATTTAACCATAAAATACATGTTCAGGCAGCATTTTCCCAGGGGTGGAACACCCCCCATGGAAGATGCAAGGTACTAGCTGGGGATTGTTGGCACAGAACATTGGTAATCCTAGTTTCCCCCATGCTGACCTGCTAATATAGTGGGGCTAAAATGGGGACGTGATTGGTTTTATTTTCTTAAGAGGGTGGGGCTCAGCTATTAAAAGCTTGGGAAATGCTGTGTTCAAATAACAACATTGATTCCATGGTCCCAGTTCACAATGGTGTGGACAAACTGATCAAAGGCTCACACTCAGTTCTTCATAATTAGGCTAACGCTTTCCCTGGTATATCTCACTGCCCCAGCTCAGCTGTGCTTACTGGTATTGTGGGTGGGTGGAGCCAAGTACTCTCCCACTTATTTCCTTGGCATACAGCAGGGGTTCACTGCTGAGCTCTGAGGGTAGGGGTGTGATCCCCAGTTTGAGGACACATAATCGCGTTAGCTTTCATCAAGCTAGCGTGCTAAAAATAGAACATAGCCACTGAGGCACGAGTGGTAAAATGGACTGGCTATCCCAAATAAGTGCCTATCAGAAACCTTAGGCACATACTCAGGGCATTTAGCCTAAAATTCTATTTTTAGTGCATAGAGCTGGGAATCGCACCCCTAATTCCAAATGTAGACATCCCTTTCAGTTGATTATTATCACAAGATTTTCTTTTAATGTAAAATTTTTAAATGCAGATGGTGAGAGAAAGAAAAAAAGGGGAAAACTGAAATGTAAAGTTTGCAGTTTGTTTTTTTTTATGCCAGATCTCATGCCATCTGACCTGTTAATATGCAACCAAGTTCTATGCATTCTCCTTGATATGTAGTCCCACTTCTCTAAAGATAAATCTGGGGAAAAGCTACTTCCTTCAGTGCAGATAAGCACCATCTCTTGTAACTCTGCAGTTTTTGTTTTATTTGAACATCATCTGGGATCCATACGTTATATTTTTTTGCTTACTTTATTCACCATCTTGTATTTTTTAAAGAAACGCTAATGCTGATCACAACTGTGTGACCACGAGGAATCAAGATCCAATGACCATCTTTTTTACCAGTGGAACAACAGGGTCCCCAAAAATGACTGAACATTCCCACAGTAGTTATGGCATTGGACACACTGTAAATGGAAGGTATGGATCATAACTGCTTTAAACCACGTGGGTATTTCTTCAAAAGGGTCACACGGCAGAAGTGAAGGAAGCATAGCACTTCACTAATATCTTTCTGTTTCAATAGCTTAGAAAATATCAAAGTTTCATTTAATTCATGACAAGATTATTGTTCCAGAAGACAAGAATTAATTTGAGTAATTCCACTAGCCAGTTATGGTAGATTGAATCAGAGCACTGGTATGTAGTTGCTTTTCTTATCTTAAAAAAAAAAAATCCAACACTATCTATTAAGAAGGGAACCAACCTCTCCTAATGGATCTTCAAAGAAGATCAGGTGATTTATAAAGCATCTGTAAGGACCTTTATAAAAAGAGAAAGTTTGTGGTTTCGTAAGGTTTATAAAGGCATGGGTTTATCAGCGCGTATGAGAAATGCACTGACTATCTCCCACAAAAACAAAATAATTTTATGAAAGCTCAGAACTTTGCAAAGCCTGTACTGATTCGTGGAATATTTTACCTTGGGAAAATAACATTGATACTGTAGTACATTCCACTATGACTGGCAAGTAATCATAGATAAGAGAACACCAAATAAATGTGAAATAAAATGAGAAACTCTTACCCCCTGAAAAACAAACTAAACAAAATCCCCTACAAATTCACAAATATGAATTCAAGATGCTCTGTTTTGAGACATCATAAGCCTTTGTACTGGTACAATATTTTAATGAAAAAAATGCAAAGCTAATCTATAATAATGACACAGTGGGCATGTTTGGTGTCTAACTCTTGTTTGGGGTTTCAGCTGTTCACAAATCTCAATTAAGACAAGACAGTCACTGTTTGTCCCAGTAATATTTTTGCTGATATTTTTATATTTATTCTGTTTAAAAGAATTGTTCACAGATTTTTCTTTACCAGGTACTGGCTGGATTTAACCTCCTCCGACGTACTCTGGAATACATCAGACACAGGCTGGGCAAAGTCAGCTTGGAGTAGCATTTTTGCACCATGGATTCAGGGGGCATGTGTGTTTATACACAGCATGCCACGTTTTGACCCAACCACTGTCCTAGATGTAAGTTACGAGAACAATGGCATTTTCGTAATAGCATGGTTTTCCTCCCTTGCTGCTCTTGCCCAGATGTTCACCTCTCCCACTGTACAGCAGACAGCATGCTTCTTGGCTACAGCCCTTCACCGAAGAGGTCACCAATCACATTTTAGTAGTGATATATATTTATATAGGTCCTGATTCAACAAATTGCTTAAGCACCTGTTTACCTTCAATTAGGAGCTTGAATCACATTGGCATCAAATGTCAGCATGTGCGTAAGTGCTTTGCTGAGCAGACATTATAGTGAGAGCTTCTGATTTGAGGTTTTCACCAATAAACACAGATAAAACACCCCCGATTTAAAAAACAAAAAAATAAGAAGATATTGGTGTTTATCCAGTAAACACCAGAAAAACCCTGGAAATGCTTACTTGTATCTAAGGGCTTGTCTATATGGAACAGTCATGTGGACTATGGGGATGTGATTTCTAAAGCACGCTTATGTATTGTGCAAACACCTGTTAGGGATTGTCTAGATAATACTTAGTCGTGCCTTGAGTGCAGGGGACCGGACTAGATGACCTCTCGTGGTCCCTTCCAGTTCTATGATTCTATGATGAATTGGTCTGTATAGACCCTGCCGGTGCACACTAAAGGTTTCTTAGTGCATGTTAAAGTAGTGCCGTTTGAAACAGTACTATGTTAAAGTGCATTAGGGAACATTACAAACAGATTACTCATTGCGGTCTATACCGCTATACTGAGCAGAGCCCATGACATTCTTTTTAATTTTTATAATTTTTCATTTTATTTTTTTGGGAGGGAATTTTCTTTTCTTTTGTTTTATTGTGGGAGTCCTGGGAGGGGTGGGGGGCTGGATCCTCCCTCTGGGATGGGAGGTCCTGGGGGTCTCAGATATTTCCCTGAGGGGGTGGGAGGCCGTGAGCGGTGTTGCAGAGAGAACTCACCCTGCACTCACCCTGCAGTAGGAGCCTTTCTCCCACAGGCCTGGGCCCAGCTCCCTGCTCTGTGCATTGCAAGCTCGTGCACAGAGGGTTACAGCGCCACTCAGGTTTGGCTCAGACACCCCTCCGTCATGACAGGGAGACTGCCAGCCAAATTTGAGAGAGGAGTGCTGCAATCCCACATGCCAGGTCAGAATACCACTCACTCAAATTTGGCCTGTCTCCCCACTGTCATATTGGAAGGGCAAATGGGCAGCACCTGAGTGGTGCTGTGACCCTGTGCTCCAGGTTGCAATGCCCAAAGCAGGGAGCTAGGCCCAGCCCCATGGACAGAAGTCACAGGAGTAAGTACAATATGCTGTTTTTTAAAATTTTGTTAGTTTGCATTTGAAAAAATATGGGGCTCTAACACTGAGTAATGTATATAATATACATTACTCATTACAATATATACAAAGAGAAAGCCGCCAAAACCCTGATTTTTGAATATCTACAGAAAACTCAAAAATTGCTAAAAATAAACCCTGAAAAATGAAATAAATACTCCCCCAAAACAAAAGCCCTAGTTACAGTGCAAGATTCTGCAAACATTTACTGTTCGTCATAAAGTGAAGCTTACGCACACAAGCATTTGCAGGACTGGAACCATAGTTTGTAAATCACTTTTGGATCCTCTGCAGTTTTACTATTACACAGTGAACAACAGTAGTGGATACATGAGCATCTTGTATGGCATTTCAATCATGAACTGTAAATATTTCAACACTGAAGAGTGGAGATGATACAAAACTGAGTTTTTTAACCTTATAAATTGGCATTGGTATTATATTTTATAATATCCTGCACACACAACTTTGGATGCTATGAGAAACAGCCAAGCATCATTCACTTCACGTGGGATATTCCACATCCCTACTACTACGGTCTCCTTATTGAAGCTATACTTCTAATGTAGCATCCTTAACATTGCATATCCTTTTGTTACTCTGATGGCTGGAAAACACTAGCTAGTATCCATATTTGGGAAATGTTTTACAGATGATACTTCTGGTTCCAATTGTTTTCTGAGTAATAAGAGCTGTAACGGTAAGGAAATGCTTTGAGAATGCAAACCCTTCTGTGACAGGACGCTTGGAATGTGACGCTAACTATAAAATAATTTTCAATTTTTATGAAAAAGCTATTTAAAGATGAAAAAGTATTTATGACTTCAACACTAGCTGTGTTTTCAAGGTTTGTCAACATTATGTTCATGTGTTTCATAAATTGGTTGCAGCTATTACATTAGTAAATACATAAATATCTTACAGTTAGGTTTCCTTGGGAGTCAAATAACTGTGGGAAGCACTGTTATTTTTGGTTGCAACATTTAGACAGTTTTTATTTTACATTCTTTAGACTCTATCCAAATTTCCCATCACAACCTTCTGTTCTGCTCCAACTGCTTATCGAATGCTTGTGCAGCATAATCTGACCAGGTAAACAACGATCAAAATATTTTATCATATTAGATCATCATATTTTACCAAAACAGTAGCCAAATTCTGCTTTTAGTTTGGTTAAGTTACTCAAGTTTACAATGGTACAACAGAAAAGAAATTTTGCTGTGTATTTCTCGATGTCTTGTATTTTACGTATTAGAAATAAAGTCAGAGTACCATGGTATGAGCCATGGGGATAATATAACTCCTACAAATTTAGCAAGTTACAGTGAAATGGAATAAGACTTTGAAAAGCAGTTTAGGAGCACTGACAGTACTTTTGAGTTTTCGTATTGGAAATATGCTTTTATAATCAGATCTTAAGCTTATAGTCTGAGTTTACAGGAAGACCACTTTGGTAGGGCAATCAAAACATTTTCCCCCATTACTGGTGTTCCTGGAATACAATAACTACAAGGGTATGTTTGTATCAAATCGGTTTGACTGAAATGTATAAGAATTGGTGATTATGATAATGCTACTATGGCATGAATAAGCCTTTGATAATATCATTAGGGCTGAATGGCAAGACTCTTCTGTATTTTAAAATCCTATTGAAAGCTTAGACTAGGAAAGACTATTTTACCTTTAACATCTTGTAAAATACAGAACATGCAGTTTTACATACATTCTTTCACAATGTGCCAAATTTATCTTCAGTTTGACTTCATGCAATTACATTAAAATGAACTGGGCTCAGTAAATATTTTATGTATAGTCTGTAGAAAGGAGACATGATAAAAATATACAATAGTGAATGGACAAAAGGTAAATTAGCCAATTCTAAAAAAGAAAAGGAGTACTTGTGGCACCTTAGAGACTAACCAATTTATTTGAGCATAAGCTTTCATGAGCTACAGCTCACTTCATCGGATGCATCGGCAGCAAACTGAGATTCTGATCATGTAAGTGATTCCACCCAGATCCTGCACCTACATGGAGCCCTACTGACTTGAGAAGAGCTGTGTATGGATACAGGGGTCTGCGTACACAGAGCTCCAGTGAAGGGAGTGTGGCTCTGCGTAGATACAGGAGTCTGCTCATGTGGTGTCACTTGCAGGACTGGACCATTAAAACTAACAACAGGAACTACTTTTCATACAGTGAACAATTAGCCTGTGGAACTCATTGCCACAAGATATCATTGAGGCCATGAGATGAAAAAAAGACTTTATATTGCTATGGATATGAGAGGCTCCACAGCTACAGTAGTGAGGATTTAAAACACACACACACAGAAAAAAAAAGAAGAGTTCTGGAAGGATATAAACCTTCACGGCATAAGCCAACTCAGCAACTCATGTCATTTAAGATCTGATTATTTTCACCCCACTCTCAATTCCTCTGCAGAATCAACTCCTTTTGACACATTTCTACTAAAAAAAGAGAGAGAGAATCTAATCTGCCTTTTATATGTATTTCCTTACTGTGGCAGTTTTAACCCCTTTTAAAATCTGATCAGCCTTTTACTCTTTCATACAAAGCTATAAATTCAAGAGCCTGCAGCACTGTGTGAGTGCAGGGGAGCCAATCAACCCAGAAGTGATGGAGCAGTGGAAAAAGCAAACCGGCCTGGATATCTATGAAGGTTATGGCCAGACAGAAACGGTATAGTCAGATGCTTTAAAAAACAGATGTAAATTCCATTCAGACTGCTAAGAAAATAAGTTTGAAAAAATAATATAGTCATGTCATCTTTCATAGGGAAAAATCAATTGTAATAATAAATGATGATGGAAAAATCGAATTTTAATAAGTCACCCAGAACACTAAGGCCTTTATCAGTCCATTTAAGTCAAAAAGAAAAGGAGTACTTGTGGCACTTAGAGACTAACAAATCTATTTGAGCATAAGCTTTCGTGAGCTACAGCTCACTTCATCGGATACATTCAGTGGAAAATACAGTGGGGAGATTTAGATACAGAGAACATGAAACAATGGGTGTTACCATACACACTGAACCTTAAGTGATCACTCTTGTTACAGTGTGTATGGTAACACCCATTGTTTCATGTTCTCTATGTATATAAATCTCCCCACTGTATTTTCCACTGAATGCATCCGATGAAGTGAGCTGTAGTTCACAAAAGCTTATGCTCAAATAACTTTGTTAGTCTCTAAGGTGCCACAAGTACTCCTTTTCTTTTTGAGAATACAGACTAACATGGCTGCTACTCTGAAACCCATTTAAGTCAGTAGAAGAACTCCCACTTCAGTGGGCTTCGGATGGGAAAAGATTTACATTTACAACTCACATTCCCTTCAATTGGAGCTATAAGCACAATTCTGAGGGCAGAATTTGGTTTCTAGAAGTTTACTAGGTGAATGTATGATTATAATGAAGCATTCACTGTTGTTTCTCAGAGAGGTTGCTATATATTGTAACTTTGTTTGCCAGACTAGTTGAGTATATTAAATATAAATTAAAAACTGAATACATGAGATTGTACAGTTTACTTTTAAAAACCTTTTGGTGTAGGTGCTGGTTTGTGGAACTTTCAAGGGAATGAAAATTAAACCAGGTTCAATGGGAATGCCGTCTCCAGCATATGACGTCAAGGTATTGTGCATCATATCTGTAAGCCTCGGGACCTTTTTCTCTAAGTAAGAAGGTTTGGTTTCTCCTCAGAGAGGCTCAAAGCAAGTTTAGGGTAGTCAAAGAGAGGATCCCCCCCGCTGAATTGTTTTTAGTTTAGCTCTCCAGAAAGTCAGATTCCTCTTACATTATACAAATTTTCATTAGATAGTTTGTGAAATTTCTTGCTGCGTACAAGGTGGAGATAAGCCAATCAGTAGGGGAAACAAAAAACAAAAACAAACCCAGGCTGCATTCAATAGTTACACCATAGAGAAGGACGATATGACAATGAATGAGAAACTCTCTCTAGAAAAATGCATATGATGATACATTGAACTATATATATGTTATCTGAGTGATTGCACTACATTCCCTACACCAGTGGTTCTCAACTAGGGGTATGCACCCCTGGAGGTATGCAAAGGTCTTCTGGTGGATACATCAACTCATCTAGATATTTGCCTAGTTTTACAACAGGCTACATAAAAGCACTAGCAAGGTCAGTACAAACTAAAATTTCATATGACTTGTTTATACTGCTCTATATACTACACACTGAAATGTAAGTACAACATTTATATTCCGGTTGATTTATTTTATAGTTATATGGTAGCAATGAGAAAGTAAGGAATTTTTCAGTAAACAAAAGACAAATCAGATTCCTGAAAGGGGTACAGTAGTCTGGAAAGGTTGAAAGCCACTGCCTTACACCAGTCTGAGTGGAAGAGTTAGAGGATGTTGGAAAGGAATATTCCTGACTTGCTAATGCAGGCAAATTGTTGGGCAACTTTCTGCACTTCAGTTTTCCCACCTGATCAATTGCTATATTCCTTTTTGCTCAGTTGGGTGTTACTAAGCTTAATTAATGTTTGCATAGTGCTTTGGAATCTTCAGATGAAAATTTATTCTTCTGTTTCATTTCAGAGGGGAAGCTTCTCTTGCTGGTTATAGTCACTTCTATTATTGACTTTTTAAATTCAGTATGTCAAAACAAACATGCAGATTTTATTAGTTTAATGAAAATTATGCCTTAAATTAAACACCAAGATAACACCATTGTGTATTTTGTTGGGGTTTAGATTATAGATGAACACGGCAATGTTCTGCCTCCTGGAGAAGAAGGAGATATCGCCATCAAAGCAAGACCTACAAGACCTTTTTGTCTTTTCACTCGATATATAGTAAGGAACTACACAAACTTAAATTGCACACGTGTTAAATTCCTTATATATACATATATATAAACCAAAAATTATAAAATTCAATTACTATTCAGCAACTGAAACTAGACATTAATATTTGTATTGTGGTAACACCTAGAGATTCCATCCCCATTATGCACAGGTGCCGTACTAACACATAACAGAATGTTGATCCCCGCCTCAAGGAGTTTACAATCTAAGTGTCTGCAAAGTCTCTTTAGTACAGACTATACCCCACAAGTTTATAAAGCTAAATACTACAACTACAGGGATAAGTAGCAGCAAAAGAGTGTAGCCCAGTGGACCAGCCTACCTGCATTATATTTATTGCTTTGTTATTCTGCTTTATTATATTAAGTAGTAATGCAAGGAACCTACAGGCTTTTATTTTGTAAGATTTGGCTTTAGTAGATAGTGTGAGGCTTGAGGCCTATAACCGTTGGCATAAATAAACTTAAGTAACTTATAAGTTATAGGGAACTGAAAGTAGTATGCCAGAGGGGGAATTTTGTTCAAAATACTGACATTAGCCACCCACAGAACATAGCTGACACCAGCATCCGAAAGGTTCCAGACAGAACCTCCGACCACAAAGGTGCCATAACAGCAAATAGATGTGCCTGCTAACAGGGGAACATTATACATATACCAACCTATAAAAAACGGACACCTTAAGGGGAGAAAATACAAATAAAAACCTTTATTAACTATGCATTGGTCATGGCAGCGTCAGCATAACCTACTATAAAAGTAACATCCCAGGGGCAGCAAATAGGCTGAAAAAATGTAAACCTCGGGGGGCGGGAGGGGCAAAATAATGACCACCGGGGAAAATAAAAACAATAACGGTAATAAAAAAGTAATGGTTAACATTCCAGGGTATAAGTGTGGCCGTCCAAATATACTTTCTGTATTATCTCTATTTGTCTTGTTAAGTTTAAGTGTGAATATAACTTTGCTAAATTATTAATAAACTATATATTTGTAAATATATATAAAAAGTTCCTTTGGTGTAAGTGTTGCACCTGTGTACATCGGGGTTCCCAAATTATATAATAATTACTGGTCCTGATTTTGGGACAAAAACCTGTTAATCCTCAAGTTACAATTATATATACCCAACTTTGGGTCAGGCTACAAGAGGGAAACTAAGCCCTGGTCTACACTAGGACTTTAGATCGAATTTAGCAGCGTTAAATCGATTTAAACCTGCACCCGTCCACACAATGAAGCCCTTTATTTCGACTTAAAGGGCTCTTAAAATCGATTTCCTTACTCCACCCCTGACAAGTGGATTAGCGCTTAAATCGACGTTGCCGGCTCGAATTTGGGGTACTGTGGACACAATTCGATGGTATTGGCCTCCGGGAGCTATCCCAGAGTGCTCCATTCTGACCGCTCTGGACAGCGCTCTCAACTCAGATGCACTGGCCAGGTAGACAGGAAAAGAACCGCGAACTTTTGAATCTCATTTCCTGTTTGGCCAGCGTGGCAAGCTGCAGGTGACCATGCAGAGCTCATCAGCAGAGGTGACCATGATGGAGTCCCAGAATCGCAAAAGAGCTCCAGCATGGACTGAACGGGAGGTACGGGATCTGATCGCTGTTTGGGGAGAGGAATCCGTGCTATCAGAACTCCGTTCCAGTTTTCGAAATGCCAAAACCTTTCTGAAAATCTCCCAGGGCATGAAGGACAGAGGCCATAACAGGGACCCGAAGCAGTGCCGCGTGAAACTGAAGGAGCTGAGGCAAGCCTACCAGAAAACCAGAGAGGCGAACGGCCGCTCTGGGTCAGAGCCCCAAACATGCCGCTTCTATGATGAGCTGCATGCCATTTTAGGGGGTTCAGCCACCACTACCCCAGCCGTGTTGTTTGACTCCTTCAATGGAGATGGAGGCAATACAGAAGTAGGTTTTGGGGACGAAGAAGATGATGAGGAGGAGGTTGTAGATAGCTCACAGCAAGCAAGCGGAGAAACCGGTTTTCCCGACAGCCAGGAACTGTTTCTCACCCTAGACCTGGAGCCAGTACCCCCCGAACCCACCCAAGGCTGCCTCCTGGACTCAGCAGGCGGAGAAGGGACCTCTGGTGAGTGTACCTTTTAAAATGCTATACATGGTTTAAAAGCAAGCATGTGAAAGGATTACTTTGCCCTGGCATTTGCGGTTCTGCCTTTGCAAAAGGTTTCTGGGGAGGGCAGCCTTATTTCGTCCTTCATGGTAGGACACTTTACCACTCCAGGCCAGCAACACGTACTGGGGAATCACTGTAGAACAAAGCATTGCAGTGTATGTTTGCTGGCATTCAACCAAAATCCGTTCACGCGGTGGGAGGAGGCAAAATGCGACCTTGTAACGAAAGCACATGTGCTATGTATGTAATGTTAACTTTCAAGGTTTACCCTGAAAGAGTGTAGCCACTGTTTTATAAAATGTGTCTTTTTAAATACCGCTGTCCCTTTTTTTTTCTCCACCAGCTGCATGTGTTTCAATGATCACAGGATCTTCTCCTTCCCAGAGGCTAGTGAAGCTTAGAAAGAAAAAAAAACGCACTCGCGATGAAATGTTCTCCGAGCTCATGCTGTCCTCCCACACTGACAGAGCACAGACGAATGCGTGGAGGCAAATAATGTCAGAGTGCAGGAAAGCACAAAATGACCGGGAGGAGAGGTGGAGGGCTGAAGAGAGTAAGTGGCGGGCTGAAGAGAGTAAGTGGCGGGCTGAAGACAGGGCTGAAGCTCAAAGGTGGCGGCAGCGTGATGAGAGGAGGCAGGATTCAATGCTGAGGCTGCTGCAGGACCAAACCAGTATGCTCCAGTGTATGGTTGAGCTGCAGCAAAGGCAGCTGGAGCACAGACTGCCACTGCAGCCCCTCTGTAACCAACCGCCCTCCTCCCCAAGTTCCATAGCCTCCACACCCAGACGCCCAAGAACACGGTGGGGAGGCCTCCGGCCAACCAGCCACTCCCCCACAGAGGATTGCCCAAAAAAAAGAAGGCTGTCATTCAATAAATTTTAAAGTTGTAAACTTTTAAAGTGCTGTGCTTAAAGTGCTGTGTGGCATTTTCCTTCCCTCCTCCACCACCCCTCCTGGGATACCTTGGTAGTCATCCCCCTATTTGTGTGATGAATGAATAACGAATGCATGACTGTGAAGCAGCAATGACTTTATTGGCTCTGCAAGCAATGATTAAAGGGAGGAGGGGAGGGTGGTTAGCTTACAGGGAAGTAGAGTGAACCAAGGGGCGGGGGGGTTCATCAAGGAGAAACAAACAGAACTTTTACACCGTAGCCTGGCCAGTCATGAAACTGTTTTTCAAAGCTTCTCTGATGCGTACCGCGCCCTCCTGTGCTCTTCTAACCGCCCTGGTGTCTGGCTGCGCGTAACCAGCAGCCAGGCGATTTGCCTCAACCTCCCACCCCGCCATAAACGTCTCCCCCTTACTCTCACAGATATTGTGGAGCACACAGCAAGCAGTAATAACAGTGGGAATATTGGTTTCGCTGAGGTCTAAGCGAGTCAATAAACTGCGCCAGCGCGCCTTTAAACGTCCAAATGCACATTCTACCACCATTCTGCACTTGCTCAGCCTGTAGTTGAACAGCTCCTGACCACTGTCCAGGCTGCCTGTGTACGGCTTCATGAGCCATGGCATTAAGGGGTAGGCTGGGTCCCCAAGGATACATATAGGCATTTCAACATCCCCAACAGTTATTTTCTGGTCTGGGAATAAAGTCCCTTCCTGCAGCTTTTGAAACAGACCAGAGTTCCTGAAGATGCGAGCATCATGCACCTTTCCCGGCCATCCCACGTTGATGTTGGTGAAACGTCCCTTGTGATCCACCAGAGCTTGCAGCACTATTGAAAAGTACCCCTTGCGGTTTATGTACTCGGCGGCTTGGTGCTCCGGTGCCAAGATAGGGATATGGGTTCCATCTATAGCCCCACCACAGTTAGGGAATCCCATTGCAGCAAAGCCATCCACTATGACCTGCACATTTCCCAGGGTCACTACCCTTGATATCAGCAGATCTTTGATTGCGTGGGCTACTTGCATCACAGCAGCCCCCACAGTAGATTTGCCCACTCCAAATTGATTCCCAACTGACCGGTAGCTGTCTGGCGTTGCAAGCTTCCACAGGGCTATCGCCACTCGCTTCTCAACTGTGAGGGCTGCTCTCATCTTGGTATTCATGCGCTTCAGGACAGGGGAAAGCAAGTCACAAAGTTCCATGAAAGTGCCCTTACGCATGCGAAAGTTTCGTAGCCACTGGGAATCGTCCCAGACCTGCAACACTATGCGGTCCCACCAGTCTGTGCTTGTTTCCCGAGCCCAGAATCGGCGTTCCACAGCATGAACCTGCCCCATTAGCACCATGATGCATGCATTGTCAGGGCCCATGCTTTCAGAGAAATCTGTGTCCATGTCCTGATCACTCACGGGACCGCGCTGACGTCGCCTCCTCGCCCGGTATCGCGTTGCCATGTTCTGGTGCTGCATATACTGCTGAATAATGCGTGTGGTGGTTAATGTGCTCCTAATTGCCAAAGTGAGCTGAGCGGGCTCCATGCTTGCCGTGGTATGGCGTCCGCACAGAAAAAAGGCGCGGAACGATTGTCTGCCGTTGCTCTCACGGAGGGAGGGGCGACTGACGACACGGCTTACAGGGTTGGCTTCAGGGAGCTAAAATCAACAAAGGGGGTGCCTGTACATCAAGGAGTATTTCAGGCAGGACTGCACGGAGGGTTCCAATAAGAAATGGTGCACCTAAGTTATCGTTGTTATTGGAACAAGGAGGTTAGCCTGGCCTCTGATTGATACATGGCTAGATTTACCTCGCTGCACCTTCTCTGTGAGTGACTGCAGTGTGACCTAGAGGAATGAGTCCCCTAGACAGGGGAGGAGGCAAATGAGTACAAAACAAATCTGGTCTATTTCTTGTTTTGACCCACTCCATCTATCTTTTACATCTTTGGCTGGCAGCAGACGGTGCAGAAGGACTGCATGCCATCCACATCTCATGGCTGCTTGGCAGAAGATGGTACAGTACGCCTGCTAGCCATCCCCATCTCTTGCCTGCCTGGCAGAAGATGGTGCAATACGACTGCTAGCAATCCTCATCTCTTGCCTGCCTGGCAGAAGATGGTACAGTACGACTGCTAGCAGTCCGTATCGCCTGCCTGCTCACCATAAGACGGTTCAATAGGACTGACTGCAGGACTAAAGAGAATGACCTGGTCAAGTCACTCCAAATTTAGTCCCTGCGCCCATGTCTGCCCAGGCGCTCCCAGCCGACGCGGCCAGGAGCACCTCGGACACGATGAGGACGACTACCAATCGTATTGCACCGTCTGCTGCCAGAAGGCAAGGGGTTGCTGCTACTGTGCAGCAAAGCCGTACCGCGTCTGCCAGCACCCAGGAGACATAGGGTGACGGTTACCTGAGCGGGCTCCATGCTTGCTGTGGTATGGCGTCTGCACAGGTAACTCAGGAAAAAAGGCGCGAAATGATTGTCTGCCCTTGCTTTCACGGAGGGAGGGAGGGAACGGGGGCCTGACGACACGTACCCAGAACCACCCGCGACAATGTTTTAGCCCCATCAGAGCGCTCCATTGTGACTGCTCTGGACAGCACTCTCAGATGCCCGATTGTTTGCCATTGCTCTGACGCTGGGAGGGGCGCTTACAGGGTTGGCTTCAGGGAGCTAAAATCAACAAAGGGGGTGGCTTTACATCAAGGAGTATTTCAGGCAGGACTTCACAGAGGGTTCCAATAAGAAATGGTGCACCTAAGTTATTGTCCTTATTGGAGCAAGAAGGTTAGCCTGGCCTCTGATTGATACATGGCTAGATTTACCTCGCTGCATCTTGACTGCAGTGTGATCTAGAAGAATGAGTCCCCTAGACAGGGGAGGGGGGGGAAGCAAATGAGTACAAAACAAATCTGGTCTATTTCTTGTTTTGACCCACTCCATCTATCTTTTACATCTTTGGCTGGCAGCAGACGGACTGCATGCCATCCACATCTCATGACTGCTCGGCAGAAGATGGTACAGCACGACTGCTAGCAGTCCGTATCGCCTGCCCGCTCACCATAAGACGGTTCAATAGGACTGACTGCAGGACTAAAGAGAATGACCTGGTCAAGTCACTCCAAATTTAGTCCCTGTGCCCATGTCTGCCCAGGCGCTCCTGATCGACCTCACAGAGGCGACCAGGAGCACCTCAGACATGACGATGACGGCTACCAGTCGTACTGTACCGTCTGCTGCCACAAGGCAAGGGGTTGCTGCTACTGTGTAGCAATGCCGTACCGCGTCTGCCAGCACCCAGGAGACATAGGGTGACGGTTACCTGAGCGGGCTCCATGCTTGCCATGGTATGGCGTCTGCACAGGTAACTCAGGAAAAAAGGCGCGAAATGATTGTCTGCCCTTGCTTTCACGGGGGGAGGGAGGGAACGGGAGGCTGACGATATGTACCCAGAACCACCCGCGACAATGTTTTAGCCCCATCAGGCATTGGGATCTCAACCCAGAATTCCAATGGGCAGCGGAGACTGCGGGAACTGTGGGATAGCTACCCACAGTGCAACGCTCCGGAAGTCGACGCTTGCCTCGGTACTGTGGAAGCGCTCCGCCGAGTTAATGCACTTAATGCACTTAGAGCATTTACTGTGGGGACACACACACTCGAATTTATAAAACCGATTTCTAAAAAACCGACTTCTATAAATTCGACCTTATTCCGTAGTGTAGACATACCCTTAGATGAATTGGCAAGGGAGATTTGTTTTCAGACCAGATTTTCACTGAAGTGAAAAGCTATGGAACGGCTGTTACAGATGGCAGGTGCTGCAAAGGTGAAGGCTGTCACACTAACAGGGCCCGCTCTCTGGAAAAAATGAATATGATACATTATATGGTTGAAAGGAAAGTAATACTAGATAAGAAGCAATGTACATGTACTTCCTCTTTACTACTGTTGTAGACTAAATTAAAGCTAACAAGTCTTTGCATTTATTAAAACCAGCTGTGACCAGGCCATCCCAACAGTGCAATGAGGGAGGGGCAGGAAATATCAATGTTTAATTATCCCCTCCAGCCAATCCAGGAGTCAGTTTAGGTAGCTGTAGAGGGAACTACATACATCCCCTTTATTAGTCAGGATTGGTCAACCCAAAACACATCTTTTTTTGACAACTGGGGGGTGAGGAGGCAGGGAGGAGCAGAGACAAAAAGGAAAACAAGAGCTAGGAAATCTTCCCCCAAATAAACTTAATACTACATAACATAGACATCTCAGCCCATAATCTTCAAAGGTTCCTAATATGGTGGGCCAAGATGCATATTTTGAGTAGTTCATTATGATTAAAAACACAAGTCTAAAACCTAGTTAAAGACATAACCCCAACAACTATATATTCTCCACATCTGTTGAGTTTTGCTGTGTTTATTTCATGCATTATGGGCTTTGTAGTCAATCCACAATTATGAATATGAACAATGTTTGAAAAAAATGTTTTCCAGTCACGTTGTTCATATCTGCTGGTATTTTAATACATATCACTATGATATGGACTACTCAGCAAGGCTGAATTTTTGCATGCTAAATTATGTTGTAATATAAATTAAATGCTGGAATGAAATGAGATCAGTTTCTTGCATACATTAGAGTATAATTTTTTATTTGCAGGAAGGTTAATGTCTGTCAAATACAATTTAATGTTTACTAGGATGATCCAGAGAGAACTGACTCAACGTTACAAGGGAATTTCTATGTCACTGGGGACAGGGGGATTGTAGATGAAGATGGATACTTCTGGTTTGTTGGAAGAGCTGATGATGTCATCAATTCTGCTGGGTAACAATTTACATGTGCATTCATTACGTTAGGACTCAAATAATGCAGATGATGCCAACACACAGTTGGCACTTCACTAACTAATAAATGTATAACAATAAAAGACTGTTCTTCATTTTAAAGATATCGTATTGGACCATTTGAAGTCGAAAGTGCACTGATAGAGCACCCAGCAGTAGTAGAATCAGCTGTTGTCAGCAGCCCAGATCCCATCAGAGGAGAGGTAAAGGACTTAAGATATCTTATGTGCTTGGATTTTTTATAGAAATATGTATTTTAAAAAAGCCTTAAACAGAATCCCAAGGCCGCTGGCTACTCCAAACAATTGTTGAAACATTCCATTCACAGCAAAGCCCTCAGCAAATTCTTAATGTTCATCTAAACATAGGGGTGGCTGAAGTGGGGCCACCGCTGCATTGCAAAGTGACTGCGATGTTCGCTACAATGAATATGGAAGTGCAGCCCACAGAGGCCCCACATTTCAACATGCCATATCTTCATTTGAGCAGCCATACTGCTTAAGTAGTTTTTCATACTAGGACTTGTAGCTCCTATAGGTTGAAATTGCAAATTAAAGAGAAGGATAGCTGCAATTTACCCCACTTCCTGCATATTACACATATAAGCAGCTGCTGGACTTAACTTGGTGAAGTTTTTTGAACCTGCACTGTAAATTAGTTACTTTGTAATTTGTCAGCAAGTGAATTTTGTTAAACATTAAGACCTTGTACTGTATTATGTGTATTTTGTTTCATCAACATTTAATCTTTTAAGGTAGTGAAAGCCTTTGTTGTTTTGGCATCTGACTATGTTTCACATGATCCAGAAAAACTGATTAAAGAGCTACAGGACCATGTTAAGAAGGTCACTGCCCCTTACAAGTATCCTAGAAAGGTAAGTGCTTAACCATAAGTATTTTAGATAAATTACATTTAGTCAACAATTGGCATAAGAGAACTTCCATGTATAAAAGCTTTATTATACCCCCCCCCACACACACCATACAAATCATAAGCAGGCTTGAGAGGTTTAGATTTCTATCGGTAAATGTCAGTAAACATTGATTTCACCATACACATAAACCAAACAAAAAACATTTCCATTGAAAACAATCTAAATTTAAAGACAAGCAAAGAAAGAAAAATGCTGCTTGAGAATGAGTTTGATTTAAGGATATTTACTTTGTATTTTTCAACATGTGATATTGACAGTTTGTTTTTAACAGTTATAAAGCTTTAACTTTTTGAATCTCAACATCTACTGTCATTGAATAATTATTGTCCAATCCCCCCATAATTTCCCATAGCTGTGAAAAATGTAAAAATAAAAATAAAAAGCTTAAAACCAATACTTTTGTGCCCTGTGAAAACTGAAATTGATAAACATTGAAAAAAATGCTTAAAACTAAGCATTGATCCATCAAAATTATAAAAAATACAAATCAAATTCTGCCATGATTAATCATAAGACTCTAACAGAGGACACGTGGGTAAATAGAATTATTTTAACAGCTCACATTTTCAGCGTGTATTTTTAGCAAACGTATGATATGCCCCTTGTAGATGTTCATATACCAGAGTGACGAGGGTAGTATAGAAACCAAGAAAAATGCACAGGAGACAAGGGGAAGGGAGAGCAGTAGGACACAGAACCCTGAAAAAATACACACTCACTTGGGAGCTGTAGTTCCAGTGTTGCCTCAAAATGACAGCATTCCTATCTTAAAGAGGTTCTCTTAAAATTATCCTTTTGTCTTCTCCAGACTCACAGGGTTTCATTTTTGCTCTACTGTAAGGGCCAATGGATATTTTAAATAGAAATCCTCACTCTTTGTCCTCTCCGCTACATTTAATAGTAGGTCAATAGCAAATATGTTTGTTGAATTTCATAGCTCTACCTGTCTCCACTTTATATTAAAGAATTTATAGCAATGTTAAGTTTGATTCTATGGTATAGAAATAGTGCAGAGAAACCCTGTGCTGCAGACTCTAGAGTGTCTATAATAGGCTCTGGGGGAATATTTGCCATTCATATTAATCCTCTAATCCATTTAGCCCACATGCATGTATTTTGATGTCTGCACTGAACGAATCTTACTTTTCCTGCAGGGTGCAGAATGCTTATCCTTTAGCATTTCTGCTGCAATGGAAAGGGCAGAACACTAAAAGCCCACACAGATTTGCAAAGACTCCTGGGTGGTGGCATTGAGTGATTTGTCGTAATATGGACTCCCCAAACACAGATCACCCTCAGGATAAGGAGGGCAGAAAAGCTGCTGAGGTTACTGAGGCAGAAAACCTGAGGCAGAAAAGCAAGCTACAGAATGCCACACTGACACTCAGTGACTTGCAGTGGCTAGAAGAAGCTCCTGTCCTAAAGCGCTTCCCAACACAAAGTTTAGTTATTCTGGCTGGGTACAGGGAACAAGAGTTGCCCCTCAAAGAGCAAATTACTAAATGAGGAACATTTATAGTAAGAGTTTCAGAAAAATGGATAAACTAATTATTTCATTATTTCAAGATGCATTGAAATATAACTGGTTGATGTTTTATAACTATAAAGTCTACCAACTGTTAATCCAGTTTTGGAATTTCTTCAAAATAATAATTTTATGCAAACTATACATTTTCCTATGGTGGAGAACCATCCAGAAACATATTTTTAGCGTAAAGAATATGACATTGAGAAACTGAGGAACAGAATCTTTAAGTTTGACACTAAAGTTTCAGTACATCATGAACATCAATTTATTTCTCATAGTGATGGGCCTACAACAGATTTTTAAAAGATAAAGTCAAAGATTTTTTATAATCCAAAAAGAATCGCTTATCCAAAAAGAATCTATTTTTCCTTTGCTAAACTTTCCGTTGCTGGTACTTTTATCCATTTAAACGCCTTACAATAGATCCCATGGAAAAATCTTCCTTTTCCATAACTGGATCAATTTAATGTCTTCCATGTCTGTACAAGACAGCAAATATTGTACACACATAGAGCAGATTATCTACTATATACTGTATTATATTAGTTGTAATTTCTTCTCTTTTCCAATAGGTGGAGTTTGTTCAACAGCTGCCAAAGACAGTCAGTGGGAAGATAAGAAGAAATGAATTGCACAAGCAGGAGTGGGGAAAAGCTTAGAATTATCTAGTGTTTATTTTTCATAATTTGTTCTTCCAAAAATATTATATATTGCTGATATATGGTGCAATTTTTTGTTCTCTTGACCTATTATATACGTTACAAATTGAGAGCATCATCGTGCATTGTATGCACAACTAAAACTTTACTGACTTTAGTGAAAATTTTGGCTATGCAAGCAATGCAGGGTTAGATCCTAGGTGAGCTTTCCTTTCCCATTTGTTCTAGGCATAAAAAGTCTAAAAGCACTTTGTCATAGAACAGGGGTCGGCAACCTTTCAGAAGTGGTGTGCCGAGTCTTCATTTATTCACTCTAATTTAAGGTTTCACGTGCCAGTAATAAGAATCCATGAGATCCATGCTGAGCTGCATCCCTTCTTGGCCCTGTCTGCACCCCTCACTGACCCAGGCTAGGGACATAGGGCCACAGCTGGGGGCGGCTGCAGAGCCCCAGACCAGCGGCCAGAACCCCAGGCCAGCAGCAGAGCCCCCTAGACCAGTGGCCGGCACTGGCAGAGGGCTGAGCGGGGCCGGCGGATGGAACCCCAGGCCGGCAGCGGAGCCCCCCGGACCAATGGCTGGGACATGGGCAGTGTGAGTGCCACTGAAAATCAGCACGTGTGCCATAGGTTGCCTACCCCGTCATAGAATAACAAAACAAGTTTTTTAACTAACTCCAATTGTCTAGTTATAAAAACACACAGGAAAGAACAGTTTACATAGTAGTAAGCCCCAAACCCATCTGTTTCCAAAAGTCAAACCTTAGCACTACTATGAACTAGCTATTAACTAGAAAAGCACGCTGAGGAATAAACATGCAAAAACAAAAACACCACTTTTTATTTCTATGGCATCGTCCAACTCAAAGTGTTTATTAAACACTGAAACTTGCTATTCAAGATAGTCCACATTTCAAGACCAGGTCACTAAACATGTTGTTAAGTTCTGACAGGATGAACCAGGATCCATGACTGCATGCCTGGCCCAAATAAACCCTACTCCTGTTTAAAAATTACTACTGTAGTAGTGGTTGGATATAAGAATTTAATAGCAAAGTTCATGTGTTCTTGTGCATTTCAATATCCAAGATGCTCTTCCAGCTTAGTTATTCAACAGCGTTCACGTCCAAGCTCCTGGAGCAAACAAATTGGAGTGTACTTGCTTGCTTTCAGTTCCTCCTGTGTTGTGGGCAATCAAGTGTGGTGCAAGGCTTTCCTCAGTTTAAGTGTTAATATATTTATAAATGAAAAATGTTGTAAAGAAAATTAACCTGCATAAGCAGTTTTCTGTATCTGTTAGTTTTAAATAATACACATTCAATGAGCATCTCTACTCACTGCTTGCATACTCCTGGTTCACAGCTCTAGGATGATTTTTGGTTAATCCTTTCTACTACAACCATTTCTCTTTCTATCATAGATTTTTAATGTACCCCTGACCCTGGTAAATTGGTAATCTAGGGCTTACGTATACATTTTCAAGTCAATGACTTATGCTTTTGCTTCTCAGCATTCATATTTATGTTCACAGCAAGCAGTGGTTGGAACGGATATGTAAAAATATTTTCCCTAAAATTCCCTTTTAGGGTAGGAAAATTTTCCCAAAATTGAGTTTTCACTTATGATTATCCTGGAATATAAGTATTCATTTAGTGAAAGTGGGTGGATTTACAAGGTAGTCTCTGTTATTAAATGAAGTACAGGTATATAAATATCTGCCTTGACACAACATTTGACTGTCCCATATACTGTGGTAATGAGCATGGTGTGAGAATAGAGATAGACTGATAGAAAAATAAATGTTACATCAATTGAAGGGTTAACATTTTTGCTATGGTACTTTTAAGTTTATATACTCAAAATGTCACAGGAATTTACATTTATCTTTATTTCATTTCAGTAATAAAGACTGTATAAAATCATTTTAAAAGCATCATTACTGCTTCAAGTATCATTTCTTAGACAGAAAGTGTTAAAGACATACACATACATTGTAAAGAGTTAGTTATATAGAGGTGTATTTTTAGAAAAAGGTAGTCACAAACAAAATTTGTATCACTAACACTGATATTTAAGGATTGGGCTGGTAAAAAAAATAATCTAAAATACCTGATAAGAGAATAAAAATATTAAAACTTGGGATACCAGCTGCTTATACTTCCATGTTAGTCACGCTCACCTCCTCAAATTTTCTCAAGTTATTAATGTCTGACTGTCTCCACTTATGCTTCACTAGTTCTATTTTGATCTGAAGTAAGCCCAGCAATGTCACTTATGCCCAATCCTCATAAAATTGAAATCTGTGGCATCATTTATTTATCTTTTTTCGTAGTATCAGTGACCACTTAGCATATGTTAAGAGTTGGACAAAAAATTAATAAACATTCAAGTTCTCATAGTAGGTCTGAGACCCGGATATTTCCTGTGAGAATTTCCTGAAAAATCTGAGTTTATTCTAGGAGATGTTAAACCAGCTGCAGTAGTGGAAAGAGCAGAAATAGTGTTTGTGGATTTTTCCTTTAGAAGTACATGCTCCCACTTGAAATATCCACAGCCTCTCTTCTTCCTTTCATGTTTTCCAGCAGGACAGCTATAGAATACTTTGCCATGATTTGGACCAGCACTGGACACATTTAGTCTTTTAGCCCTTCGACCACAGTTACATAAGGGTGGAGTCAGTTTGTCACTTTTCACAGCTTTTAAAGATTGGTTCAGGCTGACTGTGGAGTTTAAGAGAACAGTAGGAACTTTGTATGAACTTGAATTTCTCAAAGATAGGGGCTGATCAGAAGATGCAGCTTCATCTTCATGTACAGTGAATGAATGTTTTTTTGATGGAGGTAAAGTTTTTGGACTAGATGGTTTCCTTTTAGGAGTCTGAGGGAAAGGGGTGGAATGATTTCCAGTTAACACTGTACTTGATAAAGTAGCATTTACCTTCACAGATGGTAACTTAAAAGCAGAACAATTTAAAGCTTGCCTTTGGGCTATTCCTACATCATAGATAGTAGTATTAGGACTTTTGTACACAATAGACTTAGAAGCCTCCAATTGCCCCAAACGTTCAAAGTCTGAATTCATCATAGCTGGTTCTTTCAGAACCATCACTTCTCCAAGGACTGATGAAGTCTCTGTATTTGGGTCATCTTTAAGCTTCACAGAGTCTGTATTTTCTTCATGTTGTGATTCTGGTATTAAAGCTACATCTTCCCAATCAGCCAACATAGATAAACAGTCAGAACTAGTACTTACATCTACATTAGAGATATTAACAGAGGAAATAGTAGTGGAGACAAGCACTAGCCCTGAACCAAGTACTGAAGAGCTGTACTTGGAAGTAGAAATAAGATGTCCGTTATTTAATCCATTCTGGATGCCTGTCAGTAAATTACAATGAGAAGCCTGTAGCTGTCCAGAGGGAACAGGAAGTCTGCCAATATGTGGAGGTAAGCAGCTTTGGGTTTGACCACATTCATCAATCTTTGTACTGCTTCTAGACCCAACATGGACATTTGCAGAGGAACTTGTAGAACTGGACTCTTGCTGGTCTTTTCCCTTTACATTGGACTTTATAACCATTTTATCAATTTTACTGTGTTCAGTCTCAGCTAGACAGCTGCTATTGCAAATTCTATCTTTATCTGAAGTTTCAGCACCATCATTACTTCCCAATGGATTCTCTTCAATGGGGTTCACATTCAAAGATCTGGACACTGAATTCTTCTTTGGATGTACCTAGGGATTCCATAAGCAAATCCAAGATTTTGAAAATTGGGTGTCAACAGGTTTTAGAAATCAATGTATGAGACAAATGAGAGAGTCTGCTAAAGATGCTTTAACTCAAATTCAAGTTTAAAAGTGTTTGTTTTGTTTTTTCAGTGAACTCACTTTTTGTCTGCATTCTGGGACTTGAGGCAAGAAGAAAGGAAGATATGAAGAAGTCACTAACCTTATCCAAAGATTTAGTAATTTTCATCAGACATCCATCACAGATCATTCTCCAAGCAAGACGGGCAGTATTCCGAGAATCATCCAACCCTTCAGAAGACATTATCATAAACTCTTTGTAATTTTAATATACTACTGTCAATAGTAATTATAAGTGGCCGAATGACTTACTTAGGGGAGAGTTAAGAGAATTTAGTGCTTTTTAAAAGGGATACATGCAACACTGAAAAATATTAATTCTCAGTACAGGTACAGGATAGGCTGAGGCAGTTCAAGCTCCTCTACATCACACTATGAAAATTACAATCTGTGTGGGTGGAAACTTCCATGATTCTTCAAAACTCTGGGGCTCTCTCTACTGAGCCATTTATCATGATCATCAAACAATGCTAATAGTTTTTGTGATGTGAATTAACAGCTACCACATGGCACCAACTTTTGGTCCTTTTTTGCACTAGTAACTTAGAGCCCAATCTTGCAAGTCCTCTACACAAAGCACTGTGATGGACTTCAGTGAGAGTTCTGTGCCTGGAGACTTTGCAGAATCAGATCTTAGAAATCAAAAACCCAGCGTCCTGAATCATCCAGTTCCTCTTATTCAAATTTTTTTGTAATGCCGAACATTACATAACATGGAAATAATTAGCATTATAATTGCTGTATTTTGATTAGCTTCATGAAGCAATTTTCTAACAAGAACTGTCATGTTGTACTCACCAGAATGTTCCCGTCCAGCAAATTCTATCCCCAGATCCTGTAAAGCACCATTTAGCCCTTTTGGCTTTCTAGTGTAGAAGAGCTAAGAAAAAAAAAAATTCTAAAATGTTATACTTTATAAACCAATTCCCTGTTGCTGCCTTACCCTGGCAAATTCTTCAGTTACATATGTACAGTTTGCATCTAAGACAGAAGTAACTGAATAGCCTATTGGGAATACAACTATAAATTGCATCAGTCTGTTCATTTAAATTGTAGTATGTGGTGTAAATTCCTTTTAAATGGAACACAGAGAAAGTATTCCAAAAAACACCTAATATTTCTTGTTTGCTGAGAAACACAGAATATGTATTTTGCTATGGTAAATGAAAAGTGACTCTATTCAAATAATTTTAGACCAGTCAAGAGTATCCTATTGTCATTCATTTTTACAATACCAGTCATGCTGTTTAGAATGCACTAACTGGGAAAACCCCAATTCTTGTGCCAGATTCAGAAGTGCTATCTAAGCAGAGGAAGCTTACTGCGTTTTAGCCAAGGAGGGAAAGCAGTAATGGAAGCATGACAGACCAGGAAAGGAAGAAAGCAGGAAGAGCAAGAGACGGCAGGAAAGTCAAAACAGTTGGAAAATTTCTCATAGGCCTACTGACAGTATAACAAGCGATACAGATTATTACCAGGTTTTGTCTGGAAAATCAAGCCTTCTAGAATTAAAATGTGTATAGTTCTGAAGGATACATCCTTTGAGGTGTAGGTGAAACATTTTTACCCATATTATCTATTGATTTTCTCACCTTGTATGTTGCTCTGAGATCAATCCAGGAGTTTAAAATATCAGGTTTTCGCAGCTGCTTCCTTTTGCACTCATACTGCAAACAAACTCCCAGATCCCAGTCTGCACAAGAGAACAACAAACTTTTCACTCTTTATTTTCATGATTACTGAGTATGTGTATTGATCAAATCTGAATAAACTAGAATTTGATAAAAACACTTAATAGATCAGCAAGATAAACTAACCACAATTGTTTATAAAATAACCACTGTAGGCAGAATGCTTTGTTTTCCTTATATGGGGAACTGATTGGCCAAGTAATTGAAGGCACTAAATCAGGGGTAAGCAAATTTTTTGGCCCGAGGGTCACATCTGGGAATAGAAATTGTATGGCGGGCCATGAATGCTCAGAAAATTGGGGTTGGGGTGCGGGAGGGGGTGAGAGCTCTGAGGTAGGTCCAGAAATGAGGAGTTTAGGGTGTGGGGTCTGAGGAGTTCAGGGTATCCCGGTCTGGAGAGCAGGGTGTATGTGTTAGGGCTTCAGCTGGGGGGTGCGGACTCTGGGTTGGGGCTGGGGATGAGGAATTTGGGGTGTAGGAGGGTGCTCCGGGCTGGGACCGAGGGGTTCGGAGGGTGGGAGCAGGGGGTTGGGGTAGGGGGTTGGGGTGCAGGCTCCCCTACACATAGGAGCCGGAGGGGGGCCATGCCACTGCCTCCGGGAGCTGTGTGGAGCAGCCCCCGACCCTGCTCCCGGGCTGTAGTTTGCCCACCCCTGCACTAAATATATCTGTCAAGAACTGGATTCAAAGTTGGCTTAAATCATATGTAAATAGGACAGAACACTGGCCTGTTAGTAGTGTCCTGCAGTCCCATGAAAGAAATACAAACTAAATGGTTAATCTTGTTTTCAGTCCAAAGTATTAGGATTACTGCAATTTGGCATCAGAGAAAACAAATGATGTATGTCACTTGACAATGACCTGATTAAAGAATCATTTTGGATAGGTTCTGAAGGACCTCCCGGCTAATTGTCTTAACCTAGAAGTATGGTGACATGCCATGGTGAATATAAAGCAAAGGAAATGTAGAATGAACCTCAGAGCCTGGCAACAAAGACACGGGGAGCATCTCAAGGTAAATAATCACAAATAAAATGGATTTTTTGGTCTTGTCCCACCAATATATACTATCATCATAAACACACAACGGGGTACAGATCAGAAATATATGCTCCCAGAGACTCTGCATAGAGACAGCAGGGATGATGTAGGACTGAGGCCTGAAGTTAGGACTGTGACACACTGCGGAGCTGTGATACAAAGTTTGCATTTACAGCTGCCTATACTATGCCAGAGTCTGTTTCACTTTTATGAACACTAAATTCGAGCAAAAAACCCCCCAAAAAAACTAAAAGAAAGAAAAACTTTTCTTTACCTGACCAAGTAACAAAGGTACTTGATTTTGCTTCAGAAACAGAATGGCTTGAAACATCTGAATTGAAAATAATTTTCTTCTCCTTTTGTATCTTTTGAATCCACTTAGAAAATTGTGATAAGCAAATGTTTAGAGGAACCCCTTCATCAACTTGATTCTTGATAGAATAGAACAAAAGGCACATATAAACATCGGTTAGTGTGCTCATCTCATGTTTAAACAATATATGCACTTTTAGACTGTCAGAAAAAATATCTTTTAACAGCTGTAAACAGAACTGTTTCCAAAATTAAGATCCTAAAAATTCTTAACTAAATTATAAGTCTCCTGTAATGTACAGTACGTACAAAGACTTTACCTGCTTTATGCCAGTTAGTTCAGTACAAAATTCAGAAAGAATTGGATGTTCCTGAGGCTGGACGTACATGTGGAATTCAGATTCAATCTCTCCAGTTGAAGTGTTTAACAAAACTGCTGGAAATTCAACTAGATTAAAAAAAAGTTATTTGTATAAATGATTCAAGTTGCTTTATATTAGGATTTAAATTACATGACTGTTAAGCAAACATAAATACCATACATAAGGCAAAATGTGCGCCCAGACAGAGATTTTATATTAAGGGAAAATTTCTCCATTTCCTATGTGTCATAAAATATACAATTCTGAATAATACTTAATTCAGTATATCAGAGCATGAATGTTATTTCAGAGCAAACAAAGTGCATTCTAGCAGAGTGTTAAATTAAACTATATCAAAGAACACTTACATATAGAAACACAAGATTAAATTATTTAATTTGCAAACTAATATCAGTGTAGTTGATGGCCCGATCTAATTTTAATGAAACTGTCTATATATATAGTATTACATGATATAGCATGACATTTAATAATCTATATTTCAAGTTGCAAAAGACTGATAGTTTGGATATACAGTTTCTGACAGTTTAATAAGTGAATAATGACACTTCTTTCCTGTTTTCCTTTTAAAAGAAAAATTCTGCACTTAAGTTATTCCTATTTTACTTTGAATTAAATAAGCCAAACTTTTTTTTAGTTGCAACTGCTATCAGACATTACTACATTTCCACTTACTTATTTCCTGGCTGTAATGATATTTACCATCTTTCCAACAAGTAGACTCAAAGTCAATAATAATTAAATAGTCAAACAGCTGCCCTGCAACACATAAAAGCACCTTGTAAATCTGTATCACTGTTTATAAAAATTAAAATATTTATATTAAGAAGGAAACATACCACTTACTTGACTTGATTCTAGTGTGATTCTTGCCATTTGAGGAAGTTATGGAACTTTTTCTAATTAATCCAAGTTGCCTTAACAAAGAGAATCATGAATAAATTAGCTATTACAATTGAACCCAATAACGTACAAGATGAACTGTTTCAACTGATGAACTATCCATCAGTTGGTGGGGATGGAATCTCTAATCACACTGGAGTACAGAGTTTTTCTTTTAAGGGCTGATCTCCTTGGGGTTTCTCTCCGTCAAGGTACACTAAAACGTATGTGTTTGAGAAACAAAAACGTGCACCCATTTACTTAAGCTTCTGGGTATATTTGCAAACTAAAAACACAAAAACTGACTATAATGGCAGCATCAATTCATCTCTAGGTTGGCTGCATCTCAAGAATCTTTAGGGGCAGTCTCGAGAATGCACTTCCATTGTAATCTTGATTGTATATTGTTCCTACATTTATTTCTTCACACTCAGCCCGTCATAGTGATGAATGTACCGTATTCATTTACGGTCTAATCGGCCTAGGGAACAATTTGACCCATTCAACCCAAGGCACGAGTCATAATAAGTTTCTCAAACAGAAGTGTTTAAAAATCAGGCTCAATTAAGTGGACCCCTCTCCTTCCCCTCACCTGTCCCCACCCTTCCACACACAGTCCCCCTAATTTCCCTTCACACACAGGTGCCTGGGGTGCTTGAAGTGGTTTCTATCACATACAGGGTTTGCAGTTTGGTTCAATGGCTCTCAGCTCCCCCAGCATACACATTGTTCCAGCCGCCCTGCCCCCATCTCCGCCCCCTCCAACACACGCTCCATTCCTCCCCCAGCCCCCCGCCTTCCTCGCCCCCCCTTTCTCTGTACACCTCCCCCCTCCCGCAATGCAGCCTGGGGCATGGTCCGCACCGGGCCAGCTGCTTGGTCGCCATCGCCGCCCTCAGCACCCGACGGGAAGGAGCCGCACGAGCGCTTCCGGCCATTTCAAACCTCCCTCCGCCTCCCAAGAAGAGCCGTCAGCGCCCCCATCGATGCTATCGGCGAATCCACTGCTCCGGTCTGGCTCCGAAGTCGCAGTTGCCCGCCCCTGGGGATCCGGGCCGCGCCGCTCGGGGCTCAGGAAGAACGAGTCGATAGCCGAGGAGGCGGTTGGGCGAGCAGCCGACACCGGCTGAACTGGGTGAGACCCTGGGGCAGCTGTAGGAGGCCCTCTTCCTCCCCAGTAGCCATGGAGGGGGGCATCCCGGGGAACCCCCTCCAGTGGGACACGCGGGGAATCCCCTCCTCCTCGTGCGGGGCACATGGGCGGGCATTGTGGGGGACCCCCCCCCCCAGCATGGCACCCCCTGGAGAAAGGCCATGTTTTTACCCATTCTTTTCCTGAGTCTGCAGCCAGGCGGTATCAGTGTCTCCGCTGCTGCCCAGGGCTCTGCCACGCTGTGCCTCAGTAAAATTAACACAACCTCAGTCAGTTTCACAGCTGCTCTTCCTCAGCCTGTCTAAAATAATCCCAGTTTCATTCTGCTGCTGCTTGGGAAGCAGCTGTAACTTTTACGGGAGAAGGGAATTTAACAAAACAAAGTATGACGCTGGAGTAGTGGAAATACCCCAGTGCCCCCAGCAGCCAGGAGACTGTGATAGAAACCTTCCTTCCCACAGAAACCAGGAGGCGTTGCTGTGGAAGCTTCAAAGAAAGAAGCCAGATACAGATGGTGAGAGAGAAGGCTTCATGTTTTTCTGACTCACTGGCTGATATAAAAGATGGAGCCTCTGAGTGGCATCAAAGAACAAAGCTCTAGAAGAAATCCCATAAACTGAAGCAGGCTGGTATGGGTGGCCTGTATCACACGGACCACAGAAGGCTGAGCCTCCCCAAACAGCCCAGCGTAGCCCTGCCCCTACTCCACCCCCAGACTGCCTCCTGCCTGTTTCCAGTGCCTGCTCTTCCCCTGTGGCCCAGGCTGGGGCTGGCGGGCCTGCGGCCGGGACTTGGGGCAGCTGTGGCAGTGCTCACTTCTGCCCAGCATTCTGGCGCTGTGGGTGCTGGGGCCGCCTGCCTGGTACTCCAGCGGAGGAGAGGGGGTGGAAAGGGTGGAGGAGGGGCAGGGCCTCAGGCAGAATAGGGGAGGGAAGGCACTAGCCTTCCCCAGCAGGAGGTTAACTTGCCACCCATGGGCTGGCATTTCACCAGGCTGTTGCCCTCTGACCTCATTCATCTTTTGACCTCTGGGCAGTAGGAGTCTGGTAAAATTTCCAAGCCTGGAAATAGTCCTGCACTGGGAGGAGGAGGAGGGTGGACTAAATCAGTGATTCTCAACCAGGGGTATATGTAGCCCAGGGGATATGCAGAAGTCTTCCGGGGGTACATCAACTCATATAGATATTTGCCTAGTTTTACAACAGGCTTACATAAAAAGCACTAGCGAAATAAGTATAAACTAAAATTTTATACAGACAGTGACTTGCTCATACTGCTCTATATACTGACAGGTTTCAGAGGAACAGCCGTGTTAGTCTGTATTCGCAAAAAGAAAAGGAGTACTTGTGGCACCTTAGAGACTAACCAATTTATTTGAGCATGAGCTTTCGTGAGCTACAGCTCACTTCATCCTGTACAGCTCACTTCATCACTTCATCAGCTGTAGCTCACGAAAGCTCATGCTCAAATAAATTGGTTAGTCTCTAAGGTGCCACAAGTACTCCTTTTCTTTTTGCTCTATATACTATACATTAAAATGTAAGTACAGTATTTCTATTCAAGTTGATTTATAATTATCTGGTAAAAACGAGAAAGTAAACAATTTTTCAGTAATAGTGTTCTGTGACACTTTTGTATGTTCATGTCTGATTTTGTAAGCAAGTAGTTTTTAAGTGAGGTGAAATGGGGGTACACAAGACAAATCAGACTCCTAAAAGGGGTACAGTAGTCTGGAAAGGTTGAGAGCCACTGGACTAGATGGTGTAGCAGAGTTATTGTTTTTTATGTATTCTAATTTCTGCAATTCACCTCTTCTGTGCAATAGCTGGAGGAAAGTCATTAAACAAGAGCAGCTGGGTTATGTGACTGGAGTCCCAACAGGCAAATTTTAGTACCATCACCAGTTAAAAGGTAAGGAACAAGCTCCTGCACCCTGAGATGCTGTATGAGGTTGTGACGGGATCCCGGGATGCAGCCTGGGACCCTGTTACACTGGGCAACATCTAGATCAGGGGTCTCAAAGTCCCGGGTCACAGGCCATCTGCGGCCCACGGAGGAGAGACGCATGCAGCCATGCTGCCGGCTCTGTCCGCTGCAGGTGCTGCCCCACCCTCAGCTTCCATTGGTTGGAGGAGAGGGACAGAGATACCATCATTAGTTGCCGGGCAGAGTCAGTCATGGAGGCAACGTTGCTTTTTTCCACAATGAATATAAACAAGTCAAAATAGCGAACACAACTATCTGACGCACACCTTGCTGCAATCCTGAAGGTTTCAACTGCTCAGTCACTGAGGCCAAACATCAACAAACTGATGCATTGCCAGGTGTCTGGCAAACATTAAAAACTGTCTGGCCGGCAAAGAATTGCGTAAAGCTGTATGACAGTTTTATTATTTCTAAGAAATTCGAAATAGAAAATACAATATAAATGTTTTCTTTTCTGCTTACCATCTTCAGTGACATTATTGGCCTGCTGGGAGGATTTGAGGACTGATGCTAAGATAAATTGAGTTTGAGATCCCTGATCTAGATTAAGCAGCTTTTCTCACCCCACTGGATGTTGCAGTCCTTAATATACAGGTTTGTTCCTTAAACCTGGGCCAGTCCCCTCTGTTGGAGTCTTCAGTCTTCTTCTGAGTGTCTTTGTTGCTTGCAGCATGGGTGGGGGCAGGAGGAAGGCCCAGCATGTGGCCAATGCGTTCTGTCTTATACCTTGGGCCTTAGTCCATGTGTTTGGAGAACACAAGTCCAGGTATGTCTGGTGTACATTACTGAGTCTCCAGGCAAGGTTGAGCAATTCCCCTGGTGTGGCCTTATGCAGGTGAGTCATTGAATTGTAGCTCCCTTGCTGGACAATGCCTGTTAATGGTTGTTTGACATTGGTTACTTTCCTTGACATTGTCTCTGGAGAGCTAGTATCTGGGCGCTTCCCAAATCCACAGCATATTTTAGTGACAGCCAGACTACATGATTCTTATAACTTCGTATGCATTAACGATGTACATATTTTGATAGAACAGTGACTTTCAGCAGATCATAACCTTTCTCCTGATAGCTCACATGTCCTGCTTTATATGCAATATCACGGTTATATATAAATGAGGAACATGGGGTTTACAGGGTGCTCCCCCAAGGTATAGAATCATAGAATATCAGGATTGCAAGGGACCTCAGGAGGTCATCTAGTCCAACCCCCTGCTCAAAGCAGGACCAATCCCCAATTTTTGCCCCAGATCCCTAAATGGCCCCCTCAAGGATTGAACTCACAACCCTGGGTTTAGCAGGCCACTGCTCAAACCACTGAGCTATCACTCCCCCAATGTCACAGAGGTCAGTACAGGAGTTTAAATAGAAGTTAGGGTTTTTAGAAACAGGTGGAATAAGAAACCATTTCTGTTTGAGTTCCTCATCATAGCTTGTCCATCTGAAATTGCAGCCAAGACCTGGTATTGTCACTTACCTCTAATAGTTCCTCAGGAGTACAGGATGTGTTTGCCTAGGCTCTCAACAATCACATTTGGGTTCATTCTTCAGCTTCCACTTGGTCACATTGTTACCAGTCTTTGCCATTCTAGCTTTCTCTCCATTTAGAGCATATCAGTATTGTCATTTGAGGCTAGTGCCTGTGGGAGTTGTTCTAAAGAAACTGGATTCTCCAAGATCATCTGCATTTTCTGCCATTTTGTTACACTGTAGTCTTCCACAGTAGTATTTTGGGGCAAGGGACTTTCAGAGGCAAAGCTCTTTCTGGACTTCAGCCTCTTGCAGGGTGGAATGTGTCCATGCAGTATGTGTCTTAGGGAGACAACCAGGTGCATGTTCCCTTTTATTGAAGGCATCCCACTTCACTGATGGTGGTGCAGTCCCTGCAAGGCAGTATAGCGACAGTCTGGGAGTTGGTTTCAAAGTTCCTGTGGTAATCCTACAGGATTAATTGAGTTGAGTATCAATTTGGTGTGTATGGTTTGAGTGTAACTAGACTGGGGCACAGTACTCTGCATTTGAGTAATAGAGGGTGAAACAGATTGCTCAGAGTTTTGGGATCAGCTCCCCATTTTATGTTGGCCAGTTTCTGGAGAACACAATTTTGAGAGTTCACTTTCTTTTTCAATTTCTTGGTGTGCTCTTTGAATGTCAGCATTTGGCCTAATGCAGTGGTTCTGCTTGCAGCCCAATCAGCTCACAACTGCGGCTCATGTGACCACCTCAGGGCCATATAGGTAGTATATATATATATATTGTGTGAATACTACCCACATAACACATAGAGAGCTCCATATGCTGTCCACAGTGGCAAATAGGTTGAGAACAACTGGTCTGATGTGACCCCAAGATACACCGGATATTCATAGTGCTCAAGGATTGTACCATCCCACAATATCTGGAGTTTTCGTTTGGCTTGATGGTGTTTTGGGTGAAAGGTGCACACTTGTGTCTTGCTAGGGTTGGCATTCAAGAACCATGTGAAAGAGTATTTTTCAATGGGGACAGTTAGAATGCGTTCAGTGTCCTCAAATCTTTCCATTTGGGTGGCGATACAAAGATCATCTGCATAAGTAAATCTTTGCATGTTGGGGAATTCTAGCTGGTCATTTGTGTAGACATTTAACAGCAAGGGTGATAGCACTGAACCGTGGGGCAATCCACTCCGTTGAGTACGCCATTGACTTTTCTGCCATCTATCTTGACAAGAACATCAATTCGAGAACAAGGAGGAGATGACTACTATCATGTTATTTCTCAGAATTCTTGCCAATTCAGTAGAAGTGCATAGCAGTTCCCAGTGTCATAAGAAGCTGATAGCTCAACAAACACAGCCCTTGTAATTTTGCAGATTTTGAAGCCATTTTAGATGTATTGAATTAGGTTTGCAACTTGGCTGCAGCATGAACATCATGGGTAGAAACTGGCTTAGTCTTCAGTCAGTTACCCATCCACTATTGGTGCTATTCTACCCATTATCATCTGCTCCTATAGCTTGTAGGTTGAGCAGAGTTAGGATATTGGGAGGTAACTCTTTGCAGAGTGAGGGTCTTTATGTAGTTTAAGTACTGCAACCACTTTGGCCTGTCTCTACACCCTGGGTATATGCATTATCTCCATCCAAGAGTTAAAGTCAAACATCCATTTCTGTACTCTCGTCCTGAGGTGCATGTAGTAATAATGGTTCATTAGCTATACCATCGAGTCCAACTCTCTTTCTACATTTCAGGGTTTTCATGGCTATTTTCAACTTCTCAGAGTTGAGCTGCTCATTGTGGACTTTGCTGTCTCCTAGCAAGCAAAGTTCCTGCTTGACTTATTTCATTCCGCACTTTGGTTTGTGGCCTGGTTTCCCATTTAGGATGAGCTGGTGTGCCACTTAGTTGGGAGAGACTGGCGATGTGCTTTGCTTGTTGTCCATCAGGGTTCAGCTAGCAAATGGTGGCGTATGCTTTTTAGCTATTATGGCACAGGTTTGTTGTTTCACTCCATTCCCTCCAGCGGTTGTGTCGCTTCTCTCTAATCTCTCTCGTAAGCATTTTCCCAAGCCCAGTGGTTTCTTCACCATTCTGAATATTTCTTATATTGTTGACTTGTCTTTTCTGAAAGCCCAGGTACATATAATGTCCAACATCCACTGGGGTGTTCTTTTGGGCAGTCTTCCGCATCAGGGAGACAAATTCTCCATGGTGCTTGTGTGCTGGAGTAACATTACAGATGGATTCATCCAATTCAGAGAGAAAACTTTCCCAGTCAGCCTTTCTGCGGTTGAATCTCGGCAGAAACCCTGTTCAAGTTGAAGAAGCAAGAGTCATGATGGACTGGACAAAACCTCTCCATTAGTAACAGCAGTGCAATGAAATTGAGTTTTGAAAATCATGCTGTTGCACAGTTAGCTTCTTGCTGATCCAATCCATTGTTATGCTTAACCCAAGAAATATCAATGTTTAAATGGGAACCAAGACATCCTTAAAACAGTGCTATACTTTGTGATGGTTTTTGGGGTACCCAGGACTGTGAGTTACCTTGTTTTCCCCCCACCCTCAGTGTGAGGGGAACTTGCTTGTGCTTAGTTGAGTGTCTGCTCCCTGCACCCACCAGCCTGTTAGCCACCCAAGCACTCTCCTCTGGGCCATGCTAGCCCTTATTTTGCTTAGCAGGTTAATAGTAAGTACTCCTCAGTCCTTGAGTCCCTTTGAAGCTTTCCCATGTAGTGCCCAGCCCCTTATCCACTGAACACTGACAGAAATACCAGGTCTGCTGTCCCCAAAGGAACAGTGTATGCACCAGCTTGTATGATTCAGCTCAGGATCAGTGCCTAACTTAATACTACAGCACTGAGATAAAGTGAAACCAAGGATAAGTTTATTACAAAAGATTCAAGGGGTAGTGAATGAGAATTTTGGAAACAAATGGGTACATATCAAACAAAATTATAACATGCTTTCTAGAGGCTAAATTTAGCTAACAGTTTAATGTCCTGTCTGAAGAAGTTTATCTCACCCCAAAGTCCTCGGCAGCACTTCAAGAAATTGGCTGAGATCTCATATTCATGAATGTAAACTCACTGTCTGTTTAATTCCTAGGTGCAGAATAAGGGGGTGTCTTCTTTGCCTTTTACTTATGCTCCCCAAACTTCATTGTCTGAACTTGCAGAAAGGATAACTACCTGTGGCTTATTTTTCCTGCATGCTGCTTCCCTATTGATTACACATCTCTTTTTTGACTTTGTATATACATAGGTTTCCATTGTGTTAGCTTACAATGCTTAATTTACATCCTGACAGAGAGACAAGTGAATACATGTCTCTTGTTTGACATAAATCTGTTTTTTAATCCTCTGCTGGTGACTCATACCTTGATACAGACACGAAGAACATATTATCAGTATATATACATAACTCCCTACCTAGTAGCTGTACGTACATTGCACAATGATTTTAATGACCATTGTGACCCTGGCTTTTATTTAAAAACTCTATTGAACAGCTATATTACAGCTTTTCACACAGTATTCTTTGGTGAACCAGAATGTGTATACCAGAATCAGGACATTCTGGCTGGCATTAATAAGTTCTTGGGGGTCACAGTTAAATTCATATCATATTACAAATGAAATTATGACTGGATTTGTTTTTAAATGTAAAACCCATTACCAAGAGTGTGACTGATTTCTATTTTTTTAAATGTAGGTACAGTCTGTTCTAAGCAATGTTTGCAAATGAAATGGCTGAGGCAGCCTGCGTAATTGGACACAAAAGGCCCCATGAATGTAATGAAGAAGTGGAAGAACCACAGAAAACTAAAAAGAAAAGGAAGGTAGATGAAGACACTTGCCAAAACCAGCACAAACGTAAGGTAATCAGTGTAACCAATAATTTGTTATATTACACATGTATGTAGGTGGAGATCTATCATAGTTATATTGATTAGCTCATATTCCATTCATGATCACTTCCTTCTGGAGAGGTATTTTTGCTTTTATTCCTCACGAGTGGTGGGGCAAAAGTCAAACTCCCTGCTATTATATATGACGCTGTACAGACCTTTTTTACAATTACTAGTCCAGCGTGTATAATTCCTCTCTAGTCTCCTACGCCTGGTTTCTCTCAGGATGAGCCTGCAGATGAGACCTCTGCAGGGGGCAGAGGGATAAGATTTAAGAATTTAGGAGAAAAAAGCACCCAGCTCTCCTCACCCCTTAAAAAAACCTATCCTGTTTTCTTTTCAAGAGTCACATCCCTTTTCTCCTAAGATGTTACATGTTCTTTTCCCTTCTCACCTAGCTGCTTTAGATGGCCTGTTCTGCAGGCTCAGTTTGAGAGAACCCAGAAGTAGGCCAGGTGGCTCTAGCCAAGGTCTCAGCCCAGCCTGCCTCCAAAACTCATCTCAGTGTTAGTCACTCACATCTGCATCTCTCAACCTTTTCTCAGCACATGCACAATACATGCTAAACTCGTGGAAAGTTTGAATTCCACATTTTTCAGGGAGATTTGTAATTTTTCACATCTGTGCCAGCTGTGAAATAACACAGCTGTTCAATGGCTATGAGTTTCTGAAGAGGGTTGAGGGTTTGTTTTGTAGAATGATGAAACGATAGATGTAGGTGGCTGGCTATTTGAAATGATTATTTTAATGCTGATGAGATTTTATTGTATTACTAATTTCTTGTTAGGGCACCTAGAGCCTTGTATAGGCATTTTATTAGTAGCAGTACTAAGAATTAACTATAATAATAATAAAGTATATGTTGTATATTAGTTGTAGATGTAATAATAAATTTGGTTCTTGCTGCAAAAACCTGAAACCTTGAATCTCCACTTTAAAATCCTCTGCTAGAAAATACTAATGTTTTAAAGAAAGTTTCATAAAAATAAACATGATCCACACTGAACAACTACATGCTTCCTAAAGAAAAGTACGTCTTAGAGCAACGTTGCATCAGATTACATTAGTAAATTTACATCTGCTGGAACATAACACAAGGTCATATGACGCAAGTCAGCCCAAAGCAATAATGGCACAATACATTAGCTACCTGAGTTAAAATTAGTCTGATGTCTACTCTGGGGAAATTATAAGCATATCAAACATGTGAGCTGAGTCTTATTTGCACCTGATTAGAGACTGAAGTGTCTAAATACTGCTAGTTGCCAGGTAGACTTTGTTAATGGACACTGCTGCTGGACTATTTTGTAGATCTTTCATTAGGGTTCATTAAAAGTGTCATTACATATTTGTCCAACCTCGCATGATAGATGAGAAACTATTATTATGAGTCGTAGTGTTTAAGAATAACCTTAGTAAAAATACTTGGACCTAAAAAAATTGGGACCTTCTTTTAGACTTTTTTTATCTGATTTTTAAATGACTTCGATATGTACACTAGCTCAATTTTATATTAGCAGATCATTAAATACAATTTAACAAAGGGCGTGTTAATGTAATGAGAGAAGCCTTAAAGGTACCTACATTTTGCCACATGGCATTTTGTGTCATGACTCATAAGGTCATGACTATCAATCAGAATGTGTCAGAATCGCATCCATGATATAGGGTAGGGGAAATATTTTCAGTGTGTGGAATAACGCTATATATGATGAAAAAAGGCCCCATCCTGCAAGGTGCTGATCTCTCCCTCAACTCCCACTGAAGTGAGTGTGAGTTGAGGGGACTCAGCTCCTTGCAGGAGTCTCACAGTGCCTCCTATATTTGGATCTATATGCTCTTTCTATTTTCCTTGTCCTGTGAGAGTGTGTGGCAGAGTTCTCCATACTTTCAATAGGCATTCAAGGCATGATCATTGCTCACCACACTCTATTCCATAGCTACTTTTCTCCTCTATATAGTATAGTTCCATGGCCCCCTTTTGTTTTAACAATTGCAGCCATGGCACCTTTCCCTTACCAGCATATAATGTAGAATATTTTATAAAATTGCAATGGATCATGCAATCTCCATTGCAACTGGTTGTATTGCCTATGAAGGTTGCCAAAACTTTTTTATTTTGCTCCCTTCTAGCAAAGTAGGAGACACATGCAGGCTCCATAAACTGCTAAACTGAATTGTGTGTGTTGAGTTCTTCATTCTGACTTGAATAAAGTGATCTCTGTGACTTTTTCTGCTGCTGTTTTCCTTTGATTGTGCTGTTTTTTCTGCAAGTAAACAGTAAACCCATCTGCCCAGAACAGATAGGATAGTGTGAACTGAATAGAAAGGTTTAAAGAAGTAAAGCTGCATGAAAGGCCAGATTTAGCCCTGGTTTACATGGGCACAACTCCACTGATGGCAATGGGAGATGTGTAGGGAGGGCAGAATACCATAGCTGAGTTAACTTAGACTGTGAGCTCTGTTGACCAAGGAAAGTTTCTTTATTGTATATTTGTCCAGAGCTAAACAGACGAGTCCCTGACTGGGGCACCTAAGCTTCTGTAACTAGTAATTAATAATATCATGTGATCCGAAAGAAGAATGTTGCCTAATGATTTAGGGAAACCTAGCTAGAGGAAATAATGTTTTAAATGTTCTTGGTCCTATCACCCCAATAGCATTAAGATGCCCTTTTGCAATACAATCCCCTTCATTTTGCTACTGAACCCCTACATTATTTACTTAGTAGGGCATGTAAATGGTTCTTTGCTTGCACTTACTTTTTGTAGGAGAAGAAATCCCGCTTGTCAGCTGGGTTGTTTGGTGAGGATTGTGAAATCAGACATGAACAGGTGTATGAGTTCCTAAAGTACGCAGTTTTGGGAAAACGTCACAATGCAACTCAACCCAGGTATAGTATATGTTTATATTCTGGACACAATCACATCCCATGCTACTGTACATATGCTAACCTACTTAAAGGCACATAAGTACTGTTTTTAAATATCCTCTGATTATTTTTACAACATTGTCACCATATCAGCCACCTGTTATATAGATGAGTCATAGCTAGATTTTGATTGTGTACTCATTTTGATGAACATGTAAATGAGGCAGGTTATGGAGATGAATACTACCATAGAATCATAGAATATCAGGGTTGGAAGGGACCTCAGGAGGTCATCTAGTCCAACCCCCTGCTCAAAGCAGGACCAATCCCCAACTAAATCATCCCAACCAGGGCTCTGTCAAGCCTGACCTTAAAAACCTCTAAGGAAGGAGATTCTACCACCTCCCTAGGTAACGCATTCCAGTGTTTCACCACCCTCCTAGAGAATAAGTTTTTCCTAATATCCAACCTAAACCTCCCACACTGCAACTTGAGACCATTACTCCTTGTCCTGTCCTCTTCTACCACTGAGAATAGTCTAGAACCATCCTCTTTGGAACCACCTCTCAAGTAGTTGAAAGCAGCTATCAAATCCCCCCTCATTCTTCTCTTCTGCAGACTAAACAATCCCAGTTCCCTCAGCCTCTTCTCATAAGTCATGTGTTCCAGACCCCTAATCATTTTTGTTGCCCTTCGCTGGACTCTCTCCAATTTATCCACATCCTTCTTGTAGTGTGGGGCCCAAAACTAGACACAGTACTCCAGATGAGGCCTCACCAATGTCGAATAGAGGGGAACGATCACGTCCCTCGATCTGCTCGCTATACCCCTACTTACACATCCCAAAATGCCATTGGCCTTCTTGGCAACAAGGGCACACTGTTGACTCATATCCAGCTTCTCGTCCACTGTCACCCCTAGGTCCTTTTCCGCAGAACTGCTGCCTAGCCATTCGTTCCCTAGTCTGTAGTGGTGCATTGGGTTCTTCTGTCCTAAGTGCAGGACTCTGCACTTATCCTTGTTGAACCTCATCAGATTTCTTTTGGCCCAATCCTCCAATTTGTCTAGGTCCCTCTGTATCCTATCCTGCCCTCCAGCGTATCTACCACTCCTCCTAGTTTAGTATCATCCGCAAATTTGCTGAGAGTGCAATCCACACCATCCTCCAGATCATTTATGAAGATATGGAACAAAACCGGCCCCAGGACTGACCCTTGGGGCACTCCACTTGATACCGGCTGCCAACTAGACATGGAGCCATTGATCACTACCCTTTGAGCCCGACAATCTAGCCAACTTTCTACCCACCTTATAGTGCATTCATCCAGCCCATACTTCTTTAACTTGCTCACAAGAATACTGTTGGAGACCATGTCAAAAGCTTTGCTAAAGTCAAGAAACAATACATCCACTGCTTTCCCTTCATCCACAGAACCAGTAATCTCATCATAGAAGGCGATTAGATTAGTCAGGCATGACCTTCCCTTGGTGAATCCATGCTGACTGTTCCTGATCACTTTCCTCTCGTGTAAGAGCTTCAGGATTGATTCCTTGAGGACCTGCTCCATGATTTTTCCGGGGACTGAGGTGAGGCTGACTGGTCTGTAGTTCCCTGGATCCTCCTTCTTCCCTTTTTAAAGATGGGCACTACATTAGCCTTTTCCAGTCATCCGGGACTTCCCCCGTTCGCCATGAGTTTTCAAAGATAATGGCCAATGGCTCTGCAATCACAGCCGCCAATTTCTTTAGCACTCTCGGGTGCAACGCGTCCGGCCCCATGGACTTGTGCACGTCCAGCTTTTCTAAATAGTCCCTAACCACTTCTTTCTCCACAGAGGGCTGGCCACCTACTCCCCATGCTGTGATGCCCAGCGCAGCAGTCTGGGAGCTGACCTTGTTCGTGAAGACGGAGGCAAAAAAAGCATTGAGTACATTAGCTTTTTCCACATCCTCTGTCACTAGGTTGCCTCCCTCATTCAGTAAGGGGCCCACACTTTCCTTGGCTTTCTTCTTCTTGCCAACATACCTGAAGAACCCCTTCTTGTTACTCTTAACATCTCTTGCTAGCTGCAGCTCCAGGTGTGATTTGGCCCTCCTGATTTCATTCCTACATGCCCGAGCAATATTTTTATACTCTTCCCTGGTCATTTGTCCAATCTTCTAATTCTTGTAAGCTTTTTTATATTTAAGATCTGCAAGGATTTCACCGTTAAGCCAAGCTGGTCGCCTGCCATATTTACTATTCTTTCGACACATGGAGATGGTTTGTCCTTGTAACCTCAATAGGGATTCCTTGAAATACAGCCAGCTCTCCTGGACTCCTTTCCCCTTCATGTTATTCCCCCAGGGGATCCTACCCATCTGTTCCCTGAGGGAGTCGAAGTCTGCTTTCCTGAAGTCCAGGGTCCATATTCTGCTGCTTACCTTTTTTCCGTGTCAGGATCCTGAACTCAACCAACTCATGGTCACTGCCTCCCAGATTCCCATCCACTTTTGTTTCCCCCATTAATTCTTCCCGGTTTGTGAGCAGCAGGTCAAGAAAAGCTGCCCCCCAGTTGGCTCCTCTAGCATTTGCACCAGGAAATTGTCCCCTACATTTTCCAAAAACTTCCTGGATTGTCTATGCACCGCTGTAGTGCTCTCTCAGCAGATATCAGGAAGATTAAAGTCGCCCATGAGAACCAGGGCGTGTGATCTAGTAGCTTCTGCAAGTTGCCGGAAGAAAGCCTCACCCCCCTGGTCCGGTGGTCTATAGCAGACTCCCACCACTACATCACCCTTGTTGCTCACGCTTCTAAACTTAATCCAGAGACACTCAGGTTTTTCTGCAGTTCCATACCGGAGCTCTGAGCAATCATACTGCTCCCTTACATACAGTACTACTCCCCCACCTTTTCTGCCCTGCCTGTCCTTCCTGAACAGTTTATAACCATCCATGACAGTACTCCAGTCATGTGAGTTATCCCACCAAGTCTCTGTTATTCCAATCACGTCATAATTCCTTGACATCACCAGGACCTCCAGTTCTCCCTGCTTGTTTCCAAGGCTTTGTGCATTTGTATATAGGCACTTGAGATAACCTGCTGATCGCCCCTCATTCTCAGTATGAGGTAGGAGCCCTCCCCTCACAGACGTTCCTGCCTGTGCTTCCTCCCGGTATCCCGCTTTCCCACTTACCTCAGGGATTTGGTCTCCTTCCCCCTGTGAACCTAGTTTAAAGCCCTCCGCACTAGGTTAGCCAGCCTGCTCGCAAAGATGCTCTTCCCTCTCTTCGTTAGGTGGAGCCCGTCTCTGCCCAGCACTCCTCCTTCATGGAACACCATCCCATGGTCAAAGAATCCAAAGCCTTCTCTCCGATACCACCTGCGTAGCCATTCGTTGACTTCCACGATTCGACGATCCCTACCCCGACCTTTTCCTTCCACAGGGAGGATGGATGAGACCACCACTTGCGCCTCAAACTCCTTTATCCTTCTTCCCAGAGCCACATAGTCCGCAGTGATCCGCTCAAGGTCATTCTTTGCAGTATCATTGGTGCCCACATGGAGAAGCAGGAAGGGGTAGCGATCCGAGGGCTTGATGAGTCTCGGCAGTCTCTCAGTCACATCGCAAATCTTAGCCCCTGGCAAGCAGCAGACTTCTGTGTTTTCCCGGTCAGGGCGGCAGATAGATGACTCAGTCCCCCTGAGGAGAGAGTTCCCGACCACCACCACCCGCCTCCTTCTCTTGGGAGTGGTGGTCGTGGAACCCCCAACTTCAGGACAGCGCAGCTCATGCCTTCCAACCAGCGGAGTCTCCTTCTGCTTTCTCCCCCCAGATGTATCATCTTGTCCACTCTCCGCAATGGTACCTGTGGAGAGAACATGAAAACGGTTACTTACCTGTGTCCGCGTTGCTGTACCCGGACATTCCCCCTTCTTCTTCTGGAGGTCACATATTGCCGAGCTTCCTCACTGGCCTCTTGGCTCCGCTGTGCAACCTGCTCTAAATCTTTAGAGCTTTGTGCCCGTAGAAGCATATCCTGAGTTTTATCCAGAAAATCCTCAGATTCTCGTATGCAATGCAGGGTCGATATCTGTAGCTCCAGACCTTCGATCTTCTCTTCCAATATGGATACTAGCTTGCGCTTTGTACAGACAAAGTCGCTTCTGTCCTGTGGAAGAAAGACAAACATGGCACATGCAGTGCAGGTCACAATAGCTGAACCCCCCCCTCCATATCACCTTCCTACTATGAGCTTCCTCAGAGAAGTTGGCAAGATGTAAGCCTCACTGGGCTCACTCCAAGCGAACTCCCAGGCAAACTCCTGCTGTGTGCTGCTCTGCTGTTCCCCGCTGCTCAGCTGGTTCGCGGAGCTCTGGCTATTTTTAAACAGCCAGGCTTCCCTCAAACAAACAAACAGACAGCCCCAAAAGCTTAGAGCTCTATCTTCCCCATTTACATTGTTTACATGATGATGTGCTTATATGGACCAATATGTAAGATAAAGGGCTAGATTCTGATCTTACTGAAGTCAGTGGGAGCTTTACTTACTTGGGAACAGAACTGGTCCTATGTTTGTTTAAAATTAAAGTATTGATAACTGTATTGCTTTGTTTTCTAATGCAGCTGGTGCCGTATTTATCACCAAAGACACCTGGCTAAGGTTGTGGTTATTGTTCTGCAGGAAGTGAGCCAGCTCTATTTCTACAAGTTCTATTTGCAGTTCAAACATCTCAGAAGGGCATTTCAACATGTAAGTTCACAAACTGTGTTTCTACCAAGTAAGCTTTTTCAGCCAACAATACCCCAGTGGTTTAACTGCTACAGTGAAATTATTCTCCTCCCAATGGGAAGTGGAATCCCAAGGGGCAATATGAGAGAATCCCTCCCTTCTTACCCGCTGTTAGCCCAGGACAAAGGACCAAGCTCTGATGTTAGAAGCAGAGTGATTAAAGATTTCCAGTTTTTGAAGTAATAAAATGTGAAATAAAATACCTCAACAGTTCCACACTACATGTATAATATTTTTTGTATCTTCAAGAGGGTGAGGATGTTATAAATAAATATATCTCAATAGACTTAGGACTTGTTCTCAGCGGGTATCAGTTGGCAGAGGTTCACCAGCTAATGATCTAGTCCTTAGTGTTTGCAGACCATGCTGTGTTTTATGGTAAGAATTCCTCTTGTTCCTTGAAGAGATTATTGCTGGGGCAGAATGTAATAAAGTTCTTTTAATTTGCCCAGCTACATTTAATCCCCTTTATATATCTTATTTATTTTAACAGTGTGCTTTGAATCAGTAAAATCTTAGGAAATTCTCCTTTAGCTGCAGCAAACATATGTTTCTAATTTAGAGCAGTTTCCTAACTTTTCAGGAACAAGGAACTATCAGTTCTGCTTCTGCCAATGAGATGCTGTACTGAGTCTGATTGCCTCTGGAAAGCCAAGGCTATAATATGATAATTGAGTAGCTACAAGAGAGTCCTGTATTATTCAGCTAAATCATTGTGAATCATTTCCCTTGAAAATGTATTGTTCTCTATAAATGATGGGAGAAGTAATAAGTGAATAATGAGACAGCAGTATTCCTCGGCAGTAGAGAGAAAGGGGTGGTCCAGCTGGAACGGAGGTGGAAGCTTGTGACAGGAAGATAGGGTGCAATCAGGCAGCTGCAAAGCTAATCATGATAATATTTTTGTAATAAAGGTCACTTTAGTTTTTACAGCTGCTTGTGCCTTAACTCTTACTGCTGTAACAATTAACAGCATTTTACTTAAGAATATGGTCTGCAGATTGTGAATTTATGGAGCATCATGTAATGAACAGTTTCTCAAGAAGTTAGTTGCAAATCATACTCACTTTAACACAAAAAATTGCATTGAATTTTTTCAATGTCCCCTGAGGACACCGCTGTCTCTAACTTAAGTTAGTCTTGTATACTTACCCTCCTTTGACTTCAGTGGAATTACACTAGTGGCAAATTTGGCATGGGGGAAGATAAAGTGTCAGAATTTCCATAGTAGTAGGAGTACTGTTCCTTATTTGTGAATTTAATTTTGAAATATTTTACTTTTGTTTGTGCAGCAAAGTCCTTTAACATGTTTTCTTTTCTGTTTGTTAACAGAGATTCAGTTTACCACCTACTTCAGCCAATTTTATAGCTAGTGTGTGTGGAGAAGGAATAAGTATGAAACATCAGAACAGCATGCAAGGTACCTCACTTTTCACTGTCATTTTCAACAGTTGTTTACCCATTTCAGAGGATGTTTTGAATCTGTTTGTATCACATGCAATCAATTTTAAACTAAATATAATTTATGCAGGATTACAAGATGCAACGAATCACTGGTTTAACTCTGAAATAAATGACTCTAGCTAATTTCTATTAGTCTGTTTTGCTTATTACCAAAAGTAAATGTGAAGGAAGTTTACAACAACAAAATTGTAAAAGGGATAATAAAGATGCAAATTTTTCTCTTATGAAACTGTTGCAAGCATTTATACTATCATTCTAAAATGTAGTTAATAAGAGAAACAGATCTCTGAAATAGATTCAGGCTCATTAAGTATTCATTTCTTGACTTCCGCATTAGTCTCAGTAATAATTCTTTGTTATGCTGAACAGTGAACTAGGTAAACTACAGTGTGTTGACAGCTGGCTTCTCATTATTTACATCCCTTATGATCTTAATTGTAATTTTAGGGATCAGTCTTGCATACTCAAAACTCCACTTAGTCAGTGGAAATTCTCAATGCAAAGAATACTGAATCAGGCCCTTAATGGATGAATTAGCAAGTTTTACTTTATAATGTATGAATAGATAAAGTTTTCTAAAATTTGGACAATAAGCTGCAGTCGGAGATTGGGGTTTCAGATAAGTTTTTACTGAAGTTATGCTTCTTTATGTGACTTCAAACATAACGGTAGAAAGGCTTGTTTAGTCTGGTGATCTGGGAACTGGACGGGGCGTCAGGAGACCTAGGTTCAGTTCCTAATTTACAGGCTTCCTCTGTGACCTCAGGCAAGTCGTTTACCCTAACCTGTGCCTCCATTCCCTTTAAAAGGGGGCAAATACCGCCTTATTTTCCAGGGGCATTGTGTGGATAAAATCCATTCTGTTTGTGAGCTCAGGTACTATGACGATAGATAAAAAATAACTTGGATAGTTCAACAAACACTGTAACAAACACCTTTGTTAGAACTTGTATTTTCCTAGTGTAACACTTACCCTTAGTATCACCTAGTACAGTGGTCCCCAAACTGTGGGGTGAACCTCCTTAGGGGGGGTATAGAGGAACATGTCGGGGGCCAGCCCCCACCGGGGTTGGGAAGGGACCACCATGCTTCCAGCCTCACTCCTCCCCAAAACCTGTTCATCCCCTCGGTCCTGTTCTGCCTCCAGGCCCTGCTCTGCCCTCACTCCCTCTCCAACCCCAGACCAGCTCCAGCCCCAGTTGCAGCTCCATTCTACCCCTTGCCTGGCCCCGCCCTCATTCCTTCTCTGTCTCTAGCCCCAGCTTCACCTTCAGCACAAGCTCTGCTGCTGAGGAAGCCTTGGCTGTGCACTAAGAGGGTGGGAGGGGCACTGAAACAGTTTGAGCCCCACTGACTTAGTGGAAAGATCTCTTTCTGCTTGCTTTGAGGAGTTAATAGCAACAATTTCTCACAGATAAGATGAAATTTTAAATAATTATAATATTTAGCATGTATCAAAGCAGGGCAGAATCATTATCACTATGTTACAGATGATAAACTGATGCAGAGATAGATGAAGCGACTTGCCTAAGGTTACCTAGCAAGTTAGTGTCAGAGCCATGAATAGAACCCAGGTCATCTGAATCCCAGTCCAGTGCTCTGACCGCTAGTCAACTCTGCCACCCTTCAAAGTGAAACGTGCACGTTAATTACAGTAGTTTATACGTGATAAAGAAATACTGTATGAACTTGTTGGCAGCTTTTAAAAGTGCAATTTCTTATTATAGGTTCAGCTTCTGCCTATAGTGGACACATTCCTAAGAACTCAGACCTGCAAAAAGACCCTATCATTGAGAAATATGGCGAGGAAAAGCATGGTCTGACCAGCTATATTCTAACCTTGGAAGAGATGAGAAAATATGATTATCCTTTAGAAGGTCAGGCCACATACATTTTGGTAAAAATCCCAGCCTAATACACTTAAATAAATCAATAAATCCCATTGGTTTTCACTGGGAGTTTTAGTTGCACAAGGAGTGGAGGCTCTTTACCAAAGTCATCTCAAACTTTCATTCTCTTCATCTGTACCTGATGAGTTACATAAGACAGATTTCTTCTTCTTGTTCTCAGATCTCTTTATTTTTCTTTCTAGGATCCCCTGGGTGTGGGAATTATGTCCACACACAATGTGAGAGCCCGAGAACAGACAGCAGTCCCCTCTTTGGGCTGGATTGTGAAATGGTATAAAAATATTTCTTGTCTTAAAGAAGGCTAGGAAATGAGTTGTACAACCTCCACTGGCTCCAAAAATAAAGCCAGCCACCCTCTGCATGTTCGAGAGCATTTCTATCCAAAAAACACAGTTGTAAAGACACCAGCTGCCCATCTACATCAGCAATTCTTCTGTCAGTAGCATGAGGGCAGCTTCCCCAGTGAGAGAGAGCTCAAAAAAAATACAGCATAGCCAAGTCGTATGCGTTAAATGCCCCCAGCACAGCACTCAGCTCCACAGTGGTTCCCCACATACCAGACAGGACAGACAGATCCACTGCTAAGCAGTCTGTCCCTTTCCCTGCAGAGTGGACATGAGGAGGATCATGGGGGCTGCTGCAGCCTTTGCACGCTAGAGACGGGGAAGGGGGAGGATTCGTTCCCCCTATGTGTCTCCCCAACGCCAACACAGTTGTTCAGGCTCTGTGCCACGCTGAGGATTGTCCCTTCATACACTTTGGTTCTTGAAGAAGAGCCTTGTTTTGGCATTACCTGCGCCCTTTTTAAATAGGTGGGCCCATCTCTTGCTTTAGCAATTGGCAGAGCAATTGCAAAATACAGTCAGTTGTGGCAATCTGGGTGTAAAGTACTAAGTTATTCTGTATGATCAGTTCTTCCTCCTAAAGATTAACTGTGTGTTACACTTTCATGTGCACCTGCTACATTTGTAATGAGCGTCAAAAATTAATCAGAACTGTCTGCACTATTAAAAACTAGTAATAGATGGTAAATCTTCCAGGTTAGTAACTTTTTTAGCGGTGATAGCAATTAAAATCTGTATTGCAATAATTAACTGGTATTCTTGAGACAACTGATTGGCAATAAACCCAGTGCTGATTTCTGATCTGACTTTTTATTTTTATGTCTGCTAGTGCCTCACTGAGAAGGGGAATGAAGTAACTCGAGTCTCATTGGTGGATGCAGAGGGTCAGTGTATCATGGATGAGCTTATAAAACCTGAAACCCAGATACTGAACTACTTCACCAGGTATCCAGCATATAAACTTCTTCCATGCCTCTCCTGTAAAACTGAGAGCCATTCAGACTGAGTCCATGTGGCCTTTCAAGAATGTCTGCTGCACGTAGCTTTCTGCACTGTTCCAAGAAAAGCCTGGATTACAGATTAATGATCCAGCACAGGTTACCCTTTAACTGTCCGGTACAGGTTACTCTTTTACTTCTAGTTATAGAAGACATGGTGTAGTAAGAGCATGAGAGAGCAATCCAGGCCTCTGCTCTATAAAATAAGTATTTCATTTCACTAACTTTCAGGGGTACCAAGAGCTGAGTTGTGTGGAACTTTCATAATGAAACCAGGCAAAATTTAAGCTACATTTCATCCCCAAAATTTTAAGATTGGGCCCAATTTCACGCTTTTGCACATCTGGAAAATCCCTTCTGCTACTTTCAGCAGCCTTCTTCTCCCAACAGGCCCCAGAACGTTCCCTTACCAGTTTAATAAATCACCTGTACTATGTCCTCTTTACACCAGAATAATATACACAGGAAGCCACAGTTACAATTCTGACATGGTCACATTTGTAATCTATGTATTTTATGTGTCTTGCTTGAAATGATCTCTAGTAAATGAAATTGCTAATATGTTGGTTTATATTTGCCATTTTTCTTTTGAAGATACTCAGGAATCACAAGGAAGATTCTTCTTCCAGTGAAAACAAAACTTCCAGAGATACAGGACAAACTAAAGAAATTGCTTCCCTGTGATGCGGTATTAGTGGGTCACTCTTTAAATGCTGACCTCCACGCTTTACAAGTGAGCATGCTCTTATGAGGATTTTCCCCAGCCGTGTTGGACCTGTTTTGTCTGGTGCTTTTCATACTTGAAGACAAAATAATTCTAGTTTAGAGCTGTAATCACTTATTTACCAGGCTTTTGTTAAGATGGCATAAGGGTGTAAAAATATATGTTTAAAATATGAGGACTTCTAAAAAACACAAAAGTCAAGAGGTAAGAAAGCTGTAAAAGTCTTCACCAGCAGCCTTAACTCTATATCTTCCTTTCCCTTCAGTCATTGCTGGGTACACCTAATTGTGTTGTGGTAAAGACAGATCTTTCATATGATAAATTTAAACGACCATAACCTATCATCCTACAACTCAAGAGCATAATCTGTGCCCATTTTTCCAGTTTTTGTTAAGTAGAGGGGGATTTTAGACCCGTCTTGTGGTAAGGTGTAGGGTATTTTGTTGGGTACCTATGGCCTGTATGTACATGATGAACATGCAAAAAGTTGACCTCTTTTTATGTCTGGAATCTGGGCCAATAGTCAGAGGGTCCGTGGGGAAACAATTGGGGAACCCAGTCCATAGGAGGATTTATCTCCGCATTTGCAACCCCTTCTCCTTGTATTTCACCACAATTCTTCCTTATCCCCCAGGGAAAATAAGAAGCTATCACAGGGTTGAGAATGGGCTAATAGTGGAAAGCCCATCACAGTGTTAACTGTGAAGTTACTACCACAATTCCATAATACTGATGTTCTTTACTCATATTATTGATGACGTTCTCTCTTCTCCAGATGATACATCCCAGCGTTATTGACACCTCATTGCTTTTTGCCAGACACAAAGGTCGACGGTTCAAACTAAAATTCTTAGCAAAAGCTGTTCTAGGGTAAGGTTTTGTTTTTGTTTTGTTTTTTCAACTGTATTGTCATAGTTTACGCCAACGGATAACCAGTACTACTATGTAATATTTTACCAATCATAATTATTACACCAAGTGCATGAGTGTTTTTATCTAAAACTTAATATGTTTAGAAAATCAGATTATATAATGTACACGAAATAACACGTAATGTGAATTAGAATAATAGTAGGTGATGTATGTATTCACAGTAAAGGTATGTCTACATTGCATACTCCTTATGGCGATGTGCTGAGTACAGACATTACAAGCCCCCCCCAGCACAGGTATAGATAGCAGTGTAGATGGTGAGGCACTGCTTAGGTGAGTTGAGTATACCGTACCCTACATGGCTCTCTACACACCCAAGCAGTGCCTGCTGCTATTTTAGCAGTGTAGTGACCCACTGCCTCTCTGCTGCTGGAGCCTCTCTTTGGTGTGGAGAAAGGCTCTGGCAGAGGGGAGGCAGCAGGGAAAGACCCAAGCAGGAGGAGGCAGTGGGGAAAGACTCCATGTTGCTGCCAGTGAGTGTGCAGTGTAGACTTACCTTAAGAGTCCTGCCCTGAAAATTAAACAGTTGAAGTGGACATGACAAAGAAAGGATTACTGTCTCCGTGTTACAGATAGGAAATGGAGGCAGAGAGGTTAAGTGACTTCCCTAAATCATACAGTGACTATGTAGCACAGCTAGAATCGAACCCAGATCTCCTAACTCCCAGTCCAGTGCCGCAACTACAAGACTATGCTTCCTCTAATTCTGTTAATTGTGAGATGCTGAATCTTACATCTAAGAGGCCAGGATACTCTCTTTCAACACTTCAGCGTGTCTAATTCACACAAATGACTAGGAGACTTATTTCAAATTAGCAAGAAAGTGAACACAGAAAGTCAGGGTAATGTTTCAGAAAGAGTGCTTTGACAAGTTTATTTTGAGTTATTAATGATATTCCATAGCGTGCCAGCAAACATTCTATAGTATGTTTTGTAGACATAATATATTCTTTACTAGTTATGGTTTGGTGAGATGGGAGGAGAGACTGCTGTACTACATGCAAATGATGAGATGGGGAAACTAGCAGAGTTGAAGATAAAGATAGCTAAGGTGTGTCAAAGCACAATATAGCCCAAGGCATCTATGAAATCTTTTAAAAGTTGTAAGCAATATTGAACATTGCAGAAATTCTTTATCTATTTCAATGGCTTTTGGAACATTTCAGAAGAACACGGATTCAAAGATACTTGAAATACAGTAGTCTTTGAGCACAGGGATAAATATACCACCTGAAAAGAACAAACTACGGGGCTTCTGAAAGACTAGGTACTATATCATTTAGGGTGTGAAAACTGATAACCTTTCTGTATGTTTTACTTTGACATTTTAGGAAGGAAATTCAAAGTGAAAATAAAGTTGGTCATGATCCAAAAGAAGATGCTGAAGCTGCACTTGAATTGCTTCAGTACTTTATTGACCAGGGACCCAGAAAAGTATGTAACTTTGTAGGATATTAATGTATTTTCATTAGTTTTTATTAAAAAAAAAACTTTAAAATCTCAATATATATAGTTTGTAGCCCTCCTAAAGAAAAAAAAATAAGTTGATTGTTTCATGGTTTCTTTTTATTATGTTTATTATTTATTATTTTTATTATTATTATTAATAATTGTGCACTTGGGCCCTGACCCAGGAAGATAATTATGCTTTAAGCATGCAAGCATCCTATTGACTTTAGTGGGACCATTGATGTGCTTAGAGTCAGGCACACGTTAAAGTGCTTTTCTGAATCAGGACTGCTATCATCATCTCTGGAGGTGGCATTCCCCACTTGTGGAGTGTACAAGGATTTGGACACTTTATTAGTCTTGGTAGAAATTGGCTGATCTTCAGGAATGCTCCAAAATATATCCTGGTTGTTTTATTTTAATCCCTCCAGTCTCTCCATTATGCTCATGTTACTGGTCTTTTCCCTGTTTTCAATATTACCCATCTTGGTTCCAGTTCTTTTTTCATGCCTTTTGCTGATTTAAGGCACGTGTACACTTTCACAGTTGCAGTGGATTGGCTCTTATGCACAACTCTATCTCCCCAAACCTTGGCTTCCAATTCTAAATCAGAGAGGACTTTATGGAGACACATTGCTGGTTTGATGCCCATGAATGCAGTGTGCTTGAAAAGGAATTAGTGTGTTTTTGTCTTTCTAGGTAGTAGAACTAAATTTGGAGATGGTGCTGTCAGCCCCAAATCTGATGGAGTCGTCACAGCAAAAATCTGCATTACAACTGCAACAGAATGGAGTCCAGAAGCATTCAAGTGAACCTCCAAGCATACCCAAACCATGGTAGGAGGACTTCCCAATGCAGACACAGCCATAATGTTGGTGTCAGTTCTTTGTGAAATCATTAATACATTGTTTTATATCAAAATTATATTTCTCTTCCTCTCAAAATATATTACTTGCTATTGAGTCACACCTAATCTAACAGTTTTTAAAAATTAAAAGGCTTAGATTACTTCACAACAGTGAATTTTATGTTATTGTCATTTTTGTAATATATTCAGGACACAAGATGATTATTTTCAGGCAGTAGGAAGTTTGTTTTTAAAATTATCTTCCAAGGAGAACTGTAGCATTTTTCTTTAACAAATATTTTCTCAAAGGTTTCTAATTCAATGTAAACTAAGAGTTAGTTTTAAAGATGAGTTGATATTTACCATGACTCTCTTAGTTTTTTAGACTATTTGAATGCTACTGGCCAAAAAACTCTCCTTTTGAGCAGAAAGGAACTAGCCTCCTCTGGCTTGTGTCAGAACAGTCTGAGCACTTCAAACAAACAGGTAAGTGAACTTAGAACAGATTGTAATAAATATGTATCTAAGAAATAGAAGTTCTACACATTCTTGAGTGGTTTTTTGCGTTTAAAATAGTTGAGTAACCTAAAATGCTAAATGTCAGCAACAGTCTTAATGCTTCCTTGGATGAATCAGTTTTGTCATCTTTGGAAATACATTTTGATCCTGTATTGTCCTGAAATATGCCCATTTTATGGGCAAGTAAACAGGAACTACAAATAGGTGAAGTGACTTGCCCAAGGTCACCCACAGAACGAGAGGGAAAGTTGGGAATTAGAAACTAAAAAGTTCTTATTTGCTGTCCCCTGCTTTAACCACTTGACTGCACACCTTGACCAATTCACTGTGTGAATTTTTTCCCCCGGGTAGATACTTAAAAGAGCTATACAAGAAGTTCCTCTGTCCTCATTCAGTGTCATTCAGTTCACTTTGCGTTCAGCGCATGATGCACCAGACCTTGTTGCTGAAGTTTGTGAAAAGGTAAAGCTATATCTTAGAACATTCTTTAAGGCTGAGCTTGGAGAGGGACCCAGGACTTTTCAGATTCTTTGTTTTGTAAAATCCCTGCACTAACTTGTATTCCTGTAGATGAGAATCCAGCTAGCTGACATGCTGACTGTCTATGCGGGTCCATTTGATAAAGACTTTTGCCTGAAGTCTTTAAGGAGAGAATTTAAGAAGTGTGGTCCTATCCAATCACTTACTGTGCTCACTGAAACACACCAGGTGAATAACAGAATCCTTTTAACTGTGTTAACTTGCTGACATACAAAGTCATTGTTTAGTTTTACTAGGAGATGTGGCTCAGTGGAGGGATGGAGACAGGACAACTTAAAACATGGATTGGTCTGCTTGCTTGGCAGTGCAGTCAGCACCACCAAGAACTCATTGTGGAAATGCTATTGTAAACAGCCAGTATGGTTTAACTCCACCTTTGTTGTGCGACTAGCTCAAAGACTGGTCTTTCAAAGAAACTGTAGCATAAGAGTCCAGGATAAGAAGCCTTATACTGGGGCAATGGAGATTTTCTCTCCTTAGTGGAGGGAAGAGCATTAAGGCCCTTAATGGCAAAACCATGGGTTGTGAGTTAAGTTAAAGCAATGAAACATCCTATTTAATGCTGTGTGTTTAAAGTATTACATATAGAATATAAAAGGCTTCTTAGGATATTTTCCAACAACGTGATAAATACTTATTTGTGAAAGGAGAGGGATGCTAGAATTGTAATAGAAGATTCAGCGTAATATTCTTCCTTTTAAAAGCCCCACATCTGTATCCAGTATGAAGTATTAGAAGCCGCTCAACTTGCTATGGAAAGTCTAAATGGAGCTGATGTTGCAGGGTCCCAGATTAAGGTATATAAGCACGTGCTAAAAGCCTGAATTTTGTTCAGCATAGGACATGAAGTACTTTTATAGCCTTTTTCATCAAAGGATCTCAAAGAATGTTACTAGCATTAATGAACTAGACCTCACAACACCTGTAAAGTTTACAGAAGTAATTAAAACCATTTTACAGATGGAGAGTTTTGGTTACAGAAAGGTTGTGACTTCCCCTAGATTGTACAGCACGTCAGTGTAAGAACCCAGTCCTATGTTCTGAATGTAAACCCTCCTTAGGGTTCAGATTGCTAGATGTCCTCAATGACTGTATTAGTTAAGGTTGCCGTGGCACCCTAGTCTCAATCTTACTATGTCTAGACCTGGTTATCTATTAAAATGGTATATAGTCAGTAATTCCTTGTACTAGATTCTTACCATCTAATTATAAGCGATGCATTTAAGATTATCTGCCCATGATTGGGTCCACTCACTGCTAGGGATGCCACCTCCTGGCTGTTCTGGTGGATTAGTGCCTTCCAGGTGCTGCGTGCTGCTTTGGTGGTTGCTCAGCCTGTCTCTGCAGGTGCTCCTTCTTCATGATGTGGCCCACCAGCAAGGTCACCATGCATGTTTCCCCCTTCTGGGGTATCAAAATCTTTAGCACAAACTGTCCCAGGCAGTCTGCTTCCATTGCCTGCTCTGTGCCACTTCCCCAGTGACTGGTAGGGGGAACCTAGGCCTGCCCTCTACGCTGGATTCCAGTCCCAGGGCCCTCTCATCAGCAGCCTAGGTCTGCCCTATCCTATAGCCTTTCCTACCTTTCTGGCTCTCTCCCCTTCTCCAGCCCAAACACCCTCCTCCCAGGGAGTAACTGTGCACTACCCTCTATAGTGCCAAACACTCCCCCCAGGGTTGATGGTATTCTGCTTCTCTGCAGCCCCTAGTTACTCTCAACTCCTGGGCTTTGTACAGGCCCTCTCTGTTCCCATCCAGCTGAGCCTCATCTAATTAATCCCTGCTCCCTGGCTCCTCCTCCAGGTGCAGCCTGGGGAGTTAATTGGCTCAGCTAGTGACCTTAACCCCTCCAGGTAGATGTACATAACCCAAGGAATGTTTAGAGAAGTGCAGCTGCATTCGTTTTCTTTAGACAAACTTGTTTGTCAGATTTCTGGGGGAAAAAAATGTAATTTGTAAATAGAAGGTAGAATTCCTGAGACCCATAGTCCCTAAAACAGCTCAGACTGGAATGTTACATATATTTCCATTTGATACTCCCAGGTTCAGAGACCCGTCACTGTGATGATGCTAGACTGTGACATGCTGATAAAAGAGCTAGAAATGGATATCGAAAATGAAGGTGTGATTTATGTGGCGGGGGTGAAGAAAACCCTAACTGATACAGACTTGCAAGAGAAATTCAGTCATTTGAAAGACCTGCAAGCTCTTTTCTGGCCTAGGGATCTCAAAACTGGGAAGCACAGAAATTACTGTTTCCTGAGTAAGTAAATGTAGCACATGACACCCAATAGGCCTAATTTTGCAGACACTTCTCACCTGGGCCTCCCGTTGAAGTTAGTGGGACTATACTCCCTGTAGCTCAGAGTAAGGTGACACTATGCGTTGCCATTGGATGGTTTCTAGCCAGCTGCCTAATCCCTATCACCCATGTAGCTACATTTTGCTTTAAACTTACAGGAGTTTTTAAAAAATTAATACTACTTTAGATATTAATAGCTCCTGCATCTAGGGGAGTCCCGAAGTGCTTCTCAAACTACATATCCACTCCAGCACTGAAATTCCTCAGGGGTAGAAGATGGCTGCCATGCAGGCTGCAATCTGACAAAGTGCCGTGGCTTGTTTGTCAGGAACTCTGTTTATGGTCTCATCTAAAAAGACATCCAGCCAGTAAGCTGTATTGAATTCAGCTGACCAACCCAGGGATGGCTGAAATGCTGAACAAACTCCACTGGACTTTGAACCTGTGGCTCTGTAGAGTCCGACGCTTAGATTGAAGCAGAAGACAATAATCCCCTTGTGAGACTGTGCTACAACAGTGACTCCAGACCTAGTCTCCCATATGCCATAGCTTTGCCCTATGGGTGCTGAGAAAGCAGAGTAGCACTTGCTTTCTGAACTATGACTACTGACCTAGGGTACTTGGTTTTGTTTTGTTTTTCTTTTTTCTTTAAAGAGTTTCAAACCTCAGAAAGTGCCCAAGAGGCTCTTCAAGATATAAACAGGCAAGGAGCTAAAGGCAGCCAACTGCAAAGTAGGAAAGCTCTCACTTCTAGCCACCTCCACAGATGGATTTGTCACATGGACTATAATGATGGGAAGCCTATTCAGCTGGTACATCACATCCTACACATAAAAAAGGAACAACTATCTACCTCTGTGAGTTAAATACCTTTGTCACAATAAATCATAAGGCAAGGTAGAGTGGAATGAGTACAGCTCTGGGAGCTGGGAAACCAGACTTCCCAATCATAGGTCAGACACTGACCTTCTATGGCTTTGGACAAAATTTTTAACTTCAGATTCCTGTCTATAGAATGGATTTACCTTCTGGGGCAGAGGGGTGGTTAAGAATGAATTAATATTTGTAAAGCGGCTTAAAGATGGAATGTGTTACATGTTTTAGTATAGAATCTGTTAAACAGACATTCAAAAGATCAGTGCAATTCGTTTCAGCAGAATGCATGCTACACAGGAAGCAGAGACCTACATTTTTCAAAAGCAAAAAGACCCAGTGTTAAAATAAAATATATGGGGAGAAACATGAAAAAGAGGGGGTCACATGCAATGGGAATGGCTGTTAATAAAGAGTATAGATTGATGGGGATCTCCATGGTTGAGTACCTCGAAGAAAAGAACAAATAATCTTTACTTGATAAAATTGCAAATCAGTTTGCAACAGACCTATGATTCCCCGCAGCTTCCCAGTCGCCATGCTTCAACTCCAACCTGGAGAGACCACCTAGGAATGACAAGATAAGGTACCAACTATCTATCCATGGCCATTCAGACATTGGTCACAGAGACTGCCAACAAAAGATTGCTGGTTTGCATGTTGTACATTCACATCCAGTAGGAACTGAGTCCAGCTGCTTTTAAGACAGCAGTCATACTTGAATTGCTGATAAAACCTAGGACAATCGCATCTAATACTAGTACCATTTTGTTCCCATTCTACACAGGAGCAAGACATAAGGAAAAAGCTGAAGAAGTTAGACCGCAGTATCAAAAAGCTTTATAGAAGTCTGGAGAATAATACACTTTGTGTCGTTCTGTTGCCAGGTGTGAACAGGTAATATTTACAAATAGTTTTCAAAGTAGCCAGAGAACAACGTATTGCCAAGCAAGTTAGTATTTCCTGCATTACAATGAAATTTAACACTGGACAAGGGGGGCAGAGGGGATTCTTCATAGAATCATAGCTTGTAAAGACAGAAAGGATTATGAGGATCATCTAGTTTGACTTCTTGCATAACATGCATACTGGATAAAATTTTATTCAGTAAATACTGCATCAGGCCTATAACTTCTAGTTGAGCCAGAGCATTGAAACCAATTGTGATATGTTGGAGGCTCAGATTAGGCCTCTATACCTCAATTTGCTAAACTGCCAAGGAAATTCTTCTCATTTCAGTTGTCATCCTTCACTTGCCTTGCTGTCTTTGTTACGGGTTTCTTCTCCCACCCCGTCCTATTTTAAATGAATGTAGTTTCATGCCCTCCAGTCTTGCTAGTAATGAGTTTCAAGCACTCCCGTAAAGGGCCAGGTTGGCACCTCTGGAAACTGTAGTCCTGCATTTATACATATAACAGCTACAGCCCAGGCAGCAGGTGTGCGCACTTCCTTACACCGTCCTTACTTATATGCTTCATCTTTGACTTGGGACCACATCTAGTGAGTAGAGGAGGGTGATAAATTGTCCTCCTTTACCACTATGGATAGGACATGAAGCAACAGGCTTAAATTGCACCAAGGAAGATTTAGGTTAGAGTAGACATTAGGAAAAACATACGAGTTAAGCACTGGAACAAATTACCGACGGAGGTTGTGGAATCTCCATCATTGGAGATTTTTAAGAACAGGTTAGACAAACTCCTGTCAGGGATGGCTTAGATAAAATGTAGTCCTGCCTCAGAGAAGGGGACTGGACTAGATGACATAATGAGGTCCCTTCCAGTACATTTCTATGATTTTATAACCAGTGTATTCTTCCTAAGCCATTGAATACCTATCGAGTGGTAACAGGACATACTGGACTTGAAAGGCTCCATGTGTTCTCAAAGCCAGTTTTTAGGGTGCTGTTAGATGATGGGTTTTCAGCATTCTAAACAGGCTATGTAATGAATTTCAAACTACTTAGAATGGTAACTTGATATTATGAATTAGAAAAATTCAGGTGCATTCAAACTTCACTTTTGTTAGCCAGAGACCTTGGCTATGTACTTATTTCAGTTAAATCTTCCCTCCACTCCAGAGCTAATTCACCATCCCCCTATTCCATTCAGATAGAGATTGGACCATTTTGTTCAGTTATGTTCTTGGCTTTCATTCATCTTCAATAGAAAAGGCATGATTATTTCATGGAGATGCAGAGAACATTTAATATTTACTTTTTCTTATATAAGAAAAAAGGGCATACAGTGAAAGTAAATGGGTCAGAGACTTCTCTGAATGACCTCTTGCCTGTCTGACCATGAATGCTCTATACCATCTGTGAAAGAGGTTTTGAAAGTAAAGAGATCGGTGTGCTGTCAATGATGTGTTTGCACCATCTTCCATACCAAACAGCTGTCCCTGAAGGTTATTCTCTGCCAGAGTGATACTGGGACAAATACATACTTGGGGTTAACTTGGACTTCAGAAAAATGAATTTAGATCAGGGCTGCACATAGTTGCGGCCTAAAGTACTTTTATGGCCCCCATCAACATAGTACCTGAGTGTCTGACACAGTAGCGTAGCTGGGGGGGTGCGGGGCAGCGGCCACTCCCCCACTGAGCACAAGTGGCACCTTGTCAATATTCCTCTGTTGAGGGAACGGGGAGCGATCCAAAAAAAAAAAAGGGCGCCACCTGCTGTGGCGCTTTTACTCACCCGGTGGCGCTCCGGGTCTGTGGCGGCGGGACCGTCACTCGCTCCGGGTCTTCGGCGGCGGGACCGTCACTCGCTCCGGGTCTGTGGCGGCGGGACCGTCACTCGCTCCGGGTCTTCGGCGGCGGGACCGTCACTCGCTCCGGGTCTTCGGCGGCGGGACCTTCAGTGCCGCTGAAGACACCCGGTGTGAGTGAGGGAGCGCCGCCGGCTGAGTAAAAGCACCGCAGCGGGTGGCCCCTTTCTTTTGGATCGCCTCCCCTGTTCCCTCCACTTGGCTACACGGCTGACCTGACCATCTTTATCTTCACATCACCACTGGGAGGATTATCTCCATTTTACAGATAGAGAGCAGAGGTCTAAAGAGGCCAAGTGACTTGCCTGACGTCCTACAGGAACTCTGTGGGGAGCAAGGAATTGAACCCCTTGTCTCCCAAGTTCTAGGATAGTGCTCTAACCCCTGAATATCCTCACTTGCCTGAGCATCTTACGCAGCTCATGGATTGCAGTTCTGCTGGTGTTTGCTCGCTCCGTTAACACTTAATGCAGGGTAAAATAGAACATATTACAACAGTACCAAAAAGTTACTCTTGCTTCTGTTGACTCTGGTTACTTGAGTTAGGATGGATCACATGGGTCCTGTTGACATTGCTGCTCTATCTTGGGTAGTCTGTTGCCTCTAATCGGGTCTTTAACTAGGAGCACAGATGCAATTTACTTCATTCCGTCCAGTTTTGGTATGGCCCTTACCTTAATGTTCACATAGTCAATTTATATGACAGGGTAAGCCACTTTGCTCAAGTCAGGGCTAATAATATATTGGTTGTTCATTCAGCTATATGGTAACAGTAAGGAGACTGGCTAGCTCCAATGATATCTTGTTTTAGTTTTGTAGCTCTGTTTGCGTGAAGATATCCTGCATCACCTTGCTGTAATATCACAATTTATTATTCAATTGCATATCAGCCCCTTTGTGTACTAAATAGACTGGTTTGGCCGTTCAGAGTGCCAGCAAGGGAGTCACAGTGCGGTCTTTCTTTCAGCCTGCTCCAGCAGTTGGTATATGCAGTCTAGTGCAAGTGTATTTTTTGCTAAGCTCAACATGGAATGCCATATTATCTAATTGGGCCTGGGGGAAGCCTGAACTTTGGGATAAGCCTCTGTAGTCTCTATTTTTGAATTCTCTTCTCTGTCCTTTGATCATAAACCCTGGGTGTAAAATCATGTTTGAAGGCGGGTTTATGGGTATAAGCAGTCATTTTGCTGCAGATAAGCCTGGGGTTGTAGAGAGCATTTGCTTGTGGGCAGCTGTGAATTAATGGCTGTATTTTCTCCTCTGTGTGATTTGCTGATGAAGATCACATCCTTTTTCCCTAATTACTCATCAGAGCTCAAGTGGAGGAGTGTAGAAAAGGGCTCTTTGTACATGGCCCCCCTGAGAAACCTACTGCAGGGTCCAGACTCGAGGTTGGATTCACTCTCCCTGTCACGTTTCCCCCCTCAACCCTGCACATGACAGTCTCGCTAGTTCCAAACTGTTAGTTCCTGCTGGGTCCCATGCACAGCAAAGGGGGAAGGCAACCAGTGGTCCCGAACAAGGGTGCCTGCTGCAAGGATCAGACCCATTGGCAGAACAGGCTGTGGGAGGTAGCTCCACCAGCAAGGACCGAATGGCAGCCTTAGACCATGAATCTCAGCGTATCCCCTAGCTCCAGAGAATGGAGTCACTGTCCAGTCTTGGGAGAAGTTTCTTCTCATACCAAGGAGCGTTGACCCTCCTTTCCCACCTAAGGGAGAATCTAGCCCCAAATACATTTTATTGTTATAAAGAATACACTACAGCTTTTCTTGGGTAAATCTGCCTAGCTCCCTACAATACCACAGCCTAGTTTTCAGCCTCTTGAAGCTAGCTGGGGTCATCATGATGAATGTTGATTAGCTGCGAGCTTACTGCAACTGACCATTTGCTCTGAAGAACAGAAGTAACAGATTTCTCTCCTTTATGTTGCAGTGTTTATGGATCATTCTCTGGCCTTGGTCTGATGGGAATAAAGGAAGAAAGCAGGAACAGTGCCTGTTAGACGGCCAGGTTTTACAAACGTCTTTTAAGGCTTTTTTAAATTAATTCTGTCCCCCAAGAACAATAGGCTCTGCCCATGTACTTTTTTAACATTTAAAAATAAAAATTCAAAATGGTTAGTGCAGCCAACCTTTCTTCTATTAATGCTTCTATCTTTGGTACTTTTGGCTGGCTGGGAGCCAGCTTAGTGAGCTCTGTGTGCACAGATACTGCCAAGGCAAACGTGGTAAGCCACAGTGGTCAATTTTTCTAGAAGCTGAATGGCCCCTATCTAGAGGTGGCTTAAGTCTGTAAAGGGCTTGTAAGGATACTTGTCAGCTGGGCTGTTTCCACTTAACTTGGCCTCTTCTTGACAGACACACTGTGCAAAATTAATGTACATCTGTCCCCCAAAAAGCTTCTTTGTGGTTGTAGAAGCTCTACATTGGTGTTGTGGAGCCTTCTGGAAATTGGGCCTCAATTAACATTTCATGTTAAGTCTATTATAGATGGCGTGTTATGCTTTTCAGTGTCAATGAAGTAGCTGTGTACTGCATAGAAAAGTACTTTACTTTGCCCTTGGGAAGATAAAAGTATGATTCACATCTTGGGCTATTTCCACTTTTTTCCTCCTAAGAGGAAAAATTACAACTCAGGCTGCAGCAGGAGCAAAGAAAAAGTACTTAACGGGTGAAATTCACATAGGCATAATGATGAGGTTAAACTGGGCAAAAGATAGGAAACCAGGACCCCACACCTACATAAAGTGGTAAAGAGCAGCAGACTTCCCTAGGCAGGAGGAACAGCATTGTAACCTTTTGGGTTAGGCCCAGCTTTGGAGGAAGTTTCATATCTGAGAGCAGAGGATGTTGGTCTGTCTTTAGCAGGATACAAATAATTTCCCCGCCCCATCACGGCTTGCTTTATGTCCTCACAGGTTAACTAGTTGCTGCTAACTGTTAGTAAATCAGGACCCCCAAAAAACTAAACAAGATCTCATTTGACAGTAATGCTCCAGTAGAAAGAGGAACATTTTTTCCAGTCAGAGAAAGCAGTTAAGTGTGCATGGTTTGGAGAAAGTGACTTTAGAAAGAGTTCAGTCTGATTAATTCTCCTCTCTCACAGTCCCGAGAAGAGGCATTCAGTTGTAAAGCCATGATTAAGGACAGGCCAAAATAATCAATGGAGCTAGCAGAACACCCCCCACCACATCCCACTCACCATTTTTCCACAGGGACAAAGGAATTCAAGTTACTCATCAGGTGAGTTACACTCTACCCTGATACATCCAAGGAAGTGCCAACAAAAACAATTAATAGAGCCATTGTCTGTGCTAAGAGGAAAGAAAAAGCAAGATTCCCACTGTCCATTAAGCAGTTCAGTCCCCTTCTGTACCTCCTGAATTGGCAGTGCTTTGACTGGTGGAACTCTCCTCTGTGGTCAGCTGAAAGCATTAATACCATAGAACTATCAGTGAAGATACCTGGGATGCCAGACGTACAGACAGGATTTGTTGAAAGAAGGAAAGAAAGAGCAGGGGCCTAAAGGGGAAGCAATACTGAATGTGACAAAGGTGCCAAATAAACAGCAACAAGTTTAATTATGACAAGGACTCTACTGTTGGCAGTCTCTATGCAAAGCTCTCACTAACATCAGCGGGAGATCTGCTGTGGATTGAAGAAACTATGAACTCCTGAAGTATATCCCTAAGGACATTATTGAACATGGAATGCCCTCCCCTCCAGATGAGTTGGAGCCCCAGGCTGCCAACACTACACATCTAGATGAACACACAGAGCCAAACCAGGGCAGCGGCAGCATGAGAATCAGATGGCTGAAACTGGCTCCCTGCCTGGGATCCCATCCCCCACTCCAAGCAGACCTTGGCCCAACTTCTCTGCTGCATCATATTTTAATATAGGAAGGGAAGAAGATGCCAGGTGACCAATCTATGACAGACTGATCTGGCTCCCACTGAGATCAATAGCAAGATTCTGACTCCAATGGGAGCTGGACTGAACTGTTTGGAAATAGAGGCCCCACTGATAGCTGGCTGTACCCAGCCATGCTTTGGTGTATGTTGACACTGCAGCTAGGATAGCACTTCCTAGCACAGGTAGACCTATACACGTTAGCTCTCCTCCAGCTAGTGCACTAAAAATAGTGCGGCCACAGTGACATGAGCAGCAGCTCAGACTAGCTGCCCGAGTACCAATTGGCCCAAACCATTGGGTACATACTCCGGCAGCTAGCCTGAGCCACTGTCTGTCCCACTGTGGCCACAATGCAGTTTTAGCTCTGCTCGAGCTAGCATGCTAATGCACGGTCTTTCTACTTGCGCTGGAAAGTGCCCTCCCAGCTGCAGTGTGGACATAGCCTTTGATTCCTGCACTGCAAAGTAAAAGGCTCGTTTCTCCATCATGCAATTAAATGGAGCAGTCACTTCATTGCAAATAGTGAAGACAGTATTTAGTTGGTAAACATCCAGAATCCTGTCAGAAAAGTTATGGAGATGACAAATAATGCTGGCAACAATTCTATTTGTAATCATTAAAAAAAATATTAAAGTTTCCCCTTTTAATTGAAAATTTATGTAAAAAGGACTTCGGCTTTAAATAAGACATTTGTACAAAGCTTGAACACAAAACAGTGAACACCAGCCAAAAGGTGCATTATGTAAACACCAAAATGTTCATTTGTTCAGTAATGCACAGAACAATGCTGTAAATTCCCTTTCCAGTGGATTGAATTTCTGTAGCTATTTCCCCCCCACACACAAATCTTACTGGAATACAGGAAATCCAGAAGCTTTGAAACATTTACAGAGCTACAGTAGTCAAAATACATTGTGACTAAAGGATTTTTTTAAAGGGATAATTTAAATACAGAAATATTTTTACAGTCTCACAGGTAAATGAACGGCAGATCAGATTAGAAAAAAGCACCAAAATATTTAATATACATCTGGCACAAGGTCTACAAGAAGTTGGTAATGGACAAACCAATACCTTGCTTTTTAGAGAAAGGAAAAACCAGACTGCATTTAATGCTCTTATTTAATAAGGGACACAGTCAGCTTAAAAACAAAAACAAATCACACCCAAGACTACTATAACCAAATAGAATCTCTTAGTTTGTTTGCTTTGTGCATTTGACAGCACTTTGTAGAGCACTTTCACTGTTTCCACTCTGTGGGACGTTCACACAGTAACAACTGGTGAGAAAAAGTGTAACTGTAAAACCACAAATATCGGCAAGGGGACTCAAAGCAGCAGGTATAGTACCTAGAACGAATGTTATAAAAAGTTTCAAATTGGCTCTATCCCTTAAAAAATAAAAAAAGGAACAGCATGAAACAGGATGCACCCCAACCAATTTCAAGCATGGCACATCTGATACATATATGAGAGAAAGCATGGCCCTGTAGACACGACATATTAGTATTTTCGAACACTGAGAAGACTATTGGATGGGGCATTGGGTATCTTTTAGGTAAATCCAAAGGCAATAACATGAATCGTATGACTATTCCCATCTGTGTAACTATGGTGGAGTGTTCTCCTCTGACAAGGTTTTTATCTCTCCCTGCTGGTTTTAAGCAGGAATGCCTCTTAAAGGGAATCAAGTGCACTGACTTGTTACATAGATACTGGAGAACAAATATTAAGCCAATTGTGTTCACATATGATTGAGTGAAAGCCAAATGAAGTTGTCCAAAGCTGAACAGATCTAGGTTATTTCTCTGGGGGTATATAAACGATATAAACATGATTCCTCCTGTCACAGGCAAATTTAGCTGGGCTCAGATCCATCCAAATATTAAATGTTAAAAGAACAAACCTTGCTCTCTACAAACTATTTTACTCAGCAGTCCACTTCCAGACAATATTCCTTGACCTTGCCCTCACACACACTGACTCACTGCTGCTACAGCCCCTCACACGAGCCATCATGGATCCCAAATATCCAGCTTTAGGCATCAGTCCTGCAAGCTCAAGCAGCAATTTCTCCAGGAACTGAAGATGCTCAGCAACAAACAGGATTAGGTCCTTAATCTGCTCCTGCCTCCCTTTTTCCCTTTCATTCACCATCTGATAGATAAAATATCCTTTAAAGAGCAAACACTTTTCAGATCACTGTTTACAGGTACTCTAGAAATTGTAGCCTTAAAATATTAAGCACTATGCTGTAAAGTCCTCTACTGCTAGTACTGTATTCCCATAAGTGTAACAGCAGCCAGCCTTGAGCTCTGCTGGAATTTCATGCAGATCTGTCATTTCTGTCATGCAGGACTTGTTCTGTTTAGTAAACCAGGGAGAGCAAAACAAGTTTCAGTGCTGGTTCTGCATAAATGGCAATATTCAAGTAAATATGTATTCCACAGCAGGTAACTTTCAGCTCCAAAAATATAATTTAAGGAAAAATAAAGTTCTAGCATGAACAAAGACAAAATGCTTTTCTGCCTGTGTATAGAGCTATCTGCAAATATCCAGAGGGAGCTTATTTGAAGAGTGCAACTATGCAAAGGTAAGAGCTTAAAAATTGTACAAAAAACAGTTATACTTACATAAAACTGAAGACAGAAAGGTTGATTACTATACTAGAGAGGAATTCCATAGATCATTTAAGGCAAGCTGTTTGCAGAACTAGTCTGTTCAAGCCTGTTGCTTCACAAATTCCCAATTTTTTATTTTATTTTGCTTCTTCACAGATAGTGCAAGAGGTCAAATGAATTACATACTCACTAGGGGGAAACCCACAACAGCTCTGAGTTTGGAAGAATGGTCTTATAGCTGCACTAGCTGCTGTGTAACGTTTACATCAGGCTTACCCAGACAGCAATTCTGCTGTACATTTTGAATGGGAGGGAATAAATTGTGGCTCATGAAGACAACATCCAAACGGATTAAAACAAAGCAAGAGTTAAACTGGCATGCCACCATCTCTAACAATTTAAGAACTTCTTAGCTTTTCTTTGAACATAAAATTACATGTTGATCTTGAGAGGCAGGAGAATGGACACAGCTATTGAAGCTGAATTGGTCCAAACAAATGGAAGGTGCAAAACTGATTAAAATGCTAGTTACAGCAGGGATGGGCAAACTTCTTGGCCTGACAGCCACATTTGCGTATGGAAATTGTATAGCGGGCCATGAATGCTCACAAAATTGGGAGTTGGGGTGCGGGCTCTGGGATGGGGCCAGAAATGAATTCAGGGTGCAGAAGGGGGCTCTGGACTGGGGGTACGGGCTCAGGGGTGGGGTCAAGGGGTTCAGAGGCCAGGAGGGATCAGGGCTGGGGCAAGGGGTCGGGTACAGGCTCCAGGTGGCACTTACCTCAAGCAGTTCCCGGAAGCAGTAGCATGTTCCCCACACTGGCTCCTACGCAGAGGCGCCTCAGTGTGCTGCCCTGTCCTCAGGTGCTGCCCCGTCCTCAGATGCTACCCCTGCAGCTCCTTTTGGCCATGGTTCCAGGCCAAAGGAAGCTGTGGTGGCAGTGCTTGGGGCTGGGGCAGCATGCGAAGCCCCCTGGCTGCCTCTACCCGTAGGAGACGGGGGGTGGGTGGGTGGGGAGACATGCTGCTGCTTCCAAGAGCCATAGCATACGCAGAGCAGGGCAAGCCCCAGATCCTGCTCCCCGGCGGGAGCTTGAGGGCCGGATTAAAATGTCTGAAGGGCTGGATGTGGCCTCCAGGCCATAGTTTGCCCACCCGAGTTACAGCCTAACATGGAAGGAGGGCAATGAAATATACAAACATTTCTCATGGTACTGCATTGGGTGGGTTGTTAACACATTCTAAGAAACAAATTGAATAGGCCACCCTGTTCGCTCTTAAGGAACGGCTTTTTGATCTCCCAGGGAAGGCCTGTTTGTTACTGATATACTCTAGCCCAAATGGGAGCGGAGGGGAACCCCAACTCCACAAGCATGACTTTGATCACTGCATTGCAGTGCACTGTATTTCTCCAACATTGTAGAATAGCTAACATCCTGAATGACCTAAACTCATTCAGCAGTTTGACATGGTTCTGGGTTTTTTAGATACATGGGAATGGTCCCTTATAAGATTCAATGAAGCAGCATGCACATTACTAGCAGTACTTTGAAGACTGCAGTGAACTTAAGGAGACAGAGAATACCTAACGTCAATATAATGAAGTAGATTAGTTATCCGGATATAAAATCTTGGAAGGAAAGAATGGTGACACTTAACCACTCAGTAAATCTAAGAACAGATCAACAACCAGGTATTACATGGTGAATGAATTAAAGCCTTCTGTCTTACAGTCTGATGTATTTTATTGCGGTTATAGAGTGAAATTTGAATCTCTGGATTCATATTGTCAATAGTTTGGAGAGAGAAAGATTATTACATACATGCATGTGTGCGCGCCTGACTACAACAAAATTAAGCAGACACCTAACTTTAAACATATACAGCAATTTAGAGTACATATTCTTCAGTGTGTGTGTGTTTGGTCTTTTAATGAAATACTAAACTGAAGAATTTTTTTAAAGACACTTTAGGTAGTGTCTGAGATTCATTTTTAAACATGAAGGGCTAAATTCTGCCCTCAGACATGCACACCTTTCCATGAAATTCAGCCCAGGAGTAGAGTCTGGTACCCAATTAATTAAGGCTGTCTGTGACATCATACTGTAGAACACAAAGCTGCAAGACCTGGAAACTTACAAGGCTATGCCATGAATGAGAAGGATATAATTTCAGCTGCCATGATATCAGAGCTGAAGTGACTTTAATCACCAGAGACTAGAGATGGAGTTTTCTTGTTCAACACAGTTTCATAAATTGTTTATAAACTAAGAGGTTAGTTTTATTTACATTATATAAATATAATGAAAGGGATATTCATATTGAGACCGTCTCATGTCAATACCAAGAACTATTCTCTTGGGTTATAACCATTTCCTAGAACGTGTGATAAGCTGAGTTATTGTTTCTAGTTTTATTTTCCTGTGGTTTGTATAGTAGAATTGCACTAATATTAATCCATTTAGAATACCACCTGCAGCAAATGGATTCACATATTCAACATCTAGTCTCATTTAATGTATTCTCAGTCACGCTCATGACCATCACCAAATGTGCATGATCCTGCAAAGGATCCTTTACTTGCGAAACTAGTCCTATTTGACCTCAATGGCATTACTCACATGAATAAGGAGTTTGCAGGATGGAGTGTCAATTAATTTGGGATACTAAATTTTAAATGTGTTCTGAGCCACAATACTATGTAGCTGTCTGAAACTCAGTGTTTTTACATGAGTCACATTCTTTAGGTGTAGAAAGGAAGGCAATAAAATGACACGAAGCTTGGCTATCAGACCATTTTCCCAGTTGATGACAAAGTTGCAATGCATATCTCTGCAGCTACTTACCCCAAGATATAGCAGTTTCACAACATCATCAAGTTGTAGCTATACTTTTTTAAAGATCAGCAACACAAAGAAATCCTAATGGTTTCAAGAATCTCATCAGCATCATGCCCATTTATAACCCTTAATCTACACTTTAAAGATTTTATATATATTTATGAAAAATATGAATATATTTGGTCTATTCCGTGGAAGTTCACAGTTCAACCATTAAATAAGGACACTCTCAGAGGCTCCAGGATTAATAAAGGTTTCCCAGAAACATGTACAAAACTCCAATCCAATATAGTGAGCATTAAAAAGCAAGCTATATTTGATGTTTAGGATCATCAAAATGTCAGGCAATCCAGAACAAGTACTGTCACTCACATTGTTGTGTAAAGTTGCACAACTCAAGCAAAGAACAGATTGTTAGACTTTGTAGTCCTGGGTTTGTATCAGTTTTAAAATCCCAACCTTGACTTTTTGTATTTTCTCTTTTGTAATCCAAAAGTGAAATTTAGTATAGAACAAAAATAAATGGCTTTTTTTCAAGATAGATTTGGCTAGCATTATAAGTGTTTGGTATCCAATAGGCTGGAATGATTCCTGGTAGAGTAAATAACTATAGAACAGGGCTTTCCTTTTGTTACAACAGCATGGCACCAAGCCACCCAGGTTTGCATTTTTTTTCAACCGGAATTTCCCCTCTTTCACACAACTACCGTCACCATCCTGCCTTGGCAAACCACCCTGAATTACACCTAATGGCTAACCCTGGGTGTGCTGTAGAATTTTCCTCTGTACCCCAATCCATATTTAGATCAGACCTTAAAAACCACTCTTCAGTTTCTAGGCCATAATCCTTTGAAGCCATTACAGTCTATTAAGTAATGACTGTCACAATTCAGTACTTACGTGCATGCAATAAGTATACAATGAGCAACCAATTTTCAAACTTTGGACATTTTAAGTTCTTTTTAAGAGGAAGTAAAGTGATTTAACCAAAAAAAAACACAACAAAAAAAAAAACAAGATACTAGATCATTAACATAATACATGTGTAGCCTTAAAGTTATAAATAAAGGGTTTTTCCATTTATGCTCAGGCCAGTCTACACTTAAAGGTTTTGCTGGCATAGAAATGTTGGTTTGAGGTGCGATTTCTCACATCACCACCCTCAACCATAGCTGTGTCACCAAAGGGCCAAATATAGATACAGCTTTACTGTCAAAAAAGTACTCTTGCTTAATTTGCTTACCAAACCAGAATGCTTATACCAGCAAAAGCACCTGTTTACTGGTATAAATGTCTACACTAAGACGATTTTGCCAGTATACAGACAAAATGTACACAAAGCTTCAGCATATATTTAATTACCAGGAACCAAGTCCTAAATTTTGTGTTTCTCCTGCAAGTTGACAACCTCTGTTATACTTGAAATGGGAGCAACATTAGTTTTCCATAATTTTTACACATCCCTAATGCACTCAGCACTTGCTAAAGAAATAGAACATTGACCTCTCATCATGGTGAGAAGATGTAATTTGAGCATATCTTCTTAAACAGATATGTACTTTAGTTTAATTACACAAGCACTGTTAATGATGCAGGATCTCAAAACAGATCTTGCCACTGGATTTGCTAGCATGCAGTAACCATTGTGAGAGTCCGCAGGGGCTCTTCCTGGGCACTGGGATGCATGGTAGCAATTTACAATTTGTTTTAAAGAGCCCTACAGCACAAAAACCATTGGACAATATGAACTAATTGCTCAGCAGTTCCTTTTTTTTTTTTTTTTTAATTTAAGCCATTTTATGATCCTGAATTACAACTCTGAAAATAAAGTTGTATAATAGAAATGTATCAAATATATGGAGCCAATGCTTCGCTTAATAGAAAGCCTCAGCAGTTATCCCTTTTACCAAGAAGTATAAAAAAGCTGATATATTAAAATTAAAAAAGGTAGCATCAATAACCAAAAAAATGTCAACCAGTGTTAATAAAACTCCCTTTTTAGGTCACAACAGGCAAATAATCCCAGTACAGGTAATTTAAAACAATAAATTGAGTCCTATTTAAACATTATTAAATCAGACTAAAAATGAATTGTCTACAGTGTTGTCATTAAGAACACATTAAAGAACTCACTTTTTCATTGAGTGCCAATGTTGTTGTTGCCCCAGAAAATTTGGAGGGGTGTAACTATGCTTTAACAATTAAGTATAGGTTAAAAAATTGGTTTGTCAACATGAATACAAGAGATCATCCCTACACAGATATACTGCACTTGCCAGACAAGTAAGTTGATCATACTTAAGATACAGATCAAGTGTAAATTAAAGCAGATTTAACATACCACAGTTTTCCTTGAAAGCAGCTTTTGCGCTTCTGTTAATGTTTATCAGCCATAAGAAGCAGAACCTTTGGCTCCAAAGTATTTTCACATAACCATAAAAATATGAATGACTCTTCAGCAGAAAGGAAGTCTCCTTCCAGTAAAACTGAGGTAGCACTGCTCTTTTGCATGTGATGCTTAAGTAATTTAGATACAAAGTGTTAACTACAATTCAGTTGACTGACAGGTACAGTATGTTTTCATAAATAAAATCCAACATTTAGTTCAATACTCCAAAAATAGAATGACCTGAACTCATGTTTTCTGAGAGTTAGCTTAAAATGGGTTTTAGCCATATTACAAAAAGCAGTCACTTACGTTGTTTTTAGAGCCTTATCTGGGAATTAATGCATTTGTAGCTAGCAGTTAACACTGCTATTCATGTTGGTATAAAACCTTAAAATTAATATAACCTAAAATTTAAACAGTGTAAACAGCACTACACACAGTACAGACCTGCCCTGATAGATGTAGTATACAAAACTTGAATCTGGCACTGTATAATTTAGCAATGTTAATTTAAACCTAACAAAAAGATCTACATTGTGCAAGAAATGTCAGATTTATACTAATCTGAAATCTTTTTTAAAAAAAGACAACTGTTTTTAACTTGTAGCCAGGGTCAAATATTTCAGGGCAAGGTATAACCAAAATTAAGAAAGTGCCTAAACCATGATACAGCATTTTAGAGCCCTTTCAAATACAAGGCAGAGAAAGGTGTAAAGTAGAAAAATCTGGAGCCTCAGTAATTTCCAGAAAGGTCCAGAGTTTACATTTAATGAAGGGCAACAGGTTCTTTCTGTCACTGCTGCTTAAATGCTGTTAAGTCTGTTCTTCTATACACGGACCCTCTGTGTCTGAACATATAATACATTTGGTTTCCTCTTCTTTTTTCCTTCGTTCCATTTCCCATTCCACAAAGGTATCAAAGAGACTAGGCCAGGCCTCATCTTCACTGTAGTTGCTAAGGTCTGGTCCAATCACCTGAGTAAAATTTAGAAACATGTTCCATGTGTCCCGGGAGATTCCCTTGATTCCTGAGGGGTTCTCAATTAGGAAGTTTAACCACTGGTCCAATATAGGGGGGTTATTTTGGGTGAAGACTAACTTCCAAAGGGCAATGGCTATTTCCCGATGTAAAGACCTCTGTCCTTCTTCAGAGTCCAGGCCAAATTGAAAGGTGAAACGATACAGATCCTTGAATTTATCTTCTTGTTTGGCTTCATTTAAGAGGCTGGGGAACCTAGAACAAATGCCATCAATGCTGTCCGCATTTATTGCTTTGCAGCCCTCAAAGAACTCCTTCCTATTAGCAAAAGAAAAACCATCTGTTAGTACCTTCACACACAGACTATAAAACCCTATCTGAGTATAGCTAGTTAAAGCCAAAAATTTACCTCCTTTGATAAGACTAGTAAGGCTAGGTACTGCCAAATTCAGCACACACCCACCTTTCATCTGAAGTATTTACATGTCAGCAGTGAGAGCTGCGAAGCAGCCTGTTCAGGATGAAATTTGCATTTTAAAAGTTTGTAATTACTTTTGAATCCAAGTTTGCAGCACTGGTAAATTACACCACTGGGGTGCCATGAACATTTGAAAGGGATTATTTTGTGTGGCCTTCACTACTCCCTGAACGGGCAATGCTTCACCTTCCTCTGATCTTTACCTCTACGGGAATTTAACACTGGAGAAATGCCAGATTGGCAGGTGCGAAGGTTCAGTCTGTTTTTTCCACCAAAGCATAGTACAGGCAACATCAATGCAAGCCACCCTGGGTGCCTGTCCTAAATAATGCTTTGCAGACATCACGGTCAAGGAGCAACTTCAAATGTAGTGATCCTTCAGTCTGCGGTCCCTCTGCCAAGACTGTGAAACGAGAGTTCTGGTTGTGAGAGTCAGTGATCAGGCACCTGCTCACAGGGCACTGAACAGAGACCACCAGCTCAATTTACACAGGCTACTGAACAGTTATATACAAATGGTTTTTAGTTCCTACAATCTAGGGCCATTTTTAACCGGACAATCTGCAGTTCGAAGGATCTGTTCTGCTCCTAGCTCCGTGACCCATCCAGTCCGTAGGGTCAGCTTTCACACGATAAGGAGCGGATCGTGGACTTACAATCCACCCAGTGCAAGCCAGGCTGCCTGAGACCTACTGCTGCATATGGTAGCTATTCTACTGGTGAAAGGATATCACTCAGGGAGTCTGCAGCAGGAAGAGCATTATATTGGTGCTGAATGGAGCCAGCCTAATAGTCAGTTGCGCAGTGCCATGCATAAGACTTGATATACCAACTTCTTTACTTCCCAGCGGCCATGGCTAGTAGTCATGAGGGAATTGCACAGACACAGCAAAGTTACTGGGCACTGGAAGTTCCTAGGACAAAGTGCAATAATCCTGGGATTATTTGTTGGTAGTGTAGTACTGGAAAGCCCAACCTCCAGCATCTAATGTGAGGCGACCCATTAGTGTGCTATGCAAACAGTTTAAATCTTTTGAAATTATGACCACTAACTATTTCATTAAAGCGACTACATATCTAAATATTCGGAAGAGAGGATCTGTCTTCTCTGACTGGGCATTGAAAAACCTCAGGATTTTGGTTGGTTGGGTTTTTAAGTATACTTGTGGGGAAATTCTGCACCACTGCGTGGGCACAGAATTCATATCATCTGCAGATTTCTTTGCTTCCCCACAAAAAAATGACTTTTTTTGATGGGGAAGCAAATGGAAGCCGCAAGAACGGTCTTGTGGCCCTCCCCAGCAGCACCAGTCTGTGGTTTTGGGCACCCAGAGCAGCAGGCACAGAGGTAAATCACAGGGCGGAGGGAGCTGGGGATGCCTTAGCCTGCGCCGGTCAGACCCACCCCCCCATCTGCCCAACCCCCATGCATCCAGACCCCTCATACCCAGACCCCCACACTGAGCCTCACCCCCCTCACTCCCAGAATCCCCCCACCCCCTGCACCCAAACTGCCCCTGACAAGCTTCCAGCTTGTGGCTCCTACCCTGCACCAGGCTCACCTGTTGCTCCCAGCTGGGCTGAGGGTTAGGGGGAGGAGTGAACTTCCCCTGCACAGAGTGGCCAAGGCCCTGGGGCTGGGTCAGACCCACCCCCAGAAACCTTCCCCGGCTCCACACCCTGCCCCACTTCCTGCCCCCATTGCTCCTTGGCCGTGGGGGGAGAGGTCGCCCCTCAGCCCAACCCCATGCATCTGGACTCCTCCTCACCCAGACCTCCCTGCTGAACTCCCCCAATCCTGCATCCAGAACCCCTGCAAACTCCCATCCCACCAAGCCCCTACCTATGGACCCCTGCTGAGCCCCTCCCTCCTACATCTGTACCCCCACTCCTGCACTAAGACCACCACCCACAGAGCCACCCCGCACTCGAACCCTCCCCATGCATCTTGACCACCCCACTGAGCCCCCCACACCTGGATCCCCACCCTACCAAGCCCCAACCAGCTGCATCTGGACCCCCACCCCACCAAACCCCATTCTCCCAGCGCCCAGACTCCCCATCTGACACCCAACCACTTTCACCTGGACCCTTCTGCAAAGTCTCTCCCACCCCATGAGCTCCTGTGCATCCAGATCCCCCCCCCACACAGAACCCTCTCACACCACACCTGCCCCCCCCACACTAAGCCCCTCCACACTTGGATCCTGCTGAGCTGAGCCTGCCTGCCCACACCTGGTGCAGAGGGGCAGGGCCCCAGGGTGTTTCTGGGACAAGCCCAGCCCTTGCACTGTGTCAGGTTCGCGTGCAACCTCACTGCCAAGTCTGTGTCTGGAGGTGGGGGAGGAGACTGCAGGGTGATCTCCCACCTCTGTGCAACCAGCCTCCACACTTTATTGACAAATAACATTTGCAGAATTTTAAAATATTGTGCACAGAATTTTTTTTTGGGTGCAGAATTCCCTCAGGAGTATAAGTATTGCCCCAGTATCCTTGAAGGAAGTTTCCCTTCTCCCCAATACTGTGAAATGTGCTAAAAGGCAACTGGTTGCCACTCTCCACCTCAGAGAAAGCTACATTTCAGTGGTGCTGTAAATATATAGTGTTTAAAAGCATTGCTGCTGACCAGCACGAAAGACACTATATAAAAATGTAAAAACAAGGAAAAACGGTTTGGTCTCTAGCTCCTAGCATGCACAAATGCCACGTACAACACTGGCAGTCTGGGAACCTTGTACAGGAGATTAATTTACTTAGCATGCTGTTTTATCGGAACGGTAATAGCAAGTAAGTGCAGTGGATTACACAGATGTTAGTAGCTAACTTTACATTACATTTCTCTTATCTGCATTAAAGTAGAGATCAGTTTCAGCAGTATCTAACATTACTATCAAGTTGGTACTCAAGAGGATAAGACTGATTGTGATATGTCAGCGTTATACTGAAGTTCGGAGATTTCTAATGCACTTTTCACCATAGGCAGTAAAATTTCTGAAGTGTGCCTTCAAGCACAGAAGACTGACGTGTTGCAGAAAATGAATGGCATTTCCTTTCATAACTAATTTTTTGTTTGCTTAAGTTCAATCAAATTACATATTTAAAAGGAATGAGCATTCAAAGTTAACAGGGCTTCTCACCAGTATATAGAAGATATTTTATATGTTCAAATATATTCTATTTACAAGTGCTGTAGGAACTAACCTTGTAAATTTGCACATGGTAGCTGCCTGGAATTTCCAGGCCAAGACTAGCACTTTAAATTCAGTGGGGTCAACACAGAGGTCATTGCAAAAACGTTCCATGCCTTCTTCCAGTATGGCATCTTCCCGTTCGTCCTTGTATCTCCTAAACAATTCCCCAATCCTTTGGGCTGAAGATTCTTCTGTGCCGGAAACAGGCTCTTTCTTTGCATCCCCAGAGAAAGTTGAAGGTTGACTAGAGTCTAAAGCAGTATCCGTTTTCTTTGTCCCATTGACAAGTATGTCGCCAGAGGATTTCACACATACTGAGGTATGTTCTTCTTTGTGAACTGCACTTCTTTTGCCATGAGACTTGCTGCTAGATTCTCTATCTCCATTTTTGCTGCCAAGGGTGGAAGAAGGATTCTTGCACTTAGTGACACACTGGCCCATGTTGTTGCAAGCCCAGCTTTTAGAGCAGTCCCCTTCTGATCAGACGCCCTCTCAGCTGCTGTTCAATGAACTTCAACATGCCATCAGTGGGAGTCGACTAACCTGGAAATAAGGTTTAAAATCAAATCACTGTTTTCCCACAGAGACCATATTAAGTAGTTAAGTAACATTCACAGAAGAATAAACAAGAGACTAACTTCAGGAGTTTAAGCTTTGCTTACTGAAGAGGAATAATGTACAGAAAGCTAGTGTATGCCATAAATACAGGCAATTTCAACTAAGGTCTGTTGCTTTACCTAGAAATCAATGCAGCTCACTCAGCAGCTGCAGTACACTAACGCGTCCTAATAAAGGAAATTCCTAAAATTCTTACTGTAACATAGGTTACAAAGAGGTTGATTCATGTGCAGAATTCATCAAGACAGACTACTCCAACCGAGAAATATTTTAGAGGAAATCATTTAAAAAACCATGATACACTTAACATACAGAATACAAGACTGTGAAACAAAGCAACATCAGCCAAGGACACTATGTTCTGTCGGAAGCCCCAGCATTAACTTTGGCTTTTTGTTGGCTTTGGTCAGTTTCTGACCAACATTCAAAATCTAGTTTTTTGTTTCCATGTATGTTTGCATGTATGCATGTTTACAGAGGGGGAAGGTGGTTAAAACGGGAGATGCATCTTTCCTGGAAGATTATAATATGTATTTAATAGAGGAGCTATTCATGGTTTCAAGTACCTATCCCAGTCCCTTGGGAGAGAAGGAGTGTGAGGGACTGTGGGGGGATTTTCCAAGAAAGTTTCACACACATACTAAGGAGTTAATACTCCCAATTTCAGTTTATAAATTTAAACCAAACACCATAATTTCTTTTGTAGCCACTTCATTCTAATCAAATTATGAAAGTTACAACTTTTTTACAGAGCATATTTTACCAATGCAAAAAGATTCAGATTAAAACTAAAAGAAATCCTTTGACAACTATCATGCCAAAGGGCAGCAGTTTTAGGGCTTAAACATTTTAGAAAATCAGAGTAACTCAAAGTACAGAATTGTATATCTTATTTCTGCTCCTCCAGTCACAACTATTGGCTTGTATCTTGCCTCTGCCAATTAAGCAACAGCCTCCAATGAGAAACTGGACTTTTAGTGCCTTTTCATTACAGCTTCCCTGTTACTTTACTTCCACAACCCGGAACCAGTGAGAGATGAAAAAAGGAAGAGTAAGTAACCATTGTAAAATACAAAAAAGGCAAATAGAGAAGAATGTGTTATTCCTTCCTGTTCCTTGTCTGTTCAGGTTGTAAGTGCTTCAGGACTTGGACCTGTAATTGTAAGGCAATTGCCAGTTACCACTACCAGAAGTGGTACCAAGGGCAAATGATTGCTTCAGAAACGAAGGGTATGTTTACACTGCAATCAGAGGTGTGGCTGCAGCACATTAGTTATACTGGAGCTAGCTTTAGTCTAGCTATCACAGGTACCAATAGCAGTGACGCACAAACTGCAGTGTTTGCTGGCCGCCCAAATACGTACCCAGCGTAGCAGGCAGGCTTGCACAGCCAGTACCGAAGCCTGTGCTGCTGGGGCTAAGCCACAACAATTTAATCAATATATTTTCTCTCATCCCACATGCAATAAACTCATATATGTTTATCTTGCTTTGACCATTTGTTCCGACGGTGGTAGGGAAGGCGGTTAGTTTCACAGTTCACATGATATACTGCAACTCAGCCATTATGGCTCTGGTTTTCCCCCTCGGAAAAAAACAAATTTTTTTCCCCTCATTATCCCATTCAGTTTGTTAGAATCTAGAGATGGAAGAGACTTCTTAGATACTGGACATGAGAAGGAGCAGGCATCCTGTGGTTTCCAACATTCCAAATCCTTAACATCTTTTAGGTAATCTGCATCGTTTGACATACCATTTGTATATGGGGGCAAGTATCCATTTAACGTTTGTCAAGACCAGCTCTGATTTAACAGTGCTATCTTCACAAGTTCATTTTTTTAAAGGTTCGCTTAATTGTGTTTATATTCCCCTCAAATACTATAAAGGGCTGCTTGTTTAAAAAGCCAAATGCTACTTGACATTACTGTTATAGCTCTTTGATAATTAAATATACAATCTGTCTGGTGCCATTGCTCCCATTTGCCTGCAGGTCCACTTTGCCACTTTCCCTTGCAGTCTGCATCACAGTAATTTCACTCTACTGAAAGTCAATCAATTGTGAATAGAACACTGCTGTACTGAATGCAAATTCCACGATACTAACTCTCTCCCGGATTTGCTTAAATTGATCTGAGTCTGAATCCCAGTTTACTTGTGAATGGATGGCTAATAGCTCCTTCCAGAAGTAATACGCCATACTTAGGTAACTGAATAATGTAGCTCCACAGATTAAGTTTTTGTTTCTAAGCATGCAAGAGAAACTGAGTAAAATGAAAATCCAGTGTTATAGCAAATATTTTTTTTAGAAAGGTAGGCTTCTGGCAGGGTATAAACCAGGGGTGGGCAAACTTTTTGGCCTGAGAGCCACATCGGGGTTGCAAAACTGTATGGAGGGCCGGGTAGGGAAGACTGCCTCCCCAAACACCCTGGCCCCTGCCCCCATCCGCCCCCTCCCACTTTCCACCCCCTGACAGCCCCCCTCAGAACCCGAGTCATCCAACCCACCCTGCTCCCTGACTGCCCCGACCCCTATCCACACCCCTGCACCCTGACAGGCCCCCCAGGACTCCCACACCTATCCAACCGCCCCCTGCGTCCTGTCCCGACTGCCCCCCAGAACCCGCCCCCCCCTTACCATGCCGCTCAGAGCACCAGGACCAGCAGCCGCGTAGCCCGGCTGGAGCCAGCCATGCCGCCGCACAGTCTAGAGCACCAGGGCAGGACAGCGACTCTCACAGTCACACTGCCCAGCAAGAGCTCGCAGCCCTGAGTGCTGGTGGCACGGCAAGCTGAGGCTGCGGGGGAGGGGGCATAACAGGGGAGAGGCCGGGGATTAGGCTCCCCAGCCGGGAGCTCAAGGGCTGGGCAGGATAGGCCCACGGGCCGCAGTTTGCCCACCTCTGGTATAAACCATCATGCATATGGATGTAAGACAACCTATAGCTGTTGGGGGTTAGGAAAAATTTCCCTCTGGCCAGGATATCCATAACTGCCTACTAGTGCAGGATTTAGTGCAGGTACTGGCCCAAGCCAGACGCAGGATACTGGATGGATCACTACATGGGTCACTGATCTGATCCAATATGGCAATTCTTATGTTCATGTATATCTAGAAACAAGAGAAGAAAGTTCACATTGCATGATTGTGATTTACATAATCAAGCTGTACATGTTCTCTACCTATGTGATTTTTGTTCTCACGCTTCCTAAGTAATGATTGGTTTCACCACAGAAAAAGATTGCTGATATTTTTAAGTCTGGTTTAAGTCATTTTTAAGTCACTTTTTACAATATGACAATGTTGATCTCATTACTACTTTTCCTAATGACAGTGAATATATTACATAGCATGAAGGTCTCCGTCCATCAGTGTTATCAACAGACGCTGTAGGTGAGAAGATCTTATCTTCATGGTAGTTTCAGAAATTAGTTTTAGGTTAGCCTATATTGTGCAAATTAGCCAAGTTTCAAATAAGCGTCTGCCCACGCACCTCTCCCCTTCAGAAAGGATTTTCCTATATTCCAAACCATCTGTCTGATTATGAGACTTGCTGTCTGTTAGCAGTGCTTTACTAATAACAGCACAACACCCACACCAGCAGAGCCCAGACAGTGTCAGCTATTTGTCCAGAAGTGGAACATCTCCCTTCTCTCTACTGAGTAGCTGTTCCAAAACGTAATCCTACCTACTACAAGCAGACATCAGAAGAGATTTAAAGTACCACTGTTGTAATTCCTCACTTCTCTTGTAGTACAGGAAACTTGAGGCAACATTCCAATTCTTTTGAAGTACTCTTGCTCCAAAAATAGCAAAACCAGCTTTAAATAACGTGTCCAGCTACCTCCACACTCAATTTCTCCACATATCTTGTTCTGCAACTTTCTGGTTGTTTTCCAGTGTTGCTTCAGTGTGGGAATGCTGTTCTCACACTGCTGGATCCACTCCACTTGCTTGCTAGTCTTTTTTGCTTCCCATTCCACTCGTGTTTCAAAAGTGGAAGATGCAACAGAATGGGATGAAGAAAAGAAACAATTGTGCATATGGGGAATTATATTTCTTATTGGGAGAGACGGGGGAGAAGAGATCCAATTGCAGCATCAGGAGCTCTGGTGAGAGTTCAGAGTTTAGTGGGGGATCAGAAGAAAATTGCTTCTGATTATAAAATAAGTATAGGAAATAAGTAACATGATCTCGAAGTGATTTAGATCATCTAGTATGACCAAGCAAGCATAACTGAAACTCAAGGAGAGTATTCTCACTTAGAACGTTAATATGAATGGTTAAGTTCAGATGTATCCAAATATTAAGATCTTTGCATTAGAAGGCCGTGTAATTGCCATAAGCCATATGGACAGAGTAAAAAAATATACACTAAACGTATTTATAAATGTGAGTTGCAATTTGATCAAAACATCAGGACAAGTGAATAATGATAAAAACTAGGAGGAAAAAGCTGCAGATACCATTCGTTATACACTACTACTAGAGAATAAAATCTGGACCAAAATCTAAGGAAATCAAAGCCACAGGATACTGTACTCCTGAAGGATTTTGACTACTCAGACAGCTGTTGAGCAATAATTGACAGTTAAGCATGAATCATCTAGAGATGTCTATGTTATAAGAAAGACAGGCTCATGAACCAGAAAGTGGAGAATCCAGAGCACCATTGTGAAACTATTTTTTCCAACCAGAAGGAAGCAACTGAGAACCCAGCAGCTAGTAGTCACTACCAATAAGTAAAAGCCCACCACTAAGAATAAGATTTGCAGACTTCCATATTATACATGAAATAAAATTAAAGAGGTAGAAACCATTAGGAAGATCTTATTAATACAGCCATTAATTTTAAAAAGTAGGTAAGAAAGTAATTGAAGGGAATAATACTGATGAACTGACTCCACCATAGCAATTATTTTTGAAGTCAAAGAAATAGGAATATTCCATAAGAATGGAAAAAAGCAAGCGGGTTTGAGGGTTTTGTTGGGGGTTGGAGGGTTAAGTTACACAATGCCTTACTGCTCAGTAAGTTTAACTGCAACCACTAATATAATGGAACCAAGAGTGAGACAAGAATCCATTAACACCTGAAGAATAATGAAGTCAGGAGCAATAAACAGCACCAGAATGTTTTTAATTTAATTTAAACTAGAACTTACAAAATTCAAAGGAGAGTAATAGGACAAAATGGCAGTAGGTGTCAGAGGAAACCCAAAACAGATCTCCCTTCATTACATGAAAGAAATGAAAAGTTTAGGGATTCCCACTGCAAATGGAAGTTCAGCCATGCTAATTGGTATATCCCCTTCCATCGTAACACAGGGAGCATACTCCATGGCGACAGCATGGCTGAAGTTCTGCAGGATATCCTCACTGTCTCAGCATCTCCCAGCAAATCTCTAGAAAGTTTCCAACAGAAATTAATCCAGACTCCTACAGAATCCTGGTTGTATGGCATCTCAACATAGTATCCAGAGGACCAGAGGCTAGAGGCTGAGGAGAGGCTGTTGGGAGTACCATGGATGTTCCAGCTCTGTGCAAATGCTCTGGAATGCGTAGAATGTCTTAGGATACATCTAAGAGGGTATTACCCTGCGACCTCTTCAGGCTCTTTCACTTTTCTTCCTACCCATCCAAGGTTTCCACCTTGGAAACTTTACAGAGGTCGACTCTAGTTATTTTACTCAGAAGGGAATGGTCAGGCTGATCTAATAGCAGTTTTACCTTCTCAAATGTCTATTAAGCATCACAAAAAGTTTAATACTTACATAATCTCAAATCCACGGGGGATCATTTCTTTTTTTTTTTTTTTTAAGTTTCCTGCAGACTTCCAGGTCTCCACATGGAATGCTGTAAAACAAGAGGACTACTCAGAAATCTTTACACTTTAAAAGCAGACTGCAATAAGTGTAAAATGCACCTTTAAAAATACAACCAACTACCACTATACACGAGAACACCTAAGGAATTTGCAATATATATATATTTTTACACAACTGAAATCTATGTGTTGTAATAGTAACATTTCTACAAACTATGCAGCCTTTCCATTAGTAAGCGATTAGAGCGATATTAGCCAGCACTAGCTCAGTTTCAGAGACAATTTGCATCAGGCTGCTACATTGTTATTTGTACCTAGAATATAAATAAGGTATCGGAAACAGCAACACTATTTTGTCTCAATGGAAGTTTCAGCGTACAGCCATTTCGCTAGACTGCGCGTTTATGACTTCTAGCGAGGTGCTTCGTTTCTTGCACTCAAGACAAGTTAGAGTGCGTTACTCTAGTATATGCACTAACCAGCAATTAGCAGTGAGTAAGGGGACATCCAGTCCCTAGGACAGGGGTGGGCAAACTACAGCCGGCGGGCTGTATCTGGCCCTTTGGACACTTTAATCTGGCCCTCGAGCTCCCACTGGGAAGCGGGGTCCGGGGCTTGCCCTGCTCCACATGTGCTGTGGCTCAGCGTGGCTCCCGGAAGCAGCGGCATGTCCCCCCTCCAGCTCCTGTGCATAGGGGCAGCCGGTAGGCTGCACACACTGCCCCTACCCCCAAGCGCCGCCCCTGCAGCTCCCATTGGCCAGGAACCACGGGTGGCGCCTGTGGACAGGGCAGCAAGCCGAGCTACCTGGCTGTGGAGGGGGAACATGCTGCTGCTTCTGGGAGCTGCTTGAGGTAAGCGCCGCCTGGAGCCTGCACCCCTGCCCCACTCCTGCACCCCAACCCCTTGCCCCAGCCCTGATCCACCTCCTGCCCTCCAAACCCCTTGGTCCCAGCCTGGAGCACCCTCCTGCACTCCCAACCCGTTATCCCCAGCCCCACCCCAGAGCCCGCACCCCCTCCCATACCCCAACCCCCAAGTTCGTGAGCATTCATGGCCCACCATACAATTGCCATACCCAGATGTGACCCCCGGGCCAAAAAGTTTGCCCACCCTTACCCTAGGAGAACCAAATAAATACCATTTTGCGTGTAGCTCTACTCTGAAAAGGGACCACCCCCAAAAAGAGCATTGTAAGGTTCCACGTTTATTGTGTCTCATGGACTTCCAGATAAAACCCAGGTAGGGTATGTCTAGACTAGAGCTGGAAAGTGTGAAATGCTGCTGAAGGCCAGATGCCAGCAATTTTAACATCTGTTAAAACAGTTAGCTCCAACCTTTCCCTAGTTATTTTTAATTCAGTTGTGTTGCACATTGCTCTGTTCAGACTCTATAGTAAGTACCCTGATGCTTGTATCAATCTCTAAATAGCTCCAAACAGCAAGGGATAGTTGGTTTCAGAACTACTCAAAGCTGGTATTTTAACAGAAGTTCTTACCATTGGTTTGCTAAACTTGTAAGGTTAGACTTACCACACCTCACAACGCTAACGTGTGGGATTCAAAATAAAGAAGTAGCTTGAGCTAGCAGTTAGGGAAGTCGTATCTACTCAAGTATATATTTTAAAAGGTCCTCCAGAAGATCAGAGTTTTTGTGGTGAGGGCCAAAGTACACTTTAATTAGGTCCCTGGGTCATGGCTACAAAGTTATGGTGGCCATGTGCTATTGTCAGTTCATAGCGTCTTCCTCACTGGTGTCAACAGAAATTTTACACCAAAGCAATTTAGAAGGTGGCTCTTAACTTTTTAGTGGTTTAATACTCTGTGGGAAAAAAAGATTATGCAAAAAGCCATCAAGAGCACCATATCTTCCCTCACTTTTCCTCCCCTTCTGCTGGATATCATGCAGTGGTTTTAAGACTTTTTGGCATCTCCTTCTGGCTTCCTATACTTCCCCATTTTGGTGCTTTGGAACTCTTGATCTCTGCAAGAAAGGCATCATTTTAATATGGAAAGGCTGCAGAAGCAGAATAACTAGTGTTCTAGTCACTTTCCTTCCAGGTGCAAGAGCTTCTGCAGTTGAGGAGGAAACAGTTATCTTTGTGAGGAAAACAACAGTAGTATGATCATACTCTTTTTGCCCTCTTCAGCAGGCTTTATATACGAACAGATAGAGGTGGATAGAAATGGACTTGGGCCACGTTTCCACTTGGAAGGCTTTGCCAGTACAGATATACCAGCAAAGCACTCCTACTGTGGACAAAGCTTATACATGCAAAAGTGCATTTTTGTCAGCATAGCTTATCCAGCCCCAGTCCTCCTCTCTCCTTCCACCAAGTGAAATAAGCTAAACTGGCAGTATAATGCATCTATACTAGGGGCTTTTGCTAGCCAAGCTATAATGGTTGGGGATCACACATCTTCACATCCCTGCCGGACATAGCTAGGCCTAAAAAAATGTGTTGTGTACAACTGGCCTTAGTCCCATCCACGGCAGAAGTAGATATGTGTGAAATATTTCACAAGGAAGCCTAGAAAAAGGAAAGGTTTTCCAGGTTTTGTGGTAATTGAGGAGCTCTAATCAGGAATGTTGAGGTTCAAGAATCTTTCAGTGAACCAGAGAAATGTTATGAACATGAGTGAAACCACTGAAGTTCTGGTTTTGCACAAATTCAAGACAAACAAAATGAAGCAAAATTCTAGTGTCAGATGAATTTTGCTTTGAGTTTTGGGTCCAAACCCAGGGGATGTGAACCCAGATGAATCAAAACTGGAAAAAGTTTGCACAAACTTCTGCAAACAGAAATATTTTATTTTGGGGTGTGGGATTAATACACACACCCTGTGCATGAGGCCTATTAAAACAGAAAAGTGATTAGGATAACACAAACCTCCCTAGTTTGTCTTTGCAGCCAGCTCTGTATGGAAGTGACTGAGTACACTTTTGGCTGCTGCTGCTCGTGGGCGAAATTATAGCGTAATCAAGTGATGGAAGAGCTGATGAACACATTGCTCAATCAGCAGGCGAGTTAGAATTCTGAAGCCTACAAACTGTTCGGCTCCCCCGAGGTGAAGCTCTCTCTCAAGGGAATCCTCAATTTAAGTAAGAAAAGTCAGTTTAAAGTTGAGCTAGACAGGGAAATGAAGTGTAGAATCAGAGGACAAAACCCCCACCTTTGAAATGTCACCCTATATTTCTAGAAGCCAGTTTACAGCAAGTCCAGAAACTCACTATGACTGCAGCTCATGGTTTGGGGCCAATTAGCTGTGCCAAGAATCAGAATTTCAGACGCTTCGTCGTAGCATGACCTGCGACCGTCTTCCAACATCCAAAGCTACCCTGCAGCAAGTCCCATAATAGCTGGGAAGTAGTTAAGAATTTGTTAAATGATCATGTCTAGACATTGTGTTAGCAAAAGACGTAGTCTAGGAATGTACCATTAAAGAAAGTTCTTTCCTTCCATACACTCCGCACAGAAGACACCTGTTCTGCTACGTTCTTTATCCAAATGCATACTATGAAAGGGAAAGAGCAACAGTATAAAATGTCAAACGTTTCCAAACTGCAATAAATACAGTCTAAAAAAATTACAAGTAGGTGTTTCAGCCCATCATGCTGTGTTAATTTTAGAACAAGGCTAACTGAAGAAAACAGACTGAAGAACAAAGTGAAAGATGATAGGGGAAGACATATCTAAAAGATTGGAGTAAAAACACGGAGACATTCTATACCCTGGGGGAACACCCTGTACCCCCACCCCCATATTTCTCATCTGTATATAATTATGATATTACATATAAAGCATGCCTTATAAGGTAACAGGGGAAAGATTAGGATCTGCTGAAAGTCATTTCTCTATCCATATATGTATATCATTAATGCATAGGAAGTTATGAGAATTGTGTTGTATGGTTGTCACTAAAACATGCTGTAAGTTGGGGAATCAGCCAGCTATTATCTCCCCAGAGGCAACAGCAAGGAAAGTAACCAACGCCCGCCCGGGCAGGGTGTCAAACAACCCCTCGACAACCATTGTCCAGCACGAGAGCTACAATTCAATGACTCATCTGCATGAGACCACACCAGGGGAATTGCTCGACCTTGCCTGGAGACTCAGCAATGCCCCCCAGACATGCCTGGACTTGTGCTCCCCAAGCATATGGGACTGAGGATATAAAACAGAACACAGTGGCCACATGCTGGGCCTTTCTCCTTCACCCACCTACGCTGCAAGTAACAAGGACACTCTGAAGACTCCAACTGAGGGGACTGGCCCAGATTTCAAGGATGAAATCTGTGTACTATGAACTGCAATATCCAGTGGTCAGAAAAACAACTTAGTCTAGTTGTTGCCCAGTCTAATAGGGTAGAGAGTTTTTTGCCTATCACTTAGGGCTTGGCTACACTTGCGAGTTACAGCACAATAAAGGACCCCGGGCACACTAGCTCACTACCCGTCCACACTGGCAAGGCACGTAGAGCGCTCCGAGTCCGCAGCTACAGCGCTGCTGGTACTCCACCTCGGCGAGTGGAATAACGTTTGCTGTGCCCTCGCTGGAGCACCGCGGCGCCAGTGTGAACGAGGTGTTACATTACTGCGCTCTGACCAGCCTCCGGAAAGGTCCCATAATCCCCTTAAGTCAAGTGGCCACTCTTGTCATTATTTGGAATCAGCTGTAGGAATGCGGAAATGCCCTTTGAAAGCTCCGTTTCTGACAACTGGCTGCTTATCTGCTCCGAGACAAAGCAAGCCATTAGTGTAGAATGCTGTGTGTGGGAGAGAGGCGAAGGGGGGTAACGGGGGTCTGCTGCTGTCTGAACTTACAAGACAGCATGCTGACATGCTCTCAGTCCCCCAAAAACCCACTCTCTCCCCCCCCACATACACACAACACTGGAGAGAAAGAGAGTCACACTCCACCCCACCCTCCCATTTGGAAAGCACGTTGCAGCCACTTGCATGCTAGGATAGCTGCCCATAATGCACCGCTCCCAATGCTGCTGCAAGTGCCGCAAATGTGGCCACGCCAGCGCGCTTGAAGCTGTCAGTGTGGACAGACTGCAGCGCTTTCCCTACTGCGCTCTCCGAAGGCTGGTTTAACTCAAAGTGCTCTACATCTGCAAGTGTAGCCATGCCCTTGATATCACTTCAAATCTACTGACTACAAAAGGTAGATTTTTTTTACTGTTTATCTTTACCAGTGAGTTTGCCTAAAATGTGTGGTAAATCTGCTCAGGTTTTGTAAAGGCTGGTATATGCCCACTTTCCACTGATGAAGTGGTGAACCAATTAATAAATCTGCATTGCTCGTCTTGAGAGTGCAAGCTGGTAATGCTGGAAGCTGGGGGAATTTGGGCTCTGGGGCCTTTCTCTGAGATTCATGAGTGGCTCTGGGAGCATTCATGCAATGTAGCTGGGTGCGGAGTCTCCACATGCAGTCGTGCTGAGCGATAACAGCACCTGGAGGGGTTTGCTGCTGGCCACTAGCAAGGCATTGTGAGAGACAGCACAGGGGGCACAGCGGTCCCACAGTCCCAGGCTCCATCCCGGGGATCCCGTCACAGGTACTCACAACTAGTTTTGTTCTTTAGAAGACCCATTGCTTGAAGTTGCTTTTGGATCCCTTTGCTTTTTCAGCAAAGGCAGCCCGTCACACTACTCTTGCATTGTTTCTTGGATGTTTTCCCTCTTCCAAACCTCTATCTTTTATGACCTGAACCACAAAGTAACCGCAGAGTTTGCTCCTTTTCATTTTCTATTGAACATAATTTTTAAAAAGTTTATAAATCCTTTAGGACACAGGTACAATATCATGGGGTATATCCTGTACTCGTAGGTGGTGAGCTGATGATTTCTTTGGTCTTCTCCATACAAGCTACAATCCTAAGAAGCCCATCATGCAAACCTAGAAGCCTGCTTAGCACACTAGCTTTTCTTATTATGTATACTACAGTTTCCCCATCTAAGCCTGAGCTAGGCTCAGTACAATCACATAGTGTGAAACAGACTTTGCTTTGAAGAGTTTATACAACCAAAATAGGTGGACAGTGGGTGGAGCGGAACCAAGCCACAGCCAGATGAAGTGACCACTCAAATGTATGGAGTCAGTTAGTGGCAGAGCGTGAACCACAACCCAACTCTCCTGCTTCCCAGTCCAGTTCCTATCCTCTAGCTACTTTAAAATGACAACATTTTAACACATAAATGAATATTTCTTTCACTGCATGATACTCAGATTTATTCCTCTTTGCTTAGAAGCAAAGATGTTTTTACTGATAACACTAGTCATCTCCAGCTATTTAAAGATTAAACGTCTAATTTTCATAATTCCTTATTGACTTCACTGGCAACTCTGGATACTTAGCCACTCTGAAAAGTCAAGCCGTAAGCCTACTGATTTTTTAAATGCTAAAATACTAATAACCAAGCATGTTGTTTCCAGAGTTCATTATTGGCTTTAGCATAACTTCATTGTTACTTGAGGTTTCTAATACAGAAGTTGAATAACCAAAGTAGCACACCAGCATAGCCACTAGCAAAATTAACAAGTAGTTTAAATATGCTAAGCTGTGATGCCATCATATTGCACAAGCTAAAGGCAATAAGGCTGCAGGGTAAATTGTAAGGTAAGATACTGATATGCAGAGTCCTAGATTCTAAGGCCAGAAGGTACCCCTCTGATCATCTAGTTTGACCTCCTGTATAACAAAGGCCAGGGAACTTCCCCCCAAAAATTCCTACAGGAGATTTCAGAAAAACGTAATTGTAATTTAAAAATCTCCAGTGATGGAAGATCCACACGTTTTGGTAAATTGTTCAAACAGTTAATTACCCTCACTTTAAAAAAAATTTACGCCTATTTCCAGTCTGAATTCGTCCTGCTTCAACTTCCAGCTGACTGGTTTGGAAGTAGCTGGCCTGCAAGCACTTATCTCTTTGAGCATTATCAATTTGCCCAGGACAAAATAGAATCTGTAGAAAACTCTGCCCAGACTATCGTCAAATCAGCTTGAGCAGGAGACAACAACTCCCTCCTTCCCAGCAATAAGCAAATTTACTTGTAAGACAAATTTTTTAGACTGCAATGTGAATTAAACATGTTTGTGGGACTTAACCTGTCTTACTTTCCTTAAGAATTCTTGGAAGCTGTGAGACTGCTTCCATTTTTTTAAGAAAATTAAATCTAGTTTTGGTAGATCTGTCAATGTAAATATACTTAATTTATTCTGTATGTAGAAAATAAGAATATGAAAGCAAACAACTGCCGAATAATGTATAAAATTGGACTTTTCTCCCCAAAAGCAGATTCCCTGCTTCAGCTGATTAATGGTGTTATGACACAGGTTCAGTGCATGGTGGGACATCTTGGCATGAGTGGGAAAGCCCCAACCTGTAGGGTAGTAACTTTGGCAACTTGTTGGACAAGTTGTAAAATTCTAAAAAGAGGAAGAGGCCAAAATACCTAATGAAGTCAGGTTTTAGAATTCAGATGCTCATAGAAATTTTACAAAAACTTTGCTGTCCACCTTAATATTTTCATTATTATATTTAAATTTACATGTTAGCACCACACAGGAATTATTTGTTCTGAGCACAGTCAACTCCCAAGGAAATTCCTTCATTGGCATGGGGGCAGTATTTAAATTATGTATACGGGATTGTTTTAAATAAAATCTTAAGGTAAATGGAAGTGATTAAGAATAAAAATTTAACAGAGTATATTTTGACTTCTATACAGTTTATTTATTTTTAAAACAGAACCTAAGAATGGCCATACTGGGTCAGACCAAAGGTCCATCTAGCCCAGTATCCTGTCTTCCTTCAGTGGCCAATACCAGGTGCCCCAGAGGGGATGAACAGAACAGGCAATCATCAAGTGATCCATCCCCCTTCACCCATTCCCAGCTTCTGGCAATCAGAGGCTAGGGATACCCTCCCTGCCCATCCTGGCTAATAGCCATTGATGGACCTATCCTCCATGAATTATCTAGTTCTTTTTTGGTAAGTAAAGGAGAAACTAATATTAAATTACCTGCAAAGGCCTGATTTCCCAAGTTTTGCTTTCTTTATTACTGTTAGCAGCATAAGGAATGCAACTTATGACTCTGTTTAGAAGTTAGCAATATCACCCTCAATAGCTACACCAGAAATATAGAACCTTTGAGTGCCTGAACTCAGGTTATAACCAATAACAAAGCCTTTTGGTTCTCCTTTAGAAGGTTTTGGTTGGTTGGTTGGTTTTTGTGTGTTTTTTAATAGCTTGAGCCGACACGCATTTTGATAATAGCTTGGCACTTAAAAAATAAATAAATAAATAAATAAAGGCAGCTTTCACTTCACCTTTGAATTCATTAGATGATTGCTCACTTTTGAAAAATTAAAATGTACCAACCATAATAGCTACACTCAATGCGCAGAAGGCATAACATACAATTTCAGATACATGAAGCTTGGATACTTTATGCACTTTATCTTCAGCATTTCTAAAGCATCTATTACATTAGTGTCTATATACTGAACAAGAGTACTGAGAGGCCCTCCTATATTGAAAATTCTGTAATGCAAACATTTAATATTTAGCTTGGGAATAGTACCACTGCCCCATATACAAATACCCACAAACTATAGGAGATTTGGATTCAAACTTGTTTGCTTGAACCCATCTCTAGAAGACAAACACACACTTGATTTTTTTTTTAGTAATCTCTAATGTTTGTCTGAAGAGATTGGCCTTTTCCCATCCCCACAAGGCTAACAAAGGGTCAGACTGAGGCTTAGATACATGAAAGTAACAAGAAATTAGATTGTAAAAGCTAGGAAATCTAGAGTAAAAATTGCTGCTCATCCACTTTTGTGCACAAATAAAAAAACAGAATCTGTGCATCACACACTCCTGTTGAGATCTGTTTAATATTTATACCCAATGACACATTAACAGCAGCATGACAGCCTTAGATATCAATTTGCTCACTTTTTCAGCTTAACTTTTTGGTTATAATGGAAAAAACTGACAGAAGTTCAATAGTAGCACTACCGGTTATTAAAGGTTTGCCTGCTCTAAAGCACATATTACAGAAGTGATGGTGGCATTTAGAACTATTCTGTGAAATGTTGGTAAATATCATAGCTAGGGCCCTACCAAATTTAGGGTCCACTTGGGTCAATTTCACGGTCATAGGATTTTAAAAATTGTAAATTTCATGATTTCACTTAAATCTGAAATTTCATAGTGTTGTAATTGTAGGGGTGCTGACCCAAAAAGGGGTTGTGAGGGGGGGGTCACAAGGTTATTGTAGGGAGGTTGCGGTACTGCTACCCTTACTTCTGCGCTGCTGCTGGCAGCGGCGCTGCCTTCAGAGCTGGGCAGCTGGCAAGCAGCAGCTGCTGGCTGGGAGCCCAGCTCTGAAGACAGAACTGCCCCTAGCAGCAGCACAGAAGTAAGGATGGCATGCTATGATATTGCCGCCCTTACTTCTGCGCTGCTGCCTGCAGAGCTGGACCCTCAGTCAGCAGCCGTCACTCTAGGACCCCCCAGCTCCGAAGGCAGCAGCGCAGAAGTAAGGGTGGCATGGTATGGTGCTGCTACAGGCGAAGCGCTGCCTTCAGAGCTGGGCACTCGGCCAACAGCCGCCACTTTCCGACCACCCAGCTCTGAAGGCAGCACAGAAGTAAGGGTGGCAATACTGTGACCCCCGTTTGGGTCAGGACCCCCAATTTGAGAAACGCTGGTTCCCCCGTGAAATCTGTATAGTAGAGGGTAAAAGCACACAGATTTCATGGGGGGGAAGACCAGATTTCACGGTCCGTGATGTGTTTTTCATGGCTGTGAATTTGGTAGGGCCCTAATCATAGCTCATGCTTAAATCTAATCTGACCTCCTACATTTTGCTCAGTATTCATAAAATGACCAACAAACAGTTCTTGACAATATCTGAGCAATAGTGCCTCAAACATCATTCTTCCACTGCCCAAATGCTCCCATTAAAGAACACTTTTCTAATACCTACCCTATTATTTTCCTTCAAGATATCAGTTCTTCTCCCATCGCTTACACAAATAAAAGAGTCTCTAAATAATTCCCATTCATATATCTAGCTTGAAGGCATTTATAGACAACATGAGTATGTTGGGTTCTCCATTCTACAGAAGCATAGCTCCCTCAGACTCTTCAGGTCTTAGCCTCCAATTCCTGGATCACCTGTATTGCCCTGCTTTGTAATTTTTCTATCGTGTTTGAACTGTGAAGTTCAGAACCTCACACAGAATGTCAAGCGAGAGGTACATAAGGCTATACAACTACCTCACCTGTTCTACAGGTGATCCCTTTACGTAGGCATAAACACCACATACTGGGTATATTTGCCATGGTATCAGAGCCGCAAATTCATATTTGGTTTTCCAACTATCATCATCCCTCGGGCTCTCAGACTCTCTGAACAACAAGAGTTGCCACTGCTAAGCAGTTCCCAAGATGCTATGTCATGGCAGCATGAAGTTACAGTAGATGTCAGCTATAAAGGATTATAGTTAGGACTCTTGGGTTTTCTGACCTTAATTTGTAACTACTTAACATTCCAGCACTTTAAGTATTTGACTCTTATGAGACTTCTAGACAAGATAAGAAGTCTGTTGTCTGCCAAGATAACTCAGTTGTATAGAAGGCTGCCTAGCATTTGTACACTCTTCAAGAGAGCTTCAGTTTACTAGGATCTGTTTAAAGAGGGTAAATTGCAGTTGGCTCTTTACCAGAAGACAACACATGCTAACGTAAGTTACTATGCAATTACCATTGTTTCAAGTTGAGTTACTATGTCATTACTGCAGAATAACCTACAGTCAAGTATACAATTAATCCATGTCACCAGTGCAGATAATCCACAAAACATTAAAACCATTTAAGATATTGTTTGAAAAAATTTCTAGACACCCAAAAGCCAGAGGACAAAGCCTGCCAATAAGGGGCAAATAAAGATGAAGGCGACCGAAAGATAAGAGGCAACCCCTTAATGTGAACCCCACCTGCATGGAAGAAGGCAGGATTTGGGATTCCTAGCAGGGTTGCTACAGGTCTCCTTTGTATCCACTGGCTAGTAAGCCTCTAATATGTTTCAAGTTTATTCCTTCATCCCCTCAGGATCCAGGATAGGAAAGATCTTTCTTCAGCCTTAGTGTTGGGAGTGGAAAGAATCTCTGTTACTCTAACAATTCCCAGCCTCCACTTTTGGTGTCCTTCCATCCCAGCCAACAAAAATGTACTTAAAATATTTCTAGAATACTCATTACTACAGTACCTAAATGCCTAATGGAACACCTCAATTGTTTGTGCTGTTTGTACCTTTTACAAACACAGCAGAATGAAAGTGTGTCAGTTTCACCACTACCCACAGGGATATCAATAATAGTAGTGACACTAACCAATACCTCCTACACCAGCAGCAAAAACCACCAAGACTGCTGGAGCATGGGGCAACAGAGGCAGTGACATTGTTTGCAGAGTCCAGAAGACATAGTCACAGCTATAGAGGCTAAGATTCTTTTTAAAATGATAGCTCAGAATATTACTTTCCCCATCTATCCTCCCTCTTCCCACTCCATACACATACTCATGGAGCACAAGGTACAGGATTCTATCTATCTCCTACATAGGGCTACAAAGAAGAAGGCGGCAGAGTTCTCTTCATTACCCTCATTGACATATACAGAAGAGAGGTCAGAACGTGGTCCTTGAATTTGAAGCCAGTCAGATAGCCTGGCAGCCTCTATCCTTTGGACAGTGCTCCACCTCTAAGTAATCTTTTTTTCCAGACTTACAGAAGTAACTGCCCTAGATTTTGTTGCCCAAATCACCCTCTTGTCCTGTTATTGATATTGTTGCCCTCCTTCATGTTAAGTGCTTAAGATCATAGCACCAAAGTGTATTACAAAAATTTATAAAACCCAATGAGTTATAAAAAACTACTGCTACAATCAGAGACTGAACAAATCAGCCAAGTTTATCAGGAACAAGACAACACTTAAGTAAGAGCTAAAGCAAAACACTGCATTCTGAAGGCCACCAACCCCATTTCTGGGATCTAGTGGCAAATTAGAGATCATACAGGTTATCAGCCTCAAGACTGAAGGAATCACAAGAACATCAAGTTGAGCTGTCAAAGAGTATTACTGCTACAAGTACACCCTTAGTATCTCAGCAATCTTTAAACAAATTTATGAATGTTGAGCTCAACATTAGCTATTATGAAATAATCAGAATAAAAAAATTACTGTATAACCTGAACTTTCCAACAAGTTTCTAACACCAGTTGCACTGGACTTAGATCTAGTTTGTCAACACAAATCAAGAACTCTACTGCTGCAGCTCCTTTCCACCCCTGATAATACTGATACTTAGTTGCATACTGCATGTTGCCTTTCATCTGAGGGAGCTATAAAAGCTCTTCACAGACTATTAATTAAGCCTTACAGTACACTTGTGAGGTAATTTTTTTAAAAAATAAGAAAACAGAGCCAAGAACAGATATCATGACTACGAGCCCTATGTTTTAGCCAAGAGACCATCCTTCTGCTCCTGATAAGTACCTGGAAAGTGAGTGACCAGAGACCCAGCAAAGCCTTTATTAGAGGCACACTCAAGAGGCACAAATGTTCAACATTACTTCTTTCCACTGTTAGCCCAAGTCAAATATTAACAACTACTAACCATGTATTAAATGTTTAACATGGAGATTCCAAACTAGATACTAGAAATCTGTATTTAGAAAAAGATATCTTCTAACCATTCTAGTCAACTACTTCCCCAAATTTAGAGGCAGAATAATTAGTTTACAATGGAACAATCCTGAAGTTGAAAGGCTGATCACAAGAGTATTAGGAGCCTTCAGAAAATATAGTACTGGCTTAACCTGAAGCTCTTCATTAAGAGCCAAATGTCTAGTATTGGAATGTGGTACTCAATGGCAATTGTGAGGTTAAAAAAAAACAAAAAACAAAAACAAAAAATGTTGTTACAATCCATACCACAGCCTAAAGATGGAATAATTAATTTAGAAGAATGTTCTGAAAAACAGGCATCTTGCCACAGAAATCAAAGGTATCCATGCATTTTTATAAAACATAGCATCAATCGTTTTAGCTACGCTGCATAAAGAAATCCAAATATTCCTTTTGATAATCGTAGTACAAAATAAAGTCTTTCCAATTCATGTTTGTTTCAACATTGTTCACATAAGTTACTCCCATCTTACCTATAACAGTGTCTATATAACCTAAGCATTAGGCGTGATTAGGGAACATTTGCAGCTTTCATGCTCAATACACACATGATGTATACTAAAAACCTGGCTGGGTGAGGTCAGCATTTTCAAATAATGGAAACAATTCTGGAAACAAGAATAACTTCACCCACACATACTTTCTGAAACATACTATGAACGTGTATATACACACACACACATAATTTAGCATTAGATTATTGCTAAATATTTGTAAAAGAATACCTTTGTGGAGTGTGTTTATGAGCCAGCTGGTGGCCACCCTTCACCCTAAAGGTGGTTGTATTTCAGTAACGATGTTGATAATTTATAGAAAGACATTTTAGCATCATTGTACATAGCACCACAAACAAAATATGATCATCACTTCAACAGATACTATGAGTTAATCACTAATCCCCTTGGGGCCAGGGAACTATACTTCTCTTAAGCTGCTTAAATAGCCTTCAAGTAGGAAGATCATATAAAGAAAAGAGGTGAAAAAAAGCACACTGGACTGGAACGCTAGATTACAGCACCACATTTTCTAAGCATGCAACAAAACTAAATCCTCCCACCCTTTACTTCACATACATTAATACCGTGGGGTTCTCTCTATCACCCCGGTCCTGATAACCTCCAATAGCTCCAGAGGAAGAGTCTGTTTCTGTTTAAGGTCTAACCCTGAAACCGCTGTACCCTATACCTCTAAGAGGGGTACGTGGTGGGGAGAAGGAGATAGGCAGAGGAACTATTTGTTATCAGAGCGCTGGCGTTAGTTATTGTTGCAGGAGCTTTAGGATACTCGACCCTAGAAACCGCCCCCATGCAGATGGCAAAGGGATGTACACAACCCCCCCCCCGCGGTCCATCGTTAAGAGTTGCGGATACACACACCCCCACACAACCCTGTAAGAGGAACAGAGATCCCACAACTTCCCCCCGCTCTCCCACTCGGGGGGGGAGAGACCGCACAGCCTCCCCCCGTTGGGGGGCAGGGCAATGGGCAAAGACCCTCCCACACGCAGGGGGCTGGAGAGCCTAGTTCCTGAGCTGGGGCACTTAAGGATGATTCCAGTGGATGATACTTCCTTCCAGCCCTATTATCTCCTTCCCCCGACCCCATACAGCCCACCTACCCCTCCCGGCCCCCACAGCCCAGCACAGGCAAAGCCTCCCTAAGACGGACGGGAAGAGATAGGGTCCAATTCACTCACCCTCGGCAGCTCCCAGCCAGACTCGGCTTCGACCCCCTCCCGCCCCTGCATCACTTCCGGGGGTGAAGCGTCAGCTGGTTGCGTGTGGCGGCAGCACGCAGCAGAGCGTCCCGACGCTGCACGTACAGTGAGGGAAAGAGAGGGCAAGAAACCTACCCCACCCCGGCCGTGGTGAGTGGGGATTCTAGGCTGGAGTGAACCACTGCGTGAGGAAGGGGGGAATTGTGTGGAGGAGGGCGAGAGGGTGCTTAGTCCTGAAGGTAAAGAATGAAGGGAAGTTGGAGGGGAAAGAGATCGATGCGGGGATGAAGAGAAGGCCTAAACTGGTATTCTGTGGACTGGTGTTGCCAACTCTCCTCCCCCCAGCCTGTTACATTGGTACAGTCCAGCCTTGAAGGCGCCCGGGAGAGTAACGCGTGGGGTGCTGTCCTCTCCGCCCGGGGGCGCTGAGGGGGCCCCTGGGACGGCTCCCTGCGGACTGGCCCAGAGCAGGAGAAGGGGGCTGGGGGCGCTGCCTCTGCTAGTATCACAGCAAGGCCCCGCGGGTCTCAGCCAGGGCTCCGGGCCCCCCTGAGGGACCGCCAAGCAGGGCCGGTGTTCGCCGCGCTGGGGCTCAGGGCAGAAAGCTGAAGCCCGGGTCCCTGAGCCCTCCCGCCGGGGCTGAAGGTAAAGCCTGGGTCTGGGGCCCCAGGCAGCTGCCCTGCTCGCTACCCCCTAATGCAGAAAACCAGTTGTTGGGGCACAGCTGGGCCATGGAGTTTTTATAGCATGTTGGGGGTGAGTGGGACTCAGAAACAAAAAGGTTGAGAACCCTTGGTGTAAAGGCACCCCTGCTCTCCTGCACCCAGTGGCCTCTCTAGCTCCAGGCAAGCTGGGCAGCTGCCCAGGGCAGCCACTTTGGCCCGACTGCCCCTCAGTCCTGGCAGAACTGGAGCCCAGCCAGCTCTGAGCACTGCCGTGCCCAGGTGCACCAGGTCCAATGCCACTCGCTCAAATGTAGGGTTGCCAACCCCCCAGGATTGTCCGGGAGTCTCCAGCAATTAAACATTAATTTTAAATGAAAGATTATGTCATGTGATGAAATCTCCAGGAATTTGTCCAACCAAAGTTGGCAACCCTACTCAGATTACCTCCTGTCATAGCAAAGTAGGTCTTCACCTGCCTACGGGTCTCTGTGCAGCCAGGGTAATGGGTACCCCTGGTGCCTACAGAGACTCCAATCATAGAGAAGCAGGGGCTCTTGCATCCAAGAGCCAGCTTCCTGCAAACATCACAATGGGGATTCCTCATCTCATCCTCAGCCCAAGGGCTCATGGTTCTGCACTTTGGACCTCACTGCTTGCACCGGTGGAGCGTCCCTGTGCAGGGCCTCCTTTTCCTGTTTTCTCCAGGTTGGGGCCCATAAGGCTAGCAGATTCCCTGCAAACAAAGGTTCTTGCAGCCTCCACATGTGGATAAAACTACACCCACTTGAAGTCCTACTTCCACTGAGGGTCCCAAGAACTAGTTATTGGGCAAGCTCTGATGAGTTCAGTATAAATGAAAGTGAGGACATTTTTTTTTTAAAACATTAAAACTAAATGCATATATTTAAGCTTTTAAAACATTCTCTAGTGCTGTGGTTCTCTTATCGTGGCCCAGGAGCCAACAGTAGTCTGCAGAGCACATCTTGGAAATGTTTTGAGAACCAAGCAGTGGAGGATGGAAGGGATGGTAGTGCATGTAAGAAGCTCACTTGTAAAGGAGCCACAGAATTAAAAAAAGTCAGAATCATTATGGCATTATTATTTATACCTATTCTTGTGTTTGGGAACTGTTCCAGTTTTAGGAAATCTACTTATTTCTCTTCATGCATTCAGTTGCCTTCAGCTTAGAGCCAAGAAGCAAATAAGGTGCATAAATCTATACTTTACTTCATGTTCACAGTCTCATATTTTATATGCCTCTATTATATAAGTAAGGTCGTATAAGGATACTTGAGATTTTATTCCATGGGCTAAATTTGCCACACAGCATTAAAACTCTCTTCTCGGATTGTGATAACGATTAAGAACCAAACAAGGTAGGAGGGGGGAAAAAGACATTAAAAGCCAGGAAAACAAGCCCATGCCATTTTTGAATTGGTAGCAAAGTTAAAATCAGTATTGCCCTTGACTGCTTATGACCACTGTATGTTTTCAGTGTCAGGAGAGGTTTAAAAATATTTGAAGCAATAAAATTCCTTCCCCTATAATAACCTGAATGATTTCTCTCTTCAGTGTTTCACTTTTATTAGAAAATACAGGGTAGGTAGGACGCAAGATCCACATGTGCTAGTTAGACTGGACAAACCATTAACAATCCTGAACTGGCAAACTCAAAACTATTTGACTTTATAGGATTAGTCCTGGACTAGATCTTTTCCATTTAGTCACATGTAGTGCTGCATAGAATCATAGAATATCAGGGTTGGAAGGGACCTCAGGAGGTCATCTAGTCCAACCCCCTACTCAAAGCAGGACCAATCCCCAACTAAATCATCCCGGCCAGAGCTTTGTCAAGCCTGACCTTAAAAACTTCTAAGGAAGGAGATTCCACCACCTCCCTACGTAACACATTCCAGTGTTTCACCACCCTCCTAGTGAAAAAGTTTTTCCTAATATCCAATCTAAACCTCCCCCACTGCAACTTTAGACCATTACTCCTCGTTCTGTCATCTGCTACCACTGAGAACAGTCTAGATCCATCCTCTTTGGAACCCCCTTTCAGGTAGTTGAAAGCAGCTATCAAATCCCCCCCTTATTCTTCTCTTCCGCAGACTAAACGATCCCAGTTCCCTCAGCCTCTCCTCATAAGGCATGTGTTCCAGACCCCTAATCATTTTTGTTGCCCTCCGCTGGACATTTTCCAATTTTTCCACATCCTTTCTTATAGTGTGGGGCCCAAAACTGGACACAGTACTCCAGATGAGGCCTCACCAATGTCGAATAGAGGGGAACGATCACGTCCCTCAATCTGCTGGCAATGCCCCTACTTATACATCCCAAAATGCCATTGGCCTTCTTGGCAACAAGGGCACACTGTTGACTTATATCCAGCTTCTCGTCCACTGTCACCCCTAGGTCCTTTTCTGCAGAACTGCTGCCGAGCCATTCGGTCCCTAGGCTGTAGCGGTGCATGGGATTCTTCTGTCCTAAGTGCAGGACTCTGCACTTGTCCTTGTTGAACCTCATCAGATTTCTTTTGGCCCAATCCTCTAATTTGTCTAGGGCCCTCTGTATCCTATCCCTGCCCTCCAGCGTATCTACCTCTCCTCCCAGTTTAGTGTCATCTGCAAACTTGCTGAGGGTGCAATCCACACCATCCTCCAGATCATTTATGAAGATATTGAACAAAACCAGCCTCAGAACTGACCCTTGGGGCACTCCACTTGATACCAGCTGCCAACTAGACATGGAGCCATTGATCACTACCCGTTGAGCCCGACAATCTAGCCAACTTTCTAGCCACCTTATAGTCCATTCATCCAGCCCATACTTCTTTAACTTGCTGACAAGAATACTGTGGGAGACCGTGTCAAAAGCTTTGCTAAAGTCAAGGAACAACACGTCCACTGCTTTCCCCTCATCCACAGAGCCAGTTATCTCGTCATAGAAGGCAATTAGATTAGTCAGGCATGACTTGCCCTTGGTGAATCCTTGTTTACTGTTCCTGATCACTTTCCTCTCCTCTCAGTGCTTCAGGATGATTCCTTGAGGACTTGCTCCATGATTTTTCCAGGGACTGAGGTGAGGCTGACTGGTCTGTAGTTCCCTGGATCCTCCTTCTTCCCTTTTTAAAGATGGGCACTACATTAGCCTTTTCCAGTCGTCCGGGACTTCCCCTGATCGCCATGAGTTTTCAAAGATAACAGCCAATGGCTCTGCAATCACATCCGCCAACTCCTTTAGCTCTCTCGGATGCAGCGCATCTGGCCCCATGGACTTGTGCTCGTCCAGCTTTTCTAAATAGTCCCTAACCACTTCTTTCTCCACAGAGGGCTGGTCACCTCTTCCCCATGCTGTGCTGCCCAGCACAGCAGTCTGGGAGCTGACCTTGTTTGTGAAGACAGAGGCAAAAAAAGCATTGAGTACGTTAGCTTTTTCCACATCCTCTGTCACTAGGTTGCCTCCCTCATTCAGTAAGGGGCCCACACTTTCCTTGACTTTCTTCTTGTTGCTGACATACCTGAAGAAACCCTTCTTGTTACTCTTAACATCTCTTGCTAGCTGCAACTCCAGGTGTGATTTGGCCTTCCTGATTTCACTCCTGCATGCCCAAGCAATATTTTCATACTTTTCCCTAGTTATTTGTCCAATCTTCCACTTCTTGAAAGCTTCTTTTTTGTGTTTAAGATCAGCAAGGATTTCACTGTTAAGCCAAGCTGGTTGCTTGCCATATTTACTATTCTTTCTACACATTGGGATGGTTTGTCCCTGTAACCTCAATAAGGATTCTTTAAAATACATCCAGCTCTCCTGGACTCCTTTCCCCCTCATGTTATTCTCCCAGGGGATCCTGCCCATCAGTTCCCTGAGGGAGTCAAAGTCTGCTTTTCTGAAGTCCAGGGTCCGTATTCTGCTGGTCTCCTTTCTTCCCTGTGTCAGGATCCTGAACTCGACCATCTCATGGTCACTGCCTCCCAGGTTCCCATCCACATTTGCTTCCCCCACTAATTCTTCACGGTTTGTTAGCAGTAGGTCAAGAAGAGCTCTGCCCCTTTTTGGTTTCTCCACCACTTGCACCAGGAAATTGTCCCCTACACTTTCCAAAAACTTCCTGGATTGTCTGTGCACTGCTCTATTGCTCTCCCAGCAGATATCAGGGTGATTGAAGTCTCCCATGAGAACCAGGGCCTGCGATCTAGTAACTTCCATGAGTTGCAGGAAGAAAGCCTCATCCACCTCATCCCCCTGGGTCGGTGGTCTATAGTAGACTCCCACCATGACATCACCCTTGTTGCTCACGCTTCTAATCTTAATCCAGAGACTCTCAGGTTTTTCTGCAGTTTCATACCGGAGCTCTGAGCAGTCTGAGCATCCATCCATGACAGTACTCCAGTCATGTGAGTTATCCCACCAAGTCTCTGTTATTCCAATCACGTCATAATTCCTAGGAAGACATCAGTGCTCTATTGTAGTGTGGCTACTGCTACATGTTTTGGAGAATCAATTCTTGGTTCTTTCCATTTGGATGAATTTATGTAGAAAGCCAGTGATAAAATCTAGGCCATTGATTTACTATTTGAGTTGCATTCTTCTTGCTTTCAGTGTTCCTTATGCTTTCTGGTCAAGGGATTATTCAATACTTAGTGAAAGTTTAAAGCAACCAAAGTTTGATCTTGAAGGGCTCAATAGTACATGTGGCCCCCGCCCCCTTCACTTCCTCCTTTAGAATTACCACTAAAGTCAATGGGAGTTCCAAGTGCAGAGAGTCTGACTGACTCAGAAGTGTTGAGTAATACTTGGGTCACATCTGTTTTAAAGCTGAAACTTCTATAACAGAATTCAAAACCAGGCAAAACTGCCCATGTTCCAGTTTTCATTACAAACTGGTTACTTAAGCTATTTTCACACCAAAAAAATACACAAATGTATTATTGTAGATGGAAACCATGACAAACTTTTGGGTCAAATTCAAGAGTAACCCCACTGAAGTCAACAGGGTTATACCATTGATAAAGTAAATGGGGTTACAATAGGGGTGGATTTAGGCCTCTGGTTTTGTTTGGCTTTCACCCAGCACTAGGTAGAACTTGGTGGCTTTGAATTTTGCTGTAAATTTGGAGATTGGATGAAAATAAAAAAAATTGAAGGAGTGAGACATTTCAAAAATGAAAACCCATCTGAGTTGCCAGCTGAATGCATTGTTTTTACCCAGCTGATGCAGCCACTTACAGTGTGGCTATCCTACAACGTTTGTAATGCAAAAGATTAGATGGGAGAATCTTAAATCAGTTTGATTTTTTTGGAGAAGAAAGATAGGACGTGAATGCTGGATTCTGAGATTAATATTATTGGGGAATGCCATCTTCTCAGTCATCCCAAGAATCCTTGATTTCTCCTCTTCTCACAGACTTACAGGAGCTAACTGTTACAGCTGTTGTCCCTTATGGAAATTATGAGCCAATTCAACACTTTTGTAAATCCAGGGGCTTTACTTCAATACAATTAGACCAGGGATGAATTTGTTTTAGTGACTTTGTTACCATGGATAGCTGTGAAATGGAGTGAATGATTGCATGTCACATCTACCAGCTGGAGAGAAATTGTGGGTTACCACTTAGCTAAGTGTTATCACTGAGCTCTAAAATAAAAAGCTTGATACACAGTTCTTGCATTTTTTAAATGAACAGTAGCCCAAGAGTGGTATTAAAAATACAGTGGTACAAGAAGCCATCACATTCAACCTGGATAGAAACAATGTTGTATACGATGTTCAAATAAATGATTTACTTCCATTATAGACATCTGATCAGTTTTGATCCAATAGACTGTCAAATAATTTATTTGACTTGAATAATTTATTTAAATAATTTCAGAACTCCTTGCCAGTAGCAAACAGTCAAATAGCTGATGATGTGAAAGAGAAGCTATGCTGCTCTTCAATGTAAACATTATATTTGACAATATCAAAGCTGCTGTTTTAAACTGTTCCCTATAGAGTTATACTTTTTCCCCAAACAAATATAGTGTCAGCACCAAATCAAGCGTTTGTGCAATATTAATGAGCATCCAGGTTAAAAAGGATGTAGAAGAAGAGATCCATTGTTAAAGTTTCTATTTCCTCTTATTAAAATACTACTTAACACCCTTCCTTTCTTAAAATCCTAGGTACATGCTGGATTTGATACAGATTTGATACTTAAAGTCAGTAGATGATCTTTGACTTAATAAGGATGGACAGAAGTAAACAGATGTACAGCTAAATTATGGCTGTCTTAACACAGGTGCATTGTGGGGAGTAGGAAGATAAAGAGTATCTTCTCCCTCCAAAGCATGTCACCCAGGAGGCAGTTGTAATTTGGCTGCTTGCATTTGAGAGGCCTCAGTCATCCCTGCACCTCTTCCCTAGCCCCTAGTGTGGCTTAGGCTCTATGCAATAGGGGCAATTCAAGGACAGGGTTTTTAACATGTATTTATATAGAACACTTCATCTAAATTCCATGGCATTCTACACATGGCAAAACTTTGAAGATTTCACTGTATTATTTAATTTTGGAACTTAGGATCAACTGTACTAAACCCTCAAAGGAATCTGTATTTGTTTTTGAAAGATATATTCTTAGGTTTTAAGATCTACAAGATTCTTTGTTTTAATTGTCAACAAAAAAGTTTACATTTTCAGCATGCAGTAATTCATTAACTACTCAAGGTTTCTTTGCAGTTTTGGATACAATGGACCATCTCATGTGCCTGATCTGCCCGCTGATAACAATGGGAGTTTGCATACTGATCACAGGCATGATATGGCCCAATATCTCTGTCTTACAAGGTTGTTTTCAAAACTGCTAGTCACAGCACCCAACAAACTCTTTCTTGAAACTGCATGCTGACATATTTGGTGCATCTCCAAAGACACAGAATCAGATCAGGTCTGGCCTGCAACTCAACTTTTTATTAGTGCTTTTTACACACACACACTCACTTTTCCTGGTTCTTTTTTGTGATCACCACCTGATATTTGTATTGCTATTATAAAGTTCAGCCAAAACAACAAGGGGCCATAAACTTTGAAAACACATGCCTGTAGTTATCCTTTATGGGCCACATTCTGCAAAGAAGTAAATGGTGTGTAAGTTAAAAAGTGGTTGTAACTATCACAAAAGGTGTGTTAGTGGTACAGTGGTGTTACCTCCTCCCACTTGGCATACAGTGGGTGTGCAAAACACTTCTGACTTACACACCAAGGAGACAAGTAGAAGTTAAGTAGCAACTAACAGGAAGTGTAAAATAAGGTAGGGTCCCCTTACTGCACCCACCTAGTCAGAGTAAGATGTTACATGACCTTTTATTAGACCAACTTCTGTTGGTAAAAGGGACAGGCTCATCCTCAGCTATGTGTAGCTGGAAAGCTTGTCTCTTTTACCAACAGAAGTTGGTCCAATAAAAGATATTACCTCACCCCCCTTGCCTCTCTAATATCCTGGGACCAACATGGTTATAACACTACAAACAATTATCTTACACTCTCCTGTTAGTGGTTTTCCTGCTGTTTCTCTCTATCCACTCAGTGTATAACAAATGCACTTTGCACATCCACTGAATCCTAGATCAGTGCAAGTTACATTACTTGACCACTCGCTCTTAGTTTTTGACCAAATTACCACCCATCATTATGAGACTTTCATAAGGGTTGGACCCTCTTACACCTGAGGCTAGATTCTGGGATGATTTACAGTGGTGTACATTCAGATTAACCCTTGCCATCATTGAGTTACTTCAGATTTACATTGGTGTTACTCAAATCAGAATCCAGCCATAGTTTGTATTTTGGTGTATTTGTTCTTATAACTGCTCTGGGAAGTGGGAGGGGCTTCCTTGTACAGTATCAACTTCCTATTTTGTATATCTCTGCAGGAGCTGGGTACAATCTGGCTGTTAACTGTTAGAAACTGTTGCTTAAGATTAACAGTGGGAGCTGCTGGTTAATGACCATTTTTGCAAAGCTGGCCAGTGACTTTTACAGGACACTTTTATATTACTACCTTCCTCTGCCTTCTTCATTGCATATGTTAACACGACAGCCTACTTCTACTCCGACAATGCATAAACAAGGAAATAAGTAGAACAGTGTTAACTCCAACTCCATGTGAAACAGAAAAGAGAAAAAATTCATTGTTTGTTAAATGAAAAAAGTTAGAATCAGTGGGAAGAGAAATTAGTTTGTAAACAGCTAAGAGATTTCCAAACTTGGGAGTACACTAAAACCAAAACTACAGTGTGCAAAAAAATAGCTGGTAGGGCCAGCTTATAGCATATGTATTAAAGGTATATGCCTAGGGTCCCAGCTTCTGGAGTCACATGATGAAATTAGACAACTTCTCCCTCCTCCTTCCTGCCCTCCCTTTGCCCCCAAGTATGTTTCTAGCCCTCATGCTAACAAAGATAACCTCTGACAACCTGATCAGAGTGTATCCAATACAATGATAGGCCTCCACAGCCTGCCAATAGCTCTTGCATGGGTGGCCCTTCAGCTACCTACAAGCAGAGATGAGGCCATGGGGCCACAGCACAGGGGCGCCCAGCTGGGATAAGCCTATGGCTCTGCGTTGCCTTAATGCACTACGGTAACTGGTCTTTTCATGTCCTATGTAAACTAATACAAACTACAGTATAAGAATGGCCATACTGGGTCAGACCCAAAGGTCCATCTACCCCAGTGTCCGGTCTTCCAACAGTGGCCAATGCCAGGTGCCCCAGAGGGAACAAACAGAACAGGTAATCATCCAGAGCTCCATCCCCTGTTGCCCATTCCCAGTTTCTGGCAAACGGAGGCTAGGGACACCATCAGTGCTTCAATTAACTGAAAGGGAACTATTTATGTGCATAAAGCTAAGCATGTATGCAAGTGTTTGCAGAACTGAGGCCTATATTATCTGTGTTCTTGTTTTCTAGCATTAGCATAAACACATATTTAGCAAGACGTTATATGAAAAACTTTTAGTTGTGCAAAAAGAATAATTTTTCTCTCTAATCAAAGAGAAAATGACTAGTTAAACATTTTATATCCATTCCTTCAAAAAAAAAAAATAGTCTCTAGTAAGAGGAGGAACATTAGAAAGACACCATTATGTCTGTATTCCTGAGAATCCCCGACAAGTCATGAAACAAAAAAGTTTGTCTTTTTATGCTAACAATTTCTGTGAACTAAAGACTAAGCACTGGGCAACAGTATCCGAGGGTGAAATTCTGCTTTCAGATTAATGTGTGTAGCACCCATTGATTTCAGTGAGAGAGCTCAGTAAGTGCATGTTTGAGGGCACAATTTGGTTGCACTGGAAAATTGTTGATAAAAGCTAGTTGACAGTGTAGCTAATATTCATGTGGCGAGCTCAACCACTTCAGATCTCATGGGCAAGTTAAAGTAATTCAGAATATCCTCCTGCTCTCCAAAATACCAGTCATTGTCACACATGGTGGGAACATACTCACCAGAGTGTAGGTCTCTGACTTCAGGGTAGAGTCAGTCACAGAGCTACCTGGTCATCAAATGTATCCCGAGATGCTGACAGTTAATGTCTCCCCACTGATAGTGGTTTTTCCATGTGTTCATCATAAGCCTTTGCTTTCACATACTCATTTCATCATGTTGCAGCATTTTACATTTTTGGACACTAAAGTATCTTTGACAGTTTTGCAACTCAGAGTTTTGGAATTCCTGAAGCTGAAGTCTTATTCATGAAGATCTGATCAGCAGTGGATTTGGAGGTTATTGGCGTGGGTGAAATGTTGGCTCTGTTCAAGTCAGTGGCAAAACTCCCATTGACCTCAGCGGGGCTAGGAATTCAGCCCTGATTTCTAAAAGTCCTGAGTAGCTGCATATTCTGTTCAGTTCAATGGGCAGCATGGCTGCTTAGCCATTTGACAATCAGGTCATAATTGACTTGTCAGAGTCCACAGAGGCAGACGTGGCAGAGCCAGGATTAGAACTCAGAAATTTCTAGCTTCTAGTCCAGTGCTCACGCCATGCTACCTCTGTTATCTTTAATCTAATTATTTCCACATTGGAATACATCATCAGAAATGGTGTTATGAACACGTGAGAAACATCTTGCCTTCCACAACATCAGTGCTTTTTCATTTGTAGTCTCAAAATGCTTTGCAAAGGTGGGTAAGCATTATTATACCCATTTTACAGAGAGGACTTAGATGAGACTTGTTTAAGTGACTTGTCCAAAGTAAGATCCAAGAATAGAACCCAGGTGTCCTGGATCCAAGACCCTGATTTAGCAAAGCACATAGGCAAGTGCTTAACTTTAAGCACATGTATAAATCCTGTTGATGTCAATGGGAGTTAAGCATGTGCTTAAGCTCTTTGCTGAATAGGGACAGGCTTAAGTACGTTTCAATGCTCTGCTGGATTGGGACATTAGAGAGTAGGCATTTTTCCTTTCTTATATAGAGTGTGAATGTTCCCAAGGGTTGGCAGGTAACCATTGTTTACAGCTATTCCACTTCTTTTCACATTACTCAGCAGATCTCAGAGAGAGAGAGGAAATATTTGTAAAACTAATTAAAGATTGTGTGAAAGATATACATATGTTTGGTGGCCTTTTATAAACCCAAATGTTTATGCATATGTTTCTTTTCTGTTTTTTTCTTAAGATGACATCAGTTGCACGACAAGAAGTTCTTGGCCTTTACCGCAGGATATTTAGAATAGCCAAAAAATGGCAGTCTGCATCAGGACAGATGGAAGACACTATTAAAGAGAAACAGTACATTATAAATGAAGCCAAAACCTTATTCCAAAAAAACAAAGATGTAAGTGCATCTCTGTCTGGCTTTCAGAGTTAGTCTGTGATTCATTCTTTGCACCCTGTTTTGTTTCAATGGTTGGAAAAACGTTTACAAGAGAGTTGAGTTCCCAAAATCGTCTCCAGTTTGGAAATTTATAGAAATGTAGGGCTGGAAGGACTGTTGCAGATTCAGGGTTAACTGCACCTTTTGACCCCTGACCTGGTCCTCCTTAAGGACACCCACCTAAGCTCCCAGCAGTCACCTGTTAGGCAAAGAGACCATATAAAAACCTAGTTCCTATACACATGCTAAAAGCTTACCAGAGCTCACCCATCAGTCTTATGGGGTCCTGGTAAGTCAGTCAATCCTTCCAACCCTTCTGTAAGGGCTGGGAACCCCCCTTGACACAGGGTCCTGTCCACTTACTGAATCAAAAGGTCCAGTGTCCGTTTATACTCCGGCTTTTTATACAAAAAGGCCTTTGTCTGCTGGTCTCTGAAAACCCCGTCTGAACCAGTAAGTGCAAGCCTCCCCAAGGGTGGTACCTCTGGAGATATTTACAGCCTGAGTGATGCACCTTAATTCCCCCACCCCCATTTTTATTTCTTGGAGGAGCTGTGGTAACCTTCCCCCCAACAACTTAATACAATATGTTTCCTTCGATATTGCATGCAGTGGCAATATCCATCACAAGGGCCTTGAGAGGTCATCGAGTCGAGCCCCCAGCAGGAGTTGATGCACACCTAGACCATCCCTGTCAGGTGTTTGTCTAACCTGTTCTTCTATCAAGATGAAACATACCCAGTTTTTTTTTAAACCTTTCCTTGTAGATGAGGTTTTTCTAAACCTTTTAACTTTTTTGTAGCTCTCCTCTGCACTCTCCAGTTTGTCCACATCTTTCCTAAACTGTGGTACCCTAAACTCAACACAGTTCTCCATCGGAGGCCACACGAGTGCCAAGCAGAACAGTTACCTCCTATGTCTTACATATGGCACTCCAGTTAATACAACCAGAATGATATTAGCCTTTTTTGCACTGTTGGCTTATATACAATTTGTGATCTTCTATAACCCCCAGATCCTCTTTTGCAGTACTGCTGCTTAGCCAGTATTCTCCATTTTGTAGCTGTGCATTTGATTTTGCCTTCCTAAGTGGAGTACTTTGCACTCGTCTTTGTTGAATTTCATCATGCAAGATCTAATTCAAACCTCCCCAAAGAAGAAATCTTGAATCCTTCTAGTTTTCTTCATTAGTTACTTTAGGAGGTTAGAAAGGTCTAGAGACCTTTACAAGAAATTGCCAAGGAGGAGGAAAAAAGTTATCTGCAAGTATACTGCCTGTGGAATTGTTGTCTGAAGCAGCTTTGGATCTTTCCTGATGCTTTTGTCTAGCTTTCTGAACTGCTGGCAGGCAGAATTCCGTAGCGCCTTCACCTGCTGATTTTGCTGATCATACAGTAATTATTGGCACTTTCTTTAAAAGGTTTTTTTTCTATAGAAAGTGTGCACAAAGTTTTTAAGTAATACAGTATTTGGAATTTAAAACCTCTCCTTCCTTGTACAGAGAGCACAAACATGTGGACTTCAATGGTTAGAACTGATGCTTTTTCGCCTTCATCATATTAGAGTCCCATTGTTATATGGGAATTGATACCACTTGCATTCACTTTCTAGATCTTGTTTAGGACTATATTTTACCACTGAACTTTTTACACAACACCTTTATTGGCTTCAGAAGGAGTTGTACGCATGGAATGATGGCAGGCCATGGCCCTAAATGTTTTATATTTTTCTCCAGCTCCTATATAGATATATGTAAATGGCTCAATTTATTTTTGACCACTAGTGTTCTTTCCATAAGTGTATTGATGTACACGTGCATCTTCTTTTTACAGATGATACTTATTAACATGTTAGAGTAAAAATCTCCTCAGACCCTCACAGTAAATCTAAGCTCTGATATCCTGCTCCTCCTCGAGGCCCCTAGCTGTCAGCCGTATGAGTCAAGAACTGCTGGATGGATCTGAGGGGAATTTTACCTTTAATGACTTCTCTGGACATAAAGATAAGTAAATGCATGCACAGGCTTTCCCAAAGTGTTGGGATTGTCCCATGATCTCTGGGACTAGTATGACATGGCAATGAACTGGAGAATCATTCTAGCTATATTTCTAGGGACAAGGAAATCAATGTCCTACTTTTAAAAATAAAAACAAAACAAACCAAAAAAGTAAATCATGTAGATGTGCATGATTCTAAATCACAAGTACTAATTTCTACACTTTCCCTTTTTACATTTATTTGTTTGATTAGCTAACAGATCCAGAGCTGATTAAACAGTGTATAGAAGAATGCAAGGCAAGAGTAGAAATCGGACTTCACTATCACATTCCCTACCCAAGACCTGTGAGTGTGAATCCAGACAACGTCTACAACAGTGTGTATTTAGTCCCTTATTCAGCAAGCAGTGGATATTTTAGTTAAGGCAGTTTTGACTTCTGGATGAGTGTTCATAAACTGGTAATGACAACAAATCTAGTGTATGCAGTGTAGTTGTAGCCATGTCGGTCCCAGGACATTAGAGAGAAGGTGGGTGAGGTAATATCTTTTATTGGAACCATGGAGGGCTCATCTACATATCTGGGAAAGGTACTTTGAGTGTCACCACTAAATACAAGGAAAAGACAAGCCTGGGAGGTTACATTCATAACTCTGCTAGACACTAAAAATCATGGACTGAATAGAGACACTGCATTTATGGCTTATTACAACAATCAGTAACCCACTAACTTCCTTTTGTCTTATGAATGCAGAGGTGTTAACAGGCCATTCTGCCTTGAATGGTCCCTTAGAATGTGCGCTAAATAATCTGTGCCACCTTGTGACCCTCATTGTTTCCCAGACCAGTGGAAGAGCTGTGTGTGGTTCCAAAGCTTGTCTCTCTCACCAACAGAAGTTGGTCCAGTCAAAGATATTACCTCACCCATCTTGTCTGTCTAACAAATCTAGTGGTTAAAAATCTTTCCAGATGAAAGATTAGAAATAGTTGGCCTGTCAACTTTTGAGCAATTGCGTAAATATCATAGGGTTGTTTTTGGGTTTTTTTTGGTAGCCTACACTGAATCCTGGTTATATTAGATCAAGTCTGGTTGTTGGGAGGCAGGGCTGGTGTATCTGTGGGTCCTTTTCCACCCCTCCTCCTGCTGTTCTGGAAATCATACATTAATGGAAGTGACTTGTTTAAACGTTGAGGTTGCTTGTTGACTTGTTTAAACAAGGAGTTGTAGCAGGGTCCTGTGTTTTGTTTCACTGTGCAATGGTGTTTCCTGTGTATCATTCATTTATTTCATCCTTTCCTTTGTCATCCAGAGAGACTTCCCCTCCATTCCAATTCATTACATTTCACCTTCATAGGTCTCTTTCCTTTCAAGAAAATCATAATCCAATTTAATAATCCCCTAATATATCCCTTTTTAGCTGAACCTGGGGAGGGCTTTGAAATTTATATTCTCTAGGGGATCAAACACCTTGCAGGATCAAGCCCTAGAAAAGCTCTGATACATATAGATTAGAGGATCTTTAGAGAGTGTATAAATTTTAAGAATATTGCTGCTTCACTAAGTGATTTTACTAATATTTTCATTTTAATAGCTATCTTTAAGTCTTTCATCCTCAGACAGGAACGTTTGGCTATTTACACCTACCTCTTTCAATCATTGTGGGGGCAGGGGATTAGCTATATGGTTCCCACTAACAATTTTATATTTACCTCTGAGGTACAAAGACTTTCAAAACTAAAAGACTGTCACCCATTTCTCTGTTTGTAGACTCAGTGACTAATTGGGCTTTTCATATGGTGTATATTATCACTATAAACCCGAATCAGCAATAAGGTAGTAGATGGAGTACGTACAGCTTGGGGTTGCTTTGTTGTTTGCTACGTGGTTAGTAATAAAACACAACCACTTAACCACCTTTATAATTTATGGTATATATCGTACTTCCTTCTCTATTGGTTTGTGATCCTATACTTTGGTCCCAACTCTTCTGATAAAACTGTAAATCTGGATCCTATAAAACCATTTTACTGGAATATCCTATTCAGTACTATTTCAGCAAATGATGTATCATCATTTGATGTGAAACTATAAAACACAATGCGACAAAAGGTTATAATTTAAAGGACTAGACTGGGTACCTAGCTATTGTATACATAGGGCCCTACCAAATTCTCAGCCATGAAAAATGCATCACGGACCATGAAATCTAGTCTCCCCCTGTGAAATCTGGTCTTGTGTGGGTTTTTACCCTATACTATGTAGATTTCATGGGGGAGACCAGTGCTTCTCCAATTGGGGATCCTGACCCAAAAGGGAGTTGCAGGGGGATCACAAGGTTATATTGGGGAGTCATGGTATTGCCACCCTTACTTCTGCGCTGCCTTCAGAGCTGGGTAGCCAGCAAACGGCAGCTGTTGGCTGGGCACTGAGCACCCTGCCCGCAGCAATGCATAATTAAGTGTGGCAATACCATCCCATCCCATCCTTACTTCTACGCTGCTACTGGCAGCAGCTCTGTCTTCAGAGCCGGGCAGCCAGAGAGTGGCGGCTACTGACTGAGGGTCCAACTCTGCAGGCAGCAACGCAGAAGTAAGGGTGGCAATATCATACCAGGCCATCCTTACTTCTGCGCTGCTGCTGGCGGTGGCTCTGCCTTCAGAGCTGGGCTCCCGGCCAGCAGCTGCCGCTCTCCAGCTGCCCAGCTCTGAAGGCAGCGCGGCTGCCAGCAGCAGCGCAGAAGGGTAGCAGTACCACATATCCCCCTACAATAACCTTGCGACCCCCTCAACTCCTTTTTGGGTCAGGACCCCTACAATTACAACACTGAAATTTCAGATTTAAATAGCTGAAATCATGAAATTTATTATTTTAAAAAAATCCTATGATCATGAAATTGACCAAAATGGACCATGAATTTGGTAAGGCTCTATGCATACAACACACACATAGGGCTTGAAAGTTAAATGTAATAGTAATCAACTGGGAAATAGGCTCTGATAGAAATATAAGTAAATAACCTGGTGGTTAGGTATCTGTTCTCTCCAACATGGGAGGAAATGGTTTCCAAGTGTGAGTGAAAACACTGCAAGAGTCCTGCTATCAGAATGTCTCCTGATCTCTGAGTGGGGTTTCAGTTTATCAGCCTGCACAAGAACGTTTAGCTTTATTTTTGTGTGTGTAGATTCATCTGCCTCCTCTGGGTCTCGCCCCACAACGTGGTCGTACATTTCGAAACCAAGAAAAGCTGAGGAAGCTTTCCAAGCCAGCCTACTTGAGATCCTACGACGAAGTTTCATAACCCACTGTCAAAGTGTGGTGCATATTATCACGAACTGCGAGGCAGACATGGCTCGTGTGTGCAACTGTGAATGAAAGTGTGTGCTTGATAGTCACTTACTCTTCCTGACTCCACAAGCCTAGCTGATTCAGTGTATGGAAACTCTTGTATTTAAGATTCAACCACTGACATCAATAAAAGTAACAGCTTTTAAGGAGTGAGATGCAACATGAAGATTAATTTGTGAAGTCAGGACAAAGCATGGCAATTCTTATATTGTATGCGGATTCATAACAGGATACAATGGAGATTCGCAGGTGGATTATAAATGCTCAGTTGGACCTTTAAAGCACTACCCTGCACCAGGGTCATCCCAGGAGAATCAGGCAGGCATAATGTCTCTTGAATACGGAGGGAGCTTGGCCACCATGCCATCCTGTGTTAGGATGCAGCATGCTCTATTTCCAGCCCCTGGCTAGGACTGGTGGATGGTGTGGAAGTAAGGCAGGGCCTGGACCTGCTCTCCCCACCCCCTCTGGAGAGACTAGTGACACAGTAGGTGCAAGCCTCATGCCATCCTTATGCTCAAGCAGCCCAGGGCTTGTGATTGCACTGGGTTGCTGCATCCGGGGTGGACAGGTGTGGAGGGGAAGAGACCTTTTGTCTTCTCCCCACCTTCCTTTTCAGAATTCACAGTAGCTGAACACAATGTGGCCCATCACCTGGTTAAATATATCCTTTTTCTGCAGTGAGTGCAGGGATGTACAATGGCTGGCGTTTACTCTTCATTATGGAAAACGTTCTAGTGTCTCTGCTTCCTGCTGAAATTAAATGGTTGCTTAGAGGGGGAAAAAACAAAATCAGTTTTCCCCAGAGCCTCACTACAGGGGCAGAGTGAAGGTTGTTTGGGTTTTAATTTAATTGGGTATTTTCATGCTTTCAAACGTTTGAGTCTCTTCCATTTACTTTAATTCTACATTTCCTGGGCTGCTAATGCATGTTTTCCCAATCATTATTACATTCCTGCAGTTTAGTTAACTCTTAACATACAGCTGACGGTGCAGATCAGTAACTATCTTGAGAGCTTTTCATCTGGGAATTTAATTTTGGCTTGTTTTTTGACTCTTGGGAATAGTTATACCCCATGCAGGAGGGAAGGAGTTTTTCATTCCCTGGGATGCTCTCTCCTCCCCCTACCCCCTGTGTGCCTTCTTGGCTCTTCAAACTTCCGTCTTGCCAGGCTATTCAGAGGACTGAAGAGTCAGAGGTATGGAGGCAGATAAGTGGAATCCGAGGCCAGGGAACAGGGGAAAGGCAGGATTAACAGAAGGTTCAGCCCTCAAGACCTCACTTCATCCTCCCTTTGCCCAACCAAGTTCTCCTCATCAGTCTTGCATTCTCCCTGTTCTGGCTCCCCACATTATCCTTCCTCCCTCCCCCGTTCCTGAAGGGCTGCTATAGGAGCAACAGACAGGGCACCTCTCAGGATAACGAACTGGTTTGGATAGCCAGATTCCTTCCTCCTCTCTGCCTCTAGTCCATAAGGACAGTTATTCCTCAGTAATTATTAGCTGGGAAATGCCCCACAGCTGGTGCCAAGTAAGTATCTGCTGCTGGGAACATGTGGGGTGAAAACCCATGACACACAGGGATGGGGGCAGAACATTACAGAAATGAATCAGAGACCAGACTCTGAAATAACATTGTGGGATGGGTTTCTGAATTTCATCCAACAAAGTCAAAGTCACATCTATGAGTAGCAAAATACACTGCCCTGAAGTGCCCCTTCATGATGCAGTGGGGTGTGGCAGCAGGTCTGCCTCAAGTTCCCCTTGGTCTTCTACAACTCCACCTAGCCACCAATGCCTAACAAGCTGCTGCAGTGACTTGGTCCTATACCGAAGGCCACCCCTTTTGGAGGCAGTATTGCTCCTGTCTTCCCTCCTGATTAAAGTGCTCTTCTGCTCTCCCTGTGGGCTCAGCTTTTGCCCATCCCAGGCTCCTTTTCATATCTCCCCTCAACAGTGACCGATCAGCCAGTGGGCCGACGGGGCCCATGCCCAGGGGCCAAGGCCAATTGGGGGGCCCTGGAAAAATGGGCACTCCTATGCCCCAACCCCCAGCAGGAGCACTGGGTCAGATGGACCGCGGTATGAGTCAAGAACCCCAGTCCTGGCAGAAGCACATGGTGGTGGGGGAAGTCCCAGCACCTGGACCCCAGCTACCGCCCTGGGCCTGGAGGAGCTCTAGCTCCCTGCCATGGTCTCAGGGCTGAGGGAGCTCTCACTCCCTGCCCTGGCGGCAGGGTGGAGGGGAGACAGCTTCTCCAGACTTGGGGTTGCAGTGGGTGGGGGCAGAAAGAAGCAAATGAGTTGCAGGGTGGCAGTGTGGGGGGGGGCGGGGCGAAACAGAACAGAGCCGCAGGGGAATGGGCAGAATGGAGTTGGGCCACAGGCAGAAGGGGTGGGGAAGGGACCCCTCACTTGCTATGGCCTAAGGCCCCATGAAACCTTGTGCTCTCATCTCCAGTCAGCCCTTCCCTGCTGGACTTCCCTCCTCTTAGATCAACCCTGCACAGGCATAGTGAGGGCAGACTAATTAAGTGCCAGATTTTGGCACTTAAAGGGGTAGAACACTCTGTTACAAGGGAGAAAACAAATATGTAAAACAGTCGTTATGTGGAACAAAGTAATACTGATGAAAATCCAACTCATTTGACTGAAAGTCCCGTAACTCAAACTGAATGATGATCATGAAGTCATTCAGATGTGTTTTAAGATAGTAAATGGTTATGAATTTGGGTGTTTCCTTTCCAAATACCTGTGACATCTAGTGAAAGCTAAATCCCCTCTCACAGTCAGCACTGTGGCTGGTGTCAGCCTGACCCACATGGCATCACGCTGGTTGGGCAGTGAAACTAGCAAACTTCAGTCCGATTGGGAAATTCTAGAATTTCCTTACTGTGGTTTTCTCCCTTGTGTAGAGGCAGGCTCCCTATAGCCTCAGGTTTTTAGCTCTTCCCACTTCACTCTGGTCTCAACAGTATCTACCAAGGTCTGATCCAATTCCCATTACAGTAGCTGGATTATACTCTTGAACAGCAACAGCTAGATCCATACCTGACACAACTCCTTCAAAGGCAGCATAAATAGATTTACACCAGGGATAAATTGGTCTCAAGTCTCCAGGTTTGTAGTTTTTCCCTGTATCATAATGATGCCACAGTATTTCTAGCACCGTGATCCCTAACCCAGTTCTCTCATTTAGCATATTGAGACAGCATGAATATGATCTCATTAAAAGAGCTCCAGCCACCCACGTTACATTAATACTGCCAGTTACTGAGAACTTATGTTTTCAATAAAGTGCTTTTCAAAACTTTGGGGGGTTTGCTTTGTGTCATTTTTCAGGCGCATTTCCCGCTCTGTGGAAGTTTATTAGCCCCCTTTTCCCAGGATCAGATTTTGTTACTAGAACAGTCTTGCAAGGTGTTGCATGACCTCAGCTCCCATCAGGCCCTTTGTCCTCTATAAAATGTGTCCAATTTGGAGTTCTAAAGCCCTCAGTTTTCTTTCCAAAGTGCAACATAGAGTTCTTTGACAAGACATGTACAGACTGGTACAATATATTATTCCTATATAGGGGTGGTTTTCAACCTGTGGTCTGCAGACCTCTTGGGGGGGCCACAAACTGTGTCTAAGGGGGGGGTCTGTGAAAGGTGGTTGTTACCACAGAACAGCAGTTTTCAACTTTTGGTCCATGGACCCTTGGGGGGCTGCAGAGTATATCTAACATTTCCCAATGGGTCTGCATCTCCATTAGAAAATTTTTAAGGGTCCACAAATGAATAAAAGGTTGAAAAATCACTGCTATACAGTCTCCCTTGGACAGCTTCTTCATACATTTAATTAAAGCATCCTGACTTTTCAGTAGTGTTTGCCCTGCACGGGACACAGCCAGTTAGCACACATCGTTTCCTTAATTTTCTGTGACTTCCTTCAAGTAAAGCCGGATGCTTTTCAGTTGATCACAACCTTCAGGAGATGAATTGGAATAGAAAAGCCCCTGCCAGCGTAATTTGACATTCCTTCAAATAAGGACCTGAGTCAGCTGTGGGAATACTCTGATGAGCTAACTTGTGGGCACTGCAGTGGCAATTTGTTTGCATGACATTTGCCCTTGAATGTCAAGTAACATCCTCTACATTGGTCATTCCTTTAACTCCATCACTCCTAAGGCTATAACTAATGACATATCAAACCAAATTAATTCCTTTTGTAAATGGGTGCTACATCATATAAGCAAATGGTCTTGCACCCACTTACAGTATATGGCCAGTTACATTTTTATGAATGAAGAACTCCTATTAAGCTTCAGCAACAGCTTAATCTGTTCCAGGGAGAGGGTCATAGGCCTTGTCTACGCTAACGAGGTAAGTCGATCTAAGTTATGCTAGTAAAGTTATGTAAGATATGTAACTTAGACGACATAGCTTAGACAGACTTACAGCGGTGTCCACACCACACCATGGGAGATGCTCTCCCATCATGATGCCTGTCGCGTCTTCACCAGACCCACTAAATCTATGCCTGCTGCATCGATCGCAGCAGCACCAATATAGCCCACAGTGAAGACAAGCCCATAGAAATAAGAGATGGAAATGACTATTAGTTCATCTGATCTAATGCAAGATTGTTCCCCAAACTACCTTTGTAGAATCAGGGGAAATAAAGGTGATTTCAACACTCCTCTCTGGGACGTATTTTTAAACTTGAACTCAACCTAAACTCTAAGTTTGTACTCTCAAATTTTGGGGCACACAATTTTGTACACATTTTTGTAAAACTTGGATCTGCATACAGAGACTGGGTCATTTCAAACCACATCTCAGCTTTGTCACATGCATAAAACTAATGAAGACTTGAACTAAATGCCAGTGGGTCAATCTGCTGCTCTGCACAAACGGAAAGTTTACTTTATTTCCCTATACCTATGATTTCACCTGCAAGAATGTTAATGACAGGATTCATTAGCCAAAGACTCCAGCATATTATCCATAGACAGAAGAGCACCATGGAAAGCCAGCGCCATGCAATTTAACATTAGGCACTTTACTTCAGAAAGAACCTCCATTACATTTTCACTATTGTGCATGGGAATTTTGTCCTTTAGCAGCCCAATAAATAGTTTGGCGAGCAACAATGATGGCACTTCATTTCGGAAATGGCCTTTTGTACTGATTAGAAACTGGTAGGTTCAGTTTTCAGCTGCTGGCCGTGCCTGGCTTTCAGGAACACTAGCTTGGAAATCATCTGTGCCATTTCTGGTGAAGGCATAGCTACTCCTTGAGTTTTCGATTGCGTACATCTCATTTAATTTTCATTTGCTTTGAAATGCATCCAAGAACGATCACTGGGGCTGGGCATCTGTGTTCTGCAGTAATTACAGGCATTTCTTTGTGGTTTGTTTAATGTGAGTCTGACTGAGAAATGGAAAATCTGGATATGGTTTGAGGAGTAGTCCCAACACCAAACACATTAGTATTAATCATTAATATTACTAGGAACTTGATATATCTGCAGATCTGTCTTGTCCTGGCTTAACCACAGAAGTAAATCCTGCCCGGCTAACTGTGGTGTTCTCTTTTTTATTTACATTTGCCAAGACGTGTTTTTAGGACTAATGCCATGCCAAATTGTCATTCTCCATGCAGCTCTAGATAGTGCTGACTTATCTATGTCACAACTCGCAAAAGAAGGATGCAAAGCAGAATTTCAGAATACGATAGAAAATGCCTCACAGGCAGATATACCCACAAGGAGAATTTCATCACCTTCTCCCGAGCAGGAAGAGAAACCCAGTGTAAAGTCATCACATGCTTTTTTAGTAACCTAGTAATCCCCAACAAAATTAACTCAGCCATTCCCAATCTCTGGTGAAGAGAATGTTGCAAGGGACACAGTCACACACACACACACACACACCCCTTTAGGGAATTACTACATAGCCAAACATTTTGGTCACACTTGTATAAAAGCTTACAGAAAACTTTAAAATACATCTTGTTCAAAACCAAGTTTAATCTTTTCTAGGAGATGCCTCCTCTCACAGATCAACTAAGATCACTATCTATTTAGAATATTAACAACAGCAAGGAAGTTGTTCACAAGGAATATCAGCAAAGAAATGTTATAGCTCGCAAGAGATCTCTCTATAATTACACTATAGTTAAATGAGATGTATATTAAAAAATTGGATACATAAACACTAAACAAGAAAGGAGGAAAGCTACCTGCAGTGTGCATAATGATTTGAAGATTTGTGGTATCAGCCTTAAATCACATTTAATTTTAACCCTTAAGAACAGATTCACAACTCAACTCGAGCATTGAAAAACAGGCAGAGCCTACTGACCAGTTAAACTGGGTTTAGTTACTTTGCATCTCCAAAGAAGGAGAAAGTATCTGAAGCATACTGGTGAATCTGGCTCTTAATCTGCAATGGACTTACTGATTTGGGTTGTGTTAATGAGACTGGCCCTATCTAAAGGGGGCTGGGGAAGCCCAGTCATTGGGACCCAATGTCTGTGTTTTAAGGGTTCTTCCTGTGTTCCATCCAGCCTCATTTCCCCTGGCAGTGCTGCCTTGCTATGCACTGGAGTCACTGCAGCTGTGCCACAGGTAGCATTTCAAGCCCAACGCAGCCTGCAACTACAGAATCCAAAGAGCAGAGACAGCTGAGCAAACTAATAATCCATAAATAAGAATTCTCAACACATGGGTCCAGCTTCCCTCATGCTACTGACTTATTACAACCCATAGAATTGTTGCTTGCAAATTACTGTAGAGGAAGGGTGGAGACTGGTTATGTTACCTCTGATATCACAATGTCTCACTAAGTGTTTCCTGAGCAGTTGACTTAATAGTGTTCATGGCATATAATCGTAACTATTAGGTTATTCATCATAATTCTTTTGTCTAACTGCAACCTAATTTATTCAAATATAGTACATGCACAAAATTTCAGTTAATTTTAACTATATGAACAGTTTCAAGAGTCTGTTATTCCATTATTAAGGTCATCTTGGACAAAGAAGACTGATATACATAGTAAATTTCAGGACCCAATTTTTAGTTAAAGTCATATCAATTCATTGATTTACTTGTAATCCTCAGAAATTTAGTTCTGTACACAAAGCGTGTGTGTGTAGGTTTCAAAAATACTGCCTCTTCCCCACCCTGCTTCAAGTGCAAAATTGAACTTCAGTCTTAACTATGAAGTTGTGACCAGTGCCTCCGTAATACTGAATAAAAAGCACTTGCATCAAATACCCATGTTTAGGGCCCTACCAAATTCACGACCATGAAAAAATGTCATGGACCATGAAATCCAGTCTCCCCCCATGAAATCCAGTCTTGTGTGTTTTAACCCTCTACTACACAGATTTCACGTGGGAGACCAGAGTTTCTCAAATTGGGGGTCCTGACCCAAAAGGGAGTTGCAGGGGTGTCACAAGGTTATTTTAGGGGGGGTCATAGTATTGCCACCCTCACTTCTGCGCTGCCTTCAGAGCTGGGTGGCCAGTGACCAACAGCTGTTGGCCCGGTGCCCAACTCTGAAGGCATCATCCCACCCCTAGCAGCAGCATAGACATAATGTGGCAATACCATACCATGCCACCCTTACTTCTGCACTCCTGCCTTCAGAGCTGGGTGGCCGGAAAGTGGCAGCTGCTGACTGAGGGCCCAGCTCTGCAGGCAGGAGTGCAGAATTAAGGGCGGCAATACCATACTGTCATAAATATAAAGGGAAGGGTAAACACCTTTAAAATCCCTCCTGGCCAGAGGAAAACCCTTTCACCTGTAAAGGGGTAAGAAGCTAGGATAACCTCGCTGGCACCTGACCAAAATGACCAATGAGGAGACAAGATACTTTCAAAGCTGGAGGGGGGAGAAACAAGGTGTCTGTGTGATGCTTTTGCCGGGGACAGAACAGGAATGGAGTCTTAGAACTTAGTAAGTAATCTAGCTAGATATGCGTTAGATTATGATTTCTTTAAATGGCTGAGAAAATAAGCTGTGCTGAATAGAATGGATATTCCTGTCTTTGTGTCTCTTTGTAACTTAAGGTTTTGCCTAGAGGGATTCTCTATGTTTTGAATCTAATTACTCTGTAAGGTATTTACCATCCTGATTTTACAGAGGTGATTCTTTTTTACTTTTTCTTCTATTAAAATTCTTATGGTAAGAAACTGAATGCTTCTTTTCATTGTTCTTAAGATCCAAGGGTTTGGGTCTGTGCTCACCTATGCAAATTGGTGAGGATTTTTATCAAACCTTCCCCAGGAAGTGGGGTGCAAGTGTTGGGAGGATTTTGGGGGGAAAGACATTTCCAAACGGGCTCTTTCCTAATAAAATAAACCTGGTTTCAGAGTAACAGCTGTGTTAGTCTGTATTCGCAAAAAGAAAAGGAGTACTTGTGGCACCTTAGAGACTAACCAATGTATTTCAGCATAAGCTTTCGTGAGCTACAGCTCACTTCATCGGATGCATACTGTGGAAAGTACAAAAGATCTTTTTATACACACAAACCATGAAAAAATGGGTGTTTACCACTACAAAAGGTTTTCTCTCCCCCCACCCCACTCTCCTGCTGGTAATAGCTTATCTAAAGTGATCACTCTCCTTACAATGTGTATGATAATCAAGTTGGGCCATTTCCAGCACAAATCCAGGGTTTAACAAGAACGTCTGGGGGGGGGGGGGGTAGGAAAAAACAAGGGGAAATAGGTTACCTTGCATAATGACTTAGCCACTTCCAGTCTATTCAAGCCTAAGTTAATAGTATCCAATTTGCAAATGAATGTCCTATCTCGGAGCCTCTCCTTCTGCCCCTCCACCCCCACGAACATGATACAGTTCTGTGGTGACCTAGAATCCTATTTTCGACGTCTCCGACTCAAGGAATATTTCCAACACACCTCTGAACAACATACTAATCCACAGAGACCTCCCTACCAACACTACAAAAAGAAGGATTCTAGGTGGACTCCTCCTGAAGGTCGAGACAGCAGACTGGACTTCTATATAGAGTGCTTCCGCCAACGTGCACGGGCTGAAATTGTGGAAAAGCAGCATCACTTGCCCCACAACCTCAGCCGTGCAGAACACAATGCCATCCACAGCCTCAGAAACAACTCTGACATCATAATCAAAAAGGCTGACAAAGGAGGTGCTGTTGTCATCATGAATAGGTCAGAATATGAACAAGAGGCTGCTCGGCAGCTCTCCAACACCACTTTCTACAAGCCATTACCCTCTGATCCCACTGAGAGTTACCAAAAGAAACTACAGCATTTGCTCAAGAAACTCCCTGAAAAAGCATACAACTCCCCAACCGGCACACCCTCCGGGGACTGGGCATGGCATATCTGGAGCGCCTACCTTAGCATTCCCTGCTGAACAGCTGTTCTGGCCCAGTGGTGTTTCTTGTTATGATTCAGCTGTCCAGCCAGGTCAGAGTCCCACACGTACTGGGGTACCAGTAGTCCTACACAACTGTCAGCTTCACATGGGACCTTCAGTCCAAGTCTGTACTCATTAGTTCTTCCCCTCCCCACCACCACTACAATACGGGGGATGGGGGGTACAGTAGTCCTTATTCCTTGTCAGCAGGAGTTTCTGCTCCTCCTTCCTCAGCAGTCTGGTAGAGGAACTCAGGCCATCCCTCTCTATTGGGTTTCAGTCCAGAGACCCTTGAATAGGCAGACAAGGCCCAACTGCCCAAGGGCTGCCCCCTTAGACCACTTCCTTGCTCTACCTTAGGCTTTGCCTCAGTCTCTTCATGGGCTCCCAGCATGTCAGTTCTGAAACATACCTTCCTGTAGAGAGGCTCCGTCGCTCAGCTAGCCCGCCCAGCTCTCTGACTCCCCCAGGCTTCTCTCACTAAGCAATCTGCTCTCCTTCTGCCGTAGGGCCTAACTGAGCTAGGCTCAGGCCTTTTCACTCCTTCCTCCAGGCTTAACACCTACTGCAGGCTGATTGCGCCCACATGCCCTCATTAACCCCTTCTGACCCAGTGTGGGGTGGGTACACACCCATCACAGATCCCAGGTCTATCTCAGCAGGGTGTTGTGGGGAGTAATTAGTTAATGACTGTGTAGCTCTATGAAGATGCACAGCACTATTTTATTTTTAATTAGTTTGCAAAGTACTTTGAGCTCCTTTGATGAGAGGCTCTAAACAAACACCATATATAATCAGGTTATGAATTAATCATATGAGAGGGTTGGCTGAGGAGGTAAAGTACAGGGAGACACTCTACTGCCTTTCTCTTAGGCACACAGAACATGTATGGTCAGGTAAGACAAAGAGAAAATAGAACAGCACTCTGAATGATACTTCTAAATTATATTGAAACTGAAAATTTAAACATGCTGTAGCAAGCATATGCCTTGGGCATGCTGAAAACCATGACACAGAGGCTTGTGCTGAAATTCTAGGACCTATCATCATCTGGTGTAAATTATCATAGTTCCACAATGCAACTATGACAATTTATACCACTGTAAGGCCTGTTCTGTTTGTTTGGGGGAAGACTCTAGCCCCGTCTCTTCTCTTCCCCAACCTCCACGTTCCTAGGGCGTACAAGGCCATGCATGCAAAGGGAAGACCAGCTATAGGGAGCCCACACAGCAGTAGGCAGATCCAGTAAGGCCTATTTTTATGAGTAATGGTTGCAGGAGGACAGCATCTATATCTCTTTTAGATTAAGCAGCCATCTAGGCCCCATCCTGCTCTCCTTTCAAATCAATGGCAAAACCCCATTTGGCAGGTCTGGGCCTGTAGTTCATAAGTGGGGAATAGGGTTGCCAATATTGGTTGGATGTATTCCTGGAGGTTTTGTCACATGACAATCTTTAATTAAAGATTATTTTTAAATTCCTGGAGACTCCAGAACAATCCTTGAGGGTTGGCAACCCTAATGGGGGGCAAGCTAACCAAACTGCATGAAGGTTTCTGTTTATCAGGATTACACAAGGTCAGAATGATGTGGACTGTACAGTGTGTATTCTCTCTGGGAATTCTGCCCACTTTGATCTACAGCACAGCAAGGCCCAAGTCTTTGTAACAGGGTTTTGTTTGGAGTGTTTTGTTTTAATCAGTCCTCCCCCTACCAATGCAAATTGGCTGAAAAGCAAAAGAAATAGGAAGTAGAAGTGTTTAAAAATCAGCAATAAATGCTGATGTAAAAAAGAAGTGCAGCTACAGGAGCGTGAAGTGTGTCTTTTAATTATAAAATTCAGGTATCTTGAAGTTCGTAAATTTAATCATCTAACTGGCATAGTGCTGCCACACCACGATTTATCCAGTGTTGCTGAGGCTGGTCTGAAGGGAGCTCTATTGAGAGAACAAAGTTAGTTGAATGCCCTGTAGTGGACAAGGTACCTCTTCTTGCACTTGTCTTGTAAACAGGGCATGAGTAAATGTTCTCATGCAGAAATGCTGAACTTTCTCCAGGTTTCAGCCAAATTACAGGCATAGAATCATAAAGGATTTTTGGAAGCGATTCCCCAATCTGCATGGTTTCTCTGTCCCAACGGGCACCTTCTAAAAAAAGTCCTTTCACATATGCCCCATCTTCTGGCATTTCCTCCAAGCTGTGTTCCTGTCTTGTCACCTGGAATGATTAAATAATTGGTTTTGGTCTCCTTTTATATCCAGAATATATTTACTCAGTGAAATCATAATATCTGCGGTGCTCAGATAGCTGATTAAGGGCCTGATCCAAAGCCCAATGAAGTCAATGGGACATTTTCTTTGGCTTCAATGGATTTTGGATCAAGCCCTACATGCTTCTCTGGTGTCCCCGTCCTGCAGTTCTTAAGGAGTCCCAATCTATCTTTTGTTCATATTACTGGCAAATATGCTTAAATAAAATCGTATGTATTACCGAGTTTTCCATCATTTTAGTGGCATTTGTATAGTTGTATGCACAGGGGGTGAACTTCACCTTTGTATAGAGGACCAGCATGAGGCCTGTGCACTAATTAAATGCCACTTAAGCCCTCGAAATAGGACTTAAGTGGTGCATAGGTCTTGTGCTGGCTCTCTGCAGAGGCATGAATTTTACTCAGAGAACTTATGATAAGAATGAATGAATTAAACAAAAAGATGTCTTGGTGATCACACAATTAAGATACCAAAGGAAAACTGCCAAAATATAAAAGAAGAAACTAATGGCACTTAACCCGAACAGGGCCCAGGCTAAATACTCCTGCAACAAAAGCAGGGAGGCAAACAGCAAAAAAACCCAAACAGTACGCTCAATCATGTGCATCCTCTGCTACTAACAGGAGTTCCTTCAAACACTGACGGCTACTTTCCTCAGAGGGAAGTGATTGTAATAAATCCCCATTTTTGCACACAAGATATGTGACCGAGACATCTTCTCATTTGTGCTTCCCTTGGTTTGTTTTCAGAGCACTCACCAAGATAGTTTTTTAAGGCCATTTTTCTAGCATGTGGCAAGTCTCAAACACAGGCTTTGATTGTGCACCACTGCAGTCAAGGGGAGCTCTGGCAACTGACTTCAGTATGAATAGTAGGATCAAAATCATGGAGAATCCACAACAATACTTCTAAAGATAATGTATTTTTCCAGGCCTTAGTATTTCACAGTCTGCTCATTATGGTAGATAAGTATATAATGTTCTTTGGACTCATTATTTTCACCTCTTTCTGTGCAATCCCAATAGCCCTGAATCCCTGACTTAAACTATTACCAGTTTATCGCTCCAAGATCCTGTTTTTTCCATTCAGCATTCATTCTTCTCACTAGTTCTCTAATATTTTTCAAACTAGTGTCTCCTAGCTAAGGGATCAATTAAGTAGAAAAATAGCCTCCGGTGCTTCTGGCCTCTGAAAGCTCTATAGGCACTGTGGTCTCTGCAGCCTCAGAATCTATTTCTGATTGTTCATGAAAAGCGTTCCCTCTTTGACAAGGACCCAGTTCCACTGTAGCATTCCACATCAGTTCCCGACTCCCCAGACAACAGTCTCCCACTCCAGCCAGTATGGTCACAGAGTAGATGCTGACGGCAGTAAGAATGGGACCCGCAGGCTGTAAGCTCACCAGGGCTGAGATGTTGGGCCAGGAGCAGCGGCACAGGAGCTAGCAAACAGAACTGGAAATGGGAGTTTGAATAGGTGTTTGTAAGAGGAGTTTGGGGAAGGGAGGGGTGTTGTGTTCTGTTGGGGTTTTTTTTTTGTGTTTTTCTTTTTCTTTTTCTTGAAAGGAGCTTAGGCAGGAAGGCTATGACAGCTACTGAGGCAGCAGTAGTAGTGACCCAAGGAATGGAAGGGACAGTGAAGGTGACTGGATGTGGAAGCTGCAGGATGTACATTATCCTGGAGTGGGTACCTGAAAAGTGTTTTGTTTGAATGAAGTGCCAAAGCTGATGGAAGAGACAATCCAAGGTTTGGAGATGCAGGTAAACACTATGGTTGAGTTTAAAAGGGGGATTTGAGCAGATGATGGAGGGAAGGCGAGAAGAGGCTCAAGGGAAAACTCAAGACTCGCAGACAAGTTATTTAAGCGTCAATGTTGACACAAGAAAAAAATGGATATAAACTGGCCATCAACTAGTTTAGGCTTGAAATTAGACGAAGGTTTCTAACCATCAGAGGAATGAAGTTCTGGAACAGTCTTTCAAGGGGAGCAAAAAACCTAACTGGCTTCAAGACTGAGCTTGATAAATTTATGGAGGGGATGGTATGATGAGATTGCCACAATGATATGTGGCCCATCTGCAACTGCTAGTAGCAAAAATCCCCAACGGCTGGGGATGGAGCACTAGATGGGGAGGGTTCTCTGAATTACAACAGAGAATTCTTTCCTAGGTGGTCTTGCCGACGTTCTCAGGGTTCAACCGATCGCCATACTTGGGGTTGGAATTTTCCCCCAGGTCAGATTGGCTGAGACTCTAGGGTTTTTTTGCCATCCTCTAAAGCATGAGTTACATGTGACTTGCTGGTTTAAACTAGAATAAATGGTGGATTCTCTGTAACTTGAAGTCTTTATATCATGATTTGAGGACTTCAGTAACTCAGACAGAGGTTATCGGTCTAATGCAGGATGGGGAGGGTGAGGTTGTGACCTGCAATGTGCAGGCAGTCAGACTAGATGATCACAATGGGCCCTTCTGGCCTTAAAGTCTATGAGTCTATGAGATTCCAATTTCTGTTACACTGGTGTAAATCTAAAGTGACTTAGGTTCACACTGACACCCTAACATGTCCCCATTGTCTTGTCTGTAAAATGTTAGCTTGTTTTTGTTCGTTTCGCATAACACATGTAAATGGTTTGTATAAATGAAATTCCTCCACATATTTTTACCTCAAATTCAAATCCAATATGATCAATTGGGATGGTATATTTTCTAGCATAGTTCTGTGAAACACCTGTTAAGAAGGACTGAGTAAAGTAGAATCCCGATATCCAAAATACGTTGGGAGGCCCTTCGCTGATCCACTCCTAAATATGAAAATATATATATATGTAGATATATTTATTAGCAAAACCCAAAACATTTATTTCTTTAGATTGTAAAAACTTTTCAACCCTATCTTGGTGCTGAACACAATGTAAAACATTTCTCCCTACTGAAAAGTTTAAAGTAAAAAGCTGAAAATTGTACATTGTCACTACAGAGTAACGGCCAGATTGTGAAGTCCTTATTCACACTTTTGAGCAGTTACTCGCATGGATAATTTCAAGAGGATTGCTCATGAGTAACTGCTTGTGAATGTGTGTAAGAAGTTCACAAACTGGCTCTATCTGGGAATTATTAAGTAACCCAAACTGAAGTAAATCCTCTCATTCAGCTTTCACACATTGGTCCCTGAGATGGATCCACACCAGTTTTAGTATACCTGGAAGAAGGCCAAACGTGTAAGAAGATCAGACACGTAGCTGCCCAGGGGTTTCAGCGATGGATAGGATTTGGCTGCCCACATTGGTGGTACTTTGCCTCCGAGCATGCTGTTGAAAACATCCTCGAGTTCAGACGACATCAACACTTGACCTTTGATAGCTTTGCCTAAATTGACAAGACTGCTCCGAACAACTTCTGTAAGCCTGCAGATAAAGGGGAGATTGCCATTTCATTACTCACTAAACCTCTGGTCCAAAGCCAACTGAATTCTATGCACTGACTGCCATTGACTGAAAGCACTGGAGAGTATTGAGAAACTTCTCACTGTATATGTAAATACCAAAACTATACTTTGGCTATTAACTTCTAGGAAAAACTTACAATAGACCAGGGAAATTAATTAACCATAGCTTTAAACTTTAGATATGAGTTGAAATATTGTCATATGCTGGGAATATAGGGGACTGAATGACTCAGAGGATTCGTAATAAGATATGTAGTCTTTCACTTTATCATCACTCGTTCACATCTGGTCCACGTTAGCAGTGACTAAAAGGTAACTGTTACTATCAGATAACTGACCATCAGGAAGTCGTTTGCTGCAGCTTTCAAATATTTTGAATCTGCTCTCAAACAGCTTTTGTAAAAGAAGTTTATTATAAAATGCTTGCAATTGTCTAAAGCTTGTGACCTGGTGCTGATCATGAACTTTTAGCACCTTTCAGCTTTTGTAAAGTCAAAGAAAACAGGCGGCCCCACCTGTTGAATCTGATAAGTTCTTGCCTAAGAACTGTATTCATGGACTCCTCATAAAGCACTGGGTATTTCTTCATTACTGCTTCCAGGTTAAAGTCATTTGGTAATTTGGACAGGATGTCCCGTGCCAAATCTTCAACAGTTTCCTGAAATCAAGAATGTGCAGAGAATGAGGAAGTTTTTCAAATGGCTTTTTTTTTGTTGTTGTTGCTTTTTACAAAACAGATTTCCTCAAATATTGCTGTTTCATATACTTTTGCTTCACTGAATATTTGTATAGCTATTTATAGATAATATACAAAGGCCCTGTTCCCCACATTATTGGGGAGCTCTGAGCAGGCCTGACTGATTTGAGAGACTATCGGCACAGAGCAGAAGAGGGTGTGAAAGGGGCTCCCCAGCTCCTCCATGATCATGGCCTGTGGACCTGCAGAAGGGGGTGGGGAGCACATGAAATGACTCATCTTCCCCAAGCTGGCCTTCTGTGGATTCTGGCCCCTGCATCTTCACCACAGGAGTCACCCAGGCTACTGCAGCCCGGAGACTGCAGCAACGCCTATGGAGCAGCCAAAGGGAAGCACAGTGGACAATCTGTGCCCTAGCAGTTAAGCACCTTGAGGGAAGCAATATGCGTGTGTGTTGAGAGGAGGATGCAAGGAGAGAAAAGGCCTGGTACAACACCTTGATTTCTGGGGGAAGGAGACCTTTGGCCCTAATGGGCCTACGTTGCCTGACTGTCCTTGAGGTCACTTCCCAGAATCATGGACTCTGTGCCCAGGGCAAGTCTGAGCAGAGATTCTGCTGAAGGAGATTTGACTAGTGCTGTGTGGGTGAGGAGCCCAGGTCAGAGCACAAACCTCCAGGATCAGGATTTGCTCAATGAAATTAAATTCCATATTTTGAAACTGCCTTGGAATCTGAGTCCAGGAGCATAATCAATTGTATGTTTCAGTTATCACTGTCACAGTTGCAATGTGGTGATGATAAAAAAGGCCTAATCACTATTAAAATATGTGGAATACAGGGAAAAAAACCATTTATCCAAGCCTCCATTTATCTGAGTAAGTTCCTTTGTTCTACTCAATCAAATGGGGCTGCACAGAATTAACCCATCAGACTGGGACATCTCCAGCATTGCTTTATGTGTACTCTCAACCTTGATTATTAAATACTTTCAATTTGGTCCCTTTGAGAGGGAGACCACTTTCTTTTCTTAGTGAGCCCTTTACCCATAAAGGTGATTGAATCCACAAGGAGTCACTCAAACCCACTCCTGGCCCAGTAGTCAGAGGTGGAAGTGGCTGACTCCTCTAAGCCATAAGGAATGATGCACTAAGAATGCCTCCCTAAGATGCTTCCTTGACAGGGGATTGTTTGGATCCCCAATCCCCATTACCTGTGGGGACTTGCCACCTCCACCCACTTGTCTAGGCAGAGTCAAAAGCACTCCACTGAAAAGCTGGTTGGTCTCCTGATTATCTTTAGTGATGTCTGCATTCTCATGAAGCCCAAACACTTCTGGATGTGTTGTAATTGGTAAGCTTCTTAAGTAGTCAATGTAAGACTGCAAGGAAAACATGTAGTTACCAAAAATGTGTATTTAATAACATTTTTTATCAATCGGTAAGTACAGCCCAGCTTTAATGGAACATAATGAGAATGTAATACACAGTTGGTCATGTTCAAACACATGAATTCCCAACTAAAAAAATCATTGCTTTGCATAATCCAAGCAGACAAATACAAAAGCTTTGAATATTTCAGAAACTAATTTAGGACCTGATCTTGCAGTCCTCATGTAAGTATTGAGTTTATCTAATTTTCTATACTAGCTAATGAACTCCCCAGCCTTACTCAGATTACGCTGTTGAGATCAGGAGCCAAGTGCAATATTTTAAAATGTCGAAAGAGCTAGACCTGGGCAAACCATGCTGTCGTGATAAAAAGGGCCTGCAGGAGGTGTAGAGTCCCCCTGCATAGTGTCTCTGCAGCCTGACCCTTCCCAGCTTTGCAGCACCACAATGGCCCTGAAATAGAAAACCTGCACAGATGTGGCATCATTTTCATTTATAGGAAACAGAACACTGTAAGATCATCACATCTCTCATCAAGTTGCATCAGAACATTAAGTGCCAGTTCAAAACTGGTGAGTCTGTATTCTGTGCATATAAAGATACATTCTGACACTCTTTATGATCTAACATTTTTTTGTTTCCTGTACACAATAATACACAGCAGTGTACTCTGAGATTTTTATTCTTAAAAGTTCACATATAAACTCAATGACTTATTAGAAGGAATTTCTGTCCTTTATTTCCCTACCTGGTATGGTCCATGTGGTGGTATATAGTAGTCATCCTCAGGTGAAAGTTTATACTTCTCCTGTTCTATATCTTTATTATAGACTATGGAAAGAAGTGACAGGAGAAGACGCCTGTCTTTGTCATCTGTTACTCTCCCACCATAGTTACATTCCCCTGGGAAATTAAACAGAAAACAGGGCTGAAAGAATGCATGGTTATTTATAAAGATGTAATAAAAATGGCTTACATTAAAGAATTTCTCTGGTAAGCTGAAAACCATGACAGGAACTATCTAACCCAGTGTTGCTCATGCTGTGATCTCTTGACCATAAATGGTGTGGGGGACACTTCCAGCTGGTCTGGGAAACTCCTTCTCTCAAATGATGAATCATGTCATGCTTCAAGCAGTGATACTTCCTGCTAACTGAACCCCGTCTTTGGGGCTCGTTTGGCCTTTCCATTTTCCAGAGGCTTTATCTGTCCAGCTAAACTCCAAAACTAAGCACTTCTCTACCTGTATAATTGCTTCCTGTCTTTGGTATAAACTCAACCCTGACTATATGTCTGCGCGATGACAAAACTGTAGAGACATAAACAAGCAAGAAGAAGAACCACTCTGCAGAAGGACCTGGAGAGATTAGAACAGTGGGAGCTGCAGGCAATGAAGAGAGATTTGGTCCTAAGAGAACAGAAACTTTTATACCAGGGAAGAGGAAATAACAGCTTAGGTACAAAGTGGGGGGACATAGCCCAGCAGTCACACCTGTTACATTAAACAAGTTTATTTTCATATCTTCTCTCCATACTACTATCCCAATATTACTTTTCATGTAACTAAATTCTCTATTCACTACAAAGAAGCATGAAATCATGTTTTGGAGGTTGGGAGGGGAGGTGTCCATGAGCAGGCCTTTAGCTGAAGAATGAGCAATGTCTAGGTGACTGTGACTACCAGGAAATATATCAACTATTTACAAGGCACAGGGCAATCCGCAATACCTTACAAGTGAGGCGGATTATCACATTCCCTGGCAAATCTCCAGCACTGAATATGTCATGCTCTGATGTATTGCTCAGCCAAGGTGATAGAGATGCCATTGATGCTTTTGTTTGACAAGTATTAAACAAAGCCCAGGAGTTTTTCTGGACCACGAGTAACCTTTCTAGCTATGCAAAGTACAACAATGATCTAGTTATTCAAATCTTATGCCTGGGGGTATATACCTCTTGCCTGGGGATGGAGGGGGGCAAGAAAGAATAACTACGTGGAATCTATCCCATGTATCATGGACCGTCATTGTATTTATGATGTTATCATTCATCACCTGAAGTTATTTTTATCAAATACCCACCAGTACATTACAGAGTGCCACTTCTATACCTGTTAGATAGGTCAGAGCTTCAAATGGGATTTCTTCATACTCATTCAGAAACATCTGGATCTGTCGCATACTGATTCTAAGATCAGATTCATTGAATTCATATGGAATATTCCAACCTGTTCAATTAAAAAAAGACACCTGATTCAGCGGTATATTGTCCTGATAACTGTGCTTAGAAAGTAATGACATTGGTATGAAGTTGTTATTACAGAGTAACAGCCTCCTGCCACTAGATCACTACTCAGTGAAGTTTAAGCATTTGCCTGAGTGTTTACTACCCAAGTTGGAGATAGCTATCCTTAACAATATTCTATCCCAGTGCAACATTATATACTTACTTACTGCATTCCAAATAATTAAAGATGTGCCTATAGGTCCTGACATTTTGACACTGCTCACAACTGAAAAGCTGTATTCTAATAGATGTAGGAAACAACTGTACAGTGCTTTAGCTGATCTGAAATCAGTTAGATAGCAAGACCATAGGAATTCTGACTGATTTCAGTGTTTTAACCTTTGTGACTGACTGAACTTAGACTGTTTATCAATAAACAAATAGCCTCCTTCTACCAATCTAACTGCTGTGCATTTAAATAGGTACAGTGGTTGCTACTAAAAAGATAATGTTTAACAAGAATTACTACTTATCACATAGTGGTATCAAAGATATGGAAGTTATTTTATATCCTAAGTACAGGGAAATGGTAACATGTAAGGTTAACTCTTGGCAGATGTTGTCTTTTTAATGGTGATCATTGTGTCATGTATTTTGAATAATTCTGATCTGAATAAAACATAGTCCATATGTTACTATATATCAAACCAAACATGCAAAACCGTACCCGCTTAGTCATCTAGGATAGGTATCTTTCTCTGACAGAGAAGTCAAATATTTGTCTTTTATCATCAGCTGCATGATAAGGTAGGTGAGTAGATTGTATGTATAGAATGATTAATTTTTATGACAAGTTAACAATGCTGTGTTAAGCATACAATGTGCATGCCAAGTTCAGACTTGGTGTAAATGGGCAGAACTCCATGTAAGTCAATGGAGTATATGACATCTGAGTTTGTCCCTAAATATTTTTAAAACAACTTTTAATTCCACACAATATTTGCTGGTCATGTAGGACTTATTCACAAAAAAATGAAAAACAAATCAAATTCTTATATATGTTATGTGCTTGGGAATTTTCTTTGTATGGCCAATTAGCTGCAGCTAAATAAATTCAAATGCTACACTAAATGAACATGTGCACTAGTTTTGCTCGATAAAAAAAAATATGAGTAAAATTCAATTTCTATTAATAAAAAAGGTAAATAATTTAAAATGAAAACTTGAATAGGAGTTGTTTTTGACAAACAGATAAACAACTGTTTTATGCAGAAATGTAATAAAATAATAATTAATAACAACACAGCAATTTATGACAACATAAATACATTCTAGGTTTACTTTGCAAGCTCCCAGTGACTTCAATAGCAGTTTTGTCTCAATAAGAACCTCAGGAGTCAAACCTGTGTGTATTTATAAAGCCCAAAACCTCAAAATAGCTTTTCAATGTTGCTTCACTATATTCTGTGCAATGCTGACACACAAAAATTCACAGCCATCATCAGATAACATGAGCACCCTCTTCTCACAATGCTGGAGGTAATGCTTCTGGCTGGCGTTCTGGAGGCAAGAGTGAAATAACATATTGCAAAACTGCTAATGCTTTTTAGGAGATCTGCAAAATGATCCAAATCTTACCCAATGGGCCAAAATTTTTCCTTTCTTGAACCAGGGCATGGAAAAAGCAAAGTCCAAAAAGCAATTTTTGCCACATTTCTTGTTTTTGGCAACTGGTAAAGAATGCAGGATCAGACACTGGGTCATTGAGGTACGATCGTAGGAGATTTGCTCTAACCCCTTTAGGAGGTTCATTGGTCATTTTGATGCCATTCTGGAGAATACTGACAGGAAACTTTTCTGATGGATAACTGGTTAACCATAATCTGAACAGGGTAAAGACAGAAACATATTTGATTAAATATCCTCAGTCTTGAACTGCATCAGTTTTAAACTTTATTAATGTAAGAGTCAGTTGCAATCTAAATATATTTTTAGAAACAGATGTGGATTAGATAAATTGAATATCTACATAGAAAAGATGGTGTCTCGATTTACATATTGCTATTTTCTCAATGATACTTAAATATTCCAATGTGATAATTATTCATGTAACCTTTTTATTCCGTTTTACTAGCAGTCCTAATTTATATTGGAAGTAATCCCACAGAAAATGGAAGAATATTAAAGCTTCTACCTGAATTTTTCATGGGTATTCTCAGGCACTATCATTTCTTCACAGATTTTCTCCAAAGCAGGCATCCAGCTGGTTGCAAGATGGCAGTTTTGTAACACTACCCAAGTTCCATCAATGATAGCCTGACATATCATTTTTGCTGCTATTGGACCCTGGCCCTGGCCAAGTGAAATAGTCTGAATGCTTGTACCTCCCATGCCAAGATCATCAGCAAACTTTAACAAACCTATTATAGAAAATACAATGCACACAAAATCTTTTAGCAAATAGATCCATGTTGCATATGTCATTTTTATAATGAGAAACACCATTAAAGGTACAAATGTTAATCTGCATTCTAATCAGGGCCGGCTCCAGCCTTTTTGCCGCCCCAAGCAGCAAAAGAAAAACCCCAACTTGCCGCTGAACACGGAGGCGGAGTGATGGTGCGGCTGCCGAATTGCCACCGGCGACCGAAGAGTCACGTCCTCGCCGCCAAATTGCCGCCAAGCGTGAAACGCATTGTAACGGAGCGGATGACGAATTCCCGCCGCCACCGCCGAGGGCAGATTGCTGCCCCAGAGCCTGATGTCCTGCCACCCCTTTACATTTGCAGCCCCAGGCACCTGCTTGGTTCGCTGATGCCTTGAGCCGGCCTTGATTCTAATAAATTAAAAAAAAAAGAAAGCAAAAGTAGTTTCAGGTGGTATATGAGACTGAGTCTCCAGGCAGTTGCTGTTTTTTAGATGTAAATTACTCCCAATTTAAAGAGTGGTGTAAAAGGGCCTTAGCATAAATGAGAATCTGGCCTGGAATCTAAATCTTGTTAAACCCCTGAATATCCAACAGAAATTTATTCATTTCATCACCATTATAATTATAATTTTCCCCCACAGTTTCTCCCCCTATTTTGGTATGTTTTTACAAGATAAAGGACGTGTGGAAGGGTAAGAATGTTTGAAATATGAAGCTACTACTACTACAATTAATTTATTGTACTATAAAAGGACTGTTTAAATGAAGGAGCCCACATTTTATCATGCAAAGATTTCAGTTTAAAATCTTTTTTTTAACCTCACCTGCCATAGGATCAGCACCTGGTGATAATACAAAAATCAAAGGTGCACAGCAATTGGAATCATTGTAACTTCCCGCAAGGTCAAAAGTGGGTGGTTCTATATAGGTTCTTCCCATATTTTCTGTGATGAAATCCTGCATTGCTGGAATGATTTTATCAGGTCTTAAACACCTTAGAATGATCATACGATCTAGCCCTACTAAAGTCTTCCATACATCGGGAAATACCTCTTCCTGGGGCTTTGCAGAGTCATAAATCATTTTCCACTTTGAAACATTCTCCCTTACATGATCCATCAGTCCATGAAGGTTTTTTAGACTAGATGCACGTACTATCTCAGCCCATGATTTGTCAGTCAACCACTCTGGGGCTGGGTTGAGGTAAGGGTTATCAAGAGCAACACCCCCTGTCAATAGGAACCGCCAAACCTCATCATCTATTTTATCTTCTCCTTTCATTATTCCTATAGTCAGGAGGAGGGAGAATAGTAGTTTATCCTTCTCAAACAGTGAACGGCAGACATTATTGTAGATGCTTACTGTGAAATGTTCAATTATATTCTCAATTCTCTCCTTTAGATCATCACTCTTTTTGCTATTCGCAATGGATTGAATGTACAAGTTAATGAACCAAATTAATGAATACTGGTACATAGGTTCAATGTTTGCCAGATCAGAAATGCAGAAGAAGAGAGTTGCTGAATGAACAGCTACTGGTTTGTAACCCATTCGAGTAGCATCTATCTGCATTTCAGTTACAGAGGCAATTTCCTGCTTTTCTGAGATTTCTTCAGATAGCTCTTTGGATGAAGACAAAACCTTAATTGCTGTTTCATCTTCTAAGATGTTTCCTTCTGATTTGGAAAGAACCTCAAGGATTTTATCTTCTATCTCCTTCAGCTGTTTCTTATTGGCTGCACTTTCTATGATCAGTTTATTTTTCTTTTCTTCCAGCTCAGGCTTTTCCTTTGCAGCTACAATTCCAAGAAGTTGGTCCTGAAGACCTAGTGGTGTAATCATGAAGTTGAGTAGACAAACTTTCACAGCCACTTCAGGAAAATAATGAGGATTCCTTAAGCGAGTTGTCATATAAAACTTGAAGTCTCTTGAGTATTCAATTATATTTTCACCTAACCTCATGTATTCCACACCCTGTTGCTTGAATGTTAGCTTTAGCAATATAGGCTCTATGAAAGCATCTAGTTCTTCACCAATATTTTCAAGCAAGACTGGTGTTCCAAACTGGATAGCATTTTCCAGTGTCCTCACATAGTTCGTATCAGAGAGTTTCATAACTGAAAGCTTGTTAGCTTTCTCCATATTTTTTATCCACTTGTTGGCTTGCCTTTGAGGATCAATCATTAAAGCCCATCTTCTTGAGTTAGAAACAATTACACCATTATCAATCGAAAATGAATCAACTGGCAATCCAGCAATCTGCCAGGCACGGATTTTGACAGGATCCCCTAAAGTATTACTGAGACTAAAATCATTGGAGCATGGTATGTGCTTCTCCCTGCATAGAACCTGCCATTGCTTTTGGCATTCAAGGCGATAGTCTACAGTAAAGGCTCCCAAATAAGCCACTGTTCCTGAAGATAACAAAACATCACCAGTAAGATCTGTGTATCGGATTCCCAACAATCGTGCAGCTTCTGTCCACCTATCTTTCTCACCTCCAAGTCCACTAATCAGCTTTTCAGCCCTTACCAACTTTTGTGAACAGATTTCAATGTTGTTTTCTAATTCTTTCTTCCGGTTATTCATGGTTTCAAACTCATCATTCAAAGCTTGGAGACGGTCCATTACATCCTTAAGTTCTGCACGCTTTGTATTTAGCTTTTTCATTTGAATTTCAAGTAAACCTTCCGCCTCCTTAAGACGCTCACGTTTTGGAGCAACCACTTTAGCTACACGGTCATACACCTCCATGGCTCTAACCCATTTGCATAAGCCTTCACAGGCTGATGACACATTTTTTATGACAGCTGGCTGAAAATCTGGATGCTGAGTAAACCTCTCTCTGATCCTCTTCATTACAGCAGGAGGAATATTATCCTTGTCGTATGTCTTTAAGCTTTCAAGGAATTTCAGATCTCCTAGAAGCTTTCTAGAGATTCCCCAATAGTCTTCTATCATTTTACCTGTATTGCACATAAATCAAATCAGGCTTAAATCATAGGTATTCAAAATTAAAATACTTTAAACAAAGATATGAAAAAACTAATACTAATTATCTTTAGGTTTGTGCCATACAGCTGCAGTTAACAAATTTTAGAAAAATGCTTACATATAAAAATTCAAACAAGGACACAGCATCATTAATCTGTGTCGAACTGAAATTTAGTATGCATGTACATTAACGATACAATAATTTTAATTTTAATCTGCCAAAAGCAAAGGGGAGAGAGAAACAAATGGTTATAAACATTTTTTGTGGTTGACTTTTATTAAATACATCCTATTCTGAGGATTTCCTTCCTAATTTACATAATAAAAGCAACATTTATAACTATTAATTCCTAATTATTAAGGGATAAATTGTGGGTGCACTAGGTAGGCGAAAAGGTGGTAAAAGGCATCTCTTCCCCTCTTCCATCCAGTATATTTATGTGTGACCCAATACTAATCCTATTAATCCCCATGTGCAAAAGGCTGACTAGCATGGCTAGTGATGCTCCACAGGTCCACGGGGAGTGGTTATCTAGGAGTATGGCACAGTCTGGATTCTGACCTCCCCTACATGCTTGGTAGTGTTTGGCAGGTGGTGCTGGAGGGGAGCATGCAGGTGTAAGGTACAATAGTGCAGCATGCTGCACCAGAGCTCTCTGAGGCATCCCTCCTGCATCTGCAAATCTTAGCTCGGTGTGAATGTAAAGCAGAATAGGTGACTGTGTCTTAGCTCGGACACAGATGACACAAACAGTCCCTAAGCTTTCACAATGGTATTATTACCGCTGCCACTTGGATCAGGTTTTCTCTCTGGTTTCATTCCTTTCATTACACAGATACTCTCCATAACGAGCTTGACAGGGCCTGGTGGATTCTGCATGGCTTTGACAAGCGAGATGTCTGAGGGGTTCAGGGTATCGAGAGCAGAGAGTGCAGCCTCTAGAGCTGGCATGGCCTCTGCAAGATCCCCTTCACACTCTTCCTGCAAATACATTGAAAGAATTCTTTAATCCTTTGAGTTGCACAGTCTGCTGTAAACTGACTGACATGAGCTGAGAGATGCGAATGTGGCATTAGTGAACCATTTGCAGTTATAATTAACTAGGAACAATGTACATAGCAGTACATTTCAAGCAGAGATAACTATTTTAATAATCTATCCTGACAGTTTAGTGTATTACTCTCTACACAGTCATTTTAACTGCATCTCACCACCATGTTCCTTTTTACAGTTGAAGGCCCAAGGGATATCTCCATTTCACCATTTAAACATCTTCAAAATACTTCTGCTGACTTGTTGCAGGTGCTGAGAAATGGGGGCAGGGCAGGGGGTAAGAGTAACAGATCCATGGGACTTCAGAAGAGTGCTGAGCAGTTCATTGCTTTTACCATGTGCATGTTACTATTGCAGCAGAATGCAGCATATAGCAATAACTTCAGAGATAATCCCAGGTACCAGCAGTTGTATATGTTTTGCATTTCTGCAACAGTTGAGACAGTGCTGGAGATTCTCACAATCTCTCATGGAGGTCTTTGTGCCACCGACATCTGGTCATGGAGATATTCCCTTTGAGGATGTTTGCTCGTGGCCCATGACTGAGCCTCCTGGGTTACTATCACAATATAAATAATAATAATATTTTCATTCCCCATTAGTATGTATACAGGGTTCTGGATTAATGACTTGCAACTCCTGGCCTATATACAAGAACGTCACACACAAACCGCCGCAGGACAAACAGTTTCCAACAGCATGGTGGGATACTATGTTGGGACACCTCATCGACTAGTATCCAAGACTTAATCTTATCCTTGTAAAGCACACATCTCACTTTTCTCCTACATTCATTAGAGTGAATAGAACATTAGGCTTGCTGGGCAACACTGTAACAAGACCACATTTTTTGTGGGCCTGTCTGCTACACCAAGGGTATGTCTATACCGCAATTAAAAAGCCACATCTGGCCCAAGCTGACTCGGGATTGTTGGGCTTGGGCTAAGAGACTGTTTAATTGCAGTGTAGATGTTCGTGCTCAGGCTGGAGCCTGGGCTCTATGATCCTGTGAGGTCAGAAAGTCCCAGAGTTCAGGTTGCAGCCCAATCCCAAATATCTACACCACAATTAAACTGCCTCATACCGCAAGCCATGTGAGCCTGAGTCAGTGGGCATGGGCCAGCTGCAGGTGTCTAACTGCAGTGTAGACATAGTGAAGAGACTAAGGGTGAAATTCTAGGGTCTGCAGAAGGCCCCAATGCTTTGGAGCTACTGCAGTCCCAGTGCATGGGAAATGGAGGTCTGAGAAGCTACTCCTGCATGCTGTAGAACTTAGGAACACTAGCACAGAGTGGGGAGTGGGGCTATGGATTGGCTGACAGAGTGACATGGCATAGTAATGTGTCCACAAACTACAAACATCATAAGACCATAAACCCCACATAAAGTGGTGGGCCTGGCATACCATAACCTGCTGCTCCAGCTTAGAGGCTATGGCTCCTGTCTGCAGATAGCACCCTCAGAGTAACTGCACTATAAGCTCTGGGGAAGAGATTTCTTCCTCCCCCACAAACCTCTATATAAAACCTGTTTACTGGGGCTTATTCCACATAAATAACAATCCCAGAAAGATACCCCCTCCCCGCCCATGTAATTAGGTCCATCTCTTTCTTTACTCAGCTGCATAAGGGGACTAACTTTCTCTTTCAGGAAGATCTGAGATGCACCTTGCATTACGTGTGCAAGATGCACGTTGAAGTCAGGACTGGAAAAAGGAATTCTGGGAGCACTGTAGAATTATTATCTGGCCATTGCTAAATACAGCCAGAATAACATTTGTTAACATTATTAACATCTCAATCATTATCTCTTGTGTTTTTGTTTTTTTAATTGCATTGTTAGGAACTTGGGCCTCACCTGTAAAGTACTGTGCATCTATCTCCTCAACCCCCATTTACTTTGACTGGAGACAGATGCAGTATCTCACAGGGACAGGCCCTTGTAAATTACCTTAATAGCTTGGGAAACAGCTGCAGCATCATTCGCCTCCTTTTCATCTGCAGATACTAGCTCCTTCTTTGCATCTACTTCGATCGTTTCTTTTTCTATCTGGATCATCATTTTATCTGTTTCTGCAGAGGTTTGAATTAGTTCAGGCTGAAGGGCAGTCAGCTCCTTCTGCATTTCTGCAACCTAGTGATGATATCCCGTGAGAGAAATCCTGGTAATTTGCATGTGTATTTCCTGTCTCAGTGTGATAGGTAGAAAATGGTAAAGATGTTACGACACATGCAATTTAAAAAAGGACTCTCAGCATACAAATCACATTTTAAAAAGTAGCCTTCTTGCCTATTTTACTGAGATCTCCTCCTGTTAAAACTGAAGCAGATTTTTAAAATCTAATGTGTTTTTCATATTTGTAATATCTTTACTTTTTGCAATTCACTCAGCCTGGACACTGAAAATAAACTGATCAGTTTTGCTTTCCCTATAGTCAGCTAGTGGACCCCAATGCTCCCCTCCATTTACATGCATGGATGAGAATGAAATCCAGCATAAACCAGGCAAGGGATACAGAAGTTGGAATAGCAGCAGATTCTTGGGGTGCTCTCCTCCACTAGGGAAGTGCACAGAAGTAGGAAGCCCCGTTGTTTTGCCAGGGTCTGTTCCAGGAGCAGCAGGGAGAAGAGCTGGGAAGCTGTCGAGTTGGGGGCTTGGTGGACTTCCTAGTGCAAATCTCCTCAAAAGGTAATGCTCATTCATGCAACAGTAACTCCCTTCCTGCATCTTCTTCCCCTTTTGAAAGGAGGAATAGGCACAGGCATGCACAGCCAATGTCACGAAAGCTCTTGAAGAAACTATGCTGCCAAAGATTCTTCAACTGGGGCTCTGAGAAAACTATAATGTTTAGGGTTACCATATTTGAACATTCAAAAAAGAGGACGCTCCATGGGGGGGAGGGAGGGTATTTGCTCACGCCCCTCCTGCCCTGGCCCAACTCCACCCCTTCCCCAAAGTCCCCACCCCAATTCTGCCCCCTCCCTGCCCTGTTGGACCCCTTCCCCAAATCCCTGCCCTGGCCCCGCCACCTCCCCTGGGTGCACCGTGTTCCCCCCCCCCTCCCAGCCACGCGAAACAGCTGTTTTGCAGCGCAAGCATTGGGAGCTAGGGGGAAAAAGCGGGCACTCTCTCGAGTGATCAACATTCATTTTCTTTCTCGAATGATCAGCATTCACTCTCTTTCTTGAATGATCAACTCTTCTTTGGGGAAAAATAATAATGGCAAAATCCTGGATGTTTTTAGATGTTTAAAAATTCCTCCTGGACAGCGATTTAAGAACCAAAAAGCCGGACATGTCTGGGAAAATACGGACGTATGGTAACCCTAATAATGTTACTTGAACTTAACCAAACATGTTAGAAAAACTTTGCTAAGTAGCATTGACTCCATTCAATCTTACATTAGGAGATCTACTCTGAAGTTACATGCCACAGTTTCTTAAAATAGCTAAGCAAGAATCTCAGATTTGCTGGTGGCTTTTAAGAAGAAAATTATAAACACAACAGTGAACAGAGAATTAAGCTTGCAACTCTTATTAGCGTTAGCAGAAGCTACGTGCTAAATTAACCATATGTCATGTTAAAAAGTATTCTTCAAGTTTTCAGTCTAAACTTACTTGTGAAGATGCAAATTCAAGTTTTTGCAGACCCACAAGATAACGATTTCTCATCATGTCAACTTCTTGCCTCTTGCTATTTAGTAGAGCCTTAAAGGTGAGAATCAGTTCCAGATAAGATGTTGGTGTTACATAGTTGTGTCTTCGCAGTATGCTGTAATAGCTGACAGAGAGATCTCTCACACTTTCTTGGAAATATTTGCACATTGACACAACCCTATGGAAAATCTTACATGTTAATATGAATGAAAATGTCTCTTTATATTAATCCTGGCAATTTTGTGTCCTACCAACTGTTTGTTTATTTCTATTAGCATCTAAAACAATGGAGTCAAAGTCTGCTCTTGGTTACTCCAATGTAAATCCAAAATAACTACACAGAAGTCAATGAAATTATATTGGTGTTACTGAGAGCAAAATTTAGCACATTATTTAAAATATACGGAGCTAAATTCTCTTCTCAGAGAGGATTTTCAGAGGTACTGAATATACATAGTTCACACTAAAGTCAAAGGGAGCTTCAGGTATTGAGCACCAATAAAAATTGGGCCATAAACCCACACAGACCCAAACTGACTATTGTCCTAGGGTGGCTCCCAACTAGGGTACCCACCAGCATCAGGCAGTGGCATCATTGATGTGCCTGCCTCAGTTTCCCCTTCAGTAGTTCCCAGAAATAGTCTAAACAGTCTTTCTGAATATAAATAGCACTTGCAGGATTAATTTGTTACAAAATAAACCCCTGTGTGTATAAACCATAACAAACCGAGTCCCCAACAGTCTATCAGCGTCCCACCTCATCTCAGTGTCTCCCATCATGCTTACTGCTCAGGTATTGCTCTGGCATCTCTAAGCACATATCACCCCAGCCCTCAGCACTCTCTGGCCCCAGCTCTCTGGCTCAACAATGTCTGCTGGCTTCCAGGCAATTCCTCCCTCTGCAGATTTTCTAATTTTCCCAGGGGTGCTCGACCCCTGCTTGCCCCAGGCCCCACGCCCACTCCACCCTTTCCCCCAAGCCCCACCACTGTCTCTTCCCACCCTCGTCCCACCCCCGCCCTGCCTCTTCCCACCCTGTTCTTCCCCCTCCCGCAAGCACAGCCCGCCCTCGCTCCGCCCCTCCCCCCAGCTCCTCCTGCATGCCACTGAACAGCTGATCTGCAGTGGGCAGGAGGCACTGGGAGGGAGCGGGGCCCGCTGGCGGGCAGGAGGTACTGGGAGAGGAGTGGGAGGAGCTGACCGGCGGGGCTACGGGGGGGGCACCCACTATTTTTTTCCCATGGGTGCTCCAGCCCTGGGACCCCTCAGGCAGCTCTCACCTGCCCTTTTCCTGACTGAATCCATCTGCACTCTAAGGCAGTTCTGACTGACTAGGTCTATCTCTCCTTGGCTCTTGAGCCCAGGTGTCCTCTTTTAAGCCCCATCTAGGGGTGAACTGACCAGTCTTACAGGGCCAATGTCACCCTGTGAAAACATCAATGGAGTTGCACTCTTGTAACTAAGGGTATGTTGACACTTTGAGCTGAAGCTGATAACCACATCTTCAGCTGAAGTATCACACAGCTGTGATGTTATCCTAATACGATGCTTCAGCTGGAGATGTGGTTATCAGCTTCAGAACTCTCTTGACAAATAAACACATACGCTTTTCGAATTTCATCTTCGAGTTCTACATCCTCCAAAAACTTGTTTGCAACCATTTCCAAAGCATCAGTGGGCCAGGTCTGGAACCAGTCAATGGTGCAGCAGTTTATCAATGAAGGGAACATTCGTAGTCGATTCCGGAATGCATCTCCAATTGGACTCATTGCTGGAAAGAATTCATATTGTTCTTAAGTCCACCAACAGTTAAGAGGCAGAAAGGTTTACAATAAGACATTGTGTGTTATATACAGACCTAAGACAATGTGTAAATTTTTCTTCACTCTTTCAATAAAGAAGTTGTACATAGCAAGTGGAGTAGCCTCAATTTTCCTGCCTTCCGTCCTCGCTGCAGCCTGCATTTTCTCAACAATGTCAGCCTTCTCATCCGCTGCGAAGATATTAGGCACATCACCTGTATTTAAAAGCATGTTAACATCCTCCACAAATGATTCGTCCTTTATTTGATTGTCACAGAACAAAAAAGACACATTTTTGTTACTGACGCCAGTCTGCATCATGATTCGTTTCACATCCTCCTTCCATTCGTTGTTGCCATAGGACTTTGTGATTTCAATCTGAGAAAGCTCAAAAGCATTCATGAAGGTGGCCAGCTTGGTAGCACTTTGCCGCCCACTCCCACCAATTCCCACCAAAAGCAAATGACCATTGTCCTGTTTCAGTACTCTGCATATCCTTGAGATATGCTCAATGGCAAACTTAAACATGACCAAGGACATTGGTGCCTTGCTGATAGTGTTGTACTCGTCAAGGTAATATTCCATCACGGTTGTCAGTTGCTTTAAGTCTGTGATTTCATCATAGGTTTTTACATCACTGTCTGGTTTAAAGTAGTCTCCAAAGAAGAGGCTGCGGATATTATTATCGGTGATCTTGCCAGTAGGCGACAGATGACTCAGTACCTATGCAAAAGACAAGATTCAGCTGATAATTCAGATTCTGTTTTTTCTCTAAAGAAATACTCATCCATATCCACATAGTAGTAGGTCCTACTGCTGTGGAAATGCTATCTTCCAGCTGTTCCAATGTATTATTTTAGACCAAAAAAACCAAAACAATGTATGCTGAAATGGTGTTTTTCAGATATGCATACCTCAAAATATGGGTATTCTGATTTCACTGTCTAGTATATGGCCAAGTTTCCAAAAAGCCTAATAATACACCCACAGCATGTATGGAACCTTCCAAATACGCATAAATCAAATAAAAGCATGGCTAACTACCTCAGCCCAAATCCTGCCAGTTACTCATTCCAAGTGACCTCCTGCCCCTGGAGAGAGCCCCACTGAAGTCAGGAGTCCACCTGCAAAGAGTAATTTGCAGGATGAGACCCCTAACTTGCATTTGCAAATGCACAATATACAAATAGATGCACCCGCAAATATTGTGGGTGCACCAATGGAGACGGTTCAAATTTTTTTCTAATATTGCTACAGTATATCTGAAATGTTGAATTAGTTTTGTAAATCTGTCAGTCCCATCTACCTGTCCAAACCATTCTCAGTGTATAAGCCAGCGTACCTTATCAACGCTCTGCTTGAAGTTATTTGATGTTGTTTCTTTTACCATATTAAAGAACATCTCCCTGTCGTCACTGTCAATTAAGCGGTCATAGAAAACTCGATAAACTTCATGGATCCAAAGTCTGATCAGCTTATCCCCATCCTGTAAAAGCAGATATAAATGAACAGATCAATATTTAAAGGGCAGGACTTGTTTCATAACAAAGGAGTCAGATCTCCATTTGAGGCCTGATCCACCTCTCACTGAAGTCAATGGGAATCTTTGAGTTGTGAGAGTGCAAGCAAATGGGTCAGCTGGCTTCCTCAATACATAATGACTGTGTCATATCTTTCCTGCCAATACAGTCTTGACCTCTGCTCATAAAGCACTTAACTATTGTTACATCAAGGGTGTTTATCTTTGGGGCACTTTATGATGATTTTTCATATTCTAGAATAATATCAGTGGCAATGAACAAAGGACATGTGACTCATGACATGGGTGCTTAGGAGCAATCCTTCCATATAGCGATAAACAATGGGGGTGAAATCCAGGTCCCACTGAAGGCAGCTTCATCCTGAGTACACTCTCATCTCAAGGAATAAGGATTAACATGCATAACTCCCACCCCTGTAATAACATTAACAAAGGTCCCCACCCCTTAAACACCCCTCCTGCCCCAATAGGCTTGCCCCTTGCATGCCCACTATATCAAAGTTGGCACAGAGATCCTCAGAGGACAGCCTGCAGCTGCCTTCCTCATTTTCTGCACCAGAAGAATTCTCCCCTGGATAAATCAAGGGTTTTTATGGCCACTTTATGCCACTCCAGCCCTTTTATCCAGTGTAAAAGGATGACAATGTTCCCCAACTTGCTTAATAGCTTTGTTTGGCTTTTTTATATTACATAGAAACTTCCATCATCAGTTAATAGCAAGATACATTTTTGGGGGCCAAGCCATTCAACCCCTTTGTGGCATCGGTTCCCTCATCTGTAAAATGGGAATAATAATCCTTTTCTCCCTTCTTCTTTTGTCTTGTCTATTTAGGTAGCAAGTTCAGGGGCAGGAACTGTCTCCTACTATGAATATTACAGGGCCTAACACCTCAGGGCCCTGATCTAGCAGTTACTGTAATACAAGCAAATAAATAAATAATAATAATAATAACAATATCTGAATATGTTTTTCTTCATCAAGAGGGAGGAGGAAAATGCATAGCAAAATATTCAGGCCCAATCCTGCTCTCAGTTAAATGCGTGCAAACCCATTAAAATTACAGTGCATGTTAGTGAAGAGAATTTAGCTTTAATACTTTATTTTTTTTAACTATCGTTTTTATGAACACAGTTAAACAGCAGCCTACTTGTAAATGGGTGTGTGGACACAGCAGCACTCCTCTAACAACACGGGAGAAATCACGAAGATTAAAGACGTAATGGGATTTTGAAGGCGTTGGAAGAAAATTCTCGACAGCCATTTTATAAATAGTCATTGTAGCTTGGATCATCATCTTGCCAAGCCTTAAAAAATAAATAAATAAAAAGAAGAGAAAGGTGAATTTAATTGTGAGGCACGCAAATGAAAGATTTGAGACAATATGTTCTCTGTAAAATAGTCTTGGGAAACATATCACCATTACCTTGTAAATACAGCTTCAAATCCTTTGCTGAAATGCCAGTCAACAATTGAAGAGAAAATCTTGGTTAAAATGTCATCATCAAAAGCGTTGATGGAAATAATATTCAAGTGTCGTGTGAAACGCCCTGTAATACACAGTGAATGACACAGTCATGTCCAGCACTGCACAACACTCTTTCCACCTTAAACCTATCATTTGTCTAGCAGTGACCATCTTATTAGCAATACAATCAAGCTGTACAATTTGGATCTGGATCTGGTTCCAGGGTTTTCTTTCAGGCACATTTCTACACCTTAATAAAATGACACTATCACTAGATGAGACTGATATGAGATTATAAACTGGGTTATATTTTGCTTCAGTACTGTGCATAGCTCTTAAAAGAATGTCAGTGTTTAACATGAAGGGCCTGCTTCTCATTTAAACTAAGGCTGCTTTTATACTGCTGTCAATCTGGGCTCAGATCGGACTGCATGTAGCGGCACAGTGTACTGATACATCTCTCAAGCAGCAATATTGATCTCCTGAATCAAAGCTTTCATAAAAACAAAACAATACGAAAAAGTAATGCCTTACCTACACTTAAAAGTTTTGCTGCTTTTAAGTATACCAGTACAATGAATGCAGGCCCATCCACCCCAGTGTAGACGCAGTTATATCTGTATAAAAGTGCTTATATTAGTACAACTTATTCCGGTTCTGCAAAGTGAAATAAACTGTAGCAGCATAGAGTACCTTATACCAGTATAAATGCGTCTTCACTAGGGCTTTCAGCAGCGTACTAACGTCAACAAAAAATTACACTCCTACTGGTGAAACTTTTCACGTGTAGACCAGTCCTCAAACTCTCAGGCCTTGTCTTCTCTAAGAAAAAGGCTGTGACAATCAGGATCCAGACACCGCAAGGGGAGACCAAAAGGCTTAAACCCACCAAATGAGATACGTATACAGACCATGGTTATCATAGGTGCCGACTCCGCGGGTGCTCCAGCCCTGGAGCACCCACAGAGAAAAATTAGTGGGTGCTCAGCACACACCAGCAGCAAAGCTCCACCCTCTCTCCCTTGCCCCCCAGTATCTCTCCCCCACTGGTGGCCCCGCTGATCACTCCTCCCCTTCCCTCCCAGCGCCTCCTGCCTGACACAAACAGCTGTTTGCGGTGTGCAGGTCGGCTCCGGGAGGGAGTGGGAGGAACAGGGATGGGGCGCACTCGGGGGAGGGGACAGAAAGAGGCGGGGAAGAGGCAGGGCAGGGACTTGGGGATGGGGTAGAGTGGGGGCGGGGCCTGGGGCGGATGGGGGTGGCGGGAATCGAGCACCCACCAGGTAGAGGGGAAGTTAGCACCTATGATGGTTATGAATTTATGAATTTATATAACTGTGCTCATAAACTGTGGTGCAATTTCAGCTCTATCTCCCAGTAGGGCAGGGAGCAGTCAGGCAGGTAGAGACACCTCTCGAACCTGTTGTTTACACAAAACTGGCTTCAAGTAACTCCATTGTCCAGTCCAGGAAAAGACAATGGTGGACTGTTGGGGTTAATGGAAGGATATGGATGCAACTCTACATTAAAAAGAACATTCCATCTCCGAACATCAAGTCAGGAAGGCGTATCCCCATTCCGAATTACCATGACTCACCATGGACTGAGGGAGGGAGGAGGAAAAAGCCCTTTTCAAAACAGGCTTGGAACTGAGGGATTTCCTCCCACCTATGGCTAGGGGGTACATTGTTTTAAGGCATTGTTGGGGGAGGGATAGCTCAGTGGCTTGAGCATTGGCTTGCTAAACCCAGGGTTGTGAGTTCAATCCTTGAGGGGGCCATTTAGGGATCTGGGGCAAAAATTGGGGATTGGTCCTGCTTTGAGCAAGGGGTTGGACTAGATGACCTCCTGACGTCCCTTCCAATCCTGATATTCTATGATTCTATACCTTGGGGAAGCACCCTGTAAACGCCATGTTCCTCTATGAATAGGTGACTCTTATTAGAAAAGGAATTTTATCTAACAGGAAAGTGCAAAGCCAGAGGCTGTGTCTCTGTTTGGTTTCTGTGTCACTCGTATATGTTTGCTTTCCCCTTACTATTCCATCTTGGAATCTGCGGTTTTTCTATTAAATACGCTTTTTGTATATTTTAATCCCAAACAGCTCTCTGGTGTACAAACTCTGTGGAGTGTGTATGCCAAAGTGAGTTGATAACTTGAGGTGGGGGGGAGGGCTAATTTCATGCCTTGAAGTTCAGAGTTGAGGAACCAGAGGGGAACGGTCAGAGTGTCTGCTAATTAAGAACTCAGGGAGGACGTATCTGGGGAGACTCAGGACTTGGAAGGGAAGATGTCACCCGTAAAGAGTAACTGGGTTGGTCAGAGCCAGGATGAGACCTTGTGCTTGTGGGATCTGAACCATAGCCGCACAGAACCAAGACCAGGCAAGGTTACAGGGAAGATGGTGACAGAACCCCTTGCTGGTCTGGGTGGACCCCAAAACATCACAAAGGTATGTTCTTACCTCATGGTAACTAAGGGTATACCTACACTTTGATCTGGGGACGTGATTCCCACCTCGAGTAAACATACTTGCGCTAGCTCTGATAGAGTTAGTGTGCTAAAAATAGAAGTATAGCAGTAGGAGCGGCGGTAGGGACTAGCTTCCCTCAGTGCACACCTAACATCTCTAATGGGCACACACTCAAAGCGGTTAGCCCTGTCACTGCTTGCACTGTCACGGCTACATTCTATTTCTAGTGGACTAGCTCAGTGAGGGGCTAGCACAAGTATGTCTACCCGAGCTGGGAATCATACCCCCAACTTGAACTGTGGACATACTCTGAGATGAGCTAAAATTCTGGAGAATGCAAGACAATCTGTAGTTTTCACACAAGTTAGCAAGTTAAGATAAACCTTAGATTCACCCCAGTTTTTACCTTGACTTGCTAACGTGCAAAAGCTACATACTGCCTTGTCTACACTAGGATTTTACTGTGTTAGTCAGCATGTGTTATCTAACGTGATAAGAACATACCTGTTCCTAAGTGTTTGGTATTATTTTCAGCCTTTGCATCTTCTGTTGATTATTAAACCCACCCTGAGGAAACGGACGTGGATTTAAACTTGAGTCATCATCAATCATCACCACCATCATCATCATCACTCTTCCCATACCATCAGGTGAGGCAGAAGTCAATCAACGCCAGTCATCCTTATCCTGGGCACATTTTTACAGATACTTTATATTCAGATGTAATAATAAATGTGAGTATGTGGGCTTTATTTGGAATGACCCAGCTGGTGAATCTGCCCACTGGCTTACAATTTGCATACAAACCCAGCACTTGCCAACACAAAGATTTAGTTTGTGAAAAGCTAAAATGTGAATCTACCCCATGCTAGCCTGCCACAGACTAACCATGTAGACAGTTCATTAATATGCTTTGATCTAATCCCATTTCAAAGAGGACTAGATCAAAGCACATTGACAAACTGTTAATGTACATCATCAGTGCAGGGTAAATTCACATCCCAGCTTGCCACAAACTAATTATTCATGTAGACAGGCTCATAGTCTTCTATTTGAATAACATGAGGCAAGCCAGGATTCCCTCTATAACCTCAGTCAACTAGACAATGCATTGTCACAGTGATGTATTTCTGTCTTTTATTTATTTATATTATATATTATATTATATTATATTTCCTACCTGTAATATCATTCCTTCCTCCACCAGGAGGGCCCATTGCTGAAACAAGTAAGACATCTACGATATCAAGCCTGGATGTATCCTTCTTGTCATACCAGTGACCATGATCAATCCACTGTCTAAGAAGCTCAATAGGTGGCTGGGCTCCGTACACCTCCTTCGCAGGCATGTTTAGGTCATCTAGAAAGAACGTTCATGTCTTAAGAAACAAATCAAAGCACAGATACCTATTGTTTGTCTAAACAAGGAAAAGGTTACCTTTCGTTGTTATTATTTCTCTTTGATGCAACAACTGCATCTAATGTAATTATACCTGCAGGGATAATTTTTTTTAAGTTAAAGATATTGTTTTAATTTAGTTTGGCTGATGGGCTGTTTTTTTTGTTTTTTGTTTTGTGTTTATTTAAGATCACAAATTGCAACATAAGGTACCAAACTACACAGACCTAAATTAAGTGTGTGAACCATCTTAAAGACAAGCACCACTTCAATGCAGTGGCGCTGGACTACTTTTTACACTGGGGGGTGCTGAAAGCCAGAGGTCCCCAAACTTTTCACCTCACACCCTCCCTGTCTGTGCTCCCTCTCCCCAGAGCTGGGGCCAGGAATGGGGTATGGCTCCAGGAGGTGTGTGGGGGGAGGGGCGTGGACACGAGTAAGGGGGCTGAGGCTGGAACCACAGCTGTGGGAGGGAGCAGAGTCCAGGGTGTGGGGCCAGCAGCCAGGTCCCTGCATGCAAGGCCAGGAGCAGAGCCCTGGACGCGGAACCTGCATCTGGGACCCCGGGTGCAGGACCAGGAGCGGATTCCTGGGCACGGGTCCAGCAGCATCGGGACCCTGGGTGCAGGGCCAGCGGCTGGGACCTCATGCAAAACGTGGGGGTGCTGCAGCACCCCCCACACCCTTAGTTCCCATGCCTGTGCTTCAATGTATATAAATTTTCCAGCAGGGGACAGTCCTAATCCTTTCACAGATGCCTTAAACAAAAAACAAAAAAAAACAGCAAGTAGTGCGGAATTGTGTAAGTATCAGACCAATGAAGCACTTAGTTCTCCTGAAGTCTGAATTTACATGAAGAAATAAGAACACACAAGTTATCTTACCTACAAATATTACATTTTTTTTCCCCACGGGAGGTCCAAATAGTCCTTTTCTTCTTCTGTCCAGCTTTGACATAATAATATCCTGGGTTTGGTTAGCTGAAGTTCTTGCAGAGAAGTTGATGCAGTTAGGGATGTATTTAAGCTTTGGAAGTTGCAGCAGAAAGCTGTTGGTAATAGCGGATTTTCCTGTGCCAGTGGGGCCCACAAACAGCAAGGGGATGTTATGTTCCACATATGTTTTTAGAAAAAAATTTTGCCTGGCTGTTTCCATTGTTGGAATTATAAGCTCGGACACCTATTATATGGAAAATTAAAATACCGTGTGGAAAACAAATATCTAACACTGTAATCAATACTGAGGTTTGAAATCAACTTACTGCAGTGAGTTTATTGCCCAAAAAAGGAGTTTTTAAAAATTACTTCTACATGTAAATAAAGGTTATTACAAGTTTCTTGTAGAGAGTGTAAATGGTAAGTAAGGAGCTGCTTTTGTTCTGTGTTTGTACAGCACCTAGCACAATGGATCCTGCTCCATGACTAGGACTCCTAGGCACTGTGACAATTCAAAGCAAAAATGGGAACATTGGATAATTCCTAATTTGGGGCTCAATTCTGCCCTTCACTGTGCAAAGGGAAGGGGTAAAATGTCATAGGGAGTCTCTTCTCCTCCCACATCAGTGGGGCAGCTATGCACTGTGTACTTAAAATGTTATTTTTAAATGATGAAATAAAGATTCGTTCTTCTTCTTTCCACTTATGTCACGTAGATGCTAGCTGTACTGATATCTAGCATGTCAATGAGGAATAGTGGTAATGAGGCAATGGGTAACAACATTTTGAACTTCTTAAAGTGCTCTACAACTATTAATGAATTTAACCCCACATCACACCTGCAAGGCAGGTGTAACAGTGTGGCTCACCCCTTAAGGGCTGGAGGGCTGGGGTTAGCCAACCCTGATTATACGAGTCACTCTATAAAGAGCAGCAGGAGGCTGCAGTGAAAGAGGAAATGCCCAGGAATTAGAGACTGCTAGGAGAGTGAGCAGGTTCTAGCAGAGAGGACTGAGACTCTAACCAGGCAGGGCCTGGGAGTGGCCTGCCAAAGCAGAAAAGATGCCAGGCAGGAAGGCCTAGGAGGAGGAAGAGAACCTTTGCCTTGTGTGGGCTTTTGGATGGAAAGAGGGGAAAGTGAGGCAGACTGCCTGTAGTATGACCTTAGGCCATGAGGGGGATGTGGGAGGCAGCCAGCCCTGTTATAATTGGGAAGTATCATTAGCCCCACTTTGCAGATGGGGAAACCAAGGCACAGAGATATTAAGTTCAAAGCTTGCCATCAAAATGGGGATGCCTCTGTTCTGGCTAAGTGACTTGCCCAACGTCATACGAGGATTCTGTAGCAAAGCCAGGAATTGAGTCCAGATCTTTCACCACAAGATCATCCTTATGCTCCATATGTACCTTTTGTACTGAGATTTAAATATAGGTCTGACATCAGAACCACGGTTTAAGCGGGGGAGAGCCCATACAGCATAAGACATTGCACAGTAAACAGAAAGAAGTCACATATAAATTAATCAGAGCTACCAAATGTAACTGACTTGTAGCTCTGTCATTTCACAACACTGTTTTCATCACTGAGTTCTTTTCTATAATAAAAAAAAATTAATGTTGACCTTTGCACCAGCAGGAATATTTTGCTCCTCCCTAGTGATGTAATCAGTCCATATGTTCCATTGCCCACTGGCTTGCTTGTGAAAATAGAAGTCATACACACTCCCTGTTAAACAAAACACAGAATATAGGAAAACTGACTGAATAGACAATCAAAATAATGTCATGTCACTTTAGCATCTAAAGTATTTCCCCCTAGTCTTTTCTAGTACAAGGGTAGAAATGATCAAATGAAAGAATTTTCCTGATTTGTCAGTTCTTCACATGGCCTGTGTGGCGATGAATGCCTCCTAAATAACACTGAATATCCTCTTCTCCCATTGAACCTCACTGTCAGGAAGTTACTACCTGCAACAGATTTCACTGTTTAGGTCAATCTGGGCACATGCTCCTCTTGTTTAGAGCAACAAAAAAGAGCTCCCCACTGTGTATCCCTCAGGCCTGGCTGCAGGATCTCTGCAGCAAAGGACAAGTGCCAGACACCCCAGTCTGCCCGGTAGTGCCAGACAGGATTTGGCAGGGTTTGTAAAGCAAGACTAAGGGATACAAATACAGTTGCATAGAAACACCTTTTTCTGGAAAGATATTGTTTTTGGTGAGCTTCACACTTTTGGGGCGCGGGTTCTCATCATCCATTCCCATTAGCAAGTTGCGGAAAAACAGATCAAATTTCTTTCTGCTGTCTGCACTGATGGTCCCACCAATTGTCCAAACCAATGCGAAAAGGAAAAGCCCTTGTAGCCATAAGATGATCTGCTGACTAGACATGGTTTCACCTTCTTCTTCACCCGATTTCCTTATTTCATCTAAAAATACATTCAAATCTTGGTTAAATTATCAAAAATTGCAATTCAAAATCTGCTTTCATAAAAAAAAAAAAATCATTCTAAGCCAGATCCTCAGCACTGGCTTCAATGGAGCTACGTCAATTTTCACCAGGTGAGACTCTGGCCTTGTTTTGATGGTGCAATATATTGTTTTCAATTAAAAATGAATGAGTGGGAAATATTTAAAGGAGTTCTAAATATTTCATTAGGATGCTAGTAAACAGCAGGCTAAACATCTGGGGCCATGCCCACAGGGCCTTACTGAGGCCTGTAAAGTACTTTGAGATCCTGAGATGAGAGGTGCTATACAAGGCGCAAAGGACTGTTGTTATTACTAGGTCAGTGAAAAAGATCTATGGCCTATGATCCAAACCCCAGAGCACTTGCTTCATTCTAAATGAAGTCTTCTAGCATTCACTTGTCTCTAGTGGCCTGGATTTTCTATTGTTATGACATATCAGGAGAAAAATAAGAGGCTGAAGCATTAAAAAATACTGACCGAGCAGACAGGTATAGAGTTTCATCATGCTATAGGCCAGATGGATAGCAGATGTCTGTACTATGATTTTGCAATGAAGGCGAACAAATTCCAAGCAAGGCTGGACTAGCCACATAAACATGTCATCAATCTGCAAGTGGAACAGGAAACAGTTTTAAAACAGTGTAAGAGTTGCATTATTTTCCTTACTTACAAAGTCCTGTATCAAAGGTTTATTTGACTTAGCTGTTCAATAAAAGTGGATCCTTAAGGCACCAATAATTCTGCCTGGTGGAGGGGGAGATTGGGGAGTGGCCTTGACAAGGTACTATGGGAGTTGCCACAGAGCCATGGAACCTGCCTGACAGTGGAAAGAAGCTGCTTCTGCCACAGGAAAATAAATGGTTTGGAATAGGAAGTTTGTTCTCCTCTTATTAATCCAGACAGCAGACGGACCTTTACATCTTGGGGAGCTGTTACTCCACCCAGGCACAGGGACTAAATATGGGAAGACTGCATTTCACTGAGGTTTACAGGATAATCTGAGAGAGTAAATCCAAGGTCTAGTAAACAGACAGCAGAAAGAACAAAGACCAGGGTTCCATCAGACCATTAAGGGCACTGAGGTTAGTGCATAGCCACCTCATTCCATTGTGAAATGCCTTCAAGAGCTCCCCAGTATGTAGGGAGAGTGTGGTCACTGCCGTAAGTGAAGCATCATCGCTTTCCCTCTACGGCAAGCCACTTCTGCTGACTTATGCAGGGTGCAGGAAGTCATGGCCCAACCTCTCCTCTGCTTCTATCCTAGCCTTTATTTCAGATAGTTCATAATGGGAGAGAGATTGCTTCTTAACCAACAGCAGGCAGCATTCCCCCATCCCTAAGCATTTTTCTGAATTTGGTCCCAACTCCTGTTTGTTCTTCCTATGAACAGTGAAGAAGGGGGCTGGCAGATCACAGAAATCTATGGCTTCATCCAGCTCTAGGCCTAACACAGAAAAGTTTGTTTTGGCCTTTTAATGCCTGATCCTCCTCCCACTGAACTCTATGTTTAATGCTTAGATAATCTTCAGACTTAATGCATAGATAACCTTCAGAACCTATTCCTGCAAACCCTCAGTCTAATTTGTAAGTGCACGACATGAACATGAGCACCACTGATTCATCTGAGTTGTCTTACTCAGTAAGAACTACTCCAGTGAGTAAAGGGTTTGCAAAAGCAGACCCTAAACGTGATAAGAATGTTATTAATACATGCGTTTCTCATGCTAGGATCTGATTGCCCCGAACAGGTGAAGGTGCATTTTTAATGCATATTTCCCGCCCCTCTTCCCCTGGACCTGGCTCACATAATCTCCACCTATCATGCACTAGGACTCTCTTAGTGAAGTCTCACACATCACTAAACCCCATGTAATACTGGATATAATTTTCAAACGTGCCTGAAAGACTTAGGAGCCCCTTTAGATTCAGGGTATGTCTTCATTGAGATCAGAGGTGTGACTGCAGCACATGTAGACATACCCGAACTAGCTTTGTTCTACGGCAGTGAAGCCATGGCAGTACAGGTGGCAGCACAGAATGTACACGCCCATCTGGGATGCTAGGCATGTACTTGGCCAGCTAGGCTGTGCTGCCTCCCATGCGAACTATACCATGGTATCGTTATTCAAGCTAGCTAGAGCAAAGCTAGTGTGGTTATGTCTACATGTGCTGCAGTCTGATTGCAATGTAGACATACCCTTTGTGTCCTGATTCACTGAGGCGCTTTTGAAAAGATTACCCAATGTGCCTACCTGGAAGCCCATAGGACATACTAGGATGTAGTGGGCAGATTACCTTTAAAGTAAAAGTTATAAGGGTGATACATAAAAAAAAGGCTCGCACCAGTTCTCTGTGCTCCTGTTGCAGATTTGGGGGCAGTGTGTCCATGTAGGAATCCTTCAGAGGCTTCCAACCTAGTTGATTAGGATCCATATAGATCATACCACACCTGGAAAAATAAGTAGTTATAGTGCAGTAAGGTATCTGAAATGCACCAGGTACATTGCCTGAGGTAGTTCAGACTTTGGGTGGGTTACTGTTACCTGCTGACAGTTGCTGGAGATGCCTCCTCCAAGTCAGCTGGCTCGAAGATTAAACTCATTTTGGAACTCATCTGAATTATTTCCCCGCTCATTAAACACAGCTGGAAAGCAAACATGGCATATACGTGGTTTAATCATATCATAGCTGAACATTCACTTATAGCAGTGCTTGTCATAAAATCACTGAACAGCCATCCCATTTAGTGTCAGTTCTTATTCATTCATTCATTCATGTTCCCATAGTGTGTGATATTTATAGAATTCTGTCTTAGAGAGTTCTCCATTTGTTATTGCCAAGTCTTGCAGACTTGGGAGAAAAAAGAGAAAACGAAGCATTAGCCAGCTCTTTATATATTCCACAATAAAAAGCAATCCTTTTCTTTTGGCAGTTTAAGATAATTATTATTTTGTGAATAAACAAATCTCCAGTTAAAATTTCCAGTTAGAAAGATGAATTCATGTATTTCAATTTACTTAAAAGGGTCAGATCACTAACTGCAATAACCAACCAACCGCAATTAATTATGTGCATTCACACGCTAAAGTAACAGGCAAAAATGATGGCTACCTTTTTATTATCATCTAGCACAGTGTTCATGTTCTCTATCCAAACTGCATCCACTGGTCCATCAAATATAATCCACTTCCTGTCATCTGTGGTTGAAGATGCTTGTTGTCTGAAGGTGTTTGCAAGGACTCCATCTGTCCACTCATGGCTCACAGGGTCAAAACACCCATACAGCTGTCCCATTGTAATAGCTTTGGGATTAATAATTCTGTACTCAACAGCAAACTCATCCATGGAATTTGCTAGGTAGGAATTAAAAATAAATTATATTGATTAGCTAGATCAGTGGTTCCCAAACTTGTTTCGCCGCTTGTTCAGGGAAAGCCCCCGGCGGGCCAGACCAGTTTGTTTACCTGCCGCGTCTGCAGGTCTGGCCAATCGTGGCTCCCAGTGGCCGCAGTTTGCTGCTCCAGGCCAATGGGAGCTGCTGGAAGCAGCGCAGGCCGAGGGACGTACTGACCGCCACTTCCAGCAGCACCCATTGGCCTGGCGCAGCGAACCGCGGCCACTGAGAGCCGCGATCGGCCGAACCTGTGGACGGGGCAGGTAAACAAACTGGCCCAGCTCGCCAGGGGCTTTCCCTGCACAAGCGGCGGAACAAGTTTGGGAACCACTGAGCTAGATAGAAGGCAAAAGTTCTTTAAAAATATTTTTCACTAATGAAGTTTAGAGGTGGAACATTCCTGATAGAATCCCAGTGTAGCCACCCAATAGACCTTACATGTGGAAGCTACCTAGCAGTAAGTAATGACCTCCTTTACTTACACATAGAGTTTATTGCTGCACAAGGCAGGTCCAGAGAGTTGTGTGCAAAAGCACAAGGTAAAAAATGAGGAACAGGACAGAAGCACAATGGAAACTGATTGTGCATTCATGAGAGAGCTTCACAGAATCTCTCCCAGGGAATAGATTTGTTGAGCCAAGAGGTGCCATTTTTGCTCAGTCACTTTCCAGAGAAGTACCATACATGAAGAGATTTGTTTGATGTGACTATTGATGCTACTTTTGCATGACTACTGTGCACAAATATACTTGCTTAACAAAATGTGTAATTTACTTTTTTGCGTATTCATGTGATCCGTTTAAAAGAAGAATATTTCTGACAACAGAGGTTTTCCAATCTTAGTCCTGCATATCCAAATTCTCTTCTATTCTGCAACCCATTAACAGCAGAATTAGCAACCTGAATTTATCTTTGTACAGAAAGTTCATTGGTCATAGAATTAATTTTTTATGAGAAGTCTTTGGCAGGCTTTTTATTTTTACCTGTGTACAAATCACCAAGGGCTGCGGCTAGCACTTTGTAAGCACAGGTCTTTCCACCCAAAGCATCTCCAACAATCATATATCCATGGCGCACCATCATCATTTCATAAATCTGTATTGGTGACATGAGTTTAATACTTAAATATATTAAAGAACTGAATGTAACATGTGTGAAACTATATGTCTCTTTTGCACTCCTACATTGTGTGAAAGAGCAGATCAGCCAATCTAGACACAAACACTGACATTACTGCCCTTAAGAATCCCAAGGCCAAATTCAGAGGTGAGTCTAAGACAGCATAATTTACACTTTCTGCCTCCTCAGAGTGTAAATTACACCAACTCAGGCCTTGTTTTCATTAGAAATTTGCACTGGTTTAATTAAATTTGATTTAAATTAGTGCAAATCCCTTGTAGACATTCTTATTTCAGTTTAAGAGTACCTTTTTTCAGTTCAGCTTAATCCAATTCTGAACTGACCCAACCTACACCAAAATAAGTCTGGTTTAAACCAGAACAAGAGCATCCTCTTAACTGTTTGTACCTGTTTAACTAACTTGGTTTCAAAGCAGGAAAAGCAACTAATAAAAGGGTGCAAGTTAAAGCAGTGGGAAAAATAAAGGCACAACACATGGGAGTGCTGGTAATAACAATACCAAGATCTCAAAACACTTTACAAAGACAGTCAGTATCATTATTACCATTTTACAGATGGGGAAACTGAGGCATAGAGCGATAAACTGACTTGCTCATGGTCACCCAACAGGCCAGTAGTACAGCCAGGAACAGAACATAGGTCTTATGAGTCTTAGTCCCCTGCTCTCAGTGCTAAGGCACATTGCCTCCCTTAGTAAGACTGAACTTCATTTGCTGACTCCAGTCCTATGACCTGAGACATGGGTACAAATATGAGTACTCTTGCCACATGGAAGGGGACAATATCTACTGACCAACTTGTACTTACTCTTATAGAGGGTGGAATTTTTTTCTGGCATATGAATGTCTGTACCTTTTGTGGTTTTCACTTTGTATAGATAAGCTTTCTGTAATGCTCTGCTAGCTACTAATTTAGGCCCTGATTCAGCCAGATACTTGAATAGTTTATACATAAATTATCTTTTTTCAGATGTGATGAATATTTTTTTTAAATACCTGAATAATTTTTCCAATAAACCAAGGAACTGGTTGAAGATTCATTTTTGTAATATTGTCACTCAGTGCCTGCACAAACAGCTCATAGTCTGGTTTAGGAAGAACCACTCCAGGAAACAGGTCAGATATGATACCCTGTTAATGAAAAAAACATATTAAAAGCAGACTAACAAAAGCAGAACTTCTAAGTGTTAAGAAATACATAGAAAATGGTAGGAAATAGGACTTTAAGGGGGAATGTATTCAGCTGGACTGAGTCCTAATTTACAGGCACTAATTCGGCCCCCATTTTTGGACCTGCAAAATTTACTGCAGGTGCAAAGCTCAGTAGTTGTGCCTTTAATTGACTCACTTGTACTCACAATCAGATAGAGGTGAAAGCACTCTGTTTTGCACTCACAAATGAATGAATGTCACAAATGAAACAGGCATGAATTGCTCTTGCAAAATGAAGGTGAAACTGCTGAAAATCTGCCTTTAAATATCTTGGGGGAGGGGAGAGATTAAATGACTAATGGGGAGATATGTGTTCTCTTATTTCACAGCAGTGACTTTTTTCAAAAGTCCAGATCTTAGGTCTTTATAATTAATACGGATGGCTTTGAAGCCTGATACATTGATTTTCCTCCTTCTATGGAAGCATAACATTAGCAATAACATCATGGTTTTCATGGTTTTCACTCTGACTTCCAAACAAAGTATTTTCTATTGCTTGCAGTTTAACTTTCCCCACCTCCTTCACATTACAAAGCTAAGTCCTGGCCTACACTTAAAAGTTAGGTCGATGTAGCTACATTGGTCAGTGGTGTGAAAAAGCCATACCCCTAAGTGCCACAGCCATGCTGACTTAACCCCCAGCGTAGATGCAACTATATCTACGGAAGAATGTTTCCGTCGACATAGCTACTGTACCTAAGGAAGGTGGTGTTCCTACAGGGATGAAAAAAAACGTTCCATTGGTGTAGACTGTGTCTACACTATAGGGTTATGCTGACATAGCTACAGAAACGTAGCAATGCCAATATAGTCTCCGTAGTGTAGACACATCCTTATATACAAAATTAGCAAAGAATGGTTTTCATTGGCATGAGTAAATGGAGTTACAAGAGATCATGTCAATGGCATGTAACATATCACAAGGTAACTCAAAAGGTAACTCCTATCATTGCTATAAGTTCATTTTTCAAAACAATACTAAGAGTCAAATTGTGCCCACAATTCAATTGGTGTAACCCCGCTGACTTCAGTAGTAATGATGAAAGAATTTGGGCAAAACTGTTTTAAATTAAAGCAATGATCTGTTTTCTTAGTTTATCATGGCAGTCCCATCAATATGTCTGTCCATCTGTCTAGATTCTTATAACCTAGTATTTGAATGCATCTACCTGTTATCTTACCTGAAAGAGAGGAACATCCTGTGCCAAGAATTTGGCTAAGTTAACATCCAGCAAAGCTCGAAGTAACAACACACTTTCATTTTCTTCTGGGTACTTTAGTTTTAAGTTCCCTGCTGCTGTCAGGACAGATTTAACAGCACGCATTCCATAGTCATAGTGATGCTGAGATGATAACTGCTCAGAGCAAAGACGGTACGTGGCAACAATTTTCTGGGCAAGACTGTGGACGTTAAAATATGGTGTGTGAAATGCAAATATAATGCCAAGTATTTGCCCAGATCTTTGAAGTAAATGGAGTGATGTCAGTTTACACCTGAGGACATGCCCCAAAATGTATAGAAATCTAAATGACAGATTTCTCCATTGTTTTGGGTTTTGTAAAACAGTAACAGCTACAATGCTGTTTCCCTGTTCATGTGCCTCAAACATACATAAAACTTCATTCACACAGAGTGACAATTCACCTCTGTGCCAAATTCCAGAAGAAGGTCTATGCCAGAGGTGGTCAAACCTTTTGGCCCTGGGGCCACATTGGATACAGAAATTGTATGGAGGGCCGGGTAGAGAAGGCTGGGGGAGGCTATACCTCCCCAAACACCGAGGCATGACCTGGCCCCCTATCTAGGCCCCCAGAATCCCCACCCCCATCCAACCCCCCGGTTCCCCACCCCTGACTGCCCCCCAGGACCCCTGCCCCTATCCAATCTCCCCTGCTCCCCACCCTCTGACCACCCCCCTGGGGCCCCCTATCCAACCCTCCCTGCTCTTCCCACCCTATGTTACGTGTGGGGTGGGGGAAAGGGAGGCTCAGTCCTTTCCCTTTGCATTTCCCCTGCTTGTTTGGCCGCTCTCCCTGGCAGTCGGGCAGGGCTTGCTCCCTATCTGGGCTTGGCTGCTGGGGACAGGAGCCCAGCATGCTGGGGGTGGAGCGGGGCCCTGGCTTGCTCTGCCCGTGTCCCCGGCGGCAGGGTCCAGGCCCCTTGACCACCCCCCTGCAACCCCCCACCCCAGAGCTCCCCCTGCTCCTTGACACCCCCCCCCCAGAACTCCCCCTGCTCCTTGCCCCCTGACCATGCCTCCCTGGAGCACCAGGTCTGGCGGTGCTATGGAGCTGTAGCCACGCTGCCTAGGCACCGGGGGAACTGTGACTGTGAGGGAAGTAGGGAGGGAGGGCAACAGAAGGGGAGGGGCCAGGGCAGAGGCTAGCCTCCACCCCTCTCACTTGCTGCTGGGGAGTTGGGCGGGCTCCTCCAGAAGCCTGTCCTGACCCTACTCCCTGGCAGGAGCTCAGGGGCCAGAGGGAATGGCCAAGGGCCGTAGTTTGCCCCCGCTGGTCTATGCACTACTTATGGAGGCTTAAGTAAGCCTTAAGTATAGTGTCACCTTGTGCTGGCCCTCCACCTAGGGGTACATTTCACCTATGGTAGCCAAGGTACATATCAAAGATTTGCAACATGTAATAGTTAACTTCTTGTGTGGTTCTGTTGTTTTACAAACTTGAATCGACGTTGCATGGTTAATATCCTGCAGGTCCTTTGAGATGGATTATCAGGAAATACCCATTAAGGTGTTCATTTTCAAAGCAATGTATACGGATTTAATAACGTGATTTTAATTGAGCAGAACAGTTGCCTGGATAAATATTTACACAACACTTGGAAAATTTAGTCCAAATTATGAGTAGAAACAACATCACACACACATACTCCCCATCCTCCGTCCCACATCCAGAGTGGTTAGCCTCCTGAGGAATTTCAGAGCCAGCTGTAAGTGGAAAATTGAGTATGACTCACCTTCTAGAGTCAAGAAATCCCATTGAATAAAGTGAAATTTCACCAATCAAAGCATAATCTGGAACCATCATGGCAACTGTTCGGAATAATGCCTATGGAAGAAAAAATTAACAGCTAAAAAAACACAGACCCAAGAATAGAGAATAAAGCAATAACTTGAATTAGTTTTACAGGTGTAGTGTTCCTCTGTAAATTCACAGACTTTTGTCTTCCATGCATATGGCTTTAGGAATCAAATTGAGGTCGGGGGAGTCCATTATTATCGTTATTCTTGATTATTTGTATTATGGTATTGCCAAGAGGCTTCAACCAAGATCAGGTCTCCATTTTGCTAGGCACCATACAGACACAGCAAGTGACATTCACTACTCTGAAAATTTCACGATCTAAATAGATAAGACAAAGGAAGTATTATTACCCCATTTTACATATGGGCAAACTGACACATGGAGAGATTGTATGCTGTGTAGTTGTATTGTGAGATTGCATTACTTGACCAAGGTCACACAGGGCATCTATGGCAAAGCTGGGAATTGAACTCAGATCCTCTGAGTCCCAGTCCAGTGCCACAACTATTTTCCTTACTGATACAGGAACATTTGTTATACTTTGAGGCTGAGATTTGCAAAGCTGTTTAGGAGATTTTAATTACAATTAATTTTAATGGGAATTGGGCATCCAAATCCCGCAGGTAGTCTGAAGACTGCAACCTGAATTGTCATTGTACTCCACAATAAAAGGTTTTAAGCAGGCAGTTTATCTGTGACAGGTGGAATCTGACCCTCAGTGGATTCTCCAGTTTTAACTAAATATTTCAAATATTAAAATGAACTTCACAACTTTTTTATTCCCAAAACCCAAATCAAAAGCTCCTGTAACCTCTGCCATCATTTGCACCTATAACAGACCTTTGCTGTTCATGTATTAGAGATGCCTGTGACAATAGGCTGTGGGTATAATAGCCCAGGGAAGGCTTAGCCTTCCCTGCCGCTGCCCCGCTGCTCGACACCTGGGCTGCGGTGGCCGCGAGGCCCCCACTGCCTGCTGCTGCTGCCTTCCTGCCTATCTCCTCTACCCCACCCTGCCTCCAAAGGTCCCTGCTGCTTGCCGTGTCCCTCCTCCTCGGGGATGGGGGAGTGAGGAGGGATGCGCAGAGCTAGCAGCAGGTGAGGGAGCAAGGAGGCTCGGCTGGGCGCTGGGGCCAATGGCTGGACCTTCAGGGGCGGGAGGGTCTGGCACTTGGGGGCCAGTGGCTCAGCCAGAGGAGGGTCTTCACGGGTTGGGGGGCTGGCGGCTTGACTGGGGGGTTAGTTCGGGGGGCGGTGGCTCGGCCTGGCGCTGGGGCTGGCCCGGAGCCTGGGGGGGCCAGTGGCTTGAACCAGCACTGGCCGGGGTGGGGGGCCGTGACTCGGCTGGGGGACCCATCAGGGGAAGCGGGGGCTGGAGTTTCAGCCTGGCGCTGGGGCTGGCCCAGCCCTCGGGGGGGGGCTAGCAGCTCAGCCTGGCACTTGGGGGGGAGGGGGCATTTGGTTTGGGGGGCCCGGCAGCTTGGCCCGGTGGGCTGGGCCTCCTCTGGTCGAGGGGGGCCCCACAAGGCTTCTCCTGTTATGGGGGGAGGGGTTTGGGGCTCTGGCGTGTGGAAGGGGTGGGGCCGGTGGGCTAGCCTCCCCAAAGCTGGGGTTCACCCACCACCCATGCCTGCGACACATATTGGGAACAATATGCAGTATCTTTGGGGACTATATTGTATTAAGTTTATTAATGCTTTATGTATCGTTGTAGGCCAGGGACTGTGTGCAACTCCAAGGAGGGAGAATTACTAGGGGGTGATTACTATAGTCCCTAGTTTAAGGCAGTCCCAGAGGAGAGGCAAGGAACTGAGAAAGAACTTGGGATATAAAAGGCTGAGTTTAAAGACTCAGGGTCTTTCTTTTGATTCAGCAAACAGACAGGACCATGGATCCTAGGGAGCCCCCAACACTTGCTGAAGTGTTGGAAGGCTTTTGGCTTAGCAGCGCTCCATAGGACTGGTGGGCGATGTTTGGTGTGTTTAGCAAGCATGTAGGACCTTTTATTGTTTTTTATATGTTTCCTCTGTATGCACTTTATCCTGAATAATGCACTCTGCTGAGAAAAAACTGTGTGGTGACGTGTTACTGCTGGCATACATTGTTCATAGCTCTTGGAGAGAAAGCAAAGCACGGGTGCTGGCCTTTAGACAGACTAGCTTGCTGGGGATATCACAGTGAATTCTAGGGAGCTACAACCTAAAAGGAGACGGGAGTAGCACACAGGTCCCTACCCAGAGAGAGGTGAAGACCAGAGGCGTTAAACCTCAGAGGCATTCCTGAAGTGGACCATGGACGGGGGTTAAAGGTGTGGTTACCCCGAAACTGTGACAATGCCATCACATATTACAAGAGAAGCACAGACCCCTAAACTCTGGTCTTGGCTGATAAAAGCAAAAGGAAATTACCTTCAATTTAAACACAAATGCAATGATTTGTAATGTGTAAGTGTATAGATGTGGGACCAAATTCTGCACTGACCTACACCCTGTGCAATACTATTGATTTCAACAGGATTACTGGAATAGTAAATCAGCACAGAATAAGGCCCATATTATTTTAATGATTAAGGATCTTAAACAGTGTTATTTATTGAAGTCAATTAGATTCCATGTGGGAGTACCTGTACAGTGGATGAACTTAATATATTTTTTCCATTTTGATATATTCTAGCAGTTTCACAGAGATTCTCTTTACACACAATGGGGATTGTCACTGGAGCCGACAGAAATTATCAGAACAGCAACAATGCCCCTGGTTTGCCCAAGAATAGCTGTTTATACTAAGTGTGAGTCTCTAAAGCCTGATCTTGCAAACGCTGATTAATATGAGCATTCCTTACTCATATCAGTACTCCCATTGACTACCACAAGACTACTCACAAGAGTAGGGATTTAAAGGACAGGACCTGATTCCAGGCTCACTTATGCCAGTGTAATTCAGGAGTAACTTAATGGACGTCAATAGCATTGACTAGTGTAAAACTGCTGTAAATGTTTTTTACACAATCAAATTCAGGCCTATTGTCTATTCATTTTGTGCTAAACACTAAACACATGATTAAAGCTTAATCACTAATGAACCAGAACGAGAACACCTAAATGGAATTATGCCCTTATATTACATGGCTGCTTTTGTACTATTCATACTACATTAGAATCAAAACTGTAAATTGTGTTTCATTCCTACTAGAAATCAGAACTCCAGAGTTACCTTTAGATTATCAGGAAGTTCTGCCCGTCCAGCATACCCAGGATTCATAGTGATGAAGACAGCGCAGGTTGGATTAAGAGAGATCTCTGTGCCTTCAAAGAGGAATGTTTTCAGATTTCGCACAACAGCCTGCTGTATACTGAGTATCTGTTGTGCAACTACAGACAACACTTCAACCTAATAATAAAGAAACAGATTAGAAAACATCCCATACATGGAGCCAATATAAAAGAAGCATTTCTGGCTGAAAGAAGGTTTTTTTAAAAATATAGCTTTATGGCTTTATGTTGAAGTCCTAGAGATGGAAATTGTCTTGAAGAACCAGGATAAAAGAATTTTAGAAAATTAAAATGCTGGCTTTCAACTTCGCTGGGGTACAGGCTAACAAAACCTAATGTAATGGAACAATGAATGTGATAGAATACACTATAAAGAATACACAGAATACTATAATATACAGAACAGACAGATTATGGATGGAATTTTCAAAAGTATTTAGCATTAGCCTAATTTTGCTTCCAGTGAAGTCAGTGGTGAAAGTCACAGGAGAGTTAGGCCAATGGCAAGTGCATTTAAAAATCCCATGTATTGGAAGAAGAGAAGCTACAGAGAGACTATGTGTCAATAGCTCTTAAAACTAAAAATGTAGGACCCAGATTTTGGCAGCTAATAATACCTCGTTTTATCCAGTATCAGTAGATGTAAAAGTGCTTTACAAGGAGGTGAGTATCATTATCCCCATTTTACAGATGCGAAAACTGAGGCACAGAGAGATGAAGTGACTTGCCCAAGGTCACCCAACCGGCTAGTGGCAGAGCCAGGGTTTGAACCCATTCCAGAGCTCCAATGCTCTATCTACCCAGACCACACTGCCCCTGTCAAAATTTGTGCATGCACTATGGCAGCTGTGTATTTGGCAGCTGTGCATGTAATTATGAAAACCTGGGCCTAGGTTACAAGGTGTGCTAAAAGTAAGAAATTAATGGTAATACATATTCATATCTACTTTTAAAGCTATTCTTTGCATTTTAACAACATTTTTGTTGTTTTAAATACTTTGATTAAAAAGTTACCTCAATTCTGTTGAACTCATCAAAGCAGGCCCAAGCTCCAGATTGTGCCAGTCCCTTAAAGAATTTACCCATGGCTTTGTAATCAAGACCATCGGAGCAATTAAAGACAACACACTATATTAAAAAAAAAAACAACAACAACCCACAACAGCATTCAGTGTTAAAATTTGTTACAAAAATGTTGGCATCTATAAACAGAAGGGGATTATTATTGCCATGGTAACTGGTAATTTAAAAGACTATATATACCTAAATATCTAGTTAATGGATCTAGTCATGATTTTAACATGTTGGTAGTGAAGTACCTGTTGAGTATTTACTCACTACAAGGATTCAGATTAGTTTTATGTGACATAACACACTACTGTATATTGGATGTGTGGAGACATCTCAAAGATTTTGCAAGCCTAGGAAATACAAAACAATACTTGTTTATCACTTGGCTTAGGTGAAAAAGTATATTAACTTAAATTAAACATCACAATTCAGTATTTTTCTAAGCAGCTTGTCAAAAAAGAAAATCTCTGGGAAAGGAATAGTTCCTAAAAAGCAAATCCTGTTTCCTTCTTCTGGATGTGTAAGTTTCCAAACACAACTAAAATATCATGTTTCTACTATACAGTTGAGATCCATACAAAGAGAACCTGCCCCCACACTGAGTCATTGACCAAGCTCTGTGAAAGCTTCCTACACAGGAACATGGAAAGGGGATTTTAGGTGGGCCAGAATGCAGCATGGCAGTCAGCAGTGGGGCAGGCCTATTAATTACTCCGGTACCCTGAAGGAGCAGCTGCAGTTTAGGTACATACTGGCTACTGCAGACTGGAGCTGAGGATTCCATTACTCATCCCCATACCTACTGGAAACATTTCATGGAATGCGCACAGCCTGTTCACTCAGGCTGTGTGCTTTTTGCCAGGATTTTGTCCTAATTATGAGCTTTTCATTAGCAATCTCCATGAATGGATAATAGGTGAAGGGCACCAACACTTTTGTGAGAAAGAACTCCAGAGAAGACCTGCATCTCCAAACACAAAACAATGTGATGTAACAATGCACTGCAACATTTCATTAATTTTGGTACCTGCTTAGCCAGTGCTTTTGCTAGATCTTTTGTTGTTTCGGTTTTGCCAGTCCCCGCAGGTCCTTCTGGAGCACCACCAAGATTTAGTTTCAAAGCCCCCATTAATGTTCTACATAACAAAAAAGAAATAACATATGAATCATAGGCCAGCTCCTCAGCAGCTGTAAGTTAGCACAGACCCATAGGCAGAGCAATGATTTACACTTGCTAAGAGATCTGGCCCTGAGTTGTTATCAGGAATTCATTTTTTAATTGGTTGGCCATCTCCAGCCATCAAACTGGCATCTCCTCAGCATGGACTCCTAGAGTTGGAAGCCATTTCAAATATCCAGAATAAAGGCCCAAATCCAGACGTGGTGTAAGTAGGTGCAATATCATTTACTTCATTGTCTGACCTTGGTTTACTATATGTGCTTGTTGTACCTGAGCACATGCATTCAGCACCTATGTCCTCATGTGCGGGGTTCAAGTGTCATGAACAAGTCAGGTCAGTTATAAGCATAAGCCCAAGGCAGAACAGTTAGTAGATGCTACACCTTTTGATAGATAGGCTGGAACCGTATCTATTCAGAGCCATGATGTCAAGTGCAGCAGCTAGAAAACTGGAGTTGGCTTGATGGGAACCTTGATAAAGAAAATTAATCTTGGAAGTGCTTAAAGAGGATGGAGATTGTTCCTAAAAACCTGAGAATCACCTATCTTCCTTCTATGGGGAATAGCTTGGCAGTCTTCATACGAACATGTTGCTGCCCCTTAAAGAGTAGGTCCATCAAGCACCTTATCTTAAAAGTTATGAATCCATGAAGGCCCCCTGAAGTCTTCTCTACACTAGGAAAACAACATGTGAACTGTGTTTTTTTAAATGTTGCTAAGCATGGTTTGTCCTGTTCCATACTTGCAACTAAATAGTGTTCGGCACCAGTCCAGACATACCCAGTCAGCCGTGGGTAATTTCCCTCATGTCAGCCGGGCCTATGAGTGACACATGCAGCCATGTTTATAGCTACTACATCAGCCACATGGGTCTATTCTGCTCTGCCACAAGACCCATAGACTTTAAGGTCAGAAGGGACCATCATGATCATCTAGTCTGACCTCCTGCACTTACAGGACACACAACCTCACCCACCCACTCTTGAAATAGACTCCTAACCTCTGGCTGAGTTACTGAAGTCCTCAAGTCATGGTTTAAAGACTTCAAGTTACAGAGAATTCACCATTTTCACTAGTTTAAACCTGCAAGGGACTCATGACCTATACTACAGAGGAAGGCAAAAAACCCCCAGGGTCTCAGCCAATCTGACCCGGGGAAAATTCCTTCCCGACCCCAAATATGGTGATCAGTTAGACCCAGAGCATGTGGGCAAGACCCACTGGGCAGATACCTGGGAAAGAATTCTCTGTGGTAACTCAAAGCCTTCCCCATCTAGTGTCCCATCTCCAACAGTTGGGGATATTTGCTATTGTCAGTCACAGATGGGCCACATGCCATCGTAGGCATTCCCATCATGTCATCAACTTATCAAGCTCAGTCTTGAAGCTAGTTAGGTTTTTTGCCCCCACTGCTCCCTTTGGAAGGCTGTTCCAGAACTTTCTGATGGTTAGAAACATTCACCTAATTTCGTGCCTAAACTAGTTGATGGCCAGTTTATAACCATTTGTTCTTGTGTCCCCATTGGCACTTAACTTAAATAACTCCTCTCTCTCCCTGGTGTTCATCCTTCTGATGTATTTATAGAGAGCAATCATATCTCCCCTTAACCTTTGTTTGGTTAGGCTAAACAAGCCAAGCTCTTTGAGTCTCTTCTCATAAGGTAAGTTTTCCATTCCTCGGATCATCCTACTAGCCCTTCTCTGCACCTGTTCCAGTTTGAATTCAACTTTCTTAAACATGGGAGATGAGAATTGCACACAGTATGCCTGATGAGGTTTCACCCATGCCTTGTATAATGGTACTAATACTTCCCTGTCCCTACTGGAAATACCTCACCTGATGCATCCTAGGTCTGCATTAGCCTTTTTCATTGCCACACGACACTGATGGCTCATAGTCTTGTGATCAACCAATATATGCAGGTCTTTCTCCTCCTCTATCTCTTCCAACTGATAAATCCACATTTTATAGCAAAAATTCTTGTTGTTAGTCCCTTAATGCATGACCTTGCACTTTGCACTACTAAATTGCATCCTATTTCTATTACTCCAGTTTTCAAGGTCCTCCAGATCTTCCTTGTACAATATTCCTGTCCTCCTTCATATTGACAATACCTCACAACTTTATATCATTTGCAAATTTCATTAGCACATTCCAACTTTTTGTGCCAAGGTCATGAATAAAAATGTTAAATCCCTGAGGAACTCCATTAATAACTCCCCTCCAGCCTGACAGTTCACCTTTCAGTATGAACCATTGTAGTCTCCCCTTTAACCAAATCCTTATCCACCTTTCAAATCTCATCTTAATCCCCGTTTTCTCCAATTTAAATAATAATTTCCCATGTGGAACTGTATCAAATGCTTTACTGAAATCCAGGTAGATTAGATCTACTGCATTTCCTTTGTCTAATACAGTGGTTCCCAAACTTGTTCAGCCACTTGTGCAGGGAAAGCCCCTGGCAGGCTGGGCTGGTTTGTTTGCCTGCCGCGTCCGCAAGTTTGGCCGATCGCGGCTCCCACTGGCCCCGGTTTGCTGCTCCAGGCCAATGGGAGCTGCTGGAAGCGGTGCGGGCCGAGGGACATACTGGCCACCGCTTCCAGCAGCTCCCATTGTCCTGGAGCAGCGAACCACGGACAGTGAGAGCCGCGATCGGCCAAACCTGAAGATGCGGCAGGTAAACAATCTGGTCTGGCCCGCCAGGGGCTTTCCCTGCACATGCGGCGGAACAAGTTTGGGAACCACTGGTCTAAAAAATCAGTTAGCTTCTCAAAGAAGGGGATCAGGTTGGTCTGGCACGATCTACCTTTTGTAAAACCATGTGGTATTTTATCCCAATTACCATTCACCTCTATGTCCTTAACTACTTTCTCTTTCAAAATTTGTTCCAAGACCTTGCAAACAATTGAGGTGAAACTAACAGGCCTGTACTTCTCTGGATCACTTTCCCCCCTTTTTTTTAAAAAATAGGAACTATATTAGCAATAGGTTTCAGAGTAACAGCTGTGTTAGTCTGTATTCGCAAAAAGAAAAGGAGTACTTGTGGGACCTTAGAGACTAACCAATTTATTTGAGCATAAGCTTTCGTGAGCTACAGCTCACTTCATCGGATGCATACTCTGGAAAGTGTAGAAGATCTTTTTATATCCACACAAAGCATGAAAAAATACCTCCTCCCACCCCACTCTCCTGCTGGTAATAGCTTATCTAAAGTGATCACTCTCCTTACAATGTGTATGATAATCAAGTTGGGCCATTTCCAGCACAAATCCAGGTTTTCTCATTAGCAATAGGAACTAAATTAAACAGGAACTAAATACACAACCCCTGAGTTTACAGATTCATTAAAAATCCTTGCTATTGGGCTTGCATTTTCATGTGCCAGTTCCATTAATACTCTTGGATGGAGATTATCTGGGCCCCCTGATTTAGTCTCATTAAGATGTTTGAGTTTGACTTCCACTTCAGATGAGGTAATTTCAAACTTCATATCCTCTACCCCTAAGCTGATCTACACTTAAAAATTAGAGGGATCTAGCTATATCACTCAGGGCTGTGGAAGATTACATGCCCTGAGCTCTGTAGTAAGGTCGACCTACAGTCTAACTCCTGGTGTAGACTCTGGCCTCTCAGAGCGGTGGATTAACTACACGAATGGGAAAACCCCTTCCAACACTACAGAAAATGTCCACACTGTGGCACTAGACCCAAACATAAAAAACCGGGGAGGGGGAAAGAAAACTAATGACTAAGGCTCTTTTCATTAGCCACTGTTACAATATGTATTAAATACAAGCCAGCTGGAAAGTGAATGCTACAGTCATAGAGAATATGAATTTTACCTATAGCATCGATCAGTCAGTGGAGTTATAACCAGACGTAGAGAATTGCCAAGGTACTCATAGCCATATTTGGCTTCTGTCGTAATCATTCGCACCATTACATCTCCTTCTTCCCAGTAGTATCTCAACTGAGAAATCCACTGGAAATCATTCTGATCTGTGATTTTGTCCTCAACCAATTTTGCAACCACATCACGAGCTGCAGGAACAGAAATAGCTCATAAAATACCTAATAAACAGTAAGCTAACATTTACAGCTGTACCTCAGCTTTCATTTTTTGAAAGGAAACTGCATCCATTTTGCTTAATGAACCATCTTAATTCAATTGGGCAAAATTCTAGACCCCAGTGCCCAGCATGAGTAGCCAGGCCAGGTGCTGGGGAGCTGTGCAGGGGTGGAGGAGTACAATCACTCTATAAAGGCCATTTAAGACCAGTGTCTGAAGAAACCTATATAGGACACTTACATCTTCCATACCCAGAAAATATGCAAGGATCTGTGCAGTGACAGGTCTCTTTCACCCCTCCCCCAGTTCACCCATGCCTTTCTGCCCCCTGTAAATCAGAATGCTTGCTCACAGCACAGGGCTCTGTACCTGCTGATGTACACCTGTACCTGTACCTGATGTACACCTGCTCCACAGCTCCCCATTCTCCAGCCCCCATTCTTTGCTCAACAGAATGCCACTGTGGCCCTCTATGGGCCACAAAGGAGGAGGCTAGATTTGCCCCTGGATAGAAAGCTCTTCACTTGTTGGCATGTTATCCACAAATTCAGAGTCAACTATATCTGAAAATAAAGGATCTTGTAAACGCCACTCAATCTGCACTTGGAACTCCTACTGGCATCACATATTATTGCATATATACTATCATTAGGTTTCCTTACATTTCTGGGTCTCTGCTAGCAACTATACTGCTGAAAAGCAAAATTGTGTGTCACACAGGCTACTTGCAGAGCAATGTCAGGAACTGTAAACTGGTTTTTATCTAGGTTTGCCTAGGGTTAACAATCAGAAGCACTATTTTTTAATGACAGAATCTTAGAAATGTACAACTGGAAGGGACATTGAGAGGTCAGTTAGTCCAGCCCCTTGCATTAAGGCTGGACTAAATAAACCTAGACTATCCCTGACAGGTTTGTCTAATCTGTTTTTAGAAACCTCCAGTGATGGGGATTCCACAACCTCCTTTGGAAGCCTATTCCACTGCTTAATTATCCATATAGTTAGAAATTTTTTCCTAACCTAAATTTCCCTTGCTGCATATTACTCTGACTACTTCCTGTCCTACCTTCAGTGGAATGGAGAAAAATTGATCACCATCCTCTTTATAACAGCCCTTAACATATTAGAAGACAGTTATGAGTTCCCTCCTCAGTCTTCTTTTCCCAAGACTAAAGATACCCAGTTTTTTTTAACCTTCCCTTATAAGTCAGGTTTTCTAAATCTTTATTCATTTTTGTTGATCTCCTCTAGACTCTCTCCAATTTGTCCATAACTTTCTAAAAGTGGGGCACCCAAAACTGGACATAATACTCCAGCTGAGGCCTTACCAGTGCCAAGCAAAGCAGGACAATTACCTCCTGTGACTTACATTTTACACTCCTGTTAATACACCCCAGAATGACACTCACCGTTTTTACAACTGCATCACATTGTTGACTCAGCTTTAATTTGTGATCCACTATAACCCTGATCCTTTACTGCAGTATTACTGCCTAGCCAGTTATCCCCTATTTTGTAATTGTTCATTTAATTTTTGCTTCCTAGGTGTTTTTTCTGAATTTCATCTTGTTAATTTTGGATCAATTCTCCAATTTGCCAAGGTCATTTTGAAGTCTAATCCTGTCTTCCAAAGGGATTGCAGCTCTTCCTAGATTGGTGTCATCCACAAATTTTATAAGCATACTCTCCTCTCCATTATCCAAGTCATTAATAAAAATATTAAATAGTACCAGACCCAGGACTGACCCCTGCGGAACTCCATTAGATACATCTCTCCATACATCCCCCCAGGTTGACAGAAAACCATTGATAACTACCCTTTGAATATGCTCTTTCAACCAGTTGTGTACTCACTTTATAGTAATTTCATCTAGACCACATTTCCCTAGTTTGCTTCTGAAAATGTCATGTGGACCTGTGTCAAAGGCCTTACTAAAATCAAGATATTTTATATCTACAGCTTTCCTTGCTATCCAGTAGGCTAGTAACCCTGTCAAAGAAGGAAATTAGGTTGCTTTGGGATGATTTGTTCTTGATAAATCCATGCTGGCTATTCCTTCTAAACCTATAATCCTCTCGGTGCTTGCAAATTGATTGTTTAATAATTTGTTCCAGTATCTGTCCAGATATTGACAGATAGACGGGTCTATAATTCCCTGGGTCCTCTTTATTCCCCTTTTTAAAGACAGGTACTATGTGTGCCCTTCGCTAGTCCTCTGGGACCTCACTCATTCTCTGAGTTCTCAAAAATAATTGCTCACAGTTCCAAGATTGCCTCAGTTAGTTTCTTATGTGACCAAGTGTGAATTTCATCAGGCCGTGTCAACTTGAATACATCTAAATTATCTAAATACTCTTTAATCTGGACTTTCCCTATTTTGGCTTGTGTTCCTTCCCCCTTGTTGTTATATTAATTGTTATGCATCTAGCCATAATTAACCATTTTAGTGAGACTGAAGCAAAATAGGCATTAAACGCCTCCCCCTTCTTGATGTTGTCTGTTATTAGTTCTCCTTCCTCCACTAAGTAGAGAACCTATGCTTTCTCTCATCTTTCTCTTGATCCTAATGTATTTATAGAACCTCTTCTTATTCTCTTTTATGTCCCTTGCTAGATGTAACTCATTTGGTGCCTCAGCTTTCTGATTTTGTCCCTACATGCTTGTGTTATTCTGTGATGAAATCAGGTGGGCATGAGTGTTGTAAAGCCTCACCAAAAGCAGTGGCCGAGGTTACATTCAAGATGGTAGGGTCAAAATCCTGACTAAAGGCTGATTCCTGCTGTGACCTATAAGCCAGGCAAGTCCGGAATTTTGTCCTAAAAGTATGGAGATGTTATAAACTGGCAGAGTTCTATTAACTTTGGTGTTTAAATAGTAATTTAAAGAATCTGATTCTTGTTGCTCTCCATTTCCTTGTATGTTGTAATAACACAATAAACAAGTTTAGTAGGTCAAAGTTACATAGAGCTGAGTAATTGAAGAGAACTTCAGCAGAGGTTGCAAGCATCCAAGAATAAAGGTGCTTAGTTTTTTCCAACACAATGTAGTCTTAACATTATTTGTTAATTTAAAAAGGGAAGTGATTGCTATTTTCCTGAAGGAGATGGTCTAGCAACATAAATAGAAATTTAATGGGGTTAAAAGAATATTTTTATGGAAGGACATGTAGCACAGAATTAGGCTGAAACCTTTTTCAGTTACAGTTGTAATATCACATTTAGCAATACTATATTTCTCAACAGCTGTGCTGCATTTCTTTCTTGGAATCCAGTTCAAATTTATCCTTGGTTAAACAGAAAAAAGAAGGATTAGTACCAGTGGTTAGGCCAGAATCTCAAAATGGAAAAAAAAAACATAAAAAACTGGACAGGCACCATACTGTAGAGTTGACTGAACAGTGAAATAGCAACTGATGATTAACAGCTAACCCAAACCACACCTTACTGTTGAATCATGCATGTCATCACCAGGGATCCTAGTCTTCTGTGATTAAAAAACCCAAAATTCTCCAACAAAAAAACATAAAAATCCAAGTTTTTCCATAAATAAAATGAAACGCTGAACTTTAGTTTCCCTAGCAGCCACAATATAAAACTAAAGATTCTCTGTAAAAATGCAAAATCCACATTTTTCCATGGCAAATGGATTTCTAGGATCCCTGGTTATCACTATAATACTTGTTTATACATATCTATCAATGTATTTGTAACTGTAACATTTCACTGGGACCAGCCTTACCCTTTCAGGGTCCCCTGGGCCAGAGCTCCACTTAGTACAGAAGTGAGGCTAGGAGCCATCAGGGAGCCAGTTGCAGCTCCCTTATTCTGCTCTACCTAAGGAGATGCTCTGACGTATGCTGGTGAAGGATGGGTGTAGCAGAGTTCTACTCCAGCATACCCTCTCCCAGTCCCCACAGTGCCACCTCCCTTTCCCTACACCAGAGGTAGGAGGGCAACTAGTACAGAAGGCAGCTATGCTGCTCCTGCCAGTTTGACACCCGTGGAGAATTCCCACATGCAAAGGGAATTCTCAACGGGCCACCTCTGGACAGAATACAACCACTCTGCCCCACTTGAGTAGTGCACGGTAGCACACTGGACTGGAAAATCCAGCCCACTGTTCCCCCTGAAGCTGAGTTGCCTCCCCCATCAGTTCTGCTGTTGGAAGGGGAAGGGAGATTGGTATAAGAGACAGGGACGCCATTTAGGGGGGGCAGGGAAGGGCTCTAGCCCCCCACCCCAAGTTTCGTAGGGGAGGCCTACTCACCCTAGCCCCAGACAGAGCTCTTAACTGCAACAGCTTGAGTGTGATATGTGATGAGTTCGGCAGCATAGCCTTTGGGGCAGGGAGTTTGTTTATAAACAGAGGCAAGGTCAGGGGTTCTCAAACTGGTGGTTGAGACCCCACAGGGGGTCGCGAGGTTATTACATGGGGGGTCGTGAGGTGTCAGCCTTCACCCTAAAGCCCGCTTTGCATCCAGCATTTATAATGGTGTTAAATATATAAAAATGTGTTTTTAATTTATCTGGGGGGGGTCACACTCAGAAATTTGCTATGTGAAAGGGGTCACCAGTACAAAAGTTTGAGAACTATTGGGCAAGGTGACTAAGATAACAAAAGGCTTATCATTAAAGTAAATTAAGGATCGTTAGATGATCCTGAAAGCACTGCCAGGCACTTCAGTTAAAAGACAGGACACAAAGGGTAGAAATAAAAGGTGAGAATGGAGAGAGGTAAATAGTGGTTTCCCTCAGGGGTCTGTACTGGGAACAGTCCTATTCAACATATTCATATATGATCTGGAAAAAGGGGTACTCAGTGATGTGGTAAAATTTGCAGATAATACAAAATTACTCAAGTTAGTTAAGTCCAAAGCAGACTGTGAAGAATTACAAAGGGATCTCACAAAACTGGGTGAGTGGGCAACAAAATGGCAGAAGAAATTTAAAGTTGATAAATGCAAAGTAATGCACTTGGCAAAATATAATCCCAACTACACATATAAATGATGGGGTCTAAATTAGCTGAACCCATCAGTAAAGAGATCTTGGAGTCATTGTGGATAGTTCTCTGAAAACATCTGCTCAATGTGCAATTGCAATTTAAAAAATCTAACAAAATATTGGAAATCATTAGGAAAGGGACAGATAGTAAGAAAAAAATATCATGTTAGCTCTATATAAATCCACGGTACACCAACATATTGAATAGAGTGTGAAGATTTGGTCACCCCATCTCAAAAAAGGATATATTGGATTTGGAAACTGTACAGAGAAGGGCAACATAAATGATTAGGGGTATAGAAACACCTTCTGTATGAGGAGAGACTAAAAAGACTGGGACTTTTCAGCTTGGAAAAGAGATGACTAAACGGCAGGGCTGGCTCCAGCGTTTTTGCTGCCCCAAGCGGCAAAAAAAACCCACAAAACTTGCCGCGGAACAGGGAGATGGAATCCTGCCCGCCGAACATGGAGGCGGAGTGATGGTGCAGCTGCCGAATTGCTGCCGGCGACCGAGAGTCACGTCCCCACCGCTGAATTGCCGCCAAGCGCGAGGCCCTATTGCCGCCCCAGAGCCCCGAATCGCCGCATTGTGACAGAGCGGCCGCCAAATTCCCACCACCGCCGAGGGCCTATTGCCGCCCCAGAGCCCGACATCCTGCCGCCCTTCACATTTGTCGCCCTAGGCACCTCCTTGGTTCGCTGGTGTCTGGAGCCAGCCCTACTAAGGGGTGATAGAGGGCTATAAAATCATGAATGGTGTGGAAAAATTGAATAGGGAAATGTTATTTACTCCTTCACATAACGCAAGAACCAGGGGTCACCAAAGAAAATTAATAGGCAGCAGATTTAAAACAAGCAAAAAAAAGTATTTCTTCACAGTCAACATGTGGAACTCTTTGCCAGGGGATGTTGTGAAGGCCAAAACTATAACAGGGTTCCAATAAGATCTAGATAAGTTCATGGAGGATAGGTCCAGCAATGACTATTAGCCAGGGTGGGTAGGGATCCAACACCATGTTCTGCATGTCCCTTGCCTCTGTTTTCCAGAAGCTGGGAGCGGGCAACAGGGCAACTAGATAATTACCTGTTCTGTTCATTCCCCCCGGGGCACCTGGCATTGACCACTGTTGGAAGACAGGATACTGGGCTAGATGGACCATTGGTCTTACCCAGTATGACCATTTTGATGTTCTTATATAGAACCCAGATGTATCTGCTCACTGCTGTTTCCCACTAGACCTCGCTCTCCTCCCAGAACTGGGATAGAACCCAGCCGTCCTGATGGGGTCTCTCTCTCTACAGAGTTAGTAATAAAGTAAGAATATACATTAACATTCTAAACCTAACCAGTGTCCCTTAGGTGACTTGCCACAAGATGTCAGAACATGTTATTAGAGCTGAGGGGGTCTAATATTTATTTAATTTTCTTTCTCTTATAAAGGAATTAGATACAGGGCTCCTCTCAGCTAATTGCTAAATTATCTGCCAAAAAAACTAGAGTTTTCAAGTGTCTAAGTAGCCCCAGGAATCATGGTTAAAGTTGCGCCCTCCCCCCCAAACCTGAAATGGCGCCCCAGCTAAGAGGCATTGAAATTAGGCATCCCACAAAGTTTGCTCTGAATTGCTCAGGCTACATGCTCAAATCATTAGTTATCTTGCTCATGCCTAAAGCCGGCATTTACAACTAGCTTTTGTCTCATGTGAATTAGCAACTGAAAATAATTAATATAATCCTTTAACTAATTCTCCAGGACGTAACTTTAGCTTGGGGAAGCACCCCAGCTACCTGTTGCAGATAATTTGCTTCAGTTAATGGTAGCAGTTCTGCCTGGAATGTAAGGAGAGAAGTAATAATCATGCATTTACCATGCACATCAATGACAGTGAGAGCCCCAAGAGTCAGACGGGCACCAGTGGACAGCTTTCCTCTCACTAACTGAACAATTTCTCCAATTTGTTGGTTGCTCTTCTCCAAGAATTCCTGTTACGGAAAGAAATGTGAGTATTAATGGTAAGCTGTAGCAAATAGCTCCTAAACTCCCAGAACAGTCATTAGAACAAACTCTTTCAACCAAATGAGGCAGTTCAGTAATGGCACTATGCAAACATTTAAGAGTCTCCTTCATATACTGCCATTTTATTTCATCATAACTACTCAGAAGGGTTTTGTAGTCTGAAATGGAAGCCATTTATTTCTCCCTAAATCAAATGCCAAGTCTCTGTACCAGGAGATATGCATGCTCTCTCTATTGTCTAAAGCTGGATGAAATTTCTTGTAATAAAAAGGTTTCAGAGGGTTAGCCATGTTAGTCTGTATCAGTAAAAACAACAAGGAGTCCTAACAAATTTATTTGGGCATAAGCTTTCGTGGGCTATAACCCACTTCAAGGACTCCTCGTTGTTTTTACTTGTAATAAATAGTTATTCAGCAAATGTAATATTTTCCTGAATTTACTCTTTATTTCAAATTATTTTGCCCAACAGTTTCTACTAATAATTTTGGTCCATGGATCACTGATGATATTTTTTTTGCAAGCATTTTAAATTCAGCCTGTTTTGACTGGGCATATGGGTTCAGATCCTCAGCTGCAGTAAATCAGCATAGCTTAATTGAAGCCAAGGTAGTTTCTGTGTCTTGAGTGGATGAGTACAAGCATCAGAATCTGGTCTCTGCTGCAGTAACTATTTAAAAATTTTCTGTTTTCACGAAAATCCCTACCAGTAGACTCATTTGCTAGAGTAGCTCCAGAACGTGATCAAAGAAGGGGCACACAGTTGAAGCAAATTTCTTTAAAATTTCATGTAAATAATCACAGGAAAAAAAGGTTGCAGTATTCATCCAACTCTACTAAGGTCCAATCAAAAGTCCATTGAAGTCAACAGGAGGTCTTTCCGTTATTTAGTGTACTTTGGGTCAGTCCCGAATGGGGTAATACATAAGACCATGGTGATGATGGATGAATTGAAAATACTTATGGGAAGAATAACATTCAACTACCAAACCTAGCTGATGCACCTTTATCCTACCGAGAAGCTAGCAGCCACAAAAGCTGTGTAATCACCTGATCCTGCAAACAGCTACTCATGTGTGTAGTTCTCACATGACGAGGCACGTAAACATAGTAGGGGATAAGCATACATAGAGGAGTAACTATTTATAAGTTCTGGTCATAGTTTGCAACTTTTGTTTGATTCTTCTGTTCACACTTGCAAAGCTCTATGAATAAGAGTCTGCAACTTGCTTCAATGGAGTTACTTCTGATTTACACCAGTGTAAATGAAATCAAAATCAGTGTCCATAATGATAGAGAAATAGCTGCTGCTGAGACATAAGACAAATATACAGCATGACTGAATGCAAAGTAAAAAGAGAAAACAAAGCAGACAAACAACAAAAGTGAATAAGAAAAGTGGAAATTGCCAAGCGCTCTGAGTTAAAGGATATTCTGCCACGATTTAACTTAAGTAGAAAAGTCAGAATTTATGCTTTCAAAAATGCAGTCACTTTGTTAGAGTTCTTCTTAATATCATAATTTAATCTTTGGTTAATTGAAAGAATTTACAAGAAAACCTTACAAGTAAAGTTCCTGATCGCATAGCTTCAGACACTTCCTTTGTCCAGTAGATGGATGAAACACAAATAACCACCTGTCCAGGCCACTGAAGTACCCACTTATTTCGGGGAACCTTTTAAAAAAAAAAAATCACACTTGAGATAGAGAAAATGATGTGTATGCACTAGGCTTTGTCAATAACAAAATATATTTTCCCTAATGCTTTTAAATCTGATTTATAAAATAAATGGCACTCAACACTGAGAACTTCATTAATTTTCCTTCAAGGAAATTAGATATGAGACTTTTAATGGATGCTGCTGAATTGGCACAACAGGATTCTACTTAGTTTAAAACCTAACATGGTGGTAAAGGAGAGTTTGAGCCCTGTACATGTGCAGGTTACTTTATGTTAATTACTTTATGCTGTAATTTATTGATACAGAAGCAAGAGATGAATAATTACTTGAACATATCCTCCAATGCCATCTTGAATAACTTGTCTTATGCTGGCCAGCATCATTTCCTCTACTTGCAAAAGCCATTTCTCTACCATGCCCTTAAAACAAGAACAAGAGAGGAGAGTGAAAATACACCAAATAAAATTTGTGATTAAATGGCATTTAAAGAGCAAATTTCACACTGGAGTAAACCTTCGAATATATTAGGCTTAAAGCATAAAGGCTGACTCATGCCTTTTTCTGCTCTGGTGGTAAGGAAGAAAACGGGTGGACAGCCTCCGAATAGAGGCACAAGCACTGGTGTACACAATGAAGGCATGACTGCAGCAAAACAGTGCATACAGAAAAATAAGCCATGTGAACTGCCTGAGCCGTGCATCTGAAGGGGCACCATGGTGTCCATACATCCAGGTAGTGTAAATGCAGCTCTGGGAGGTAAATGCAACATAGCCATAACACCAGTGAACACATTGCTCCTGAAAGATGTGGTTAAAAGGTTGCTAAATAGAATACCCCCTATCTTTCACCCTGTACTTTTTACCCCTGTTCATGACTGCTACATAGCAATTCAGCTCCATACAATTTAGTGGGGCATGGCCAAGGAGAGGCAGAGGAATAACAGCCACTCATTATGGCAAGTTTCTACAAAACCTACAGGTTCACAGATTGTAAGGCCAGAAGAGACCTTTAGATCATCTAGTCCTACCTCCTGGATAACACAGGTCAGGGAATTTCATCCATCTAATTCATATTATAACAGCGTGCCTTATTACATAGTTTATAGTGCAAGTTACTGTTGGTCTTAGCAACAACAGTAACTCCTCTCAGTCTGTCACCTCCCTGCATCCCCAAAGGGGCTGTGGCCACACTGGGATTGAGGATAGTCGCTAATGACAAGGCAGCTGTTTGAGCCATGCTGCTATTGTTGTGGGGCAGGAACAGCGATGATGAGAGATAGTCTGAGATTCACAAGGCCTTCCCTGTGTTTTCATGCCATTCTCCATGCTGGCCACGCCTCCCTCCTGTGTCACACAGCCTTTGGCCACCCCTAGCCCCCCAGGGACAATGCAGCACAGCAGCAGTGTTCTCTGTACTCTGGCCTCATGTGTGCCTTCTTGCCATGAGGAAGGCAGAGTGTTTCTTCAACTTGTTACATGCTGCTACCTCCACTGTGCCACCTTTTGACCATAAGGCTAGGCTGCAATCCTATACTGGTACCTTTAATATTTTCATTCATTCCTTGTTTCCATTGTGATGTGGTATCTTAGTTATGTTCTAAGTGCCAATTTTTAAAGGTATTTAGATGCCTGAAGTTGCAGATAGGCACCTACAGAATTTTCAACTCCGCGCAAGTGCCTAACTCCTTTTTAAAACTCCCAGCAGGCACCTATCTGCATTTTTAGACAACTAAATGCCTTTAAAAATCGGGTCTTGGTATTTTAAAGCTCATTTCCCCAAAAGCACAACCTTTACCGCCAACTATTCATGTAATGTCATAACAGGAAAAAAATTACTTTTGCTTTCACTGGGTAGATTTTCTGTATGAAAGGAACCATTTCTTTCTCTGAACTGATCATTCCTGTGATTTCGAGATCTTCTGTAAACTCTAATGTAGAGATTCCCTCAAAACATTTCTTTAAATGTGGCTGTACTCGAAGGGGATCTTTGGTTTCTGATAAAATCTCAAGCAGCTCATCATTAGACAGGAAAAAGAACCTATTGAAAAGAAAATGCACATGCACTTTTCAGACATGAAACCATCATCTGAGAAGCTGGATTTGATCTAACTCTTAAAGTAAGAAAGACTTATCACAAAAGGGAAGTTACCTGCTCTGATTTGGGGAATGCACTATTCTCAAGAACTTCTGGGTTCATGTGAGTCTTTGATATTTGGACTTATGGAGCAGATTTAAAAGTTATAAAACTATTACACCTTTTTACATGTCAGTTGAGCTGTGGCTCACGAAAGCTCATGCTCAAATAAATTGGTTAGTCTCTAAGGTGCCACAAGTACTCCTTTTCTTTTTAGAGGGGAGAAAGAAATCTAATCAGGTTTGGGGGACAGCCATGCACACTGTAAAGTTAGCCACACAGCCTGTTCTCCACCATCACCTAGTCATCTTTAGACCCTCTGGGACAATTATATGGGACTTCACCTCTGTGCAGCTGAGTAGGGCATGCCCGATGGAATGATGGCGGGGGGGTTGCAATCAACTGCTGAAGATGGCATGTTCCCCTGAAAATACACTGTAATTGATGTATTTTCCACTGCAGGTTCCTGCTGTACTAAGACACCTTGGCCTCCCCACCCACTCAAATCTTGGGCCAAGCATAGCTCAGCTGGAACAGGGAATCTGGGCTACATGTCTAGAAAGGGAAATAGGTTGTCATTTTTTGCTGCACAGAACTGTGTTCTGTGACAACTACAAGTCACGCAACTCAATAAAAATTATTTCAAACAAAGAGAGCATTAGAATCTCTTTATGGTTCTTGCTGCTCTAAGTTGAACCTGTTAATCAATTTACCGTGAGAAAAATAATCTTTTCTTCTCCAAATAAGTATTCAGCCCCTTCTGGATATCATCTAAGAGAACATTTGCTTCTTGAAGCCTCTCCAACATCCTGGATTGCTCAGTTGCTACAAGTACCCTGGTGTCTTTCACCTTTATAAAAAGAAACACAGTGTAGAAACTGCTAAAAAGTTCACATTTGGTTTGTCAGTTTGTTTCATTTTATTTTTATTTGGTGATAACGAAGGCTACAGAATATGTTACAGAGCATGGAAACTGCTTTGGTTGTTGAATGTCTTCAAATGAGGAAAATATATATGCAGTATTTGACAGTTATTGCTGTTTAAGACCACTGCTTTGTCGAGATTAAACAATACCAACAATATTGTAACCTGTGAAAAATTTATAGGATCACATCCACAGGTATTACTATCTTTTCAAACGTATACTGATTTGGAGAGCAAATCACTATTTGTATGGACATTCAGCTGTGCCTTGGGCTTTCAGCAGTCACAGATTCATAGACATTAAGTTCAGAAGAGACCATCATGACCATCTAGTCTGACCTCCTGCACATTGCAAGCCACAGAACCCCACCCACTCCTGAAATAGACCCCTAACCTCCAGCTGAGTTACTGAAGTCCTCAAATCATGGATTAAAGACTTAAAGTTACAGAAAATTTACCATTTACAGTATAAGTGACACGTGCCCCACGCTGCAGAGGAAGGCGAAAAATTCCCAGCTGATGGGCCACATGCTATCATAGGCAGTCCCATCATACCATCCCCTCCATAAACTTATCAAGATCAGTCTTGAAGCCAGTTAGGTTTTTTTGCCTGCACTGTTTACCTTGGAAGGCTGTTTCAGAACTTCACTCCTCTGATGGTTAGAAACCTTTGTCTAATTTCAAGCCTAATGATGGCCAGTTTATAGTAATTTGTTCATTCACAAATAGGAGTGCAAGTCCTATGAAATGCACCTTTAGCACCCTACGTTTATCCTCTTCTGTGCTTGTCCTCAGAGTTGTGTTTGCTCTCTGCTATTACACTCCTTTTAATGTGAAAGGATCAGCGGTAATTTATTCTGTGATGTCTAGATTCTACAGAAATCTCAAAAGGGTAGGTAATCTTACCTACCATTTTTGCTAAAAGACTAGGCATTAACAGTGTTTTACCGTGAGTGTTTTAACAGTGTTTTGGGCTCTGTGTTCCATGTTCCAGTGACTGAAATCTGAATCTCTGACTCTGGATAAGCAGACAAATTATCTTACTTAAAACTAATTTGATGAAATATAAACAAACATAATTTGCACTTTATTAAATGCAAATACTTACTGTTTGTGTCATGATGTCTTTCCAGCAAGCGTCTACTATTCCAAACTTTCTGCCCTCTTCTGGCATTTGAGCTATAATGTCTTCTGAACTAAAAATTGGTTCCAGGTAAAGCCATGTTGCCTGGCATTTTAACCAGCTATCTAAAATATCTTGCATTGAAACAAGCTTCTCTTCCCATGCCTGTAAACAGAACATTTAACATGTATGGTCTGCAAACAATTGTTTTAAATTGTACATTGAGTAGCAGAATAAACAGAGGGTAAAATATCGGATTATTTTTCTCTGTTACAGTTCTTCATTATCAGTATATATGAGATTGAACACAAACCAACTTAAGAACTTTTCCTGTAATATTATACTCTTGTATGAAAGAACTACTTACAAAAAAAAAATCATGGGCTGGCTGATCATGCATCTTTCACTCATGTGTTTATTCCTTACTCACATGAGCAGTCCCATTGGCACTACTTGTGTGAAGAAGGACTACTCATGTAAGTAAGGTCACAAGATTGGACTTTTTGTCTGTTTGACTGTAAGTTAGTTCATTTCAGGAGATAAACACCACCGTTTCAAACCTCTGGATGAAAGTATTGTTCTTCGTCATGAGTGACTGCCTCTAGACGTGCTCAGAGATACTCTCTATAAATGGATTCTTTTTCGTTTGTACAACATACCTCTATTTTTACCCTTACTAGGCAGCCAAGTTAAAGTTCAGTCAACTCCTTTAAGTAACAAATACGTACATTTACAAAAAGAACTCAACAGCCACATCAAAGGAGGCATATGAGTTTTCCAGGGCAATCTTTAGAATACTGTATTTCCAATAAAAGATGGTCCAGTAATAGATACTACTTCACCCATACTTGTCTCTCTCATACCCTGGGACCAGCATGGCTATGATAACATCACAAACTATAATGAAATTGTAATTTAAGGACTAATATCCCTTTGATTGCTGCAAAAATAATCAGTCTCTTGCATCAAATAAAACCCCCTGAAATAATTTTGACAATGAAATGACACAAGCCATGTGGGCAGAGTAGCACATTATTTTACACACTCAAAATGAGTCTTTATGAAAACCAATGACGTAGTTTAAAAAGAATGGAGAAACACAGAGATCTTCTGAATTTTGCTCTACACCCACAATAAATATCTGAATATTCATTAACTTTGACCCAGTATTACACTGCTGACAGCCAAATTGTTCACTGAAGTCAATGGGTGCGTTGCCTGTGGCTACGTCCACACTAGAAACTTCAAAGCGCTGCCGCGGGAGAGCTCCTGCAGCAGTGCTTTGAAGTGTGAGTGTGGTCACACGTGAGTGCTGGGAGAGAGGTCTCCCAGCGCTCAGAGTCTGTCCACACTAGTGCTTTAAAGCGCTCACATTTCCTTTAAAGTGCTCAAATTCACCCCTCGAACCAGCAAGTTAAAGCTTTATAAAATCTAAGTGTAGACAAGCCCTCAGTAAGAAGAGGAGGACTGGGCCCTCTTTCCTTGCCAAACCCTCTCACAGATCCCTTTGTAAAGGGTATGCCAGGAATGTATTAATGGAAGAGGTGTGGCCAGATTGTATTGTGTTTCAGCAATCTCCAGCTGCCATACAGCCCCTTGGGGACTGTTACAGGTAGCTATAAATTAAAGTAGCATTTGCTCCCTCTGCCCTCAGCTCTTGCTAGGATCACGGCCAATGTCCTAAGGAATGGATGGAATTAAGGGTTTAGAAGTGTTGACAAGTCATGAGAATTAGGTTAGAACAGCCTTCAAATTACCATCAAATATTGATGGGAAAAGTCTGTTTTCTGTGGAAGCTTCCTTTAGGGAAATCATTATATTTAACTCCTCTTTTCATCAATGAATTACTTGTAGGAGGGATTTGTTTCATCAGCTTACCATAAAATCATATCTGTATGGAGTGGTGGACCAACAGGTAGAATAACTTTGAAAATCTTATGGTAATGCCAAAAGATTACAAATATATTATTTCTCACAAATGACAGAGCTGCATCTCATTACACAATTTAGCAGAATTTGTTTAAAGCAACTGACCTATTCCTAAAATATAAAACAACTCAAAAAACATGCATATAGTGACTGGCTTGTAATTACTGTTTCCTTCAGCATATTGGCAAGCTTTGCATATGCTTCTTTGGAAACCAGTAGCTCAGCATTCTTTGAAAATACAGTATGAATATTTGAGTTCTTTAGAAACAGCTCAAGCTTATATTTTAACATCTTCTCATGCCAAAATACCACAAACCACTTGAGAAAAGCATATTATGAGAGACGTATTAACTCAGTCAAACCAGCTTCTCCTTACCCGGCATTCAGTTTCTATCGGTTTGATGAATGGAGAGCCACACATAGTCTGCGTTTTAACTATGTGATCATCAAGCAAAAGTTGGACGTCATCAACTGCTGACAGGATACTTGTATTCTGTAAATATATCAGACTTTGTTAAGGCAAATGACAGTTGTTCTGATTCATTGATCTTAAAACTATTTTACTCCCAAAAATTTAGCCTGTAATTCCCCGTCTTTGTAAGGTGTGGATGGAAGCAAATGAGCACCTGTAACATACCAGAAGAGATGGACTGTATCTCTGCTGTATGCCCCCATTTCCAAAATGTCCACAGAGACGCTACCTTAGTTGGGAAAGAAGGATGGTCCAGTGGTTGGGGTGCTAGCCTGGGACTCAAAGAGAGTCGGATTCAGTTCCCTGCTCTACCACAGACTTCCTTTGCATCCTTGAGCAAGTCACTTAATCTCTCTTTGCCTAAGTTCCCCATCTGTAAAATAGGGATAACACCACTTCCCTACCTCCTAAGGATGCTGTGAGGATAAATATGTCAAAGATTATGAAATGCTCAGATACTATGACATTGGAAGCCATATAAGTACCTAAAATAGATAGTTTGGTAACTTCACATGGTCTGCTGGGCCTGATTCTCCTCCTCTCAGTTAGTTATACCACTGTAAATCAGGAATAATTCCACTATTTTGCTGAATCAGTGTGAGGCAGACTCAGACCCATTCTACTTAACAACACATTTGTTAGTTTGATGTATACTCACAGTGTCCCTGTACTTCACAAAACTGAAGCTTATGTTGGTCCATTCCGATTTCATTTTGTCCATGGATTTCTCTAGTGAATATTCTTTACTGGCTGCTGCTCCAATAGGCTCCAGTCTAGATTAAAATGAAATTTGGTTTAGCTACATTGCAAAAAACCCTCAACACTCTAAAGAGAAAAAGGAAAAGATTGTGAATAAATAAATATCATTTAGAGCACTGATACTCAGACTGAAACTCATGAGCCACAAGTGGCTCATTAATGTGTCTCCTGTGGCTCTTTGCAGCACATGATATTAAAACACTTTGTGATTTAATTATTAACTAATCTGAGTTATTAACCAATCAGGATGCTTTTACTATGTTATTAAACAATTGTAGTTGATAAAATAATGCTTGGTCAATCATTTTGCTGTGAATGAAACAATGAATTCACACTACTGTGGCTCTTTGGGGTAATACTGATCGCTAACTTGACTCCTGAACCACTGAGGTCTGAGTTTCAGAGTAAGATGAAGATCTGTAAAGCAGCAGTGGCTTCTGTTTTTTTGTATGGCTCTGAAACCTGGGCCACCACAGAGATGCAAATGCACCAGATGGATGCTTTCGAGATGAAAGAGCAATGACGTATTGAAGGCATATGATGGTTTCATCCCATTACGAATGAGGATGTCAGGCACCGGACCAACCAGCCTCTAGTGTCTTCCCAAGTGACTCAATATTGGCTCAGATAGCTTGGCTATCTGCTCCATATGCCATATGTGTTTCATCCAACACAAGCTGGAGGGGAAGACATTGTGGACGGCTTTGCCAAAATGCTGGAGGGATGTCATGGCTTCTGATCTCACCTGCCTCAGCCTTAACATAGAGCAGGAAACTGGGCTCTCTGGAAACTGGGGCTACAAAGTGTGTACTCTACACTCCACAAGCAGGAGAATGAATGAATGAATGAGAGTAATCTTCCAATGCAGGAAGGAAAAAGGCAATTAGGTGAGAAAACATGTGAGAAAAATTACAGACTTGCACATACCATTGAAGTGTCCATGTATTACAGCCCAGTATTTGCATACAAAAGTGGTCAGTTAAATGCATGTTTCACATATATTTCTTAATTCATAATAAAAAAAATATTTATTATGGTAGTGCCTAAAGACCAGGATCCCATTGTGCTAGGTGCTATACAAACACAGAAGAAAAACACAGCCCATGCCCAAAAGAGCCTACAATCTAAGTTAAGTTAAGCATATACCCAATTTTGGTAACTAGAAAACAGGCCAATAATTCCTGAAAGATGGACACTGGGTATCGAGGTACCTGACTTCAGAGATACAGAATGTAATAAAAATAGTACCAAAAATATGTTTTAAAACTGTCTAAAATAGTTTTACTGTAACATATGTGGCAAAGACAAATACATGACAGTGTGGTGAATGTTTTATTGTCTCTTCTTAGGAATTACCTGCATAATTCACTGATAACCTAGACATTTTCTGGCCATTCCAGAATCACTGCTCCATCTGCTATTCCCCCACAGTGCATATGCATATATTTCAAGGATTTTTTTTTATATTTTCAAACTAATCAAGTTATTGCTGATAATCACTATGATATAATGCTGCTGCTTGGTTGTAAATTAAAGCTTTGTAGAGATTTGAGGGGGGGAGGATTGTGAATTGAATTTAAGTAATTTAGAAACACAAGTCCCATTGTTTTTCAGTGGGGCTTGTGCTCTTTAGGCTCTTTTGAAAATGCCATCCTTAGTAGATAAAGTTCAGCAGTGAAAATTTGAAAGGCCTTAAAAACTCTAAAAATAATAAAATAAAATAATAATAATAATAATAATAATAATAATAATCCAATAAGCCTCAATACACTAGAATTTGATATCTGATTATGAAAGCATACAAAATATACTAATTGATTTTAAGGAATTAGATTTAGTATATATTTCTTACTTTTCAATATACTTTGATAATCCATATTCCAACATGTTTAGAAGGCAAGTACTTTCATCAGGTCTTATTTCATATCCTACTATTTCACTGATCTGAAAATAAGTGAAAAAATAAGCACAATCATCACATAAATTTGTAAGCAGCGTTTATCAAGTAGCTAGTAAGATATAAAAGTTAAAGAAAAACCAACATAATTTCCCCCAGTTCTGTAGTTTTACCCACAGGCCAAACTCCCACTTTGTCATAGGGAGTTTTGCCTGCACCTTTAAGGATTTCAATATTGGACCATCATGTGGTAAATTTTGAGTGGATTTCCTTATCGTGGTAGAATGTTTTCATTGTTTAAAATGTATTTCTGTGGCACCTGCTCCCAATGTCTGTCCTTCATTCCGCGATTGCAGGCAATAGACAGGATGGGAAGATGCTGCTTAAACTTGTCAAGTTTAAATTTCACATTTTCTGCTAAGCGTCTAGGTCCAGGCAGGTCTGCAAAAGTCTTAGTTAGTTTATACATTGTCCTCCACATATTTCCAATTTCCTCAGTAATTTCTTCAGAATTCAAGTCCTGGAGAGATCCTGCATGTATAATTAGAAAAGGCCAGCAAGAAGATCTCAGCAAGTTATCACTAAAAAGATTCATTTATAGGTATTTGTTACCATTCTCCTTTAAGGAAAATGTGCGAACAAGATAAATTCCCAAATCTACCTTAAAATAACACCAGGTCCAAGCCCACAATTATACTTAGCACTTATATACAGTGCTTTACCTCTTCAAAATGTTTTACACACAGCCACTAATTAATCTTTGCAACAGCTGCACCAACTCAGTAAGTAAGTAATAGCATTCTCATTTTATAGATAGGGACACGGAGATGCAGAGCAATTAAATGACTTGCCCTAGACCAGTGGTTCTCAAACTTTTTTTTCCCACGGACCACTTGAAAATTGCTGAGGGTCTGTCTTGGTGGACCACTTAATGACCTTTCCAGATGTTTCTACTGTTAGCTAACTATTGTAAAGCACCTTGGATAAAAGCGCTATATAAAAAAAAACTTAAACATTTTTTGTTCTACAAATAAAAGCACACAACTCATATTTTAATATCAGTAGCCTTACCTTTCTAATGCGATGGATGTGCCCTCTCTCCCCCACAGCGGCAGCTCCAGAGCTGGGGTTGGGAAGGAGCAGGGGTCCCCCGCAGCAGAAGCCACAGAGCTGAGGCTGGGAAGGAGGGCCATCTTTCCCCGGCAGCCACAGCCCTGGAGCTGGGGAAAATCGCCTCTTTCTCTGGCCACCGCAGCCCTGCACATCCCAAATTCTCCCCACCCCCTCTTTTCACCCCACTGCTCCCTCCCACCTACTCCCTATTCCCCCCCAAGACCACAACCTCACATGACATGTGCATCTTTTCCAGGGTCAAGGCACCTAATCAGTGGAGCCCACTAATTAGGTGGGTGGCCCTTCATTCTCTTGTGTGCAGCTACCCAGGCGTGCATCTTAGAGGGAACTATCCGTGGACCACCTGAATGGAGCTTCCGGACCACTGGTGGTCCGTGGACCACAGTTTGAGAACCTCTGCCCTAGACCACACAGCAAATCAGTATGACAAACAGATTCAATATCAGGAACTTAGGGCTTTGGTCCCAGTTGCTTCTCAAAAGATCGCTGGCTGTAATTCTACAGAATTCTACAGAAGTTCAGCCAACTCAAACTTGGTAAATTTCATCATATAAACTTTTTGTGAGAAATATTTCATCCAGCTCTTGTCCTCACCATTCATCCATTCCTCAGACTTAGTATGGAAATTGTAAGCTGTTACCCAAAGTTGCTCAAAGGGTTGTTTATTTACAATTATAGTTTGTAGTAGAGGAAACTGGCTCTTCTCCCGCTCAAGTAACTCCTCTTCTTTATTAATAGCCTTTAAGAAAAAAAATATTTCCATTAAGAAGTCCAATTATTATGTAAGAATCCTATTATGAAACATTGGGTAACATTTTCAATTGGGCTTAAGAGTCAGATATTTAAAGGTATTTAGACACCTAAAGGGAGTTAGGCACCAAGGGACTTTTGAAAATCCCATTAGGCACCTATCAGCCTCTTTAGGTGCCTAAATACCTTTGAAAAATCTGACCCTAATGACTTTAAATCTCATTTTAAAAAATGTCATAGACTTTTAGGAGCCCAAATATCATTGACATTCAATGAGACACAGGAGCCTAACTCCCATTTTCAGAAGTGACATGCATACTTAGGATCCTATGTCACTTAAGTATATTGGTAAATTTTATCCATTATGATTATTATTTTCATTAATTTGCATTACAATAGCACTCAAAGTCTCCAAGCAAGACCAGGTGGTAGGTGCTGTACATGTACACAGTAAGAGACCATAAACTTGCCCCAAAGAGCTTACAATCAACATAAAAAAGAGAGAGAAAGGCTGGCAGAAAATAAGTACTGTTATCCCCATTTCATAGATGGGGAGCTGAAGCACAAGGAGATTAAATGACTTACCCAAGGTCACACAGAAAGTCTGTGGCAGAGCAGGAAACTGAACCTAGAACTTTTGAGTCCCAGCCCTGTGCTTTAGAGGCCATGTTCAGAGATAAGAGCCATCTCTGTACATGTTTCTCCCTCTATTCTTAGACATTGAGGAAGCCCTGTCTCCACATGGACCCAGATTTGTCAGCAGAGAGGATGATGCAGGTATAGAAAAATTTTAAAATTCAAATTTTTGAGAAAAAAACCCACAAGAAATGAATTTCTAATGAAATTTTTTGTCAAGAGTATCCAGTTTTTCAAACCAACTCTAATAAACAGCAATAGTAATGGAAATGGCAGGATATTGCCAATAGATGTCTGAGAACTTGGGGAAATTATTCAAAGCCAACTCCAAGATATGTGCCTATGACCATGAAAAAACAGGATATGAACCTAAGCATCTATCTTACCTAACACACATTACAAACAAACTTTTCACTTAAGCTAGGTGATAATTACTTGCCTCAAATTCCACTAGTGCATTATCCAGATTCTTATCCAGCTCATTAAATTTCTCAACATTATTCTTCATTTCTTCGATGGTCATGACATCCCGTTTCTTGTAACTTTCTACTTCTTTGAAATAACTTTCAAGTAATGCCTCAAACTGGGCGCACCTAATTAGAGTCAAAGATAGCTCAGTAATATTACATTTTTCAGGCTTTTGGTTATTTTTTAAATTACAAAGGGCATCATCAAGTGAAATCTAACCTCAAAATTTAGGATTTGTAAGTAAAGATGCCCCTGCAAACATATACTAATTAATTAATCCTTACAACAGCCCTATGAGGTTCCCATTTCACAGATGAGGAAACTGAGACACAAAGGTTAATTAATTTGCCTATTTCCATGCAGTAAATTAGTGCTAGAGACAGGATTAGAACTCAGGACTCATTTTAAAATTTAGTCCCATGCTCAGTCGACTAGTCCTTGCTGCCTTTTACTAACCACATATAGATGTATGAAAGGTACAAACAACAAGGAGAGAACATAACATTTTTATCATAGTATATGGGCGTGTAATTGGGAATAATGGGATGAAATTATGAAAATCATAGCATCATCCTTCCTTCCATCCATTAGACTTATTCCGGGACAGGGAAAAAATCTAGCCCATCCTGCTTAGTGATATTTTTCTGAAACATGGTTTAAAACCCCACAGTACTAGAAGACAGATTTTCCACCCACGAGCAGTTCCATTGACTTGACAGTACCTCCCTTTTTGTTGGTCCCAAGCCTTTTCATTTCTCTTGCTTAATTAAGTTTAAACTCCTAGTTCAAGGGAATGTCCTATTTTAATAGCATACCTTTTAACCAGAGAAACCTCTGCATGATCTCTCCTGCTAAACAACTGGGCTCTGCTATTTTCAAAGATTATCTCAATCTGTTCCGGCCAGTGAAAAACAGTACTATTCAGCTTTATGTCCTCAGCTACAATTAAAAAAAACATTTTGGAAATTATCCTTCGAGCAGTGTACCAAGGAGTCATTATGAAGAGTAAGCAGAACTGTTCAGACTACATTTAGGAAAAAGTGACACATCTTTAAAAAAGTGGCATCCATTTTTTTGTGAGTGGAATGTTGCAAGCACAAATAATCTGGGGTGTCATTTAGCATTTCAAATTGTTTTCACTTGTAATTTTGTGGGAGTAAAACTGCAGACCAAGTTGGTCTCAAAATCAGACCTAGCATGATCCTCATGTAAAATTATTATAGTTGGTTGGCAAACTGTGAGTCTGTTTCTACCTTCATTTATGCCAGTGCTACCCCAATTTGCTCTTCTACATTTCAAAAGAGATGGATGATTTGAAAAGGATAAAATTCAAATACGGCAAAACAAAAACAAAGCCAGTATCATGAAAACGTGAGCTGGTGCTACTCAGTTTTTATTCAACCCTCCACTGGAAAATTTTCCTGAGTAAGGATTATGTTAAAGATAAGTAAGGACCTCAGATATGGCCTATTAAAAGATGTGGCCTGGGAAGTTCAAGGGTACTTAAATAGATACCTTCAAACATCCCAGATGTGGATTTGGCTGTTTAATTTTGTTTCCTTAAATAGTTTAGTGGTAGGACAAACTACTGACATCAGCTCAGAAATATTGCATTATCTGCATGAAACCTTGACTACGTGGGAGAAACTGACCAGCATAGCTATTCCAAATAACAGTTCTGCTATAGCTATTTGGTATAATTTAGCTAAGTGGAATAAACTAAATCAGAGAAAGATATTCTTATCCCAGAATAAGAGTGTCCTAAATGTCCAGGCATAGACAAGCCCTTAGATGAGCACTGATTTTCATTTCTAAACTATTTTTAGTTACCCTCAAAACCCTTGCAGCAATTTATTAAACTGACAGAAATATCTTTAATAAATAACCAGGCTACTTGATTTTGCCAATACAGTGGTGAAGAATGTTAGTTGAATCATTGCACATACTATAAAAATTCTCTGAAAGAGTTCTCAGTTCATAGATCTCTCAGCGAGAGATCATAGAGAAGGAAGAATGTGTGGGCAGAGGAGGGGAGAGGGGAATCTTCCTGCATTTACACATCTTTTCCCTCTAGAGAATCCTTTTGTCTTGCCATTTGCCTTTTTTTGGAACCTTTCAGTAGCAATATACATATATACATATATATTTGTGTGTGTATACAGACACATACATATACACATTTTTGCCAGGGACACTTTTATATACCATATTTTTAAACATACAAGGCAGATCAGCATAGTCCATCAAGAATTCCAGCCTGTAGGCTGCTTCAGAGATCTCACGTCTCAGCTTAAAAACAGTAACTTCACTGGCTTTTTTTAAGTATGCTGTAAGCTCTACCAGCTCTTCAGTGTTCAAAGGCACCTCACTGACTTTGTCTGCAATTATGTTGTATTGATTGCAAATACTACAACAAAAAAGAAAGCAGACACATAATTATGATTATTATTAATGAAGAGTGGTGCAGGATCTCATTAATGCAGATTGCATGTCAAAGGATACTAATGCCCCTTTACAAACAAGATATTCTCATTAATACACATAACAGACATGCATTAATTAAGGGCATTCAATTCCAACATCCTACCACTCTTTGAAGGACTGATAAATCCGTACAGTAGAATGCTTGTTAAATTGGCATTAATTGGCATTAACACACTATGTTAACTGCTCCCTCCCACACAATTAGAATGTTCTGTTTCAAGAGCTGAACTCTTACATACAGAGGCATCCTTAAGTGCAGAAATCAGAAGCTCACTTATTCTCCTGACATCTACAGAACTAAGCATCCTGCATGAAATTTAGGCAAAAAGATAAGATTTACCCAGAGATCCTCAAACTACCACCCAAAAAATGAACATGGACAAAAATGGGAAACATACAGAAGCAAAAAAGACACCCATTACATATCATTTCCCAACAATGTGTTTTCTTGTTTCAGGTTTGGACTAAGCACTTTTGTTATCCATACATGCACAGTACTCAAGACACTTCAAGTACAACCCAATTCCAAGAGTAACCATCCATATTTACTCACAAGAAAAGGGATTTCTTTCAAGTGAAGCACAATTATACCAAAAAAAGAAAAGGAGGGCTTGTGGCACCTTAGATACTAAAAAATTTATTTGAGAACTACAGCTCACTTCATTGGATGCATGCAGTAGATTAAAGCTAAATTCATAGTAAAGTAAACTTTTTACTGGCTAAAACTAGAGTTCAGGGCCCAGGTCTTTCTTGCAAAAGACATCTCGATATGCAGAACAGGGAACTGTGGTCCTTACCCTGCTTTATTTGGGCATTAGTTCTTGCAGGGGAAATACAGAACCCTCAACTTAACTTCTAGCAAGTCAGTAAAAAAGGAAATAATTGTCAAATATTTTCATTGTGACTTTCAGATCTATCCAGGTAGAACCTAACTCAGGAACTTTTTTTTAAAAAAATATTTATTTAAAGAACATTTCAGGTCAACTTTACATGCACAACATGGAGTCCTTGCAAACCAGTGAAATGCTGTGTTAATTTACAGAAGCCTGTAGATATACCTGTAAAAATCCAGCAGATGAATAAAATTTATCTCAGGAATCTACACAGGCACTATATATACCACATCAATGCACAAATCTAGTGATAGCCATGCATTCTCACATATATGTACCTCTTATTTAACTCCCTGTTTTCATCCACTTCAAACTGAATCAGCTTATTTTTAAGATTTTGGGCCCGATTGCAAAGCTCCTCATTCAGATTTAAAGCATCCAGACAGAACATGGCGAGAGGGACGGTGACATGCATGGAGGCTATTTCTTTTTTCAGTTTTGTTAAATTGTCAATCTTCTACAACAGGGAAAAGAATAATCCTATTAGTTTCCTTAGACTCTACAGATAGGAAATGCTACATGAGGGCAAAGAATTATCTGTCAGCCACCAGGTGGATAATATATTTTAAACAGAAATAACAATCCATGTTTACCCATTTAGGGCTCAAATCACTCCCAACCCCAGAACCCAGCGGGAGGTCCCCAATAATGAAAAGTCCACATGGGTGTCATGGCACAAGTTGCCTGCAAAAACTGCACTCAGCCAGGGCTCCAGCCCAGCAGGAGCAGCATAGAAAGCGCGTGGGCTTGGCTAAGGAGAGGGGAGCAGAGGGACAAAGAGAGGATGTGCTGATCCAGTACACATTCTGGACAGCCTCCTCTAGCAGGACTCTGCATGGAACATAGCTTTGCCCTCCCCAGCATAACCTGGCACAGCTGCCCTAGAGGCAAGGGTGGATGTAAATTGTCCCCACTCCTCTGTACCTACAAGGGTGTATCAAGCCCTTAGACTAGAAAGCATGGGGTGGAAAACTTGTTGTGATCTGTGTCTGTGAACTGCCATGTAAATGTTGACTGTTGTATGAGTGATTAGTAATAATAATACTATTAGATGTTACCTTAGTGAAATCATCTAGAGAATGGCTTTCCTTCAAAAAATCAGTAATGTCTTGTTCTGCATTGTTGTTCAAAAGATCACTGTATTTCTTGTACACATTTAAGTACCTTAAACACAGAAGATTGTAAATCAAACACAAGATCCCCAAATTAGGCTTCATGGCAATGGGAAGTAAATATGCAAAAATGACACTGATGCTGCCTTAACATGCTGGTGGATCTAGATAAGCATCAAAGTTAAAAGCAAAAACTTACTTCTGTGGACCAACCACGTTGCTATCAAATATCCTGGCAGTTTTGTTCACATATTCTGAAACCAAAGATTCATCCACTTTCACTGTACGAAGAGTGGCGTCATCTTTTTTTAATTCTGGAAAGAGTTGCATTTCTACCTAGAAGGAACCCCACAACACAAATACAGCATACTACAGGAAAAGCAAGGGCATTTCACACCATGGCTAGAAGTGCAGAATTCTACCTATCTAGTGATCTGGCAGAAACAGCATCCTGCACTACACTGGCCCTGCTTCAGCAAAGCAATTAAACACGCACTTTAGGAATATGCTTTGATGCTTTGCTGAAACAGGACCATAGTCAGGAGTAAGCTCAGAATAAGTGGGCCACTGGACTTCAAATATCACATATTTAGGCACTTGAGCAGGCATTCAGTGGCATCCAGTATGTTTTTAGGCATTGGCATTTACATTCCTAAATACTGATTTGAGCACTCAAATGCAAGATTCTGATGCTCTGTTAGAGCCTGTGTTTAAAAATTGGGCCGACTTTATGAACATTTTACTTAGGAACATTAAAGAATCCCAGAGGACGCTTTTATATAATAGAATGGAATAAATGGGAAAACATAATCAGAACATTTGCACTTTTCCAATTGTCATGAAAAACAAAGTGTTCCCACTTAGAATAGTTGTAGAAAAATCTGTTATTGTAAGAAAATTAGCAGAGAGCAGAGGTAATAATTATTTGTACTGTTGGAATAGCTTTCACTTGACAACACATATTCCTTGTTTCTGAACAGTATGTGAGATCACACCAAAGCAATAAAGCAGCTTGGATGTGAGCAGGAATCCTTTCTATGTTCTCTACTATAATCACTAAAGCTTAGCCAGCTACCCATACGTAACTCTGTTTGTCTTCTGTATCGGAGTTTTTATACCACACTCATCACTTTATTAGCTGAAGGTTGACTTATAGGTTTCATTCTGCATGCAGCATTCTCTGCACAATACAGCCCATCTCCCTTCTTTTACCCTATACCTTCAGAAGTCCCTCCGAGGTCCGCAGGATCTCCATGAAACAGTAGTAGATTAAATTCCAACAATCTTTCCAAAGTGGCTGAAACACAATTTTGGGTTCCTCCACATTGAGTTTGATTATTAGTATTTGAGGGACAAAGAACTGCATTTCTTGATATGGTTCTCCAAAGTCATTCCCATCCTCAAGGGAAAAAAGCACAAAAACAATAAATGCTGAACTAATTAAGTATAACATGCACAACTCAAAAGTCATTCAAAAATGACTTAAAATCCCATACATAAACTGAGATCTTTTTAATACACTGCACCACCAGTATCTTCATCCTGATCTAGAGCCTGATCTCTCAAGGTACTGACCCGCACAGTCCTCACTGATTCAATGGAAGTAGAGCCCTGATCACCTCACAGAATCAAACCCCTAATGAGTGATAATCATTTTTAATTATTTAGCTTTTAATTATTTTGTTTGCATCCCAATTGTTTGCACAGCACCTGGCACAATGTCTGGGGGCCTCATCTAGGAGCTACTGCAGTACAAATCATAAATCATCGCCATCCAAATGCAAACCTTAGTACAAGGCGGGTGCAGCTCCACACTTTGTCAATATGCTTCTATGGCTGTTTGCCATAATCCAGCCAAATCTGTGCTATTTACAAATATTTTACGTAGCTGATTATAGCAGATCCTGGGTGATACTTAACTACTGACACAACCATGTTACTGAAGGGAAGAAATGATAGGCACTCATATGCTGGAGTCATAGCACCACATATATTAATAAGTAGTTATTGCCTGTACACACATATGATTTTATGGGACAGAATAAGCAAAGCACTGAAGCACTTTTGACTTCAATTGGACTACTTACATGTTTAAAGTCAAACATGTGCTAAAGTACTTTGCTAGATCAGAGCCTATCTAAACAGCAAAACTACAGCAATGCACATCAATAGCTGAAAACTTTTAGAACTTGCTAATTATGGTCCTGATCCTGCAAACTCTTACACAAGTGAATTGTTCTTGATCACACAAGAAGTCCTACTGAATACCAGCATGGCTTTACAGAATCAGGCCATAAGTTTGGAAGGCAGGAGGAATCCTGGGCATTTACCCCTGAAAAGGTATTTGATTTGAGGAATGTATAGATTCCTATTTCTACATCACAATGAAAAGAAACAACAGCAACCCATTTCATTCCATATACCTTGTATATCATAAAAAATGCCAGGAGGTCTTCCAAAGAGTTAATAACCATCTCGCGTAGCTGTAATGACATGAGATTTGCAACAGAAGCAAAATACTCTTCAATTTGCTTAGGGGAATCATAGTCACTCTGGGGTGCCAAATGAAGCCACATCTCCTTCTGATCAATAAAGAGGGATGCACAAGTTGGGATCCACCTACAATAAAACAAAAAGCACAGAACATTTAAAAACCCTATAGACTTAATGTGCTGTATGTAATGAAACCTGCACTAAGCAGTCACCCAAGGAACCAGCAAAACTCAGCTGTCTAGAAGAGACTGGTCTTTAATTGAAGGTCAAACAAAGCTGGACCAAAAACCTTGAAGATATTGATTGCTTGAGTTGGGGATGCCTACTTTGGTGGCGGTGTGTGTGTGTGTGTGTGGGGGGGGGTGTTCCACAGTGCTAGTCTATCAACACAAAACCAGATAAGTAGAGTTTGGTCTAGCATGACAATTTTCAGTGTGATACAGTTTTCAATCCCCTCAGCTGGATTTTTATAAATATGATATTATTTTTAGAGTATCCAAAAAGAAAATTTAATTTAAACTCATAAAAACCACAATGGCAAATTCATGGCAGCCCTGTGTGAAATGGCTCTTGACACCAATTCCACTGGCCTATGCTTGGAGCCTCAGTGGAGGTGGGGGAGCTGATACAGGTGTCTGTGACATGACACATCCCAAGGGATGGGAGGACTTTTTGGGGTGACTGCAGTGGAATAGGAACAGAGGAGTCAGTCTGAAAGGGAGATGAATAGGGAGCTAAGGAATGAAAGAGACAGAACCAAGGGGAAGGAAGACAGATAGAAAGGGAAGAGAACGTGAGAAAGAAGAGGCAGGATAAGGCTCTGTCTTCAGCTGAATTTGCTCCAGTGTTTGACAAGAGGTATCAAGACTCAGGTCCCTCTACCTCTTCCCTTGGGTCTTGATTCAAATTTCAGGGGGTTGCACATGAAGTTAAAGTTAGGCACCCGCTCAAGTGCTGTGCTGGATCTGGAGCTTTACCAGTGCTGAACATGGTGGTCCTGTGGGCGTGGTCAGGGTCATCCAAGTTTAACACTTGTTTTTAATAAGCTGCCCAGACCCTCTATGATTTTTAATAATTTAAAATGAATTTAAAAACCTCAAACACTGGAGGCTCTGGGACCTGTGGAGGACCACGTCGATGAGCCTGAGCTGCTCAATATCTTTCCTGTGAACTTTTTGAAAAGTACAGGACTCAAGCAGGATTTGTAGAGAACTGAAGATAGAAATAAGCAGTTTTCAAAGAAAGACATTTCTATCCTATTCACATCTAGCTCTGCGTTCAAACTCCTCTTTAAGCAGAATTAAACCAAACATCCATTCTTGCTTTCAGTCCAAGCCCTGCTGATTTCAAACGCTTCACATAGGGGAGGCCAAATGGCTTAGGCTAATGCTACCAGTTTCAGAAAAAAGTTCTGAAGCTCAGAGGAGACATCTGAAGATGCCAAGGCCTCCAAGATTTATTTCTTTAATTCATTCTGAATGGATTGAAGTAAATAAGATTATTAGCCTGCTTTTAAAAAAAACAGCACATTCCTAGATGAAAAGCTCTAGAAAAGACTGATGTAGCCAACAAATCCTGTGAGGATGGATGCCCCACATTCCTAAAGCTTGGAAACTTTCATCAGTCAGATGGTGTCCTTTCTCTAGGTTAGTTTGTGAAAGCTTACAGTACTACAGGTTTAAAACATAACAGGCTTAGGAAGAGAACCTTGCCACACAATCAATGTCACTTGCCAGAAAGATAAATGCCTTGGCTCTGTCTCAACATTTTCCATATAGCAAATGCCACAGGACGTAGGGCCTGATCCAAAACCCGCTCAAGCCCATGGGAGGAATTCCACTGATGACACAGGCTTTGGATCAGACCTTTAGGGACTAACTGTGAACCACTGAAGTCAATGGGAATTAAGCCATTCATTGATGCATTTCACTGAGATCAGGATTGGGCCATTATGTAGCAACTGGGGATCATTATTCTGCAACTAAATTCTGTATCATGGACTTTGCATCTGAAATCTGGTCCCTCTGAAGCCAATGGGGGCAGGATTTCAACTGTCTTAAAAATTAAATATTTTATGTATTATACTCTGATAACAGCACATGAGTTTTACAAGAAAAAATTCTGCAGTGCTCCCTCCTTGACTACACAATTTGGCCTATCAAGTTTAGCTTAGGATGATCAACCAGAACAGCAACAGTTTGTAAACACTGCTAATATCAAAACTAATACAAATATGATAATGTACAAGGCTTCATTCTGGATTTTAGGGTCAATTTTTCAAATGTGGGCACAGTTGCAAGTATGCACGCACAGAATCATAGAATATCAGGGTTGGAAGGGACCTCAGGAGGTCACCTAGTCCAACCCCCCGCTCAAAGCAGGATCAATCCTCAAATAAATCATCTCAGCCAGGGCTTTTTCAAGCCTGACCTTAAAAACCTCTAATGAAGGAGATTCCACCACCTCCCTAGGTAACCCATTCCAGTGCTTCACCACCCTCCTAGTGAAAAAGTTGTTCCTAATATCCAATCTAAACCTCCCCCACTGAAACTTGAGAACTCCTTGTTCTGTCATCTGCTACCACTGAGAACAGTCAAGATCCATCCTCTTTGGAACCCCCTTTCAGGTAGTTGAAAGCAGCTATCAAATCCCCCCTCATTCTTCTCTTCTGCAGACTAAATAATCCCAGTTCCTTCAGCCTCTCCTCAAAAGTTATGTGCTCCAGCCCCCTAATCATTTTTGTTGCCCTCCGCTGGACTCCTTCCAATTTTTCCACATCCTTCTTGTACTGTGGGGCCCAAAACTGGACACAGTACTCCAGATGAGGCATCACCAATGCCGAATAGAGGGGAATGATCACGTCCCTCGATCTGCTGGCAATGCTCCTACTTATACAGCCCAAAATGCTGTTAGCTTTCTTGGCAACAAGGGCACACTGTTGACTCATATCCAGCTTCTCATTCACTGTAACCCCTAGGTCCTTTTCTGCAGAACTGCTGCCGAGCCATTCAGTCCCTAGTCTGTAGCGGTGCATGGGATTCTTCCGTCCTAAGTGCAGGACTCTGCACTTGTCCTTGTTGAACCTCATCAGATTTCTTTTGGCCCAATCCTTTAAATTGTCTAGGTCCCTCTGTATCCTACCCCTACCCTCCAGTGTATTTACCACTCCTCCCTGTTTAGTGTCATCTGCAAACCTGATGAGGGTACAATCCACGCCATCCTCCAGATCATTAATAAAGATATTGAACAACCCTCAGGGCACTCCACTTGATACCGGCTGCCAACTAGACATGGAGCCATTGATCATTGAGCATACCTTTTGGATAAGTAAAAACCCAGTAAATTGTGCATCGAACTATTCTTTTGTGCATGCAGCTAGTGATAATAATATAATAATATTATTATTGATAATATAATAATATAATCTGCCACATAATGCAGTCCTTACTCTAGCAAAATTACCATAGTTTTCCTGGGGTGTTTCATTAAAAAAAAAATCACAATTTTGTTTTCATGAAGACAGAAGGATATGGGTCAGCGGTAATACTTAGCACTTATATAATTGCACATGCAAACATTGAGTTTTGTAGGAACAAATGAAGATGCACATTTTTGTGCGTTTCCCCACTGCAGTTACCTGTACATATCCACTCTAAGACTATTCTATTCATCTAGTGTTCTTATATACAGTACTGACTTGTTCTGAAGAATGTCATGTGCTTCCATACAATGTCTTCGAACTAAATCTTCAAATTCACTGGGCAGCAGTGGCAGGTCACCTGACAGCATTTCTTTTGTACGAACAAACCTTAGGTCACTAAACCTTTGGAAAATAAAACATAACTCAGATAGCTGTGATTAATTTAATTGAAAGTAAAATTAATGGGATATAATCAGGAGGCTCTTATGAGGAGTTAAAAACGTGAATACTCTTTTTCACTGATGCGACTTGTTTCTTTCATAAGTTGCCCTACATGTTTCTGATTCATTTTTACTATCAGCAAACTTTCAGGGCTGATTGAATTTCATTTTGTATTTGCCTTTTTCATATCACAATAGCTTTTTCCTAAAACGATTTGGTTCATTTCTTTGTCAGATTCATTATTCCACTCAGCCAAAGATGAACATGCAGAGTGACAGAGTTTCTTCTCTTACTATGCTCACTAACAGAAGTAGATATAAGTGTTCATATTGGCTAAACTGCAGGAAGAAAAACTCAAAATCTGGTCAGCTTTTACACACTGAGGTTCAGTGCCTAATATGATACATGTCCCAGCTTGCAATGTTCAGTAAGTCACAAATCAACAGGTTAGATTCCTGACCACAGAATGCAATGTTACTTAAATACAAATAACAAAGCTGAAATAGCGTACAAATCTGACATAACCCCACACGGGCGCCCATGATTTTCAAAAGTGGCTAGTGATTTTGCATCACCAACCTGAGACATCTTAAAGGGGTCTGATTTTCAGAAGAGCAGAGTGTCCACTCTCTGCAAATCAGCCCCTGTTCAGGTGTCAAGTTGAGAACCCAAAATGGAAGCACCAAAAATCAGTAGACACTTGAAAATCTTGACTAGGAGTTCTAAGTTGAGGGTGGAGTGTTTTACCATAGGGACTGATCGAGCTAGCATGCTAAAAAGAGAAGTGTAGTTGCAGCAACCCCAGCAGCACGAAGGATTAACCATCCAAGCATGTACCTTGGGTCTCAAATGGTGTCCTACTATGAGAAGAAACAATAAGTTTCTTGCTGATTCAGTGTTTCTTGCTTTTAATGTAATGTCTTGTGTCCAGATGACACAGCAATGCAAGAACTAAAAAATCATTAAAATAAATCATGATACAAATAATTACTCTAACCAATAGACAGTAAGCAAGACATCTTACTCGGTAAACCAGAGGTGTTGTAACATAAGCATCATTGGATTCACTATGAACAGATGGTTTTCGTTCCAGCTTTTTATTTCTTGGTAAATGCTATGCCATGGGACTGGTGCACGAATCACTCTCTGAGGAAAAGCACGTGGGATATTTCCAATAAAGAGTCTCTCTCTCTCAGCTGGATCCATCAAGATGTAATCAACTACAACAAATCATATAAATGATTATAAGACTGAATGCATTGCTAAAAACCACACATTTACATTACTGCACACTGGTGCCAGACCAAACATCTGTCATTACACAATATAATTTTGTTACTCTTACGTGTATTTAAAATTAAATTAACATAACACGGTAATAAAATTTTATCTGAGACCATTATTAACTAACTATGTCAGCAAACTAAGAGAAGAGCGATGGTCCTCTGGTGGGTAAGGCCCTAGGCCTGGGACTCAGATGATCTGGATTCTGTTCTTAGCTCTTCCACAGACTACCTCTTGACAGTTTGTGAATCCATCTCCACAGGCATCCTTCTGGGATGTGCTTTGTAAGGGGGCACCGTGGTCTGTGTACATTGTGCATTCCGTACCTACTAAAGAGGGGTAATAGGCCTTGAGGGCCTACACAATAGCCAGACACTCCAGTTCCACAGCTGAATACTTGGTTTCCCGCTCATTTATCTTGCGACCTCTACAGGCCACCAGTCTACACCTACCAAATTTGTCAATTTGTTCACAAGCAAGTCCAACAGCAACCTTTGAGGCATCACAGGATACTGTGAATGGATGAGATGGATCTGGGAATTTAAGCACAGCATGGATTAGAAGTCCTTCCTTCAGTGACTCAAAGACTTATTGGCATTCCTCCATCCAGAAAAAGTTGCTGTCACATAGCTGATGTAATGCTGCTGCCTGAGCTGTGAATTTTTTTACAAATCTCCCGTAGAATCTGCAGAGGCCTACAAACTGCTGTATCTCCTCCAGGTTTGCAGGAACTTTCCAGTCCTTTATAAGGTTCAGTTTCTGAGGTTGGGGCTCCAACCCATTCTCACTGACTACATGTCCTAGGAAGGTGATGTGATTCCTTGCAAACTGATATTTATTTCCCACACGTTTAAATCCTGACTCCTTAAAAAGCTTGAGAATCCTTTCCACTCCTCCCAGATGTTCATCCCATGTTTTATGGAAACAAATGAAGTCATCTAAATATTGAGGATGTGTTCAGTTCTCAGAATGTGGGTTAGTTGATTTAATACCCTTTGACACATCCCTGGTGCATTCAGGATCCTGAAAAGCACTTTGAGGAATTGAAACAGCATCTTTTTCACAGCAACCTCATATACCAAGAGAATCTGACATGGGGGCTGCCTCACAGAAGATCTCCTTGGCTTAAACACAATCTGATATTGCACGCAATAGTATCTCCCAAGTTCTTCATTATTCCTAGAGAACCACTAGCATATCATCAGATCAGCTGTTCTAATCAGTTTCTTTCATTCCCTTCCACAGCTGCTTCTGTCAAGACAACGCCTAGCTCTTTGCCTGACTGGGCTACTTCACAGGTCTTGATCTCTGTCCCTGTGAGAGGCTTTGAGACACCAGCTACGTCACTGTCTTCATCAACTTCTTTTTCGCTAGCTGCACTTCCTGGTCAGTCAGATTAATTGCTCTTGGTGCTCTTGCATTTGGTGCAGCTGGAAACCAAAGTCTGCTAAACAACAATCATGACTGGCAATGGGTAGCTTCAAACGCTCCTACACTGAAGCAGTGGGTATTATTGCATGATGACCTGACTTCACCACAACTCTGTTTGGCGTCTCTGTCCTGTGACTATAGGCATGGTAGAGACATCTCTAAGGCCTCAAGAGTTGCTCCACATTCAGCAGGGACATCTGAATATTGTCCAGGGACAAGTGTGTTCTATTAACACCCCAAAAGTTCCCATGATGCCCTCAGGTTAAATCTACTCCCAATATAACAGTCCTAGAAATACTGGTGACCACAACAAAAGTCTACTTAGTATGCAGACCCAAGTTCAGCGCGAGCTGGGTTTCTCCTGTTTGCAGTGGCTGGTGATTAACAGACACCAATTCAACTCCTGAAATATAAATTTTCTTCCATTTCAGCACCGGCTGTTCACCACGGATCAGATTTATTACAGACCCTGAGTCCAACAGCATTGTGATTTTCCAGCCGGTGATGTCTCCAGATATACAGTAACAGGTATCTGGGCAACTCTTCAGATGGACCATTCTAATAGTTGCTGGTCCTACTGCATCCTTAACTTTTTGTTTCCCTTCTTGTGGCTTCCCTCTGCTTAGGCAATTCCATCTCCTGTGGCCTTTGCTTTCACAATGCCTGCAAATGTCACCTGGCCTGAGACCAGTTGGGAAACAGTCTGTCTCTTCTGACCCATGGGACACCTGTGAATAGCTTGCATTTGGACGTCCTCCAATTTTTTAGCCATTTAGCTATCAATCATTTCTTGAAGTGCTGCATCTAGTATAAAGATGTCCCCACTAGGCTGGAAATTAATATCCGATACCTTCAAGGAAACACCAATTGCAAGGAAACACCAATTTCTTCTTCCAGATTTTGAACTCTGTATATAATCTGGTCCATAGGTTTATCCAGTATGTTATCCTCCTTCACTGACAGGTTATGAAATTTCCCTGTTCAACCATTTATAAACTGACTTTTCACATATGATCCTCCCATAGCTTGCCACTGGGCATATGCCCTTCTGCAATGCCAGTTCCAGATGAGGTGCAGTAGGTTCCACTTCACTCGAGCCATCTCCCAGATGCAGAAAAAGCCCTATCAAACAGTCTCCTTAGCGCACACATATAACTATGTAGGGGTTCCCCTTCCAGCGTCCTCCTGGTTTGCCATTCCTTGCTATATTTCAAAAAAGGGCCAATCCCCCTTCGCAGTGGTTGTATAACTGATTGTATGAATGTCTATAAGATCTGCACTGGGAAGCTGCCAAAGTATTTTACCAGCACCACCATCCAAAAACACTGCTAGGTACTATGCTGCTCCCTCCTCAGTCCACTCATTCACAGAGAGCGACATCTCAAAGTCTGTCAAGTACTCACAGATTCCAGTCTGCTCTGCATGATCAGTAAATTTCTTCTTTTGCCATCTTGAAGCCACCATTTGTAATACTTGCTTAGAGAATCAGAGATTTATTGAGACAATGCAAGTACCAACTCCAGTCACACAGACAGGACTGAACTTCGTGATAACCCCCTCACCTCCGGCCAGATCAACAACATCATAATATACACAACGACACTAAGATACAGTGCCCATCGGCTGTTGAGATGGAGTCTACACTAATCGTTACAGATCACTGAATCCTCCTGCAATCCAGCATCGAAGTCTGATTATCACATCAATTTTAGACTTCAGTGGAGTTACTTCTGAGGTTATGTCAACAGTTAAACAGTTACAATGGCGCAGCTGCAATGCTGAAGCTGTGCTGCTGTAGCACTTCGGTGCAGACACTCACCACAGCCATGGGAGGGGTTCCCCTGTCACTGTAGTGAATCCACCTCCCTAAGAGGCAGTCGCTAGATCGACAGGAGAACTGGGTTAGGTCAGCTGAACTACGTTGCTCAATGGTGTGGATTCTTCACACCCCTGAGTGCCATAGCAGAGTCAACTTCACTTTTTAGTATAGACCTGGCTTGATTTACAACCATATAAATTTACAACTCGGTTCAAAAGCTTTCAAATTAGATCTTCATTCTCCCAGTTCCCCTGAACAGGGAGCAGTTTGGCTGCACTCTGTAACTCAAGCTGCATCTATACTACCACTTATGTCGGTATAACTTATGTTGCTCAGAGGTGTGAATAAGCCACTCCGCTGAGTGACATAAGTTACACTGACCTAAGCATCGATGTGGACAGCTCTATGATGGCGGGAGAGCTTCTCCCATAGACATCGCTGGTGCCACTCATTGGGAGTGAATTAATGAAGTTGATGGGAGAGCTCTCTCCCGTCATCTTAGAGTGGCTACAATAGAGAACTTACAGAGCTGCACCAATGCAGCCGTGCCACTGTAAGCTCTCTAATGTAGCCATAGCCTCAAATACTTTCTTTCAGTTCCCCTACTGCAGCCCTTGGCATCCATGTCCTGAGGCTCAGATAAATCAAAGTGATTAAGTTGCCCCATTTCCCCTTTTAAAATGGATTTTCTCCCTAGAAAGACATCTTTCAATTACTAGGTGCTCCATACTGGGGAACACCCATCATGCCAATATTCCAAACTGTGGAGTCATTTCTGCTGCACCATATGCAGACCAGCTATGCCGCTCGCACTGCTTGATCTATTAGTTAGTAAAGCAGGTTCTCACAGCTCTTCCGTGAGGGAGCAAAGAAAGGGATAAGTACTTATTTCGATTTATCTAAGTTCTGAGTGCACATGACAATCTGGTTCTGATTCCTACACAGATATAAGGGGCAACCTCCTTCCCAACCAGCCTCTTAGTAGCTCATAAGAAGGTGTGTGCATGCCTATCTCATAAAAGGTATTTCAGCCCTGGCACAACACCAGCATTTCTGTGCCAGAACTAGATCTGTGACAGGGGAGCAAATGCTCTACTGTCAGTTCGGCTCCCAGACCTGTTTGAAGGGAGTAAGCGACTGGGTCAGTACCTTTAGGAGTAAAGAAAACGTGTGAAGTCTTGTCCACATGGGAGATTTTTCCAGTTATACTGGTTTAATTGTACCAGTATCCTCTTATTCTGGAATAAGACTGACTTTTTTTTTTTTTTTTGGTTTAGCTTTAACCACCACCAAAGTCATATAAACTAAACCAGAGAAAGGCATTGTTATTCCTGAATAAATTTGTCCACTCCAGGAGTTATACTGGTAAAACTATAGTGGTTTAAAGTTGTATTGCTATAATATTCTCATCTGACAAGCCCTTAAATTGGGATATGCTGGCCATCATAGAGATCGGAAAAGAAACATAAGTAAACATGGTACTTTAGTGACATATATATCTGAAAGATGGGAAGGTCTCTGTCCCGGAGAACTTACAATGTAACTTATTCAAATAACATAGCAATTAACATTAGCAAAATATAGAATGTAAGGAAAGCCCAGGTGGAAATTCCAGTTGAATATTTTGAACTGATCCCCACTCATCAGCTACATTTGGAAAAGAGCAAGAAGGCTGTTGGTTCCTGGGGCTACCAACCAAAGTCCAGCTAGAGAATTATAATGAATCTACTGGGAAAAAAAGAAGAGAAGGGAAGAGAAAGCTACTCTTGAGAGGTCATTGTTTTATCAGAATCATTTCCCTCAAACTCAATCTCCTGTAACTGAACATTAGTGAATTTCAATACTTCTGATCTTCTGTATTAGCTCTTTCATTTTCTTATCCTATTTGTTGAACATGCCCAAACATAAAAGCACCTTAACCCTATAATTATTTCCTATTTCAGTTCCATATGTTCCATTCTCATTAATCCTGTAATGATTTAAATGAAAACCTTTAACTCATGACATTTATGGATCCTGGTGTAACAGCACTGGAATTCAGTGGAGCCATGTAAGAGATGAATTTGTCTCAATGAATGATATTGTCAGGTTATGCAGAACTATGCTTTCTTAATATGATTTGAGCCTGCATTAGGAATGGGAAACTACATGTGAAGGGTGTGCCCAGAGACTACTTGGCTACCGAATTTGACTCTATACTAATTGAAGTCTTATGATGCTTAGTAAATAAGGATACTTGATGAAACTAGAGTTAAATTTTCATGGATTGTATCTTCACGGAAATCTAGAGTGATTCCACAGACCTCAAAGGAGTAAGCCATGTGGAGCTGAGAGAAAAATGAGGCCCTTTATTTTTGGACTGCAAAATCACTGCATCTGCCAAAACTACTGAGAGGTTTGCCCCCTTACCAATGTTTTTCATGAGACTGATGTGGTAGTCATCCTGAATCTCTTCTGTTAAACTATGAAGCACTTTCTCCAGATTTGGGTTGGTAAGAAAATGATTTGGAATATGCTTTAAAATCATGTCTTTCATTTCTTTACTCTGGGGTACCAGCATGTCTTTCCGTATTCCATTATGTATGTAATAACAATATCTCTGTAAAAATAAAAATATCCTTATTATATTGACTTTTAAGACAGACTACTGACTATGATGAAATACTTTCCAGGTTTGTTTGTTTTTTAATCTCCTCAACCTTTTTTGCAAGGGTAGGGCACTTGGACTATCATGTGCCTTAGTTATTTCAAACTTGAGTTCCTTTTAAACCAGTACAAATTTCTGATGTAATTTTTAAAGTAGTTCCATCTGCTTAGATATATTGCCCTGGGCTGGACCAACTAAAATTTAGTAAAATGCTGCTATCTGAAGTGCGAGCCAACAATATGAGAGGTTATGGATTTGGTTAGATGCACTTAGATGCAACCCACTGGCTTGGAGAACACAGATTGAGGTGTGAAAAACTATTCAAAGAAAAAGGAAACAATTGGGAAGGACATAGAGGCAGATTTAGGGTTAAAGAAACATTTAAACACGGTTTGTGGTATATAGTTTTTATACATGCTTTGTCTGGTACATAGAAATTTTCTTCTTTTCCCAATTTAAGCCCAATTTAAGTGGGCATAACTGTACATATTCATACTCCTGATTATGATTATCATCACTTTTCTCAATTTAAAAAAGTTAATACCTCTGTATCGCTTTCCGAAGGTGACTGTTCTTGCTTATGTATCTGCTCCTCATGTTGAAGCATGACAACAAACTGTTCTTCTGGAGTCAATGGTTGGGTGTCTGAATAATGTATGATGCCTAATTCTGGACTATGTCTATCTGAATATAATGAATTTGAATCTAAACTGTACAGTTGGGTTGGTGTGGTTCTGAAACAAAAGGGCACCAGTTTAGTATACTTACAACCAGAGATGCATTCTCACAACATTCTGGCCAAATTCATGCCCTGTTTTAAAGTGGCATTATGCTGAGGATGAACATGGCCTTTTCTACAGTACTTCAACTATTCATGAAGATGTAGTACAGCCATACACCAAATTGCTTCATTGTAAACAATATACATGCTGCCTTATTCCCTAACATTGTAATATGAAAACTAGCCAGTATATTACAGATATGGGCAATATATCTTACAGTATATATACACAAACCCCCAGTCTGAAATAGTCCAAATTTGGTAACCTTCTGGGCATGCTGCAAAAGACAACTGTTTGATAGGGCATTCAGAGAGGGATGGCTGATCATTTTAATGCTGCAGACTTTTAAATTGCATTGTTAATATGTGATGGGGCACCTAGTGTCTTGGCTAGGCATCTTTTTAGTTATTTTTATATCAAAATAAACAAAACATAAAAATATGTACGGATAATTATAATGACAAAAGTGGGTAATGTTATTATAGGCAAACTGGTAGCACCTATTATTAAGTTTGACTGACATTTTACATCAGATCCATTTTCAGCTGCGTATAATTTTGCCAAACTTTAACCATTTAGGCTGAAATTTTCCATGCCAGGTGTCTACCTGAGGTTGAATACCTATGGATAATTACAGTCAAAGTGGTTCAGCCATTTCCAAGAATGAGACTAGAGAAAAATATGTTCTGTGGGTTTTTTAACTCATGTTACAATCTGGTAATCTTTTCTTTGAGCAGCTCTAGTGTCCCATGCATGGGGCAGGGGTTTGAAATGTGGGGTCCAAAATGGCCACTGAGTGGGCCCCTGCCAGTGCGCCAGCCAGGGCCCTGACCCCACATCAGGGTATCCACAGTGGCTCCTGATGGCCATGATGGTCCAGGCACCTGAACTGAGAACAGGGAGTCTATCTCTCTTTTTCTCTCAATGACCTCCCCAACCTCCACACACACTTGCAGGAGCCTGTACTGAATGCAGAGGGAAGATCTGTGGGGGGAGGGGAGGGAGACGATGGAGAGAGTAGACTGAGTATAGGGGTCCCAGATGAGGAAGACTGAGACTGGGCCTGGAGGCTAGCAGCAGGGGAGTGGAGAGGAAAACTGGAACTGAATGGGCAAGAAGACTGGGACAAGGAGCCAGGGAAGGAGATTGTGATTGGGAGTCTGTAGGGACAGGGAACATAGGCAAAGGGTGGGGAGAAACGGGAACCAACTGGAGCCCAGGACATGGGAGACAGATCAGATGGGGAGTCAGGGGAAGGTGGGAACAGGTAATGTCTGGGCATAGAGATGAATTGGGAGAAAAGAAACCAGTATTTTCCCACTATCCAAAAGTACTGTATCTCTAAAAAACTGATAGTGTAATTAAAGCATATTTCTAGTTGTCTTGTGACCTCTGCCTGTGAATATATCATCTATCTATGCACACCCCAGGGAAATGATTCATTATCACAATTCATTAAATGTGCCATCTTATATGCTAGAAGTGAAATTCATCCCTCTGCAGAGGACCAGCAAAAAGTGCCACTTAAGCTTTCTGCTGGCCCTCTCTGCTCAGGCAGGAATTTCACAAACAGATTTTATAAAAAACATAAAATTTTATTATAACTACATCCAAACTAAGAGAAAAATTAAAGCACCAGGATACCGTAAGTATGTCAAACTGCAGAGCTCTAATTCTGAGACTGATTTCACCACTCCATGTCTTTATGATCAACTATGGTACATTACCTATCAGATTCACATTTACTTATTTGTGTAAGTTTGAGCCTCTTCTCAGAAGGTGCAAATTCTTTTGAAGCTATAAGTATCAGTCAAGAAAATAATTTGTAATAAGGTTATTTCAAGTTATTGCAAAGCAGAGATACATATATTAACTACAACAGACAATGAAATAACAGAAAAATATAATCTGCACATAGAGGGCTAGGGTCCTGATTCAACAACTTCCTTAAACACATGCTGAAGTACCTTGCTGAACTGAGGTTTAGGAAAGCATTCAGCGTGTGCTTAACCTTAAGCATGTGCTTAAGTTCCATTGACGTGAATGTTTAAGTGTTTTCCTCAATAGGAATGCTTTCGTGAAATAGGACCTATATTTCTAACTTTTACATATAGGTAGTGCAATGTAATACCTAAAGGTAGTGCGATAAAATATGAAGTTCTACCAAATTCACTATATATGACTAATTTATGGACAAGAGGCTGTTATGAGAGGCTATTCAGACATATAAATAATCAATCACCATATAATGCCTTTTCTTCAAGGAAACAGACCCTGATTATGACAGCCTTCCATTTCACATACTTTTATTCATTTGAGATGCATGTGAATTCAAGAAAACAGGTGAAGAAACAATGGTAAGAGGCTTAGTGAACCAAAACAGAGCCTACTTAAGTAGTGTGCAAGAGAAAAAGTGGATACTGAAACTCTTTTGTCAAATTCCCAAACATTTGCCAAGATGAAAAGAAAGGAAGCAACGGGCCTGGATTAACAGACAACAGCTTTAGACAAATAAAGTACCGTAAGTAATGGGAAGTTAGCATACTACATTATAGCAATCTCTCACCAATAGCAGTGGTTTATGATGAGATGCCAGAATCCTCAGAAGAAAGTTCACAAATTAAAAAGTGGATTTTAAATTGTTGTGACCTTGTGTTTGCATACCATAGAAGGCTCTTCACTCGGAAGGAGATTTTAGGTGAATAAAAGGATTCTGTTGCCCCTGCACATTATGAAAGAATCAGTCTGCTGTTGTTACTGACTACTGTTGACGACTTGCTGGAAAATAAGAATTCTGGTCTGTGAAAAATTTTGAAGTTTTGAAATTTGGTTTCAGTCCACACTGAAATGAAAACAAGACATTCAGAATTTTTTGTGATAAAACATGATACCACCCTGCCTCAGAATAACCAATAGCCTGGTGATTAGGATACAGGACATAGAGGTTCAAGGCCCAGTCTCTGAACGTGGGATCTCTGGCATCCGAGATAAGTGCCCTAACCATGGAGCCATTAGCTAATCTGGCATGGGTCTCTTTCTTGCTCAAGTTCTATGAGCTAAACCTCTGGCCATTTCATATCCAAACTTCACCCGAGAAAGATTAATAGAAGAGAAGGTCAGGATTACAGTGACTGCAGATTTGTACTGCTAATTAAATATGCAGAGATCAAATGAACCATTAGACAACGTGCTAATATATGCAAGTATGGATACGTGGTGAGACTGCCCTCTGCTTCACTGAACCCAACGTTGCTCTCGCCATTGCAGGGGGAACCATTTTATGCAGATCTTTCAGTTTTAGATCACGTGCAGTAAGTGTGTAGTTATTAGCTATGGAATCACTCGGGCTTCGGTAATAACGTTGTTCTTTAAATGGAACGGCCAAAGTCCATGACACTCTTTGCATCAAAGGAGGATAATAGCTGTTCTTAAGGACAAGCTGAAATTGAAAAATAGTAATATCATTAAGTCATTGGGCTATCTAAGTAGTGTCTTCCTGTAGCTAGCACAAGAATAAGTGCTATTTCTTAGCCTGAAGTCAGCCTAAAACTCTTGGCTCTACCACATCACCGACACCAGTTCACATTTGCACTGACTGCTATTTTAAAAAATCTGTATGTTTATATAACGCTCATGAAAAATTCCAGATTGACAGGCCTGAAGAATGAAGGTATAGACAAGCAACAATGCAGGCAGCAGCACTACAAGCTTCCCCACACTGCCCTGCTAGTGAGCCTCATCCTTGAGCAGGAAAAAACAAGGGCACATCACTCTCCACAACCACATGATCCTCGGTCAGTCTGCTGAACCAGCCACCCAGAGAGTTGGTCAGTGTCAGTTCCAGGGATGTTTCCTGTGATGTGGATGTTTTGTCGCTGAGAAACACTAAACAAATTTCATGCAGGCCACTGAACTGCCATCAACTTTTGGTAGTTACCATCCTAAGCCGTAGTAACCACCACCGGAGAGGTGAAAGTGGGTGAGCAAACCACTGAACCATTTGGTCCCTCCTTTTAAAACAGTCGGATTCAATTGTATCCTGGTGCAACTTCAGTGGACTTAGTGAAATGAACCTATTTTGATTTTGATTTTTTACAACATGCTGAAGATCATATGCAATACACAAATGAGCAGTAAACTAAAAACAAATCGTTTATTTTTGAAGTCAACATTCATATCAGACGATTGGTCAATTTTTTTTGATGGAATAATTTTCCATTTGAAAATGTAGTTGTCAAAATCAAAGCGTTTTGCATGAATATACAAAATATCAATGAAAATATCAATGCAAACATGTTGAAACTATTCAAAAGGGAGAATTTTGTTTCTACTTTATCATTTTGTTTCATTCCGACTTTGTTTCATTTCAACCTTTAATTTTTTGAATTTTAACTTTTATTTTAATATCTATAATCTTTAATATTATATACTAATGTTTTGCATTATCAAAAATGTTTCAAGAAGGCTCTTTTGATATATCTGAATCAAAATATTTCAGAATTTCCCTTCTACAAAATATTTTGAGATTCCAACTTGTCCTGATTCAGGATGAAAACAAATTTTGGAATATTGCAATTTCCTGTGAGGGAGAAATTCCATTTTCAGACCAGCACTAGTTATGATGTTTACACTCTGGAATCATTTTACTGGTAAAAGTCACACAAACCTGAGATGAAAATACCATAACCAATATTTTTCTTTAGTTTCTCCAGTTTAAAGAATAACCCATGTAAAAAATACATCTGGTTGATTTTCATCATCAAGTATATATTTTATTTACTCATTGGTTTGATTTATAGCCAGCATAGTGATGCTTTTACATGTATTCCAACTTTGTCTTGATGTATAATATATTCTAACAATGGCAATTTAGAATGAACAACTGATTTGTTATATGACTGTATATGGTAATATTCTTGAAATACGAATGGTGTTCTTAACTTATTTCAGTCATTATTGGAACTTCATGGAATAATTGGAAAATGTGTCTGAAATGTAGACTGTTGTGGAAAAAAATAAATAATGTTGGGCTTTCGGCAGCAGAAAAAAGCTTCTACAGCTTGTGTCCCCTGAAGAATTGACTACTGGCCTTCTAAGCTACTGTATCAGACATGGAAGCTGTGCTTTACTTAGAGGAAGAAACAGTCCCCTTGCTGGCAGCCAGGAAATGCCACATTAGACATCATAAAGAAAAGGAGGATTTGTGGCACCTTAAAGACTAACCAATTTATTTGAGCATAAGCTTTCGTGAGCTACAGCTCACTTCATCGGAGTGATGAAGTGAGCTGTAGCTCACAAAAGCTTATGCTCAAATAAATTGGTTAGTCTCTAAGGTGCCACAAGTACTCCTTTTCTTTTTGCGGATACAGACTAAGACGGCTGCTACTCTGAAACCTGTTATTAGACATCATGTAGTTGTATCTATCTGCCCCCTTCTGAGGACACAGTCTGTCACTTCACACAGCCTGACTAGCATATATGGCAAACAAGCCAATCTGGCTCACGGGAATGACAGTTGGGGACAGAGGTGATTTTTATTTTTCCCGGTGAGTGCTCCACCCCCCCTCTGCCCTGAGGCCCTACCCTTGCTCTGCGTCTCCCCAGCCCCTCCCTTGACACTCCATCCTCTCCACCTCTTCCCGCTCCTGCTCCAGCACGTCTCCCAAGGCCCAGCCCTCAGCCCACTCTTCCCGCCCCCACTCTGGCCCCTCCCCAAAGCCCCCCAGCAACTCGCTGCTTTGCGCCCTCTCCTGAGCACCTCCGCCAGCTGCCAAACAGCTGATTGGCGGTCTCCACTGAACAGCTGTGGCTGGTGAGAGCTGAGCACCCCCTATTTTTTTTCCCATGGGTGCTTGAGCCCTAGAGCACCCAAGGAGTTGGCGCTTATGGTTGGGGAGACACTGTCTCTTCCTCTCATAACATCCTCCTGATCCTGTATCACTCTTAGAGCCTGATCCTGCATACACTTACACACATGTCTTTAATGGGGCCTTATCAATCAATACATGTATCAACAAATTATTTAATAGGCTTTATCTTAGGCCATCTCCGTTTCATTTCTTCTCTTTTTTTCCTACATTTTTGTAACTTTGAATTTTTCCTCATCCTCCCCAATTCTCTATCCCTTCAAGTCCTCTTCAAGCAGTGCTATAAAGGGATCTACTCTGTTAATCAGCTGAGAGAAGAGGAAATGTTTGCAACACTTATGCCTAAATGCTTGTGTAACACCAACAGGCCGGGTTGGCGGGTGGGATCAAACTTGGGATCTCTAGAGCTTAGTGCATAAGCCTCTACTGCATGAGCTAAAAGCCATATGACCCTTAGCTAAGGCTGTAGAGCAGACTCATTAATCTCTCTCTCTAAGTGGTCTCAGTGCCACCAGATGGGACAGAACACCACACCTAGATTGTTCCCTCTGTTAAACTTATGTCCTGTAGTCCCAATTTTAATGGGAAGGCTCATATATATAAAGGCTGTGGGATGGGATCAGGTAGTAGATTCCTTACAAAATATTTTCACACCTAGAGAGAGGAAATGCTCATGCCTATACAGTATGAATGTTCTTCAGATCACGGTTTCTATAGCTCCCATTTTAAATGCATATTCCACTTCTCACATTTCATCCCGCTTAACCTTTCCTCACCTAATAAAATAATGCAATGAAAACATAGCTATTTGCTTTTTCACCTCCCTTTGCATGACATCATTACTAGCATCAAGTTTTTAATAATTTAAAATAGCTTTTTTTAATAGGTTCTTGACATCCTGCCTTCTATTCCCTCTCTTTTCTTTCCATTCCCTCGGGAGCTGCAATTAAACATGACTGCTCAGCTGGCCATCACCATATGACCTCTGGAAAGGCAGATTATTAAGACATGAAGTAACTTCCTTCTATTTGTGTTACTGATGCAACATTTTTTCTTCCCCAGTCTATCATGAGCTTTAGTAAAAAATGATAATGATACAGTTGGCCAATTTACAATAGATGATAAAACCACATTACAACTCCTGTTGTGGGTTTTTCTTATGATCGATGTGGTTAATCTTATCAGTAAGGAAACAGGCATTCATACTGCTGTTAAAGTGCACTCATACTCCCTAAAATCTCTTTTGAAAGTTCACAGGCTGTATTCTATTCAGTTTCTTATACCTCGCCCATCACCATGGTAGCTGAGAGCTTTTCAAAAGAGTTTTCAGTAATGTAACTAGCATAGGTAACTAGGCTCTTGTATAATTATATAATATTTGGAAAGGGGGAGAGTTAGATGAATCTAAAACCTGATTAGCAGCCTCGCCTGCCCTTTTACCTCATCATCAGCTTAAAACCTGAAAATATCCAATGCCTGCAGGCATTCCAGTACTCTACTTAAAAGTTTTATTTGGGAGAAAAGATGACACATACCTGATACAGTTCTGAGGGTTCTGTTTTGGTTGAAGCCGGCAGAGGTGGCAACTCTGGTATCCCTTTGGAATAACTCATATTATACACAGAATTATTTTGGGACTAGAGAGAATAAAAATATGTTTTACAAAAAGATTTTGAACTGCACCATTTGACAAAGGACTTTATTCATGGAGGATGGAGTCACTTGAAGAATAGTATGTTGCAACTGTTCTAACGTAAGAGAAAACGGATATTCTTACTCAGAGCAAATCAGGTTTTCTGGCAGCACTGTCATCTTTGACCTCTTCACAGCCTTAGGAGAAATATGTCTATTTCAAAGAAAAACCTGACTTTGGAAGCATCTTTCACTGGTGGATAAAAACTCTGGAGCAAAAGCTGATATTCCAAAATTTAGGTTTAATTAAAAACAACAACAACAAAGTGCTCATGTTAGAAAAAATATTAAAGTGTTTATCAAAGTCTGCCTCAAGACACAGATGGCTCACACAGTTAGGTGTAGCCAACAGGACCACAAGGAAATGACATGGCCAGCATGACTTCCAACCTCTATTGACTTCCCTGTGCATTAGATACCCATTTTGTAGCTAGGTGAACTGCAAGCAGCATTTCACTGTAAGATCAAACAAGACTCAGACCCACACCCTTCAGGATCCTGGTCAAGCACCTGAACCAGTCAGCCACCACACCTGTTTTGCTTTGAATGTTTGCTCTAGCAGGTTTGGAACCAACTAAATATTGCAGCATTGTAACAGTGAATGTATACCAGAAAGTGAAACTGACTAATGCCTGTCTAAGTTGAGTGAAATGCAAAAGGTAAATACAGGGCTTTTACTGGGCGAAGGAAATTAGAGTTCAAAAATTATTTCAATTTCAATTCAGGGAGTCAAGAACTTTACAACTCCAAAGGACACTGTGCTGCCAGGATAGAGAAGAACAGAAAACAGAGCAGAGGGATGGGCTCTTCACATGTGCACTAAAACCCATAGGATTTCAGTGTGGGTTGAATGCATCCGATGAAGTGAGCTGTAGCTCACGAAAGCTTATGCTCAAATAAATTTGTTAGTCTCTAAGGTGCCACAAGTACTCCTTTTCTTTTTGCGAACACAGACTAACACGGCTGCTACTCTGAAATGTGGATTTCAGAACATTTACCAAGTCACAGAAACATTTCCTCAGCAGCCCCCTTGAGGGGCTGATGTGCTGAGACAGCTTTCTGGCATTCCATGTGGAATTTTCTCAATACATTTCCCCCTCTTATAATTTCTTCTCTGTGTGCAGGGTTCAGGAGGTGCCCAAGGAAATTATATAAAACGAAACTAGCAGCAAAGAATGGTGGACTCGCAGGCTCTAAAATTTTACATTGTTTTATTTTTGAATGCAAGTTTTTTTGTACATAATTCTACATTTGTAAGTTCAACTTTCATGATAAAGAGATTGCACTATAGTACTTGTATTTGGCGAATTGAAAAATACTTTTTTGTTTTGTTTTTTTACTGTGCAAATACTTGTAATCAAAAATAAATATAAAGTGAGCACTTTACACTTTGTATTCTGTGTTGTAATTGAAATCAATATATTTGAAAATGTAGAAAACATCCAAAAATATTGAAATAAATGTTATTCTATTATTGTTTAACAATGCGATTAATAGTGATTAATTTTTTTAACCACTTGACAGCCCAAATATATATATATATATATATATATATATAAACCCAGGTAACATTCCATATGGAGCTAGGAAGCACATTAAAGGATTACAGAAAGCTATAGTACCATACTGCAACAACTATTGTTTGGATTCTTCCAAGTCTATATCCCTTAAAAGAGCCATAAAACCCAACTACAGCAGATGGGTAAGTGATACCAGAAACATGTAACATTCAAGTGCACTGTATTTGAAGGCCAGTGCATTAAATCACCATCAAAAGGGCACGTATTATCAGTTATAATTACACTTCCAGAATGTATTATTATTTCTATAGGATGTTTCTTTGATACATTTTGTAGCAAGAGGCTATTGACTCTTGATCCATGTGGCTATAGCAGAAAGACAGTCCCAACTGTATACAGCCAATCAAATTCCTTCTTTTTTGACACCCAGTGAAGAGCTCATTTATAAATCGGATTTATAAAAGAAGGAAGCTGATTGACCTCCATAGACTATTCTCCAGCACACAAATATACAAGATAAATCATAGTTTTGGGCCATACTCCATGGTCCTTAATCAAGCAAAACTCCACTGAAGTCATCAGGAATTTCACTTGATTAAAGACTGCAGAATTTATTGGCATTTTTTGTTTGTTTGTTTGTTTTTAAAGTGAACAAACAATAGAGTTTATTAGGAGTTTGTTCTTCCTTAAAGTTCCAGGAGTTGGTAGGAAAGTGAATATTCCTGCTAAGGCAGCTCTTGACATGCTATAAAAGCCATTCCAAAAATTAATATCCTTTTAACAGCGTGCTTGAGCAATATTACCTTTTCAGAGGGAATATTTTACAGAGGCTAACGTGTGATTAATATTTAACCACATGGAGCTTCTTTGAACACTCTGATCTGTAACCAGCAGTAAGGATCGTGAAGAATCCTTAATGATAAAGTGCCAATTGTGTTCAAGGTTTTCAAATTTCATTGTGAATACTTCACAGAGCCCCAACAATAAATCACTCACTTACCCTCAGGAGCCTTGGAGTCTGTGTTGGCTTCATTGTAAACTTTGGTCAAATTGTTTCTTGTTTGTTAAAATGTACAGATTAGGTCAATATTTTTCTTAAAATAAATGAGCTCGTATTAGCTACCTGCATACAGAAAATTAGGGAAATAGTTTCAGGACAGAGTTTCCATTCAGGAGACTAGAGCAAGTGTTAAAATAGATGCCTGCCTTCCAGACATCCCAACAGCTGGAAGGAAACAGCTCTCTTCAAACTCCTTCCACCTGTCTCTTCCTCAGGTTGTCTTCTCCCTCTCCCATGCTGCCCACACTAAGATCTCTTCTCCCTGCTACACAAGCTCTCTTCCTTTTCTACCCCACTTCAAGCTCACTTTTTCCCTGCACCTCATCTCAAACTCTCTTCTATCCCCCTCCAACTGTCCCAAGCTTTCTTCCACTCACCTCCTTCCTTAAGCTCTCTAGCTTCCACTGCTCCCACCCCCAGGTCTCTTCTCTGCTTCCTTCCATGCCAAGCTCCTTTCTCCCCCCCACCTACCCCATATTCTTTCCCCTTCCCTTCCACGCTGCCTCCCACCTACTCCTTTTCGAATGCCACAAATTTGTGGGTTTAAGTAAACAATTTCACACACATTTATTGCTGTGAAAAGTGAACAAACATCAAAGTGTGAAGGAGACAGAGAGACAGACAATGCCCACTAAGCCTCTTCTTAATTTAGTTTTTTGGGGGGGGGCGGCGGGGGGGGAGGGAGAGGAACGGGGCAGAGGAGATTTGGTACCTGGTTTGCTTCTTATCCACCTTCCTGCCTGGCTGCAGCTCCTAATGCAAGTGAACTTCTCTGACACTCTGCCTTTCACTTCTCAGCCTGGTAGCCAAGGTGACAGCATTTTTGTTGCTAGGAGACATAAGAATGACTCCTTTCCCCCCTCCCTGCTTTCCCCCTCCTCCACAATGGCTGAAGAAAAACTCCTCCCAGTGTAATCTTATGTACTGCTGTAGCCAGGAAGGAATGGTTCAGGAATCAGTCGTCACTGCTATCAGCTTGTTTGCTATTATATTGTTGAAAATTACAGGGATGTTTTGGGACAGATTACAGTTACCTGGGGTAGGGCTGGGGGAGCCACCTATCCAGCAGAGGAGAGGCAAATCAAAAACCTCAGATCTGAAAGGGAAAAAACATAGGGATTCAAATCCCTGAATCCAAACTTCTCCAGGCACTTTTTATTCTGGTTCCAAACCAAAATCCATGGGATCCCAGAAATTTGGGTTCAGATGTGGGTGCTTGAACCCCTGTGCTGCCCCAGCAGATTCATCCTGCTCCCCTCAGACCCACCTCCCATCCACTTATCTTTCACCATCTTCAGAGAGAGAATCCTGGTATTCTGACTCTCCTCACCATCCAAGTTATTCAGAAGCTCCAGGGTGGTCACTACCCTACACTGAGCCTGGTACCTCTCCTCTCCCAACCCCCTCAAGAGGGCTCTGGCAGCCACATGCCTCCCAATGGGTCTTCTGAAAATGATAAAAGACAAAAATACAACATCACCTCTGGATGAAACTTTTTCACAAAGCATTCCCTCTATATGCGACCTCTCAGTCCTCATCCTGAAAGGAAACCTGCACACCTTCAAAAGATGAGCCTGGAAGTTTAAATTCATAATTTTGCTAGTAAATATCATGGACTGAATAGAGTCACTGGATTTATTACAAGCATCTACAACCCCTCCCTCCCCCGTGACTGGAGAGATGTTAACAGGCCACTTCACCTTGAATGATCCCTTGAAATATGTGTTAACTACTATGTTAAACAAACTGTTCCACTTTATATTTAGCTGTGACACTGACATTTCCCAGACCTGAAAAAGAGCTCTGTGTAAGCTCAAAAGCTTGTCTCGCTCACCAACAGAAGTTGGTCCAATAAATGATATTAGCTGCTGACCCACCTTGTCTCTCTAATATTCTGGAGAACCAACATGGCTCCAACAGCACTGCATACCCTTTAATAATGTCAGATATGAATATTTTAGTAGTCTTAGCAAAACACTCTTACCTTTCTCTCTCTCTCTCACTCCTGTCTTTGAGTATTTATTTTTTGCTGTGCATCTTTGAGTCCAGAGCCTAATATAGGCAGTGGAGCAAATTATGAGCTGATTTAGGCCCCCATCCTTCAATTTAATAAATGGACAGATCCTTACACCTGTACAGTCTGTCTGAAGTCAATAGGTCTCTTCAAGGGCACAGGGTTCCATTGAGTCTGTTAAAGCGGCTCATTCATAAAGCTTCATTTTATTTTAACAAGACTGTTGCAGAATCTATACAGAATATGCAAGGGAACTTGAAAGGATTTTCCGCCCCCCAATATAGTGTGCATATTAAAAGGGCAGTATACGGTCATGTATTTTTTTAAAAAAAGTTTTCATCTATGTTACTAACCACCTTTGATTGCTAAAGCCCCAATCCTCTGTGAAACTCCTTGAAGTATCAGGGTGCAAAATGAATTTTAAAAATCTAATTTACTTTTCACGAGCTGGACTATTTACTTTTTTCATTTCACTTAACTGGGATAGTTAAACTAGATAGGTCAGTTTCACTCTCGTGATCAATCAGTTTCACTGTCAGGTTCCCATGCCCTAACACAACTCTGCGATGTTTCGGTTACAAACACTATGGAAGAATTTTTAAATCTAATAAAAAAAATTCTATTTTCATTGACAATTTTTTTTAAAAATAGTGAAACCAATTATTTTCAGTTTTGCAACAGTCTCAATGATGACTAAAAAGTGCTAATCAGAAACTTGAATATTTTGCACATTTCTGAACATACTTAGCACTAAAACGTCCATAGAGCGTAAGGAACTAATAAAGGAAAATTCAAGCATTCAGATCCTGCATCTGCCACCAGCATAATGAACCCATAAACACCCAGCAACTTCCATTTCACTATACTTCATACTAAACCACTCAGAAATTCACAGCAGCATTGGGAAAACCCTCAGCTACTCCTACTCTGAAGGCAGAAAATTTTGTAGCTCTAGAAGTTGCAGGATTAACAATATGTAGTTCAGCAGTTCCAAGAGCATCCAGTAGTAGGCAGGTTTCAGAGTAACAGCCGTGTTAGTCTGTCTTCGCAAAAAGAAAAGGAGTACTTGTGGCATCTTAGAGACTAACCAATTTATTTGAGCATGAGCTTTCGTGAGCTACAGCTCACTTCATCGTGGAAACTGCAGAAGACATTATATACACACAGAGACCATGAAACAATACCTCCTCCCACCCCACTGTCCTGCTGGTAATAGCTTATCTAAAGTGATCATCAAGTTGGGCCATTTCCAGCACAAATCCAGGTTTTCTCACACACACCCCCCCACACACACACACACAAACTCACTCTCCTGCTGGTAATAGCCCATCCAAAGTGACCACTCTCTTCACAATGTGTATGATAATCAAGGTGGGCCATTTCCTGCACAAATCCAGGTTCTCTCACTCCCTCACCCCCCTCCAAAAACCACACACACAAACTCACTCTCCTGCTGGTAATAGCTTATCCAAAGTGACCACTCTCCCTACAATGTACATGATAATCAAGGTGGGCCATTTCCAGCACAAATCCAGGTTTTCTCACCCCCCCCCACCCCCATACACACACAAACTCACTCTCCTGCTGGTAATAGCTCATCCAAAATGACCACTCTCCCTACAATGTGCATGGTAATCAAGGTGGGCCATTTCCAGCACAAATCCAGGCTTTTTCACCCCCCTCCCTCCCCCGGAAACACACACACACACCCAAACTCACTCTCCTGCTGGCAATAGCTCATCCAAACTGACCACTCTCCAAGTTTAAATCCAAGTTTAACCAGAACATCTGGGGCGGGGGGGTAGGAAAAAACAAGGGGAAATAGGCTACCTTGCATAATGACTTAGCCACTCCCAGTCTCTATTTAAGCCTAAATTAATAGTCTCCAATTTGCAAATGAATTCCAATTCAGCAGTTTCTCGCTGGAGTCTGGATTTGAAGTTTTTTTGTTGTAAGATAGCGACCTTCATGTCTGTGATTGCGTGACCAGAGAGATTGAAGTGTTCTCCGACTGGTTTATGAATGTTATAATTCTTGACATCTGATTTGTGTCCATTTATTCTTTTACGTAGAGACTGTCCAGTTTGACCAATGTAAATGGCAGAGGGGCATTGCTGGCACATGATGGCATATATCACATTGGTGGATGTGCAGGTGAACGAGCCTCTGATAGTGTGGCTGATGTTATTAGGCCCTGTGATGGTGTCCCCTGAATATATATGTGGGCACAGTTGGCAATGGGCTTTGTTGCAAGGATAGGTTCCTGGGTTAGTGGTTCTGTTGTGTGGTATTGGTTGTTGGTGAGTATTTGCTTCAGGTTGCGGGGCTATCTGTAGGCAAGGACTGGCCTGTCTCCCAAGATTTGTGAGAGTGTTGGGTCATCCTTCAGGATAGGTTGTAGATCCTTAATAACGCGTTGGAGGGGTTTTATTTGGGGGCTGAAGGTGACGGCTAGTGGCGTTCTGTTATTTTCTTTGTTAGGCCTGTCCTGTAGTAGGTGACTTCTGGGAACTCTTCTGGCTCTATCAATCTGTTTCTTCACTTCCACAGGTGGGTATTGTAGTTGTAAGAAAGCGTGACAGAGATCTTGTAGGTGTTTGTCTCTGTCTGAGGGGTTGGAGCAAATGCGGTTGTATCGCAGAGCTTGGCTGTAGACAATGGATCGTGTGGTGTGGTCAGGGTGAAAGCTGGAGGCATGTAGGTAGGAATAGCGGTCAGTAGGTTTCCGGTATAGGGTGGTGTTTATGTGACCATTGTTTATTAGCACTGTAGTGTCCAGGAAGTGGATCTCTTGTGTGAACTGGACCAGGCTGAGGTTGATGGTGGGATGGAAATTGTTGAAATCATGGTGGAATTCCTCAAGGGCAGTGATCCATCCTTATTCTAGCCCATTCATTACAATATCATACCAAGTTCCTTACCAAAATTCTTCCCACTCTATATCTTGTTTTGCCAACTTGCACGACTTTATTAGGAGTCTCATGATGTTTGGTGTTCTACTTAAAGGCCAAGTTCCGGGAGTAAAGAGGGATTACATGAGCAGCTCAGCCTTTATTTATGATTTTTAAATAACTTTATATCTCTAATTTTTGAAAAAAAATTGAAAATGTTACCAGAGTGTACTGAAAGGCTCACAAATCAAATAGCAAATAAAATAAACCCCAGTTTTAAAAAAAAACCTCATGATTTTTAAGACAATTGTATGATTTTTTTTAAAGGATCTGACATGGTTTTTGAATGTCTGGACTTGGCAATACTGTACACTTCTGTTATGGGGTGTGCTGTCTGTCATTGTCTAGCAAGCTGCTACCATCCACCCCAGAGTTTTCTTTATTTCAGGAGTGAAGCTGTATCCCACATTAGGGATCTTTCCCCACTGTTGGGGACACTAGGCACTACACTAGGTAACTCGGGAGGGTGGAAGACCACGAGTGTCGAGGAAGCCCTCCTGCTCTAGGCCCGGATAAACCAAGGCCCCTTTGCTTCTTGAACCCTCTGTGATCCTGCATAACACTGAGGAAGCTAGCACACAAACAGACAGGTTTGCACACGGCTCGCCAGCCAAGGCCAGCTTCGGCCTGGGAAACAGATAGATAAGGCAGAAATGTTTAGCAAAAACTGGTAACAAATAGGACCAAGTAAGGCAAGGCTCGGGCAATGCTACTGAGGAAAAACACAACTGGCTGCTTTAGCTGATTGGCTACAGTATTGTATGGGGCAACAGGTAATTGGTTGCATAAGCTTGTGTAGTGAAGTAGGAAAAGGTATAAAATGTATACTGGAATCTGCTGCACTGGGGCAGGATTTGAGACAGCTCAGTCTCCCTGCGCCCTATTTGGAGCTCCAAATAAATCTCTCTGCTTCTCCACACCGTTGTGGTCATTGGCGCGATGCATACCGGGCAACAAACCCAGCTGTTGCTTGCCTCGGGCACTCTGTGCCGGCAACAGTTCTTGGCGTCCCTGGGTGGGCCTCAAGGCTGCTATTTAGCCTTGCCCAGACCCCTCCCGGCGGTCGAGGATTGCGGCGACAACCGACACCCAGCACACACCGGTGAGTTCATTGGGAGGCCTCAGAGCAGACGCGATTTGCTCGACCCCGGAGGGCACAACAGTGCAACGCGCCCCTATAGTGGAGAAGCAACTGCAGGCGTCGGTGAGGAACCGGTCCTATGGAAAAAGTAGGAACAGTCCAGTGGGCTGGACTTTCTCTGTTAAGATCTGGGGACACCCAGAGTCGTTCGGGACAGGGACAGGGACAGAGTACTACAGGCAGGGCACAGTGTACGCCCCTAGAATGCATTCTAGCAAACAGGAAAGCGTTTGGATCAGATCCAATGACTAAAAGCAAATTGAAAAGGTTTTGTACAGTAGACTGGCCTCAATATCGGCTAGAGGACCAGGAACGGTGGCCACCGGGAGGATCAATCAATTATAATACGATCCTCCAATTAGTTTTGTTTTGTGAGCGAACGGGTAAATGGAATGAACATCTGTATGCACAAGCGTTTATGGCTTTAAGAGATAGAACAGACATTCTACAGAGCTGTAATTTGACTCCGACAGGACCGGTAGTAGCTAATGATAGCCCCCAGACCCCGCCCCCCACTGTTGTAATGGCAGATTCGGTGTCCCCTTCGGCCCCCACACCCCCACCTTATAAGGGTAGGATGCCTCGGGTTACAGAGATTGCCCCCTTGGTGGGACTCTATCCTTTGCTTACCAAGACTGTTGTGGCTCACCCAGGGGCAGACAGACATCAGGCTACCACCATGCAAGTTTACACCCATGTGCCATTCAATCCAATAGACCTAGCAGCTTTTAAAACACCAGCTGGGGAATTCTCCACGAACCCAAGCCGGTTTATTTCAGTCTTTGAGGGGTACCTCAGTAGTCACAAGCCGGATTGGGATGACTGTAATATCCTCCTGAGAACCTTGTTGTCTGAGGTGGAGCGGAATCAGGTTACAGCTAAGGCAAGGGGAGCGTCAGCTTTCAAGCGAAAGAAAGGAAGCTATCTGTCAAGTCCCTATCCCAAGCACTCGTAAACGGCTCAGAGCTTTTCTGGGTATGGCAGGCTTTTGCAAGATCTGGATCCCAGAGTTTGGACTATGGGCTAAACCGTTATATGACTGTGTCAAGGGAACGGATCACGACCCCTTTCACTGGTCCCCAGAAGCCGACAGGGCATTTAAAATCCTAAAAAGGAAGCTGATGGAAGCTCCAGCCCTGGGTCTGCCGGATCTCTAACGAAAAGGGGTGGCCCTGGGAGTGCTAGCCCAATTGTTAGGGACCTGGAAACATCCCGTGGCTTATTTTTCTAAGCAACTGGATCAGGTTGCAAAGGGTTGGCCGGCATGTTTACGGGCGGTCGCAGCTACTGCCCTAGTGCTTGAGGAAGCTAACGTTGGGAGGGGTTATGCAAATCTAAACTCCCCATATGGTCCGAGCCCTGCTAGACACCAAGGGTGGGCTCTGGCTCACCCAGGCTCAGATTGCTCGGTATCAGGCTAAGCTGTTATAGAACCCCTAGGTCACCCTGCAGTCTTGCCCCTCCCTTAACTCAGCCACCCTCTTGCCAGAAACAGAGGAACAGGAACACAACTGTTTAGAGATCATAGATGCCCAATACTCCAGCTGCCAGGACTTAAAGGATCAGCCGCTCCCAAATGCAGATTATGAATAGTACACTGATGGTAGCAGCATTGTCATGGAGGGGCAAAGGAGGGCGGGTTATGCTGTCGTGCTGAGGATGCCCACATGCATACCCTCATCCCATCAGTGGGGGAGCTTTTAACCCCTCAGTACTCTGAGGAAGAGAGGAAACTAGCTGACAAACTCGGTCTTCAGGAAAAAGAGGGATGGCTTCATTCTCCGGAAGGGAAGATCCTCCTACCAAAGGGCCTGATCCGGCCAGTACTGCAGCAGCTACACCAAAGTGTGCCAAGAAGCCTCCCTGCGATGGCCCAATGCTCTACCCCTTGTCCTACTCCATGTCTGCGCTCTCCCAAAGGGTAGATTAGGGCTCAGACCCTTTGAAATTATGTTTGGAAGGGCATGGCCTATGAATGGGACACCGGTTCTGGCAGGGGAGTGGGAAATGGGGTGTGTTTTTTTTGTCTCAGTACATGTGCTCTCTGTCTGCTGTTCTCTCTTCTCTCCGCAGGTATGCCAAAGACTTCCAGCCTCTTCCATTGGATACCCCTGTCCTTGCAGCCCTGTCCTTGCAGCCAGGTGACTCCGTGCTTGTTCATACCTGGAAGGACGAGCCTCTCCAAGAGAAGTGGAAGGGACCCCACACCGTCCTGCTGGTTTTCCACACGGCGGCAAAGGTCAAGGGACACAAAAACTGGATCCATTACTCTCGCCTGAAGGTGGTGTCTACTCCATCCCTGGCATCAGTGGTCCCTGTATGCCACCCCCGAACCCATTAGTGAGGAAGATGGATTCAGTTTGATCCTTCACCCAGCATACGGGGTGGGTAGACTGGCCAAGCTCTATTGCCAGCTCTCTGTATTCCTCACCAAGTTCGCCAGTGATACCTTGGCCATAGAGAGGAGCCTCAACACGGAACTTTATCAACTCCGGTTGTTGTCCCTGCAAAACCGCCAAGCCCTAGATTACCTTTTGGCTGCACAGGGCAGGGTGTGTGCCCTGATTGGGGATGAATGCTGTACGTATGTCCCACAAAATTCATAGGATATTAACAAGCACATCCTGTCAGCCGAACAGGCCCTTAACCAGTGGAAAGCCCAGGAAAGAAAGCCCACTATCTTTGCCTCACTCTGGGGATGTCTGCCCGACCTGGGGGGAGCCATTGTTCGTCTCCTGGTCACAGGTGCCGTGTTGTGTATTATCATTCTCCTCTTGCTTGCCTGTTGTAAAGCACTCATATACAAGATATGTGCCTCCCGCTCCACAGAAACCCCATTATATCCTCTTGTTGAGGATTCTAACTCCTCAACGCTGAATCACTTATTGTCCAGGAAATATGAGAAGACTCAGTTGCAAGCTTGTTGAGTATTCTCAAAGGAGGGAGTTGTTGGGGACACTGGGCACTACTAGGTAACTCAGGAGGGTGGAAGACCACGAGTGTCGATGAAGCCCTCCTGCTCTAGGCCCGGATAAACCAAGGCCCCTTTGCTTCTTGAACCCTCTGTGATCCTGCATAACACTGAGGAAGCTAGCACACAAACAGACAGGTTTGCACACGGCTCGCCAGCCAAGGCCAGCTTCGGCCTGGGAAACAGATAGATAAGGCAGAAATGTTTAGCAAAAACTGGTAACAAACAGGACCAAATAAGGCAAGGCTCAGGCAATGCTACTGAGGAAAAACACAACTGGCTGCTTTAGCTGATTGGCTACGGTATTGTATGGGGCAACAGGTAATTGGTTGTATAAGCTTGTGTAGTGAAGTAGGAAAAGGTATAAAACGTATACTGGAATCTGCTGCACCAGGGCAGGATTTGAGACAGCTCAGTCTCCCTGCGCCCTATTTGGAGCTCCAAATAAATCTCTCTGCTTCTCCACCCCGTTGTGGTCATTGGCGCGACACACACCAGGCAACGAACCCAGCTGTTGCTTGCCTCGGGCACTCTGTGCCGGCAACACCACTTCTCTGCAAACCAAATCTCACCTCCTGCAAGCTTACTAACTACAGCTTGCCCTCCTCTCCACTTGCTGCCTCGGCTAAGTTGCGCCAGCCTATTATGCCATCTGCACAGATTTCCAAATGAAACTTACATTTTGCAGTGTGCCAAGAGCCAAAACATAATTTGGCTGGATAGGATGAGGTGGGCATTTTACAAATGCAGTAGTTTAGACAAAGTAAAATAACAAGGACACTTTTGATTGACTGAGGAGATCAGAGCTGCTGTCATGAGTTAAAAATCTTCATAAAGGCACATGCCTCCTGTCAACATGTGAAAGCTAAAAATAGTGACATTTGGAGGGACAGGACAGTCAGAACTGATCTAACATGCACACACACACACACACACACACAAGGCATTTACATGAGCCTTGCATGTTCACATATGTGGCACTGGTGTGCCAACACGTGTGGCACTGGGGTGTCTCTATAGGTAACACTGGAAAGGACTTGTCACGCATGGCACTTGTGTACTCCATACATGACATTGTCATGGGCTTGCTATGTTTCCACACAAGGCACTGGCATGGGCTGAGCAAGACGTTTGCATTTTGTGTATCCGATTGGCCTTCCCCCGCTCCACTCCCTCTGATCCTGCCAGCAGTGTGCACCCCCCACCCCCATACTATGGCAGGGGCAGGCAATGTTCTCTGGAGACACACCACTGCCACATGTGCGGGTGCAACCGTGCCATGTTGTATGTGAACATGCCGGGCCCATGGAAGTGCCTTGTATGTGATGGGCCTGCTAGACCAGCACCGACAGTGTCTCCTCAGGTCCTGTGCCGCCCCGCCCCCCACGTCCTTATTTTAGCTTTCACACGTAGGCAGGAGGCATCTGCTTTGGGAGCGGCCTGTTGCACATCACAGCAGCGGCGCCTCCCAACCCAGCCGGGGGAAGTGGCAGTTGCAAGCAGAAGCAGCAGCAGCCGCAGCCCCGCCTCGCCCGTCAGCTGCCTGCAGGCCCGGCTGTCCCAGACGCAGCATCCGCCTGCCAGGCCGAGCCGGGCGGAGGCCGGAGGGGGCGCGGAGGCGGCTGCCGCGGCTGGAATGGGGAGCCGGCCTCTGAGGTAGGGGGATCGGCGCCGCCTGGGCCGCGCGCCGCCCGCTGGGGACTTCGCGAGAAGCCTCCTCGCCCGGAGGCGGGAAGCCGCCCGGCCCCTGGCATCGGGCGGCGGCGGCAGGGGTGGGGATTCCCCCCCCCGTGCCCGCCGAGCCGCCGGGAGAGGCCAGCCCGCCTGGTCCCCAGGAAGAGGCTTGTCCCACCGTGAGTCCCCTCCCCGCCCTTCTCGGGGCCCAGCCCAGCTGCTGCTCCAAGCTGCGGGGAACTCCCGCTCCCTGGCGCCCCTCCTCGGCGTGCCAGAGCGCGGGGAGGGGGTGTCTAGGACGGTTTTGCCCCCAGAGCCTTTCTCCTCACGCCCGCCGCTCTGCAGGAGAGCTCCGTCCCCAACGGGGCCTCCTGTCTCTGTCTGTTCCAGTCTCTTCTCCTGGACCCCCAGCCCCAGCAGTGTGTGTGATCCCCCGAGGAACCAGCCCACGCTGCCCATTAAGCTTGAGCTACACTTAAAATTTAGCTCAGTACAGCCAAGGCATTTAGGGGGGTGAAAAATCCACAGCCCAGTGCCACAGCAATGCCAATCAAAGCCTGGGTGGGGACTTGCCGACCAAACCCTCACTGTATATATACACAGCTAGGTCAATCAAAGGATGCTTTCCCTAGACCTAGCTCTGTTACTCAAGGAGGTGGAGTTCAGGGGTGCTGAGAGCTGTTGAACCACACTGTAATCCCATCTTCATCACATCTGATGAAGTGAGCTGTGGCTCACGAAAGCTCATGCTCAAATAAATTGGTTAGTCTCTAAGGTGCCACAAGTACTCCTTTTCTTTTTACTGTAATCCCTGTATATGATGGAAACCACTTCAAGTCAGAATCCTTAGTTCCAGCACCTATGGTGGTGTTTTCTGTTTTCTGGTGGTGTTTTCTGCAGCGACAGAAAAACCCATGTCTGTGCTACGGTGTTAGGCTTTGTCTACACTGGCAACTGAACCACGAAACGTTTGTCTTTCAGAGGTGTAAAAAAACCACACACCCTGAAAGACAAAAGTGCCGGTGTGAACAGCGCTTTGGTGGCAGGAGCACTCTCCTGCCAGCAAAGCAAACGCTGTGCATTGGGGTTGGAAGTTTTTTGTTGGCAGAAGAGCTCTCTCTCCTGCCAACAAACCCTTTTAGCGGCGCAGCTGAAATGACACAGCCATGTCGCTAAAAGCTGTGTAGTGTAGACATAGCCTTAGTCAGGGCACCATAGCTATGCAGCTGTAGTCACTGTAGTGTAGACATGGCTTAATTTGAATGCTGAAATAGGCAGAGAGAAATCTCCTCCTACAGACCATATCAGTACATGCATCTTGGAGCCTCTCATCACTACTATATATTTTTCAAACTACAGAGCATTAGTTTCATTCTAGCTAGAATAAGTCTCTGGAGACTCTCAGACAATACTTAATAAGAATTTTTGTCAGGGCTCCTAGGCAGTTTTTGTAATAGTACCTGGTAGGTTTCCCCTCTTAACATTAACAACTAGGATAATAGAATTTAGATCCACACTTCTGCTAATTATTGAATACTTAATTTTATAACTTCCCATTGTGACTGCATCAGCCCTGATAATGTTTTTGAACTCATGGTTTGTCAGTAAAAATAATATTCGCAAAAAGATACTATGCATCCGATGAAGTGAGCTATAGCTCACGAAAGCTTATGCTCAAATAAATTGGTTAGTCTCTAAGGTGCCACAAGTATTCCTTTTCTTTTTGCGAATACAGACTAACACGGCTGTTACTCTAAAAAATAATATCGTACTTTGCTTTTAAATTTCAAAGGAAACGTGATTTTGGAAGACACTGACTATATTTTAAATTTAATCTACTGGTAAAACACATTTGAAACCTCATGTGGAACAGCGCTAATTGTGTAATTTTAAAAAAAGTGAACATGCAAGGAGATATAGTCAATTTGAAATCTAGTCAGTTCAAAGATTAAAAGTAGTTTCATGTACTATCCCTCTGCCAAGATTTACATCTTCCACTTCAATTTTTTTCCCCCTTCTTGCTGTGTGAAAGGCTTATACAAACAAGAGGAAACTGAGTACTGTGTGGTGAAATTGATTATAGACAAAGTGATGTAAAATTTCAAGGTAAACTTTCAGAAAACTAAAGGTAAAATGTTTTCTAATCTTTCAATTATAGTGTTCCTTTCAGGAATAATAGGATAAACTTTCAGATATGCAATTTTAAGTTGATGCTGTCCCTTTAAGTTTCAGGAGCTTATAATGTATGTTCAAACTGTTTGAAAGCAGCTTCCCTCTGCTCTATACATTAATTTGTAATGTTGAATGGTGTTTGATTTTAGCTGTAGATATGAGGCCATATACAGGTGCATATATCCTCATTAATGTAACCTTCAGAAATTATTAGCTGTTCAGGCAGAAATGAATGTGGTATAATGCTTAAATAGATAGAACTGAGTTCCTACTGGTATTTGGGTACATTATTACTGTTAAGTACAGGATTTATGATATAAATTAAGAAGGTCAGAGACATTTTATATTCGTGATACTTGAACAATGAAAAATAATCTTTCTGGACTTGGGGATGTCTTAGGAGAGTTGTCAGGAATTTAGATTACTACATTACATTTTATATGTTTTACATGTAACATTAAAATCTATAATAAACTAAATATTTCTGTTTCAAACAAGAAAAATTTTCACATAACTATGCCCAAGCCTGTTTGTAATTTTATCTTAACTTTTAAGTAGGGTGGATGGCTAAAAAAGCATTAATTCTCCAGAAGAGGATTCAAGATCAACACTGAAGGCACCAAAATGTCAAAAGAAATGCAAGAACTACAGAAACAGTGGCACTTCATGATGCAAACCATCCACACCAACTCCAATGTGGGTTTCGGATTATTTTATAATTTTACAGAGCATGTTCATAGAATACTTCTCCTTTCATCATTGTTGGAACATCATGCCCAATTTTATTTTATGGTTGTATGATAATGACATTTAATTATAAAACTAATATTGAATTCCAGAGAGAAAATGAGTTCCTTCTTTTAATAAGAGGACTCAAAAGGAACAAGACACTTACAAAAAATTAGAGGCATTTCTGTGGTACTCATTACTGTAGCATCTGAATGCCTCACAAATAGTAAAATTCACAACAGCTCAGTAAAGTAGGTGGCAAGTATTATCCACATTTTACAGACAAGGAAACTGGAGCATAGATTAAGTGATCTGGAACCCAGATTTTCTTTTTCTTAGTACTATGTCATTACCTCTCTGGTGCCTTCACACCAAAACACAGGATAAAGAAATTGATGTTCTACCTAAAGAAATTGATCTTCTCCCAGCTGCTGTGTGTGTGGTAGGAAACACATGGACCATTTTTGTGTAAGCATTAATTTTAGATTTAATTTTTGCGTAGACTCCTCACAGGTATTGCATATGCATTGCCCCATGACTTAACAGAGAGAGGGACTAATTCTGGGCCTTTGGAAATCAGTGGCAAAACTTTTATTGGCTTCCAGGAAAGCAGGATTGGGCCCTGGTCAATTTTGGGCAGCAGCTCTATTTTACTGTGATCCACCAACATAGTATTTTTTTCCCGTTGATTTTTCAGTGTTGGAGGAGTAAAACAGAAATCTGCTAAAAAAAATCAGTATATCTTTATAAGGTTTAATTATTTGAAGGGGGTAATTATGCGAGCTTCAAATGACAGTAACCTTTCTGGGCACAGTCAGGGCTTTAAAAACACTTAGTGCATATCTTTTCCAGATACAGCAGGGCTGTTGTCTTCCTTTCGTGCCGTCTGGCTACAGGGAGTTCTCTCCTCCCACATCTTCAGCCATGAAAGAGGTAGCTTTACTGGTATAACTGTTTTCACTAGGGATTTTTTTTTTTAATCAGTATAGTTATACTAGTAAAAAAACCTAGAGTGGACACAGTTACACCAATATAAAAGTGACTTATGTGATATAGTTATTCCATCTCCTATATGGGAAAAGCCATACTAGTATAAAGCACCTTTATACCGATATAACTGCATCCACACTAAGAGGATTATATCTTTTTAACTATACTGATATAATTAAAGCAGTACAACTTTCCAATGTAGATGAGCTTGTAGTGTCCTCACATATAGAGGAGGGGAAGATTGCCAGTTTATAGGTGAGGAAGGATTTGAAGATTTTCAGATTTTTAAACAAACATAGCTCATTGGATCAAAATTGTAGCTGGTAAAACTCCACTGAAATCGGTTGTGTTATACCATGGACCTGCATGTTTCATTTACCATTTTGGCTTTTGATACTTATTTTAGTATGCATGTGTTTGAAGTTTATCAGTATCACAATTAACAGGATATTCCTTGTAAATTATTTTAAGCTATCGCTGAGGAATCTTCACCTCCTACTGATCTTTCTTAGTTGTTTTCACTTCACTGTCAAGTTTTTAGATACTAAAATACATGATCTGCCTTGCTAAATCCATTGTGATCTCTACCTTTGTTTCAACATGTGTTGAAGAAACTTTCCTTTGATGTGTTCACTGTAGAATTTTTGAAGCATTCAGACACTATGTTGATGAGTGCCCTAGAAGTACCTAAACAGACAGATGCTCATACTTTTGAAACAGGATGGCCACTGCCTCTGAAATTAATTCATCGACTTACATATTTATGAAATGTTTGTACCCATAATGTCACTAAAATGGTTTTGACCCCTTTCTCGGGTAATACAGACTTTAAAAAAATTAAAATTTGATCTAATTCTGCCTTTTTTCTTTCAATCATTTACAGGTTGTTTCTTTTATGAACTCTCGAGTTGGCCAGTACTTAGATGATCATCCTTTTGTTGCCCTGTCACTGTTGGTGTTTATTGCAGTATCTGCTATTCCTGTTGCAGTCTTTCTGATATTTGTGATTTCAACAACCATAGTCGCCTGTATGGGGGTTGTCGTCCTTGAAGGTATTTTCTTTATCTATTTATTTCCTTACTACAAAGATCAGTAACTTTTAGGACAAAGTTATTTACTTCAAGGATTTTCATTTGTCTTATCTCTCATCTGCAGAAGTTCTTGGTGCGAGCAAATCGTAATGATCTTTTTGTGCATGTCTCTACTTTCAGAAACAGCAACAGTCTTTTAATACCAGAATAGTATTCTAATTAAAAAGGGAGAAAGGATTTTCCTGTCTTGGGCGCAGATAATCCCAACACTGTACACTGTTTAATCCATTTATCCTTGCCATGGATAACTTTAATCTCTGGCCTTCAAAGAGATTTAGCAAGAGCACATTTAGAAGAGCAAATAGTTTTGTTTTTCCTTCTGGACTGTAACAAATGTCATGTATTAAAACTACTTTTCTCAAGGATACTTCCAGTTCTACTGTCCACCACCAAATAAACTTTGGGCCTGATTATTCCTCTCCAAGGATTCCCCATGGAAAGCTCTCTGTGAGCCAGGGGATCCACTTGGAAGAGAAGGGACAGACCAGGGTCTGACTTGGGGCAGGATGTATATTGTTTGCTAATCAGCCCTATGGAGCTCAGAGCAGAAAGATGATGTATTATCTTTCCATGGTGGGGGAACCCCCTGTAAAAAGACAGCAATTAAGGGAGATCATGACAGTGCTGCCCCAGTGGAGTTATTTTCCACAGCCAAATTGTGGCCAGAGCTGCTGGGGTGGCACAGAGCTTCTGTGCAGAAGATCCTAACCCCCTCCTTCCCCCCAATCCTTTGGGATCTGCATGGAGCCTAGAAGATGAATGAAATTTGGGGGCTGGCCCCACAGGCTACTCCACAGGGAAGTAAGCACCACCCCATGAGAATTATCAGGGGAAAACTCTGCAAGGAGAACCTCATAGAGATTTCCTCCCCTGTAGCCCTCAGGATTTCCTGTGGATGGGGACTATCGGGCCTTCAACTACTACACTGTGAACAAATCAGCTAGTTGTTGTGCTACATCATTTTCACTGATAGTTTGAATTTGGGGTGGCAGTAGATCTCCTGGATCTAGTGTGTATACTTGTATATGTATTTGTGTAAATAAACTAATTCTCTCTTACTAGGTGTTGTAATATCAGTAGGTGGCATAGCCCTTCTTTGTGTGCTGTGTGGCCTGGGCGTCCTTTCATTGGCAGTTTCTGGAGTACTGAGTATTTGCTACATAGCTCTTTCAACGCTAATCAACTACTGGCATACTCCAAAGTAAGTATTAACATATTGAGCTGTTCTGTAATGTCAAGCTGTGGCTCATCATTGGTTACCTTGTGATTAACTTAGGATAATAAACTCATCGTTCTTGGTCAGTATAGCATGTTACTCTGACCATTAATATGCAGCAGATATCTGTCTAGCCAATAATATACATTTATATTTTAGTAGAATTAATATAGGGACCTCTGGCTCTATTTTCTACTTACGGAAGAGGAGGAAGAAATAGTTATCAAAATTGCTTTGTATAATTGCATGTATTAATGTAACCTCATATCAAACAGATAAAATTATTCAGCTTTTAAAACACAGCAACAAATAAACAGGGTTATGTAGCTGCTTTAAATATTAAAGGCTTGAACGTACCAAATAGAAAGGATTAAGCCCCTGTAAAGAAACACCTGGTCTGGGAAAGCTTTTAAAAATCCTGTCTGTTCAGTTCATGCTTTTCATCTTTTCCCTATTACTAAACGAGGCTCTTATAGAACTTTAGCCATGGTTTGGGTTTCAGTCATTTGATTCCTGTGGTATTCTTGATCATTATGTAACAGTTAGTAATTCTTTAGTTTACTAAATTGAAAGAACTTTAACAATTTAATTTCCTCTTACCTATGCACAGTGTGTGTTCACTTCTCGACTTGGAAGAAGAAAATAGAATACTTTTACTTTTATAGCCATTTTCTAGTCAATTTTGCTTTCTGGTTCTTCTGCATTACCACAATTATGCAGTGCTTTTGAGGCAACCGTTGCAAATAAATATCTATTTTAAAAGCAAAACAAGAAAGCCTTTTAAAAAATTGTGGAAATATTTCTGTTAGTGTTAGGTTTTGTAAAAGCCTGTTTTATGAAACCTGTAACTTAGCTTTGGTCAGATTTGACATGACAGTGTTCTTTTTAATTACACAATCACCTTTCTGTAAGGGCAGGTCAAAATTTCAAAACGCTGTATCAGCACAGCTGTATCACTGTAGCACTTTAATGAAGACGCTCTAAGACAACGGGAGAGAGCTTTTCCCATCATCTTAGTTAATCGGGAGAAACTCTCCCGCTGACATAGCGCTGTTTACACCAGCTCTTAGATTGATATAACTATGTCGCTCGGGTGTGGATTATTCACATCCCTGAGTGACGTAGTTATACCAAAGTAATTCTGTAGTGTAGACCAGGGCTAAGATGCAAAAAGTCTTGGCAAAAAGAAAAGGAGTACTTGTGGCACCTTAGAGACTAACAGATTTATTTGAGCATAAGCTTTCGTGAGCTACAGCTTACTTCATCGAATGCATGCAGTGGAAAATACAGTGGGGAGATTTTATATACACAGAGAACATGAAACAATGGGTGTTACCATACACACTGTAATGAGAGGGATCAGGTAAGGTGAGCTATTACCAGCAGGAGAGGAAAAAAACCCTTTTGTAGTGATAATCAAGGTGGGCCATTTCCAGCAGTTGACAAGAACATGTGAGGAACAGTAGGGGGGAAATAAACATGGGGAAGTAGTTTTACTTTGTGTAATGACACATGCACTCCCAGTCTTTATTCAAGCCTAAGTTAATGGTGTCCAGTTTGCAAATTAATTCCAATTCAGCAGTCTCTCGGAGTCTGTTTTTGAAGTTTTTTTGATGAAGAATTGCCACTTTTAGGTCTGTAATCGAGTGACCAGAGAGATTGAAGTGTTCTCGGACTGGTTTTTGAATGTTATAATTCTTGACATCTGATTTGTGTCCATTTATTCTTTTACGTAGAGACTGTCCAGATTGGCCAATGTACATGGCAGAGGGGCATTGCTGGCACATGGTGGCATATATCACATTGGTAGATGTGCAGGTGAATGAGCCTCTGAAAGTGTGGCTGGTGTGATTACGCCCTATGATGGTGTCCCCTGAATTGATATGTGGGCATAGTTGGCAACAGGCTTTGTTGCAAGGATAGGTTCCTGGGTTAGTGTTTTTGTTGTGTGGTGTGTGGTTGCTGGTGAGTATTTCCTTCAGGTTGGGGAGCTTTCTGTAAGCAAGGACTGGCCTGTCTCCCAAGATCTGTGAGAGTGATGGGTCGTCCTTCAGGATAGGTTGTAGATCCTTGATGATGTGTTGGAGAGGTTTTAGTTGAGGGCTGAAGGTGATGGCTAGTGCCGTTCTGTTATTTTCTTTGTTGGGCCTGTCCTGTAGTAGGTAACTTCTGGGTACTCTTCTGGCTCTGTCAATCTGTTTCTTCACTTCAGCAGGTGGGTATTGTAGTTGTAAGAACGCTTGATAGAGATCTTGTAGGTGTTTGTCTCTGTCTGAGGAGTTGGAGCAAATGCGATTGTATCGTAGAGCTTGGCTGTAGACAATGGATCGTGTGGTGTGGTCTGAATGAAAGCTGGAGGCATGTAGGTAAGTATAGCGGTCAGTAGGTTTCCGGTATAGGGTGGTGTTTATGTGACCATCGCTTATTAGCACCGTAGTGTCCAGGAAGTGGATCTCTTGTGTGGACTGGTCCAGGCTGAGGTTGGTGGTGGGATGGAAATTGTTGAAATCATGGTGGAATTCCTCAAGGGCTTCTTTTCCATGGGTCCAGATGATGAAGATGTCATCAATGTAGCACAAGTAGAGTAGGGGCATTAGGGGACGAGAGCTGAGGAAGTGTTGTTCTAAGTCAGCCATAAAAATGTTGGCATTCTGTGGGGCCATAGCAGTGCCGCTGATCTGAAGGTATACATTGTCCCCAAATGTGAAATAGTTATGGGTGAGGACAAAGTCACAAAGTTCAGCCACCAGGTTTGCCGTGACATTATCGGGGATACTGTTCCTGACGGCTTGTAGTCCATCTTTGTGTGGAATGTTAGTATAGAGGGCTTCTACATCCATAGTGGCTGGGATGGTGTTTTCTTGGGGCTCCTCTACAAATGCAACTAAGTCGGGATACCTGGTTACAATACTGTTCCATTTTGTAGTGCAGACAGGACCTTGACTGTGTTCCATAACTGAGCTAAAGCCTTGTCCGCTCTGCAAAACACAGTTAAGGTCCTGTCTATATTACAGATTGGAAGCATGTTTTAACTGGGTCAGGGACAACTGTATTATAAATGGTCCAGCAGACTAGAATGTATTTGTATTGTAAATGAGGGCCTAAGTCACAGTGTTACATGTGCATTCTGTCTTGTAAGAGGAGCTAAAGAGGATTAAGCCGGAGTGCCACCTATAGCCTGCTTCTGTTACTATTGGGGACAGGCTCTATCCATGTAGTACTACTTTCTAGGGTCCAAATCCCCCATCCAGCAGAAGGCAGACCTGTAGGGAATAAAACTGAGGGTTCCATCAGAGGATTTTCCTCAGATTTGGCATCTGCAGGGCAGTGTCCCTTCGATATCGGAGGACAAACAGAACCACCTGTGACTCCTAAGGGAATGCCAAAACATAGGATTATCAGGCAGAAGTCCTGTCTTTGCGCTGGCTCCAAAGCTTGTTGCCACTCCTGTTCTCCGGCAGCATGGCTTCAGTGGAATCGTTCTGCTAGGTCTTTTATATCACCTGATGCTCCAAAAAATTTCCCCTCCTTTGTCCACATGAGGGTTGTTCCACATTATACAGCCAAAGCTAAAAAAATTTCATCATATTCATTGCAGATCTTTGAGGGTAAGTGAACGACATGCATCAAGCCGATCCCCATACATGGATCCCTGGATCCTATGAGATAATTGCTGGGAGAGCACCCAGATAATTCAATAATAGTTGCTCTAGAAATGCTAGGTAATAGGTTTGTCAACCCCCATATTGCTCAACTTTCTTTGTGTTGGGTAAGATCTCAACAATCTCCTGTGGAAGCAAAATCCAGTAAATTTGACCATTCTTCTCATTATACAGCAGCCTGGTAAAGAAGCAAGAAGCTAATGGAAACAGTTTGCTACAAAGTAGTCCTCCTGTCTTGGACCCTTCTAACAAGAACACAAAGAGCGAATGAACAGGACTTTCCCAGCTTCCTGTCTTCCTTGATATGCACTTACTTGTACTGTTCTGAATTATAATTTTTTGTTTTCCTGTCAAATACTCAAGCTTTGTGCGTTGTTTATGGAAATTGAGACTCAATATGCCTCTTTGGTTGTTGCTGTAAAATGCATAGTAACAGTATCTTAACCTGTAGTCAATTCACTGTCATGCTAAGTGTACAGGGCATGGTGAGAAATCTTCCAAACACACTACAGTGTCCAGTCCTGTTGCTATAAAAGCAATAATTCGGAATAAAATTGGGGCAGTTTTGTGCAAGGAGGAAGTGTGTTTTGAGATTATAACTGTTGGTGTTAGAATTTAATCAAAGGGGAACAACCTGACTGCAGCAGTTGGATGTTTTTGCACTTGGGAAATGGGAAAGCACAGCAACACAAGGTAACACATGTGGGAAATGGGAAAGCACAGCAACACAAGGTAACACATGTTTGAATACTGGAAAAATATTTTTAAACCTTAACAGTGGTTATCAAAATATCTGTGTGGTAAAGAACTACGCCTGCACCATGTTAAATATATCTGTTGTTGGAAAAGCAAGGTAAAGGAAGTTTTACTATGTATAATATTTAATAGCCTAAACCAGTGGTTCCCAAACTATGGGTCGGACCCCCTAAGAGGATGGGGAGGAACGTTCTGGGGAGCACAACAGGGCCAGGGCCAGCCCCCATGGGGGGCAGAGAGGGAGTGCCACCAAGTTCTGCTCTTGGCCCCGACCACGTCCCCAGCTGCAGCACTGGCTTCACTCGTGACCGTGGTGCCCAGCCCCAGCTCCAGCTCCTGACCGCAGCTCCCAGGATGGGTGAGTGTGGTTTGCGGATCAGATGGGGGGAGGGAAAAGAGGGAGCAAAAAAGCTTGGGGACCACTGGTCTAAACTCTTACATGTTTTGATAAGTTATTCAGAAGGGATACCTTCCTCATTCTCCTTCCATCCGACAAGAGGTGCGGATTAGGGGCTTAGTGTTCGAGTGTTTTTGCAAGTCTGTTTTGCTTACCAATTTTCACTCTGACTATGTAAATTCTGTGAACTTTTTCTGGGGGAGGGCAAATACTAAACATCTTTACTTAAATAGTAACCTCGTGTATCTCAAAGATACTTAGTTTAATAAAGTGCTGTTTGTTTATCTGGGTTGTCTTTTTGCTGTTACCCTGTTTATCCTTGCTAAAGTAACAAAAACAAGTTTTCAAAACTTAAACCGTAATGAACATTACTTAGAATTAGATTTCAGTTTTTACGAGCTCTTGCTTCATTTTGTATTAACCCAAACACGTCACCTTGTGAGTTATTCCTCAATAAATTTGACAGCCACAAACTGTGGCCAGTTTGGCATTATTTGGGGATATTCAGCCCTCCTTGTCTTTAAATGGGCAGCAGCATTCTTGGTCCTCAGCTGGTATAATGTTGCAACGTTGCATGAACTGGTACACTGTTTGTCTCTAAACTGAAGGTATATTTCAAATTATCTCTCAAAACAAATATGCCCCTTAGTGTAGACCCAAATTTACTCCTGTCTCAAATTTTACATCAGCTAAGGATTTGTATGGAACAACATTGTAACTTTGCTGCAGAATGCTGCACTTTTATTCACGTTCAGGGCTGACCAAGAAGAATTCACATCACAGCTGCAGTCAGTACAGCCCATCAGCAAGTTTTTATTACGTACGCTTCTGCCATCTGTGCGAGTAGTCTTACCTGCCAGCTTCCAAAAGGAAAGTGCATTCTTTAGTGAAGCTTTCAGCAGCAGCTGCTATATCTACAAGTGTGCTGGCTTTCAATTGCTGCAATAAAACAATAAAGACAAACACTTCCCTTTGCACCTGGAGGAATTGCAGACCCAAGGTAAGACAAGAGCATTGTAATGAAAATATTGATAAGCAGTAATTGCTTTGCACTGGTATGTGAAGAAACTAATGTAATTGCAATTACAGTGACTCCAATTTTTAAGTGAAGTCTGTTTCTTCATACATTTTCCTTGCTGCCATTGATGCTAATAGCACAAACTTGTGCATAACAATTTTCCCCTTATCTCCAAAGCAAGAGAGGACATGGTTAAGTCCTATTTTCTGAAACGAGTATAAAAGTATGCCCCAAGAAAGGAAGCAAGTTAAAATTTGGAATGATTGGGAGTCAACACTTATACTTTTCCTTTCAACCAACCTTATTTCCCTGTGCAGGTACCAGAATGGACCAGAACTGCAATGAACCAGTTGAGAATGCAGTTTGCAAATTAAAGAGACTTCTAAGGGGCAGTGTGACCCAAAGGGTTGTGATGCTGAAAGCATCCTGCCCTATCTGGTAAATGAAGTGAATTTTTCACTGTGCTGTTAGACCTTAAAATGGTCACTGGTCGATGAACCACCAGGATAGAAATTATTGCTAAGTACTAGGAATCCTTGTGGTTAGCAAGAAATGGGACTTGAAATCACATCAATCTGATTATCATCCTACCTTTCCTTGCATTACTGCCTACTATCTACTCTCACTAGAACTATTATCCCTAGTATGTAATCTCATCTTCCAAAGTGACTAATATCCATGAGTCTACAGTTCATGAGTGCATTGGCTGCTAAGACTATGTTGTAATTTAAGTTGTGGGAGAAGCAAGACAGTAATTTAAATGAAAGCCTAGGTCCCACCTCATTTAGTTTTTCCAATATTGTATTTATTACATGTAAATGCTATAAAACTTCAACAGTTTCACACAAACCTTGAAAAGAAATCTCCTGATTAGTTCCCCTCCTCTCCAAGCAGTGCCTGCCTGTGTTGACCATAAGCAGTCCTTGCTTCCACATTCCACAGATGCTTCAATGGTCCACTGGAGTAAAATGGGAAAAATATTGGGGAAGGGGGAGAGAGAAAGAAGAGGTCCTTCATTGCGCTGCAACTCAGCAGGTTTATCAGAAAATATTATAGCTCCCAATATATTTACCCATCCAGCCCTTATATTTTCAGCCACTAATAGCTCATATTGTTTGAGTTAAAAGCAAATGGAAATTAGCCCAAACCCTAGCATATACAACTGAAATTTAAATGTTGGCTCTTCAGATTAACTCTTTTCAGGCAGATAGTATTATTGACTTGCTTATATGAGTCATGAAAGCCACAGCTGCCCTATATGTTGAATGCATGTGTTTGTGCATGTGTGTAATGTATTTCAATTTACTTAGCACAAGTCCCAGTGTCTTTTTATAGAACATAGGTTTATTTCTCAGTCCACCAATGGATCCCAGTCGCTGCCTTCTGCACTACATAAATGAGCTCTGCTTCTCTGTTCTCCCTCCCAGTGTGTTAATAGGCACTCAGCTGACAGCCTGCTGATAGGCACTTTCCTCTTACATTTTGGTGTCAGTTTCACCTGGCATTGGTGTAGAAGCAAGAGAGTCAGAGCTTTACAACAGCAGCTTTTTAACAGAGACAGCAGCCTCTGCTGGTTCTCAGAGTAGCAGGTTTGAGAATCATCACAGGATCTCCCAGGAACTGGCCACCTTTCTTCTACATTAAACGTCAGCACCGCAACATCTTCAAACTATTGATCAGATCCAATTACTGCTGAGGGATGGATTTTAAAACAAATCCTACAGAGAGCTTGAATGGCTGCACTGCTAACATCACCAAGGCTGTGCAAAACTTTTCCCTGCCTGGTAAGTAAATGAGTAGGTGAAAATATATATTTGTGCATGCTGTCAGGAGACCTTATATACAGGGATAATTGCTGATCACTTTTCTCAAAGCTAAAAGTGATGGGACTGGGGCTATTATGAGTCTACTATATAACTAAGGAGTATGTGTATTATACACACACACACACATTTATATATGCATGCATCTGGTGTGTGTGCATATACACAGACTCCTACATAAAGAGATACACACGTGCATATATTGTACACAAGGTGATACATGTGTGCATATACACAAACGTATGCTGTATCCAAAGAAACCTAGATGTGCATATTCATGTGTATACTGTATCTATATGTATGTTTGAGTGTGTGTTTACACATAAGTGCAGATATATGTATAACTAAGTTTGCTGTATATAGTATATATCACTGTACACATACATGAAGATACACATACACCTCTGTCTGTCTATATGTGTGAGTGTAAATAGATTTGTACATATGTGTATAGGCATGTGTATTATATTAACACACTCACCACCTTATGTATGTGTGGAAAATACATTATTGTTATATTGCTATAAGCATATTATCATTGTTTTATTAGAAACCAGGATGTCCAGTCTGTAAAGCCCCTAACTTCCCCTGCACCCTCTGCTCACGGTACACATGCCCTGATGTTTCTCTGCCTATGCTCTGTCTCTGCAGGTGAGCCCAGCACTGTAAGCTATGCTGACTTCATCATGCCTACCCTGTTTAGCATCATCTTCTTCCTAGGCATCATTGGTAACAGCCTGGTGATCTGCACAGTCTTTAAGAAATCCAGCCCCAGGAGCAGTGTCCCAGATATCTTCATCATCAGCCTCTCCATGGTGGATCTGCTCTTCCTCCTGGGCATGCCCTTCCTCATTCACCAGCTGCTGGGCAACGGAGCCTGGTACTTTGGGGAAACCATGTGCACCATTATCACTGCTCTGGATGCCAACAGCCAATTCACTAGCACCTATATCCTCACTGCCATGTCCATTGACCGCTACCTGGCCTGCGTGTACCCTTTCACCTCCACTCGCTTCAGGAAGCCACTTGTGGCCATCCTGGTGATCTGCATGCTCTGGGCCCTCTCTTTCCTCAGCATCACCCCCGTGTGGATGTATGCCCGGCTCATCCCTCTGGCTGGGGGGCTGCTGGGCTGTGGGATTCGGCTGCCAGACCCGCAGAATGACATCTACTGGTATACGCTCTATCAGTTCTTCCTCGTCTTCGCCATCCCCTTTACCCTCATCACTGTGGCCTACAGGAGGATCCTGCTCAGGATGGCCAGGTCCTCAGAGGCACTCACTGGCCAGAGGTGCACCAGCACCTGCACCAAGAAAGTGACACGTGTGGCCATTGCCATCTGCCTGGCCTTCTTCATCTGCTGGGCGCCTTACCATGTGCTACAGCTTGTGCAGCTAGCCATGCGCCACCCCACCCTGCCCTTCTACTATGCCTACAACGTGGCCATCAGCATGGGCTATGCCAGTAGCTGCCTCAACCCCTTCATCTACATCCTGCTAGGGCAGACCTTCCGCAGGAGGCTGGTGGTTTCCGTCAGGCCGGCTGCTGCAGGGGAAGAGGCTTCCCAGAACGGGGGCAACAGCGCACAGGGGGACCCAAATGAGTCAGGACAGCCACTGCTGCACCTGGTGTCTGTCTCTGGCAGGTAAAGAGATCGGCAGCAGGTGGGAGATTCCCACACAGCCCAGAAAAGCCCCTGGTGGTCTCATGTATTAACTATAGACATTCCTCCACAAATGCACACACAGTTGTTTGGCTGAGTACCAATGGCTGTCTTGTGGTGGGAGTGGTTCCTCTGCCCAGCTGATCTCTTGTGGCTGGAAACAGATTTCTGCAGCGTCAACATTTGGGCTGGGTTCTGTCTGACGCTGAGCCAGTTCATGTGTGTCCTCTAAATTCTTCCTGGCTAGACGTGAATTACTTTCCCCCCTGGCAAGTGAAAGACTTTTGCACTCTTCATATATTCTCACTGGAAGGGCCCAGGCACCAAACATTTTAGTGTTGGTGTTAAATTCCATACAAGCAATGAGTCATGGCTTGGCTGAGAGGCACTGCCATTGGATCACACCTGGCGTGCGTTTCAACTTGTTTTCTTGCTTTAAGTGTGTGAAGAATGATGACTTAAGACCAGCTCTGATCCTTCTCTCCCTGGGGTCAGATCAGGAATCTAATACATTTTAAAGCAATTCAACAATAGCATTTTCACTTCTCTATTTACATCGTTCCATCTGCATGTGATCATTAACCATAGCCAATATTGTACTCATTTCCTAGTGATCAAAGCCAGCTTTCTGCCAGCAACATCAGCTGTTCCAGAGCCAGAAGAATAATTTCAAATGCATTTAAAATTAAATCATGAATTGAAAATAGCCAAAGAATAACTGTTCTGAACTGTATTATTATAGTACACCCACCAACATGACTTGAATGATTAGCTGCCACCAGGTCATCAAACCATTGCACAGCGGAAAATAACGACTGGACTCTATGCACTTCATTAGACAGAAGTGTTTGCTGACACTGGCAGCACATCATGTCCACATTCCTATCACCATAAAATTTCTCCAGCAGCGGAGAGCAATCCTTTGATGGACATAGGTTTCCAAAGCATTAGGCCAAGGACTTTTAAGCATTATTTTGAGTGACTGTTTTTGGGGTGCCCAATGTGAGACACCTTTTTAAGAGGTTTCTGAAAATTGGGTTCCTTTCAGATCAGGCCTCTTAGGCACCTCAAGTTGGGCACCCAAAATCAGTAGTTTTGTTTTAATATTGGCCATTTTTATTATTAAAGTGGTAATGAGTGTCTTTATCCATAGAAAGATGAGTGAATGGGAAAGACAGTAGTAACAGCAAAGTTTCCATAACACTCATTATTCCTGTCATTTATCATCAGAAGACAGCTTTTCATAGTTTAAAAGGTCTTTGCTTTTTTAAAAAAATATAGTGGTGGGTCCATAAACGCAGTACAAGGCAAAATAATTTATTTCACAGAAACAGACACTAAATCAGAATTTATCATCATGTTTTATGAAGAAGAACTGTAAAGTTCTGTCGTGTTCCATAGCTCTTTATTTTAAAACGAACAACTACCATTTCCTATTTGTCTATATTGTGTTCTATCCAGGTTCCTAAACAGTGCCCTGGACCATGGTATTCAAGTAACTATGTGCTAATTGAAAAAAAGTGCATTGCCTGTTATTTTATATGTTCTGTGTAACTCTGAGTTCCCCAACCTCTTACTCTAATCTGTCTGTCCTTAAGCCTCTGTGAGCTGTTCATTTAGCCACCTGTATGTTGAATGAATGCGCCATGTAACTGCTCAACGGAGGTACGCCACCAGGAACTCTCCAAGGCTGTGGCTGTTTCTGGAAGCCCCAAGAGGGAGCTCCACAGATGAGACACTAAAACCCTCAGGCAGTATTCTCTTCTTAGAGTGAGCCTCCAAGAGGCTGGAGAGGATATTTGTCTCCACCCTGCATGAACATGAGACCCATAGAGAGTCCCCAAAAGAAGTGAGCCACAGCACCTGGTATGCATGCACGCACGCACACACGCACGCATACAGTTCTGCGTGGAAAGGGGGGGATCTGGACGCATACCCTCTGGAGTATCTGCAGAATACCCTCTGAGTCCATTTTAAAACCCACTGAAGTCAGTGGAAAGATTCCCATTGGTTTCACTAGGCTTTGATCAGGGCTCTTGAGCAGATTTGAAGGGGTGATCTGGCCCCAGAAGTCTATTCTTTTCCTCTATACTTGGGTTTACATGCCTCCATTTGTCTGCACAGTTGAACGTTCAGCATTTACTCTCTCATTTACTTTCACCTTCTCTTCCTCCACATACATAGATCATGTCATTTAAGACTTTGTCACTCAACTTTGACAGCTGCTAGAACAGTGGTCAGACTGCTTTCTCCAGAAACAATGTGTGGGTATATTCCACAGAACCTAGCACATCATGATCCCACACATCACCTGGCAGAGGGCACTATTAGAAATAAAAAAAGGTTTACTCTTTCCTCTTAACTTTCCCTTCAAGGTCCTGAAGCTCAGCTGGTGTAGCTCCACTGAAGCCAATGAAGCTCTGCTGATTTATACCAGCTGGGGATTTGGCCCTAACTGATCTATTTACTTGTGCCTTTTAAACTGATTTTTCATGCTGAATACTTGATGTGAGTCAAAATAATGAGTTTTAACTTTAACTGTAGGTGCTAACCAGACATGGATTAGTGTCACTCTAACATTCTTATGATTCTGTCCTCTGACAATTCATTAGAGCCACTTTTTTGTTGTTGTTGTTAAATGTCACTATTTTCAGTCCTGCAGCATCACTAAGATTAACATAGTCTCTGGCCTGGGAAAGTTAGCATGCTGATGGCTGGTACAGATCAGGCCAGGTGTGCCTTGATTATTACTAGAAAGTATAATTCTTCAGATTGCTCTCCAATACAGTTCAATAAGTAAGGGTAGAACAGATGCCCTTTTGTTACAGAAAAGAACACTGCTATTGGAATGTTGCACTATTTGTGAGACTAGATGATCACAATGGTCCCCTCTGCCACGAAATCTCTGAAAACCAGCTCATGGCTATATCAGACACTTTTTTCAAAGGTGGGATTGTTTTAAAGAACTTGGAGTATTTACAGTATCCACTCTACCTCAGTGGCATTAGAGTGGTTCAATTAATTGACTAGGTGTACAGTTACATAGCCATTACTTGTAACAAGCGAAAGTAGGTGGCTATATTGGGGGCGGAGGGAAGAGGCACATTCTTGCAAGTAGACATCAGTGATTGTCCAGTTGCATGTTTATCCATTCTTTACTCTCCCCTCCACGACAGCTCTTTTGTGGTACAGCACACAGTTAAACAGCAAGATGATGGCTATATCCTTCATCACGTAATACAAGGAGCAGTATTATGAACATCAGCTTCTCTGCACTGCTTTCCCAAAGTCTGTTCGGTGAGAGAATTCCTTGGTGGAGGAAGTGTCCCACCATGCTCATGAAAGGCAGGATCAGAGCACAATAGGTGTATCCCAACACTGCAGAGTGTACTCACGTCCAGGCTTGCATGCATGTAAACCCGTGTAGGCATCCACAGTACAGACCCACACACAACCTATACCTGTGCAACCATATCCTTGCAGTTAAATGGGGGCTAGGATTTCTGGGGGCATATCTGGTTAGCTTCACTAACTGGAGCCATTCTAGGAATTGGTTTGCAATGTATTGTAGGAGAAATTGTCTGTCCTTCCCAGGTCTCTGTGCAGAAGTGTTCTTAGCTCTGCCCACTCTTCATTTCTGTCCATTCCAGCTGGAACCACACTGTGGATCTAGCACCAGTGGATGAAATGTTATTGCAGAGTACAGACAGAGGCATGGAACAATGGGAAGACATTTCAATAGCAGTTTCTGACTCTTGGAAGGTGGTGGCTGGTCTCAGGAGAGTTCATTTATGATACATTGGAGACACCTGTTATATGCTGCAGTAGCTCAGGATTGCCCATGTACAGCTCAGAATTTCTGGTGTAGGGCAGCTAGCATGGCATGGTGGGGGTCACTTGGTCATGCAGACCTGGGATGACTAGCAATAGCTCCAGACCTTCATGGAGCTGTGTGAAGAGCTTGCACCTACTTCTCAGTGTCAGGACATGCACAGGAGGGAGGCTGTACCAGTACAGAAGCAGGTTGCTATTGCCATCTGGAAACTGGCTGTGATGGGATCCCCAGGGTGCAGCCTGGGACTCTGGTACCACTGTGCCCCCCTAATTCTCCAGCATGGACTGTTTCTTACAATGCCTTGCTAGTGCCCAACAGCAACTCCCTCCAGGCGTTGTCGTCACTCAGCACAACTGCATGTGGAGCCCCATATCCGGCAATATAGCATGAAAACTCCCAGAGCCACTCATGAATCACACCGAGAAAGGCACTAGACAAATCCCCCCAGCTCCCAGCCTTGTACCTCAGGAATATACCATCTTCCACTGCACAAGACGAGCAATGCAGATTTATTGATTGGTTCACCGCTTCATCGATGGAAAGCGGATATACACTAGCCTTTGCAAACCTGAGAAAACACTCTTACCAAATACTTCAGGCAAATTCACTGGTAAAGATAAACAGTTAAACAAATGTATTGACTACAAAAGATAGATTTTAAGTGATTATAAGTGATAGGCAAAAAGTCAGAGTTAGTTACCAAAATAAAATATAAGCACGCAGTCTAAACCTATTAGACAGAGCAACAACGAGATTAAGCAGTTTTTCCTCACCCCACTGGATATTGCAGTCCTGAATATACGGGTTTGTCCCTTAAACCTGGGCCAGTCTCCTTTGTTGGAGACTTCAGTCTTCTCAGGGTCCCTGTTGCTTGCAGTGTAGGTGGGGGAAGGAGAAAGGCCCAGCATGTGGCCACTGTGTTCTGTTTTATGCCCTTAGTCCATGAGCTTGTAGAACACAAGTCCAGGCATGCCTGGTGGGCATTGCTGAGTCACAATGTAAAGTAATACCCCCAGTGTGTCTCCTGAGAGAGAGTCATTGAATTGTAACTCCTTTGCTGGACGATGGCTGGTGATGTCTATTGAGCACCCATCCAGGCACTGGTTACCTCACTTATCATTGTTTCTGGAGAGCTAGTATCTGGGCGCTTCCCCAACCCACAGCATATTTTAGTGACAGCCATACAACACAATTCTCACAACTTCATATGCCATAATGATATAAATATTTAGATAAAACCATGGCTTTCAGCAGATCATAACCTTTCCCGTGATTCCTCACACAGCATGCTTTATATGAAATATCACAATTATATATAAACGATGAATATGGAGGTTACAGGGCACTCCCCAAGGTATAGAATGTCACATTAGCAAACTGGGGTAGCCAGAGGTCCATGACTAACCAGTCTGGTGCTGTTGGCAAATCCACAGTCAATGTTGTAGTGGTGAATGTTTGTGAGACAGTCAATACTGTGATTTAGCCATGGACAGTGGACATAACTAATATGCTTGAAATAATTGTTGTCTTGGACAGAATGGGCTTCCCAGCCTGGGCTGGGATAGCCAATGACACTCATGAGCCCATGGTTTGCCTAACACAAGAAGTGGATGAATACATCGACTGCAATTGATGCTACTTGATCATTCTACTGCCCTTGATTGACTACAAAGGCAGGTTCGTGAACATCAACATGAGGTACTAGGAAGGGGTGCATGATGCTACAGTGCTCAGGAGATCTGGTGTTTACCTGTTTAGACAAGCAGGAACCTTATTCCCTCCAAATAACACAGTTATCAATGTGGGGTGTGTGCCCACTATCATTTTAGGGAACCCTGCTTACCCCCTACTGGTCTGACTCATGAAACTGTATCCTGATCACAGAGCATGTAGCAGAAGAAGGTATAATTACACAGTTAGATGTTTCTCCAAAGGATCTTCCTAAGCTCCAGCATCATGTATCAACTGGGAGGCACTTTTTACACCACTACTTTATCTTCAGCTTTGGAATGCTGTCTGCAAAGACCTAAATGAATATAGCATTTGATTCCTCAACTGTGCAACTGCAGCACAGAAAGACAGCAGACACTTTTAACAGCAGCCACTGGGGAAGCTGCCCGCACAGGAGGTACTCATGTAATTTTTTAAAAATGTAATTGACTGGACACATATTTGCAAATAAAGGTATTCGACATTAATTTAGAGTAAGAAACCCCACACAAACTCTGACAGGTTGAGAAATTAAACCCAGAAAGTCAAGAAAGTCAATTCTGGTTCCAACAGCAACCATTCCTCCCCAGCCTTAGTCACATGTATGCAGACAGCAGATTAGTAGCCTATCGTGATGTGACAAACATGACTAGAAGCCTGGACAGACTTCCCTATGAGGAGGTGAATGAGAGTGAACATGATAAAGTTAGGTTTCAGAGTAACAGCTGTGTTAGTCTGTATTCGCAAAAAGAAAAGGAGTACTTGTGGCACCTTAGAGACTAACCAATTTATTTGAGCATGAGCTTTCGTGAGCTACAGCGGGCAGTCAATACTGACTGACAGGTGCCCCAATGGCAGCACTAAGAGCCTCTCCACACCCGTGACTTTAACTGCTAGAGCTCAGAGCTCCTTCGCAGCGGGCAGCCAGGATTGACTGACAGGTGCCCCAAGAGTTTGCCCCGTGGAGGCGGCACAACTCAACGCTAGGCTCTTAGTACTCTCACCTAATGGCCAGGCTTTAGAGTCAAAACGGCTGAGGTTCTTTAATTGTGTTGGCTGCTTTACAGTAAACCAGAGAAAACAAGTCAGGCTTATGCATAAATGGTTACCAAAATTTATTAAGCTAGATTCTAATCATGTGGTTACAAAATTGCTAGTGCCTACTTATTTAAATGTAGAGATGTTACACACACAAACAAGTTACAAAACTGAAGCCACAATCCCAAAGAAAGAAAACAAAGTATAGAGCTCTATTTCAAAATATGTGTACACTAAAGATAGGAGATCAGGTGTGGGTGCTTCTTACCCTCCTTGCATCTCTCGATTCCAGCGGTGCCAAGCCAGGATCAGTCACTCAATTCCGCGGAAAGATGAATAAGGGACAAGGCGTAGGGACCCTCTTAGCTGCAGAAGCCTTGGGAGGCTGTCACTTATCTGACCAGCAGATAGATAGTGAAAAGCACTCAAAAATCATGGTGCTGTAGGTCCCCTACTTATACCTCTGTACTCCTTTATTCTCTTTCTCCTTTCTTATGCCAAATTGAGGCTGGTCTGTCGGGGTGACGCCAGCTTTCGCAAGAGTAGTTTACACTTGCAAGGGAGAGAAACAATAAGTTTCGACTACTGGACATTTCTTTTATCAGGGTAAATATTTTTCCACCTAGGATGTTGGTGTGTGTGCATCACGCTATTTAGTAGGGGCTAAGAGCCATGTCTGTCACAGGGCCTCTGCCTGCTGTGAGCTTAATCGTTGTATCTGCTCCCAGAGGCACATTGTAGCAGCACACCTGTGCTTTCACAGCTTCAAAGGCTGTGCTGGAATATATGTTAAGTGCCCTGTTCCGGCTTCCTCCTGTGTTTCCAGCAATGCTGGTCTGGGGGGGGGGGGGGCTGGCTGTCTGGCTACATTCCACCCCCTGATGCACCACACTACATCCCAGATTGCAAGGTGGCGGTGATGCCAGCACCTCTTGCCCTCCTTGGGGAAATCTAGAAATACCCAACAACCAAATTAGAGGATGAGGGTTCGCGGAATTGGTTAGGATCGCTTTTTAGCTCTAAGTATCTGATTTGCGTGGAGGAAAGAGCAGTTTGAATCAAACGCTTCATAATACATAAAGTTACACAAAAAACAATTACAATAATTAAAATGGTTAAAACAGTATTCACAACCGAATGTAAAAACGGGGAGAGGGAAAATCCCAAGTGTTGAGCTAACCATTGCATCCATGAGGTTTGTCCATTCTCAGCCACTGCATGTAGTGGTACAAATTCAATTCCCAGTCCATTGGTTGAATCTAGCAAGGTGCACATCCAGCAATTTGTAGCACCAGCAGCTGAGGCGATGGTTTGGATTGCTCCCCGAAGAGGATGTTCTGGTATTGCCAAGGTGACTGGAGCCAACAGAAGGATCATGAGGGCTTGCAGGAACATATCTCTTGTGGGTCGTGTTCTAGCTAAAAAACTTATTTTAAAACCAAAAGCAAAAATTACACCTGCTATTATAAGTAATGGCAAATATATCAACAGTCCATAGTAGTCTCTAGTGATCAAACAGGTCTGCTGCATGATCCATTTTGCTGACAGGTTAGCTGGCAGGTTGCTCGGAACCATGGGACCATTCCTGCAATAAATCACATGGTCAGCCGGTCTTGGATGCGATCCAAGCCTCTGTAATGGTTATTAGCCTTTTATCAGCATTTAAGGCACTCCATACACCTTTCTCTTTATAGGCGTGCAAAACGCAGGTAAAGGTTCCCAGGGCTGGGTGTTTAATCACAACAGTGTCTCCGGGAGCATACTTGGAACTGTGCAGTGGTGTTCTGGCAGGGGAGATAGCTTTCCCTGTAGGGAAGAATCCCCTGCTGATTGGACTTCCTGTAGGAGTCTGTCTGTTGTTTAATCTCTGCACCACTTCGTCCAGTCTGTCTCCCCATGTGCCATCAGTAGGCTTCAAGTGATTCTTTAGCAACCCATTCCAGCACTCGACCATGCCATTAGACTGAGGTCGATATGGAAGGTGGAAGATCCATTGGACTCCATGGTTAAGGGTCCATTCCCTTACAAGTTTATTCTTAAAATGCGAACCATTATCTGATTGGATTTCTTGAGGCATTGGGACAATTGCTGTTAAGCGGTTTAGTCCCATAACTGTGGACAACCCTGTTGCCAATCGGGTTGGATATGCAAAACCAATCCCTGAAACAATTTCTACTCCAGTCAAGATGTATTTCCACCTCTGCCTTGTAGTGGGCAGTGGTCCGACATAGTCGACCTGCCAGGTTGCCCATAGTGTTTTTCCATCTCTTAGCCTGGCAAACCTTTGTCCTTCTGCTATATGTTTTCTAGTCTCAGCACAAATAGTGCAGGCTTGCACCAGGTCTCTAGCCTGTCTGTGGGTGATAGGCCACCCCCTGATATGTGCTTGCCGCACTAACTCATCACTTCCTGTGTGTCCTAAATTATCATGTAACCATGAATATAAGTGTTCCCATTCTACTTGTGTGGTAAAGAGCTGGGCAGCTGCATCGGCTAAATTGTTTAACTGTGCAGCTGGGGTATTATTCCTCTGATGAGCTGAGACATGTCCTATAGACAGGGGTTGTTGCAGGCCATGCTGATATAACCACTTCCAGTATTCCAGTCCCCATACTGGTTTACCTCCTATTTCCCAGTGGTTATTTTTCCAGTTAGTGATCCACTGAGTGGCACCTGCCCATACCGCATAGGAGTCCGTATATACTGCGGTGGCTCCTGCTTCACAGGCCAGTTTAATTGCAGCCAATTCTGCAAGTTGTGCTGACCCATCAATTTCAGCAGTTAGGGGTGCTGCAGAGGTGTCTGCAGGCACTGCTGCAGCTTTTCCCTTCCATTTTCCTTTTACCAGCCTGGCACTGCCATCAGTGAACCATACTCCCTCAGGCTTAGAAGGATCAAATGGGGCAGCATAAATAGTGAATGGTACAGAAACGCTATCCTGAGCCTTCCTATTTGCCCTCTCACAGTGGAAGAACAATACAACAGGCAACAATACAACAGGCTACAAGTACAACATGAATTCAGTTAAATACTATTTTTTACACAATGCAGTTAGCCCATGGAACTCATTGCTGCAAAGGCCAAGAGATGAGTAGGACTGAAAACAGATTAGACACTTCTATGGAAAAACAAAAGCATCCACAAGTACATTAGATGGGATATATCATTTTTAAAGAAGGGTTAAACCCAAGCCCTCATGTTTCCGGGCATCCAGTGGTCAAACATTAACTGGGAAGCAGTGTGGCCTAGTGAATAGAACTCTAACCTGGGACTCAGGAAAGATTTGGGTTTATTCCCAGTTCTACTCCTGCTTTGGTGGGTGACCATGGCAAGCACCATAACCTCTATGTGCCTCAGTTTCCCCAGCTGTTAGATGCAAACTTCTTTCACAGCACACCTGGAGATTTACAGATGATGAGGGCATATAAGAACTAGATGGGATTAGCAGTAGTACTAACTGAGAAGTCTGGGAAGAAACTTCCCCTATAGGCATATTATTACATGTGTGTCCATTATCTGGAGTCAGTGCACAAAGGCAATATTATTCACAGGCTGTGTAACTGGGAGCAGAGTCTGCTCCATTGGGTTCGGTTTGAAGAGTGACATGCTTGGTTTCATGATCAATTACTGTAATAATCTCAAGTAAGGGACTGCTGTTGGTCTATGAGAAAACAGCAAAAACTAAGCACATACAACAGCGATCCTCTAATATGCTACCAGTGACAGTACATCTGTGAACCTCAGGGCCAGAACTCAAGAGACAGATGATGACCAAACAACAGACACAGCTAATAACTGGAGCAGAAAAGAAGATAGTGATGGTTCATATGGCACATTTCCAGAATGAAATACTTAGTTCAACATGGGCAGTAGCTGACGAATAGTAACTGATGATTAACCAATTAAAGACAAAGTGGGACTTTTGATATTCAATATTAGATCAGAGCATTGCAAGCTACAGGATGCGTAAAAAAAACCTATTCAAATATACTGAACAAGATGCACATGAAACAAACAGTATATACTACTTACTCTCTGCTCTCCATGGGAAAACCACTACTCAGGAGCAGAGTTCACCTCCCACATGCTCTTTCCCACACCCATGTCCCTCACACTTCTTGTTATTCTGCTCTGATCCTGCCTTAATTAGATAATAAACTACTCAGGGCAAGGACTTTGTGGTGGTTTAAAGCTTACAAGGCATCTTACAAATCTACTGCAAGTGAGGAAGGAGTAATTATAATAACATAATCGTTCCCTGCATTTAACTCTTCTTCTAGTCATTCACCTTTACCTACCAGGTACTTATTTTAACCTTATACCTTTCTCAAGTATACCAAAAAAGAGGTTTTTCAGCACATATTCACTAACATTGAGTCACACATTTCTGATTAGCTATTTTAAAGGCATTTTAAAAGTGCTTAATTGTAATGGGACTTGGGCATTCAAATCCCATAGGCAGCTTTGAAAAGCTCAGCCTTTTTGTCTAGAGGAAGCACAGGGCTGGAATTCAGGAACTCCTCAGCTGTAGCTGAACAGGCAAAGCACAACTTCTCTGCCTCAGTTTCCTCATCTGTGAAATGGGGACAATCATAGTATATCCTTACATACCTAGGAGGGGTGTTAGAAGGATTAGCTCCTGTTTGCACAGCACTCTGAAAATGGAAAGTGTTAGAAGAGCTAAATATTATGAAAGCCCATTATTACTTCTGAGGGCTGCAGGGGGATACGGATACAGATTTGACATGGATTTCTCAATTCTCAGGATCTCAGAAAGCTAAGGGTTCAGCTAAGCAGCCAGGGGAGGCACTCTCCTCCCCAAACAACCTCCACTTACCTGCAGCTGCCATCTTAGGAAAGGTACACTAGCCTGTAGTGCCTGCCCCAGCGTCTAGCAGGCCCATTCCTCTCTCTGTATCTTGAGGATGATTCTTCCACCCTCTGTCCATGAAGATTGACCAGCATGGGAGATCATCCCCACTCTTCATCAAGGAGCTTCCAGTTTTCTCTCCCATTTGTCCCTCTCCTGAAAGCTGGGAGACATTTAGGTTTTTTTCCCATCTCTTTAGGGTCCCTGCGGTGCATCCCCCAACCCAGAGAAATTCCTTCCCCACATTTGTTCTCCTCCTTGCCTTCAGTCAAATCCTCCATCAAAGTTCAGGCCAGGCACACTAACTCCACTTCCTCCTGCACATGACCAGCAACCTCCAGCTTCCCCAGAGGAAAAGGGACTGCCTGTTCTTTGTCCTGTTCCCAGGCTGACTAGCACTATCTTGGGGGGGGGAGGGAGTATCTTGGGACACTTCCCGCTCTAGCAGGCTTGAGTGTGCAATGGAGACCAGGGTGGCCCACGCCCTGCTGTGCACATCGCTGCAATGCTGGGAGGTGGCCCTATACAGACCCTGGCATGCTGGCCAAGTCTGTGGCTGCCCAGGAGGGGTTTGCAAAGCTTGGAACAGCTCTGGTTTGATTGTGACTGTTGGCAGCTGTGTATGCAGTCGAGTCATGTAGGTACATAAATAACCTTAATATGAACAGTCTCCAGACAGCAAAGCAAACTGCAATTCCAGATTAGTAATAGGGACTGGGAATAGGAGTTCTACCAACCTTAATAATGTCAGGAGAAGACTAGTGTGTGGTTTAATGAGGAATTGGATGCCCTAATAGCTCAGGTCCAGGCAATGTGAACAATAGCACTGTGGGTAAAAGAGAGAACATTTTTTAAGGGTGCTCTTCTATCATTGAGTGCAAATGTTTTCAAGAACCACTTCTGTTTATGCAGGGACATAGATAAAACAAAAAATAAATTTTTGCGAATACAGACTAACACGGCTGTTACTCTGAAACCATAGATAAAACAGGACATATCCCACCACAGATATTTCAGCACAATACCACATCATTTCCACTAGGGAATGCTGCTTAAAAATTAATGGCCTGATATAGCCCAGTATTTGGTGCTCTCTGCTCTTATACAGCCAGCAGAGGGAGCACAAGGTTCCTAGCAAACAACTCCCAGAGCAGAGGCGGGGTGCCACCAAGGAAGTCCATGAAGAAAAAGCCTCATTAATTTTAAGATCCACTAAAAACATTGGGAAGCTGGGGGAAGGGAGGATTACATATATGCAAAATGGAAAAGGGCATAGCTATTAAGGAAGGCAATTTCTTGTTTGCTTAGAGTAGTTTAGAAATAATGGAGAATAAATTAAAGCTGCTAAAAACATTTGACTTTTAAAAAAATTCTATTTTTGTTGTTGTTACCATGCAGTCCTGAGATCATTCTGCTGACTGGAATATTAAATGCGGCTCTACTTGGAAAAGCAACTCTGTAAAAATGGCACACGTTTAACTCTCAATAATCCCTACAGTAAATGTGCTTGGTTTACAAGTATAAAGATTTTTTTTGCTAACTTCCAGGCCTGTAAACTCAACTTGTAAATGAAATTTAGCCTGGGTTCTTTCCTTTCCATGCAGCTTCACTCATACTAAAGGTTCTGCAGGTCAAATCCTGCCCTCGGTAACATCTGAGCAAGCCCACCCACTTCAGATTCTGCTGTCAATGCACAATGCCTTCCTGGGTTGGAAACAATGTAACTGACTGGCCCTGTAATCGGAACTTAATGATGAGGCACAAGGAAGAACAGAGTCCAGCTCACTCTGCCATAGTGTGTTGGCCCTGCATGGCTGACAGGAACTAAAAATAGTAAAAACATTGACACTGAAATGAGCAGATATCTATCTGGCAACACAGAAGGAGCAGATCCACAGACCATGAAGGGACTGTTTTTACAGAGTCACTTTTCAGAATAGTCCTGAATCCTAAAGGCAGTTTTAGGGGTGCTGGATGAGTTGGAATTACTGGTTAACATTAAGAAATGGATTGCAGTAACTATTCTAGTGGCCAAAAAGAGTTATTTTGAGAAAATGGAAATCTGCAATTCCTCTCTCCTACACAGACTGACTGAGTGAGTTCTTACTACTGCATTAATAGACGTGCTTAGAAAAAATACCAGGAAGTCTGGTCACACATGAAACTATCGTATACCTTTGCAATTTATTATATATTAGTCCCCGATACTCATAGACTATGTTCTCACTTATTTATCTATTTAGTCACTTCAATAATTAATGCCCTGCATGACCTTTACAGGTTCAGGGCGGTTTGAGGGGAGGGAGGTTCAGGTTTTGCAAATAATGAACATTGAACGTTATTATTTATATGCTATTTCCTCCTCATGTATGTATTTTTATGTTTTGTTTTATACTTACATTTTATATCAAAACAAAGTTAAAAGGGCAGTTTTAGATGCCTATTCTAACACCATTTTTGACTTTTAGATGTATAATGCTCACATGTGTTAAGGAAATACCCCTTAGAAGATGTCACCTTGTAAGACTGCAAGCAAGAGCTTTCTACCTGGTGAGGATTAATGTATCAAAGGCCCAAAATGAGGAACACAAGACTGATAGAAGAGGGAGCTGGAAGTTATGGGGGATTAATTTCTTTGATATGCATAAAGTTTATGTCACCTCAGTGTCATGATTCAATATTTCCAAATCCAGTAATTTATTTTAATAATATAGGAGTATATGAGAGTCAAATGTGATCCCTCAAAACATATGTCACTTTCTTGTGTAATCGTGGGCAGGACAAAGTTGGTCAGCTGCAGTGTTTACTGCTGGTAAACAATCAATTCACATATCTGTCAACATACATTTTGGAGCAAACATCATAGCTTGGTGTAGTCATTCTTGTTTTTAAACATTTATGTAGGCAAGTGAGAAGTGGGCTTGAAGTTCCTGGCAATTTCCCCCTTGTCACAAAAGCTAGGCACCCTGTAATAACTCAGGGGAGAATGCTATGAATGTGTATGCATATAGAACAGAGGGAAGTGTGGATTTTGAATGAACAGTGTACCATATAATGCTGTGCAGACAATAGGAATGAAACATCCAGTGCTTCTGGATGGCCATATCACAGCAGTAACCATGTTTGTTTTTCAGCATTGCTAGCTGGTGGGAGCTTACTGACTCTTCTTCTAAATGTGAACTTTGCCATCTTGAGGCTGAACTAATGTAATGCACTCTAGCTGGGGCCATAGGTGCTGGAATTAGGGGTGCTGCAGTACCCCCTGGCTTAAGGTGGTTTCCATTATATACAGGGTTTACAGTTTGGTTCAATGGCTCTCAGCACCCCCAATATACAGATTGTTCCAGCACCCCTGGTTGGGGTTCAGAAACCACACCAACCACAGAATGCAGTGACCTGTTTGTTTAAGGGCATTTCCTTCAGCCCTGCATGGGGATCCAGTCTGTTACCAGCTTTTAAGGTGTGGTTTTGATCTACAATGCCTTAAACAGTTATGTCCTGAATACCTCAGGGACCACCTCTCTGCCCACTTTTTACAAGATTAGTTAAACCTAGAAATTGTGATACCAGATCAGATGAGTGATTCACATAGTCTAGTAGCCTGTCCCTGACAGTGGGAAGAATCCATGTGATGGACTGTTATGGCAGAATTTGCCCCTAGGTGAAGTTTCTTCCTAACCCTGGGCAGTCAGCCATTGGCATTCCTTCCAAAAATGTGATCTATCCTCTCTAATGTAACAGAAGATGCTTTCATTACCAACAGAACTGCTCAGTTCTTTTCTGAATGCTACTAATCTTTTGGACTCACTGATAGCTCTTAGCAATGAGTTTCACAGATTAATTATGAACTGTGTAAAAAAGGCATTTCCTTTTTTCAGTTTTAAATGTCTTGCTTTTCAGTTTCACTGAATATCCCCATCTCCCTGTATTATGAGAAAGAGAAGGTAAATCAGGCCCTGCTATTCACCCTCTCTATACCATCAGTTATTTTGTAGTTTATCGAGCATGTCTTTTCTCTGAACAATCCCAACTTTTTCAGTCTCCCCTCCTTGCCCTCCAAAATTGTGAGATCTCTCCTCAACAGCTGAGATAGTCAAAGGCAACCAAATTACCATCCATCTGGTTTCATCACAAGGGCCAGGGACTGAAGTCAGGACATTTCTGGTGAGCAGCTATTCAATGGTGGTATGTACTTTTTTATTTCACCAGAGGCCTGAAGAACATTTTCAGATATTCTTAATTACAGGTACTTGCATTGAGCTATCATGCCTCATCTCAAATTTTATCCTAAAGCTCCCCTTTTAAGAGAGGCACAGGCTGTGAAAATGAGCTTGAGCCAGTTGCTAGTGGTAATGGACTGCTTTTTCCCCTCTAGTTATCTTTAAAAGGGTAGGCTCTAGTACACTGGAAATCAATCACAGTAACTACGCCCCATGCTTTGTAAGTGCCCTGAATCAAACATATCAGTTTGAAATAACCACCTTGAAAGGGTGCAAGTTCTTGATCTGCCATTTGTGTAATGCTGGTATTTTTCTTTGATGTAGTATAAATGGAGGTTTTAGGCTTGTGTTGTTTTAAATTCTAGGCACTTTATCAGTTGTAGATAATATTTTGCTTCAAAATGAAGCCTCATACCTCAGCTGCTTATAGCCCCATATTCTGTTCCCTGTCTTGCCTCCCTAATTATACATCAAGAATCCCTTGACCTGGACATGAAAGTTATGAGCTAGAAGTCAGTAGTCTGGAGGAGATTAACATCTTAGTTTCATAGAAAGACTAAATCACCTAAAGTAAAATGCTGAATATGAAAGACTTCCCAATTTGAGTTTTTTAGAAATTCCTTATTCAAAAATAAGCTATTTGAGCCAAATAAATCTCATAAGGAGCCCGCCTGGGTTTGGAGTCTAATTTTACTGTCATGTTCTTTTTAATTGGACAGGCTGTTTTATACTTTAGCAGTGGTGGTGCACAGTATGCCAGAGTTAGTCATGCAGTATTGATTTAATACTAGACTGTTCATGGTGACAAATTTCATCTTCCTCTAGCTTTATTATTGCTATTGTACTTTATTTCCATAGTAACAGTGTTCCTTCCTGCCCCAATTCTTGCAAGTAAATAAATTGTCTAATGGTAGGAGGAAAGTAACAAGGGTTTTAAGCTCAAAACACAGGAATGTCAATGCTAGTGCAACATACAAGACCTCAGCTAATAAACCTGGTGTTATTTTTTTAATAAAGGTGAAAACATTGGAAATACAAAAATAGTATATTATGTAGACTTGTATTATGGCATGTCTATATGACAAAAAAATCAAGTTGATAGAAGTCAAAACTAGCTGTTATTACAACCTTGTGTGAAAGTATTAATTTTTCTGGAAAAAATTGAATGTTCCAATTTGGAACAAAAAATTCATTCAATCTTTCCTAAGGAGTTTCAAGCAGCTCAGATCAGCCTCCTTGTACTATTGCCATTTTGAAAATTACATGGCCTCACTGTGTTCCTAGTTTTAGGCATCTTGACTTGATCTTTTCAAGTTCCACTATCTCATTTTAAGATTAATGTACCAGTTTAAAGAGGTCATCTTCAATATTACTAGCATAAGTCAAGCAGAAATAAGACTACGCAAAGAAAAAGCAAGCTTATCTTCTAGACAAAAAGAAAAGGAGTACTTGTGGCACCTTAGAGACTAACCAATTTATTTGAGCATGAGCTTTCGTGAGCTACAGCTCACTTGTAGCTCACGAAAGCTCATGCTCAAATAAATTGGTTAGTCTCTAAGGTGCCACAAGTACTCCTTTTCTTTTTGCAAATACAGACTAACACGGCTGTTACTCTGAAACCTTCTAGACAAAGACACTGGTAGCCTTTGTCAGATCATTATCACAGCTAGTCAGTGACCAAGGACCAGCTTGGACTTCACTTATGGCAGCCTGCTCCTCAAGGTGCTATGAGTATTCTCAGTCAAGTGGGTTTCAGTAGGAATGCTCACTGCCTTACAAGATTTGGCTTCTGTGCCAGCATAACACTTATTGACAGCAATGGGAGTTACAGCCCCTGGGAGTAGAGAGCCCAAAGATGCTTAAGATTTCCATGAGTCTTATTGCAACAGAAGGCAATTCTTAAAAGAAGATCGATCACAGCTTCATGTTCCTGGCTTCTGACTAGAGTTGCTCTTTTGTACATTATATAGTGTTACTTAAAACTAGAACAGGTCAGTATACGTGTATAACCCCTACCTACCCTGATCTGTATTGCTGAATGCACATGTAAACATACTGCCTGCAGTTGTAGGTGGAGCTGTGGGCTTGCTGCAATCCACTTCCATCTATAATCACGTCCATTAGGGTGCATTGGATCAAACACTACAGCAGTAGACCACCATCCTTGTCTAGAGGGAAACTCATGTGCCAAGATCAATGGCAGGGCCACTTCTGGACACGCCTCCCCACCATGAAGAGTAAGTACCTATGACAGTCGAGTGTCAGGGGAAGAGTTACCATGCTCATGCAGCATGATCTTGAGATCTGTCACAGCCCAGGCAGGAAAAGCTTCCCCCCTCACCCCCCAATCCAGGCTTTAGAAATGCTCATGACTGAAATCAGTCGAAGGATCATGATAGAAATTTTCAGAATAAGATTCCACTATGAACTAATGCATCATGCATATAGCAGTTTATTTTGTCACAAGTCATTTAGTGACTCAGTTTACCATTACAGCTTTTATCCTCTTCAGATTAAGGAGAGCCACTGACACCAATGAAGTGGCCATCAGGCAGAGGATCACAGTAGCTGCTGTTGCAACAGTGGTCCATGCTTCTTCTCTCAGTTGAGTCTCTATAGGGAAATAGGGTAGAACCACAAATTTGTGACCACAGTATTTTGTAATAAGCCTGAATTAGCACCAACATGCTGTTAGGTAAGGGAGAAGAGCATTTTTTCCTATACCTTGGGTTGAAGGCCATTCATCTGCTACAAAGCTGACAGGACCAGATAAGCTTGCTACACCAAAGTTCTGTGCTTGCATCACAACATCTGCAAAAGATCAGTCACCACAGATTAGTTGAGTAATGGATTTCCATGTACTAAGTTAACTGGCTATAGTCCATTTCTGTTCTCCTCCTCTGGACAGAATTAAAGGTCTAAAATTTGTGACTAAATAAAATACTTGGTTTAGTCTGGGAAAAACTGAGGGGGTACATAACTGGACAAGATCACTAACAGCCTTATAAATACTTGAAGACTGTGTGTACAAGGAGACAAATAAGTCATGGGCTTCAATTGAAAAACTTCCCTAATAAGGGCAGTTAAGCACTGAAGCAAGTTACCTAGAAAGTTTGCAGAATCAGTCCCTGGTGGTTTAAGGACGATGGTCATGAGAATACTTTATCCTGCCTCAGTACAGGGGAATGGACTAGATGTAGCATTGGAGGGGACCTCAATAGGCCTTTTTGAAATTGTGATTCTGGTATGGTACACTGTGTTCAGGGGGACATTCCAGTTGTCAGTGATTAGATCCTACCTCGTTTGTTTCTGGCTGAGGGAGGACATGGTGTTGAACACAGAGGGGAGTCTGGATGAAGTCTGTCACAGAGAAGAGCACTGCAGTGGAAGTACACCTAGAGCAAAGATAAGGGAGAGACATTTGGAGCACAGGAAGCCCGAGCCTTTAGCTAGAGCTAGAGGGACTGCACTTACTAGGCTAGTGAGAGCCTTGTCACCCGCTACAAAGGCAAAGGTCTTCACTTCAAATCTCTGGCGATAGTTGGGATAGCTGACTGCTAGGCCCACTGGATGAAATGCAGTTCTGTAGTTATCTAGTTCATAGTCACACCTATAGAAGATACATGTAGAAAGTCATGGAGGGGAGGGAAGGAAGGCAGATTTTTTAGAGGTCAGAATTGAAATCAGGTAGAGAAGGGAGTCTTTGAAGGTTTGCATCATTAACATTCAAGTTTAATATTTAGTATGTTGCCCAGGAGAGAGAGATCCTCTGCACTGTTTCAGAAGAATCTGCCTGAACTCGCAAGCCTGCATTAGGACAGCAACTCATTTCCAGTAGAGACAGATCGAGTTACTCAGTTGTGAGCCATTAGAGTGACAGTTGGCATTTACACACTTTAGTCCTTGAGCATGTGCACTCTCAAATGAGTAACTTGACCTAAGGCTAGAGCGACCTACACTTTGTGATCAGATCATAGCCAGACAGCAACCCTTTGCTCCTACATCTGTGTGAGGAACATTGCGCTCACAGCTCCAACAAGCCTTTGCATAGCACTTCAGGGAAACACTTGAGCAGGCCAGCCTCACCTATGTTCCTACAGGAGTTGGAATATACCTACCCATCCACAACAATGTTCCACCGGGGCAGAGAGCTTGGATCTTGCGATGTTGTTGCCCAGCAGTCATCCAGTACCAGTCGGATGTTGGGGTCATTGCGGTTCAGAACTTGCACTTCCAAGAAGATTGGTTGCCGCAGATATTTCACAATAGGGTACTGGTCGTCACTGTAGGGCTGCACGTAGGAGTCATCTGAAAAAACCAAGGATGGCAGAGTTGACAGCCCAGTTCGCAATAGGTAGGAATCTCAATCTAGAGAGATGAAGCAGCCAGCTATGGAAGAAGTCTGGTACTGTAGGTGCATAGAAGGACACAGCTCGTGAGTGCTTTAGTTGAACTCCTTGCACAGGGAGAGAAAAAGCCTCCTAAACTCAACATCCCTACTGGATTCCCCCATAGCAAGAGGCTCTATTAAAACCTAGCCTGCCAGGTCTACGTCACAGACCACCAGTGATGGAATCATGCCACCCCTGGATATCAAAAGGTCTCTGGGTCTACTGCTCTGGATAGTAGGGACTGAAGAGCTCCTTTGACTATGGAGGGAATCACTTCATTTCTGCCCTGGACACAATTTGCGGCTAGATGCAAGCTTTACCTGGATAGATCAGCAGGATCAAGGAGAGAGGACCCTGGTTTATTGAAGAAACTGGAGGAGGGAGACTGCTTATCCTTACGCTCAGGGACGCGTCACCACTTTTGTAGGTGCACAATACGGTCAGCCTGAAAGACAGAATGCGCAGCATCAGCTTAGCTGGCAATTTGCAGTCAGTCACTTTGCTTAGTGTTGCGATGGGCTGTCACCAGCAGAGTTGTGGACTGACCTGAATTCACTGTCCCTAGAAATCCTGCGTGGCGGTTGATCTGCCCACAAGGCACGCACTTCATTCTCATAAGTTGTCCTCTCGCCTTCAAACTACAGGGGATACAGGAGACTTAGTGACTGCCCTGCCACATGAGCGCCTTTCGCAGTCACTGTCCTGACACTTACCCTCTGCCTTGTCCCACACTTGTTCAGTGGGACGTGAAACCGAACCATGTCATTTGAGGGAGACTTGAAGACTGGTTTGCATGTAGGATCTCTTAGCCTGATGGTATCCAAGTCTAGGGCTGGTTTTGTCCTGTCACTCTGTACTTCAAAGTCCATGTAGCCATCCTGAGTGCACACAGCAGCTGAAACATTCAAGGAATTGGGATGGGTTGCTCTAGGGGGTTCCTGGACATGGGGCTATGGCAGCTCCTGCCTCAGTTCAGTGAGCAACTACACTGAGAGTGTTTTAGCCAAGCTGTGTGTGTAGGGGCCCTGACTACCCTAGGAATTTTTCTGCACCTACTGGATTGTCCCTGGTCTCCATTTTATATAGCATAATCTGGAGGGCAAGGATCCTGCAACAGCTCATGCCCGGAAGCTCAAGGACCCATCAACTGCTCACAAAGCAGTGCTCTAGGAGGAGGAATCAGATTGGAGGGTAGGCTGGAGTCTACCCATTAGCCCTGCCCTAACCAGCTCAGGCAGGGGAACCTGGTGTCTGGTTCTAGTCTATTACCTACCCTGTAGAGCAGGTAAACAAGGGCTGGGTGTGACAGCACCAGAGCCAATCCTTAAGGGAGTATACGGGGAGGAGCAGGGCAGAACAAACAGCCCTCCAGTAGCTGCTGACTGGCTGCAAAATTGGGGGGAAAGTCCTCAGATGGAGTTGTGATTGGTTATGCCTTCTGCCACCTCCATGAAAAGGGAGCGGTCATTACTACGTGGATTCTCAGAGGAGTTAGGTGATCAGACTGTGTGACGCCTCCAATCACCAAGTAGGTGGTCATGTCCAGGTCACCCAAATGTCAACCCAAGAAACAGTCCTCACCAGCAAAGGAAGGGCATCTATATTTGACCCAGGAAACACGACTGCAACTAAATGGGCTCCAAGACAAAGGTGCAGAGAGCCCCTACAGCAGAAGTTTTGTTTGCCAGCTACTAGGAGTTTGCACCAGACATAGCTGCACTTGTAGCTGAGCTCAACCTATGGCTAAAGTGTTCCCATCAAAGATGGGCCCTCCAGATTCATAGCGTAATGTGCTGAGGGTTTACTCAGTCTCCTGCATTAAAGGAAATTCATTTCATGGAGCCACTGAGTTGCAACACTGCAAATCTTGGAAGCTTGAAATCTCTCATGTTGATCAGCACTTCAGGGACAGCTAAAACTGCACTACTACAGAAAGAGTTCCCAGGAAAAACAGACCGTCTCACCTATTGGTGCATGTTGGTCACAGGGACATGCTGGATAAGTCACCATTGACACCATTTCTCCATGAAAGTTGAAAGCTAATCTTAGAGATGCCATGTATGACTGAAGTCCGAAGCAGCTCTCTTCATACAGCTGGAAGAGAGGGAGGCCATGACAGTTTGTAGCAGTTCTGTCCCCTCCAGGGGAAGTTAAGACTTGGCCTCTGAATCAGTCATTTAGATGGGACTAATCTAGCCAGGAATATTAGTGTCTCAGAAGGATACTTATCCGCCATTCCAATACATCTCCTGGGTCAAGTAATAGGGATTTGGAGAATCCTAGAATATCAGGGTTGAAGGGACCCCAGAAGGTCATCTAGTCCAACCCCCTGCTCGAAGCAGGAGCTATTCCCAGTTAAATCATCCCAGCCAGGGCTTTGTCAAGCCTGACCTTAAAAACCTCTAAGGAAGGAGATTCTACCACCTCCCTAGGTAACGCATTCCAGTGTTTCACCACCCTCTTAGTGAAAAAGTTTTTCCTAATATCCAATCTAAACCTCCCCCACTGCAACTTGAGACCATTACTCCTCGTTCTGTCATCTGCTACCATTGAGAACAGTCTAGAGCCATCCTCTTTGGAACCCCCTTTCAGGTAGTTGAAAGCAGCTATCAAATCCCCCCTCATTCTTCTCTTCTGCAGAAGAAACAATCCCAGTTCCCTCAGCCTCTCCTCATAACTCATGTGTTCCAGACCCCTAATCATTTTTGTTGCCCTTCGCTGGACTCTCTCGAATTTATCCACATCCTTCTTGAAGTGTGGGGCCCAAAACTGGACACAGTACTCCAGATGAGGCCTCACCAATGTCGAATAGAGGGGAACGATCACGTCCCTCGATCTGCTCGCTATGCCCCTACTTATACATCCCAAAATGCCATTGGCCTTCTTGGCAACAAGGGCACACTGCTGACTCATATCCAGCTTCTCGTCCACTGTCACCCCTAGGTCCTTTTCCGCAGAACTGCTGCCTAGCCATTCGGTCCCTAGTCTGTAGCTGTGCATTGGGTTCTTCCGTCCTAAGTGAGTTTAAGGTCAGTTACTGACTGAAACTGAAGTGTCTGTTCATGGAATGATGCATGTTAGACCTAGATGGACCTTCCAAGTGAGCCATTCAAGTGTACTTTTGACCTTACAGAGAGTCAGCATGTGGTCCATTTTCTTTCAACTGGAACTCACTCTTACTTAGGGGCATCAGATTGCCGCACGCTATGTTCTGTCCACAAAACATTCCTGACCCCAAACGGACATCAGCAGCAGCAACACAGCATGGTATTCCCTCCCCCTTCATATCTAAGCCTATTAGGCTAGCTTCCTCTTGTCCTTGCCTCTCATCCCATCCAGTAGGGATAATCTATATCCTTCTGGAGAATTTCAGGAGGGTGCTTCAGGATTAGGGATAGCAGACATGACACCTGTCCAGGCAAGCCCAGGGGTTGAGCTACTGGCATGACAAGACAAGGGAAGGATCAGGACTGTGGATACTAGAACAAGCAGCCTGAATTTGATGAGGTAGCAAGGAGTAGTTTGCTGACAGACCTTGCTAGAATGGTCTGCAAGGAAGATTTCTAGGAGATGTATCTGGAGAGCGCTGGTAGAGATGGGGCTTGTGGGGGTGTCAGGAAGGAGGTTGCCATAATGGAGACAGTTCTAGCTGCATTAGAGGTTATGGTTAGGAAGATTGAGGTGGTTGGGAGGGGAAGGGGAAGGGGGGTCACGGTACATACAGCTGCCAAGTGGTGGCACGAGAAGGTCTGACTGGAGTCAATACCAAGGCACTGACCAGACAGATGCCTCCGTCGGCCTCATTGTAACTAAATCCTTCTCTACTCCACCTGTAGCCTGCACTTCATTTCAAAAAGAAAGAATGGCAATTGTGACCTTTCCTAAGGGAGCTTACTCTGGACTTCAGGATTCTTTTGTTGATGTGCAGCTTCACGCCCCTTCTTGTGTCCAGAGCAATTCCATTTGCTTGGAGTTGGGTCATGGGAATGTTTCTGTTGTCTATACTCACAGCAGAGAGGATCCCTGGGAAAGCTGGGATGGCAACAGTCATGTGTGTGGAGTTACAGGTTGCTGGACCTGCAAGAATAGCTCTGTTAGTGTCCAGAGACATTTTAAGGTACAAGTCCCTCTCGGGTCAGAGGGGGGACCAGCTTCCTCTGTGAAGAGGGGAAGTTTTACCTGGTGCACAGATCATTCTTGATTCTACAGTTAGCCGCTGGTCAGGAGGCCCATATGAAAGCTTGAGTGCCACAGTATATAGCATCTGGTTGTCTTGCTGCAGAGGATAGATACGGTTGAGAACAGCAGGTTAGTCACAGTGCAGTTCCCAGTGCCAGGTATAAAAGAAGCCTATTAGGATTCAGTAAGCCAGGCTGTAGTTCTGAAGAGACTTCAGAAGTCTTGCAGGGCATGTTAGCCACTGGAGTTACACCCTAGCCATTTCACATTTCTCCTACACACAGGAGTTCTTGGGAAGGGTGTACAAGCTCCATTCTAGGCCCTCATGCACCACATGGATTCATAGCCAGAAGTCAAGCTGCAGGTCTCACACACTCCCATTTCCAGATGCCCTCATGGGCTGCATGTAGAGTCAGACTAATCAGACTGCCCCAATAGCTCAGACTAGTGAGCCTCAGAAGTCTGAGGCTTCTCACGGTTCTATTTATAGACACCATCATTTGCCGATGGCAAGTTTTGCCTTTTGGCCTCGAGACAGTCTTGTGCACCTACCTTGTAAGAGGTGACTCCAGTTGCACCAAAAGAAACCTGGAAGATTAGGTTGTTGCTGTCAGCTAGGAATGTATACCCTTGCTGCATGGCTTGCCTAAAGCTTAGCCTGTGTGTTCGTGTTCCATCATCTATGGACAGTATCCAGGCCATCTGAGATTCTGTAGTCTGCAATTTGAGACTTCTGGTCAGTCAGGCATTAGGCTTTTCATTACCGAGCAAGGGGGTTATTGTTCTTATCTTTAAGAAGTGTTAAGACTGCTGTGAGTGGCAGCTTGGCTAACCAACATGAGAGAGATACTGAAGGGTCCAGTTTGGTGATGCTTGCTAAAGTAGCAAAGTGGCAGTTTCTACATGCAGCAGTTCTACTTTAGAGGCATGTTACTTTGCACACCCAGCCCCCATTTAGGACCGACGTTTCATACCATGTGTTCATCAGCAAAACTGGGAAGGAGTCTTGGAAATACAACCTGAAAGAGAACGGGACAGCAGCTGACTTCAAAGCACACTGTTCAAAAAGAAGAGGATACCAAGCAAGCTTTCCATGGTGAATGGAACAAGGAGCCTCTAACCCATTAGAGGAATGGAAGCTTTCGGGGAGTCTTCTGAGGAAGTGTGCTGCAGTGGCTAGAGGCCTGGCTTGTTTCTGGAGGGACAAGGTGGGGAAGCAGCAAATGCTGTTCTCCCCCTGTAGTTTAGGGCACCTGTTGACAGCTACTGACCATTAGCCAATAGAGGGGTCTACATAATTCAGTAAGCTGTGCCAAGCCTAGCCAGGGAAGCCCTTAGAAGTACACAAAGGAGGAGGTAAAGGTAACTAGCTAGAGTTTTTACAAATAAGAAGGCTAGTCTTTAATCTGAGTCTTCCCAGAGATCAGGAAGGGGAAAATCCACCATCATCCTGCTAGTCAGTCTTATTTCCTTACTCCCACCACCCAAAGAGAGTCTACAGACACATCTTCAAGATTTGACTGAGATGCCATTGAGGTGTCAGACTCCTCTCTACAGCTGAGAGCAGTTCCCTTTCCAAGGGATTGTCAAACTGCCCCACTTACTGCCATGAAGTCTTTAGTACAGTTTGTAGCTCCTGTAAAAATAGTAGGGACGACTTCATCTGCTTGAAGAGAATCACAGCCAATACTGTAGGTTACATTCTTGTCCCTTGCAATGGTTTTGTTGAGCACCAGCAGCTCTAGTCTCAGCTGGTGTTGGTCATGCTATAGCAAGAGAACACATTGGTCAGAATAAGACAGTGGCACCGTTTTACATTACTAGATGTTGCCTCAGATCAGCAATTAGAGCCAACCCTCAGAGGCCACATGTTCAAGTTGAGAATTTGCTTCAGCTGAAGTTGCTGTCTATAGAAGAGGCAGGGTTAGTTTTTAAAAATGGCTGTATTTGCATCCTTACTCAAAGGAAGGAATTTGATTTGTTGGGAGCCATTCAATTAGTCATTATTACATGGAAGCACCACCTCAGTGGGTGCTCTGGGGAGAAGGAGTCTCCCAGGAAAGAGAGATGGTACATTACATGACCCAACACTGTAGTTGGGTCACTTAGTAGGAGTCACTTTGGAGCCTCTGTCAAGTGAGCATGTTCCCAAAGCAGAGGGACAGTTTTACCTCTAGTCTGGTGCAGTTCACATACAGAGCAGTTAGAGTCAGCCTCTCATGATCCACCATGTAGTCACAGTCTACAATCTCTTCACCACTTCCATCTAGTGAGAGTAAGCTGGTCAGCTATGCTGCTAGAAGTTGCCTTGAGAACCTAGCTAAACATGCAGCAATACATACCAACTACATGGACCTGCCAGAAGTTGCTTCCAAGCTCTCTGGGAAACCCAATCAACATTTTGTCAGTGTGACAAGACACCGTCCCTACAAGAGGAAGTGAGCAGTCTGATATCAACTCCTTGCAACACAGGATAGGAGACAGCATACAGGCCGTTAGTATGCTAAAACCCACTCACTCCAGCAAATGGAGAGGAGAGTCACCCCAGGGTCAGTAAAACTATCCTATCTGCCTCAAGACAAGTCCACTCCTGCCCCCCCTCCAACCATGATCAGGGGAATGCCCTGGTTACCTGGGAAGTCTAGAGACATGGAACTAGTAACACCAGCTGTCAAGGGCACTATAAGGCAACCAAGTAAAAGAAGCAGCCTGCAAACAAGAGAAAAGATGCTCAGAAGCCAGCACAGCAAACAGAACTCTCCCTATACACAACCCTATGCAACCCACCCACTTACCACATGCTGTAAAAGGACCAGCCTAGCTGTCTAGCCTACAGACAACCTCATGGCTCAGAGTCAAGCCACCCACATGAAGACACCAGAACAACTCACCTCCTACTCAGCTACAGGGGTTATATAGGAGGGGCTGCAGCCCCAGCACACCAGCAGCTCTTGGAAAACACCTGGGATGCTTCCTCAACACCTGCTAGCAGCTGACTCTGAGGCTGATGGTTTGCACCTGGCCCTGTTCTGTGCTGCAATCAGTGAGGAGGGGCAGCTTAGGGACAAAGCTCCTCTTTCAAGGGGATTTTATGCCCCTTTGCACAATTTTCTGTTTCCCTTCACTTTTAAGATTACTTTTGGTATCCATTTTTCCTTTCACCCTGCTCTTCCACCACCTTTCTCCCTCCGCTAGAAGATGGAGCAAAATAGCTGAGGAGCTAGAAACAGACAAATGCTTTGTGTGGCAGCCTTAAGCTCCCCTAGCCCTTTGCCCCTTACCAAGGAGAACACTTGGCATTGCTGGGCTCTTCTGCCCACTAAAACAGCCTTGTGCTCAGCCATGGGGTTTGTAAGTCACCCCACGCTTGGGAACTATCCTCAGTAGCCCCCGCCCGGGAAATCTTCATTGCCAGGGTAGTTCTGTTGAGGAGGGACAGTTTGCCCAATATCTAGTTTGCCATAACTGTTACCAATGTGAATGAATCCTCCCAACCCTCGGGGAAGTAGACGAATGGTTGTCATCAGTCTTCATCTGTATGATGGAAAGGCCTAGAATCACACTGTTAAACCCTATTCTATTGATGGGGAAAAGTGAGACACAAAGAGATCAAGTGATTTGGCCAAAGCGACTTAATTAGCATTTGCTTTATGGTAGCACTTTGCCCCCCACTCCTCTATCCTCCCGTGATCAGGGCCCCTTTGTGCTAGGTGCTAGTGAATGCAGTGAGAGACAGTCCTGCCCCAAAGACTTCACGATCTAACGAGACAAGACAGAAGAAGGGTGGGAGAAGGGACGGATTATTATCCCCATTTATACAGACAGGGATCTATGTTACAGCGTGATGAATGCTAAGGTCACACAGGAAGCGGAGAGAGGAGTTAGCACATGAACTCAGGTACTTTACTTGAAGGATTGGGCCACAAGTCAGTGGCAGAGCCACAGAGGTATCCAGGGTCCTGTTACCTAGTTACCTCCGCTGACCACTAGACCAATATTGAATGCAGTCCCAGTTCCACAATTATTATTTATTTGTATTACCATCGTGCCCTGGAGCCCTCATCAGGGACCGGGACCCCATTGTGCTAAGCACTGTACAAACAGAACCAAAAGACAGCTCCTGCCCCAGAAAGCTGACAGCCTAAGTATAAGACAGGAGACAACAGAAGGGCACAAACAATCAGACAGGTGAATACAAGGAAACTAGGAAACAGGATTGCTCCGCATGGTGGGCAGTGGTCTCAGCACTCCAGCGGCCTACGTGTTGTCAAGTCTTTTGTAGGCATCACAAGAAAGGAGACTTTGAGGAGGGATTTGAAGGTAAACAATGAGGTGAATTTGTGATGTTGATGGGGAGCTCCTCCCAGGTGTGAGGGGCAGCATGGGAGAAATCACAAAGGTTCTTGTTTCAAAATTTAACAGGTAAGACAATGGAGGCACATTTTGATAGTGAACTCCATAAAGCAGCTCCAACACCAGTTGGACAAGGTAGATCTCTGCTCCAAAACTAAAACAAAGAGTGGAGGAAAATTCAAAGTTAAGGCTGGCATCTCTTTCGCAAGGTAGGATGGCCCAAAACCTCAAAGGTAATTCCTATTGAAAGAAATGGGAGTTAGGCACCTAAATACCTTTGAGGATCTGGGCCTCTCTCTCTATCCTAGCTTTGAATGTCATATTTGTTCCCCAAGAAGAAAAAGAAAAAGGATTGGTAAGGAAATGCCAACAGACCTTTAATTGCAGTGGTAGGAACAATGCTGCTCTAAAAATCCTTCAAATATCCATCTTCCTAAAAAGTAGCTTCGAAAACACACAACTTCTAGTGCCTCACTTTTATTCAGAAACCAATGAGTCCAGATAGGCTTAGTTTAATTCCCCTGCTAATAATGCATTCATTGGCCAGGCCACTTCCCTGCAGAAATGAATTATGTGCCTGGCTGCTCCCATGATGTTCTTCACCAAGGGACAGGTCCTGCAACTTGCTGCCACCCCTTAGCAGTTACTGGCTTTATCAGGCACTGAGGGTACTTGGTTACTTGCATAGCTGGTTCCTAGAGTGTCTGTACTACTTATTAATCAGATGGAGCTGCAGTTTTCAACCTGGGGTCTACGGACCCCCGGGAGACTGCAGACTATGTCTAAGGGGCTCAGGAAAGGTGACTATGAACAGTTTCAGATCCCCGAAAAGGCATTCTGGTTTTCTGATTAACCAAAAGTATGTGAAAGTGTGTGTATTTGCCTACAAGTCAAAACCTGGAAGTGTTGTCATTACTACAGATGCCCACAGTTTCATGCTCTTTCTCATGCCACATCAAATGCTGTGCTGAGCACATGCAACATTGATAGTTAAATCCTCTTCAGTTTGTCACTACACCAGTAGAAGAGCAGAGGATATGCTGCTTTTAGAGGCGGTTACTTTCATATACCAAGAGCACTAGCAGGGCTAGGTCTGGTCATGATCTGTTTAATAGTCCTCTTTGCAAGCGTAATGCATACACGGCAATTGAAATTTGGCTATATGAGACTAGCATTAGTCTCCTTTCCACCATGCTATTTCAAGTCATACGCTAAGTGAGATAGCAGAGCTTTGAAAACTGTGTTTGCTCCCTGGCATCTCTTCGCACCCCTAGCCAGGGGCAGCAGCTCTGCATAATTTTGGGTGGTGCCCAGAACAGGTCCAGGTCCCACCCCCACACACCTGCCTAAGGCTCTGGGAGGGAGTTTAGGTGCAGGAGGGGTGCAGACTCTGAGAGAGACTTTGGGTGCTGCGTGCAGGCTTTGGCCTGGGACAGAGGGTTAGGGTGCAGGGCTGGGCCAAGGATGAGGGGTTTGGGATGCAGAAAGCAGGCTGCCCTGGGGCTGGGGGCCAGAGAGGAGAATTCCCCCCAGCCCTCTACCCCCCTGGCAGCAGCAAGTACTGGGGAGGGAGGAGGGCCCCTCCCCAGCACAATACTCATCCAAGCCCTCCGCGGCTGCTGCTCAGGAGGTCCAGCCAGGAGAAGCCCCCCGCAGTCAGGCGCAGCAGCCACCTCAGATTGCCCCCAGTGCCGCTCCCTTGTAGCTGGCAGCGGCCAGCGAGGAAGCGCACCACGGAGCAGCAGCCCACAGCAGGCAGGGATGCTCCAGGTGAGGCACACAGGGGTGGCAGGTGGGCCCTGGGGAAAGACCTACCCTCAACACTAGTGAAGCTGGGCCCTCCCAGGCCCTGAATTTTCTGGAGCCTGGGCACCATGGGCCCAAACAATTCACTGCCCCTGGCACAGTGTAGGCAATATAGAGAACTATATACAGGACTAGGCCTCCTAATGTAGTTCTTAGAGCAAGGAAGGTGATTTACCTAGAGAGGTACTGTGGGGGATGGAAGGGGGAAGAAATCCGCACTGGAAGCCCCCTCAGATTCTGCCAGCAGCCCTCTAACAGTGCTTCCTCACTGCTATTACTTGAGCTTCTCTTGATATACAAACATGAGAAATGGAATAGGGTTAGGTGACAGGAATACTCAGTCATTCCTACAAAAGATGCTCAAACAGCAAGAGGAACAAGCACTGCTCTCATCTGAGGGTAGCTATAGTTAGCCTAAAGGATTATGGGGGGGAGGAAAGTAGGAAGCAGGGAGATATTTGTAGTTATTCATGCAGAGAAAAAAAAATCACAGTTCAGACAATTTATCCCATTAAATTCTAACTTGAGAGAAAGACCAGAATTTTGGGATGGGGGAATATGTGTAGTAAGTGTTCAGTTCCATGGCACTAGAGATCCTAGCAATTTCGCACATCTAGGAAAGCAGCAGCTGTGGAGAATACAGTCACCTTAGATGCTAGTATAGTGATATCTGACACTAGGGTTAAACTACTGTCCAGCCCCAGAGGAGAGGGCCCTCAAGTTAATTACACAATTGTGAGGAAGTTTGCTTTTCAGTTGTTTCTTAAACCAGCTAAGTCTTCTCTCAGCCAGGCAAGTTACTCAGCCTTGAAGCGGGTGTAAATAGCCTGAGGAAGCGTTCATTTTAAATCTGATGATAGTAGTTAGTAAACAGATGACTCTATTCTCTGTCTACCCTGCCTTTATGGAAGTAGGATCTTGATCTTATGCCATGGCTAGAGTAGGGCACAGAGTAAGTACGGATATTTAAATTTTCCAGTTAAAGGTAGCAACTGTGGCACAGTTGCTCTGTTATGTAGCAAGTAAGCACCCTGATTTTTAAAGGGTTAAAAAAAAACCCTCAAGTTGATCCCATTTCAAAACAAGAACCCCAACACTATGTGATTAGATCCACTGGGTGTGTAGTCTGGAACTGTGGCAGGCATGCTGTGTAGCCCTGACTCTTCTTCCCCCTGCCCTAGAGGCAATTAAAATAACCCTACACCTACTCTCAAACTAGCCAATTAAGCCAAAAAAACCAAGCCCAAATCCAGCATTCCCACCCCACACATTGGGCATGGAATTGCCTATTCCTGATCAGGTGTCACTTTCTGCATGTAGCGTAGGTACCTCAGCCCACATGGAGTTGTCAGAGACTATGGCAGAGAAGAGATGTTGCCAAAATAACCCTGTCAAAGACTCAGAAGGGACAGGGTTGATTTTAGCAAGATCTTGTTTTGGACAAGTCTACTTTTCTAGCTCCAGTTACTGGTCACCAACTGCTGTGTGGCTCTATGTTGTGTAGGGCAAGTATTGCCAATTCGGAAATCAGGACTACAGTTTGTTCTTGCCTGCTGCATTTTTGGGAGCTGGTGTTCACAGAAGACCACAGCTATGGAGGACAGCTTTATGAAACCCCTATTGCTGGCCTAAGTTTAAGCCTAGTGTAGTGGCTAGTATCTGCAAGAGTCACCACCACTATGCCAGGACACTTGAGCTACACAGAGCGTGGCTGGAGACCCTAGCCCTGCAACTGCATGGGTAAGCTAGAAGAGTAACAGAAGGTTGACAGACAGCACAACATTTTCTAGAATAGAGTTGTCTCTTCAAAAATGCCCCATAGTGTCAAGTGTAGTGAGTCCAATTGCTTTTGTAATAGGCACTATGAGTGGTTAGTTTCATTAGTGCTAGACATGGCGCTGTTGGTATAAGAACACAAGATCTCCTAAAAATGTAGGGCTAGTACGCAGACTTTTGCAGATCTACCTTGCTGCTACTGCTCATGTACTGATGGGCATTAACTTCTACTGGTTGAGTCGTGGATAGGATCAGAGGAAACATGGAGCTCTTTAGCGCAAAGACCGAGTCCCAGGGTTGTCACCTTAATGATGAATGTAGATTAGGTTGAGATTAGGCTCAATCTCTCCTTGGTGTATCTACAGAATAAGGGTTCTAAAATACTGCCAACAATACAAGTGCCTTCACCCTACTACATTAACTGAACAGTAAGGAGCAGCTGTATAGTAGAATAGGTACTTACGACAATTAAACAATGGAATTAGGACAGTTGTCAGGCTAGTACAGTTACTATTGAGTTAACATTTTGTACCATGGGACTGGCTGGTTGGTTTGTCTGGGCTTTAGAGAGGAGCCAAGTCTCACTGGCTTCTATTGGAAACTAGAAGTAGCCCCTTCTGAAATAAAGGAGAGTCCACCATGAACTAGTGCATCCAGCAGTTTATTTTGTCACAGGTCATTTAGCGTATCACTTTCCCATTACAGCTTTTGTCCTCTTCAGATTTTTAAAGAGAGCCACTGACACCAGTGCAGTGACCATCAGGCCAAGGACCACAGTAGCTGCTGCTACTACAGTGGTCCATGCTCCTTCTCTCAGGGGAGTTTCTTCTGTAGGGAGGGAAAAAAAGGGTGAACCACAAGTTAGTGGCCAGATTATGCCATAACTTGGATTGGCAACAACATGCCTCAGTTAGGTCAAGGAGAGGTATTTGTTCCATACCTTGGGTTGAAGGCCATTCATCTGCTACAAAGCTAACAGGACCAGGTAAGCTTGCTACACCGGAGTTCTCTGCTTGCATCACAACAGCATCTGCAAGAGATTAGTCAACACATAATTCTGACTAACTGGAGTCTGGAAATCCACAAACATAGCAAGCTAACTGGACTATCAACAGGAATGCTTCAAGGTCTAGAAAACATGGCTACAAGAAGGTGGAAAGTGGGTTGTTTAGTCCAGAAAAGACAACTGAGCGGTACCTTACTTTGACATGCTTGAAGACTTTCCACTGATAACAGTGTGGATCAATCAGGGGCTTCAGTCACAGCAAGGGATGTTTAGGTTAGGAAAGGTTTCTCTCCTAATGTCTAACTGCAAGGGTAGGCAGGCACTGGAGCAAAGTTACCTAGATGGTTTGCAGAATTGGTCACTGGTGGTTGTTAACGAAAGTAGCGTGGGCTAGATAGTACTTCGTCCTGGTTGAGTGCAGGAGACTGACTAGAAGACCTAGCAAGTTCCCTTTCATACCTACATTATTCTGCTGTGGTAGGACAGCATGTTACGTGACATTCTAGTTGCCAGCAGTGATTAAATCCTACCTCGTTTGTTTCTGGCTGAGGGAGGACATAGTGTTGAACACAGAGGGGAGTCTGGATGAAGTCTGTCACAGAGAAGAGCACTGCAGTGGAAGTACACCTAGAGCAAAGATAAGGGAGAGATTTGGAGCACAGGAAGCCTGAGCCTTTAGCTAGAGCTAGAGGGACTGCACTTACTAGGCTAGCGAGAGCCTTGTCACCCGCTACGAAGGCAAAGGTCTTCACTTCAAATCTCTGGCGATAGTTGGGATAGCTGACTGCTAGGCCCACTGGATGAAATGCGGTTCTGTAGTTATCGAGTTCATAGTCACACCTACAGGAGGTCATGTAGAAAGGCAGCTTCTCAGAGAGGGCAGAGTTGAAATCAGGCAAGAAGAGAGAGTCTTGGAAGGTTTGCGTCATTAACATTCAAGTTTAATATTTAGTCCATTACCCAAGAGACCCTCAATACTGTTTCCTAGAGATCTGCCAGAGCTTGGAAGCCTGCATTAGGACAGCAATTCATTGGGGTTGAGTCACTCAGTTGTGAGCCATTGGAGTGACAGTTGGCATTTACACATTTTAGTCCTTGAGCATGTGCACTCTCAGATGTCTAGCTTGACCTAAGGCTAGAGCGACCTACACTTTGTGGTCAGATCATAGCCAGACAGCAACCCTTTGCTCCTACATCTGTGTGAGGAACATTGCGCTCACAGCTCCAACAAGCCTTTGCATAGCACTTCAGGGAAACACTTGAGCAGGCCAGCCTCACCTATGTTCCTACAGGAGTTGGAATATACCTACCCATCCACAACAATGTTCCACCGGGGCAGAGAGCTTGGATCTTGCGATGTTGTTGCCCAGCAGTCATCCAGTACCAGTCGGATGTTGGGGTCATTGCGGTTCAGAACTTGCACTTCCAAGAAGATTGGTTGCCGCAGATATTTCACAATAGGGTACTGGTCGTCACTGTAGGGCTGCACGTAGGAGTCATCTGAAAAAACCAAGGATGGCAGAGTTGACAGCCCAGTTCGCAATAGGTAGGAATCTCAATCTAGAGAGATGAAGCAGCCAGCTATGGAAGAAGTCTGGTACTGTAGGTGCATAGAAGGACACAGCTCGTGAGTGCTTTAGTTGAACTCCTTGCACAGGGAGAGAAAAAGCCTCCTAAACTCAACATCCCTACTGGATTCCCCCATAGCAAGAGGCTCTATTAAAACCTAGCCTGCCAGGTCTACGTCACAGACCACCAGTGATGGAATCATGCCACCCCTGGATATCAAAAGGTCTCTGGGTCTACTGCTCTGGATAGTAGGGACTGAAGAGCTCCTTTGACTATGGAGGGAATCACTTCATTTCTGCCCTGGACACAATTTGCGGCTAGATGCAAGCTTTACCTGGATAGATCAGCAGGATCAAGGAGAGAGGACCCTGGTTTATTGAAGAAACTGGAGGAGGGAGACTGCTTATCCTTACGCTCAGGGACGCGTCACCACTTTTGTAGGTGCACAATACGGTCAGCCTGAAAGACAGAATGCGCAGCATCAGCTTAGCTGGCAATTTGCAGTCAGTCACTTTGCTTAGTGTTGCGATGGGCTGTCACCAGCAGAGTTGTGGACTGACCTGAATTCACTGTCCCTAGAAATCCTGCGTGGCGGTTGATCTGCCCACAAGGCACGCACTTCATTCTCATAAGTTGTCCTCTCGCCTTCAAACTACAGGGGATACAGGAGACTTAGTGACTGCCCTGCCACATGAGCGCCTTTCGCAGTCACTGTCCTGACACTTACCCTCTGCCTTGTCCCACACTTGTTCAGTGGGACGTGAAACCGAACCATGTCATTTGAGGGAGACTTGAAGACTGGTTTGCATGTAGGATCTCTTAGCCTGATGGTATCCAAGTCTAGGGCTGGTTTTGTCCTGTCACTCTGTACTTCAAAGTCCATGTAGCCATCCTGAGTGCACACAGCAGCTGAAACATTCAAGGAATTGGGATGGGTTGCTCTAGGGGGTTCCTGGACATGGGGCTATGGCAGCTCCTGCCTCAGTTCAGTGAGCAACTACACGGAGAGTGTTTTAGCCAAGCTGTGTGTGTAGGGGCCCTGACTACCCTAGGAATTTTTCTGCACCTACTGGATTGTCCCTGGTCTCCATTTTATATAGCATAATCTGGAGGGCAAGGATCCTGCAACAGCTCATGCCCGGAAGCTCAAGGACCCATCAACTGCTCACAAAGCAGTGCTCTAGGAGGATGAATCAGATTGGAGGGTAGGCTGGAGTCTACCCATTAGCCCTGCCCTAACCAGCTCAGGCAGGGGAACCTGGTGTCTGGTTCTAGTCTATTACCTACCCTGTAGAGCAGGTAAACAAGGGCTGGGTGTGACAGCACCAGAGCCAATCCTTAAGGGAGTATACGGGGAGGAGCAGGGCAGAACAAACAGCCCTCCAGTAGCTGCTGACTGGCTGCAAAATTGGGGGGAAAGTCCTCAGATGGAGTTGTGATTGGTTATGCCTTCTGCCACCTCCATGAAAAGGGAGCGGTCATTACTACGTGGATTCTCAGAGGAGTTAGGTGATCAGACTGTGTGACGCCTCCAATCACCAAGTAGGTGGTCATGTCCAGGTCACCCAAATGTCAACCCAAGAAACAGTCCTCACCAGCAAAGGAAGGGCATCTATATTTGACCCAGGAAACACGACTGCAACTAAATGGGCTCCAAGACAAAGGTGCAGAGAGCCCCTACAGCAGAAGTTTTGTTTGCCAGCTACTAGGAGTTTGCACCAGACATAGCTGCACTTGTAGCTGAGCTCAACCTATGGCTAAAGTGTTCCCATCAAAGATGGGCCCTCCAGATTCATAGCGTAATGTGCTGAGGGTTTACTCAGTCTCCTGCATTAAAGGAAATTCATTTCATGGAGCCACTGAGTTGCAACACTGCAAATCTTGGAAGCTTGAAATCTCTCATGTTGATCAGCACTTCAGGGACAGCTAAAACTGCACTACTACAGAAAGAGTTCCCAGGAAAAACAGACCGTCTCACCTATTGGTGCATGTTGGTCACAGGGACATGCTGGATAAGTCACCATTGACACCATTTCTCCATGAAAGTTGAAAGCTAATCTTAGAGATGCCATGTATGACTGAAGTCCGAAGCAGCTCTCTTCATACAGCTGGAAGAGAGGGAGGCCATGACAGTTTGTAGCAGTTCTGTCCCCTCCAGGGGAAGTTAAGACTTGGCCTCTGAATCAGTCATTTAGATGGGACTAATCTAGCCAGGAATATTAGTGTCTCAGAAGGATACTTATCCGCCATTCCAATACATCTCCTGGGTCAAGTAATAGGGATTTGGAGAATCCTAGAATATCAGGGTTGAAGGGACCCCAGAAGGTCATCTAGTCCAACCCCCTGCTCGAAGCAGGAGCTATTCCCAGTTAAATCATCCCAGCCAGGGCTTTGTCAAGCCTGACCTTAAAAACCTCTAAGGAAGGAGATTCTACCACCTCCCTAGGTAACGCATTCCAGTGTTTCACCACCCTCTTAGTGAAAAAGTTTTTCCTAATATCCAATCTAAACCTCCCCCACTGCAACTTGAGACCATTACTCCTCGTTCTGTCATCTGCTACCATTGAGAACAGTCTAGAGCCATCCTCTTTGGAACCCCCTTTCAGGTAGTTGAAAGCAGCTATCAAATCCCCCCTCATTCTTCTCTTCTGCAGAAGAAACAATCCCAGTTCCCTCAGCCTCTCCTCATAACTCATGTGTTCCAGACCCCTAATCATTTTTGTTGCCCTTCGCTGGACTCTCTCGAATTTATCCACATCCTTCTTGAAGTGTGGGGCCCAAAACTGGACACAGTACTCCAGATGAGGCCTCACCAATGTCGAATAGAGGGGAACGATCACGTCCCTCGATCTGCTCGCTATGCCCCTACTTATACATCCCAAAATGCCATTGGCCTTCTTGGCAACAAGGGCACACTGCTGACTCATATCCAGCTTCTCGTCCACTGTCACCCCTAGGTCCTTTTCCGCAGAACTGCTGCCTAGCCATTCGGTCCCTAGTCTGTAGCTGTGCATTGGGTTCTTCCGTCCTAAGTGAGTTTAAGGTCAGTTACTGACTGAAACTGAAGTGTCTGTTCATGGAATGATGCATGTTAGACCTAGATGGACCTTCCAAGTGAGCCATTCAAGTGTACTTTTGACCTTACAGAGAGTCAGCATGTGGTCCATTTTCTTTCAACTGGAACTCACTCTTACTTAGGGGCATCAGATTGCCGCACGCTATGTTCTGTCCACAAAACATTCCTGACCCCAAACGGACATCAGCAGCAGCAACACAGCATGGTATTCCCTCCCCCTTCATATCTAAGCCTATTAGGCTAGCTTCCTCTTGTCCTTGCCTCTCATCCCATCCAGTAGGGATAATCTATATCCTTCTGGAGAATTTCAGGAGGGTGCTTCAGGATTAGGGATAGCAGACATGACACCTGTCCAGGCAAGCCCAGGGGTTGAGCTACTGGCATGACAAGACAAGGGAAGGATCAGGACTGTGGATACTAGAACAAGCAGCCTGAATTTGATGAGGTAGCAAGGAGTAGTTTGCTGACAGACCTTGCTAGAATGGTCTGCAAGGAAGATTTCTAGGAGATGTATCTGGAGAGCGCTGGTAGAGATGGGGCTTGTGGGGGTGTCAGGAAGGAGGTTGCCATAATGGAGACAGTTCTAGCTGCATTAGAGGTTATGGTTAGGAAGATTGAGGTGGTTGGGAGGGGAAGGGGAAGGGGGGTCACGGTACATACAGCTGCCAAGTGGTGGCACGAGAAGGTCTGACTGGAGTCAATACCAAGGCACTGACCAGACAGATGCCTCCGTCGGCCTCATTGTAACTAAATCCTTCTCTACTCCACCTGTAGCCTGCACTTCATTTCAAAAAGAAAGAATGGCAATTGTGACCTTTCCTAAGGGAGCTTACTCTGGACTTCAGGATTCTTTTGTTGATGTGCAGCTTCACGCCCCTTCTTGTGTCCAGAGCAATTCCATTTGCTTGGAGTTGGGTCATGGGAATGTTTCTGTTGTCTATACTCACAGCAGAGAGGATCCCTGGGAAAGCTGGGATGGCAACAGTCATGTGTGTGGAGTTACAGGTTGCTGGACCTGCAAGAATAGCTCTGTTAGTGTCCAGAGACATTTTAAGGTACAAGTCCCTCTCGGGTCAGAGGGGGGACCAGCTTCCTCTGTGAAGAGGGGAAGTTTTACCTGGTGCACAGATCATTCTTGATTCTACAGTTAGCCGCTGGTCAGGAGGCCCATATGAAAGCTTGAGTGCCACAGTATATAGCATCTGGTTGTCTTGCTGCAGAGGATAGATACGGTTGAGAACAGCAGGTTAGTCACAGTGCAGTTCCCAGTGCCAGGTATAAAAGAAGCCTATTAGGATTCAGTAAGCCAGGCTGTAGTTCTGAAGAGACTTCAGAAGTCTTGCAGGGCATGTTAGCCACTGGAGTTACACCCTAGCCATTTCACATTTCTCCTACACACAGGAGTTCTTGGGAAGGGTGTACAAGCTCCATTCTAGGCCCTCATGCACCACATGGATTCATAGCCAGAAGTCAAGCTGCAGGTCTCACACACTCCCATTTCCAGATGCCCTCATGGGCTGCATGTAGAGTCAGACTAATCAGACTGCCCCAATAGCTCAGACTAGTGAGCCTCAGAAGTCTGAGGCTTCTCACGGTTCTATTTATAGACACCATCATTTGCCGATGGCAAGTTTTGCCTTTTGGCCTCGAGACAGTCTTGTGCACCTACCTTGTAAGAGGTGACTCCAGTTGCACCAAAAGAAACCTGGAAGATTAGGTTGTTGCTGTCAGCTAGGAATGTATACCCTTGCTGCATGGCTTGCCTAAAGCTTAGCCTGTGTGTTCGTGTTCCATCATCTATGGACAGTATCCAGGCCATCTGAGATTCTGTAGTCTGCAATTTGAGACTTCTGGTCAGTCAGGCATTAGGCTTTTCATTACCGAGCAAGGGGGTTATTGTTCTTATCTTTAAGAAGTGTTAAGACTGCTGTGAGTGGCAGCTTGGCTAACCAACATGAGAGAGATACTGAAGGGTCCAGTTTGGTGATGCTTGCTAAAGTAGCAAAGTGGCAGTTTCTACATGCAGCAGTTCTACTTTAGAGGCATGTTACTTTGCACACCCAGCCCCCATTTAGGACCGACGTTTCATACCATGTGTTCATCAGCAAAACTGGGAAGGAGTCTTGGAAATACAACCTGAAAGAGAACGGGACAGCAGCTGACTTCAAAGCACACTGTTCAAAAAGAAGAGGATACCAAGCAAGCTTTCCATGGTGAATGGAACAAGGAGCCTCTAACCCATTAGAGGAATGGAAGCTTTCGGGGAGTCTTCTGAGGAAGTGTGCTGCAGTGGCTAGAGGCCTGGCTTGTTTCTGGAGGGACAAGGTGGGGAAGCAGCAAATGCTGTTCTCCCCCTGTAGTTTAGGGCACCTGTTGACAGCTACTGACCATTAGCCAATAGAGGGGTCTACATAATTCAGTAAGCTGTGCCAAGCCTAGCCAGGGAAGCCCTTAGAAGTACACAAAGGAGGAGGTAAAGGTAACTAGCTAGAGTTTTTACAAATAAGAAGGCTAGTCTTTAATCTGAGTCTTCCCAGAGATCAGGAAGGGGAAAATCCACCATCATCCTGCTAGTCAGTCTTATTTCCTTACTCCCACCACCCAAAGAGAGTCTACAGACACATCTTCAAGATTTGACTGAGATGCCATTGAGGTGTCAGACTCCTCTCTACAGCTGAGAGCAGTTCCCTTTCCAAGGGATTGTCAAACTGCCCCACTTACTGCCATGAAGTCTTTAGTACAGTTTGTAGCTCCTGTAAAAATAGTAGGGACGACTTCATCTGCTTGAAGAGAATCACAGCCAATACTGTAGGTTACATTCTTGTCCCTTGCAATGGTTTTGTTGAGCACCAGCAGCTCTAGTCTCAGCTGGTGTTGGTCATGCTATAGCAAGAGAACACATTGGTCAGAATAAGACAGTGGCACCGTTTTACATTACTAGATGTTGCCTCAGATCAGCAATTAGAGCCAACCCTCAGAGGCCACATGTTCAAGTTGAGAATTTGCTTCAGCTGAAGTTGCTGTCTATAGAAGAGGCAGGGTTAGTTTTTAAAAATGGCTGTATTTGCATCCTTACTCAAAGGAAGGAATTTGATTTGTTGGGAGCCATTCAATTAGTCATTATTACATGGAAGCACCACCTCAGTGGGTGCTCTGGGGAGAAGGAGTCTCCCAGGAAAGAGAGATGGTACATTACATGACCCAACACTGTAGTTGGGTCACTTAGTAGGAGTCACTTTGGAGCCTCTGTCAAGTGAGCATGTTCCCAAAGCAGAGGGACAGTTTTACCTCTAGTCTGGTGCAGTTCACATACAGAGCAGTTAGAGTCAGCCTCTCATGATCCACCATGTAGTCACAGTCTACAATCTCTTCACCACTTCCATCTAGTGAGAGTAAGCTGGTCAGCTATGCTGCTAGAAGTTGCCTTGAGAACCTAGCTAAACATGCAGCAATACATACCAACTACATGGACCTGCCAGAAGTTGCTTCCAAGCTCTCTGGGAAACCCAATCAACATTTTGTCAGTGTGACAAGACACCGTCCCTACAAGAGGAAGTGAGCAGTCTGATATCAACTCCTTGCAACACAGGATAGGAGACAGCATACAGGCCGTTAGTATGCTAAAACCCACTCACTCCAGCAAATGGAGAGGAGAGTCACCCCAGGGTCAGTAAAACTATCCTATCTGCCTCAAGACAAGTCCACTCCTGCCCCCCCTCCAACCATGATCAGGGGAATGCCCTGGTTACCTGGGAAGTCTAGAGACATGGAACTAGTAACACCAGCTGTCAAGGGCACTATAAGGCAACCAAGTAAAAGAAGCAGCCTGCAAACAAGAGAAAAGATGCTCAGAAGCCAGCACAGCAAACAGAACTCTCCCTATACACAACCCTATGCAACCCACCCACTTACCACATGCTGTAAAAGGACCAGCCTAGCTGTAATACAGACAACCTCATGGCTCAGAGTCAAGCCACCCACATGAAGACACCAGAACAACTCACCTCCTACTCAGCTACAGGGGTTATATAGGAGGGGCTGCAGCCCCAGCACACCAGCAGCTCTTGGAAAACACCTGGGATGCTTCCTCAACACCTGCTAGCAGCTGACTCTGAGGCTGATGGTTTGCACCTGGCCCTGTTCTGTGCTGCAATCAGTGAGGAGGGGCAGCTTAGGGACAAAGCTCCTCTTTCAAGGGGATTTTATGCCCCTTTGCACAATTTTCTGTTTCCCTTCACTTTTAAGATTACTTTTGGTATCCATTTTTCCTTTCACCCTGCTCTTCCACCACCTTTCTCCCTCCGCTAGAAGATGGAGCAAAATAGCTGAGGAGCTAGAAACAGACAAATGCTTTGTGTGGCAGCCTTAAGCTCCCCTAGCCCTTTGCCCCTTACCAAGGAGAACACTTGGCATTGCTGGGCTCTTCTGCCCACTAAAACAGCCTTGTGCTCAGCCATGGGGTTTGTAAGTCACCCCACGCTTGGGAACTATCCTCAGTAGCCCCCGCCCGGGAAATCTTCATTGCCAGGGTAGTTCTGTTGAGGAGGGACAGTTTGCCCAATATCTAGTTTGCCATAACTGTTACCAATGTGAATGAATCCTCCCAACCCTCGGGGAAGTAGACGAATGGTTGTCATCAGTCTTCATCTGTATGATGGAAAGGCCTAGAATCACACTGTTAAACCCTATTCTATTGATGGGGAAAAGTGAGACACAAAGAGATCAAGTGATTTGGCCAAAGCGACTTAATTAGCATTTGCTTTATGGTAGCACTTTGCCCCCCACTCCTCTATCCTCCCGTGATCAGGGCCCCTTTGTGCTAGGTGCTAGTGAATGCAGTGAGAGACAGTCCTGCCCCAAAGACTTCACGATCTAACGAGACAAGACAGAAGAAGGGTGGGAGAAGGGACGGATTATTATCCCCATTTATACAGACAGGGATCTATGTTACAGCGTGATGAATGCTAAGGTCACACAGGAAGCGGAGAGAGGAGTTAGCACATGAACTCAGGTACTTTACTTGAAGGATTGGGCCACAAGTCAGTGGCAGAGCCACAGAGGTATCCAGGGTCCTGTTACCTAGTTACCTCCGCTGACCACTAGACCAATATTGAATGCAGTCCCAGTTCCACAATTATTATTTATTTGTATTACCATCGTGCCCTGGAGCCCTCATCAGGGACCGGGACCCCATTGTGCTAAGCACTGTACAAACAGAACCAAAAGACAGCTCCTGCCCCAGAAAGCTGACAGCCTAAGTATAAGACAGGAGACAACAGAAGGGCACAAACAATCAGACAGGTGAATACAAGGAAACTAGGAAACAGGATTGCTCCGCATGGTGGGCAGTGGTCTCAGCACTCCAGCGGCCTACGTGTTGTCAAGTCTTTTGTAGGCATCACAAGAAAGGAGACTTTGAGGAGGGATTTGAAGGTAAACAATGAGGTGAATTTGTGATGTTGATGGGGAGCTCCTCCCAGGTGTGAGGGGCAGCATGGGAGAAATCACAAAGGTTCTTGTTTCAAAATTTAACAGGTAAGACAATGGAGGCACATTTTGATAGTGAACTCCATAAAGCAGCTCCAACACCAGTTGGACAAGGTAGATCTCTGCTCCAAAACTAAAACAAAGAGTGGAGGAAAATTCAAAGTTAAGGCTGGCATCTCTTTCGCAAGGTAGGATGGCCCAAAACCTCAAAGGTAATTCCTATTGAAAGAAATGGGAGTTAGGCACCTAAATACCTTTGAGGATCTGGGCCTCTCTCTCTATCCTAGCTTTGAATGTCATATTTGTTCCCCAAGAAGAAAAAGAAAAAGGATTGGTAAGGAAATGCCAACAGACCTTTAATTGCAGTGGTAGGAACAATGCTGCTCTAAAAATCCTTCAAATATCCATCTTCCTAAAAAGTAGCTTCGAAAACACACAACTTCTAGTGCCTCACTTTTATTCAGAAACCAATGAGTCCAGATAGGCTTAGTTTAATTCCCCTGCTAATAATGCATTCATTGGCCAGGCCACTTCCCTGCAGAAATGAATTATGTGCCTGGCTGCTCCCATGATGTTCTTCACCAAGGGACAGGTCCTGCAACTTGCTGCCACCCCTTAGCAGTTACTGGCTTTATCAGGCACTGAGGGTACTTGGTTACTTGCATAGCTGGTTCCTAGAGTGTCTGTACTACTTATTAATCAGATGGAGCTGCAGTTTTCAACCTGGGGTCTACGGACCCCCGGGAGACTGCAGACTATGTCTAAGGGGCTCAGGAAAGGTGACTATGAACAGTTTCAGATCCCCGAAAAGGCATTCTGGTTTTCTGATTAACCAAAAGTATGTGAAAGTGTGTGTATTTGCCTACAAGTCAAAACCTGGAAGTGTTGTCATTACTACAGATGCCCACAGTTTCATGCTCTTTCTCATGCCACATCAAATGCTGTGCTGAGCACATGCAACATTGATAGTTAAATCCTCTTCAGTTTGTCACTACACCAGTAGAAGAGCAGAGGATATGCTGCTTTTAGAGGCGGTTACTTTCATATACCAAGAGCACTAGCAGGGCTAGGTCTGGTCATGATCTGTTTAATAGTCCTCTTTGCAAGCGTAATGCATACACGGCAATTGAAATTTGGCTATATGAGACTAGCATTAGTCTCCTTTCCACCATGCTATTTCAAGTCATACGCTAAGTGAGATAGCAGAGCTTTGAAAACTGTGTTTGCTCCCTGGCATCTCTTCGCACCCCTAGCCAGGGGCAGCAGCTCTGCATAATTTTGGGTGGTGCCCAGAACAGGTCCAGGTCCCACCCCCACACACCTGCCTAAGGCTCTGGGAGGGAGTTTAGGTGCAGGAGGGGTGCAGACTCTGAGAGAGACTTTGGGTGCTGCGTGCAGGCTTTGGCCTGGGACAGAGGGTTAGGGTGCAGGGCTGGGCCAAGGATGAGGGGTTTGGGATGCAGAAAGCAGGCTGCCCTGGGGCTGGGGGCCAGAGAGGAGAATTCCCCCCAGCCCTCTACCCCCCTGGCAGCAGCAAGTACTGGGGAGGGAGGAGGGCCCCTCCCCAGCACAATACTCATCCAAGCCCTCCGCGGCTGCTGCTCAGGAGGTCCAGCCAGGAGAAGCCCCCCGCAGTCAGGCGCAGCAGCCACCTCAGATTGCCCCCAGTGCCGCTCCCTTGTAGCTGGCAGCGGCCAGCGAGGAAGCGCACCACGGAGCAGCAGCCCACAGCAGGCAGGGATGCTCCAGGTGAGGCACACAGGGGTGGCAGGTGGGCCCTGGGGAAAGACCTACCCTCAACACTAGTGAAGCTGGGCCCTCCCAGGCCCTGAATTTTCTGGAGCCTGGGCACCATGGGCCCAAACAATTCACTGCCCCTGGCACAGTGTAGGCAATATAGAGAACTATATACAGGACTAGGCCTCCTAATGTAGTTCTTAGAGCAAGGAAGGTGATTTACCTAGAGAGGTACTGTGGGGGATGGAAGGGGGAAGAAATCCGCACTGGAAGCCCCCTCAGATTCTGCCAGCAGCCCTCTAACAGTGCTTCCTCACTGCTATTACTTGAGCTTCTCTTGATATACAAACATGAGAAATGGAATAGGGTTAGGTGACAGGAATACTCAGTCATTCCTACAAAAGATGCTCAAACAGCAAGAGGAACAAGCACTGCTCTCATCTGAGGGTAGCTATAGTTAGCCTAAAGGATTATGGGGGGGAGGAAAGTAGGAAGCAGGGAGATATTTGTAGTTATTCATGCAGAGAAAAAAAAATCACAGTTCAGACAATTTATCCCATTAAATTCTAACTTGAGAGAAAGACCAGAATTTTGGGATGGGGGAATATGTGTAGTAAGTGTTCAGTTCCATGGCACTAGAGATCCTAGCAATTTCGCACATCTAGGAAAGCAGCAGCTGTGGAGAATACAGTCACCTTAGATGCTAGTATAGTGATATCTGACACTAGGGTTAAACTACTGTCCAGCCCCAGAGGAGAGGGCCCTCAAGTTAATTACACAATTGTGAGGAAGTTTGCTTTTCAGTTGTTTCTTAAACCAGCTAAGTCTTCTCTCAGCCAGGCAAGTTACTCAGCCTTGAAGCGGGTGTAAATAGCCTGAGGAAGCGTTCATTTTAAATCTGATGATAGTAGTTAGTAAACAGATGACTCTATTCTCTGTCTACCCTGCCTTTATGGAAGTAGGATCTTGATCTTATGCCATGGCTAGAGTAGGGCACAGAGTAAGTACGGATATTTAAATTTTCCAGTTAAAGGTAGCAACTGTGGCACAGTTGCTCTGTTATGTAGCAAGTAAGCACCCTGATTTTTAAAGGGTTAAAAAAAAACCCTCAAGTTGATCCCATTTCAAAACAAGAACCCCAACACTATGTGATTAGATCCACTGGGTGTGTAGTCTGGAACTGTGGCAGGCATGCTGTGTAGCCCTGACTCTTCTTCCCCCTGCCCTAGAGGCAATTAAAATAACCCTACACCTACTCTCAAACTAGCCAATTAAGCCAAAAAAACCAAGCCCAAATCCAGCATTCCCACCCCACACATTGGGCATGGAATTGCCTATTCCTGATCAGGTGTCACTTTCTGCATGTAGCGTAGGTACCTCAGCCCACATGGAGTTGTCAGAGACTATGGCAGAGAAGAGATGTTGCCAAAATAACCCTGTCAAAGACTCAGAAGGGACAGGGTTGATTTTAGCAAGATCTTGTTTTGGACAAGTCTACTTTTCTAGCTCCAGTTACTGGTCACCAACTGCTGTGTGGCTCTATGTTGTGTAGGGCAAGTATTGCCAATTCGGAAATCAGGACTACAGTTTGTTCTTGCCTGCTGCATTTTTGGGAGCTGGTGTTCACAGAAGACCACAGCTATGGAGGACAGCTTTATGAAACCCCTATTGCTGGCCTAAGTTTAAGCCTAGTGTAGTGGCTAGTATCTGCAAGAGTCACCACCACTATGCCAGGACACTTGAGCTACACAGAGCGTGGCTGGAGACCCTAGCCCTGCAACTGCATGGGTAAGCTAGAAGAGTAACAGAAGGTTGACAGACAGCACAACATTTTCTAGAATAGAGTTGTCTCTTCAAAAATGCCCCATAGTGTCAAGTGTAGTGAGTCCAATTGCTTTTGTAATAGGCACTATGAGTGGTTAGTTTCATTAGTGCTAGACATGGCGCTGTTGGTATAAGAACACAAGATCTCCTAAAAATGTAGGGCTAGTACGCAGACTTTTGCAGATCTACCTTGCTGCTACTGCTCATGTACTGATGGGCATTAACTTCTACTGGTTGAGTCGTGGATAGGATCAGAGGAAACATGGAGCTCTTTAGCGCAAAGACCGAGTCCCAGGGTTGTCACCTTAATGATGAATGTAGATTAGGTTGAGATTAGGCTCAATCTCTCCTTGGTGTATCTACAGAATAAGGGTTCTAAAATACTGCCAACAATACAAGTGCCTTCACCCTACTACATTAACTGAACAGTAAGGAGCAGCTGTATAGTAGAATAGGTACTTACGACAATTAAACAATGGAATTAGGACAGTTGTCAGGCTAGTACAGTTACTATTGAGTTAACATTTTGTACCATGGGACTGGCTGGTTGGTTTGTCTGGGCTTTAGAGAGGAGCCAAGTCTCACTGGCTTCTATTGGAAACTAGAAGTAGCCCCTTCTGAAATAAAGGAGAGTCCACCATGAACTAGTGCATCCAGCAGTTTATTTTGTCACAGGTCATTTAGCGTATCACTTTCCCATTACAGCTTTTGTCCTCTTCAGATTTTTAAAGAGAGCCACTGACACCAGTGCAGTGACCATCAGGCCAAGGACCACAGTAGCTGCTGCTACTACAGTGGTCCATGCTCCTTCTCTCAGGGGAGTTTCTTCTGTAGGGAGGGAAAAAAAGGGTGAACCACAAGTTAGTGGCCAGATTATGCCATAACTTGGATTGGCAACAACATGCCTCAGTTAGGTCAAGGAGAGGTATTTGTTCCATACCTTGGGTTGAAGGCCATTCATCTGCTACAAAGCTAACAGGACCAGGTAAGCTTGCTACACCGGAGTTCTCTGCTTGCATCACAACAGCATCTGCAAGAGATTAGTCAACACATAATTCTGACTAACTGGAGTCTGGAAATCCACAAACATAGCAAGCTAACTGGACTATCAACAGGAATGCTTCAAGGTCTAGAAAACATGGCTACAAGAAGGTGGAAAGTGGGTTGTTTAGTCCAGAAAAGACAACTGAGCGGTACCTTACTTTGACATGCTTGAAGACTTTCCACTGATAACAGTGTGGATCAATCAGGGGCTTCAGTCACAGCAAGGGATGTTTAGGTTAGGAAAGGTTTCTCTCCTAATGTCTAACTGCAAGGGTAGGCAGGCACTGGAGCAAAGTTACCTAGATGGTTTGCAGAATTGGTCACTGGTGGTTGTTAACGAAAGTAGCGTGGGCTAGATAGTACTTCGTCCTGGTTGAGTGCAGGAGACTGACTAGAAGACCTAGCAAGTTCCCTTTCATACCTACATTATTCTGCTGTGGTAGGACAGCATGTTACGTGACATTCTAGTTGCCAGCAGTGATTAAATCCTACCTCGTTTGTTTCTGGCTGAGGGAGGACATAGTGTTGAACACAGAGGGGAGTCTGGATGAAGTCTGTCACAGAGAAGAGCACTGCAGTGGAAGTACACCTAGAGCAAAGATAAGGGAGAGATTTGGAGCACAGGAAGCCTGAGCCTTTAGCTAGAGCTAGAGGGACTGCACTTACTAGGCTAGCGAGAGCCTTGTCACCCGCTACGAAGGCAAAGGTCTTCACTTCAAATCTCTGGCGATAGTTGGGATAGCTGACTGCTAGGCCCACTGGATGAAATGCGGTTCTGTAGTTATCGAGTTCATAGTCACACCTACAGGAGGTCATGTAGAAAGGCAGCTTCTCAGAGAGGGCAGAGTTGAAATCAGGCAAGAAGAGAGAGTCTTGGAAGGTTTGCGTCATTAACATTCAAGTTTAATATTTAGTCCATTACCCAAGAGACCCTCAATACTGTTTCCTAGAGATCTGCCAGAGCTTGGAAGCCTGCATTAGGACAGCAATTCATTGGGGTTGAGTCACTCAGTTGTGAGCCATTGGAGTGACAGTTGGCATTTACACATTTTAGTCCTTGAGCATGTGCACTCTCAGATGTCTAGCTTGACCTAAGGCTAGAGCGACCTACACTTTGTGGTCAGATCATAGCCAGACAGCAACCCTTTGCTCCTACATCTGTGTGAGGAACATTGCGCTCACAGCTCCAACAAGCCTTTGCATAGCACTTCAGGGAAACACTTGAGCAGGCCAGCCTCACCTATGTTCCTACAGGAGTTGGAATATACCTACCCATCCACAACAATGTTCCACCGGGGCAGAGAGCTTGGATCTTGCGATGTTGTTGCCCAGCAGTCATCCAGTACCAGTCGGATGTTGGGGTCATTGCGGTTCAGAACTTGCACTTCCAAGAAGATTGGTTGCCGCAGATATTTCACAATAGGGTACTGGTCGTCACTGTAGGGCTGCACGTAGGAGTCATCTGAAAAAACCAAGGATGGCAGAGTTGACAGCCCAGTTCGCAATAGGTAGGAATCTCAATCTAGAGAGATGAAGCAGCCAGCTATGGAAGAAGTCTGGTACTGTAGGTGCATAGAAGGACACAGCTCGTGAGTGCTTTAGTTGAACTCCTTGCACAGGGAGAGAAAAAGCCTCCTAAACTCAACATCCCTACTGGATTCCCCCATAGCAAGAGGCTCTATTAAAACCTAGCCTGCCAGGTCTACGTCACAGACCACCAGTGATGGAATCATGCCACCCCTGGATATCAAAAGGTCTCTGGGTCTACTGCTCTGGATAGTAGGGACTGAAGAGCTCCTTTGACTATGGAGGGAATCACTTCATTTCTGCCCTGGACACAATTTGCGGCTAGATGCAAGCTTTACCTGGATAGATCAGCAGGATCAAGGAGAGAGGACCCTGGTTTATTGAAGAAACTGGAGGAGGGAGACTGCTTATCCTTACGCTCAGGGACGCGTCACCACTTTTGTAGGTGCACAATACGGTCAGCCTGAAAGACAGAATGCGCAGCATCAGCTTAGCTGGCAATTTGCAGTCAGTCACTTTGCTTAGTGTTGCGATGGGCTGTCACCAGCAGAGTTGTGGACTGACCTGAATTCACTGTCCCTAGAAATCCTGCGTGGCGGTTGATCTGCCCACAAGGCACGCACTTCATTCTCATAAGTTGTCCTCTCGCCTTCAAACTACAGGGGATACAGGAGACTTAGTGACTGCCCTGCCACATGAGCGCCTTTCGCAGTCACTGTCCTGACACTTACCCTCTGCCTTGTCCCACACTTGTTCAGTGGGACGTGAAACCGAACCATGTCATTTGAGGGAGACTTGAAGACTGGTTTGCATGTAGGATCTCTTAGCCTGATGGTATCCAAGTCTAGGGCTGGTTTTGTCCTGTCACTCTGTACTTCAAAGTCCATGTAGCCATCCTGAGTGCACACAGCAGCTGAAACATTCAAGGAATTGGGATGGGTTGCTCTAGGGGGTTCCTGGACATGGGGCTATGGCAGCTCCTGCCTCAGTTCAGTGAGCAACTACACTGAGAGTGTTTTAGCCAAGCTGTGTGTGTAGGGGCCCTGACTACCCTAGGAATTTTTCTGCACCTACTGGATTGTCCCTGGTCTCCATTTTATATAGCATAATCTGGAGGGCAAGGATCCTGCAACAGCTCATGCCCGGAAGCTCAAGGACCCATCAACTGCTCACAAAGCAGTGCTCTAGGAGGATGAATCAGATTGGAGGGTAGGCTGGAGTCTACCCATTAGCCCTGCCCTAACCAGCTCAGGCAGGGGAACCTGGTGTCTGGTTCTAGTCTATTACCTACCCTGTAGAGCAGGTAAACAAGGGCTGGGTGTGACAGCACCAGAGCCAATCCTTAAGGGAGTATACGGGGAGGAGCAGGGCAGAACAAACAGCCCTCCAGTAGCTGCTGACTGGCTGCAAAATTGGGGGGAAAGTCCTCAGATGGAGTTGTGATTGGTTATGCCTTCTGCCACCTCCATGAAAAGGGAGCGGTCATTACTACGTGGATTCTCAGAGGAGTTAGGTGATCAGACTGTGTGACGCCTCCAATCACCAAGTAGGTGGTCATGTCCAGGTCACCCAAATGTCAACCCAAGAAACAGTCCTCACCAGCAAAGGAAGGGCATCTATATTTGACCCAGGAAACACGACTGCAACTAAATGGGCTCCAAGACAAAGGTGCAGAGAGCCCCTACAGCAGAAGTTTTGTTTGCCAGCTACTAGGAGTTTGCACCAGACATAGCTGCACTTGTAGCTGAGCTCAACCTATGGCTAAAGTGTTCCCATCAAAGATGGGCCCTCCAGATTCATAGCGTAATGTGCTGAGGGTTTACTCAGTCTCCTGCATTAAAGGAAATTCATTTCATGGAGCCACTGAGTTGCAACACTGCAAATCTTGGAAGCTTGAAATCTCTCATGTTGATCAGCACTTCAGGGACAGCTAAAACTGCACTACTACAGAAAGAGTTCCCAGGAAAAACAGACCGTCTCACCTATTGGTGCATGTTGGTCACAGGGACATGCTGGATAAGTCACCATTGACACCATTTCTCCATGAAAGTTGAAAGCTAATCTTAGAGATGCCATGTATGACTGAAGTCCGAAGCAGCTCTCTTCATACAGCTGGAAGAGAGGGAGGCCATGACAGTTTGTAGCAGTTCTGTCCCCTCCAGGGGAAGTTAAGACTTGGCCTCTGAATCAGTCATTTAGATGGGACTAATCTAGCCAGGAATATTAGTGTCTCAGAAGGATACTTATCCGCCATTCCAATACATCTCCTGGGTCAAGTAATAGGGATTTGGAGAATCCTAGAATATCAGGGTTGAAGGGACCCCAGAAGGTCATCTAGTCCAACCCCCTGCTCGAAGCAGGAGCTATTCCCAGTTAAATCATCCCAGCCAGGGCTTTGTCAAGCCTGACCTTAAAAACCTCTAAGGAAGGAGATTCTACCACCTCCCTAGGTAACGCATTCCAGTGTTTCACCACCCTCTTAGTGAAAAAGTTTTTCCTAATATCCAATCTAAACCTCCCCCACTGCAACTTGAGACCATTACTCCTCGTTCTGTCATCTGCTACCATTGAGAACAGTCTAGAGCCATCCTCTTTGGAACCCCCTTTCAGGTAGTTGAAAGCAGCTATCAAATCCCCCCTCATTCTTCTCTTCTGCAGAAGAAACAATCCCAGTTCCCTCAGCCTCTCCTCATAACTCATGTGTTCCAGACCCCTAATCATTTTTGTTGCCCTTCGCTGGACTCTCTCGAATTTATCCACATCCTTCTTGAAGTGTGGGGCCCAAAACTGGACACAGTACTCCAGATGAGGCCTCACCAATGTCGAATAGAGGGGAACGATCACGTCCCTCGATCTGCTCGCTATGCCCCTACTTATACATCCCAAAATGCCATTGGCCTTCTTGGCAACAAGGGCACACTGCTGACTCATATCCAGCTTCTCGTCCACTGTCACCCCTAGGTCCTTTTCCGCAGAACTGCTGCCTAGCCATTCGGTCCCTAGTCTGTAGCTGTGCATTGGGTTCTTCCGTCCTAAGTGAGTTTAAGGTCAGTTACTGACTGAAACTGAAGTGTCTGTTCATGGAATGATGCATGTTAGACCTAGATGGACCTTCCAAGTGAGCCATTCAAGTGTACTTTTGACCTTACAGAGAGTCAGCATGTGGTCCATTTTCTTTCAACTGGAACTCACTCTTACTTAGGGGCATCAGATTGCCGCACGCTATGTTCTGTCCACAAAACATTCCTGACCCCAAACGGACATCAGCAGCAGCAACACAGCATGGTATTCCCTCCCCCTTCATATCTAAGCCTATTAGGCTAGCTTCCTCTTGTCCTTGCCTCTCATCCCATCCAGTAGGGATAATCTATATCCTTCTGGAGAATTTCAGGAGGGTGCTTCAGGATTAGGGATAGCAGACATGACACCTGTCCAGGCAAGCCCAGGGGTTGAGCTACTGGCATGACAAGACAAGGGAAGGATCAGGACTGTGGATACTAGAACAAGCAGCCTGAATTTGATGAGGTAGCAAGGAGTAGTTTGCTGACAGACCTTGCTAGAATGGTCTGCAAGGAAGATTTCTAGGAGATGTATCTGGAGAGCGCTGGTAGAGATGGGGCTTGTGGGGGTGTCAGGAAGGAGGTTGCCATAATGGAGACAGTTCTAGCTGCATTAGAGGTTATGGTTAGGAAGATTGAGGTGGTTGGGAGGGGAAGGGGAAGGGGGGTCACGGTACATACAGCTGCCAAGTGGTGGCACGAGAAGGTCTGACTGGAGTCAATACCAAGGCACTGACCAGACAGATGCCTCCGTCGGCCTCATTGTAACTAAATCCTTCTCTACTCCACCTGTAGCCTGCACTTCATTTCAAAAAGAAAGAATGGCAATTGTGACCTTTCCTAAGGGAGCTTACTCTGGACTTCAGGATTCTTTTGTTGATGTGCAGCTTCACGCCCCTTCTTGTGTCCAGAGCAATTCCATTTGCTTGGAGTTGGGTCATGGGAATGTTTCTGTTGTCTATACTCACAGCAGAGAGGATCCCTGGGAAAGCTGGGATGGCAACAGTCATGTGTGTGGAGTTACAGGTTGCTGGACCTGCAAGAATAGCTCTGTTAGTGTCCAGAGACATTTTAAGGTACAAGTCCCTCTCGGGTCAGAGGGGGGACCAGCTTCCTCTGTGAAGAGGGGAAGTTTTACCTGGTGCACAGATCATTCTTGATTCTACAGTTAGCCGCTGGTCAGGAGGCCCATATGAAAGCTTGAGTGCCACAGTATATAGCATCTGGTTGTCTTGCTGCAGAGGATAGATACGGTTGAGAACAGCAGGTTAGTCACAGTGCAGTTCCCAGTGCCAGGTATAAAAGAAGCCTATTAGGATTCAGTAAGCCAGGCTGTAGTTCTGAAGAGACTTCAGAAGTCTTGCAGGGCATGTTAGCCACTGGAGTTACACCCTAGCCATTTCACATTTCTCCTACACACAGGAGTTCTTGGGAAGGGTGTACAAGCTCCATTCTAGGCCCTCATGCACCACATGGATTCATAGCCAGAAGTCAAGCTGCAGGTCTCACACACTCCCATTTCCAGATGCCCTCATGGGCTGCATGTAGAGTCAGACTAATCAGACTGCCCCAATAGCTCAGACTAGTGAGCCTCAGAAGTCTGAGGCTTCTCACGGTTCTATTTATAGACACCATCATTTGCCGATGGCAAGTTTTGCCTTTTGGCCTCGAGACAGTCTTGTGCACCTACCTTGTAAGAGGTGACTCCAGTTGCACCAAAAGAAACCTGGAAGATTAGGTTGTTGCTGTCAGCTAGGAATGTATACCCTTGCTGCATGGCTTGCCTAAAGCTTAGCCTGTGTGTTCGTGTTCCATCATCTATGGACAGTATCCAGGCCATCTGAGATTCTGTAGTCTGCAATTTGAGACTTCTGGTCAGTCAGGCATTAGGCTTTTCATTACCGAGCAAGGGGGTTATTGTTCTTATCTTTAAGAAGTGTTAAGACTGCTGTGAGTGGCAGCTTGGCTAACCAACATGAGAGAGATACTGAAGGGTCCAGTTTGGTGATGCTTGCTAAAGTAGCAAAGTGGCAGTTTCTACATGCAGCAGTTCTACTTTAGAGGCATGTTACTTTGCACACCCAGCCCCCATTTAGGACCGACGTTTCATACCATGTGTTCATCAGCAAAACTGGGAAGGAGTCTTGGAAATACAACCTGAAAGAGAACGGGACAGCAGCTGACTTCAAAGCACACTGTTCAAAAAGAAGAGGATACCAAGCAAGCTTTCCATGGTGAATGGAACAAGGAGCCTCTAACCCATTAGAGGAATGGAAGCTTTCGGGGAGTCTTCTGAGGAAGTGTGCTGCAGTGGCTAGAGGCCTGGCTTGTTTCTGGAGGGACAAGGTGGGGAAGCAGCAAATGCTGTTCTCCCCCTGTAGTTTAGGGCACCTGTTGACAGCTACTGACCATTAGCCAATAGAGGGGTCTACATAATTCAGTAAGCTGTGCCAAGCCTAGCCAGGGAAGCCCTTAGAAGTACACAAAGGAGGAGGTAAAGGTAACTAGCTAGAGTTTTTACAAATAAGAAGGCTAGTCTTTAATCTGAGTCTTCCCAGAGATCAGGAAGGGGAAAATCCACCATCATCCTGCTAGTCAGTCTTATTTCCTTACTCCCACCACCCAAAGAGAGTCTACAGACACATCTTCAAGATTTGACTGAGATGCCATTGAGGTGTCAGACTCCTCTCTACAGCTGAGAGCAGTTCCCTTTCCAAGGGATTGTCAAACTGCCCCACTTACTGCCATGAAGTCTTTAGTACAGTTTGTAGCTCCTGTAAAAATAGTAGGGACGACTTCATCTGCTTGAAGAGAATCACAGCCAATACTGTAGGTTACATTCTTGTCCCTTGCAATGGTTTTGTTGAGCACCAGCAGCTCTAGTCTCAGCTGGTGTTGGTCATGCTATAGCAAGAGAACACATTGGTCAGAATAAGACAGTGGCACCGTTTTACATTACTAGATGTTGCCTCAGATCAGCAATTAGAGCCAACCCTCAGAGGCCACATGTTCAAGTTGAGAATTTGCTTCAGCTGAAGTTGCTGTCTATAGAAGAGGCAGGGTTAGTTTTTAAAAATGGCTGTATTTGCATCCTTACTCAAAGGAAGGAATTTGATTTGTTGGGAGCCATTCAATTAGTCATTATTACATGGAAGCACCACCTCAGTGGGTGCTCTGGGGAGAAGGAGTCTCCCAGGAAAGAGAGATGGTACATTACATGACCCAACACTGTAGTTGGGTCACTTAGTAGGAGTCACTTTGGAGCCTCTGTCAAGTGAGCATGTTCCCAAAGCAGAGGGACAGTTTTACCTCTAGTCTGGTGCAGTTCACATACAGAGCAGTTAGAGTCAGCCTCTCATGATCCACCATGTAGTCACAGTCTACAATCTCTTCACCACTTCCATCTAGTGAGAGTAAGCTGGTCAGCTATGCTGCTAGAAGTTGCCTTGAGAACCTAGCTAAACATGCAGCAATACATACCAACTACATGGACCTGCCAGAAGTTGCTTCCAAGCTCTCTGGGAAACCCAATCAACATTTTGTCAGTGTGACAAGACACCGTCCCTACAAGAGGAAGTGAGCAGTCTGATATCAACTCCTTGCAACACAGGATAGGAGACAGCATACAGGCCGTTAGTATGCTAAAACCCACTCACTCCAGCAAATGGAGAGGAGAGTCACCCCAGGGTCAGTAAAACTATCCTATCTGCCTCAAGACAAGTCCACTCCTGCCCCCCCTCCAACCATGATCAGGGGAATGCCCTGGTTACCTGGGAAGTCTAGAGACATGGAACTAGTAACACCAGCTGTCAAGGGCACTATAAGGCAACCAAGTAAAAGAAGCAGCCTGCAAACAAGAGAAAAGATGCTCAGAAGCCAGCACAGCAAACAGAACTCTCCCTATACACAACCCTATGCAACCCACCCACTTACCACATGCTGTAAAAGGACCAGCCTAGCTGTCTAGCCTACAGACAACCTCATGGCTCAGAGTCAAGCCACCCACATGAAGACACCAGAACAACTCACCTCCTACTCAGCTACAGGGGTTATATAGGAGGGGCTGCAGCCCCAGCACACCAGCAGCTCTTGGAAAACACCTGGGATGCTTCCTCAACACCTGCTAGCAGCTGACTCTGAGGCTGATGGTTTGCACCTGGCCCTGTTCTGTGCTGCAATCAGTGAGGAGGGGCAGCTTAGGGACAAAGCTCCTCTTTCAAGGGGATTTTATGCCCCTTTGCACAATTTTCTGTTTCCCTTCACTTTTAAGATTACTTTTGGTATCCATTTTTCCTTTCACCCTGCTCTTCCACCACCTTTCTCCCTCCGCTAGAAGATGGAGCAAAATAGCTGAGGAGCTAGAAACAGACAAATGCTTTGTGTGGCAGCCTTAAGCTCCCCTAGCCCTTTGCCCCTTACCAAGGAGAACACTTGGCATTGCTGGGCTCTTCTGCCCACTAAAACAGCCTTGTGCTCAGCCATGGGGTTTGTAAGTCACCCCACGCTTGGGAACTATCCTCAGTAGCCCCCGCCCGGGAAATCTTCATTGCCAGGGTAGTTCTGTTGAGGAGGGACAGTTTGCCCAATATCTAGTTTGCCATAACTGTTACCAATGTGAATGAATCCTCCCAACCCTCGGGGAAGTAGACGAATGGTTGTCATCAGTCTTCATCTGTATGATGGAAAGGCCTAGAATCACACTGTTAAACCCTATTCTATTGATGGGGAAAAGTGAGACACAAAGAGATCAAGTGATTTGGCCAAAGCGACTTAATTAGCATTTGCTTTATGGTAGCACTTTGCCCCCCACTCCTCTATCCTCCCGTGATCAGGGCCCCTTTGTGCTAGGTGCTAGTGAATGCAGTGAGAGACAGTCCTGCCCCAAAGACTTCACGATCTAACGAGACAAGACAGAAGAAGGGTGGGAGAAGGGACGGATTATTATCCCCATTTATACAGACAGGGATCTATGTTACAGCGTGATGAATGCTAAGGTCACACAGGAAGCGGAGAGAGGAGTTAGCACATGAACTCAGGTACTTTACTTGAAGGATTGGGCCACAAGTCAGTGGCAGAGCCACAGAGGTATCCAGGGTCCTGTTACCTAGTTACCTCCGCTGACCACTAGACCAATATTGAATGCAGTCCCAGTTCCACAATTATTATTTATTTGTATTACCATCGTGCCCTGGAGCCCTCATCAGGGACCGGGACCCCATTGTGCTAAGCACTGTACAAACAGAACCAAAAGACAGCTCCTGCCCCAGAAAGCTGACAGCCTAAGTATAAGACAGGAGACAACAGAAGGGCACAAACAATCAGACAGGTGAATACAAGGAAACTAGGAAACAGGATTGCTCAGCATGGTGGGCAGTGGTCTCAGCACTCCAGCGGCCTACGTGTTGTCAAGTCTTTTGTAGGCATCACAAGAAAGGAGACTTTGAGGAGGGATTTGAAGGTAAACAATGAGGTGAATTTGTGATGTTGATGGGGAGCTCCTCCCAGGTGTGAGGGGCAGCATGGGAGAAATCACAAAGGTTCTTGTTTCAAAATTTAACAGGTAAGACAATGGAGGCACATTTTGATAGTGAACTCCATAAAGCAGCTCCAACACCAGTTGGACAAGGTAGATCTCTGCTCCAAAACTAAAACAAAGAGTGGAGGAAAATTCAAAGTTAAGGCTGGCATCTCTTTCGCAAGGTAGGATGGCCCAAAACCTCAAAGGTAATTCCTATTGAAAGAAATGGGAGTTAGGCACCTAAATACCTTTGAGGATCTGGGCCTCTCTCTCTATCCTAGCTTTGAATGTCATATTTGTTCCCCAAGAAGAAAAAGAAAAAGGATTGGTAAGGAAATGCCAACAGACCTTTAATTGCAGTGGTAGGAACAATGCTGCTCTAAAAATCCTTCAAATATCCATCTTCCTAAAAAGTAGCTTCGAAAACACACAACTTCTAGTGCCTCACTTTTATTCAGAAACCAATGAGTCCAGATAGGCTTAGTTTAATTCCCCTGCTAATAATGCATTCATTGGCCAGGCCACTTCCCTGCAGAAATGAATTATGTGCCTGGCTGCTCCCATGATGTTCTTCACCAAGGGACAGGTCCTGCAACTTGCTGCCACCCCTTAGCAGTTACTGGCTTTATCAGGCACTGAGGGTACTTGGTTACTTGCATAGCTGGTTCCTAGAGTGTCTGTACTACTTATTAATCAGATGGAGCTGCAGTTTTCAACCTGGGGTCTACGGACCCCCGGGAGACTGCAGACTATGTCTAAGGGGCTCAGGAAAGGTGACTATGAACAGTTTCAGATCCCCGAAAAGGCATTCTGGTTTTCTGATTAACCAAAAGTATGTGAAAGTGTGTGTATTTGCCTACAAGTCAAAACCTGGAAGTGTTGTCATTACTACAGATGCCCACAGTTTCATGCTCTTTCTCATGCCACATCAAATGCTGTGCTGAGCACATGCAACATTGATAGTTAAATCCTCTTCAGTTTGTCACTACACCAGTAGAAGAGCAGAGGATATGCTGCTTTTAGAGGCGGTTACTTTCATATACCAAGAGCACTAGCAGGGCTAGGTCTGGTCATGATCTGTTTAATAGTCCTCTTTGCAAGCGTAATGCATACACGGCAATTGAAATTTGGCTATATGAGACTAGCATTAGTCTCCTTTCCACCATGCTATTTCAAGTCATACGCTAAGTGAGATAGCAGAGCTTTGAAAACTGTGTTTGCTCCCTGGCATCTCTTCGCACCCCTAGCCAGGGGCAGCAGCTCTGCATAATTTTGGGTGGTGCCCAGAACAGGTCCAGGTCCCACCCCCACACACCTGCCTAAGGCTCTGGGAGGGAGTTTAGGTGCAGGAGGGGTGCAGACTCTGAGAGAGACTTTGGGTGCTGCGTGCAGGCTTTGGCCTGGGACAGAGGGTTAGGGTGCAGGGCTGGGCCAAGGATGAGGGGTTTGGGATGCAGAAAGCAGGCTGCCCTGGGGCTGGGGGCCAGAGAGGAGAATTCCCCCCAGCCCTCTACCCCCCTGGCAGCAGCAAGTACTGGGGAGGGAGGAGGGCCCCTCCCCAGCACAATACTCATCCAAGCCCTCCGCGGCTGCTGCTCAGGAGGTCCAGCCAGGAGAAGCCCCCCGCAGTCAGGCGCAGCAGCCACCTCAGATTGCCCCCAGTGCCGCTCCCTTGTAGCTGGCAGCGGCCAGCGAGGAAGCGCACCACGGAGCAGCAGCCCACAGCAGGCAGGGATGCTCCAGGTGAGGCACACAGGGGTGGCAGGTGGGCCCTGGGGAAAGACCTACCCTCAACACTAGTGAAGCTGGGCCCTCCCAGGCCCTGAATTTTCTGGAGCCTGGGCACCATGGGCCCAAACAATTCACTGCCCCTGGCACAGTGTAGGCAATATAGAGAACTATATACAGGACTAGGCCTCCTAATGTAGTTCTTAGAGCAAGGAAGGTGATTTACCTAGAGAGGTACTGTGGGGGATGGAAGGGGGAAGAAATCCGCACTGGAAGCCCCCTCAGATTCTGCCAGCAGCCCTCTAACAGTGCTTCCTCACTGCTATTACTTGAGCTTCTCTTGATATACAAACATGAGAAATGGAATAGGGTTAGGTGACAGGAATACTCAGTCATTCCTACAAAAGATGCTCAAACAGCAAGAGGAACAAGCACTGCTCTCATCTGAGGGTAGCTATAGTTAGCCTAAAGGATTATGGGGGGGAGGAAAGTAGGAAGCAGGGAGATATTTGTAGTTATTCATGCAGAGAAAAAAAAATCACAGTTCAGACAATTTATCCCATTAAATTCTAACTTGAGAGAAAGACCAGAATTTTGGGATGGGGGAATATGTGTAGTAAGTGTTCAGTTCCATGGCACTAGAGATCCTAGCAATTTCGCACATCTAGGAAAGCAGCAGCTGTGGAGAATACAGTCACCTTAGATGCTAGTATAGTGATATCTGACACTAGGGTTAAACTACTGTCCAGCCCCAGAGGAGAGGGCCCTCAAGTTAATTACACAATTGTGAGGAAGTTTGCTTTTCAGTTGTTTCTTAAACCAGCTAAGTCTTCTCTCAGCCAGGCAAGTTACTCAGCCTTGAAGCGGGTGTAAATAGCCTGAGGAAGCGTTCATTTTAAATCTGATGATAGTAGTTAGTAAACAGATGACTCTATTCTCTGTCTACCCTGCCTTTATGGAAGTAGGATCTTGATCTTATGCCATGGCTAGAGTAGGGCACAGAGTAAGTACGGATATTTAAATTTTCCAGTTAAAGGTAGCAACTGTGGCACAGTTGCTCTGTTATGTAGCAAGTAAGCACCCTGATTTTTAAAGGGTTAAAAAAAAACCCTCAAGTTGATCCCATTTCAAAACAAGAACCCCAACACTATGTGATTAGATCCACTGGGTGTGTAGTCTGGAACTGTGGCAGGCATGCTGTGTAGCCCTGACTCTTCTTCCCCCTGCCCTAGAGGCAATTAAAATAACCCTACACCTACTCTCAAACTAGCCAATTAAGCCAAAAAAACCAAGCCCAAATCCAGCATTCCCACCCCACACATTGGGCATGGAATTGCCTATTCCTGATCAGGTGTCACTTTCTGCATGTAGCGTAGGTACCTCAGCCCACATGGAGTTGTCAGAGACTATGGCAGAGAAGAGATGTTGCCAAAATAACCCTGTCAAAGACTCAGAAGGGACAGGGTTGATTTTAGCAAGATCTTGTTTTGGACAAGTCTACTTTTCTAGCTCCAGTTACTGGTCACCAACTGCTGTGTGGCTCTATGTTGTGTAGGGCAAGTATTGCCAATTCGGAAATCAGGACTACAGTTTGTTCTTGCCTGCTGCATTTTTGGGAGCTGGTGTTCACAGAAGACCACAGCTATGGAGGACAGCTTTATGAAACCCCTATTGCTGGCCTAAGTTTAAGCCTAGTGTAGTGGCTAGTATCTGCAAGAGTCACCACCACTATGCCAGGACACTTGAGCTACACAGAGCGTGGCTGGAGACCCTAGCCCTGCAACTGCATGGGTAAGCTAGAAGAGTAACAGAAGGTTGACAGACAGCACAACATTTTCTAGAATAGAGTTGTCTCTTCAAAAATGCCCCATAGTGTCAAGTGTAGTGAGTCCAATTGCTTTTGTAATAGGCACTATGAGTGGTTAGTTTCATTAGTGCTAGACATGGCGCTGTTGGTATAAGAACACAAGATCTCCTAAAAATGTAGGGCTAGTACGCAGACTTTTGCAGATCTACCTTGCTGCTACTGCTCATGTACTGATGGGCATTAACTTCTACTGGTTGAGTCGTGGATAGGATCAGAGGAAACATGGAGCTCTTTAGCGCAAAGACCGAGTCCCAGGGTTGTCACCTTAATGATGAATGTAGATTAGGTTGAGATTAGGCTCAATCTCTCCTTGGTGTATCTACAGAATAAGGGTTCTAAAATACTGCCAACAATACAAGTGCCTTCACCCTACTACATTAACTGAACAGTAAGGAGCAGCTGTATAGTAGAATAGGTACTTACGACAATTAAACAATGGAATTAGGACAGTTGTCAGGCTAGTACAGTTACTATTGAGTTAACATTTTGTACCATGGGACTGGCTGGTTGGTTTGTCTGGGCTTTAGAGAGGAGCCAAGTCTCACTGGCTTCTATTGGAAACTAGAAGTAGCCCCTTCTGAAATAAAGGAGAGTCCACCATGAACTAGTGCATCCAGCAGTTTATTTTGTCACAGGTCATTTAGCGTATCACTTTCCCATTACAGCTTTTGTCCTCTTCAGATTTTTAAAGAGAGCCACTGACACCAGTGCAGTGACCATCAGGCCAAGGACCACAGTAGCTGCTGCTACTACAGTGGTCCATGCTCCTTCTCTCAGGGGAGTTTCTTCTGTAGGGAGGGAAAAAAAGGGTGAACCACAAGTTAGTGGCCAGATTATGCCATAACTTGGATTGGCAACAACATGCCTCAGTTAGGTCAAGGAGAGGTATTTGTTCCATACCTTGGGTTGAAGGCCATTCATCTGCTACAAAGCTAACAGGACCAGGTAAGCTTGCTACACCGGAGTTCTCTGCTTGCATCACAACAGCATCTGCAAGAGATTAGTCAACACATAATTCTGACTAACTGGAGTCTGGAAATCCACAAACATAGCAAGCTAACTGGACTATCAACAGGAATGCTTCAAGGTCTAGAAAACATGGCTACAAGAAGGTGGAAAGTGGGTTGTTTAGTCCAGAAAAGACAACTGAGCGGTACCTTACTTTGACATGCTTGAAGACTTTCCACTGATAACAGTGTGGATCAATCAGGGGCTTCAGTCACAGCAAGGGATGTTTAGGTTAGGAAAGGTTTCTCTCCTAATGTCTAACTGCAAGGGTAGGCAGGCACTGGAGCAAAGTTACCTAGATGGTTTGCAGAATTGGTCACTGGTGGTTGTTAACGAAAGTAGCGTGGGCTAGATAGTACTTCGTCCTGGTTGAGTGCAGGAGACTGACTAGAAGACCTAGCAAGTTCCCTTTCATACCTACATTATTCTGCTGTGGTAGGACAGCATGTTACGTGACATTCTAGTTGCCAGCAGTGATTAAATCCTACCTCGTTTGTTTCTGGCTGAGGGAGGACATAGTGTTGAACACAGAGGGGAGTCTGGATGAAGTCTGTCACAGAGAAGAGCACTGCAGTGGAAGTACACCTAGAGCAAAGATAAGGGAGAGATTTGGAGCACAGGAAGCCTGAGCCTTTAGCTAGAGCTAGAGGGACTGCACTTACTAGGCTAGCGAGAGCCTTGTCACCCGCTACGAAGGCAAAGGTCTTCACTTCAAATCTCTGGCGATAGTTGGGATAGCTGACTGCTAGGCCCACTGGATGAAATGCGGTTCTGTAGTTATCGAGTTCATAGTCACACCTACAGGAGGTCATGTAGAAAGGCAGCTTCTCAGAGAGGGCAGAGTTGAAATCAGGCAAGAAGAGAGAGTCTTGGAAGGTTTGCGTCATTAACATTCAAGTTTAATATTTAGTCCATTACCCAAGAGACCCTCAATACTGTTTCCTAGAGATCTGCCAGAGCTTGGAAGCCTGCATTAGGACAGCAATTCATTGGGGTTGAGTCACTCAGTTGTGAGCCATTGGAGTGACAGTTGGCATTTACACATTTTAGTCCTTGAGCATGTGCACTCTCAGATGTCTAGCTTGACCTAAGGCTAGAGCGACCTACACTTTGTGGTCAGATCATAGCCAGACAGCAACCCTTTGCTCCTACATCTGTGTGAGGAACATTGCGCTCACAGCTCCAACAAGCCTTTGCATAGCACTTCAGGGAAACACTTGAGCAGGCCAGCCTCACCTATGTTCCTACAGGAGTTGGAATATACCTACCCATCCACAACAATGTTCCACCGGGGCAGAGAGCTTGGATCTTGCGATGTTGTTGCCCAGCAGTCATCCAGTACCAGTCGGATGTTGGGGTCATTGCGGTTCAGAACTTGCACTTCCAAGAAGATTGGTTGCCGCAGATATTTCACAATAGGGTACTGGTCGTCACTGTAGGGCTGCACGTAGGAGTCATCTGAAAAAACCAAGGATGGCAGAGTTGACAGCCCAGTTCGCAATAGGTAGGAATCTCAATCTAGAGAGATGAAGCAGCCAGCTATGGAAGAAGTCTGGTACTGTAGGTGCATAGAAGGACACAGCTCGTGAGTGCTTTAGTTGAACTCCTTGCACAGGGAGAGAAAAAGCCTCCTAAACTCAACATCCCTACTGGATTCCCCCATAGCAAGAGGCTCTATTAAAACCTAGCCTGCCAGGTCTACGTCACAGACCACCAGTGATGGAATCATGCCACCCCTGGATATCAAAAGGTCTCTGGGTCTACTGCTCTGGATAGTAGGGACTGAAGAGCTCCTTTGACTATGGAGGGAATCACTTCATTTCTGCCCTGGACACAATTTGCGGCTAGATGCAAGCTTTACCTGGATAGATCAGCAGGATCAAGGAGAGAGGACCCTGGTTTATTGAAGAAACTGGAGGAGGGAGACTGCTTATCCTTACGCTCAGGGACGCGTCACCACTTTTGTAGGTGCACAATACGGTCAGCCTGAAAGACAGAATGCGCAGCATCAGCTTAGCTGGCAATTTGCAGTCAGTCACTTTGCTTAGTGTTGCGATGGGCTGTCACCAGCAGAGTTGTGGACTGACCTGAATTCACTGTCCCTAGAAATCCTGCGTGGCGGTTGATCTGCCCACAAGGCACGCACTTCATTCTCATAAGTTGTCCTCTCGCCTTCAAACTACAGGGGATACAGGAGACTTAGTGACTGCCCTGCCACATGAGCGCCTTTCGCAGTCACTGTCCTGACACTTACCCTCTGCCTTGTCCCACACTTGTTCAGTGGGACGTGAAACCGAACCATGTCATTTGAGGGAGACTTGAAGACTGGTTTGCATGTAGGATCTCTTAGCCTGATGGTATCCAAGTCTAGGGCTGGTTTTGTCCTGTCACTCTGTACTTCAAAGTCCATGTAGCCATCCTGAGTGCACACAGCAGCTGAAACATTCAAGGAATTGGGATGGGTTGCTCTAGGGGGTTCCTGGACATGGGGCTATGGCAGCTCCTGCCTCAGTTCAGTGAGCAACTACACGGAGAGTGTTTTAGCCAAGCTGTGTGTGTAGGGGCCCTGACTACCCTAGGAATTTTTCTGCACCTACTGGATTGTCCCTGGTCTCCATTTTATATAGCATAATCTGGAGGGCAAGGATCCTGCAACAGCTCATGCCCGGAAGCTCAAGGACCCATCAACTGCTCACAAAGCAGTGCTCTAGGAGGATGAATCAGATTGGAGGGTAGGCTGGAGTCTACCCATTAGCCCTGCCCTAACCAGCTCAGGCAGGGGAACCTGGTGTCTGGTTCTAGTCTATTACCTACCCTGTAGAGCAGGTAAACAAGGGCTGGGTGTGACAGCACCAGAGCCAATCCTTAAGGGAGTATACGGGGAGGAGCAGGGCAGAACAAACAGCCCTCCAGTAGCTGCTGACTGGCTGCAAAATTGGGGGGAAAGTCCTCAGATGGAGTTGTGATTGGTTATGCCTTCTGCCACCTCCATGAAAAGGGAGCGGTCATTACTACGTGGATTCTCAGAGGAGTTAGGTGATCAGACTGTGTGACGCCTCCCATCACCAAGTAGGTGGTCATGTCCAGGTCACCCAAATGTCAACCCAAGAAACAGTCCTCACCAGCAAAGGAAGGGCATCTATATTTGACCCAGGAAACACGACTGCAACTAAATGGGCTCCAAGACAAAGGTGCAGAGAGCCCCTACAGCAGAAGTTTTGTTTGCCAGCTACTAGGAGTTTGCACCAGACATAGCTGCACTTGTAGCTGAGCTCAACCTATGGCTAAAGTGTTCCCATCAAAGATGGGCCCTCCAGATTCATAGCGTAATGTGCTGAGGGTTTACTCAGTCTCCTGCATTAAAGGAAATTCATTTCATGGAGCCACTGAGTTGCAACACTGCAAATCTTGGAAGCTTGAAATCTCTCATGTTGATCAGCACTTCAGGGACAGCTAAAACTGCACTACTACAGAAAGAGTTCCCAGGAAAAACAGACCGTCTCACCTATTGGTGCATGTTGGTCACAGGGACATGCTGGATAAGTCACCATTGACACCATTTCTCCATGAAAGTTGAAAGCTAATCTTAGAGATGCCATGTATGACTGAAGTCCGAAGCAGCTCTCTTCATACAGCTGGAAGAGAGGGAGGCCATGACAGTTTGTAGCAGTTCTGTCCCCTCCAGGGGAAGTTAAGACTTGGCCTCTGAATCAGTCATTTAGATGGGACTAATCTAGCCAGGAATATTAGTGTCTCAGAAGGATACTTATCCGCCATTCCAATACATCTCCTGGGTCAAGTAATAGGGATTTGGAGAATCCTAGAATATCAGGGTTGAAGGGACCCCAGAAGGTCATCTAGTCCAACCCCCTGCTCGAAGCAGGAGCTATTCCCAGTTAAATCATCCCAGCCAGGGCTTTGTCAAGCCTGACCTTAAAAACCTCTAAGGAAGGAGATTCTACCACCTCCCTAGGTAACGCATTCCAGTGTTTCACCACCCTCTTAGTGAAAAAGTTTTTCCTAATATCCAATCTAAACCTCCCCCACTGCAACTTGAGACCATTACTCCTCGTTCTGTCATCTGCTACCATTGAGAACAGTCTAGAGCCATCCTCTTTGGAACCCCCTTTCAGGTAGTTGAAAGCAGCTATCAAATCCCCCCTCATTCTTCTCTTCTGCAGAAGAAACAATCCCAGTTCCCTCAGCCTCTCCTCATAACTCATGTGTTCCAGACCCCTAATCATTTTTGTTGCCCTTCGCTGGACTCTCTCGAATTTATCCACATCCTTCTTGAAGTGTGGGGCCCAAAACTGGACACAGTACTCCAGATGAGGCCTCACCAATGTCGAATAGAGGGGAACGATCACGTCCCTCGATCTGCTCGCTATGCCCCTACTTATACATCCCAAAATGCCATTGGCCTTCTTGGCAACAAGGGCACACTGCTGACTCATATCCAGCTTCTCGTCCACTGTCACCCCTAGGTCCTTTTCCGCAGAACTGCTGCCTAGCCATTCGGTCCCTAGTCTGTAGCTGTGCATTGGGTTCTTCCGTCCTAAGTGAGTTTAAGGTCAGTTACTGACTGAAACTGAAGTGTCTGTTCATGGAATGATGCATGTTAGACCTAGATGGACCTTCCAAGTGAGCCATTCAAGTGTACTTTTGACCTTACAGAGAGTCAGCATGTGGTCCATTTTCTTTCAACTGGAACTCACTCTTACTTAGGGGCATCAGATTGCCGCACGCTATGTTCTGTCCACAAAACATTCCTGACCCCAAACGGACATCAGCAGCAGCAACACAGCATGGTATTCCCTCCCCCTTCATATCTAAGCCTATTAGGCTAGCTTCCTCTTGTCCTTGCCTCTCATCCCATCCAGTAGGGATAATCTATATCCTTCTGGAGAATTTCAGGAGGGTGCTTCAGGATTAGGGATAGCAGACATGACACCTGTCCAGGCAAGCCCAGGGGTTGAGCTACTGGCATGACAAGACAAGGGAAGGATCAGGACTGTGGATACTAGAACAAGCAGCCTGAATTTGATGAGGTAGCAAGGAGTAGTTTGCTGACAGACCTTGCTAGAATGGTCTGCAAGGAAGATTTCTAGGAGATGTATCTGGAGAGCGCTGGTAGAGATGGGGCTTGTGGGGGTGTCAGGAAGGAGGTTGCCATAATGGAGACAGTTCTAGCTGCATTAGAGGTTATGGTTAGGAAGATTGAGGTGGTTGGGAGGGGAAGGGGAAGGGGGGTCACGGTACATACAGCTGCCAAGTGGTGGCACGAGAAGGTCTGACTGGAGTCAATACCAAGGCACTGACCAGACAGATGCCTCCGTCGGCCTCATTGTAACTAAATCCTTCTCTACTCCACCTGTAGCCTGCACTTCATTTCAAAAAGAAAGAATGGCAATTGTGACCTTTCCTAAGGGAGCTTACTCTGGACTTCAGGATTCTTTTGTTGATGTGCAGCTTCACGCCCCTTCTTGTGTCCAGAGCAATTCCATTTGCTTGGAGTTGGGTCATGGGAATGTTTCTGTTGTCTATACTCACAGCAGAGAGGATCCCTGGGAAAGCTGGGATGGCAACAGTCATGTGTGTGGAGTTACAGGTTGCTGGACCTGCAAGAATAGCTCTGTTAGTGTCCAGAGACATTTTAAGGTACAAGTCCCTCTCAGGTCAGAGGAGGGACCAGCTTCCTCTGTGAAGAGGGGAAGTTTTACCTGGTGCACAGATCATTCTTGATTCTACAGTTAGCCGCTGGTCAGGAGGCCCATATGAAAGCTTGAGTGCCACAGAATATAGCATCTGGTTGTCTTGCTGCAGAGGATAGATACGGTTGAGAACAGCAGGTTAGTCACAGTGCAGTTCCCAGTGCCAGGTATAAAAGAAGCCTATTAGGATTCAGTAAGCCAGGCTGTAGTTCTGAAGAGACTTCAGAAGTCTTGCAGGGCATGTTAGCCACTGGAGTTACACCCTAGCCATTTCACATTTCTCCTACACACAGGAGTTCTTGGGAAGGGTGTACAAGCTCCATTCTAGGCCCTCATGCACCACATGGATTCATAACCAGAAGTCAAGCTGCAGCTGTTTCAGTAGGGAGGTAGCTCTCACACACTCCCATTTCCAGATGCCCTCATGGACTGCATGTAGAGTCAGACTAATCAGACTGCCCCAATAGCTCAGACTAGTGAGCCTCAGAAGCCTGAGGCTTCTCACGGTTCTATTTATAGACACCATCATTTGCCAATGGCAAGTTTTGCCTTTTGGCCTCGAGACAGTCTTGTGCACCTACCTTGTAAGAGGTGACTCCAGTTGCACCAAAAGAAACCTGGAAGATTAGGTTGTTGCTGTCAGCTAGGAATGTATACCCTTGCTGCATGGCTTGCCTAAGGCTTAGCCTGTGTGTTCGTGTTCCATCATCTATGGACAGTATCCAGGCCATCTGAGATTCTGTAGTCTGCAATTTGAGACTTCTGGTCAGTCAGGCATTAGGCTTTTCATTACCGAGCAAGGGGGTTATTGTTCTTATCTTTAAGAAGTGTTAAGACTGCTGTGAGTGGCAGCTTGGCTAACCAACACGAGAGAGATACTGAAGGGTCCAGTTTGCTACTTTAGCAAGCATCACCAAAGTGGCAGTTTCTACATGCAGCAGTTCTACTTTAGAGGCATGTTACTTTGCACACCCAGCCCCCATTTTGACCGATTTTTCATACCATGTGTTCATCAGCAAAACTGGGAAGGAGTCTTGGAAATACAACCTGAAAGAGAACGGACAGCAGCTGACTTCAAAGCACACTGTTCAAAGAGAAGAGGATACCAAGCAAGCTTTCCATGGTGAATGGAACAAGGAGCCTCTAACCCATTAGAGGAATGGAAGCTTTCGGGGAGTCTTCTGAGGAAGTGTGCTGCAGTGGCTAGAGGCCTGGCTTGTTTCTGGAGGAACAAGGTGGGGAAGCAGCAAATGCTGTTCTCCCCCTGTAGTTTAGGGCACCTGTGCCCAGGTTGACAGCTACTGACCATTAGCCAATAGAGGGGTCTACATAATTCAGTAAGCTGTGCCAAGCCTAGCCAGGGAAGCCCTTAGAAGTACACAAAGGAGGAGGTAAAGGTAACTAGCTAGAGTTTTTACAAATAAGAAGGCTAGTCTTTAATCTGAGTCTTCCCAGAGATCAGGAAGGGGAAAATCCACCATCATCCTGCTAGTCAGTCTTATTTCCTTACTCCCACCACCCAAAGAGTCTACAGACACATCTTCAAGATTTGACTGAGATGCCATTCAGGTGTCAGACTCCTCTCTACAGCTGAGAGCAGTTCCCTTTCCAAGGGATTGTCAAACTGCCCCACTTACTGCCATGAAGTCTTTAGTACAGTTTGTAGCTCCTGTAAAAATAGTAGGGACGACTTCATCTGCTTGAAGAGAATCACAGCCAATACTGTAGGTTACATTCTTGTCCCTTGCAATGGTTTTGTTGAGCACCAGCAGCTCTAGTCTCAGCTGGTGTTGGTCATGCTATAGCAAGAGAACACATTGGTCAGAATAAGACAGTGGCACCGTTTTACATTACTAGATGTTGCCTCAGATCAGCAATTAGAGCCAACCCTCAGAGGCCACATGTTCAAGTTGAGAATTTGCTTCAGCTGAAGTTGCTGTCTATAGAAGAGGCAGGGTTACTCAAAGGAAGGAATTTGATTTGTTGGGAGCCATTCAATTAGTCATTATTACATGGAAGCACCACCTCAGTGGGTGCTCTGGGGAAAAGGAGTCTCCCAGGAAAGAGAGATGGTACATTAAATGACCCAACACTGTAGTTGGGTCACTTAGTAGGAGTCACTTTGGAGCCTCTGTCAAGTGAGCATGTTCCCAAAGCAGAGGGACAGTTTTACCTCTAGTCTGGTGCAGTTCACATACAGAGCAGTTAGAGTCAGCCTCTCATGATCCACCATGTAGTCACAGTCTACAATCTCTTCACCACTTCCATCTAGAAAGAGTAAGCTGGTCAGCTGTGCTGCTAGAAGTTGCCTTGAGAACCTAGCTAAACATGCAGCAATACATACCAACTACATGGACCTGCCAGAAGTTGCTTCCAAGCTCTCTGGGAAACCCAATCAACATTTTGTCAGTGTGACAAGACACCGTCCCTACAAGAGGAAGTGAGCAGTCTGATATCAACTCCTTGCAACACAGGATAGGAGACAGCATACAGGCTGTTAGTATGCTAAAACCCACTCACTCCAGCAAATGGAGAGGAGAGTCACCCCAGGAACACACTCCAGGGTCAGTAAAACTATCCTATCAGCCTCAAGACAAGTCCACTCCTGCCCCCCCTCCAACCATGATCAGGGGAATGCCCTAGTTACCTGGGAAGTCTAGAGCCATGGAACTAGTAACACCAGCTGTCAAGGGCACTATAAAGCAACCAAGTAAAAGAAGCAGCCTGCAAACAAGAGAGAAGATGCTCAGAAGCCAGCACAGCAAACAGAACCCTTCCTAAACAGAACCCTACACAACCCACCCTGCACTTACCACATGCTGTAAAAGGACCAGCCTAGCTGTAATACAGGCAACCTCATGGCTCAGAGTCAAGCCACCCACATGAAGACACCAGAACAACTCACCTCCTACTCAGCTACAGGGGTTATATAGGAGGGGCTGCAGCCCCAGCACACAAGCAGCTCTTGGAAAACACCTGGGATGCTTCCTCAACACCTGCTAGCAGCTGACTCTGAGGCTAATGGTTTGCACCTGGCCCTGTTCTGTGCTGCGATCAGTGAGGAGGGGCAGCTTAGGGATAAAGCTCCTCTTTCAAGGGGATTTTATACTCCTTTGCACAATTTTCTGTTTCCCTTCACTTTTAAGATTACTTTTGGTATCCATTTTTCCTTTCACCCTGCTCTTCCACTGCCTTTCTCCCTCCTCTAGAAGATGGAGCAAAATAGCTGAGGAGCTAGAAACAGACAAATGCTTTGTGTGGCAGCCTTAAATTCCCCTAGCCCTTTGCTCCTTACCAAGGAAAACACTTGGCATTGCTGGGCTCTTCTGCCCACTGAAACAGCCTTGTGCTCAGCCGGGGGGTTTGTAGGTCACCCCACGCTTGGGAACTATCCTCAGTAGCCCCCTCCCAGGAAATCTTCATTGCCAGGGTAGTTCTGTTGAGGAGGGACAGTTTGCCCAATATCTAGTTTGCCATAACTGTTACAATGTGAATGAATCCTCCCAACCCTCGGGGAAGTAGAGGAATGGTTGTCGTCAGTATTAATCTGTATGTAAGGGGACTGTTGCCCCTTTACTAACATTCAGTGGGGGTGTTTTAGTTGCTAGCTCCCAGTACTAAAAAGAGGGAAGGGTCGATGGGTATGGTGAGCAGTTGGGGAGAGCGAGGGGGACCTTGGGCAGCGGGCCCAGCACAGGGAGACGCCTGAGCCAAGAGGCTCTGCAGGCCAGGTTTGGATCATAACCCTGACAGGGCAGGGGCGACACTGGAAAGAAGGGTCCTACCACTTAGAGCCTGAGAGCGTGCAGCCACCACAAGAGCAAGTGTCCAACACACAGCATCCCTGCTAGCAGGGCTAGGTCTGGTCATTATCTGTTTAATAGTCCTCTTTGCAAGTGTAATGGATACACTGCAATTGAAATTTGGCTATATGAGACTAGCATTAGTCTCCTTTCCACCATGCTATTTCAAGTCACACGCTAGGTGAGATAGCAGAGCTTTGAAAACTGTGTTTGTTCCCTGGCATCTCTTCGCACCCCTAGCCAGGGGCAGCAGCTCTGCATTATTTTGGGTGGTGCTCAGAAAGGGTCCACGTCCCACCCCCATGCACCTGCCTAAGGCTCTGGGAGGGAGTTTAGGTGCAGGAGGGGTGCAGACTCTGAGAGAGACTTTGGGTGCTGCGTGCAGGCTTTGGCCTGGGACAGAGGGTTAGGGTGCAGGGCTGGGCCAAGGATGAGGGGTTTGGGATGCAGAAAGCAGGCTGCCCTGGGGCTGGGGGCCAGAGAGGAGAATTCCCCCCAGCCCTCTACCCCCCTGGCAGCAGCAAGTACTGGGGAGGGAGGAGGGCCCCTCCCCAGCACAACACTCATCCAAGCCCTCCGTGGCTGCTGCTCAGGAGGTCCAGCCAGGAGAAGCCCCCCGCAGTCAGGCGCAGCAGCCACCTCAGATTGCCCCCAGTGCCGCTCCCTTGTAGCTGGCAGCGGCCAGCGAGGAAGCGCACCACGGAGCTGCAGGGGGCAGCTGCCCACGACAGGCAGGGATGCTCCAGGTGAGGCACACAGGGGTGGCAGGTGGGCCCTGGGGAAAGACCTGCCCTCAACATTGGTGAAGCTGGGCCCTCCCAGGCCCTGAATTTTCTGGAGCCTGGGCACCATGGGCCCAAACAACTCACTGCCCCTGCCCCTTGCACAGTGTAGGCAATATAGAGAACTATATACAGGACTAGGCCTCCTAATGTAGTTCTTAGAGCAAGGAAGGAGATTTACCTAGAGAGGTACTGTGGGGAGTGGAAGGGGAAGAAATCCGCACTGGAAGCCCCCTCAGATTCTGCCAGCAGCCCTCTAACAGTGCTTCCTCACTGCTATTACTTGAGCTTCCCTTGATATGCAAACATGAGAAATGGAGTAGGGTTAGGTGACAGGAATACTCAGTCATTCCAACAAAAGATCCTCAAACAGCAAGAGGAACAGGCACTGCTCTCATCCTAATGTAGCTATAGTTATTCTAAAGGATTATGTGGGGGAGGAAAGTAGGAAGCAGTGAGATATTTAGTTATTCATGCAGAGAAAAAAAATCACAGTTCAGACAATTTATCCCATTAAATTCTAACTTGAAAGAAAGCACAGAATTTGGGATGGGGGAAGATGTGTAGTAAGTGTTCAGTTCCATGGCACTAGAGATCCTAGCAATTTCGCACATCTAGGAAAGCAGCAGCTGTGGAGAATACAGTCACCTTAGGTGCTGGTATAGTGATATCTGACACTAGGGTTAAGCTACTGTCCAGCCCCAGAGGAGAGGGCCCTCAAGTTAATTACACAATTGTGAGGAAGTTTGCTTTTCAGTTGTTTCTTAAACCAGCTAAGTCTTTTGTCAGCCAGGCAAGTTACTCAGCCTTGAAGGGGGTGTAAATAGCCTGATGAAGAGTTCACTTTAAATCTGATGATAGTAGTTAGTAAAAAGATGACTCTATTCTCTGTCTACCCTGCCTTTATGGAAGTATCCTCACTGATTTTATGCCATGGCCAGAGTAGGTCATAGAGTAAGTAGGGACATTTAAATTTTCCAGTTAAAGGTAGCAACTGTGGCACAGTTGCTCTGTTATGTAGCAAGTAAGCACCCTGATTTTCAAAGGGTAAAAAAAAAAAACCCCTCAAGTTGATCCCATTTCAAAACAAGAACCCCAACACTCTGTGATTAGATCCACTGGGTGTGTAGCCTGGAACTGTGGCAGGCATGCTGTGTAGCCCTGACTCTTCTTCCCCCTGCCCTAGAGGCAATTTAGAAACCCTACACCCACCCTCAAACTAGCCAATTAAGCCAAAAAAACCAAGCCCAAGTCCAGCATTCCCACCCCACACATTGGGCATGGAATTGCCTATTCCTGAGCAGTTGTCACTTTCTGCATGTAGCGTAGGTACCTCAGCCCACATGGAGTTGTCAGAGACTATGGCAGAGAAGAGATGTTGCCAAAATAACCCTGTCAAAGACTCAGAAGGGACAGGGTTGATTTTAGCAAGATCTTGTTTTGGACAAGTCTACTTTTCTAGCTCCAGTTACTGGTCACCAACTGCTGTGTGGCTCTATGTTTTGTGTAGGGCAAGTATTGCCAATTCAGAAATCAGGACTACGGTTTGTTCTTGCCTGCTTCATCTTTGGGAGCTGGTGTTCACAGAAGACCACAGCTATGGAGGACAGCTTTATGAAACCCCTATTGCTGGCCTAAGTTTAAGCCTAGTATCTGCCAGAGTCACCACCACTATGCCAGGACACTTGAGCTACACAGAGCGTGGCTGGAGACCCTAGCCCTGCAACTGCATGGGTAAGCTAGAAGAGTAGCAGAAGGTTGACAGACAGCACAACATTTTCTAGAATAGAGTTGTCTCTTCAAAAATGCCCCATAGTGTCAAGTGTAGTGAGTCCAATTGCTTTTGTAATAGGCACTATGAGTGGTTAGTTTCATTAGTGCTAGACATGGCGCTGTTGGTATAAGAACACAAGATCTCCTAAAAATGTAGGGCTAGTACGCAGACTTTTGCAGATCTACCTTGCTGCTACTGCTCATGTACTGATGGGCATTAACTTCTACTGGTTGAGTCGTGGATAGGATCAGAGGAAACATGGAGCTCTTTAGCGCAAAGACCGAGGCCCAGGGTTGTCACCTTAATGATGAATGTAGGTTAGGTTGAGATTAGGCTCAATCTCTCCTTGGTGTATCTACAGAATAAGGGTTCTAAAATACTGCCAACAATACAAGTGCCTTCACCCTACTACATTAACTGAACAGTAAGGAGCAGCTGTATAGTAGAATAGGTACTTACGACAATTAAACAATGGAATTAGGACAGTTGTCAGGCTAGTGCAGTTACTATTGAGTTAACATTTTGTACCATGGGACTGGCTGGTTGGTTTGTCTGGGCTTTAGAGAGGCGCCAAGTCTCACTGGCTTCTGGTGGAAACTAGAAGCTAGATTTTCAGAAGGGGCTACTTCTGAAATAAAAGGAGAGAGTCCACCATGAACTAGTGCATCCAGCAGTTTATTTTGTCACAGGTCATTGAGCATATCACTTTCCCATTACAGCTTTTGTCCTCTTCAGATTTTTAAAGAGAGCCACTGACACCAGTGCAGTGACCATCAGGCCAAGGACCACAGTAGCTGCTGCTACTACAGTGGTCCATGCTCCTTCTCTCAGGGGAGTTTCTTCTGTAGGGAGGGAAAAAAAAGGGTGAACCACAAGTTAGTGGCCAGATTATGCCATAACTTGGATTGGCAACAACATGCCTCAGTTAGGTCAAGGAGAGGTATTTGTTCCATACCTTGGGTTGAAGGCCATTCATCTGCTACAAAGCTAACAGGACCAGGTAAGCTTGCTACACCGGAGTTCTCTGCTTGCATCACAACAGCATCTGCAAGAGATTAGTCACCACATAATTCTGACTAACTGGAGTCTGGAAATCCACAAACATAGCAAGCTAACTGGACTATCAACAGGAATGCTTCAAGGTCTAGAAAACATGGCTACAAGAAGGTGGAAAGTGGGTTGTTTAGTCCAGAAAAGACAACTGAGCGGTACCTTACTTTGACATGCTTGAAGACTTTCCACTGATAACAGTGTGGATCAATCAGGGGCTTGAATCACAGCAAGGGATGTTTAGGTTAGGGAAGGTTTCTCTCCTAATGTCTAACTGCAAGGGTAGGCAGGCACTGGAGCAAAGTTACCTAGATGGTTTGCAGAATTGGTCACTGGTGGTTGTTAACGAAAGTAGCGTGGGCTAGATAGTACTTCGTCCTGGTTGAGTGCAGGAGACTGACTAGAAGACCTAGCAAGTTCCCTTTCACACCTACATTATTCTGCTGTGGTAGGACAGCATGTTTACATGACATTCTAGTTGCCAGCAGTGACTAAATCCTACCTCGTTTGTTTCTGGCTGAGGGAGGACATCGTGTTGAACACCGAGGGGAGTCTGGATGAAGTCTGTCACAGAGAAGAGCACTGCAGTGGAAGTACACCTAGAGCAAAGATAAGGGAGAGACATTTGGAGCACAGGAAGCCCGAGCCTTTAGCTAGAGCTAGAGGGACTGCACTTACTAGGCTAGCGAGAGCCTTGTCACCCGCTACGAAGGCAAAGGTCTTCACTTCAAATCTCTGGCGATAGTTGGGATAGCTGACTGCTAGGCCCACTGGATGAAATGCGGTTCTGTAGTTATCGAGTTCATAGTCACACCTACAGGAGGTCATGTAGAAAGGCAGCTTCTCAGAGAGGGCAGAGTTGAAATCAGGCAAGAAGAGAGAGTCTTGGAAGGTTTGCGTCATTAACATTCAAGTTTAATATTTAGTCCATTACCCAAGAGACCCTCAATACTGTTTCCTAGAGATCTGCCAGAGCTTGGAAGCCTGCATTAGGACAGCAATTCATTGGGGTTGAGTCACTCAGTTGTGAGCCATTAGAGTGACAGTTGGCATTTACACATTTTAGTCCTTGAGCATGTGCACTCTCAGATGTCTAGCTTGACCTAAGGCTAGAGCGACCTACACTTTGTGGTCAGATCATAGCCAGACAGCAACCCTTTGCTCCTACATCTGTGTGAGGAACATTGCGCTCACAGCTCCAACAAGCCTTTGCATAGCACTTCAGGGAAACACTTGAGCAGGCCAGCCTCACCTATGTTCCTACAGGAGTTGGAATATACCTACCCATCCACAACAATGTTCCACCGGGGCAGAGAGCTTGGATCTTGCGATGTTGTTGCCCAGCAGTCATCCAGTACCAGTCGGATGTTGGGGTCATTACGGTTCAGAACTTGCACTTCCAAGAAGATTGGTTGCCGCAGATATTTCACAATAGGGTACTGGTCGTCACTGTAGGGCTGCATGTAGGAGTCATCTGAAAAAACCAAAGACGGCAGAGTTGACAGCCCAGTTCGCAAGAGGTAGGAATCTCAATCTAGAGAGATGAAGCAGCCAGCTATGGAAGAAGTCTGGTACTGTAGGTGCATAGAAGGACACAGCTCGTGAGTGCTTTAGTTGAACTCCTTGCACAGGGAGAGAAAAAGCCTCCTAAACTCAACATCCCTACTGGATTCCCCCATTGCAAGAGGCTCTATTAAAACCTAGCCTGCCAGGTCTACGTCACAGACCACCAGTGATGGAATCATGCCACCCCTGGATATCAAAAGGTCTCTGGGTCTACTGCTCTGGATAGTAGGGACTGAAGAGCTCCTTTGACTATGGAGGGAATCACTTCATTTCTGCCCTGGACACAATTTGTGGCTAGATGCAAGCTTTACCTGGATAGATCAGCAGGATCAAGGAGAGAGGACCCTGGTTTATTGAAGAAACTGGAGGAGGGAGACTGCTTATCCTTACGCTCAGGGACGCATCACCACTTTTGTAGGTGCACAATACGGTCAGCCTGAAAGACAGAATGCGCAGCATCAGCTTAGCTGGCAATTTGCAGTCAGTCACTTTGCTTAGTGTTGCGATGGGCTGTCACCAGCAGAGTTGTGGACTGACCTGAATTCACTGTCCCTAGAAATCCTGCGTGGTGGTTGATCTGCCCACAAGGCACGCACTTCATTCTCATAAGTTGTCCTCTCGCCTTCAAACTACAGGGGATACAGGAGACTTAGTGACTGCCCTGCCACATGAGCGCCTTTCGCAGTCACTGTCCTGACACTTACCCTCTGCCTTGTCCCACACTTGTTCAGTGGGACGTGAAACCGAACCATGTCATTTGAGGGAGACTTGAAGACTGGTTTGCATGTAGGATCTCTTAGCCTGATGGTATCCAAGTCTAGGGCTGGTTTTGTCCTGTCACTCTGTACTTCAAAGTCCATGTAGCCATCCTGAGTGCACACAGCAGCTGAAACATTCAAGGAATTGGGATGGGTTGCTCTAGGGGGTTCCTGGACATGGGGCTATGGCAGCTCCTGCCTCAGTTCAGTGAGGGACTAGAGTATTCTGAGCTGTGTGCACAGGGGCCCTAACTACCCTAGGAGGAGCTGTCCTGAGCCTACTGGATTGTAGTATCTCCAGTTTGTATAGCATGACCTGGAGGGCAAGGATCCTGCAACAGCTCATGCCAGGAGGCTCAAGGACCCAGAGCTGCTGGCAAGCAGTGCTCTATGGCTTAGATGAGGGGGAACCAAAACCTGAGACTAGGCTAGAAACATTCCATTAGGAGTTGTTTAGGGCAGGCTGGGCAGGAGAAGTGGTATGGCTCCAGGTCAAGATTAGTGGCACTGTAGGTTGGGGGACAGCTGGTGAATTCTTTTCTGCAGCAGAGAGCTAGCAGCTGCTGGGGAGCCAGGAACTATGGGAAAAGCTTATGAGATGTTCAGTTGTATGTGGGGCTGCCTACCTGCCACCTTGGCGGCAGGGGCATGCAAGAGGGGAGGGAGAAGGAGGAGGAAAGCAGTTCATTTTACAGTGGACACAAATGCACTTTGATCAGACACCGAAGACTCCCTTCCACTTCCAAGGAGTGGATGTCCAGAATATCTAAATATGTAATCAGATACATAGGCCTGAGATGCCCCACCACCTAGGAAGGGGCATCCATTTTAGATTGCTTTAGTGTGACTTGGCATCTTTATAGTGGAGCCCATTAGTTGCTGAGAACCACCCTACATTGTAAGTTTTGCTTGCCAGCTATTAAGAGTTTACACCAAATATATCAACACTTTAGCCATATGTTCACCCAATGAATCTTGGTGTGTGCTGCAGTTTGAGGTCCACTCATGTTCTCCTGTACGGAGGTGGATGACAGCCAGCTTCAGTATTTCATGCTGAGCGTGATGAAGTCTCATTTGTAGGCCAGTACTTCTGGGATAGCTGAACCAGCACAGAATGAGTTGACAGAAGTACATGTGGTCTTACCTATTGGTGCATGTTGCTCACAGGGACACTCTGGGTAAGTGACCATTGACACCATTTCTCCACGGAAGTTGAAAGTTAGCCTTAGAGATGCGATGTACGACTGAAGTCTTAAGCAGCTCTCCTTGTACAGCTGGAAGAGAGGGAGGCAGGCCACAACATTTGTTATTTAAGACAGCTGCAAGTCTGTAATGGTAATTGTAGTTATTTATGTTTGCTGGTAAGATGACAGTGGCAAAGGTAGCCTTTTGTTCAAGATCAGTCCAGTCTAAAGGAGTGTCTAATTAGCTACTTCTAAACCAGCCTACTCAATCTCCTGGAGAGAGAAGTAGAAATTTGTAAATTTTACATCCCTAACTGATTTAGAGTGTCATCTTTAGGAAAGATATTTAGACCTTGTCCAGAGCTCAGTCAATCCTTTAAGTATATATATTTGGCTCTGCAGAACCAGACTAAGTAGTCCAGCAGCCTGGGTTCTCACAACTTTAACTCATTTGTAAGCGTTAGAATACAGCAGGCTAGGTTTTATTCTCAGAGTCATCCCCGACCCAGAGATCTCACATAAGCAGCACAATCTACAGGAAACTGAATACCATCTCTATCTAGGTATATTAGACCAAACTCCTCATTCTATCCATGGGGGTATTCTAATTTCTTGAGAAGAGCAATAGCCTTACAGATCATTCCAGGGATAACTGCCAGCCTGGAGTATTGTGGGAGTAGTAGACAGGTTGCCTGTCCAGGCTGCAGAATGGCAGAGCTAGTGTCATGTTACCAAGACAAGACAAGGTCCAGAACAAGTAGCTCAAGTCCAGTGCAGTAGCAAGGGGTAGTTTGTTGTCAGGAAACATTGCTTGAATGTTAAGCAAGGAAGTATTTAAAAAAAAACCACACATTTGGAAAGGGCTATAGAGAGGGGGCTTGTATTGCAGTAATGGAGATCAGATTAGTGCCTGAAAAAAGTTAGTGGTTTATATGACCATTACTCTGAAGATTTGGATATTGCCTGGTTGTGAGAGTTGAGGGAAAAGAAATCAGATGGCAGCCACACGACGGCTGCCGAAGGTACAGATACCTACAGTCTAGTCCAGTCCTATGGCTTGGAACAGACTCTGCTGGTAGGACAGCAAATCTGATTTGTAGTTAAGCTCTTTCTATTGCATCTATGGTTTGCATTTCAGTTACATTTAGGAATGGTCATAATTGGAGTCAGATACTAGTTTGTAGGGAGCTTACTCTGGACTTCAGGATTCTTTTGTTGATGTGCAGCTTCACGCCCCTTCTTGTGTCCAGAGCAATTCCATTTGCTTGGAGTTGGGTCATGGGAATGTTTCTGTTGTCTATACTCACAGCAGAGAGGATCCCTGGGAAAGCTGGGATGGCAACAGTCATGTGTGTGGAGTTACAGGTTGCTGGGCCTGCAAGAATAGCTCTGTTAGTGTCCAGAGACATTTTAAGGTACAAGTCCCTCTCGGGTCAGAGGAGGGACCAGCTTCCTCTGTGAAGAGGGGAAGTTTTACCTGGTGCACAGATCATTCTTGATTCTACAGTTAGCCGCTGGTCAGGAGGCCCATATGAAAGCTTGAGTGCCACAGTATATAGCATCTGGTTGTCTTGCTGCAGAGGATAGATACAGTTGAGAACAGCAGGTTATTCACAGTGCAGTTCCCAGTGCCAGGTATAAAAGAAGCCTATTAGGATTCAGTAAGCCAGGCTGTAGTTCTGAAGAGACTTCAGAAGTCTTGCAGGGCATGTTAGCCACTGGAGTTACACCCTAGCCATTTCACATTACTCCTACACACAGGAGTTCTTGGGAAGGGTGTACAAGCTCCATTCTAGGCCCTCATGCACCACATGGATTCATAACCAGAAGTCAAGCTGCAGCTGTTTCAGTAGGGAGGTAGCTCTCACACACTCCCATTTCCAGATGCCCTCATGGACTGCATGTAGAGTCAGACTAATCAGACTGCCCCAATAGCTCAGACTAGTGAGCCTCAGAAGCCTGAGGCTTCTCACGGTTCTATTTATAGACACCATCATTTGCCAATGGCAAGTTTTGCCTTTTGGCCTCGAGACAGTCTTGTGCACCTACCTTGTAAGAGGTGACTCCAGTTGCACCAAAAGAAACCTGGAAGATTAGGTTGTTGCTGTCAGCTAGGAATGTATACCCTTGCTGCATGGCTTGCCTAAGGCTTAGCCTGTGTGTTCGTGTTCCATCATCTATGGACAGTATCCAGGCCATCTGAGATTCTGTAGTCTGCAATTTGAGACTTCTGGTCAGTCAGGCATTAGGCTTTTCATTACCGAGCAAGGGGGTTATTGTTCTTATCTTTAAGAAGTGTTAAGACTGCTGTGAGTGGCAGCTTGGCTAACCAACACGAGAGAGATACTGAAGGGTCCAGTTTGCTACTTTAGCAAGCATCACCAAAGTGGCAGTTTCTACATGCAGCAGTTCTACTTTAGAGGCATGTTACTTTGCACACCCAGCCCCCATTTAGGACCGACGTTTCATACCATGTGTTCATCAGCAAAACTGGGAAGGAGTCTTGGAAATACAACCTGAAAGAGAACGGGACAGCAGCTGACTTCAAAGCACACTGTTCAAAGAGAAGAGGATACCAAGCAAGCTTTCCATGGTGAATGGAACAAGGAGCCTCTAACCCATTAGAGAAATGGAAGCTTTCGGGGAGCCTTCTGAGGAAGTGTGCTGCAGTGGCTAGAGGCCTGGCTTGTTTCTGGAGGAACAAGGTGGGGAAGCAGCAAATGCTGTTCTCCCCCTGTAGTTTAGGGCACCTGTTGACAGCTACTGACCATTAGCCAATAGAGGGGTCTACATAATTCAGTAAGCTGTGCCAAGCCTAGCCAGGGAAGCCCTTAGAAGTACACAAAGGAGGAGGTAAAGGTAACTAGCTAGAGTTTTTACAAATAAGAAGGCTAGTCTTTAATCTGAGTCTTCCCAGAGATCAGGAAGGGGAAAATCCACCATCATCCTGCTAGTCAGTCTTATTTCCTTACTCCCACCACCCAAAGAGAGTCTACAGACACATCTTCAAGATTTGACTGAGATGCCATTCAGGTGTCAGACTCCTCTCTACAGCTGAGAGCAGTTCCCTTTCCAAGGGATTGTCAAACTGCCCCACTTACTGCCATGAAGTCTTTAGTACAGTTTGTAGCTCCTGTAAAAATAGTAGGGACGACTTCATCTGCTTGAAGAGAATCACAGCCAATACTGTAGGTTACATTCTTGTCCCTTGCAATGGTTTTGTTGAGCACCAGCAGCTCTAGTCTCAGCTGGTATTGGCCATGCTATAGCAAGAGAACACATTGGTCAGAATAAGACAGTGACACCGTTTTACATTACTAGATGTTGCCTCAGATCAGCAATTAGAGCCAACCCTCAGAGGCCACATGTTCAAGTTGAGAATTTGCTTCAGCTGAAGTTGCTGTCTATAGAAGAGGCAGGGTTACTCAAAGGAAGGAATTTGATTTGTTGGGAGCCATTCAATTAGTCATTATTACATGGAAGCACCACCTCAGTGGGTGCTCTGGGGAGAAGGAGTCTCCCAGGAAAGAGAGATGGTACATTACATGACCCAACACTGTAGTTGGGTCACTTAGTAGGAGTCACTTTGGAGCCTCTGTCAAGTGAGCATGTTCCCAAAGCAGAGGGACAGTTTTACCTCTAGTCTGGTGCAGTTCACATACAGAGCAGTTAGAGTCAGCCTCTCATGATCCACCATGTAGTCACAGTCTACAATCTCTTCACCACTTCCATCTAGAAAGAGTAAGCTGGTCAGCTATGCTGCTAGAAGTTGCCTTGAGAACCTAGCTAAACATGCAGCAATACATACCAACTACATGGACCTGCCAGAAGTTGCTTCCAAGCTCTCTGGGAAACCCAATCAACATTTTGTCAGTGTGACAAGACACCGTCCCTACAAGAGGAAGTGAGCAGTCTGATATCAACTCCTTGCAACACAGGATAGGAGACAGCATACAGGCTGTTAGTATGCTAAAACCCACTCACTCCAGCAAATGGAGAGGAGAGTCACCCCAGGAACACACTCCAGGGTCAGTAAAACTATCCTATCAGCCTCAAGACAAGTCCACTCCTGCCCCCCCCCAACCATGATCAGGGGAATGCCCTAGTTACCTGGGAAGTCTAGAGCCATGGAACTAGTAACACCAGCTGTCAAGGGCACTATAAGACAACCAAGTAAAAGAAGCAGCCTGCAAACAAGAGAGAAGATGCTCAGAAGCCAGCACAGCAAACAGAACCCTTCCTAAACAGAACCCTACACAACCCACCCTGCACTTACCACATGCTGTAAAAGGACCAGCCTAGCTGTAATACAGGTAACCTCATGGCTCAGAGTCAAGCCACCCACATGAAAACACCAGAACAACTCACCTCCTACTCAGCTACCGGGGTTATATAGGAGGGGCTGCAGCCCCAGCACACCAGCAGCTCTTGGAAAACACCTGGGATGCTTCCTCAACACCTGCTAGCAGCTGACTCTGAGGCTGATGGTTTGCACCTGGCCCTGTTCTGTGCTGCAATCAGTGAGGAGGGGCAGCTTAGGGACAAAGCTCCTCTTTCAAGGGGATTTTATGCCCCTTTGCACAATTTTCTGTTTCCCTTCACTTTTAAGATGATTTTTGGTATCCATTTTTCCTTTCACCCTGCTCTTCCACTGCCTTTCCTCCTCCGCTGGAAGATGGGGCAATATAGCTGACGAGCTAGAAACAGACAAATGCTTTGTGTGGCAGCCTTAAGCTCCCCTAGCCCTTTGCCCCTTACCAAGGAGAACACTTGGCATTGCTGGGCTCTTCTGCCCACTAAAACAGCCTTGTGCTCAGCCGTGGGGTTTTTTGGTCACCCAATGCTTGGGAACTATCCTCAGTAGCCCCTGCTCAGGAAATCTTCATTGCCAGGGTAGTTCTGTTCAGGAGGGACAGTTTACCCAATAACTAGTTTGCCATAACTGTTACCAATGTGAATGAATCCTCCCAACCCTCAGGGAAATAGAGGAATGGTTGTTGTCAGTATTAATCTGTATGATGGAAAGGCCTAGAAATACTTTGTTAAATGCCATTCTATTGATGGAGAAAAGTGGGACACAAAGAGATTTGCCCAAAGCCACTTATTAATTAGCGCTTGCTTTATGATAGCATCTCAACACCCCACCCCACCCCCATTGTGCTAGGTGCTGTATGAATGGAGTGAGAGCCAGTCCCTGGCATGAAGAGTTTACAATCTAAATAGAGAGCACAGAAGAATGGTGGGAGAAAGTTCAGATTATTACCCCCATCTATAAGACAGGGATCTATATTACAGAGTGATTAGGGCTCAGGTTACACAGGAGGCAGTGGATCTTGAATCTGACTGTTGTGATTCCTGGACTAGGGCCTTAACCACACACCTATTCTTCTTCTTAAATGGACTGTGTGGAGGCTAATCCTGTTCTCATTGAAGTTAGTGGTTTTTTGGTTTTTTGCGATTCACTTTACTGGAGAGATTGAGGCACAAGTAAGTGGCAGAGCTCCAGAGAGGATCCAAAGGAGTCCTGCTATCTAGTTACCTGCACTGATCACTAGACCAATATTGATTGCCATCTTATTTCTATAAACCTCTCTGAGTTATTTATTTTATCTTTCAGCTTTACTGATGTTCTTGAATTCACCGGACTTGTAGAAAAATGCAGAGAATCCTATTTTTAAAAGTGATTGACTTCTCAGAGATCAGAAAATGGAAAGATTCCTTGTAGGAACTGTAGAAAATTTTAAGATTAGAGATGGTAATTAGTGAGTGGGATGTTAAATTGGTGCATGGGGGAATTGTGCAGTAGTTTTGTTCAAGGTCTAAGTATCTTTAGACATCTACGTATCTTTCTTTCTGCAGTTTATATATTCATACTCAGAGTTGCTCTTAGGGACTTGTAATCTGCAGCCACATTTGGCACGTCCTCACCCTCTGATAACGGCATTATGGGTAGGAACAACAGCTTGAAAAGGAAGAAAAGAACTGGAGTCCCAGATGCTGATGGGGACCAAAGTGTTGGGCTCTAGGATAATAAATGGTGGCAGGCAGCTGGCAGTGTGTTTGCTTGTCACCAGTGTTCTGCATAGCCAAGCTGCTATAGCACCAGCAGACGGTGATACTATAGCTAGTTTGGGAACCTATGTTATTTGACAGGGAGTGGATGCGTCATTACACAAAGTAAAACTATTTCCCCATGTTTATTCCCCATCCCCACCCCCCACTGTTCCTCAGACTTTCTTGTCAACAGCTGGAAATGGCCCACCTTGATTATCGCTACAAAAGGTTTCTCCACCCCGCTCTCCTGCTGGTAATAGCTCACCTTAAGTGATCACTATCGTTACAGTTTTCAGAGTAGTAGCCGTGTTAGTCTGTATTCGCAAAAAGAAAAGGTCTCTAAGGTGCCACAAGTACTCCTTTTCTTTTCTCGTTACAGTGTGTATGGTAACACCCATTGTTTCATGTTCTCTATGTATATAGATCTCCCCACTGTATTTTCCACTGAATGCATCCGATGAAGTGAGCTGTAGCTCACAAAAGCTTCTGCTCAAATAAATTTGTTAGTCTCTAAGGTGCCACAAGTACTCCTTTTCTTTTTGCGAATACGGACTAACATGGCTGCTACTCTGAAACCTGTTCCTTTAAGGTAATCATTGTCTATATGAAATAATGGGAAATTCAGAGTTAACACTGTCACACACCACTATGTCAAGTGGGCATGGAAAGGCAACGCAGAATATATGGTGCCTAGATTACTCACTACCTATTATGGCAATAGGTACTATCCAAAATCCTAAAATAGATTAGATCAGATACTGGCTAATCTTAGTAGCAATAAAGTAAATGGGAACATGCTATTGACATCAGTGGGACTAGCATTTGGCCCATTTTTGGTAAGAAGTACACTTTTTTGAAATCCCTGAAACAGTAAGTCACAAAAGTTGAGAGAGATTTGCCACCTTGTCTCTGAATTATATACCTGATATTTCCAGTTTAGGGCCAAATTGTACACTGTTGCACTCACTTGATTCCCCAGGGCCTGACTCAAAGTCCCTGGAAGTCAGTGGAGAGACTGGGCTAGGAGGAAAGCTAGCTGGTTGAAGCTCAATCTGGGTAAGACAAAGGCAGTGCAGGTAGTTTGGGGAAAAACAACAGGAAGAGGTGGTGGAGATGATCCTCATCCTTTAGCGGAGGGACATGCCTTCCTTTTGCTTCTACATTTCACAACCTAGGGATCTTATCAGATCTGAGTGGCTTCTGGATATGTAGCAGCAGGTTATAAACGGAATAGAAAGCTCATGTTAGCTTAGGGCAGGGATGGACCAGTCAATGTATAAGAAGGATAGAAGGAAAGAAACATAACATAGAGGGACCTGCAGCACCAGAAGCTCATTGTCTCAGTCTTTTAGCTTATGAGTTTTTAGAAGGCGATTAACCAACAATATGCTAAGATAATAAATAGTTGCTTTATTATATTTCTGAATTTAAAATGTGCTACTTAAACTACAGAAAACAACCACTGTTCCTCATCTCAGGAAATTAAATTCAACCCACTAGGATTGTAGAAACATGAAAGAATAATTAGGTTCTTAGTGCAGTAGAAAAAATTATTAATTCAGGAATTAAACTATTGAAATATTTGCCATCTATTTTAGGGTCTTCTATAGCGTTGATCCCTGCAGTACCTAAGCACTGTTATTATCTGATGAATAATATCACTTCCATTGCGGAAGACTGGCACATCTCCCATGCTTCAGCTTTTGCCTTTTTCTCTTTGATTTTCTGACTTTGGAAGAAAATGTTATTGTCCAAGGCTAGCCCTGAACACCTGAACTCACTGAGGCAGTGAATTAGCAATTCAGGAAAACTCAGCTCCTCTGAGCATGGGCACAGTTTTCTGTGAGAGTTGAGTGTCAGTTTATGTCAGACATTAATAGGAGGCAAGAATTTCAGATGGCAAGAAAGGCAACGTTCTCTTTCTATTCAGTGCTGTTTGCGCTGCTGAAGTTATCAGGGAGAAAAATGAATTTGCTGAGTGGGGTTGACATTCAGGAGTGCAAAAAGCAAAAGAACAGATCATGTCCATCTGCTCCTAAGCACTAACAGCAGGAAAGAACATTGTTGGTTAGAAGGAAGATAAGCCTAAGTGAGATCACACTCCTCCATTCCCTCTGGCCCTACAAATGCCCCTACATATGCTCTTGTGAGTATCAGGAGGATGGATGGGTAGAAAATAGGTGGGGCTTTGTGAGAGCTGGCATCAGCTCCCACAATCCTGCAATGAGCTGTGCACAAGCAGACCCCTGTGCCTGCACAGAGCCCCACTGACTTCACTTAAGTGGAGATCATTGCAGGAGGGGGCGTTGGTCCACATGTCCCCATTCTCCTGCTCTATGCTCTCAAACCCCTCACTGGGAGCCCAGAGGGGAGATATGGGGGAGACGACTGACCCAGGTACTGTTAAAGAGTTCATTTAGGACTGCAGTGGGAGTTTTGCTTGTACAAGGACTGGACAACTGAGCTCTTGCTGTTGTTAGCAGTTGCTGTTGTCGTCGTCAAATCATGTAGCCGCAATTACCCAGTGTGACTGGATTCATTCATCTCCGAGCCTATTAGCAGCAGTGTATTTCATTAGACAAGCAGAGGGGACACACTTGCTTCCCCCTCCTATTAGCTTTACCATGCTGCAGTTACCATTCACAAAAGGTACAGTCAGGAAATGGTGTGCTGGATAATAGCTCATGCAAAACAGATGGCACAACAGCTCTGTCTTTCTCTTGGGCATAAAGAAAAACAGGGCTCTGAATTGTCTGGAACTGTTGTGAATAAAATTACTAACAATTGGTTTTTAAAATCCGAACAGTGTGTCTATCTGCCTATATTTTATTTATATTCTGACCTTGGAAGAAAATAGGAGAACAATAATCATGGATCTTGAGAAATCCAATCACAGATAAAAACTGCTAGTTAAATAATCCATTAGTTTACAATGGCACATACAACAGCAGCAGAGTTTCTCCTGAGCCTGGTAAGACATTTCAATTTGAAGTGGAATGGTTTGGAACTTCCTTTCAGCACAAAAAGAAAAGCTTCATTCTAACCCTTCAGGGGCCTTAAAAAGTTCACAGTTTTGAACTCTCCTCTAAGGAGAAAAATCTCCATGCAGGCTGAAAGAAATCAGCTCATTTGACCCTGAATCATTTATTACATTTTAAGCTGAAGTTTTTAGAAAGACGACAAAAATAAAGACTACCAAACACCGAGGTTTTAGAACTAAATGAAGTTTTTGTTTGATTTTTTTGTGCTGCCTGTTTCTGTGACATAAATAACTACAAGGCTTGTGAAGTCCTGTAGTTTCTTTCTTTTTGAAGTAGGTTTTGCTTTGCCTCCAATTAAAATTTTCAACAAAAAACCTGTTTCATCGGAAGGATTAACATTCTAAACAAAAGTGGGTTTTTTCATTTTGAGAAATTAAGAGTACTCAGAAATCAGTGTGTTGTGCTACAGGAGCCAATAAATTTGTCTTTATAATAGAAACCAATAATTTTGGAGAGCCATATAGAAAATATTATTTTGTAACTCCCTAGTTTTAAGGCAACTAAGGGATACAGCTAACAATTTAAAATTCAAGCCCACTAGACAGTGTCTCATCTCTCATACCATGCACTTACTGTATACCTGGATCAGGGCACTGCAAGGTTCATCCAGCCCTAGCTCAGAACACAATTCCACTTGCATGGGCAGCCCCTGTCTCAATCTCCATGGGCAAATAACATCATCACCAGCAATAGTTTTCTCACCAGATACTTTATATAAATTTATTTCATTTGCCAGTGGTTGTGTTTACTGCTTCCCCTGCTTCTGAGCTAAATATGGAAAAGGCAAACCATAGCTGTATGAAGCCATAGGTCATGTATGACACGGTATGTAATTTTAATGTTTGGCATCAACATTTCTTGAGATGGGTCAATTTTTTTTCTTCACTGGATACTGCTGGCTCTTTTTATCTATTAATGATCCAGTAAGCCTAGGATCATAGAATCAAAGAACTGGAAGGGACCTCAAGAGGTCATCTAGTCCAGTCCCCTGCACTCATGGCAGGACTAAGTATTATCTAGACCATCCCTGACAGGTGTTTGTCTAACCTGCTCTTACAAATCTCCAGTGATGGAGATTCCACAACCTCCCAAGGCAATTTATTCCAGTGCTTAACTACACTGACAATGGCTGAGATACCCCGGGAGATCTAGGGAAAGGTCAGATGGAAAAGGGGTTGGTGGTGTGGATAGGTGTCTTCATCCAGTACTGTTAGGGATGGACTGGACTCCCTTCCCCTTTAGTAAGAAAGTAGGCATCCAGGGCCCATGAAAGAAGGGAAATGAGCTGCCATAGAACATAGAGAAAGGGCGCGAAGTAGGGGAGCCAGAGACCCCTAGATGACGGGATACAAAACCGGGGATGAAAGAGAGGAATGAACATTCCTGAGGAGAAAGTGGAGAAAAGAAAGAACTGGCCAAGCAGGCATCAGAGGAAAGGAAACCTGAAAGTATTGGAGGACGATGGGCTGTCTAGAGAATGTTCACTACCAGGGTCTTGATAGGAGGAACCCCAAGATACATTGGTAGGACAAGGAGAATGAGGGGAAATGAGATGATGAAGGGCTAGGACATGCCCTGCCCCAAAAGAATAAGGGTAAGGGGGTCCTGGTGTGAAGACCAGTGATCTGAAACAGAATTATGGGCAAATCTCCCACCCATAAAGTGTGAGCTCAGTGGGTGGAGGAAGGATAACCACCCTGGGGGCAAGCACAGGAAAAAGGTACCTGGTGGCACCTCTAAAGAAGAGCAGGTGCCAGGGAAAAGGAACCTCAGCATTCAACGAGCGAGGGAGGGAGGTGTGTGGCAGAGTGCTAGGAGCTAACAGTGACCCAGCATGCTGATCTTTTAGGCACCAATAAGTTCTCCCAGAGAAGGCGGATTGGGGATATACAGTTCATTAGCTGATCAGGCTGGGAGGGCTGATGAATCAGTTAGCCATCAGCCTAGAGGTATAAAAGAAGATGCAGGAAGGGAGTGAGGACCTGAGCTACCTGAATATAGTAAGTGCTAATATATTGAGAAAGGGAGACTGCAGTTCCTCTCTGGCCCTGTGGAACAGAGCAAGAAGCACGGTAAATACTTTGCTGCATGACTGTATAGGTGGTAGTGATGTAAATACATTCACACAAAGTTGCCACTTACTGAAGAGTCTGAAAGGTTTCTGGGGCACCAGAGGATGGGATGGACCATGCCCTTCCAGGATCAGTCTGGTCCAACTCTCTTTCTCCATATGGGAAAACATATGAAAAACTCAGCTCTTGAAGATCTCCTAACCAGCATCTGAAAAAAAACTCATGTGTAGAGACCTCACTGGATTATGTGGTATGCATTGTGGGAAATAAATGAGGGTTTACTGCAGTCAGTAATTAGACTCCTCACTTACCAAAAATGCCAGGTTGTAATTGCTACCACTACTCTTCCTGGGAACGTAATACATAGTAAAAGGCTCAAATACTGTTGTTCCTAATTATTGCATTGGGTTCTGTCAAATGCAAATTAAATATAGAAAACAGTAAGGGGAGAAAATACGTCAAATGGCAAGTTGATCATGACCAGGATAGATGATAAGGGGGCATTTTATTACTCAATCTTCCTTAATTTCTCCTCAGCTTCTGCTTCAAAATGGAAGTTTACTCTTTCTATTTTGAATCTCCAAATTGGAATTAGTGTGCAATCCTGAAAGTCTTTACTCACACAGGTAGCCTTTACTCATACAAGCAGTCCTGTTAAAATCAATGGGGCCACTCATAGGAGTAAGGGTTTGCAGGGTCAGGCCCATATATTACATTGCAGGGAATGCTGTGTAGTGATTAGAAAAGAGGCCTACGATACAGGACTACTGGGTACTATTTCCAGCTCTGGCATTAACTCACTACGTTACCTTAAGCAAGTAATTTAAACGCTCTTGGCCAGATTCCAAAAGTATTTAGGCTCTAACTTCCCTTGAAATCAATGGGAGTTAGGTGCCTCAATACATTTGAGCATCTGGGCCTCTATACTTCCATTTATCCATCTGTAAGATATGGATAACAATGCCTATTACATTAATCAATATTTGTGAAGCACCTTAAGATCCTCGGATGAAATGGGCTACATAGGTGCAAAGTGCCATATTCTTGGGTTTATTTCCATCTTATGTGACAGACGATGGGACTTCAATGTAAACAGCTTCACTGGTAATGGTAAATGCTGCCCAGTCTAAGGTATGCTTCTTCCTCCAGTATTTCACGTCTCAAAATCAGGATTCATCTTAACACCAATGGTGAAAGCCTGGCCCCATGTAAGTCAATGGCAAAGTTTCCTATAACTTCAGCGTAGTCAGAATTTCACCCCATATGTATTAAAAAAAGGGAGTAGGGACACATGGTAGATGAACAAAACCCACATGCCTTTCAGATATAGAATACTGGAGTTAATGGCAAATGGCACAGTCATTCTTCTGGAAAACCAAGACACCTATTTGTACAGCTGCTGCATTAACTATGCAGAGATCTGGACAAGTTCTATGGGGATGAACTTTGCCTTCTCATTTCTAGCCTGCTGAAGCTGACGTCTCGGCTTGTAATTATTAACTAACTATCCTGGTAGTGAAAGTGCGGCTGTGCATCTCAGCTGCAATTCAGAGCAAGAGACACAGCCTTGGGGACCCGGGAGCTATTGGAAATGTCAACCAGGTATCACAAAGCAGCTGCGGATGGCAACCTAGACCTGTTGAAAGAAGCCACCAGAAAAGATCTCAATACCTCAGATGAAGACGGAATGACACCCACCCTCCTGGCAGCTTACCATGGGTACCTGGAGGCAGTGGAAGTCATATGTAGGAGAGGGTAAGTATAGCAGAGCTTGGTCTCCCAAAGCCTGCTGGACAAAATTATAGCTAGTATTTGGCCTCCATTAATGCAAATTGTGGAGCAAACAGATCATTCCTTCTTCTCTAATTGACTTAGATGTGACGCTGGGGTTATGGTGGTGGTGGTGGGAATGGGACTTAACATTTAAACCAATATTTGTAGTTTGTTTTATAGCTGGTATCAGTAGCTTCTTCATTTCAGTTACGCTGACTTAGGCCCTAATCCTGTAAACTGCCCTAGGTGAACAGACCCCTGTATTCCAGTTGAGCCCCATTGACGTCAATGGGGCTACAGGGAGCTGCCTTCATGGAGCAGTTTCCACAATTAACACTTCAGGACAACAGGAGATTGGCCATTGACTTCAGTGGTGGGGATCACACCCTTTGTTTTAATATTCCTTAGAAACTGGCTCAGCAGAGAAATGCCTCCTTGATAAGTCCACAGCAGCAAACAATACATTTTATCAAAATGTTAATGCCACTTGTTTCCAAAATACAGATATTTTGTAAATGTAAATACCTACAACCTCACGGTGATTTTCAGAAGGAAGCCAGAACTGGGTGTTAGAGAGGATTGAACACAAAATTATGATTTCTCTGCTGTTTGTAGTATTAGAAACAGCCATAATGCCTGGATAGCATTCAGAGCTGTTACTGGAGTTTTAGTTAGGCTTCTTGCAGACTGGAAAGGAATTAAATATAGAGTATACCTCCAGGAGCTTTCTCTACTTCGGTACTTGGTAGCAGTAATATTTCTAATGCTAATTCCTAAATGTACAAATAGTGAAAAATAACATAAAAAGTCACTCCCTCCTCTAGATTACCCACTGTATTCTGTTTCCTCTGAATCTGTCTTTTAGGCTTTGATCCTGCAATAAGATTCACCAGAGGATACCTTTTTTTCCTGTGCTGGGTCCCATTGAAACAAATGTTCTTTCTAGTATGGGAGGGAAATTAAATCAATAGGTACTTTCATATGAGGTACAATAAACCAGAGGGAAGATCAGAAAACCAATGAAAAATTAATAGTTGTTTAGATGTGTTTTGTCTTTTTCTTAAAGACAGAACATAAGCTATAGAATGCAAATGGGTTCTGTGCATGGTAAAGCGTAACAGCTCGAGGTTCCTCTTTGCTCACTGATCTTAGGTGTGGCAGTAGTAATACTTTATTACCCATAAAGGAGACCTATAAACTGTGTGGTCATTGCAATAACCTTAAGAGAAGCAAAAATAGATCCTGAGCTGCGGTATATCAACATAGCTCTACTGAAGTTACTGAAGTCAGCAGAGCTACATCAGTTTACAGCAGCTGAATTTTTGACCCACAATGTTTAGAAGATAGAAGAGAAGGAGCAACTAACAGAGAAAAAGAAGATAAGATTATATTTTCCTAGGTTCCAATGTCTTGTGTTATGACGTATAAGTCAGGGCATGTGTCACAGAGCATCCAAACTTCCACAAGAATGTTTTCTCTCTTCATTTTTAATCTGATATCTTTTAATTCAAATCATCTTGAGACATGACAACTTTGGGATGCTGTTGCCATTTAGAGCCTCAAATAGTAGTTACAGTTTTCAGGAACTCGTCACCCATTTTAACCTGAGATTCTCTGACTTTGTAGGTAGTCCACGGTGACTCACAGAGACACTGTTCTAGTCTGAAAAATGTCCGTTTGGGTCTCTGGGAGATGCTGAATTTTGGAAGGTTTTAAAAAGAGGCTCCAGTCAGATGGCATTTTCTTGGTAGCTATTATTTTTAATAAAATCCTCTTATCCTCAAAGCAGAGCAGCTTTCTACAGTTTCTGGACAAAGACACTCACATACAGTGGAAGTTTTTCCTCAGAATGGCTGCAGATTTCCAGGCTCTGAAGCTTGGAACGTATTCATACTAATGTAAAACAAAACCGCAGTAATAATGAGCCATTGTCATCTACATTGCACTTGCCCTCAGTCATGAAGGGCCAGATTGTGCCTGGCCTCTGTGTACTGCACAAGTGGAGGAGAAAGCAAGAAAGCTTTCCTCCTATTTGCAGCCCCAGTGACTGGAAGAATCAGCTTCCTTTGAGTTATCAGGCCCGCTGCTTCCTAGTGCCCAAGAGTACAAGAGAGCCCAAAGAGGGCAAATTCATGAACACGTGACTAATTTTTTCCATTGTCCCATTGACTTGAGTTAGAATCAGCACCTAGTTTGCAAAGTGTTTTGAGATGCTAGGATGGAAGACATCAGAAGAGAAAAAAATTACAAATGATCGATGGCTAAAATTATGGACATAGGCAACCACCTTTTTAATACACATCACAATGCGAGAAAGAATGGTCTAGTAAGATGCTCGCCTTATTGGGTTTAATTCCGTACTTCACTAGATACTTCCCTTGGGACAATGGGCAAGTCATTTAGTCTCTGTGTGCTCCAGTTCCCTAGCTGTAAAATGGGAGTGGTAGCACTGTCCTATGTCACAGGGGTGTGAGGATACAGGAGAAGTTGTGAGGTGCTCAGATACCAGGGTAATGGGGGCTGAATAAATAACTTAGAATTAAAGGTGAATCATTTAAAGCGTCTCTTCCAGTGACATTTGATGCCAGAGACTGATGCCTGCTGGAGATTTTGTGATGATACAATCTCTTTCATTCACATTAGGTGAATCATGCTCTGAACTTTAAAAGCTGTGGGAAAATGTGACCACACTGGTAAAAAGACGCACAACATTGTTATCTTTTGAGCTGCTGATAATATCATTTAAGTCTGCCTAATATGAGAGAAAAGATTCCAAGTTATTCTAATCTATAGACATCAGGTTTGTGTGAAATTAATGCAAGAGGAAGAGAGAAATTATACTTCTCACTGGCTTTAAATTAAAATGAATGGACATGACAATTTTATTTTCAAATGAGTTTCTGCTTTTAAAAACCCAGGGGCAAAAACAGCTTAAGAAGAACAAAGGAGCTGAAGAAAAATGATAGCTTCTCTCTGAACTATATTTAATTGCAGTGAAGACAAATGTGTAGCGTCAGGGCTTTGTTCCTAATAATTTACCTATTAACTATCATAAAAGTTACTTCCATGGACACTGTAAGTATTTTTTGAGGTAGTCAAATACAGTAGTCTCCGCCCATTGTGCCTGCATTTTACATTCAAAAGGAAAGGCTCAGCAATAATTCTTAAAAACATTTTGAGTGAAATCCTGGTCCCATTGAATTCAATGAGAATTTTGCCATTGACTTCAATGGGGCTAGGATTTCACTGAATCTAGGGTCTGATCCCACTCCCATTGAAGTCAATGGTAAAACTCTCTGAGTGCCCATTTGAGACACCATTCCTGACCAGCTTCTCCTAGGCTGGGGAGGGGGATGGTAGTTTGTTGCTGGTTAACACGAGGCATGACACCCACGGGTTAGCTCAGTCATACTAGCTGGCTTGTTGGCAGGTGCAGCATGCCCTCACCCACTCCCCACCCCTCTGCTCAAGGGGTTAGTGAACAAGCATGGAAGGCTTGGAGTCAAGATCTGGGAAGCCCAAGCCAGGGTACAAAGGAGAGTTCTTATGCCTGTGTGGGCCTGTAGTCCACATCATGTTCTAGCCCTAAGAGTTTGCCCAGCACCATAGAGGGCGTTGGTGTTAGGGCTGGGATTAGAGCTCAGGCCACACATCCAGCCATGTTCAGCCCTCGACTAACCAGGTGCAACACCATTAAAGACAGTGGATTTGCACCCACTTGTCTGCAGTAGAGCTGCATCCACTTACAGCAGTGCTGAATTTGGCCCTGGATCACAGTTCATTCCCACTGCGTTGAGTGCTATGTTTGAGCTGTGTTTTGACATGCACACCTTACTCCTATTTTGCTTTTCAGCGGTGACCCTGACAAGTGCGACATCTGGGGGAACACACCTCTCCATCATGCGGCTTCTAATGGTCACATTCACTGTGTCTCATTCTTGATTAACTTCGGTGCCAATATATTTGCCCTGGATAATGATCTGCGCACTCCTCTGGATGCAGCTGCCAGCAGGGACCAGCATGAATGTGTCAGAATCCTAGACAAAGCTGCTACCGAACAGAATGTAATGAATCCCAAAAGAGTGGCCAAACTCAAAGCCCAGGCCCCGAGGAATGCAGAGAAACAAATAAAAGAATGTGAAAAGCGCCAAGAGAAACACCAACATGAAATGACCAGGAATTATAACAAAGAAAAGTATGGATCAGTGAGTTCTGCCAGTGGGACAGCCTCCAGAACAAAGGTGTCCAATTTCTTTATTTCTAATACATTGGGCTCTTTCCCCAAAAATCTGAAGGACACTTTCAGGATGAAGACAAAAAAGAAAGATGAAAACACAGGTGATCAGGAAGCACAAAGCAATGGCCAAGAAGATGACAGGGCTGGGCGAACTACCGTGATGGATGTATTCAGTGAAAAAGATGAGGATGAATTATGTAATTACTTTAAAGGGAAAAATATTTCTGAAGATGATAGCGAGCAGGAGCATGTGTCCATTTTCAAACGGCCAGGTCTTGGCAATATTGTGTTTAGACGGAATTTGGCTGCAGGGATAAATGCTGAAGAGATGTTCTCAGAGAAAGAAGAAATAAGTTTTAAAATGCCAACTGAGCTTTTTCGGCATGAAAGGGCTGAGAGCGCAAGTGAGCTAGACACTGAAAATGATTTTGATGTCCCTTGGAATGAGGATGAAATTGGATGGGATGACGATGAAGCAGAGAGCACCCCTCTTGAGGTATTTCTGGCATCACAGAATCTGAATGAGTTTGTTCCTGTCTTCATGAGAGAAAAGATTGATTTAGATGCCCTCATGCTATGTTCCAATGAAGACCTACTGAGCATACAAATACAGCTGGGCCCAAGGAAGAAAGTCCTCAGTGCAGCAGATAGAAGAAAGCAGGCACTGGAGAAACCTGGAAAGCTTGTAGATACTCGCTTATAAATAAATGTGCCTGTTGCAATAACTATGCATTAATTCATCATGCTTTTGCTATTTTAAAGCCATGTATGGTTCTTTTCAGGCATCTTCCACAGGAAAAGACAAAGAGGTTTCCAGCTGATTAACCATGCACAATGGGACCAATAGAGAACATCAGTTTGAATGGATGACCTTTAGCTCCTGACAAAAAGAAAGAGTATGCAGATAGGTAACAAAGAAAGGGCCAGAGGATGTTGTGAAGGCCAAGACTATAACAGGGTTCAAAAAAGCACTAGATAAGTTCATGGAGGATAGGTCCATCAATGACTATTAGCCAGGATGAGCAGGTATGGTGTCCATAGCCTCTGTTTGCCAGAAACTGGGAATGGGTGACAGGGCGTGGATCATTTGATGATTACCTGTTCTGTTCATTCCCTCTGAAGCACCTGGCATTGGCCACTGTCGGAAGACAGGATTCTAGGCTAGATGGACCTTTGGTCTGACCCAGTATGGCTATTCTTATGTTCTTACATTTTTAGGTAAAAGAAATAGTTCCAGAGCTGAATCCTTCCCACCTAAAGATCATGCTAGGCATATCTTCTTTTTACAGTCTTAATGGTTTAAAATATTACTGACAGCCAGTTACTGCACTCCATAAGCAATGAACCACAACGCATTTCCAACAGCCAGAGATCTTTGATTTTCTGTCCCACAAAATAAGACAATTTTCAGACTCTGAATAGATTGCTGCAAGGTGTCTTCACTGACACTATTTGAGAACTGGGTGATTGATCTTGATTTTGACTGTATCCCATTGACTCTATAATAGGTTCTGAATGAATGAACTCTTTGTGCCAATAAATTTCATATTCCTGTCATTCATGTTTTCTCACTGTTCAAGAGATGTTCCTTAGTTTTTTTAAAAAGTGAAACTTCTGACAGAGCCACCTTTAGTTTGAGTTGTTTGTTCCTCTTTCTTGTCACATTAGTTGCAAAAGTTATTGTTCTATAATGGATACAAGGCCTTTAATTACAGGAAGATGTAGGTTGGTTTGTTTTTTAGTTGGCTAGCATTTGTATCTGTTTCATTTGACATGCCCTTTGCTTGGTCTCTAAAGAAACACATTTTCCCCAGAGAGTTCTGGAAATTAGGGCCCTAGCATTTCTAATGGAATTTGTAGTCCTAATGCCCAGTATTTTCCACTGGTCACTCATGGTCTCAGCTTGGAAGCTGTATGTGCTAGGGTGTATATACCCATAGGGAGGAAGGAAAAATAACTTTCTGTCCTAGACGGAGTCATGCACAGCTGGGTTCCCCTCATTAGGGAAGTAGGCCTTCAAAAGGAAGTGATGGCACTATGCGGGAGGGCCTTGGTTCCAAGGAGGACCAGCCCTCTTCCCGGTTGCTGGATTGAGAAGACCTCTACCTACAAGATGGGATTGCTCAGAGGATTAGATCCTCTGTAGAACTGCTCATGCAGTGTCCCCTAGAGAGCCAGGGCTGTGTGATGGGAGTTAATCCCTCCTCTTAACCCATGTTGCGCTTGTTGGGCCTCGCTCTGCGAGCCCTGAAATCAACTGGACGCTAAGCTGGGGGGAGAGGCAGATACGTTGGAGGGTAAGGATAGGGTCCAGAGTGACTTAGACAAATTGGAGGATTGGACCAAAAGAAATCCGATGAGGTTCAACAAGGACAAGTGCAGAGTCCTGCACTTAGGACGGAAGAATCCCATGCACCACTACAGGCTGGGGACCGATTGGCTAAGCAGCAGTTCTGCAGAAAAGGACCTGGGGATTACAGTGGATGAGAAGCTGGGTATGAGTCAGCAGTGTGCCCTTGTTGCCAAAAAGGCTAACGACATATTGGGCTACATTAGTAGGAGCATTGCCAGCAGATCGAGGGAAGTGATTATTCCCCTCTATTCAGCACTGGTGAGGCCACATCTGCAGTACTGCGTTCAGTTTTGGGGCCCCCACTACTGAAAGAATGTGGACAAATTGGAGAGAGTCCAGCGGAGAGCAACAAAAATGATCAGGGGGCTGGGGCACATGACTTATGAGGAGACGCTGTGGGAACTGGGCTTGTTTAGTCTTCAGAAGAGAAGAGTGAGGGGGGATTTGATAGCAGCCTTCAACTACCTGAAGGGGGGTTCCAAAGAAGATGGAGCTCGGCTGTTCTCAGTGGTGACAGAACAAGGAGCAAGGGTCTCAAGTTGCAGTGAGGGAGGTATAGGTTGGATATTAGAAAACACTATTTCACTAGAAGGGTGGTGAAGCACTGGAATGGGTTACCTAGGGAGGTGGTAGAATCTCCATCCTTAGAGGTTTTTAAGGCCCGGCTTGACAAAGCCCTGGCTGGGATGATTTAATGGTGTCAAGGTTCCTTCCCCACTCTGAACTCTAGGGTACAGATGTGGGGACCTGCATGAAAACCTCCTAAGCATACTTTTACCAGCTTAGGTTAAAACTTCCCCAAGGTACAAATTAATTTTACCCTTTGCCCTTGGAATTTCCACTGCCACCACCAAACTTTAACTGGGTTTACTGGGAAACGTAGTTTGGATACGTCTTTCCCCCAAAAATCCTCCCAACCTTTGCACCCCACTTCCTGGGGAAGGTTTGGTAAAAATCCTCACCAATCTGCATAGGTGACCACAGACCCAAACCCTTGGATCTTAGAACAATGAAAAAGCATTCAGTTTTCTTACAAGAAGACTTTTAATAGAAGTAAAGGAATCACCTCTGTAAAATCAGGATGGTAGATACCTTACAGGGTAATTAGATTCAAAACATAGATAATCCCTCTAGGCAAAACCTTAAGTTACAAAAAAGACACACAGACAGGGATAGTTATTCTATTCAGCACAATTCTTTTCTCAGCCATTTAAAGAAATCATAATCTAACACATACCTAGCTAGATTACTTACTAAAGTTTTAAGATTCCATTCCTGGTCTATCCCCGGCAAAAGCAGCATATAGACAGACACACAGACCCTTTGTTTCTCTCCCTCCTCCCAGCTTTTGAAAGTATCTTGTCTCCCCATTGGTCATTTTGGTCAGGTGCCAGCGAGGTTACCTTTAGCTTCTTACCCCTTTACAGGTGAGAGGATTTTTCCTCTGGCCAGGAGGGATTTTAAAGGGGTTTACCCTTCCCTTTATATTTATGACAAATGGTGTTGGTCCTGCTTTGAGCAGGGTGTTGGACGAGATGACCTCCTGAGGTCTCTTCCAACCCTGATCGTCTATGATTCTATGACCCAATGACTTTGCTGGAGCTGCTACAGTCTGATAGATTTTTCAAAGCCACACAGAGTACTGAGAGACTGCATTACTCATTAATGGAAGCTGGGCCTCTAAATCCCCTAGGTGGCTTTGAAAATCTCAGCCTGTACATACAGGATTTGTGCTGTTGCTCAGCTGTGATCCTAGAAAGTACATCAAGAACAGCCATTCTGGCGCAGACCAATGGTTCATCTAGTTCAGTATCCTGACAGTGGCCAATGCCAGATGCTTCTTAGAGAATGAACAGAACAGGGCAATGACCAGGTGATCCATCCCATCATCCAGTCACAGTTTCATAGTCAAGAGGATTAGGGACATCCAGAGCATGGAGTTGCATCCCTGATCATCTTGGCTAATAGCCACTGATGGACCTATATAGCTCCATGAACTCATCTAATTCTTTTTTGAATCCAGTTATACTTTTACATTGCCTTTGCGGACACTGGCACCAGTTTTTAATCTATTTAACACTTTTCATGATCCACTCTTTTTGCTCCTTCCTCCTGTTCCTTAGTTTATTGAAACTACATATCTTCTTGCCTCAACCATACTTTAGATTGTTTATTTTCCTCCACGGAAGGCAATGTATTGATGCGTCAACACTTCTTTTTATTAGGCAGTTGTTCTGGAGTTCCATGCTGTGCAACTTACAATAGCTGCAGTGCTCAGAACATTAATTAAACCAGACAGCATTTTTTTCCATATAAAAAACCCCAGTTGATAATTAACTAAATGTTTAACACAGAAAGAAAAAGGATCTTAAAAATATTTATGTGCTTGAAGGTGTCCTAGCTGAGCCATTTGACAAGAGGCTCGCAAAGGGCCAAATCCTGTCATCCTTAGTCAGGCAAATTGATTTAAAAACTCAGTGGGTTTTGCCTGAGTATAGACTGCTGGACTGGGCCCATGATTACCCTCCCCTTCCTTATTTACCTGCTAAACTCCACTTGAGCATTGACTTTTCCAGATGTCTGAAATCCGGTTACAATTTGCAGTCTCCCCTCACCTCTGGCTCCCCCCACACGTTACCGGTGTTTATTTAGGACTCTCTCACCACATCATCAACCCATCTGGGAATGAAGCCACTAAAGATGGAACTGCTACATGGCCACCCTTACCACAGAACAGTCATCAATAATTCTATGCTGATGATGTTGCCTGTTTGACTGGAGTCTCAGCAGAAATACATAACCAGTCTCTGTACTGTGTTGTACAGTTAAAATATAGCCAACAAGAAATTGGACCAGAGTACAAAGTCATAGGCATAACATGGCTCTTTGTGCCAAAGTTTTAAAGGTATGCAGACACCTAAAGATGCAGATAGTCAGTTAATGGCATTTTCAGAAGCATTTATCTGCATTTTTAGGCACATAAATACCTTTAAAAATCTGACCCTTTGTGTTTCCACTTGTAAATCTACTTTATTGATACCAGCTTTGAGAATCAGCACATCTCCTAATGGTGCAGACAGCAATATCCTATGTGGGGGCTGACTGCCTGGATGCACATGATAAAGTTCCTTCATTTTAAATGATAAACAAAAAAACTTTTCTTGAAGCAATTCCCTTGAAGAACAACATCTTTGATAAGTGGCTCCTACTGTAGAACAGCACTCTGGCCACCTGTTAATACGCTTCAATTTGGAGGGATGCATTTTAGTTCTTCATTTATGAAATCTGCAGTGTCATTTCCTGAAGCTCTCTCAAAAGCAGCTCTCCTTGTTTAAACAAACCCTCTGCCCATTCAGAAGTCTTTATAATTGGCCCAAAATTCGACCCATTAGTAATAATGGCCTACATTTATACGGTGCCTTTCATCTAGAAGGACTTTAAACACTGTGGGTAAAAGTATCCAGCCAAATCTATGCCCGCATAATTATTTGTTAAGCCCCACCAGTGTGCTGAGCCCTATGTAGCATACAGAAGCAGTGGGCCCTTCTCCACGGAGCTTACAGTCTAAACTGGACAGGCAGCACAGTGAATACAAATTGTGCTGCATTACCAGAGCCTGGAAAGTCCAGGCTCAGGAGTGAGGCAGAGTTGGCTTGTTTTCTTTTCCCTCTGCAAGTAATTTACTATAATGGACAGCCAGGTTGATATTTGCAGAGCTAAAAATCACAGGAAGATGCAGCACAAATTAGATAGAAAAAGTTGTTTTGATTTTCTAAAAAAGAGTTTTAACAAATAATGGACAATAAAATGAAAGATTACTACAAATAAAAAAGTTTCCCCTTCATTTTACCTTACATATCTCTTGCACATGACACTCATCCTGAGGCTGTACCACTGGGATTTGTGAAAGAAGAAAAATATATAAATCTAGGCTGGAATTTTCAAAGGAAGCTAAGGCATACAACTTCCACTGAAGTACAGTTAATGTTCCTAGGCTTCTTTGGAAATTCCATCTGAACGTGCTGCAATTTTGCTACAATTAAATGGCCCTCTCAGTATGGTATTGGAAATGCTAATGGAAAATACAGAAAGAAATGTCAAGTCAGAAAGTGAATCAGCTGATACAGCACTTTGATAACAGTCACATTTTGGCAACTATTTAACATGATACCCAAATGGAAAATGACCAAGAATCATTTTCGTTAGAGATGGGATCAAGCTGTAATGTTCAGATTCAGCTCTGAATGTTTACAAAGTTGGGGGGCACTTGGATCTGGGTATTTAGTTAAGTTTATGAAAACTGGATCCAGAGTTGAATCCAAACTTCCCCAAAGTTTAGAAATGTCCAGTTGTGGAGCTTTGGAGCCTGGCTCTGAGCACCTGCTTTTCCCACTGAAGCCAATGGAAATTCCAGGTGGTCAGGATCAAGTCCTTCGATTGGATCCATCTCATTTTTTATTTTCAGACATCAGAATAAAACACTGGGCAGCGAGTTAGTGCATAAACTGTTCCACCTTCAGAGAACCAAACAGAAAGGCTGGCTTATTTCACATGTGGAAATGAACCATTTGGGGTTCTCATTTCAGTCCCCATTAGTTCCCCATCTCAAAACGTTACTCAGTCTGGCCAGAACTGTAATCCTTGTTCAAGAGAGGCATAGCACTGGGATAGCAGTGTTGCTAGATGATATTACTGTTTTGCCAGAGTTGTGTGTGGAAACTCACTCTGGTAGCCCATGTTACACTTGGATCATCCCAGTGTTGTTAGTCCACCACTGCTAAATGAATGCACAGATTTCAAAATATTCAGTACATTAAATGTTAATTTTTTCATAACAGAATTTTTAAGGTCACATAATTACAATTTAAAAATGCAAAGGTTAAGAGGACAAATTCTGCATTCACTTATGCCAGTAAAAAGTCAGTGGAATTACTCTGGATTTTGCACCCCCGTAAAAGAGAGCATCATTTGACCCAAAAGATTTATGGGTTTGTTACCCCCTCAATGCTAAATATGCAATTTACTCCGATTTTCTGACGAGTTTACAACAGGCTTGTAACTTACACACAAATTACGTCACCTGTGACTTTTGCCCATAATTCTCTTTATAAATTTACTCATGCACCACCCAGAGATTTAACAATACATTCTACTGTACCTCCTGTCTATTGCTTCTCTATACTGTACTAGCAGCATTACAAATGACTGTGCTATATACATCCCCATGGAATGAAGAAATATTTAATGACCTGCATGGTATAAAACGTAGATACAAACAATTTTATATGGCACAAATACAGCCCAAGCTCAGAACTCTTTCCCAAGGCAAGAGACATCTATTAACAGATGTGCAGTCTATGCAAAACAGTTAGGTTGTTTGCATAGAACAGGAACTTTTCTTTACCTAGCATGTCACCCTCGGTTCCCCTGTCAAGAAAGGATCACAGAGGCTCCTTTAAAGCAATGCTCAGATGGCTAAAAGCATGATTACCAGTCCACTCACCTACTCAAGACACAAACAAACCTCAGCACTGAAAAGGTTTGTCTTCACACTGGAAAGAAGTTTATCCCACTGAAATAAGTCAGCATGACTCTAACCTAAGAGAGCCTTAGTAGAGAATTTATGAACATATTAAATCAGGAAATCTCCCAAAAGAATATGTGAAATATTATTTATTTATTTTTAAAGAAAAAACTGTTTAACGCTTAAGTTTTGGGTGAATCTCATGACCATCATAAACTGATAATACTAAGTCCCAGCATAGAAAGGCACTGAACTATTTAGTCTTTTTGATTAACACACTCTAACTGTAACCTACAGCATTTCAGATTCAGGCCTTTCCAGAGACCGGATGGATAGATGTCTGAATGATGGTGGTTTCATCATGCTGAGAACTGTCCCACTGGGATTTAAAGTGAGACAGCTATCACTAGTGACATGATACCAGATTTAAACTACAGTTCCACACTAGTGCATTTTACCACAGCACCAATTAGCTCTCCACAGACATGAAATCTGCACACAGTTTTTCTGCTAGCTATTGTACATTAGGAAGCAAAAGTGGTTTATTCCAAAGGATATCAAAATGCACAGAAATACATTTGTTAGTAACTTCACAAACATTAGATATTTGATATTAAAGAATAAAAGCAAATGCTATATATGTTGTAATTTTAATATTGACTATTGAAAGTTATAAAGTATTATATTCCCTATGGAATTATTTCCTTTTCTTATAAAGAAATGGTACAAGAAAACTAAGTATGAACCATTTTCTTTATATTATTTTGTCCTTCTTAGTATTGCAGGCTCTTCGTTTTAGTTACCAGCTGACCAGGAATCATAAACTAATTTTGCTGCCACAGTGTCTTCAATTGCGATCCCTGAAATATATAACAAAATTAAAATCACCTACAACCAATACTTTGGTTGAATTAAATAATTTAACTTCACAGGGAAGCAGAATGACTAGACAATGGACTAGAGAATCTTTCACACTGCAATCTAGGACACCAGACTGATAATGACAAGAAGTTATCACCATCAGATAGCTGCTAGGTGCCTTGTGTGAAAGAAGTTTATTAGTTTCAATCCAATTCCCATTGGACATGTATCCATGCTGTAAAAGCTACCACAACTGGAACCAATGGATCCTTGCTATTAGGTCATTCTACTTTGACCATGGTAATCCAGTGTTCTGATCGCTTTCAATAATGCACTTCTTTGTCACATCACCTTCACATCAAACAGACTTCAGCGGCATCAGGGTAGGACGTTCAGGATGAAGTTATGTTAGTAAACAATGTAGTCATGAGTTGAGTAAATGGAACTTAAACAAAATGGACAATGTAATTTTCTGTCATGTTTGCTTTCCTTTCAATTTTGATTTTATCAGCCTTGTTACATTGAGAAAGGAGGGAAAATACTCATCTTATACTGTAGCTACTGTCCTCTGTAGTGGGTGGTGGGACAGCAGCTTTGAAGATCATCAACTTTCCCATGCAAGAGGGAGCTGTAGCTCACGAAAGCTTATGCTCTAATAAATTTGTTAGTCTAAGGTGCCACAAGTACTCCTTTTCTTTTTACGGATACAGACTAACACGGCTGCTAGTCTGAAACCAATAAATAAAAAGGCATTTTTCCTCATCAGATTTACACATAGGAGGGGCTTGTTCTTACCCAGAGATTTGAACACTGTTGTTTTCTCAGGCAAGGCTGGTTTTGTCCCCTTCACTACCTCTCCCAGCTCGGCAAAAATCTCTGCCTGTGAAACAAATGCACGTTTAGGCTTGATATGGCCATCAAGAGAAATAAACTTGGTTTTGAGTGATTTTAAAAGAAAGAGAAGACAAAAAATTTGAAAGGTTCTGTAACTAGTAAAACAGATCATTGTTAGGTCAAGTAATGTAGAAACTGGACAGAAATTCCAGAAGAACAACATGGCTTTCAGAGAAAAATATCTGCCTGAATTTTATTACCCAAAATGATTGACCTGTTACCTTGCTGACAAAGATAAATTGACTTCTATGTAGTTTACAGTGTGTTGGTTTTGCAGATGAAACCTTAAAAATGAAAGCCCTGTCTGCTATGTGTGGACATTAAAAAAGATCCAATGGCACTTTGTGTAAGGGCATGACAAAAGGTCCCCTCTCCTCAATTTTGTGCAGTGTGACAGCCATCTGTTTGACTGCTGGCCTCCACACATTAGAGGCAGTTCTAATTTAATTATGCTGAAACATATATCATGGGGATACATAGGTGCAACAGAGCAGAATTTGTCCCATCATATATAAATTGCTTTGGGATCTTCTGGGATGAAAGTGAAAGATTTAGAATCATTTTTTAAACATTAAACATTTTTAAGTGTAGATCTAATACAGGACGGATCTGAAAGCAATGAGAAATGGCACAGTGCAAAAGTAGCATTCGAGGGGAGAAGCTCTAGCATTTAAGAAAGACTTACCCTTGATAATATAACATCTCCGGATTCATTCAGAGCAGCCTCTCGAGAATCCACATATAGGACAGAATTCTTCATCACTTCATCATTCAGCTCTCTCCAGTCTGGTCTGCTTGCCCCAACAGCTAAAAGATAAAAGTGATTAACTTCAGAGAGAAATATTTAAAATGGATTCAACAGAACACATTTCTTGTTCAACAGAGGTGAATAATGCCTTTCCACAGCAGTGTTGTCACTTACGCAGAAGCAGCCTGAAATTAACCAAGGACAAGTTCACTGATACAGAACAAGAACAGCCTGATTGACTAGGGAAAGTCCTGGGCTTCTCTCCATTCATTATGCATCTAGGGCTTGATCCTGCTTAGCACCTTCTACTCCCATTGATGTCAAAGCAGGATTGAGCCCTTAGGGTCCAATCCTCCAAAGTGCTGAGTTCCTGTTATGTCTGCTGAGCACCCTCAGCCCTCATTGGGTCTAATCCTACTCTCACTGAAATCCTTGTATTCCGTGAAAACACGACCAGGACCACTGAAATCAATGAGTCCCCTTGTAGCAGGGGCGGCTAACCTGTGGCTCCGGAGCTGCATGAGGCTCTTCAGAAGTTAATATGCAGCTCCTTGCATAGGTGCTGACTCCGGGGCTGGAGCTACAGGTGCCAACTTTCCCCTGCCCTTTCCTGCCCCCTCCTCTGAGCCTGCTGCAACCTTGCTCCTCCCCACTCCATCCCAGAGCCTCCTGTACATTGCAAAACAGCTGATCACGGCGGGCAGGAGAGAGGGGGAGGTGCTGATCGGCAGGGCTGTACATTGGCAAATTCTGGATCCTTCTCAGGCTCAGACTGGCCACCCCTGCCTTGTAGGATCAGGCTGCTAACAGAAAAATAAAACTCATGTGGGAGCAAATCCACAATGGCAGGGTGAACTCACAAGGGGGAGCAGAATTCTTTGTTTGCATTTGTCGTTAGACAGCCTTTTCCTCTTACGCTTGGCCCTCCTGCTTACATCTCTACTCCTCTGGAAGGCTTAGCCAAAGAGGAGAGGTCATAGTGGAGGCAGAGAAAGGGAGGTAGAGATCTGCATAGCATTTACAAAGTAATCACAGTGAAATATCTGCCAATAAACCTGCAACTCCTTGAGCAAAATATGTTATTTGTTACACAGGTGCATTCCCCAGTTTGGCCTAAGAGCTTTATCCGTGTCCAGCTTGTTCCCATTCTCACAGTATCCGCCCGCCCATCTCACACCAGGCAAAGACATTAACAAACTAATACAAAACCAGATAAGCCAAGTGCTTGGTTAGCACCAAGGACAGATGTACAACAGTGACTCAGCTACCCTTTCGCCCTTTAGGGCGAGTCTAACAAGGCAAGGCGACATAGGGAAGCTCACCCTGTCACTGCCTACACTGTATCTCTGCTACAGATAATAAAAGTACTTAGTGCTCATATAGTGCTTTTCATCATAAATCACAGATCTTCAGTCTCTAAGGCTGCCAAGCCCAACCCTTTCTCAAATAACACGCGTATTTATAAAGTTGTTTAACTAACAAACAACCACACTGTACTATAGTTTGGTAGCTATCCAAGAACAGGCTTGGCGGGTGCTATGCTGCTGTATCATATCCTCTCTTATCCTATCAGCCCTTCTTCTGTTCTTCACCCTCTTCCTGCTGCTCCTGACAAAGCCCTGCTGGATGTTGTGATTGTAACATCCTCCTCAGCAGGATGTGGATATCTAAGGTAAATGACACAATTCCTCCCTCCCCCCCTTTCCTATTATCTCTTGCCCCTCTCCACTTCCCTCTCCTCAATTCATTTGCAAAAGCCTTGGATTTCATAATTCTTTTTTATTAAGTGTTTTTGATCCAGACTGTCTTGATGTGACGTGCCTGTAGAGAGAAATGCAATTAAAAGATCCCTCACTTATCCTTATTATATCAGAACCAAAGAAGCACTTTGCTGCAGAGAATTGTGCGTGCAGACCGACGACTGAACATTATCATCTGCGATTTCTAAATCGGCAGTTTCCATTCTTTTCTTGTGACTTTGGAAGCAGTACAATTGGAGCCCATTTACAGATCTTTACTTACCGAAACAGTTTTGCGAACAAAGGCTTATCATTAAAAAAAAAAAAAAAAGTAAAACTCCTAGCAACTTCTTTTGTACAGATAAACACAAATAATAATAGTATGAAGGGTAAAACAATTCTCCTATACAACTTTACAGACAGTAGGGATGTGAGAACTCCAGTGTTGTCTCAATGCCTCATGCAGTAGGAATGCCTCTGGGAACAAACAAGGAGAGGTGGTCTTTGTGTATGCCTTGCCTCAGCTGTGAGACAGCATAGATAACAACATCACTGACAAAGAATTAAACTAAGTTTGAAAAACTGGTGGGGTGCTTTTCAAATGTGGGAACTTCCTTTATATTGTCCTCTCTTACAAGTTGCCTTTGTCTCATTACCAGACCACTTGGAAAGTGCACAAGGTCATCTGAACCAGGTCCAAATTAATTAATGTAAATAAATGCCAAGGAGCCCAGGGGCTCTGTATGCTAGGGCAGCAACATCATCACCAGAAAACACAATTAAAAAAAAGAACACAGTGAAGGGACCAAACCCTGGGGTTCTCTCAGTTTTTACACGGTTCTTAACTCAGGCAAAACTCTCACTGAGATCAAAGGGATTCAGCCACAAAAAAGAAATTAAGGAGTTTGCAAAACAGGGCAATAGAAAGGTTGATAAATACCAGGGAAAAAGTAGTGCTACTAAAAAATCACTTTGGGAACATGTTTCTAGGGTGTTGTTTAAATCTAAGATTAAAAGGATATCAAGGCCACACCTTGGTGGCCACAAAAGCAAAAATGAGATTACCTGCTGCTCAAACATACAATAGCAGAATCCCTATATAGAACTGAATCCAGACACCCAGCAGGACCGTGCTCAAAGAGGAGAAGTGATTATTCTGAGAAATCTAGACCAGTCTGGGCAGAGACCATCTTTGTGAGTATTATACAGCACCACACTGAGCACATCAGAGCTAAATAAAATAATAATGATAAATAATAGCAGAGAAACCCCCCAATCAATGAGAGTCTGGCATACCGTTGATATGGGCACCTGGTTTTATCCACTCTCCAAATAAAATTGGCATTGTTGCCATGGTGACTGTTATAATCACATCAGCTCCGGTGACAGCCTCCTGAGCAGAGGAGCAAACCTGCACTGGACCCCTAACTGAGCGAGCAAACTTCACAGCATTCTCCTTAGTGCGATTCCATATCCTGACCTGCAAAGCAACATGGAAAGCATGTAGAGATTATATAATATGAGTAACCCATCCTTGCAAAATTCCCAAACAAGCACTTATTTTAAAATGCTCAATGAGTTTTCTTCATTATCATTACTCATCCTGGCAAAGAACAGGGGAGTAGATTTTGTGTCTGGGCTCGTACACCTTCATGATTATCTTGCAATGCTAGTATAACAGTTCATGGCATCTTTATATTTATAAAATACACTTTAAATAGAAAATCTGAACTGATCAAGGCTGCAGGAAGCTTGTCCAAGAAATTTATATATGGTAGGATTGTCTCAATTAGAGAAGAGTAAGTCTGAAACTTGACTTTGTTTCAAGCATGTGTTATTAAAATGCTTTGAGATGGGAGGAGGAAAGGCTATAGAAGTGTTATGTTCTCTAGAGACATTTTATTGAAATATGCTCAAGCCATTAGATACAACTTTATTGGTTATTATATACATTATTTGTTATTGGTGTTACTGAAAAATAATTGAGAAAAATAAATCTTCTCCTTTGAGATGCATTCCTTGGCTTACCTCTTTAAATGAGAACTGCTCCGTGAAGATCTCATAATGGCTATAGGCTTGAACACCAGCTCCTAGAATGCACAGCACTTCTGCATCAGCTGGCATTAAGAACTAAAATATATCAAGTCAGAAAAGAAATCAATGACAGTAGTCATGGAAGAAACACAGTTGTGATGGTGATCCGCTTTTTAAATTAAAACACCTCAATCTTAGGCATATTTACACTGGAGAGACACATTTACACTGGAGAGTTTATTTTTAAACTTTTTACAGGGGGGTCATTGATCCCTAAAAGAAACTTTTGTGGGCTTGATTCAATTTGCACTTTTGCATTTGTACTGATGTAGCTACATCTATCTATTTACTGTTTGGCATCCCTGATTTAGAGCACTTCAGATAGATGAACTTCCCTGTGAGCTGTAGCTCACGAAAGCTTATGCTCAAATAAATTGGTTAGTCTCTAAGGTGCCACAAGTACTCCTTTTCTTTTTGCGAATACAGACTAACACGGCTGTTACTCTGAAACCTAAGAACAGGGTATGTGTTCACCAGTCAATATTTACAAACATAAGGGTGGCTTGAGGCTCAAGACTTAAAATTCACTCCTCTGGTAGCTCTGAATTTCCCTGTTTAATCATCCTCTGTGGTTCATCAGGAACTGGGGAGGGAATAAAAGGGATGTTTGAACCTAGCCCCAGCCACCTGCATTTATTGTTTGTGCATTTGTTATAGCCCCTTGTGTATTCGGAGCCTTTGAACTATATGTGCTTTCAATGCCTGTTGAACTGACTGCTGCAAAGAAATAAAAAATTCTCATCTAGCAGATTTTTCAAAGCTAAGAGCCCACTTCGATGTTTATTACACCGACTCTGTAGCACTGATTTCAAAAGTTCCCTACATAAAAGCATTGTCTTATTGAAGAGGAACTGCCATAAAGAGGACAAGACGACAACTGAAAGCTGGGCTCAAACAGTCCTGAAAATCTCACAGAGCAGCAGATGACACATAAGGGTCTGATCTGGAAGCTCTAATACAGGCAGAGCTCCTTTGAAGTCACTGGAGCTTTGCCTGTATAAAATCTTCAGGATCTGGTTATAAGCGGGGAAGGTCGGAGCTGAGAGTAGCCCTACAGTCCAACATCTCAGGAATTCATTGTTCGCTTCTTCTCCCTTCCAAATAGAGTGGCTCTTGGGGATAGATACTCACTTCTGTGTTGGCTGTAACTCCACTGATTTGGGCTGAATTACATCAGCATAAAACTGATGTACTTGAGAATAGAATCTGGTCTTCAGTCTAAAGCAGGAGAGTTAGTGGGCCAGGAAATTTAGCACTTATCAAATCTGCCATCTTCTTCATTCTAGGGCTTGGAAGACTAAATCTTTCCTTCAAACTGATGGCCTCAGAAGGGTCATCTACTTTATTCCCAGCATTAACAGACCACACAAACATTTTAAAATTAGTATTTAAAGATTTATTTGAATTAATATTCCTACTTTGAATTTGAAGTTATGTGGAGTGGCATAGTGGCCAGACTGGGGAAGAGACTGTGTAGTCTAATCAGTTTTAATTTATCATTGCACTTACCCAAAGCCCTATAGGTGCATATATAAGGCAACAAAAAAATCGCTAAGCAAAAACACTCCAATATATTCTCAGAACAATGCACAGAATGAATCGCTCCCATATCACATACAATACAAGCATAAATACCTTTCTTTGATAAAATAACTGATTTTTTAAATAAGAAAATGAAGTAGATCTAATCTGGCCTTCAGTAAGGCATTTCATACACACTGAAAATTAGTAATTTAGCTGAAGAAGATGGGGATTAGGGTAACTTTAAGGAGGTTAAGAAACTGGCAAAAGGGGAGAAGACAAATGGTTGTGTTGAAAGAACAATTGGGCTGAAGGGAGGTTCCTAGCAGAGTTCCTAAAGGATCAGACTTGGGACTTATGACTTTGACACAAAAAGTAGGAAGGTGCTAGTAAAATTTACTGAAGACACGAAGTTAGGAGGCATTGTCAATACACAGGAGGACTGGAATTTTATACAGGAAGAATTGGATCACACTGATGACCTGGAGTAATAGAAATGAGATGAAATTTAAAAGTGCAAGGTCATGAACATAAGAACCAATAATAAGAATTTCTGCTATAAGCTGAAAGAAAAGGAGTACTTGTGGCACCTTAGAGACTAACCAATTTATTTGAGCATAAGCTTTCGTGAAGTGAGCTGTGGCTCACGAAAGCTTATGCTCAAATAAATTGGTTAGTCTCTAAGGTGCCACAAGTACTCCTTTTCTTTTTGCAAATACAGACTAACACGGCTGTTACTCTGAAACCTGCTATAAGCTGGGGACTCATCAGTTGAAAATGACAGAGAAGGAGAGATACCTGGTCATGTTAGTTGATCACAAGATGACTATGTACCATGAACATGATACAGCTATGAAATAAGCAAATGTGGTCCTAGGATATATCAGGTGAGGTATTTCAAGTCTCTCTCGCAGGCGTGTATGGCATCTGCAGAGCAACATTTTATAGATGCAGTTGTAGGTCCATAAGACATTTCAAGGCTTCCTCTGTGAGACTTCATCGGATGCATCCGATGAAGTGAGCTGTAGCTCATGAAAGCTTATGCTCAAATAAATTGGTTAGTCTCTAAGGTGCCACAAGTACTCCTTTTCTTTTTGCAAATACAGACTAACACGGCTGTTACTCTGAAATCTGTGACACTGTGGATATCATTTGGGGCACTGCGTTATGATGTGTTCATTGGTTTGGATGTTCTCACTGTAGTCACGTGAAACATCGTCTTTGATTTTCCACTTGTGCATCAAGTAACTACATCTTCCTCTGTTTGTTTGGATGTGGGTCAATGAGGTCCCAAATCTGTCTGGCAGGTCGAAACCGGGGAGGCAGTTTGTTGGGTCGGTAATAATGTGCTTGTTTGGAACAGCAGATGAGGTCCAGACACTTTGCCATTCCCTAGCCAGATCTAGAGACTAGAAGTGGTCAAGTGTGGTCCATAGTAACTTTCACAATTTCAGGCATGATGGGGTTATGTAATCCATAACCTGCCAGATGGGAGGTTCCGCATAGTCTTTGGCACATTTAAATTCTTGTGCTGTGGCTACATCTCAACGGACAGCTGGAGGTTCGATGTTTGTTAACACAGAAAGCCACAGTAGAGGTGTTGATTTTAAAGTTTCCATGATGATTCGCATGGTCTGATTCAGCTGCCTCTCCACAAGCTGGGTATGGCAGCTTCTTGTTGACACCAGGACACAATACTCTGCAACTGAGTACACAAGGGCCAAGGCCAATGTTCCTAGAACCAGGGCAGTTGATCCCCAGTGTGTTCCCACTAACTTTTAAATAATGTTTACATGAGTTTTCACTTTCGAGGCTACTTTCTTGAGGTGGTCATGAAAGGTCAGTGTGCAGTCAAAAATGCCACCAAAATATGTTGGCATTGGGTCGTAATGCACAGTTTCACCATGAAACTTGACAGTTAAGAGTGTTTTGTGCAATTCTATTGTCAAAGTGGAAAGTAGAGACTACCGATTTGCTTGGATTTGGTCTCAGCTGCCACTTTTGAAAGTATTTCTCCATCAGCTTAAGGTCAGATCTAAGGGTCACTTCAAGTTTTTTAAAGCTATGGGCCTAAGTGGCGAGTGCCAAACCATCAGCGTACGCAAATTTCTGCGCTATCATTTCAGGCATATCATTCATGTATACACTGAAGAGTATTTCCAGTAAAGATAGGGAAGTATTAATGTAATAGTACAAGGCATTAGTAAGACCTAATTTGGAATACTGTGTACAAATCTGTTTACTCATGTTCAAGAAAGATGACCATAAACTGGAAGAGGTGCAGAGAAGAGCTACTACGTGATTAGGGGAATGGAGGACGTATCTTATGAGAGGACACTGGAAGAGCTTGGCTTGTTTAGCCTGGCAAAATGAAGGATGAGAGAGGATAGGATTTGCAAAAAGAAAAGGAGTACTTGTGGCACCTTAGAGACTAACCAATTTATTTGAGCATGAGCTTTCGTGAGCTACAGGATAGGATTACTCTCTATGAAGACATCGGAAGATAAACAACAGGTAGGGAGAAGAGCTATTTAGGTTAAAGGAAAATGTTGGCACAAGAAGAAATGGGTACAAACTGGTCATGACTAAATTTAGGATGGAAGTTAGAAGAAAGTTTGTAATCATCTGAAGAATGAGGTTTTGAAACAGCCTCCCAATAGAAGTTGTTTTGGTAAACAACCTAATTAGTCTGAAAATAGAGCTTAAAAATTTTTGAGTGGGACTGCATTGCATGCAGTGATGGGGGTTGGGCTCGATGGCAAAGGGGGTCCCTTCCAGTCCTATGTTCCTAAATCTCATGATGCAGGGCTTCAGTTGGTCACCTGTAGGGGTTAGGAAGGATTTTTTCCCTGTTGTATTCTGCGGGGTGGTTCTCCTTCCTTTAAAGCATTGGAGATGGCACAGCTGGCATCACCAGACAGGGTGGGACAGAAAAATTCTCTCTCAGATGCTTGGCTGGTGGGTCTTGCTCACATGTTCACGGTCATACCAATTGCCATTTTAGGTTGGAAAGGAATTTTCCCCAGGTCATATTGGCAGGGACCTTGGCGGTTATTTGCTTTCCTCTGCGACATGTGACTTACTAGGATCATCTCGGATAGCTCACCTAATCAATTCCCTGCTATTGCAGAGGGCTAGGTCATTGGTTCACATTGGTCCCTCCTATTTGCTGTCTATGGTACACAATAGTTTAGTCTAATTCAGGTTATTGGGCTCAATACTGGGTTAACTGGGTGGAGCTAGTGGCCTGTGATGTGCAAGAGGTCTGACTAGATGATCTGGTGGTCCCTTCTGGCCTTAAACTATTTGACTCTACACAACTCCCTCCGAATTAAAACAGGAACAACCAAGTTTTAGGCTTTTCTTTGAGGATTGAACATTGTCATAAATCTAGTACTGACCTATGATTAAAGAGAACAGTCATGGATTGAAAGGCTCTTATATCGCATTTGCATCTGACCTCTAAGCTATTTTATATGACACCATGTCACAGGACAACTGGCCCAGCTCTCCTGTTCCAGTCCAGGTGTGCCCTAGTTTGGTGTAATGAGGAGGGCGGGACTGCTCCTGGGAGTTATGAGAGACAGCCCAAAGGCAAGAGAGAGTCCAGAGGCTGAGGGCAGAGCTGGGCTGCCCCTGAAGGAAGGAGCTGTGAGTTCCGTGTTGAGCAGTGAGCCAGATGTGGCCAGTGAAAGTGAAAGGCAGTTGAGGAATCACATACAAGTTTCCCCAGGCCAGAGAGCCATGGATAGAGAGGGCTGAAGGCTGAGAGCGGCAGAAGGAGACACCTGCTGGCTGAAAGACCAGAGAGGATTAAAGGCTGGCGGAAGATGTAGGGGTGAGCTTGCTGATGTCTCCAGGTGAGAGTCAGAGCCAGACCTGAGAATGAAACAGGGCAGAGAAGCAACCCAGGTTGAGGGGCTAGGATGAGGCATGGTGAGAGATGCTGGAGCTGTACCTGAGAGCCTGAGCATAGTGAGAGACATAAAGGCTGCACTTGGTGTGTTCATGAACTGTTGTGACTTGAAAGATTGGCTGAACTGTGGAACTGGGGAATTTGGACTGTGCTGAGGAATTCTGGATTACAGTTTTGGGACTCTTGTAATAAATAAATGCTGGAAAGGGTATTGGTACCTGAAAAGATTGCCTGGAGTTACTGGGGACTCTGGAAGAAAGGGGTAACTGTGGCAGGTTCATGGGTCGTGCAGCAGCATGCTGCAGGAGGGCACCCGAGGAAGGATTGCCTCGTCACACACCAATAATCTACTTCAACCCACTTTATAAAGCATCAGACTTACCTTGGTAGCTATTGCGGAAACTGCAGCAGTTCGTTTTGCTGTAATGACACTGCCATCCATGACCTTTTAAAGAAGAAAATCAAATAGACTGAAATGAACACTGAAAACATAATGCCAGCTGCTTTCTCCATGTGTGAATTAGTGCTTCACTATCATGTGAAGGGACAAGGAAAACCTGAGAGAAGATGATTATTTATGCAACACTTGCAAATATATTCTGTGTAAAATTGGCAGATTCTCTTCCCTGCTAGACTCCTTTCATGACACTCAGTCAGCACAAAGTGAGTGGAAACTGGCCATCATCCCAGTGGCATCGATCCAACATAACCATTTCTACACTACACTTCCTGGAAATCCCAGTACTGGGGGTGTTTCAGAGCAATGAAGGCATGGCCAGAGCACACTGCACTCTGGCTAGCGTTGGGGACTATTGCAAGCATGTATATGAAGCAGGGCACAGGCAGAGAATCATGGAGCCATAATCAAGTGCCCCCCTACCTTGTACTGCACCCAGGGTGAGCACAACGGAGACTCTGGCTCTATATATTCAATTATCATGTGAAAATGGATTCTGGAGTCTCGCTGAGAAACAGACACTTTCACTGTTCTGGCCCTTCTCAAACCATTATCCTCATTTTTAATTAAGAAAGATAATATCCCAAAATTCCGATTACAGCCCCTAATCCCATTCTCACTGAGGCCAACAGTAAAACTTGCATTGCCTTTAACAGTTCAGAATATTTGGCAATTTATTCTTTCCCCCTAAAATATCAACTAAACATGGTGTTGGGGGATTTCTTCAAATAAACAGCTTAACTTCAAATCACCAGTTTCAGAGAGCAAAGAAAGGAGTACAGATTAAAGAGAATGAAACAGACAAGACTGAGGGCCAGATTCTCAGCTGGCACAAATCACCATAACTCCACTGAAGTGAATGGAGTGATGGCGATTTACACCAGCTATGTCATCTAAAATCAAAGTATGATTTTGAGAGACTGTTAACAAAACAGAACGCATCAATGCACACTGAACTTACAGCTTTTAAAGAGCCATTTCTTGGGTCAAAGAGTAATATAGTTGCTTGGTGAGAGGGAACAGAAGAATCCTTTTTGTGTTCATAGAAGGTTACCAGTTTAGTTGTTAGAGCATCGTCCTTTGCACTGTAAGCAGGCATGACCCCTAAAAATCTTTGAAAGAGAAAAAAATATACATTTAACATCAAATTTTATAATTTGTTAGCTAACTAGCAAGAAGTTAATAAGCAACTGCTTTTGATCTCTAATGTAATAAATAACCCTCTCTATAGCCCTACTTTTTCTTTTCTCCACTTCTAAATTGGGAGACATTTTCTAGGCTATTTAAATGTGTGTTTTCTAAAGAAGGATGCAATCTGCCCCCAATGGGAGTTTTGCCATTGACTTCAATGGGCCAAGATTTCACCCCAGCTTTCTAGTACAGTTTAACTTTAATGGTTTGCACATTGACTTTCCTCCTAACCAGGCGCTGTTAATGACTATTTACAGCTTTAGTTCAGAACTAACAGGGTGAAATCTTTGCCCTAGTGAAGTCAATGGCAAAACTCCCTTTGACCTCAGAGGAGGCCAGGATTCCACCCACAGTCTTCTCCTTTTCCTACTAATTATTATCCCCCTATTATCCTTGAAACACTAGCAGTCCCGCTTTGTCTCTCTCTGCGCAGAGACATAGCAGTGATTTATCCTGTTACTGCAGAGTACCGGCCAATGGGCACACGTTATAACAGCCTGGATCTCTGATCTTCAGCATAGATTTTAAAGGCACAAAGCAATTTGGAGCCAGCTCCAGAACTCGTTTGAAGGAAGCATCAGCCAGGGCCCTCCTTACCCATACGCAAACTACGCAGCTGCGTAGGACACCAGAAAATTTGGGTCACCAAACTGCCTGGTGCCCTACGCAGCTGCCTGCTGCTCCAGCGCACAGCCCCGCTCCACCAGCCTGGGTCGGGCACTTCAGAGACTGTAGCGGTTTGCACGAGTGCTCACTAATAGACGGGTGCAGGGGACGTGACAGGAGAGGGGCGCCTGCCTGGTTACTCTCATTGCAGTATCCCAGCTGGAAATCTCTCTAACCAGACACAGCTGGGGACTCTCACGGCAGGGGCAGTCAAGGAAGCCCTCACCGTGGAGAGGGACTGAGAAAGGGATTCCCCCCACACCTCCCCACGCTGGCTCAGGACGAGAGGGGGGCCCTCGTGGAGTGCCCGTGATGGGGATCCCTGGAGCGTGCACCCCTACTTACCCGCTGTACTTCTGCACCGCCACGACGGTGCGCATGGGCTGCACGACACCTCCCTCCGCGCCGCTGGAGAAATTGGCCAGGGCAGCTTCCAGCGAAGGGACCAGGAGGCTGGCGCGCTGCAGGTGCTTCTCCACCACCTCGGAGCCCAGGAAAACCGGCGGCGCGGCGCTCATGGTGACCAGCACACGGGCCGGACGGGCAGCACAGACCCTCGTGCGCCTCCGGCTGCAGCCTCTTGTGCCCGCTTGGCTGTAAGTTTTGTCCGGGACCCACGCTGCCACCCCCCTCGCCAGGCTGCTGCAAATGTGCCGCGTGGGGCTCCACCTAGTGGGTACACGGGACACTCTGGAGAATCCATCCTCGCCTATTGGGGCCGGACGGCGGCATGTGACCCGGCTGCCACGTCCCAATCATTATGGACATGGGACCCTTATCTTGGAAAGGGGGGAATCACCGCCAGGGAATCTCATAGGTACAGGTCACGGGGGTGTGTGTGTGTGTGTGTCATTTTCCCCGTTATTCTAAGGAACAGACTCTTATGGGGAACTCCCCGCATTGTGCGGCTCATTATTATCCCTTACTGTGGGGTGTCTCGCTCACTGCGGAGGGAGGTCACCCGCCACGGGGAGAGGGTAAACCCACGGTGCGTGTGGGCAGGGGGTAACGTAATGCCCCATAGAGGGAGCCTCCGTTGTGGGAACTGTCCCCGCCTGAGCCCAGCCCTGCAACCTGTTTGTTCCACTTGGGTGACACGCCCTGGGCACGGGCAATGCGTTTCCCATAAAGGAGCACATTGTTTCCCACGGGATCACAGTTTTTTGCAACGGCTCTTCACTAATCCCACGCCCTGTGCTGTGGGGTCACTACCCCTACCCCAGCTACTGAGGGATCCTACGGAATCTCCGGGTACGAGCGCAGCTAGGAAAGGGGAGAATCCGGGATTTGTGATGGCTCTCTATTGAACCGCAGGGCATAAGCCCTCGATCCGCCCCCCGCTCACCCGGGCGCCGCACGACCCACCCAGACAAGAACGGATCGCGGGCCACAGCGCACAACCCTGGCCTGCACCCCGCAGGGGGCGCTCCACAAGAGAAGGCGGGGCCCCATGAAGAGCCGTGGGAATTACTGGAGGGAGTGGGCGGGGCTTTGCGCCCCCACGCAGGCGCACGCCGCACATCATTCGGACGCAGTGGCCGAGCCGTGAAAGAGGGCTGTCTAGGTTGTCTAGCTGTCTAGGCTGTCCAATCCCGAACAGGGAGCAGTAGAGGCTGGTCGCCTACAGCTAGAAGGTCAAGGCGACGCGGTGTATGCTGGGAAGGCAGAGTCTTCCTCCGGTGTCGCCATCTTGTTTCTCTGAGGGGGCACCAGAGGCAGCTGCGGGAGCGGCACGGAGAGGATGAAGGCGATCCCGACTATCGCTCGTTCCCTCTCGGTGAGTGCGGCGGGATGCGGTTGGGGGGGCAGAGCGAGGAGTCCTTACACCTGGAAGGGGGCTGGGTCCGGGCCGGGCGGGGTTGACCCTGGCCTTGCTGTCGGGTAAGGGGGCTGAGGGCAGCCCCCTTCTCAGGTGCGGCGTGGAGCTGAGACCGAGGGAGGGGCGTGTGGGAGGCTGGGGAGGATGGAGCGGAGCCCGCGGCTGTGTCCGGGGCAGGGAGCGGGGCTGAGTGTCTGAAGGTCACCTCGGCCCCAGCTCGGCTGTCGCTCGGCGGGTGGGAGTCCTCGCCTGTCCCCGGCCAGAGCAGCTTCCCTGGGGCTCCCGTAGGGACCTGCTACCTGCCCTTCTCCCTCCCAGAAACGAGCAGCCTGTTCCCTGCTGGGGGAGGCCGGGCTGGATAGCTTGGGCCGCCGCTCCGAGTTCCCATGGGAGCCGCGCAGTGAGCAGCTGCGGGAGGAGGAATCCCTCGGGAGGCAGCTGGACGGGATCTCCTTCCTTCCCCCGCAAGGGTTATTCCCTGTAGGGCCCTTAAACCTGCAGCCTCACCTTGTTAGTTAGTGCCTTAGCCTGCCCGTTGGTTGTCGGACTTGACTTGTGTCGGCACGTAGTGGAAAAATTCTAACCGTTATTGAGGGCCTACTGGGAAAGGTGCCTTGTCTGTTGCAGATAGTGGCACAGGTAGGCTAATAAATATCTTGGGAGCCCTAGTATTTTTCTGTATAAATTGTAGACATGTCTGTACTACTGAGTCGAACTAGGAAAGAGTCTGGAGATGAAGTAATTATCACCTTTGTGGTGATAAAACCTATATTGAGATACAAGTAGCTTCAAAATATATTAACCAGCCCTGTCGCTAAGTGAAAAGCATGTAATAGTGTAACTAGAAAGACATGGTAACTTAAGTTAATGGCCTAAAAATTCTATCAGATCCTCAACATGGTTTGGGGGGTTTTTTGGTCACTTAATTTTTACTCGTTACTCTCAGGTTTTGGGGAGAAAGTGAGTCTTTATATGAAAAATAAACTTAACATTTGAGGAAGAAGGTAATAATGTTTCACACTTGAAGTTCAATTATACTTCTTGGTTTTGGGATTTATAGGCTGTGTGGGATGCTCTTATGCCAATGTCCATCTCTTCAGTTTGGAGGCCTTCCATTTCTGATTTTTGACTACTGCTGTAGTTTCGTTGTAGTCCTGAGTCTAAACTAGAGGTTCTCAAGCAGTGGGGCGCGCTCCCTGGGGTGGGGGTGGGAGAGCACCACAAGACTATCAAGGGTGCAAGGGCCTACGAAGTGTGCTGAAGGACCAGGGTTCAGGAGGGGGCTCTGTCCATAGCTGCTTGCTCTTCTCACTGTACAACAACAGATATCTTTCTCTGCTGGACAGACCACCAGGACCCCCCCGGACTACTGACTGCCTGCTGGACAGAGCCCTGTCTGCTTTCGCTATCAGACAGAGCCTGTGCTATGGAAGTCGTGGGGGCTGACAGGGCCACTGCAGGGAGCAGAAGACTTCCTTGACTGCCATGTGGTGATTAGCCCCTTGGATATACAAGGGGTGGGGTGAGGGTGTTATATATAGGAAATGAATTTCCGAAGGGGAGTTTAGCTAAAAAAAGTTTGAGAACCTTTCTTTCAAAGAAAGTCCATGTCATCTATGCAGTTATTAGTGAAGTTGGGTCAATTTGCTGGTAGGTGGCGCTCTAAGGATAGGGCCACTTCTACCAAGGAGTTAAGAGTATCACTTCCACATGTTATGTTATATTTTAGTTAAATTCCATGTGATTAATTGCTTGGTGAGTTGCAGTAGTGACCACAGAGTATGCTATATAATTTTCATGTAACTAAATATTTAATACAACAGTGTAATATGGCAATTTTGATGATAATCAAGGTCCCAAGTAGTCTGCGACTGCAGAATTAATTTTATCATTCTTAAATTTGTAGTTCTTCACCTGTGTGATTTTTTTGAATGGGCTCCAACAGGAATGTGAAACTGCTCAGATTAAACCCTCGGGGTAAAAGATATGGTAACCATTCTGCCATACACTAGTTAATGTATTTCAAAACTGTATGTTCTGAATTATTGCTTAATGTGTTCCATTAGATACTGCAGTGATATATAATTTGAGAGTAGAAATACGTTCCTATTTAATCTTGCTTGATGTTATTTTCTGTTTTAGAAGAGGTTTTATTCTCTCAGCGTTGCTCCCAAAGTTGAAGCCTCAGCAGCTGCAGAGCGAGGAAAGTTACATCTACAGCCACAGGATCTCGAGGTCAGTGCAAATGAATATTTTTAAACTTTTTTTTGTGTTGGACTGAATCAGATCACAAAGGAACAGTGTGGTGACCGTACCTTTAACGAACTGCTAAACTGTAATAGGTCTTTATTTTCTTTATTATACAGATCACAAAATTACCAAATGGCTTAGTGATTGCCTCTCTGGAAAACTATTCCCCTGCTTCAAGGATTGGTGTGTTCATTAAAGCAGGTAGCAGATATGAAACCACCAACAATTTGGGAACTTCCCATTTGCTCCGTCTTGCGTCAAACTTGGTAGGTATCTTTCCTCTATTTAATTCTTTGAAGATAGGTAAAATGGTGAAATGCTTGAGATCTTTTAGAGACACCCACGTAATTAAAATTAATCTAGAGGTACTGGATTGCTTAACTGAATGATGATGATGTATCATTCCACCTCTGGTTTCTTGGTTCATATAGAACACAGGTGGCTAGTGAAAAAACTGTTACCATTCGATGACTTTAGTTGTCTGGGAGAAATGAGTTGATGACACATTACTTTCTAGTAGTCAGAAATGTGTCTCAAACATCAACAACCGTTGATGCATTAATTCAGTGTTGCTCTGTAAGAAATTGAGCGATTGCACCAATCTTTTAATGAGGCTATACACAGAATGCAGTAAAAGATAAATTGAATGTTTAATATGTATTTACTATTTAATTGACGTCCAAATAAAGTTTTTCTTACTGATAAGAACATCTTAAGCTCCAGGGTGCCTTACGAGGTCTTATTGAGTTCAGTTTCACTCCCTGGTGATCTGATTTAATATATGGGCATATCTGTGGTTGTAGATGAAATCATCTTTTTCGAGTACTGACCTCCTTATTAATTATGGTTGTAGACCTAATACTGCCCAGGCTGTTTTAGCTATCTTCCACTGCTTAAGTGTGTTCGATAAAATTAATTTTTTTTTAACAGCATATTAATTTTAGTTATTTGGCTAAAAATTCAAGATTATGAAAATGTGTTAGTACACAAGAAAACGAAAAAAATATTTCTTGGTAAACAGACTGGAAATATCTTTTAATGTTGTGCCTAGAATTATATTTAATAACCTGATGCAAATAAAATTGTTCTTGGAATACCTAAAAGTGTAAAAACTGCTTCTGTGTTTTTATAGACTACTAAGGGAGCCTCTTCCTTCAAGATTACTCGTGGCATTGAAGCTGTTGGAGGTAACCTAAGGTTTGTAACTATTATTTAAAGATAATCTGAATTGCTGAGAAAATAATGGAAACTGTAGGTAGTATGGCTAAAATTTCCATGTGCAAAATGACCCAAAGTGCCAAAAAAAAAAAAAAAAAAGAATAAATACATAAACATGCCCAATGAACATTAACTACATGGACCGATCTGCCTTATGTGATTATATGTAAACTTTGAAGTATGAATCTTCTTTTAATGCTTCAAAAAAGATCGGTAATAGACAAAAAATAACTTGTTCTCTATTCCTTTATCGTAATCAATTATTCATAGTTTTACAAATGAAAAATTTGCAAAAGAATACAAGTGTACATAATTTTTAGCAGTTTTTGTAATTAGATGGTGGGGAGTTCAAAGTACAAAAACTAACACTTAGAAATGCAAAAGACATTGCTGATTTTTTTAATGCATTCTTGTATATATTCTATTACAATGTATCTTAAAGTTGCCCAGTGGATATTAAGTTGAAGGTACAACCTTTGACCCCAAAGGGATATGTTTATACTTTATTTAAGAACTTTAATAAAGTATGTATTTAAGGAGGCTTGGTTTTTATTGAATATGAACAGAAAGACAAAAGTGAAATACACTTCTCTCGTGGCAGGTTTTCTGGGCAATTCTACCTAAATTCTGTTGAGTTTGCAATTTAAAAATGTAATGGTAAAATGTCAAATTGTACCTGAATTACAGATGCCTCATAGCTGTTGGCATTTTTCAGAATTTGTGTAGAGATGGGAGATGGTTTTTACATTAGCACTTCTTTTATCCATTTGAATGTTTAAAAGACCAGTACAATCTTTTTTAAAAATAATAGAGTTTTTGCATTCTGGTCCAGAATTTGGGCAAGGGAATTTACATCAACAAGGAACATATGTTCAAATCCAGTATCTTCAACATAACTTTCTGAAATTTCTTCTCGTTTAGTGTAACCTCCACTAGAGAAAACATGATTTATTCTGTTGAATGCCTACGTGACTATGTGTAAGTATCCAGATGTAACAATTGAGTTTAAAGCCTATTCTGCAAGAAACCATAGTAGTTAAGCTACAGAATACCATTATTTTAAGGGGAGGGAACAACATCACTTCTAACATATGCCCTTATTGTTTACTTTATCAAAGTATTAATGTACTGTACTTAATTACATACAGTTTTGCAGTGTTCAGGTGTGTGCTTTGTAGCATGAAATTGGACTCTTACTATTGTACAGAATGGTCTATCAATACAGTATATCTTGGATATGTTTGGATATGTGCTACTTTATATTCACTTTTATTTAAAGAAATCTTTAACTAGATTCCTTCATAACTTTGTCTTTTTGTTTCAGTGATACAGTAATGGAGTACCTAATTAATGTCACTACAGCTCCAGAATTCAGACCTTGGGAAGTAACAGAGCTTCAGGCACAATTAAAAGTTGATAAAGCAGTTGTCTTTCAAAATCCACAAGTTAGTAAGTATGCTTTAAATGACCAGCTATGACAGTTTCACAAAAATATTTACCCAACACCCCCCACCCCACAAATGTAAAGAAGATTCTTCACTTAACTTTGAGCAATTTGACCCCTCCAGTTAATTTTTCACTTGCCCTTCTGGAGAAAGTCATAGTTGTCTGTCTGTTTCTCCATGAAATCAGAAATGAATAGGGAGGGAGAGCATGGTAAGCCCATCTTATAAAAAAAGCCATTTGCATTATAAAAACTTTCTTAATAGAAAGCTATTTAGGATTGAATGGATAAATGGCTTCTTGAAGTTCTATGGAATTTTACTACCTATGCTATCTAAAACAAACATTTTCATTAAATTAATCTAAATTACAATCTAGTCTTACATCAGTATATTAGTAATAACCCAACAAAGAGGTGAGATTGTTTCAGGATATCTGCATAACTTAGGGCTCAAGTCTCAAGATCTCTATCATCTAAGTAATACTAGTATTCCTGTATGACACTCATTGTTTTGAATCATTTAATCATATTGAAGTCTCCAAATTGTCATGCCCTGTTGAATCCTATTTCTTTCTCTGGGAAACTGGTAGCTTATTTTGAAGCGCAGGCACTTTTCCTAAAACTCTGACACATTGAACAGGTGATGTTCAAATAAGTATTTTTTAATGATAAAATTGAATCATGTTGGTTTCTTTAAGCTTATCCGAAAATAGGTGGTTTGTCTGCAAGTCATACTTAGGATATTTTGATGAAACTCTTTTGTGACCAAGATATCGAACTATTAAAAGCTGCATATTTTTATACAATAGTATTCATAAGGGGTACTTAAGATAATTTATAAAAACATAGATATGTTGTATATTTGCACAATAAACAATTATTACTTTTGATGAAACATTACAGCTTCTTCTGTAAAAGTACTAAACTGCCTAAACACTCCCATTTTTAAAAGGGTTTGTAAGCATGATCTACCATGTCAGGTCTTAAAGAAAAAAGAAGTAATATGGATGTAACTTTAAAGCAAGAAAATATAACGTTAAGTATGCGCTGTTCTTAAACCCATCCTGTTTGTATGTAGCTATTGGAGGAAGGGTTTCAGATCTATATGTTGCTTACTATTATATGTTGTATTATTGTGTATGTAATACTTAGGCAAAAGACCATTGAGTGTTGAACGTCAGCTTTATCATTAAGTCAACATTCAGAACAATAAAGCTCTGAAAGGGTTCAGAGGGGTGTGATAAAGAAAAAACTGGGATTGTTCGCTTTAGAAAGGAGATGTATGAGGGGGAACATAAAGTACACAAATTATTAGTATTATAAAAGGTAAACAGGAAGTGTCTGTTCTCCCTGACTCAGGACATGAGAACAAGGGCCACTCAATGAAATCAAGTGACAGGATATCCAAAAGTGGTAGAGGGAAATACTTTTTTACACAATGCGTAATGACTTCAGTTTAATTGCCACACAGTGCTGTTCTGGTGAAGAACTGAGATTCAAAGAGGGATTGGACTTCGCTATGGATAATACGAATATCCAGATTTGTTAAAATTTAATGCTAATTTTTTTTTAAAGCAATGCTTTAGGGTTTAAGACAATTTCTAATTTTTAGGGATAAAGATGAGACCTCCTGGATTATTCGACCTCTGCCTAATACAGGATTTCTTGTGATTTCCCCTGAAGCATCTGATGCTGAATGGATACTGGATGAGACAGACCACAATGCTGATCCATTTTCGCAGTTCCTATGTTCATCCCATCTCTACTCTTCAGTGAAAGTAGCTATTAAACTACATTTTTGTAAGAGTGTTTCTTCTGTTCATTTTTTTAGGTGTTCTTGAAAACTTGCATGCTGCAGCTTATCGGAATGCTCTTGCTAACTCCTTGTACTGTCCAGATTATGCGATTGGGAAAATGACACCAGAGCAGGTAAGAATATATATCTTACATATTGTAGCCACAGTATAAAGAGACAGATGTGAATCTGCAACTCTAGTTTCTTTTATAAAACTATTCTCTCATGACACTTAAAGCTGCATTTTTGGCTTATTCAATTCTCCCAAAATAATACTCCTTATATAGATGCGTCCTCATCTCAAATGTTAGTCTGATGCTGAAGTAAAGTCAGCCTTTTTCTGACTGTAAATTGTTATTGGGTATAAAATTTTCATGTGGCTCTTATCAACTGTGATTCCAAAGCCTTTGAAAAGGCTACATTGTATTATGTGTCTGGCTTTCTATTATTTATCAATAGGACCTGCACTGAAGTGCAGATATCCATGTACAAAGAGCTAGTGACTTCCACGTAGGACAATAGTACGCTTCTGCCACTACGGGGAGAGTGCATAAAACAGTCTCTCCTGTACACAACTGCTGTTGGAAGCATCAAGACTTGCTGCAGTCAGAATTACAATATTTGAACAATGGATACACCTACTTACAGAACTGCAGTGAAAATTAACAGTAGTTTAAGAGCTAAAACTGCAGTTCTCTTGAGGCCACTCAGAATAAATAAACTCAATAAAAAATCAGGTGGGTCTGGCTCTTTCCAGCTTACGATTTGTGTGCGTAACAGTTTGGAGTTTTAAGTTTATGCATTTAGGGACGTATGTTTGTAATTTCTCCTTGCAGAGATTGATGGACAGAATTTCCCATTAAGATTAGAGCATGCTTTTTTAAAAAGGAAATTATCTGCATCCCTAAACTCTGTGCAACTGGCAACTGTTGTCACTTTTGCAGTGACAACAAGTGCTACTGCAAGATCAAACTTTATTCACGGCTTGAGGTTTTTCTTCCATGGTTTTTATAAAAATTGAACCAGTTCTGTAGATGACCTGATTCCTGGTAAACTTTGGAAATATTTAAAGAGCACTCCTTTGAGTCAAAGCAATTGTAGATACCATCTTTTTTTAAACTTCCTTATTAACCTAAGACATTGGGCGTCCAATTCTATTTGTAACAGCTTTTTCATGCTAGTGACACCACCACCTTTGCTCTGTGAAAGAGTCTTTAAAGCAGTGGTCACCAACCGATAGACTGCGATCGACCGAGCCTCTGCCAGTCAGTCACAGTCTCCAGCCGCTAAAAGTCGAGTGGCTCAGTGGGGCTAAGGCAGGCTCCCTGCCTGCCCTGGCCCCACTCCACTCCCAGAAGCGGCCACCATGTCCCTGCATGGGGGAAGGGGTCTCCACACACTGCTCCTGCCTGTAGGCACCACCCCCGCAGCTCCCATGAGCCGAGAATGGGGAATTGCGGCCAATGGGAGCTGCAGGGAGGGGCCGCAGGGACATGCTGGCAGCTTCTGGGAGCAGCGTGGTGCTGTGGCAGGCAGGGAGCATGCCTTAGCCCTGCTGCTCTAGGAAAGTGCCACCCAGCTGGAGCCTGCACCCCGAACCCCCAGCCCTGAGCCCCCTTCTGCACCCAAACTTCCAGAGCCTGCACCCCCTCCTGCCCCCCAATCCCCTGCCCAATCCCAGAGCTCCTTCCTGCACCCAAACTCCCTCCCAGAGCTTGCACCCCAACCCTCTGCCCCAGGCTCAGACTGGAGCCCCCTCCCACACTCCAAAACCCTCGGCCCTAGCACAGAGCCTGCAACCCCTGCCCCAGCTCGGTGAAAGTGAATGCAGGTGGGGGAGAACGAGCAATGGAGGGAGGGGGGATGGAGTGAGCAGGTCTGGGCCTCAGGGAAGGGGTGGGGTAGATCCTGGGTTGCACTTAAATTCAAAAAGTGATCTTCTGCTTAAAGTTGGAGACCACTGCTTTAAAGGGTTCTTCAGTATTACCAAAATAGACACCTAGAAGGATCTTTGCCACTAGAAAAACTTCAAATGAGTAACCTGACACATGGTTGTTGCCTTTTTTTTATTATTATTTGTGGAAATATCCTAACACGCACAACATTATTGTTGCAGCTGCACCAGTTTGTACAGAACAACTTCACAAGTGCAAGAATGGCTCTGGTGGGACTAGGTATGTCTTGTGTGTCATACTGTGCACTAAAAGAAAACTATGCAAGTAATCAAACTTCATCTCTACAAGTAGCACTCTTAAAGTACATCTAAATTACTTATTGTTAGCCATCTCTAGTTAATTTTCTAATACTGTTAATTTACATGTGATTCTTTTTAATACAAATATATTGCAGGTGTAAGCCATTCTGAACTAAAACAAGTTGGACAGCAATTTCTAAATATCAGGAGCGGGGCTGGTTCTTCTGGTGTTAAGGCCCAATATCGTGGAGGTAAACACAGTCTGTGTATGTTTGGGGTGGGGGTTTTTTTGGTAACTACAAGGTTTGTGCTGGTCTTCTCTATTAAGACTTAAGTATGACCTCAAGAGCCCAGTTGAGATTGATTCCCCCATTGTACTGTGTACTTTACAAACACAGGAATAGAGACAGTTTTCAATGTAAATAGACAAAGGGCAAGACAAAGATGGCGAACAGTCTGTGGCAAAACTGGGAACTGAATCCAAATCTTCTAACCTCCAGTCCAGTGCCTTAACCACAGGGCCATCCTTCCACTATATTCCATAAAGTGAAAACACACAACCTAGTGGCACCATACCAGAATTTGTGTACTTGAAACAGTAAAGTGTCCCAGGGGTGTGGAAGGTAACAAAGGGATACCGGGGAGTATTGAAAAGCTCACTTTCCAGGAAGGCCACTAAATATTTCATAACAAACTTTGAGTACCAGTTCAGGTCTTTTGATGCAGTATCTTGGACTAATATTCAAACAGTTTCATTCTGCATAACAATCTGGTTATTTCTGCAACCAGCTGAAAACAGTCTTAAGTCAGAAAATTAGGTGATAACTGGACTACATTTGGGTTGGCTAAAATGTGGAATAAGTAATCTTTCAGACAGTCAAAATCTAGCTATTGAGTGAGAACTCGTTCCCTTCAGGCAGATATTCAATGGATTTTGTAGCTTTTGCAATAGGGGATCTAAGGTCTTGTCTATACAGTGATTTAGTGCACAGCAAGCTAGCGTATAAATCTACTGCACACCAGCCTGCTGTACGCTTAAATAACTGTGTGAACTCTGCAGACATGCACTAATTCCATATGTGCGCTTTGACATACTACAAACTTGTAGTGTGCAGCAGCATGGTCCCCATGGCCAGTTAGTGCCTGGCAGGCTGGTGCACTGTAGATTCATACCCTGGCTTCCCATGCACTAAATCACCATACAAACAAGCCCTTAGACCATATTCAGACCTGGAATACGCAAGTATATCTCCATTGAATTTGGCCCTTTGATTATGGGAAAGTTGTGAAAAAGTAAGGCTTACACCTTTTCTGTTTTTATAAAACAAGGGGATTATTTTTCTTGAACTGTCAATGCTGATGTCCACTGTCAATATTTGGAACAAGATCCTGTGGACTTAATATTACAACTAAACTTCATTAATGGCTTTTCTTCTTTACTGACTAGAAACCACTGTTGGAGGTATATGATAAAAACTAATTCACATATTAAGTTTAATACATTATATTTTTAACTATAATTTCTTTGTTCTTATTTTCAGGTGAAATCAGGGAACAGAATGGTGAAAGCCTTGTCCATGCTGCCATAGTAGCAGAAGGAGTTGCTACTGGAAGTGCAGAAGCAAATGCGTTCAGTGTCCTTCAGCATATTCTAGGTGCAGGACCTCTTATTAAAAGGGGAAGCAATATTTCCAGCAAACTGTTCCAAGCTATCGCTAAGACAACTAATCAACCATTTGATGTAAGCTTAAAGGTTTATTGCAACTTTCCTTCCCAACAAAAAACAAATGCAATAGAAAAATATATACCAAACCGTTCTTGTCCTTTGAGAGATTAAAGCCCCATATGCTAGAACCTTTCTTTTAATCATTAGCACACAAATTAAAAATATTTCATGGAATGTCTGGTTTCATTTCAACAGAAGGAACCCATCTTTCTAAATTCTAGCATATTGGATACCACTGGTAGCTATTTTGTTGAAGGAGAAATTGAGTATCCAATCTTCATTATTGGAACAGTAACTGAAAATTTTGTTTCACAGGCTACAGCATTTAATGTCAATTACTCTGATTCTGGACTCTTTGGGATTTATACTATATCCCAGGCTTCTGCTGCTGGGGAGGTAAGTTGCTGATTAGAATTTGTTGGTTTGATCAGATATATTCGCTTATTAAATTCTAGTTATTAGTGTAACTATCTAGTAGTTTGAACAAGAGTTTGAAATGTTTCTTTTGACTTGGATTTAAACTAACATTGCATTATTGATACAAGACTTAACTCCTCAAAGCACGGAATAGGGCTTGTTTTTGGGGAAGTACAAGTACAAAAATAAAGTAGCAGTAGTGAAGGCATTCTTGAGATTGCTGAATATAAGTAGTTAAATGTATCCATTTTGAAGTGGATGCTAATGAACTAGGCTGCTGGCAGAAACCTGGCTGAATTGATCATCTGTGAGAGCTGGGTTTGAATCTAATGGGGGAAGAGAGTGTGATCGCATTTTATTTGGTGTAAGGACTTGGGATCATTTTGGAGGCAGTATGAGATTCAAAGCACAGACTAAACTTTTTTGTTAGCCCCCCTGACTGAATACAGTGTAGAATAGTTATTGGAGGAGGCTGTTAATATATGAGGAGGTTGAGAAGAATGATGATCCAATAAAATGGAATGTGAAACAGATGAAGCAGCCTTTCAAACTTAATGTCTTTTGTTTCTGCTCAGTAAAGAGAAGACTCCTTGTGGGTTGGGAATGATCAAGCCATTAGTGCCAAATTTAAAAAACTGCTTAACTTTTGTCCTAGGTCATTAAGGCTGCTCTGAACCAGGTAAAGGCAATTGCTCAGGGCAGTATCACTGATGAAGATGTCACAAGGGCTAAGTAAGTTGATACAAAAAAGTCTAATAAACACTTTAATTCAGTGATACTCAGACTGGGGCTTTCAAGCTGCAAGTGGCTCTTTATAGCAATTGATATTAAAACACTGATTTAATTATTAACCGATCAGGATGCTTTTTCTGTTATTAACCAATTGTAGTTGATAAAATAATATTTGGTCAATCATTTTTCTGTGAGAATTCATATATATTAACATACTGTTTAAATATGAATATATAGTACTATAGTAAATGAAACAATGAATTTACACTACTGTAACTTTTAGGTAATGTTGATCACTAGTTTGGCTCTGAGGTCTGAGTGTCACTGCTTTAATTTGTTATAGAAGTGGAGTTTTAACATCAGATGCTCAGCTTCCTGTCAGTAAGCATTTATAAAGAGGCTTCTGTAGGGCAACAGTTTCAACTGCGTAGGTGTACGGTATAACTACCTAGGTTGAGACTCATTCCTCTGTAATTATACCTAGCAAAAGCATGCAGGGATGGGAATGGTATACACTACCTACCCAATTAAAGTATTGCTGTTGCTGTTAAGAAAATGACAGCAAATTCTATGCTAGCAGCAATTCCTATAGGAACTTTTTAAATCAGCAAAAAGTGTTCTTAAAGAATAGCTTATTGTTAACTACTTCATTAGATGTAAATGACAGCTGTCAGCAGAAGCTGTGATTTAATTATAGCACACAAGAGTATACAATTCCAGTTTAAATACTTCTCTAAACTGCTTTATTTAGGAAATTCCCTACAAGATAACACTGAGATGATTCCCCAACCAGCAATATTTAGCATGCACTTACATCTTCAAAACACTAATATTGAGGACCTGCAAATGGTATTTTTAAAATGTTTTGAAAACGTAAAGCATTAAATTGATGGTGGTGCGTTATCCAAGGACATTAAGTATCTAATCTTGAAAGCCCTATAAAGTAAGAAAGTAATATTGCCACGTCTCTGATGACAAAACTAACAGTTTTGGAAGTTCCTGATTTGCAGGCCTGCAAACACAATAGCTAACTAATAATACAGAGGAGTACAACTGTAATAATTAAGGTGCAGTTAATTTCTGGGATTGTATTGTGATTTTTCTGTTCTAAATTAAAGCAGTAAAATTCAACTACTATCCCAAGTCATAGGGTTTAGCTATATTGCCATTAAAAACCTGCAGCTGAACCTGTGCCAGCTGACTTGGGCTAAGGGTCTGTTTAATTGCTGTGTTTCAGAGTAACAGCCGTGTTAGTCTGTATTCGCAAAAAGAAAAGGAGTACTTGTGGCACCTTAGAGACTAACCAATTTATTTGAGCATGAGCTTTCATGAGCTACAGCTCACTTCATCGGATGCATACCGTGGAAACTGCAGCAGACTTTATATATACACAGAGAATATGAAACAATACCTCCTCCCACTGTATATATAAAGTCTGCTGCAGTTTCCACGGTATGCATCCGATGAAGTGAGCTGTAGCTCACGAAAGCTCATGCTCAAATAAATTGGTTAGTCTCTAAGGTGCCACAAGTACTCCTTTTCTTTTAATTGCTGTGTAGATGTTCGGGCTTGGGCTGCAGCCCAAGTTCAGGGACTTTCCCAACTCACAGGATCATAGTGCCCGTGCCTGAATGTCTACAATTAAATAGCCCTTTTGCCTGAGCCCGTGTCAGCTGGCACGAGCCAGCCCCGGGTGTCTAATTGCAGTGTAGGCATACCCATAGAGTTTAAGGCCAGAAGAAACTACCAGATCATCTAATCTGATCTTCTGTATATAATGGCCACTGCTACACATTAAACCTAACAGCCAAAATTAGGCCAAAGTATTACAGCCCACAGGAGATTCAGCTGCAGACAGTGAATAGAAGTGACTGAGTCCTTGCGTATATAAAATCTATTTATTATAAGATTGTATGTAGAACTTAAAGAAAATTGGTGTTACACTTTGCATGATTGCATACAAAACATGATAAACAAATTATCATATCCTTTCTCATCAGCCAGATGTTAAATCTTCTACCTGTTGGTTTATTTATAGCACTGAATACAAATCTTCTTAATATATATAGATAAATTTCACTACTTCTTTTCTTCTGCAATGTTTTTCTCCGTATTATCTTCCTTGGAGTATGTTGCTAATTTTTCCTGTAGTTGGGGTGTAGTTTAAAAAAAAATAATTATTATTACTGTTTGATGCAGGTATTAGTGGCCCTAGTTGAATTCAGTCATAACATTAACACTACTTCTCAATTATAGTGTGTGCCATAGATCATCATTTTGGATTAAACTGTTAATATTTTACTTTTAAAAATAAAAAATAAACACTAACTTTCATAAACTAGATTGTGACTAGCAATGGGAACCTGCTTGAGGCAAATAAATAATAAGGGAACAAAAAGTATTATGCTACAGTTCTTTAAATGAAGCACTAACCTATTATACAGAAAAGTGTTAATTGTTTTTGTTAATTGTTTACACCTTGCAGTAAAACTGTCTATACTTTTCTAGGTGAGACCTGATAATTAGTTTTAAACCTAAAACCAGAAATCTCTAATTTTCAAAAAACTGCCAACGCTAAAACTTGAACATCTATGGCTAGAAAATACTGAAATGATCACATTCTTTAAATTTGTTTGAAAGTTGCCCAACAAGGCTTGAAATATTCACATTCCAGCCAGAAGCTTTAAAAAAAAAAAAAATTCCCTCGCTACTGGAGAAAGGGTAGTGTGCTGAGATACCTACCTTAGGCCCTGCTTGAGGGTTCCATCTTTTATTTCTGCCTCTAGTTGGTATCTGACCCTTGAAAATCTTTCCAGAGCTTTCTTACCATTGCAGGGGGTGGGAGGTCCTCTGCCACCTTACCTCTCAGCTTTCTGGAATTTGTCTTTTTGAATAGTTCTGTTACCTCTTCAGCTGATCATATGTTTTAGACTCCCATACTCATAAGAGAAAGCTTCTGTTTCAACACAGCAGGAGACTTTAAATCATTGAGTTGAAGAGCCATAAAAATATCCCAGTATCGCAGGGTGCTTATCCCCAGAATGCTAATGCTTCAGAGGTGGGCATTAAAGCAGAAGTGAAGTTAAGAGCCCGAAGTTGCATAAAACTACACACAACTGGGAGTTCTAATTTAGTCTATAACTACTGAGTAACATTGCAAGATTTACTTACTCAGATATTCTCAACACTTTGTTTGGCAGAAATCATCTGAAAGCCACATACTTGATGTTAGTTGAGACCTCAGACGGGTTACTTGATGAAATCGGTTCCGAGGCATTGGCATCTGGTATATATACATCCCCAACAGCTGTAATTCAAAACATTGACTCCATAGCCACTGCTGATATTGTGAATGTAAGTAAATGTGTCCATATACATTGTTTACAGAATGATTCCATATAAGCTTTGCTATGCACAATTATGACTAGCATACTCTTCTGGGTGTATAGAATATGTATACAGGGACCCTGTAAAAAGTGGTTCTATGATGCTTACAAATCTCTGCTGGCTATGCCTTTTCAGTTGTCTGCTTAGTTTACTGATGGGAACAATCTTTAATATTGTATATGGCAAAGTCAATATAGCTGTGAGAATTTAGCTGAATTCTACCATTACAAGTAAACATAGGAAAAATTCCAGCTATTTACCTAATCATACAAAACTACAGTCAGGAGATGTCCCACTGATGTCAGTAGGGAATCCTCCACCTGAGTAAGGTTATGGAGGATTCAACCCTAGGGTGTGATTGTAAGAAGCAAAATGAATACCTCACAGGATTTTATTGAGACGCTGTGCTAGTGGTAATAACAATTATTATAATCTTGGTTTCTGAACTGAACAAATTCCATCTGGAAATCTAGTGGGGAAAACAAATCTAGAACATCAAAATCTCTTCACAAAGCTGCTATTACTCATTTGAATGACAGTAGTACCTAGAGGCTCCATTGCGCTCAGCACTGTATAAACCTATCGTAAGAGATGGTCTCTACCCCAAAGAGCTTATAATATAAATAGACAAGACAGACAAAAGGTGGGAGGGACATAGAGTTCATAGAGCAGCGAAGTGACTTGCTCAGGTTACACAGGAGGTCACTGGTCAAACTGGGAATAGAACCTAGGTTTCCTGACTCTACCTTCAGTGATTGATACACTCGACCTTTCTGCTGCTTTTCTGACCCAAATAGAAAATATTTTCTACGTTAGGCATATGTATGACCACTTCAGAGAGCTGGGAAAAGTTGCTACTTTTCTACATTCTTCAGGCTGATATCATTAATCTGTCAAACTGAGACAGTTTAGACAGCTTATTAAAAATCATCGCCATAAGAAATATTACATTGCTGATTCCATAAATCAGTTGAAGCTGGGACTCTGAAGCAATGAGATAAGCTTGTTCAGTGTGCCTAATGGATGTTTCCTTAATGTCCAATTTTTATTTATTTCTTTTCAGGCTGCAAAGAAGTTTGTTGATGGGAAGAAATCAATGGCAGCTAGCGGGAACTTGGGAAATACCCCTTTTGTTGATGAGTTGTAGTAGGAAAAAAAACTGAGGCAGATTCAAACTGGACTCTTCACTGTATGCCAATGACATTATACATAAGTTACAATCAGCCTGTTTAGATTAATATTCTGACATTTGAATTAATAGATAATTAACTTGTGGGCTTGCATATATTGAATAAATTGCTACGTTCATATGCTTCGTTTTTGTTAATATTTATCTACTGAAAGTAAGGTATGTATAAGTATGGAAACATTGAACATTATCAATTAAAAATACTTAAATATAGTGAAACAATTAGTTGGCATTTTGGTGTGTGCCTTGCAAAAACTACCAGAGAATAATAGTAGTCTAACTACATTCTTGATGCAGGTAAAATTTGTAATTGCCACAGTTAATATCCCAGTTATATATCCTTAACACATTCAAGAATACTTGTTGGTAAAATTGCCATTTGCACCATATCTACCTGAAGTAAATTATCAGACTTACCTGTAAAAGCTGAAAGCAATATACTGCAGTTCTAGCACTTGCCTGCTGTACCTTGATCACTGGACTCAACGAAGCAGAATGTTTAATGTTCCCTTCATGGGTAGGATTGATGGAGACTTTAGCAGGTTTTTGCTTAAGATCTGGAAGAGTGGCTTTGGATAGCAGCTCTCATCTGAGAATCCAGATTTTTCAAATATCCTAGGCAGTCAAGGCATGCTATGCTAAATCTTCAGTTTAGCTAATTTCAAAATCAATATTTTGAAAGTGAACCTTTTGCTGATAAAGTGTTTCAGAAAAATCCAGTTTCTGAAGGCTTGAAATTGGATGTGACCATTTAGTTATTCCAAAATACTGGCAAACTCTTCAAGCCAAAATGCATCTGATATAGAGGAAGAGGATGATGTTGACTCGCTGTCATGTGTTTCCATAGTCCAGTATGAAAGAGATCTAATACCATCAGTAGCAAAGTCAGAACTATACCATGCATCAAAATCTTTATGAATTATAATGTCACATCCAATGTCAGCACCTACAGTAAATGTGTGTTTTTTTCTTTTAAATGCATGCCAAGTTTTCGATATTGATGGCAATTCTTTGGTAGAACAAAATGATTGTGTAGTTTCATATATAAGACTTCTGTCAGAGTCTGCATCTTCATAATCATCACTACTTGTCCACGTGTCGTCTTTTGTCTCACTGTCTTTACTTGAAATGCTAAAAATGTACAACAGTTACATAGCTTTAATTACAAGTTCTTTACTTGTGATTAGGGTGTCAAAATTGAAATCAGATTTGTGCAATTTTTTTTGTGTATTCTTCTGCTTGGACTTAACGTAATGCTACAACATCTGGGTTTTAAACAACAAAAGGGAGTGTCAATTTAAATATCTTTTTTCAGTAAAATAAAAACAAAGCTATCCTTACCTGTTCATTTAGAATATTAAAGAATTTGACTCGACAGCCCTAATTGCAACTAAGTCAGTAAGGGATTAATCTGTTTAATTGTGTGATTAAACAATAATAGAATACCATTTATTTAAATTTTTTGATGCTTTCTACATTTTCAAATATTGATTTCAATTACAACACAGAATACAAAGTGTACAGTGCTCACTTTATATTTTTATTACAAATATTTGCAGTTCACCTAATACAAGTACTATAGTGCAATCACTTTATCATGAAAGTTGAACTTACAAATGTAGAATTATGTACAAAATAACTGCATTCAAAAATAAAACAATGTAAAATATTAGAGCCTACAAGTCCACTCAGTCCTACTTCTTGTTCAGCCAGTTACTCAGACAAACAAGTTTGGTTACAATTTTCAGGAGATAATGCTACCCACGTCTTGTTTACAAGGGAAGTGAGAAAAGACGTTTGAATGGAATGTTTGTAGCTGGTGTCACAAGATATTTATTTACATGCCAGAGGTGATAAAGATTCATATGTCCCTTCAGGCTTCAATCACCATTCCAGAGGACATGCATCCATGCTGATAAGTTCTGCTCGATAACTATCCATAGCAGAGCGGACTGACACATGTTCATTTTCATCATCTGAGTCTGATGCCACCAGCAGAAGGTTGATTTTCTTTTTTGGTGGTTCGAGTTCTGTAGTTTCCGCATTGAAGTGTTGGTCTTTTAAGACTTCTGAAAGCATGCTCCACACCACGTCCCTCTGAGACTTTGGACAACACTTCAGATTCTTAAATGTTGAGTCGAGTGCTGTAGCTATTTTTAGAAATTTCACCTTGGTGTATATTTGCATTTTGTCAAATCGGCTGTGAAAGTGTTCTTAAAAAGAACATGTGCTGGGTCATCGTCAGAGACTACTATAACACTAAATATACAGTAGAATGCGGGTAAAATAGAGCAGGAGACATACAATTCTCCCCTAAGGAGACTTAAGTTACAAATTTAATTCACGCTGCCTTTTTTAAACGAGCATCAGCATGGAAGCATGTCCTCTGGAATGGTGGCTGAAGTATGAAGGGCCATACAAATGTTTAGCATATCTGACACGTAAATACCTTGCAATGCCAGCTACAAAAGTGCCATGCGAATACCTGTTCTTGCTTTCTGGTGACATTATAAACAAGAAGCGGGCAGCATTATTTTCCATAAATGTAAACAAACTTGTTTGTCTTAGCGATCAGCTGAACAAGAAGTAGGACTGAATGGACTTGTAGGCTCTAAAGTTTTATGTTGTTTTTGAGTGCAGTTATGTAACAAAGGACAGGGTGGGCCCGTTAGTCAATGAGAAGGGAAAGATAATAACAGAAAATGTGGAAATGGCAGAGGTGTTTAATGACTTCTTTGTTTTTGTTTTCTCTAAGAACGTTGGTGGTGAGTGGACATCTAACCTAGTGAATGCCAGTGAAAATGAGGTAGGATCAGAGTCTAAAATAGGGAAAGAACAAGTCAAAAATTACTTAGACAAGTTAGATGTCTTCAGATCACAAGGGCCTGATGAAATGCATCCTAGAATACTCAAGGAGTTGACTGAGGGGATATCTGAGCTGTCAGGGTTCCTTCCCCACTCTGAACTCTAGGGTACAGATGTGGGGACCTGCATGAAGGACCCCCCCCCCAAGCTTATTCGTACCAGCTTAGGTTAAGAACTTCCCCAAGGTACAAACTTTGCCTTGTCCTTGAACAGTATGCTGCCGCCACCAAGCGTTTCAAATAAAGAACCGGGAAAGAGACCACCTGGAGATGTCTTCCTCCAAAATATCCCCCCAAGCCCTACACACCCCCTTTCCTGGGGAGGCTTGAGAATAATATCCTAACCAAGTAGTTAGAAAATCATCAAAGACCCAAACCCCTGGATCTTGGAACAATGGAAAAATCAGTCAGGTTCTTAAAAGGATTTTATTAAAAAAAAAAAAGGCAAAAATCATCTCCGTAAAATCAGGATGGAAAATACTGTACAGGGTATTCAGATTCAAAACACAGAGGATCCCCCTCTGGGCAAAACCTTAAAGTTACAGAAGAGAGGAATAAACCTCCCTCCTAACACAGGGAAAATTCACACAAAACAAAAGATAAACTAATCCGCCTTGCCTGGCTTACCCCTACTGGTTGCAATACTGGAGACTTCAATTAGGATGGGTTGGAGAAGATGGATTTCTGTCTGGCCTCTCTCAGTCCCAAGAGAGAACAACCATGTAAACAAAGAGCACAAACAAAAGCTTTCCCCCCCCAAGATTTGAAAGTATCTTGTCCCCTTATTAGTCCTTTGGGTCAGGTGCCAGCCAGGTTAGCTGAGCTTCTTAACCCTTTACCGGTAACAGGATGTTGCCTCTGGCCAGGAGGGATTTTATAGTGCTGTATACAGAATGTGGTTACCCTTCCCTTTATATTTAGGACATGAGCCATAAGCAATTATCTTTGGAAAGTCATGGCTTCTGGAATGTCTTCAGTCTTCCTGGAAAAGGGTAAATCTAGTTTCCATCTATAGAAAGGGAATAGGACAACCTGGGGAATTACAGACCAGTCAGCTTAACTTCTGTATCCAGAAAGATAATGGAGCAAATAATTAAGCAATCAATTTGCAAACACCTAGAAGATAATAAGGTGATAAATAACAGCAGGAATTTGTCAAAAACAGCCCTAGTTGCAATGCAAGTTTAAAGAACTAACCTTCCAGACAGTCCCCTTTCTAATTGCCTGAACTTCCTCCTTCATTCTTATCACTCTTGTGCCCTAATCAGGTGCTTTTGATGTTCCCATTCCCAGCTACCTTCTTCACTGTAAACTCCATCTTCTTTCCTGTTCCTGAGCTTTAGTCTTCCCTCCCTACTAGAACATCTGTCCCCATGCCTTAGAAAAACTTTTACTGCCTAGTGCCCCGTCTAGCATCGATTACTACTTGTCATAGTGAGGCTTATTTTTAGGAGATGAGAACTTATGACTTTTTTTTTAAAAAGGCCTCATAATACTTATCTTTGTAGAAACTGAGCATAACACTACACAGCTATGTAAACATTTCTGGAAAGGTCAATTAAGAGGTCATGAGGACTAAACATAGTAAGCCATGGCCTTATTGTTAATATGATTGAATGACTAGTGACCCATTAAACTGTTTATCTGGTTACAGGTCTCTGGTTACCTGTATCTTGGTAAAATCAGGTACATATAATAATCTATGTCCTTAACTATGTAAATAGGCATAGCTGCATTTAAGTCAAGGAAGCTAAACCAGCTTATACAAGATGAGGTGCTCTCCCAATGACAGTTGCCCTTTGAGGATGGGAAAAAGTCTGAAATTGAAATTTGGTGTTTTATCTTAGTACTTTTGAACAATGTCTAGGCAACAAACACTGGAAAACCTGTTGACTTTTCCAGGTAAGTAAGTTTCTGGGTAGCTGTACTACCTTCAAGATATTTCTAAGAGTAGGAGACAATTACATTGGAAAGAGGTACACTTTTAAAAGAACTCTACCTTTTATACTTGATTAGTAATGAAACTAAAACCAGAATGCTACCACGTCATTTCCCTGTCTTGCTCAGTAGACTAATATAACTAAACTATATATTGTGAAGAAACCCATTGAAAATAGCATTTGTTTCTTACTCTGTCTTCACAGGAGGCTTTACTTCAGGAACTAATTCAAGTGCATTTTGCCAGTGCTGAGGTACTTCAACAAAATCTCTGTAAACCCTGATCTGTAGAACTGATCCTATGGGAATATTGTGCAAAAGTTGCCAAAGCTCTCGCAGTGTCCATCCTAAAACGTTAGCGTGTCCAATTTTAATCAAAATATCACCTGCCAGGGGAAAAATTCAAGAGTGTTCAGTATAAAAATCCCAACTCTAGACAGTAACTCCTCACTTAAAGTCGTCCTAGTTAACCTTGTTTCATGGTTACGTTGCCAAGCAATTAAAAAACATGCTCGTTTAAAGTTGCGCAATGCTCCCTTATAACATTGTTTGGCAGCCACCTGCTTTGTCCACTGCTTGCAGAAAGAGCAGCCCGTTGGAGCTAGCTGGTGGAGGCTTGGAACCAGGGTGGACCAGCAGCCCCTTCATCAGCTCCCTACTCCCCTAAGTTCCCTGTAAGGCAGCTGCCCAGCAGGCTATCAATTGTCGGCCAGTTCAGGTGTCCCTCCCCCCGCTGCTGTGTGCTGCTCCTGCTTGCTCCTGCCCCTGCCCTCTGCCTTGGATCTGCTCCCTGGAGCCTCCTGCTTGCTGTGCAGACGGAGGTTGGGGGGGGGGGAAAGGGGTGCTAATGTCAGCATGTCCCCTTAACCCCTGCTCCTGCCCCCTGCTCCTTTACCCCATCTCCACAGAGCAGGGGGGGCACATGGCAGGGCTCAGGCCGGAGGGAGCTTTCTGGCAGCAGCTGCTGTCTCAACTAACTGATCTAATTAAAAAGGCAATGTACTTAGGGTCAGCGTACTTAAAGGGGCAATGTGCATCTCTCTCTGTCACATATACATGGTGTGTGTCTGTGTCTCTCTCTGCCATGCTGTTTCCCCTCCCTCCATTCATGCTGCCTTGTAGAGTGTGAGGCTATGTTAACAACAATGTGTTAACCCTTGAGGGATCAGCCAAGTGCTAATTCATCATTTAGCAGTAAGGCATTCCCTGGGAAATATCCCACCCTCTGATTTCACCACCTCAACCAAGCTTCACAGTCATCATTGCTGTGTACAGTATTAAATTGTTTAAAACTTATACGTGTGTACGTATATATATAGTCTTTTGTCTGGCGAAAAAAATTTCCCTGGAACCTAACCCCCCCCCCATTTACATTTATTTTGATCAGGAAATTGGATTCATTTAACATTGTTTCACTTACTGAGGAGTTACTGTATATCTTTTATTCACAGACCATAATTTAAAATGGTTGCACGAATTTGATACCCCTGATTAAATAGTACCCTTATTCTCCTTTTGTCAAACTGTCCTAAGATATTTTCACTTTAGTTAAAAATGTTAACTATAATCAGGCTAGTAGTCAGATGACTAAAGAACTATTACATTTGTTCCAAGAGGCAGCATATGATGACAATCCTAATTTTATGGAGACATGAATTTATTGTTTTGAAAGTCTTATATCAAGACTTCTAACATGAAGAACAATTATTTGTTAAAAGCTGTCAGCTGTGAAAGCGCATCCAGTGTCCAGAAAGGAGAAATTTTAAGTACAGTAGAACCCTTTTATAGCAAAGTGTCATTTTCCCATTCCTGTGCACAAGCAAATGTTCATTATAATAGGAGAGGGGCTACCTTTATAAAAAAAATAAATAAATAAAAATGCCCATTTCAACAGAGGACCTCTCTTCATGAACTTCAGTTATTGGGGTCCAAGAACCAGGAATAATAATGAAGTAAAATATCAAAAGAAGTTCACAAGGCATAAGGACCAGCAGAACTGGAGGCTGCCAAGTTCAGCCGCAGTAGTGGGGTTTCTGACATTTGCTCATCTGCTGCACCCTGGTTCTCTTACTATCCTCAGACATTAGGGTAGTAAGGGGGGGGGGAGTGACTATGCCGAAACAACCAATTTTTTTCACTAAACCACTAGGCAATCCACCCTCTGCTGCCAAAAGAAGTATGGATAACCTAGTCTAGGGAAAACAGATGACCTAATACATGTCTTTTCCATTGTTAATTTTTATGACAACCTAAGCTGGGCTTTGAGTGATTCTTTTTTGTTCTTTAATCCTTTCCGATTGCTTTATATTAATTATTTTTATCATGTTTATAGATGCCTGTGTAAGAAAACTGCACATTACAATGCAGCTATGAAATATATGAAACACGAGTAAGCAATTTGTTTTGGTCTTGAATACTTAAAGTAAGATGCATAACACATTGTTCCAATCCCGTTTATATTATATATATAAAAGTGTGTGCAATTTAGATATGCTTTTTTCTTGATCTAATTCAAAAATAGTCACCTCTGTCAGCCAATTTTAATCAAATTAAGACAATAGGAATTTTAATATAAAACTGGACTGGCTTAATTTATCAGTTGGATATTTCTGTGACATTGAGCCTGACTCTCATATTGCTTGAGCCAGTTCTATGCCTCTGTAATTCCACTGATTTAAGCAATATTACTCCTGATTTACATCAGCATAAATGAGGTCAAAAGCAGGGCAACAAAGTATAAACTCTGGAATGGAACACACCTATGGAATTCTGAAGATTAGGGTTATATTTTTTTTTTACCTGGTTTGAGTCTTCCATTCTTAGCTGCAGAGCCTTTCTGAACAAGACTTGTTATCTGGAGATATGGTCCATTCTGAATTACTATAAGACCTAATCCTTGTTCTCCCATCTTAATATTGGTCTTTAATGTAGCACTTAAAGTATGTTCAGAGATCTTTTCCAGTGCTGGAAACTGCCCTTTGGAAAGTGAGAGGGACATTTTACTACTTGAAATTATGATATTGTGATTTTCTTACTCCACCAAAACAAGCCCTAACTCAGCAAAGCAAGTAAGCAGGTACTTAAATTCATTTCATCAGCAAAGCACTTAAGTCCCACATGCTTAAAGTTCAACATACGCTTAAGTGCTTTTCTGAATAGGGATGGGCTGCTGAAGAGGTGCCAGAAAACACGCCTATGTAAAAGTTATGTTGTGTATTCCATAAATAATCTAAAAAGAAATATTTCTAAAATAGCTTTTTCTCAACACACTCAGAAGCCTGTTTCTAAAAGTTCACACACTGTATTGAGCAAAACAAACAAATATTGCTTACATTGTATATTACTTTAGAATAATTTTTTTAAATGGCTGTATGCATTCATGGAAGGAAGAGAACGAGGTAGAGAAATGACAGCATAGCGAGGCCACCAACTGTTAGAGCTTTCAAGAAAGCTGTAAATTCATATGAGAAAATTAATTTCCTGTGTCAATATTTTTGGATAAGATTCATATCCAGATTTCCAGCAGATGGGTTTTACACACTGCTGCTTGCATGAAGGAAGGGACTGGTGCTTGGCAAATGTATTTAATTTCTTTAGGTGCTATACTGTGAGCATTCACTGTTCATTAAAATGCATAATATAAATAGTACACAATAAAGGACCGCTCATTCTAACTTGACTCCACCAGCAAATATAATGCAGATCACAAAATGAACCCTCCACCCTCAGCTTGCCTCTGGACCAAAAGCCTGGAAAATGATGAGATTGCCGCAAAAGCATTTTAAAACAAGCTTTCTTGTGTTAAAACTGATTTATCTGCCGTACCCTGTTTTAAGAAAATGTAAACTTTGGGCTGCTATGGCAGTGTAGCTGAAATACTACTCCTAATTTAAACTTACACAGCACTTTCCCTCCAATGATTTGAAAGCACTTTATAAAGATTACCACCATATTACAGATGGAGGAGGGTAAAGCACAGAAAGATAAAAGGCATAACTTAAAATCCACTGAAGTCAATATTCTTATGTGGTTTGTGATCAGGCCCAAAAGGTATGTCTACGCCTCAGCTGGGAGAGTGCTTCCCAGCCTGGGCAGACAGACTTGCACTAGCTCCGCTCCAGCTAGGACTCTAAAATTAATGTGGATGTTGCAGCACAGACTAGCTGTTCAAATATGAGTCCACCCAGCTCCGAGCTCAGGTGACTAACCTGTGCCGCCACCCATGCCACGATGTCCACACTGCCATTTTAGTGCGCTATTTCAAACGGAACTAGCTTATGTCTGTCTGCTCATGCAGGGAGACGTACTCCCAGCTAGTGTGAACATACTCCTAAGTGATTTGCCCCAAATCACGTAGAAAGTCTGTACTATAATGAGGATTAGAATCCAAGTTCCTGATTTCTGGCCCTGTATTCACTACACTAGATCACCCTGCAGCACATGACAGGAAGAATAAAAGCATAAAATAAGAGAGGGCCTGACCAAAGCCCATTGAAATGAATGGAAAGACCTCCCCATTGACTCCAATGGGCTTTGGATCATGCTCTTGATTCTATCCTCACCTGATATTGGTCCATTTCCATAATCTCCAGCGAAAGTGTCTGGATGACTTTTTTGTTCTGTAAGGAGAGAGAATCGGAAACTTTACAAACCTTATCCTGAAGCACCCCTACATTTCTCATAAAGCTCTTCAGGGCCAATCCTAAATTCTGCAGGTCTTCTGAATGAAGTAATATCCAGCTCTCTTCCCCTGAAATGACATTCTCTCCTCTGGCCATCTGCCCTGTATCCCACTCCAGATCTTATGAGAATGCAGCATGTATCAAAATACCCAACCCTCCAAAAGAAGAGGTGTCTCTGGATGCTGAGAAGTGGGGTGACAAAGGTCTAGAAAGGAGACAAGTAATCTGGTCTTAGGTATAGTGGTAACAAGAGGATGCCCAAAGCTTGGAGCCCCTTCAAATGCAGAGTTTGGGGCTTTTCCTGAAGTACTGGGGTGATGGTGGGAAGATGGAAGAACAGGAAAGGAGGCAACAGGTTGGGAGGGAATTAAAACTCATTCTGGTTTCATTCTCACCTGCTTGTGTACCAGAAGCTTCTGCCCCTTCCATGGATCCCAGACTATAAGAGAAAATCAAATGGACAAATGTCTCAGGCGAGTCTCTTTGAAAGCAGCTGTCTCCCCATGGTGGCCTGTGGGGGAAGAACAGAGCAGCAGGTGAGGAGGAGTTTTCAAACACCCAGTAACTGTTTAGAATCCTAGGGCAGCCAGGTTCTGAGTCTCACACGGTACCCAGCTATGGGAAAACATAAAAGCCTCACAGTCAATAGACACACATACGCACTGGCCGGGACTCAAGCTTTCAATATTTCCTTGCTTGGTGACAGATGCGGGGGAAGTATTACATTTGGCTAGGTATGTGTTGCTGATTGCTATATTGGCTGGATTATTTCAGTCTAGCACAGCAGCTTTACCAATGGCTGCAGTTCAGACTCTCTTTCTAAATCTCCAATCCTGCCTAAACTCTTATGCACATATGACCCACACAGAGTGTCACTTCTGTACCACATTGTTGAATCCTCACATATTCTTGGGCATGTATTCTTCTTTCAATAATCATCAATTCAAAAATAATTGTCCTCTATGATAATTTGTGACCTAAAACAAGAGAGTATTGGGAAACAATTTATCTTAAAGATTGCCGAATCACATTGTTAATACATCATTTTAAATCCTTAGCTCTCCCATCTCTGCCACATACCAACTATCTCTACTCAGAAGGAACAATTTCAGGTTTTTTTCAACAAATATATTACTATTTTCAATCCCTTTAAAATATCTGTCCAGAGCAGGATGTTTCAACAGAAGCTGAAGATAGGTCCTATCCTCCTACCCTGGTCTGAAAAAAAACAAAACAGAAAACAAAACAAACAACCCCCTGCCCCCAATGTATTGCTTTTGAATGCCGTTTAGATGGTTTTTAGTAGTATCTTCTTTGTTATTGCTTGGGACCGCTCATCTGGCAAGTGACCTGACCACAGGTGATTGCTATTATTTTTTAGTTACACAGGAGATTCACATAATAGGCAACTGGATAACCACCTGCTTGGAGTTCATATGCCAGCTATACTTTGTATAGGCCAGGATTATGGCTTGTCTGTAAAGCTGGGTGGGTGTTTTAAGATAGGCATTGGCAGGAAGGGGTACTGCTGGTATTTTCAGCATTTTTAAAGCTACCTGTGGATTTGGGGGCTGCTAGACTTTAGAATTTACAATAGCAATAGTTGTACAACATTCTCACATAACTGGGAGCAAAACTAAGGCGCAGAGTTATAATTTTGATAACTGCTAGGAGAGCAGTATGACCAAGGGTGGGTTGAATGCTCAGTTGCTTCAAGCATTCTTTGTTACTTACTGGAAAAAGCATGTAATCAATAGACACTGTATTTGGATTAGTTTTCCAGATAAGGTTAATTAGATTTGCTTCCAGACACTTACTAATACAGATAATAATAATTAGCACTTTGATAGCGCTTTACATTTTCAAAGTGCTACAGAAACATGAATTAATCAATCCGGACAATGCCCCAATTTTTCTCCTTATTTTGCACATGTTGAAACTGTAACACTTTGAAATTAAGCAACTTTCCCAAGGTCACGAAGTGAGATAGTAGTTGAAACTTGAATTAGAACCCAAGAGAAAGGGTGGTGCTGTGATTAAGGCACTGGTCTGTGATTCAGCAGATCAGAGTTTGATATCTGACTCTTTTATAGCCTTCCTATATGACTTGAGCAAGTCACTTACTCTAGTCTCTCTGCACTTTGATTCCCCATGCATAAAATAGAGACAATATTTCTCTTATCTCATAAGGGTGTTGTGAGGATGTCTATTGATGTGAAGTGCTCACATACTACAGTAATGGAGGTCATATAGGTAGACAGACATATAGATTTCCTATCTCATGAGTCAGTAGTTGTGGTAGATTAGAGCTCAATCCGCCCTAGACCACACTTACTTCAGTTAAGAAGTACTTAACACTTTCAGGACACTGCACAGTGGAGCAAGCCAGGCAATGGTGCCTTGGTATTTACATATTTAGGATGCCTCCAATTCTTTGATCATTGGGTACCAATCTCCACAGCCAGCCTTAAAGGATTATGAGAGGCTCCCTGATGGGGGGGAGGAAAGGGGGCAATTGCCTAAGGGCCCAGGTGATTTAAAAGGACCCGGGGGCCTCGGCCACCGGCAGCATAATGGGGCTAAGGCAGGCTGCCTGCCCGCCCTCACTCTGTGCCGCTCCTGGAAGTGGTCAGAATGGAGCAGGGGATAGGGGGTCTCTGCGCGCTGCCCCCACCCCGAGAGCTGACTGGGGGCCAGGAACTGCAGCCAATGGGAGGGGCAGGGGCGCTGCCCGCAGGCAGCGACACAGGGCCGCTGTCAAAGGCGTGTGCTGGTTGCTTTCAGGAGCCGCCCAAAGTAAGCGCCGACCCCCTGCCCCCCAACCCCCTGCCCCAGCCTGGAGACTGCACCCTGTAACCAAACTTCCTCCCAGAGCTCACACCCCAGACTCCCTCCCGCAACCAAACTCCCTCCCAGAGCCCATACCCCCCCTACACCCAAATTCCCTCCCAGAGTCTGCCCCCTACCCCTTCTCCCGCACCTCAGCCCCCTGCCCCAGCCTGGTGAGAGTGAGGGTGGGGGAGAGCAAGCAACATAGAATCATAGAATATCTGGGTTGGAAAGGACCTCAGGAGGTCATCTAGTCCAAACCCCTGCTCAAAGCAGGACCAATCCCCAATTTTTGCCCCAGATCCCTAAAATGGCCCCCTCAAGGATTGAACTCACAACCCTGGGTTTAGCAGGCCAATGCTCAAACCACTGAGCTATCCCTCCCCCCAAACAGAGGGAGGGGAGATGGAATGAGCAGGGGTGGGGCCTCAGAAGGGACAGGACAGGGAGGTGACCTCGGGGCGGGGCAGGGCAAGGGTCTTTGGGTTTGTGCAATTAGACAGTTGGCAACCCTACCGGGCAGGCATCTGCAAACCCTGGCCATGCCAGAAGAGCGTGCCCAGCACCAGCCAGCGCAGGCTCAGCACTGCCCAAGTGTCAGGTGGACTGTGGGGGTGGTTTGTGCATGCGTGGAGGCCCATTGACTGTTCTGCCCTGGGGCCCAGAATTGCTGTCGGCGGGCCTGGATTATGGGGTGCATTGCCTTCATTGCTGCAGCAAATGCCCCAGGCCCCCACCCCAAAGGGAGAAACTTGGCCCCTTCAGCAGGAGAGGTCTCCGCTCCCAAAACAGGAGGGAGTCTCCCCACCCCAAAATGAGAGACCTTCCCCCCAAAACAGAGAGTCTCCCTGCACAAATAAGAGCCCCACAAAAACCCTGAGGGATTTTCCCTCCCCAAATATGAGCCCCCTTCTAAGAAAGCCTCCTTCCACATGAGAACCCTCCCCTCACCAAAAATTCCTCCATTCCCCAGCCTGAATGGACTCTCCCAGCTCCTAGAGGGGGGTGGGGGAGGGGCAGGCTCCTAGGGATGACAGCACCTCCCTGCCCCAATACCATTAGAAACGCCTCCTCCCCCTTCTCCACTTCTGGCCTCCCCTTGGAGAAGCTCTGCCCCTCCCTTGATACCCGCCCCGCCCATTTTCAAAAGCCACGCCCACTACAACATCCGCCCCGCCCCTCCTCCCTAGAGAAGGCTTGTCTCGTCTCACGGGGTCCCCGCCCCGTCTCCGGGGAGGCTCCGCCCCCTCATGGAAGCCCTGCCCCGTCTGGGGAAAATGTGAAGGAGAGTGGGTTTCACTTCCGGAGCGCCCTGTTGCCCCCCCCTTCCCGCGGGCTCACTTCCTGTGTTGTCGGGAAAGGTGGGGGTCCCTGTTTTTGGTGCTGCTGCTGTTGCTGCCGCCTCCGCCGGAGAGAGGGTGGGAGTTGAGGTCTCATGGAGCCGCAGCTGTGAGGAGCCCCCGGCCCGGGCCCGCTGTGGGAGCCGGGCGGAGGCTGGACACGGGAGCCGCCGGAGCCGGAGGAGATGGACAAATTGACCATCATCTCAGGATGCCTCTTTCTGGCCGCCGACATCTTCGCCATCGCGAGCCTGGCGAACCCGGACTGGATCAACACCGGGGAGTCCGCGGGTGAGGGGCTGTGCGGGCCTGGAGCGGATCAACGGCGAGGGGTCTGGGTGCAGCCGGGTGGGGGGGCCGGAGTGGATCAAACCCAGGGCTCCGGGGGGTGGTGAGGGGGCCTGGACTGGGTAAGCAGCAGGTGAAGGGGACTGGGGGAGCTGGATCGCTTCTTACTGGGGAGTCTGTGGATGAGGGGGCTGGGGGACTTGGGCTGGAACTGGGAACCTGCGGCGGGAGGGGACGCAGGGCCACTTGGGGTGGGTCAGCACCACAGAGCCTATGGCTGAGGGGCTGGGAGGCGGCGGGCACAACCTGAATTGACACTAGGAACCTTTGGATGAGGAAGCTGCGGGACGGGGACTAAGTCACAGGGAGCAGTCAAGGTGGAGTTGAGGGGACCCTGCCTAAATGAACATGAGTGGGGAGTTCCCAGATGAAGGAGGCCGGTAGTTCTGAGTATTGGTGGAACCTGGACTAGATCAGCTTTGGGGAGTCTGAGATGAGAGGGGGTTGGACTGAGGTACTGCAGAGTCCGAGCGGAGATGGTGATACTCTAGCTGGTCGGGGCAGGATATATTCTGGTGGAAATCTGTAGGAGAAGAGCTCGAGGGACATGGGGCAGGTGAGTCTGGCCAACACTGGTCTGGATGAAAAACCCTTCTATTGGGTGAGAGATTCTGTGAGAGGAGAATCTGCAGGTGAGAGATTCTAGGGCACTGTCTGGCCAATTTGAAATGGATCAGTATTGGGGGAAATCTGTGTGCGTAGCTAGGCAACCATACTGGATTAAAAATGCTGAGAGATGTAGACAAGAAGCCAGTTTGGTTTGGATCAGCGCTAGAATATTTCTTGATGAGATCTCAAGTGGGATCAATCCTGGGTAGTCCACAATAAAAGAGTACAGATGGTTCAGCCTGACCAGCCCAGACTGGATCAAGACTCTCCGAGAATACTGGCCTGGTTGAATTGGACAGGGATAATAACAGTAAATTCACATTGAGAAAACCTTGGGATAAGGGGCAAGATGGACCCTGATCTGTCAACCCAGTCTGACTGAATCTTGTGGAATATTCTGGGTATCTGTCTTCTCCTATATAGCTGTGCACAAATACAGAAACTCTCTGAAAAGTCACTTTAATACTATCTATGTAGCAAAAGCAAAACAAACGAAGTTGAAACACTTATAAGCTAAATGGACAGATAGTACCACTACTTGTTTCCACACTGAATTTTAGTCACCATAGACAGTGAATATAGAACAGTCTGTTTTTTTATTTATAATTAGTTTCACTTTTTGGGTCTCTGCTGTTGTGTTTGTATTTTTAATGTTGGAAGTGATCTTTAGATCTCATTTTGCCTCCTCCCTATTTCAAAATGTTCTCGGCATGATGTTTTTAAATCTACTTTTAGGCTTAAACCTATGTTTTGTTTTGTAATATTTGACATTGTTCCTTTAAAGGAGGATTTTTCAAGTGTCTTTTTGCAAATATTGCAATTGCTTTTGCCTATAAATACATAGTTTTATTACAGTTCATCTTGGCTATTGGATGGGGCTGGGCTTGTCCTGGTGAAATGGACAGGAAGACAATAGAAGGGTTTTTCTTCGATCTTGCACCCAAATGAGTCTAGAAGCTCCTTGTCAGGGAAAGAAGCTGTGATGCCATTCTTGCTAGATCCCACCACCTGAATATGGGCAAAGCAACCTAAACTGATCTCTCATTGATATTCCAATCTCCTGGCTGTCCCCACAGGAAATACATAGAATTCTTAAGAACATAAGAATGGCCATACTGGTTCTGACCAGTGGTCCATCAAGTCCAGTATTCTGTCTTCCAAAAGTGGCCAGTGCCAGATGATTCCGAGGGAGTGAACAGAACAGGTCAATGTATTGAGTGATCCATCCCCTGTCCTCCAGTACCAACTTCTAGCAATCACAGATTTAGGGACACCCAGAGCATGGGGTTGCATCTCTGATCATCTTGGCTAATAGCTATTGATGGACCCGTCCTCCATGAACTTATCTAATTCACTTTGAGCCCAGTTATACTTTTGGCCTTCACAAGATCCCCTGGCAAGAGGTCCCACAAGTTGACTGTGCATTGTGTGAAGAATTCAGAGTAACAGCCATGTTAGTCTGTATTCGCAAAAAGAAAAGGAGTACTTGTGGCACCCTAGAGACTAACCAATTTATTTGAGCATAAGCTTTCGTGAGCTACAGCTCACTTCATCCGATGAAGTGAGCTGTAGCTCACAAAAGCTTATGTTCAAATAAATTGGTTAGTCTCTAAGGTGCCACAAGTACTCATTTCTTTGTGTGAAGAAGTACTTCCTTATGTTTGGTTTAATCCTGCTGCCTATTAATTTCATTGGGTGACCCCTGGTTCGTGTGTTATGTGAAGGAGTTAATAACATTTCCTTATTCACTTTCTCCACACCATTCATGACTTTCTAGACCTCTATCATATCCCCCCTCATTTGTCTTTTTTCCAAACTGAACAGTCCCAGTCTTTTTAATCTCTCTTTATATGGAAGCTGTTCCCAACCTTTAATCACTTTTGTTTCACTTCTCTGTACTTTTTCCCATTCTAATATATACCAATCATGCTACTTTAGATAGCACAAAAGATATACAGACCTAGGCAAAACAATAAAATATCTATATGCATTTCCTTGCCTCAGTTTTCTCACTGCTTTTAGGTCTTCTTTGGGCTCAGGTCAGATTTGTCTAAGGCAGTGGTTCTCAACCAGGGATATGCATACCACTGGGGGTACATCAAGTCATCTAGATATTTGCCTAGTTTTACCACAATCTACATAAAAAGCACTAGCGAAATCGGTACAAACTAAAATTTCATACAGTGACTTTTTTATACTGCCCTATATACTATACACTGAAGTGTAAATACAGTATTTATATTCCAATTGCTTTATTTTATAATATGGTAAAATTATAATTTGTCAGTAATAGTGTGCTGTGACACTTGAATTTTTAGGTCTGATTTTGTAAGCAAGTAGTTTTTAAGTGAGGTGAAACTTGGGAGTACGTAGGACAAATCAGCCTCCTGAAAGGCGTACGGTAGTCTGGAAAAGTTGAGAACCACTGCTCTAAGGAGTCTAAGAACAGCCCCCTACTACACATGGCTTCTCCTCCTAATCACCCAGTTGCCTTCTTCCTCTGCTGCTTTCACGGTTAAACAGGATCCCCTGCTCTGAAAGCCTGCCCCTCTCTCCTGCTTCCTCTTCCTTGCTCTGTGAGTTCCTTGAGTTTATAAGGGCTTGTCTGCATGGTGAGTTGCTGCACAGCAAGCCAGAGTGTGATGCTACAGCACACCCGCTTGCTGTGCAGTAACTCACTGTATAGACATGACTACTGTGCAGTGGGAGTCCTGGCATGTGGCTTAGTGTACTACTACTTCAGAGCACACTGTGCTAAGCCATGCTCTGGGACTTTCACTGCGCTGTAGTAATTTCATGGCAAATTACGGTGTGGCAACCTGGTGTGCTGAAGATTCACACCTTAGCTTGTGCAGTAACTTGCCGTGTAAATGAGCCCTTAGTCCTGCTACTAACATCTGCTTCCTTTGTTCTGCTGCTGGAGAAATTTCACTGCTACAAACCCCAGCTCACTAATGGAACCTGGAGAAAACTGGCTTCCACTAGACTTTAGCCATCTCATTCTCTCTGGGCAGGTCTGTTCACTCGTAGGAGGCTCTTAGTGACTGTCACTTTCAAGGACAGACTTAGGACAGGGAACATGAGTTAAGAATATGGTAAATGGCTTAAGTATACAGAGTTCATAATATCAAACAAATTCCTTAATTGCACATACACAAGATTCCCTCAAATTGTCACCTCACCACTTTCTGTAGGACCTAAAATTGTTTTTACTTTCTCGCTTGTGTGGAAACAGGAACAGGATAACAGACACTGCTTCCAAACTATTCTGAAAACACAAATGAGCAAAGGTCATGTGGACATAAAGGTGCTGCATACAGTACACTAAAATTCTTGTTAAAGAAACAAGCTTTATCACATCTCTATATAATGTAAAAATTAGTACTTGAACTGTTCTGCTGGGCAGTCATTAAGTATTAGTTATATCACTGTTTATTACTTAGGGATCAGATGCCATTTCCATTCTAAATCTCCTTTAGAGGTGCAGGTAAAACAGTCTTCATTAAGCTAAAGCTTGGCAAACCTTAGGAGTGCATGGATTTTTCTAACGCACTAGACCATTCAAATAATATTTTGACAGACTGAGATTTCTTTTGTCTGGTGGTGCCAAAGAAGCTGCTGAGTTGATACAATCTTAAAAGAAAGCTGTTAAGGTCTTTTCCTAATAAGAAAGTTTCATAGATTTGTATCAGCATGAAAAACAATGTATTGTTACAATGTAAAACCTTATTTTTAAAATTTTTTTGTACTAAAAGAATAAAAAACATTCCAAAATAAGCATTTTATCTAAACTGATAGAGTAAGGAAAAAAAGAACTAAGGTGCCCATTATATCAAGGACTTCTTGGGCTTAGTACGGCACTTAGTATTTTTTTAAGCACTGTAATTACTCCTGGGGGAATTCTGTGCCACTGCACATGCGCAGAATTTATGTCCCCCGCAAATGTGTTTGCTTCACTGCAGAAAAATGACTTTCTGACAGGAAAGCAAAGGGAAGCCACAAGAGCAGTCATCCTCACAGTATGTTTCGGGTCCCCAGGGCAGCCAGCAGAGAGGTAAATTACTGTGGGGCGGGGGGCAGGACTGGGGAAGACCCAGCTGGTGGCTCCTACCCTGTGCCGGGCTTAGTTGCTAGTCCCAGCTGGGCTGGGGAGGACAGGACTTCATCTTCCCCTGCACAGCATCTAGGGCTGTGTCAGACCCACCCCCAGATTTCTCCACCAGCTGTAGGAAATTCTGTAAACTCCCCTCTCCTGCCCCCCATGCTCCTTGCACCCATCGCTCCTCAGCTGCAGGGGGAGGGATCACTGGACAGGGAGCTGCTCCTCCATCTGCCCAACCACCATGCATCCAGACTCCCCTCATACCCAGAACCCCCCCGACGAGCCTCACTCCCCCTGCATCTGGGCCACCCTGATGAGCCACCTGCACCCAGATCCCCATCATACCAAGCCCCACTCCCCCAGCATCTGGACCCCACCGCTGAGCCCCCCCATACCCAGACACACACCACCTGCTGAGCTCCAGCCACCTTCACCTAGACCCCCCCGCAGTCCCATCACCATTGCACTGAGAGCCCCCCCAACAAGCCCCTGTGCATCCAGATCCCCCCCGCCCTGCGCCTGGATCCCCAATGAGCCATCCGCACCCAGATTGCCGCATGCAGAACCTTCTCAATTCACACCTGGATCCCCTCCACACTTGGATCCTGCCTTCCTGAGCCTGCCTGCCCACACCTGGTGCACTTGGCATGGAGGGGCATGGCTCTGGGGTGTTTCTGGGGCAGGCCCAGACCTTGCAGTATGTCAGAGTTGGGTGCAGCCTCACCACTGAGTCTATGTCCCAGGGGGAAAGCTGCCCAATGATCTCCCATCTCTGTGCAGTCAGTGGCCTGTGCTCCCCAATGCCATGCTGGAGCCTCCACATTTATTTGACAAATAAAATTTGCAGAATTTTTTTTTGGCGCAGAATTTTTAAATTTTTGGCACAGAATACCCTCAGGAATAACTGTAATAGAAGATGAGTGCTTTTAAAAATGACACTTCATTCCCAGAGAATGATACAGAAAAGAATGGGGCCCCATCATTGAGGACCAAAGAAATGCCTTGCTGATAAGCCCAGTTCCAGCTGCTAGGGGGATTCTGGGATTCGTACTAGTTTGCTGTCCCTACACCATGTTCAGGGACTTTCTTTCCTATCTGCCTTTGAATAGTAGTTGTCTGAAGCACCCTCCTCTCATTGGTCAAGGGAACTTTCTTTTTCTGTGCCCAACCTTTTTGTTTTGGGGGTTTCTTTCTCATGGGAATAGCTCTAGTGCCTGCCTATGCAGATAACTGTGATACCAAGTAGCAGCAGAACGACATTATTTCTCAGTTTGGCTGCTCTCCTCAGGGTTTGGAAAAGCAGAATGCAACTGCTAGTCTTGTCAGCACTCCTGCTGCCTACAGTGTAGGAGAGGTCTCGGCAGGTTCAAGATGATACTGCACTGGATTACTCAAAGTTGCTTGTTACCATAAAGGCTGAAAACCTGGGCCCAGATTTTCAGAAAAGTCTGTGTCTTATTTGAATGCACAACCATGTGTAATTAAGATTGTCTCTGCAGTTGGTCACACTACAAACCAAATTGGTCATTTATATGATTTTCTGAAAATCTGGGCCTTTATTTTATTTAAATGAAAGCTTAATTCTGTCGAGTTTGATGGCTGGGTAGCACTTCTCTTTAACCCTACTCTCCTCATAAAGAAGTAGATATTTTAGCTCTGTGTGAATGCTGTGTTTTCCCATTCCCTTCTGTAGTTATGCACAATTGACTAAGTTCAGGAGCTGGATCCTTAAGTGAGTTTGTCTTTGCTTTCATAGGTTTGTCAGAATCACAGTGCTGCTTTAGCTAGTCTTGTTTAAGGAAGTTCATAAGTTTTAAAATACATTTGTTTCATAAAATAAAAGGTTAAAAAATGGATTTGTCTCTCAAAGAGCTCCCAGTGTGAAGTGAATCTTTTTTTATGTGCATGTAAAACACTGCTGGATCAAATCTGGAAATCAGCAATTTATCAATAACTTTACAGAGGCAGCTTTATTTTAACAGAGCAGTATCTTAAGCAAGAAACAGAGGCTTAAACCAGCTCCAGATTAAGTCACTGACTACACTCCCATTGATCTTCGTGATAGGGTTTGATCCTATATCAGTACACTTTCTGTAATCAATTTAAAAGTTTTTCATAAGCAGATGGAATAAAAACTATGTGTTCATTTTTGTGTGAGAGGATCTATAGTGACTCTTACTGAAGCTGATACTTTGTCTTTTTCTCAGAGGGATGGTTGGGCTTAATTTACCTTAATTTCAGCATTTCAAGACATTGCCATAGCGAAAGGAATTTGAATGGGATGTACTATTGACCTGAAGAATGATTTTTAAAGCCATTTGTATATGTTCTTGACAATTTGGAATACTTTCAGGGCAGTCCACAAAACTGTGGAGGAACATTTAATAAAAAAAAAAAAAATCCTGTTTTGTACACTGAACTGTTAGTGTCAACTTCATGATGGATGGCCAAATACTTTAGGATTATTTGGTTCCAATTTACAGTACAGAATATAACTGAGTTATACTGATCACTTACTTAATGTGAATGTCAAAACTTAAGACTGCTAAATTTTGAAAGATCACTTCTAAAATAAACATATTAATGTAAGTGGATGTGATGCATGGTTTAATGTAGGACTATATTGTATGACATTATGGTTGCTATTTATACATGTAACAGTGCTTTCTTGTATAGGATTATTGTTGAATAGTATATTCAGTTTTACCGTGCATCTGTGGTATGTAATTGTTCACATAAGTGACCATAATGTTTGTTTTTCATTTAAATAGCCCTGTATATCAAGCAGTGTAGTGACAGTAATGACAATAAGTTGTGAATCTACATCATGACACTTATTTAACTGTCAACAGCTTATTCACAAAGGCTGCTATGGTACAAATTTTGCGACGTACTTTCTGTGGAGTTTAGTATCATGCATGGCAGTTGGTAATGTAGAATGCTGCCATTCAGAGGAAATGGGTTTGAAAGCAATTGCTGTACTGTGCGCTTAGCGCAGTTATTATATTTTCTTCCTCCTTGGATTTGCGGATCTTGCACTATCTAAGAACTGGCTGCAAAGTGGTGGTAGTGTTTGTGTTTCAGCAATGTGGCTGGCACTGTACAAAACATAAACTGACTCTGTTTCAAAGAATTTATATTCTAATAGAGAATATGGGTCATGATGGGAAGCCATGAAGAAAGAATAACTTAAAGATCATTTTAAATAAATATTTGTTTTAGGTCATATCTTGTGGGGATTGTAATGAGGGAAGTTGTCCTCTCAGTGACACGTGTGCATGGAGCAGGTGCGGTAAATATATAAGGAGAAATGCAGTAATAATGGGGAGAACAGGAGCTGAAGCAGAGCCAAGTATACCTACACCATCCCTGACAAATGTTTGTCTAACCTATTCTTAAAAATTTCCAATTATGGGGATTCCACAACCTCCCTTGGAAGCCTATTCCAGTACTTAACTTTCTAATTATAAGGATAGTTTTCCCCAATAACTAACCTAAATTTCCCTTGCTGCAAATTAAGCCAATTACTTCTTGTGCTACCTTCAGTGGATATAGAACAATTGATCACTGTCATCCTTATAACATATTTTAAGATTATCAGGGACCCCCGCCCCCTCAGTCTTTTTTTCTGAAGACTAAACATATTCCATACATGGTGTTATGAAAACTGATGAAAAGCCAAGCTGTGATTATACACTTGTTACAGTAGATAAAAATGCTTGGTTTTGAGAGGTATAAAAAATAGAATGGATTTAAGGTGGTAGAGGGGAAAAAAGGGAGCACAGTTCTGTATTCTGTACTAAGTATGCAGTGTGTGTTTGCTCCACACTTGCGACGTATTAGCCTGTAAAAGGTAACATTGAAGCTCCAAGTCTAAGCACATCTAGTATAGTTCAATTCTATTAAATATCATATTTTTTAAAAATGTCTTTCAAGTGACTATAAAAATCTCAGACAAGGCTTGAGTTGTACTTGAGTGACTTCTTATTCTGTAATCTGCAATGTTTTAGAGCACTGTAGTAGTAATCATCATCATCATCATAAGGCATAGATGTGATGGAAAGCATTAATTATTTGCTTGTTTGAATTTCTGGTGTTTGGGCATATAGGAAGGATTGATTTCTACATAGGCAGACTCTCTTAAAGGTAGATACCTGTTTCAGCCTAGTTATTTGACATAGCTAGAGGATGTATGAGAGCTCTGATCATCCTTTTCTCTTTGCTCTTTAGTGGAGACGCTATTCATTCATGTTTTTGAAGTAGCAATATATTTATTTCTGGCACACAAGGGTGCAAAATGTTATTCCTGTATTTCCAGCATCTTTGTTAAATTATTTAAATTTTAGTTGGTTTTACAGAATCTGACATCAGACCATCATTTTTCATTGAGCACAGATCTGGAAGCCAATAACTTGAGTTGTTACTCCACCATTATTTTTAAAAGTGCCATAAAGTACTAGCTTGCTTTATTTTTCTTCTCTTTTGGGAGTAAATTTGTAATAAAAATTCCAGGAAGGCTGGTTGTCCTTCTCCCAACTAAGTGCTTAATTGCTTTTTTTTTCCTTTGTATCTAGTCCTTGCTTCTTCCGTCAGTATTCAGCTTACTCACAAACAGGAACATTTCCAAAAGCATTAAGCCCTAGTGAATTAGGTACTTTTGGTCACAACTCAGCGAAAATTGAGTTACATTCAGTATCTGGGGAAGCTGCTTGTCTTTTCTTTCAATTCCCACTCCCCTCAAAATATGTTGAATTCTGAATCTGCTTTATGTGTACGCTACACATAGTGGAAAACGTATCTTGCTAGCATTTTAACTTTGTGGTTTTACTGGTCTTTCGCTGTTCATCAGTCAAATAAGTGGATTTTTCACTTTAGAAGACTCTAGCTACTATTGATACAATATGGTACGGATTAGAGCCTTTTTAATTCTAACGTGATTCATTTAGGTGTATAGTTATTAAAAATAAAGCTTTTGCTTAATATGTGCCATACAGCTAGGATTCTCTACCATCAGTAATGTGCAAAATGGAATCCTGTTAATGACTTGCATGGCTTATTAAAAACACTTGTACTGTTTCATATTTCAGTCAGTGCTCACATATGAACAGCATTATGTAAACTCAATTTGTATTTTTGCCAAAGTAAAGAAGATCAGTAGGTCAAACTTCTAAGCATGACCTACTTTTTCATAGGTACTAGACAACTATTCTCGTTTTCTCTACAACTTTTTCTTTTCTGATCTTGGAGCACAGGTGATGGGACTCACTTTTATCTTGTCTGAGGCAGAATGTAGGATTTGCTGTAACACATGGGACCACTTGTTCATTGAGTCCTGATATTCTTTTCTGGCAGCAGGTGATCTCTTGATACTTCAGAGAAGGTGACGTGGGTGATTTTGTGGAATACAAAATGCTAAATGGAATAGAGGTTAGATGCTCCTATCTGAATTAGTGTCAAATACAAACAGAGTTTGAGTTGCTAGAGAACAAACATAACACTGAAGGGATTTCTATATTTTTTTAATAAAAAGAAATATGCTATGTGGTATAAGTTACATATGACATCAGTATTATTGTATTTCCATAGTGTTAATGTGCCGTAGTCATGGACCAGATCCCATCATGCATGATGCTGTACAAACAGAACAAAGAGACAGTGAAACTTCTGTTCATTCCCCTTCTCGTGTGTGCCCCCTTCCCAGGTGTGTGAGACCAGCAAAATGGGGATATGGCCAAGCAGAGGAGCCATGTGTGATGGGTTGGACCCGCCTTCCAGGGTGCCACCTGATGTACTGGGGTTTCACTGAGCCTGCCTGCTCCACTAGCCTGGCCTTTCTCCTGTTTTGCTGAATCAAGCCCTCCGGCCTCTGGCAGCACACACACACAGGTAGGGATGTACCAGCTGTAGAATCACACTGGGTCTACAAACAGCTCTCTATGGAAATTGCCCAGCACTCAAGTGCAGCTGTCCTCTGGAAAGTACACCAAAAATAATATTGGCTTGTGCTGTAGAGAAATCTGTACAACGTAAGCTCATAAATTTGCCCCCTCCCTCAATATGGAGGAAGATATGCATAACTTCTTCCCCCCCCCCCGTTATAAATTGCACAAACTATGTTTTATAATAAACAAAAACAAGTTTATTAACCACAAAAGGCAGATTTTAAGTGGCTATAAGGGATAGCAAACTGAACAAAGCAGAATACTAAGCAAATAAAACAAAACACGCATACTAAGCTTAAGATCTTGAGACTGGTTTCAAGAAGTAATTTCTCACCCTAAATGTTGCTTTTGGGCAAGTTGCAGAAATTCTTGAAAGCTACCCTGCTTGCAGCTTAAATCTTCAGAAACCATATTCACAGACCAGATCCCTTTTCCAGCCTGGGCTCAACTCTCTTCCAACACGCCCCCATCTTTGTTTCTCAGATCTTTCCAGCTGTCATCCTGGGTGAGGATTCAGTGAAGATTGAACCAAGATCAGCTTACTCCCCAGCCTTAGATAGAATTTACATAAGGCGGGAACCTTTTGTTTCCCAGTCTTGACTTCCCCCTCCTTTTAGTGGAAAATCACTAGAAGTCCAAGATGATGTTTAGTACCAGGTGGCATGACCACATGAACTTGTAGTATCAAAGCAACATCCCAGGACGCTTCTCAGGAAGGAGAGAGATTAGTATCTTCAAAGTCTTATTGTTTCTTCCTGATGGCCCATCAAGGCTGATGGTCTGCTCTCTGGTGGGTGTTTCCCAAGTACACACACAGTTGTAATTTTTTCATAGTCAATATTCCTAACTTTAGGTAAAGAAATTATACATTTAGTAAATCATAACCTTTCCAATGATATCTTACATGACCCATCTTGCATAAAACATATCTGTTATGCCATATTGATATCGTAACAATATTTCTATGAAGAATATGTGGTGTAACATCACACCATGAATACATGTTGCTTTTGGGAGAAGGAATATAAAAGCAGAGGTTGAACAGGCAAAGCTTTGTGTATAATAAGGAGGTAGGCAAGTATTTAGAGAAAAATAAACGTAGTGTACAATTTCTGTGAGAAAGAAAAGAGGTTTAGATAAACTTCCTCACTTCTCTTTACACCGAATCTTTTCTTGATGACAGCCTCTTAATGTAAATGATTATAAATCATTTATGTTATTAGTCCAGTTGAATAGTGCGCACTGTAGGGCTTGAACCTCAGCACCAACATCTTTTCCTGCAGATGCATGAATGCTGCATTGGGCTGTCCTAGTGCTCAGCATTTCAAATAGTTTTAGTTAATAATAGTAACATTAGTCACTGACAGCCAAAAGGTATGAACGACCATGTTTGTAGACAACAAATACAAGCAGTCTAGCTTTGTGACACACATCATGAAAGTGACTCACTACTTCTCTTCCCATTTTGTTTCATAGTCGTCTTCTTCCAGTGTTTCCCTTTCCTTCTCAATCACTCTGTTCTCCCTCCCCAAGCTTTCTTTCCTTGTTTACCCTCCATACAGTGCCGCTCCACTTGCTGTTGCTGAACAATCCCTGCCCACACTGGTGGCACACAGCTAGTTTTGGCCAGGACAGTCCCTTTGTTAAGCCCTGTCCTGGCCCTCTCGACTTTTTTCCGAACGGAGGCATTTGTCCGGTGTGCTCTTGCTAATATGATCAGTTGGCAAGAGCAACAGGACAAATGTCCACTTTTGTGTTTATATTAAAAAAAAAAGGGGGGGGGGGTGCGGCTCAGAGGGGGCAAGTGGAGATGCCGTATCCCTGCAGGGGGGGAAGCAGGGCTGGGTGGGAGTGAGCAGCTTTCCAGCATGAGGTACCCCCACAGGGTTCCAGCGGCTGGGCAGCAGCATGCAGGGAAAGAACCCACTGGCAAGCATCTGGGGGGTGTCCAGTTTTCTCTTTGGGAAATACGGTAAATATCCTACGCACAGCACTTTCTCTTGTAGTAGATGTTGTGAAGAGTATTGTGTAGTTCCATTTAGGGAAGAGGCGGGAGGGAAATGCAGAAGAAAAGGAAGAGATCCATCAAACAGCCAGCAATGACCCTGAAGCTCTGAGACAGAAAGAGGCAGGCATCCTCTTTCCCGAGTGCTCCACTGCCAAGAAGCTGGGAATCCTGGATTTTGAACGTCAGTAATGGCACTGGGAGTTCACTGATTTGCACTCTTTCAAACTATCAATGGATTACTATCTGACAGCTGCATAGTGGTATCTGTGAAATGAATTGGTGGTATCTGTCTAGTTCTTAGTGGAAAATGTCCACATCGTAAACAGCCTTCTTCCAGTTGACACTTATTGGTAGTATCTAGAACAGTAGTTCTTAACCAGGGACCTGAGGCCCACTGGGGGGCTGTGAGCAGGTTTCAGGGGGGCCGCCAAGCAGGGCTGGCATTAGACTTGCTGGGGCCCAGGGCAGAAAACTGAAGCCCCACTGCCTGGGGCTGAAGCTGAAGCCTGAGCAGCTTAGCTTCACAGGGCCCACTGTGGCATGGGACCCTGGGCAATTGCCCAGCTTGCTATCCCCTAGCGCTGGCCCTGGCTTGTATATGCAGAAAAACAGTTGCTGTACCACAGACAGGCCGGGGAGTTTTTATAGCATGTTGGGGAGCCTCAGCAAGAAAAAGGTTGAGAACCCCTGATGTAGAGTGTAACCTGAGCCTGTCTTCTCAGGCCATGGTGAGATGCATGGGCAGAACAGCATGAAAAGCCGTTATCTGTGCTGTTAGTATTGTGATGGTAAACGGAGGACTTCCATATGCCAACTTGCATACAGAGGAGACTTTCAAAAGCACCAAGGGATTGAGAAGTACAATTTCCATTGACTTTCAGTGCAGAGTTTTGGTTTTCCCCCTGGAAATAACCATTCCTTACTAGGTGCCATCTGTAAGTGCTTGCTATTCAGTTCTTCAGACAAGTCATAATGGCTTCCCATGGCATAGGGTTATACAGTAGTTAAACTATTAAAAAGTTATAGTGCAGACAGAACCAAGGAACATGCCGGTCCAAGAAAAATATTAATACCATATGTCTTTAAAGTATTATGAAAGTCATCTTTTTGACTAAAATTTAAAAGAAAAAAAAGCTGCCAAAGGAAATGGTTCTGTTTTTAAAAAGCAGCATTTCTAAGTCCATTGAATTGCACTAGTTACCTTACTTTGAAATATGGTTGGATGAAATTCCTGTTTTGTTTTGTTTTTTAACCCCTCCTCTTATTCAGTTTTGATAATAAAAGTACTCTTTACTCAAAAAGGCCCCATTTTCACTCTGAAATACGCCTGAGTTTCTGAAACAGGTTAATAGTTATGCTCAATGTAAACCAACAGGTTTTAAGCATGATCCTTCCTGTGCAGATAGGACCAAACTGTTATAGGCAAGTTGAAATTGTGCTTTAAACTTGGTAAAGTCCATGTTTAACTGTTCTTGAGACGTCATTTTCAGATGCATAAGCCTTTTTTTAAAAGCCTCCAGATTCTTCCTTCCACTTTTTGTATGTGACCATTTTGGGAAGGGGAAGGAGGACAGAGAGTGAGTTTCCCTTGAAGGCAGCATCTGTTGGTAGCTTCTGAAAACAAGGACTTACCATGGAGAAAAGGATAACAAAATATGCTCTGAAAGTGAAACCACCCTTAAATTTGCTCCCTCACTTGCACCCCCCCTTTGTTCTTTAGGCTTACCTTTGTTTGCGGGGGAGCAGTGATTAAATGCCTAGATGTGAAGATTACTGCTGCAGTACAGCGAACCAGTTGCAAAACATGTGACGTTTTAAACTTGCATGGGAAACTGTCAACAACCTTTTATACACTATAGCCAGTTCCCTTTTAAAAATCAAGTGGGAAATTATATTAATATATTGTCTGTCCTTAGGGTGAGACACAGCCAATAACATTAATGGGAATTAGGTACATGTCCAAGGAAGAATATGCTCCCTAGTGTTATTGTTTCACATTTTGTAAAATAGATGACAGCCAGCATCAAACTACTTCAGCATGTATCATTAATTGCTATAAACAGGTTGTACGTAATCTTGGAAGCTGTTCATTGACTCTTAGATTTTTTTGCTGTTGGCTGTTGTATTCAGCTTGAACTCTTACCTTGATTGCTCTGAAATAGGGGAAGCCGTATGACCTGAGACACTTTCTTTAATTGGCAGAGGCTTGATGCCTTAAAGGATCAGGAATGTTCTCCTATTGAATGTGATCTGATGTATGCTTTATCTCTTTTGAACTTTGTGTAGTATTTACTTATAACCAAGGTCCACTGTACTCCATGCCAATCTGGACCTAAATTCTGGGGAGGGGTCCTTAGACTGTGCAACAAACTGATTAGAAATTTGGTGGCAGCTCCAGTTATATTACAAAAATTGATTTGAAATATAAAAATGAGTAATACAATCACAACGGTAGCAACTCGTATGTTTATTTTTATATTAAATCTACTTTATTTTATGCTGTCCCCACATTTTGAGTCTTCAATATGACACTGATTGTCTTTAGGTTCCAGTGAGTCCCGTTCCATGAAGATGAAAGGGGGAGCTAGTTACCTGTCAGAGCAGTTGTTTTGGGCTGTCAGCAAACTTGAGCAAACATTACTGCATCAATTAGATTTGGGTCATGTTTTCAGGCTTTCCTCTGAATGAGGGCTAGAAGCATAATTTCTGTAGCATAGTTCTACCACAAGAGGCGTGTTCTGTTGTTAATTCTACATGGATTATATGGGGCCCAGTTTAATGCAATAACATTATTAGAAGAGAAAACTGTACAGAATTATCAGACACGGTCACGGTAAGTCTATAAGCTTTATCTACCATGACAGTGGATTCTGTGTGGAAGGTCTTGCTTTTAGTCCCGGGTATGGCGAGTTGATTAATTTTTGTTCTGATTACTAATCCTGTCCAAATCTTAGTAGTAGAAACATAACTTTGATTCTCACTCTAAAACTGGTGCATATTGTACAATATAGTGCACAGCATATTTTGTTGTGATTATCAGCAACCAACGTAATGCCTCTTCATATTTCTAGAGTATATTTGTTCTTTAAAAAAAAAAAAAAAGCCAACAGGACAATTTATAGCAGGATCACAGTAGTTGATGTTACTTTATCAAGTCCATGTCCCTGAGTGAGTGGCATTTAGTTGTCTTTCTCCCCAAAAGAAAGCATATCTGATATTAAACTGATATTTCTTTAGATTTTTGACTAAGCTGTAGATGGTGCCCATACAGTAGGGTACTTCATCTTGTTTAACTTTTTATGCAAGTTCCTTGAACAGTTACCAAGTAAAAACAAAGAGGAGAAATTGAGTAGTTTGTGCAAGTGATATTTTCAGACGATATGGAAAATCAGCTAGAATCAGCACTCTCTGAAACCTAGTCATGAATCCAGAAGTAGGCCAGAGTAAGACAGCGTTCCTTGTGTGAGAGGTCACCCCATCCTCAGTCTGGGCCCCAATAGTGCTCTGCCTCTTTTTGGCTGATCTGAACTTTGTTCATACTATGTATTGGAGTGTTATGCTACCATGTGACTAGACTATGACATAGGTCACATCATGTCATTGTGTGACGTTAAAATTGTCCAGATTTGAACAGTAACTTAGCAGTAGTGAGACTGAAATAATTAACAGGAATTCTTGATCATTCTTTCTGAGAAGCCCTCAGTGGTACTTTAATATGTGATCTGTTGAGGAGTATCATTTTACGTTCCTGTCTGAAGCCAAATATAACTCATCAGAAGTTAAATGGCAGAACAGCTGTAAGTATCATAGCTTCTGGCTTCCCTTCCAAAAGTGAGGAACAAAAGTGCAGCAGTTGATTAGAAAGATCACTCTAAATATTGGATACTGGTGTAGTAAATATATTGATGTAGTTGCATTTAGGCATTTTGCAATCAAGCTGTCAGTTTTCAAGGTGCATGCGTTTGGCTGTTTTACCAAATTTTATATTAAATGTGCAAGAAGAAAGTTTTTGTCCTTTCAGCCCAGTCACACTTTAAAATTTCTAAAGGTTCTAGTTCTCATTGACAACATCATCTTATTGTGGCAATGTTTATAATGTCAAAATAAACCACCAGAAGGATGCACATTTTAAATAACGCTGTGCTATAAACTAGGAAAGATTACTGTTAGCATGGGCTGATTTCTTGTCTCTGGTATATAAGAGCACAGAAGAGTCTTTGTTTTGTTCTTGGGAGAGCTATTTCTGTGTTGTTGCCTGAGGATAACTTTCTCAACGTGTGGTGGTCCATCTTGTCTAAAAATACATAAATTAAATAAAAAGAAAAGGAGTACTTGTGGCACCTTAGAGACTAACCAATTTATTTGAGCATGAGCTTTCGTGAGCTACAGCTCACTTCATCGGATGCATACCGTGGAAACTGCAGCAGACTTTATATACACACAGAGATCATAAAACAATACCTCCTCCCACCCCACTGTCCTGCTGGTTATAGCTTATCTAAAGTGATCATCAAGTTGGGCCATTTCCAGCACAAATCCAGGTTTTCTCACCCTCCACCCCCCCACACAAATTCACTCTCCTGCTGGTGCTAGCCCATCCAAAGTGACAACTCTTTACATAATCAAGTCGGGCTATTTCCTGCATAGATCAAGGTTTTCTCACATCCCCCCCCACCCCCATACACACACAAACTCACTCTCCTGCTGGTAATAGCTCATCTAAACTGACCACTCTCCAAGTTAAAATCCAAGTTAAACCAGAACATCTGGGGGGGGGGGTAGGAAAAAACAAGAGGAAACAGGCTACCTTGCATAATGACTTAGCCACTCCCAGTCTCTATTTAAGCCTAAATTAATAGTATCCAATTTGCAAATGAATTCCAATTCAGCAGTTTCTCGCTGGAGTCTGGATTTGAAGTTTTTTTGTTTTAAGATAGCGACCTTCATGTCTGTGATTGCGTGACCAGAGAGATTGAAGTGTTCTCCGACTGGTTTATGAATGTTATAATTCTTGACATCTGATTTGTGTCCATTTATTCTTTTACGTAGAGACTGTCCAGTTTGACCAATGTACATGGCAGAGGGGCATTGCTGGCACATGATGGCATATATCACATTGGTGGATGTGGATGTACACCAACATTCCACACAAAGATGGACTACAAGCCGTCAAGAACACTATCCCCGATAATGTCACGGCAAACCTGGTGGCTGAACTTTGTGACTTTGTCCTTACCCATAACTATTTCACATTTGGGGACAATGTATACCTTCAGATCAGCAGCACTGCTATGGGTACCCGCATGGCCCCACAGTATGCCAACATTTTTATGGCTGATTTAGAACAACGCTTCCTCAGCTCTCGTCCCCTAAAGCCCCTACTCTACTTGCGCTATATTGATGACATCTTCATCATCTGGACCCATGGAAAAGAAGCCCTTGAGGAATTCCACCATGATTTCAACAATTTCCATCCCACCACCAACCTCAGCCTGGTCCAGTCCACACAAGAGATCCACTTCCTGGACACTACAGTGCTAATAAACAATGGCCACATAAACACCACCCTATACCGGAAACCTACTGACCGCTATTCCTACCTGCATGCCTCCAGCTTTCACCCTGACCACACCACACGATCCATCGTCTACAGCCAAGCTCTGCGATACAGCCGCATTTGCTCCAACCCCTCAGACAGAGACAAACACCTACAAGATCTCTGTCAAGCTTTCTTACAACTACAATACCCACCTGCAGAAGTAAAGAAACAGATTGATAGAGCCAGAAGAGTTCCCAGAAGTTACCTACTACAGGACAGGCCTAACAAAGAAAATAACAGAACGCCACTAGCGGTCACCTTCAGCCCCCAACTAAAACCCCTCCAACGCATTATTAAGGATCTACAACCTATCCTAAAGGATGACCCAACACTCTCACAAGTCTTGGGAGACAGGCCAGTCCTTGCCTACAGACAGCCCCGCAACCTGAAGCAAATACTCACCAACAACCACATACCACACAACAGAACCACTAACCCAGGAACTTATCCTTGCAACAAAGCCCGTTGCCAATTGTGCCCACATATCTATTCAGGGGACACCATCACAGGGCCTAATAACATCAGCCACACTATCAGAGGCTCGTTCACCTGCACATCCACCAATGTGATATATATGCCATCATGTGCCAGCAATGCCCCTCTGCCATGTACATTGGTCAAACTGGACAGTCTCTACGTAAAAGAATAAATGGACACAAATCAGATGTCAAGAATTCTAACATTCATAAACCAGTCGGAGAACACTTCAATCTCTCTGGTCACGCAATCACAGACATGAAGGTCGCTATCTTAAAACAAAAAAACTTCAAATCCAGACTCCAGCGAGAAACTGCTGAATTGGAATTCATTTGCAAATTGGATACTATTAATTTAGGCTTAAATAGAGACTGGGAGTGGCTAAGTCATTATGCAAGGTAGCCTGTTTCCTCTTGTTTTTTCCTACCCGCCCCCCCCCCCCCCCCCCCGATGTTCTGGTTTAACTTGGATTTTAACTTGGAGAGTGGTCAGTTTAGATGAGCTATTACCAGCAGGAGAGTGAGTTTGTGTGTGTATGGGGGTGGGGGGGATGTGAGAAAACCTTGATCTATGCAGGAAATAGCCCGACTTGATTATGTAAAGAGTTGTCACTTTGGATGGGCTAGCACCAGCAGGAGAGTGAATTTGTGTGGGGGGGTGGAGGGTGAGAAAACCTGGATTTGTGCTGGAAATGGCCCACCTGTTGATCATTTTAGATAAGCTATTACCAGCAGGACAGTGGGGTGGGAGGAGGTATTGTTTCATATTCTCTGTGTGTATATAAAGTCTGCTGCAGTTTCCACGGTAAACATCTGATGAAGTGAGCTGTAGCTCACGAAAGCTCATGCTCAAATAAATTGGTTAGTCTCTAAGGTACCACAAGTACTCCTTTTCTTTTTGCGAATACAGACTAACACGGCTGTTCCTCTGAAATAAATTAAATAAACTCCAATACCTGTGTGGTACTGGAAACCCAGAATGTTGGAATCAGAAAACAGACTAGCCTTAACTGGATCATATCCTCTTATTTTTAAGCTGAGTTCAATTAAAAATATTTTATGTGGGGCTCATGCATTTAAATGTCTGTTACTTGCAGAGGAGGAGTTTAAAGCTGGTCCTAGTGTCTCAGCTGCAGTGATCATTTATCTTTCTCACTTTTTAGTGTGGTTTGGTTTTTTTGGTCTGAACTTAGCACTGATGCAAGGCCCTGCATCAAGAGCTCTTAAGACCTAAGTTGTCGTCATAGCCACAAAAAAGACACAGCATGGAGAGCAGCAGCAGCAGGGCAAGCTTTCCCACGTTGCTCTGCTAACATGCATCAACCCTAACTTGGAGGCTGACTTAGAATAGTTCAGTTTCGGGATTCATCAGTCCTTGACACCTCTCCTCAGAGTTCCAAGAAGGATCCAGTCAATGCCACTGTGATTGTTTTTGTGATGTGGACTCTGAGATGGTGGTCCATCCAGACAACTTGCTTCATTATTGACTACTGAATAGTAATCTGAGTAACAACTCTGGGTCACTACCTTTGTGGACTGGGTTTGAACTAGTGACCTAGTGTCCTATTCTAAGTGTCCTAAGGTGTCTTATTCTAATACCACAGACGAAGGGTCTTAAGAGTTTTTAAGCATCTCTGTGGGAGGAAGGGGGCATTCTGTCATTAAGGGAAAGGAGTAGCCTTTATATAAAAGGGAGATAAGATAGTCTCTGTGAATTGGCTTCAGTGGGAGAGTGGATTTTGACTTTGGAGGTGAGGGAATAACCAGAGTGGAGGGGAAACGGTGGCTTTCGTAGCACAATCAATCTCTGTGTGTAGCTTAATATTGATTTAACATAAATTATTCTTAAAAAGATGCACTCTTTGCTTGCAAAGTCCTCTTTAAGAATACCTAAAGCAAACCTTGTCTGAATCTCTCTTGAAAATCGCTGAGTATTTTTAAAACTATTTTTTTTCTCTTACTCTGTGACTTCGGTGAAGATTTTGTTATCTCGCCTTTCTAAAGTCTTAGCACTTTCTTTGCTGGTTTACATTCTATTTATCCTAATTTTCTGGGCACCTATAGTTTCTCTTAAGACACAGTAGAAATAAAATCAAGTACTAAGAGCTCCCGATGTTGTCAGTGGGAGTCTTGTGTGTAACAGTTATGGTCTTGGGCTACACTGCAATTCAATATCTGTGGCTAGCCTGTGTCAACTGACTCAGGTTCATGGGGCTGTTTAATTGAGATGTGGACCCTCTCCCCTCCAGGTTCTCAGAGCCTGGGCTCTGGCCCAAGCCCGAACACTTACATTTCAATTAAATAGCCCCATGAGCCCAAGTCGGCTGACGTAGGTCAGCTGCATGTGTTGAATTGCAGTGTAGACGTACTCTTGGTCACCCAAATTTTAATTCTAGTTCATTATTTTTTACATAAAATTGAAAGATAAATAGTATAACTACATTAATCACTAAAAACAAGGACTCCTGTCCTTGTGGCACCTGAGAGACTAACAAATGCACCTCATTGTTTTTGCTGATACAAACTAACACGGCTACCACTCTGAAATCTATATTGATCACTGGAATTGATGCAATGCATAATGTAGAGTGTTGGCCTAGTTTATTTGAAACTACTTTGGCAAAGATTCCTTCAAAAACTGTGTCTTAGCAGTAGACTGAGATGTGATATCTCAGTGCTTCTCATAATGAGCTCCATGAACTGGAACTTGAAGGGACACTCTACTTTCTAAGGAGTTCTTTCAGAAAGGAAAATATATGGGCAAACCCTCTGTAAACATGACATGTTAACAGAAGAATGTAGTAAATTAGAAATCTCTGCTTTTATGACCATAGCATATTCTTACAGGAACATATGGGTTCTCAGGCCTTGGGCTTTGTCCTATTGGAAATAAAGTAAGGGTGGGGAGTGGATCAATATTGCAGCTGGACAGTCCATAGAATACTAGCCAACTTCAAAGGCTTTTGGTTCATAGTTACAGTAATCGGCAGATAATTAAAGAGGAAAGACCAGAATGCTAAAAAGAAATTAGAGTTTTCATCCCAAAGATAAGAAAGGTAATTATTCTAAACTCACATAAACATCATTTTGAGCTCCTGTACTTCCTCAGCATTTGCGGTAAATGGCTAGTCCTCTGTTTTGCAACACATTTATCACAATCCGAATTCAGCCTCCTGTATTCATAAATCTTCTTTCAACAAGTCTGGACTTGTTCACCTTTCAGTCTGCAGACTGAACAACAGGCTTAGTATCTGTGCAGTAGAAAACTAATCTATCATGCTTCTTTCTGAATATTTGGATAAGAAAATTGAAGTCCTTTAGAGGCTTAAACACTAAATTACTCCCATTTGACCTAAACTGTGAAGAAAATCCTTGTTTAAGAACAGTAGCAAATAAACTACCGTGTGCTTTACTGGAAAAGTTGTTTGCGTCCAGATGACTCTAGCCAGTTTATTAAATCAGTGTGCTACCTCCCTCTACCTTATCACAGTGCTAACTATTCAGAGATAAATTATTGTAGGGCTAAATTGTCACATGGCTTCATAGGTTAATTTATTCTTGGTTGAAATCCATAGTCTCCTCATCAGACAGCATTTTAATAATTAAAGAGAAGTTCCCACACTTCTTGCATGCGGATGTGGGGTTATGTCGAGGGATAAAGTGACAGTGAATTTACATATGGAAAGAGGAGGAATTGTTATATTGAGGAGACTTATTTTAAACTACTTTGAAACAGTTTAGGAGTGGAGGCCTAGAACAGGTTATGTATGTCTTTTATCAGTAGACAGACCCAGGGAAAAATCACTTGCTTTGGGAGAGGTGGGTCAGGAATCTTTACCTTTGGGACCTCTCTGTATTAATTACAAATATTTACTCTAACTTGCCTTTTAGGCAAAAATTAGATCCTTAACTCTCCACAACTATAGATTCATCAATGATAGAAGCTGGACTTACACTGTGGTGGTGTATACATCTCAAATTTTCAATTGTAGGCACTGAAAGCCTCTAAACCTTTCTTGTTGCAAAGCTGGCCTTTCCCAAAAAGAGCATTTGCCCTGTTACATCATCCATACAGAGAACAATCTTCAAGCAGTAATAGCAGAAGTGTGGACTGCTGTATACTCTGCCCGCAGACTCCTCAATGGTTATATTTATACTAGGATATTTGGACCCATAACTGCCACCAAGTGCAACTTCATTGGCATAGTTTGGAAGTGGTAGCACTGTTGTACGCTTTAGTGTAGTCAGGTCTTGTGCATTTTTACTGCTGGGTCGTAGGGTAGGGATAGTATGGTGTAGCAAATCTGATCCCTAAACTACCAGTAGAGCTGTAGCAGTTGGGAATTACGGGTCTGAAAATCCTGTTGTAGACAAGGCCAATAAGGTTGAACTTTAAAGCTTTCCTTTGATTAGTTAATGTTAACACACTTCGTGAACTGGCAGGTTATAAAATTATGCTTTAATTGTGCCGGATAACCTATACCGATCTATCACACTGATTTTGTAGGTATAATCCAGGTTTGTTTTTGTTGTCATGCTGTATGTAGTGAAGCAATGAAGTGAGAAAATAGAGAGTTGTCTGGTTTCCTTATGAATTATTAATTCTGTATATATGAATCTTTCTGGAAAATGTCTTGAGATGGCACTGCATATGGCTCTGTAAATGTTTTTAAGGTAGGTCTATAACTCAATGGTCTAAGCATCAGATTTGGAATAACTAGATTCCCTTTAACCATAGATTGAAATCCTGATCTTTCTGAGATACAGAAGAATACCCTGCAGTTTATTTACTTTACAGGCATCTTTCAGTAAGACCTTAAATACAGATATTCTGAAACTGTGAAGATATTTAAAAAGTCAGGGGTATATTTTGTTAGCAGAAGAGTCTGTCCCAGTACTTTTAACCAAAATTCTTTTTCCTCCCTTTCCAGTTTTGTGTAGTTCTCAACCATTTGCTCATCATGTTGCTTTCTCTTTGCTACACCCGCCCATGTATGGCTTCCAAAATGGGTACAAATGCAGCAAAAAATAGGAATACTGCAAAAGAAGGGTTTTACTCTCTATTCTGGACTTCTCAAAAGTGCTTGCATAATGTCCTGCATGGCTTAGCCAGGAGCATGAAGAATCCTTTCATGGCAGAGTTAAAAGGGTTTGAAGCTTGGGTGGGTTATACACTAAAATGCATGGAGCTTGATAATTCCGTGTCCAGAAACTCCCTTTCTGACTATGGCAGCAATGGATCTGTGATGTAAATTCCATGGATTTTTGGGAAAGGCAGGAGTGACACACAAATTGCAGCTTCCTGGCTATGGAGTTTTGTTCTTCTGCTTATGTGAAGCTCATGCCTTGAATATGGCTCCATGTGTGTACATTTATTAAAAGGCAAAGTACACCAAGATATACTTAGAGAACTAAATGCCTCATTTTACCCTTTTATAGCTGCAGCTGCACCACTTGAAACAGCATATCACGTGAAAATAAATCCTTATAAATAGCATTGGAAGTATCCCACTAAATAGCTGCCAAAGTCCTTGGACAACTTTGAAATATACTCTTTCAAAACAGCTTCTGCTTATTCTGTACTAAGGGGGTTACATTATAACTACTGTAGTCTAGTCTAAAATCTGAATTAGTCCTATTTATCCCCCACCACAAGTCCTCATCTGTGCCTCGACTGGCTGATGGAAGCCTCCATCAGAGGCTTGACTGCAGGTGGAAAGCAAGCAGACATGCTAGTGTGGCTAAAGTAAGCCCTATGGTCATCCTTAATGTTTAATAGAGAGTATTAGTCCACACCATGCTCCATCTTGATCCTTGGGGTCTTCACATGCGTCAAGCAACATAGAGTGTTGGAACCTGTCATCTCTGCAGGCCACCACTATTAAAAAGAGAGCGAGCTGAAATCTGTAGCTGCTATAAAGTGGGTATGGGCCTTGCTCCTTTCCAGTTACCAGCTGTGTAGAGTTTAGACACACTTGACTTTCAACATTTGCAAGTTAAAGATTTTATTGTGAAATCTGGATATCAGGTGACTATCTAGACCTTTAACACATTTGAGGAGTTGACCCAGGAGCAAGCTGGAACAAAAGGTTTAACTTCTAAAATATATACAATTTTGATTGAAAAAGATCTTGATAAGAAAACAACCCAGATGAAAAGATGGGAAAGAGATTTGGACCAAAAAAATGGATCTGGATGAATGGGTCTCTAAATATAGGAAAGGGGCTGTGCATCTTAAGTTTGTGTGGGTGATAAAGTTTTATAAATAACTATATAGATTACATTGAACTCCAGTTGAGATCATCATCATTTTTGCTACTAGGAAGGTGCTCTTTTGGTGGGGTTGTAGGGAAAGGGGAACATTATTGCATATGTGGTGGCTGTGTTCAGGAATTAAACAGTTTTGAGAGGAAACTCTTACAGATTCATTTTATGACAAAATGCCCGCTTCCTAGAGATCTCCGATCTACTTACTTAATGCTCCGGTAAAGGAGCTGCATTTTAAACAGAAAGATAAATTAATTTTTCTTTTTGTTAGCAGCTAGACCCTGTATTGCACATTATTGTATAAATAAGATCCCCTCCTATTGAATTTGGGTATAGTAAAATATGGACTGTTCTTGTAATGGAGGGCTTTCACTCTAAGCTCATATACAAAAAGAAGAGGAATCTAGAAATTTGGTTACCCTTTCCAGTGTATGAAGAGGAGGAAAGCTCTCCAGTCAGCAAGACAGAATTTTTAGCCAGGTTTTTAAATATTAACTTGATCCCGAACAAGTACCGTACAATGTAATATGCTAACATTTTATTGTAACTTTGCCTTCATAAAAAGTGCCTTCCCACCCTCCCCCTCCAATGAACAACCCTCCCCAGCTCTTTTCTTTTCCTCTGCTCAAAAAAAAAGTGTGTGTGGAAGAGGGGGGGGAAATCTTAGCTGATCTGTTCCACTATTTATATACAAAAAGCTATCCTGCGTGTGTGGCGTGTGAATGTTAGAAAACCACAATTCTTCCTTTTTATTTAAAGTGCCCAATTAGCCTGGCCTCATCTACTTAAATCATTCTTAAAACACACAAAACCTAAGTGTTTTATATTGATGGCATCTAAGTTCTGTGCCACAATCTACAGTAAGGCAAAAATTTACCTACCATCACCCTATTAAACAAAATCCATAGTAAACAGAATGGCTCTACACTGAGTCCTGTTGGTGAAGATGTGGGTTCTGTCAGACTGTGGAACCTGCTTCCCCTGTTCGTTTATGGAAAATGCTTCCCCCCCCCCCCCCTGCTCCCTTGGTGATCAAATCCAGGGACTAGGAAGCTAAGTATATGTAGAATGTAAATAGGTGACAGTTGGCTATTTTAACCTCCTCTGTAAGGGTAACAGTACTGTGTCTGATGTTAGCAGTGAGCATTTGTGCCAAGGAAGTGGTTGACTTTTGGGAGGTAGGAGTGTAACGGGACTGGAATAAAGGCTGTGGCTAGGGAAGATTGTGGTGGATAGAATCTGATGTCTTTAAATAGAGTAGTTTGTTGTTTGTTTTTTCAATAGAAACAGGAAAATGTAACAGGTTCAATAGCAATGGGTGATAGGTGAGGACTGATGATGGGGAGGTAGCGAGGTGAAGAGGTAAGAAAGATTTAAGAACAAAGGAAATATCTCATAAATAGACTTTTTTTAGCTTGCATTAATGTACTGCAGGACTTGCACATCACTTATGGGCCATGTGACCTTTTATTATACTTCTGACTTGGTATCCCCTCTCCACCTTCACCCTCTTTTGTGTCTGTTTCTTATTGGGTTGTAATCTCTTCAGGACAGGAACAGTCTTTCTGTGGCCATACGTTACATAGGTAATTTTGGATGCTGCTACAAGCAAATAATGAAGAACAGTAATAATCTGATGTTATGTGCATTGCTTATGCCACTGTGTCTTTCAGTCCTGGTATCATTGTGACACTTTTAATAATTCATAGATGTTAGGGAGGGAAATAGCTGCAACAATCTTCATTTCTTTCCATCACTGTACGGATTTCCTTCTTGGTAGCTCTGTTGGTTACCTAGGAAACAGGAGTAAGATGGCATTTGATTGGCTGTGTTGGAAGAGTTGAAGTTGGGTGTAGTTTTAAGCAGCAGACAGATATATCTACACAAATATGAAATGCTTGATTTTTTTTTTTTTGTGAGACTGGTAAAACTGCATTGAATTATTAGTCAAGCTGTGCTCTCAAACGTTTGCAAAGGAGTATTTTTGTAAGTGATTCAGGTGGATGTTTTGGCATAAATATGCTGTGTTTAAAAATGACAATATTTCTGTTGGGCTGGATGACTTGGGGGCAATGCAGGGGTAGGGAAAGGGTTATGAAACCTCTCATTTCTAGGTTACTGGTTTAAATTGAGCCCAAATCAGTAGAGACTGACTTGTTAACGCTAAAGGTTGTTTGACCTATGTGAAAGGAATTGGCAGTTTGAATCCAGTTCCTAATGGACCAGATATATGTATCCTATACTACTTCCAGGACTGGCACTAGTTTACGCCCTTGCTGGCAGTCTCAGCAGAAAGCCTGGGGTTAGACATGGTGTGGAAACAGAGATTCTTTCCCATACCTTCAAGTGGTCCCTCTAGTTCAGGGTCTGTTAGTTACTCCTGGGGAAACTCTACCACTGCATGTGCATAATTAATGATCCAGGCATATTTTTATTTTTTTGCACAGAAAAAAGCTTTTGCTGAAAAGTTGCTCCAGTTCCACTTTTTGCCCACCAGAGGGTGCTGTGGCGATAGAACAGAGCAGCAGCTCCCTGCAGAAGATAACTTTCTGTAGTTCCACCTTTTGACTACCAGAGGGCGCTGTGGCAATAGAACACAGCAGCCACTCCCAGCCAGCTAGAGAAGAGAGAGAGCCTGCCTTCGCAGCACCTGCCAGGCCAGGTCAGGAGATGGGCTTTAGGGAGACAGAGAGCCTGGGGTGCTGGGGGGGAGGTGGTCAGACAGAGGATTATAAGGACTAGTAGGAGGACAGACTGGGGCAGAGGCTGAATGGAGTGAGGGCACAGAGCCACGGGGGGAGGGAGGGGCCAGGGCCACATTGTGATACGGGAGGGGGTGAAGAGCTACATAGGGACAGGCTGGGTAGGGTAGGCTGGATAGGCTACATAGGGTGGCTGGGTGGGGGCACAGAGACACATGCGGATAGGAACACGTGCCTGACTGAATGGGAGAGGCTAGGGGTCCGCCAGGGTCTAGTGGGGGAAGCTCCCTCACGGTCTCCCCACAACCTCCCCAAAAATCCTGTTCCATTGTTTTCCTACCCATACCGAACAACCCTCCAAGTTCATACCCAGGCTCCTTCCCAGCAATTTACTTCCCTCTCTGTTACCCCTGACTCCCCCAAGATTTTGCATTGCTTCGGGGGGGAAGGGGGTGCATGAAATATGATTCTATATTGTAGTTTAAATGAATTATTACTCAGTTCTGTATTAATATGCCTAGTAAGGAATCTATTTGTCAAAAAACTTTTTCTGAATCTTTTTTGTTATATGTATTGTTACCAACATACTTGCTGACATATATTTTGAAATAAATGACCAAAAATAATTGAAACTGGCATGATTATATTGTGTTATTTTGACAAATAAAATATGCAGAATTTTGCAGAATTTGAAAATATTGTGTGCAGAATTTTTAATTTTTTGACGCAGAATTCCCCCAGGAGTAGTTAGTGGGCACTGTGAGGATGGAGGGCCCTGTTCCTGTGCTCTATCCATTCTGTGCCTAAAAAGAGTTAGTTTCCATAGCTGTTTAATCCAGCACCTTTGAACATTTACTGAATTTCCAGCTATTGTGCTATAATTCTTACTCTGAGTGACAAATTCCTTTTCATTCTATACATTAGATAGAACTTGATGACTCCCAAATAGTGAAGCAGTGGCCCTTTTCTAGCTACACGTGAAGTGTCCTGCAGATATTGGCATAAAACTACATCTGGTCCAATATTTTTGCCTTGTCTTTCCCCACATCTTGTCAGTGGGCTATGAAAAGCTAATTGAGATTTCATTTGCTGAGTTAGTGTGTCAGGCAGCTGCCAGGTATCAGTTTGCCTGTTTGTGTTAGGTAAACGGCTGAAATGATTGAACACAACATGTAGAAATATTTTTGTGTTGAATTCTTTGACAAATATTCACTGTTGTCCTTTGGCATGTGCATATATATGTAAATCAGTTGCAATAGTGATTGCACGTGAGACAGAATTTACAAGACTCTAAGGCAGGGGTTCTCAAACTGGGGGTTGGGACCCCTCAGGGGCTCGTGAGGTTATTACATAGGGGGTCGTGAGCTGTCAGCCTCCACCCCAAACCCCACTTTGCCTCCAGCATTTATAATAGTGTTAAATATATAAAAATGTGTTTTTAATTTACCAGGGGGTCGCACTCAGAGGTTTGCTGTGTGAAAGGGGTCACTAGTACAAAAGTTTGAGAACCACTGCTCTAAGGCTTTGGACAATTCACTATGGGCCCAGTCCTGCTCCTGTTGAGGTCTGCAATCAACAGGAGTGTTGCCACAATGGGAACAGGATCAGAAGTTTAACACCTCTTTGTTTTGGTTTATGTATCTATTTCACAGTGGTGTCAAGGGTTAATGTTTGTAAAGAACTTTGAGGAAAAAGCCACTATAGAAATGCTCTGTATTTATTATCAAACCCTTAAGTATGAAGCTAGGAAGTCCAATACTCTTCCTCTGAGCAGTTCGTCGAGTGGCTCTGCATATTCCCACTTATGGAGTATTGCACTACTTGTGGTGCTTTGGGGTAGAATCTCCTTCTAGCAGCGTCAACTAGCGCACTCTTGTGCTCCCAGCCCCTCCCTTCAACATCACCGACATTCTGAAGACAAGCCTATATAAAGGGCAGAATGCCCTTGCCACCTCTGTTCCTTTCAGCCATATGCCTGGACAGACGTGAACCTCTCCAGTCTCTTTGGAGCCAGAGTTGCTTTTTTCTCAGTTAGCCAGGATGGATTTGATTTAAATAATGATTTAAATCACTAGTCAGGAAGACTCAATTTAATCATGGATTTCTACATAAGTGCATTCTTGTTCGTAGTTAGAACCTTACTTATCCTGTACTACTTCCAGGACTCAGAGATAAATGTATGGTTCATTTTTAGAAGATATACGCTATACATTTTTAAACAGTGATTTATTTCAAAAACATTTCAGATTAGTTTTATAGCTATATCAGAAAATGAATGATTGTTTGGTTATTTCATTTACCAGAGGTAATTGAAACATATTTATGAAGTCATTGGGAGGTGAACTATCTCCAGTTCAACAGGTTAATGATTAATATTTGGAGGATTTTCTTGCCATGCTGTATTGGGAGGAGAACATCGCCAGACAGACATTTAAATTGTTTTAGTTAACTAAAACAACAATGTTATGTATTCTGGATTTTTTTGTTCGACAGCAAACATAATATTTTAACAAAACAAGCATATACGTTTTTGAATTTAGTTAAACGTTCAAGTTTTTTTAAATCAGGTTTGTTAAAATTGTTTTTAGAATTGTTTTTAACTAAAATAGTTAAATGAAATACTTTAAAAAAAAAAATTGACTGTCAGCCAGGTCAATATGAGCTAACTCTTCTGCAGCTAACTCAGTCATCTTCACCTTCATTTTCCAGTTTGTTCATAATCTGGAAAAGAAAAACAAGCTTTCCTACTTTTTCAGACCCCAAACGATTTCTCAATTTGGAATGAATTAGTCCAAAGGAAAAAAATATTCTTTCTACACTGGCAGAAGAAGCTACTGCTGTAAAAAGTGAGATTATCACTTCAACAGTCTCTGAATCCAAGTGCTTAAGTGACTTCCTCCAGTTCACTGGTGTGACTTTCTTTAAATCATCAGCAAACATATTTCTTGAATGGTTCACCCTTAGCTCACAAACTTATCTGTGGTTGTTTCTGGATGATGGAGATTTTTTTTTCCTTTTGCTACAGGTGATATACTGTGGCTATGTGACATACATGATGTGACTGAAACATACCATTGGCAGATAACTCTGAAAGTATAGAAAATGATGGTAATCTAGAAGGTGGATAGTCTTCAGAATCCTGTATGTTGAGGATGGATTCTCCTAAGCAAAATAAATCAATGCAGTTATTTAATTTATTATTACCACACTGCTCATTTAGTATTACTCATTGCATTCACTGATACTCAGTTCTACTTTAAAGATGAAATTGTGAAAAAAAACGGCCTATCACAACTGCATCTAAAATAGTTCCACAGAGTAACAACTATATTTTTTGCTCAAATGTGAGAATTCAGGAATAGTCCAGAAGGAAGACAGCTGGTCCTTAAGAAAGTAGTATGAAATAAAAAAAAAGTTTACCAACCTGAAGATCCTGCATGTTCAGACATGTTCCTTTCATCATCTTCAATGCAGCTTCCTCCTGAGAAGGAACACTTCTCATGATGTTGCTTCATTCGGGCAACCAGGTCTTGCATTTCTTTGTTGCACTGTTTGCATTTTGCATGCATGCCTGTCTTACCCACAGGTGGAGGAACTTCATTAAAATATTCCTAAACTGGGTCTCTCTTACAGATTGCTGCCATTATAGGTTTTCCCTTCTAGTGAGAGAATGGTATGGTAGATCTCAAATCAGTGAAGGTTACACTCGGAAAGACCTCTAGACTTCTGGAATATGTTGCTCAAACAGTTCCACTTTTGTTTCTACTGCCTGTCCCTCCCTTCTCGTATTTATCTCCAGACTTCTTCTCCTTGTCCAGATCTATTCCGCCTCCAACAATCTTCTATTCCTTGAACTTTTTGAAACGTTGCACTTTCAGAGAGAGGTGAGGGATTGACTCTGTGTACACAAATTTGCAGAGGGACAATAGGGTTGAAGCCTGTTATTTCTTACCTCTCTATATTTATTTTAAAACATTTTTGCTGTTAACAAGCATGTTATCTCTGGAGACACAAATCCACACAGTCTGAGAACTGCAAAATTAAGCATCTCTGATGGTATCTTCTAGACTGAGCACTGAGTCCCATTGGGTAGATAAAGATTAATCCAAATAATCTATACAGAAACCCCTGGAACACCATAAGATTGGGTCCCTAATCCATGAACTATTGGAACTCATTCACAAAACTTTTCTTAAACATTACACGAATATATTGTCTCCTACTATAGAATTAGAATTTATAATCCCTATTCCATGATGAGAGATCTTTGAGCTATAATGTATCTTTAGCCAGGTTTTTTCCTCAAAAAAGCATTTTATCAAAAAAATCAGATTTTTTTTTTAAACAATTGATTTTTATCCATCCTGGCGTTAGCAGTTAATTTAGTCAGTCAGTGATTCTCTTTCAGTTCTGTGTTATGGCAGAACTGAAAAAGCAGAAGAGCCTGGGGTTAAAATATGCACTTCCTGACCAGATGTCTTCCCGGCATACTACAGCCACATACAGTGCCTCAAGTGCCTGGAGAAGGACATTCACCTTCTGGGTGTTTGATCTTCTGCATTCACTCCCAGAACCCACACGGATAAAGAGACTTTCCTGCCACAGCCAGCGTTAGACTCCCTGGGGCCCAGGGCAAAAACTAAGGAGTGGGCCCTACCCTGCTGAAGCCAAAGCCCGAGCCCCACTACCCAGGGCTGAAGCCTGAGCTGCCTGGCATTGCCATGCCCCTCCCCAACATTCCATGTTTGCACCCTCTGTGGGGGGCACCCCACAGTTTGAAAACCTCTGCTTTAGTGTGATTTGTTTCCACTTTTAGAGATTAAATTACTGTAATACTCATATTGAGTAGCATAATGTCATCGGTGCATCCAATGAAGTGAGCTGTAGCTCACGAAAGCTTATGCTCAAATAAATTGGTTAGTCTCTAAGGTGCCACAAGTACTCCTTTTCTTTTTGCGAATACAGACTAACACGGCTGCTACTCTGAAACCAATGTTAAATGAAATACTTAAAAAATTGACTGTCAGCCAGGTCAATATGAGCTAACTTGGTCATCTTCACCTTCATTTTCCTGTTTGTTCATAATCTGGAAAAGAAAAACAAGCTTTCCTGCTTTTTCAGGCCCCAAACGACCTGAACAGATTCCAGAATTGGTTTAACAGAGTTGATTCAGAACTTGTTTATTCCTAATTCTGCTTGTTTTAAAAATGTTGACTCTGCTGGGCATGAGTGCTGGGAGCATGAGCAGGCTCTCTGTGTGCACTCACAAAAGGAGCTTGTGCCTATTTCTGGCCCTGGCATCCTGGAGGGTAGGTGTAAACACCAGCCATTGTTCCAGTCAGTGAGTTGTGTTTTTCGGTTTGCATATTTTCTTTTTTGGAAAAGCATTGAGAATAGACTACAGAAATCTTTTCAAGTCCTGAGTGGCTCACAGAACTCCAGTTTCCCAGTTCCATTGTATGTACTTGTCCAACCTCCTTCCCTCTCCATTTTTAAAGTGTCCTTTTAAGTATAGCAACACTTGTTTACAGTGTCTAATATTTGTGCGTGTGTGTTGGGAGGGGAATGTTGATTTTTTTAACTAATGTAAGATAATACCATGCACTACTGAATTTACCTTTGATTTGGCTGGAGGAAATCTTCACATGTGAAAAGGATTTGGGAGTAGGGGTGGAACTGATTGTTCCACAAAATGCAGGATTCAAGATTTTAGAGACACTGGCAGACAGTCTCTTTGAATCTCATTTTATGTCTGGGCTCAAATTTTCTAATAAATTAAGTTTTGCGGTTAGTATTGGACTGTAACACGTTGTGGGTCATGAAAGGAGTGGCACTGCAACAATTTTTATAGTGGGGGTGCTGAAAGCCACTGGACAAAACTGTAAGTGCTGAAAAAGATGGAAACCTGGCCGCACCCCCAAAACCCCCACTTCCAGCAACCGTGCTTGAAAGCAGTACATTTAAACTTAAAATCAAAATTATCTAATCTTGTGCCACTTGCAATGCAGAGTTTTGTATTATTGTCTTTCCTATATTCTGTGTGTTAAATGACTCTTCCGTTACCAAATTGAAGGTAAACTATAATTTTAATGACCTCGGTTTCTTTTTCCTGTAGGCTGCACTTTGTGGCAGATTAGAATATTTGTAATAATTAGACCAGGGGTCGGCAACCTATAGCACACGTATTAAAGACGGCACGTGAGCCGATTTTTTAATAGCACGCTGCTGCCCGTCGGGTCCCAGCTGCCGGCCCCGCTCAGCCCGCTGCCGAACCCAGGCTGGCAGTGGGCTGAGCGGGGCCGGCGGCCGGGACCCTGGCAGGCAGCAGCTTGCCACTTAAAAATCCTGCCCGCCCCGGCCTGCTCTTCTCTGCGCCCCCTTCCCCCACCTCTTCCCCCAGCGTGCTGGGTTCCTGCCCCTCCTCCTCTCCCTTGCTGCTGCCGATCAGCTGATGGCCCTTGCGAGGGAGGGGGAGAAGCGGAGCCACACAGCGCTCACCGCTCCAGGGAAGAGGCGGAGAAGAGGTTGGGACGGGGACTTGGGGAAAGGGGATGGAATCAGGGCATATCCCCTCCAGCCCCCTGCCGTGAGCCGCTTTGGGCAGGGGGCTGGGAGCACCCCCATGACCCTAGCTCACACTCCCAGCCCTCTGCCCTGACCCCTGCTCTGCCCCACAACCCCAGCCCTGACTCCAGCCCCCCCCACATACCCAGCCCCCCCACGCCCTAACACTTGCACCCCCCACATTCCCACCCCCATCCTGAGCACCAAACGGGAGCTCTTGCACACACACGTGCGCGCGCACACACACACGTGCACCAAAGGGGAGCTGCCCAGATAAGCACTCCACACCCAAATCTCCTGCCCCAACCCTGAGCCCCCTCCCTCATTCAAGCTCCTGGCCAGACCCTATACCCCAACCCCCAGCCTGCTCTTTCACCCCTGTGCTCAGTGCACTCCCACTCTGAGAGAGAGAGAGGGAGAGGGGGGGGAAAAAAAAAGCTAGAACCAGGGAGAAGGTAGGTACCCACTCTGTGGGCAGGGCTAGTCTGGGGTCCCAGCCACCGGTCCCACTCAACCCACTGCCGGTCTGGGTGAACGGAACCCCAGGCTGGCAGCGGGCTGCCAGCGTAAAAATTAGTATTTTAATTTAATTTTAAATAAAGCTTCTTAAACATTTTGAAAGCCTTGTTTACTTTACATACGACAATAGTTTAGTTATATAATATACAGACTTAGAGCGAGACCTCCTAAAAAAACATTAATGTATTACTGGCATGCGAAACCTTAAATTGAAGTGAATAAATAAAGAATGGGCACACCACTTCTGAAAGGTTGCCGACCCCTGAATTAGACCCATTCTCTTGCATCCTGTGTACTGAATGGATTGACGTGACCTTTAAAACTGGTAATATAGAAACCCTAGCATGTATTTAATAACTTGCCTGTTTAACTATCAAAAGAACCGACCTACCCCTCTTGGATGAAAGAATTCTGAAAGGGATGTTCTCAAGTGCATCCTTCAAAAGGCACATTCCAGCTATGATCTAGACACACACATGCATAGTGCCTTACAGCAGTAAATTTGTATTTACAGGTGTGAAGAAACACTTTACTTGTGTTACCTTTCTGAATGCGGTGCTGAGCAAAATGCGTGCAGCGCTAGACCAGCTGACTCAGAGGGGGTTCCTGAGGGAGGAGTCTCATTTTCCCCCACTCCATGCTTGGCAGGAGGAAATTAGAGGAATGCCAGAGGAATCTCCCCTGACACTAGAAATCGGGGAAGGGATAGAGCAATGACCTAAATGACCCTCCTTTTCCCCAGTCACCACTCTAGCTGACGTTAAATGACATTGACAGACTCCATAGGAGAGCCTCATCCACCCTCTTTGGCTAGACTGAGTCTTGGTATGACACTGAGCCCTTCCATGGGGAAGATGAGGACATCTCAGAATATTACTTTGGAAAAGTAAATCCTGCTAAGACTTATCTCTCTGTATTTTCAGGTGCACTCACAGTTGGCCTTGTGCGACAGTGTCAAACCATCCATGGACGTGACAGGACCTGTATTCCTCCACGGCTGCCTCCTGAGTGGGTCACCACATTATTTTTCATCATTATGGGAATCATTTCACTGACTGTCACGTGTGGTTTGCTAGTGGCTTCCCACTGGCGAAGAGAAGCTACTAAATATGCCCGCTGGATAGCATTCACTGGAAGTAAGTGACTTCAGCTACAAAGTAAGCCTATCTGAAGGATTAAACTGGTAGAATTTTTTTTTAAAAAAACAAATCTGGGTGGGGTTTGTTGCCTGAGACCAGTGATAAAACTCTGCCCTGATCAGACAGAATGCTTTTCCTTTTAAATTCCTGCTTTATGGAAATAATCCTCTTCTTTAAAATCAAGGGTTTGGTATCCAGAAGTGGCTGAGAACCAAGGGAAGATCTTTGGGATCCTGGCTTTATAGTCACAGTGCTGATCACCTGCTGCAGCCCCAGGGTAGAGGAAGAAAGAAGTACACCTCTGGACCATGGTAGCCTCCAGCCCCTCTCCCCTCTGGGAACGTCACAAAGTGGCCCAAGGAAATAGGAGTGCAGGAGTGGGGATGGTTAGGCTGTTCCTGAGTCATGTGAACTCTTAATTTTGCCGGTGTGGCTGGTACTCACTGATGGCTGGAATAATGAAATGGTTGAAGCCTTTTTTACCCCCACGTGGAGGAGGGTGTTGGTGGACCTTGGTCTCATTATTGCCCTGAAATCAGTCCTGTTGAAGTATCCTCCTGTGAACATTTGATGCAGGGTTGATGCTAGCTCTATTTTGTTACAATTCTCATGAAAATTGTTTTCTTATTTGTAATGAGGTCCACAGATCCATGACATTGGTTACATGTACCCTTGAGGGTACGCAAAGGTCTTCCAGGGGGCATGTCAACTCATCTAAATATTTTCCTAGTTTTACAACAGGCTACGTGAAAAGCACTAACAAAGTCAGTACAAACTAAAATTTCATACAGACAGTGACTTGTTTATACTGCTCTAAATAATATACTAGAGTTTCTCGACCTGGGGGTGGCAAGTGCAAGGCCAGCATTAGACGTGGCAAGCAGGGCCCCCACAAAGCTAAGGTACATGCTGGAGCCAAAACCCCACCACCCAGGGCTGAAATCAGACTCCTGAATGGGGTACAGTAGTCTGGGAAGGTTGAGAACCACTGCTCTAAGCAGCCTTGGAGGCAGACCAAACCTGTTAATCAGAGGCAGTGGAGGTGTGGCTTCGCCTCTGAGAAACTGCCAGTTTCCATTTGCGTCTCCAGCGGCAGGCAGGCAGGCCAGCTCGTCCCTGCTGCAGAGGAAATTCAGGGGAGGGAAAAAGGTTGGGGGGGAAATGGCTTAAACTCTCCAAGCTGTCAGGATCCGCTTTTATTGACAGAGAGGATTCCCTTTCTTCTCAGTCACTGGAGGACTCTGTATTCCCTGCGCACCCACATGTAGTGCAGCACGGTGGAGAAAGCCAAGAGGGAAAACCTGACATTGTGTCTCCTTGCACCTGCCCTCTGATTAGGTGCCTCCATGGAGATAATTGCCTGTTCTGTGAAGATCCAAGCTTCTTAAGTGCTCAGGAAGGGGCAGAGTTTCCTTCAGTCTCCCTCCCTGAGCAGAAGAGCTTCCTGGAAGCAATGGTAGTAGCTCATCTGCAAAAATCCCTTAACCTGGTACGTGACAGGGGACAGCATTTGCCCTGGCATCAGCAAATGGCAACTCCTCCTCCTACCCCCCAACTTGGGGTGAGTGTAGTGTGAAGCACAGTATCTGAGGGCCAGGGAAGCTTCCCACCCAACCCCTGGAGTCCACATTCACAGCTATGTCTGACCATGGAGCAGCTTTGGAACCCCATCCAACACAAAATTACTCTCTTGGGGCTACTCAAAAGAGGTAACCACAAGGTTCACTCCCATGCAAACCATCAGTCTAAAATGTCTCTCTCCTTCTGATGAGGATTAAGGTAGGCATAAGAAAGATGTTCAGACCCCTCTAGTCACCCCAACATAAAACACACAACCTCCACCCCTTCATTTTCTAAGAGTCTGATTTAGGGGATTCCTCTAGGAGGCACTCCTTAGAGGCATAAAGTGAAATCAGTTTCCCTCAAACTGCATAAATCTGCAGAATGCATCAGGACAGATAATCCTCAGTGTCTGGTTCCTCTGCTCACTTTCATAGAGTGCAGCAAGGCAGAAATCCTAGGCACTTAATTTCCTGGATCACCCAGCACAGGGGATAGTCAGTGTTGGGTTCCCCTCTTCATCCTCACAGAGTGCAGCATGGCAAGTCAGTGCACACTGTGGACATAGGCGGTTTCCTGTAGCCATGCATACACACAACCCCACAAAGGGAATTCTCCCTGCTTATAGGAGGAAGGCCAGTACTCCAAATCATAGCTAAAGACTCAAATAATAATTATTAAAATAAAAAACACCAGAGAATAGACTGATTAAAAAGTGTACAGAGGACGGTGATCTACAATTATGATGTTTGCTGATGCCTCAGACAAGCTATAGCTATATATCCCTCCTTATGCATGAGACAGTGGGGTTTCCATATCTTTCAGAAAGTTCCTTGGTGTACACCAGTCAAAAGTCCTCCTGTTATCACTATCAAAGTGAATTGTGCCTTTTTTTCTGATGGTCAAGGACTAGATGTTTCTAACTGGGGAAAAATTTTTACCTGAAAGAGTGGCCTCCTCACTATACAGACCCTTCATAGGCAGCCAAATCCACACAGGCATAATCTCAGCCGCATCCTTTGGACATAAAAACTATCTGGGGGTCTCAGGCCAACAATAAATAAAGAAAAGAACTGTCATCCGGGTGGACAGTGTTGCAAGTGTGCTGTCTCGGTCTTTAAAAATAAAAAAAAATTAAAAAAACCCACCCACCACATGTCCTAAGGGTTCTGCCTAAGAAAGCGGAGGAGTCAGGGTGTGCAGAGAGCCATATAAATCTGCTACATCCCATCTGCTACAATGGGAATAATTTAATCTGTTCATCCTCTTCGGAGGAATCAAGACCTTACTCCATATTGTACCTTTATTTAAAAAGAAAAAAAAAAAGCTATAGAGCATTTCTCATCAAGTATCTCAACAGATCCATTAAAAAAAAAAATCCAAGATAGAGACCGTAACATCCACATTAGCCGCCATCAATGGGGGTCTCCGTGACATCCATAGGTATGAAGAATGCCTATATCCAGTTTGACAGTCTCACAGATTCTTCCTTAGCTTTATCCTCAGAGCACCACATTACCAATACTTGCAATGCTGTTGCTAAACCATTGCTGTATTTACAAAAAAGTGCTGGTAGTGTTAATATCTGCTCTCTGACAGGAAAGGATCTAAGTCTACCCATTCCTGGGTGACTCCTTTATTGATTATACCACCAAAGCAATAAGGATACTTCAGAACCAAGGTTTTGTGAAAGAATCAATTAGGTCTCAGTGTATTTCCAGTCTCTGAGTGGGAACTGTCACTGCCCTCTACAAAGTTGTTTATTGCAGCAAAGACACAAGAAGCAGAGAACTCTTATCAAAATAGTCAACCTCTCAAGGGAAGTACCAGTTCATACTCTTTTGGGATCAGTGATCTCCTCTGTGGTTATTCTTAGATGTCCAGTGCTCACATGAGGTTGCTACAGAGCTTTCTCTTATCCCTCAGCTGTCTCTTATCTGCACCTCAGTGAAGGTGTCTCATCCAAGGAGGATTCTCATCGGTTCAAGGACTGCCCAAGGGATCTAGTCCAAGCACAAGAGAAAGCACAGCATAAAGTGGTGAGAGCTCAGGGCAATCCGGTATGGTTTCAAAGCTCTTCTCCCACATCCAAATTTACCTAATGCACTGACCATGACAGACAACACCTCAGCCATATCGTACATCAGACAAAAGGAAAAAGGACTATAGTCCTTCAAAGAGAAGCTCACCTCCTGATGAGTGGGCAAAGGAGAATCTGCAATCAACTTATCTTCACATCCAAGGCAAAACTGAATTTTATGGTTGACTGGCTCAGCTGGCAAAACTTCAGTCCTCCAGAATGGGACCTATACTCAGTTGTTTCATCTCCTGGTAAAGATATTTAGTATCTCAGCTGTAGGTCTGTTTGCTTCCCACCTGAATCACAAGGTTTCAGTGTTGTGCTCTTGCCAGTGGGATCACAGACCCAAGGCAAGAGATGCCTTGTTGCAAAGAATAGCCAAAAGGGATTCTTTTATGCCTTACCTGCCTTTTTCTCTTCACACCAGAATGCTACAGAAGATTAGGAGAGAAGCAGCACTGATAATTCTGGTATCCCCATTCTGATCAAAGAGGCTTTGGTTCTACAATCTCCTTGATATGGTACAAAGACCTGCCACCTGATTTCCATTCAGAAGGGATATGCTATTACAAGGGCCAATCAGAATTCAGACAGTCTGAGACCAGCTGCCTGGTTCTTGAACCAGAGCCTCTTAAACCAAAGAGGTTATTCAGAGATCTAATACTCACAATTTTCATTTCCAGAAATAAATCTACTAACTCAGCCTATTCAAGGGCCTGGTTGAGTTTTAATTATTGGGGCTAGCACCAGGGTTTCACCCCCACATCTGCATTGGGACTACAGATCCTCTAATTTCTTCAAATGGATTTGGGTTAGGCCTGACAGTTCAGACTCTCAAAAGGTCAAGTTGCTGTCTGTCTAGCATCTTTAGTGAAATGGACAGGTAGTGAATTTAATCTTACATAGATATCCTGCATTTTTCTGAGGAGAGCAGCATCTCTTCTACATATTTCTTGTGTGCATAAAGGTTTATTATTTTTGGCTCTTAGCTGGTTCTCAGTGCCATTAGAAGCCCTACATTTGAACAATTCATGAAGGGATCTCATTGCTTTCTAACCATTAAAATGGCCTTTTTGGATGACAGTCATTTTTCTGGTTTCAGAGGGGTAACCATGTTAGTCTGTATCAGCCCACCCCCCCAAAAAAAGCAGCTTTTGTGGGCTAAAACCCACTTCATCAGATGATGAAGTGGATTATAGCCCATGAAAGCTTATGCCTAAATAAAGTCATGTTTATGTGCAGGGTGTCCGAGTTAGCTCTTTTTCTGGAACTTCAGTACTGCGTGTCATAAGGCTAAAGGGGTATGCAAACAAATTTTGACTTCAGACTAAAGATTAACTCCAGATTCCATAGAACACAGGGAATTGTTTTTCCATCCTTCTGTCCAGATCCATCACACTCCAGAGAGAAATTGTGGCATACTTTGGATGACTGCAGAGCTCTCAAAGTATATATTTACCACACAAATCAGGTCAGAAAGACAAATGCTTTGTTTGTGCTTTATTATCCAGTGTCAACGGGAAAGAGCCTCAAAAATCATCCATTTTCAGGTGGCTGAGATATTGTAACTTCATCTTCAAATATCAGAGCTCACTCCCTCAATGCTGTAGCAGCTTCATGGGCAGATAGATCATATGCCTCAGACAAGAAAATCTGTAAAGCAGTCACCTGGGTCATCTGGTCACAACACCTTCAGATGCTATACACCAGACATCCAGTTGTCATCTGATGCTGCCTTCCCTAAGTGGGTGCTCCGGGCTGTAGTAGTCCAGTTTTTATTAGGAAAATGTTACCTGTACTTAACTGTATATAGTGCTCCCGTGCCACCAAGTGGACAACTGCTATAAAAATCCTAATGTCAGATCTGTGGACCTCATTATGAATAAGAATAGGAAAATATATCTGCCTTCCCAAGAAAGGAAATTTTCAGGTGTCATGAGGTTCACAGATCCAACCCACTCTGAATGGACTGTTAATTGGGAAAAGACATTGAGTTATTAATTGGTGTTCAGTTGATTATTCATTGAATTGCTTGCTCTGGATGAGGATTGTTCTGTTTTGTCTTACTGCTTAAGTTCCCTTAGAGTGCTTAGTTTTTCCTAGGCTTTGGAAGTGTAGACTGGTGGTTTCTCAGAGGTGGAGCTACACCTCGGATATATTTGGTCTGCCTCCAAGGCTGTATAGAGTCCCAGTGTTATGGATCTATGGCCCTCATTACTCCAAGAAAGGAAATGTCCAGGTAAGACATGGATAAAAACATTTTAAATAGATTTTATTAAGAAACAGCACAACTACATCTTAGCAGAAGGCATGCCCACTGCAGAGCACCTACTCTGGCTCATAGTGCAGAGGCTTTTTCTTTCCTGATGACCCATAGCAGCTCCCTTAGCAGGAGAGTCAGCAAAGAAGTGCTAAGGTTTTCCTTCCTTCTCTCTCCTGTAGCGTTGACCTGCTCTTTAGCACCCACACATGGCCAGCTCTGCTCATAGTAGCCCATACTGAACCTCCCTCTTGCAACCTCTTGTTTTTGTGCAGAGAAGCACATCGCAGGAAGACATTTGTGCCTGTAAGGAGGGGCACTTGTCTCTCCACTTCTGACAGGGCGGGAGCCCATGCCTTGTCACTGTTTCTCAAGTGAGGCGCAGCTCCCAGCTGGTGAGTCCACCTGGTGATTAATCCAAGTAGCAGTTAGTCCCTCTGCCCAGTCCCTCAATCAGGACAGTGAGCAGTTAGCAGGCCTGGCCAACAATCAGCCCAGGCCTTAATTAGTCTTTCCACCCCAGTTCCTCAAGCAGGGCAATTCATAGTTTATGGCTGAGTCCGTGCGATACAGCCCAGTTCAGGGTGGGGAATTAGCTCTCAACAGGGAGCGACAGTAAATGCGCCTGGCGCCTTAGCTCTAGTGGGCACCAGACCAATTCAGGCCTCCTGGCCTGTGAGTGGGGAAGTAGCCACCCTTCACAGGTGGGGTGCTCCAGGTAGGGGGGCACAGGCCCTCCCACTCCACTGCATCCCAGCCCAGGGCCCCATTAGTGGCAAGGTAGTTTGCCACTAGGTCAGCGGGGATCCGCCCACAACACACTGGCCAGTTCACAATAATTCCACAGCCAAACCCTATTCAGCATCCTTAGGCTCCTTCCTACCCTCCCCAGTTTGGGGCACCTGGGTTCCGGGGTTGTCCTCGGTCTCTCTGGGGTAAACAGCCAATGGCAGCCCCAGCAGTTCATTGGCGTTGCTGGTCTCCAGCAATTCAGGTAATTCTTCTGGTCAGGTAGCCGTCTCCTTCAGCTCCAAGACCCGGAAGCAAGGAAGAGGTGTCCTGCTCCTCTGGCAGCCCTTTCCCTACTGAGCTAGGAGGCTGGCCTTTATAGTCCAGCTTCCTGTCCCGCCTTCTGCTCCCGGTGGGGCGGCTGCAGGTGGCCTGGTTTTTGCCCACCAGGGGCAAGCTCAGGTCTTTCCCCTTCTGACAGGGCGGGAGGCCGCGTCTCCTCACTACAGTGCCAAGGGAGCAGACAGATAAAGTAAACCAGTTATAACCAGTAAACGGAATACAATTTTTCAGACCCCACAAAAATGTTCAGACTACCTTTTTTTGGTGTTTGTTACAGGATTAACTTGGCTATGAAATTAAGTCCTGGTGTTTTGATGGCAGCTCTACTAGGCCTGAAAAAAAACCTAGAATTTGAGGTGGGTGGGGGTGCGGAAATAAGACTGAGAGATTTTAAATAAGCCTGAATTCTGAAAAGCAACTGAAGGGAGTATGAAAATTACTTAGAAAATTCAAGTGTATGCTCCTCACTGAAATAGACAGATTTGGCAGGTACTTAATGTTAATAGATGTAAACCTGCTGTGTGTAAAAACTCAACTTTAACGGGTGGTACTCCACAAAGGAACCTCCATAATTAAAGCCATCACCCCGACTTCTTTAGTATATCACATATTAAATTTGAAGTGGCTCTTGCATACTATGGGACTAATTATTTTAAAGTCAACTCCATTGTGATTGACTCTTCCATTTCCAACAATGAACAGTGTTAAATATCAGAAATCATTACTTTTGTAGTATTGCTATTTACTCTAGCCGACTTTTCACTAGCTTCTTCCTTTGTCTAGCTGATTGGTCTCTTTTGTCTAATATAGATTGTAAACTCTTCAGGGTAGGGATCATGTCTCTCTAATCTCAAAACACCACCTCAAACATTACAAAAGTGTTTATGATGAGCTGGGTTCCGAACTCTAAGGCAAAGGGTTATCTTTTGGCAAATCAGTTTCATTTATTTGAAGTTCTTTTTTAACTTCTGTGGCTTGTATTATTGATTCTAAATATTTTAATTTTTAAAATATCTCTACCTTCTAAGTAGTCATTGTTTCAGCTGAAATGTGTGTTGTCCTGAAAGCTGTTTTATCTTTAGATTCCTCTTACCATAAAGCTTGCAATTTGCCAGTGTTTTTTAAAAAGAGTGACATAAGAAGAGAAATTTCAAAGATATATACTCCATTCACTCTGACTTTCTGCTGTGAGCTGTTTTTTAAAGTGGAAAGAATATTGATTAAAGATTTATTTTATTTCTAACCAAACTTATTTGTCATCCTATTAAGATACCATTGGAATTCTTGCGTTGTAGTAACACAACTTCTTGAGATTAAGACCAGGAGTTGGGGGATGAAGGGAAGAGACGGGATTGGGACAGGAACAGGTTTGAGAGGACAGGGCAAAAGGGGTCAAGTTTGGGGGTGGAGGTATGCAGAAGAGTGTGTGCCCACTACAGCACACTTGAACACCTTCTAATTTCCTCAACAAATGAGGTAGGGTTCTACAGACAAGTCTCCTTCACTTCACAAAGCTGATTGATTCCCAAAGTGGCTCCACCCAGTGCACTGAATGAGACAGGGGTCCTGTGAAAAAAATAGCATATGATACAGTTTTTAATTACCTGATCATAATGCATATGCACAAGGGTCCTGAATTAAGGTGATTCTCTGAGTAGCATCCCTATGGGTGCTCCTCTTCAGGATGTCCGCATGCCCGTGTACTTGAGTGGAGATTTTCGTCAGCAGTGTCCATGTGCTCTAGATATGTTCTGATATGAGGGTATATGTGGGGAGGGAAAAGCAGAGCTGCCACCAGTTCCTACTCAACTGCCTGTGGCTTGAGATGGAATACCAGAGTGTCCTGTATTCCCTGTAAACTGTGCGCTTGCATGGCCACCCAGGAGAAATTCAAATGCTGCCCAGCTGATTAGCAGAGCGCACACAGCCAGCAGCATGTGTTCAGGTGCCCCTCCCCGCATGTCATGCGGGACCCTCCAACTGGCTGTGGGGGGAGGGGCGTGCTGATGTCAGGGTGTCCCCCTTCCCCCACCCCTGTACCCCATCTCCACAGAGCAGGGGGACAGCCTGGCTCAGGACTTGGAGCTGCTGCGGTGAACAGTGAGTGAATGAGTGCCTACAGTGCACTGTTTCTGAGATTTCCCCAGCAGCCAGCGCGCACGTGCGTGTGTACACACACACACACACACACACAGAGTCTCTTTCACACACATCTTCCAACACATAATAGTATTATTGTTGTTGTTATTTCTTGGTACTTCCTGCAATGCACATATGTTCTCTGTAATTTTATTCTTTCAAAGTGTGTTACTTTAGCGTTTTGACTGGTCTATGCATTTCATAATTTTTATTTCTCTTACACTTAAATGTAATTCTTTGAGTAGCAAGTTCTAAAATGCCTAACCTGTACTGGCTGGAGTAATTATCCCTATGGTAACTTTAAAAATATATATATTATATGTAGGTTTTTTGTTTCTACTGGTGGCGCACATCCGCACATACCTTGGTGCATATAACAACATGTATTCCGCACATGGCGGAAAAAATTTGAAGGAACATTGATAGTGTCCATTAGCTAGCCATGGAGCTTACTACCTATCTTATATTTTCTTTTAGTAATTACTATTATTTATTTTTCTATTATTTAGATCAGCTTGTGCTCCGGGGAGAGGGTGTTCCCCCTTCCTTCCTTTCATTTGCGTGATCTAGGCCTTTGTTTTTTCTCAAGCTTCGACCACAGCATCAAGTAACAGGTTATATCCTGGGTCCTTGGCTCCAGACCCTGCCATAGGTCTTTTTCCTGCAGCAATGGACACTCAAATTGTCTCTGCTTCTTAGGAGAGACTCATATCCCCTCCAAATGTAAGATCAGCTCAGGATTTAAAAGTAGGTATAAGAAATTGAGGGAGAACAGGCTAAAACTCCTGTTGATGGAGCATCCCCTGAGACCCACAGAATCCAAATCATAATCAGGTTAATTTGCTCAGAAAGCCCCACTGGCTGTCACTACTGCTGCAGTTAGCCAAGACTGTGGGAGACCTCTCAGAACTGCCTATACCATAAAAAAAGAAGAGCTTCTGTTCCCCAGAAAATAAGAGGAGAAAGTCACCCATAACTTCTCATTTCTGGCTCCACCCCAGAGCCTGCACCCCCAGCCAGAGCCCACACCCCCTCCAATATACCAACCCCGAATTTTGTGAGCATTCATGGCCCACCATACAATTTCCATACCCAGATGTGGCCCCCGGGACAAAAAGTTTGCCCACCCCTGCTCTACTGACTTTTGAATATTAATTACTAAGTTAAATATTGTCCTCTTTTAGTTTGAGAGACAGATTCTAGTGCAGGCAAGTGCTTTGTAAGCTGCTTCACATGTCTAGTGCAGTGGTTCTCAACCTTTTTTCATTTGCGGACCCCTAAAAATTTTTGAATGGAGGTGTGTACCTCTTTGGAAATTTTTGTATGGAAGTGCAGACCCCTTTGGAAATCTATTGTCTGTATATATAATGGAATTCTGTTGAGTCAGTTTTCAGTCTAAGTCTTTCACAGATCACTTAGACATAATCCGCAGACCCCCAGGGGTCCACAGACTACAGGTTGAGAACCATTGTGATCGTGCATGTCAGTCCTGACATGAAATGCAGCTGCTCTTGTAGTCTTGGTCTAAGTATGCTAAATTAGCATATTGTGTTATACACAAATACTTGAGCAACAGTTTGAAGTCATTGCACATATGACCTAAACTAGAATTTAAAGGCTATTCTATAAAAACACACCAACAAATCTTTTCTCCAGCGATGTGCCATGAACTTTAGCATTCATAGTTTTATGAAGAGACATTTGAGGTCTAAAGAGATGCAATAAAATGTCTGCCTGGAATACACATAAGGCTCATAGAGAGTGGGGGATTTTTTCAACATTCATATGTGAAGAAACAGACAGGAAGCAATAAATTTGGACAAACTGAAGCTTTCTAAGTGTATTAAAGCAGGTATAGATAATGTAAATGTAACTTTCCTCAGTGCTGTACAAACCCATCAGTGGCTCATCTAGAGGGACTAGAGCTCTTGTCCAGTTGTGAGCTGAGTGGGAATGGGGAACTGCTGGTTTTGTCTCTGGAGGCTGAGGAAGCATAGCAGCTGGAGCCCACACGTTTTCCACCGGATGGGAAGGTGAGGTAAGGAGTAGAGCTTCTCTGGAGCCACTGCTCTTTCCACCAGCTGGGAGTGGAGTGTAGTGTAGAGAACTTTGGTACAGGACTTTCTGTACTCTACACAGGAGTAAGGCCCAGCATTAACTGATTGATTGGCAGGAGGGAGGAGCTTACATTAATTACTCTTATTCAGGTGGAGGCAGAATTGATTGGGGGTTAAATTGATTTTTGAGGTGGCTAGGTTTTAGAATTGATTTACGAAGGCGGGAAGATGATTTGGTGTAAGTTAGGCTTAGTTTTTGTGGGAGCAATGCAGGTTTGTTTGGGGTTTTTGTTTTTCTTCACCCAAAGTAGTAGGCTTAGTTGTTGGGTCAGTGGGTATTGGAAATTCTTAAAGTTAAATCACAACGAATAATTGTATTTCAAGATAAAGCATAAAAGTTAATTTGCAGATGCAAAGAAAGCCTAATAGTTGCCTTGTATGACTCTACCACTTAAAATTCTGTATCTGCCCAATACTATTTTTCACCTATTTATATAGTCTTAAATACAGCGTCAAAACAATCGTGAAGAAAATCTTTTTATCATGAAGAAAATCATGTTGCTTCATAGAAAAGCCATGTCAGGACATGATTTTATGCCTTGGTCAAGATCTTGGTATCTTGCAGACTCCATGATCAATACTAAATAGATTATTTATGCCGTAAGCACTTACAGAAAAACAGAGGATGTCAGCAGAGCTAGACAATATTGGATGCTGTGTCGTGGATTTGGGTAAAAATGTATTGCAAGGAATGTCAGCCCATATTAGTATCTGAAGGAGTGAAACCACTTATGTAATTTTAATAAGTAGCTTTTATAGTGACTGGTATTTTTTTGTGTCCACACAAAGTGATATGTGTTGTAAGCAACACCATCCATGCATATTTATATAACTGTGCAAGTGAAATAAAAAAAAAAATCAATTGTTTGGTGCTCTGTATTTGTGCAGTCTGAACTTGGAGCCCTTTACAGAGGAGGTTAGATTTCAACAGAATGTTTTATTTATGCTCTAGGCTGAGTGTCTCAGCATTTAGAAAACAATGGTTTATTTTAATTAATCTAAAGGAAACTAGTGGCGCACAACTGTGTTTTCTATTGTTATCAAAATATGTACAGAAAATGTGTAAAGGATTTGTGTGGCAGAATAGGAGAGGGCAACTACATTTGGGGAAAAGGGAACTCTTCAATAACGGAAAGTGAGTTTCTTCAATGTTGAACGTTAGTCTACATTGACTTTTAGGGGGAATGACTACCTGTAAAATGCTCTGAGGCATGATGATCGGATTAGATTAATGAATGGTGGAAGAATGTGTCCTCCAAAATTCATCTTTCTTTAACAGTGATTCTTGCTCTTGTGAACATAGTTCAAATGATTAATAAACTGGGGGCGAGGAATGAACTTTGTGCCATTGCATACTGACAGGAACTTCAGTCTTTGTTTCACCTTCCTCTGGAACAGAGAGCAGGGATCCGTTAAGATCAGGGTATGTCCCACATGATCAGTTTCCTGTGAGTTAGGCATTGGTGGACCTCAGACCATGTTTTGTTCTGTATTAACAACAGAAGGATATTTGTTCACTCTTTTCAGTATTTGCCGTACAAACTGGCAAACATTTTGACTTTCAACAAGATGCTAACTTGATTTTGTTTGTTTGTTTTGCAGTGATCCTATTCTGCATGGCAGCCCTAATATTTCCAATAGGATTTTACATCAATGAAGTTGGAGGTCAACCATATAAATTGCCCAACAATACAGTGGTTGGGTCCTCATACGTACTGTTTGTCTTATCAATTTTCTTTACAATAGTGGGACTTCTATTTGCCGGCAAAGTTTGTTTACCTGGCTGATGAATATCTGAACTGCATGAGTTTGTGTCAGAGGAGAGCAAGATATCGGAGTTGCATTCTCAGGAGAAAGCCTAGATCAGACTATCAAATGCTTACTGAAAAGAGGAATGCTTTGACTTGTTCTTACTATGCACTTTGGATTTAAAAAAAAAGAGAGAGAGAGACCCTTTCCCATAACCAAATACAGACATCATTGACTAATCTCCTGAGCATATTAATGCAGTCAGGTCTGCACTGTGATAGGGACTAGTGAAGAAGAATGCTTTACACTGAGAAGCATATTGCCCCATGTTACTGTATCTGTTTTTAATGTCTAACAATTTGAAAATCGAAGTATTTATGAACCTTGTGGTAGACCAGAGGGTTGCAAAGGAGTTCAAGTGAGGCTGGCCTCACAATTTAGGAGATTAGCATTTTACATCTTCTTTCTGATGGGCAAAGCCTTTGGCACCAAAATGAATCCATCTTGCATTACTGCACCAAGAAGCCAATAGATCAAAATATGTTCTTTACAATGTATGTAACAAAAAAAAATGACACACATCCCCCTTCAGCTGTAGAACAACACTAAGAAACTTTTTTTTTTTGGGGGGGGGGGAGGTTCTTTATATTTATATACATATATATATATATATTTTGCTGATGCAGTATACTCTGTGTGTGTGTGTGTGTGTATGTATGTATGTATATATATATATGTATATGTATATATACACACAAACAGTTCCTGGAAGATAACTCAGAATGCTTTGCTAGCAGAACACTGTGGTGTGCAAAACTAGAACTCAATAGAAAAAAGCCATTTCTCTGAAGGCCACATACCTGAGAGTCTTCAGTTTACCTCATTCTTTGTAGCAGCCCTTGATTTTAACAGGTTTTTGTAACAGGTACAAACAATCCCATGCCTTTCTAGGTGCAATTTTAAGTTAAGCTAAAATTCTTTGTATGGTAATTTATTTGTATATGAGGGTAGAAGGTGAGATCACGTCATACCTTAAAGTTAAAATCCTAATTTTGGGAAATGGACACTATTTAAATTATTAGCAACTGTTGTACAGGGAGTCTCTTTTCTACTGCTTTGTTTGTTACATTAACAATGAATTTATTTATACATGTTCAAGCACAGCAATTTACCATAGGTAAATTTTTCTAATGCATATAACATTCAGTGTTTAGGTCAACCTGTAAAAACACTGTTCTGTAGTAAAGCTGGATGAATTTATTTTCACTTGTGAGTATTAGGTTAATTCATCTTCTTTACCAAAAAATGAGCAATATAACTGTTTTTAATGTCCATATGCCTTGTTTACTAAAGTTGAAGATAAAAATGTGGGCATAAGGACCACCTGAATTCAGAGTGTAAGTTTTCCCCTGAAATCAACTTTCTTTAAATACAAGAATTGTATAAACCTTGGATCCATGAATAGTGCTATATACTTCAATATTCACTTAAAATCTGACCTTTATTAGCACAAAACTTAGATTGATGTGTCAGGAAGCTTGCTTGCAGGATCAAGCCCTTATTCCCTAGTTAATATTTAATCTTTTTGTGGGGAAGTATTGACAAACGTATCTCTTGACAACAAAGTGTCTGTCCGAATGTACTTATGAAAAGCGCTGCATTACTTAAACTTATGCTTTTATAAGGCATAAGTGAAACTGAGTGCATTTTTCTGTAAGAATGATAATATTGCTTCTGAAATGTATTTATATTTTGGAAAAAGAACAGCTATCATGGCAGAAACAAGTGTTAGAAATGAGATACTTTATACAATTATATTGAACTGTGTGCCATTAGAAGTATTTTAGTGAGGAAAAATTACCTGATTGATGTTTTGGATCACTTTCTCTCGGTTGTAGAAAATATCTCTTATCAGTTCACTCACAAGCCGAAGGAAGCTTTCACATCAAAGTCTCTCTAAATTTTTCTGAAGTAGAAGAATATACAGCGAGATTCTCATCTAGAACTGCTAGTTCAGATTTGGTTGGTTTCTAATTTAGATTCTGATCTGGCAGTCATAGCTGCACAGGCAATCCAAAGCTTCACTGATATCAATGGAGCTGTGTATATGGATGCAGTCTGGGTGGATCCAATTGCAGGACAGGGGTCTAAATGTTTTCAACAGTATTATAAGATTGGTGGTATAGCCTGATATAATGTGTTAACAATGAATCATAGCTCACTAATTAATTTGATAAGCTAATAGCTTTTTTCCCCCTCAGAAATGTCAGTCTTATTGTAAATAGTTCCATAAAATATTTTAACTGGATCACAGACATGGGGGCGGGGGAAGAGTTTCTCAGCTGCTAAGAATTTTCCCCCATGTTTACTTATTTCAGTTAGTGACATCCTGTATAATAATATTATTCATTTAAGCTTATATTTAAAATGTATTACCATTTAATTAAAAAAAAAACACTTATCGTGAAGCATATCCAGTCCATGAATGGCTGGCTGGAACCTTAGTGGGTAGCCAATCCTATGAATCATTGAAAGACAGCATAGCTTCAGCTAGCAGACTGTTTTAGTTAATATTTGGGCATTTCAGTCTACAACTAGATGGATCCATTTGCATTAAAAATGTCCCTGTGAGTGAAAAGAGACAGCTGTCAATAGTTGCTTTTTTAATAAGGTCACTAAGTACTATATAGTACAGTATTAATTTATAGCAGAAAATCATATCTTGTAAACTGTATATAAAACACTGTTCTATGGTGCAATCATTTGTCAAATTTGTCATTTTGTTTTAAAGTTGTATGCATTCTTTTCATACCTAAGAGCATCACTGTAAAATCTGCTGAATACTATTTATAGGTTTTATTTGCACAAGGATTAGTTTTTAAACTACAGGAAGTTCCTGTTGAACATGCCTAAACATCTGTAGACTTTCAACTCATTAAAGCAAATGCTTCAGTATGAATCTTCTCCAAAGGTGGTAACCCATGTTACATGTTGTTGTTTACATAAACTTTTCAGACTCTGCCAGCTGTTTTATATATTTTGAAGGACAGCTTATTCTATTATAAATCACAGCACACTCTTGTTTAATCTTCATTTCATTATCACCTGAAAGGTTTAATGTCACAGCATAATGCAATTTGTGTATACATTTTGTAGTTTTATTTGGTTAACCTCAAGTCCTAATCAGAAACTTAAAATACTTTAAAAAGGAAAATTGTAAATGTGTCTGTATAACGCTTCTTGGAGACAGAAGGAATAACTCACTAGAAGCTTTTTTAGTTTCTGTGTGGAGCAGTGTGTTTCTCCGAAAGCATTTACAAACCCATTCACCCTTTGACTTTCATTGCTGAGCGTGTAGGCATTTAACAACTGGTCCAAAGTGCTGGTAGTGTGTAACAACGCTAGACTTAATCCTGCTCCTGCCTTTACTCAAGCAGAACTCTTTGGGTTAGTTTCAATGGGCGTTTCTCTTGAGTGACACGCTCAGCGGCAGGATTAGGCTCCTCGACTCCATGGACCGGTACTGCTGTTTCAGAGCCTCTGTGTAAGCATTGCAGCCTATCCCTGGACATGCCCATTCACCAGGAACCCTGGCTCCACTCTAGGCTGTCCTCTGCAAACGGTGCGAAGGATGGAAGAGATGAAGGCAAGAAGTGTCTGCCACTCGCTCGTCCGGCGTCGGCGTTAGCGGTCACCTTGCTCCTGGGCGGCAGGGAAGTCTGTGCTGCAGCGGCCTCCTCCCCCAGCCTCGGACACTCTTCAGGCGCTGGTGGCCAGGCACCTGCCTCTACGGACTGCGCAAACGAACAGACTTTTCTTCATTGTATTTTTGTTATCGAGCAAGTTTATCAAAATAAATTGTCTACGACAGGCCTGGCCCCGTCTGCACTAATTGCGAGCGGCGCCTGCTGCAGCCTCCGCTGGAGGCGGCCCTGGAGAGCCGCCCCCAGCCCCCCGGCGAGGCTCCTCCACGCCCACCCTGGCCGGCTTGCAGCGCCGCAGCCCTGCCCAGGGGACCGTACCACTACCTGGCATGGGGGGACCCGGCCCCTGCCGGGCGGGGAATAGTTTCTCCCGTTTCTCTTAGCAACGCGGTAACACACAGCTGGGCCGCAGGCGGCGGCGGCTGCCCTGTTCTCCCCTGTCCGGCGCGGCTGCCGGCCGGCCCGCCCCAGCCGCGGAAGGAGAGGAGCGGGTGAGGCCGAAAAGCTGCCAGCGGCGGGGGGCTCTTGCAGAAGCCGGGGCGAGCTGAGCTCGAACGGGCTCGCGCCTGCCCGCCCAGGTTCAAATGCTTCAGCCCCCTCTGGCTGCGCAGCTCGCGAGTCCCCTCAGGGGCGCCTGGGCTGCCCCGGCCCGGCTCCGGCGCCGCTCTGAGCGCCCGCCGCTCCCGCTGACGGCGCTGGGGGTGTCCGGCCCCTGGGGGTCGGGTCTTTGCTCAGCGGGAGGAAATGTCAGATGAGATCTAATGCAGATAGTCAGTGGTGTGGATGGCTGTACGCTAACTGAGGTTACATTGTATGCAGGGTGGTTGGAGCTGTGTGGGTGCCAGGAGAGGAGACAGAGAAGGTGAGTAAGGGAATATCTGGTATTGGACCAGCATCTGCTGGTGAGAGAGACAGGCTTTCCAGCTCCTCTTCGGGTCTGGGAAATTTACTCACAGCTAAATACAAGGTGGAACAGAGAGTTTAGCATAAGTCATTAACACGTTTCAAGGGGCCAATCAAGGTGAAGTGGCCTGATAACACCTCTCCCCAGTCATAGGGAGGAAAGGAAGGGGGGAATTAGCTGGTGGGGGCTTATTAGTAGGTTATAGATTGTTATCATAAGCCACAAATCCAGTAGCTACTTACGCTTATCAATCTGTTCCATCTTGGATTAAGCGATGCCATTCCGAGTAAGTTTCTCAGACCTGAAGAAGAGCTCTGTGTAGCTCGAAAGCTTGTCTCTCTCATCAACAGAAGTTGGTCAAATAAAATATATTACCTCACCCAACTTGTCTCTCAAATAGTTAAACTGCCATTGTTATTGAATTACACGGGACAGTCCAACCAAAAGATAAACCCAAAGTACCCATGGCTAGTGTGCTGGCCTGGGTGTCTGATGACATCTAAGATCCTTAAAAAATTGCATTTGTGCTTCATATTGGCAGCATACCCTCAGTCTTATTTTTTTAGCCTGAGTCTGATCTGTATGGGGTCGGCAGGGGACCGTCATTATATAACAGAAAAGAGACTTGAAGATGTGTAAACTGAGTTTGAATAAAGAGCCTGTAAGAAGATTGAAATGTTAGTTTTAAATTATTTATGCTCTGTAAATGATAAAACTAGATTGAAAAGGGGAAAGGAGAATTTTTGGTTCCAAATCAGGAGTGACCTGAAAATTGTAAACCACTGAAAGAACTGTTTGTCTGTACAGTATTCAGTGTATAACAGAAACAGACTAAACAAGCAAGTTAGACATATAGACCTAAACTTTTTTGTGTCATCTTGCTATGCCAAAGCAGAATACATTTAAATGGTTGGTTTTCTCTTAAATATCCTGGCAAAAATATTAATTTAAAAAATAAATACCTTTATCTGCATTAAGAAACATAAAACCAGAGTAGCAGATTGCCTCTGTGACAGTAGCAACAGGCATGCCCCTGTTGGTGATGCAACTGGCACATAACTAACCCTAAGGCTATAGGTTTCAGAGTGGTAGCCGTGTTAGTCAGTACGAGCAAAAAGAACGAGGAGTACTTGTGGCATCTTAGAGACTAACATTTATTTGAGCATAAGCTTTCGTGGGCTAAAACCCACTTCATCGGATGCATACAGTGGAAAATACATAGGAAGATATGCACACACAGAGAACATGAAAAAATGGGTGTTGCCATACACACTATAAGGAGAGTGATCAATTAAGGTGAGCTGTTATCAGGAGGAGAAAAAAAATCTTTTGTAGTGATAATCAGGATGGCCCATTTCCAACAGTTGACAAGAAGGTGTGAGTAACAGTACCGTGGGAGGGGGGGAATAAGTATGGGGAAATAATTTAATTCCAGGACACCATTAAATTAGGCTTGAATAAAGACTGGGAGTGGATGGGTCATTACACAAAGTTAAACTATTCTCCCCCCCCACCCCTGCCCCGACTGTTACTCACACCTTCTTGTCAACTGTTGGAAATGGGCCATCCTGATTATCGCTACAAACAGTTTTTTCTCCTGCTGATAATAGCTCACCTTAATTGATCACTCTTGTTATAGTGTGTTTGGCAACACCCATTTTTTCATGTTCTGTGTGTATAATCTTCCTACTACTGTATTTTCCACTGCATGCATCCGATGAAGTGGTTTTTAGCCCACGAAAGCTTATGTTCAAATAAATTTGTTAGTCTCTAAGGTGCCACAAGTACTCCTCGTTCATTTTCCTAAGGCTATAGTAATTCTCTTGGTTGCTTCTAGTGATGAGAAGTCAGATGGATTCAGTGAGTTGTGTTTTCATAAGCTCTCTAACTCCTTCCTATGTCTAATTCTCAGTTGCAGAGCTCTTATTTTTGGTGGATTTACCATTCTCCTTAAAGAGTTGCATGACCAACATACAAAATTTTCCACAATTTTGAATACATATTTTACTGGATAGAACCCTTGGTGAATGACTTCTTGCAAAATGGTTTCCAAGTACATTATATAATAATAATAATTAATAATCAAATAACTTCCACTTCTTTTTTTAATTTTCTTGGTCACAGGCACTGCATGCAATATAATTAAGTACGTGGTTTCTGTTGATTTGTATCTGTGGGACTATAGTCTTAGGAAAGTGATATCTTATATAAATGCTTGATACATAGCTTTTATTCTTGATATTCTAAACTTCCACTCTTTAATGCTATGTCTCTTTTTTTTTTTTTTTAAAGAAGGTTAAATCTTTGGTCATAAATACAATGGATGCACAAACAAGAAAAATGGCTCAGTTACTGGACAATGATCAGTTTTTGGAAAAAGTAGGGTAAGGATGTTGTTGCAAAATCCTTAGGGGAAATGCTTAAATGGAAATGAAATATACATTTCTGGTGATGCAAACTACATTTTTTCATGCATATGTATATTGGGATGCTTAAAATGGAGCATAAGAGTTCTTAGTTGTTCAACAGAAACCAGAATGTTTAATTCTTATGGGTAATGATGAACTATGTTATAAATGGACTATTTGACAGTGCGACAGCACTCTCAGTGATGCATACAACTGCCGCTGATACAGACTAACACAGCTTCCACTCTGAAACTTATTTTGTAGGGTAAGCGTGGGATCTGGCACAGTTCCAGTGAGAGGCCGACCATCCTGGCATGATATTACAATAACAGATTTGGAGCCCGATAATGGATTACTGGTTACTCACATCAACCAGACACAAGACCTTCTGGTAAGCAAATATCACTATCACGGATATCCTTCACTTCTTGTCCCCTACACCGTCCAAAAACTTCTTGGATTGTCTGTGCACTGCTGTATTGCTCACCCAGCAGATATCAGGGTGATTGAAGTCTCCCATGAAAACCATGGCCTGTGATCTAGTAACTTCTCTTAGTTGCCAGAAGAAATCCTCGTCCACCTCATCCACCTGGTCTGGTTATCTATAGCAGACTCCCACCATGACATCACCCTTGTTGCTCACACTTCTAAACTTAATCCAGAGACTCTCAGGTTAATGGCAGTCTCTGGACTAGCTAGGTCAACCATTATAATAATTATTTTAATTTACATGTTGCTGTGTTTATCAGCTATTCCTGTGTTGTTTAAATTCACAAAATAAGATTTTTCTGACTGCAGTTTTCACCTGCCTTCTGCTCCATGGTTTGCTTTTTCACATATTGTGGGGTTTATATTGAGAAGGAAATGAGAGCAAATACTATTGAGTATCTAATTTTCTGTACTTTAGGTATCAACTTCCATGAATATCAGTGCTTTACGTCAGCAAATGTATATATTATACACAATAAAATCATCTCCAGTGTCATTAATGGTTATTCTCTTCTCCATGTAACAACAGAACTCTTGTATCTTCCTACCTTTTTGTTGGTTATTTCTTAAAAAATAATAAAGAAAAGAAAGAGAGAGGAATAGCTTATAGTTCTTTTTGATTCTATGAATAATTAAGCTATTATGAAACAGGAAAATGAAGGGGGACAGTGACCTCTAGTGGCATCACAGTGATTTATTTGTTTGAATACTTCATGTTGAATTACATGCACAGTAGATGCTTGTTTGCAGCAACACCTTGTAAATGCAACCACTGCTTATGAGCAACATTTCCCCTGAGAACACTTTCCATACTGTGAATTGTTGACACTCCCCATAACAGCAATAGTCACGTAGGAGCAAAAGGGCACTAGTATGTTGCTACTAATAAGCGTCTAATTTATTATGTTCCAAGAGGAAATAAGAGACTATAATGCCTGTTGAAACTATGTAGCAGACACCTTCTTTGGTGTCTGCCATAATACACCCTAGGCAGCATTCCTTCTGTTCTAGATCCCAAGGCCTCCTGCTTGCTGCAAGTGGATTTGTATCAATGATTTAATTACTAAATAATACCTCTTTCCTGCCATCCCTCAGAACTGGCAACATTTGAACAACACTTGCTGTTTCTAATCCCTACCTTTTAACTTTTCTCCTCCTTCTGATCTACAGAGAGTGCAAAAGAGGAAAATGCAATCCAGTGAGGTGCAAACCACAGAAGAATGGCTAAGAAACCACAGTTTAGAATCCATGCAATTAACGTTAGAAGATCTCCTAAAGAAAGGCAATATTGTCTTGTGAGTACAGTGCCATCCCTTCTTAATCTATCAGTTTGCTTATGACAGGTTTCAGAGTAACAGCCGTGTTAGTCTGTATTCGCAAAAGAAAAGGAGTACTTGTGGCACCTTAGAGACTAACCAATTTCTTTGAGCATAAGCTTTCGTGAGCTACAGCTCACTTCATCGGGTGCATCCGATGAAGTGAGCTGTAGCTCACGAAAGCTTATGCTCAAAGAAATTGGTTAGTCTCTAAGGTGCCACAAGTACTCCTTTTCAGTTTGCTTATATTATTCATGTTAAATATATACTTCATTCTAGGAATTCAAGAAATGCCACAGAACAGATAGAGTTTGCTGCCAAGACAGTTGTTAATTTTGAAGCCAAGCTGTCTGAGTAAGTATATAATATGTGCTACAGTTTCAAAGTATAAGAGTGATTTCCTTCCTCCAAACTTAAATAGTTGTAAAATGAGATTTTTTTCATGTCTGATGTTGGGCTGGATCAACCCTGGAGATGCAACAAATGAAACATAAACAGCCGCTTTGAAAGCTTCCCCCATGCTGCCCCTCTAGTGTACCTCAGTGTTGAAAGGCAATCGCTGGGGAATATGGGTTCACTCGGTGTCCATTAGAACCCATGGTGGTTTTTGTGATGATACCTGTCAAGTGGGATCTTAACAATCAACTCACCTCAGATAGGCCTCTGAACATCCATCAGATGGGTAATGACTTTTGTTTGCTATTGACCTGGGTTTGTTTCAAATTGATGACCTAACAGTGAAAGGCTATATAGCCTGTTATGAGACCTGAGCCACATGGCCTGGTGTGCTAAAAAAGTGTGTGTGTTTTGGGGAGGGAGGAAGAAACTCTTTTCTTTGAGGTTTGAAGGATGAGCTCTTTCTACATAAACTTCTGCTCATTTACAGTTTATAATCAACCACAACAGCAATAAAGTCACTAAAATTGTGAGACAAACCCCAAAAATCAAGGACATTTACATTTAAAGAACAGATCTGATAAATATGCTCAGTATACTGCAGAATAATATTATAGTAATCCTTTCAATCTTCCATAAATACATATGTCTGATAGTTCCTAGGTCTACTGCCATATATCATGTACAGAGACCCAGATTCCTCAGGATGCTCCTTTTCAGGACTTGCTATTTGTGCATTGTGAATGAGCTGCTTGCAAAATTTTGGTCAAAATAATTAAAAATAGGCTTGCATTCCAGGGAAGTAAAGAGCTTTTTCATAAAAATCCTTTCTTTTAACTTTTTCTCAGTTCTAAAACCATGAGCATGGTGTTAAAAAGCAAGTTATTTAAAAATAATTCTTAAACAGTTTGTTCTAGGGCTGGGACAGCAAATGCTAAGTTTCACCCCAATTATAAATCCTTTAAAATTGGTTAAATAATTGAAAAAGAGGTTTTGTAATCAAATCACCAAAACATTTTTCAATACTGATAAATTTGCTCCTTTTGTCCCACAATCAAGAGACTTTACCATTTAAAAAAAAATCAGTTTGTATGGTTTGAATTAAATAAATCTCCAGCCAATAAGCTAAATAGATAGGATGAATTGACTTGACTTTTGGCTGAACTTTCCTTCATCCATACACACACACACACATCACACACTTTATCCAAACACAACTAATTAAAGAGCATTCTGTTGATCTCATTTTTTTCAAGGCAATTAGATATTTAAACAATAAACAAGTTTAGAGAAAGAAGTATTTAAATAATTAACACTGCAGCCACTAGTGCTGTATCACAGTTGAGAATGTTGTAAATAGAATATTTATAGACGACGGTTGTGCACCTGATGGAAAACTTGGCCGATGATAAAAACAGATCTGAACTTAAATTGACATACCGTTTAAGAGAATGCATTATTTAAATGTGTGCACTGTATTTTGTCAGAGCAATTGAACTTTATCACCAGCGAATTCAGTGGCTGTTGGAGGACAGCAGAAAGGTAATGTTAACTTTTTAATATGCTTTTAAAAGGGGAACCTGCATATGGTGTTAAAGGATATATTAACTGTTTAATAGTTGTCTAGAATCCCACCCAGAAAGCTTTTTTGTATTTTTCCCATATTGTGAGTAACTAGAGCACAATGGAGCTATGTTTTGTCTTCTCAGTTGATAGATGTTTCATTTGAGATATGTTTTGAGCCTTTATTCAGACGGCTATTTTATAAGCAGGGATTGCGTATCGGCAGCATCCAGAAAGCTAGCACCCTTGACTGGCATGATGGGGATACTATGGAACTGAGTAATCCTTCATTTTCTCAAGTAACAAACATGTCATCTAGGGGTAGAGGGAGTATTGCCCACTCAGAACAGAAGGTAGAATTCAAAACTCATATCTCTTTCTCTTTGCTCTGCCATTGTCTCATTTTTTTTAATGCTTAAAAAGTAACAGTGATAATAAATATGTAATATTTTAAATGAAAATGGCAGCATAAAGAGGTACATACTGAAATTTAATGTTAGATCAGCACAAAATATTTAAATGAACATTTTATATGTTTAGGTGTTCGGCCTTATAAAAGGGAACAAAGTTGGACTCCTGGTTGATGTATCTGATATAAGTTGTGAACCTCGACTATTTGAGTTCCAGAAAGACCTTTTGGTAAATAATTCTGAAAGAGACTCTGACTCTTAAAGTAAGTTAAATAAGATTCTCTGAGTGCAGGGAAGAAAGTAAGTGTAATAATCACTTATTTACATATTACTCTAAGTATCAACAGTTAATTTGTTGGAGATGTATAGATTTACCTTAATCACTTTTAAAGTAGAAATTATTTGTTTAATATCAAGATTCAAACATTTTAAGCATCTGCCACAATAACAAAAATTGAAGATCTGACTTCAAATATTAACCAACCCCAGACAGATGTGCTTCAAAAGCATCTGCTAGAGCAGCAGTTTTTAACCAGCGGTCCGGGGGCGCCTAGGGGGCCGCCAAGCAGGGCCAGTGTTAGATTTGCTGGGGCCAAGGTCAGAAAGCTGAAGCCTCGCAGCGTGGGGCTGAAGCCCAGGGTTCCCAGCCCTGCCATCTGGAGCTGAAGCCGAAGCCTGAGCAACTTAGCTTTTGTAGGGACCCCTGTGGCATGGGGCCCTGGGCAGTTGCCCTGCTTGTTATCTCCTAATGCTGGCCCTGGCTTTTATATGCAGAAAAACAGTTGTTGTGACACAGTGGGCTGTGGAGTTTTTATACATGTTGGGGGGAGGCCTCCAAAAGAAAAAGATTGAGAACCCCTGTGCTAGAGTAATGTACATAATAGAAATAAATAGTTCATAGTACCTGAGAGCCAAGTTGTACATACAGTACTATGCCTATAAAGAATAGGATGCAGCTGTGCTTATGCACTTGTGCTTATGCACTTGGATGCAGCAAAGTGTGCTTTTTGTTGGGTCAGGACCTTGCTGTCTTACAGTCTCTTCCCCAACTTCCAAAAGAAACAAAACTGTGTTTATTTTTACAAAGTGTTTCTAATGAGGATTATTAAAGGTAGACACTATAATGTCACAATAACAATTATATTTTCTGGTTTTGAAGCTTTCTCTGTACAATCTTTCTTCATATACCAGTGAAGGTTACTTAAAATTGACTGCACCTACTTCTTTGATAATTTGTGCAGCATAAGTAAAGATACTTCAAGAAAATTGTTACTCTCTGGTTGACAAGGGCCTAGAATAACCTACCTAAGGTATAGCCCTAGAAGTGAAAGCTACTTTTATCTGACATCCTATCATAGCTGCTTCATTCTTTTTCAGTTGCTCCTATGATCACAGCTCAATAGGTGAACATGTGCTTTCTGAATCAATATCATTTCTCTCTCATTTGCTTGTTTATTAAAGGGTGCTGATGAAATTGACACAGTATGTGTTTCCCCATGTAACCAACTGAATAGGAATACTATGTCAGCATGGTGCACAAGGACTAGGTTAAGTTGCTGTCTCTCAGTGTGCCAAACTAAAACTAAATCTGTGTCACTTCAGTTCTGAGCCAAGTTCTCCTATATAGTAGTTCAGAATACTACAGTCTGAACTGACTTTAGCAAATCACAATTTTTTTTCTTGTACATAACTCCAGTAATAGGAGGGATATTAACTCACTAATATTTTTTATTAAGTGTCTAATAGATGAACAGCTGTGTTATAAGAAACAGTTATATTTCCTCTCCTTTGGTACTGAAATTTCATCTCTATGGGAGAATCCAACAAACGTCAATGTGCGCGTGTAAGTATGTTTCCTAGCTTATAACAATGGGTTTTCAAACAGGGCCGCCTTTTAATTAGGAGCAGTTTTGTGCTCATAGTGAATTGTAACTGTAGTTTTGTGCCTTCAGTGATTTGCCAGAAAAAATACAGAAATGAATTGTGACTGCATTGCAAATGAGTCTGCTCATTCATACAGGTAAATCACACAGGAGATCTTAGCCATCAACCAGGGGGTATGTGATCTTAATGCTGAATAAAAAAGGCCATATACTAGTTAAGTGTAGAATAAGTTTTTAATTTTCTGTCTTCCTAGCCTAGATGAAGCAAGACAGTGGGTGCAGGAGCTACAACCCGGTGGAGGCTGTAATTTGCTGAAAGCTTTAAAGAAGGTCCTCACAATGAGGGAACTGAATTCATTGGTTCTTATTGTAGGAAGCTGGTAGGTCCACTATCTAAAATGGCAATAAATGTCAACTTGCATAAAGAATTAAATGCTTCAGACCTATACTTTCCGCCTAGTTGTAAATTAGGCTAGATTTTTATCTTTTAAAGAGACATTATTGACATCCCCCTTTCTTCAAGATTCAAACAGTTCAGTTTCTTCAAGATTCATGCCTCAGCTCTTTCCTCATTTACGTGTGTGCTACTTTTTCTATTTTAACCCTTATTACTTGCTAATCCTCTCTGTAACAATATGAAAATAGTTTTCCCTTCCAAATTTGTCCTCTTGTTGATAAATACTTGTTGATAAATAGAATGTCTAACACTAGTATTGTGTCAATAAAAATTCATCAGCATCACTGAGGATTTCAGAGGGAATGTGAATGGCTCTGGAATTACTTCTGTAAAGTAGCATTGTGTGTTCATACTAATCTGCTGTCTGATCATAAGCATTGGCGCAAAATAGAATCCACAATGCTTTGGCCAGCAGCCAGTGTTGATCTGACACAGATCTTGGACTTAAATTCTGCAGTCTGTGGTGTCCATTTTAGAGTTTGCATAATTGAAATGAACGAGTGCAAGAAAAGAATAATATATAAAGGACTCTGGTGAGTGCACAGGTAACCAATATGGACTAATTCCATTATATTTACTTATTAAATTTATTTTAAAGGTGCATTGAGGAGACTGTTGGCTTTGCTAAAGTGATATTTTGGGGTAGTCTGGATCCAGATTCCATTTTAACTGAATCACCAACACAGGAGATTCAAAGAAAGGTTTGCAGATTTGGCTCAGGTCTGATTTATTACGGTTTTACAGTAGTCTCAAAACAGCAGTGAAGGGGTTAAGGAGAACTTGTGGGCCCAGTTAGCCCCACCCTGCTATGCCTGCGGTCAGTGCCAAACCTGGAGGGGAGTTAAAAGGAGGGAGCCTGGCTCACTTCAGGCCTGCTTGGCCAGGAAGGAAGATGGAGCTCTTTGCCTGAAGGGAGCTTTGCCTGCACAGTTGCATAGAGTGGAGCCTACTAGTCGGAGCAGCAGCTGGGAGGGAGAAGTTAGACTCTAGGGAGCAAACCACACACAGTAAGAGACTGTTGGGCAACCAATCCCAAAGGAAAGGGCCTGGACACCCCATGGGAAGAATGGTGGATGGCCCAATGTTGAGTTGGATTTGCTTTTTGTTTAAGAACATTTTGGAGCTAAACCTCTCCAACCCCCCCAGAAGGGGATAGGACTGAAGGCACAATTAGCCAATGGGTCAAAGCCTGCCTGAGTGGGGTGCCTGGAAGTTCCAGCAAGGATTAGCACTGTTGGGTGCTTCCCCAACCACACCAGTACACAAAACTAGAGTTATGGTTGCACCCTAATTTTCTGTTTTACAGGGTGTGCATCTCAGTGTCTCACCATTTTTTAAACTCTTTTTTTCTAAACATGCCATGAAGAATTTGAACCAACATTCAGCCACTAATTCATATGTGTGTGGAATGATGATGATTTTTAGGAAATTTGAGGAAAGAGAAGCCTGATTCCTTCCCCCCGCCCCAACACACACAGAGTATACCTAAGTTTCTCCCTGCTGGTGCTTGAGCAGGAACATTATGACATCAGCCATATGTCACTCTCACTCCAGTTTATTTGAGTTGTCATGACAATGGATGCCTTGGCTAGCTGGCTTACCTCACACTCCCATAATATTCTTACAAAGAAGAGTCCCAGGAGGAGTTGTAAGGAAAGCAGACTGAGTTTGGATAAGTTTGTGGTGTTTCCCCTTTGGGTGCGTACTGGGGAAAGTTGCACTGTTTCTTCTCTTATTGCTTGTTCCTTTCCTCAGAAAGGGTTATATGAAAATAAGATGCAAAATTCCAGCTCCTTTTCATGTAGATTGTTTATCTGCTTCTTATAAATTGGGGGGTATGGCTTTCTGAATGTTTACCTTTAAAAAAAGTGAGAAATTGTAGCTGAGAGTTCCTAATCAGTTTTCTGGTACAATTTAGAAGTTTTAGTAAAATTGAAGTTGCATTTTAAAAAGTTATCTTTGAATACAGTTTAATTAAACTACTTTCAATGTCAACATGGTATTGAGTGGTGAAATGGCCATAAAAATGATAGTCTGAGGTAAATTCACTGAAGGCAACCTATGTGTAAGCACTTTATTAATTAAATAGCACAGGTATAAAAGATTTTATTTCTATTAAAGAATTAAGGAAATTCAAAGACAAAAAAAATCATTTAAAGTTGCTCTAATAAATAAACTAAACTACAAAAAATTAGGAAATACAAAATTAAGGTTTAAGAAGATTAAAAGTTTTCAAAGTCAAGCACTCTCAAATTAGGAAATGCCAGAGTGAATGTTGCCCAGGCAGACCCAATTTGGCCCCTTTGTATATATGCATTATGATACAGCCTTTAATTACATGCAGAAGTAAATACCCATGGAAAGTTTGTTGTATGTGGCTTGCCTAGCATCACACAGGAACTTGTAAACCAAGCAAATTTGATCCAGAAGTCATTACAGACAAATATGGAATCCTATGAAACTATTTTAGAACTTGCTTTTCAGAGTAGAGGGAGGAACTGTTGAAAAGGGAGCAGATACACAAATGTATAAAAAGTTACAAAATGGCAGGTACCCCTTTTTGCTTAATGCTTAAATTATGTTCCTGTGATTTGATATTTCTTCTCCACCCCTGCCACAAGCACGTCAGTTTGACCAGCATGACCTTTTCTACTCTTTGGTTGATGGAATTGTGGATGTCATTTTTCATCAGCCCCGATCAGTCTTCGGAAATATTGTCTGACTATATTCAGCAATGTACCTTGGGGAGAAAGCTGCTGATACACACCATTACGTATGAATGTAGCAATCATGTTCCTCCTGTAAGTAATCATTCTTTGTATCTGTCTTAAAAACGACCTGTCATTTGTTTCCTTTTGAGCTGTAGTTAAGATATTTTGTACATTCATAGATTTACAGAAGTGTTAAATTATGTTTTCAAATATTTTATTGTGGGATCTCAATCTCAAGTAGTGAGTGCTGTGAAATATTTCCCCTTTAGAAGGAAGAGGTTTAACTATGGCATTTTAATCCAGAGGTGAAGCTTATCTGTGACCAATCTTGTCACCTGTTATCAGTCTCTTCAGGCTATCTTAGTTGTTTTCCTATTCCTAAGTATAACAGCATAGAAAAGATTACAGCATCTTAAATTTGTTTGCAGCCCTTGCTACACACAGCTAAGGGTGCTACTCTGTTTGTTTTAGAGAGCCGATTAGCAACAAGAAATCCTATAAATTGGGATGCCCAAATCTTAAGTAACTTTTCTTCTCTTCATATATGTAGGCTGTTCTAAAGAACCTTGCAGAAGTTGTTGGAGGCCGTTATCACTGCTATTCTTCAAAGAGTGAGGTAGGTTTAGGCTAGAAGTACACAGAACAACTTTTTCATTTGTTTGTTTGTTTATTTTCATGCTGTCACTCTTGGTGAAATAGGTTCTCGTCTTTGTAGCAATTTATAGTAAAAAGAATTGGTAAGTAAAGTCTTTGTTCAGGAAAGCACTTAAGAGCTTGCTTAAAATTAAATATATGCTTAAATGTTTTCAAGAATCAGGAATGCTCTCCTAAGGGTGCAGGAGACTTCTTCAGATATTCTGCAGATATAGTGGGACCAGGAACAGGGCCCTAGCTGTGTGGGGGACGACACAGACGGGGTAAGGGGGCCAAGGCTGGGCCTGCAGCTGGGGGTGGGTCTGGGGCCGGAGCTGGGAGTGGGTCCCAGCCGGACCGCAATGGGGGCTGGCAGCGGGGTCTGAGGCTGGGGACAGGGCAGAGCAGAGCTAGGGGCAGAGTGGGGCTGGGGCACTCCCTCCCTGCCCCATGGGGACTGTTCTGGCCCTGATGTGCCCCATGAACATTCTTCTATGCTACCCTAGGAGGGCACGCTCCACTGATTGGGGACCACTGGTCTAATTTCTAAGTAGCATGAAAGCTATGGGCTTTATCATTGAAGACTAATTCAAATATTTCATGTTCACTAAATAATGGGAGACATTTCTGTACACAATCTTAATGCCTACAACTACATTTACTCTGTTCTGCGAGGCAGCATCATTGGTAGTGCCCATAAAATAACTGGTGTCAGTGTCAGATGAGCTGGCATTTTGCTTGATGTTTTACTATGAAGCATAGAGAGACAAGGTGGATGAGGTAATATCTTTTATTGGACTAATTTCTGTTGGTGAGAGAGACAAGCTTTCAAGCCACACAGAGCTGAAGAAGAGCTCTGTGCATCTCCAAAGCTTGTCTCTCTCACCAACAAAAGTTGGTCCAATAAAAGATATTACCTCACCTATATTGTCTCTCTAAAAACCTGGGACCAACACAGCTACAACTACACTGAATACAACATAGGAATTGTATAATCCTTTCAACCTTTTTTCCTCTTCTTGTTGCATAACAGAATTACGATAGTAGCGATGTTTATCTACTGCTTTGTGAATCCCAAAAAGCTAAGAACATTCTCAGCAGCATCAAAGAAACTTTCCAGGGAAGGATTGGTGATTCAGTTATTGGTAGAGTACAAGATGTAAGTACAGTATTTGTTTTGTTTTCAGATAATCTGTGTATAGCACAGACATGCAGATCTCTGTATTAATGATCAGAATAGGGAAAACATATTATACTAACAGATCACAATGATAAATTTAAATGCTATTTACTGGCTGTACTTTGTAAGATCAGATAAATACTAACAAATGGTAAGGGAAAGCTTTGAATGGATCCTGAATGGAGTCATTCTGGGTACAATTATTTTGGTAAACTGAAATACTTACCAAAAAAGAGAGCAGCAGGGAAAATATTTTTAAAACATAGGATGTGGCCATAATGGACACCAAAACAAATGCTGGCCTACCTAAAAGCTAGCCTCATTCATAGAATCATAGAATCATAGAATATAAGGGTTGGAAGGGACCCCAGAAGGTCATCTAGTCCAACCCCCTGCTCAAAGCAGGACCAATTCCCAGTTAAATCATCCCAGCCAGGGCTTTGTCAAGCCTGACCTTAAAAACCTCTAAGGAAGGAGATTCTACCACCTCCCTAGGTAACGCATTCCAGTGTTTCACCACCCTCATAGTGAAAAAGTTTTTCCTAATATCCAATCTAAACCTCCCCCACTGTAACTTGAGACCATTACTCCTCGTTCTGTCATCTGCTACCATTGAGAACAGTCTAGAGCCATCCTCTTTGGAACCCCCTTTCAGGTAGTTGAAAACAGCTATCAAATCCCCCCTCATTCTTCTCTTCTGCAGGCTAAACAATCCCAGCTCCCTCAGCCTCTCCTCATAACTCATATGTTCCAGACCCCTAATCATTTTTGTTGCCCTTCGCTGGACTCTCTCCAATTTATCCACATCCTTCTTGAAGTGTGGGGCCCAAAACTGGACACAGTACTCCAGATGAGGCCTCACCAATGTCGAATAGAGGGGAACGATCACGTCCCTCGATCTGCTCGCTATGCCCCTACTTATACATCCCAAAATGCCATTGGCCTTCTTGGCAACAAGGGCACACTGCTGACTCATATCCAGCTTCTCGTCCACTGTCACCCCTAGGTCCTTTTCCGCAGAACTGCTGCCTAGCCATTCGGTCCCTAGTCTGTAGCTGTGCATTGGGTTCTTCCGTCCTAAGTGCAGGACCCTGCACTTATCCTTATTGAACCTCATCAGATTTCTTTTGGCCCAATCCTCCAATTTGTCTAGGTCCTTCTGTATCCTATCCCTCCCCTCCAGCGTATCTACCACTCCTCCCAGTTTAGTATCATCCGCAAATTTGCTGAGAGTGCAATCCACACCATCCTCCAGATCATTTATGAAGATATTGAACAAAACCGGCCCCAGGACCGACCCTTGGGGCACTCCACTTGATACCGGCTGCCAACTAGACATGGAGCCATTGATCACTACCCGTTGAGCCCGACAATCTAGCCAGCTTTCTACCCACCTTGTAGTGCATTCATCCAGTCCATACTTCCTTAACTTGCTGACAAGAATACTGTGGGAGACCGTGTCAAAAGCTTTGCTAAAGTCAAGAAACAATACATCCACTGCTTTCCCTTCATCCACAGAACCAGTAATCTCATCATAGAAGGCGATTAGATTAGTCAGGCATGACCTTCCCTTGGTGAATCCATGCTGGCTGTTCCTGATCACTTTCCTCTCATGCAAGTGCTTCAGGATTGATTCTTTGAGGACCTGCTCCATGACCTCCTCCATGCTTCATTAACATTTATTTCCATTTCCAACCTCCCTATGCCCTTGGTGAGGTTGGGAAAAAGAAAAAGGATATTTTCCTGTGCCTGTCTCTCCTTCTGTAAAGCACCTGAAGAATTTGCTGCACGGATTTATTGAGATGGAAATGCTTCTTGATCACATCTTTCTGTTGGCTTTGATTTGCGTAGAAGGAGCTATGTTGTCTTGTATGCCACATCTTTTTCTTTGCCACATACACGAGCCATCATGTACTTGCTGGGGGCCTGACAACCTAGAAACAGCTTAATAAATCATCTGTACTTACCACCCTTAATGTAAATGAGCTTAACAGCTCTATTTTTTAAAATTTAGATGCATATAAGATTTTTTTAAAAACAAAGTAAGCTTTTCTGTCTCGTAGGTAAAAGGGGCAATGCTGTGCAGGTGAATGGGCCCTCTCCTCCAGGGGATTTGGAGGCAGTTAAAGAGGACTTCCATCAGGTGTCACTAGGACTTTCTCATGGACTCTAGAAATGCCTGTCTCTAAGACAAGGGAAAACACCAGCTGATAGGAGCTTCTGCTTGTGTTTCTTTCTCTGGATATGTTTCACATCTCGCAGAATAGGATTTTTGACTAAATTTAACTCCATTCTTTTTAAGGAGATAACTCTTGAGCAGTTTATAGACATAATAAATGCTATGACAGCACTAGGGCAGAGCAACTCCAGTATGTATTTCTGCCAGCTCTGTAATTACCAGATGGAATCAAACCCACACTATAGTGTCTTTGAAGGCCATGCTTCTCCAAACTAGTTCCAGTGTCAGTCCAGAAACTTGTTGGCCACACAAGCTACAACAGTGAACCATCTGCATGATGTGTTCTCCATAAGCTCTAGTGTGCTCTGTAAAATTAGGATATATCCCTTTTTGAAAATTTATTTATATGTAACCCTTCTGCCAGGCGAAGCCATCAGCAACCGGGGCCAGGTTCAATATCTAGGGGTTTCTTTCCATCAATACAACACAGAACCAGCTCGAGCCCCCACCCAGTAACCTGGGAAAATTACACACCACCCCTGGGCGCCTCTGAGAGGCAATACTTCCCCACTTGCAAGCACAGAGTCTGAGTGTAGAAAAGAAACTTTTAATAAAAGGAGGGAAGTAACTTGGCGTTAATTTGGGAAAACACTGCAAACAGGGTTCATAAACATGTGCAAAAGTCCCTTTAATGTGCCTGTCCCTTCTCTGCACCCCTCTCACAGTTGCTGTGCTTGGTAAGTGCAGACCCAGAGTTCAGAGGTGCATCTGCACAGTTCACTTCCCACCCTGGGTAAAGGTAAGGAGGCACCTTAGGCTTCATTAGGAGCCACTCACCACTCACCCGCTTTCCCCTCCGCCAGCCACCCTGCTGGCCACTTGCTCTGCTCACCAACCACTTGTTCGCCAGCTGACTGTCAGTCACCTCCTGCTATCACCTGCCTCTCTGCTGTGACCTCTGCAAATCAGTTTCTTAGTGATTTTGAGCTCTTAGCAGCCTGGATAGAAACACAGTCACACCACAACTGATTTCAGCTCTGATTGAGCATTTAAAATAACAAAAGAGGCTCCTAATGAAGCCTATTTAGCTCTTTCTTTGAACTGTGGGGAGGAACAAGTCAAAACATTCTGGGGACTCCTAGGGAGAGTCTACACACCAGCTGGCTGGGACCCCTGTCCCCACCCCTCTTACTTTCACAGGGCTCTGGCATTCGAGCCCCTGGCTTAATGTGGTCCTTTCAGCTGAGGGTGACCCCCCCTCATTTGCGACTGGTTAAGCACAGTCCTGCTTCCCTGTATTCCTACAATAATTACATCATTGGTAACAGCATTTCATTACCCCTTCATTCAGTCCTAAAGTGATTTGTAACCCACACCAGCCAAAGTTGATTCCTTTGAGCAAAACACCACTCTATTTGCTGGATATCTCAGCAGAGCAGGAGCAAACTGTATTTACATAAATACACACAAAGTCTCTCCCCCTCCCAGCTAGCTGTCAGAGAAGCATTCATTCAGACCCTACTTTACATCTAGCTATCTCTATCTGTTTTGCAAATATAACACCTTGGAGCCCCTGTCCTGGATCAGGGCCCCATTGAAGCTGTTGAGCTTAAACTGACAGCTAAATATCCACAAGGAGATGTTAGAAAGACAGGCAGAGATTTTAATTTGGATAAAAGGAGACAGTAGAAAGGTAGATCTGTGTGTGGTCAGCATTGAGATGATAGTTGCAGAGGTGTTTTATTAATGTGATTACCCAGAGATAAATTGGAGAGGGAGATGAGAGAGGGGACCAAGGGCGGAGCCCTTTAGGACCCCACAGAAAGTTGGAGGGGAAGGATGAGGAGGATTCTCCAGATAAGACACTGAAAAAGCAATTAGAGAGGTAGGAGGAGAACCAGGAGAGGATGGAGTTAAAAAAGCTGAAGGAGGATAAAACTTCAAGAGAAAAAAGCATGGGTTGAAGGCAGCTGACAGGTTGAGGAGGATGAGTATGAAGTATTGGTCCTGAGCTTTGGCCCAGAAGAGGTCACTAGAGACTTTGTTGAGAGACTGATCAGAGGAGTGCAAGGGGCAGCAGCCAGACTAGAGAGGGTCCAGGATGGAATTAGAGGAGAGGAACTCCAGAAAGAAGTTGTAGACAATGCATTCAGTGAGCTTAGAGATGGAAAAGAGAAGGAGGGCTAGTTGGAGCAGCAAGTGGGGTCAAGGGAGACTGATGAGAGTAAATACATATTTCTGATGCAAAGGGAATAAACTTAACCTAAATTAAACCTAAGCCTACTTCTTTTCTGTAGTGTAAATAAATGCATGGAGACTGTTTAAGTGAAATGATGTACTTTGTTTGCAAGAAAGTATTAGCTGGGTGTGTTTTTAAACCATAACCATTTCTGTTTGACCAAAGAGTGTCAGATGTAGCAGTAGTGGAAACACATCTCAACGTAGTTGAGAGGAAACCCCTGTTCAGCAGCCAGAGGAGAAGATAATGTTGAGAAATTTAACTGTAATTTTGTTTCAATTTTTATAGAACAGTAAGATTTTAATAAGCATACTGGGGCAAAACTCTGCCCCATGGAGAACAAATCCAAATGGCTCCCTATTGTTGTAGAATTGGCCAGCAGGCACACTGGTCTTTGGACTGACATCTGGACTATTTTGAAGAAGCATGACTTTCTACACTACTGCACAGTGAGAGGCACCACTTCTGCTCCTTTTATATATTCTGTACAGCCCTTGATAGTTATGGAGGTGCTAAGAACATATATAGTTTTTGAGCCCTAGTGCTGCAGTAATAATATGCAATCCCATTGAAATCCACAGGTTTGCAGTGTGCCTAACACAATGTATGCAGTGGAATGCTCTACTCCAAAAGCTATTTTAAAAGGGATCATTGGAAATGTTATCTATGTTCAAAATATTTTTACAGCATTCTGCCAGTTTTTAGCTGTGCTACTAACTGGTACCTCACATTTTAGCATATGTAAAACTGCTGTGGGAAAATAATCTTGATACATTGGAGAATTGGTCTCAGATCAACAAGATTAAATTCAATAAAGACAAGTGCTACATTTAGGAAGGAAAAGTTGATACACAACTACAAACTGGGGAAAAACTGGCTTGGCAGTAGTATTGCTGAAAAGGATCTGGGGGTTATAATGGATCACAAATTGAACATGAGCCATCAATATGATACAGTTGTGAAAAAGGCTATTATAATTTTGGAGTCTATTAACAGGAGCATTGTATGTAAGACACAAGAGGTAAATACACCACTTGTACTCCGCACTGGTGAGGCCTTAGCTGGAGTATTGTGTCCAGTTTTGGGCACCACACTTTAAGAAGGATGTGGACAAATTGAAGAGAGTCCAGAGAAGGGCAACAAAATTAATAAAAGGTTTAGAAAACCTTACCTATGAGGAAAGGTTTAAAAAACTGGGCATATGTTAAGTCTCGAGGAAAGAAGACTAAAAAGACCTGAGAAGTCTTAAAGAGGACAGTGATCAATTGTTCTTCATGTCCACTGGAAACAGGACAAGAAGTAGTTAGTTTAAACTGCAGCAAGGGAGATTTAGGTTAGATATTAGGAAAAAATTGCTTATTATAAGCATAATTAAGTACTGGAACTGGTTACCAACAGAGGTTATAGAATCTCCATCACTGGAGGCTTTTAAGAAAAGGTTGGACAAACATCTGTCAGGGACGGTTTAAGTATACTTGGTCCTGCCTCAGTGTAGGGGACTGGACAAGATGACCTCACAAGGTCCCTTTCACCCCTACATTTGTATGCTTCTATGTTTTAAAATTGAGAAAACAATTATTGATATTTACATAAAGCATTTTAAAATCTGTCTAGATTTCCACAGAATTTACCAAGTTGACACCTGCTAGTTTCCTACCCAAGCCTCCGAAGCATGAAGGACCTCTTGTTATACAAATGCCAAGCTTCCTGGCCAAAACCTCAGCAGGCTGGTTAAAGACAAATGGATTGAAAGGTATTGCATATAAAAGAACTTAATGTGGTATGAAGCATGGATTACAAAATAAGTGTATATTTCATTTAGCATTTTCCTTGTTTGTTATAGCCAAGAAATTAAGCCTTTATCAAGTTTTGGCTCCTAACGCTTTTTCATCTGTGGAAGAATTTGTGCCTATTCTTCAGAAAACAGTGTCATCAACTCTGCATGAGGTAAATATTTGGGACCTGTTCCTCCTCCTTCATATTCCTTTATCTGTTACACAAGATTGTGATGACTAATTTTAATGTATGTTCACTTTCACAAAGCTGCAGCTCTTTCCTCTCCAGAACTCACTTTATTAACCAAGTGCTCTTTGCTTTTTAAACATCCTTAGGTAAAACCACTGACATGCCAAAGTCAGCCTGATGTCTGAGCTATGTTTGTAATTCTTCAAGGAAATATTTAAAATGTTTCTACAGTATTGCTGTGCCAATGCACCAAACTGTTTCTCGGGCAATTTAGATAAGTAACCACAGAAAACTGATTTAAAATGTTCAAAGCAGCACAGATGAGTTAGCCAGATATTATTCACCCATGTGTGGTAATTTTCCAAACCTCGGGCATTGTATTGTGGGATGAGTTAAGCCAGCTGGCTGAACTAGTGCAATTGCAAGGTTTGCAGCTTCCAATGCAGAGTAGAGTAAATAATTATAGACTGCACTGGTTCACCTGGATCTGAGCCAAAGACATCATCCAGGGTGTTGTAAATGACACTTTTTTATAGCCTGTTTCAGAGTAGCAGCCATGTTAGTCTGTATCCGCAAAAAGAACAGGAGTACTTGTGGCACCTTAGAGACTAACAAATTTATTTCAGCATAAGCTTTTGTGGGCTACAGCCCACTTCATCGGATGCATAGAATGGAACATATAGTAAGATAGATATAGATAGATATATACACACACACACAGATATGCAACTTATCTTATCCGCCTCCGCTTTGCTCAGCAGCCCCTTCTTATATGGGCCAGCCTGGCCCTGATTGGCTCATCCAATAAACCTTCCCCTAATTGGCTGGCCCTACAAGCCTTTTCCTTATTTGCCGCTTCCTGCGCAGCCTCCCCTTACATAACAGTGAGGGGCAGCCAGAACGGAGAGTCACAAAATATAGCAAAAGTCCCTAACGCCGTTCAGTAAATTGGGAGACACCAAGACGAAGGGGAAAATTCAGAAGGTGTAAGATGTAGCCCCACTTTTTTTTTCTTCAGGTCTGAGCATTTAAACAATAATGGGAATTTGGCTACTGAATATGTAATAGGAACAGAAGAATTATGAGTATGGGCTCAAATATAAGATATGAGACCAGGCATTTTGAAAATGCTAGGGAATGTTAGTCAGCAAGTTGTCTTAACTCCTGGGCTAAAACCATAATATCAGCTGTGTGCTGTAGTATTTTTCCAGCAAGAGAAAGATAAGGAATGGTTGAGACTTGTGTTGAGACCCAGGGTTTTGTGGGAATTTTAGCTGCCCAACTTTTTGTGAATCTGAAGCAGGAATGGATTCCTGTTCATTTACTGAATGTTTCTGACTAAAACCGAAAAAGAGAAAATCACAGTTGCTAAATGTGAACTAGTAAAAGCTGGTACAGAGGAAAACTTTAAGGGAGAAAGAGGTGAAAGCGAGCTCCCAGAGTTTCTGTTGGAGTTGTTCCAGTGCAGCAATATACATTTAAATAAAAAGCAGCAGAAAAGTCTAATTTGGGGGCGGAGGTTAGGAATCAAGGGTTGTTCTCATGCTGTCAAAGATATAGGTTATACTACACTGGTTCAGCACAAGATTGACACCGGGGGAAATCAACCCATTAAACAGACCCCATACCATGTACCAGTTGTGAAGAGAGAAGAGGTTCTTTAGGGCATTGTGGAAATGTTTCAGGAAGGAATAAATGAACTTTCAAACAGTCCTTACCCATATTTTTGATTAAGAAAAAAGATGGCGGAACAAGATTGTATGGGACTGTAGGAAACTAAATGAAGTTACTCTAAAGGATTGTTATCTGTCACCACAAAAAATGATACCCTGAATGCTGTAGCAGGTTTAATCTGGTTTTCCACATTGGATCTTAACAGTGGGTATTAGCAAGTGGAAGTGGATCTAAGAGATAGGGAAAAGACTGCTTCTTGAGTATTTGTCCACATGGATCCCACTCTAGCTGCACATGAGCCCCATGCACACACAATGTGTTGGCAAGCAGTGTCCATTGTGGCATGGCATTCATACAGTCTTGCACCCGCCCACACACACACGCATTTCCCCCCTTCCCCAAAGTGCATAAAGGACAGAAGGGACCCAACCACCTCTCAGTTTCTTCTTACTACCTGTGGCAGTGAGACAGAATTTAGCAGTGGGGTCTGCCTACTGCCCCATAGTTCTCAACTGTCAGTGTAGGATTAGTGTTAGATTAACACAGAACTAGTTTAGAGTGAGTTATTTCTTGTCACTCCTTTTTCCTAGCCTGTTGGCACAAAAGGTTTTGTGGTGGTGGTGTGTGAATGGGTGTACAAACCCCAGACTATGCAACTAGCTGTTCAGGAATTACTTTGGGCCCAGCCAGCCACACCCAACCACATCTGCAGCAGATGTTCTATTTGGTAGAGGAATTAAAAGACAGAAACAGCTAATTTGGGGGCAGACCTGGAAGAGAGCAGACCTGCAACCCATGGCTCCTGCAGTGGAGAACAGAGGGAAGGCCAATATCTCTAATCTAACTGCCCCAAAGGGCCCTTCTGAGGGAAGGGAGGACCAACTCCAGAAACACAGAGGGAAGAATTCCCCTATCCCCCACAGATGAACCTTGGACATTGGTAATCCCTTTTTATCTTTCTTGATTTGGACTATCTCAGGAGGGGAAAGCCTTGGACTGAGCTGGCCCCCAGGTTGGGGTAGGGGCAGAGATAGGAAGTGACCCAGGGATGGCAGCCTTAAGCCGCCTCAGTAGCCAGACTGCTGGTAGCCCCAAAGGACCCTGGGTCAGAGCCTGGTGGAGTGGGAGGGCCCAGGCTCCCCTACCAAACCCCTGCCAGTCATGGGTCACAGCCCTGACCACTAGGCCACGCTTCCCAACCAACCCCCGAGTGAGGACCGTTACATTGTGTTTTGACTTTGGGGAGGGGCGGCCGGGGTGGGTGTTTTGTTTTTGTTTAAAGATAGCATTACTACTGAGGCATTAGCCTCACGTGTGAGACGGTGTCCAGGGTTTAAGTCCTGCCCTTCATGTAAAGCAGCAATGCCCTGAAATAATGGGCATTCTAAATGCTTTTTTTGCCTTAGAGAAGGACACATTCTGGACAAGTGCCCCATCTGCAGATCAAAACATGCTCAAAAGCTAAGGTGCTCGACAAACATTTTACTCGGAGCATTCAGTGAAGAGTGTGTCTGATTTGGAGAACTGTGGGTTGAAAGATGTGGCTGGTGTTTGCAGCAGCATTTGGCTAGTGCTCTGTTTAATCGGGGATGTTAACCTTAGTACTCTAGGTCTCTTCAGTTACCAAAAGACCTTACATTTTCTAAAGGTAGTGATGGTGCAGCACAGGCCTGTGTGGGTCAGTCAGTTGCTCTAGCTATATGTGGGAGAGAAGAGCAGACATCTAAGACCATGACTGAGCACCTACCACCATCCCCAGTATAGTCTAAGAGGAAGTCAAAGAATTATCATACATCTGACCTGCACCTCAGTTGTACTCTATAACAAGAGATGGATTTTTCAGCCCTGGCACTGTACCATTTGAGGTCTGTTGCCAAACCTCCTACATCAGTACTAACTACAGTGGTTCTGTCAGTTCCAGAAATCTTGGTACCACATAGAGAAATGAGATCTACATTAATCCCCATAGTATTAGTGCCTCCAATATCGCCTCCTTCAGTGCAATCGACCTCTGCTCTGGCTACATTTGCAACATCTGGATTTAACTATTGCACTGGAACCTAACCTTCTAAACATGACACCATTACCAACATCTACAAAGCCTCTGTCAGTACCTAGGGTACTGATAAGGAAGATTTAACTTCGTCCAGCCTCATCAGCACCCAATATCTATATCTCAGGGAGAATTGTCTAGAACCTCCCAAAGTTCTTCAGAGATTAGGTTTACTCTTTGGAGTCTTTTTCATTAGCTTATAGCAGAAGTCCTTCTTTCATGGCAGATACTGCCTGAGTAAATCCATGAGCAGGAATCAGAGAAGGTCACATCAGGATGTTGTTCTTGCTGTGAGAGACATGGATCATGGATCAGGCAAAATGCAGACTCCCTGGATTCCTCCACCATGATTTCATATGCCATATCCTTATGGTCACAGAATCATAGAATATCAGGGTTGGAAGGGACCTCAGGAGGCCATCCAGTCCAACCCCCTGCTCAAAGCAGGACCGATCCCCACCTAAATCATCCCAGCCAGGGCTTTGTCAAGCCTGACCTTAAAAACTTCTAAGGAAGGAGATTCCACCACCTCCCTAGGTAACACATTCCAGTGTTTCACCACCCTCCTAGTGAAAAAGTTTTTCCTAATATGGTATGCTGTCTTGGTCTTATTGGGTATCTTGAAATCCTCAACCTCATTATCTGGGACCATATTTTTTGAGCACGCCCTCCACACCTCATCCAGGAATAGATGGCCTCCCCTACAGTTGAGCCTCCCAAGTCAATGCAACAACCTCAACAGCATGGTATTTGTGATCCCAAACAGGATGTACAGAGTACTGATCATCATCATCATCTGGAGGAACATGTGACCCCTTCTGCATCTTTGGCGATTCCTTTGTCCTCCCCAGATGAAGCAGTTAATCATAGAATCATAGAATTTCAGAGTTGGAAGGGACCTGTGGAGGTCATCTAGTCCAACCCCCTGCCCAGAGCAGGACCAATCCCAACTAAATCATCCCAGCCAGGGCTTTGTCAAGCCTGACCTTAAAAACATCTAAGGAAGGGGATTCCACCACCTACCTAGGTAACGCATTCCAGTGTTTCACCACCCTACTAGTGAAAAAGTTTTTCCTAATATCCAACCTAAATCTCCTCCACTGCAACTTGAGACCATTACTCCTTGTCCTGTCATCTGCTATCACTGAGAATAGTCTAGATCCATCCTCTTTGGATCCACCTTTCAGGTAGTTAAAAGCAGCTATCAAATCCCCCCTCATTCTTCTCTTCCGTAGACTAAACACTCCGAGTTCCCTCATCCTCTCCTCATAAGTCATGTGTTCCAGACCCCTAATCATTTTTATTGCCCTTCGCTGGCCTCTCTCCAATTTCTCCACATCCTTCTTGTTGTGTGGGGCCCAAAACTGGACACAGTTCTCCAGATGAGGCCTCACCAATGTCGAATAGAGGGGAATGATCATGTCCCTCGATCTGCTGGCAATGCCCCTACTTATACACCCCAAAATGCCATTGGCCCTCTTGGCAACAAGGGCACACTGTTGACTCATATCCAGCTTCTCGTCCACTGTCACCCCTAGGTCCTTCTCTGCAGAACTGCTGCCTAGCCATTCGGTCCCTAGTCTGTAGCGGTGCATTGGATTCTTCCGTCCTAAGTGCAGGACTCTGCATTACCATCCTAAGCATCCTTCATTACCAGCTAAAACTGATGATTTTATGACACTCCTGTAAATACATCCCAGTATGATATTATCCTCTTTCTCAGCTGCATCACATTGTTGACTCTCGTTCAGCTTGTGATCCACTGTAACCCCCAGAACCTTTTCAGCAGTATTATCATCGAGCCAGTTACTCTCCATCTTATAGTTGTGCATTTGATTTTTTCTTCCTATGTGAAGTATTTTTTTCACTTGTCTTTATTGAATTTCATCTTGTTGAATTCAGACCAATTCTCCAATTTGTCAAGGTCATTTTGGATTTGAATCCTATCCTCCTAAATGCTTGCAACCCCTCCCAGCTTGCAGTGTTTCTACTAGGCCGTCTGAGTGCCAAGGGTGGTTTACCAGCATGTGAGAAGGGCACACTAATTTTGTTTAGTTCTCCCGTATTTTATAAGCTTCCTTGTCATTGTCTGTTAGCCTCCTGGTTACAGCACGGGGCTGAGGATAGAGGTAGGGCATTTTCAGTGAGGGGACATCAGCTCTGGAACTTCTGTTGGGCTGCCAGAAACTAATTTTTTAAATTGTGTTTTACACTCTGATGACACTGTAAAGCTTATTCTCCAAAGTGGGTTTTTGGGGGGGTGGTTGTTTGAGGGGGAAAGGTTGGTTGATTGGTTTGATATGGGGTTTTTGGGGGGTGAAGGAAGGCGTTGTCTCCTTGGGTGAATATGTATCCAAATCTCTCTGTTATTTTCATGTTACCTGAAGTCATTGTATGCTGATGAAAAAATAAGGTAAAATATTTGTTTTCAATTGTGTAGCATTGCTGCCACAGAGAGCAGTATTCCTAGTTGTATGATTCTAAATAACTTCTCTGGACTGACCTTGTGAGATTCTAAATACTCTGAGCATCCTTGAACTTCATTGGAGTTGCAAATACTCTTGCAGGAGTACCTTGCAGCACGGGCCCCAAATAAATAACTTTTTTTAAAAAGTATAATGCCTCATTGTGTGGCCTGCTCAGAAAGCTTTCATCCTGTATAGAACATCCAGTCCAAAGAGGTTGTCTGGTAGATTTTTATCTGAAAAAGTAGTATTTATTTGAAATTGTGATGCCTAATCTGTGCAGGTTTAAATATCCTTCTGTGTTCTGCCTCTTAGGCTTACAGAACCAAATTCAGCCCTGATGTAAGCAGGTGAAACTCCATGGACTTTTAGTTTTCTTACATTTATGGATTTAAGTCAGACATATAATGTCATTAACTACAGTCTGTGTATTTCTTCACTAATAAACTCAATGGAAAGAATGTCATGTTTATGTAACTTACAACATACATGTTGCTTTAAACAGCGGAGTGTTTTCTCATCCTTTCAGAAAGCAATGATGCAGTTTGAATGGCATGATGGGACGGTGAAAAATGTTCACGTGGACCCACCAATATTATATGACTATCAGGTGAGTTATTAATATTTGTCTAGTTGGTCCTACAATTCAGTACTACATGCACACCTAGTTATTCCATCTCAGTCATTATCCTGCGCTGAGACAAGGCCAGCAACAGAGAGGATTCACAGGCACAGTTGGTTACAAGACGAGATGCTTACAGCTGTCATTGAGTGTATCTGCAGCATATAGGACCCAGTAACCTGGCTGGATATATGAACAGATTCATCTAACAATGAAGAATTCTAAACAAGAGGAACAGGTCTGTCAGGAGCACTGCTGGACTAGTGCCAAACATGCTTTGTTGTCCAGCAGCAAGTTATTGTGAACACATAGTAATTATTCCATCCTATTCTGGTGTTCTGTGTATCCTATAAATACACATACTGTACAGTATTAAAACCAGCAACACCCAAACCCACCCTAATACAATCCTCGCCTATAATTTCATACCTTAATTACAAGTATATCCCCATTCTATTCAGTCTGAGAAGTAAACAAGACCAATAAAGCAGAATGCCTAGCAGTCATTGGTCAGACAAAAAAAATAAACTAGGGCATACGTTGGACATTTTAGCAAGCAAAGCACTCACAAGCTCAGATAACTGCTGTGTGATATGGCAGCAGTCTATGGCAATAAGAGAGAGCACCCTGCTACCATAGCAGTCCCAGACAGCTCACGTGCAGAAAGAAGAGGCAGGCAAAGAATTCTGAGGTCAAGAATTTGATTCCAGGGCTTCATAAAGCATAGATTAAACAGGAAATTTTGCCCTGCAAAACAGTTCATTGTATAAAGAGCTTCCTCAGTGAAGTGGATCTACCACTTCATCACCAATGAAGTGGATCTACCGGGGTTTTCCAACTGAGCAACAGATGATGCACAACACCTGGGGGAGAGGAGACTGAGGACAGTGGTGAAAAACTAATAATATCAGATCAGTGTAGGACACTGAGGGCAATCTGTGGCAGCTTGGAAGCAGAAAGTGACAGAAACAGGACGGTCTATATCAAGGGGAAATTTGCAGGAATAAAAAGCAGATGATGTGAGTCATGATGCCACATGGGTCTAGATTTAGAACACCATATCACTGCTTATTTCTACAACATGGGCTCTGTTCTGAATATGTTTCCACAGCATCCAGCACTGCTGGAATATTTTTGTTTCAGGTGTACTGCTGTTACACCTAAAGAGAAGCAGTATTGTCAGGTGATAGGATAGTAGACAGTCAGGAGACATAGGCAAAATTCAAAATATAGTCTGATTTGCCATGTGACCTGAAAATTACTTACCCTTTCTGTGCCTCGGTTTCTCCATCAATGAATCAGGGTAATTCTTACCTACCATTGTAAAGCAATATGAGATCAATGGATGAAAAGTTCTGTATAAGTGCTAAGTGTTAATAATCATCAAAGGGCCATCATAGAAATGTTCACTTTATAGTCCTCAGGAGCTCTGTATATCATATTTGTGAGTCGCATTTTAGCCTCAACAGGTTTGGGTGATCATTCCCACAATAGCCTTTCCATTTGTTTGGATGAAATGTAATTTAGCTAGCATAAATGCTAGGGCTCACTCTGAGCAATGTAGCCAGCCCTGTTAGAGTAGAAAACAGGGAACTCTTGCCTCTTGACTTTACCCATGATTTTTGCCCTTCCATAGATGCACTGGTTTGCCTTATATGTGCAATTCAGGGTACTGTGTAATTCAGGTTTTAGAATGCCTTAAGGTCTTATCTACACTAGAAACTTTAAACAGGAAAAGTTTTGCCAGAATAATGCAATTATTTCAGCAGAGTGCATTTACATTTCATTGTTTGTGCTGATCCCTCATGTCCATACAGTATCAAGTTAGACCAGCAAAAGGTACGTTGTACTGTGGATAAGCATTCCAGTGTCCTCCGAGCTGCCTTCAGAAACACTACCTTGTTGGAAATTGTCACTGTGCATTATGAGGCAGCTGCTGTATATGTGGGATACCTCATTCCTCTCAGGAAATTTTGGGAATTTGGGTTAAATGCACACAATTCGTATTGTTCCGCCACATAATCTACTGCTCTCATGCACCATTTTCAAACTCATAACAGCATGGATGTGGCACAGAGAGGAAACTTTGTTGTATTTGCAAGGCTGCACTACTCAGACTCAGCTGAAGATGAGTGGACAGTGAATGTAGTGGCTATACTATTACAGCCGTTCATACAACTGCAAAGGGTGCTCCCGTTCAATGAGTACCAAGTGGCACAATTGGAATGTCATGTGAACCTAGGTCAATCAGCACTGGGGTCCAGAACTTTGAGATGCAGAACTCCACATCCCTGCAGTTATGTGCTAAGCTCACCTGAGTCCTACAGCACAGAAACACCAAGACGAGAGTTGCTCTTGCAAGGCAGAAATGAATGGCAATCACCATATGGAAACTTGCAACCCTGGATGCTGTCAGTCAGTGAGGAAGCAGTTTGGCATTGGAAAATCAACAGGCAGTTTTCACTGAGGTATGCAAGGCAATAAAGCATGTCCTCCTATACAGTAAGGCAGGGCAACATGCAGGAAATAATAGATGGATTCAACAATACGGGCTTCCTTAACTGCTGAGACAGTAGACTACGCATGTCCCCATTCTGTGCCCTCCCAACCACCAGCCTCCAAGTAAATAAAATGGGTGTTTCTTGATCGTTATGTAGTTTGGTGGATCACCAAGGATTGATGTACAGACAACACAAAGTTGGCTGGTCTGGAAAAGTCCGTACCACCTGGGATTTTTAGAAATATATGACTTTTTGACAAGCTGAAAGCTGGGACACTTTTTCCAGACATCCAGTTGACATTAACAGAGTTTCTATGCCAATTGTGATTCTTAGTAACTCTACCTTCCCTTTGCTTCCCTGGCTTATGAAGCCAAACACCAGCAATTTGGACAGAAATAAGGGAAGGTTTTATTATCCCCTGTGCAGCTACAGAATGAATGTGAGTGTGTCTTTGGAAGGCTGAAGGGAAGGTATTTCATTGCAAGGCTAAAATTCAGCAAGGAAAATTTTCCTACAGTTATTGCTGTGTGCTGCGGATTGCATAACATCTGTGAGACCAAGGGTGAGACCCTAATGCTAGGGTGGATGAAGTGAGGTGGACAGACAGGCCGTCGGCTACCTTCAAACAGCCTGAAAGTAAGCCAGTTAAAGTGCCACCATTAGCACTGTGTGGGTGAAGAAAGCTTAGGAGTATCCTCTGACAGTGGGTAGTAGCCTGACATTGTCTCATGGAATATGTACGCTGACTGAGCCTGCCTTTAGATAATATGCATGAATATGACTTGTATTAGAAATTTTAATGAGGATTGCATAAGGGCAATTCTTTTAGTAGTGCACATTAATTACTAGCTTTAATATCTTATTGAATTTTTTTATTGTGGTATAGAAGCCTTTCTGGTTATGTGAAGTACTTTCTACCACCTCAGACAGCTCTGTAGTGCCCCAAAAAACACAATAAATGTGTGCAGTAACTATCAACAACCTTGAACTCTATGTAAAACACAGTAAGACATGCCTCACAAAAGGAGAAAAGAGCTTACTTACAACTTTGAATTTACTAACCACATAATATAAACTATTTACAGTGAAATTTAACATGCAGACTGGAGGTCATGCATCACAGATTGCAGTATGTCTAGTCAAAACATTTCTTTTTGTTCCCTATGCTGTTTGTCTATTGGAATTGAGTGTAATGGGAACTACTGCAAGAAATGTGGGTGATTCAGGGGTGGAGAGGTGTATGATCCTTATCAGCAGCCAGTATTATTCATGCTTTAGAGTGGGTGGAACTGCTGCAATGTTATCCTTGATATATTCACTGATCAACAGTGGTGTCTGCTGCTTCAGTAGCAGCAGCGTATTTCTGTGCCTCTGTCCTTTCATGTCTCCTCCAGCAGATTTCATACCACTCCCTAGCATTCCTCACATTTGTCTTGATCTCCTGAATAATTTCTGTAAATGTGTCCTCCTTTTTGTGTGAGGGGGTGTCTGGTTCTGATAGTTACCAGATGTTCTGCAGGTGTTGGTGAGGTTCCCCTCATAAAGGTCACTGACAAACAGATTAAACAAACAGCAGTTGTTAGGTTTGAGGATTTAGCATTCTATGGTAGATAACTACACCAGCTACTCAGATTTTCCTGTCTTGGGCAGTATACATTTGTGGTTAGCCTCAGAACTATATGTGGATTGTAAGCATTTTAGACCATACAGGATGGTGGGGGGTACTTAACCGGGTCACTTAAATAGGGAGGGGGCAGGACATGAAATACGTACACAAATATTATAGTAAAGACTACTGAATGAATTTCAGCAGTTGTGAATCTTTGAGGATTTATCCATCTGATGGATAACAAAGTGGCAGAGAAAGGAGGTGTGTAAGAGGCCCAGAGGCTGCCTGGGAATGTATGCAGCCACGTTGTTTTTCCCAGTGATCCACTCACAGAACTAGTGCCGGAGCGGCAAGGGAATATGCCATACCATGGTGGTCCAACCAAGGCAACTTGGCCTGACAGTAACAGGGAAAAGATTAAATACCTCTTGCTAATACGATTTTCTGTAAAATTGTGGCAGCATCCCAAATCTGTGTGGGTAAAGGTTAACCAGCTATTCTGCCAGCAGCCCAAGGAACTGTAACTGCCAGTTGGGGGCATGCAAGTTCTGGCATGTCAAGTGCAAAAGCATAATAAGGCAAACCAAAAGAGAATTTGAAGAGCATCTAGCAAAAGACTCAAAAGCTAATAGCAAAAAAAAAATTTAAGTACATCAGAAGGAGAAAGTACCAAAAAATCAGTGGGGGCACCAGATGATCAAGGTGGTAAAGGTGCACTTGAAGAAGACAAGGCTGTTGTGGAGAAGCTAAATGAATTCTTTGGATCAGTCTTCACTACAGAGGACGTAACTGAGATTCACACACTTGAGACATTCTTTTTAGAAGACAAATCTGAGGAACTGTTCAAGATTGAGCTGTCAGTAGAGGAGGATTTGGAACAAATGGATAAACTAAACAGTAATAAGTCACCAGGACCAGTTGGTAATCACCCAAGAGTTGTGAATGAGCTCAGATATGAAATTGCATAACTACCGTATGTGGTACGTAACCTATCACTTAAATCAGTCTCTGTACCAGATGACTGGCAGATAGCTAAAGTGACGCCAATTTTTTAAAAAAGCTCCAGAGGCAATCCTGGCAATTATAGGCTCATAAGCCTGACTTCAGTACCAGGCAAACTAGTAGAAACTGTAGTAAATAGCAGAATCATCAGACACACAGATGAACAGGATATGTTGGAGAAGATTCAACAGGGCTTTTGAAAAGGGAAATCATGCATTAGCAATCTATTAGAATTCTTTGAGAGGGTCAACAAATGTGTGGATCCAGTGGATATAGTGTACTTGGACTTTCAGAAAGCCCTCACTAAATGTTCTTAAGCAATTTATTCCAGTGCTTAACCACTCTGACAGTTAGGAATTTTTTCCTAATGTCCAACCTAAACTGCCCTTGCTGCAATTTAAGTCCATTGCTTCTTGTCCTGTCCTCAGAGGTTAAGAAGAACAATTTTTCTCCCTCCTTGTAATAACCTTTTATGTAATTGAAAACTGTTATAATGTCCCCTCTCAGTCTTCTTTTCTCCAGACTAAACAAACCCAAATTTTTCAATCTTCCCTCATAGGTCATGTTTTCCAGACCTTTAATCATTTTTGTTGCTCTTCTCTCGACTTTCTTCAATTTGTCCACATCTTTCCTGAAATGTGGCACCCAGAACTGGACACAATACTCCAGTTGAGGCCTAATCAGTGCGGAGTAGAGCAGAAGAATTACTTCTTATGTCCTACTTACAATACTTCTGCTAATTCTCCCTCTTACTGGGATGGCACATGTGTTGGGCACTTGCATAGTTTTCTGGGATTCTGGTTGTATATAAAACGGCTCCTGGCTATTGCTCAGCTCACTGTCATCATCATCATCACATTCCTGGCAATGCCAAGCACCTTTTCCTCATCCCCACTGTGCGGGGAGGGATTCCTGGGCACTGTGGGATGCTGAAGTGTCTGCAGTCCATTTTAGAGGTGAAGGTAGGCAACCCTGCTTGATATAGCATCAAGCTGTGCATAAAGGAGCAGGGCTTGCGGGAAGCTCCAGACCTCCTCTTGTGCTCCTTGACCTTTTGGTAGACCTGCCTCCCTTCCTCTTCTTTTGACTTGCATTGGGTCTCATCTCTGGTTTTCTCCTTGGATTTGAATCACTTTTGAAAGGTTGGCATATATATCTTTCTTACTATAATAATGCCATAGTTGTGCCAGAACATGCTCCTTTCCCCACAGCCCTAGAAATTCAAAGATCTTTACCCTGCTCCCACCCCACCAACCTCTAGACTACACAGCAGCTTTAGAATGGATTGGAACCATGCTTGTAGTGCTGTGAGAAAAGTAACAGGAAAAGATGTGACCACAAACAATGTGCTGGTGATTGAACTGAGAGGCATGCTTCTGGCCACTGGGACCCCATAGTAGCAGAGTTCAAAATCTTTTACTAGACAGCTCGCTTCTGAAGGGAATGGTGAATTGTGGGAATGTTGCTGGAAGACTTCTTATACCCATACAGATACATGTTTGTCCAGATTGTTACTGTACCAATTGAGACATACCAACAGTAGGCTTATATCACTCTGGAAGAGGGAATAAAAATGCTGGCAAAAGTGGAGAGTGGTGTTAGTAGACAAAAAATATTAAATGTTGGTGCTTGCCAGGTTGTGGCAGTTGAAAGTGAGCTTTACCAGTAAAACCTTCTTGTATAGACAAGGCCAAAGAGTTCTTTTACTGTAGTAAAAGAAACCACACACACCTGACATTAAAGGACACAGATGATATGCCATCAGTGTCAAACCACATCACTAAGAACAGTGAGCATTCTCTATCGACACCACCACAACAGAATCCTCACTTTTGAGTCTCAAATTCCCAATGCGAAAAAGCACAAATCTCCCCTAAGATTTTGGACCATCTGAGTGGGTGAACAACTCTGAGCCTTTGAGGAATAACTTTGTCCCCTGAATGACCTGTAATAAGTTCATCTCTCTGCGTTGCTAGCTGCAGTAATATGCAGTAATGAGCTTAGCTATATGATGCCTCCGACTGTCTGCGATGTCAACAGTACACGTCTCCTCTGTCTTGACTCCCCATTGCCCCCATAGGATTGCAAATGGAGTTGTCATAGGAAAGGATGGATGTGTCCTGCATCTAGCCAAGTACATCAGCTCCTGGTGTTGTGAACCTAACTTTGTGAGAGTAGGGTGAAACTAACTTTGCCAAGACCTGTGAGGGTATGCCCAAACAGCTATGGCTCACCATCAGTGACACTCTCCTTTTGCCTTGTATGTTGTGCCTGATAGTATTCTTCAGATGGTTGTGTGCACAACATCTGCAATGGCATGGGATAAGTGGTTCATACGAGATATAGTAAAGAATATATATAATATGCTGAATCACCTTCCAGGTGTTTGTTTCCCAGGACACCCCAGGTGTGGAGGGTCTGAGCCTGAGTCAAGCCAGGATCCAGGGTTCAAGCTCTATTGCTTTGCAGCATAGATGCAGCCCCACTGGACTCGTGCTCTGGGAGTCTCCCAAAAGCATTCCACAATCCTGTGGGCTGTCTTTCTTTGTCATCTGGACAGCCAAGTTTGGTGAACAGTCAAGTTTTCCCACACTGCACCATACACAAAAGGCTAGAGCAGCCACATTTTGGGAGGGCACTAGGAAATCTGGGATTTGGGTGGTTGGAGTCAGACCCCCATAATGCAGTGTAGACACTGAAGCTACCTAGGGTTGAATACCTAACCTGGGGTTGCAAATGAGTGTAGACACTCAAGCTCTATTTTAACAAACTTACGGTCTGGAAACTCAAGTTCTACTAACCCTGGGCTTATATTGCAGTGTAGATGATTGACAGAATTCTTGGTGGTGATTCTTCACTGAGAGTAGTTTCTGTTATTGTTCTCCAGAGAAAAGCGTGGCCTCCAATTCTTGTCTAATGGTTTTAATATACTTCCGTGCCCTTGCACGGCCTTGGGCTGCATTTTAATAAATAAAAATATGGTGCTTGTTGAACATATGGCCTGGCCTCTGCCATTGCTCCTGTCATTGACTGACCAAATGGAATATCTGACTGGTGCTACAAAGCACTTAGGATATGTCTACCCTGCAGTCATGAGTGTGAATGGAAGGTCATGTTGATGAACCTGTACTCTCACTAGAGCTCTAGGAGTAGAAGTGAGGATACCACGGTGTGGGCTTCAGCACCAGCTTTACAAGCCCATCTGACTCACTGCGTGTGCACTTGCTTGTGCAGCAGGTGCTGAATCCCGCACCACAGCATCCTCACGTCTGGGTTTAGTGAGCTAGCTAGAGTACAGCTAGCACAGGTATGTCTACACGAGCTGCTATTTGTGCTTATAGCTGCAGTGTAGACATATCCTTAGAGAAATATGCTCTTGATGTCATACCCTAGAAGTAGATTAAGTCTTGTTCGTGTTTTAATAGTCCACTGAATACCAGAATTTACTCTCCTAGTTCTTGCTCCCTGGCTTAGGGATGATGTGGAGGTTTAGCATGGAAACAGGCAGAACCCTGCAAATCTGTGGATATCCGCTTTATATCTGCAGCTGCAGATATCTGTGGACGATGTCTGCAGATCGGATGTGGATACAAATTTTGAAACAGGTGAGATGGCTGGGTGGACCCCTTCCTGTAGGACAAGTGCTTGTGCTGATTCTACACTGTTTTTTGTTGGTTTTGGAACACTCTGTGAATACTGAAACATCCTGATGAGCTATGAACTGTGTACCCTAGGTGTCTGTCATTGACTTCATAGGGTCCTGGCCCCTTCAGTGCCCACCCCCTAGTAATGATTGCCCAACAATACACATTTAAGGAAAGTGGCAAGGGACTCTGAGTTGAGGGTGAGGAATACCTAGTGGTCTCTGTGATGCTGAAAGACATGACTATAGGTCTACTTGCTGTAGATCACTGTGCAAACATGCTACATGTGCACTTGTAACAGCCATATTTCTGCCAGCTTCCTGGAGATATGCTTTCTAACTGCACTGTGGCTACCATTGCTAAGCGTGGTGTGAACTCTGTTTCTGTCGATGGCCCCACTCCCCTCTGGCTCCTGTAATGCCACCACTGAGAGATACCTACTGTCTTGTTTCCCCATCTTCATGTATGGAGCTTTGCCACTATAATTAATTATTTAATTATAAATAATTAAATAGTTATTCGGGCAGGAACTTGAACATGGGTTTCCTGCTTCCCAAGTGAGTGCCCTAAATGCCAAGCTTATAGTATCAGTGTCCCTCCCTATCATTAATCAAGTATTTTATATACTGTGGAACAACTTTGCTTCTAATGAGGAAGTTTTAAAGACTATGGAGTTATAGCCAAAATGATTGAAATGTGATTGCATCAAGTGACATTAACAGATGAGCAACTAAAATGCACAGAGGGCAATTATGAGCAAGCTAAACTATCATCTGACATTCCTGTGGTCAATGGAGATTGAGAGTCAGAGAACCATGGAGCCCTTTTAGTTTCTTCATCATTTTCTGTGTGTCTTATTTGCAGATGTTTTAACAGAATACATGAACTGTAAGGGTACTGGAAGGGTAAGGGTACTTTACCATAACTGATCATTTCCATCAGTTTAAATACGTGGATTTTATTCACTAAAATGTGTATAGTTTGTCATAGTCAATTATCCTATTTTTAGGTCAACAAATATTTGGAAATACAAATTTAGTCTGAAATAGAAACATGTTAATTTAGATTATTTTAAAAACCACCATTCGTCAGTTGTCTATATTTTGTTCACAGAAACAGCTTGATAGAACGGTGAGAACATATGAGAGGCGAATAGACTGGCTTTCTATTGCTAGCAGAAGAATATGGGGAACTGTTTGTGAACGGAGGTATTAATATTGGGCGTTCTGGGTCCCTGTTGCAGAAGTGGCATCCTAATTTGGCAGTGTTAACTTTGTGCCTGTAAATGAGCATAGAGACACAGTACAAAAAATGTACACACCTAAATGCATCATTTGCAGATATGTGACTTGTGCATGCAATTTAAGTATCCATTTTTGAAAACTGATATGATGATATAATGCATCCGATGAAGTGAGCTGTAGCTCATGAAAGCTTATGCTCAAATAAATTTGTTAGTCTCTAAGGTGCCACAAGTACTCCTTTTCTTTTTGCGAATACAGACTAACATGGCTGCTACTCTGAAACCTGATATTGTACTGTTCAGCATGTAGCTATATCTTTTTATTATTGATGATGGGACGTTCAGTGGACCATAAAGACACTAAAGTTCAAATATACTAGAAAAGAAGCCATAGCTTCAATGAGACCGGTTAATATACACATTTAAATTTGAGGTATCTAAGAAATGACCCTTTGGGAAATGTTCTGTCTTAAATCCCATGTAAACAGAGCCTGATGTGTATGGTCACAAAGGCTAAAACATTAAGACTCTTCCTGCAAAGCACATTGAGCCATCTGTACTTAGTGTTAAAGCTTCCTACTGTGAAGGCTCAGACACCAAATCTTCCACCCAGCCCCACTCATACACTTAATACTTTTTTCCCCAAAAACTGTATATGGAATTATGAACCACAGTAAAAATGGTGGGAGACCACTCTTCTCACCTTTTGAGGTGTATTGCCTGGGTCCGGGTCCAGCATTAGGGTAAAACAAAACACATTCTGTGTGGAATAAGTAAGGGCCCAATCCTGGAAACACTTACAGGGACTATTCATGTGATTAAAATTAGGCATGTGCATTATTGTTTGCTGGATTAGGACCATAATACAGCTTGATCTCATTATGTTAGATTGTGATTATTTAAAATCAAACAGTCACTGACGAACATAATGCTAAATCAGTGATACTCAGACTGAGGTTCCTAAGCCGCAAATGACTCTCTAATATGTCTTCTGTGGCTCTTTGCAGCACATGATATTAAAACACTATGATTTAATTATTAACCAATCAGGATGTTTTTACTATGTTATTAACCAATTGTAGTTGATAAAATAATAATACTTGGTCAGTCATTTTGCTGTGAGAATTATATTCTCTCTCTCTATGTATGTATATATATATAAAATATTGTGATAGACAGTTGGGTACAGCAGAGTAGCAGAAGGCAGATATACTGGCAACTGGATTAACAGTTTTCTGTTCTCTGACTGACCAGATCAGGGACTACTCCAGGCTAATGAGAACACCTGACTCCAATTAACCTGCAAAGAGTCAGGTGAGGCCATTAAGCTAATATGACCACCTGACTCTAATTAAGGCCCCTCTGATACTATAAAAGGGCTCACTCCAGGGAGCCAGAGGAGAGGAAGTACGGCTGAAGGGCTGGTTAATGAAGACACCCTCAAGTCATTGGTAAGGGAGCCCTAAGGTAAGAGAGAAGAAGAGGGAAGCAGGAGTGCCGAGGGGAAGTGGCCCAGGGAAATGTAGCAACTTTGGCAGTGAAAGGTTGGCTGCCAACAGCTACTACCATTAGGGTCCCTGGGCCGGAACCCAGAGTAGAGGGCGGGCCTGGGTTCCCCCCAACCCACCACTACAGAAACACCTCCTGCGAGGGGAAAACAGGCCCCTGTCAGGACACGAGGCTAAACTGTTTTGGTATGAGGCGGTAGGAGCAACAGAGACTGTGGGAGTTCTCTCACCAACCTCCTTGCTGGCTTAGGATGAAAAGGGCTCAGTAGACTGTGTCCCTGGCCCTAGAGAGAGAAGGCCTACGTGGAGGGTTGCAGTGAGCCTCTGAAGCTAGCATAAACCGCCTGGAAGCACGGGACCCACGGGGACAAGGTCGGAGCTCTGCCACAGAGTGTGTGTGTGTGTGTGTGTGTGTGTATATATATAAAAAATATTAGGGCTGTCGATTAATCACGGTTACACGTGATTAACTCAAAAAGTTAATTGTGCTTTAAAAAATTAACTGTGATTAATCTCAATTAATCACACTGTTAAACAATAGAATACCAATTCAATAAATTAATTACCTATTAAATATTGTGGATGTTTTTCTATATTTTCAAATATATTTATTTCCATTACAACACAGAATACAAAGTGTACAGTGCTCACTTTATATTATTTTTATTACAAATATTTGCACTGTAAAAATGATAAACAAAAGAAATAGTATTTTTCATTTCACCTCATACAAGTACTGTAGTGCAATCTCTTTATCATGAAAGTGCAACTTACAAATGTAGATTTTTTTTTTTTGTTACATAACTGCACTCAAAAACAAAACAATGTAAAACTTTAGGGCTTACAAGTCCATTTACTCTTACTTCTTGTTCAGCCAATCGCTAAGACAAACATGTTTGATTCCATTTACAGGAGATAATGATGCCCGCTTGCTTACAATGTCACCTGAAAGCGTGAACCGGCGTTCACATGGATCTTTTGTAGTCAGCATTGCAAGGTCTTTACGTGCCAGATATGCTAAAGATTCGTATACTCCTTCATGCTTCAGCCACCATTCCAGAGAACATGCTTCCATGCTGATGATGCTCGTTAAAAAAATAATTAATTAATGAATTTTGTGACTAAACTCCTTGGGGGAGAATCGTATGTCGCCTTCTCTGTTTTACCTGCATTCTGCCATCTATTTCATGTTATAGCAGTCTCGGATGATGACCCAGCACATGTTCTTCATTTTAAGAACACTTTCACTACAGATTTGACAAAATGCAAAGAAGGTACCAATGTGAGATTTCTAAAGATAGCTATATCACTCGACCAAAGGTTTAAGAATCTGAAGTGCCTTCCAAACTCTGAGAGGGACGAGGTGTGGCGCATGCTTTCAAATGTCTTAAAAGAGTAACACTCCAATGTGAAAACTACAGAACCCAAACCCCAAAAAAGAAAATCAACCTTCTGCTGGTGGCATCTGACTCAGATGGTGAAAATGAACATGCATCGATCCGCACTGCTTTGGATAGTTTTTGAGCAGAGCCCGTTTTCAGCCTGGACGCATGTCCTCTGGAATGGTGGTTGAAGCATGAAGGGACATATGTATCTTTAGTGCATCTGGCACATAAATATCTTGCAATGCTGGCTACAACAAAACAATATAAAACTTTAGCGCCTACAAGTCGACTCTGTCCTACTTCTTGTTCACCAAGTCGCTAAGAGAAACAGGTTTGTTTACGGGAGATAATGCTGCCCACTTCTTATTTACAATGTCACTTGAAAGTGAGAACAGGCATTTGCATGTTTTGTTTTTGAGTTATGTAAGAAACAAAAAAATCTACATTTGTAGATTGCACTGTCATGATAAAGAGATCTCACTACAGTACTTGGATGAGGTGAATTGAAAAATGCTTTTCTTTTATTTATCTTTTTTACAGTGTAAATATTTGTAATAAAAATAACAGTGAGCACTGTACCCTTTGTATTCTGTGTTGTCACTGAAATCAATATATTTGAAAATTTAGAAAAACATCAAAATATATTTATAGTGCAATTTAAACTGCAATTAATCGCGATTAATTTTTTTAATCATTTGACAGCCCTATTAATCACATGAATTGTCCCTGTGTTTCCAGGATGCGGACTAGCTTATTCCATACTAAGTGTGTTTTCTTTTACCCTAGTTCTGCAGTGGTGCGAGGGAAGAAATCTATTACTTCATAGATTTTTAAGGCCAAAACTTGAACAATAATTAATTCAGTAGTGATTAAAATATCTAAACAGAGTGATAGAAATATTGTCTGTGATTTGGGTCCCTTTTAATTAAGGTATGTGTTCCTTGTGTAGGGTTGTTATACTTGTTGATATCTCAGTAACAAATTTCTTGTACATCATTCATATCCAACATTCCTTGCGACTTTTACTTGAAGAACAAATGTCAAACAAGGATTTCTTCAATATTATAGCGTAAGTAGCTGATCAAAAATACTTTTCTTTAAACAATTACCTAGAACACATTGTGAGCAAGCAGTACACAGGTGGCTAAATAGAAAAATGACATGCAAGGTGGCTAACTAGCTACTAAAGATTGCCAATGTCTTATCTGATTTAGATGATATTTTACCGTATTTAACTTTTTGTGATAGAATAATTACAAGAATAGCCTATGAAAGACACCCTAATTTGCCCTTATCACTATTTTAAATAGTTGAAATATACGGTGGCCAGTCTGGTAATTAAGGATCATCATCTACTTTATGATGTTTATGCTTCATGATTTTGCACATTTCAGTGAACCCAGATAATGTTCAAAAACATTAAAACAGTGTAAAAAAAACACTGGAATGCGTTACCTAGGGAGGTGGTGGAATCTCTTTCCTTAGATATTTTTAAGGTCAGGCTTGACAAAGCCCTGGCTGGGATGATTTAGTTGGGGATTGGCCCTGCTTTGAGCAGGGGGTTGGACTAGATGACCTCCTGAGGTCCCTTCCAACCCTGATATTCTATGATTCTGTGATAACAAATACTGTACATATTATAGTACTGGGAACAGTTGCAAAATTAAAGTGTCAAAAAACATCACATTAAAAAAAATAGTTGGGTTTATCAGGTCCCTCCACTGCAAAATCCCTCTTGCAATTTACAAGAGACATAAATACAATAGTGTATGAACTTTGATATTATTTTTCCTAGTATACAACAATGCTAAATTCCTTAATACACAGGTAGGTGTGGAATGTTCCACGGTTTGAAATACAAACTGATATCAGATGACAAACATCTGTAATGCTAGATTTTATCTAGGGAATTTACATTGTACCCTTGAGAGCTATAATTTGAAAATGTAACTTCTGTTTTGTTTTCTCCAAAGATTTGGAAGTGACATCAAGTCTTGGAAACCAGAAATGGTTCCTTCAAATTCAGAAAATTTACAAAGTGCCTGGAGGTACAATCAAATTATAATTTGCTTATATTTATGAATTTAATGAAAGTGCTTATCCTAGAACAAATGTAGCATAGAACCAGGTTTAACCAAAGCAGTGAGTAATTTTGCAGATGTAAAAAGTTTAGTTTATGGTGTGCTATCCTATAGTTTGTGTAGTTCTAATCTGAAAAATTACTTGTGACAACAGCGTGATAGCATTTAATATTTAGTGTGTTGAAATTATTTCCATATCATATGTGCTCCATTCAGAAGTGTAAAGGTAGTTTATAAATTAACTGCCAAACCTTCAGATACAACCTGAGAGCTGAAAGTCAGTCTGTATTCTTTCTTTCCTAATACCAGTACCACTCTGCATGCCAAATTATACCCTTATTGAACCTATGCAGTCCCATTGTCTTCAGAAGATCTGCACAGATGTAACTGAATGGAATTTAGTAAACAGTTCTGTTGATGCATGAGTGTGTAGAATTATGAGTTAACATGGAGTCTCATATTACAGCTTTCCTATATAATGTGCATTAATAATCCTTCTGCCTTAAAACTGTGCCTTGACCCTTTTCAGAGTTGCTAATTTGCCAGGGCTGCAGTAAAATTAGGCCAGTCCACTTGGGTCATTGTATCATCGGGCTGTGCTGTGTGTCATAATTCAAAAGCTATTTCTATATTTCAGTGCATCACCATGAGATTTTAGTTGAGACGGTGGGTTTTATTGCTTCCTGCAGAAAAGTCTTTCTATTGCATATTCTTTGCATTCTGATTATTAGTATAAAACTCTTTCTAGATGGGTGTTGAGCCTGCAGTGCAAAGGCAGTAGAAATTTCATGAGTGCTCTAAGAAGAGCAGTGGAAGTAGACCTCAAAGATAAAGACAAACATGTATCTCAAGGACTTTATCTACTTACCACTGGAGTTCCTGACCAGGAGATGGTGGGTATCAATACAAAATTTTGCATGTTCTTTGTAAATATTTATTGCTTATTCAGAATTAACCTCAAACTTTTTTCACCTGCCTTCTGTAGTTTGGTGATAGAACACTTGTCTTTCATATAAGTAAGCCCATCAATGGTACCAGGATCTGTGACTTCGCCTCCTGAAATTATTCATTCCTGTATAACTCAAGGCAGAAAATATTGCTGGGTGAATCTCAAAAGGTTCTGGATGTTTTTGTGTGACCCACCCCCCAGCACTCACAGGCACTGTAGATCCCTTTTTCTAGTGACAGCAGGATCTTCCTTGCCCACTCCTTCCTCTATCTGGCAACTCTTCATCAGCCCTCCCATTCCCCATCTGCAGGAGAAGACAACAGTCCACTTCTGCCAGGCCACACATCATTCTCCAGACAGAAGAGGATTTAAATTATAAGGAGAAATCTCTCATCAATTCTGTGACTAACTCTAGAGTAAATTTACTTAAAGTTAAGCTCTGAGGGTCAGATCCTCAGTTGGTATGAAGCAATATAGTGACTTCAGTGGAATGACATTGATTTACACCAGCTGAGAATTTGGCCCTGCAAGTCAATAAAATAGTCACTCTTCTGAAGTTCATGGTGGTAGCCTTTCTTTTTGTCTTGTAGCATACAGTTAATACTTATATGGCCGATGTCTGTGGAGGTTGTGATTTGCAGCTTCACGTTTGTCTGTTCAGTGTAAATGGCTTTGACCCCAATGGCATTATTCCATCCCGCTATGCCAGTCCAAATGAAACTGCCAGCGCGTTTAGAGAAATAGCACATGCGGCCAATGGAAGGTTTCATTGGTTTGGAGAAACAGGTATGTTTTTTAACTTCCATCTTCATACATTCCTCCTCTATTGGGCAAGTTAGTAATGCACTATTACAGGGGCGAGCAAACTTTTTGGCCTGAGGGCTGCATCGGGTTTCTGAAATTGTATGGAGGGCCAGTTGGGGGGACTGTGCCTCCCCAAACAGCCAGGCATGGCCCAGCTCCCACCCCCCATCCAACCCCACCCCCCCTGCTCTCTGTCCCCTGACCACTCCCAGCCCCTAACTGCCCCCTGCCGCCCCATCCAACCGCTCCTCTCCTTCCTGACTTCCCCCCTGCCTTCTGACCGCCCCAACCCCTATCCACTCCCCTCCCCCGCTTCTTGCCCCCTTACCGCACTGCCTGGAGCACCGGTGGCCGGGCTCTGAAGCTGCGCTGCCCTAGGAGCTTGCAGCCCCACCGCCCAGAGCATCGTGCCGGCGGCGCAGTAAACTGAGGCTGCAGGAGAGGGGGCTAGCCTCCCTGGCCAGGAGCTCAGAGCCTGTGCAGGATGGTCCCACAGGCCATAGTTTGCCCATCTCTGCACTATTACATGCAACTGTTTCCTGAGACAAATAGCTTCTCCTTTACATTGTGTTAAGACATTATACTGGCACTGAAATCGACAGAGGGCTCATCCCAGTTAAGGCCTCTAGGTGCTACTGCAATATAAAAGTTTAATAATGATGCAGGATTTCTGTACTTTAGTATTTTAAAACCTAATTAGAAATTAATGTAATCATAAGTCAACTCCAGATAGGCATTTCTAAAGACAAACATTTTAAAGTTTTTAATTACTTATGAAGTGTGGGCTAAATTATATCTAGCCCTTATGAAGTACACACTTTACTTTTTTTTTCTCTTTTTCTGTTGATTTTTTTGTGTGCTCTGCAAGTTGCGATATACTTTCTTTAAAATAATTACCTATTGATAAGCATATGTTTAATTACCAGGCATTTATGAAAGTGATGATATCAGTATTATTGTGTCTGAAATGGAAAAAGCAGTCAACTACTCCCAAAAGGTATGCTTTAAAAAATACCATTTTCAATTTTCTTTAGAAAATAGCTCTAAAATATTTGTTCAGTTGATGGTGTTCAGGCATTAGCTACAAAATCAAAGTAATTTATAAGATGGTGCATGATTTAGGATAATATAAAATAATGTTTAAAGTAAAAATAGAGTTCTGCTCTGGAAAGCAACTAGAAAACTGGCCTTGTGGTGTTCCATATTTGTGTTTCAATGATTCCATATCAAATATGATTTTATAAGTAAAAGGATGCTCTTTTTATCTGCCAATCCTGTGAACTCAGCCTGGGCTTTGAGACTCAAGCTGGGTGGTTCTTACACATCACCAGTAATAAAGATTCTGCAGGCCAAATTATTCCCTTAATTGTTTCTGAACAACCTAAATGGCAATAGTAAATATAACTGTGGGCATAATTTGGCCTGTAGAATCCTTTTATTACTGGTGAAGATACACAGAATGGTCAGAACTCTGCTGTGTAGTCTAATCAAGTTGTAGTTCAGTCTACTGCAGGGGTCTCAAACATGCAGTCCACAGGGTTATTTTCTGCTGCCCGCCAGCTCCCCGCAGCATCCCCGCCCTCCCCAGCATTTCAGGGAAGGGGTTGGAATGGGGGCAGGGAAGGGGTGGGAAGGGGCAGGGCAGGGGTGGGGCCTCATGGAAGGGGTGGAGTGGGGGTGTGGCCGGGCAGCGGGGGGGTGGTCAGTGGTGTGGCCCTCAGGCCAATGTACTAGTCCTCATGTGGCCCTCGTGGTCATTTGAGTTTGAGACCCCTGGTCTAGTGGATAAGGCACTGGGACTGGGAATCCGAAGGCCTGGGTTTCATTCCCCTCTCTGCCTTTGTCCTACTGTGTGATCCATGGGCAAGTCACTCCATCTCTCTATGCCTCCATTTCCACTCCCACCTTTGGCTGTCTTGTACATGTAGATTGTAAACTCTTTGTGGCAGGAACTGGCTCTTACTTTGTACAGCACCTTGCGGAATGGAGTATCTAGGCACCACTGTAATACATGTAACAGAAAATTGACTATTCGTACCCAGGTTGATTTTGCATTGCCATCAGTTTTACTTGTAAACTAAGCTAATATAATATGGAATCATTTATATACAACAAAAATGGCCATTTGATTTTTTTCTCAAATTACATTCAATGTAATGTCATGCATTTGACGTGCCTGTTTCTCTTGGAAATGGTTCTTCTGACTAATGCTAAAATTAGACACCTTGAGGTAAATGTTCAAAAATATACCCCCTCGTCATCTGCCCCTCTTATTGAAAATCTACCTCCTCAACTAAGGAAAGATGGTAACCTCTGTATGTAGGTTATTTTATTATTTTTAATATGGTTTTTTTTTTCTGTAATGCTCTCTCCTTAAGAATAAATGTGCTTGTTTGAAAAGGTCTGTGTGGCAACTTATAAATGTTCACAGCTTCTGAGGAGAAAACAAAACACAGATGCAGGCATGGTTAGGCAGTCTGGCTTGCCAGGGAACTCACACTGTAGGCAAGGAACTGTGCAGCCTGGAAAAAAAACCCAGTTAGGAGGGACAAAGACCTGGGTCTCCCTACCAAGAGATGTGATGGCTCAGGAAGCCAAGAAGCCTAGAGTAGGTTGGACCATGGAGGGGGTTGCAGATTCAGTTGCCCCAAACTGTCACAGATGTAATATAGTTACAGTTTAAAAGTTAAATTTTTAATATATGGAAGACCCTGAGGAAGGTATATTGTATTCTGATATCTTTGTTGCTCAGGAAAATGCAGAGGGAAGGAGATTCCATTGACAAAAACAAGGTAGATATTCAGGAGAGTCTTATGTCTTATTTATTGCTTGTATCATTTTAAATTAACCACCTAGTATTCTCATAGCTAATCTGTGTAAAACATTTAGTTGTTGGCTTTATCCTCTCTCTCCCACTCAATCCTGTTTGTGACTTGTTTTAAATCAGATTGTATACTCTTCAAGCCAGGGATTTTCTTTGTGTGTTTGTGCAGTGCAAAGCACAGTGGGGCTCCAATCCTGACTGGGACAGGTAGGTGTTGCTGTATTACAAATAAGAAATAGTAAGGGGCCTGTTTAAAGTGTGTACTTAAATTGCCTGCAAAGGAGCTGTTAAGCATAGCAACAATCTGAATTTTCATTTCAGTGTGCCTTGCTGGTGGAATCCTTAAAGCAACGTTCAGGAACACAGTTGGTTAATCAGTTTATCCCAGAAGAAGACTTAAAGATGCTTTTGAAAAAGGAGAGAACTAGAGCACAGAAATTGCTGCCTCCTAAACCTACAGCTCTCACTCTGGCTAGAATGGTTTGATTTCATTTATTACCCATATTTTAAAGATGAAATCTGTTTTAGTCAGTGACAATACACAAGAGGTAAGATGCTGCCCTTTAGAAGAGAAAAGTGCTTAAGATGGAAATTTCAGGAAATATCTTTTTGGTAAAATACCATAATAATATTCAGCAATTATATAGCACTTTACATTGAGTGCTACATAAACATTATCAGTAAGTAATGCTCTTAACAACCCTGTGAGGTAGGTATAGTGATACCTGCAGGGTTGTACAAGATACTACACTTGTAATGCAACCTCCTGCCCTAGGAAACTGCACCAAAATATATACAAACGTAGCAAGTACAATTTTGCATTGGCTTTGTTTAAAAAAAAAAGTCATTTCTGAATAGCCAGTTTTGCCTGTCCCTTGCATGGTGACTTATGAGAGATGCTGCAATATATTATCTCCATTTTATAAATGAGATTGAAGCAGAGAGGTGGCTTTTCCCAAAGCCACACAATAAGTCAGTATCAGAGCCATGATTAGAATTCAGGACTTCTTGCTTCCTGACCTTTTGCTGAAATAGTCTCAGTGGATAATCTCAACACTTGTTCCATGATAAATTATCCAAGACAGTATTTACCAAATATCACATCAAAAACACAGGACAAATGTATAATACAAGACATGAATTTGAAGCATTCTTGTATACTTAGAGATGTGAAAATCTTGCACAGAATTCTCCATAGAAGTCTAGTGATCCTTTAATGTTCCCTTTATCTGGTAGGTTTCAGAGTAACACCCGTGTTAGTCTGTATTCGCAAAAAGAAAAGGAGTACTTGTGGCACCTTAGAAACTAACCAATTTATTTGAGCATGAGCTTTCGTGAGCTACAGCTCACTTCATCAGATGCATCTAAGGTGCCACAAGTACTCCCTTTCTTTATCTGGTAGTTAGGGTATGTAAGCTAGAGGTGATCAGGTTTGTTATGCTGTTTGCTCCAGAACGCTCCCTGTACATTCAGTGGTATAGCAAAGGTCTGACCCTGCTGTTGAAGCCAATAGGAGTTCAATGAGAAAATACAGCATAGTGAATTAGTTGGGCTGGGGTGCTCCTGAAAGTTACCCTGTGCTAAAACTCATCTGCAAATTTGTCATTGGTACCAAAGTAGAGGGGAGATAGAAAATAGGCTCTAGTGTATGGAGTGTGAGAATTCTGTAACAAGATACAGTCAAAAGGAAATGTTTAGAAGATTCACTCGTTATCTGTGCTTTTAGAATATCAAAGACAATCATGAGGGGGAGAAAAATGCTGCCTTAAAAGCTCTGACATGGCGTCCAACTAGTGCCAAAGCAGAAATCCCACCACGTATGTATAGATAAAATTCATTCTTTTATATCGAAAGCCACTGGAATAGTTAGATTAGAACAAGTGTGTTTATCTTCGCAAATACTTTCTAGAACCTGATTGTACACTTCTTAACCAGACAGCTATGACTATTAGGAAACATGACAATTGTTTTCAAAGTAAAGCTATTTCAGTTTAGAAAATCAGAACTGATTTGGTTCTAAATTCATATTCCATCATCTCTTGAAGTTTCAGCCAGTGGGGAGTAATGTGTATTGTTACTTGCCTTCCCCAATGATTATGGTATTAATCTCTCGGCCTCAGATTCATAAATCTGTTCATTTTACCTCTTTGTAAGTGTCTAAGCTTGTTGATCCCCACTTATATATGGAGAGCATGACTGAGTTAATAATATTTGACCATTTTTATCTACATGTAAAATCTTTTAGGTATTTCAATCTGTGACAATGTAAAATTATGAAAAGAGTAGTACAGTGGAGTAACATTGCAAAAGCAAACATGATTGTCCTATATGAAACAATACAGTATTTACTTTTATATTATAGCTCAGCCAATAAAAGAATTGGCTCAGACTTCTGGGAAGAAGAAACATAAATCAAGAAAACAGCCACAGATCTCCCTCTCAGTATTTTATATTGACAAAGGAAAAAATGTGGGTAAGTACTCTCAGCATCTGACACCTAAAAAATTGTCTCTTCATTTACAAAACTATTTAGATATTGGCTAAACACCAGCAAGCTTTTTACACTGATTTTTACACATGGGAGAAATGTATGGAAAATGGTTTGTCAAATGGTGAACCATACAACCAGTGATTTATTTTATACTTTCATTGATTTCCTGCATGATCTTGGCCAAATCACTTCTCTCTACATCATTTCAGTATATGTACACTGAATGGAATGACATTTACCCACCTTTGTAAAGTTCTTTGAAATCATCTGGTCAAAGATATTATAAGTCAATAGTATTGTCATTGTAGTATGAGCCCATGTGGAAAAGTTTGGATCACAATGCTCCACAGCAAATACAAGTTTAAAAGGGAAGTGACATTTTTTTATATACAAAGTGTTTTAAAGAATCTTAGGCACATATATTATGCCAACTACAGAAAAGATTCCATTGACTTAAGCATGGCCATGATTTCACCCAGAGTGTTTAACTTCACTTTTTTCTGCTCTGGCTAGGTGCAGTTTACAGAAAGTATCCAAAGAAAAAAAGCGTGAAGAGGTCTATTCCTTTTGCTACACTGCCAAAGGAAGAGGAAATATGTTCAAGCAAAGAGGTATTCAGTTATTTATTAATGTTATCACCATCTTTATTAGACCACTTAAAAGAAATTAACATTGAAAATGAATATTTGTGACTTAGACAAATATAGTTTTGTACATGGTTTTAATATTTGCTGTCCTATATCTAGTTAACTTAACAGAGTGCTCTGTTTTCTCTCTTAAAAGTGGTTGAACAAGTACAGTATAAAAAAGTTGAAGTTAGAGTTGCCCAGAATGATGTTTGGTCCCAACTGTGTTCACCAGAAGAAAATGGTGGAGTCTTTGCACAAGGAAGTGTCAGCAAAATACTGTACCATCTTCCCCAGTGTAGAAATCAATGTAAGTTGATGCAGATATCATGAACCCATGTATCTGAGGTGCATATCATAACATGATTCATTTAACACAGTTCCAGTCAATCTCTAATTGTGCCAAACCAGTGTTAAACTTACCCTATGGGTTAAGTTGTTGTTTTCCCGCAATATACAAAAACAACACGGGTCTATCTGTTAATAAGAAGGTGTATATTATTTAAAATTACTGTGGGTAATATACAGCACATCTGTACAAATATATGTATGCACTTAACATCCCTAGACTGTTTCTAGATTAAGATGTCTTCTGTCCCTGCAATTTGAAAGGAAAAAAAATAAAGGGCTAAATCTATCAGTTCTTACTCAAATAGATTTCCCACTGAAATCAGTAAGAGTTGTGTGTGAGTAGTAGCTGATGGATTTGATTCTGGCTGTAAACATTTCCACGTAATTAGTCAAAGTACAATCTGAGGGAAACAGCAATTTACCCTAAGGTATTAATCAATGGTCTGTCACCTAACAAAAGTGACACCATAAAAATGCAAGAAATAAATGTATCCAGTCAAATTCTATCATATGCACCCTCGCTTGACCAGAGCCAGGTTTTCCTAATGTGGTTAAACCTACAACAACAGCCAAAGGTGAAGTATGGGAGCCACTGTGTCATGGATGTTCTAGAGGGTAACATTCATGTCCCTGAGCAGCCATACAGACTGACATAGCAGCATAGTACATGTCTGCTGAAATAAGACATTATTCTTCCAATGGTGTAAATTGTTCTAGGGTATTGTGAAACACCTACAATTTCAGCCTAAGGAACTAGAAGACTATGTTGAACAAATGGAGAGGGTGTTATGTTGCTATATAAGAAGAATACAGTGGCTTCTCTCAGGTAGGCTTTACATCTGGGATAGGGATGAGGTTATAATCCATGGTTGTGCGAGTGTAATCCAAGCATAATTAAAATATTTCCTCTTGCTTACTCCTTCTACTGGCTTAAATTTGGACAGCATAGTAAACATTAGGTCTGAGTAAGGAGCTAGTGTATCTATTATTCCATGATTATTTAGCTGCACAGTTTGCTGAAGGTTCCACTCCCTTGTCCTCTCCTTGTTGCAGAATTGTGCTCCAGAATCTAAACTTTCAATTTTTTAAATTAATGTTTATGGTAAAGTCCTCATGGTTGTAAAGAAAACCTTGAAAGATGAACTCGGGTTGTATGTACACTGCAATGAAAAACCCACAGCTGGTCCATGCCCTCTGACTCAGGCTCACGGGGCTCACGTTGCAGGGCTGTTCTACTGCAGTGTAGGCTTAGATGGAACCAGGTGTAGATGGAACCTGAGCTCTGGGACCCTCCCACCTTGCAAGGTCCTCCAGCCCAAACCCAGAAGTCTACACTGCAATGAAACAGCCCCACAGCCTGAGCCCCAGGAGCCTGAGTCAGCTGGCCAGCTGCAGGTTTTTATTTGCAGTGTATACATACCTTAAGTGCAAACTTGGCATGCAATATTCTGTTCCAGAGTCCACGGAGAGCTTGAAACACTAGCTTTGAGTCGTGGGAACTGCCCCTGTTAATCTCAATAGGGTATTAACCCTAAAACCCAAAGATTTCAAGGCAATCCAAGTAACTATGTGGAATTTAGAAGAGTCCATCTTTAAACAGAAAGTTGTTCTAAACCTTATTTGCAGCATAGTTGGTACTCTGTTATAATAGGTTAAATATCAACACTAAATATTTCACTGCTGATCATTTTAATAAAAACATCTATTTAATATGCTTATCCCACAAATCCAAATGGCTTGTCATGCCTCCTCAGTGCCAGAAGTCTTTATTGCTCTTATCTAGCTGCCAAAAGCTCCTGCTTTCCCACCTGACTTCTAGAATGCAATGATCAGCTGCCCACTCAAAAGAAGTCAATGCTGAAAATTGAAGATGTGGAGATAGTGTCAAATACATTAAATTTTCTGTCAAAAAATCACACGGGGGCTACTGTACTGCTTGTGGTATTGATGTTTATTTTTAAAAACTCAAAAAAATGTAAAGAAGTTGCAGTGGAATTTCCAATCTGCCACCCCAGAGGACAGCAGAATCCAGGGACCTTGCAGCTGAATTTAGACCCTGCTTGCTATGCAGGACATGGAGCCTTGCTCGTACATTTTTTTAGTGTTTGTGAAGAGTACCAGGTTGATATTCCTGGAAACAGAACATGGCCTCAGCAATGCAAGCTTCCCCACATCCACCACTGCTTATGTGCCTCAATCTTGACATGGAGGGCCCATTCCAAGGATGAAAGAATGATTCAGTATCCAAACTGATTAAGTCTTGGGCTTTATGTACAGCTATATAGCAGCACAGCTACACCACTGTAGCACTTTAGTGAAGACGTTCCTACGCCTACAGGAGAGCTTCTCCTATCAGTGTTGTTAATCTACTTCCCCGAGAAGCGGTAGCTATATCAGTTCTCCCGCTGACATGGTGCTGTTTACCTGGGGATTATGTCAGTATAATTTAGGGTTGTCAAGTGATTTAAAAAAATTAATCGTGATTATTTGTGCTGTTAAACAATAATAGAATACTATTTATTTAAATATTTTTGGATTTTTTTTTACATTTTCAAATATAGTGATTTCAATTACAACATAGATTACAAAGTGTACAGTGCTCACTTTATATTTTTTATTACAAATATTTGCTCTGTAAAAAACAAAAGAAATAGTATTTTTCAGTTCACCTAGTACAAGTACTGTAGTGCAATCTCTTTATAATGAAAGTTGAACTTACAAATGTAGAATTATGTACAAAAAAACCCTGCATTCAAAAACAAAACAATGTAAAACTTTAGAGCCTACAAGTCCACTCAGTCCTACTTCAGCCAATCTCTCCGACAAACAAGTTTGTTTACATTTGCAGGAGATAATGCTGCCCGCTTCTTGTTTTCAATGTCACCTGAAAGTGAGAACAGGCATTTGCATCGCAGTGTTGTAGACGGCGTCACAAGATATTTATGTACCAGATGCGCTAAAGATTCATATGTCCCTTCATGCTTCAGCCACCATTCTAGAGGACATGCATCCATGCTGATAATGTGTTCTGCTTGATAACGAGCCAAAGCAGTGCGGACTGACACATTCAGTTTCATCATCTGAGTCAGATGCCACCAGCACAAGGTTGATTTTCTTTTTTGGTGGTTCGGGTTCTGTAGTTTCTTTTAAGACTTCTGAAAGCATGCTCCATGCCTCATCCCTCTCAGATTTTGGGTGGCACTACAGATACACCTCTACCCCAATATAACGCTGTCCTCGGGAGCCAAAAAATCTTACAGCCTCATAGGTGAAACCCTGTTATATCAGTCTTGCTTTGATCCACTGGAGCGCGCAGCCCCCTCTTCCCCCTCCCCCCCGGAGCGCTGCTTTACTGTGTTATATTCGAATTCATGTTATATCGGGTCACATTATGTCAGGGTAGAGGTGTACTTAAACCTGGGGTCGAGTACTGTAGCTATTTTTAGAAATCTCACATTGATACCTTCTTTGTGTTTTATTAAATCTGCTGTGAAAGTGTTCTTAAAATGAATATGTGCTGGGTCATCGTCCGAGACTGCTAGAATATGAAATATATGGCAGAATGCTGGTAAAACAGAGCAGGGGACATACAATTCTCCCCCAAGGAGTTCTGTCGCAAATTTAATTAACACATTTTTTTTAGCAAGCATCATCAGCATGGAAGCATGTGCTCTGGAATGGTGGCCAAAGCATGAAGGGGCATACGAATGTTTAGCATATCTGTCATGTAAAGACCTTGCAATGCTGACTACAAAAGTGCCACGTGAATGCCTGTTCTCACTTTCAGGTGACATTGTAAATAAGAAGCAGGCTGTAGTATCTGTAGTAAATGTAAACAAACTTGTTTGTCTTAGCAATTGGCTGAACAAGAAGAAGGACTGAGTGGACTTGTAGGTTCTAAAGTTTTACATTGTTTTGTTTTTGAGTGCAGTTATGTAACACAAATGTAGACTTTTTTTTAAGTTACACTTTCATGATAAAGAGATTGCACTACAGTACTTGTATGAGGTGAATTGAAAAATACTATTTCTTTTGTTTATCATTTTTATAGTGCAAATATTTGTAATAAAAAATAAAGTGAGCACTGTACACTTTGTATTCTGTGTTGTAATAGAAATCAATATATTTGAAAATGTAGAAAAACATCCAAAATATTTCATAAACGTCAATTGGTATTCTATTGTTTAATAGTGCAATTAATCACGATTATTTTTTTGAGTTAATCACATGAGATAACTGCAATTAATTGACAGCCCTAGTATAACTACATTGCTTAGGCATGTGGACAAAGTGTAGACCTGGCCTTTGACCTGTACAACATCTTCAAAAGACAAGCTTGGGTGCTTAAATTCACAACTTTGCTAGACACTAAAAAACATGGTCTTAAAGACACTGGATGTATGGGCTTATTACAACAATCTCTCCACTAACTCCCCTTTTTTGTCCAATGACAGAAGGGGTGTCAATGGGCCACTTCATCTTGAATGGTCCCTTGGAAGCTGTGTTAACTATGTATGTTAAATAATTTTTTCCATCTTGTATGTAGTTGTGAAACTCTGAGGGATGTCTACACTGCAATTAGAAACCCGCGGCTGGCCCATGCCAGCTGATGTGGGCTTGCGGGCTCAGGCTAAGGGCTGTTTAACTGAGGTATAAATGTTCTGACTCAGGCTGCAGCCCAAGCTCTGTGACCCTCCCATTTTGCTTTGTCCCAGAGCCCAGGCTTCAGCCTGACGGTCTACACTGCAGTGAAACAGCCCCTTAGCCTGAGCCCCACAAGCCAGAGTCAGCTGGCATGGGTCAGCTGCAGGTTTTTAATTGCAGTGGAGACATACCATAAGTGCCTTTCACAGACCTGAATTAGAGCTCTGTGTAGCTCAAAAGTTTGTCTTTCACCAACAGAAGTTGATCCTATAAAAGATATACCTCATCCACCTTGTCTTTCTAATATCCTGGCCCAATACAACTACAGTACAACAATGCTGCAAACAATGGAAAATTGAACTGATAATCTCAGCTGAAATGGTATATTTATAAAATGAGTCTATGAACTGCTACCATGCTCTAAATCTCATGTTCTGGACTAGGAAGCCGGCGATTATTTGGCACCATTTTGGAGACAAAATTATGCATCTTGATTGATACATCTGGTTCCATGGACCCTTATTTGCAACAGGTCACAAAAGAGCTTACCTCCCTCATCTGGGAACAGCTAAGAAAGAATAATGCTAGGTATGTGTGAAAAGCTGATGACTGAAAGTGGTATAATGCTAAATAGCTAATTAAATGGTATTGAAACACAATAGGAGCAGTTATTAGTAACTAGTACAGAATATATGATTTTTTAAACCAGTATCTATTAAATCTTACATCTTTTCAAAGGATGTAAAGCAGTACATCCTTGATTATTTGAATCTCATTTATCTGAAATGACCTCTTATCCAAAATAGTTTTGTTCCCCAGCATCTGTTGTTTACAAAGATAATTTGATCAAAAACCTTGATTAGCCAAACTTTTTTAAAAATCACCCATTCAGATAATAGAGGTTGAACAGGTCTCAGTATACAGAACATACACTGGCATTGCTTTTTAAAGCAGTGCTAGCATGAGAGGGAGACCATGCCTCAGAATAGACTTGGACAGTCCAGTTAGTTTGCAATCTTTCAGAGGGCACCATTTGAATAAGTGTTGTGAGCTGTTCTCTGATGGAAGGAAAAACACAACTCAGGACTCAGAAGAGAGAGAGAGAGAAGGGAGTACCCACCAGGAAACTCAGTGGAAAGCCTGCGCAAGCCCAACCCAATAAAGTACAGTCCAGATGCTAGCTATCATCAGCTGGGAAACTGTGAAAATCTGTAGGCCAGCAAGATGGCAGCCATTGGGGACTGAAAGTAACAGTAACGTATAAGACCACTTGGATGAAATGAACTTCCAATTTATTATTTGTATTACAGTAGCAGCTAGAGGCCCCATGTGAGTTCAGAGCCCCACTGTGTTAAGCACTTTGCAAACACACTATTAAGAGATGATACCTGCACTAATATGCTGACAATCTAAACAGAAAAGACAGTAAAAGGGTCTGAGAAAGGAAATATTGTAACATATAGTTTGCATAGATACATTTTGTAGGTGGGGAGAACTAAGGGATGAAGAGATTAAGTAATTTACCCATGGTCACACAATGAGTCTATGGCAGAGCTAGGAACTGAACTCAGGTCTCCTCAGTCCCAATCCTGTGCCTTACCCACAAGAGTATTATTCCTCCCAAACTTAACCTAAATATAAAAAATAGAACACATAGGTGCTGACATTTGACACTAAAATATAATTGTGTATTAGGATGCTGATATTGGCATTGTCAATAACAGAATTACATCTTTCTTGCCAGATTTAACCTGCTGAGATTTGCAGAAGATATAGACACTTGGCAGGAGTTTCTTGTAGAGGCTACAGATGAAACATGTCATGATGCTGTACAATGGGTGTCAAAATTCCAAGCTCATGGCACTACATGCATCCTTAAGGCTTTGCAGGTTAGTTAACTGTACATCATACTGTGGCAAAATGTGTATTATGATAATAAAGACATTGCTTTACATAACCAAATTATTTTCCAGCAGTAGTGTCAGTTAAGTGCTAATTTAGCACAAAACTCTTGAAAAATGTGTAATATATTGAACAGATCTGGGATCCAAGCCACATTTGGATCCAGTCCTTATCCCAAAGTTCAGAGGTGTTTGGAAACGTCATTTAGTATTGGAGTCAGCAGAAACCTAAAATGTTTCATTCTTTTAGATTAATGCACTTATCCACTAACCCTCTGCACATTCAACCAAAGTTTAGAAAAAAGAGATAACATGCCCATAACTAGTTCTTCAAGAGGAGAGCCCTTGTAATGCCACTTGTTTGGGATATTACAGGTGGTTGGGGACAAGTCGGAGCCCCCTAGAAAAGCAGGGTCACTGGGCTATGTACATGCTGCTTTGTGGATCCAAACTGTCACACCTGACAATATATAAAGTGCCATATCTACTCTGCTTCCTTTTTCCACTTAATCAAACATTCACCTAAAGGCTTCAAAGAAGTGGAAAAAGTAGATGAGAAGTGTGAATCTATATGGGCAATCACTTGAAGTACAGTAACTAATAAAAAGAAAAGGAGTACTTGTGGCACCTTAGAGACTAACAAATTTATTTGAGCATAAGCTTTAGCTACAGCTCACGAAAGCTTATGCTCAAATAAATTTGTTAGTCTCTAAGGTGCCACAAGTACTCCTTTTCTTTTCTTTTTGCGGATACAGACCAACACGGCTTCTACCCTGAAACAAGTAACTAATAAGTATCCCTTCTTTCTCTTGTGAGAATTGCCAGAATACTATGAAAGATTAAAGAGGTGAATATGTAGAGGGCTAATTAGGGATCCTACGATCCCTAAATTGGAATCAGTTCTGGAAAACAAGTCAAGAGAGTATTACTGGCGAAATGTAAATCTAACTCCAGATTGCCTCCAATTGGGAGTTTTGTAAGACTATCTTAGGTAAGGCTGCACTGGATCTAGTAGAATATGATCTCAGTCCCATCGTCCCAGTACAAGTTTTCTTAGTGAAATACCTGCCAAGTCATAATATTCTGATTTTCAAAGGTTGAGTCCCTACAAGTTCAACTGAAGTCAATGGGGGACTTACTAGCTTAGCTGAAGTCAGAAGCTTTCAAAATCAGGACCAACTAGTCTTCCTACCTAGTCTAATTCACTGAGACAGTCTCGGAAGATTATTTTTCCCTGGGTTTATTGTCTTATGTTACGAACATTCTATCAATTTAGAAAAAAAGTTATATCCTTTCTAAACAGTAACTAAGATCCTTTTCATATTCAATATAGTCATTTTCTATTCCATGAATGTTGATATGATTTGTGTACAGTTACCTAAGTAAACAGGATTTAGAAAACATTACAATAAAGAAGTGAAAATGCTGTTTAAGTGATACCCCAATGTTTAAATTCATTTTCTGCTTTTTCAGAAAGCTTTCTGTTTTCAAGATATAGAGGCACTGTATGTTCTGACCGATGGAAAGCCAGACACCAGCTGCAGTCTTATTCTAAAAGAAGTTGAAAAGATTAGAATGAAACAAACTACTAAAATCCACACCATTTCTTTTAACTGTTCAGACAGGTATATATTACTTTACAGAATAATATGAAATTCATTAAAATTACTAGTTTAGGTATTGTCATTGTAATGCTCCCAATGGTAACACAAGAGCATGAGTACCAACATCAGGGTAGACTGTTAAAAACCAGGGCACAAACTCCTGATTGGTTATGAGTTCTAAACTTAGATTTCATCAGCCAACTGCAAACTCCTCAAGCACTTTAACAGTCTTAAATGGAGTCACAGACAGAGACTCCTTGCATACTCAGGTCTGTCTTGCCACACAGGTGAGCACAGCTCTGTGATAGCTGGCCCTTTATACTAAGCACAGTAATATTCAGGTTACTCCTGATCCCAAAGGAATAGTCACCACAGGTCAATTGCGCTTTAGGTCTGACACCTACAGTGCTTGTAACTAATCCTATAGTAAACAATATGAAGATTTATTAGATAGGAAAAGGAAATTGCTTGCTTTAACCTTATAAATAACTCTCCAAACAGACACACAAATGAGTTAGTCTTAGGTTTCAAAAAGTAATAAAGGCTTCTATAACCAGTCATCTCTATTTGTCCTTTAGGGCTAACCTAGGCTAAACCTCTAAGGATCTCTTGCTTATGCCTAGAAACACCTTGCATCCCCAGAGTCCAAGCAGCATAGAGATACCTTGTTCCTTTTGTCTGGGATTTTTATCCCCCTCCTGCCATGTGCTCTGAGCTTCCAACTCAGCTAATAGGACTAGAGCAGAACAGTAATAAGTCTGTAGACGCTACCTACGCTGATGGGAGGGATTCTCCAATCGGTGTAGGTAATACACCTTCCCAAGAGGCGGTAACTAGGTCAATGGAAGAATTTTTCCATTGACCTAGTTCTGTCTACTCTGGCAGTTAGGTCGATTTAACTACACACTTAAGTGTGTGGATTTTTCACATTCGCGAGCAACATAGTTAAGCCAACTTAATTTTCTGGTGTAGACCAGACTATAATTAGTGTCTGTCTCCTGTGTAATGATTCACAGCTACAGAGGCTCACAATGGAGTCTCATATATTACATTACAATATGGAACGCAGATATTAACAAGCAAGATTAATGGATGCAGCAACTCAAGCAATCAGTAGAGTCCAAACACTAAACTCTCTTATAATTGTAATACCTACCTATTTTATCAATATTAACCCACAAGTGAGGCAGACAGATTCCAGTTCTGTATCTGTTAGTGTCCAGTTGAGACATGGATGCCATAGCATTAGCTGGCACCTGGCCTGCCAGCATCACAGTCATGTTTTGCGTTTCTTGTTTTCCTGAAACTCTGGATGTGGAGTGTTGTGGTGACTTAACACATACCTTGATTTACAGATTCAGATAATAGGTTGAGCCAGCAATTACGGCTGTTTAAAAACAAACCTTATGTTGTAAACTGAGCAAGTCTCTTAATGTGTAACATGTGACATTTGTGTCCTTTATTAATAGTATATCATCCCAACTATACATATAAAATGATGGGGGGGTCTAAATTAGCTGTTACCACTCAAGAAAGGGATCTTGGAGTCCTTGTGGATAGTTCTCTGAAAACATCCACTCAATGTGCAGTAACAGTCAAAAAAGTGACAGAATGCTGGGAATCATTAAGAAAGGGATAGATAATAGGACAGAAAATATCATGTTGCCTCTATATAAATCCATGGTACGCCCACATCAATACTGTGTGCAGATGTTGTTGCCCTATCTCAAAAAAGATATATTGGAATTGGAAAAGGTTCAGAAAAGGGCAACAAAAATTATTAGGGGTATGGAATGGCTTCCGTATGAGGAGAGAGTAATAAGACTGGGACTTTTCAGCTTGGAAAAGAGATGGCTAAGGGGAGATATGCTTGAGATCTATAAAATCATGACTGGTGTAGAGAAAATAGATAAGGAAGTGTTGTTTACTACTTCTCAAAACACAAAAACTAGGAGTCACCAAATGAAATTAATAGGCAGCAGGTTTAAAACAAATAAAAGGAAGTATTTCTTCACACAAAGCTCAATCAGCCTGCGGAACTCTTTGCCAGAGGATGTTGTGAAGGCCAAGACCGTAACAGGTTAAAAAAAGAAATAGATAAGTTCATGGAGGATAGGTCCATCAATGGCTATTAGCCAGGATGGGCAGGGAGGGTATCCCTAGCCTCTGTTTGCCAGAAGCTAGGAATGAGTGACAGGTAATGGATCACTTGATGATTACTTGTTCTGTTCATTCCTTCTGGGGCACCTGGCACTGGCCACTGTTGGAAGACAGGATACTGGGCTAGATGGACTTTTGGTCTGACCCAGTAGGGCCCTTCGTATATTCTTATATTTAATATAACTTTTCTGACCCTAACTTAGCCTGAAATTAAATCTCAGTGTCTTCATTTTTGGTGTAGACTTTAGGGGCCAGCTCCTCAATTTGTGTAAATTGTCATAGCTCCGTTGACTTCAATGGGAGTTACGACAGTTTACACTTGTGGAGGACCTGGCCCTAGAGATAGAGATCTATTAAATGACTTACTATGGCAATAAAATAAGTTACTTATTGTACCTGTGATATTTTTCTCCAGTATGTAAATCCACACATTTCTGCCTAGAAGTCTGGGTTCCAGTGCTTATTGCTATGCTGTCCCTATAACTGTTGGTCAAAAGTAACCAGCCTTTGTAGTTTATGATTACTAAGTATTATTATATAATTTATATATCCCCCGATAGCTGGAAAAGACTCTACAAATATCTAAATCATTTCTAAGCTTACTCCCCAAACTGCATGCTTAGAAATACAAGAGTCCCTGACAGTAAGTCTCTATTAATGCTCAAGAGCAGTCATTACTGGTAATTTACTGCTTCATTGTCAACAGAAGAGCTAATGAATTTCTGAAGAAGCTGGCCTCTCAAACAGGAGGACGCTACCATCGCTGTATTGGAGACATGGATGGACAGTTAGCAGCACACAGAATGTTGACAGAAGGGTTTGATGATGATGATGTATGTTCAATAGTTATTTGGATTGTGTTTCTTTATGGAATGTATATTTTCTTCCAGATCTAAACTACATTTTAAAAAAATAAAATATAAGACTCCCAAGGTATCTTGCACTGAGATGTTTGGGATCCGAACAACAAAATTTAATGTCTGGCTATACCTATTGCCCAGCCAGACTGAGGAGGTGAATGAAGCCATCGAAGGAGTGTAAGATGCAAAAGAATTTGGAAATGAGAGCAAACCAAAACCCTGGATCTGAATACCCCTGAGTTTTATCAAAGTTCTGCTGTCCTCACTACCACCTATTTATGTTTTATCCATCTATTATGTCTTGGGTTTAGATTATAAAATATTTAGGACAGGGACTGTCATTTACTGTGTTTTTACTGTGCTTAACATACTGGGTCTCCAACCTGATTGAGGCCTCCAGGCACTATTGCAATAGAAATGTGTCATAAAAATAAAGACCAGATCCACCTCAAGTAGAATTTGGAGTTAAACACTCTGTTCTATCTCTTCATAAATAGAAGATCTTGTCTGGATCTGGTGAGTGTGAAGTTCAGAAGTTTGGGTTCAGTTATTTACATTTGCTGCCCTAAGATTTGTAAGCGATTGCTGTAGATTCTAGCAACAACATTTTAATTTTATATTTTAGGATCCAGTTTTTCCTTTCTTCGAAGGAGATGATTTAAAGAAACTTGCTCAAGAAGTAGCAAAAGCCAGAAGCTTTTTAATGCAAGCAAAATCCTTTAGGTGTGTATCTATCCAGGATCTTTCAATGAATACTACTTTTCTTTCATAGAGGGAGCCAAGGAGGAAGTTAGATGGTTAAAGAATATCTGGCTACCAATTTCTGCTTACAAAAGAATCATTTTATCTCACCTATATTTGTCTCTTGCACTCATGGCATTATTTTTAAGTGTGAGGAAGGGACATCCATGCAGACTGCCTCCTCTATAGTTTCTGTTCATGTTCTTATACCGCAGCCAATCACCAGTATCTGAGCATCTTCTAGAAGTGCACTGAGCTATGTGACTAATATCTCTGTCTCTTGTGGGTGTGTCTCTCCCTTTTCCTAGGTGAAAAATTCTGTGAGGTTGATCATCTTGTTCAGCTCTCCCCCCTTCCCTACCAAACCAAGGTAGTGTTTGGTGCCTATCTTCTTCAGAGAGAAAAGTGGCTCTATCTGATGTGAGCTTCCTCCTCCCTTGCACTCTCCGTCAGCCTGATTACAGAATCTGAAGCATCAGTCCTACTCTTATCTGCCAACACCAGTACCTGCTCCCTCTGTCTTATCCTCTTGTGACTTCTATGACCCTCCACCATCTTCTGCATAGAATCTCTTTCTACTTGCAACTTTTCTTTCAGCATCTCTGCTTCCTCGCTTCCACATTCTGTCAGGGTCCCACAGGGTTCAGTGCTGTCCCCTCATCACTTCTCTCTGTGTGCTTCAGTTCTAGGCAGCCTAATCTATCCTCATGGTTTATGTTACCATCACTATGCCAGTGACTCCCAGACAATTTCTCTCTTCTCCCCATCCCCTTCCCCTTCTGGATTTCCTGCCACCATTACAAGTTCTTATCACAGAAAGATATGGCACTTATGAAGAACGGCATTACTCATCGGTTAAATTTTGTAAATCATTTATGTAACAAACTTGCATAATTTTACAAACAACCTCATAGTGCTCTGAAAAATATCATCTTAAAAAGAAAAGGAGTACTTGTGGCACCTTAGAGACTAACCAATTTATTTGAGCATGAGCTCCTTTTCTTTTTGCGAATACAGACTAACACGGCTGTTACTCTGAAACCTATCATCTTAAAAACTATCATCTGTTCTGGTACCCATCAAGTCCACAACAAATTAATTTCAACAAGTACAACTGAACTACAATTGATCCTAATGTCCTTACAATGTCATCCTGATGTCACCCGGGGCCAGGGTCAGTGCTTAAATTGTGCCAGGGCTTATCAGGGCTGAGCCCTGGCACCTCTCAGGTTGGCAATTCATAGCCCCGGCACCTCTGGGCTTTGTTGCATAAAGTTATGTAAAAAAAAAAATTGATTGAAGCCCAGCACCTCTTTCATTACAAATTAAGCAATGGCCGGAGCTAATTGGAGAGACATAGTAATAACTATATAACTACATACCTTCCTTTAGGAAAAAATGCTGTAATAATTTTACATTCCTTATTTTTCCTTTTAAATAGGTTGCTATTAGAAAAATGGAATTTGGACCAAAAGGACAGTTCTTTTTTTAAAAAAAAAAATCCTCAGGTAACCAGTCAGTACAAAACAAGTCATTGATTGTATATTTTTATAAGAATGTTGTTTCAAATTAGAATCCCATATTTTCCAACTTTGGAGAGAGTCATTGCTTAATGTAAATGGCTATTCATTCCAGCTGTTTTAGTGTTTAGCTCAATTAGCTTAACAGCAGCACCTAACAAATACATGCACAAGAAAGTTCACAGGTTGTAATGTATTTTGAGAGGATGAAAAGTGCTATACAGGTGTATGTTTTTATTAATTAAGGGCTCCATGCTTCAGAAAGAATAAATAGCAAAGCTCTTTTGGAGGCGTAGTACCCAATATTATGTGTTTTTGCTGGAATCAAAATTTACAAGAGATTCTAGTACATGTCTCTTGGTAACATGTGACTATCAGGTTGTAAAAACTTTAAATAGTAAAGCACAGTGTACATGGGTATCATCAGCATCCAGGTATAGCAGGGTTCAGACAAATGGATTCCAAGATAAAAATGAGAGCACTGTTTATCAAAGTTTTAAATGAACCAAAGATGCAGTGTTCAAGCATGCTCAAGCAGTGTTCAAGCATGCTTCAATGCAGCTCTTCCCTACTTCATTTAATATATTATTTTAATAGGCATGCATTGAGTAAGGAAGCCCTTCTTCACTTGATGTGACTTCAGTGGGACTACTCATATGTTAAAAGTTATGTACTATCTCTGTACTTAATCTGTGCATATGTTTAGGTGCTTTGCCAGGTCAAGGCTGTGACAGAGGTGAAGACTTCCTGCCAGTTGGAGCCTGCAGCTTGGACAGTAAATCAGGCCCAGAATGCACATACAGTTCAACCTTTGGGTTAGGGTTAGGGTTTTGAAAAATGAAGCAAATTTGCAATGTAATTAATAGATAAAATGGGGATACAACTGTTTCTCCTAACTGAGGTTCCAAACATTTTTTACACTGTATTATTGTAATAAGAATTGCTTCAATTAATTGGCATTGTATATTGAGCCTCTTATTTGGTTGTTTGTTGTTGTTGTTTTTTTTTACAGTTATTTTAAGAGACTCCAGATATTATCCTTGATGGGTAAAAGAGATGGACTATCATCCTAAAAAGAAAATTATTCCCAACGTCTTTATATAGTGATGTCAAGAAACAACTGTTTGCACAGAAAAAAAATAAAGCCTAAAGTTGAAGAGAATGCATTTGCCAAAAAGATTTTGCAAATAACTGTTTTCACTTCTTGATCTAAATTTTCTCTTTGCTGCCATTACAAGTAGGAAGAAAAGATGATTCTAGAAATCAGCAGACCCACAAGCAAGCAATACCCTTTCATGCTGATAAAGTCCAGCTGAATTCAATATGGGTCCAATTCAACTGTCAACTAAAATCAAGGGAGAGACTATCATTGACATTAGTGGTAGTTTGCTCAGATTTCTTTGGTAGCAGTTCCAGAGAGCACTGTTCCCTCTAAGCTGTACACGTGTGCGCGCGCACACAGATCCTAAACCCTGCGCATACAGCAAAACACCGCATACACACAAATTTGCACAGAAGCACAACAATTTGCACAGAAGACATTTTTTGCGCACACGGCCTGTCAAAAATTAGGGGGAACATTGCCAGAGAGACTGGACATATGTTCACAGGAGTCTTGTGAGAAAATGCAATTCAAACTAATTACACGGTTCTGAGAGATGCAGAATTTTCCAGCAATTGCATAAAATATGCACTTCTAGCTAGCAAACGTGGGCACCAAGGATGAAACCCTGGCCTCACTGAAGTCAATGGAAGTTTTGCCATTGCCTTTGGGGCCAAGATTTCACCCCAAAAGTTTAAAAGATGTAATATTAAGTAGAAACGGGCCAGAGATGTAAAGTCCAGATAGTGATCTGAGATTTCCCAAAGTCCAGGTGTATATAGATCCCAAATGGTCCCATTGAAATCAGTTGGGCTACTCTCAAGGTAAGATATTTCACAGTATGAATAACGGTGTTTGAATCTGGATATATATGACATTGCAAATCCAGACTGCAGTATGTTTTGTGTTAGATGGTGACTGACTCCTATTTAAAGATTTAGAAGCATTTTCTCTCCCTTTTAAATGTTTCCTGTGTCATTTTTCAGTAAGACATTTCTTGCATGTTGTTTTTTGTAAGTTTGACTGATTCAAAATGTCCTTTGAGTGACAGCTCTGTCTGTACAGAGTAATCTTTACAATTTGTCTGTAAAATTATGATTATTAATGGTTTATATAATACTACATTAATGCTACTTATAACTTGACTCAGTGCCCCTTTGTATGGACACCAGTACTAAAGATTGCTACTTGGAATATCAGACTATGATAGACAAAGATGATACCACTTGATTTGAAAGAAGAACAGCTCTCCTTTCAAAAGAGCTAGCCCAGCATGACATTGACATTGCAGCACTCAATGAAACTAGATTGGCAGACAAGGGCATTATTTCAGAACCGGCTGGTAGTTATACCTTCTTTTGGAAGGGAAAAGAACCACACGAAGATAGAATCCATGGAGTGGGAATTGCCATCAAGACCAAACTCTCTTGCAATGTCTTGAAGACTTCCCAATCGGCATCAACAAAAGACTCATGAAATTCCAATTTAAGTTCCAATTAAATTCCAATTAAATCTAAATAAGTTGTGATTTGCTACCATCATCAGTGCATATGTGTCTCCCTTCACTAGCCCTGACGATGCTAAGGCATGGTTCTGTTCTGGTCTCAACTCTCTCAAGTCAACACCTCAAAATGACAAACGAATCGTCCTCGGAGACTTCAGTGCAAGAGTAGATAAAGATGATAACAGCTGGCAAGGTGTCATTGAAATAAAAAAAAATGAGGCTTTCCAAAACTGGCAAAATTATATTCAGTCCACCTCAAAGAGAGACAGATTCAAACTCCTGCAAAGCACGACAGAAAGACAACGACACGTAATACAAGATAAATGGTGGGAGAAGGTAGCAGAGGACACTCATATGTATGTGGAAACAAATAAGTTCTTTGATTCCTTGAAGCAAGTCTATGGACCTTCAAAGGTGGGCACAGGTTCACTTATGATGGCTGATGATAGGACAGTCACCAAAGATAAACATGGCATGGAACAGAGATGGGTTGAATACTTCAGCCAACTACTGAACGGACCATCCTCAATTGAAACAAGTGCTATTAACCAGATACCTCAAAAGCCTATTCAGCACCACCTTGACTCACCACCCTCACTTGAAGAAATAGAAAAGACAATCAGTATGATGAGCTCAAGGAATTCCTTGGTCAGAGATGGAATACTGGCAGAAATATATAAATCTGCGGGTCCAAAGATGATGATAACACTCCGGAAGATCCTTACTGACATCTGGGACAACAAAGAAATGCCACAAGACTTCAAAGATGCCACAATTATTCCTTTATTAAAAAAAAAAACAGTAAAATAGTCTGTGATAACTACCGTGGGATCTCTCTCCTATCTGTCACTGGAAAAATCTTTCCTCATGTCCTCCTGAACTGACTGATTTCATCTGTCTCAGAAGCCAATCTACCTGAGACTCAGTGCTGATTCAGACCTGGTCATAGTACCATAGACATGATTTTCAGTATCAGGCAAATATAAGAAAAATGTATCTAACAAAACATGAATCTGTTCAGCGTCTTCATTGATTTGACAAAAGCATTTGATACAGTCAACAGAGAAGGATTATGGATGATTGTCAGCAAACTTGGTTGCCCACCAAAACTGGTAAATATCATTCGTTTATTTCATGAAGGGATGCAAGGTCAGGTACTTTTTAATGGAGATCTCACTGACTCCTTTCCAGTTTCAAATGGAGTCAAACAAGGCTGTGTCCTTGCCCCTGTACTGTTCAACCTCTTCTTCACCCAAGTTCTCAACCATGCTACAGATGGGCTCAACAGAGGCATATACATCAGATACAGACATGACAGTTCAGTCTTCAGTCTTATAAGGCATAAAGCAAAAACAAAAGTAACAGAACTACTGATAAGAGATCGGGGATAGCCATGTTAGTCTGTATCCACAAAAACAACAAGGAGTCCGGTGGCACCTTAAAGACTAAATCTGTTAGTCTTTAAGGTGCCACCGGACTCCTTGTTGTTTTTACTAATAAGAGAAGCACTCTTTGCGGATGACTGTGCCCTCCTAGCGCACACACACAGGGAGATCTCCAGTGCATCATAGATCACTTCACTGAAGCATCAAAATTATTTGGCCTCACAATCAGCCTGGAGAAAACTGTGGTGTTGCACCAGTCATCTTCACCCCTCCAGGCCATATCCCCCTGGCATCTCCACCAGTGGAACCCAACTAAAGCAAGTTGACAATTTTACCTCTCGCGGCAGCAACATTTCCAGTGCTGGATCTCTTGACAAAGAGATCATGAACAGGATACAGAAAGCTTCTCAGTCATTAGGAAAGCTATGTAACAAAGTCCTGAAAATCCCACAACATAACCCTCTCAACCAAAATAAAACTTTATAATGCTTTTGTGCTCACATCTCTTCTCTATGGCTGTGAGACCTGGACACCATACAAATGGCATATCAAACAGCTAGAGGCCTGCCATATGCAGTCTCTGCATGCCATTATGGGGATCCTCTGTCAGGACAAAATTACCAACCTGGAGGATATCCAAAAGTCAAATGTCACAAGCATTAAGGCCATGCTGATAAAAGCCCAACTATGCTCAGTTGGACACATCATTAGGATGCCTGAACATCGATTCCCCAGAAAAATTTTCTATGGAGAATTAGCACAAGGACATTGGAATCAAGACCACCCCAGAAAGCGCTACAAGGACAGTGTCAAGAACAGCATACACTTTGGTGCAATAAAACCAGATGATCAGCGTGGCGACACACAACACTCAGAGTTTTCCAAGCCTTTGAAAAGGACAGAAATGATTGTTAGCCGCAAGAGAAAAGTGTCATACCACTGCTATAGCTACCAAGATGCTCACCAATGACTTTGTCTGCCTGATCTGCTCACGAGCATGTGCATCACGCTTTGGACTTCAGAGTCACTCAAGAATCCACAAAAAGAGAGAGCATGAAAATGTCATAGTTGAATCTATGGACTACTTGAGAATCTGTTATGAGTAGACCCAATTGCTGGGTCCCGTTGCTTCCAAGCCAGCTGGGTCTAGGAAGACAATACCTGAAGGTTTCAGTCAAACTACTCTTAAAAATCTTCAGTGATGGAGATTCTACATCTCTAGGCAATTTATTCCAGTGCTTAACTACCGTGACAGTTAGGAAGTTTTCCTAATGTCCAACCTAAACTGCCCTTTTGCAATTTAAGTCTATTGCCTCTTATACTATCATCAGAGGTTAACGAGAACAATTTTTCTCCCTCATCTTTGTAACAACCTTTTATGTACTTGGCAACTGTTGTGTTCTCCGTCAGTCTTCTCTTCTCCAGACTAAACAAACCCAGTTTTTTCCATACATCATATTTTCTAGACCTTTTAATCATTTTTGTTGCTCTCCTCTGGACTTTCTCCCATTTGTCTAAATCTTTCCTGAGATGTAGCACCCAGAACTGGACACAATACTCCAAGTGGGCTAATCAGCGCAGAGTAGAGTGGAAGAATTACTTCTTGTGTCTTGTTAACAACACTCCTGCTAATACATACCAGAATGTTATTTGCGATTTTTTTTGTTTTTTTTTGTTTTGTTTTTGGTTTTTTTGCAACAGTGGTACACAGTTGACTTATTTAGCTTGTGATCCATTTTGACTCCCAGATCTCTTTCCCCGGACTCCTTCCTAGGCAGTCATTTCCATTTTGTATCTGTGCAACTGATTGTTCCTCCCTAAGTGGAGTACTTTGCATTTGTCCTTATTGAATTTCATCCTATTTACTTCAGACTATTTCTCTAGTCTTAAAATGAAATTTTGAATTTTAATCCTATCCTCCAAAGCACTTGCAACCCCTCCCAGCTTGGTATCAACCCCAAACTTTATAAGCGTACTCTCTATATGCCAGGGTGGATAACCTGAGCCTGAGAAGGAGCCAGAATTTACCAATATACATTGCCAAAGAGCCACAGTAATACGTCAGCTCCCACCCTGCTCCCAGTGCCTCCCACCCACCAGCAGCCCCACCAATCCGCGCTTCCCATTTCCTCCTCATCAGCTGTTTCGTGGTGTGCAGGAGGCTCGGGGGGGGAAGGGGAGGAGCGAGGACATGGAAGGCTCAGGGGAGGGGGCGGGAAAGGGTGGAGTGGGGGCAGGATCTGTGGCAGAGCCAGGGGTTGAGCAGTGAACACCCTGCGGCACATTGGAAAGTTGGCGCCTGTAGCTCCAGCCGTGGAGTTGGTGCCTATACAAGGAGCTGCGTATTAACTTCTGAAGAGCCACAGGTTGTCCACCCATGCTCTATGCCATTATCTAAATCATTGAAGATATTGAATAGAACTGGATCCAGAACTGAAGCCTCTTTCCCTTTGGCGCTGGCTGATCTACACATGCAGCATGGTACAGGATCATTGGGGCCAAACAGATGTGCTGCCTCCTGGAGCTCAGACCCATTCAGTCCCTTCATCCATTGCAATGCCATCCTCCAATCAGAGGGCAGCTGGCAGCAAGAAGTAAGGGAGGGGGGATTTCCTGCCAGTTCTCTAGCCAGCTGGACCTCTGTAAGGGTAGAGAGGCCAGCTTCTCCTGTTTGCTAATCCCCCTCACCAATCAGTACAGAAGCAGCCCTAGGCATTTTGCCCACCAGGCAAAGCCCCAAAAAAAGAAGGGCTGAGCAGTACAATGCCCCTTGGAAGTTGGCACCCAGGGTACTGCACTCCTTGCCTTCCCCCAGAGCCATCCATAAATCAATGGTCCTGTTCAACAGATAGGTTTCTCACGTTGCTATAATACAGGGAATGCTCAATCCCATGCCTCTGATGCCCCAGAAACCTCTCTGACTGTCCAGTAAGTGGCACCTTTGTGTGATTTATTTACATTCCTGCTCCTTGTGCAGCAAATTATTTACAGTGCATCTCAGCCTTTAGCCTTTCCTCCATAGACTCATACACTTTAAGGTCAGAAGAGATCGTTGTAATCATCAAGTCTGACCTAGTGCAGGCCACGGAACCTGACCCACCCACTTCTCTAATAGACCCTTAACCTCTGACTGAGTTACTGAAGTCCTCAAATTTTGTTTTAAAGAAAGGAACAGATCGCCCTTCCTTGAGATTGTGGCACACACTGAGCCTAGCTAGCCCATGTCCTCTCACTTGCTTCCTTCCCGTGTCTTTCTTATATCCTTTGACTCATGGACTAATTGGTTCATCAGCCCTCCCAGACTGATCAGCTAATTAGCTTGCATATCCCCCATCAGCCTTGTCCAGGGGAACTAACCGGTGCCTGTGTGATCAGTGTTACCTGTTAGCTTCCAGCACTGTCACAGTTGCATTAAAGGCAGTGCAAGACCTTGAATATGCTGGTTTTTATTTTTATTCCAGAATTTCATGTCATAGTTATGTGATTTTGTTTTCCTGGACACATGCAGAGTTCCAGCTCTGAAAACCTCAATGTTTTCAAGTCAGTTCTGTCGTCCTCATAATTTAGGAACTAAGAACACCATTGTACTACATGCTGTATAAACACAGAACAAAAAGACTGTCCCCGTCCCAAGGATCTTCGTCTAAATAACAGAAGTTCTGGTAAGGTGGCTCTGAGAGAAAGCTAAAGGAGAGCTATTTGGGCACAGAGTTCTGGCTGGCAAGGCAGGGTTGTCTGCAACAACAGACAAAGTACATTTCTCCTACTGTGTTCAGGGAAACCAAATTTTGTATATCATCTTTGTAAATAAGATTGCATCAAAAAAAATACCTTACTATTGTTAATTTTTCCTTCTAACTGGAAGAACTCAGAAAACCCCAAATTTGGCTAGCCACTCCAGTCAAAAGAGGTAACAGTATAGACAGACCTGGTCATGTGTTATATTAATTTCATGGTTTAAGTCTTGATTGTGTTCATCTAATTATTTGGTCAGTTGTTGATTTCATTCCATATCACTGGCAATTTGTTGATTTATTAATTCAATTCCGGATATGATTCTGATTTGATAATTGTGTTGGTTAATCCTCACTTGGTTTAGTAAAAGTTTAATAGTTTTAATTAGAAGTTTAATTTTAAATTTGCCTTTTATTAATTTGTAATAAAACACACAAAAATAAGAGAGCTGGTTTTTCTTTCAAAACTTCAACAGGGTCAAGATATCAGGGTAAACCTTTAACCCCAGGGTTAAAGGTTGTTTGGTAAAGTATCTAGAAGCTGCTTAGCTCGGTCCCTAAATTTATACCTTTATTCTTTACAACTTTTTACATTACACAATTAGCCTATAGAATTCATTGTCGCAAAATATGATTGTAGTGGGGTGGTCACCCGGTCCTGCCTTAAAGGCTTAAACAGCCCTGGGAGAGGGCTGTGGCACGGGAAAAGCTGGGCTGATTGGGGCAAGTAGCCTCAGCTGGCTCTATAAAGGGGCTGCTAGGCTGGAGCTAGGTCAGTCTCTCTCTGGTGATAGAGAAAGAAGGACCTGGCTGTCTGGGAACAGAGTAAGGTACCGGAATAGAACAGTGCTGGGGAATAGGGCAAGGGAGCTACAGAGCTCCTGCCTGGAAAAGCCCCAGGCTGCAGGTCTGGCCAAAGGCCTAACAGGTACAGGGGTTGCAGGAGTAGGCAGCAGGTTCAAACCTCCTTTGCCTATGATGAGTGGCACTTACACTGCAGTCGCCCCCAGGGAACAGGGCCTAGGTGATGACTGGCAGTGGCCATAGACTGAGGTGAGGTGGGGGTAGAGGGTTGGGGGTTCCCCGGGGAGGTGAGACCCAGATCTGTGTGGGGTACTGCAGGTGGCAGCACCCCGGTGTGAAAGGGGGCACTGGGGTCCAGGAGGGACTCGGGGCCTAGCGGGAAGCGGGACACTGGCTGGCAGAGGGCGCTCTGGAGGCTGGAATGCTAATTCCCTGGATGACCAGCAGGAGGTGCCTTGGGGGTGAGTCACACAACACTACAATGATCAACACCAAAAGGTTAGCAGGATTTTAAAGGGATTTATATATTTGTATGGACAATGAGATCACAATTACATTAGACAAAATTTTTAAAAAGGGGATTCAAATCCTAATGTTTCAAGGCATAAACCAGTCTCTATTTAGTGGGCTAGGGGAGAGCTTCCTCTAGGAATAGGTTAATCCCTAATGCTTTATATTTACTTGCATAAACTCAGGTATAAGCTGTCTATTTATTTATATATTTCCTTGAACTATCCCTTTAAATCTCAAGTAGTAGGGAAAAAATGTCCTATACATCATATGATCAGCCCATATTCAATGTTGCATCATTTAAATTCATGGAAAACAGATCTCTGCTTTGATCCCCAGCTGTTAGAGTTGTGTGTATTCCCTGTCTGATGCTACCAGTTGACACAGATTTCATCTATTGCATCAACAGCGTTTTTCATCTTTCACAAATCTGACACACCCTAACTTTTCACCTAAAACATATCAGTGGATTTATAGACCAGCAGTGTTAAATCCACCCTTAGACATTGTAATTGCCTCTCTGAATTTCCCACAGAGTGGGTGTTAATATAGTTCTGGGAAAGATTTTAGCATGCGAGTTGCATATATCAAAATCTCTGAAACTGAACTTGCTCAGCTGCTGTTTTGCAATGTTTAAACAAGCTGACAAATTTTTGACATCCTGGTGTTACATTTTATGGACTGATAAAATCTTAGGACTTTCTTGCTGGCTTTTCTCCTGGTATTTTTGTGTGAACTGGGGAATGGTCATACATAGGGCTTCCTTGGATCTTGACTTGCAGGGAGGGGACCAAGTCCAAACCCAAGAGCAGAGCTGGGACTCAATGCAGCAGCATTTCTCATTTTTCCTTTTGCTCTTACTGCTGTCAAAAACTAGCAGGGACTGTGGATGGGGGATGTGCCCGTCACTTCCCAAATACATCATGAGGAACCCTTCAGTCACCTGGGACCCAAAACGGGGTAGATGAAGGATCTTAAAAAAGGTGGCCAAAAAACAGACGGATAGGAGAAATGGGGTCAAAAATGGAAGGAGTCATGAGAAAGAGTGGGAGGGGAGAACAATAAGGCCAAGCAGATTGGGTATAGGGAAAGGGGTAGGTAAAAAGAGAGGGAAGAGAAGGAGAACGAAAAACCTGAGGAGATGTGGTAAAAAGTTGAGGAGAGCACAAACACGGGGGGAAGGGTGATAAAACAGGGAGAATGTGAAAGAAAAGAGATTGGAAATAAACATAACTGGAGAGAGTGACAGAAATGGGGTTAGAAGAAAATTGCCAGGTAATGGGCAGACATAAATTTAAGGTTTAAGCCGCATAAGAGGGAAGCCGGGGGGGGGGGGGAAACAGAGCTGCAGGGCCCAGTGGGAATGAGAGGATGTGGCTGTCATAAGGATTCCCACATCACCAAATCCAAGCATTCAAAAATCATATCAGTGTCTCATCATAAATTTGGCTTAAAAATAATTAGACTTTTAAAAGAGAATAATTTACCCTTCTGTTTTTGTGAACATTTGGGGTTCACTCATGTCACACTTCCAAGCTTTCTCTGCATCTATGAGGGCTAGAAATACTATTTTAAATGAAAGCTGGAATTCTTTAAGAAACACACCAAATATCACGAGGCTTCTGATGAAATTGCAAGAGCTCCCAATACTGGGGACCTGCTACTTCTCTTGACTCAAGCGAAACACTAGCTCTGGCCCTATGCTTACAGGTAGGAAATCAATTAAAAGTATTTTCCAAATTACAAAAGGGCTGTCTTTTTATGTAAAAGCTCTTCGTGCTGTTTGTTAATTACACTAAATACTTCATCTTTGAAGCATAGACCCCAAGGACATTCGAGTAACATGAATTCTAGAAACCAAGTGTAAGAAGCCCTAGCATACGCTTAGCTATCATATAATATGTTTTCACTTGACTTCAGTACAATCCTTTGATGTCTGAGGTTATTTGTAGAGCTGGTCAGCAACTAGCATTCCCAGTTCATGGAATTTGTTTTTGTTCCAAACTGGAATAAAACCTCCAATTTTGAAATTTCCTATGAAACAAAAAATTTTAGAAAAAACATTCAAGTCAATCAAAACATTGTTTCAATTTTTAACCTTTTTTATTTTCTTTTAACATTTTCATTTTTAAAAGTATTTTAATGTAAAAAGTGTGAGTCATTTTGAAACAAAAAACTAAATTGATTTATATGGTGAAAACATTCCATTCTGACCCACCGAAATGCTTTTAATTTTTTTTCTAAAAAATTGTCAAAATTTGCTGCAGAATGTTTCAATTTCAAGGAATCAGCATTTTCCAGGGGAAAAGCATTCCGTCAGACAATTTTCAACCAGGTCTAGTTGTCTGAGTTCTTATCCACCCACACATACAAACCCCTGCCTCCAAAAAATTAAAATAATTATTTGGTGGTTGCACCTATTAGACATTTTTCACAATAATTGAATTTTAATAAACTGGGTGTGTTGAAAGCGACTGTCATAAAAATTGTTGACTAGATCATGGAACACACACGAACAACAATCTCAAATATGATCCAAGTCCATTGTTTTTAAGTAATTAGTTTAAATTATTGTATAAAGTTTCAGTGCAATAAAATCACATATTTAATCTAATTTCTCTCACTTGTGGCTTTCATAATAAAGTAAATATGAACGAAGAATACCTTTTTAAACCTTTCTTCAATCAAAAAGAGAAAAAATGCTGTCTCTAGCTATTGGATTGCTATTGGAAGCTATGTCTACACTTAAAATGCTACAACAGCTAGCTGCCCCGCTGTAGCGTTTCAGCGTAGACGCTTACTACAGCGATGGGAGGGGTACTCCTAGAGGTAAGATTCAGCCCACTTCCTCCTTTATCCCTCTTTGCCCTACCCTCTCAATGCTCTTTTCACTCACCTGCTGAAGGAGTATTGTGTCCACAGCCCCTGCTCTCTCACTGAGCCTGAGACATGGTGTGGGAATCCCGAAAATGCTTTGGACACTAAATGTGGCCTAATTGCCAAAGCGCGTGGCTCTTTCAGTTGCCATTAACATCACAGGGAGCTGAAGATGCTCGGCAGTTTTGGAAATCAGGTCCAATTTGTTTAGGAGCTTTGGGTATGTATTTTTGCAAACCCTGACCATAGGCAAAATGGAACTGAGCTAGGTGAAGATACTTTGTGAGGAACAGAAAAATGTGGAAAATAATGCCTACATACAACTGCTTGAACAGAAAAACCAAGAAAAATAGGTCATCCTTACGGAGCTAATGATTATATTCTGAAGTTAATTCCAGCATATACACTGAGACACTTCAGCCTTATTGCAGGCTAACTCACTCCCAGAAGTGAGGAGGCTTATTCACAGGCCTGAATTGCCAGGCACCTACAGCCAGTTCAGGCTGATGTGGGTGGTGAATTAACCCTGTCCCACTCATAAAAAAACACCACCATTGTATAGATACACACTCCCCAGCCCCTGTCCCAGATCTGTAATAGCTAAGCCACCTTACCTGACAGATGCTACATCTGTATCATCCAAATGACTTTTACCTAGTTTATCTGCACACCATCCTCACAGGAAAGAACAATAAATCAGAGCATGCAGTCATCCTCTCACTTGAGGCACCCCAGCTGCATGAACTCCACAAACTTCTCTGGAAACTTTCTCACTGGGGTGAATATTTAAAAAAATTCGGAGCAAATTTTGTAAGCTGAAAAAAATTCATTACCTGCTACATGGAATGACCCATCTCTCACTTTATAAATATACCTGAGTTTACAAACTCCATAAATAGGTTTTCATTTCTTTTTAATCAACATACAAGCCTAGTTTTGTGCTAAGATGTACCTAACTGGGTGTCATTTTAAGATCTCCTTGTCCACTGTTGGCTATTATTGGACTTAAATTGAAAAGACCAAATGTTCTTGGATACAGGACTCCTGGGTTAGATACCCTGCTTTACCACAGACTCCATGATCTTGGGCAGGTCACTTAAGCCGAAATTTGGCTCTAATTTCTCTATCTCAGTTTCCATTTTTGGAAAATGGGCATCAACTGATGCTTTGATACTTAATCAATTAATACCTGAAAAAGCTCTTTAAAATCCTCTGAAAAAAGCTCTCATACAATCACTTAATCAAGTCCTAATGTAAAAGCATGTGGTCTTAGTTTAAGAATATCGCCTTTTCCCTGTGTGCCATGCACCAGTCTGCTGCTGCACTTCATTGATTCTATGTGCACAAAGGCCCCAATCCTGCAAATACTTAAGCACATGCATTAATTTAATCAATAAGACAACCTGTGTGCTTAAATTTAAGCACCTTTGTAAATGTTTGCAGTATTAGGGTTTGAGACTGTATAAGTCGAGATGAAAGTGTTAAGGCATTTACAGCAACAAATTCTGATCTATAAAGATCTGAAGACTTTTTTTTTTAACTAGCTACTGCCAGCTCCAGGAATTTTTCATTCATTCTTCACTGTGTATTAACTACATGCAAAACAGTGCTGCAAATCTAAGTACCCTGGGGAACAGCTAGTCTGTGTGTGTTAGATTAGATGAAACCAAAAAAGTCTCATTCAGTAGAGAGGAAGATATATTCTGTGAAGGGTTCATTTTAAAATACTTTTTCTCACTTTTTTTAAACGAGACTTTATGTGTTTTTCAAAGGGGAATTTAAAATTCCCTATATTTTATTGTTCATAATTCTGCTGCATTCAAAATACACCCATATGAGACATAGCTTTGCTTGTACCATTTATATGTAGAGTTGCAATATAAATAATAACTTATACACTGTTGAGATCCACAGGCAGCATGAATATAACATTTAAGACCTTGATTCAGTGAGAGACCTGTCCCTGTTTAAAAGAGGCTGACAGGCTGCTTCTGGGGAGGGGAGGGAAGTGAAATGAGCCCTGCCCTGGCCTGCAGCCAGATTCCAACTACAGGTTAAAGCATTCCTCTCTTCTGAAATTATGGGGCAATATAAAGAACCTGAGCACACTTGGGAACATCAACATGCTGTTCTAAGGATTCCTGCTATCTTGGTGCTAATAAACATCCTCAGAAGAGAGTTTTCACCCTCACATTTACAAGGAAGAACTGGGACAACTGCTAACTGTAAGTAGTAAGGTACTTTATAGCTTTTCTGCATCTTTTGTGATCAGGATTGCAGTGGGGAAGCTAAAGATGAACCCACTATATTTGGACCTAGTTAGACATAATCCTGAGCATATTTACATTGATCATATACAAGTCTTGAGTGAATCTCTCAAAATAGCCTCTACAAATTGAGAAGAACAGAAAGAGGGATGTAACTGATAATGAAAACAAATTTCTGACTGGGATCTCCATATAGCACTTAAAATGCAGTGAGCATTTTCTAACACTGTCTGATGGTGATGAATGCACTGATGCCAAAAGTGGTTTTAAAAAGAGATTTTATGTAATATCCTGCTTGTGAAAGGAAGTTCCTTGAGGAACTGTTGCCCTTTTTGATCCAAGCAGCTAGTCAGAGTTTGGGGCTCTGAGGATGTTCCAACTGGGAGTAGAAATTGAGCAGCTGGGCAGTTCCTTAGCTGTAGCCTCCCCATGCAGAGCTGATCACACCATCTGTATGTACTGCAGCTGGGTGTGTCTCTACCTGTATGTGTGCTGAAGCCTGAGAGAGGGCTTGGCAGGCTGGTCACAGCAGTGCAGTATAAAGGGAACCCAAGCTGGTGACTCAGGGGAGCTCAGTGGTACCCCAGTTCCAGGTGGCACCCCAGGGGTAACCAATCTCACACACAACCTGCTCACAATACCCAGTTGAATTCCCACCCACCTGGTGCTAGCTTCTGGGCTTACTCTATTAAGCTTTGTTTGACGTGTGGCCACTTACAACTGACTTAAGGAGGACTCATTCACTCATCAGCTTAAAGAGGTTTTAACTTGTAACACCACCTCAAACCTCAGCTTTGTCGATCATCCCAATGAGGCCTAAAGTGGTGAAACATGATAACCCATCCCAAATAGAAAGAAAATAAATAATTTAACAAATTACAGCTGATACAAACTTAACTATTTACATATGTACAGTGTCTTTCTCTCAGGGTAGTTTCACACTATCAACATTAAAAAAATTATTCTTTGGGGCTTTTCTCTCCCTGGCTTTCCTTTCAGTGTTCTCCTGAGGCATGTCTATTGTTTCTGTGGAACTTGTTGGCTGTGACAGTTCCTGTCCATTCTGGTCAAGTGAGGGACTGGTTACTGTCACAACTTTCCCAGCATCAGTATCCACAGTCACATGCTCAGATTTGGAGGGCAGCCATGCTGAAATCCCTCCTCCGCTGATATCGCCTTACTTGGTCCTTATGGATAACTTTTTGTCCTGTGACAAAACAGCTGTATCCTGTGCACCTCTTTGTTTTTACTATTGTATAAGGTTCCTCCCCAGGTTTATTCAGCTTAGAGATTCTACTCTTCCTCCACCTAGTATTGTGTCTGTTTCCCCCATATTTGGAAGGGAGGATTAAGTTTGCTTTCAGGCCAGACTTAGGGATGGTCTACAGTAGAGAATTAGATCAACCCAGTTATGTCACTTAATGGTGTGAAACCCACCTGAGCAAAATAGTTAAGCCAGCCTAAGTCCCTGTGTAGACAGCACTAGGTCTGACTTAGCTACTGTTTCTTCAGAAGGTGAATTACTATGCCAAAGGGAAAAGTTTCAAGTGTAGACAAGCCCTAAGAGAAATAGACTTGTGTGTCACCTCTCTGTCTGGGCAGAATGAATAGAATTGTTAAGAAACTGGTTGAAACGGACCCAGATCAATAAGGGGTCCTGAGAGACCATGTATCTCCAATGACTCATGAATCATCTCTCAACAGTGGGAAGTGCTGGCCAGGGTGCTTGGGAACTCAGTATGGCCCTGCCTGGAAACAACTAATAGACATATCTAACAGGAAATAAAGTATGGGTTCTGGAAGAAGCTGTAGCTTTGACCAGGGCAGACTGGGAGGCTCCCAATAGGACTACGGAATAACTAGACTATGCCTGACAGGTGTATGTCTACCTGTTCTTAAATACCTCCAGTGATGAGATTCCACAATCTTCCTAGGCAATTTATTCCAGAGCTTAATTACCCTGACAGTTAAGAAGTTTTCTTGTCTGTTCTCAGGCTCTTCTGGATGGTCTCTCCCCCTACACCTGATCACCATACCCAGTCAAACCCCGCACCCAGATAGGGCTAGTTTCCCAGCCGACTCTATTAGGCTTTGTTTTAGGGGTGGCCCCTTATCTGTCTCTTTCAGTTGACTTAAATGGGAGAGACAAAGAAGATGAGGTAATATCTTTTATTGGCTCAACTTCTGTTGATGAGAGAGACGAGCTTTCGAGCTACACAGAGCTCTTCCTCTCTTAAATGGGAGACTTATTCACACATCAGTTTAAAGAGGTTTTAATTCAACCCATAACAAGATTTCACTGAAGTTATAAAGAACCAACTTGCTGCTGTGAAATGAGATTGTTTGAAATATGTGGTAGGTTTGAAACTAAGGGCAGGTCTACACTTAAAATGCTGCACCAATGCAGCTGTAATGCTGTAGTGCTTAAGTGAAGACACTCCTATGCCGACAGGAAAGCTTCTCCCATCAGTGCAGTTAATCCACCTCCCTGAGAGGCGGTAGCTATGTCAGCGGGAGAAGTTTTCCCATAGCGCTGTCTACAGGTGGAGCCTGGTAGGCGTAACTATAGTACTCAGGGATATGGATTTTTCACACCCCTGAGAGAGGTAGTTATACCTATAATAGCGTAGTGTAGACCTGGTCTAACAGATCACCCGGCATGATATAACAACCCAGCTTTCGGTCTGTCCTTGTGGTAGGCAAAGGGAAAAGAAGAGTTTTACCCTGTTTAAAGTTATAAGCAGTGGTGAGCTGGAGCCGGTTTGCACTGGTTCGCGTGAACCGGTTGTTAAATTTTGAAGCCGGTTTAGAACCAGTTATTAAAGGGGTGGGGAAGCTCAAGCAGGACGGACAGGATGTGGCCCACGGGACCGTCCTGTCCGTCCCGCCTGAGCTCTCGGCTGGGGAGGCTCCCATGTGAATTTTTACTGACCCGGCGACACTCCGAGACTTCGGCGGCGGGTCCTTCACTCGCTCTGGGTCTTCAGCAGCATTTCGGCGGTGGGTCCTTCAGTGCCGCTGAAGACCCAGAGGGACTGAACAACATGCCGCCGAAGACCCAGAGCAAGTGAAGGAACCGGTTCTTGAGTGTCTGGCAGCTCATCACTGGTTATAAGGTAGCTTATTTTCACTATGTACAAATCATGATAGTTCCCCTTTGGGGGGCAAGGGGACTATTTTCTTTTTCCTAATTTTACTTTAGGAGTTTGGGTGGTTTTCAGTTTTGTCTCTATAATATCAGCATACTTTCTCATGATATCCTGGGTGTAAAATCACCATCCAGAGCTTAGAATTTGCACTCTGTTACACCAATGTTACACTGTTGTAACTCCATGGATTCCAGTGACGTGACACTGGTGTTCAGTTGCTGTAACAGAGTGGAAAATCTGCCACATGATTTCCTGGATTTTAAATTTAAAAAAAGATCTTGCCAACCAAAGGCATGACAAGTAAACGAGTCAAAGATAGCAGTAGTTTGTAACTTAACCTACTACAGACCAGATTCTCAAATGCATTCTGGTCTCTTTGCGCCATTCTATAAGCGCTGACTATACTGCAATTGGAGGCGTGACTCCAGTTCACAGAAAGTATGTACTCACGTTCCTAGCCCACGCTGAAGCCAGAGCCACTGCATTTTCACTGCTATTTTTAGTGAACTAGCTAGATTAAATCTAGCACTGGTATGCTTATGCAAGCTCCATACCACACCTCTGCTTGCAATGTAGACCTACCCAGAGACAGCATACCCATTTTCTACATCGTGATTGGGAGGTGGCATGGCTGCAGCAATAACAGGGCAAGACCAACCCTGAATATCAGCGAGCCAGAGCAGATTCTGCAACATTCCCACCAAACCCCTCCAAGGTGACACTCGGCACAGCCTTTATTCATATCTCCGAGAATCATGAAGTGATGTAGAACACAGTTCTCCTCTCTCACTATTTTTACGCTGATGTAATTCAGCTGACTTCGATGGAGTTAGTCTGGATTTATATTTGGGTGAATGAGAGGAGAACCTTGCCTGTGACTTCTGGTGAGGTGAATAATCAAAACTAATGAAGTAGGTATTGATGCATGTAATGCAGAAGTCAATATTTACCTCAAGGGACAAGAAATCTTAGTAATGCAGCCTTCCTTAAAATGTTTATTTTTTGTAATTGATATTACTACAGTATTTGCATACTAAAATATAGAGAATACCATGCTCATGTTTCCAATTTTGTCCTTGAAAACTAGATAACTTTTAAAAACTTTCACTGTATATTCCCTGAAACAAGAACTCAAGATATGTTATTAGGCTACTTGTCTGTCCATGTCCTCACCACCATGTTCCCTTCGCCTTTCATTCTTAGGAAAATACACATTGTTATTGTGCAAGGGCAAGGAATTTTCCACTTTATAAACTCTAGCACGTTAAATGAGAATGCATTGCACCATTTTGTATTGGCTTTAATAATTTCAATTACAAATTTACAAGTGTCTCAGTAAGTTTGTTAGACACATTAGGGTTCACTATCAGGCTTGGTCTACACTAGCAACTTCTGTCGATATAACTACATTGCTCAGAGGTGTAGAAAATCCGGACCCCGAGCGACAGAATTATACTGATCTAATACCCAATGTAATAGCATTATATCAAGGGGAGGGCTTCTTAAGTGAATTACTTACACCCCCCAGGAGAAGCTCTCCCATCAGCGTAGGTAGCATCTTCACTAAAGCACTACAGCATTGCAGCTACATTGATGCAGCTACATTTGATGCAGCTGCATGGCTGCAGCCTTTTAAGTAGACAAGCCCTCAGACTGAAGGATGAATACAAGCAACTCCAATAATAAAAAGAGTTAATACTTAGCACCTACAGCTATCTAGCATGGCACATTTCCAAGCCCTTAAACATCTAATACATCTTAACTCCTTATTTCTAATGAGATTTATCTGTTTATTGATGTGAGAATAGACTCTGTTTCAACATATTGGCATACAGGGTGGATAAAAATCGATAATTTTTTTGTTTAAATTGGATTTTTTTTTATAAAATATTTTTTGAGGAAAAAACCTAGCTAAAGATAGTTTTAATTAAGATACATTATAGCTCAAAGGTATCTCATCATGGAATAGGGATTATAAATTCTAATTCTATAGTATGAGAAAATATATTTGTGTAATGTTTAAGAAACATTTTGTAAATGAGTTCCAATAGTTCATGGATTAGGGACCCAATCATATGGGGTTCAATAGGCTTCTGTATAGATTATTTAGGTTAATCTTTCTATCTACCCAATGGGACTCAGAGCTCAGTCTAGAAGATGCCATCAGAGATGCTTAGTTTTGCAGTTCTCAGACTGTGGATTTGTGTCTCCAGAGGTAACATGCTTGTTAACAGCAAAAATGTTTTTAAATAAATAATATATAGAGGTGAGAAATAACAGACCTCAACTCTATTGTCCCTCTGCAAATTTGTGTACACTGAGTCAATCCCTGACACCTCTCTAAAAGTACAAAGTTTCAGAAAGTTCAAAGAATAGAAGATTGTTAGGGGCAGAATAGATCTGGATAAGGAGAAGAAGTCTGGAGATAAATGTGAGAAGCGAGGGACATATGCTTGTCTTCTTAAAATATTATATGTTTGCTGTTGAAGAAAAAAATCCAGAATACTTAACATCGTTTTAGTAAAATAAAACAATTTAAATGTCTGTCTGGTGGTGGTCTCCTCCTAATACAGCATGGCAAGAAAATCCACCAAATATTAATGATTAACTTGTTGAACAGGAGATAGTTCACCTCCGAATGACTTCATAAATATCTGCTTCAATTACCTTTGGTAAATGAAATAACCAAACAATCATTCATTTTCTGATAAAGCTGTAAACTAATCTGAAAAGTTTTCAGAATAAATCACTGTTTAAAAATGTATAGTGTGTACCTTCTAAAAATGAAACCTACATCTAAGTTGTGAAAAATATGTATTAAGGTTATAACTACCAACAAGAATGCACTTTTATGTAGAAATTCATGATTAAATCGAGTCTTCCTGACTAATGATTTAAATCAAATCCACCCTGTTGGCATGACTTTATTCTTAATTTTTACACTGTGTGTGTGTGTGTGTGTGGTAGGGAAGAAGCATAATGAAAGTGCTTGTCAAAGAAGCTGGGTGGGTAACTGGAGATAAATAAGGTGCCCGAGGCTGACTTAATGTGCTCTAACTTGCAAGTGTAGACAAGGCCTCTGTTAGTGTCGCCTCAGAACAGGCACAGCACAAGCAACAATGCAAACCTCCTGTGCCTGCACCATAACCTGGAGAGACCACCCTAGAAGTAACGGAATTCGTGTAATCTCCTTGCCCATTCAGTTGTGTTGTATCAACCAGGCAAGGTACTAACAATCTTCAACAGGACTTTATTTTCAAAGTGGAAACCTCTTTACCAAGCTGCTGCTGCACCCTCTGTAGCTTTCTCCCAGCCTCTCAACTCCTCCCCTGTCCTTCCTGTTTCCGGTCCTTTCAGACTCCCAACAGCCAGTGCTCCCAATTCTAATAATTACAAGCAACATCTAAACACCACAAGTTGTCATTCTGCTGAGGCTGCAAAGGTGTCAAGTGCAGTGGTGAATTTTATAATGAGAACAGATGCTAACAGAAACTGGACAGAGATTCCCTAAACTCATTTGCACAGGCAGTCATTAGATTATAACAACTTTTAATTATTATTATTATTATTATTATTAACAGTAAATTTTCCACATAATGGAATAAAGTGATATATACAAGCAGTTTGGGACATTCTGTTATAGTCTTTTTGTCTTGATCACATATAAACTCATCCATTTTTTTTCTTGTATGCTATACTAATATTTATATAGGACATCAATATATGCAAATATTGTGAACCTTTTCAGGGTACAAAAGTTCCAATAAACTAATTTTTAAAATATTTTATAACTGATAAGCTGTTGGGCAACATTTGCAGAATGCCAGCATTTCTTTTCATTTCACATGAAATTTGTGATGAAAAAGAAAATGACTAACACTGAACATATCAATGAGCATTTATATTGGTTATTCTTTATACTGGGAAATTCTGCAACTAGTATTATGATTTATCTTTATGCCTTCTAAACAGGTTAGATAAAGAAAATCTTTGCAGTCATGAATGGAGTTTTGTAACATGAAACTTAGTGGAATTATCTGCATGCCAGATCTCTCTGAAGGAATTTTCAAAATGGTCTCTCAATCTGTAGACATGATACAAACCAGTGCTGATGGGGTACTGCCCCACTGGAACCAATCATCAGACTGCAGACTGAATGAACAAGCTGGACCTCATCTTAAAAGCACAAAGGCATTGGTGACCGGAGGTGGAGGCTACTTTGGATACAACCTGGGGTGTGCTCTCACCAAATTAGGAATCACTGTTGTTCTTTTTGATATACAAAAGCCTAAATGGGAAGTTCCTAATGGAGCCATATATTTCCAGGTATGGTAAAATTACATTTTAACAACAATCAAATTTAAATGAATTGTTCTACTCTTGTGTACAACAGCAAGTTGTCATCTCAGCAGTTTTCATGGAACACAGAACTGTCATAAGTCATGTCAAAGACCTCATTAGAAAATATGTGCAAGATTTTCAGCTGGTGTAAATCAGTGTAGTTCCATCAAAATTAATGGAACACGGCCAGTTTACACCATCTGAGGATCAGGCTGTCAGAATCCACTAAACAATTTTTTCCCACATTTTAATTAAAAAAAAAATTGCCGGGGGGTGTGTGTGTGTGTATAAGATATAGCTATATCTTAATATATATAATCTATGAACTAATCACGGAAGGGTGACACTCTCATCTAGTGGTTAGAGTAGCAGGTTAGAAGTTGGAATGCCTGGATGGTCTATTCCTGGCATTGGAACTGCCGTGTGATCTTGCGCAATTCACTTCACCACTCTGTGTGCCTACACTTTAAACTGCAAACTGGTCAGATCCAATATTATTTATCTGACTCATGGAGTATTGTGAAATGTGTTGACAACTTGAGGTGCAAGATATATTACTTTATTTGCTCTGATAGTAATCTGAGTCACATCTCACCACCCAGCCATAGAACTTTCATATTTTTTTGTTATCCATGTAGAGGGATATAATCTACCCTAAAACTTTGCAAGGAACTAGCATTGATGTCAATTAAATAGCAAACATCTAACAGAAACATGTTTAAAATAACCTGTTGGAGACCAGATTTTGTATGTTTTTAATAAACTGCAAAGCTGAGTTTATATCCATTATGAATATGGTAAAATTTAACACTCTTATCTCAGGGTGGCAACATTGCAAATCACTGAACCCTCCCTCTCAGACTTATTAGAATTGGTCCCTGATCCTGCAGCTCTTAGCCCTAGTCTACACTAGGAATTTAGGTCGAATTTAGCAGCATTAAATCGATGTAAAGCTGCACCCACCCACATGATGAAGCCCTTTTTAAGTAAAAAAAAAAAAAAAAAACTTAAAATCGATTTCCTTACTCCACCTCTGACAAGTGGATTAGCGCTTAAATCGGCCTTGCCAGGTCAAATTTGGGGTACAGTAGACACAATTAGACTGTATTGGCCTCCGGGAGCTATCCCACAGTGCTCCATTGTGACCGCTCTGGACAGCACTCTCAACTCAGATGCACTGGCCAGGTAGACCGGAAAAGGCCCGCGAACTTTTGAATTTCAATTTCCTCTTTGGCCAGCGTGGCAAGCTGCAGGTGACCATGCAGAGCTCATCAGCAGAGGTGAGCATGATGGAGTCCCAGAATCGCAAAAGAGCTCCAGCATGGACTGAACGGGAGGTACGGGATCTGATCGCTGTATGGGGAGAGGAATCCATGCTATCAGAACTCCGTTCCAGTTTTTGAAATGCCAAAACATTTGTCAAAATCTCCCAGGGCATGAAGGACAGAGGCCATAACAGGGACCCGAAGCAGTGCCGCATGAAACTTAAGGTGCTGAGGCAAGCCTACCAGAAAACCAGAGAGGCAAACAGCTGCTCCGGGTCAGAGCCCCAAACATGGCACTTCTATGATGAGCTGCATGCCATTTTAGAGGGTTCAGCCACCACTACCCCAGCCGTGTTGTTTGACTGCTTCAGTGGAGATGGAGGCAACACGGAAGCAGGTTTTGGGGTTGAGGAAGATAGCTCAAGCAAGCAGAGAAACTGGTTTTCCTGACAGCCAGGCACTGTTTCTCACCCTGGACCTGGAGCCAGTATCCCCGAACCCACCCAAGGCTGCCTCCTGGACCCAGCAGGCAGAGAAGGGACCTCCGGTGAGTGTTCCTTTTTAAAATACTATACATGGTTTAAAAGCAAGCAGGTGTAATGATTACTTTGCCCTGGCATTCGTGGCTCTCCTGGATGTACTCCCAGAGCCTTTGCAAAAGGTTTCTGGGGAGGGCAGCCTTATTGCGTCCTCCATGGTAGGACACTTTACCACTCCAGGCCAGTAGCACGTACTCAGGAATCATTGTACAACAAAGCACTGCAGTGTATGTTTGCTGGCGTTCAAACAACATCCGTTCTTTATCTCCCTGTTATCCTCAGGAGAGTGAGATATAATTCATGGTCACCTGGTTGAAATAGAGTGCTTTTCTTCAGGGGACACTCAGAGGAGCCCATTCCTGCTGGGCTGTTTGCCTGTGGCTGAACATAAAAGTTCCCCGCTGTTAGCCCTGGGGAGGGGGAAGGGGTGAGGGGGGTTAGCCATGTGGTGGGGGGAGGCAAAATGCAACCTTGTAATGAAAGCACATGTGCTATGTATGTAATGTTAACAGCCAGGTTTACTGTGAAAGAGTGTACCCATTCTTCTATAAAAGGTGTCTTTTTTTTTTTTTTAAATACCACTGTCCCTTTTTTTTTTCTCCACCAACTGCATGTGTTTCAGTGATCACAGGATCTTCTCCTTCCCAGAGACTAGTGAAGATTAGAAAGAGAAAAAAATGCACTCGTGATGAAATGTTCTCTGAGCTCATGCTGTCCGTCCACACTGACAGAGCACAAACGAATGTGTGGAGGCAGACAATGTCAGATTGCAGGAAAGCACAAAATGACCGGGAGGAGAGGTGGCGGGCTGAAGAGAGTAAGTGGCAGGCTGAAGACAGGGCTGAAGCTCAAATGTGGTGGCAGCGTGATGAGAGGAGGCAGGATTCAATGCTGAGGCTGCTGGAGATCAAACCAATATGCTCCAGTGTATGGTGCAGCTGGAGCACAGACTGCCGCTACAGCCCCTGTGTAACCAACCACCCTCCTCCCCAGGTTCCATAGCCTCCTCACCCAGATGCCCAAGAATGTGGGGGGGCCCCTCCGGCCACCCAGCCACTCCGCCACAGAGGATTGCCCAAAAAACAGAAGGCTGGCATTCAATAAGTTTTAAAGTTGTAAACTTTTAAAGGCCTTGTCCTTCTCTCAACCACCCCTTCTGGGCTACCTTGGTAGTCATCCCCCTATTTGAGTGATGAATGAATAAAGAATGCATGAATGTGAAGCAACAATGACTTTATTGCCTCTGCAAGTGGTGATCGAAGGGTGGTGGGGTAGGTGGTTAGCTTACAGGGAAGTAGAGTGAACCAAGGAGTGGGGGGTTTCATCAGGGAGAAACAGAACTTTCACACCATAGCCTGTCTAGTCATTAAACTGGTTTTCAAAGCTTCTCTGATGCGCACCTCACTCTCCTGTGCTCTTCTAACCGCCCTGGTGTCTGGCTGTGTGAAACCAGCAGCCAGACGATTTGCCTAAACGTCTCCCCCTTACTCTCACAGATATTGTGGAGCGCACAGCAAGCAGTAATAACAGTGGAAATATTGGTTTCGCTGAGGTCTAACCAAGTCAGTAAACTGCGCCAGTGCGCTTTTAAACGTCCAAATGCACATTCTACCACTATTCTGCACTTGCTCAGCCTGTAGTTGAACAGCTCCTGACTACTGTCCAGGCTGCCTGTGTATGGCTTCATGAGCCATGGCATTAAGGGGTAGGCTGGGTCCCCAAGGATAACTATAGGCATTTCAACATCCCCAATGGTTATTTTCTGGTCTGGGAAGAAAGTACCTTCCTATAGCTTTTGAAACAGACCAGAGTTCCTGAAAACGCAAGCGTTATGTACCTTTCTCAGCCATCCCACGTTGATATTGGTGAAATGTCCCTTGTGACCCACCAGTGCTTGCAGCACTATTGAAAAGTACCCCTTGCGGTTTATGTACGCACCGGCTTGGTGCTCCGGTGCGAAGATAGGGATATGGGTTCTGTCTGTGGTCCCACCATAGTTAGGGAATCCCATTGCAGCAAAGCCATCCACTATGACCTGCACATTTCCCAGGGTCACTACCCTTGATATCAGCAGATCTTTGATTACTTTGGCTACTTGCATCACAGCAGCCCCCACAGTAGATTTGCCCAATCCAAATTGATTCCTGACTGACTGGTAGCTGTCTGGCATTGCAATCTTCCACAGGGCTATTGCCACTCACTTCTCAACTGTGAGGGCTGCTCTCATCTTGGTATTCATGCGTTTCAGGGGAAAGCAAGTCATAAAGTTCCATGAAAGTGCCCTTACGCATGCGAAAGTTTCGCAGCCACTGGGAATCATCCCAGACCCGCAACGCTATGTGGTCCCACCAGTCTGTGCTTGTTTCCCGGGCCCAGAATCGGCGTTCCACCGCATGAACCTGCCCCATTAGCACCATGATGCCCACATTGGCAGGGCCCATGCTTTGAGAGAAGTCTATGTCCATGTCCTCAATCCTCATGTCACCGCGCTGACGTCGCCTACTCGCCTGGTATCGCTCTGCCAGGTTCTGGTGCTGCATATACCGCTGGATAATGCGTGTGGTGTTTAATGTGCTCCTAATTGCCAAAGTGAGCTGAGCGGGCTCCATGCTTGCCGTGGTATGGCGTCTGCCCAGAAAAAAGGCACGGAACGATTGTCTGCTGTTGCTTTCACAGAGGGAGGGAGGGAAGGAGGGCCTGATGACATGTACCCAGAACCATCTGCGACAATGCTTTTTGCCCCATCAGGCATTGGGATCTCAACCCAGAATTCCAATGGGCAGCGGAGACTGTGGGATAGCTACCCACAGTACAACACTCTGGAAGTCGACGCTCACCTCGGTACTGTGGAAGCACTCCGCCGAGTTAATGCACTTAATGCACTTAGATCATTTTGTGTGGGGACACACATAAATCGACTATCTAAAAACAATTTCTAAAAAACCGACTTCTATAAATTCAACCTAATTTCGTAGTGTAGACATACCCTTAGACACGTTACTCCAATTCAAGTCAAGCTAGTTTTGCCATTATAAGGGCTACAGGACCAGGTGTGAAAAACATAGTACCATTCAACCAAACCATTGTATACAGATTTTTATTGTCCCTAATGAAATACTCTATCAGGGACTTTTCTGCACAGTTTTGTAAAAGCCTATTGCATATTAGTTAGCAAAGCAATTGTGTGAATGGCAGCAGAATTACTTTTAGATATTTCTTAACAATTATTATTTATATAAAAAATTATAAATGATACCTTTCTGGCCAAATCTATCATTTTCTGATTTATCACAGGGTGATGTGAGGGATTGTAAAGCAGTATTCCAGGCTTGTGGAGGGGTTGACTGTGTTTTTCATGCAGCTTCTTATGGAATGTCAGGTCTGGACCAAGTGAGTACAATTTTCCTATTATTTTTCTCTCTGGAACCTTTAAAAGTAGAAGCATATTGTTCACATAAAGGTGGGTAAATAATAGGAAAAAAATATTCACAAACTTGTTTTATATTTATTAAAACAGTTTATACATGTGAAATTTTATTCATTTAAATGTTTGTGGAAAACAAATGTTGAGCCCATAGCTACAAGTAATTTAAGCTTCTGATGAATGTGATTCAATTAAATTAGTTTAAAGTGTTAACCTTTATAAATAACTTTGGCTAAATAATCTAATTAGGGAATGAGGGGGCATTTATTAAATACTAAGCACCAAATCATTAACCTAGTGCAGAGCCCAAAATAATCAGAATGTTGTACTAAAGATTAATTAAAGCAACCCTGAGGCTTCTAGTTTATTGGGCAGAGTGGACAGGACAGGACAGAGCCATGGCCAGGCCCCAGAATAGGGGATAGCACACAGGTGTATAAATCTACCTTCCAGCTCTCATTTCTATGCCAGTCATACCTTGGGCTGAACAGATAATTGAGGCCTTGGGATCTGTTTCCCACCCCATCCCCTTTTTTTAATTTAAACTTTACTTACATGAAACTGACACAAAAAAATAGAAGTGAGGTTTTCAAGAAAATAAAACAATAAAATAAGTAGCAAAGTAGATATAACTGCATTTGGTTTTGGTAATTACAAAGCTGTGTGGTGAATTTAAAGTGTTTAATTGGATACTGTACAACTTCTCTATTTCTAGCTACAAAAGAAAGAACAGATTGAATCCATAAATGTCAATGGAACAAAAGTAGTCATTGATGGTATGTACCTAGATTTTCCTTCTTGGGGCCTGATCCAAAGCCCATTGAAGTCAGTAGAAAGACTCCCATTCACTTCAGGTTTTTAGTGATTGATTTGACAAAGACCAACTCTTCCATCCTTATTCACAGAGTAAGGCACAACTCAGAGAGAGTAAGGGTGGCAGAATTAAACCCTAAAGTAACGTAATTATGATATATTTAAAGTATTTCTTACTGCGAGTAGGATATCTGGGATGAAATCCTGGCTTTTTCCATTATATTTTGTCCTTTTAGCAACAATTTCAGGAGAATGACAACAGTTCAGTTTCTGATGATATGGCTTTTCATACTCTATTGTACATATCAAAATTATTTTTGCTTTTGCCCTCACAGCAAAGGCAAAAGCAAGATTAATTTGTACCCACTTTTGTGTTGCCTATATGCCCATGCACAGTCCCCTTCTCTCATGGCAGATTATGTCTACCTGGAGCAAAAATAGCTTAAGTGAAGTGGTAAGCAAAGCCAAGAATGAATCAAGGAACATATCCATTGAAATATTTCCCTCTTTAGTCCCAACCAAAAACTATCTCTAGAGCCACAGAATTTGCAGAGTTACGTCTCCACAGGTTTATAATGGAGCAAAAATTGTGGGGGATACATACATGCTGAGATTTCCCATGTGCCTGTCATTTTTCAAGAGTACACATTGCCAAAAGGCAGAATTTGACCCCATGTATTTGCAACCACAAGTATTTTCTCAGTCACTATTATGACAGCTGCTCTCCCTGCTGTTGTCACCACAACCTGTGGGGAGCCACGCAGTGATGCTATTCCTAACACAGTTGGACCATGCTTCTGGCTGTTCCTTCCCACACACTACGTAGTGTACCCATGCATGTGTCTGCATAAGATTTCCTACATACAAAAGTGGAGTATGGAAACCTCAAACCCAACCAGAACTCTGGCACAAGGGACTAGAGTCAGCTGTAATATTAGGGATGGTGGATTTGAATCCCATTTGACCAAAGGTTTTTGTTTTTGTTTTTTGTTTAGTTTTGTTTTCTGTCTCCTATCTTGGAGGAATTTTCCTCCATTGCACTTTGGAAAAGGAAGGTTGAGGAGCACTCTGTTCTCCTTCATAACACTTGGAAGGCTGCCTCCACCTTTTTTCCTCCAATCCCTGGGATGACGGTGTGGGAAACTTTTCTCCACTGAGACATTTGGGAAGACATCTCTGTTTCCTATCACGCTTAAGTTCTCACAAGATGAAAATGGGGATAACCTCATGGAGGTGTGTACATGTGCACAAGGAGGTGGCAGGGGTACAGGCCAGATGTGCTCGAAGTATCAGCACTATGAGCACAGCTGCCTACTGCTCAAGCATGGGCTAACGTGACTTCAGCAGGGAGAGCTACAGTCCATAAGAAAAGATGATGCAATCATTTATAATTCCATATGATCACATGCATGTGCCTATTGCTCTTCTTTTCTAACTCAATCATACACAGTAAAAATATTTAATGTGATGTTACTGAAATGCAGCAGGGCTTTTTATTTCCATCCAAGTGTACTCACACAAGTAACGACCCCTCACCCACTAGTGACTGCAATTCGGTGGTGATGGGATTGTTGCATGTATGTAGTTTGTAAAGCACTTGGTAATAACAATAGCATTCATATAGCACTTTCCATTTTCAACCTGTGGCATAGACACTAACTAATAGATCTTTTGAATGAAAAATTTCCATATGAATGAAAGGTATTATGTTAATTTAAAAATAATGCTAAAACTGAAAGACAGCCCTTCTTATGTTTGCAGTAGTTGCCTTTAACAAGAAAATGTTTGCTGCCAGTTCATGTGGATTTTCATATTCTTCCCCTTTTCTTAAAATAATGCATTTTGTATATTACTGTAGTTTGCAAACAAAGAAATATCCCAAGGCTGATCTATACTAGTACGGTGAATGTGGTGTTTGGAGGGAATCCCATTGAAGAAGGAGATGAGGAAACTGTACCATATTTTCCACTAGAAAAGGTATTTTACTTTGCAACAGACCTCGTCAGCTTGATCAGTAGCAAAGCACTGCTGTCCAACTTTATGAAACTGTATTTGTGTTCCAAAGTAGGCTTCTATAGAGGGCATTTATTTAAATTAGTAGTATCAGTCTGTCTTTGGGTAGAGGTAGCTATTGCTGCCATAGCTCTGACTTAAACGCTGTGAGATTATTCTAAGAGTGGCCTGTGATCAGTTATTCAGTCCTTATCCATAAGTAAGCACATTTGGGATCTTGCAAAAATAAACAAACTAAAAAATTGGAATTTGAAAATAATGGGAAGATTCTTTATTGCAGGGGGCTGTCAAGGAGTCTTTTGGCTCCCTGGTTCTCTACCCAACCCAACTATAAATTAGAGTAGTCTGGGGGCTGTTCTAATTTCATCCAACTTGCTATTGTCTCTGAGGGAATGTTTACCATCTGGAGCCCCTTGTGCCTTAGCCACTCCCACTGCTTGCTGCTCTTCCCTGTCCTCAGAACACCTCATGTGTTTAGGAGTCACCGCTTCTTCTTTGACTGTTTGTTTACGCAGATACCACTCTTAATGGTGATCATGCACCCCATGGCTGCAAGGTCAGATTCTTCTTGAATAGAAGTGTCCACTGGGGCTGTGCCTGAGCCCTGGGAGCACCGTGACCATTGCAACCAAGGGGTATAAGAGGTGGGGCAGCCTCAACTTCCTCTCAGTTTCTTCTTAGCACCCATGGCTATGAGACAGAACCCCACAGAGCCTGCGTCTCTTCACCTACAGAAAGATTAGTTATTGTTAGATACCTAGATTCACTTCGATAAATTTTAGTTAACCCATTGGTTTAAAAAAATTGTATATATATCACCAATTTAGCTGCTTGGGGCATTGATAGGTTTCCTTGCCGCCTCCCCTCTCTTCCAAGGCCTACATCCCTCTGTATATAGGCCCTAAATGGCCAAAGTCTCCAGGATTCAAGATTTGTTCATCTTGTGACACAGCAAAGCCCATAAATGATGGGCATGTGATGCCTTTTCAGGCCCTTATGCCAGGTTCTCCTTAGAAACAAACTCACTCCCAGGCTTCACCCGAATTTCCAGCCTCGAACTTTCAATCAGCCAAAGCAAAACTTCAGACACATTGGATTTCAGTAAGAACATTGTCCTTTGATATAGCCAATACTAGATCAATTTGAGCCACATCTAAACTATGTGGTGCATTTGTGGAACCAGTGAGAGGACAACCAATACCCTCCGAGACTAAATGGGTGTCAGACTATATATGAACTTGCTATGTACTAACTAAGACAGACATTTCTGGACACATTGTTTCAATCTACTTGAGCCTAAGCAGCCTTTACTACCTCTTTGAACAGTATCCCAATGTCTGAGATATATCTGGTGGCACCATGGATCAGTCCATAATTTTACCTCTAGATTAGATGCAAGTTTAGGCAGAGCCATCCATCAATCGATCTTTAAGTAGGACTCCTTTTACCCACCTCTGAGGATGAGATACTGCTTGCTAGTCACCAAGGGTATGTCTACACTTCAAATAAAAAGCCACAGCTGGCCTGTGCCAGCTGACTAGAGCTCCCAGGGCTCAAGCTGCAGGCCTGTTTCATTGTAGTGTAGACTTCTGGGCTCAGGCTACAGCCTGAACTCTGGGACCCTCCCACCTCACAGGGTTTTACAGCCCAAGCTCTCCAGCCTGGGCCCAAATGTCAATACTGCAATTAAACATCCCCTTAGTCCGAGCCTAATGAGTAAGGCTACGATTTAGTCATGAAGGTCACGGAATCTGTGACTTCCAAAGACCTCTAAGACTTCAGCCAGCTCCAGTTGGGCACTGCAGGGTCCCCTGCCACCTGCAGAGGCAGAGAGCTGCAGGGTACCCCCGCTGCCCAAGGCAGCAGGAGCCCCCCGCAGCTTCCGGCCACTGCAGGTGGCAGGCAGACCCCCTGCTGCTCCCAGCTACCATGGGCCCCAGGGGGAACCCTCAGAGCTCTCTACCTCCACAGGCACCAGGGGGAACCCCTGCAGCTTGGAGTCGCCAGCAGAGAGGGTCCCTGGAGCTCCCAGCCCACCCGCAGCTGCCCAAACTCCCCATTTTTTCACGGCTATTTTTAGTAAAAGTCAGGAACCGATCAGGGGCTTCTGTGAATTTTTCATGATTGCCCGTGACTTTTACTAAAAGTATCTGTGATTAAATTCTTAGCCTTACTCATGAGCCTGAGTCAGCTGGCACAGGCCAGCTGCAGGTGTCTAATTGCGGTGTAGACCTGCCCCAAGAGTGGAATCTGTGTAGACCATCACTTGCAGAAGGAAAAAAGGTAACTGTGGTTCTTTGAGATGTATTGTCCACACAGATTCCACTACCAGTCCTCCATATCCACGAATTCAGAATCCTGCGCTATGGAATTCTTTACTGGCAAAGGAACTGAGAAGCAGTTGGGGCCTCCCTACTCCTTATACCCTTAACTACAGGGGTCACAAGGTCTCTCAGGGAGCATGTGTGGCCCCAATGGACACTGCTATTCAAAAAAGAATCCAACCATGTGCACATGGGGCTCATGCACACCACCAAAAGTGGAATCTATGCAGACAATGTATCTCAAAGAACCGTAAAGTAAGTGACCACTCTTTCTGGTTCTATGCATGTTGCAGACTCCTTCATACCAAAGGAACGCTAAGCAGGGGGCTTATCAGTGGTTTTTCCTCCCTTTGTGCCACCTGATATATTTCAGTGGGAACCTCAGGTCATGTAGAGACTCTGTAGCAGCTCCTACATCAGCCTCTTCCTACCCCTAAGAGGCCATTTCAAAAGCCTGTGATCAGTTGCATGTAAAGGAGCCCCAGTCACACCCCTTTTTCCCTAGCTATGCCCCTATAATGTCAGCTGTGAGTTGGGACATATAGGAACCACTGTGGCAACACTCTGCCACCTTATGATTTCTCTACATTGGGGCAGTCCTCCAGGAAGCTGATTTTAGGGACACTGCAGCCAGAATGCCCCAGAGCTGCCCTAGCACATGGGAGAATTGAGCCCTTCAAGTCTATACTCTAGTTAAGCAACTTAAGTTTTAAGATTAATGAGAAATCTGGCATGAGTAAATGTATAAATTAAAAAATCACTTAATTGATATGTATTTACCCTATTGTTTTCACAATACTGTTATTTATATCAAAAATATCTACCTTACCAAAGAATAATTTGAATCAAAGCATATATTTGAAGCATATCATAAGTAAAAATAGAAATTTAAAAGAGGGCTATGCTCAGTTTACTGGGAATCTAAACTTGTGTAGCCAAAAATACCAACCTGTCTCTTTTATCATAAACAGATAATTTAGGGTTGGAGGCCGAAATAATTTCTCCACATCTTATGTTTTGAGAAGATTTTATTGAGGTTATGGCTGCAAGCTGGATAGATGTGCAAGTTTACTGAAAAGTTATCAGAGGTGTCATTTGCCAATGTAGGGATATAGTTAGGCAATTCATTATATTTGCACTCTTTTCAGCAGGTTAATCATTATTCTAGAACCAAAGCAATGGCAGACCAAATGATCCTTGCAGCTGATGGAACCCCACTAAAAGGTACATATAAAAATCTACTTTTCTGATATCACTACTGTATGTCAAACTATGAACATAAAGGGGTCTTTTCTTCCCTCAGTTAATGTGTCTAATCTCAGTGTCTATGTATATTTAGGTGGACAAGAGACTATACACAAAGGGGAAAAGGGATAATCCAAGATTCAGAAAATTAAAACCTTATTTCTTCAAGTCAATTAAAAATGTTTATAAATTCTACTGCAAATATAGGCTCTGAGCCTGCATTTCTTTTTCATATACACGCATACTCATGCCAACAGTCCCACTAAACTTCACTATAGACACAGTGGCCCCTAAACACTCTCTCCACCAGCTTAATCCTCACAGGTCATTAGGGCTTACAGATGACTTGCAACAGATAAGGAAGAAGGCAGACAGATGCTTGTTACTTAGATTTTCAGTTTCTGAGTTATGTTAGTTTCTCAAATTCTGAGTACACAGATAGCAGCTGTGCCAAGGCGGCTTTATTCAATCTACACTAGGCAAGCAGGGTATGATCTTGTCTACCAGAGGCAGACCTTGCTACCATTATCCACGGCTGTGAGCTCAGACACACACCACTGTGATGTACTCTACGTGGGGATACAACTTGAAACTATTTGTGCAGAATATGTCTATTACTTATAAGTAGTTTCATACAGAAAGCACATCATATCTGTTCTCAGTAGAGAGCACAGGCTGCCTGTTGATTTCTATGAGATATTTAAAGGTTTAGGACTTTTTAAGGTCAAAACTAATTGATTTGGATGCTGACTGCTTGAGAAACTGTTTCTATCTCTTTGTGATACTGCTACAACTGTGATCAGAGGAGGTGTCTGAATATAGCTAGTTGTATTAGACACTGTGATTTTCAATCTTCTGTGTGCCTGAAGATGGGCATTTCTTTTATAAATAGACTGTAAGAGGTGGCCTTTGCGAGTTAGGCATGAGGGTATATTGGTAGGGAAATATGTAAGATGCTGTTCATATTGCAGCTATTTTATGGTCAGAGGATTTCAATTTTCAGGACTCACGAGTCAGCAGATTTCATGAGTATTAAATTCACATTGTAAAAGAAGATGAAGAGAATTTACTACAAAGGGACTAGTGTGTTTGGCCCTCTTATCGTTTTCAAAATAAAATATAAACCGTATATGAAGTGTACCTGTCGTGTACTGATATGGAAACTATTTGGAAAATCACATTTCATTATATCTCCTAGGAGGCGATAAGCTCCATACATGTGTTCTTCGCCCACCAGGCATCTATGGACCAGAAGAGCAAAAACACCTGCCACGAGTATTAGTATGTATTGTATTATCAGCTCTGGAGTGCATTACAAATATTATAGTACCTGTACTATTTAAGTCTAAAAAATTCAAAAGCTAGTATCCTGGTTACTGATCTAACCAGTCCCTCAAACAACCTTTTGTTGACTGACCACATAATGCAAGCTGACAAATAGCATAACTGGAGGATGATGCGAATGAAAATTATAAACATGTTTTTTTTGATAGACAAAAACTGGGCTAGTGTTGTGGAGAAAGGGCTACACCTGCATCACTGGTTATTATGCATTATTTGTTTTGTTGAGTAAGCACTTTAAACAATAGTAAAATATGATTTCAGGATTTTTCTGAGAATATTTTATGCTGAAGTTAATCAGACCATAGCCATGACATGCAGCCATAGTTAAATCTTCCTGATGTCAAGTTTTAGATGTTGGGTTTTTTTGTGTTGTTGTTTTTGTTTTTAAAGAGGCAAACATTTGGTTTTTAGGCAATGACTAATTAAATGAATCACATTGCTTGGCAAATCACACCCTTCCTGCAGTTATTTCATGCATAAGAACAGCCATACTGGGTCAGACCAATAGTCCATCGAGCCCAGTATCCTGTCTTATGACTGTGGCCAATGCCAGGTGCTTCAAAGGGAATTAACAGGACAGGGCAATTATCAAGTAATCCTGTCACATTCTGGGGTGCAGCCCAGAAAGTGAGGGGTTGTATCATCACCTGCCTCGCAATCTTGGGTGCCTCACAGTGCTTTGCTGCTGTGGCTCCCACCTGGGCCACTCACAGCCTTCCAGCATGAAGATAACACCCTGAGCATGTACAGCTGAAGCCTGCCAGCACACTCTAGTCACACTCTGGCTTCCACGAGCCTTGCTTAGTATTTACAGGATGACCCCAATACACTCCTGGACCCAGATATTCCCCCAAAAAACAAGAAAAGGAGTACTTGTGGCACCTTAGAGACTAACCAATTTATTTGAGCATGAGCTTTCGTGAGCCACAGCTCACTTCATCAGATGTTTACCGTGGAAACTGCAGCAGACTTTATATACACACAGAAATCATGAAACAATACCTCCTCCCACCCCACTGTCCTGCTGGTAATAGCTTATCTAAAGTGATCAACAGGTGGGCCATTTCCAGCACAAATCCAGGTTTTCTCACCCTCCACCCCCCCACACAAATTCACTCTCCTGCTGGTGCTAGCCCATCCAAAGTGACAACTCTTTACATAATCAAGTCGGGCTATTTCCTGCATAGATCAAGGTTTTCTCACATCCCCCCCACCCCCATACACACACAAACTCACTCTCCTGCTGGTAATAGCTCATCTAAACTGACCACTCTCCAGGTTTAAATCCAAGTTAAACCAGAACATCTGGGGGGGGGGGGGTAGGAAAAAACAAGAGGAAACAGGCTACCTTGCATAATGACTTAGCCACTCCCAGTCTCTATTTAAGCCTAAATTAATAGTATCCAATTTGCAAATGAATTCCAATTCAGCAGTTCATGCTCAAATAAATTGGTTAGTCTCTAAGGTGCCACAAGTACTCCTTTTCTTTTTGCGAATACAGACTAACACGGCTGTTCCTCTGAAACCCCAAAAAACATGTGTTCTTCACTAACCAGCTCTCTCCTGGATAGTCCAGATATTGGAGGTCCATTGTCCCTCTCAATGTACAACAGTTGACTACTTTAAATGGAGTTACCCCTACAGTTCAGTTTAAAGACAACACTGGATTAGTTTTGATTAAAGAATAAAACAAGTTTATTACCATTTGTAGGTTTTAAGAGAGTACAAGGCATTAAAGTCAGAAATGGCTACAAGAGAAATAAAGATAAAATGCTTTCTAGTGCTAAAATTTAACAAACTAGACTTGATCTCAGCAACAGGGCTGATGAAATTTCATGTCAGGATCTCTCCCAAAGTCAAATGGCTGCTTCCTTTGTCATCTTAGGTGAAAGAGAAAGGGAGATAGATAGGGAGAGATCCCTGGGGTGTTTTTGCCCCTCATTTGTATAGCCCGGTCACCCTTTGAAATGTATTTTCCTGAGAGTTAACCCTAGATAAAATTCATTCCCGGTGTGAAGTTTGAGTCATGGAGTCTTGCAGTGAAAAAGATTCCATGCTGTTTGCTAAAACGTAGATTGATCTGTTCAGGCCCCCTTCTTTGCTGAAGAATGGCCACTTGACAGGTGATTGCCCATCAACTTTGATGACAAAGCTGGCCTTTGTTTTTGAGAAACAGGTTTAGCCACATGCCAGATTACCTGATAACCACTGTGATGCATAGGACCTCAAAGTAGCAGCCTGTTACCCCCATATTCATCATTTGTATATGGTTGTGATATTTCATACAAAGTATGCCATGTCTGAATTTCAGTCCATGTTCATAACTTTACATATAATGTTGCTACATACTTTCACCATATTATTGACCAGTGAGTTATTAGTTTTCGTATGATACCTCACAAGGCATATCTTTTACAAAGATTATTACAGTAGTGTGTAGGGTGTGAATACAGGGGTGCATTCAGTCACAGATATATGCCCTGTCATCCAGTCCCAGCATCTGGCAGTCAGCGGCATAGGGTTACACAGAGCATGAGGTTGCATCCCTGACTATCTTGGCTAATAGTATTGATGGACCTATATCATCTTTTTGAAATATAATTTTTTATAGTTTTCACCTTCACAGCATCCTCTGGCAATGAGTTCCACAGGTTGACTGCATTATGTGAAGGAACTTCCTTTTGTTTGTTTTAAATCTGCTGCCTTTTAACTTCATTGGATGACCCCTAGTTCCTGTGTTATGTGAAGGAGTAAATAAAATTTCCTTATTCACTTTCTCCATACCTCTATCATATACCTTCTTGTTCAGATTAGAAAAGAGATGACCAGTCCCAGACTTTTTAATTTCTCCTCATATGGAAGCTATTCCATACCCCTAATAATTTTTGTTGCCCTTCTTTGTACCTCTTCCATTTCTAATCTTTTTGAGATCAAGTGACCAGAACTGCACACAGTATTCAAGATATGGGTGTATCATGGATTTATATAGTGGCATTATGATATATTCTGTTTTATTATCTATCCCTTTTCTAATGGTTCCTAACTTTATCTTTTTGACTGCTGCCATACATTGAGCGGATATTTTCAGAGAACTATCTGCAATGATTTTAAGATCTTTCTTGAGTGGTAACAGCTAATTGGGATTATGTTTTCCAGTGTGCATTACTGTGCATTTTCCAAGATTTGAATTTCATCTGTCATTTTGTTGCCCAATCACCCAGTTTTGTGAGATCCCTTTGTAACTCTTTGCAGTCAGCTTTGGACCTAGGTGTCCACAGTAATTTTGTATCAGCTGCAAACTTTGCCACCTCACTGTTTTTAGCCCTTTTTCCAAGTCATTTATAAATAGGTTGAAGGGCACTGATCCCAGTACAGAGCCCTGGGGGACACCACTGTTTACCTCTCTCCATTCTGAAAACTGACCATTTATTCCTACCCTTTATTTCCGGTCTTGTAACCAGTTACTGATCCATGAGAGGACCTTCCCTCTTATCCCATGACTGCTTCGTTTGCTTAAGAGCCTTTGGTGCGGGACCTTGTCAAAGGTTTTCTGAAAGTCTAAGTACACTATGTCCACTGGATTACCCTTGTCCACATGTTTGTTTGACCCCCTCAGAGAATTCTAATAGATTAGGTAGGCATGATTTCCATACAAAAGCCATGTTGAATCTTCCCCAACAAATCATGTTTATTTATATGTCTGATAATTCTGTGCTTTAACATAGTTTCAACCAATTTTGCCTGATGCTGAAAGTTAGGCTGACTGGTCTGTAGTTGCCAGGATTGCCTCTGGTCCTTTTTAAAAAATTACCGTCACATTAGCTATCTGCCTGTCATCTGGAATGGAAGCTGATTTAAGTGATAGTTCTGCAGTATCATAACTGTGGTATATAACCTATTTGAGTTCCTTTAGAACTCTTGGATGAATTACCATCTGGTCCTGATGACTTATTACTGTTTAATTTATCAATTTGTTCCAAAACCTCCTCTATTGACACTCAAATCTGGGACAATTCCTCAGATTTATTACCTAAAAAGAATGGCTCAGGTGTGGGAATCTCCCTCACATCCTCTGCAGTGAAGACCGATACAAAGAATTTGTTTAGCTTCTTCACAATGGCCTTGTGTTCCTCAAGTGCTCCTTAAATGCCTTGATCATCCAGTGGCCCAACAGTTTGTTTGGCAGGTTTCCAGCACCTAAGATACTTTGAAAAATGAAAAGCAATTTTTTAGTCTTTTGCATATGCTGTCTGTTTCTACAGATGAATATCCAAAGAGGGCTATTTAACTTCAAATTTGGAAATCCCAAAGCTCAGATGAACTGGGTTCATGTAGGAAATCTTGTGCAAGCTCATCTCTTAGCTGCTGAAGCTCTCACCCCTGAGAAGGGTTATATAGCGGTAAGTAAACAATTTTAAATATCCTATCCAGTTGGATACACTTTTAAAATATGGGTCACTTTCTGTGGCTTTTAGATAAAATTCTGTGTCTAAAAGTCAATCTGCTAAATTCTCAAAAGTACTGCATATGCAAACTGTACAGTTCCACATGCGAAATGTCTTCTTTGTAAATGCAGCTCACATTCATCTTGTTAATATTTTTGTGTCACATCTTTTTCTTCTTGTAAGCTAGCTTTGCAAAGGTAAGGTTTCCTGCCTGCTCAGGTTGAGTAGGAATCTTCCCCAAGTGAATATGGCAATCATCAAATTCTCTAGAATCAAAGTTTTTAATTAATTTTTTTTCCCAAAAGCTGGCTTTGATTCTAGATGTGTACATTTTTAATTGACCAATCTGAAACCTTTCGGGCCTAATTTGTACATGCTCAGCATTCCCAAAAATGTGGGTATTCAAAATTAGTGAACACTTATGAATATTTTTACTTAAATTTCCAACCCTTATAGTTGTGACAAAAATCTTAAGAGCATGAACCATTACACACCTGACAGCGTTGCAGCTGCGCTCACACTGCCTGGCAGCTCCAGCATCCGTCAGGCTCATAGATTGCACCTCTCCTTCTGACTCTGTTCAGCAGCTGAGCTACTGTAGAAATATATGAATTCTCTGGGCTCTTTGGAGTATTCCCTGCCCTGGGCCTATGGTGAAGGGAAGATCAGCAGCTCCTCTAGGCTCCGCCTCTTCTGGGCCAGGTTGTTTTATTCTCACCCCCAGTTAGCTAAGACCCAGTCCCAGAAAACCCCTGTTCTATTGCCCTCTACCCTCTCCTCCAGGGAGGGGCAGAAATCCCAACAGTGACAGTGGCCACCCTCTTCAGTGTTGGAGGCTATAGACATCAACCCTTCAAACCTCCCCAAGTTTTTTGGAAATGATGATGCAAGTAGAGCAACCGGGGGAGAGAGAGTTTCCTGCCACCAAGGGAAGGCTTGGGTCCCCAGTTTTGGGGAAGTTATTCAGGCAGCTACTGTAGCAAGGACGAGGCCCAACTTGGAGGGCCTGAAGTACCTTGTGCAGCTTGGAAGAGACTGCTACACAGTGAGTCAAGGAAGAGAACTGATCAATTTGGAGAGAAAGGAGGGAGGAGAGAAGAGAATTGTTAGACTGTGGAATGTGAGCTGATGAATTTGTGGGGTAAAGAAAAGAAAATTGATCAGTTTGGTGAGGGTAGAGAACTGAGTTGGTAGTAAAAGAATGGGGGCGTTACTGAGGTGCAGCTGGTGGGTGACTGAATGAAGATTGAGTGTTGAGGAGGAAGGGGATGAGATGAGGTGTACATTTGGCACATGGAGTGTGGGGCTTAAATAATGGGGAGGTGGTGTTATCTGGTATATGTGTGGGCTCTATGGGCAAGGAAGTGGGAGCTCTGTATATGTCAGGGCCGGGGCATGTGCAGCATGGCCGAGGGTTTAGCAGCGGGTGCAGGCAGAGGGTCCAGTGACCAGGAGCCAGTTACCAGGAATCAGGTTGGATTGGAAAGCCAGGAGATTAGAATCTAGAGATGAACGGGAGGTCAGAGATCAAGAAACCGTTTCTAAAAGTCAGGCCAAGACAGGATACCAGGAGGTCAAGATTAGAAGGCAGAAACAGATAAACACCATACTAGTGGCCCATGGCAGGGTGAAGCTCACTTGTACAAACAACTTCCTGTTTCCTCCTCTGGCTTAAATAGGGGCTGCAGCCCAACAAGGAGCCTTGGACCTCTCTCAGTCAGAGAGTAGGGGAAGGGCTTGTGCCCCAGTTGGGCTTCATGGACTCTGGCCCCAACTGCTGTCTGTGTGAGCTGCCACTGGAGAATTGGAGTGCAATGACTTCCTGGACCCGCACAGAACTGGGTTCAGGACCCACAGGACCTGTCAGTGTGTTGGTGTTTGTTTAAGTATGGATTAGTAGATGTTTTTCCGGGGCTGGCTAGTATAATTCTGCAAAGCTGGCATAATAGGGTTTGAGAGATTTGACCTATCCATATGGATAAAAAGAATATTCCTCCCTGAAATTTTTCAAACCTGCATAACTTAGTCAACTCCGATCTAGTAATCATGCTAACCCTCAAAAAAACTTCTCACTGTGGGCCATTTCCCTGACAAATTTCAACTTCTTTACTCCATATCACGTCAGTGCTGAATTTGTTGGGGGAAAAAAGTTGTAACCTTTTTATATGGTGTAGCTGACCAGTCCGATAGGCAAGTGGCCTAGTGGTCAGATAGTGGCGCCACAGTTCTTTTGCAGTCTGCTCGTTCTGGACAGGGCCCTTGTGGGCCATATACGGTGGGCCTCAGTCCCTCCTGTGTGCCCCTCTTCTTTCCTCGGCGTCCATCACAACAGTGGCGTGGAAGCAGGGGACAGGAACCCAGGTCTTCCCACTCCACAGTGTCCTGACCTGGGGCACTTCCTGCCAGGCTGTGAGACCTCCCTTTTGGGTGTAGTCACAATCTTAGTAGTAACAGCTTAGTCTGCCGGGGTGGACAATATCCAGTTCTTTGGGGCCTCTTGTGAGTTTCCAACTCCAAACAGGAGAGGCATATGGATCACCGCTTCCCAGTGGCCATACCAATTCTGTAGTCACTCATTTCACAGCTCCAGGCATCAGCGTCACTTCCTAGTACAGCCTGTAACTCCTTCTCCTGGCCTACCAGTGCCCATTTAAACTGGAGCATGCCCTGTAGCTGTTGAGGGGTGGGGCCTCACTAGCCCAGGCCTTGCTCTGGTATAGAATAGGATCTGCAAACCACATCACATATGGGGAAAATGTGTTTTTCACTCTCTTGTTAATTGAGAACCGCAGAAGTGTATTCGTTCAAACTTTCAAAAAAATTGTCTTTTTATTCTGAGATAACATCTGGCAAACTTCATCTCACTAAATGAAATATTCAGAATGTTATGAACTGAATATAGGGAGTTCTAATATAAATCCATAGGAAATCTTAATAGTGTCACTAATGCTCCTAGTATAAAAAATTATACATAGGTAAAATCATTAAAGAACACGCCATTGTTTTTAAAGCAGGAAGAGGTGCCAAAGAGAACATGAAATCGGGAAGTTGCATTAACTAACATGTCAGTATTGTCAACTCTGGTTAATTCATCATGTCTAATGTAATTTTGGCTCCTGCAAAAATATAAAGTAAAACCTCAGTGCTATGACAACTAGGTTGATTGTTTTAATCATAGCAGAAGTCCTAAACATAATGAACCTGACTCTGCTCTTTTTTTTATATATCAGTGTAATAAATCATAAGTAACTCCAGTAACTTAAATGAATTTACAGATGTGTGAAACTTACATGAGGATCAGAATTAGTTCCATTGGAGGTTGCTTGTTGATTTGTATATATTTGTAAATGTTTGCTTTTAATTAGGTTGCTGTTATTTACAAAATGATTAAAGATAGTCTTAAAAGATAAAAAGAAAATGTCACTCCACCCACAGTATTATGTTTCTAATCTGTCTTTTCTCTGCCTCTTTAACAGAGTGGTCAGGCATATTACATACATGACGGCGAGAATGTCATCTTTTCTGAATGGATAACTCCGTTAGTATGTACTATATACATGTTTAGTTCTAATACAGTGTATGGGACTTGAGCATATAACTAATCTAGAAAGAACGTATCGGCTAAATGAAGCCAATACCACAGTAATTACCTGAAGAAGCAGAACTTAAAACTGGTCTATTTAAGAAATATATAAATATATTTGATACATTTCAACTTTAGTAAGGCTTTTGATACTGTTTCACATGACAATCTAATCAACAAACTGGATAAATATGTCTTTGACCAGTGATTCTCAGACCTCAGTGGCTCAGGAGCCAAATTAGCAATCATTACCTCAAAGAGCCACAATAGTGTGAATTCATTGGGCGGGGGCAGGGGGAGGTGTATAATATACTTGCAGCAAAATTGACTGACCAAATATTATTATTTTATCAACTACAATTGGTTAATAACATAGTAAAAGCATCCTGACTGGATAATAACTTAGATTGGTTAATAAATCTCACAGCATTTTAATATCATGAGCTGCAGGAGATACATTAAAGAACCACTTGCGGCTCGCAAGCCTCAGTCTGAGTATCACTGGCCCAGCCAAACCTTCTATAAGGTGGATGCGCAACTGGCTGGAAAAGCATATTCAGAGTAATTATCAATGGTTCACAATCTCTCTGGAAGGGCATATTGTGAGGATCCCACAGGGATCTGTCCTGGGTTGGTTCTATTCAATATCTTCATAAATAAGTTGGATAATGGCATAGAAAGTATACTTATACATTTTGCATATGGTACCAAGCTGGAAGGGGCTGCAAGTGTTTTGGAGAACAGGATTTGAGTTCAAAATGAACTTGATAAACTGGAGAAATAGTCTGATTTAAACAGAGTGAAATTCAGTAAGGACAAACGCAAAGTACTCCACTTAGGAAGGAATAGTCAGTTTCACAAATAGAAAATGGGAAATGACTGCCAAGGGAGGAGAACTGCAGAAAAGGATCTGTGGAAAAGGATTACAGTGGATCACAAACTAAATGAGTTCATAATGTAATACTGTTGCAACTAAGTGTACATTATTCTGGGATGTATTAGCAGGAGTCTTGTAAACAAGACACAAGAAGTATTTTTTCCACTCTATTCAGCACTGATAAAGGCCTCAATTGAAGTAGTGTGTCCAGTTCTGGGCACCACACTTCGGGAAAGATGCGGACTAATGGAAGAAAGTCCAGAGGAGAGCAACAAAATAATCAAGATCTAGAAAGCATGACCTATGGGGAAAGATTTTAAAAACTATTTGTTGTCTGGAAAAGAGAAGACTGAGGGGAAACATAACAATCTTCAAGTACATAAAAGAAAAGGGTGATAAATTGTTCTCATTAACCACTGAGGGACAGCACAAGAAGTAATGGGACTAAATTGCAGCAAGGAAGGTTTATATTAGACATTAGGAAAAACTTCCTGTCAGGGTAGTTAAGGACTAGAACAAATTATCTAGGAAGGTTGTGGAAGCTCCATGATTGGAAGTTTTTAAGAACAGGATAGACAAACACCTCTCAGAGATGGTCTATACAACACCTTCCTGCCTCAGTGCCGGGGACTGGACTATATGACCTATTGAGGTCCCTTCCAGTTCTACATTTCTGTTTCATCAGATCAGAACCCAATCCTGTATTCTCACAGACTTTAGCAAAGTGATAGCTCATAAAGACAAACTCCCATCGGCTTCAACAGGAGTTTTAGATGTGCAGGAATGCAGGGTAAGGCCCTTTATTGTTATGACCTAATTTAATTAAAAAGCTATAAATCCTGATTCTTCACCATCTTGTGTAGTCATTTACCACTGTGCAGAGTTGTCCAAAGTGCATGTAAAATGCTACCATTTTTATCTGGTAGCACTATGGTACAGAGACTGCTTTGTTATAAATGGCTCCTCAAGATGCAAGGCCATGGAAAATCATGCCCTTAAATTTCATTGTGAACATAAAACAGAAGCATTGGGATATGTTCATAATTAGCAGGCTAGGATTTTGAACCTCCACAAAGGCCACATCCTGTAGTGCAAGCACAGACAAAACTTCCATGAACATCAATGCAATAAACTTCAGGACTGTACTCAAGATTTAAAAAATGCACTCCTCTCATGTCCTCTATTGTTTTAGAATAGATATCTCTGCCTATATCATCTCATTGTGTTGGCAGTCATAGGGATATTCAACTGAAAAACGTTTTTAAAATAGTAATAGCTGAATTGCAGAAAAAGTTCAGATTTATAATTTGACAGTAATTATTTCTGCATATTCTTGCTGCACTGACCCAATTTAGTATGAATATTTTGATCTTATTCTCTCTTTTTTTTTTTTAATCCCTCCCAGTTTGAAAAATTAGGTTACAGTAGGCCATGGATACGTATTCCTGCTTTCCTCGTTTATATAGCAGGTAAAAAGAGTAAAATGTATTAGATTATTATGCTATTTTAGTTTGCATTTCACCTTTTATTTTCACTGTCACTGGTAATCTGCATGGCAGTTCTGTAAAAGAAATATACAGATTTAAACTTGTGTAATTCCTACAATAATTGTGCAATTGTACTAGCTGGAATTATGTAATACCTGTAAAAGTGTAATAAGTACTTCTCTACAAAAGGAGACAAGATATCTTTGGGTTCATCAAATATTCTGTAAATTATATGTTGTTTTCAAAACATTGGATCCTGCTTCTGTAGCAAACCCAGCACACCCACTGACTGCAGAGGGCTGACTGTGGATCTAGCCCACAACACCTGTCATCACCATGGGCTTGTCTTCACTGCTAAAAAAGCTAGGGTTTTTTCTTTACTTCAGGGTAACTAATGTATGTGGGCTATGCTGGGGTGAAAATACAGTGAAGACAAGATGCTTTAGTTAGACTCACTAAGGTCATTCTATACCCCACATTGGGTTGACCTCAATGAGTTTACTTCATGGTAAAACTAAAGTACCTTGTCTTCACTTGTGTTTTTAATCTCTTGAGAACTCACGCACATTAGTTACCCCCAGGTAAAAAAACATGGCTTTTTTTTTTGGCAGCAAAGGCAAGCCCTATGTTATGCTCACTTTACTATTGTTATCTCATTTTATCAACTTTCTGTCCACAGCCACAGTGACAGAATACCTATGCCTGGCGTTGAAACCAGTTTTTAGCTTTACACCTTTCTTGACCAGAAATGAGGTAAAAGTATAAATGCATGCATAATCATCTATATAAAGTCTCTGGCTAAAGTTCTCAAGAAACACTTAATATCAATGGTGGGGAACATCTCCTCTGGATGCATGTGTGGAGTGGATTCCCTGCATATAGAGCTCCACTTTTCCATGCAGGGGCAGAGCGAGTCTGTCACCTCTTTAACACCATTTTTCTACCCCATCTCAGCCCCCTCCCAAGAAGGCCCTCCATACTGTTTCCCTACTTTGCAAGTGGATGGGCCAGAGGGGGTATGTCAGGGGGTACAGGAGAACCAAGTGCATCATCCCTCATGCAACCAGCCGGGAATCCGCATAAGAGGTAAAACGGACCATAGGCTGTATTATCATTTCCAATGAGCCACTCCATATTATGGAACTGCATGTTAAAGGGAGGTTCCAGAGGCAGCTGCAGACCAGGAGTCTATAGAAGTAGGAAAAGGACAGGCAAGGTATGGAGACTGTGTATCCGCAGCAGATACCATAACTTAGAGGTGGTCAAAACTCACAAATTCCATTCCAAGAGAAATTCTGACACTTTGATTATTTTTTTCCCCCAAATCGGAACAAAAAGTTGAAAATTTAAAATTTCCCATTAAATGAAATTTCTGAGATTTTTTTTGTTTGTTTTAACCTCATCTAAATGTTTTCTTTTGACATTATTATTTTCACTGTTGTCCTATTATAATTTATATTATAAAAGTCTAAATATTTTACTATTATATTATGGCATGGAATGACATGTCCTAATATAATAGGATATGAAATATCACATCATGATAGGAAAAATCAATGTTTTCTAACAAAAAAAACATTCCATCAGAAAAATTTTTACCATCTCCACTGTATCCAGGGAGCTTCCAAAAGAAACCCTCTTTTTCTTCCAGGAGAGGCTTTGCATACAATTTTTCCTGCCTCCTAGAGGAAACTCCACAGGAGGGGTAGTATCACCAGGGCCTAATTAACTCTCCTGTGTGCCCAGGGCTATTAGATTTTGTGAGGCTCCTGGGGGCTTGGAATGAGGTCAGGGCTGGGGCAGGGGATTAGAGTGCAGGAGAGGGCTCAGGGCTGGGGCAGGGGTTTGGGGTGCAAGTCAGGGTGTGGGATCTGGGAGGGGGTTCTGGGCTGGGGTAGGGGGTTGGGGTGCAGGCTCCGGATGGGAGGCACTTATCTCGGGCTGCTCCTGGTCAGCGGCACAGTACGTCTAAGGCAGGATCCCTGTCTGCCCTGGCTCCGTGCTGCTCTGCTCCCCGAGGTGACCAGCATGTCCAGCCCCTAGATGGAGGGGCCAGGCCACTCTGCACAGTGGGGCTGGGGTGTGGCTTCCCACCGGGCAGCATTTACCTTTGGGCAGCTCCTGGTTGGCGGTGCAGCATGGCTATCACTAAGGCAGGCTCCCTGCCTGCCCCAGCCCCATACCGCTCCCAGAAGGGGCCAATGCACCCCGGTGGCAGCAGCCGGCAAGTGGCTCTGCACGCTGCCCCTCTCTGCAAGCACCACCCCACAGCTCCCACTGGCCACAGCTCTCAGTTCCTGGCCAATGGGAGCTGCGGGAGTGGTGCATGCAGGCAGGAGCACTGTTTGGAGGGAGACCCCTGCCCCACTGTCCCTGGGGCCATGCTGGCCACTTCCGGGAGCTGCGTGGGGCTGGGGCAAGCAGGGAGCCTGTCTTAGCCGCAGCCCCACTGGAGATTGTGATCAACTGGGAGATCCTCTAGGATCAACCAGTTGATCACGATTGACTGGTTGGTGACCACTCATTTAGCGGGTCTAGTGAACACTCATTAAATCGACTGCAGATCACTCTCCTGTCGACTCCGGTACTGCACTGGAATGAGAAGAGTAAGAGGCAGTCGACGAGAGAGTGTTTTCCCATCAACATAGTGTAGTGTGGACCCTGCAGTAAGTAGATCTAAGCTACGTTGACTTGAGTTACCCTACGTAGCTTAGATCCACTTTCCCCCGTAGTGTAGACCTGCCCTTGGAAGCAAGAGGAGGTTTTCATTTACACAACAGAAGCCAAGGGCAGAATTTGGCTGCCATTTTGTAATGTGGAGTTTTGCAGCATGTAACATGAAGCACTATCCTGAGATCTTTTCAGTACTTGGGCAATGTGAGTGGCTTCAATCAAGTATCAGCTTTTTAAAAAAAGAAAATCTTGGTTATTTAAATATGCTTATATATATCATTTAAATATGCTTTTTTCCTTTAATCACCTTTTTTGGGTAATGTCAGTCTTTTAAAAAATGATGAGGTGAAGCACCCTTCATCAAGATTCATTCTAGGTAGGTCAGTGTCAAAATGCACTGGAATATGACCTGCTTTACTGCCTTATCTCAGCACATCCAGTGAGCATAGCATGAATCCATATATACCCCAAAACATTAATGATACTAAGAATGAATGACACATGATAAATGTCTATCTTTTACATTACCATATATTATGCAATATATAGGGGCAAAGATACACCCGTACCCACCCACTCATAGGACTCGGGGTTTATGATTGATTTTTTTCTAACGTTAGTATGGTAGCTATTTTAAATTTTATAAAATATCACAATGAAGCCATTCTAATTAAACACTTACCAGTATTTTCCTATACATATGTCCACATAGTATCATCTGAAGTTATGCACAGATTGTTGAGGGAGATTGGGCCTGATTCACCACTGTATTATTTCCAGTTTTTTAGCCCGTGTAAATGTTGCCAGAGAGCAGGGGATTATGAGAGCAGTGTGGAGGTTCCAATCATTGGAACAACCTACCAACAGCTGGAGGTGGATTCTCTATCACTGACAATTTTTAAATCAATATTGGATGCCTTTTCTAAAAGATATGTCCAAATCCTGCTTAATTAGCTCTCATGACTTCAGTGGGACTATGAGCAAATTAAGCAGGATTTGGCCTTTTGATGTTAAATCTGTTTAAATGTATGTATGTTTGTTTGTTTTGTTTTTTAAAAAAGAGAGACATTTCACTCAAGAGAATTAATTACTGATTTATAAACCCTTAGAAAGAGATTTGAGAATAGAAACAACAATTAAACACGAATATTATTCACAGGCTGAAGAGGGCTGATGCTTCTTAAAATGAGAGAAGGACTCTGTTAGGTGGTGGGGGGGTGAATAGTGTCATCTAGTGGATCAATGTGGTATTGCTCTGTGGAAAGAAACAAGTAGCCTGCTTTTCCACTGCCTTGCACCCTGAGTAGTCTTACACTCACTTTACATAGTGTAAGGGGGCAAGGCCAGATGGCTATAGAAAAGTAGTGGGAGATAGATATATTAGCTCCAGGCTAAACAAATCCCTGGTACCAGGATAAATGAAATGGCAGCTGCTCCAGGTCAATTAAGACACCTGAGGCCAATTAAGAACTTTCCAGAAGGCAGGGAGAAAGCTAGGTTGCCTGGGACACCTGAAGCCAATCAGGGGCTGGCTGAAACTAGTTAAAAGCCTCCCACTTAGTCAGGTGGGTGTGCATGTCAGGAGCTGTGGGAGGAAGTTGTGCTGTTGCAGAGGCTGAGTAGTACACAACATATCAGGCACAAGGAAGGAGACCCTGAGGTAAGGGTGAAGTGGAGCTTGAGGAATTGAGGGCTGCTGTGGGGGAAGTAGCCCAGGGAATTGTACATGTCATGTTTCTACAAGGTCAGCTACCATAGCTGATACTATTAGAGTCCCTGAGCTGGAACCCGAAGTAGAGGGTGGGCCCGGGCTCCCCCACCCCACCTTTGCCCCCTGATTAATCACTGAGACTGGGAGACAACAGAGACTGTGCAAGGAAGGATAACTTCTCCTCACCTCCCTCGCTGGCTTATGATGAAAATGGCTCAGTAGACTGTGACCCTTGTCTCTAGAGAAAGAAGGGTTACGTGGAGGGTCACAGTGAGCCTCTGAGGCTAGCGAAATCCACCAGGAAATGTGGGACCCACGGAGGCAAGGACAGAGCTTTGTCACAATAGGTTTAAACTGCTACAGTTCTGATTTGCTGGCATTTTACATTCACTTTGCACCAACTTCTAGCTCCAGTGACAGACAGGGGATAGCAAGCTGGCTGAAGTAGCTTTGCATAGGGGGATCCCCAGGTGGTGTAGAGATGGCATAACAGTTCTGTGCCATGCACTCCTGGTTCCCCCAGCGAAGGGCATATGGCAGAACTGGAGGAAGGCATAGCCAGACTGTGCTGGGTTATGGCAATCCTGTTTGGTTTGTATTTATAAAGATTCTGTCTGGTTGAATGCACTGTATTCTCTGTTGCTGTGTTTTGTGTCTGCTCAGTCACCCCACCCATTTATTTATATATCTGTTCTAATAGTGGCACCTAAAATAATTCTATATTTGAATCACTATTAATTGTTCTTTTGCTTTTTAGGTGTGGAACATCGCTGTAACTCACACATTCCGAATAGACAAGGCATGTAATCAGCTAGGTTACTGCCCAAAAAAATTTGCACTTGCTGATTCTGTGGATCATTATCTTCAAACTAGACCCAAGTGCCAGGACCATCATAAGTTCCTTAAAATCTGGCTTGTCCTTGGCACCTGTTTATGTTTGATCTTCTTTGTATTACTTTCTTAAGCATACACCTTTACATAGTTATTTCAAGGAAAGCCGCTATTAATTTGTTTGAGTATTAATAAACTAATTTTAATCAGTCACAGTGTATTCCTCAGGCCACATGAACTTCATTATTGTTTGAATAAGTTATTTGCTCTGATGTATTTTAAGCTGTTTTTGCTATTAAATAAAAAAAATTTGCATATCAGCAATTGTTCTTAAAGGTTGAAGCTACTACATTTTTAAAGGATAATAAAGTCGCAAGGCCACAGGAGACCACCACTGACAAATGCAGGAACCAGAGCTGCTGTTTCTATTCGCTTGATCTCAAAAGAACTCCTTCTGAAAATGGTTGCTCAAGTGTAGAAGAAACTGGAGGAGGAGCAGCTATTGTATGTCTGCAGTGTTTTATAAACAAAAGCAAGTAGCTATAATAAGGGACATATTGACCAGACAACCCTTCTGACAGAACAACGGCCACAGCCACTGCATATTACTATGAGGAATACAGAGGAACCAGGAAATAGAACAAAGAAGAAAAAATAATTCATATACATAATGGGCAGTGATTGCACAGAAAAAGTTACACATACTGTAATTCTGTGAATTAACTGTATTCTGAAACTGCCCAAGAGGTGAAATAAAAGTACACTTGAACTTCTGCATTTATTAAGTCTTTTTTTCAGGACATGCACTCACACACAATCTCTTACTTTTATTAACACTGATACATTAAAATTGGAATGTTCTGAATCTTCTGTTAAATGTCATTAAATAACACTAAAGTTAGGGAAATGTTTTCTTCCTGTATTGCATTTATGTCAGACATTTTTAATCCTAAAGTTTATATCTCCCTGTTTTGATTCTCTTTATCTTGGAGGTGGTCCAATTGTTATGCTATATGCTAGATAATTAATCTATGTGAAAAAGGAAGGTGTGACAGAATATAGCCCTGTATTCACAGTCTACACACTATTCTAATTATCTTTTTGTATGGTATTATTTGAAAACCCATAATCTGCTGGTTAGTACTGCCTGATAAAATGTGTGTGGCAACATTATATATGAATTTATAGGATTCCTCTCTATGATGTCAGTAACACATGTTCCAAACCCCACAGCCATCCCAGGCAGAAGTAGGCAAACAGGTCTGTCCTAAACAAAGGAATGTGTGCTTACCTTAATTTGCATTTAAACACTAAACAGAGTCATTGAGCTTCCTTTGTTTTCCCTTCCTGCTTAAACAGGTGAAAAAACAGCAGGGAACATCCTTCCACATGGACTCTTTGTCTCCTGGTTCTCAGCTGGAAGTGTTTTTCACAAGGGGGACTGAAACTATAAAAAGGAGGGGCAAATACCCCAAGGCACCCCTATCTCTCTCACCCTTTCCTTTGTCTTCTCAGGTGCAGAGAATGCAAACAACTATTGCATTCTGGAGGGAGGGGTCCTGACCTGAAGAGTTTAGTCAGTAATGCTGGAAGCATGTGGTCATGTGCTCGAATCTAGTATAGTTTGTTAAATTAGGTGCTAGAAAGCATTTTATCTTTATTTTTCTTGTAACCATTTCAGATATTCATGCAACATTACTTGTCCTCATGTAAAACCTATCTCTTTGTAGTTAATAAACTTGTTTTATTTAATCCAGTGTGGTTAAGTTGAAGTGTCTGGGTAACTCCATTTAAGGTAATAAGCTGGTATATTATTCCCATAAAGGAATGATGGACTAAATATATTTAGACTGTCCAGGAAAGGGTTGGTCAGTACAAGGCATGCCTTTCTGAGGGAAAGTCCAGGACTGGGAGTATGTTGGGATCACTCTTCAGTATAACCGAGACTGGTGCAAGCCAATGTGGGACTGGCACACTGCAGTTACACAAGCACATCTAGGAGTGACCTGCATGCTAGTGGCTATTTGTGAGCTGTACCTTTTGGAGTCTACAGCAACAAGGTACTGCAAAATGCCCCAGATTATAGGGCAGGGGTGACACAGCCTCCCACTGATCTGGATTGTACCCCAGTATGTCACAGAAGGTAACTTTAACAAAATGCACCTAAGGCTAAAACATATTTTTCTGCCTTTTTAGATTGTAAGATCCCTTTTTATGCTTCTAAAATTCTTTTCATTCAACAATTGATAACAATTCATCCCACTGTAGTTTTTCCAAAGGGTCCTCCATAAAACCAAGGAAGTGGAGACTTAATATTATTGATATTTCTAAGAGGAAAAAGGTGAAAATATAACTTGGAAGGGGAGAGGCCTTTGGCTCAATCTGAGTAAATCTGAGACCCCCTGTTGAACAGGAGCAAGAACAGGATCGCCTGCATTGCCCTCAAAGTACCTGTAACACTTGCAGCTCTATATTAAGATAATGACTGTAATCAAATCTCATACTTCAAGGCTTCAGCCAGTCACCTGCAAGGGTTGGGAAGGATTTTTCCCCTCTGCATAATTGCCTAGATATATTCTGGGGTTTTGGTTTTGCCTTCCTCTGAAGGATGATTGGCCACAGCTAGAGGTGGGACACTGGACCAGTGCACCAAGGTGGTACAGAGAATCCTCTTTTTAGATGCCGGTCTTGTATTTCTACTCACACGCTCGAGATCAGACTGCCAGACTGGGTATTGAGAAGGAATTTTCCCCCCATGTCAGACTGCCTGGGATCTTGGAAGTTTTCACGTTCCTTTGCAGCATGGAGCTTGGGTCACTTAGCTAGTCACCTGCTAGGATCATTTGGGCAAATCAATTCTCTGCCATTGCAGAATATTGGTCTCTCCCTTTCCCTACCTGTGGCACACAGTCTAGTCTCCTGAGGACTGAAATGCTTTGGTCTAACTAAACCCTTTGAGTTTAATAGAGGGGTATCTGGGTGAAAATTAATCAGGCATGATAAAAAAGAGGTCAGACTATAGTATCGATAGTCCCTCTGTCCTAGCCTTGAACTCTCTGAAACTATGAAATTGTGCCTTGAAGAATCTCCCATTCCTACTGCCCTTTGTTTGTAAAGGAAATCAAGCTATGAACCTAGAAGGACACACAAAACAGCACTTGGCCCCAGCACCATCTGTCCATTTCAGGGAATGGCCCAGTATGAACAGAATGAGTCCCTACCTCATTCTAAGCAGACCACACAACTTTGAGTTAGTGTCCAAACTCTCACCCTCTTTCTGGGATTTGGATTTATTGATAACATAAAAAACAAACAAACAAATCTCAGATTAATTTTCCTGCATAAGGTCTACTGTCTCTAGGATTTCTCTCCAGTTGCTCTGTCCAGAGAACAACTCCCTCCTCTCTTAACTCCCAGGTAAAGCCAATGAGCTGGACCTGCCACAATGAGTCACAGCTTTCTGAGGGGTTCTAGCACCTGCTAATAGGGTGGGGCAATAAAAGAACACTGCCACCCCGTTGCATCCACCCAGGAAATATGTTCCCCTCTTGTCACATGATGTACTTGGGTTTTTTTAGGGCCAAGAAAAATGGATGGAGGCCATTCCATCATGCCTTTTAATTTACCTCCCACACAGGACAACTGCCAGCTTCACTGCAACAATAAAACACAAATACACCCAAGATCATATACCTAATAAAAATAGTCCCATGGCCATGTGCACAAAAGCCACTTTAAATAAATATTACCACCCCAGGTTATTCAGGCAAGAGACTGCCTCAGCCACCTATTTCCTTTTTAAATATTTATATAAACAAGAGGAAATAGCATAAAATGAATCCATACCACCAACTATGCACAGGCATACTTAACTTGCTTTCTAAAAGGGAGATGATTTGTGCACCAGTGACTAATTATTATTCATATATAAATGTATTGCTGCTCTATGATACATTGTAATTGTATTTTTATATGATTCAGACTTTTTTTTTAAATGAAAAGATAGATATGGCAGTGCTAGGGTCTGGAAGTCAAAGGTGGCAAGGCACATACAAAAATATGTGATGAACTGTGAAGATCAAACCGGAAACTTTTAGGTTTTTCTTTAACCTGAAGAAGTCCTCCATTAACTGTTCATTGTATTTAAAAATACTGGACATTCAGATATCTACTTAACACAGTTCTACATGAATTTTATATTAAACTGACAGCCAACAGAATTTCACTCATTTTGGACGGAGATTTTTTCCCAATGAGCATTTGTTTCAAATTATTTTCATTCTTCTTGGTATAACGGATTTTGTTGTGCTTGATTCAGAGATGTTTAACATCTCTCGCACATTTCTGAGACTGTTACACTGCCAACCAAATTGTTGGTGATTAACACTCTCCCCTGCCCCAAATATCCCTTTTACAAAGTGTCCCAGTGTGAGACTTGTATATTTGTATATTACAGATAATATGGTAGAACTTCATCGTAACATTATTAATAGCCATATGTGTGTAAAACATTATATTAATTCACACGTGTGTAAAATACCATATTAATGCCCCTCCGTGCCTCGTCCTTGCTGCTACATACACTTAATAGCGTTAGATCAATGAGAGCTGCTCCTTCTTTAGGAAACGCTGCGACCAGAAACCAACTGCCCTGCGACGGAGGTAAATACGGCCACAGTGTTACCTTGAGTAGGTAATCGAAGTGGCCACACGGTACACTCTGGCCCCCAGCAAACGGCTCTCTCTGGATCCTAGGATGACGGGCAGTATTAAGAACCCGAAGATCTGAGCTCGTTTGGGGAATACGCTTTACTGGGGAGCCCTGCTATGCCGATGCTAATCAACATCCAGAGAAAAGAGCGCTGACCATCTCCCCAGCTTGCAAATGAGGACTCAGAATAATTAAATTTTAGTCCAACAACGAGGAGCCTGCCAAAGGTAATTCCTGTTACCTGGCTGTTTAAAATGGCAAACCGTTTGGTTGTAACTGTGTGTACTGATGTATTTTATAGCTGTTATACAGCCCCTGTCCTCTAGATGGCAGCGGGGAAGTTAAAGATGCAGCCACAGTATTTGGACCTAGTCACACATAACCCTGAGTTTATTTACACTTATTAAATAGCCAATCCAAATTCTACAAAGTGACAGAAAGAGGGGGGAAAGACATACTAAATGCTAGAAGCAACTTTGTTCTGACAGGGAACCTTTGCATAGGACTGAAAATTCAGCAAGCATTTTCTAAAAGTCTCTGAAGCTGATTGATATAGTGATATTGACTGTTGTTTTGAAATGGATTTTGTGTAACATCTTCCTTGTAGTGACTGGAAGATCCTTGAGGAGCTCTCTAGTTTCTTGGAGATGAGACTAGAAAGGATTATTTGTGCTAGGTGTTAGCACCCAAAGTTGCACCCCTGAAACCATCTGTCCTATATGTGTTTGGTTTGAAACTTTCACAGTTCACCTAACAACATTTCAGATCCCTGCTTTCAGGCTGTCCTTATGCTAGAGGAAAAAACGATCAAAGGACAGTGAAAGGTTTGCTTAAAGATAAACTGTTTAATATGCACTTGTACAACTTAGATGTGTATAAGGATTTTTTTTTCTATTTCCAGTCATTCCCAATAATTTCAGCAATTTTCTCAATTTAGCACTTTCTGTGTGCAAAATCAACAAATAGAAAATGTAAAAGTTTTCTGTATAATTTCAAAAATATAAAAAATAGTGAAAATAGAACGCACAAAAGCAAACTAATCAAGAGTAATCATGATTTGCAGCTTTATATTATCACGATATTTCACAAAATTATAAGCAGTTATTTATTGCTGTAGAACTGAATATCAAGATTTATTGATCTGAGGGAGATATTGACAAAAATCCTGATGAAAGAAGAATTAAAGATTTCTGAAACAAAAGCCATTATAATTTAATTGGTGGTATATTCATTCATGTTTTCAGGCCTACAAACAGCTAGCCTAGAATTCCAGCTAACTGCATTAACTGCCAGTTAATGAGTTTTGAACTGCAACGTTCTAAAAGATAGATGAAGTTCGAACTCAACTGCACCCAATCAGTATGTCATAATTTGCATATGTGATGTTATTGGTTAACTTTGCTCCAAACTCCACTTGATAGACATTACACTTGAAAAATTAATTCACATCTAGTCGATTCACTCAAGCAATGCATGAGTATTCCCTGAAATATAATCTTAAGGGTTTCAACACAGTCCATTTTTAAATGATTTAGCAATGAGGTTCTCACTACCTTTCTAGGAAATTTATTCTACCATCAAATAGACCTAGATAAGCAACTTTTCTTGATTTTCAGTTTAAAATATATTTTGCTCAATTTAACTGTACTATATCTAGTTGCTTACCATTTAATCAGTCTGAACCACGCTTCTCCTGCAACGTGCCGCACTATTAAACAAACTAAAATTCTAAGAGGATGGCACCATATGTGGAAGGAAATGTTGACTAGTAGTTAGAGCAGAAGATTGCTTGTCAGAAGTTCTGAATCTATTACCTTCTCTTCCACTGACTAGCTGTGTGACCTTGTCAGATCCTATCTTTCTGGCTTGTTGTGGGAATTAATTAATAGTTGTAAAGTACTTTGAAATCCCAAGTATAAAATATTATGATTAATGTTATTAAATTGTCAAAACAACTCTTCAGGAAACACACTGATGTTTTGGTGGCTGTAGAGTTCTTTATGGTTCTGACTTGAATTAAACTGATGTTTTGCTACTTGATTTGTTTGTCCAAGTAATTGGCATCATCCCTGCACTTTTGCTGTTAAGGAAACTACACATTTTTATATGATGGTAATTAGTATTTACAGAAATTATCCCTTTTAAAGTTTCTAACATTTTAAATGAAGGTACACTTCCTTGGCCTTCTGTAGTATTCCCATTGCAAATTTGCAAGGATCTCAAATAATTTATATCTTGAATATTTTTTGAGAGATGGTGGGTTTATATGTGTAAATCCAATAATAATTATTCACAATAATTAAAAATGCTTAGACTCCATATAGTGCTTTGGATTTTAAAATGCTGTACAAACATCACCTAATAGAGCCTCTTTATTTATGGATGGGAAAATAGTATCCTTGTTTCATAAGCGTGATTACTTATTTTACTTTCTAAATAAAAATATGGACACATTTATCTCTCTTTCTCTCTCTCTCTCTGAATTTATTAGTTTCCCTGGAAGGTGATTGGATTGGCAGCCTTGTCCTATGTTGTCCACTGTACAGCTATACAACAGGCAACAGCATTGCACTCTTCCTCACAGCGACCCAATAACATGTTTCAACACCAACCACCTCAAGGGTTAAAACTATAAGTGCATTTGATATGCACATTTAGCTGTTGATTTTGAGGCCTGGGCACCACTTTTCTCAGATTTTTCTGAGTGGAGCAGTGTGTGCGTATTACTACTTAGTTTACTGTATGGGGGAAGTTTTGTCCTTTTTAAAAAAAAATATAGAAACAAAAGTGTTTTCTGTTCTTTCATATTGGACCCTGATAGTTTAAGATTCCAAATCAAGGTAGGGGCCCTGGGTCATAGGCTATGTGATCCCCAAAGGGCAGCTTGAGCCTTTGTAATGTAGACATTTGACTATCAGGAACTGAACTGAGACCAACAGACACAATTTGCATAGACAACTAACCAGCCATTTATCTCAAGATGATGAAAATGTTGGTATCTACCATTATTCCTAATTTTGACCCAGAATGTGGAACACATCAATCCATATAAGAAATTTTGGACACTTTCTCATGCTCCTTGACTTCATAAAATACTAATATGTTTTCCTCTCATTCAGTATGTTGCCATCTCTGTAAATGACTGGCCAAATATATGCAAACTCTGTGAGGCCTTTTCATGATACTTTTTTAATTTAGAAAGCATGGAAAAGTTTTAATTGTCAAGCAGTAGGTGACAGTATGCAAGGTTTCCCAAATATCACCATTTTTACATCTGTATAATGTGACAAATATGGTAAAAGCAAAGTAAACAGAAGAAAGCTATAAAAATTGAATATAAATAAGCTTTTATATTGATTACCCTTTGACTTGGAAAGACTGGATAATGCTATTATTTATCTTTATATCTTCTAAACAGGTTAAGATAAAGAAAAACAGTACAGCCTTGAATGGAGCTTTTTAACATGAAACTTAGTGGAATTATCTGCACCCCAGAGCATCATGGAGCAATTTTCAACATGGGAAAAAAAATGTTTTGTGTGTCTGGTGATAGAAAATCGTATCTCATGTTGTAGATGTGACCCAAAACATATATCTAATGGGGTAGTGCCCCCCTGGAGCCAAACATCTGACTGTAATCTGAACAGACATGCTGGAGCACTGAGTAAAAGAAGCATGAACACAGTGGTGACAGGAGGTGGAGGCTATTTTGGATATAATCTGGGGTGTGCTCTTGCCAAATTAGGAGCCTCGGTTGTTTTGTTAGATACACAAGAGCCCATCTGGGAAATTCCTAATGGAGTAGTGTTTATCCAGGTAGGATAAAAATACATGTTCACAACAATCAAATTAAGTTAATCTATTTGATTTTTATGTAGTGTCTCAGCAGCACGGGTTTCACAGAACCCAGAACAATCATAAATAATGTCAAATACCTTTTTAAAAGTCAGACTCCTCCCCAACTTCCATAGCACTTTAAACAATAGACTGTAAAATATATGTGAACTATATTTCTTATAGTGAGAAAGCAATGAAGTCTGGTGCCTAGAACAAGGAATTTCTGAGTTCTATTCCTGACTCTGCAAATAATTCTCCTTGTGACTTTGAGCAAGTACTTTACCTATCTGTGCCTTGATTTAAAAGTCTGTAAAATCTGTATGATAATATTTCCCTATTTCACAGGGGTGTTCTAAAGCTAAAGGAATTAATTTTTGTGAAGTGTATTGCTCTCCTGGGAAGAAAGTTGTTATAATATCATTACAAAGTATTAAAATGGGCCTGATTTTCAGCCCCTGGCTTCCACAAGTGTGATAAATAAAGGGGGGTGGGTAGGTAGCTCCCTTTGAAGGACACCCAGCCATCCAGTTAGCTGTAAAATACCTCTTGATAGCTGTTCTTTACTTGCTTTACCTGTAAAGGATTAAAAAGTCCCCCAGGTAAAGAAAAAAAAGTGGGCACTTGACAAAAAGAGACAATGGGAACGTTAGAACTTTTTAAAATGGGAAAAGAAACGTTCCCTTTGTCTATTGTTCTCTGGGATGCAGGGACACAGAGCAGCAATGCTATAAGCAAGAATGCTGTGTAAGGTTTGAACCAGGTATGAAAAAGTATCTTCCATACCTAGAAGAAATAATTTCAATAGGGAATGTTTAGTTAGACGCTATCAGGTTTATTTTTTATTTTGGATTGTGGATCTCCTCTGTGCTAACCCCTGATGCTTTTGTCAGCTACCAAGAGGGATTTTACAGCTAACTGGCTGGCTGGGTGTCCAACAAAGGGAGTTATCCCCTCCCCCTTTATTTATCACAACAAGTGTATGCACAATTTCATGCATGCATTTTATGGGTGCTAACAGCTTCATGGTAAACTCTAAACTGTAGTTTTGTGATCAAATTCAAAATATCTTTCCATATATATTGCAGGCTGATGTGAGGGATTATGATGTCCTATTTGCAGTTTGTGAAGGGGCTGACTGTGTGTTTCATGCAGCTGCATATGGAATGTCAGGACTAGAGCAAGTGAGTACAATTATCTCGTGTGTCTTTCTGTCTGAATCCTTTTAGAATCAACGTTAAGTTAGCGTGTGAGACTGGTGGTTATCTTAGCACTATATTTCAGATTTCTGAGCACTCCGATGAAAAGAGCAAATTCCTATCCCAGCACTCAGGTCACTCAATAACCAGTCTTTTTACTTAAGTCCATCTTCTTCTCAGATACACCAATTCACCACCCCCAAAACACACCTCTTGTCTTATCCTGTGTGCAAGGTGCTTACATTAACGTCTGCTCAGTGCAGAGGATTGTTTCATGCTTAAACATACTCATGTCCATCTGTAGCTTTCATACAAACTTGAGCTGAAGCACAACCACCTCTCTCACTGCCTGCTGTGCACAGGCTCAAGAACACAATGAATAGAACATCATAGTTTTAAAGAGATATTTAAAGAGTATTTCTTTAAATGTTTGTCTTTTTGAAAATTGCCAGTTATTTATTAATAGATTATCATATCAGTGACCTTATCCAGCCTCTGTCAATCACTTAAAGTTTTATTTACCATGATAGTTAACACATATAACTTTTCTAACTTCGAGTGATGAAAATTTAAGCTGTGGGTGATAAAAAGAGATTTAATCCATTGTATAAAATGGCATTAATCCTGTGTTGCTCAAAAGCGTAAGACTTCAAAACTTCTTTGCATGCTTCATCTAGATTGATAACTTTCAATGAAAAACTGAGTAAACATTTGAGTGTAATTTCCTACTGTTGCCTTCTCTTATAATAATCAATTCCACACCTTTCCCCACCCTGTACTAATAACCAGTGGTCTGTAAACTACTCTGATGCCTTGATCCTGCAAATCCTTATATGGTACACAGCCCAGAGTACACACTTAATTGTGCCCTACCACAAGAGAGAACTGTCGCTGTGCATGGGTACAAGTAAGTTAAGCACTAGGATTAGCTGTCCACAATAAGTGATAGAGTCAAGGCTTCTGCATATCTTCTTCCTTACTATCAAGAGCACAGGTTAAAAAACATGGAGGGTGGGGAGAGAACAAGCATTTCTGAAGAGATATGGCTTATATGTGATCCTCAGCATGGAAATTAAGTGCTTAGCATCACACTCCCCAGTTTGGTTCTACTGCAAATATTGGCAGAGTAACTTGACATTTATTTGGGATTGGATGGCTCTGTACTCCCTGTTCTGTGCATTACATTTAACCTTGCATTTACCTGTGCAACAATCTGCACCTGTGCTGTACAAGATCAAGAAACAAATTATATTTTAGTTTACCCAAATACAAGTAAGAATCAAATATCAATGCAAATAATTATATATATTCAATACCATCTGCATCAGAAAAATAGTTCCACCAATATACATTTAAAGAGTAAATTTTCTGATTATTGGAATTATTTTTTAAACTTATAAAATGCTCCCTTCTGTAGATCTCAGGACACAAACCTGATATTACTAAAACTTATATCGATACAAATAAATCATCTTCTATCATGCTAGAAAAATAATAATCTCCACAGATAAACAATCTACCTCCCACTCCTTCTTACTCCTTTTTTATTCCACACTATTCATACCTTGTCTACCTACCACATCAGGCAGATGCCTGAGTGAAGAGAAGGTCCTTGTATTGTCCCCAAAACACCAAAAGACTCAGATTCTCTCAGGCTTGCTGAGGCTACAAATTCCAGATTCAAGCACCTCCCCCAAGAATAACCTCTCACAAGCTCCATCCTATTTAAAGCATGTCTCAGCTGATCCTAACTGTCATGGTAGATAACACAAAGAGAGATAGCCTAAGCCCAAAAATATGGAACTGTATTGATCTAAACCAAAGCTTTGAATTGTTTACTGTGTAGTGATTAGGAAGCTCAGGAATCTGTTAAATAACAGATGTAATAAGTCCCATTTGCTAATACCAACTCACAGGTGGGCATTCACATTCTGCCTTAGCTGTAACTTCTGAATAGTCTTTAAGGACGGGCTCATTGTAGAGTGCACTGTAGTAATTCAATCTGATGACTGTAAATCACTGTATCAAGGTCCTAAAAAAGGTCACAAACACCCAGTTGAGTGCAGATGGGAGTAGGTGCTCCTGGTCTCCTGAGTTCCAAAGAGCAAACAGGAATCTGAGGGCACCTCTGCATTGCAAATCTTGAACAAAAATTGAAGAAATCTCCTCAATAAAGGGGGCAGGAATCAGCCCTGTGATAACCTCAAAATCCTTCAACCAAATCACTATTATCAGTTCCATCTTATCAAGATTGAATTTATCCAGCTTATTCTCGTCCATATCCCAGCCTCCGGCAGCTACTGGGAAATCATAATTACCAGCCCAAGTCCAATACTGATGAAAACAAGACACAGAGCAGTGTTATCTGCAAACTGTTAACACTGCAACTCAAACTGCATTGTGATTTCCGCCCCCCCCCCCCCGATCACACACACACACACTCTTTCTTATATACACTGAAAACAAAGACTAATAAAATTGAACTTTGAAGAACCCCACATAATTAGCATAAATTGTACAATACTTCCCTTTGCAACCTTCCAGACAGGTTGGAATTAATCCAGTTAGGAACACTACTGTCCTTCCCAGTTAATGTCTTAAAATGAGTTAACAAAACTTCATGTTTAACAGTATAAAAGGCTATTGTCAAAGCTAAAAGAATGGACCTCTGATTGTTTTCCATTCCCTAAGAGATAATCAACCTACATGACCAGTGCCACCCAGAGGCATTCAAGCTAAATGATTGAAGGGAATCAAAGAAATCTAGGTTTCAGAGTGGTAGCCGTGTTAGTCTGTGTCAGCAAAAAGAACGAGGAGTACTTGTGGCACCTTAGAGAATAACAAATTTATTTGAGCATAAGCTTTCATGGGCTAAAGCCCACTTCATCCGATGCATGCAGTGGAAACTACAGTAGGAAGATATACATATAGAGAGAACATGAAAAAATGGGGATTGCCATACCAAGTCTAACAAGACTAATCGATTGAGGTGGGCTATTATCAGCAGGAGAAAAAAAAATTTTTGTAGTGATAATCAGGATGGCCCGTTTCAAACAGTTGATAAAAAGGTGTGAGTAACAGTAGGGGGAAAATTAGCATGGGGAAATAGTTTTTAGTTTGTGTAATGACTCATCCACTCCCAGTCTTTATTCAAGCCTAAGTTAATGGTGTCCAGTTTTCAAATTAATTCCAGTTCTGCAGTTTCTCATTGGAGTCTGTGTTTGAAGTTTTTTTGTTGAATAATTGTGACTTTTAGGTCTGTAATTGAGTGTCCAGGGAGGTTGAAGTGTTCTCCGACTGGTTTTTGAATGTTATAATTCTTGACGTCTGATTTGTGTCCATTTATTCTTTTACGTAGAGACTGTCTGGTTTGGCCAATGTATATGGCAGAGGGGCATTGCTGGCACATAATGGCATATATCACATTGGTAGATGTGCAGGTGAACAAGCCTCTGATAGTGTTGCTGATGTGATTAGGTCCTATGATGGTGTCCCTTGAATAGATATGTGGACAGAGTTGGCAACAGGCTTTGTTGCAAGGATAGGTTCCTGGGTTAGTGTTTTTGTTGTGTGGTGTGTGGTTGCTGGTAAGTATTTGCTTCAGGTTGGGGGGCTGTCTGTAAGCGAGGACTGGCCTGTCTCCCAAGAGCTGTCAGAGTGAGGGATTGTCCTTCAGGATAGGTTGTAGATCCTTGATGATGCGCTGGAGAGGTTTTAGTTGGGGGCTAAAGGTGTCGGCTAGTGGCATTCTGTTACTTTCTTTGTTGAGCCTTTCCTGTAGTAGGTGACTTCTGGGTACTCTTCTGGCTCTGTCAATCTGTTTCTTCACTTCAGCAGGTGGGTATTGTAGTTGTAAGAATGCTTGATAGAGATCTTGTAGGTGTTTGTCTCTGTCTGAGGGTTTGGAGCAAATGCGGTTGTATCGCAGAGCTTGGCTGTAGACAATGGATCGTGTGGTGTGGTTGGAGTGAAAGCTGGAGGCATGTAGGTAGGAATAGCGGTCAGTAGGTTTCCGGTATAGGGTGGTGTTTATGTGACCATCGCTTATTAGCATGGTAGTATCCAGGAAGTGGATCTCTTGTGTGGACTGATCCAGGCTGAGGTTGATGGTGGGATGGAAATTGTTGAAATCATGGTGGAATTCCTCAAGGGCTTCTTTTCCATGGGTCCAGATGATGAAGATGTCATCAATGTAGCGCAAGTAGAGTAGGGGCGTGCTGTGGGGCCCTGTGGGTGCCTATAGCAGTCTAATGACTCTAGATGGCACCAGAGTTGTAATGCCACAGCCTTCTGGTGTTCACAGTCTTTCCCAGAAAGGGAAGACTAGAGAACACAAACTCAGGTATACTGAAATCCTGCTTATACGAAAGTGTTGTAGAATGAAAGTCTCAAGTTGATTCAGTGTGTTGCTGTGTACAAACTGCAGCTCTAGTTATAGTGAAAACTGTTCTTTTAGCGTTCTTGTACTGGGGATGGGGAAGTGACTTCACTATCTGAGGCTCCAAAAACAACCTGGGAGCAACCAAGGACTTTCAGCTAGGAAGTGACAGTGAAGTGCTATTTAGGGGTTAGCACTGCATTGGGAGACAGGAGAGTAGGGTTCACAGCATTGCCACTGGCTCAAGGTGTGACTTTGGGCAAGTCACTTCAAGAGGGATAATGATACTTACCTACCTCACAATTTTGTTGTGAGGCTTAACTATTTATGGCCAAATCTCATTGAGTGCATATCATAACCATAGTTAAGTCTTCCCCACAATCTCTGAACTTAAATTTATAAATACAAATATACCTATTAAAAACCAGAAATAATATACTGCTAAGTTGACTGGGAAGACTGAAACCTGAATTAGCTGCTGTATTGAAATGCTCAATTGTCCACAATTAGTAGATAGAATGTTGTCAAAGCTAAGAAAACTTGTCCCTGATGTATGATCCTTAGAAAGAAATTGAGGGCTAAAATAATAATGTTAAAAACCCAAAATAAAATACTCCCCACGCTTTAGTTAAAACAGCAACATAATCATCCTTGCTAGACATTATAGTTTAATTATTATGTCACTGTACAGCACAAATTCACTGAATAGTTACCTCTGAATACAGAGGACTGACCATTGAATTGCTATTGTAACATATATATTTAAAATCCTCCTTTCTGTATGCTTGTTTTAGGATACATTGTTACATTTTTAAATGAAAAGTCATTTTGAACAGAAAAAGAAAAGCGCTTTCTTTCAAAAACATCAAAACAGGATGCAAACCAATTCCCAGAAACAATTTTTGTTTTAAAAATTGACATTTTTTGCAAAAAAAGAAAAAATGTTGCCCTGAAAATCCCTGACCTGCTCTAGGACTGAATGTAAAGTGTGAGATTATTCAGATACTGTACAATCTCTCTTTTTCTAGCTACAAAAAGAAAAGATTGAATCTATAAATGTTGGTGGGACAAAACTCATAATTGAAGGTATGTATCTAGATGTCTCTTTGTGTATTGGTATGGCAAGCTAATATACCATTTAGTAAAAGCTATTTGGCATAGTTAAACTATTTCTTAGTATATATTTTATATGGAAAATGTTGTTTGTTTTACACAGTACTAAGACAGCACATCTGGGTTCTGTATCTGACTCTGCTCAAGACTTTCTGTGTAAACTTGGCCAAGACACTAAAGCCAAACAGCCACACAGGGTGCTGGAGAACTGTGCCGGGGCAAGCAGGAGGAATCTATATTCTTCCCACCCAAGCTTCAGAGTAGGCTGCTCCATAGGGGCCACTGGACCCTATGTTTCCCTTGCCATGTTGTCATGCAAACCTCTTTCACAGAATTAAATTAACAGAGGATCCATGTACTGTTGGACTGAGATTCATTTACTCAGCAGATGGATCTAACAAATTTTTATTAAGGAAAAACCCACAGTAAGTAATGGTCAATTACTCACAAGTAGGTAGCTCATTAGGGTGATGTCATCACAGTTGCCTCCAGCACCAGAGAACACAGCTTCAACCTCCCTTTTTACATAAACTTATTTATAACTTTTTGTTATCTTTTTTTATACATATGTATTAGTCTCTCATTTCCAAGTTAACTTTCCTCTCCCATCAGAACAGGTTTAGTGTCAGTTCAAACTGCTCTTTCCCAGCTTTCTAGTTACTTTATCTTTTCTTTTTCTCACAAACATAATTACTCTGCAATTTCTTACATATGCACAACACTAAACATGATCACTAGCCCCAACCCTAGATCATCCCAAACCCCCTCACTTGGGCAAAGCTGGGACCATTTCAGAGATGCCCATTCCCCACCTCTTGCACCCTCTGCACAAAGCCACCAGCATCCCCTCACATCAGGATGACACTATTAATCTCTCTACTTCTTATCAGTAAAATGGGTATAATAATACCTCTCTCCTTCATATGGGTGTTGTGAGATTTAAAACAATTATTTAATGTATGAAAAAGCCATTTATATTATCACATAGAAGGTGCTCTGTGTGTGCCAGGATTACTTTTATTATCACTTTACCCGATTAAGACTACAGACATCCACATAAGGGAAATCTTCCCTTTTATTTTACTTTGTACCTGCAAACGCCTTACCCAAACTCATGTTTGTTTTTCTTAAATTTTAGTCTTTTACCAACAATCTCAGGAAAATTATGATAAACAATTTTCGGATTCTCTCATTTCCAGATATGGCTTTTCAAATTGTATTGCATACATTGTGGCTCAGCTTCTGTATCTCTCTTCTTTATTCCCAAAATATAATGACATTTATGCTGCAAAAACGACCGGTTTGCACCCATATTCTGCCTGCCTGTGAACCCTTGTACAGCTTGTTCCTCTCCCCTCAGATTATTCTTCTCAAGAGCTGAGTGGAGGTTAGTATTTGGGGCCACGGTCAAGGGCATATCTGCTCAAATATGGAAATCATGCCCCTGGATCCCTAAACTCTGCTCCTCAACACCCTCTCCAGCCATGGAGGACTTACGGAACATTGTGTCTCCACAGGTTTGTAGGAAAGCCAGAAACAAAGAGGAACAGTTCTACCCCTTGATTGCAACCTGGCTGTAGTATTTCATTAGCATGTTTAGCCTGACACAAGAATTAGAATTCATTTACTTGGAAGGAATTAACTATTTTCATAATTTTAAGAGCAGTTCTTCCTGCTATCATCCTACTAGCTTGTGAATATACAGTGGGCTGCCATTAGAGTAGTTCTGAGGCTTCTACCATTGTTGACTGGGGCCCAATCCCCTCTCCTAACTGAAGAGTTCTAGCCCTCTACAAAACCATAATGTTCAACTACAGGATACTCAGTCAGAATGTGATGCCAAATTATAAAGAACTTGGGATCATTTGAGATGCATAGAGTTATATAAATGTAAGATATTATTATAAATTCCCAAACAATCCTAAAATGGAAAGATTACTCTTATAATATATGTAACTGTTGTTTTAGAACAGGCTCATTTCCTGTTCGTGTAGGTTACCGGTTCTGTTCATTCCCTCTGAAGCACCTGGCATTGGCCAATATCTGAAGACAGGATACTGGGCTACATGCACCTTTGGCCTGACCCAATATGGCCATTCTTATGTTCTAGGTTATTTTCTTATTCCAATCTCTATTGAAATAATTTATTTTGCATATCACTGCAGTCTGCAAACAACAGAACATCCCCAGACTGATATATACTAGTACAGTGAATGTGGTGTTTGGAGGGAATCCCATTGAAGATGGCGATGAGGAAACTGTGCCATATTTTCCACTAGAAAAGGTATTTTGCCTATACTATTTGTTCCATGTTTTCCCTATTTTATTGCTCTGCTCTGTTATTTCTGAACAACAATGGATGCAAAAGTATAAGAAAAAAGAAAAATCTTCAGTTTTTTAAAATTGTATATAGACACCATTTTAGACACAATACATAATTATTTTAAGTAACTGTTAGTATATACTTTTCCGGCCATCAAGGTCCTGACTGTGGAAAGGAATCCATTAGGGTCCTTATGCTCATGAAGAGTCCCATTGTAGTTAATACAGCTCAACAAGGAAATAAAGATCCCCTGGTATGGATTAGGGTCTATCTGAGTCTTTATATTCATTATTTTTATTTATATACCTGTTATCTGTTTTCTCTCTGGTCAAATATTATTATCTGTTTTCAAACTCAATGCTGAAATGGAAAAACTGCACTTTTTATTATGGGATCATTGTCTTTAATAAGAAAGCGAACATTGTCAGTTCATGTAAATTTTTATTTTTTCTATCTTCTCTTTCCATTAAAATACTTCTGTTGCTATAATGCAGTGCCTAGCTACAACTATGATTCATACATTATAGATAGGCAGACAAAATAGTTTTAAATAATGTTATTCTGAATAACTGGGTGGGGGAAGTAAAAAGTTCACACTACAAGAAAAGCAAACACAAGAATTCTCACCTAATCATAGAATCATAGAATATAAGGGTTGGAAGGGACCCCAGAAGGTCATCTAGTCCAACCCCCTGCTCGAAGCAGGACCAATTCCCAGTTAAATCATCCCAGCCAGGGCTTTGTCAAGCCTGACCTTAAAAACCTCTAAGGAAGGAGATTCTACCACCTCCCTAGGTAACGTATTCCAGTGTTTCACCACCCTCTTAGTGAAAAAGTTTTTCCTAATATCCAATCTAAACCTCCCCCACTGCAGCTTGAGACCATTACTCCTCGTTCTGTCATCTGATACCATTGAGAACAGTCTAGAGCCATCCTCTTTGGAACCCCCTTTCAGGTAGTTGAAAGCAGCTATCAAATCCCCCCTCATTCTTCTCTTCTGCAGGCTAAACAATCCCAGCTCCCTCAGCCTCTCCTCATAACTCATGTGTTCCAGACCCCTAATCATTTTTTGTTGCCCTTCGCTGGACTCTCTCCAATTTATCCACATCCTTCTTGAAGTGTGGGGCCCAAAACTGGACACAGTACTCCAAATGAGGCCTCACCAATGTCGAATAGAGGGGAACGATCACGTCCCTCGATCTGCTCGCTATGCCCCTACTTATACTTATACCTAATCATTAACTCATACAATAAAAAGCATAAATATTTGAGTGTTTTTTCTACTACTACAGAAACACATTCAAATTTAAAAATATTAAGCAATTAAAATCTGAGTAACACTGTTATAAAAATATTTTACATTGTTATAAGATTGAAAATATTTCTTCAAATGGACTACAGTCAACTGGAAATCCAGATTCGTTTTGGCAAACCTGTCTGCCTCACTTACAAAACAATAATGTAGGCATTTTACCCAAAATTAGTACCCCCACAACTTCTTAATTTTGAGAGGCTGTTACAGAGCTGATGACAAGAAACCAGTTTGACAGAAGTTTATTTTTGTCATTTACAGAGTATATTGATGTAATTAAACAAAACCATAATATTTGTTCTTTCTTTTTAGCATATTGACCATTATTCCAAGACCAAATCAATTGCTGATCAAATGGTACTAGCAGCTAATGGAACTCCAGTAGCAGGTACTTTTCAATTAACAGTAATTCACTTCAGCCATTAACAACATAATGGGATTTATTATTTCTCCTGATGTCATATCTAACTGACATGTATATATGTGTTTTCCTCAAGCTGACAAGATCATTGTGGATAGTTCCCTGAAAATATCCACTCAATGTGCAGCAGCAGTCAAAAAAGCTAACAAAATGTTGGGAATCATTAAGAAAGGAATAGATCATAAGACAGAAAATACCATATTACGCTATATAAATCTATGGTACGCATACATCTTGAATACTGAGTGCAGATGTGTCACCCCATCTGAAAAAAGATATGTTGGAATTGGAAAAGGTTTGGAAAAGGGCAACAAAAATGATGAGGGGTATGGAACAGCTTCCGTATAAGGAGACATTAATAAGATTGGGACTTTTCAGTTTGGAAAAGAGACCACTAAGGGGGGATATGATAGAGGTCTATAAAATCATGACTGGTGTGAAGAAAGTTAATAAGGAAGTGTTATTTACTCCTTCTCATAACACAAGAACTAGGGGTCACCAAATGAAATTAATAGGCAGCAGATTTAAAACAAACAAAAGGAAGTATTTCTTCACACAATGTACAGTCAACCTGTGGAACTCCTTGCCAGAGGATGTTGTGAAGACCAGGATAGTAGACAGGGTTCAAAAAAGAACTAGATAAATTCATAGAGGATAGGTCCATCAATGGCTATTAGTCAGGATGGGCAGGGATGATGTCCCTAGCCTCTGTTTGGCAGAGGCTAGGAATGGATAACAGGTGGTGGATGACTTGATGATTTCCTGTTCTGTTTGTTCCCTCTGGGGCATGTGGCATTGGCTGCTATCAGAAGACAGGATACTGTACTTTTGGTCTGACCCTGTATGGCCGTTCTTATGTTTTATGTTCTTATACACACAGATTTATAGAAAGATACTAGAAAGCACAATACCAGAAAATTAAAACATTTTCCCTAAAAATAATTTTACATTTACAACTTCTACAACATATATAATACAAAACTTACTTTTGAATGCCAGCATTGAAGTTTATGTATTTCTTTAAAGGGATAGAAGAGTTAAAAAATAAACCTTGTTTAAATTAATCATATTGAAAGTGCTGTATAACATAAGTAAATATGAATGCTGATTAAAACATTAGTTCCCTACAGTTCTAAATTAAACTTTTCAGAAGGCATTTTATACTTTAGCCTGGAATTATTTATTAGGGCTTCCCAGAGTTTTCCATGTTGAGGGAGTCAGTTATACACTTGAACACTTGAGCTCACCTGTGAGATACTATAACTGCCAGTTCAATACAAATCAACGTAAACTGCAACATGATACCATGTGACCAGGTGACACTGAGTTAAATTGGGCTGTGGACAATTTCCAGAAAGGACTTCTTTCACCTGATACTTGCAAAGTACTGCAAGTGGCTAATATAATGCTATGAATGTTAATTTCATCCCAGGAGGACGATTTCACATATAAAAGAAGTTATTTTATGTGTTATGTCTTGTTTCTTTCATCTTTCATTGGTAGCTCTTTACAATAATAATTCATATTCTTAAGATTAGCCTATAATTTCACACCTGTATGAGAAATAAATCACAAAACTTACTCTATGCCGTGTTATTGTAGCCATGTTGGTCCCAGGCTATTAGAGAGACAAGGTGGGTGAGGTAATATCTTTTACTGGACCAATTTCTGTTTTATATGGGATCATTGTCTTTAATAAGAAAGCAACCTTCTGTTGGTCCAGTAAAAGATACTACCTCACCCACCTTGTCTCTCTAAAACTTATTCTGTGTCATATGTATTGTATAGCTATTTAGGAGATATGGGCAATACCTACACTGTGCACCTTACAACGATGCAGCTTTGCCACTTCAGCCGTGCCATCGTAAGGTAAGCAGTATAGCCTCGCTCTCGCTGGGAGAAAGCTCTCCCAGTGACAAAATAAAACCACCCCCAACAAGAGACAGTAGCTTCACTGACGGGAGAGCCTCTCCCACTGATGAAGCACTGTCCACACCGGCACTTTTCATCGTTAAAACTTTTGTCTTTCAGGGGTGTGTTTTTTTCACACCTCTGAGCGACAAAAGTTTTAACGACAAAAGTGCAGTTGTAGACATAACTTAAGATGGTTCAGTCACTTTTAAATACAGTAAAACATTTCAAACATGAAACTTGGATTTAATGCTATATCAAGATTAGGTACTGCACTTCATCAAAGTCTTGTGATTGTGTATTAAGAATTTAATTATTCTGATATGATGAACTAGATCACCAATGTACCGTGGGAAAATAGGGAGATGGGCCCAATCTCGCTCCTATTAAAGTCGATGATAGTTTTTCCATCAACTTCAATGGAAGCAGGATTGGGCCAAGTATTCAAAGCCTTTCATCTATAAATTAATGGTTCAAATCCAGCTCATATCTCCAGTGCCTGAAAGCCAATGTTTCCTGACCACGGTTCATAGTCTATGTAAAATTAGTTTGGTGAATTTATTCCAATTTTTATTTGATACTAGTTCACATCACAAAAAATATTGTCACAACTGGCATTCTTTTTGGCTATCTTAATGCAGAGATCAAAGACTGTATGGACAAGGGATTGAAATATCCAATAACTGCTAGAGGGGATCCCTCCAAATCAGAGTTTGAAGCACATTGGCAAGGCAGTTTGGTGAATTTTTATATTGCTACTGTCTGTGTTGTGCATGTTTTGTGGATAAAGAAATAAACTTTGGGGGGGCTATCAAGCCAGCACCTTTCATAAGTACTAATTTAATTTCCTTTTTTAAAGGAAGATGAAAATCATTTACTTCAAAGTAAGTTCTTCACATGTATGGCTATAGCTTTCGGCCCTCATTTTATATACATATGGGTATTCATAGCCTAAGAAAAGTACCTGTAATGTAGTGATATGCAAGTCATTTGAGAATCACATTTTATCATATATCCTAGGAGGTGATAAGCTCCGTACATGTGTTCTTCGTTCACCAGGCATCTACGGACCAGGAGAGCAAAGACATCTGCCACGAGTAGCAGTATTTATTTTATTTTATCAGTATAAATTTTCATTAATATACAATAGCATTTGTTATAATTAATGTCATAGATTAATTGGCTAGTTTGGTAACAGCTACAATTTGCTCTTAGTTTTTCAAGACATTACAATTAATAAAATAGCACATGCTTTAAAGAGAAAATATATCTTTAAAGAATATACAGTAGATACAAAAATAGACAATAAAGTCATTCTTCATCACAAGCAAATGTAAACTCAGCACTGATTTGAAATAGTTTAGCGCTTGTACTGTATGGATTCAGATCCATATATGATATTTCAGACTTCACTGTGCAACTTATACTCAAAAGTTTTTAAAATATTAATAAAAGATAATACAGCAAAATATCTTATTTCCAGCATCAACCATTAATGACTTTCATTATCCAATGAGGCAGGCAAAGGAGTTTGAAATACTTTCTAATTCAGTAGGTTGCGAAAGGACAAGGAGAGGTGCCCAGGTTTCCTTTTTTTTTTTCTTGCTTTATTTTAGGTGGTTGGCTTAGTGTAGTGTTAAGAAGACAGAGTGTGCATGATTACAAGTCACTTGTTTTGAGGACAGATTACTCTTTAAAGTTATGTAGGGCTCTGAATAAATAACATCTGTATTTTTCATAGGAGCAGGGGAGGGTTTTGCTAAAATGCAGGGTTCAGGCATGATGCATGATCGATAGATTTAGAAAAGGAAGTCAAGTGTTTGGCCACAGGACTAGTAAACATGGGCAATGCAATCTTCCCCATGCTGCCTTTCCATTCTGCCTCAACCGTGACATGGGGGGACAAGCTACTGGGGTGAAAAAGTTATTCCTGTACAGCTGGTCTCATGCTAACTAAGGAACTTGACTTCAGAGAAGGAGAGATAAAACAAATCATTCCAATAAAATGTACAAGATATCCATAAAGTAATTTTTCTGTAAAATACGTGGCATATAAAATACACATGCTGGTGTGTTGTAGTAAAATAGTTTTATCGATACTCATGTGAGGTGATCTACATAAATCACTTGTGGATTGATTACTCATGAGTAATATAACCATCCCAAAATTATGGTAATAAAACATTTTTGTGACACCATCCTATTATATACTATTTGTATATGCCACATATTTGACATAAATGATGGAATGGGGTAATGTATATAATTTATTTAATTACAACATTTTCTAATTAAATTTTATATATAATATTATATAATTATATATATATATAAACTTACTATGGCTTCTTCATTTTGTTCTTCCTTTTTTCCCATTTTCTCTGTAGTGTGTCTTGGTGTATATATTTTTTTTTCTTTTATGTCTTTTTCAACCTCTGTTTTCCTTCATTCATAAATTTTCAGTTTATTTTATCTACAGCTTTTCCTGCAGCTCTCCTTTGTCTTCAAGACTCTTTTCTGATTCTTTCATATGTTTCTTATTTTTCACCATTTTTCCTTTCAGCTGACTCCTCTGTTTCCCTCCTTCCCCCAAGTTCACTTATCCCTTCCCTTTCCCACCTTTCCCTTTCCTCATTTTTCTTTTCTGTATTCTTCTCCAATCCTTCCCTCCAATTCTTCCTTCTGCCTAAAACGCCTTCACTCTCTCCTCAGTGATCCCAAACTTCCACACTTTCCCCCTAACTACCTCCAAAACCCCTCATTCTCTCTCTGCTTGTCCCCCAACTCTGTCCTTCCTCACGTTCTCCAACCAGCCCACCCTGTCTGTAGGTCTTAAAAGTACCCCAAATTTCTCTCTCTCTCTTTCAATCTTCTCCCATCTTTCATTTCTGGAAATTCTCTCCTCACAATCCTCAATCCTCTTCACTGATCTGCAAACCTCCTCACTGCTTCCCACATCTCCTCACACTCTCCCCTCATTTGTCCTTAACGTGCCTTACACTCCTTTCCCTGTCACTGCCCCAAAACACTTTCCCAACTCCGACTCATTTCTGCAAAACCTCCTCTTCAGTTCCCCCAAGACCCCCTCCGCTGCTCCGAAGACCTCCTCACTCTTTCCCCTCAATCTGCTGTCTATTTACTACATATATTAGTACTTATTTGGCCCCAGAGTATCTTAGTGCCTCCCAAATACTTCTGGATTTATTGCCACAAAATCCTATGAGGTAAAGAAGTATTTGTTCACATTTTGCATATGGGAAATTAAGGCACAGAGAGATATAAGTTACTTGCCCTAGGACACAAAGGGAATAAACCCCAGATCTCCTTAGTCCCACTCCAGTGTATTAGCCACAAGCGCATCCTTCCTCCCTTTCACTATTTCCCAAATCACCTCACTTCCCTTCCATTTGCACCCAAAAATATTTACTCCTCCTTTCCTTCACTGCTACAAAATCCCCTCATTCCCAAACATTATTCCCAAACTTCCTCAGATACTCCTTCCCTTCACTCTGTTGCATATCCTGTTCCCCTCATTATTCCCTAAATCCCCTTTCTGTCTTCTCGCACAATCCCCACCTACTTCCACTTCTCATTGTTATCAAACTTCTTACTCCCCCAGACATCCTCACTCTTCCTTCCTAAAACTCTTCACTGCCGTCTAAACCCTCTCACTCTCCTCTCCATGTCCCACTGCTCCCAAGCTCCTCTTTGGTCTCCCTTCACTGACTCTCAAACCTCCTTTCCCCGTCCTCTTGCTGAATCCTAAATCTCCTTACTTTCATTGACCCACAAGCTCCCTCACTCCCCCACTCCTTCTCCCTGCTAAAGCTCTCACGTTTGAAGTGCCCTCCCCCTGTGACATCTGTAACTGCCTTTCCCAACTCAAAATTGCTACCTCTAACAGGGCCTGTGATATCTCCATGACATCCAGAAGCCAGAGGGAGCCACTTTGTGTATAGCAGAGCAGCAGGGGGCCAAGGATCATAGGGTGCAATGGAAGGCTGCTAGCAGTTCCAGGACTTAAAAGGAACCTGGAGACTGATATAAAGGAACTGTCAAGGGCATGTGGGCATGGGGAGTGTCACTGAATGCCTCCTCAAATATCAGGCCTGTCACCAGCTGTTTTCCATTTGTAGTTTAAGGGATTTCAGTTGTACTGTCCAGGGGAATACTTATAGATATGCATGAAGCCAATTTAAAAAAAACAGAACTTTAGCAGAAGAAACTTATTTTCTAGTATTTCACTTAGGAGAGTAAAGCAGGTGGCAAATCTGATGTTCCTTTTGGATGTACATGGAACAAAACCATATGTAATTTATATAAGAATGCTAGAGAAAATACCATATGTTTAAATAATGCGCTGATGTGAGACCATTTATGGATTCATGTAACAGCTACTATGCAAGTGGCCCCTTTCCTACATATAGCACGCACACACCTGAAACCTACAGAAAATAATAGAAGACATACTGTCAAATGTGTAGCATGAAATACATATGACCTTTCCTCACTTTAATGTGGCACAAGGCCACAAGAGAGCAGAGAACACTTTAAATAATGTGGGGTTAATTTCTTTAGCCTATATAATTCTCAGTAGATTCAATTGAATGATTTAGCATTTACAATATAAATAATTCACAATAATTAAAGTGAGATAGCAGTAGGTTTGTATAAAAGAAGATCCATTTGGGTCTTAAAAAAGCGACATCCTTCAGAACAAGATACAATACTTGCATCAAAATGAGTTCTTGCAACACAATGAGATAGGATTAAGGTCAGGCTTGACAAAGCCCTGGCTGGGATGATTTAACTGGGAATTGGTCCTGCTTCGAGCAGGGGGTTGGACTAGATGACCTTCTGGGGTCCCTTCCAACCCTTATATTCTATGATTCTATGTACCTGTAACACTGTGCTAAAATACATTCACAAATGTCCCAATACCAATAACTTCAACTGGAGAATCAGAGAGCAGTAATTGGCCCTAAACTGGTGATGTTCCTTAACAAAAGACAAATAATAGAAACACAGTAGTATCTTCTAGACATGAGAGTTTCATTAGCATAAATATCAGAAATAATTCTTCTGCTCTAGTCCGCTCTGATAAGCCCTCGGCTGGAGTGCTGTGTCCGGTTCTAGGTGCCACATTTCAGGAAAGATGTGGACAAATTGGAGAAAGTCCAGAGGACAGCAACAAAAATTATTAAAGGTCTAGAAAACCTGACCTATGAGAAAAGATTGAAAAAACTGTGTTTGTTTAGTCTGGAGAAGAGAAGGCTGAAGGGGACATGATAACAGTTTTCAAGTACATGATAGGTTGTTACAAGGATGAGGGAGAAAAATTGTTCTCATTAACCTGAGAATAGGGCAAGAAGCAGTGGGCTTAAATTGCAGCAATAGAGGTTTAGGTTGGACTTTAGGGAAAATTTCCTGTCAGGGTGGTTAAGCACTGGAATAAATTACCTCAGGAGGTTGTGGAATCTCTGTCATTGGAAATTTTTAAGAGCAGGTTAGACAAACACCTATCAGGGATTGCCTAGATAATACTTAGTCCTGCCTTGAATACAGGGGACTGGACTCGATGCCCTTTCGAGGTTCCTTCCAGTCTGACACTTCTATGATTCTATAATTTCCCATTTTCATTCAGACTACTAATCCTAGTCCAATAACTTTCCTAGAGGCTATTAATGCTTCTGAAGAAAGTTACCCCTCTTTCTCACAATAATATACCTAGCAAATTGTTTAACATTGTAGGTGGGGATGAGGATGTTCCCTCCTGACTGTTTTAAGTGATTGGCTTACTTTCTGGAGCATGATATTTGATTACTTTTAGTTTTGTTTATTAACATGTTATTAAATTATCCAGATCTATTTTTAAAATCTTTAAAATCAAACAGTATTTGATTTGATTTCTGTTCTAATAAATGACAAAAAGACAATCTAGACTAGAAGTCTCAAGCACAGTAATTGAGTCATACATCCCCTCAGTAAATAGCAACATTTTTCATTTTTGATTAAGGGTCTAATCCTGGAGGCATGGAAGTCGGTGGTAAAATTCCCATTGACTTCAGTGGGAGAAGGACTGGGCTCTGTTTGATGTAATCCTTTTATGTGCAAAATTAAGCCACATCCTGCAGGTATTTCCTGTTTGTATGTTTTTTCAGGTTAATATTCAGAAGGGGCTGTTTCGTTTCAAGTTTGGGGACCCTTCTACCAAAATGAACTGGGTTCATGTACAGAATCTTGTAAAAGCTCATATCCTGGCTGCCGTGGCTCTTACCTCTGAGAGGAACTATATAGCTGTAAGTAAAAAGAAAAAAAACTGCAACACCCTATCGCAGAAGTGGGCAAACTACAGCCCGTCCTGCCCGGCCCCTGAGTCTCGCCCCCGTCCCCTCCCCTGCAGTTACGCCGCCGTGCGGGCAGCGCAGCTTTCGCCCACCCACCTCCCAGGCTTTCCAATAGGCCTGTCCTGCCACTCTGAGCAGCATGATAAGGGCGCGGGGGGAGGGAGGGTTGGATAAGGGGCAGAAGGGCCTGGGGAGCAGTCAGGGGACAGGGGGCTGTTGGATGGGGCGGAGGTTTGGAGAGCGGAGTGGCAAGACAGGGAGCAGGGGGGGTTGGATAGAGGGTGGGGTCCTGGGAGGGGGGTGACAGGGAACGGGGGGGGGGGGTTGGATAGGGGGTGGGGTCCTGGGGGGCAGTTAGGGATGGGGGTCCCAGGAGGGGGCGGTCAGGGGACAAGGAGTGGGGGGGTGGATGGGTCAGGGGTTCTGAGGGGGGCAGTCAGGGGGCAGGAAGTGGGAGGGGGTGGATGGGGCAGGGGCCAGGCTGTTTGCTGAGGCACAGCCTTTCCTACCTGGCCCTCCATACCGTTTTGCCACCCTGATGTGGCCCTCGGGCCAAAAAGTTTGCCCACCCCTACCCTATCTAGTTTGATACAAGTTTAAAACGAAAATAGTTATAATCAGAACAGAACCATGGCACTAGCTCCTAACTCTCACATCATGGTCATCCTGTGCATGGCCGTTGCCCAGCTCTATTGCCATGAAGTACCAGCTACTTTGGTGGCACTAGAGAACATTGAGTACACTACATCGTGAAAGACTCAGTCCACCAGTAGGAAAATACTCTCCCCAAATTATCTTCATTGTTATTTCTCCAACAGGAGCAAAGGAGTAATACACAATTAGAGAATGGAGTTGGGGCTGTTTTACCCCGATCCTCACTATACACAGAGGCCATTATAGGAGTGGGATTGAGGGTGGGGAAGGTAGTTTGAGATAGTCCCTTCCTCCCCAGGTAGCTGCCAATGGTTGTTGTGAAACTAGCACTCTCAGCTAATATCACAATCCGTGCAGATCAGTTTGCAGAGGCAGGACCTATGTGTTTAATTATGGAAAGAAAGTCTTAGAAAACCTTAACTATATGTGCTGCTGCCAGCTCTTGCCTATATATTTGCACATGCAAACTACCAGCTCTGCACACTCAATACAAGTGCATATATTTAAAAAACATATTGTTGCATGTCTTTTCTTCCTTGTTAGCACAAATGTTTACCCTGTTTAAAATAATTAAAAAATAAAAGTACATTGGTAAGACTATCAACGCATATATTAATGTTATGGATTTTATATGTGAAGTTAACAGGAAAAAGGTAATAGGCCAAACTTTACTTCCACAAGTACGGGTCACTTGGCCTTCAATGGGATCTCACCAGTGTAATTAAGAGCAGAATATAACCCTAATATTTCCTGTGTGTTCCAAGAAGGCACACGTTATTAAAGTGTCAATTTAGAATCAATTTCATTGTGTTTGGGAATCACAGTAAAATAGCATTTTAACAGCAATAAACTTGTAATAAGCAAGTTTACAGTGAAGCTGGTGTTATTAACCAAAATAAAACAATCATTGTTTGGGAATCAGTTTGTACTGTATACAGAATAGTTAATTGAAACAGAATTTGGGTAACCTGTTGATCTGTATATACTTTTATTTATGTTTTTATATTAGTTATAAAATCAGTACAGATATTTAAAGAGAGAATGAAAAAATGTCACTCCACGCACAGTGTCATGTTACTAACCTGTCTTTTCTCTATCTCTTTAACAGAGTGGTCAGGCATACTACATAAATGATGGCAAGAATGTCAACCTTTTTGAATGGATAACTCCACTAGTATGTACAATACATATATTTATTTCAAATACAATACAATGAATGTAGAAAAACTGTAGGCCCACATTTTGAAAACTGTACATGCAAATATGGATGCATAAATCAGGGAATTGCATGCATATATTCCTTTGTATGTACACAGGTTCAACTTTTGTGTACATGTTGGGGATTTTGCATGCTCATCTCAGATTCAAGAGCACCTTTCCAAATGTTAGCCTTAATAACTAATTGAAGCCAGGACAATGTGTACTGGCATAAGCGAAAGCTACCTTGTTGGTATATTTTATCAGATTAGTGCCTGATCCTTCCTTCCTAAGGACACCAGTGGAAGTTTGGGGTTCACAAAGAATGTAGGCTCAGGCTGTTATTCTGTAATACAAATAATTTTTCCATTAATCACTTTACTGTTAATGATTTGCTAAAAACCATAACATTTTAACACTGTAAAATGAGAGATCAGTGCATCATGACTGTGGGATTAGGATCAAAGAACACAAAATGCATTTTTCTCACATACGCTGCTATTTCAGATAAATGTAATTTCCCACATTTCTTATGTAATTATGTTTGGAGTCTTTTTGAGAAGAAAAATGGTAAAATAATTAACAACAGTGAACTGATTTGAAAAAACATCCAGGTTTATATTTATAACCCTAAATATTTCCATATACACTTTCTGCACTGATATCCGTACGTGTATTAGTTTCTTTTTTGTTATTCACTATTTTTAATCCTTTTCAGTTTGAAAAATTAGGTTGCAGTCCACCATGGATACGTATTCCTACTTGCTTCGTTTACGTAGCAGGTAAAATATTTTTATTTATCTGTCTGTTGATCCTGCCCCCATATCCAAAGTATCTGAATGCCATGCACTGGTTTATTATGCTTTTTTACTTTGTCTCTGAGTTTTTATTTCCATGACACTTTTGTAAAAAGCAAGATTGAACAGTTTTAAATTGTGCAATTCCAAAAGTTCACTAGCTTTGTGACAATTTGGTTTATCTGACACATACTGGTGAAATTCACCCGTATGAAAAGAGCCAACACAAGATTTATCCATCATTTAACTCTCACCTAAAATCTCAATACGGCTTAAGTGGGACTTAAGGGTTCTATGAGCCCTGTGCAGGCTCCCTGAATAGAGGTGAAGTTCACAATATGAATGTAAAAAATTACAGGTAAAAAACTTTGGACTCGTATATTCTGAAACTGATGTTTTTAGGGCTGTTGATTAATCAGAGTCAACTCACGCAATTAACTCAAAAAAATTAATCGTAATTAAAAAAATTCATCACGATTAATCACAGTTTTAATCGCACTGTTAAACAATAGAATACTGATTGAAATTTATTAAATATTTTGGATGTTATTCTACATTTTCAAACATATTGCTTTAAATTACAACACAGAATACAAAGTGTACAGTGCTCACTTTATATTATTTTTATTTCAAATATTTGCACTGTAAAAATAATAAAAGAAATAGTATTTTTCAATTCACCTCATACAAATATCATAGTGCAATCTCTTTATCATGAAAGCACAACTTACAAATGCAGATTTTTTTTGTTACATAACTGCACTCAAAAACAAAACAAAGTAAAACTTTAGAGGCTAAAAGTCCACTCAGTCCTACTTCTTGTACAGCCAATCGCTAAGAGAAACAAGTTTGTTTACATTTATAGGAGATAATGGTACCCATTTCTTATTTACAATGTTACCTGAAAGTGAGAACAGACGTTCGCATGGCACTTTTGTAGCTGGCCTTGCGAAATATTTATGTGCCAGATATGCTAACCATTCGTATGCCCCTTCATACTTTGGCCACCATTCCAGAGGACATGCTTCCATGCTGATGATGCTCATTTACAAAAATAATGCGTTAATTAAATTTGTGACTGAATTCCTTTGGAGAGAATTGTATGTCTCCTGCTCTGTGTTTTACCCGCATTCTGCCATATATTTCATATGGTAGCAATCTCGGATGATGACGCAGCATGCTGTTTGTTTTAAGAACACTTTAGCTGCAGATTTGACAAAACGCAAAGCAGGTACCAATGTGAGATTTCTAAAGATAGCTACAGTACTCGACCAAAGGTTTAAGAATCTGAACTGCCTTCCAAAATCTGAGAAGGACGAGGTGTGGAGCATGCTTTCAAAAGTCTTAAAAGAGCAACACTCTGATGCAGAAACTGCAGAAGCCAAACCACCAAAAAAGAAAATCAACCTTCTGCTGGTGACATCTGACTCAGATGATGAAAATGAACATGTGTTGGTCTGCACTGCTTTGGATCATTATCAGCATGGACGCTTGTCCCCTGGAATGGTGGTTGAAGCATGAAGGGACATACAAATGTTTAGCATAGTTGGCACGTAAATACCTTGCAACGCAGGCTACAACAGTGCTACATGAACACCTGTTCTCACTTTCAGGTGACTATGTAAACAAGAAGCAGGCAGCATTATCTCCTGCAAATGTAAACAAACTTGTTTGAGCGATGGGCTGAACAAGAAGTAGGACTGAGTAGACTTGTAGGCTCTAAAGTTTTACATTGTTTTATTTTTGAATGCAGTTATTTTTTGTACATAATTCTACATTTGTAAGTTCAACTTTCATGATAAAGAGATTGCTCTACAGTACTTGTATTAACTGAATTGAAAAATACTATTTCTTTTATTTTTACAGTGCAAATATTTATAATAAAAAATAAATATAAAGTGAGCACTGTACACTTTGTATTCTGTGTTGTCACTGAAATCAAAATATTTGAAAATGTAAAAAACATCCAAAATTAGGTATATAAATTGTATTATATTATTGTTTAACAGCATGATTAATTGCAATTAATTTTTAATTGTGTGATTAATCACAATTAATTTTTAATTGCTTGACAGCCCTAGATGTTTTCCTTGCAATGCTGAATTCTGCATCTTGTGCATCCCAAACTCCCTCTGACATCTATGAGAATCTTGGGTGTGAAACAAATGCAGAATCCAACCTACAATGGCTTGTTATCACTATGTTTCCCAAAATCTTGTAGTTATTTAATTAGTCTACCAGACCTACATCCAATCATGCAAACCCTTTATTCATACAAGTAGCCCAAGTAGGCCCCTACTTTATGGTACAAATCCAACCAATCTTACTGAAGCAATTATTTTGTCCACAATTCTTTAGCAATTTACATTTTCTTTAACATTACCTACATGAACAGTTATACTAGAATTACAATAGCTTAGTGGTTTACTATTCTTATCTCTCAAGTATTAACTTTCTGTTTCACAGCCACAGCAATGGAATATCTGCACTTGGCATTGAAACCAGTTATTGAATTTACACCTTTGCTGACCAGAAATGAGGTAAAATATGTATCTTTATAAAATATCTAATTAAAATGTTCAGAAAGCATGTTATATTAATACTGGAGGCACAATGTTGCAGTGAGCTCACAAAGAATTCACACAAGTCAAAGAATAAAACTCCCCATCCGTGCTCCATCTTTAACTTGCAGTTTTCATAGCAAAAATAAATGCCAGCCACAATTTGGGACATAGGGTATATTTGTTATATAATTTCTGTCCATTTAAACACACTTGTATTATTTATGTTATTTAATAATTCCCAAGAAAATTTAATGATTAAAGTTATTTTTAGAAAACACAAGCAGATAAGAAGCAATGGTTTTAGTCTGCACCAGTACTTAAACATTGCTAAATAATTTGCAACAAAAAAGAAACAAATCTCAATAATCTCTTGGTAAATGACAAGTAATTATTTCACTTTGTGTCAGTAGCTAAAAATTGCTATAGGGAAGATCATCTTCACTATTTCTGCAAGAGGAAGGTCTTCTGATCTGACTTAGGGAGATGTGTGGTGCCAAGAAGCACCACCCCCATGCCATCATTGTCTTCCAATCCATCTTCTCAATGGATTAAGTACAAGGTTGGGACTGCATGGTTTGGACCTGGAGTGCGGACCAAGAGTGGGAGGACCCACTTCCCTTCAGAGGCAAGAGATCTCCATTAGGGCATCCCAAGCCTACCATAATGCTGCTTACATTTTCAGTTTCTCAGCAACTGCCCCCTTACACCTCTTCAAAAGATGGGAGTGACACAGTCACAAGGAAGGATGGCTCAGTGGACAGAGCACTTGCCCGGGGCTTGGGAGATACATGTTCATTTCCATGCTCTTCCACAGACTTCCTGTGTGACTTTGGGCAAGCCAGTTTAGGGTCAGATTTTGAAGGTATTTAGGCACCTAAAGATTCAGATAGGCATCTACTGGAATTTTCAAAAGCATCCAGGTGCCAAGGCACTTCTGAAAATCCCACTAGGTGACTATCTGCATCTTTAGGTGCCTAAACACCTTTAAAAATCTGGTCATTAGTCTTTCCTCAGTTCTCTGTACTCCCCTCAGGTAAATATTCTAAAAATTGTGAGCACTCAGATATTATGGTAATGTGGGGCCATTGAAGTACAATAGATGGATGGATGTAGGGTGCCTGCCCGACAGCATAGCAGCTCCAGCAAGAGATGCTGCTGGAGCGGGTCTGAGAACCCTGTATAGATGTCCAAAAGGCTGGAAGATAGCAGCCTCTGCCTTCTCTGTAGACTCCCAAGACCCTCCATTTGCGAGGACAATTTGAAGGCAAATGTAAGGTATGTCCATGGGAGCGTACAGTTTGGCCCAAAGTTATTTTTAATTTAAGAATTTGCTTTTCTTTCATATTCTGTTGTGCTACCATTCAAATAACAGAGTTTTGTTCAAGATTTGGAATGTATGCAGCTCTTTGACTGTTGGTTCTTTTGCCTCATAGGTGCAGAACATTGCCGTGACTCACACATTCCGAATAGACAAGGCACATAACCAGCTAGGTTATTATCCAAAGAAGTTCTCATTTGCTGATTCTGTGGACCATTTTATTAAAACAAGACCAGAAAACCAGAATCATCACATCTTCCTTAAAGTCATACTTTCCTTAATTGGCAGCTTTCTAAGTTTGATATTTCTGTCTTTTACATTGCAAGATCTTTCAATTATGCATTTTTTCAGAGAAAACCAACATTAACTTATGTTTCCCGAGCATTAATAAACTGGCTTGTAATCACTCACAGTATAGTCCTCAGCTCACATGTGCTGAATTACTCTGCACCAGATATTAGCTCCAATATAATAGGCAGTTATTTGTAGGCTTAAACTAAAAAAAGATGGCACATCAGTAAACCTTCTTAAAAGGTTAAAATAAAGTATAGTAAGGTCAGAAGGCTAAAGATGATCACCAATGACAAATGCAGGAATCAAAGCTCTTTGATCTATTTGTTTCACACCAAAAGGGCTTCTTTCCAAACTGCTTGTTGAAGTGGATGACAAACTGGAAGAGAAGGAACTACAGTAAATCTGCAATACTGTATCAACAAAGACAAGCACAGCTAGGATAAGGAGAAAGACTGACAAGACCTGTTGCCAATGCATGTTATTGCAAGGAATACAGAGAAGCTGGAAAATAGAACAACAAAAGTGAAAAATAGATTCATGTAAACAATACACAATGCACACAAGGTGCACAGAAAAATGCATCCAATGTAATTTTTTTTGTGAATTAGCTGTATTGTGACACTGCATAAGAGGTGAAATAAAAGTGTACTTGAAATTCAGCATGTATTAAGGCTCTCTCACATATGAATGAGTGCTAATAAAGGTCACTCACTGTAATTTCTCACAATATCAGCTACGAAGATTAGTAGCAATGCATAATGGTCACTGGCCTCTAATTGGCCTCCATCAAACTTCTGAGGACTGTACAATTGTTGATGCACTTTGTTCTGGTCCATAGTTAAAGTATCTAATTTCATGAGCCAACAGACACCAGTACAACACCTGTGTACCTTAATTATATTGAGTATCATTAATGAAATAACATTGTTAAGTTAAGGAAATGTCATCATCCTGTACTGCATTTATGCCAGATATTTTTTTAAGCTGAAAGGTTGATGTCCTGTTTGTGTGTGTCCTTTGTCTTTTGAACGTGATGCAAATGTTATGTTATTGGACAAATAAGCATATTATAAAAACTATTTAAACAAGAAGGAAACTTTGAGAAAAGCCCACATACATACACTGACCAGGAGAAGTCCTCTCGCTTTGTTCTGCTTTCTGCAAGTTACTAAGGCTTGTGTCTTCCCATGTGACCACAAAAAGAAAAGGAGTACTTGTGGCACCTTAGAGACTAACCAAGGTATTTGAGCATAAGCTTTCGTGAGCTACAGCTCACTTCATTGGATGCATACTGCGGAAAGTGTAGAAGATCTTTTTATACACACAAAGCATGAAAAAATACCTCCCTCCACCCCACTCTCCTGCTGGTAATAGCTTATCTAAAGTGATCACTCTCCTTACAATGTGTATGATAATCAAGTTGGGCCATTTCCAGCACAAATCCAGGTTTATCATACATATTGTAAGGAGAGTGATCACTTTAGATAAGCTATTACCAGCAGGAGAGTGGGGTGGGGGGAGGTATTTTTTCATGCTTTGTGTGTATAAAAAGATCTTCTACACTTTCCACAGTATGCATCCAATGAAGTGAGCTGTAGCTCACGAAAGCTTATGCTCAAATACCTTGGTTAGTCTCTAAGGTGCCACAAGTATTCCTTTTCTTTTTGTGAATACACACTCACATGGCTGTTACTCTGAAACCTATGTGACCACACAGGACCTAGCAGAATGGAGACATAATCCTGACTTAATAATAACAATGGTATTACATTTCCTTTTCTTTTTCAAATGATACTTAATAGTTCATCTATTTTTATTAATTAGTCCTTGTTTGGTGTGTATGAATTTTGAGATCACCTTGTATTTATACATTTAGCCAGCCCATGAAATAGGACTTTTTTCTGCAGAACCTCTTTTAAATTTACTTTTCACTTAATTATTAAGAGAGGTGATGTGTCAGTTGTTTGGTTATATAGGTCCTTTCAGCTGCTAAAATTAACAACATGCTTATTGAAAGATTATTAGAATGAAATAGGCATCTAAAACTCATATTTTCAGTAATATATTCTTATCTGAATACAACCAGTTGAAAATATGCCACTAGATGAAAATGAAAAAACTTACATATAGTTTAACATCATTTTTCAAAGTTCTTCCAAGAGATAAGGGAAACTGAGCCATTGTCACAAACATCAATTTGCACAGGCAGGTAGATTGAGAGCACCCAGAAGATTGTTTGGGTTGCTTTCCCAAAACCAGGGGGTTGTTTGGTTGACCACAGACCTGCTGGATATCCCAGAATCCACTGATGACCTCTGACATCTAAGTGGAAGCCCCCTCTGTCTGCCCCCCTCCTTACCCAATGGCTTCCTGGCAATGTGACTTAATTGGGGACTCACTAACAGGGACTCCCCTCTGACCACAGCAATCTCTGAAGCCCTCTGGAGGGCTATGGCTTAAAAGTAGCACAGTCAGTGGCTATATTACCTTTTCCAGGTAAGGTGTGTGGGGATGAAGGGGAAGTGTGATGTGCATTCTTGCACTGGTACACCCAGTCTCCTCCACCTTCACCAGTATGGATCCGAGACATGTAGAGAATGCTGCTCTCAGGTCTGAGGGGTAGCATGATATTACCAAAATGTCTGAAACCCCCATTCTGTTGTATAATCTAACAACATACTAGCTGCAATCATGTGTGAAAAAGTTCAGTAAGCACTACTCGCCTTTGAGTGACACGGTAAAGGCGCTATATGTTATCCAGTTCATTTTCCTCCACTTTCCCAACCCACCCTCCCTGTCCATTTTCAGGGACCCCTCTCACAAGACCATGTCATTTCAGGAACTATGGTCTCTTCTGGAGTTGGGAGCAATAGAGGAAGTTCCTTACCAACACAAAGGGGAAAGGCTTTGTTCCTGGTACTTCCTGGTCCCAAAGAAATCTGGTGGCCTTCACTATGTTTTAGATCTAAGAAATCAAAAGAATTATGTTCAGCATAAGAACATAAGAATGGCCATACTGGGTCAGACTAAAGGTCCATCCAGCCCAGTGTCCTGTCTACTGGCAGTGGCCAATGCCATGTGCCCCAGAGGGGTGAACCTAACAGGTAATGGTCAAGTGATCTCTCTCCTGACATCCATCTCCACCCTCTGACAAACAGAGGCTAGGGACACCTGGCTAATAGACATTAATGGACTTAACCTCCATGAATTTATCCAGATCTCTTTTAAACCCTGTTTTAGTCCTAGCCTTCACAACCTCCTCAGGCAAGGAGTTCAACAGGTTGACTATGAGCTGCGTGAAGAAAAACTTCCTTTTGTTTTAAACCTGCTTCCCATTAATTTCATTTGGTGGCCCCTAGTTCTAATATTATAGGATGGTCTATGATCCCTTCTTTGGAGACTAGAGATTGATATGGTGCCCCCAAGAACATGTACTTCCATGTGGCAATACATGCCTCCCACAGGAAGTACCTTTGATTTCTGGTGAGCATCAATCACTATCCATACACATTGCTCCCCTTCAGTCTATCTTCAGTCCTGAGGGTTTTCTCCAAGTGCACAGCAATGGTGGCAGCCCACCTATGACATTTGGACATTCAAATTTTTCCCTACTTTTACAATTGGCTAGGCCAAGCAGCATCCAGCAACCAGATCCAGAACAGTGTCCTAGTCATCAGAAAGAAAAGGCGTACTTGTGGCACCTTAGAGACTAACAAATTTATTTGAGCATAAGACTAAGGTGCCACAAGTACTCCTTTTCTTTTTGCGGATACAGACTAACACGGCTGCTACTCTGAAACTAGTCATCAGGCAAGTCTTGTCCCGACTAGGCCTGCGGTTAAATTTGCAAAAGTCCCATTTACCCCCTTCTCAATGCATGATGTTTGTAGAGGGAGACCTTTGATGCAACAATAACCATATCTTACCTCCCAGCTGAAAAATTCCATTCTATAGTTACCCTTTCCAACATCCTCAAATTCAGTCCTGTAACAACAGAGAGAGCCTTCAGCTCCTAGGCCTTATGTCATCATACATGTCTGTAACCCCACATGGCAGATGTCTGGTGGTTGTTGCTTCTATCAAAGACTGGGGGTCCCATCTCAGTCAACTTCAGAATGAAGCCCAGGACAAAGCATCCATGATCTTCATTGCTGTAGCTTGGCTATCATGGTTGGTTCACAGACCTTCACCCTCTGTCTGTCCCTGCACCAATAACTCTTTCACTAGTTTCAGCTCATCTGTCCCAGAAGCAGGGCAAATCTCTGCATAAGAACCGGAATCTGTCCACCTGACTGCTTGCATGATCACTGGCTGAACACTCATGAGAAATCATGCTCCCATAAAGTCCAGACCATTTTGGTGAGCTGCAGAAAATTCTCCCCCAAAACCATATATGCATTGAAGGGGAAGAGGTTTCTATGGGGAAAGAGACAAATTCACAAACATTAAGACATACAAAGCAGACAGAAAATAGCAGAGAAAGTTTATACCCCCTTCATTCTAAATTGCCCTCGGGCACACCACTATGCACGATGCCGCGTCAGGCATAAAACTGGCCTTTCATTAGAAACAAATTAAAAATATTGCTAGGAAACTAAACTCGGCCAAACCTGCAAATAAAAACTTCGCTGGCAGCGGTGGGATTCGAACCCACGCCATCGAAATGACTGGAGCCTAAATCCAGCGCCTTAGACCACTCGGCCACGCTACCACCTGATTATTATGGTGACCTTGAGGACTATATAGACAGGACAGGCACTGATTCGGTGCTCTCTCCGGTTCACCTCCTTTATTTTTGCCGCTGAGGTTTAGCCGCCCGCTGCTTCGCCCGGCGGTGTTTGTCCGCTCCCCCACAGAGGAGCCGCAGGGACCAAGTGCAGCGGGTATGCATTGCTAAGGGGAGCTCCCGGGGAGGAGGCCGGCCGGTTAGGAAGGCGGGGGGGGGTCACACCCCGCGGGAGCGTGCACAGCACGGAATAGCCCCTGGGGCCCCTCTGGGGCACGCGGGCAGCGCAGCGGCTGGCCGAGCCCACGGCGTCTTGCAGGCCGCCGACTCCGGCGGCGCAGCATTAACCCGCAGGGGCAGCAGGTGGCGCTGCTGCGGCGGCGCCGCTCCCCTGCCGGCCGCAGCCGGGTGAAGCCATCGTCAGCCCGCGGCGTGGCCCTTGGAGCGCGCGCGCGCGCGAGCCCGCCCCTGCCCCGGCAGGTGCCTTCCCCGGGCTTCGCTCTGCAACGCGCCCGCCTCAGTCTTGCCTCGCGCCCGCCCCGCGCCCGTCCCGTCCCGTCCCTGTGGGACTCACGGCGCCTCCCCGTATCCCACAGGTGCGCTGGCGCCTCTACCCGCCCTGCCCTGCTGCTGCGGGTTGAATTAAAGGGTCCAGCCTGGCTGGAGCCGCCGGGGGCCTTTTGGAAGATGTCAAAGCAAATTAGCAGCCAGTCCACGCCGACCTGGGCAAAGGACGTTTAATTCGTTTTCGATGCTACCCCCGAAATAAGGATGACGATGACTGCAGCCTACGACCCTTTTCTTCTTTACTGATCATTATGACGGCTGCAGCCACCCCCGAGCTAGCTTTCTGCTCCTTGTGTTTTGAGTTGCTTTTTCTATTTCTCTATAGCCCACCTCATGAGCTAAGCAGATGCTGCATTTTGTTCCAAATTAACAAAAACTTCGCTTCTTTGCAGCACCAAAAAAGCATCTGACATGTTCTAACTTCTACCATTCGCCTCTTTTAATTCAAACATAATTGAAGGATTTGGTTTAATATCATACAGTAAAAAGGTGTTTCCCCTTAGATAATTCGCAGCCAACAGTGATTAATCAGGCTATAAACCAACAAAAACTGTTTGTTTGTTTATAAGGGAAATAATTGCTCATCCTTAAATATAGCCTTGTTAGTGGGTGCCCCAATACATGCTTGTTCCTCCTTTACTGCTGCTTCAGGGAGGGCTTTCTCTCTCCCCCCACTTCTTTGCTGAACTGAATACTCCTGGGAGAATTCTGCGCAGCTGCACAATGCAGAATTTTGCATTATGGGGGTTGGGGCGCTCACAGAATTTGCTTTCCCCCACGGAAATGGGCTGCAGTGCTGCTAGCCGCCACTGGACTCGACAGAGCCCAGCTTGCACATAGAAGACACTGCTGGGGAAGGGAGAGGGAGCAGGAGCAGTTTTTCAAACCCTGGGTCGCAACCCAGTACTGGCATGTCAGGCACTGGGTCACCTTGCTCTGGTCAGCACTGCGGACCGGGACATTAAAAGTCCCATAGGCGGTGCTGCCTAGCTAAGGAAGACTAGTGCCTGCTTGTTAGGACTGCGCCCTGGAAGCAGCCAGCAGTGGGTCCGGCTTCTAGGCAGCGGGGTCATGGGGCTCTGGGCGCTGCCCCTGCCCCGAGAGTGGCTCCACACTCCCATTGGCCAGGAAGCGGGCAGTGGGAATCGGGGGGCAGTGCCTGTGGGCGAGAGTCGGGTGAAGCTCCTTGCGTACCTCTGCCTAGGAGCCGGACCTGCTGCTGGCGGCTTCTGGGGCACAGCATGGTCCGCAGTGCCAGGACAGGCAGGAAGCCTGCTTCTGTACCCCAAAATGTTATACCAATAAAATAAAAACCAGCAGGATCTTATTAAAGGGACAAGGCAAAATGCCACATTTATTGTAAATATAATAAAAAGAAATATAAAACTCACACTGTCTTATTGTTACTTATTCCTTACTTAACTATATATATATATATATATATATATATATATATATATTCATTCATAGCAGTTCTGCATAGGGGTTCTAGTTACCAGCCTAGAAGTTGCTGATGACAGAGTATTGGCCAGGTAATCTGTACACCAGAGTGGAGCCGAGTCCATGTCAGATGCGCATCCCATGCTCCTGAAGGGTAGTGGCAGAACTGGAGACTCAAAGTTCTCAGTCCTTAGTGTCCATTTTTATAGGAATTTCTTCCTATGCCAGTCCGTGGAATTTGCTTTTTCATATTGTTAGTCATGACTGCTCCAGGACGGCTGTCAGGTGCTCATCAGCTTTCTTCATCCTTTGAATTGGTCCGGTGGATCCCAGTTTGCCCTCCGGTGGGATTCTCTGGTTGTCTCCACCTGGCGTCTTCTTTGGCCACTTGATGTTAAATTCCTAGGCTGGCACTTCCCTGATTATTCCAAAACCCACCATTCATTCACATACATTCCTTACTTTAATAAAAACACATTTCTTATTTCACCGAATATTGTTATTTTATTTGAGACTCCCTGTCTCTTAACATTCCTTCGGTATTGACTTTCTTTTATCATACAAAGGTGTTTTTTATTTGAGACTCCCCGTTTTTTAACATTCCTGATCCAAACTATAGAGGGTGGGAGTCTCTATGTGACATTTCTATGAGCGCAGCTTCAATTCATGGCTCTTCAGGGGTGTTACAAAAAAGCATGTCAATCTCCATCACAAAGTATCCCTTTGCAAAGTCGATCCAATTGAACATAAAGTGAAGTTAGTTAAAAAGCATGTCAATCTCTATCACAAAGTATCTGTTTGCAAAGTAAAGCCAATTGAACATAACCATTTGAGAAAGTAACATTAATTGATTGGTTTACATTTATAAGCGTCAATCTCAATTACAATCAATGGAAAGCATCAATACAGAGAAAGCAGAATCAATTAAGCCGTTTAGTTTTACAAGCGTCAATCTTAATAACAAGTGAGAGAAAGTATCAATTCAGAGCCAATTTGAGCAGTTTAGTTTTACAACTGTCAATCTTAATAACAAGTGAGAGAAAGTATCAATTTAGAGTCCATATGAGCGGTTTGCAAGGTACAGTTTGCAAGCTTTAATACCGAATTGTAAATCAATATTGCAGATTTATAATTATGTCAAATAGAAGAATTATAAATGCAGATTTACAAATATTATAAATCAATATTGGAGGTTTACAATTTATTATGAACAGAATCACAAATATTAAGAATATACCTACAAGCTGCCCCACTGATCGGGGCCACCGGAGGTAAATTCGCACCCCAACCCCATGCCCCAGTCCCCTGCCCTGAGCCCCCCCAAACCTGGAACCCCTTCCTGCACCCCAAACCTCAGAACCTGCACCCAAAGCCCTGACCATCTCCCACACTCCAACCCCCTGCCCCAGCTCACAGCCCCCTCCCACACCCCAAACCCCTCATCCCCAGCTCCATTGGGTCATGAGCGTCAACAATTTGCTTCAACTTGGTCCCCAGAAAAAAAGTTTGAAAACCACTGAGCTAGAGGGTTTCTGGCAGTTGCAGTTCCCAGCATGCTCTTATGGAAGGAGAGGGTAGTAAGCAAGAAATTCGAACTCTGTATAAACCTGGGATTGAGCAGGCTGTTTCTCCCTCTGGATTCCTGGACTCTGGGGGTGGAGAGGGGGTGCAGGTAACTGGGCTGGAGGGCCCTGCAGCTAGGCAGTGGATGGGATGTGGGTATCTGGGCTGGGGGCCCTTGCAGTTGGGCTCTGGAGAGGAGGGGGTTCAGGTATATTGGCTGGGGGGGCCCCTGTATGTGGGCTCTGTGGGGGAAGGGTTGTGGGTATCTGACTCCCTAGCTGGGCTTGGGGAGACAGAGAAACAGAAACTGGGTTGCAATAGGTATTTCTTTAACTCTCTACTCCCTACTCCATATTTGCTGACAGGTATTTTGAAATAAATTACCAAAATAATTGAAACTGGCATGATTATGTAGTGTTATTTTGACAAATAAAATTTGCAGAATTTTTAATTTTTTGGCACATAATGCCCGTAGGAGTAACTGAAGCAAAATATCAGGCTATTGTATGCTGGAATATCAGAAATGCTTCTCTTTTTCTCTCCCCCTCCTAGCTTTAAAATCCATCTTGGTCCCTCTCAATGAAACAGAAGCCTTTTAAAAATATGTATGTATGTATTTAAAAACTTGTATTTTCAGTCTCTCAGATGCATATTTTCATGACCACTCATTACTTTGAGCAACACTTTTTTTACACATGCTTTATATATAATGTGCAGTTACAACACTTGTTACCCTTTGCTCCTCCTCAGATGTAAATTTCTACCATTTTTTTAATTTCTGTGTAGTGTTTATCCTTTTGGCTTTTCTCTGGAGAATTATGCCACATCTGAAGTTTTATAAGATGCACTATAGAATACTATATATCCTGGCTACAGCTAGGCAAATTCACAACTGAACTCATAACCAGTTAAAATCATCAGCTTCCATACCTCTTTACACACTTGCAACTCATACCAGGCTCATCAAAAGATTTGCTAAAGTTCACTATCTTTTGGTGGTCTAGAGCTGATGGCTTTGCATCAAAATCATGGCAAATTCACAGTTTCACAGGGTTACCCCTGAATCTGGGTGAAAAATGGTGGTTTTGACTGGGTTTTTGTTTGCTTGTTAGATGTGGAATCAAGAAGATCCAACTAAAGCCTTGGCGCAACCATGCAGATTGGAACCAATTAAAATGGTAGCATTAACTGCTGTGTTTTATACAGAACAAGATCTGACATTTTGTGGCACCTCACCAGTTATTGTCTTCACCTGGGGAGCCAATTTAGCCACTATGTAAGCAGATACATCTCCCATTGACTTCAGTAAGAGTTTTGCCAAATATAACCAGAGCTGAATGTGGTTTGTGGATGGAAGTTTCAGTTTCCTTATCATGGGACATAACATGGGCAGTTGTACCTTTGTGATTGCTGTGATGCCAGTAGGAATTGATACAACTATTCTTTTGTGGTTAGGGGGGTAAACAATTAACTCTGTAACTAAATGCCATAGTTTTAGAACATTAATGGATATAGATTATACCAGCTCTCTGTATCCCTATACCATCTGTCTGTATTCTCAGTGTCTGAATTCCACTACGTTAAATTCATAAATGAATGTGGTGTGAAAGAGAGCGAGAGAGAGAAAAATTAATACCAAGTGAAGTTATATGCTTTGCTTTTCCTATTAATCAAGTGAGATTTATGGACCAGCATGTTTCGCTTAGAAAAATTGATGGACACATCCTTAAGGACAGGATGTTTAGGAAACTAAAGAATTTGATGGTAATTTCATGCCTGGAATTTTTTAAAGAATGTAGTTTCAAATTGCTCTACAAGTTTGATACTGTCTGCAAGGTGTTTTCCTTTTTAATGAGTAAAAAATGCTGCCCTCTTAGAAACCAGTTTCTCAACAAAACCTAATTTCACTCTTAACACACTGGATTCTACAGCTTTCACAGTCACTGGAAAATAGCAAGTTGTGCTTGCATTGCTAAACATATTAGATCAAGGAGTTAATATGTTAGACTTTCATGACATTAATTTGCTAGGCTGCCACTAGAAATTAATTTCAAATGTTCTCAAGAAAGAATCAAATAAATTAAAGGCAAAGCTCATATGTTGTAGTAGAAAAAATTGTTTTCTAATAACATATTAAGACATTGAAACTGAAAACCAAGAATAAAAAATACTGCATATGTGTGCAACATGGGTAAATTAAAGCTACTTAATTTTTGCGTTTTTGACTTTTGAGTATTTTAATTGTTCAGACTTTCACTAAACAAATTTGAGTGATATCCTTTAAATTCTAATTTTACTAAGCATTGATATTTTATTTTTAAAGTGTCCTCATTAGTATTCAAAATTCACACCTCATTAAGGAGAATGGGGTGGGAGGAAGGGTGAATTTTGTATTTTGCTGCTACAGTTAGGTTGGATTGTCCCCCAAGATCTATGCATCCATCCATGAAGAGATGTTCTCCTCTTCATGCAGAAGGAAGGCTAAGCTGTTGCTCTATTCTGGAGAGCGTTGGAGAGAAATTGGTCATATCAGGACAGTGTTTATCAACTGAGAGTTGCAACTTCCCCACCCCTTCCAGGAGGCACGAAAGACTGTAAAGGGGGTTGTTTGGCCCTGGCAATTTTATTACCATTCTAAAGCAAAAAATATAAAATGTCCGACGTTACTTTGGGGAGGCCAAAACATTCAATGTTTGTGAGGTTAAATATAGTAGTTGTAGCATACATTTTTACTATTACTTTTATAATAACTGTAAAGAGATCACAACAGTTTACTTTGAATAAGCAGTTACCAAGCTGAAAAGATTGAGGAAACGGTGGCCTAGTTCACTCTTCTCATGGACCTATTATTTCAGATTGTCTGCAGTCTCAGGAATATATCCTGCATTGGGTCACATTCAGGCTATAGCCACACTATATATTTAAAGGAATTTGTAACCAGTTACTAGCATGGGTGTCTCTAAACATGGCTGTGTCCAACATTCAGTTATTAATTGTTTCATCCTTGCCAATGGTCTAGGCTGGCATAATGTAACCATAGCACGTTATTTTTATTGCAATGAGGACAGCATATTTTTCCTACAACTGTGCCTCTATAATCAATTTGACAAATCCTCCTTCATCTGAGCCCTCTACAGTAGAACATCCCAGAGTGCATTGCTGAACAAGCTGCTGGTGCTGTTCTCAGGATATGTCCTCTAGTCACTCATTCCCCAGCATTATGGGATTGTTCTTCAAGTTTTTCCAGAAGGCATATGTACAGCTATGCTTCTGTAGCAGAGTAGAAGCTGTGCTGTGGCTATCCAAACAATGGCTATAATGGCAGAAGGCCTAACTAGTAAGTGATTAAGGTGTCTGGGTCTCTACATTGTTACAAAGTCACAGACGCAGCATAGTGTGAGGTGGGCTTCAGAAGATTTTCTTCACAAACAAGAAGTGCTGGAAATTTTTCTGCTTTAATGAAAGGTTATGCTCTGCATGAAATGAGATTGCCAGAGGCTGTAAGGGGTTGCATCAATTAATGGCACAATCTAGCTGCTGCTGCTTTTGGCTTTTTATATGAAAAGGCATACTCTGCAGCCAAAATTGCAGGGATCCTGAAATCAGAAAATCCATTTCCCCCAAGACATACACACACACATTCCACCCCCGTCTCCCAGTTAAGGTAGGGGTTTTTTAATTTGTGTTTGCGGGGAGGATACTGCGCTGCATACTGCAATGAAATATTAGTCTCAGCAGTACCATTAGAACAGCAAGTGCTGTCTCTGTCAACTCAGCTGCTGGGACTGTCAGAGAACAGATATTGTGCAGTTCTCCCCATCTGCACATGACATCACAAAAGGCAGTAAGGACTGATTCTGTAACTTACTCAGGATATGTAATGCCTATTAAGATTACTCATATGAGTAAATGCTCAGCATGAGTAAGGGTTGCAGAATCTGACCCTTAGCAGATGCCAACTGAATATAATGAAGCCAGAATTTGTTTACAGGGAGAAAATAGCATTTTTTTCATTGGCCCACAACTCATAAATGGGATTTTGCTCAAACATTCCACAAAATTCAGCTTTGGACAGTGACCAAACATGGAAAATTTCAGCCCAGCAAGCGAATGTTTTAGAAAGTTATGAGTGAGCATGTACTGGGTGTTATAATAGAGACTGTTTTGCAACTTTATTTAGAGTGCATAACCCTGTATCATTTCTCTTGGATGGATTAAATTAAAAAGCACACACACACATAACATTTTAGAAATTGAACTAAAGATAGGGAGAGCAAAGTCATTTTTACAGACAAAAAGTAGTGCAATTAGTAACTTTGTATTCTGGTGCTGAGAAACCCTGGTAAAGGGCATGTTAGAAATGGTTAGAAAAAAAGAGATGATGATGGTTGTTGCATTCAGAAATCATGTTGATTACAGAGAAGGCACAGTAATTTTATTAATCACATAAGCATACAGTTGGGACTGGAATCATCTCAGGATTCTGGGAACACTGATTTTTCCTTGTAGGCACGTTCAGAGGCTTAACATAGGCACTGGCATAAATCATTCCCAGCTCTAGTCTTTGCGAAGGGGGATTAGAATTCCACACACAGGCAGCAAAATGATAACTTTTTGTGAACAAATAATTAGTTATCAATCTGGTCCTTTTTCACACATCCTTTTCATACAAATGTGTGGAATGTACATGGTTAAAGTAGCATATAATATTTTTAACTTCTGAAAATAAGCAATAATATTTTGCCCTGTGTTTATAAGAATTTTTTTTTTAATTTGAAACTGTTTCATAGCATGTAAACTCTCTTAATTGACTAATATAGGTAACTAATGGACAGAAACAAGCACAACAGTGATAAAATCTTAATTGAATCAAGTGAAATTGGCTCACACAGAAATTCACATGCAAAGGATCAGGGCAGTAGATCTGCCATCTGCTGTAATTAATTAGTTATTTACTGCATTACACGATTATACCTGCTGGATGCTATTTAGAATAGGAAGCTACAGGAACATTCCACTAGTGGAAATTATCTTCTGTGTCCAGCAAATTGGATTGCAATATTTTGAAGAGTGCTATGTTAAAATATACCAATATTATTATTCATGTCTGTCATTACTTAGGACTTTCTTCCACAAAACCAATCTGTACAAGAATTGGCCACAGGGAATAAATCTGCCTACTTTGTTTAAAGAGCTGTTGAATTTGAGATATAAAGGAAAGTATTTTCTGGACACTGATCTCTGTAGACTGTATTGCATTTCACTGGCTTTTGTGTCTATTTGTTTTTTCTCCGATGTGTTCTTGCAAGTAAAGTGGGTAAAGAGAATTAATACATAATTTCACTGACTCCAATTCAGGTAAGAATTCATCTGCAATATTCCAGGAATATAAATGTTTGTATATATCTATATATGAAATAATATTGTTATTTTAATATTGCAAACAAGGATTTACTTTGCGTCTCTCAGTTCATTGTCAAGAGTAACTTACACTTTTCTGTTGGGTTTAGTCAAAGCAAAAAGTGAAGCTTTTTGAAACTGCCACATTAGAAACATCCTTATGTAAGCACATGACCTTCCTTTTCATTACTATTACAATTACAGTGTATTCCTACCTGATTTTTGAGTGGCTATTGTGACTGGTGACTAACATTAAAGTAGATGTTTTGGATTTTTTTCCTTCCCCCCTTCTATACTGTTTACAATGCTCTTCAGGAACATTTATGGCAAAATGTTGCTTTTAAACAGCATGTACTGTTGTGCATTGTTTTTTGCATCTGGGCAGTAATATCTTGTAGACTCACCAAGTGAACCATTATGCAAAGTCAAACTATAGGCTAGAAAATATGTAACGTATATTACTTGTTTGTGAAGAGGCCGCCAGATCAAACAGAACTCTCATTTACCTCAGTGGCAGTAACATACATCTAAGGACATATGTGAATATTCTAAAGTGTAAATATCTGTGTGTAGCTCCCATTATGGTTAATAATGTAAGGAGTGGTTTCAGAGTAGCAGCCGTGTTAGTCTGTATTCACAAAAAGAACAGGAGGACTTGTGGCACCTTAGAGACTAACAAATTTATTTGAGCATAAGCTTTCCTGAGCTACAGCTGTAGGTCAGGAAAGCTTATGCTCAAATAAATTTGTTAATGTAAAGAGTGTAAACCCTTGAGCAGCTAGATAAGATAAACAGTGGGCGTGTAACTGATCATTCTAACCCCTTTATCTTGGGTGTTCCCTTCAGAACAGGGGTGGGACACAATGTGTCCTTTGAACTCTGGGCCTTGTGAGTAGGTCTCCAATAACTGTCTGGTACCTTTCAGTAGCACTATCCCCAGGAAAGAAAATTAAAAAATGAGAAGGAAAAGACTCTTGGGGGTCCTGCAGTCGCTTCAACGGCTGATGACCCGCCCCACCCCCCACTATTCTGCTGGCTGGAATGGAGGAGGCGATGCTGTGAGTTTGGGGGTCCCAAAGCCGTGTCTGTCATGTGTCCCCAAGTAGTCCCTCCAAACACGAGACCAGGTGGGAGGGATCATGTTTCCTGGGTGCCACACTCTAGTTTCAACACTCAGGAGACCCCCCCCCTCCAAATCGTAAGCAGTGTATGCTGAGGCTGGGCCGATGCCAGCGGCAACAAGCGGAGGGCATGGACGGGGGGGAGAGTTGTTGCAAGGCTCTAGGGAGCTCACACTCCGTGCAGAGAGCCGCTGTGCGTGAGGCAGACACGCACCATGCCTGCCTGCTGCAGTACCGCCCTCCGCCAGCCCGTGGAGGGAGGGTTCAGCCAGCCAGCCTCCGCGGGGACTGGGGAGGGAGAGCGAGAGGGGGCTGATTCCGAGGCGAGAGGCGAGCTGTCCGCGTGCGCTCCCCCGGGGAAGCAGCTGGCGCGCGACCCTCGGAGGGAAGCGCTCGTCGTAGTTTGTGTGCAGCTGCGGCGGGGAGAGCCCTGCTTCCTGGCCTGCTGCTCCGGGAGCCGTGCGTGTCTGCACAAGGTAGGCCAGGCATTCCACCGTGTGTCCGTCTGCACAAGGTAGGCCAGGCTCTGCAATGGAGCCCGCTTCTGCACCTTGGTTTTGCCGGGCTCCCCGGTTAGCGGCATATCTTCTCCGTGCACGGTGGGAAGGGGTCAGGAGGCTGCTTCGCTGGGCAGGGCTGGCAAACGGCTCGGCCTGAAATCCTGCTCAGTCTGCGTGCCCGCTCTAGCGCTCAGTGTGGCACATTACACATGGACACATTTGTATTTTCAACACCCATTTTTGGTAGTAATTGATTGCTCTTATTCGGCATACTAGAGTATTATTTTTTTCCCCACTCGATCCTTGCAAAAATTTCCCATGATGGCACTAAAAGGTTTTTCTCTGTAAATGCCCCCAGTTTACAGCTTTTGAATGTTGGCAGATATGTTGTAGTATTTAGACCAGGACCATTACTGTAGAATACTATATCTTTGCTTTTTACAGAGGCCAATACTATACTGTAATGTTTTTACAAGGGCTGCCTGTTACTGTAGAAGGCAGGGGGTGGGGGGGTTTACTTTACGGATGTAAAGTTCATAAACGTCTGATGGCTAATGAAATTAAAGGCCTGTTGTGGGTTGGGGTGGGGTTAAATTTGTCAGTGATCAGGGAGTGGTAATTTGCTCTTTGTAAAAGTGTATTTCCGATGACAGTTTTTTCACAAGGAGCTTTTTGCCTGTTTCAGAGTGGAGGATGAGATGTTACCAGACTGTTTTGACTGTAGATTGTTGATGTAATGACCCTAAAATGTACTAATCAGCAGATTTCCTTCTCAACAGCGTGCATGCTGCTTTATTCAAATAGCCAAAGGAATACAGTATGGAGGGGGGGAAATCAAACAGATGGAGGGGAAAAAATTCCCATTGACACATAGATTTATTGCCAACGTAGAGATGTGACACATTGCCTTGCACAAGGGGGAAGAGTGCTGTATGCACAGTGAAATTATTAAACTCTTGCTGTATTACTGTACCAAAATGTCACAAAAAGAAAATGCCACTAAACAGTTCAGATTTTGATGTACACAGAATAATAAGATTTTTTTTAAATGAAAAAGGATGGGTAGAATTACAGACAATAATGACAGGTTTCAGAGGAACAGCCGTGTTAGTCTGTATTCGCAAAAAGAAAAGGAGTACTTGTGGCACCTTAGAGAAAGCTCATGCTCAAATAAATTCGTTAGACAATAATGAACAGATATAATTCAGTTTAAACCTAATAATACAATATCTGGAATCTAATTGAAAAGCACACTTAAAAGTTGTGATCTACTTTTTAGAAGGAAACATAACAATGCAGGGAGGGGGTAGTTCAGGATGCAGGGAGAGAAGTAGCTAGGCGCTGTGTGCGGACAGGGTGGTAGCTCAGGGGGCAGGGAGAGGGCTAGATAGGGGCTGTGTGCGGGCAGGGGGATAGCTCAGGGAGAGGGGTAGCTAGGGGCTGTGTGCGGGCAGTGGGGTAGCTCGGGGTGAAGGGAGAGGGGTGGCTAGGGGCTGTGTGTGGGCAGTGGGGTAGCTCAGGGGGCAGGGAGAGGGGTAGCTAGGGGCTGTGTGCGGGCAGTGGGGTAGCTCAGAAGGCAGAGAGGGGATAGTTAGGGGCCGTGTGTGGGCAGGGAGGTAGCTCAGGGAGAGGGGTAGCTAGTGGCTGTGTGTGGGCGGGGGGGGTAGCTCAGGGTGAAGGAAGAGGGGTATCTAGGGGCTGTGTGTGGGCAGGGGGGTAGCTCAGGGAGAGGGGTAGCTAGGCGCTGTGTGCGGGCAGGGGGGCAGCTCAGAGTGAAGGGAGGGGGTACCTAGGGGCTATGTGCGGGCAGGGGGGTAGCTCAGGGGGAAGGGAGAGGGGTAGTTAGGAGCTGTGTGCGGGCAGTGCGATAGCTCAGAGGGCAGGGACGGGGTAGTTAGGGACCGTGTGTGGGAGGGGGGTAGCTCAGGGAGAGGAGTAGCTAGGGGCTGTGTGTGGGCAGTGGGGTAGCTCAGCAGGCAGAGAGAGGGGTAGGTCAAGGCTGTGTGCAGGGAGAGAGCTAGCTTGGGGCTGTGTGCCAGGAGGGCTCCCCGAGGGCTCTGCCAGCCATGGAGCCTTGTGGCTCTTACTGGCTGTGTGAGCAAAGGGGACTTGGAGCTGAAGAGCAGCTTCAACCCAAAATCAGTATCAGGTTTTGAAAATGTTGGCTGTAACTCCCCTAGGAGAGTTTTCAAAACTGCCTAAAGGATTTGGACTTGCAGTTCCCATGAAAATAAATGGGAAATTTGGCATCTAAATCCCTCAGGTGTCTGATAATCTCTGTTCCCTGTGTCTTGCTTTCCAGGTCTGTAAAATGGAATACGTAACTCAGGTGTGTTTTAAGGATTTTTTACCTAATGTTTATGAAGCATTTTGAATGAATAAAGCACCACATGGTGTAAGTGCAAACCACTGTCACTTTCATTACTCTAGTACCCAAGGGGCTTCCAGCTATGGAAGAAGATGAGGGAAGTTACTTTGTGTATTTCACCTCTGCCTTCTAAATGTGCATAGAACAAGCTGCTCATTTGCCTGCCCAGTGTCCTTTCAGCCTATGCTGGAAGAGTCTGCCAAAATTCACACTGACAAATTTACCAACAAATATTTGTTTAAACTCAGCTAATCCCCTTGTGAACATTTGGAAGCTTGTTTTGCACTGTTCCAGATCTTTGCATCTTGGGCATCAACTTTGTCAGTTTCGCTTGGGAGGACAGTTTGAGACAGGATGAGAGCTAGGGTAGAGCAGGAACTAGGGGTGAAATCCTGGCCCCATTAAAGTTAGTGGAAAAAACTTCTGTTAATTTCACTGAGGCCAGGAAGTCTCTTAGCTCATGGGAAGGGGGAATCTGTTTTAAGTTTAGAAGCAGTATGGAAAAAAAAGGCAGGAAGTTGAGAGGGGGAGACAAACTGGCATATCAGGAGGAAATCTGATCGTGTATAATGAGGGGCATGTTCCTAATCTGGGGTTGCTGGGCAACAGATATATCTGATGGGCCAAATTCAGCCTTAGCAGAAACAGGTGCAATGGAGCTGCCCCTGTGACACCAGGCCTGAAATGTCACTTTCTCTGTTTTAGAAGCTATATTTGGTTGGCCCTTATAGACTCTTGGAACTGGCACGCTACTGCAGCTAGTGAGTAGACACAATATCACCCCGAGAGGTGTCCCTGCGCTCCCATGAGGGATCCCAGGTCTCATTCTGTCATTCTAGAGACACAAGCAGCCTGGGCTGAGTACCTCACATTGCTCAGAAGTGTGAATGACTCTTTCAGGCTTATTGAGGACTGGAGTCAGTGGGCTTTGAAAAGAGTCTTCTAATATGGGACTTCAAGAGTGCGTATGTGGAGGGTGAGGGGGGCGTAAAGCCAGGAAAACATGGAAAATCATCAGGGTATCATCAAGGGCGGTAAAACCTGCCTGGTGCATTGCTTCTACATGTAAGTGTGTGAAATCCACAGCTATCCCAATATGGAGCTGAATTAATAACAATGTATCTGTTTGAGTTCTGCTGAATCATCATTAATAGTCTCTCAAGGAAGATAAGCATGAAAATCTCCACCCCTTGCTGTGGGTGGAACCTGAGCCTCAGGAAACATGCTTCCCATTGTTCCACTATTGCTCTAGTGGGTAACGCAGCTCTGAGGGCTCCAGTGTTCAGCCGTCCACATACAGTTTCTCTAGAATTGATGTAATTGGATATGTGAAGTTATAGTAAGACAAGAGTCCACACATAGCTTCTCTTTTTGATGTGCACATGATGTCCATTATTATTTGCTCTGGAAGCAGTTATATGTATAGAAAGCCTCTGAGAGACACTTGCTCTGACTAGTTCTGGAATTATAAGAAAAGGATTAACTAATTTTAATATAAACATGTGATGTTATTGCATCGTGTTGCTGAATTTTTGCTTTCTGCACTGTTCTGTTAGTAGTGAGTACAGTAAGATCCAGCTCCTACTTGTTCTGTCCCTTTTAAAATGTTAACAATCACTTACCAAAGTTTTTTAAAAACTGAGGAAGTGTCATATTTTTATTTCATTTTACTAGTCCCATTAAATGAGCTGTAATAAACTAGTTGCGGAATATTTTTAACTGAGATACATGCAGTATAGCTTGCAATAGAAGTAGATCAATTGTAATTTTAGTCAGTGACTGACCTATGTGAAATCAGATGGTGAAGTGCTTTAGTATGTCAGAACAGGAAGATTTGTAGCAGGTTGATTCCTAGTCCCAAGAGTGATGGATCAGATTGTACCTGCTTTTTTATAACTTTGGAACTCAGTGCCACCTTGTGTCATCCTCTATCCCCACTGTTTGCAAGGGCCTGGATTGCTGAATTAATGCAGTTAATAACGGAGAGAATGATTCAGTGCTGATTGTGGCCAATTTTTCAGGAAACGTCTCCACGTTATAGCAGGGAATTGTAAGGAAGTCGAGAACATAGGAGTTAAATGGGGAGAGTGACCATGTCACAGTGATGAATTAAATTAACAAAGGATACTTTGTTAAAGAGTGCTCTGATTTTTGACCTATTCCAATTGCTGTTGACTAAATTATTGTCTACATTTGTCTGCACTTTTAAAATGAATGAAAATATGGCAGGATTCTCTGTACTTTCCAAAAATCAGTCTCTCTCTCTTATTTTCATTTGGAAAGACACTTCATTTCAGGCTGGATTGTGACATGCCTAATACATACTAGATTAAATGTTGTCTATTCAGGAAAGTTATACCAGTGTAAGCTAAGGTGTGAATTTAAGCCACTACAGTTATTGATATCACTCCTTGTTTGGACACTCTTATTGCAGTAGGAGATGGTCTTTTTTTGGTTTAGCATATGTCACTTTGGAAGGAGTCTGCGCTAACTGAAAAATGCCATCAGAGTATCCATCCAGGGAATAATACTAAGTTAAAATGATATACCAGTATAACTATATCAGTGTAATTATTCTGGTATAACTAGTAAAACTTTCCCATGTAGACAAGCCCCAAAGGATGGTGCATCAGGAGCAATTGTGCCTGGCTGAGCTCCCCAAGGGTAGTGTGGCTTCACACTGCTCCTTACACAGGCCAACTGCTATATGCCACACTTTGGACCTTTTTATATTAATTTTAAGGGCATTTTAAATCTTTCCTCCTGAAGGTTATGCTGTGTGTATCAGTGAGAGAGTTACAATTTCAGTCTTTTGCAGCCTGAGAGCTCATGTGGAAAGTATTATGGGATGGACAGTTATTTTCCTCTAGAATAATTACCTTCTGTGAAATTTCTGATGGACATAATTAAAGAGCCCTACTATTGTTTCAGAATATCAACAATTTGTGTAAGCTTATTAGGAAGAGGAGCAGGCGCTGCGATGGGTAGTGTTCTTAAAAAATGCAGCAAAGTTTTAAAAAGGGGGAGGTAGGCTTGAAATAAGTTTGTTCTTCATGCAAAACACCCCTGGTTTTGCAGAAAACAGGCTAAATTAAGAGCAAAGATGGGAGATGATCTGCCCTTACCCCAAATCCATAATCAGACTGTGGGCAGAAGTAGATCACTGTGCATTCCAGCTCTGCATGTGCTGTTGTGATGTCAGTTACACTATTACACAGTTCTGCAGAAGTAACTGAAACTTTGAAACCAGAGTTTTCCTACTTAGAAGGTAATAAAAATTAACAGTAGATTAGATTCATGTTGTATTCTTCACCTTAGAAAAGACAGAGTTCCTGTTATGGAGACAATGCAGAGGAAATTAAATAACTGGAATATTAAAAAAATTAAGTCAAGTGTGGCCAAAATGCATCTCCCAGGCTCAGTGTGACAGACAGAGTTCTATGATCTATCCTGCCATCACCCCATCTTTCACATGGGAGTGGAGTCTAAGCCAGTGTGTGATGCTCCATCTTAATCTGAGTGGAGGCTGTTCAGATAAAGATGGCCTATTACATGCTGATACCTGTAGTGGGGTTACATCTATGCCCAGGAGACTAAGGGTGGTCTGCAGACTATGCCATTTTATGTAAGCTAGCTATATCCCTTGGGATCCTGATAAGTATTCAGGAAGGTTCCTTGGTTTTGCAAAGATTTTGGACCATTGAGTTTAGTTATGAAGAAAGATCATGGAACTAGGGAGAAAACAAAAATGACTTCATAGTGATCTTCCAGCAGGGTGTCATTTTGTTTCATTTTCTCTTTAGCTATGAAAGAGCTTGATAATTGTCTCCCAGGCCTGTTTATTAGAAAAGAATACAAAACCAGGGGCAGGAATTAGGGAATATGAGCTAGATGCTAATGGTTTCGTCACATAATGAACAAATGGAGTAGGTTCCTGAAGCAGGGAGCACCAGGGAGTTGATAGAACTAGCTCAATTTATTATTTATGGTTGAAGTGCCTATTGATGCATTGTGTCTAAACACTATGATAGATAGGTCTGGAGGCTCTGGAACAGCCATCCAATAGGAGTGGGGTAGGGAAAAGAGACTTACTTAAATTTATCAAGCTCCAGATTAAAATTATGAAGGTGATTATATGACAGGGTTGCCTGCAATAGCAAGGTCCTGGACTCAGTGAGGCAGGAAGTCTCTTCCCATCCTATGTCTCTATGATAAAATGCACAAACTACCTACAGTGGCTAACAAAGAGGGATTGCTAAAATATACCATTTTGTCTACCAGCCTCTGAGCTCTGGGGAGAAAATAGAAATTGGCCTTTAAAAGTCATTGGATTAGGACAACTTTTTGGGTGGATAGAGTGGAAAAAGTTTGACTGTTTTGCTTCAACACAGGGCCTGTCTTTGCCAGATAGAGACATTTGGTATGTGTGAATTAGTGTCATCCCAGACTCTGAACCTGTTCCGTAGACCACTGAAATCTGCAAGAACCTTTCTGTTGCCTTTAGTAAGTTTTGGATAAGGCTCTTTGTCACCAGCTGGGAATGAACAAAATCAAGAGAGGAAAGAAAAAATAATGTAAATAAATATTCTTACTTGAAGGCTGCCAATTCCAGGCTCTGGTGGATCATCCAAAGGGAAGGGCCTAGCACTGAGCAAGCCAGCCAGCTCTCTGGAGAGTTTCAGTTACAGGAACTGACAGCAAGAGCATCCCTATTGGGAAGGGAATCAGAATGAGATTGAAGCCAGAGAAGAGCACTGAAGTGTGACTCTCCTGTGCATTCCCTCCACACTTAGACTCCTTTAATTCACTTTAATGGCTAGAGCAGCAGCAACTGTCTGACAGCCTCATTTGTCCTCACTTCACAGGACACTTGTGGCATCCTGGCTGCACACACACAGTGATTTACTTTGGACTGACTAGCCCATGTGAGCTGGGGGCCGAGTAATACAAAACCTTCCTGGCACAGAAAGTGTTTTCTGGTTTCACCTTCCCTATCCACTCCCAGTAATATTCTGTAGCCCCTTTCTCTGGAGTCTGTTAATCCTGTTCTGTGCTAATCCTATTCTGTGTTTTCCATTTGTACGCAATCCCCTGATGGAAAAGCTGCCTTTGGAAAACAGAGGGCCTGATCCTGAAGTCCTTGGATTGGGCAAAATATACAGAGTTATGGGGAAGTTAGTGTGAGTTTTGCCTGAGTAAAAACTGTAGTATCGGGCCCAAAGTTTTTGAACAAGTAAGAGTAGATATGTTCAAAGAAGGAAGCTGATAAATGGAGCCTAGAATGCTACTAAAGGTAAACTAGAGTAATCCAATTTTATTTGCAGTCCCTAAGATTTTATATTAAATTCCTATTCTTATTCTGAGCCAATTTTTCTATATCCTATGACAATTTTAAACTTGGGTACCTAAATTGGGAGCTCAGATCCTGCATTTGGGTGTTGAGAGGCATATTTAGGTGTCCAGATACCCATTTTACACACCCATGTACAGATTATTGACTAATTTTTGCTAATACTGGCCAGCATAAATTTTGGCTTCATGCTTTTTTTTTTTTTTTTAAAAAGAACAGGACCTTTGATTTTCTTTAATTTCATTCTTTTTCTCTCCCAGGTTCTTCCCTCATTTCAAATGCGTATTGTAATACTGGCTACTTTAATCATTGCACGAATTAAACCAACCTCCCACAAACATGGCGGACGAGGACCTTATCTTTCGTATAGAAGGTATTGATGATGCCAGGTCAAATAAAGCGGTCTCTGGAAATTATCCTGATACTGATAGTGAGGATGAGGATAGTTATTACATCTGCCCGATAACAGATGATCCAGTATCTAACAAGGCTGCAAACAACAAAGTCGCCAATTATTACAGCAACTTAGCAAAAGATGAACATTACAGTTCTACCTCTTCTCCTAGAAACTCATTCAATTTTAAGGTAAGCACTGGACTCAAGCCTAAATAGGCTTCTAATCTCATTTCTCTCTCTAGCTGCTTCATTTCTTGTAACTAACAGTTTTCCATGAAAATTACAGCTTTTATTTTTTCAGACTTGTAGTTAAGTCAATTAAGCCAGTAACTTGATCCTGTCATTGATTCACTTACAAAACTCCACTTGAATTCAGTGGGAACTCCATACCTGGAACACGAGCAGGTTTGAGTCTAAGACTGCACAGCTGATGTAGTTCAGCTGCTTTAAAAAACCCAAACAGATGGATTTGCTGTTTTTGTTGTAACTCTAATGCAATATTATTAATGTAAAAACTTGGGCTGTAAGACTAGATGTTCTGTCATGAATGATATCAAGCAAAGCAATGTGCCTGAGTTGAGTATCTTTATTTGAACAAAACCAATCATAATTTTTGAGACATCATAAATGAACATCATTTAGACAGTTGGGTTTAGATGTGTTTCTTCTGGTGGGCGCTCTACATTTTGATAATAGAGCTCTGATGTTAAATTTTGCAATAAATTCCACCACCAGCCCCAGACAGTGTGCTCTAGTAGTATCCAACCATTTCCGCCTGAGGGCCAAACATATTACATTGCCCCCAACCTCAAAGTCAGTGCGTATTGTGGGGCAGATCCTCTGCCCCATTCTGCTCCCTTCGCACCAATCAGACAATGCAAAGGGAACACAATCCACCTGTAAGTCTCCTACTGGAGACCCCTCTAATCTGGAGGCTCCCTAGCAGGTGTAGAGTCTCCATAGCTGCCCTCCTGATTGCCCTTGGGATGGGGCAGGGAGGATAGTGTCACAGTTCAGAGCCTTGAGAACCACAACTGTCGTCTGTCCTCAGGTTATAGACCCTCCTAATGTACTCCATTTAACTGAGGACTCTGCTAAATTGGGACACTTCTTAGACTTTGTCTAGACCAGCATTTAAATGTGTATTGTTCACAAGTGTTAGCGAACACCTTCTAAGACCTTGTGTTCACTAGGAAAAAGGGTGTATTTTTAACACACATTAGCTAATAGGTGTGTAACAGGGTGGCTTATCCCTAAGCGGTAGAGGCCTGGAGCCAGTCTACCCTAATTACCAAGGAGGCAATTGGTAATTGCCTGAGCTGGGATTAGTTGATTTCCCTATAAAGAGCAGCAGGAATGTGGGAGGAGGGGAAAATGTTCAGGGAGACCACACTGGAATACAGAGGCTACTGGGAGCAAGTATGCTACAAGAGCGAGCCTGGGACTGGAGAATGAGACTACAGACAAGTGAGATTACAGGCAGGAAAGGCCTGAGAGTAACCAATAAGAGGGTAGACAAATGGACTTGAGGAGACTTCTTATTTCAAACTGTTTTGTTAATAATACCAGATCCCAAGGAGGGGCGGTACTGGACAGAAAGCCTGCATGTGGAGTCTACTCAAAAAGCCCCTTGAAAGGGGAACAGAAGCAAGCTGCCTGCAAATTGACCTCGGGCTATGAAGGCACGCTTGAGAGGCGGGCACCCAATGACAACATGTTAAAATCCTAGTGTCGATGTTTTTAACATGTTTGCAATTTGACGTAATCCCTCGGCTCACAAACACGGTTAACCTCAACCAGCTACAACTGCCTTGTCTATACTAGTATTTTAACATGTGTTAATGTTAAAAATTTACTTTTTTTTTTCTAGTGAAGACAAGACCTAAAATTCTAGTGTGGACAATGCAGCTTAGAATTTAATGTGTGTTTAAACTGGTGGAGTTGAAGCGTAGGAGGGAGCACAGGTTAAACACTGCCTTATCTACAGTAGACTTTCAGAACATACAATCATAGAAATCAAGGGCTGAAAAGGACCTCGAGAGTCCATTACATCCACCTCCCTGTACTGAGAAAGGAGTCAGGACCAACTAAACCTAGACCATCCCTGACAGGTATTTGTCCAGCCTGTTATTAAAAACTTCCAATGATGGGGATTCCCACAACCTCCTTTGGAAGCCTATTCCAGAGCTTAATTACACTTATAGTTAGAAAATTTTTCCTATATCTAGCCTAAATTTCCCTTGCTGCAGGTTAAGCCCGTAACTTCTTTTCCTTCCTTCAGTGGATGTGGAGTACAATTGAGAACTGTCCTGTGTATAACAGCCCTTAACATATTTAAAGATTTATCAGATATCCCCCTCAGTTTTCTTTTCTCAAGACTGAACTTGCCTGTTTTTTAAAAAATTTCCTCCTAGGTCAGGTTTTCTAAACATTTTATCATTTTTGTTGTTTTCCTTTGGATTATCACTAGTTTATCCACAACTTTCCTAAAGTGGGGTGCCTGGAATAGGAGAGAGTACTCCAGCTGAGGCCTCACCAGTGCCAAATAGAGAGAGACAATTACCTCCTGTCATACATACAGAATGTTGTTAGCCTTTTTTGCAACTGCATCACGTTGTTAATTCCTGTACAAATTTGTGATCCACCATGACCCCCCAGTTCCTTTTCAGCCATACAACCACCTAGCCAGTTATCCCAACCATTTCATTTTTCTTTCCATGGGGTGGTACTTTGCACTTGTCTTTAATGATTTTCATCTTATCTTGTTGTTTTCAGACCAGTTTTCCAATTTGTCACGATCATTTTGAATTCTGATTCTGTCCTCCAAAGTGCTTGCAACCCCTCCCATCTTGGTGTCATTCAGAAATTTTAGAAGCGTATTATCCTCTACATTATCCAAATTGTTAATGAAAATATTGAAAAGCACCTGACCCAGGACCTTATTAGACATGCCCTTCCAGTTTGACTGCAAACCATTGATAACTGCTCTTTGAATATGGTCTTTCAACCACTTATGCGCTCACCTTATAGTAATTTAATAAAGACCACATTTCCCTCATTTTCTCATGTAAATATCACGTGTAACTTTGTCAAACACCTTAATAAAATCAAGATAGATCACGTCTGCTGCTTCCCCCCTTCCACGTTTTAGTTAGCACATGTCAGCTAACGTATCCTAACCCCACACCTTTAAATCCTAGTTTAGACAAAGCCTTCGGTACCCAGTGGTAGCAAATTTCAATAACTGGTGCTTCAATGAGACAGAATTAGCATAAAATCCATGTAGTGGGAGACCCATTTGTTCAGTGCCAAGTGGTTAAGTCAGAGGTGGGCAAACTATGGCCTACGGGCCACATCCAGCCTGAGGTACTGTCCTGCCCGGCCCTTGAGCTCCCAGCTGGGGAGGCTAGTCCCCGGCTGCAAGCTCCTGCTGGGCATCATGGCTGCGAGAGCCGCCAGTGTAGTGTATTAAATTGCTCTCCGTATAAATGTGCTACTTACGGTATACTACTTACGGCTGCCAGTCCTGGTTCTCAGTCCTGGTAAGGGGGCCGAGAGTGTGGGGGTTGGATAAGAGACAGGAGGTCGGGGGGGGGGGGGCGGTTGGATAGGCGTGGGAGTTGAGGGGCCTGTCAGGGGCGTGGGTGTGGATAGGAGTTGGGGCAGTCAGGGGACAGAGAGCAGGGGGGGTTGGATACGGGGTGGGGTCCCAGGGGGGCAGGTAGGCGCTGGGGGAGCTCGGGAGGGGGCAGTCAGGGGACAAGGAGCAGCAGGGGTTCTGAGGGGGGCAGTCAGGGGGTGGGAAGTGGGAGGGGACAATTAGGGGGCAGGGGCCAGGCTGTTTGGGGAGCCACAGCCTTCCCTACCTGGCCCTCCATACAGTTTCAGAACCGCGATGTGGCCTTCAGGCCAAAAAGTTTGCCCACCCCTGGGTTAAGTGGTGTTTAACCAGAAATTTAGTTGGTGAAAGACTTTTCGTTCATGTCTGTCAATGAAGAAGTTGCCAAGTGAAGATGAAATGAAATGTGTATAAACTTTATTCAGCACATTTTATAAGTCTCTTCACGCTATTTTTAATGGCCTCTTCATCCGGACATTAGGCTGGTGTCAGTTTAAAAGATTCTACTTATATTACAGATGGGCTCAGGAATCAGTGTTCAGGTCCACATCCAGAGTAAAATTTGTATGGGATTAGGGCTTGGGTTTTGGGTTTGACATTGCTGAAGTCTCGCAGGCTGTTTATGAACGGTTTCAATCCAAAATGGCAGAAATAGTGCCAGATCAGCTGTTATTTTATGCTTCTCACCCCCTGCTGCTGAAATCTTATGGAATGGCAATTCTTGGAAGAGTTTGGCCTCACCTGAAAAAGAAACTGGATCTGACCTGAAACTAAAACCAGAAGAACAGGTTCAGATTCAGGGATTCAGATTGAATGCCCTGATCTCCAAAAACTGAAGGTTTGAATTTGAGTTTCTACTTTTACCCATCTTCACTGTATGCATTAAGCATTAAGCACTGTATGCAGTAATACAAAATACTGTCTACAGGTAAGGAAGTCAGCTGAAGTTGCTGTAGGAACCATAACTTTGAATTTCCTGATTTTTATGCATTTAAAATGTTAGCTGTAATTTTGCATTAATATAATTTTATATGTGATAAATCACTGGGTGGTGAAAACAGGATGGTTCAACAAAGCATGATTTATTTTTTTTTTTTGGCAATAATACTGTCCTTGGGATTTGAAGATAGTTTAATAAGCTTATGGTCAAATAGATATTTACTGAACTATAAATGATCCTGAGCATGACATTTAGTTGATAGGCTAGCTAGGTATGAAGAGTTGTCCTTCCCAACCTGCTCTAAAACAAAGTCCACACGCTTTCTGGGTGCTTAGCTTTATTAGCAAAGTAATTAACAATAACGATGATAATATCAAATTCAGCTCCCCAGGCTTGGTTGCCACTAGATTCCTACCCCAAAACTGCTCGCCTTACACCCTCATGCTCTTTCAATTGAGCCACTCCCACATCCTGTATAGTTACATGGGCTAACAAATTATCTGTCTCCATGAATAAGCAGAAACCACTAGCAGATTCAACATCCCAGAAGATTCAACATTTGCGAATAGTGCAAGGTGTTTCAGGCAAAAGATTATATGTAAAATTCCATTCTGAGGATTTAATCTTGCAAGGAGCTGAATGCCTCCATTGAAGTTCTTACAAGGTGAGGTCACTTGGCACCTCACAAGAGGTACCTGTCATCTTCCAGGATCTTTAAATCTAGCCTATAATATAATTGGTTTAGTAACAGAAAATAGTAATATTAGTGGGCTACATGGTTCAAGTATTGAAGGTCAAACTGAGTAGGCATTTTAGAATGCTTGGTGCAAATTGTTCTTCAATAGACATTGTTTTGTGACGTTTTAAATTTGCAGTCAGCAATGTACAAAAAAAGTATGCTCTGGCCGTGTGTAACTAGTAGAGCCTTGCAAATCAGTGGATATCCACAGATATCTGCAGACCATGTTTGCAGATCACGGATCCGATCTGGATACAAATTTTGTATCTGTGCAGGGCTCTAATAATTAGCTAACAGGATCTGTATGTACAAATATGCTATGGCTCTGAACATGGTAGACATGTTGACTTACCCACCACAGCTGATTAAGTGTAATGTATTTGACGTTCTAATACTGTGGAAATTTTTGCAAGCTAGATAGATATCAGTTATTACAAAAATGGTAATAGAATCATGTGCCATTTGGTGATTGCGGAGGGTGAGGGAATTTTAACGCTGCTGTTGTTTCCATGTATATACAATATATTGAGCCCAAATCTGTTATGATTTTGAGTTTGATCCTGCAAAGTAACATCAACTCCCATTGAGCCTGATTCTGTTCCCACCAAAGTCAATGGCAGATTCTCATTGACTTCAAATTAATGCAATTCTTCTCAGGATCAGACCCCTCAATCTTTCTACCAAATAATGTCTCCAGTGCTTTAACATGTACTTACATATGCTGTTCCATTGACTTGAACAGATTTGTGCACAGATACTCTAAGTTGTATTTTACTCCGGAATGCACATTTTGAAAAACAGCTTCTTCTAGGTATGTCTATATTGCAGTTAAAACCCTGTGACTGACTCATACCAGCTGACTCGGATTCTGGAGCTTGGGCGAAGGAGCTGTTTAATTGTGGTGTAGACTTTTGGGCTCAGGCTGGAGCCTGGGCTCTAGGACCCTGCAAGGTGGGAGGGTCACGGAGATCAGGCTCCAGCCTGATGTCCACATCGCAATTAAACAGCCTGGCAGCCTGAGCCCCACATCAGCTGGCACAAGCCAGCTGCATGTCTAATTGCACTGTAGATATATCCTAAGTGGGAAAGGCATATTTTTCATTTATCAGAAAAGGAAGCGCTTAACTGATCATTTTTCTTAGGTACATTTTCCTATTTTAATGTTTCTCATGTACTCTTTAGACTAACACACAGCAACAATCTAAGCAGGGCTCTGTGGTTGACTGTAGTCGAGTAGGTTAAAATGGAACCTTTCATAGTAGATGCTGTAAGACTTTTTTAAAAACATGGTATTTTGATTCATTATTTTATACTTTAGAAGAACTGATGCATCTCCACTCATAGAAATCACTGAAGCAGAACATCACCTTTAAGAATTTTTTGTTCTTTGTAATTTATCTTTTGTTCACCATCATAAATAGTCATTTACTTTTAAAAGTGTGTACGTCGTTGTTTTTTCACATTATTTCCTATTGTTAACAAGAACAAAGAGGATGTTAAAGTATTTTTATTTCATTTATATTTTCTAACTTGTCACCCTTGTGTAATCTAAAACCCAAGAAATGTCATGCTTGCATAATTGGTGTTCTTAATGCTGATTCTCTGTTTTGAAAACCAGAATACAAGTGTAGGACTCAAACCTATGAGGTGCTGAGCACCTTCAGCTCCCATTAATTTCATTCAGTACCTCTCAGGGGCTCTCAGCACCTTCCAGGGTGAAGTCCATAGACAAGGGGATAAAGCCACTCTCCAAACAGCACAAAAAGGCCAGTTTTCTACATACACCCCATGACCACATGATTCCTTGGAAATTATCAGGTATATTTCAGTGAAGCATAAGGGCGTGTCCCTGTTTTTATTCAACTTGTTCCTATACATAGCTTACAAATGGAAACTCCCATGTAGCTCATCAGATCATGTGACATCAAGCAGCCCCACGTTCTCAGGTGTCTGATTTCATTTAATGTGTTTTGTGTATGACTGGGTTTTATGGGTGGAGATGGTAGGGCTTTTTATTTGCTTTTAGAATATGCTGCTTTGTAATAGAATGGACCTGCTTGTTGAAAATGTAAATTATTTTATAAAGGTCCCTTCTATTATACAATATAAAGCATTTGTAAAGGAATTTCAGTGTTGATAGATATTTGTATTGTAATTGTTTAGCTTTTATTGATACTTAGTTTTAATTTTTTTTAGAAATTATTTTTAAATATTGCAAATTCAGTCGCAGAAGTGATAAACCGTGCTCCAGAAATCAGTATTCCCTACCAAAAATTCAGATAGGAGCTGGCACAAAGGACCCCGGCTGTTAAGGTGCTGAGTGACTCTGGCAAGGTGCTGAGCACCCTTTACTCATTCACATAAGTAGTGATTGAAGGTACTTGGCATCTTGCAGAATGCATTCAGCACTTTGGAGGATTGGACCTCAGGGGCTCTGGGCATAGTGTAATGTGAAAATGGGGGACAGGATAAGTGTTAAGAGAAAAGCATTTAGAGTGGTTTGTGGAACAACTATCAAATTTTCAGCATATGCATTTTCAGAGTTACTGTGTCTTGACAGAGACTGAAATAGCTACTTATCTGGAACTATAATAATCATCCATTTTCCTTGCATAACTACTTTCTTCTGCTTTTGCATCTTGTGGTGAGCTCAGTTTTGAGGCCTTGGTTTTTGCAAAGCTTTTTTTTCCTTGATATTACTATGCAAAGCAGGCTTGTTCTTTACTTGCACTGATAGGACATGTTAGTTCCAATTAAAATATAATTCTCTTTATATAAATTTCTCTAACATTAACATTGGCTACTAAATGTGATTGCAGATAGCTGCTATAAACACTGAAAATTATAAAATTACTGCATTTTGTGCAAGCTATGCTCCGTTCATATCTGTGTGTATTAGACCAAATTCTCACTTGGATTTACAGTGGTGTAAAGCACCAGATTCTGATTTGATTTACATTTCTGTGCTTTTTATCATTGCACTTGAAACTGTAAAATGTCGAATGGTGTTTTGTACCCAATCAATACCAATTTGAGCAGTGGTCTCCAAGCAGTGGGGAGCGCCCTCCTAGAGGAACATTCAGGGGGCGAGGCCTAGGCCAGCCCCCATGGCAGGTGGGGAGGGGGCATCACCCAGCCCCACTCCTGGCCCCCACTGTGGCCCCAACTCCAGCCTCAGCTCCGAGCCACAGTTCCCAAAGGGAGGGCATGTACAGGATCCGTTATGGGTAAGGGGGAGCATGGCGGAAAAAGTTTGGGGACCACTGAATTAGAGAAAGGGAAGGGGAATGAAACTAGAAAATATGGCTCTCATCCTTTAAAGAGAGAGATGCAGACTGGTCCGTGCACCCCCACCCCAGCTCATTGATTCAACGAGAGCACAGCAATCTTCCTGTATCTTTTCCTTTAGAACACTGAGGTCCAAAGGTACAGTAGATAATGTGATTATAAAGTTTGTAATCATTGGGTGGTTGTTCAATATAAATAACCTCTAGTTTTTAACTTCTCTAGGAAGCCTGGAAACATGCCATTCAGAAAGCTAAACACATGCCTGATCCCTGGGCAGAATTTCATCTTGAGGACATTGAAACAGAATATGCCACACGTTATAGGTCTGTAGATGTTTCTACTTCTAATAGTGATGTTAAGCAGATTCCATTGGGTTACATGTGTATATTTCAAAGGATTATGTTTATTTTTTCATACAGTCTGCATAATTATCTAGGTAAATAAGTGCAATCAATATCCATGGCAAGAAAATTTCATTTTAGACACAAACTAGCATTTATAAAGACTATACTCACTCAAGAAATAGTGTAAAATCTACAGACAGCCCTGCAACCTGAAGCAAATACTCACCAACAACCACATACCACACAACAGAACCACTAACCCAGGAACTTATCCTTGCAACAAAGCCCGTTGCCAATTGTGCCCACATATCTATTCAGGGGACACCATCACAGGGCCTAATAACATCAGCCACACTATCAGAGGCTCGTTCACCTGCACATCCACCAATGTGATATATGCCATCATGTGCCAGCAATGCCCCTCTGCCATGTACATTGGTCAAACTGGACAGTCTCTACGTAAAAGAATAAATGGACACAAATCAGATGTCAAGAATTATAACATTCATAAACCAGTCGGAGAACACTTCAATCTCTCTGGTCACGCAATCACAGACATGAAGGTCGCTATCTTAAAACAAAAAAACTTCAAATCCAGACTCCAGCGAGAAACTGCTGAATTGGAATTCATTTGCAAATTGGATACTATTAATTTAGGCTTAAATAGAGACTGGGAGTGGCTAAGTCATTATGCAAGGTAGCCTGTTTCCTCTTGTTTTTTCCTACCCCCCCCCCCCAGATGTTCTGGTTTAACTTGGATTTAAACTTGGAGAGTGGTCAGTTTAGATGAGCTATTACCAGCAGGAGAGTGAGTTTGTGTGTGTATGGGGGTGGGGGGGAAGTGAGAAAACCTGGATCTATGCAGGAAATAGCCCGACTTGATTATGTAAAGAGTTGTCACTTTGGATGGGCTAGCACCAGCAGGAGAGTGAATTTGTGTGGGGGGGTGGAGGGTGAGAAAACCTGGATTTGTGCTGGAAATGGCCCACCTGCTGATCACTTTAGATAAGCTATTACCAGCAGGACAGTGGGGTGGGAGGAGGTATTGTTTCATATTCTCTGTGTGTATATAAAGTCTGCTGCAGTTTCCACGGTACACATCTGATGAAGTGAGCTGTGGCTCACGAAAGCTCATGCTCAAATAAATTGGTTAGTCTCTAAGGTGCCACAAGTACTCCTTTTCTTTTTGTAAAATTTTAGAATCTCTCCCACTTTAGCCATGTCTAAAAGTTCCAGCATTGCAAGAAACGGACAGGAAGTAAATGAGAAGGCTGTTGCTGATTGATTTATAAATATTCCGTAGAATTAATCCAGTAAGGAAAGAAACAAAATCATTATGGCATTTGAAGCTATAAACAGTTCTGCCTGTTTGTAACACTTTGTGCCTTTCCTGAAATAGCAGTTTCTTTATGTGGACGTGCGGCAGTGCTCCATGAGGCTGGAATGTAAACCCTTAAAAGGAACAGAATAGCACAGCATAGTATATCTGCTGAAACCAGTCCTGGCCCCTGACCTGCATTCGGTGCTTTGGGCACATGCTTTCCTAAAGCATTTACACTGCACAGCCATGAAGTGTTTTGTGTGTTTTGTATGTTTGAAATTTGAGGAACTGACATTTATTTACTACTCGTGCATTTTTAATAATGAAAGTGCTGCTTTAGGGTTACTGAAATAGCCCAATAAAAAGAGCAGGGTCTGGTTTTGCTTCCCCTAAAAGCTGTGCTGTACAGGCTATCGAGGGAAGCAATTTGTAGATAGAATAGCTGGGCTGGCATGATTTTTGAGGGTGGAGGAGGGAATCTATCCATGCTTGTCAGGAAAGGCAAGCTAGAAACAATCGCGTGTTATGGATACAACAGTTTTGATTCTTAGTTAGTCCATTCCTGTGCTTGGGAAAGGGATGAGGACAGGAGGTGCAAAACCACCTTTGTTCTCCCTATATTTTAGGGTTGTGCAGAGGCATGCCCAGCTCCTGGTGTAAGATTTAGTAGCCTCAGGGCTACTCTAATTTATGCTTTGCTTCTTAAGGCCCCCTATGGACTTTGGGAGGCAGAAAATATCCATAATGTAGTACACTCAGGTCGTGCCACCATCATACCTCCAATCCACCCCTATGCCAAGACCTGGGAGCAGGGCTGGTGTAGAGATCTTACGCCAGCTCTGCACCAGCCAGGGAGGCCCCCTGTGCAGCAGATATTCTCGGAGGACCATTTCCACCCTCTTTACACAGCAAGAGCAGCCTGGAGGAGCTTTAGCATAACAGCAAATCAGGCACATTTTGTAGTGTGGACAGGGTCTTAGTTTCTGCTGCAGAGTTGACATGGGCTCTGGAGTAGAGGGCTTTTTGCTGGCCAAGCCACAGGGTGGCCTCAGGGCTGCCCTCTTAGGAGGCCATTTGCTAGTGTTCTTTCCTAAGTCGTATGTTGGCAGCCATGTAGATTTGGAGGGTGGAGAGGCTCAGAGTTCTGTAGGATAGAGCAGAGAGAAGAACCTTACATCAACTCCCCAGTCAGCTAGGATCAGGTGTGACACGGGGGAAAGTCTTTGGTTCCTTCTGCATTTTACTAAGAGGTGTGAATTCTAATTTTGCAGGTACAATGCAGTTACTGGGGAGTGGGTCGAAGATGAAGTTCTCATCAAAATGGCTTCACAAGTAAGAGCACATTTGTCTCTGTTTTTTCTGTTAATATTATTAGTAGTGGGGGTATTTATTAGTTCCTTCTTAATATAGACTAAGCTAGGGGAAGGTGTCTAACAGAGGTTTTTTAACAGAGGCTTCCAAGCCTCAGGATCTTTCTCTTTTTTCATTTTATTCCTCTGCTTTTCCGTTAAGGGTCTGTGCACAGTACCCTTCCCTTCACTGGAGTAAAGCAGCATGTAGGGGCAGCTCTTCCCCAGACCAGCAGCAGCCATGCAAATGCCAACCAGAGACAAGTGACATGAGGCATACACTCCTCTCCAGGAGTTCAGCATGCTGCCTCCTCAGCACTCCCCGCTCCTGCTGGCATGGGTGCTTAGGACTTTAACCCACAGGCTGCTGCCTGGCAGTCTGGCCAGCCTTGTTTTTTTGAGGCTTCCAGATAATTCCTGCTCTTAGGGAAAAAACTGCCTGGGTTTTCTGCTGATGAGGGCAGGACCACCATCACCTGCAGCTTAAAACAAGGAGTCACTTGAGAAGTTTTAGGAGCTGCTTGGTACATGTTACTGCAGAAGTGCACGTATTTAGAGTGGTGTCAGTCTGCAGGTCACATTGGACGTTCAGAGCTAAATTTGGGCTTGAGAATTTTGAAGTCAGAAGTTTTGGGCAATCACAAAAAAGTGAACTCAAGCCTGGACAGATATTTTGAATCAGACCTTAAAGTGTAAAAACCTATATGCCCCAGGTGCCTTTCCCCAAATTCCCCTTCCCCTCTACTTTGAGCCAATTGGTTACCACCTTCCATTTCAGAGAAGGATGCATTTCAAGCTGTATTGTATGTGGGTAATTTGTGAGGTGCTTGGGTATCTTGCAGGAGGAAAGGGGCTGTGGAAATATCAAATACTGTTAAAGATTAACTTTATGGCAGTGACTGTCTTTGGATTTTTTTCAGCCCTTTGGCCGTGGAGCAATGCGGGAGTGCTTCAGAACGTAAGCGTTCACTGGCTTTTTCTTTTTGGCCTTCTTGTAGTATTTCCTGTCATTGTGAGTGCAGCAGTTTGAATGTAATTGTTCTCTCTGACATGGGGGAAGGAACGCAGGGAAAGAGTAAAATTCCCTGCTGGGTGGGAGCATGGCTGGGTGGAGAACCACATTACAGTCCCAGTGTGTGGGCCAAATTGTGCCTGGCCTTTGCATGGATGTGCAAGGAAAGGAGGATGCAAGGAACTCCTAGCTATGCTCTTTCACAGAGGCCAGGCACAACTGCAGTTGTTTCTTTCTCCCTGTATCCCGCCGGGGTACTAGCCACAGCATAGGGAACTCCACAGAAGGGACAGCATGCTGCATTCTTCTCAGGAATAGTAGCGTGAGCGTGCTTGGGGAATGCTGGGAGATGAGGCATGATCTCTCCTGGAGCACTCTTGGAACAGTAGCTGTGAATAGTCCCAAAAAGACATAATCAGTTGCTTGATACTTAGATCCATAAAAGTTAGGGCTGGAACTTGCCTCTTCCACCATCTGCTGTAGCTCAGCTGCTCACACAAATGTTCCTAGAACAGTGGGTTACCAGTTTGCTGGAACAGTCCTGAATGTGATGGGCCTACAGTGGTCTGCAACTCTTGGAGGGCCAAATGCAGGCCCAGGGGTATGCAGATATAAGGGGGAGGAATAGCTGCAATCACGTGAAAGAGATACCAGAAATGCCCAGTTCTACCAGAAGCCTATGCTGCTGAGAGTTAAACATGAATCAGACGCTAGAGAATAATCACCATGACTGTGTTCTAAGCAAGGTGGAACTGGAAGAAGAAGAATCATTCTTCCCAGTAAGTGAAATTGCTGGATGGGGAGGGTTTCTCTTTGCTCAGCGAATGGTTGAGGATACAGCTGTATGTACCAGCACCTTGCAGTAGATCAGTTTGCACTAGAAAAGAATCTCCTCCCTTTCCAGTCTCCCGATGCCAAAGTCTCCTAGAAAGTACACATGTGCATGCTTCAAGCAGCTCCCCCTTCTCCCTGACTCCTGCATCCAGATGAATGGGATTTAACATCTGGTTTCACTTATGGGAAGAGAGAGAAGCTTCTGAATGGTAGCAGCCCAATGTACTGAATATCCTGGTAAATAGGACAAAGTAACCATTAAGCCCACTACTTGGGCCTGAGTAGATTTAGAAGCAAAACAGTTTCTGTTCATGCAAAACCAGATGCAGTGTTAAAGCAACAACCCTTAGTTTGTCCTGTTTGCTTTCAGCTCTTGTTTGTAAATGACCAAATTCCTCTTTGTGTCCCTGGCCCAAGATACTGTAATGACACCATTGTGTCATTACCTCAAACTTTTGTACTTAAACAAGTTTCACGTGTGTTTCTTTAGCTTCCTTTCTCCTGGATTGTACAGAGTTCATTTACAGTGGTTCGTTGATATTTCTCATCCATGAGCCGCCTCCTCCTCTATTATGTCCTTGTGACTCAGCGGTCTCTCTTCTGATTGCTGTGCACTTGCATGGAGATCTCTTCTCTTTCCCCTCCACAAATTTTCACTCAGCAGAATGGCTGCAAGGTGCTTAGCAAACAGTGGAGAGCGCTGGCTGCAGGAGAGCACGGGAGCTGGCTTCTCTTTGGAGGAAGAGATTGATTCTCTGGAGAGCCAAGCTGCTCTAAAATCCTTGTTGGAACTCTTAGAATCTTTCGTTTTTGCCTGTTTACCCCTTCCTTTGAGGGCCTGTGTCATAGCCACTGTCTGTTTGCCCCAGCAGGGGTGTGCTGGGCTCCCTTCCTGGGCAGCAGTCGCTCTCCAATATTTTCGCTCTGCACTACTTGGCAAGTAGGCGATCTTCTCATGGGCTCCCCTCCACTCCCAATGTCTTGGGAAGGAGAGGAGTTTAACTGGCACTGCTTGGTCCCCAAAAATGTCATTCTGCAGGTCACCAAAAAAGGTTCTTTGTACCATTGCTGACCACTGGTCATAGTTTGAGAACCACCGGGAGCTAGATGGATATGACTTCAGACACTACTTTACCTTTCCCACCTCCTCCTCCAGACTGCTGCTGCTCAGCCCCAATTTTGCCAGGGGCTTCTGCTTCTGGTCTGTCTTCAGAGCTTTTGTCATCATCTCTGCTAAATTAAATCACCCAACAGAAAGACCATGTGCACTTTCTTTCTCCCTAAGCCCCATATGAATAGGCAGAGCATTCCCTATTGTTGTCCTGCTGGCAGAGGTGAAAGGAAGCAGGTACGGCGTACCGGCAAGAGCCTGTGCGTTGTACCGGGGCAGTTTGGCTTCCCCAGGTGGCAGTTTAAAGGGCCTGGGGCTCCCAGCAGCGCTGGAGCCTCGGGCCCTTTAAGTTGCCGCCAGAGCCCTGCTGCCAGAGCCCTGGGGAAGCGGCGGCGGGGCTCGGGCGGCGATTTAAAGGGCCCGGGGCTCCTGTCGCAGCTACTGACCCAGGCCCTTTAAATAGTCGCTGGAGCCCCATTGCCGCCTCCCCAGGGCTGCCGCAGCTGGGCTCCGGGGATGATTTAGTGGGCCAGGGGCTCTGGCCACTGTTACCGCCCCGGGCCCTTTCAATAGCCACCAGAGCCCCGCTGCCGCTACCCCATGGCTCCAGCAGGCTCTGGGGATGGTTTAAAGGACCTGGGGCGGTAGTGGCTACCAGAGCGCCGGACTCTTTAAATCGTCCCCGGAGCCCTGCTGCTGGAGCCCCAGGGGTCGCAGCAGCTATTTAAAGGGCCTGGGGCTCCCACTGCCGCTACCCTCCGGGTCCCTTTAAATCGCCACCTGAGCCCCGCTGCTGGAGCCCTGGTGATGTAAAGGGCCAGGGGCTCCCGGCTGCCACTACTGCAGCAGCGCCCTGGGCCCTTTAAAGCTCCGCCAGAGCCCGGGGTAGCAGTGGCAGCCAGGAGCCCCCGGGCTCCAATGGTTACTTAAAGGGTCTGGGGCTCCGCTGTGGTAGCAGCAGCTGGAGCCCCAGGCCCTTTAAATCACCCCTGAGCCCTGGGGCTCTGCAGCTGGTAGCTCTGGGGTGATTTAAAGGGCCCGGGAATGTAAAGGTCCTGCCTCTTTTGGTTGAGGCCCCGCCCCCTCCTAAGGACTCCAGAGTACCGGCAAGTCCTTTAAGGTACTTTCACCCCGGCCTGCTGGGAAAGGTGAAAGGAGAGAGTGAGTGGAATAGAGGTCCCCAAACTCAAAAGTATTGCCTTTGAGGTCTAGAAACCTATTGTTTTCCAGTTGACCTGTATTTTGGCATCCTTGCAGCCTCCCAACTTGCATTAGTTGGCATCCAGCAGTCCCTCTGCAGTCAAAGTCTTTCTTTCTTCACTCTTAAGTGTTTATGTCTTAAGGACTTCTTATATATATTGACAGAGCTTCAGAGGTGAAGCAAAAGGACTCTGATCTGCAACACCTGTTCCTTGCCATAGGGTGATTGAGTAGCTACTCTTGTGTTATATAAGTAGCAGTCTACCCTTATCAGAGGAGAAAAGGGCTGTTTCCTCTCTGTTAAAGTTTTTAAATCACCTTTAATTTTCTGCAAGCCAAAGCGATTGGCTTAGAACAAGTGCTTGAGACAAACATCACTGACTCGTGCATTGGTGTGAGATCAGAAGGGAAGTGAGAGGGTAGGGACAAGTACTACATTACAGCAGCCGAGCTCTGTTTGTTCTGCTGTGTCACAGGCTGTCTTTTAGCAAGTTGCAAAGCATTCATGCAAGATGCTTCTTTCTCCCTCCTCCCTGATATGTGCTCAGACGTCTTTTTCAGCTCGAATATCTGTTCAGTCTCATCAGTCAGATCCTGTTGTAGGTTGCTGTTGAGGGAAGAATTTGACACATTGAATTTTGGTGTTTTGGGAGGCGAGGGAATGGGGAATATTGAATCAAAGTTCTGAGTTTCCCTTTTATCTGCAATTGGTTTGCCTTGCAGGAAAAAGCTGTCCAATTTTTTACACACTCAAAACTGGAGAGGTGCATTTAACTATGTTGCCAAGCAATACATCGAGACTGTAGACAGGGATGTATACTTTGAGGATGTCCGACTTCAAATGGAAGCAAAACTTTGGGGAGAGGAGTATAACCGGCACAAGCCACCAAAACAGGTACCACAAAGCACCAAGTGAACCAATGAGCAAGAAATTCAGTTTTTCTGTTTTAAGGGGTGAGTTTTCAAATCCAGTTCACAGGGATTGATCTGTGCAAATCCCATTAAGGTCAATGCCAATTAATTGCTCAGATGAAGCCGTGTGGCCCACGCTGAGCATTTTTCATTAATTGTTTTATGGTAGTTGAATTTTAACAAAAAGTGCTATGTGTGTGCAATATCGTTGGTTGCATTCATGCTTTCTAAGGGCATTGTATGCAAATACCTAACCTACCAACAGAGAACAGCTGAAAGCAAAGTTAAGGCATTTTAGTGAAGATTTCTAGACACGTATTCCAGGGATATCCCTGCTTTCGCGAGAACCAGGATGCTACAAAATGTACTGCCAGCTGCAATACATTTGTGTTTGCCTAGCAAATACTTAATAGATGGTATTTCAGAGGAGACAAGAACTTCCCAAACATAGATGTCTGAGAAATGGAAAAAGGATCTACCAGCAATGAAAATTAAGAGTCATTTTCTGGCTTTGGAATCACATGTATGGCTCTGAATTTACTTTTTGAGGAGTAGATCATGCATATCTGAGGGTGCAATAGCCCTTTATTGCTAAAGAGATCTTTCCCCCATACTTCCAAGTGATCTTCATTTTGAGCTGCAAATACACTGGCCATCAGGAGGTTCTTCAGCCTCTGCAAATGAATCCGCTAGATCCAATCACTTAAAGAGACCTGTAATGGTTTCTCTGTTGGAGGTAGGGATTTCTAAAATCACCCTGAATTTGTGAATGCTAAAAGACAAAGGGCAGGACGTCACTCCATTGCTGTAGTGCATGCAGTAGTTACTGCAAATTGTATGCCACGTCCATATGTGTGGGAGTGCGGGTATACAGATTGTTCATACTACACTTCAGAAGTCCCCAGTAAAAATCAAAAATCAATGTCTGCTAAAAGCTTTTTCGAAGGATTTGTCTTTTGTTCTTTCAAGCAAAAACAGAAGTGAGTTGTTTTTCAGGGACTGCTGCTGCTTTTTGTAATTTTGCCAGCAACCCCCAAAGCACATGACTCTCCACTCTCATTGTTAAATAAACAAGTCTTTGCAACTGTTCATTGCCAAAGTTTGCTTAGCTGCAGAATTCCCATGCTTTTTTCTTGATTTGAACGAAGGGCTCCTTTGTCAAAGTTTCTTGCTTCCTTTCCCAGGTTGACATAGTGCAGACCAGCATTATCGAAATGAAAAACAGACCTGGAAAGCCCCTCTTCCATCTGGAACATTACATAGAGGGCAAATACATCAAATACAACTCAAACTCTGGATTCGTACGAGATGACAACATTCGCCTTACCCCACAAGTGAGACTTTAGCGCTGCTCGGGATTTGCTTGGCTTTACTGAGCGATCCACTTGTTTTTGCCAAGAAAAGACATTGCAGATTTTCAAGGATGGTGCAGAATTAATGTATCCAGTTACAGCACAGGCTTTGTCATTTAGGGACTGATCCTGCAAGATTCTGAGTGCTTCATGAGGATTGCCTAGAATACTCATCTTACCCAGGCTTCAGTGGGAGTTAAGAGTGCTCAGCACCTTGGTGAAAGCATTCAGCACCTTGTAATATTGAGCCTTATTTTAGTTAGTATCCAACCTTAGCAGGGGCAGATTTTGCAAACTCAGATTTTTAAAGAAATAAAGGGATCAAGCTGTAGATTCTGAATGGTATTCTACTAAATCAGTACAATAGATAAGAACAAGGGGCCAGATACTTGGCTGGTGTAAATCAGCTTAGCTCTATTGTCTTTTTCCAATTTACACCTGCTGAGGATCTGGTCCATTAATTTCAGCCTCTGAATAAGTGAACCAGGAGTTGTGTTTCTGTAGCAATAAAGCAGCTTACTCAAATAGACAGACAATCCATGTGATCCATGTAAATCTCATGGTTCTAATAAAAGGATTAAAACAAATGGTAGAAAGCACCACACAAGCAACATTTTAAATGTTTCTTATATTCACCTCCTTGCTTGAATGTGGATGGAGGGTTTTATGTCCTCATTGGCTTTTTGCACGTTGTGGAATCAGCACTATCCTTTCAGAGGTTGGGAACAAAATATTTCATAAGATTTGCTGCACTAAAAGTGTTTATCTAACTGCATTATCCTCAATGAAAAATATTAACTAAAAACAATGGTGTAAGCCTAAAATTAAATACAGAGCCCTTCTGGAGGCCTTCCCAGGAGGTGCCAAATGTCCCAGCTGTATGCAAAAGAGCAGGATTATTTTTGTGCTTGGCACACTTTAAATGCAGTATTTAAAGAGCCCAGTCATACGTTTTGCAGTCTTAATTTTGTTCCTAGAGCCAGATCACTGCAGCTTATAGGACAGCTCACACAAGGAGGCCCTAGAGAAAGGAAAGCTATGTGAATATGCTTACATTTCCCTTTGGCAGTTGGGGACTGGGGTCTGCCTACCCACAGAAGACACAGGGGTCTGGCCCCCAAACTCCATAGTCCTGAGATTGGGAGGTGGAGGGCTGTTTGTGTTGAGCCTCTGTGACTCCACATCCTGCTGCTGCTCTCCTTAGTTCTGTCCTTCATAATAGCGGTCTCTTAATTCCACTTTTAAAGGAGTGGAGCTCCATTGGAAAATAGAATTCCCAGTATGGGAGGAGGGAATGATGCATATCCCCTTCAGCTCACCCACTTGGCCTTCCTATTCTTGCCCCACAGCCCATCCACTCCCTACTGTGTGGGGTCCAGGCTGAAGACACCCCCTCCTCCCCTTTTCCATGTTAGAGATCTGCTTACAAAGGGTCCCCTCCCCATGTGGCTCCTGGGGAACAACACCCCCCACCAGTATTTAATTTTAGGTTTACACCATTGTTTTTAGTTAATATTTTTCATTGAAGGTAATGCAGCTTCACATACAATCTGCAGAGTAATGTTCAGCCAGATAGTTTGCCAACAATAGACTGTGCTTCTTTCTGGCCTTTGAGTTAAAATTAAAGGCCACATGCCAAATCCTTCTGGCTTTTCAACACAAGCTGTCCTGTTGACTTCCCATGAGTAAGGCAACGAGGATTTGCCACCAAGTGTGGTCTTGGATTGATTCCCTCTCGGAGGGCTGTACCCTGCACTTGCAAGGGATGGACTCCGATGTAATAGGACTTTTCCATCTCTAGCTGTTATTATCCGTCTATTTACACTGGGCCTAATTCAACAGTGGCTTACTCCAACTTTACACTGGTTTATCAGGTTTATCAGCGGTGCATCAGGCCCAGGATATCCTAATGAATTGCCCTTAAAGTGTCAATGAAAAAAATTAAAATAGAAAAATAAAGTCAGGTATCTTGTTGTTCTCAATAAAATGAGGATTAAGTTTCCTCCTTCACCTCCTGTTGGCCCATTTATATTGTCTTGATTTCCTTCTCCATCGCTTAATTATTTTACAATTTCCCTACAGGCCTTTAGTCACTTCACATTTGAGCGTTCAGGACACCAGCTCATTATTGTTGATATCCAGGGAGTTGGCGATCTTTATACAGACCCTCAGATCCACACAGAAAGTGGCACAGACTTTGGAGACGGCAACCTAGGTGAAATCAATAATGCTAGTTAATATTTTTATGAACGCTTTTTCTCCTTCTAAGCAGCACGAACTTGGGAATGAGGAGAGCAGGCAAACTCCTGATGATCAGAATGCGAACAACTGAGAAATTTCCACCTCCAGTGCCTGTTAATTTGTGTCATTGTGTATCGGAAGGTACCCCAACCGTATGTGAAGCTCTGCAAAATGGTGGATTTAAAATAGAAAAGTTGGTCTTGACTCAGGATGCCTATTTTAAAAAGAAAAACATTTTCCACATCCTGCCAGCTCCAGTCTTATAGATTCATGTTATGTAAAAGCTTCCTGCAGTTTGAGAGCAGTAAATTCCCCACCAAATCACTAGAATGCATCCAGCAGAGTGGATGGAGGAATAACCTTGTTTACAATTTAAGCTCTCTCATTCAGATCTGCCTAGGGTTTGTGTGAGTCTTTTGTATGGGACTGAATTTTGCCCTGGTTTTTTAATTGTTTATTGCAATATATCTTACATGCATTACAACCAGAGCTTCTAAGATTTTAACATTTTTGAAGACATTGATTTAAAGGGATGATAGAGAAAAGCTAGCAGAGATTTTAAAATAGAAAGTAAGTGCGTGTGTGTGTGTGTGTTTTGGGGTAGTTCCATTTTAGGCCTGTAGTATTTTAAAATTGAAAGGTGATCCAGAATATTGTGGCATAGCTGAATGAATAATTTGAAGGAAGGCGTTTAGGGCTTCTAAAATCTAAATTCTTGTTAATAAAATCTTTCTTCACTAAATTCTTTTATTATCCCCAGGTGTACGGGGTATGGCTTTGTTCTTTCATTCTCATGCCTGTAACAAGATTTGCAGAAGTATGGGACTTACACCTTTTGATCTTTCACCTAAAGAGAAGCATGTCTTGGATCATAGTAACAAACTGCTTGTAAGTTTCTTTGTGCTAAGTTTAAAATATAGTAGTCTGAAGCTGAGTTATCCACTACTGGTTCCTAAATTGATGCTGTAGATATGAGCATGAAACCCTATAGCATGTTCATAAAATAGATTTTAAAGCACCCAAACCATTAATAGTTTCAGAAGATCATGGTGACAACAGATAATTATGGGAACAAAGATTCAAATTGCTCATTCTTTAATTGAACAAAACTCCAATTGTTTTCTACAGGGGTTTTATTTGGTTAAGGACTGCAGAATATGGACTGTAGTTTTGGGGTGAAATTCTGGCCCCACTGAAATCAATAGCAGAACTCCCATTGACTTCAGTGGGGCTAGGATTTCATCCGTTGTGTGTTTGTTTTTCATTTGTACATACATATATGCATGCACATATATACATATATTTATATGTATAAGCCCATTACTAAATATTTGTGTATGTTCTTATATACACCATACTCAGAATATAGTGAAGGAAGGCATGAGTGATAGGATTTTCATGTTCCTTTACCAAGGAATCTGCTCAGACAATTGTACGTGGCACAGAGGAAAAATGTGGCAGTAGCCGGGTGAGAACAATCTCTGGTAGTCGGCCTCCTCTGCTTTTCCGCCTGTCTGAAAATTCTGGAGATGAGAGCATGAGTGATGTGGCATTTGACTCCTTACCCTCTTCTCCCTCCTCAGCAACACCACATAAGATGGACATGCTTCGTGAGTGAGCCATCTGCCTTCTCTGTATACAACTTTATGAAAGTTAGTCTGGGGCTCCTGGGTGTTTTAACAAAAACTGATTTTAATTTTATTGAGTGTCACGTTTTATTTATGCTAAAATCTCCTCTTCCACCATTGCCATGTCTAAAATATTTCTGCTCAGTAACATAATTCTGCTCAGACCCAAAATATGTCTATATTTCATCTTAATGAGGAGTTTTCGTGAAAACCCTTTAATAGAAGTAAGATTACATTACCCAGAGCTCCTTCCTGCCACATCATCATCTGTTTCCAGAATAACAAACAAAAATTTATTCTTCTTAGACTGGCCTGTGTTCAATGAAGTGGATAACTTGGTTCACAAAGACCATGACCGTCTTGATAACCAAAGGGTAAGTGGTTTTCTGAAAAAGGATAAGTTTGCATTTGCTTCAGTAAATGATTCTTTAAAGGACTGCCTGTGGGCATCATTCAGTAAAAACAATAAAAGCTATGTGCCTGTCCTCAGTGCTGTAGAAAGCCACATAAGCTGTATGCACCAGCTGTCCATAATCAAGGGAGGACATTTCATATTCTAATCAAAAATATGAACATTTATTCTCTCTGTTCCTCTAGAAGTTCATTTATGTCCAACACATTTTAATGCAAAGTAAAGGTGTCTGTCCATTTCCTTGAACCAATGTCATCTTTCAGGGGCTTGTGCAGGCTTCTGTGGTGTGAAAGGCAGATAAAATCCTCATGGATTTTGTCTCTGTGAATGCCAGTTAGAAAAACTCACTTGAAGGAACAACTATAGGCTTTTTAGGATATTTCCATAGTCTAGGCAGGGCCTTCACAACTGAGACTGCTATTCCTCCTTAACTGGACGCAAAGTATCCAAGAGAGGACACACAAAAACAAAACACACAAAAACAAAGTCAACCTCCCTCTTGGCCTTCGTTGAAGTTAGTGGAAGTTTTGCTTGAGTGAGGGTCTACAGGATGAGACCCTTACAAGAGAATGTACTGATACTCCGATGCTGTGCCTTTATTTTGGTGGTCTGTAGGACTCTGAAAATGGTGGAGACAGTGGGTGCCCCAGTGAAAAGAGAAGTGACCTGGAAGATATGGATCATCGAGAAAGGGTAAGGATCTTTACTTTGGATTTAACAAGGCCCCATGGGGTCCCCACCCCAACTGAACGCAGTTTAGTAAAAGAGTTTGCATTTCCTTTTCATCCTGTTGATCTGACCTGTGCAGTGAGTGAATGGACAACAATTGGAAAGACGTTCCCATATGTTTTAAAATAGATTGTTCAACTCGAATGTGTTATTGCAGTTGCTTGCAGGGAAAGAGTATTTCCAGTATCGCCTTAAAAATAGTCCGTGTGATTGCATGTTGTTTCTTGAGGTGCTCTGTATTGTGCTTTACAGTCATGCACTGGGACAGGTTACCTGTTAGAATGAAGATCTATGAGTATGGCTCACTTTCAAAGACCACCTGCTTTCCAGGTCTGCTGCATGTTATATAACCTGAGGCATTACACAGGTTAATGTTGCAGTCAACTGTTAACATACTTGTACAGAATTTCTGTGGGGCTGTTGGTTACTCTGATAAATCATAAACTTTTAAAGAAATGTTTCCTGTCTTAAATTTTTTAAATACCTTTTTGATTGGTGCAGAGCAGAGCAAATATGACTGTGCTTAAAACGTTGTCAGATCTTTTGCAACAAAAATGTCATCTTTGAGGAGACAAAGATAACATTTTTGTCTGTCTAATGGAATAATTCAGTTTATAGGATTAAAGTTTTGGAACTGTAAGTTTTATCAATTCAACAGGTTTCTTTCGTAGATTGCAACGTAATTGGGGGAAAACAAAATAAGTTCTTTTCATCATAGTCACTGTTGATTTTGCTGGTAAAAAAAAATTGTTCCTTAGCAATGGACGGAACACACCAGGCATAAATTAAATGATACAAATCTTTACATTAACATAGGGCCATTCAAACTGCAACCGAAGACGTGAATCTGATGAAGACAGTTTGGGAAGTTCTGCAAGGGTAAATAGAGCAGAAATCTCTGCAGACAATAGTTTACCATTCTGGCCTAATTTTTATCTGTCACCGAACTTCACATGACTACATCAAAAGTTAATTTTCTTTCCTTTTAATTGATTAATAAAATTTTATATTAATAATTTTCACCTATGTTGTTTCCCTTTTCTAAATTTTTCAATGAGAGAAAAACATGGTTGTAAATAAACCCTCTGTGACCACTAAAAACAATCCCTTGAGTAAACTAATGATTCTGCTTGAATTTCTCACTTACACAATTATTATGTTTTTGTTTCCTTTACATAACAAGATTTGATTTCCTTTTTGTGCTATATTTGTTGCAATGTGCCCTAAACATGGTTGGATGATCTTTTTTGTAAAGCCTACAATTCCTGAAGAATGTTGAAATAGCTGTCGGTGCTATGCATTTTCTCTGAGATTAAAAAAAGTATCTGTTTTCACACTTTCTAAAAATGTAACTTTTAGAATAATCCATTTATTAAAGGTATTCTGTGGTTATGGAAATAAAACCAAGGTCCTATACCGAGCAGAAAAAGGAAAAGAGATTTTTGACAGCAATCAAAAATTACTTTAAAGGTTCTAATTAGAATTTCAGAGTGTTTGCAGTGTGTTTTTTTGGAGGAAATTCAAGCAACTTTAATGGACTGAAATTCTACATAAAACATGTATTATGAGATTTTCTTTAATAGGGATAATTTTGCATGGTGTTGTATTGTGCTAGTGATTCCCATCCACCCATGGTTGTGAAAAATGCAGTTTATTAAGAAGCATTACAGCTATTGAGTTACAGTTTGAATTGGACCAATCCAGCAAACACCAACACACGTTTGTTTGCCCAGGCTCCATAGCATTTTGATTGAGATGTTTTCAATTTTCCCCAATACTGCTAAGCATGAGCCATATCTAAAATGCTATTATTTAAATCCCCAGTCCAGCAAAGCACTTAAGCACATGCTTACCTTTAAGCATGAGTAGCCCCATTGACTGTAACAGGACAATTCACATGCTTGAAATTAAGCATAGGCTTTGCTGGCTTGGGCCTAGCTGTGGTGCCTTGTTTTAGCTGCTGTGATTTTAAGGCTGCAAAATGTGAAGGTAATTTTGTTTACTGCCTTAGTGTGCTTAGAAAGAGAGAGCTGCTTTGAGATTTTTGTGAGAGAAGTGATTATATTTTTGGGTAACTATTAACATGCCTTTTTAAATCCGTACCCTAAATTAAAAGATTTGCTAGCAAAACAATAGCTTTAACAGACACTTCAGTTTCTGAGGGGTAACATAGTTAAATGACTTGACACCATTTTATTTAAAATACAAGTTATAATACAAATTTGTGGGTTTTATTAGGTCAGTGTGGAGCAGTGGAATCTCTACAATTCTTCCAGAGTCCACGTCCATAGACCATCCTGTGTTGCAGTGGAAGTTCAGAGACTCAATGCACTGGAACTTGAAAAGAAAATTGGGAAATCCATCCTTGGGAAGGTGTTAATGGTTCTTTTAATTCTGTTCTTTTCAACTTGAGAAGTATATTTTATTATTGTTTATATAGTAACAAACGCCCCCTCAATGAGCTGGCAACTGTGCAGACAGGCAAAGAGCAATGTTGATATATTCAGGAGGGTCAGTCCATAAGCCATTGGGCAGATGGGGTGGGGGCAGTCTACAAAAATCCCCAATGCTTGAGATCAGTTCCATGTCCCTTTCCTCAAATGGAGTTTATTACTGAAGAGAAGATTTTAAACAGCTCAAAATAATAGAAAATACTTGGAGTGGAATCCTTTCCCCATATAAGTCAATGGGAGTTTTGCCCTTGATTTTGGTGGAGCCAGGGTTTCAATCTTGGTAAGAGACCTTTCCCACTTTCTGCAGATGGGGAGGGGGATGACACATCTCCCTCTCCTCTGCACTCCCCTCCCCAGACAGACCTTTGTTAGCTACTATAGTGTTCCAAACTAGAGATTCTGTGTGCTAGGGCCTCTCCTGTTTGCTGCCCCTACATACATGGCAAAAAGCCCTATATTTGATTTCCTGTAGGACAGTGCTTTCTCCTAGTCATGTGCCCTGCAAGCAAAGCTCCCTGTTTTAAAGGGCCCAAGGGCCGTAATAAGTGCACTGGGACATGCACATGTACCCCAAGGCCCAGTGCTCTGTTATAGTCCCACCAGGTCACAGTTAAAGGCACATTGGTGAGGCAAAGTGGTGGAAGCTTCTGTGACAACTGCCGCCTTGCAGACCTGGATCTTTGAGCTCAGGCAGTAGAGACTCATAAACTACTATGTGGTCTAGCCACTAGAGGAAGACACTGTGTAAGTGGGGTTTACAGTTGCTGCTGGCCAGCCTATGTCTGTTTTATAGACAAAACAGAGCTATTTGTCCTCGGGATTATCGAACTGGCTCCCTTCACAAGCACTAAATTCACTCTCCTGTACAATCACTTGCTTTCTTCACCTCCTTCCCCCTCCTCCCCCAGATACTTGTCTGCAAAGCAGTTAAGCACATGGTTAATTTTAAGACCCAGCCCTGAGCCCCCTCAGAGCCCCTTCCTGCACCCCAAACACCTCATCCCCAGCCGAGAGACTGCACCCCCAGCCCAGAGCCATGACCCACTCTTGGACCCCATCCCTGAGCCTCCCCCCAAACCTGGAACCCCCTCCTGCACCCCAAACCCCTCATATCTGGCCCCAGCCCAGAGTCCTGACCCCCTCCTGCACCCCAACCCCTGCCCCAGCCCAGACCCTCCTCCCACAGCCTGAACCCCTCATTCCTGTCTCAGCCCTCACCCCCGCACCCCACCCCTCTGTCTCAGCTCTGAGCGCCTCCCAAACCCCTCATCCCTAGCTCCGTTGCATCGAGACATCAACAATTTTCTTCAACTGGGTCACCAGAAAAAAAAGTTTGAAAACCACTGCATTAGAGCCACAGTTGGTATGACTGTTTAAATTTTCTAAATAAAATGTCACTCATGCTATGTTGTAGGTCCATCTGGCCATGGTTCGCTACCACGAAGCTGGACGTTTCTGTGCGAAGGATGAGGAGTGGGATCAGGAATCCGCTCTTTTTCACCTGGTGCATGCTGCTGATTGTGGAGAACTGGAAGCCATCGTTGGGTTAGGACTCATATATTCCCAGCTGCCACATCACATTCTTTCAGAGGTCACTTCAGAGGTATAGAAATACTGAAAATACCAAAATACAAAGTAAAGCATCCTAGGATTGTTTGTGTCCTGTCTAGAATAGGAGCAGCAAATCATCCTGCCCAGTGATAATACTAATAGTATAGTCATTGAGATATCCAACAATCCCAGGCATGCATTTGGAGGGAAGAAGGGTGGTCTTGTGATTAAGACCTAGAACTAGGAACAATATAACCAGCTTCTATTCCTGTCTTTGCCACAGATTAATTTCATGGCTCTAGATAAGTTATTGAGGCCTATGTTTTCAAAACTGGCCTCTGATTTTGGGTCCTTCACTTTTTGGTGCCCAACTTGGAGGCCTTGGACCTGATTTTTCAAAAAGTGCTGAAGACCTGCAACTCCTGTTGACTTCATTTGGGGTTGTGGGGGTTGTACCTACAACTAAGGGAAGGAATGATGGCATTTTAGATGTATCCATTTTAGTATTTGTTTCTGCTTTTGCTTTCAAAGAACACAGAGGAAAGCCGAGTAAAAGGATTTGATTATTTACTGAGAGCAGCAGAAGCTGGAGACCGGCCTTCCATGATTCTGGTAGCAAGAGCATATGACACAGGTGTAAATCTTGGTTCAAACAGGTACTGTGTGTGTGAGAGAGAGAATGAATAACTTGTAGGTTAGAATGTTTGATTGCCCATGCAAAAGATTTTTTTTAATTGCAGGGCTCTCACTTACATGCGTGCTTTTTATTATTTATTATTATTTACTGAATTTTATGGAGATACTTCAAATTTACACTGGTGTACGTGAGAGCAGAATTTGGACTATAATATTATATCACCACAGAAGGGAAGAGTTACACAGATTGAGAGACAGATCCTGCTCTTGGATACTTGGGTTGCATGTCTCATTGATGTGAATGGGAGCTGTGTGTGCATATTTGAATTTGGCCCTGATATTCAAGACACACTGATGTATATGTGAATAAGGCTAAGAGATTGCTGCCCCCAGACTTCAGTGTAGCTGCAGTAACCCTGGGATGCATACCCTCACTCTCCAGGGGCAATGGCTCATGAATCCACATAGCAGTCTGTCATAAATATAAAGGGAAGGGTAAACCCCTTTAAAATCCCTCCTGGCCAGAGGAAAAATCCTCTCACCTGTAAAGGGTTAAGAAGCTAAAGGTAACCTCGCTGGCACCTGACCAAAATGACTAATGAGGAGACAAGATACTTTCAAAAGCTGGGAGGGAGAGAAACAAAGGGTCTGTGTGTCTGTCTATATGCTGCTTTTGCCGGGGATAGACCAGGAATGGAGTCTTAAAACTTTAGTAAGTAATCTAGCTAGGTATGTGTTAGATTATGATTTCTTTAAATGGCTGAGAAAAGAATTGTGCTGAATAGAATGACTATTTCTGTCTGTGTGTCTTTTTTGTAACTTAAGGTTTTGCCTAGAGGGATTCTCTATGTTTTGAACCTAATTACCCTGTAAGGTATCTACCATCCTGATTTTACAGGGGTGATTCCTTTACTTCTATTTACTTCTATTTCTATTAAAAGTCTTCTTGTAAGAAAACTGAATGCTTTTTCATTGTTCTCAGATCCAAGGGTTTGGGTCTGTGGTCACCTATGCAAATTGGTGAGGATTTTTACCAAACCTTCCCCAGGAAGTGGGGTGCAAGGGTTGGGAGGATTTTGGGGGGAAAGACATGTCCAAACTACGTTTCCCAGTAAACCCAGTTAGTTTGGTGGTGGCAGTGGATATTCCAAGGACAAAGGATAAAATTAATTTGTACCTTGGGGAAATTTTAACCTAAGCTGGTAAAAGTAAGCTTAGGAGGTTTTCATGCAGGTCGCCACATCTGTACCCTAGAGTTCAGAGTGGGGGAGGAACCTTGACACAGTCTAATTGTCCCTGCACATTGGAACCACACCACTTCTGCTGCTTTATGGGGCACTCCTCGCCACAAAGGAGCAGGCAGGATTTTCCACTAAGGCTTATGTGGGGCTTGCACAAGCTCGCTGCACTATAGCGACTTTAGTCTGTTTAGTCTGCGGAAGAGAAGAATGAGGGGGGATTTGATAGCTGCTTTCAACTACCTGAGAGGTAGTTCCAGAGAGGATGGTTCTAGACTATTCTCAGTGGTGGAAGAGGACAGGACAAGGAGTAATGGTCTCAAGTTGCAGTGGGGGAGGTTTAGGTTGGATATTAGGAAAAACTTTTTCACTAGGAGGGTGGTGAAACACTGGAATGCGTTGCCTAGGGAGGTGGTGGAATCTCCTTCCTTAGAAGTTTTTAAGGTCAGGCTTGACAAAGCCCTGGCTGGGATGATTTAATTGGGGATGGGTCCTGCTTTTGAGCAGGGGGTTGGACTAGATGACCTCCTGAGGTCCCTTCCAACCCTGATATTCTATGATTCTATGATGACTTTCCGCCTTACTTATGGTAAGGCCTGAGGCTTTCCTCTCTGAGGTCAATGGTAAAATTGCCATTGGTTTTAATGGGAGTAGGGCCAGGTCCTCAAAAAGTAAGGGTCAGTGAAAAAATGAGTATAAGAAACTGTCAGTGTGAAATGTAGTCACTTAAAAATTAAGTTAAAAGTCACTTCAGGTGAGGTTTTACCATTACATTTTCCTATTTTAAAAAACATTATTGTTCTTTCCCTGTTGCATTGTGAAAGACCCAAACAATAGGGGAAACAGACAGACTGACACAGGGGAAGTACTGAAGCTTCCTGTAAACAATGTGCTCTAAAATGTACAAAGTAAATACATTGAAAAAGATAGAAGAATAATCATTTTTCTAATCACTTTCAGTCAGTCATTCTAGTTACTTTTAATAATGATAGCAAAAAATGTCAGAGAAGAATGTGATTTTTAAGTTGATGGTGTTATTTTAAATCAAGGATGATTTGAAGTTTTAAGATGTATGAAAAATGTCTTAAACTGGCAAATCTCTTTTCATGTGGCAAGCACTCTACTTCAGTGGTTCTCAACCTTTCCAGATTACTGTATCCCTTTCAGGAGTCTGATTTGTTTTGCGTACCACAAATTTCACCTCACTTAAAACTGCTTCTTTACAAAATCAGACATAAAAATACAAAAGTGTCACAGCACACTGTTACTGAAAAATTGCTTACTTTCTCTTTTTTACCATATAATTATAAAATAAATCAATTGGAATATAAATATTGTACTTACATTTCAGTGAGCTGTATAGAGCAGTATAAATTAGTCATTATCTGTATGAAATTTTAGTTTGTACTGACTTCGCTAGTGCTTTTTACATAGCCTGTTGTAAAACTAGGAAACTGTCTAGATGAGTTGATGTACGCCCTGGAAGACCTCTGCGTACCCCAAGCAGTACACGTACCCCTGGTTGAGAACCACTGCTCTAATTATAACTTTGAAATGGCTGGTCTCATTTTGGAGCAGTTTAATTACAACTTTTATAGCTAAGCTATTAAGCAAGCCTCTGAAATTCAGAGTTTATAATGGAAAAGGCTGATACAGTCAAAATTACAACAGGATGGCTGTGACTCAAAAATACAAGGTGTGGTTTGCCAAGAACTACATAACATCTTGTTCACTAATTTTGTATATTTTAAAATGACATAATTTTTAAAAAATTACAACATTAGATTAATTTTCCTAAGTACCAAACATACCAGGTGATGGATAAAGGATTACACCCTTCTTCCTTTTGTCTTATTAGTAATGCCAACCTTGAATGGGACATATTAATATAGCCATTCAGCTCAGAATCCAGGGAGATCATGTGTGTGTATTTGTGATACTCTCCCAAGATCCAACCTCAAACCAAACTCTGCCCACTTGAGATGCCAAAACAAGATGCCACTCAGTCGATTGCACAGTTCTTCATAATATGACCATCCCTTTTAATAATAATAATCATCCCTTTTATTTCTTATATGTTTTGATCAGCAATGAAACACTTAACAAAACTGATATTAAATTATCATTAGGCTTAAGAATTAACATCATATTGAAATGAATGGGGCAATTCACACCACAGCTATTTCTTAAGGCTCAGACAGACATCAGTTTTTACTTGATTTGCAGTTTTAATGTTATCTTTACAAGCATATAGGCTAGAGACTTGCTTATTTTTTTAAAAGAAAACTGAGATTCTAGAGTACAAGAATGCAGCCTCCAAAAACAATATGAACTTGTTGAGCCATTGCAATCCATCATTTCATCCCTGTGAATCCCAAATGGATGTAAAGTGAATTTAGCCCCATTCATCATTAGGGGGCTGGATCCTGTAATGCATATTCAGTGGGACTAATCACCTGCTTAAATGTAAGCACAAGGTTAAGTGCTTTGCTGGATTGGGTCAGTGTGCTCTGCACTTTGCAGGATTGAGCTCTATAGCTCCAAAGTAAAACTTCTTCATTTCTTAGGGTAACCTGTTTTAAAAATTATTTTAAAAATCAGAATCCAAGACTGGAAGGGAGCCCTGCACTGGTACAATGCTGCACTGAACATGACCGATTATGACGAAGGGGGTGAATACGATGGAACTCAGGATGAGCCTCGGTATCTGCTCCTGGCAAGGGAAGCTGAGATGCTAATGACAGGAGGGTTCCACCTGGCCAAGGATCCACAAAGATCAGGTAGGATGTTGACTTGGTCCATTCCTGTTGGTGTGCTGTGGCAGTGCCGTGTATGTCCGTTTTCCTTAATATTTGAATGAGTCTAGGTACACGTTGGGTGATGTTTAACATGCCATTGCAAAGGTCTTTGAAGGGTGGGTTTAGGGGACATGGATTTGCTGTGCTAGGCCTTAGAATGCAATACTCATCCTGAGGGCTCTAAGCTCTTTATCCATCTTAGGTTTTTATGTGCCCCCTCCCCACCTACAAAAGTATCTGAGGCACTCACTGTATTGAATGTATTTATCCTCCCCAGACCACTGTGAGGTAGGGCAATGCTATTATCCCCATTGTATAGATGGGGAGCTGAGGCACACACAGGAAGTCTGTGGTGGAGCAGGAATTGAACCCTGCTCTCTCAAGTTTCAGGGTCTTCTGAGTCCTGAGTTGGGCATCAAGTCCCTCTCCTCATCTGCATCCTCACCCAGAAGGAATCCCACTTCCCCCTCTCACCTGAATGATCCCTAACCTTGCCCTGTTGAACACGGGTGGATCCCTGTGGAGTGGGCCAACTGTCCGCTCCAGGCCTCACCCAAGCAGGCCAGCAGCTTCACACCGCCAGCCCGACAGCCTTTCTCCCTGCATGTAGTTATTCTGTGCTCTAAACTGGTCCCTCTCTATCTCATTTGTGTCCCCTTCTCTGTAGTAGTGGGAGATTGGGCACAGAAGAAGTGGAAGCCATTGGCAGAGAGAGTGTGCCAGGAACGGGTAGGCAGATTCAGTCAGGACTCTCTGCTGGAAAGAATCCTGATTTGGTTTCTGGAGCCAGCAACTTTTTCCTCCTACCAGCTCCCCAAAACCACTTGGGAGCTGGCTTACTTTCAACTTATAAAACAGCTGTGTGTTAGCCAGCACGCCCCGGGAGGATACGGGACGGGGAGCAGAGGTCTCCACACGCTGCTCCTGCCTGCAAGCACTGCCCCCGCAGCTCCCATTGGCTGGAAACTGTGGCCAATGGGAATTGCGTGGGCGGTGCCTGCAGAGAGGGGCAGCGCGCAGAGCCACATGCCCCCAGGGGCTGCAGGGGCGCGTTAGTCCCTTCCAGAAGCAGCGGGAGGCTGGGGCCGCCCAAAGTAAGTGCCGTCCCTTCAATGGGCAGGTTCTGAATAGCTCTTCCACCACCCAACCTGCAGCCTCCTGGAGCCAGCCCCCCACACCCTCTCCTGCACCCCAAGCTCCTCCCCTAGCCCTGAGCCCCCTCCCAGAGCCAGCCCCCAATACCCCCTCATGCACACTAAGCCCCAGCCCTGAGCCACCTCCCAGAGCCCACACCCCCTGCCTTAGCTGCAGGCCCTCTGCCACCGGAAAGCGCGATTGACAGGGAGCCGGATTTAGGGTCCATGGGAGTCACCACTGGCTCGTGGGCCTTGCAGTGAAGAACACTGCTGTAGGATTATAGGTGAAACTGTAATGGCTCCAGCTAATGTGAGGCAAAACTGTCAAGTGATATTTTGCTGATACTTTAGACAGTGGAAGATCAGAGCTGGTTCGGTCCAGTGTGGCAAATCCCTCTTGGCATTACTGAGCACCCTCCGCTTCCTTGACTTCAGTGGGAGTTTAGGGTGCTCAGCACCTCGCAGGAGCAGACATTTGACTCTCAGTGCATGACATGCTAATTGGTTCTGTGTAATCTTGATGTTTGCAAATAAAATTCATAAGACTTTTTTTAGCTGGTTACTGGCCTGTTGCATTTATGATCCTTGTAAGGACATCGGAAAATGTCACTCTGTTGCCATATCAGTAGTTAGCCCTGTCTCTGAATTTTAACACTGTGTGCCGGATTCTTAACTGGTGTAAATCAGTATAACTCTGTTGATGTCAATGAAGCTACCTGGATTTATACCAGCTGAGGTCTGGCCCTGTAACTTGACCTCCATTTCTTTTCTTTTTTTCCTTCTTTAACTTCCGGCACCTGTACTGTTTGTAGAGAGGAAGAAACTTTTTTTCTTTGGCCTACTGACATGACTCTCAAACTGCTTTTCCTAGGAGAGTTGTATACAGAAGCAGCAGAAGCAGCAATACAAGCCATGAAGGGCAGATTGGCAAATCAGTACTACCAGAAAGCTGAAGAAGCTTGGGCAATGATGGAGGAATGAAACTTCAAATGAGGCAGCTCTTGTATATAAAAATAATTTTTTATAGACTGTTACTTTGCCAAAAAAAAAAAAAAAGTATTTTTAAGTGTTGCTACTGATTTATGTTTTTCATATTTTAATTTTCTAACTTTATTCTGAGGGGAAAAGTATACAAATGTAGGTTGTATTTTGGGGGTGCTATAATGTACTTTTATCTATACTTCAAAGCTGCAGTATCTACGAACTTGATCTTTTATAACCTTTAACTGTTAGATGTGAGGACCCTGATTAATTTCAGAAAAATGAAGCTGATGTCAGCTTGCATTGCACACTTTTTTGTTTTACATAGCAGAGTATCAGTGTGTTTATTTCTTACTACTTCTACTCCTCTTCCACTCCCCACAAAAAACACACATTTCTAAGTTCAAAGCACTTTTACATCAGTATTTGGTTTATTTCAGGCACTTCTTCATTTTCCATGTAAACATACATGCAGAAATTCCCTTTTTTAATTCCCCTTGTGAAATAAACCCAAGAACCGGAGCAATCGGGAATGGAATTATGCTAATAATACTCTTTACAATGCAGTTCTCTGTAAAAATGGTATCATTGGGGGCACCATGTTTATTTTCTTCCTTTACTGATTCCAGATGCCGTCTTCTCAGTTTGCAAATGAAAAAATGCTTTTTCTAAGTACTCACCCTGAAAATCAAGCTGGGTCTTGAAAGTCAAAATGGTTTCTCTTCAGGTCGCTCATCACCAACAATGCAAATTCCGCAATCAGAACTTAGCTAACAATTCTCTTGATGAGGCATTCCAGCTCCCTCTCCCATATCTGTGTGGCCTCTGAAAAGAGGTAAAAACTTATTTCAGTCATAACTCTGAATACACACAGGGAGAGCAGATCCATTGAATATAGGAGTGCCATTTTTATGTAGTAGGCCTGTACTTTAAAAGTGTTAGGGTAAAATTCTGGGTCTGTTGAAATCTGTGGCAAAATGCCATTGACTTTTATGGGGCCAAGATTTCACCGAGGGTTAGTCTACACTTGAAATGCTACAGTGGCACAGCTGCTGCTATAATGCTTCATTGTAGACACTACCTATGCCGATGGGTTAGGTCATAACTACATCAGTCAGGGGTGTGGATTTTTCACACTCCTGACTGATGTAGCTGGGTCAAGCTGATTTCGTTGTGTAGACCAGGCACAATAGTAAATGGAGATTTTTTTTGCAACATTTTGTATTGTATCTTATTGTCCTAATACAATAGTCTAAGTTGCATATCACCCTACTGGACCTATGATGTGCTTCCCAAAAGGTACCATAAAAAAGTCTGTAGTCTACTGATTTCTTGGTATCATTTAGTTCTTACAGTGAAATCTCCATTCGCAGTGCACTTAACATTAAGAAATACCCTTCCCAACCATTTCTAAATAGGGACATTTAAAGAGGTTAGAGAAACTGACCAAAAATGCATGTACATTTACTACCCCTCTATTCTAAATAATCTTGTGCGTAAGTTATATAAAAAGCACTCAGACTGTAATTACTGTACAAAAGATTTAAGCTGTTTGCTTAATAATCTATTCAGCAGCTCAATAAAATTTGAGCGTACTGATTTTCTAAATAATAGCCATAAAGGTACAAAGTTCATCTTCTGTTGTACTAGTGATTCACAGTCTGTAGTTGCACACCTGAGTTTTGGCCCCCTCTGATGTTCACGCTAAGATATCCTAAAGGATCTCTGTTTTTTACGAGTCAATGAGAACATATTAAAAAGGCCTTATATACCTATTTGTTAAAAATGTATTTGTGCTGGTTGCAAAAAAAAACCCCCACCTCATTAGATACTATTTAAGAGAGAATCTTAGACTAAGCTCATAGTTTTATGTCAAGAGTCCGGTGCCATCTGTACAGCAACTGGATCTATTTATTGGTCTTATTTATTTAGTTCTGATTTTGAGGTGATTGACTGATTACTGTCATCATGGGACATGCAGCTGTAAGGTGGATCTTTTTACCGTCTTCTGAGAGTGCATATTGACACACAGAAGGGTTAGGATGACAGTGTCATTATTAAGGGAAGAGAGTGTTGAATATTTACTATTGCTCCAGCAAAGCATTTTAAGCATATGTTTAACTTTAAGCACATGATTCATTGAAGCCCATTGATTTCAATGGGACTTCTGTCATGCTTACAGTAAAGCACATGGTTAAATGATTTGATGGATTGGGTCAGTAAAGTGTTGCGCCTTTCGCTTCTGTGTGTACAGTGGGTCTTCCCTGGGGCCATCTTGGAAGTATACACTCAGAATTACCAATTGTTACTTAAAGTCAGATAGTTGGGATGTTCATAATGGGAAACTGCAGTTTAGGTATAAGATTTTGGCATCTTTTCATCATCTAATTGCAGAGATTGTTAAGGGGCAAATCCTACCTCTTTCTCTGTAGCATGCACAGAGCTCCATTTGAAATGGAACAGGTGCAGTTCTGTGCGAGTGCACAGAATGGGTAATACCCATAGATAGGGGTGAGCATGCTCACGAGCAACGCTTCCTTAGTGACTTCATTCCCTCCTGTTGGGAAACACAGTTGCAAGAAAATGTCAGTTCTGAGAGACAACTGCATCATTCAATCTTGCAAACAGTGGAATAGTGACAGGCATTTACGTATATCTACGGGAAAAAATTGGAAAAAATGTGCATACAGTCTACAAGTGGCTCGCCCACTGTAGGCACTATATAAATAAATAATATATGTTTTTATTGTAAAGATATAAAAGCTAATCATTGTGGTTTTCCTTTGCAAAGAAGAGTTGATGTAGCTTACAAACACTTGCCCTCTATAGAAAGGGGAGGAGATTTGAGTGTTAAAATTCAAAATATAAACACAGGGCTCAAAGAGGGTAATTATTAACACCTTTTGGCATGCAGATTAATTCACTGAATTGTGTTATTGGTATAATTACAGAAACTTCTTCATAGATTTGAGGCATATCAAGTTATACAACTCAACAGGCAAAATATTGTCATTGTTAATACTTTGTCTTCAAAATCTTACATTTTGTTAGTGATTTAGTTTACTTCTTGGCACAAATATGGTATCTTACAGATATTTCGGTGTACAACAGACATGACAGTCAATTTTTTTAGTTAAACTTATGTTTACAGAAATATGCACAACTTATTTTATGCAATTCCTTTAAAGAGAAAAGTATGTTTTTTATTGCAAACTTTCTGGAATGATCTTGCTGCATACTGTATTTTTAATCTATTCACAATGAACAAATAAAATATATTTTTTAAAAATGTGAAAAAAAATAAATATGGGGCCCAGACCTGCAGAACTGAATTAGGCAATAAATTCCATTGACTTCAGTGGGAATTTTGCCTGAGCCAGGACAGCAGAATTGGCCCCCCCCCCCTTTTTTTTTTTGCATGTAGGAAATGCAGAAATTGCTTGTTTGCATCACTTATTCATGTCATTCCGTTTTATTGGTTTTGCTTTGCTTTACCAAATAAAGTTTTCTTTTTGTCACATTCTGTGTCACATCATTGCATTTTTTTTGTTTTTGATTTGCCTCAATTATGATTTACTATTGCAAGCTCTGAAATATTCTCTACATTATTTTTATTATCTATCCCTGATCCCAACTACTTTTGACAGTCAGTAATAAATGAGTAGGGAAAAAACCACACTGTGTATATCAAGAAAATGAATGTTTTCGCAAAAGGGATAAATGTATCGTGTGCAGTCACATTTACATGCAATTATATCTGCATGTGATGTAGAAAAACTAGTAAGAGACTTAAGACCCAATACTGAAGGCCCAACTTGGGCAAAATGCCCACTAAGGTATCCTTATGCAGTAATCCAACCTTTGCAGTTTTGAAGGCAATGGGGGTTTTGTCTGAATGAAGAATGGAGGATCTTAGGCCTGGTCTACACACACATTTTGTACCTGTATAACTATTTTGGATAGAGAAGTAATTTTTTTACTGATATAGTTACACTGATACAACCCCTAGTGTGGATGCAGTTATCCAGGTATAAAGGTGCCTTCTACCAATATAACTTATCCCCCTTCTCCTTCAGTAATAAGCTATACCTATATAAGCACTTTTATACCATTATAACTGCATCCACGCTAGGGGAACAATATCAGTAGAAAAAGGAGTACTTGTGGCACCTTAGAGACTAACAAATTTATTTGAGCATAAGCTTTCGTGGGCTAAAACCTACTTCATTGGATGCATGCAGTGGAAAATACAGTAGGAAGATAAATATACACACTGCTGATAATAGCTCACCTTAACTGATCACTCTCGCTATAGTGGGTATGGCAACACCCATTTTTTCATGTTCTCTGTGTGTGTGTGTGTGTATATATATATAATCTCTTCCTACTGTATTCTCCACTGCATACAGACGATGAAGTGGGTTTTATCCCACGAAAGCTTATGCTCAAATAAATTTGCTAGTCTCTAAGGCGCCACAAGTGCTCCTCGTTCTTTTTGCTGATACAGACTAACACGGCTACCACTCTGAAATATATCAGTAGAGTTAAAGCAGTACAACTCTGTCCCATGGTGGAAGTAGTTAAAATAATGGGACTTTGTAGCATAGGAGCCTATATCTGTGTTCCTTAATCAAGCAAATTCACTGTCAGCAGGACTTTTGCTGGATTAAGAATGGTAGAATTCAGCATTAGATATCTATTCTTTAGTTGAAGCTGGTATCAGATCTTTTTAATGAGCAGTAGGCAAGTGCAACAAGAAAAATATAGATATTTTCATTCAGAGACGTTTATTCATATCACAGTGATGGCACACAAAAGTCCAGTTAAGCAATATAAATGGAAATACTGCCAATCTCTTAATTACATGGACTGAATAACTCCCTTGGGTCTGATTCTGATGTGTTTACTCTGATGTAACTCCACTGCTCTCCATAGAGTTACTCCTGATTGACACCAGTGTTTGGAGATGGGCCAAAATCAGAATCTCACGTTTGAATCCCTCTGGATTTCAGGAAGATGGGTCAGGTTAGAATCCCTGGATGAGAGTCGGAACCTGGGCTTTTGGCTGTGAGGTAGATCTGCCCTGTTTTCTAGTTTCAGTTCATATGTGGCAAGAAGGTCGGCTCTTCAGTCCAGGTTGGTGGGTATCTCTCAGAAAAAGCTGACCTCATGAGATATCCACCGTTTGGGGCCCAAATCTCATGAGATTAGCTCATAAGAGTTCTGCCTGGTCAAATCCTGACCTGGACTTTAGCCTCAATGTAATCTCAATATGAGTTTGCTCAGACCATCTCTGCTTTAACTAATCATGGAAGAGTAAAGCAGTCTAACAAAGAAGACAGCTTGATTATAGGTTTCAGAGGAACAGCCGTGTTAGTCTGTATTCGCAAAAAGAAAAGGAGTACTTGTGGCACCTTAGAGACTAACCAATTTATTTGAGCATGAGCTTTCGTGAGCTACAGCTCACTTCATCAGATGCATACCGTGGAAACTGCAGCAGACTTTATATACACACAGAGAATATGAAACAATACCTCCTCCCACCCCACTGTCCTGCTGGTAATAGCTTATCTAAAGTGATCAACAGGTGGGCCATTTCCAGCATAGCCCGACTTGATTATGTAAAGAGCCCGACTTGATTATGTAAAGAGTTGTCACTTTGGATGGGCTAGCACCAGCAGGAGAGTGAATTTGTGGGGGGGGGGGGGGGGTGGAGGGTGAGAAAACCTGGATTTGTGCTGGAAATGGCCCACCTGTTGATCACTTTAGATAAGCTATTACCAGCAGGACAGTGGGGTGGGAGGAGGTATTGTTTCATATTCTCTGTGTGTATATAAAGTCTGCTGCAGTTTCCATCTGATGAAGTGAGCTGTAGCTCACGAAAGCTCATGCTCAAATAAATTGGTTAGTCTCTAAGGTGCCACAAGTACTCCTTTTCTTTTAGCTTGATTATAACATTTGAATTTTCCAAGCAAGCTTCTGTATTTAGCTAAAAAATATCTAATACCACATATCTCCCCCCATCATACCCTCTTTCAAGGGGGGAACAATCACTCCTGAACATGTTTAACCCCAGAGGTGGAGTCTCTGCTCTGCTGAGCCTATTTGCCATGAATGGTTCATGTGAATACGGTTGGAAGCACTGACTATCCTCCAATACAGTGGTTCTCAACCTATTTATCGCTGTGGGCCACATATGTGGCCCCACAATGTGTTATGTGGGCCACTTCCAATACTACCTCTATGGCCCTGAGGATGTCACATGGGCCGCAGGTTGAGAGCCACTGCTCTAATGTGTCAAAGAAGAATTTAAAAGTGGCCACGCTGCAACAGACTAGGGCCACGTCTACGCTACAAACTTTTGCTGACGCAAGTTAGGTCAGCACAAAGCCGCTGCAGTTAGTACATTGCTTGTGCACATGGGTACTTGGCTTCTTGCGTCAGTGCTGCGCGTACTCACCTGTGTGCAATGGGTAGGTATCCCAGTGTGCAACCTACCACCCTCCAGTACACTGTCTTTTGGGACAATTTGGCAATGTGTGGTGGGGCAGAAATGGGTTGTGCAAGGGTAACTGGGACATAGTGGATAGTACGGGACATAGTGGCTGGATCTGCAGCAATGGGGTTCCCGAACTGGTGGAGCAGTAGATGGCATGCTTATCCCTTCTTTGGCACCAGACCACCCTGCCAGAGAGTACGTTAACAGAAAGGCCTACTTTTCTATGGTTATGCAAGCATTGGTGGATCCCCAGGGACAGTTCACTGATATCAGTGTTGGCTGGTCAGGGCAGATGACTGAAGGTTGCATCTTTAAGAATACGAACGGTTCAGAAAGCTACAAGCAGTGATTTCCCAAACAGCAGATTACAATTGGCGTGTTGAAATGCCAGTCATGATCCTGGAGTCTACAGCATCAGTGTTTGCTGCCAAAGAAGTCCCATTATGTCCTGGTACCCCTTCCTGTGCCTTTCTTCTGTCTGCTCTGTCCTTCTTCATAAAGTCTGCAATATTCACCTTCCAAGCCCTCTGCTCATGCACCAATGCAGCACTGGGTTGCATGATTTCATGAAAATGTCATTCCAAGTCCTCTTCTTTCTCTGCCTTCTCTGAGTCGTGTTCCATAGGTGTGGAGGGGGAACCCCTGAAGGACGCAACAGCAGCAGCTACAGATAAAACACACAGAGGTACCGTTGTCGGTATAGTCACAACGGAAAGTAAAACTTAAGTTTCAGAACGCCCTTCCCTTGCTCCCCTAAAGTTTTATCAAACAAGACATGCTTATTGATACTTCTGCTTCGGAGTGCTTGTGCATGGTGCCACTCACAAAACCAGCCATGATAAGTATGACACACCGGGGTGAGGGCAATGAGGAGAGAATTGCTCAGGTGCATGAAACGATGAATACCAGGTAAAGACACTGATTACTGGCACCGTTTTCCACAGGCAGTGGTGATTTTAGCTGATATCTCACTCCTGAGGGTGACAAAAGCCCAGACAGCCCAGCTGCTGCTGGTGTCCTGAAGCCGCCCGGGCCCATGTGCTGCTAGCCTGTTTACTGCAATGGTGCCTGCCAAAGTTATCACCGACTGGTATGGGAAGGGTCCTACCAGGAAGGAAGAAATAAGGCTGTCATCCCTAGAAACCTTCAGGAGAAGACTGCAGTATACTTCCATGAAAGTTCCATCAAGATCTCACAGAAGGATTCAAGGGACATCGCTGTGCACATAAACAAACTGCTCCACATAGCTCACCCAGCAAATAGCAACTCTACCTCTTTGTTGTACCACTACCTCTTCTAGTATGAGTAAATTAATGAAAAGTCAATAGCTATGTCCTGTTCAGATGGGATGCCATCAGTACTTCATAGTAATGTGAAATACATTTATACACTTACCAGAGAGATTCCTTCCCCTGTGTCGGGCTCACCCGTGCTCAACTGCCAGGATTGACTGGAGTTTGGTGGAGTCTCAAACAGGTCCTGGCTCGTGGCATAGCTGGACCCTCATGCATGGCCCCCCTCTTCCTTCTCTTCCTCATCCTCGCTGTTCATGCCAGGGCCTGCGACTCAGGCTCCTCAGAGGTATTCATGGTGGCGTTCAGGGTGGTGGTGGAGTCTGACAAGTATGCCATGCAGATCTTTGTAAAAGCAGTGGGTCTGCAGCTTGATACCAGAGTGACTGTTGGCCTCTCTGGCCTTTTGGTATGGCTGCTGCAGTTCCTCACTTTCACGTGTCACTGCTGCTGTTCTCTGCAATATCTCCTGTCTACTCCAAGCTGGAGCACATCTGAAGCATGCAGCCAGCCTGGTAAGCGGTCAGTAGCACACAACAATAGAGAGCTTCTAGGTGAGTTCGCCAAGCTGGACAATCAGGAAAAGGCATTTCAAACATTTGCTGGGCTTTAAAAGTGTGGGGGGAGCGAGGGTGGTGCTTTCCGGTTTATGTGAGCCATGGGCAGCGGAGTTCACAACTGTGACCAGAGCAGTCGGCAGTGGGCATTGCGGGACAGTTGCTGGAGGACTGCTAGAGTTGATATAGGCAACATGGTACATTGATCATGTCTCAGGGCCACTCGCTGAGGTGGTGTTACTGTGTCGCTGCAACAGGGCACTTACATCGGGGTGGGAGACAAATCTAAGCATAAATAGATGCACATCTAGGTCTATGCAAGGCAGCTTATGTCGACATAACTTTGTAGTGTAGGCCAGGTCTAAATTTCCCAGCCTAAGCTCTCTTGCATTCTTTAGTCAAGGAGACGACAGATTCCCCTTTTCCCTCTCTCAGGTGGTGGAGTGAGGGAGGGCTTCCCCATCATACAGCCCACATTCACCTACTGATATCCAACCTGCTTCACAGTTTGAAATATCTCTGTGTAAATTCAGCCCAGAATGATAATAAGATTTATTGCCTGATCTTGCCATCCTTACTTAAGTCAGTAGGAGCAGAATCAGGAAAAGCTTTACTATCAATGAACATGTCTTTGATCAGGCCTGACTTGCCTTCTTTGACTTTGCATAATAAAACAAGTAACTGCATGCCATATATTTTATTTTAATTAACTCAGCATCACATGAAGCAGGCAGTATTACCTTGTAATTCAAGCACCCTCTCCAGGAGGTCCCTGCTAACATGTACTGTGAAATGTTACAGGGCTCTCACGTTGTTTCGTGGGAAATAAAATGTTTTATAGTGAAAAGATGGTTTCTTTTACATGGTCTGAATTCTAATAATCTAAGGATTGTCTCCCTGTAAAGAAATTCAGAGGCTCGGACCAAGAAGGGAATTGCAACCCCTCCTGGGCTTTTAAACTTTGCCCCCTGGGATCCAGAGTTTTTGTCATTGCTATTTCAGCTGGAACTTCAACAAAAAATGATCCAGTACAAGCCAACTGGTGATGGCTCTTTGTGTTTTGATGGGTCTCACATTGTGACAGCAGCTGGGCGGAGAAACCTGTGTCAGATCTCAGCATCTGTATTTGTTTGTGACAGGTTTCCTGCAGGCACTGAAGTGTGTATCAAGAGGATGAAATTTCCTTGGCTTTTAAAAATTCAGATTTGGTGAAGATTGCATCTTCCATGGAAGTCTTTGTTCTAAATTCAATGGTGGCATACCATAAAGGGTGGACTAAGTTGGCCAATGGGTGTGAGTGGTAAAGTAATGTAACTTTCACTGATTTACCATTCAGGGGCTAATTTGTACACTGGTGGTGGCAGATGGGAGCATAGTATGGAAAAAGATAAACTAGGGGCATGATCTTTACAAGTGAATTTGGTGGTGAACAACCCAAGGAACTAATAGACATGGCTTGACCCAGACATAGATTTACTATGCAAGTTTCTTCAGCATAATTCTACCAGTGTAACCCACACTTCACATCCAGTACTCTATTTTTGCAGTCACATTTGAAGAAGATTCATGGTAGGTAAAGAGCTCTGCTGTGTCTGTGCAAGGAAGGAGAAACTTTGATCACATAACCCTTGTCTGAGAGAATGTGGGGCTTTATATCCCTCTTTGAGCAATAGGTTTGCCTTAGGTACCTATTGTAAAGTACCACTACACTCAAAACCTGAGGAAATTTCATCCTGAGCTTGTTGTAATCCTAAAAGCAATTCAGGATTACAGATCAGATACTGTGTAGTATCTCTTCCTGCACTGATTTTCGGACAGCAAAAAGACAGCATAGCCTCCATTCCACCGGACTGAATAATCCATGCAGGGCTATGTGTTCTATTAAAACTATTCTTGATCTGTAACACTTTAAGAGATTGCTTAAGGAAAGAAGAGGCAAACAAACTGTAATCTTATTACGCACCACAGGCCTGCCTGCTCCTTCCCCTAGTCCAAACACCTAGGAATGCAGGGAGGCAGAATGTAATTACTCATTTGGCAGGGGAGTAGGGCTAACAACTCTACTTGTACAAGAAATCCATCGATCTTTAATAACAACTCAGTCAGGGTCTCAGTTATACATCTCTTCTGAAGGACAGTATGCTCCCAATACCATGCTGGAACACTGGGTCAGTGTTGATTCAGCGTGAAGAGTGCCATTTACTGAATCCTCAGTGCCACTTCCTGGCAATGGTACAGCCCAATCCTTTTTAGTTTGGGAAAGATGATGAGAGCACAGCTTAAGTCAATATGCCAGTGGTCCCATTTTGCTCTTAGAGTCCTTGAGCAAAAACTGCCCCTAGCGCTAAAAGCCCAGCCTTCATTGTGATGTGAAATGAAGCTGAGTTGCTGATGAATGGCACAATAGGTATAAAATAATAGATAAGTAACTTTTTCATATAATGATCCTGAACAAATTGTACATGTTGATGGTTCTTCCTACCGGGAGAACAAATCTGATCTGCACTTTTGTCTGTTGGTCTGGACTCTTCCAGACATCTTTGAGAAATATAAATGCATGCTTCATACAGGTCCTTTACCACAGAAAGGTTAGTAGTCCAGTCTGTCTCCATATGTACGCTTCTGCCAGTTTGTTAAGCAGATGAGGGACCTGGTGAATTACTCTGTCTTACCAGTTAAAGCCTGCAGTCCTGATTCTCCTCTCACACGGATATGAAGAGTAACCCCACTGAAGTCAGTGTAAGTGAAAGAGGCATCAGCACCTGGGATAAAGGATTCTAAAGAGTATTCAGGAATTAAACAGAGTGTATTGAGACTGTTGCAGTTTTGAAAACAAGTATAACACAATATACCTGTGTTCATCTTGGTTAACCCTTCTTTGTCAGAGGATGTTGTGAAGGCCAAGACTATAACAGGGTTCAAAAAAGAACTAGATAAATTCATGGAGAATAGGTCCATCAGTGGCTATTAGCCAGGATGGGCAGGGATGGTGTCCCTAGCCTCTGTTTGCCAGAAGCTGGAAATGGGCGATAGGGGATGGATCACTTAATGATTACCTGTACTGTTCATTCCCTCTGAAGCACCTGGCAGTGGCCACTGTTGGAAGACAAAATGTTGGGCTAGATGGACCTTTGGTCTGACCCAGTATGGCCGTTATTATGTTATTCCTGAATATTTTCAGTCAGGTCAGGTGTCTAGCTAGGCTGGCAAAAGCCTCAGCAGCCCAGAGCAGGGTCATTTCCAACTGGGTGCACCTCCTGAAGAAGAAAGAAGGCCCCCCAAGCCGGGAGGTAGGCCAGTGTGTAGGGCAGGGAGAAAGAGATCTGTGGCAGTGGAGAGACTGGGCATACTGGACAAATTGTGGGACGGCACTGCGCAAGGCTCCCAGGTCTACAAGATAAAAAAAAGCTGCACTGTCTTTTCACAGCAAGCCCAAAACAAGCCAATCCCATTTTGGAGGCACCGCCTACTGCCAATCACCAAGCCAAAAACAAGCCACATACTTCAATGACAAACCTACTTAAAGAAAAGCAACAGGCTATTTAATTTAAACGAATGAACAATTACGTACACAAACAAGCCAATATAGGCTTGCAAAAGCAGAAGCCCCCTCCCTCCGCCCCGGAAAGCCCAAAACAAGCAACAGGCTACTTAAAGAAACGAATAGGCAGGCACTGAGGCAGTTGCACAGGAGATCAAATGGAGAGAGAAGCAGGTGGGCTCTAGGTAGGGTGACTTGGTGTCCGGTTTTCAACCAGAACGCCCGGTCAAAAAGGGACCCTGGTGGCTCCAGTCAGCACCGCTGACTGGGCAGTTAAAAGCCTGGTTGGCAGTGCTGTGGGGCTAAGGCAGGTTAGTCCCTACCTGTCCTGGAGCACCACACTGCGCTCCAGAAGCGGCCAGCAGGTCCGGCTCCTATGTGGCGGGGTGCAGCATGGAGCCAGGACAGGCAGGCAGCCTGCCTTACCCCTGCTGCGCTGTTGACTGGGAGCCGCCTGAGTAGGGTGACCAGACGTCCCGATAAAATCGGGACTGTCCCAATTTTTAGTTCTTTGTCTCGCGTCCTGACTGATATTGTGGCTTTGGCCACTCCGGCGTTTTTTTTTTTTGCATCCCCCATGTGTCCCAATATTTTGTCCATTTCATCTGGTCACCCTACGCCTGAGATAAGCCTGTGCCCCAACCCCGAGTCCTCCCAAACCTGAAGCCCCCTCCTGCACTCCAAACCCCTCATCCCTAGCCCCACCCCAGAGCCTGCACCCCCAGCCAGAGCCCTCACACCTACCACACCCCAACCCCCCGCCTCAACCTGCAGCCCCCTCTCACATTCTGAATCCCTCGGCCCCACCACCCAGCCTGGAGCCCCCTCCTGAATCAAAACCCCTCAACCCCAGCCCCACCCCAGAGCCTGTACCCCCATCCGGAGCCTTCACCCCTTCCACACCCCGACTCCTTGCCCCAGCCTGGAGCTCCCTCCCACACTCTGAACCCCTAATTTCTGGCCCCATCGCAGACCCCGCACCCCCATTTAGAGCCCTCACCACCTCCCACACCCCAACCTCCTGTCCCAGCCCAGTGAAAGTGAGTGAGGGTGGGGGAGACCAAGCCGCCCAGTGAGGGGGAATGTATTGAGTGGGGGCAGGGCCTCAAGGAAGGGGCGAGGCAGGGGGAGGGGCCTTGAGGAAGGGGCAGGGCTAGGGTGTTGGGTTTTGTGCAGTTAGAAAGTTGGCAACCCTGGTTCTAGGAAGTGGCATATTTCAGGACATTAAAAGGAACTTAAGACTCTGTCAGGTGGGCCATGCAGTGGGAGAGCTCTGGCAGTTGCATTGTCAAAATTTCACTTAAATGAACTGTCCAAATTAAAGACTTAAATCATGGTGGATTACAATTTAGTGGTCTTGGTCCATGCAGACTTCTTTCCAGCCTCCCTTTAGCCAGACAGATTTTCCCTCCCACCCCATTGCCACCGAAACGACATCAAATATCTCCAGATCCTCTGCGCACTAATGGGGACACAGAGAAACCTCAGCAGACACCAACTCAAAGTACCAGTCCCCACCTCGCCCCTCTTCTTTCTGTTTCCCTGCATTAGGGTCACATTGCTGTAATCCTATGAACGTAGGTGAACTTACTGCTGTTTTGCTGCACAGCAGTGAGAAGAAAAATCAAACTCTAAATGCCTAGAGGGTCAGCTGTTCAGATGAACCAGGCTTTGATTTTTTTAGCAAGAGATGGTCAGGAAAGGAAAAAAACCACCAAACTATTTTTTATTTGTACAGATTTAACATCCTGGGCAAGAGAGGCCTGCAATTTAGGCTTCTTCAGCCATATTGCAGGCCTTCTTTAGTGGGGCAATGAACCTCTTCACATTGTGAGGTTGCAAAGGTTTGATGTTTGCATTGCAATGTTGCAAAGCAGTGGGTTGGTGCATTGTGGCACAGAAGCTTATAGCTGCATTGTTCCACTGTATTGCAATTATCTGATATGTATCGTGACATCATATTACAATGCTGTACTGGGATATTGTTTTGGGAAGGCTTGACACTGCATTGTGATGTTCCATTGCCTCACCTAGGTGCCACATTGGAACAGTGGAATGTCCACATTATTAGTGAGCATTGGGACATCCCTTCAGAACTTCCATCTGCTTGAGGCTGTGGAATAATTCCACTAATTAATGCAATGTAAATGCAAAAATACTGATTAGCTATATTTAACTGTTAGTACCTATTGCTAATTAATATTATTTTTTACTACCATGGTCGTTGCTTTGATCTTAACCATGTATCTGAGTTGCAAAGTAGCTTACCCTCTGAAAAAGACTCTTTTGAAAAAGGATCTATAATGGAAGTAAGAGCTCAGCCCTTCATCTCTGTGTAAAAGACCTCTCCATGACTGAGCATACACCAGTTAACGACGAAAAGCAAGAGGAAAAAAGAAGAGCTGAGAAGAATAAAGGATACAAGCCACTATTTCTTATGTAGGTAGCGTGGCCGAGCGGTCTAAGGCGCTGGATTAAGGCTCCAGTCTCTTCGGGGGCGTGGGTTCGAATCCCACCGCTGCCACAACGCTTTTGCCCCCCTCAGTGTTTTACAGGGATCGCACAGCGCCGCCTGGTGCTAAGATGAGAACCTGGACCCCGCTTGGGAAGCATTGTGGGTAAGAGGAGGAACTAGTCTCCCCACGTGTCCGCTGCTGGGTTACATCAACATGGCTGCTGCATGAGAGCCCCCGGGACCTGCACACACATTGCAACACGCCGAAGGGGGGTATCGGTGGCCCCCACTGCCCCTGGAGTCCGCGCCACGAGGTAGGGGGAGCATGTGTGGCCTATTATCCCTGCCCCACGCCCTAGGGCAGCACAGGGCGTTGCAGCTGTTGTGGGGCGCGTTCCTCAGCAAGGCCTGGGCTGGGGTGCGCTCTGCCTGCTGCAGTTCCTGTGAGCGAGCTAAAAACTCTCCGAGGAGTCTGAACTCATTGCATGTAAAAAGCGCCTGGGGAGTGGACTCTGGGAATAGCTGGTCAGGGCTAGGGCCAGGGGCTGGGTGTGTGCTGCGAAGCCGCCCCGCGGGAGGAGTTTGTCTGATTCGAGGGTGACTGAACAAATCCACATTGTTCACTTATAATCTTTATTCCCCCCCCCCCCCCCCCTTGCCTCTCTCCTGTGTGTGGTTTGCAGTCTGCTGTCCTCGAGATTGCTGCATGGTTACATCAGCCATCTCAGTCACAGCCTGACACCAAAGGCTAGTTATGTTCTAAGGCAAGGATTAAATAAAGAGTTGGCACCCTCTTTGCCCTCAAAGTATCCAAGAAATATGAGAGACTTGGGTTTAATGTGAGGTTTTGGGTGGGTGTGGAATCTCTACTCCCTGAGGTTACGTGGTTACATCAGCCGTCTCTTTGGGGAGACTTGTTCCCCACCCCAATCCCCAAAAAGTAAGCAGAGTTTGATAATCTCCGGTCCTTCCAGCTACTCCCAGTATCCTCGAAGAGTGACTGGTGAATTGCCCAAGTACATGCATCTCTTTCTGGCCATCTGTTTTGTGGCTTATTTAGGAAGAACACTGCATCCTGTCTCATAACAAGTTACCAAGTCATTCTTGCTCAGAGCAGGATTTTTGCAGTCAGTAATTTGAACCTGTATTTTAAATCCTGGCTGAAGATTTTGAGCTTGCCTTTCCTTGCCTGTTTACTGGTATTATTGTGCAGGGAGGAAGTAGGTTTACAAGTTGACAAAAATAATAACGAAAAAAAAACCCCTCTATGCCAGCAGAGAGTGACAGTCTGTACGAGGGCCCAGCCTGGCTCGGCAGCTGCTGGGCACTGTGTACTTGTGATGTGGAGCTTTCACTGACTCATTGACCAGGTGACCTGCTCTGTGTACTGATTTCAGAGTAGCAGCCATGTTAGTCTGTATTCGCAAAAAGGAAAGGAGTACTTGTGGCATCTTAGAGACTAACAAATTTATTTGAGCATAAGCTTTTGTGAGCTACAGCTCACTTCATCGGATGCGTTTCAGAGTGGTAGCTGTGTTAGTCTGTATCAGCAAAAACAATGAGGAGTCCTTGTGGCACCATAGAGACTAACCCATTTATTTGGGCATAAGCTTTCGTGGGCTAAAACCCACTTCATCAGATGCATGGAGTGAAAAATACAGTAAGCAGAATTTATATACTAGCACATGAAAAGATGGGAGTTGCTTTACCAAGTGGGGGGGTCAGTGCTAACGAGCCAATTCAGTTAAGGTGGAAGTGGCCTATTCTCAAGAGTTGACAAGAAGGGGTGACTACCAAGGGAGGGAAAATTACTTTTGTAGTGCTAACAAGTCCAATACAATCAAGGTGGCTCATTTCCAACAGTTGACAAGAAGGTGTGAGTATCAGCAGAGGGAAAATTACTTTTTGTAGTGACCCATCCACTCCCAGTCTTTATTCAGGCCTAATTTGATGGTGTCCAGTTTGCAAATTAATTCCTGTTCTGCAGTGTCTCTTTGGAGTCTCTTTTTGAAGTTTTTTTTGTTGGTGAGTCTCCAGGGAGATAGAAGTGTTCTCCTTTATTACAGATGTTACAATTCTTGATGTCTCATTTGTGTCTATTTATTCTTTTGCATAGAGACTGTCCGATTTGGTCAATGTACATGGCAGGGGGCATTGCTGGCACATGATGGCATATATCACATTGGTAGATGTGCAGGTGAACGAGCCCCTGATGGTGTGGCTGATGTGGTTAGGTCCTATGATGGTGTCCTTTGAATAGATATGTGGACAGAGTTGGCAGTGGGGTTTGTTGCAGGGATTGGTTCCTGGGTTAATGTCTTTGTTGTGTGGTGTGTAGTTGCTGGTGAGTAGTTGCTTCAGGTTGGGGGACTGTCTGTAAGCGAGGACTGTCCTGTCTCCCAAGGTCTGAGTGAGGGATCATCCTTTAGGATAGGTTGTAGATCCTTAATGATGCGTTGGAGAGATTTTAGTTGGGGGCTGTAGGTGACCACTTGTGGCATTCTGTTACTTTGTTGGGCCTGTCCTGTGGTAGGTGACTTCTGAGTACCCTTCTGGCTCTGTCAATCTGTTTCTTCCCTTCACCAGGTGGGTATTGTAGTTTTAAGAACGTTTGATAGAAATCCTGTAGGTGTTTGTCTCTGTCTGAGGGATTGGAGCAAATGTGATTGTATCTTAGTGCTTGGCTATAGACAATGGATCACGTGATTTGGTCTGGATGAAAGCTGGAGGCATGTAGGTAAGTATAGCGGTCCGTAGATGGTGTTTGTGACCATCGCTTATTTGCACTGTAGTGTCCAGGAAGTGGATCTCTTTTGTGAGGACTGGTCCATCAACCTCAGCCTGGACCAGTCCACACAAGAGATCCACTTCCACCTTAATTGAATTGGCTCGTTAGCACTGATCCCCCACTTGATAAGGCAACTCCCATCTTTTCATGTGCTAGAATATATATTTTGCTTAATGTATTTTTCACTCCATGCATCTGAAGAAGTGGGTTTTAGCCCACGAAAGCTTATGCCCAAATAAATTTGTTCGTCTCTAAGGTGCCACAAGGACTCCTCATTTTTTCTGATAGAGACTAACACAGCTACTGCTCTGAAATCAGTACATAGAGTTGTGTTTTTCTATGTACTGAGTTTGTTTTAATCAATTATGCTGTCACTAGGGGGAAGTTATTTGCTGATTGTATTCATTCATCTAACCTGATGCTGAAAGAACAGGTTTAACACTTTGTACACAAATGATATTTATGGAAATGTTAAAGTTTTAAAAGGTGATGCATGCTTAACGTAGCTTACAGCGCAGCCTCTTTAAATCCTGACTACATCAGCCTGCCTGGCTGTAGTACTCGAACTGGAAATAGAAGCCTTGGAACACAGGAAGTCCCAATGTTTTGGTTAATTAACAGAATGTGGTTTTGCAAAACTATTTATGGATGGGCAAAAGGAGGAAGAGGTGAAGTAAAGAACCTTGTAAACATTCAGTTCAGTTGTCTTTCTGCAGTTTTCAAACCAGCACAGACTCTGTGCTGAACATAAACTAAGCAGGGTCAGGGCCAGTGTTTGAATGAGACACCTCTAAGAAAAAACTGGGTGCTACAGGAAGTGACATTGGTAATTCAGAAAATGTCACTCTTTATTTGTAATGAGCCAGAGCTTCAGTACATTATTAGGACAGTGGTTCTTCTCATCCTTGTCCATAGCATGACCCCATGATACAACAGAAAAATGTTTCAGGTCTCCCCTGTCGCTCAATAATTTCAGGAGCCCCTTCCATCTAACTGTAAAGAGAAGCAAACTAGTTGTGAGCTGCTGGATCTGTTTGTGCACCCCAGGTTAACAACCCCTGTATTAGGGGGCACCGGGGGGAAAGGAGATGCCATCTTTCAGATGAGACACAAAACTGAGGTCCTGTCCACTTGTGGCCATTTAAGATCCTATGGCATTTCTATCAGAATGAGAATAGATGTTACCCCAATGTCCTGGCTGAATTTGAAGTTGGGGCAATGGAATTCTCTCTCATTAAATGCTACTTGCAGTTTAAATTGGATAGAATATTCTTCATTTGTTCTAAATTGGGAAGTTGTTAACCAGCTGCTTCATTCCATCCCAGTTAGCAGTGTTTCAGTGGTAGCGAAGTGAGAGCTTTGTATGTATTACCTACAGGTATTCAGGGTTTTTTGAAGCTTAATTAACTAATAACAATGAGCTCTTTAAATGGAAGTCCCTTCAGCAATCCAAAACCTACATAAAATTATTTGAGCCATCTACTAAATTGTAAGTTGTATGCTTTATTTCTCCTAGTGTTTATCTTAATTTCATTCCATTACTCTTTCCACGGTTCATGAGCTCTTCTGGTTACTGTATTTCTGCTGAAAAGGTCTCTCTCAGATCTCTCTGTATGTCTTCCCATACTAAATGCCTGAATCTAATTCCATTTAATTTCCTTCATTGTAGAAAGTTATATGAATATTATAAGCTATATCAGGTAACAATGCCTCCTGTTTATATGCTTGCCATTCTAATATTCTATTAAAAGCAACCCTCTAGACAGACATCTTTTATCCTTAAAGGAATTGGAAAATTGGTGTCTTCATTATCTGATATTTTCACTAGTAACTGAGTCACTCCATGAGCTAGGGTAAGCGGAAAGGAAATATTCATTTCTAATTCTGTAAAATATACACTCATGCTTACACTTTTTAAAAGAACCCAGTTTCTAATAATCTGATCTAATAGACACCATTTTAAATTTACATCACATGCTGACAGTTGTGCCAAGAAGACTCCAATTAATTAAGAATACAGTAACCGAGAATGCAGAATGATCATGAACATTTTGTATTTCTGTAATATTTGAAAATATGCCAAATATTAAGTAGTTAAGTCTCAAATAGTGCTGAGGTAAGTAAGAGATATAGTGGGCTTAAGTATCCTATCACTGAAACGCAACCACTTCTGGAATGGAAAGTGGCAGCTGTTTAACATTGTAGAACTACGCTACACGGCAGTCTCCTACTCTCTGGGTCTTCTACCTCCCAAGTGGGTGCCCAGAGCCCTGGACTACAGCGTCATAGTCTCTCTCTCTCTCTCTCTGGGCCAATGACTGATCCACTGCAGATAAATACTTATGTAGTCCTTGAGCGAGAGAGACTGTGAATCTAGTCCAGTGTTTCGGACATCTAAATCCATTTGTGGATCTGGGCCCTGGCTCCTTCAACAGCCCTGCTTGACTATACCAGCCTGGAGATCTCTACTGAGCTCAAGATCTTAACTCTGATTCCCCTCAGGTGGCCACCCATAAACATTCATGTTCACTAAGGGCCAGATGCTACCAGGTGCTGAACGCTTTTTTAACTTTCGGTGACTTAAACGGGAGCAGAGGGAGCTCAGTATCTTGCAGAATAAGAACTTGAATGACACCTTTGGAAGTGTCATTTTATCGTTGCCTCTCTTTTTGGGGGAAGCTTGCTGTGAGTTCTCATTTTCCATCCCTGGTCTTGCTTTGCTCCTTTCGACACACAGAATTAATTCTCCTTGCACAATTGCATGGGGTACGTCTGGGCTGATAAGATCAGAGATGTGAGGTGGTAAGACCTTGGGCAGCAGATCTTTTCAAAGGCACAAAAGAGAGGCTGAGAAATGTTTCAGACTGAGAATTCTCATTCAAACATGTTAAGTTTTTAATTTCCTACCATCTGAAGTGCGGTAAATACATACAGTCGCTGGACATTTATGCAGTGCACTGTCCGTGTGGCAGTCAGTTACAATGCATTCATAACCTAAAAATTAGGCTTGGCAGGATTCGATATAAATCGATAGATGTCAGTAAATGTCAATTTCAGCTGAAATATGTGGGAGGGTAACAGTCACTGGGAGTGCAGCCTCCCCCCTACCCCCCACCCCTTGCACCTGCAGGGATCTGGTGTCACAGATCCAGTGGCAGTGCAGGGGGCCCTCTGCAGCTCTGCTGTCACAGCCCCCCTCCCTCAATCCCGTGACAGAGGGCTTCCTTAGGCTCCCTGCATGTCCACAGGGCTCGTGACACCTGGTCCTTGGAGGCATAAGTTGTAGGGAAGGCTGCAATCCTGGCCTGGTGAAGCAGAGACCATCCCAGGCCAGCACTGTGATGAGGAGGAGTTTGAGCCCTTGGCTGTGGGGGAATCCGCCATGCTGCTGAATGGCTCTGTCCCCAGGCAGGAGCCGTTCCATGGCGGGGTATCCTCCTCTGCAGCCAGGACTTTCCCTCCTCCTCACAGCCCTGGCCAGGGGGGTCTCTGCTTTGACCCACCAAGACCGCAGTTTCTCCCACACCTTGCACCATCAAAGATCACCAGCCTTGCAGCCATGCTGGGAATCTGTGCAGCTCTGCTGTCAAGTCCCTGTTCACTCACTCCCCAGCCAGGAGTTTAGGAGCTGTCCCTGGACAGGAACTGTTCAGCAGCAACTCGCAGCCAGGGTTTTGTTGTCATCTTTGTAGTCCTGGCTGTGGGTCTCTGCTGTATAAGGCCAGGACCACAGCCTCCCCCTCACATTACATGCTGGTGTCTTGAGCCTCTTGGCCATGCAGGGAGCCCCTGTAGCCTGCTGTCAGTGCTGCCCTAATCCTGGTTTTACCCCTCCCTTCATTTCCTGCAGCTATAAAATAAAAATAATTAAAAATTAAAAAAAATCTTAAATAACAATATTAATTGTCAACATTAGGAAAAAAATTCTACCAAGCCAAATTAAAATACATACTGTACAAAAGTGTCATAGCCAGTAAAAGAGGAGGAAGGAAGAAATAAGACCACACAAATGTATTCCCCATAATCTGCTTTCCAAAAAATAAAATTCCCTTCTATTAAAAGGAACTAAAACAATGTGAGCAAGGAAGGATCCTAGGCTGCACATGGTACACAAGATGGAAATTACGAATGGGGGAACTATAGCTCTTACAAAACAATCCTTGATACAGTACTTTTCCTCTCTTTCAGATTGTGCTAAGGAAGGACCTGAAACATTGCTTTTCCCATTTTAGCATGGCAAATGAAGAAGATGACCCAATTATACAAGAGGTAAATTGACATTGGTTGATTAGTGAGTGTTTGGTTTTCTTGAAATTTGTTTTTCTTAGCCTTTTGCACTTGGAAAGAATGTTTCCCTGGGTTTAACTGGCATCTGATGCTCAAAAACCTACAGTACCTGAAGGAAATAGGTGGTCAAGTGTACAGGTGTCCTCATTGCCAAAACAAGTTGGCACTCTTGTGGGCAGAGTTGGCATGGAGAACTGTTCTAGCCTTTGACCCCTGAGCTTGTGTTCCAGGTCAGGGATGAAGAACCTTGGTGGGTCAGCATTGAGAAGCTAGCACCACTGCTTTATCTGTTCAGTGGATAAATAGAGGATCAGTCTCCAGATTTATCATCTGGCATCTTTTATGTGCACTAAGTTTCACTTTGGAAAGTTAGAACAATTTTAAATAGAATTATTTTGCTGGATTAGAAGGTTATAAAAATGAAATGACTGGTAAATGTGTTCACTGCTTCTGCTAAAACAAAGAGTTGAGATCTGGTTCTAGTCTGAAAGGAGTTTCGGACCATTCGGCTTTTAAAAGGATCATCATTGTGGCTGTGGTGTCATATTGATATTTGATGTGAATTCACACACACAGGCCACTATGAAGGTGCCAGGAAAGGGCAGGTATTGGGGGAGGGGATGTGGCCAGCAGGAATGGGAGCTGACAGGATCACATAAGTACCCAAAATGGCTGCCATTCTGTGGCAGTGCCCACTTGTGATATTCCTGAAACCTCCATGAATTCTAGGTGTTTGTGGCAAAGAGCTGGTAATGGGACAGATATGGGATTCTGAGCTTGTTCATCCCATCTCTCATTTTTAATTTTGTATTCTTAACATTGCCTTTGTGACATGGTATTAGTTAGATACTCACCTTACATTCACTGTTACCAAAGAGACACATGAGTTTCTTCTAGAGCTGGGTGATATTGTGGTATTAGATTCACAGAAAGCCCAATGAGAGCCATTTTCCCTTGTCCCAAGAGAGGTGTGTTGGCCGTGCCCTGAGTTTGCTTTGAGAGAACCCAACACTCGGCCAAAGTCACTGACCTCTGCCTTGTGTCATGGCAAAAATATACAAAATTGCTGAGTTTCGTGTGGAAAACTAGCAGAGGCTGGGTTTGTCAAAAGATTCATGGTCCTTACCTAGGTTCAGCATTCGTAGTGAAACTCCAAACTAGGCAAATTTCTCCCATCTCTAGTAACTTGAGAACAGATGGCTGCATTCTCAGTAATGTCTGAGAGCACCAGCAATCGTAGCTTTCGGTCTGGTTAAACTTGTTTCTTTTGCTTTGTTAGATTGATGTGTACCTGGCCAAAAGCCTGTCGGAGAAGCTGTATATGTTCCAGGTATTCCAGATGACTTCTTGGATATAATTTTTAAAGAATAATTATTTCATAAAGCAGTAACTTCTCTTACTGTTAACATAGACCCTAACAGCTCCTAGCATGCCCTAGTACGACTTCTACTGGATGATGCTGGGCAGTTTCACTTGCTATGCTGTTTCCTGTGTGTTAGCACCTATTGGCAGTGCAAGGGTTTGTCACTAGCGTGGCAGCATTTGGTGGATTTCCCAATGCAGTTTCTTGCATGGGGCTGCAGACCTGTCTCGGCCTTGGATTTATGTGGGGGTAGGGTTTAGGTGGGTCTGTTTAGGCCTTGGGCCGTTCAAACACATAGTATAGTGCCAAAAGAGGGGATGGCTGGTGGTAGTACAGGGCAGCTGTTACCCCTTCACACACACCCTTTCAACCACTGCCAGGACAGTGTTGACCTTAGGTATTATCTCCGTGTAAACTGCTGCATGTCCTCATTGGTTTAAGTCCCATGGAGTGAAAGGCAGCCCTGATAACACCACTAAAGAGAAACTGCAGTGGTAGTATAGAGAGTTGCTTGCCTCCTTGTATTGAAAAGAATTTTGGCTTCTCTGCTTTTGAAATTATTTATTTTTACATCTGTGAATCAGTTTAACTCTGTATGGATGCTCCAAAGATTTATGCTCATAATTCCAGTTAATGAGAGCACTCTTTCACCAACAGAAATTGGTCCAATAAAAGATATTACCTCACCTAGTTTGTCTCTCTAATATCCTGGGGCTGATTCAGCTACAATAACACTGCAAACAGCTCCCATGTGTTATGGAGGAAGCAGAATCACATAGTGATTAGAGCTGGGAAATGGGAGTCAAGAGAGCTGGGTTCTAATTCTTCACTCTGTTACTGAATTCCTAGAAGACTTTGGCCAAGTCACTTAATCTTTCAGTGCTTCATTTTTCCATCTGTGAAATGTGGATATTGGTACTCACCCACCTTTCTGTAAAGCAATTTGAGATTCTTGGATAAAAAATTCTGTATATCATGGTTCATTGGTAGGTAGTGTTGTGTAGTGGCTTGAGCAAAGGAATGGGAGTTTGATTTCTGGGCCCTATTCCCAGCTCTGCCAGTGACTCACCAGACCAGTCAAGTCATTTATTCTTCTGTGACTTGTAATCATCTGGGAAGTGGGTATACAATAGGTGGGGTGGGGAAGGGAAAGGTTAGTTAGTTTTTTTTTTTTTTTTTTGAAGCATGTTGAGACTTTAGATGAAAGACACTCTGTGAAACATTTTTGTTTTCTAGTATCCTATTCGTCCAGCTTCCATGACATATGATGATGTGACGCATCTGTCGGCAAAGATAAAGCCAAAGCAGCAAAAGGTCAGGTATCATGTAATGCTAGTCTGAAAAGATTGTTTCATGCTGTACGTTGTGTGCTTAGGAAATATGAATTGTGCTCTGCTGCTAGGTGCTAACGCTATACATATAATTATTAATAATTAGCTGTTGTGGTGATGCAGCCACTTGTGGTACTGCATCTCTTAGGTTAGTTCTTTCAGAAAATTTGAGAAATTTTAAACAGGGCTTTCTCCAGCATGGTGTTTGCTTTGTAGAGAAGCAGGTGAAGCAGTGATGGAGAGGATACTCCTTTAGTATAAAAATATTGAAATCCCACCCCTGAGAGACATTGTAGCTGAGCATGTGATAATTCTAGTTCAGGTCGGGGATGCTTGTGCTAATAATCCATATTTTTAAAGAGCATTTTTCATGTCTTTATTTCTAGAGCACATTTGGGTTCTGGTGACGTGCTCTGTATTTTAGTATTAGTGATAGGGCTTGGTGCTGCTCTCCCTTAGGAAGTGTAAATTAGGAGTAACTCTAAATCAGTGAGGTCACAGATCTGTGGGAGATCCCCATGCCTCTGGAAGCTTGCAGGGTCAGGCTCACACTTTGCAAGGAGCCATTTGTAACCCTGATTCTCCTCTCACGTAGCTGTAAATCAGGAGTAACTCCACTGAAATTACACTGGCATAAAACCACGTAAGATCAGAACAGGGCTCTTTGCCTCTAGATGGAATATAGTGTGGTGTTTCATTGCCCAAGTCTTGCGGAAATGCATTGGGCTTCAGACTTTCTGAATAGACCTGGTGGCAGGAGAGAGGAAAGGGGGCCATGGTATTCTTAAACAAAACTATCTGACAGCGTAGTCAGAACACACACACACTTTTTTTCAAGGCTGCCTAAGGGCACTTAGACTCTCCACTCCCATTAATTCGAATGGGAAATTGTGCATCTAAATCCCATTTAAAATCTCAGCCATAATGCCCAAATTCTGCCCTCCAGTGGCTATGTGCATTTCCATTGATGTCGATGAGAATTACGAGCTGCTTATGAGAGGCAGAGTTTGGCTGTTAAACATCCGCCTAAACTTGGGTTTGATGCACTGGAAAGGAGTGTGAGGTAAACACCTGAAAGAACGTGTTTTGTAATAGATTTGCTGACACATGTTGAGAGCAGCAGGGCAGCTGTAAATAGCACATCTTTCGTGTGCTATTTTCTTTTCTTTAAATCTTTGGTGATGTAAAGGGAAAGTCTTGAATTTTGGTGCTCCACCTGCAGTGTAAATGATACATCTTCAAAATCCATTTAAAAAGGGTTCCTGAAGTACAGATCAAATTTGGTAGTTTTCGTTGGGCGTCTGCAAATGGCATTGATATACAGCATGACAGTGTATATCAGTCCTGCAGAGACTCAAGCACCTGCTTGAACTTATGCATGTGATTTGTCCCATTGACTTTAACGGGGTTGCTTGTAGGCATAATGGTAAACATACGTTAATCTTTGTGAGACTGGAGCCTTAGTTTGGTTGAATATTTGGTGATTATGCTATGTTAACTATTGGTGTTTTCTTAATTATTGGTGATTAGGTTGAACTTGAAATGGCCATTGATACTTTGAATCCCAACTACTGTCGCAGCAAAGGAGAACAGATCGCTCTCAATGTGGATGGCACCTGCACAGATGAAACTAGTACCTATTCCTCGTAGGTATCCTCTTTGCTCTGATTTTCTTTTCTAGTAAATGGTCAGATTTCCCACCAAACTTTTAGGGAAGGGGCGGAGCAAACAAATATGCAATCTCAAGGCCTGGAGTATAGTGATTTCAAGGACCGAAAAAGTTAAAGGTGTTTGTAAACTCCTTCTCTGTCCAGCATTAAAACAGTGACACTTAGGTTCGGGGTTTTCTCTACAGAGGCCTTGGTTTACTCAGTTTCTGGCAAACACACAAAACCTTGCCTTGTAAAGTTGAAAGTTTATTGATCAAACACAAGGAAGAACAAGAAATTAAAATAGGCATTTATACTGAAAATGAATGACTATGCAAAACAAACTTAAATAAAGCATATTAAAGTCTCTCTCCTTTTGCAAACAAAATATCAGTCTCTTATTTTCATTAACAACCATTCTTTGATTAAAAGGGAGATTTAATTTTACTGTCAGTCCTGATGTGCAAAGGATATTCACTTCTTCTGTGTTTAACAAACAGAAGGTGAAGAAGAGAAAATATAGAAAAGGTGGGGGAAATACGGCTTTTGTTGATGTTTTTGGAACACTGGATGGCTGGTCAGTCATGAATGGATACTTTGGCTGGCAGGTGACCGTGACATCTGGTGCCTGGACCCTAATTCACATTCAGGTCAGGGATGTCCTCTGATTGTGTTATTTCTCCTTAGACAAGACAAGGCTATGGACATCTCATCTCTTTTGTGCTGATGTAGTGTGGTTGATTTTTAGGATTCAGTGGAAAACCATGAGAGATAGGAATTGCAGGGGCAGGCAGAAAGTAACACAAAGGGAAGGGAAACAGAATATTGGGTACCTCTATGGTGCTGGCAATTATGTATCCCCACTGATGGGCTGAGGACTGGATGTCATGATGATATGATGGCTTTCAGGACTCCCAGGTGAAAAACAAAATTCCTTAAAGAGGAGTAAGGCCTGGTGGCCTTCCTCTCAGGAAGAATGTCCTTTGGTTTGGTCTGCTTCTGTTGGGGTTGGGGAAGGTGAGGTGGGACGAGACTAGCTGAGCTGGGGGGTGCTGAGCAGACATGCACTGGGGAAAGAGATTTTTTTTCCCCCCAACATTTCTTTTTTAAGAACCCAAAGATGAGAAAAATGGGCGGCATAGTTCATCTCAATATTTTGTCCATCAATTAGGCTTTATATCCTTCACAGCAATTTTGATCCATTAATTCCTGATCCCATATCTTGTTTATTAGGTCCAGTCTCAGCACAGTGCTTGCATCATGTCAGTAGATTTTTGTTTGTTTGTTTGGACTAATCTCTCTCTGGTTTTCTTGCATTTTTTCATAACATCATTACTGAAAATAATTTGATAGTAATAGGAGTTTACTATTTTCCATGGTAAATTCCCATGCAGGCTAAAAAATGTTATAGGTTATTCTGACATCTTATTAACTTTTACATCCTTTTTACATTTCAGCTTACAATTAAGGTTAACTTTTTGGCCCAGTAATCACAATCTTCCAAATATGGAGAAATTTAGACATTTTAAAATATATTGCCAAGACTTTCAAAAGTAACTAGTGATTTTTGGGGGGGGGGGGGGGGTGTCAATTTTTGGGTGCCCAACTTAAGACCGTTTTAAGGAGCTTGATTTTCAGGAAATGCTGAACACACACCCTAAAAAAATATAGCCACTGTATGGTGTCTAAGCTTGGGCACCCAGAAATCACTCGTCATTTATGAAAATCTTGGTCTATACATTTTGCATTTTAAGAGACGCTGTCAACTTGAAATTTGTCAGTTTTTTTTAAAAAAACGAATTAAAAGTAGGTTCAGGTATCTCACCTGTCCTGGAGTCTCGCTACTGATTTTTGTGAATTTTTTTACAATCCCACTTTTCAGAATGTTTTTTGCTCCCCTGTTGCATCATGAAGGATGCACGCAAACAATAGGGGAAACTGGCTGGCTGGCTATTCGGGGAAACAGTGAATGTGACTTTTCACAAGCTACTGTTGGATGTGCAAAAATTAGAGGCATATTTTTTTCTGTCTTATCTCTTTTAGTTGCATAGTCTAAGGGTAGCTTATAATGACAGCAGGTAAAAATAAAACTCGGCCAGGTGTGCAATTAAAGTTGGTGGCATTTTCTGTCATTGGAGAGTGTTATGCCTGAGTCCCTTGGAAAAATGACAAAACAACATCTAAACCAAATAAATGTCCCTCAGTGCTAATTCTAGCCAGGAGCCATCAAAGCATGAGAGACATATGTAAATCTTCAGCACAAGCGTAAACACTTTGCTGAATTAAGGCCTCTCAGGGCCATCAGTACCTGTTAATGTAACCCAGTAGCTCTCCCAGAGGAAGGATCAAGGAAGCAGAGTAGCTGCTCCAGTGCCCTATGCTGTAGAGTGTCTTCTGCTGTTTATTTCCATCAGGGCATCTCTGGATAGCTGGGAAGCCACCACTCAGCACTTTCTAAAGAGCCCCTAATTGAATGAGCACATGGGACAGATAATATTGTAGATGGGGTGCTGTGACTTCCACGGTACCCATAGTAAATAATGCTGCAGCGTGGGAGATCAGCAAATACACGTATAAATATATATTTTTAAAAGACCTGCAAGTTTAATTACAGTACTCAATTTTAGAGAGCAACAACTCTTTGTTTCTGCCCTTTAAGGCTTGCATGTTTTGTGGTATCTGTGGACTGTAGTCATAAAAATTTAATTTATTTACAGGAAGCTGATGGACAGACAAACTTTCTGCTCTTCACAGGCTGCGAGTAACGTTTCCCGTTATGCTGCTGCTATCTATAGAAAAGGTTATTTTTTTTTCTCCTCCTGCAACCTTATGAAATAAATCGGTTTTTAAATATGCAGGGTTTGAAATGAAAAAACTGTGGTGTTTGTCTCCAGCAGCCTCTGTTCCTATTTAGTGGCTGTCAATTCCTTATTAGTAAGTTACTGTAAGGGAGAACTTAACTACTTGGAGTGTTCTAAAGTCCTTGAGATTCCATCAGGGTATTCTAATGACATTGTAAACAAGGTAACAGTTAGTAGGGCTTGTAGATGCAACCAGAACTCTACCATTGAATTATAGACTGAAACCATATACATTGAAGGGGATATTCTTTAATATTCACTTCAGTCTCTCTGTTGCTGTTCTCCCTTACTCCACACGTTCTGCTCCTTCATTTGTTTCCCAAACCCTCTCTTGTTTGGTATTCTAAAAACCTCTGGGAATACTGATGTCCCAAGAATTTCAAGATTGGTATTCTATACATTTTTTTATGTCACCTTATTCAGAGTTTGCTGTTGTCATAATGATATAAATACTCATTATTGGTGTGGAAGGCCAGGGGCTGCTGTAAACTTTGGATGCTGTGGAACCAGGATTGGGTATTGTTCTCCTGTTTGTGGCAGAGATACTTATTTAGAGAAGGGACAAAGAGGCGTTACTGATGTCAAAATTCGGTTTAGGCTGTGAGCTTGGGGGTGGTCTTCAAGGCTGAATCACAGGTTGGGATTGGATTAGTACTGATCTTTCATGAGCTGCTGTTCTGAGATTTTTGGCCACAAATGGCAGAAATCTTGTCAGATCATCTGACCTTGTGAAATGTGAGTTTGAGCCATATGTTATCCAGAAAATGGGCCTCTTCCAGGCTTGGATCCTACCAAAAAGCAAATTGTAGCGGCAGGTTTGGACCAAGGGGTTCAAATCTGATACCTCTTTGAAATACTAAGGACTGGATTAATCTTCCATTTAAGATTCTCATCTTACATTTAAATTTAATAAATCTTTATCTTAAATTTAAACTGTGACATTACAAAGGTGATAGGAAAATGAAATTGCCAACTGTAGGCCTTGGAAAATAACTTGTAATTTTTCAGGTGAACTTCACCTAACTCCATTATATGGCATTCTACAACTGAGGCCAAGTTTCTCCTACTTGGACAAAGCTGATGCCAAACACCGAGAAAGAGAAGCTGCTAATGAAGGTGAACACATTACAAGCTGTGATTTCTTTGTTACAGAACAATTTGAGTTCTCTTTAGATTTTGTTATACTGACTTTATGGTGTTATTGGAAAGAGCTATTCATAGCTGAAGAAACACTGAGCGTGTTTTAAAATAAAATAATGTATAATGATTGGCTCAGAGGAAATAATTGTTCCTTTTAACCGTCAGATGAATTAAAGGTCTAGAACATGAGACTGTGAACACCTGGATGGTAGAATATAATAATAAAACTTACAGTACTTTTTTCATTGTGCTGCACCATTACCTCGTCCTCTCAAGACCCCTGTCAGTTAAGTGTTGTAACAAATCTGTAGCCACCTAGGTCTTCACGGTTGTCACTGTGCTGCATTCCATGGGCATTTGGAACATAATAGCATCAACAGGAATTGAACCTAGATCTACTTGTTCCAAAAGCACTGGCCCCTACCTCGAGAGTCAAAGGAGAGTCTCCATTACGTCTGCCTTGTAGATCCTATGCCAGTGATGCATTTCTGATTATATCCAGTAGAGGGCAGTGGAACATATATGCAAACGAACCAGTATATTACCATATTGATATCTCTATTTAACAAATGGGGGAGCCAAGATACATTGGTTAAATAACTTACCCAAAGACATATAGACTCAATATCAGAGCAAGTTCAATTCCCAGCTCTGCCACAAGCTTCCTGTATGATGTTGGGTCAGCCCCTTCAGGTCTCTGTGCCTCAATTCCCTCTGGTGGTGGTAATTTTTCCATATCTAGCAGGAGCGTTTGTTTGTGAGGTGCTCATATAGCATGGTGACGAGAGATACAGCTACCCAGGTATTTATATAAATAGAACTGAGGTGGCTGGCCGCTGGTCCTGTGTTTTGGACCATACCTCTCTCCTGGACTAAGCCTCAGAACAGTCATAAACTCTCTTGTGGCTGCTTCATCTTTGATTATATTTTTAATTTCATTTTCCTGGCTTGTTTTTTTGTCAGCGGGAGATTCGTCCCAGGATGAAGCTGAAGACGACATCAAGCAAATTACTGTATGTCTGAGATTCCTTATTACTGGTAGTTCAAGAAACTGTGCACAATCAGTGTATAACAATCCATACTGAGCTGACAGGGTTTACACCGCAGTTGGTGCTCAGCAATTACACCCCCGCTTGGGAAAGTTGACTATTTAGTTAAGTCAACAAGTGAAATAAGAAGGGTGGGGCTGTTGCAAAAGAGCATTTCTAGTTCAGCTAGTTCCTAGCTGTCTACCCCTGGCTTTGCCATTCAATGTGTTTTCTTTATATATGCAAAAATGTGTGCGCTATAATTCCCTGTGCCATTTTAATCTGTGTCATTTTGAGAGTTTTGAGGACTATAGTTAACGGTAATCAAATCTTGTAGGTAAGATTCTCCCGACCAGAGACTGAACAAGCTCGTCAGCGACGTGTTCAGTCCTATGAATTCCTGCAGAAGAGACAAGCTGAAGAGCATTGGGTCCATCTGCATTATTATGGCTTAAGGGTAGGTATGTTCTGGGTGCTTTGGAGGCCTGAATACTCATGTATCTCAGCAGACTCTAGTGTCAGCAACATGCGGGGGGGCCTGAGTCTGAGGATCAAACCCAGACCTTTGCTTGCGGGCTGGGCACTTTAAGGCATTAGATAGGGTGTTGGTCAGGAGAATCAAATCAGTTTGATGCCAGGAGTGATAATCAACTAACAAAAAGTGTAAATGTGTCCGTGTTTTAAAATAATACACACTCAAGCTTTCCCATGTTGCATCAATGTCAACGCAACTGTGTGAAAGTAATGCATCAGTTACTGAGATGTGATGTTTACATAGTGCACTAGCTACATGTTAGAATAATGAGTGTGGGATTTTAATGGTGCTGGAGAGCCTGAGAATGAAGAATTAAACTGTTTGAGATATGGCATGTTTACTGTACATTGCAGTGAGTCTTGCTCTTCCATCCCCACGTTTCTCAGGACAGCCGTTCCGAACATGAGCGCCAGTATTTACTCAGTCAGGGACATGGCATGGCAGAGAATACCGAGTTAATTAAATCTCCCAGGTAAAAACTTTGGTCTAGTATCCTACACAAGTCGCAGTAATGTTTGAATATTTGTCAGGTTGTCATATATATTATTAACAACAGTAGGTTGTTATGACGGAAATAATTTTTAAAAAATTGATCATTTTGTTTTCTCATAATTTTTGGTGGGGGTTTTGGGTTTTTTTGTATTTCACTCAGGCCAGAGAGTGAAACTAGTCATTGCCACTTTTTTTTTTGTTAAGCCAGATTAACTCTAGTTCTTATGCGCTAACACAGTTCTATAATGCAAGGATTACAAACGCAGCTGGGGAAGGTTTAAATCAAAACCAGAAACTATTAAATTTAAAAAAAAAAACCAAGAACTTTATTAATAATGAGTTTTACAAAACCTGTTTTATGATTTTTAATAGAGACTTAAAAGTACTTGACAGTGACTGTTTTTCAGCTTCAGATTTGCTTTTTGGTAGCTGTATGGGGAAAAGGTTTATATGGTGGTTACAGGACTCTGTTCAGGAAGCAATAATTAATGTGGTTTTCTTGTAATCTGGGGTAAGCAAGGCCCAATAGTGGGAAAGCAGCAGGACATGGTGTTTTGCACTCATGGTGTTGGTGGGTTATTTTTAAAATTTGGCATCTCATTGAACTGTCCTGTCTATGAAAAATTCCTAGGGCCAGATTCTGTCCTCAGTCACAGTGAAGTGGATGAGTACTGCACAGGTGGAATAGAGGAAAGAACCTGGCCTATTACTGTAGTATCTAAGGTACTTACTGTAGTACCTGAGTGCCTTGGAGTCTTTAATGTACTACCCTCACAACACTGCTGTGAGGTAGGGAAGTGCTATTATCCCCATTTTATAAATGGGGAACTGAGACACAAAGGGCGTGTCTACACTGCAATTAAAAACCCACGGCTTGTCCATGCCAGCTGACTTGGGCGAAGGGGCTGTGTCATTGTGGTGTAGATACTAGGGCTTGGGCAGCAGCATTAGCTCTGGGACCCTTTGCCTTGCAGGGTCCCAGAGACCGAGCTGTAGTTTGAGTCCAAACATCTACACTGCAATTAAACAGCCCTTAGCCTGAGACCTGCAAGCCCGAGTCAGCTGGTGCAGGCCAGTTGTAGGTGTCTAATTGCAGTGTAGACATGCTCTGAGAGGGTAAGTGACTTGCCCAAGGTCAGTAAATGTGTGGCAGAGCAGGGAATGGAATCCTGGTCTCCATAGTCCCAGTCTAGTGCACCGATGACTGCACCATCCTTCCTCACCTTAACTAAATTTAAGGAATGTGATCTAAAAATCTTTATCAGTTGTTACTGGTAACAGCATGAATTCAGTGATTTTGATTTCTTCCAACATGCTAAAAATCGTAGAAAGCAGTTGTAAGCAAATGTTCTCAGTGGATATAACTACAGTCTTCATACATTTCTCCAGCACTGAATTTCTTTGGAAAGGAAAAATGACCTTGGAAGCTAATATTTACTTTGTAGATTTCACATAAATAAGATTGCACTAAGCAGGAGATCATTGTACTTCAGCCTAGAAAATCCTAATGCAAGTATTTTAAGGCTGATACATTTTCTTTTCCATTAGTGAATACTTAATGATGCTGATGCCTCCGAATGTAGAAGAAGAGAAGTAAGTGTTTGCATGGAATGTCCTAACCTCACGTTGGCTGGATGTTGTAGTTCATTGGCTACAGTTCTGCTTGTTTATTTACAGAGACAAACCTGTGGCTCCAAGCAATGTGCTTTCTATGGCACAGCTGAGAACTTTACCCCTTGCTGATCAGATTAAGATCCTGATGAAGAATGGTATGTGATATTTTTAAAACATTTCACTTCCTCATGTCCTTTCATGACCTCAGACCTCCTTTTCCCTAAAATAAGTAGCCTTTCCTGGCAGTGTCTATGCTGTCGTCCTACAGGGCTGAGAGTCTCTATGGCCCTTTGTTTCTAGGGCTAAGTCTCAGGCTCTGAATAGCATCTCTTCCACTGCTGATTGAGTACGCCCATTGATCTAGAAGGGAAGATAGACACATGGCTGCTTGGAGAGCTGACACCTGCGATCTGGGCATGTGCAGCCAAAGGAGTACTCCTTGGAATAACTTCCACTCTAAGACCACTGCTGTTCCTTCCAGGACACACCTGTCTCTGTTGATCCACTGCTGGGTAGTGGAGACTAAGCATGAATTTTAGCTCAGAGTTTAATGCAGCAACCTGCCATTTTGGCTTTGTCCTTTCTCGGAAAGGTTTTCAGTAATATGTGCCTTCTGCATGTAGCCTGAGACAGCTTTAGCCCATCTTTCTGGAATTGCTAATGATGTGACAATAGCAAGTGCTAAAGTTTTTGTCTCTGGGTCTTACTGTCTTGTCAGATGACTCAATCTATTGCAAAAAATAGAATGGTATAGATGGTTTCTTTTATCAGTGTATTAATTTGGGATCAGTTAAGCCAATTAACTTACATACAACATTCCCTGACATGTTTTCAGTGAATATACAGACTGACTGAAATGGAGTGCTTCTTCAAAGTGCTTTTTATTTTTCGAGAGCTGTGAAATATTTTTGATTGCTGATTTCAGTGTAAACAGATGGGAGTCTTTTATATTAAAAAATAAAATCTGTGTATCCATTTTTTTAAAAAACAGAAGTCCTTCTATGAATCTAAATAAAACATTGAAAGCATCTTTAAAACAACTGTGTTTCATCTTTTCCTTTAGTGAAAGTAATGCCTTTTGCAAACCTCATGAGTTTATTGGGTTCTGGGATCGATTCTACTGCAGTTTTACGCTGTATACAGCAGGTGGCGATGCTGGTCCAGGGAAACTGGGTGGTAAAAAGGTACGCCTTCTGTTCTTTGTTGTCGTCAAATGTTAACGTTCCTGTTAGGAGTAGATCAGAACAATGACTTTGTATCCTTTACTAACATTTTGCTGCTGTAATGTAGCTGAAAGCACCAGTGTCTGAGCTCAAAAACCCAAGTTACTTAAATACTTGATTAAATACAATTCTTGTTACAGTAGTCTGTTATGCAGAAGACAAAGAGCTGATGTTAAATGATCACAGGGCAGAGGCTGAGCTATCTAAAATTGTATCGAACTGTGTGATAAGATCTGTTTTGTTTGTGTATTGAGCCACGTCAGTTTTTGGGAAGAAAAATCTTTATTCCCTCAGTATAGGAGTCATTACTGGTTTATTGCTGTTGTCACTGAGAGCTGGTCTCTGGAAGGGTTTATCCATTTGATAAGTTGAGAGTAGGTTGCTGGGTGCACCTCATGTTCATAAAATGGATCCTATTGTAGTCACCTTAATCTTTAATACAGTAGGGCATCCCAGCAACACTGCAGGTCTCAAATGCCATATCCTTTTCATCGACATGGGATATTACGTGCTGGGAATTGCACCCTCATCTTTAGGCCACATCTGTAATAAAGATGAGGGTGAACACTAGTCACGTTCATGTTCATTGGCACCCATTAGCCTGTGGACCACGCTTTGGCCACCCACGACCTGGGGCTGCAGCTGCTGCAGATTAGCCTGTAAAGTGACACAGATGCACTCTATCTTAAATCACTCCAGAAAGGAATGCTGTGAGCCGGATAATGCTGTATACAAGCTCCCAGAATGATGGCACGAGGGTGTTTATGTTGTAGCAGTTGCTAGTACTGTTTTATGTGTGTCCGTGGTTGTTACAATACCTTCATCTTCCAACAGAAAAAAAGTGTTGGAAGTGTAAGATTAGCCTAATAGAGCCTTTTATTGTGAGGGTGGAAAAACAGCTTTTGCCCTGATCAGCTGTGTGGCGTGAAACCCATGATCAGGAGTGACCTTGGGGCTATGGAGAGCATTTATGATGGTGGATGTAATTTAATTAGTCCCCCAGTCTGAATGGGATGGCGTGTTAAGTGCCCCAGCTGATGGAATTTATAGCATCTCTTACTTAAAATACTTGAGTATTAAATTAGAATAAAAATAAACTAAGTCCGGTTTATAAATGTTTTGGCTCATGTTACCTTTGGGGTTGTGTGGGGAAGCCATGTAGCCCAAAGCATGTGATGACACACTTTTGTACATGTGTGCATTAAGGAAATTCACACTGATGTAGCTAAGCTGGGGCAGACCCCTAACGTAGATGTGCTGTACCAGCATACAGTTTACATCTGTGCATCTTATTTCTGTTTGTTACCAGAAAAAACTTCACTGGTCTAAGCCCCTCTTTGCACTAGTGTGAACTGCGCTGATGTAGCCACTCCAGTGTGAATTCTCTTGATGCAGACGGGGCTTTAACTTCATTGGAATTTGTGTAAAGCCTGCAAACTTGGCTGGATGAAAGGTGTCTTTTGACCAATGAATGGACGCGTATACAGGGCATATACACTCTGTTAAAAATCCTCACTGATAATATTTAGTTGCAATGCATCATAATTAATTAATTATTTCCTCTTTTAATTAACAGCGATGTCCTCTATCCAAAAGATACCTCTAGCCCACACAGTGGAGTCCCTGCAGAAGTGCTTTGCAGGGGAAGAGACTTTGTTGTAAGTATAGATACGCTCTGTTTGTTTTCCAGTGCCAAAACCCAAATAAGATGAAGTTGGCATAACTGACCACATCATTGCTAATCTGTACTGTTCTTCTGTGATCTGAGGTTTGTTCCAAAGAAATAATCTCTAAATTACTCCTGAAGATTTTGTTGAAGGAGTTAAGAGAATCAACATGGAAATATATTGATTGTCACTTGCTAGTCATGTGATTGATTGACGGGTGTCAGTCAGATCTAGGTGTCAGATCATCTACCTAATAACAGTTATCACATTTTAAAATATGACACAAAGCCGCCATCATGCTAACCCACTTAATGGCAGGCTCTGCAGAGAGGCTGATGGAGGCTGAACAGCCTATCACCCTCAGAGGTGGTCCCTCTAGGGCAGAACTGAAGGACCTTTGCAGGGAGATGCTAGGGACGCACTGTACTTGCTATGCGTGCCCTGTTGTTCAGTAAAAGGGCTTCGCTCCCAGAGCTGCTGATCTAGCACCTTTCATGAACAATAAGTGCAAATATAAATTATGAGTACAGGACACACACACACACTCTATCTATAAACCCCAGCAGGGAACAGACACTAGAGACCGCGTTTGTCTTTACAAACAATCTAAGGAGAACTAATCCCAAAATAACTTCAACATTTGCCATGCTCTGTGGCTTCCATCTCTAATGGACAGATACAAGCATGTGTGTGACCCTGTCATTTTCCTATTAGAGCTGATCACTCTGATGTTTGCACTCTGCTTAGTTTCTCTCCTGGGCGGTCAGCTGCTGTAAGATTAGTCTCTGTGTGAGCCCAAACTGACGGTAATTAAAATTGACTTTCTGACACATCTTGAAAGCTGCTCAATGTGCTGCCATATAGGAGACCCAGATTCAGGGGTAACTCTTATTCCCGGAGGCATGGGAAAGAGGCAGTGCCCGAGAGTATTGCATTTGAAGTTTTGGGGATTCTGGGGACCAAAACCACTACTGCACTTAGCTGAGTAGTGGAGCAGCAATAATGCTAGGCCCAGAGGAGGTGGCATGTTCAGCAGTCTGGTTGAATAGAGAGTGGCCTGTGGGAAAGCTGGCAGTTTTGGACCGATGAATAGTTGCAAGAAGGGTATGTTCTCAATTGTCTCCTTTACTGGAGTCAGTGATAGCTTGTGGTTTTAAAGACGTGTGTGCTAGTGCATTGGGGCAGCTGTGTCGATTAGTATGTAGGGGGAGAGAAGCTGAAGAAGGTGAAAGGACATACAGAAACAGCCCAGTTGCTCTTGATTTTTTACGCCCTAGGCTGTGACAGGGCAGAGAGTGGGGAGGGAGGAATTGGTAGCAACGAGGGTTTAAATTCCTGCCCCCAACCCTCCAAAATGTATTAAAACCTCCATAAACTGAACTGGCCCAAGCTTGTGTGTGTGTGTGTGTGTGTGTGTGTGGAGTGGGGGCAGTGGGTAGGAATCTAAGTGATTGTAATGTACTGGTGCAGGCATGCTCACCATACTTCCTTTTACGGTGATGGGTGCTGTAGAAAGGACTAAGAGAGAGGATGGGAGTCCTGCACTGGTTGACATATAAAAAGGATATAAACTTCACTGTTAGTGACAGCTCATGGAGATTTCCTCTTGGGCAAGTGGCAAAACACATGGTTTTGGAGCAGAACATTCCGAGTGCTACCCCTGATGATGCTTGTAAAGTCACAGAATAACAATGAGCTTCCTCAATATTCGTTAGGTTTTTGTCATGTTTGTTTGTTTGTTTTTTTTTAAACCATGTTTGATGTAAATTTCAGAGGATCTAAGTGCAATTTCCGCCACAGCTTCACCAAGGCAAATCTTGGATTTCGCTAGAACTTTTGTTTTTGTGTCCTTTCTTATCATTCAAGGAAAATGTCTACAGGAATAGACCATGCCAGGTCTGTATTTGCCCCAGTTGACCCACTTGCCTGGCTGAGAATTGCCCACCCCTGCATTCTTGAAAGGTTCCTGGTTTCTGGTTATGCCGTTGTCACAACAGTGCATCTGTTCTTTAGTAATGCAGCTTCCTAAAATATGTCTCCCTGCCCCCCCTCTTTATTTCCCCCAGATGTGGAAGTTTACACAGGATCGCTGGGTCGTGCGAAAGGAAGTGGCCACAGTCACAAAAGTGAGTAACAATTTTTTCTAAACCAGGGGCATATGATAAGCAGTGGGAATTGTCAATAGCTGCATTTGTGGCTAATTCACACTGATGCTTGCCTTTCCTCCTAGCACCGCACACAGTGGTGACCCATTTTACTGCTGACTTTAGGACATTACCTGACACATTTCACTGCTAATTCCCATTATTGCTAACCTAGGACAGTGTTGCTTCAGATGTGTACTGCATAGTGGAGACCGCAAATGCATGACGAATCAAAACATTCATCCTCCTCAGGGGAGGGTAGCTCTTAATTGCTTAAGAGCAACTCAGGCACCTGATCGCTGAATCATCTGCTCAAGCACGTTAGTATCTGTAAAGTAAATGGGATTAAAAGTGAAAAAGCACTGTAAGGATTTAAAAAAAAATCACACAAAATAAAATGACAGAATGAGTTAATTTTATGTAGGGATTTAATAATCTTGCATTCTGAAATTTTCTAATGCACTTTGCCAGCGGTGGAGATGGATGTGTACCTAGAGGGTTGCTTCACCTATAGCTGAAATGCAGCCGCCTCTGGGCTTTTAACAGCAACCAAGAAGTCTAAACTTCAGAGAACGCTTAGATATGTGGAATATAATTATCCACAGTGCAGTTTGTTCAGGATATTGGGGATAACTCCCCTAGTTTTGCAAAAAGTGCTGCAGACTATTTAACTACTTCTTAGCTTTAGGTCCCTTCTGAAATATGGTCCCTCCTGGTACTGACTCAGAGGGAAGACCATCTCCTGTTGAATTGCCAGGAGACTGCTTTTCTTGGCAGTCTCCTACCCAAACCTTAATCCAGCCCAACTCTTCTTATTTGGTGATATCACAGCCCAGGTTTGTATGGCTGCAGGTGTGGTTTCCCTGACCTGTTACACTTCTTTCTTTCTTTCAGCTTTGCCCGGAAGATGTGAAGGACTTCTTAGAGCACATGTCTATTGCAAGAATAAACAAAGGCTGGGAATTCTTGCTCCCTTATGATGAAGACTTTGTTAAAAAGCATCCAGATGTGGTTCAGAGGCAGAATATGCTGTGGATGGGCATTCAGGCCAAGTAAATGATTTGCTTTCTTCTGGGGGATAAATTAAAGACGTACAAGTACCAACTGTCCCATGACTATAGATTGTAGCATGGTAGTATTTTGATCTGCACTTCCTCTATATGTCCCTTTTAAAGGGCAGTTATATGATGGGACTGTTCCATGGTTCCCAATTTCACTGGGCCATTGACCATCTCCAAATGCTTTAGCCTTTCAAAAATGCCAAAGGAGCTAAAGCCGAAATGTCTGTGTTCGGGTGTAGGAATGCCAAACTAAAAAAAAATACTCCTTGTGTATTTTCTCTTGAATTTCAGATTAGAAAAGGTCTATAATCTATTAAAGGAACATTTGACACCAAAGAAACAAGATGGACAATCAGGTATACTAATGGTTAAGATCATTATGAAATATACTCTCCTGTTTGTGTTTCTAGTGTAATTTCTGTGCGTCACTTCTTTTTTGGGGGGGAGGGGGGATGAGTCTGCAGTTTCCCTTTTGATTGTTTGGGGCAGATTCTGGGCTACATTAAGGTGAGCTTAAACCACCAGGGTGGGACAAGGCAACCTTAAAACTGCCATATAGGCACAACTGAGGATTCCCCAGCGCAGAGAATTCATGTGTGTAATAGACTCTACTTCCTCATTAAGGGCAGCGCAGTTGTCAGAGTTATTCTCACCATTGTGATAGCCCCATAGTTTATAAACCCGTGGAAATTAGCAGCTCCCCTACTCTGTTCTGCCATGGGTGATGGTTAAGCTATTAGTGAAGAATTAGTTTAACAGGGGGTCTAAGGAGGTACAAGGCCTTCTCTTTTCAAGGTGATTCTCCACCATTGCAGCCAGTGAAAGTTTAAAGCAGCTGTTCTGTAATCATAAGAGGTTATGAAAACTTGAGATTCCAGGGAGTTTGAGCTAAGTACTTGGTTATTTACCAGACATTGGAGTCCATGGAGACTGCAAGCAGAACTGACAAATGGACACATGAATACATTTCAATACCCTCTATCTTATCTGCTGAGAAGGATTAGGTGTTGGGTTATTTGGAAAAGAATTAGTAGGCCTAATGGCATAGAAGATAAGTATGTGCTGAGTACGTGCATGCAGTTTACTATAAAACATAGTGTACTTTATCTTACTCCCTTGGTACTGAAACTTGCAATTCCTCTGTCACACCCCCATTTGCTGAGAATGGATGTACAAAGGTGGCCGGGATTAGGGAGGGAGAGGACTCCCCATTTCCAGACTCTGTAGTTACTACAGAAAAGGGGTTCTCGATCTCTTTCGTGCTATGGACCATATCCTAATAGAGAAGGTCTGCTGGATTCACCACCTTCCCTCTGATCAGCGGTCACTCAAATCACTTTCCCATCCATTCTCCCATTTGCAAGCATGCAACATCCTGTGTAGTAGCTATAGCAATTGCTGCAGCTGGTTTTCTCCTTGCAGCAATTCTATGGGCATCCAGCCTCTCTTGAAAAATCTTCTCTTACAAAGATGTCGGGAGTCTAGGGGTGCAAGCAGAAATGTGTGTGCAGTTGTATGTGCAATTCCTGATTCACACAGGGCTCTAAGACTCACACAAGCATGTTTTCCCGTGGCCGTGGGCTTGATACTTCTGAAAAGTCAAGCCCTAAGTATCTTGCTAGCAGTTATTGAAATTTTTCTCTGCTTGTTCAATTATTTTAAAAACAAAATCTAGTCTGAAATCACTTTGGGGTCTTGGATCTCTGGAGTAAACTTTGTTCAGTGCCGTTAATTCACTAAGGTCTGTTTAATAAATATACTGTAGAATTAATGTCCAAGATTCTCTAACAGTGTTTTACTCTTATATCTTACTAGCTCACCCACTTCTGGTTTCTGGGGAACAAAGGGTCAATATAGCTAAAGCAAAAGTCAAACAGAACTATGGGCTGCTGGAGAAAGAGTTACAAAAGAAAAAGGCAGAGAGCAAAGCCAATGACTCTCCATCCAAGATGGATATTTCCAATGTCTGCATTAAAGAGGAGCCTTTGAGCGACGAGGAGCCTATGGACGCGTCCACCTATGAGAGTATGAACAATGGCATGGTCAATGGGATCCATTCAGAGGAAAACTCCATGGACTCGTTAAACGGCCACTTGCCAGGCGGGTGCATGGATCGAGTTGCACAGGAACTGAAAGCGTTTGTGATGAAGACGTTTAAGAAACAGTTTGTTCTCACTCTGAGTGAGCTTAAACGGTTATTTAATCTTCACTTAGCCAGTCTGCCCCCGGGACACACATTGTTTAGTGGCATTTCAGATAAAATGTTACAAGACATGGTATTGGACACTGGCTGCAAACAGATTTTGGTGCCTGTAAGTATCCTCTTTATATTGTACACGTCGGGAAGGGCACACGTGCTGAGTGGCTGGGGTGCTTTTAAACATACTGTGACCTACACAGTGCATCCACACTGTGTGGCTGGGACAGATATCCCTCTGAGCAGCTGCCTCTTGGCCCATTGAAGATGGGGCTTTGGCTGGCTGACTTCCTGCTTCCCATAATCCTTGCTTGAGTGCTGGCCCCCTACAGTGCTCTCCTGGTCCGCATAAAGAAACTCACAGGTACAGCTTCCTATGGACTGGACCCCAGTGCTTCACTAGTTGTTATCCTCACGATTCCACGAAGCAGTCTGAAGTGATCCAAATCCCAGGTCCATTTGCTGTAGCCAGGGCTGTACAAGCTCCCTGTTCTCAGGGCTGCTGTGGAAGGAACAATGGTATCTGTTATCTCAGGGGCGCAGGACACACCTGGCAATACAACAAGTGGCTGGGAAAAATATAGCAGGAGTCACATGCTGTGCCTGTGCCACGTTCCTTTGGTCAATGGCTGTTAAATTTCCTTTTCTTGTAGGCGTTTCTGTGGCTGCTATAAAGACAGGGAAATGTTTGTATGTTTGAGAGTTAGGACTTCCTGCAGCACTGTGTGAAAATAGCTCAATTAGTGGAGGGAAGAGAGCTACCATTGTAGTGAATGCAGAGAGAGTCTAAGGGTGAAACCAGTTTACAAGCCAGGTAGCAGTCCTGGTCAGTTTGCAGCTAGGGAGAGAACTTGCAGTCCACTGCCTTTTGGGGGAGAGAAAAAGAGAAGGGACAGCTGCTTGAAGGAGGAGGCAGGACAAAGGTCAGGAGGAGGACTGAGTGAGGGGAGCAGGAAATAATTCAGAAGTAGTACTAGAGCATGGGAATTAAGACTCAGCTAAGGAACAAGGCCTGTTGCGGGGAGGTAGGAATACTATAGTATGGTGGCCATGCATGCATGGTAGGTATACAGTGTGGCAGCTGGGAGGTAAGTAATGGACTTGAAATGCTTCTAGAGAAAGTCCCCAATTAAATGATTTCTTCTCCCTTCTGCCCGGTGACTTCTAAATCCCTGCTCATCCTGGCTGGTTTTCCACCTGGAGCCTCGTCCTGTGGCTGTTTCAGGGTCTCGCTTTCTTTCATGTGATGTGGCTGCACATACTGCGAATGTTAATTAGCTGAGGCCATTGCTGGTGCGGTCATTTCTTCAGGTTGGGTTGGTTTTGAAACTTTGTAAATTACTTCATTATATTATTACTTAAACTTCATGGGGAAGGAGGTGAACATACTGTTTTTTAAAAAACAACTCCCGAGGAAGCTGGACAGCAAGAGGGAATTGCCTCTCTCCTGTGGAACATGTAACAGAAGCTTTAAATATAGAACCTGACTTAAATCCGGACATTCCCTACTGAAGGGACAGTGTGGAGGCTTTTAGGCCCATCCAGCCCACCAGAGCGTGGCATCTGTTGTCTAATGTTGGCTGCAAGTGCATTGGTCATTCCTAGAAGCACACGGCTTATCATGAGCCTTGTTACAAATCCCACTGTTTAGATAAAGGGACCCTGCACTGCTGCAATCACCAGCATAAATCCTTTCCACCAGGAGCCCCTTCCCCTGCCTCTCGCAGAGGGGGTTGAGATTAGTTGTGGTGTGTTTACACTCACCAAACACTCCATGTGGACATAGGGCTTTCTTGGGCATGGGCTGCGTCCCTTGGTGGATCCGTTGGAACCCAAGACCTTCTTAGCAGTGCAAGGACCTTTCATTTTATCACTTGATGCAATAATTACATGTTAATTTTCTGTAATGAAGTTGCTCCAGTGATTAAAAACTAATGAACTGAGGTAATGAAAACAATGCCCTCCAGGAGGGGTGCAGTCAAACTGCCACATCACAGAAAATGCATTGCTGAAAACTTGGTTAAAGCCTTTACCAGTTCTCTCCCATAGAAATGAAGGATTTACTGACTCTGACCCGATGCGCTTAGAGTGCAAGTTAGTCTAATGGTTGCTGTGTCTTTGTACTAGAATCCACTGAGACGCTGCTTGCTGCAATCGAAGCCGTTAGGCACCTATTGCGGAGGTACTTTGCTTGCTCATACTTGGTACCATTGTAATATCTTCAAGCCAAAAGAAATGCTCCGTCATTAGCACAGTGGTGGGATCCAGAGAGCGAGTCTTGGGTAGACCTACACTTGAATGCAATTGGCTGTTTCCTTTAACCTAAGATTCCAGGCAATCTGACAGTCCAGGACAGGCTAGGGCAAGGGAAAGGAAGCCTTGAACAAATAGTTTTGCTGCATAGTCACATTCAGCACTCACACTTGGAGTGAGCCTCTGTTTGAAGTTCCACAGTGCCATGGGGAGGATGTTTGCACACAAGGAAAATCCATTAACCTCTTTGAGTAGTGGCACCCTTCCCCCTCTTAGGGTTGCTGCCTTCTCTCACTAGGATCCCTTTCCTAGGTCTTTGAAGGGCACTGGAGGGCCACTCCACCTTCCTTGTGTCTTGATGGAAGCCCTGTAGGAAGGACTGCTGGCCTCTGCCCAAATCCTGAGGCGGGTCGATGTACTGGGATTAGCAGGAGAGTGAGATGATCTTGGTAATAGTGTCTTGCAGACGCTTCATGAAGGGGGAAGATGAGAAGTTTATTTATTTATTTTTAGCTCCCAGTCATCTGTTTCCTTGGAGGCATTCCGGCTGCTGAGGCTTGGTAAAACCACATTGGCTTAGAACCAGAGTTCCTGAGTGGCCAAGATAAATGCAGGCGTGGTAGTGTGATTGGGTCAGGGAAAGAGCATCTTGCAGTACAGGTCTGTTTCAGAGCTCTGTCAGACAAAGGAGAGCAAGTGATATGTAACACAGTGTTGGAATAAACACTTCTTGCTCCACGCATTGTCCCTCTCTCAGGCCTTGATCATAATTCATTTTCCTGTGAGAATCTGATGTCTGCTTTTATCTGTGGGATATGCATACCATAGGAGGCCAGCCTTTATTAGCCAGCATTCCTTTGAGGAGAGAAAAGTCTGAAGTGTCAAGAGATTCTAAAGTTTGTTAAAATGTACATGATGTGTCTCACGATATTGGAGCAATGCAGGATTCTGAGCTGTTAATCTCACCAGGTACCTCCTACCAAACAACAACTTTCCTCTTTACAGTAAGAGTATAAATTAAGTGTGAATGTAAAGACTAGGATTTCTGGCACAGTCATCCAGGGCTTTCATCTAAGCCTGTGAGGGATGGGAGGAAAGGTATGTTTTGTACCGGCTAACCATTAAGTGTGACAAGAAATGGAATGGAACAAATGATCATCCCTGTGCCATAGGGTAGGGAATCTGAATGGGTTTGTTCGCCTCTGATGGTTGATTTTGAAAATTAGGTTGTCATTGGCAAGGAATGAATTATTAGTGACCTGAAGGAGGAACTATGTCAAGAGTCAGAGCATGCTCTGAGGGAAGATGTTGGGGCTAAGAGAGAGGTTTTTTATTTTTCCATGTAAGCATTTGTATGGTGTGTGAGTGGTGAGGTGGGGGCTGCTGCATCGCTTGTGAGGTGGAGAGCGGCATGAGGGCATGGCAGCTGAGAAAAACCAAAGGCTTGTTTCCCTGCGTGGGTGCTTGAAATTAAACGTGTTTCATTTTCTGAGTCTGCTGGCTTCACAAGCAGTTTACTGTTCATTCTTGTGGGATTGTGTAGCCTGCCCACAAGACAGAAATGATGGGTGTTTCAGCAATGCCATATTTTTCCCTCACCCTGTGTTGGGTACAGTTTTCCCATGCTTTTGGTGGCTCCAGGAGTGACAATTGAATATCTGTCTAATCTAAACTTTCTACTGTATCTCTCTATCTATTTATTTATATATGTGTATAACTGTAGCACCTAGGCACCCTAAAAACTGCCATAGTCCATGTAAAAACTTCTAGAAAGAGTGAAATCCTACTTCGTGCAATAGCAGAGAACAGCTCAGAGCAACTTTTAGCATAGAAGCAAATGTGTGTGTCAGTCGCTGCTTACAGAGAGAACTAAATGTTTTGATGCCGTGAAATATCCTTTAACATTCAGGCACAGGCATTGCTCTCTGTGTTTAGCAGTTGCATCCAAAGGGTGAAATCCCCCCACTGCCCATGCCTCAGTGGCAGAGAGCCTGCACAAGCCCTGTGTGCTAGTTAATGCCCACTTACACCCTCAAAACAAAGTTTAAGCAGTTCATAGGCACTGTGGGTGGACCCTTAGTGCATGAGTGAATTTCACTAATAGTGAATAAAGGTGCTGATCAAACATGGCTTTGGCTTAATTGGGGCAATATAAGGCTGCTGAAGTGTTCCTGGAGCTTCCAACATTCACTCATTGAAGATGATGTGTTTTAACAGCCTGTAACTAAAATTAAAGCAACCACCCTGACTGGTGCAAACTGTTCTTAGTTTCCCCCACAGATTCATGCTGTTTCACCGGATGAATTAAAGGTTTATGCACTTTGGGAAGCTGGTGACATTTACGACCAGGTAAAGGCAAACATGGCTGTAAATCTAGCCAAGTCATTCCCAGATTACTGGTTGCTGGGAGCTTGGTATTATTTGCATTCTTGCTTTTAAAAGTGATACAACGGGCTGTCTCCCCCTCTCCCATGACCCCCCTCTTCCCCCCCCTTGGAGTCTGGTTTCCAGTGCCAAGCTACTCCAAGCTGGGAGGCAGTGCTCAGTCCACAGTAGTGATGATTGCTTCACTGGGGTATGGGAGAGCGGACAGAAGCAATAACATACGCTGCTCATTAAACACTAGTGTAAATAGCTTTGTAGACGTGAGTAGCACCAGTTTGCTGCTCCATTCAAACCAGGCCTTAGAGCATATTAAACTGTTCCTTGCTGTTTAAAAAGTCAGCATTATCCAATAGTTACCCTATGGCGGTACCTGAGAGGTCTGAATTTCCTTATAGCTAGAATGGGAAGTAACTGTGGCACTTGTGGGCATCCACTGACTTTTTAATTGTTACTACTGTAAATTGAGCGTAATGGGACATAAGGAAGCAGAAAGTCCATGCTCACAATATAAAACAATTTTCACAGGAAAGACCCACAGCAGCATGCTCTAGATGTTCGTTATAGAGAATCTAGTCCAGTGGAGTGAGCAGAAGGCCAGGAACTCCTGAGTTCTAAGCTTAGCTCAAATTCTAGCTCCATTAATTAAACTGTCTCTGCCTCAGTTTCTCTCTGTATAAGGGGGATAATACCTTCCTCAGAAGGGTGTTGCAGGACTTAATTAGCAAACGTTTATACAATGATTTGAATACAGAAATACACTGTACATGCTAAGTATCATTCTTATACTTGCTATGGTTCTAGCATGCTAGTATGGGACTGTTTGGAGAGGGATTTACTAAGGAAGATTTCTTTAACACAGTTCAGCGAACGTGTTGTGCCAAATGATGTACCTCAAAGCTTGTTTGGAGCCGACCGTGGTTTTCTCGTTTCATGTTTGGAAATATAATGCAGATAATTTTTCTCTTGTGTGTTAAAATAAACTTTTGTTTTAAAGCATCGGCAGGTTTTGCTTAAAATCTTTACCAAAAATTATCGAGTGCGCAGGAACATCATCCAGCATCAGTTGAGCCAAGAATGTGGAGAGGATCTAAATAAACAGGATGTGGATAGAGTGATAAAGGTAATTCATCAGGTTTAAAAATCATGTACAAAGCTCCTGTTTAACGGTGGTTTTGATACAGTCAGTACCAGAGCTTTTAATATATTGGCTTCACAGAAAGGACCATATTCTGTCTGGAGTTACACAAAATGATGGTATTGCTAGTGTGGTTTCTGTTTTCAAGTGGATAGGGCCTTATTTTCAATCTGTTTGATATAAAATATACTTGTTACAGTCTTCCTTTTTACCAAAGGGCACTGACTTTTGAATCCATCATCATATGATGTTATCCCAACAAATCTTTTTCTGATGTGGGCTAACAATTAATACAAAGTGTAATAAATGTACTTTCATGATTATTATTAAATGGTATTGTGTTAAACGTTAAGGGGAAAATTTTCAGCATGACCTGTTGTGAGCTTAGACATGGGATTTCCATTAACATTAACGGAAGTTGGTAAGAACAGTCCTCACACATCAAATTAAAAATACATCCTCTTACTCTCAAGGAGAGCTTACAGTTACCTAAGCAGCAATCAGCAACAACAACAAAACCCTTTATCAGTTAAAATATTTTATGAAAGAATGTTTACCAGTTTAACCCTCATGTATGCTCTGCCTTTGGAAGAGCCACCCATTGTTTGTAAGGTGTTGCGAGACATACAGGGAATGTCTGGAGGGCAATACAGGCGTTGATTAACATGTATTAAAGTGGTATGGTGTTGCTAAATAGAAATCCACCAACTCCTATAACTTTTAAATAATTATTGCTAGGAATTGGGTCACTCTGGCCCTAATTTCAGTAAATTATGTGTTTAAATGCTTTGCAGAATCCAGACCTGTATTGTAGATTTAATTGTGCATTGGAAAGATTAGGGTTCTGTTGCTTTGATAATATGCAGTTTGGCTTTATTCAGTGTCTCTGGTCTTGATTAGAAGAATCTGGTCTTAATATTCAAGATAAACCTAAAGCATGTTGAGCCTGTTCAGTTTAACACACACTGCTGGTGCAGGCAGATTTTTAAGAAGATAGGTGTGCCCAAACAACATATGTGCACATTTTCATGATGCAGCTCTTTAAGGAGTGTATCTGTGTAGGAAGTAAATGCACTTTAAGCCACGCAGCTTGTGCATCTGTATCACATGCCCAGAACTGGTGCGGGGTGGTGTCTGTCTTCATTTTCCCCTGAATACAAGTGAGTCAGAGCAGTGCATGAAAGAATCAGGAATAAGTCTGGAACGTATGATTAAAATCTTGGTCTGCAGATATGTCAACCCCTCTTTTCAGCTTGCTAGTTTCCTTTCTTTAACATTGAGTAATTGCAGTGTACTAGGCTTCTGTGGTCTGAAAGGTCTAGTACAGGGGTGGGCAAAATTTTTGGTCTGAGGGCCACATCTGGGTGGTGAAATGGCATGCGGGGAAGGGGGTTGGGGTGTGGTGTGCAGGAAGGGGCTCAGGGCAAGGGGTTGGGGCAGAGGAGGGGTGCGGGTTGTATGAGGGGGCTCAGGGAAGGGGGTTGGTGTGCAAGGTGCAGCAAGGGCTCAGGGCAGGGGGTTGGGGTGCAGGCTGCGGCAGGGGATTGGGGTCCAGGGAGGGGTGAGGGCTATGGCAGGGGGCTCACGACAGGGAGTTGGGGTCAGGGTGCAGCAGGGAGTTGGGGTGTGGGGTGCGGGAGGGGTTCAGGCTCTGGCCCGGTGCCGCTTACCCGGGGTGGCAGCTGCATGCACTGGGGCTAGGGCAGGTTCCCGGCCCCGCGCCGCTCCCAGAAACGGCTGGCACCGTGTTCCTTCGGCTCCTGGTGGGGGCGGGCAGAGAGCTCTGTGCATTGCTCTTGCCTGTGGCTACTTCCCCCAAAGCTCCCATTGGCTGTGGTTCCCAGCCAATGGGAGCTTCGGGGAAGGTACTCACAGGAAAGACTAAGGCATGGAGCCCTCTGCCCCCTTCTGCAGGGATGTGGTGCCGGTGAGAGGCCCGGGGCCCGTAGCGCCACTGGGGTGGCAATCCTGCGGGCTGCATCCAGCCCACAAGCCATAGTTTGCCCATCCCGGTCTAGTAACTTACAACAAAACAAAAACTCCTTTCCCTTAAAGCTGTGTGTTTTCAGTCATAAGGGGTACATCAGCTCTTGTTGAATTTACCTACCGTAGAGTGTGTGTAAAATGAAAATTCAACACCGTTGATGCTCACTAAAAACAAAACACTTAGTTCATGTAGATGCCTCAGGTATCCTGAAAATATTTGTCAGGTGTGTAGTTAATAATTTGGTCAAAATATAATCCAGTGGTTTAACAGTTTAACTCTGAAAGGGTTTGATTCTGCACTGTTGCCTTTGGTGATTGGCTGTTCTTTCCTTTCTGTTTGGCTGACCACCCCCAACAAACACACACACAAAAATTGTGTAACTAACATGTTCCCATCACGTTGTTCACTCTGCTTGTGTGGTTCTGTCCCTTACCACCCACTGTGTGCCTGTCTTGTCTGTTTAGATTGTATGCTCTTTGGGCACAGTCAATCCTGTGGAACTTGTTGCTGGGGGATGTTGTGAAGGTCAAAACTATAACTGGGTTCAAAAAAGAATTACATAACAACAACCATACTGGATCAGACCAAAGTCCATCTAGCCCAGTATCTTGTCCTCCGACAGTGGCCAATGTCAGGTGCCCCAGAGGGAATGAACAGAACAGTTAATCATCAAGTAATCCATCCCCCGTTGCCCATTCCTGACTTCTGGCAAACAGAGGCTTGGGACACCATCCCTGTCCATCCTGGCTAATAGCCACTGATGGATCTATCCTCCATGAACTTTGGTTCTTTTTTGAATCCTGTTTATAGTCTTGGCCTTCACAACATCTTCTGGCAAGGAGTTCCACGGGTTGACTGGGCGTTGTGTGAAAAGTTCATGGAGGATAGGTTCATCAATGGCTATCAGCCAGGATGGTCAGGGTTGCAACCCCATGCTCTGGGTGTCCCTAAGACTCTGATTAGCAGACGTTGGGATTGTATGGGAAGGGATAGATCCCTTGTTCATTCCCTCTGAAGTATCTGGCATCGGCCACTGTCGTAAGACCGGATACTGAGCTAGATGGACCATTGGTCTGAGCCAGTATGGCCATTCTTATGTAGGGACTGTCTGCTACTCTGTGTTTGTATAGCACCTACTACAATGGGACCCTGTTCTTGGTTGGTCTTTAGGGACAATCATAACAATAAATTACAGATTTAAAAGGCCCCGTTCAACCAATGGGTTGCAATCTTGCAACCCTGACTTGTGGAATTAGTCCTATTAGGATTGCTGGATCCCATCCCATGGTTTAACTAGTCTGTTCTGAGCCATGGGAAAAGTTTTAATTGGTCTAGTATTCCTAGTACCATCATAGTTAAGGTAGGGTTCATGGGCCAGATTCTGCCCTGCTGTAAATGGGTACAGTATGTGCACCAATGTTGCTACTATACACTTTTGATTTTTACATTTTGTGTCTGCTTCTTGGAATCTGTTGTGATTTGGGAGCTTTCTGCCTCTAAGGCTGATCAGTAATACTCTAACACTAGACTTTTCAGCATTAGTAACTGCTTTTCCCATTCTCCCCAGGACTGCTGTGTAAGCCATGCTGGAATGTGGTACCTTAAAGGGACAGTGCAGTCTTGACAACAGTGGTGAGCTTTTCATTCCGTTATCTCCAGGACAGAGGAGGAAAACTGCAGTGGGCATAGACAGAATAATGCCTTTGCTTCAGGGAGCAAGGGGAGAATCTGACCTACTTGTGGCCACATGGGCACTGCAGAAAGACGGTTAGTGATGTCAACATTCACGCACTTGTTTGCATGGCCGCCTAAACACAAAGAGCATCGAGGAAGAAAAATGTGGGACCCTATCTGCAATTTGATGAATTTGGGATTCCTAATGTATTTTGCTTCTCATTATTTCATTCTAATAAAATAAAAACATATACTGACACAGACATGATGGAAAATCATGGTCTAATATTTTATTTTGTAATTAATGCCAATAAATGGTAAGTCTCTTGTTTACAAACATCCAACTTTTCTTATATGCCTAGCAGGTCATGATGTAGTCTGTGTGTTAAAGCACTCCCTCTTCCCACTTAAACAAACCTATGAATGCTCATGAAAATTTTGTATGCACCTGGGTTTCAGGGGAAAAATCCCTGTCTAACATTTTACTAATTATACATAGCAAAAACAGTCTCACCAATTGTTTACATGACACAAGTTGTTTTCAAAAGTAATTACATATAAAGCAGATGTAGTGTATTCTACTTGATTTTTTTTTGCATAACTAGATGCTGGTATAACAAGGTAAGTAATCTTATGCACCATCTGAAAGGTGTCCAACTGTAGTTATCACATTTGGTGATGTAAAATCTATATTTTATGTAACTTTTTCAAATAAAATTTTATCTTGAAGATGGACTATGGCATCAGCCTCTGACCCCCATGTGTTTGTCTGTGAACAGATAGAAGCAATGTAATCTTTTATGGACTAGAAAATGTTAACAGAGAATGACCTTTAGCTTATCCCTACCTACCCCTTTCCCCTTCCTCAGCTAAGTACTACATATTGTTACAAATCACTTAGTATTAATTATGGTAGCATCTAGAGCAAGGGTGGGCAAACTTTTTGGCCCGAGGGCCACTTTGGGGTTGCAAAACTGTATGGAGGGCCAGGTAGGGAAGGCTATCCCCCTCCCGCCCCCCTCAGAACCTACCCTGCTCCTCATCCCCTAACCGCTCCCTGGGATCCTATCCATCCCCTGACCACAGAACCTCCACCCCATCCAATCCTCTGGCCCCTACCAAGCTGCTCAGAGCCACATGTCTGGCAGCTGTGCTGCCCAGAGCTAAACACGCTACTGCTCTGCTCAGCAGGAGCGTGCAACCCTGCTGCCCAGAGTGCTGCCAGCCTGGCTGTGGGACAGTAGGGGAGGGGCCAGGAGCTCAAGGGCTGGGCAAGACAGTCCCATAGGTTGGATGTGGCCCATGGGCCATAGTTTGCCCAGCTCTGATCTAGAGCCCCCCTCCCCTCCAAGTAAGAGTAGGGGGCCCTGTTAAAACAAAATAAATAGTACTCTGCCACAAGGATTTTATTATCTAAGATTTACGTTTAAGAGCAGGTGTGAGAATTGGAAAGGGGACATGAGAACTAACTAATCTTTTAATCAATGAGTATGGCATATTTTTACCATTTCTTGTGTTTACTCTTCACTCTGCTTGTGCTGAAGTTAAGATTTGAGCATGCAGCTGTAGTTTCAGCTTATCTGGTGAAAACAACCGACTACCTCAGAACCTCACTTATGGTTAAGTGGGTTGTTTGGCTGAAATAAGTAAGTTTGTTCTAGCAATTAGGATTAATTTGGTTAGTTGACTAAATAACTTACTGTATTTACACAGCATCTCCATCTTCCTTTGGACAACATCCTACTGCCCAAGTTTTTGAATAACTAAAACTCAACATACTTTCTAGTTTATTCACATGAAGTTTATCTTTCATTATTAGCACAGGAAGATGCTGTTTTATGTCCATCGAGAGCAAACTAGCTTCAAACTGATTATTGCCTCTGAAGTCTCAGGTATTTTTCTGAATGCTTGTAAGGTTTGAGCACAATCAATATAGCTACAATGACAATTCTATCTATTCCTGTAACTGTATCCATAAAGTTTCTAAAATGTAGCAGCATTCATGAAGATTAGTATTTATATATGTTTCACCTTTTCCAACATATTCCCACTTCAGAATTAAGCTGTAACAAAACATATTCAAGCATCAGTTATCCAAAAAAGTCATCTTTGCCTTCCCCCTCTGTCTTTAACTGAATTTGTACTGTTAGCACCCTGTGTTTTATGACGCTGTATATAATAGGCAAGTATTTGAAAGTTAGATTGTTTTTTAAAAAGGGGAAGTCACTCAAACAAAAAAAACTTATCCAGTGACAGCAGATGCTTTGGTGCTGTAGTTCTGTACTGCCGATAATTTTGTTGTATATGTCAAGAGGTTGTTATAGCCATGTCTGATAACTGGCTTAGAAAAAGGAGGCAAATGTCTGCTGTATACCAAACTCTTCGTTAAACCCTGAGCCATTTAACAATCAATAGCTGGGCAACTACTAGGAGCAATTAGACATGATTGACAAATCAGATTATGTAGTTACTAAGCAGGTACAGTAGAAAATGAGGCTGAAGTGGCAGAAACACTGGTCTGGGCCTTTTCCTTCTCAACCCTTCTCATTCAGTATTAAAATTACTCCTATTACTAGCTCAGCCTGTGCTTCCATCACCCAGTTGTTAAATTTTCAAACAAGCTCCTTTGTGTTTTGCCAATGTTGCCCCTCAGGTGGGAGGAGCTTCCCTGTATATGTCTGCAAAACTTATCCTCCTTCAAAACCCTTCCTTCTGTGATGCCTACAGACAGCATAATGGCTGGCTGATGCCACAACCTATCATACTGACCACTAGTGCCCCATTGTTTCCTTATACTCTGTCTCAAGCTAGTTGTTGTCTGCCTTCGGCTATGTCTACACTACAGCCGGGATCAATGCTGAGATCGATCCACCAGCAGTTGATTTAGCAGGGCTAGTGAAGACCAACCAAATCAACAGCAGATAACTCTCCAGTTGACCCCTGTACTATACCTGATGAGAAGAGTAAGGTAAGTTGACAGGAGTTTCTCCTGTCAACTCTTGCAGTGTAGACTCCGCACTAACTCAACCTAAGGTACGTAGCTGGAGTTGCATAGCATAGGCTATGTCTACACTACTGTGGTAAGTCGACCTAGGTTTTAGGCTATGAACTCTTTGGGCTGGGGCTTTTCTTTGTTCCATTTATACACACCTAGCCCAGTAGAGGCCTGCTCAGAGTAGGGTTCCCATTCTCAGGCACTACAGTAACACAAATGAGTGGTGAACCACTTGTGGCAGCAGGTTCCCTCTGCTTCTGGAGTCCCCCAGCCTGAAAGCAGGGAACAAGTTGCCAACATTGCTGCCTGCAGTAGTTGCCCTTGCTACATAATGAGTCACGAAACAGGAACTGCAACAGACAGCCATCCCCAAGGGTACAGGGAAGCAACTTTCTCACCTAGAGGGGATTGTGGAATGGGAGGGAGGAGGAGAAGAAAGGCGAGATTAGTCTACTCCCCTCCCACACACAGACACATCCCTCTTAAGTCTTTATTTCCCTAATTAGTTTTTTCATTTAAGCAAGGGTGGTATAGGCCAGCAAGTCTGTGAAATCCCTGCTGAGAGGGGGAAGTGAATCTATATAAATGAAGATGCCATCCACAGTGACTAAGAACCCCTTCTTTGCATTGGTGGTAGTTTCACACATTTGGACAAAATTAGCAGCACAGACCCACTAACTTCAGCTGCAGGGATTTATTTGCCTTTCAGAAAAGTATTCATAATTTAGAATTTATTTTTTTAAATAGGTGTTTATTTCAGTACACAACTGCTTACAGTGTAAGTGTCCAACCTATAAAAACGGAATACTGTCTTACTGAAGGACAAGTATAAAATAACTGGAGCCTAACTTACATTGTAGGAGGCAGACAAGAATTTATAATAGTCGCAGCAACTTAACTACAGCTGTAAAGTTTCTTTTAACATCATATGCCAACAGTTTATCTAGACAACTCAAGTAGACGTTTATCTATAGCAAACACTAACAGTCAACACTTTAAAGAGTTAAGTTGCATTCCTACTCTTGTAAAATTATCAGATCACCTTTTAGTGCTGGTTATCTGGCTTCCATTTCTTCTTGGTTTCTCAGCCTTTACCATGTCCTGCCTTTCCTCCTCCCATTTGAGGCAGTGTTCATTCATATTCTGCATTTTCATTAGTTGAAGTTGGTCTTGCAATCTATTTTATTGGGAAGGAGGGATGGAAAGAGAAGGAAGGAGCAAAGAGGATTTAACGATATCTTGATGCCATCTCTTACACGTTGTATTCTGGTTCTTAAAGAGGCTTGGGGGTGGTTTTTGTTTTGTTTTTACTACTGATATTAAATAGGTCTACACAAGCTTGAGCTAAAATGGTGTAAAGCGATGATCATCATCCGATAAGCTTCCTTGTCCAGTCTCCTTAAACACTTGGAGTAGGAGGCTTTATAGATTAAAGGAAGCCATTCCTTCATGGCACAACTTGTAATGTTCCATCTTATCACATGACAAAAATGCACTTTTAGGCATACTAATAAGGAACAGTACATCAGAGACAATATACATAGTTCACAGTATCCTGCCTTAAAACATTGAACTATCTCAAATATTCATACCTTTACACCTAATCCATTTTTAATATAAAGACATTTATGCTAAGGGGAAAGAGTTTACTGCATATGAAAACCTGGTACTGGCTTAAATTAAACCTAATACAGGCTGCTGTGCCAGTTCCCCAATATCCCCAATAATAGCCAGGGCACATCCATTTAGACTGATTACTAATTTGAGTCTGAAGCAGAGGTTTCCCACAGGTGGTATTTTAGTAAACAAAAATAGCCATAAGGCTAAGACTGAACGTAACCTTTTTCATTTGTGAAATAAGGAAAAAATTTACTCCAAATTTCTCAGTGGAAAAAGTATAATACAATCATTTCTCCTTAGGTCTACAGCTTCTGTAGCACACTGGGCATAGTGAGCTAGATTGTCAGTTGCTGCTGTGGAGAGGACAAACTCAGTATGCAAAAATTAAGCCAATTTTTCTACTTTTAAGACTGCCAACAACTACCACTGAACAATAACTTCTGCTGTGTGGTAGGGGTCATTGCGTGCACAGAGAATACAACAGAGAATGATATGGGTTGACCATATCATACATATTTACAGGTAAAGTGAACATACATTCAAGTTGAAGGGAGAGTACACATGACTGCAAGATATGTACAAACACCAGAGGGACCCTTAATGTTTCCCTTCTGGACTAATAGAGAACTTTTCAGTGGGAAAACAGGTCATCAGCATAGTTAATACAAAACAAGTGTTAGGGCTGAGAAGAGAGACGCTTATATTTTGTTCTATGTTCATCTATTTCTTGCTTTGTTTTTCTGATACAACTAAAAATTTCCTTAAAGAGAGCTTTATATTCAGGTATAGTATTTGTGGGTGAGCCAGTGAGTTCAACATTTCCATACTCTTGATCAGTAGCTGAACGGTCAGACTGGATGTTCCCCACACTAGAGTCTTTGGAACACAGTTTTGATGTTTGTACAGCCTTATGTTTCAAAGAATCTTCATCCATTTGACACTTCTTCAGAAGTTCCTCGTACTTAACCTTCAGAGCATTATACTGAGCATCCACTTCATTAAGCAAGGAGATGCCTCGCTGCTTCACAGCTTCAGCTCTTCTAATACAGGTTTCTTCATGGCCCTTTAGAAGGTCTCCACCTGCAGCACTGCTTAGGAAGGTCTCACTGCTACTTCTTTTTAGGGCCCTTTTATCAAGCTGGGGGACAGTCAAGGATGCATCCTCTGAAGGGCTTTGACTAATTTCCCTTTCTAAAGACTCTTTAAATGAAATAAAGAATGATTCTGGAACCAGATTCTCCATGCTGTTGACAAATGTGTTTTCAGACTGAAACATCTGCCGCATTTCAGCCACTTCCAATTCAAGCTCTTCTGCCCGAGCCTGGTATAAGTCTTTATCAACCAGCCTCTGTTCAAGGTCACAGTTCTCCTTTACCATAAGTTGATATTCCTCTTCCATTGTCACTCTCTTCTCCTTTTCCAGATTAAGTTGGGCTTCTAATACAGTCAATGCCTTTTTTAAGTTCTCATTTTCTTCTTCTATGGGACTCAGCTGACTATCCATTGAAGTAATTTTTTCTGCAAAAATATGATCGTAAACAAAATACCTGCAGAAACAAAAAGTGTCAGAGCTTAGATTTCCTATGACTTTTAGGCTGCCTCTTCTGAATAATACAGAGATTTAATTTAAAACTCCCTGTTGAAGAAAACTGGTTTCCAAACGGAACCAGCTTGGTAATTTAAAGTATCTATTTGTACAAAATTACAATGCGTCAATAATCAAACAGACTGCTTTTCTACAGGGCTGTAGTAAATTCACTACCCAGTGATACATGGTTCCCAATTCAGGTGGTATGGCAGGTCCTTAATTGCAATACCAAATTGTAGATATAAAACCTACTGTACAAGCAGATCTGTAACCAGCATTCTTGAGACTTTCTAGAGTATTTCTTTGAGGCCACAAAATACAGTTTTCTACAGAACATTCCTAGTATTGGGAGAAGATAGACTGCATGATGATCCAATACGTTTTTCCCCTTTAACTAGTACAAATTCTCGTAATGAAATGGATCTGCAAACTATAAGAGATCCATATTCTGTAGTTTAAAAGTCTCAGCATTTCCACTATAAAACCTTAATGCCCAGAATGGTCATAAAACCCACTGTCAGAAATCTGATAAAGTTTCATATAAGCATGTTTTGTAATTCTAATTAAAAAAAAAAAAACTCTTTAGTACGCATTATAGAAGTGTCAATATTAAAGCTTAAAAATTTAATAGCTTGACATACTTGTTTTAACTTGAACATAATGTAGATTAGCAATTACAATATTTAGCTCCGGATAGCAGATTTTGAGTGCACATAACTGAAAAGACAGTTTTACTGTGCACCATGGTACATAGAGTATGCTTCTTTATATCAGCTCTTGACTCATGTTATTCTGTTCTTAAGTTACCCATATTAGTAGCCTAGGTTAACTCACTAGAGTTTAGAAGTTAAGAGGTCAAGGCTAAATTTCAGTTTTTATCCCATATCATGCTTAAGTATTGCACTATCTCCAACAGAGAATATATTGCAGTAACTACGTCTAGCAGATCAAGTTTTAAGATTCAATTGCTCCTCGTAATCCTGAACTCTGACTTCTGCTGGTCTAAAATCAGCTCCTTTGAATGTTAAGTTTCTGTGCAATGTTTGCTTTATTGATGTTGCATGATTTGTTCCAAATTAGTCTTATTACATGTCTGACAACTATTCTGCCTGGGGAATAAGGAAGAGAACAGAAGGAAATCCCAAAGGTAGCATTCTAGGGAACTGTCAGAAAAAGTAGCAGAGAATAGGGAAGGCTACAAAGTGTTTACACTAACATTCTCTGTATGATTAAGTGATGAGACAAGCTGGAAAAAGTAGGCTTGTGATGACTGCTTTGGTCTTAAACTCATTTGTCTGGAGTGACACTGACAGATTTTCTAGAAATGCACGTCTGATTTCTCTGCTCTGCTGCAAACAAATGGATGAAAGATTTAAAAAAAATCTGCTTGCACAAGTAAAATGACATAACTGAGTTAGCGTCTTACTTGCGAAGGTCATACAGCTCCTTCAAACACGAGAAGCTGTGCACTGATCGTGGCTGCTCAGATCTCTCATGGTTCATATGGCCTCGTCCAGATTTCTTCAATTCCTCCACTTGTCTCTGAAGGTCATCTATATGGGTTTGCAGACTTTCAATAGTCTCTGTCAGGCTGAAGTTCATGAACATATAAAGCTGTTAAAGCCAGTCATGTTAAGTCAAGGGCATAACCAATAGCATAAACTCAGTCACTATCCACTCAGTTTTGGTGTTTCTTCCTCTGGAAACTGCTCCACAGTTACCAGTGAGAAACAAAACCACATACTCAATCCAAAAGCCCACTGATTAGACAATGGATAACAAGCCTCCCAAAAATGCATAAACTAATACATTCAGAATAGTATTCCTTTCCACTTCTTCAATATAAAAAGAGTTGTTCCACAAAACTTTAGTTACCTTAATATCTTTTGTTGTGACACTCTACTATCCGCAACTAATTTTTGATTAGCATCTTCCAGTTCTCTTGCTGTAACATCCAGCTGTTCATAGACCTTTGCATGCTGGTCATTCATCTGACGTAAGAGCTCCACTTGCTTTGTAAGGTACTATAAAATAATTTGCAGTTACCATCTTCACACTGCTAAAAATGTTTAATTCTACTTAGTGTAAGTTTTAACTTTAAATTCTTAAATCAGGATTTTCAGTTTGTTTCCCATAAATGTCAAGAATAATACAATGTACATTAGTTTTGATTGCAGAACTGTGGAAAGACATTGTACCCTTAAATAGCTCTGGAGTGTTATCCAGAAACGAGAGCCCATTAGCACTTTTAAATCTCAGAGTAAAGAACAAGGCACCATGCTACATGTGGTTTCCTTAAATTAGAATAAGGATGATTTAAATTACAACTTCCAGTTTGTAATTATGCAATGTACCAGCTGCAACACTGGGTTTTTACTTTGCATGGGCAAACCCTATCAAATCAGAATAAATTTCTAGTGTATGAAGCTGCCCTAAATTTAAGGAGACTGATTTCAGTTTAGTCTTAAAAATGGAAACTGATATTTGGGTTACTATTTATCAGGAAGTACAAATTAGTACAAACTTTAATTACCCACAAGGGGTATTCTAGTTTATATAATACCAATCAAAGGTCTGCTTTTTTAATTCTGTATGAAATGTTCTCACTGTAATCCTCTTTATTCAAGAAACTTAGCAGGTTGTTTATTTTGTAGTGATGAAACTGCTTTTAGAAAGCCTAGGATAAAGATTTCCCATGTAAGAGTACTAAACCATCTTAAGTCCCTTGCTATTAGAAACACCTTAGGCTTTCCCTCATCTGAACATGTCTATATGGATTTTACTACACACAAATACTTCAAAGTTCCAGGTACCCTGCTTACAAATATGCACTAAGTCATTCCTGGACCAGAAATACCACAGACTTGTAGGACTAGAAGGGACCTCAGGAGGTCATTTAGTCTACTCCTCTGCACTCACAGTAGGACCAAGTACTATCTAGACCATCCCTGACAGGTGTTTTCCTAACCTGCTTTTAAAAATCTCCAGTGATAGAGATTCCACAACCTCCCTAGGCAATTTATTCCAGTGCTAATTACCCAACAGGAAGTTTTTCCTAATGTCCAACCTAAATTGCCCTTACATAAGAATGACCCTACTGGGTCAGACAAAAGGTCCATCTAGCCCAGTATCTTGTCTTCCAACAGTGTTCAGTGCCAGGTGCCCTAGAGGGAATGAGCAAATCAGGTAATCAGCAAGTGATCCATCCCCTGTCACTCATTCCCAGCTTCTGGCAAACAGAGGCTAGGGCCACCATTCCTGGCTAATAGCCATTAATGGACCTATCCTCCATGAATTTAGGTATTTCTTTTTTTAAACCCTGCTAGGGTCTTGGACATCACAACATCCTCTGGCAAGGAGTTCCACAGGTTGAGTGTGCATGTTGTGAAGAAATTCTTCCTTTTATTTGTTTTAAACCTGCTGCCTATAAGTTTCATTTGGTGTCCCCCTAGTCCTTGTGTTATGAGTAGTAGTAAACAACACTTCCTTATCTACTTTCCTCTACACCAGTCATGATTTTATAGACTTCAATCATATCTCCCCTTAGCTGTCTCTTTTCCTTGCTGCAATTTAAGCCCATTGCTTCTTGTCCTATCCTCAGAGATTAACAAAAACAATTTTTTCTCCCTCCTCCTTGTAACAACCTTTTATGTACTTGAAAAGTGTGATGCCTCATCTCAGTTGTCTTCTCCAGATTAAAGAAGTCCAATTTTTTTCAGTCTTCCCTCATAGGTCATGTTTTCTAGACCTTTAATCATTTTTGTTGCTCTTCTCCGGACTTCCTCCAATTTGTCCACATCTTTCCTGAAATGTGGCACCCAGAACCGGACCCAATACTCCAGTTAAGGCCTAATCAGAGCAGAGCGGAAGAATTACTTCTTGGGCCTTGCTTACATCACTCTGGCTAATACATGCCAGAATGATGTTTGCTTTTTTTTTTTTTTTTTTGGGCAACAGTGCTACATGGACTCATTTAGCTTGTGATCCGCTATGACCCCCAGATCCCTTTCAGCAATACTCCATCCTAGGCAGTCATTTCCCATTTTGTATGTGTGCAACTGATTGTTCCTTCCTAAGTGGAGTATTTTGCATTTGTCCTTAGTGAATTTCATCTTATTTACTCCAGACCATTTCTCCAGATCATTTTGAATTTTATTCCTGTTCTCCAAAGCACTTACCATGCAGGTAGGGTTGTATCATCCACAAACATTATAAGTGTACTCTCTCTGTCATACTGAATAGAACCAGACCCAGAACTAATGTCTGAGAGACCCCACTTGATAGGTCATTTCAGTTTGACTGTGAACCACTGATAACTACTCTCTGGGACCAGTTTTCCAACCAGTGGGGTGCTCCCATCTTAAAGTAGCTCCATCGAGGTTGTATTTGCCTAATTTGCTTGAGACAGTCATGTGGCACAGTATCAAAAGCCTTACTAAAATCAAGTTATACCCCATCTACTGCTTCCCCTATCTACTAGGCTTGTTACAGTGTCAAAGAAAGCCATTAGGTTGGTTTGACATGGTTTGTTCTCACCAAATCCATGTTGAATGTTACCTAGAAAATAAGGTGATAAGTGTGTGCAAATTGATTGCTTAGTTATTTGCTTCATTATCTTTAGAAGAAGTTTAAAATCAAGTTCACGTTATTGTGAACTAGTTTGTTGTAAAGAAGTTGAACATAGAATATTTCTTGAAGTATTAGGTTCTAAATTTAACCACATTTTACACAGTTGGATGCTAAATGTTCAAAATCATCCACATTGAAGTTGTCTGAAAGATTTCTAGATTAGGAGCAATTACTCTTGTAAGTGGCCTACTAATTATGTAATCAAAGCTTCCAATATTCTACTTAATCTTTTACAGCATTAGAAGGTTGATGGCTTTACATTTTAGGTAATTTAAGAAGTGATTACAAGTTCATCTAGGGCTATGCACTGCTACAAACAAACTACTAAAAGATCAATCTGATAGCTGTTGGTTAGATCCTTTTGCAACCCACGGGCACGTGACACAGGATTCATACAAGAATAGCATGTGGATTAACCAACAGAATCTCAGTGTGACCCATTTCAGATTAACTTTCCCTGTCTGCTAGTCTCAAAGACATTGGAAACATTCATGGTTTCTTCAACAGTGAAAGGTGACTGAGCATAAAACATGAAGATTAGAGTTCTGAATTTAGGTGCTTTAATGCATAATAAAGAACCCACTGAACAGCAGCCTATGCTGACAGACTATACTTTAGGTGTAATGGAACAAGAGCAACATGTGGGAAAAAGTAGATTCCTCCCTTTCTCAAGAAACTACACTTCATCTCACCTTGCATGCCTGATGTCAGGGTAACTTGAAAATATGCAGGAAATGAGAGCAGAAACCCCAAATGCAAACAAAGTTTGTAGTGCCTTTCCCGATACTTCAGAAATTCACACTAGCATCTACATCGATTGCAAGGGAAATAGGAAAACTTAATATGTAGCTGCAAGTGATAAACTGCCAAGCAGGTTTACACTCCACTAGATCTTTATGAAAAGGAGAGCTGTAATGCCCCACATTTGGATTTACAAGAGATGCCAAGATTAGTCTCTGTTAGTTTTTCTGGCAGTGGTTTTAATCTGCCATTGCAGCGTTTATTACATCTATCATGATTAGTTACTAGCACGTGTGTCAGTGCAAAGGTCAGATATAATGATCAGAGACTAAATACCTAATGATGCCAAGTGTTTAAAACTTTAGTTTTAACCTTCAAAGTAAGGATTATGAACTGTTCTACATGTTTCAATTCCCTTAGCCCTTCCTATGCAGCGAAGACAAGAACATAAGAATGGCCATAGTGGGTCAGACCAAAGGTCCATCCAGCCCAGTATCTTGTCTACCGACAGTGGCCAATGCCAGGTGCCCCAGAGGGAGTGAACCTAACAGGTAATGATCAAGTGAATGATCTCCTGCCATCCATCTCCACTCTCTGGCAAACAGAGGCTAGGGACACCATTCCTTTCCCATCCTGGCTAATAGCCATTAATGGACTTAACCTCCGTGAATTTATCCAGTTCTCTTTTAAACCTTGTTATAGTCCTAGCCTTCACAACCTCTTCAGGCAAGGAGTTCCACAGGTTGACTGTGCGCTGAGTGAAGGCAGTTGTCTTTTGAAATGAAACATACACAAATTGTATTATGCGCAACACTGTAACACATAATCTGACTGTAATAAAGATCAGGTTAAATTAGTATTTTTTTTAAAATAAACTCTCAGGAAATCTACACGAATAAAGCAGACGCAACAAGTCTCTTTAGATAGCTACTCTCAAGTAACGTGTGTAGGACAGATTCTTTCAGTTTTATTCATTTGGCAACCTTATAGCATTTCCTTGCCATCTCTTCATAAAATGAGTACATTACAAGGTGATGGACATAAGAACGGCCATATACAGGGTCAGACCAATGGTCTGCCAGTATCCAGTCTCTGGTAGTGGCCAGTGCCATATGCTTCAGAGGAAATGAACGCAACGGGGCAATTTCAAGTGATCCATCCCCCATCATCTAGTCCCAGCTTCTGGCAGTTGGAGGTTTAGGGACACCTGGAGCATGGGATTGCATCCCTGACCATCTTGGCTAGTAGCCATTGACTGATAATCTCATGGAGGATAGGTCTAATTCTTTTTTGAACCCAGTTATGCTTGTTGCCACAAGTCAATTGTGTGTTCTGTGAAGAAGTACTCCATTTTTTTTTTGTTTTTAAACCTGCTGCCTATTAATTTCATTGGGTGATCCCCTAGTTCAGAGGTTCTCAAATTGCAGGGGCATGGAATGTATTCAGGAGGGAGTTGAGAATCTTTTGGCAGGAAAAAAAAAAAACCTTACTTCACACATTTTACCCACAGCAATGAGTAACTGGTAAAGCTGATTCCTCCAGACATATCAGATAGCACTGTGCATTTGACTCTAGATGGCACTGTGCATTTTGACAGATCTGTTAAGCTTGCTTAGCATTATACAAAGTCGTTGCCATCTGCATGTTAATCTGTTTGCTATGATGCAATGTGCATGTTTATAAGCGTGGACCACAATCACTGTTTTGCTTTTGCTCTTATTACAATGGATCGTTGGCTCATTCATGCAGCAGGAAAAAAAAAACATGAAAAACAAAGAAGCAAACAATGATTCAAGTGAAGCACCGCTGCTGCGTATATGGCTATATGTACTTGTGTGGCTGAGACGTAGAGGGGGAGAAGAGGGTATAAACTACTACAGACAAAAAGAAGGGGGGCATGATCAAATAAGTTTGAGAATCACTGGCCTAGTTCTTGTGTTATGTGAAGGGGTAAACACCACAACACTTTCTCTGCATCATTCATGATTGTATCGACTTCTATCATATCCCTCCTTAGTCATCTCTTTTCTAAAATGACTAGTTCCAGTCTTTTTAATCTCTCCTCATATGGAAGCTGTTCCACTCTGATGTACATTAAGATGCAGGGAAGGGCAATGAAAATGGTGGGGGGATGGGAGACCTAAAGTTTCTGTAGTTGCTCTAAGAGTTTACATACTTCAGACCCTAAGGATCAATCTTATTTGTGAACTATTTAGACTCATGGGACTCGGGAGACATTTCAAGGTCTCTGAATAAACAAATGCAGATAGGTTGGGTTTGTTGGGTTGGTGGCTTTAACTCCAGCATTGTTTTGCTTTATTGTTGTCCTTTATATTACAGAATGAACTGGATATAGAGACTAGATCTACCATGATTTAATAGGGGGGAAAAAAGTCAAGTAAGCTGTGGGAGGTATATCAGTGATCAGCAATACAAAGGTATCCTTAGAAGAGGGCACTTTTTGTCTATACTGTGCACCAGTTAGCTGTTTTTTTAAAAAAAGAAAATTCATACAAGGGAAACCTGCAAGCATCCTAGAATTTAAAATGCCATGGCATTATTTGCTTGCATATGCAACCTAATACAAATGTTGGATTAAAGCTGTAGTGACTGCCATTATTGTACTGAAAGATCATTTCAACATTCTCTAAATTGCAAGCAGATATATACACTTTACGTTAAATTGATTACTGCTTTAATACTACTTGCATCATATGGGCTATTCAGTTATGTAAATTCTTCTTAAGTACCAGTCACAGTTCATTTCATTAATTGAAAAGTTTAAAGTGTCTATCAATGGATGATTGAAATGTTGAAAACTCTGTAAATAGAATAAGTTCTTTGCAATTGACTTTAACACTTGTTGATCAGACTAAAATATCAAATATAGAGCATGCAAAAATATCACTGCTCTCTATAGTGTAATTACAGGACGCCTTGTGTGTACGGCAGGGGTCTCCAAACTCTTTGAATCGCACACCCCCAGGGCCAGCAAAAAAAAGGGGAAGCAAAAAAACCCCAAACAAACAAACAAACTGCTGCCGGCGTGCCGCCGAAGAATCAAAGGTCCAGGAGCACTCCTTCGGCAGCGTTCCTCCTGTTGCGCACCCCCACAGATGGTCTTGCACACCCCATTTTGGGGACCACTGATGTATGGCTTGATGCCATTTGTTAAACTTACAATTTTTGTGTGTGTGAAGATATTTGTGGAAACAGCTAGTCATACTATTTCAAATGCAGGCTTTTCAAAAACCTACAGAGATTTCTTCTACATGTATTTTCTGGATTTGTTAAGAAAAGTAATCCACCCACATCATGTATTTAGATAGAGCAACCCTTGTTTTAAACAGTATCTATTTCTGAAACAGCTAGTTTATACAAACACTTGTCATTATAGTTATAGAAGTTAAATTTAGTGAAGATCCAAAGATTCTACTGAGAGGAAACTATGAGTCTATGCATGTTATCAAGCTTTAGAAATTCTAGAATCAAACTAAAATTAACTGCAAGAGGCATTCAGAGTGTCTTCTTGGAAGATGAAGTTTTGAAGGAGTCAAAATCAAGTTTCATGGTATCCAAATGATTTCAATGTCCACACTACAAGGTTATCAAACTCTGCAATAGAACTCACCCATACTCCTTAAAATTTACCTCTATTTCTTGTAGTTGCTCTTGATTGGTTGCATACATTTGCTGCAAAGATTCCTCCAGTTCTGTGTTACGATCCAATAATGTCTTCCCAAGTTCAGCAGCAAGATGTAGATCTAAATAAATAAAATTTACAGGCATGTTATTTATTTAAGACCCAATTTGTGCAATCTGACCATTACTATGTTATTTCAATTAAATTCTCAAGGTTATAACTGTGTCCAAGTACAAGCTTTTATGCTCCAATACACATTCTTTGGGACTGAGGCTAATTCTCCATTCACTCCATCATCGTTTTTAGTCTCCTCTCCACCGCATTAGTTTTACTTTCCTCACCTGATTGCTCTTTGCCTTCTGTAGTTCCTCATCTACATCTAACTATTCACTTTGTCCCTACGCAGAGGAGGATGAATGGGAATGATACTCCCCAACATGGTAGGCAGAGAGCAGCATAAACACGAGGCCCAGTAGTGCACCACCAAGTGGCTCTTACCCTAGATCCGTCAATTAGCTATAACTGCTAACCCCACACTAATAAGTTAGTTGGGGTTTTGAGAGGGGAGCAAAAAGTAAAAAGGCCTGTTAAGTACTGGTTAGGCCAGGCTGGAACAATATTTGATGTCCTCTTACTCCTCCAACTACCCCAAAAGGCAACTCAGCCCTTGCAGCACCATTAGACAATCAGCTGAAGATTTTCAAACACTTTTTCTGATGAAATAGGAAGTTAGATAATGTGCTTAGATATGTATTGTGTGTCTCTTGACTTATAAACAGCACCAGACAATGGTTAATTTCCTTTTCTCAAAAAGATTCTAAACGCTATTTGTTCTCTTAAAGATATTTGAAACTCAACCTAATCCTCCTCAGCAACCTCCAGAGTTCCTATGAATATAGCTGGTTGTTTCTTGTTGTTGTTTTTTAAAAAGAATAAGGAATCCACACATATACAGGGACTCCAGGTAAATTTGGATGCCCTCCTTTAACTATAGCATGGATTAGTAAATTCCAAGCTTATGAAAGAATGATATGCAATAAGTAGCACATTATTAGTCCTTATGTTGCATGCATCTCACACTTTGTGTGACAACGGAGATCAATAATCTAGGTTACTGCTAGAGTATTAACTCCCCTAAACATGGTACTATATTTCATATAAAGAGAAATGCAGAATCCAATAGTTATGTTGCAATTCCTTATACAAAGTTTGTAATTTTCCACCTCTTCCACATCACTTGGACCACGACCAGATTGCCATATACATGCAAGCTGGCAATACAATCTTGTTAATTTTTAGATATATGGAACTATCATCATAAATGGTACAGTGCCAGAATACAAGGAAAGACAAGCGAAGGAGAATTTAGAATTCTTTCTGCCAGGATTTAAAAGGATGTATAATATATATGAGCAGTACAGATAATCGGCTGGAATATGAACTCCAATATTTCTTTAGGTTGAAAGTTCAAATGCCCTTGTTTTTATCTTGTTTCATTTTAGTTTGATAGCTTATCTCTATCTAGTTGATGTAATAGAGTAGAACCCTGTTAAAAATTGATTTGGGCAGCCTTCGCTTAGACAGTGTATTCAAATTATCACTACATCCTGATGCATAAGCCAAAGAACTTCCCAAACAGATATGCACAGAAACTTGAAATCTTTCAACAGGGTGTTCTGAGAGGTATTAAAGTGCTTTAGCAGATCAAATAATCCATGAATTATATATTCTTTACTTGTACAAGTTGTTCTCAAAGGTTTCCTACTTTGAGAACAGCAAAGAAAAAAAATTCCTTGCAATCTGATTCTTAAAACAAAGGCCACTGATCAATGAGAAAGAAGGGCAAGATCTGCACCAGTAAAAGTAAGTAAATGTAAACCCCACACCCAATGACTACTAACAGCAGTAAATCATAGGCCACATCCACAGTAGGAGGGAAAAAAAATGTATTAAATACACACTAACATGCCCATGTTTAGAAGTTTAATACATGCTAATCATCCAAGTTAAACTTTTTTTCTACTGTAGACAAGGGCTCAAGACTCCACTGTACTATAGTAGTTGTTAGTCCCATATCTTGCAAGTTAACTGCTAGTTGTAGAAAAACAGTGCCAGAGGACATGACATCAAAACATTGTACTGGGATTCTGATACTCCAGCAAGTTTATGTAAATTGTATACATCAAAATACACCGTATAACTTAATTGAATAGTGGGGAAATAAACACTGCATTAATTGATGTACATAAGAAAACAGAAATAAAGTTGTTCTCTGGTGATATACTGCTAAATAGTTCAGCGATTAAAGGTTAGTATGTCATTCTATAGTGACATCAATGCAATCTTCTTGCATCACACTCCTTATGTCATTTTAGAATACAGCTAATCTCCTCAAACTAAAAGGCTCATTACCCAGCAAACAGAAGTCTCTCTTACCGCATCCAAAGGTTATATAAGCCAATATTACGTTAATTTTGTTTATGAATACAAAGTGCTAGAATGCACAAAATACATGTGTCATGTAGTGGGTATATCCCTGCACTTTTTATAAAATGGTCATAATAAAGGGAGAACTTTTGTCTCTTCTAACCTTGTAGGGGTTGAAAGAATAATTCTGATCATGGGTCCATTTGTTAAGAAGTGCAAACCCAGCTACAGCTTCATTTTCTGGGCTCTCTACAAATTTCCCAATCCTTACCAACTTTATTTAAGACATTTTGGTTGATGTTTCCTTGCAACCTACAGAGGCAGAAAGTGTAAACTTTCATTTTGATTAACCAGAGGCAAAGATAAAGTTTAAACTAGCAGTCAGAAGTAGCCCCTTTTATTTTTCCACATGTCTCTCTTCAGGGTAATTCCTGCAGTCTAACTTCAGTGAGTCTATAATCCTCCATATAATAGTATAGAAATATAATCCTATTTTACAAATTCTAAACCAGAGGTGGACAAACAACGGCCTGTGGGACCATCCTGCCCGGCCTCTGAGCTCCCGGCTAGGGAGGCTAGCCCCCAGCCCCTCCCCTGCTGTCCCCCCTCGCCTGCAGCCTCAGCGCAACACCAGCGCTCTGGCCCGCCGCTCCTGCCAGGCAGGGCGGCAGTGTGGCTGCGAGCACCTGCCACTCTGAGCAGTGTGGTAGGGGGGTGGGGGATTGGATAAGGGGCATGGGGTTCCAGGGGGCGGTTAAACAGGGTGGAGGTTCGGGGGGCCAGTCAGGGGCCGGGGAGCAGGGGGCTTGGATAGGGGGTGGGGGCCGGGGGTGCGGATAGGGGGTGGGGCAGTCAGGGGACAGTGAGCAGGGGGGTTGGATAGGGAGTGGGATCCTGGGGGGCGGTTAGGGGCAAGGGACAAAGAGCAGGGGGGTTGGATTGGTCAGTGGTTCTGAGGGGGGTGGGAAGTGGGAGGGGGGGCAGAATCCAGGCTGTTTGGGAAGGCACAGCCTTCCCTACTTGGCCCTCCATAAAGTTTCACAACCCAGTTGTGGCCCTCGGGCCAAAAAGTTTGCCCACCCCTATTCTAAACCAAAACACACTAGCCTTGGGTATCCAGCAGCCATGTAATCATTAAAGCCATTCAACAATTTGTAGCAACTTTTTCTGTTACCTCAAATAATGCAGTGTTCCAGCTTTTACTTTGTCATTACATAAGGCTCTATACTTTAAATAAGACACAGAATAAGATTCTGTTAAACAAAGAATGTGTATAACCCTTAGAATTACTCAGAACACCCAAAGGTATACATTTTGTCCCAGATCCTCAAAGGTATTTAGCGCCTAACTTTCATTAATTTCAGTGGCAGTTAGGAGCCTAAATATCTTTGTGGATCTGGATCTATCTCCTGGATTTGTTTCAGAGTAGCAGCCGTGTTACTCTATTCGCAAAAAGAAAAGGAGTACTTGTGGCACCTTAGAGCTCTAAGTACTTGTGGCTCTAAGCATACTTTACAAAAAAAAGTATCTAGAAGTGCAGTTAGAAGAAATTAAACTATGCATATAAACATGAAGTTACATATGCATGTATGTCAGTACATATTTTTAGTATTTACTGAGCACTTCAAACATATAAAGTGATATCCAAGTATTCCTGTCTATATGGAACACCTAAGTACATGCCGCAGATTTAAACAAAGTACTCTGTTAGCTTGACACAAGATTCGCAGAAGCACTGATATTTTCTTGTAGGAAATATTCACCATTCTTCGCAGAGAATCTGTTGGCTTTCTTATGATAGGCAGGAAAACAGGTGGAAAAGCCCAAGAAAACGTGTTAAAAAAACAAACCCATTGTTTAAATACAGGCAAAGAAGTGAGAGATTTTGGTTTGTACTAAAACTCCAGTGTATTTTTAAGCACTGCAGAAAGGATCTACTTTCTAATGAAACAATTTTCAGCAATGTTGAGCACCCATAAACCCCAGTGAAATAAATGGGAGCTACCAGTGTATAACATCTTTGGGGAAAAAAAAAAATCAGTGCCATTAGCACAAGGGATAAAGAGCATTAGCTTTTTTAATTTACTCAACTGATCCTGCAAACTAAGTATGCTGACGTCCAGGGGAGTTTGGCCAGTAAAAGGACTACTCAGCCAAGTAACAGGTTTCAGAGTAGCAGTTGTGTTAGTCTGTATCTGCAAAAAGAACAGGAGTACTTGTGGCACCTTGGAGACTGACAAATTTATTAGAGTTCATTAAGTGTGTGCAAGGTGTGTCTGACATAATCAAGAAAAATAAATAATCAGCTATAGGACTTAGATGTCCAGATGAATAAGGAAACAAAGAAATGTAAATTCTGTCTTTAAAGGGTTCAGTACAATATAGCTGCTGTTCCTCTGCACTCAATTTCTTAGCTGTGATCTCAGGTACTGTAAATTTATGCCAATGTGTTAATGAAATCCCAACAGATGTGTGGGGAAGGTCACTTTTCACTATGAGGCTAAAGTTATTGTGAGCCACAGTCATCCGTTCTTACTTAAATAATGCAAATTAAAGTCAGTCACTTTATGGGTTACTGGTCTCTAGGTAAAATAATGCGAGTAAGATTTTGGCAGTGCTATCTCTGCTGCTCATCGTGTTTAATTATATCTGGAATTTTCACACTAAAGTGAGACTTAGAAGCTGTTCTTACTATTGCATTAAACATTTCTCACTTAATTACACTTGAGTACAAACCATGCTGACACTGTTACTATAATTGGGGCGAAGTCAAGATTTCCCCCTCCCCTCAATGTTTTAATACTCTACATAAGAGGATTCAAGAACTTTGTACAGCAAAATGATACTTTCAACAACAGAAGAGACTACTAAGCAGTCCAGGTTTAGCACCAGATCCTTGCTTTTAAGCAAGCTTTAGAATGGTCACTATGGAATGTATATTGTACCCTTCATTCCAGATTGTAATCTACTCAATCCTTTGCTAGTTTTCGAAAAACAGCATTATGATCACTTTCCTTATATGAGAGAAGCCTTTTCAGAAGGTCAATACACTGCAACAAAATGCAGTCCTACGAAAGTAGGGAATTGCTCCTCCCCATTCTTGAATATTTCAAACATGAAAATTCTCTTCAAGCAACATTATGCTTTAACAAGAAGTCTGACTGGATATTAAATTCTCAATTTTTAAAAGTGGAAGTTTCTGGAGTGTATTGTTCATAACACAATCAAAGTTTTGGTCTGAACTTTGACCTACTTTGAATTTTCAAATCCTAAGAGTTAAAAAGTAACTACTCAACTGCTAAGGGAGTTAGGGGTTTTAGTTAATTTTAAGGGATCCTCAAAAACATCCTGATCTCTCTTGGCAGCGCCATCCAATATTATTCTTAGAGTGGTGCTTATTTTACCATTATCTTTTTTTGGCACAGCTAACAATCACTTATACTTAGGGCATTTTATAATGAGAGAATCTGTATATAAGTCTATTTGATATATGAGAATCCCTTAACCATCACTGAAATGCGCTAACTTGTGAGGTGGAACTTAGAAGCACAGCACAAAACAAGAGTTTGATACAAGGAATAATAATAATAAAAAAAAAGAGATTCAACTAGATTCAGATCAGACCAAAGGAACACCATTATAAGGCAGAAGCGAATCACAGTACACTTCATGAGGCAGCTTAGGTGATTCACACAGCCATGTTTACCTTTGAATAGTGACAGCTTTACAATGGATTGGAAAAAAGGTCTAAATCATTAGAGAATAATTTTAGATAGTTCACCAGTTTTTCTAGGCAACAGCAAACTATTTATGGTTATGTGATCATGTAAAGTTACAATCCAAGAAAACTATTGTTTTTGAGTATGAAGCACTCAAAAATAGCTATTCAACAGTTAGCAAAGTCAGTAAAAACATACAAAATTCCAGACTTATTCTGACCTTAGAGAGATGGAATTTTTATTGTTAGCTGCATGACTTTAGTATGAAAACAGTGATTTTTCCCCCCTGCTTTTATTCTTTATAGTGCAATAGAATCTATCAGCCCCAGGCATGGATCAGGACCCCACCGTGCTCGGCACTGTACAAACAGAACAAAAGGACTGCCTCTACCCCAAAGAGTTTATATGAGGAAGAGCTTAGAGAAATCAAGTTTTAATTAAATCTAGTTTTGAGTATGCCACTTTTCTCAATCTTCCAGTTCTGAGCTGGTCATTTAAGAATGTACATAGGGTTTTAAAAAATAAGTCTAAATACCAATTTTAAACATTGTTAAATCCAAAGAAAATTATTCTACATTCGTTCCAATTAATGCCTACAAGAAGTTAAGAAAACTGATAATGCTATACATTCAGTCCACTACTGTACCTCAGTGCCTATTTACCAGCTTTATAAAATATGGAGAGAACTACTGATGAAAAAGCACTATAAGAGCCACATATATATTATTAAGATAAGCAAATTTCTATTGGAATTATTCAATGAACGTTCACAGTAAGTTGTAAACAAGACATGTGTAAAGAGGAGCTGAGAGCAGTAACTGACCACCTACACATAATAAAGATGTTCCAGTATTTACAATGTGACAGGTTTCAGAGGTGTAGCCCTGTTAGTCTGTATCAGCAAAAACAAGGAGTCCTTGTGGCACTTTAGAGACTAACAAATTTATTTGGGCATAAGCTTTCTGATGGAGTGGGTTATACCTCAGGAAAGCTTATGCCCAATAAATGTTGTTAGTCTCCAAGGTACCACAAGGACTTCTCCTAGTATTTACAATGTAATCAATTGCAAGGCCTTTAATTACAGGTAGGCAGGAGGCGGAGACAGGGTGTGGAAACCCCTAAGTATTATTTACAACTACTCTATTTTAAGCAAGCACTGCAGCTAAAGCAAAAACACTCTCTTGACCGAGCTGCTTTATGTAAGAGGTACAGCTTTTCAGAGAGTGGCACACAGTCTAACCCCTAAAAAGCGAACGAAGTTAAGGGAAGAACCAGTCCTTAAGCCAGGCGCACAAGCCACCCTTTAAATGCAGGGTTTGTTTTGCAGAAATCCGTATTCCTACCCAGTCACACACGGCCCAGAAGCCATGACTGCGAAGGTGGCACGATACCATTGCGCCCTACGGTACTTTGCTATTCCTGATTAGCCTCCCGTTAACCCCCCGGACCCCTAAGGCGCTGCCCGATGGCAAACGCCCTGCAGCTTCAATTCTTAGAGAAGAGCCCTCTCCCTCCTCCTGTGCGCCCCCAGCCTGGAGCGGTCTCCCATTTCCTCCCTCTCGAAGAGGGCCCCCTCCCCTTCTCCCAGCCCCAGCCTCTCGGGGCGAACTGTACCCTTCCGTCCTCTGCCCCCCGCCCGCCCTTTTCCTCCCCTCCCGCGGCGCGGTCCCCTCAGCCGCCCGCGCGCTCACACCCCTCCTCCCCGCTTTCTGTCCCATCCCTCCCCCGGTCCCCGGTCCCTTCTGCCCTCCTCTCCCCCACATCATTCCCCGTCTCCGACTCACCTGCCCCACCTCATAGAGAGCCCCCCGCGGGAGCTACCTGCCCCCTCCCCCGCTCTCATAGGGACCCCCCCCCAGACTTATCTGTCTCCCCCGCGCCAACCCCTGAAGCATCCGCCGCCGGAGAAGGCTCCTTCAGCGCCTTGGTCAGCGGGAGCCGGTGCCCTGCGCCCGGAGGGGCGAGCCCCGTCCGACGGGTATCCTCCACGCGGAGCCCGGCCGGGCTGCTCACCTTGCTGCAGGTCCTGCTGATCGTACCAGGGCTCATCGTCGCGGATCTCGAACTCCTCCACCAAGCTGTCGGCCAGCATCGCGGCCCCGGCCGCGGCTGCGGCTGCGGCTGCACGGGCGGGCGGGCGAGGCAGTGGCGCCGGCGTAGCGGCAGCCCGAAGGCTCCTCGCGCTCACAGCTAACCGAACCGCGGCGCAGGGCGAGGCGGGGATCGCTCAGCTCCTTTAAAGCCGCGGCCGGACTTTGCCGAGCGCTTCCGGATTTTGCCGAGTCCCCCCCCTCTCCAGGCCGGGCCCGACACCGCAGCCGCCAGCAACGTGGCATCGGCAACCGCCTTCTTACTAACCAGGGGAACGATTATTCAAAACGGGCACTCTGACCTGCCCGGCAGATAACCAATCGCGTGCCGCCACTCAGCGATCGATCGGAACGCCGACCAATCACGTGCAGAAAGCCTCCACTCAGCCAATGGAGTGGGGGCGGGGGGGAAGGTGGGTTTGAGGAAATTAAGTTCTGCCCCGCGGGTGAGCTGCGTAGCCTCCGGCCGGAGGGCGGAGACAACGAGTCGGTTAGTGATGGCTGTGTGGGGCAGACTGGATAAGGCTGTGAAGGAGCCTTTCCCGGGGGAAAAGGAGCCTTTCCCGGGGAGTCGGTTCTTGGGTTTCCCGGGGAGAAGGAAAGGGGTTTGCGGGAGGATGGGGAGCTATCACAGGTGCTGGAACTAAGGGTGTGGGGGTGCTGTAGCACTTCCTGACTTGCACTGGTTTCCATCCTATGCAGGGTTTACAGTTTGGTTGAGTGGCTCTTAGCTCCCTCGCTATACAAATTGTTCCAGCATCCATGGGAGCGGGAATGGTGGTGAAGTGCAGGGGGATGGGGAGCTGTGGGTGGGGTGGGAATGGTGGTGAAATACAGAGGAATGGGGAGCTATGGGAGGTTGGATAGGATGGGTGAGCTATGGGGGGGGGTGGGAATAGTGGTGAAGTACAGAGCAATGGGGAGCTGTGGGTGTGGGATTGGATGGGGGGGCTATGAGGGTGGGAATGGTGGTGAAGTACAGAGGGATAGGAATAGTTGAGTCTAGGGGCCTCATAGGTGAATGCTGTTAAAATGTCCCTGAAGTGAACTCTGTGCATATGTATGGTCTATAAAGCATCCGGGGGTCCTTAGGGATGAATGCTTCATTATGTTAAAATGCTTTCAAACAGGATTGTATACTGCAGCTCGCAGATGTCAACCATGTCTTTTTATTGTAAACTTCCCATGGTGCTGTTGTTTGGTGAGGAATCGCTGGCCACAGTGAAGCATGGTAGCAGCTGCTACCATGTTTGAAAATAATTATCCATGATAATACCTAGAAATTATATAGTACTTTTCATCCATAGACCCTTAATATTTATAAAGAAGGGTGACACTTTACAGATGGGGAAGGGTAGGACTGTTGGAGAAAGGAATAGTGACTTGCCCAACTCTACAGAGAACAAAGGTCTCCAAGTTTCTAGTCCAGTGAACTGTCCATAGACCCTTCTGTCTGGTTGTCAAGCACAGTTCTGTAGTATTAAAAAGGAGCAATGCTTGGTAACCATTAGAATTTGGGTTCTCTGACTTTTTTATGTAAAGTTGGATCATGTTTCATGTATTCACCTTCCCTCCTATTCAAAATCATGCAGACCTCTTTCCCTTCCATTTGCAGTTATATCTCTGTCGATTACAAAAATTGCTTACACTCAACATTAGAAAGTATAATGTATTTGTAGCTACATTTTAATGTGGTTTAAAAGACGTAAAAAAGATGTGACCAGCCAGTTCTGAGGACTGCTAACAAGTGCCCAAAAGATTACAGTTTGGGAACCCCAGCCAATGTGACCTGGGGAAAAATTCCTTTCTGACTCCATATGGCGATCTGAGCATGGTGTCTGTCAGCTAGCACAGTTTGGACAGGGCTTAGTATTACCATTTGGAATCCATTTTCATCTCTCTACCTTGGGTACTAGTTTTCTTTTACTCCTGGTCATTGCTTCTTGGAGAGAAGCAAGTAATATGCAGTATGATTGCTCTCTATAAATACATCAGAGGGATAAAAACTCCTCTCCCTCTCTGGTAATTCAAACTAAGTGTCAAAGTGAACATAAGAACAAATGGCTATAAACTGGCCACCAACAAGGTTAGGCTTGAAATTAGAAAAAAAACCATCAGAGGAGTGAAGTTCTGGAACAGCGTTCCTAGTGGGGGAAAAAACTTAACTGGTTTCAAGACTGAGCTTGATAAGTTTATGGAGGGGATGGTATGATGGGACTGACTAAGATGGCAAGTGGCCCAATGGCGACTGCCAGTAGCAAAAATCTGCAACTGCTGGAGATGAGACACTAGATGGGGAGGACTTGGAGTTGGTACAGAGAATTCTTTTCCAGGTATCTGCCTGGTGGATCTTGCCCGCATGCTCAGGGTCTAACTGATTGCCATATTTGGGGTCAGAAAGGAATTTTTCCCCGGGTCAGATTGGCTAGGTTTTTTCCACCTTCCTCTGCACTAAGGGGCATGGATCACTTGCAGGTTTAAACTAATGTAAATGGTGAATTCTCTGTAACTTGAAGTCTTTAAACCATGATTTGAGGACTTCAGTAACTCAGCTGGAAGTTAGGGGTGCAAGAGGTCAGACTAGATGATCACGATGGTCCCTTCTGACCTTGAAGTCTATTTGAGTGGGAAGGTGGTCAGCTGAATCCAGTGGGACCCATCTATTACCTGCTTAAATAACGCAGTCTGTTTTGCTCTGTGGGATCCTCTAGCTCACGTGTACATTAGTTGCCATTAGGAAATTTGGAACTTTAAACATACCTGGTTACCCCTTCCTGATTCATACAAAGTTAAATCTCATGATTAGGATAGATATAGGTAGACCAGCGAAAGGGGAGGTAGAAAGGAATCATCATACATATTTACAGCATTGCACAGTTGGAGAGGTGCACTTCTTGCGAGAGGGAATATGGTACCAACCTTGATATGGAGCACTAGATCAGTAGTTCTCAAACTTTTGTACTGGTGACCCCTTTCACATAGCAAGCCTCTGAGTGCAACCCTCCTTATAAATTAAAAACACTTTTTAATATATTTAACGCCATTATAAATGCTGGAGGAAAAGCAGGGTTTGGAGTGGAGGCTGGAAGCTCACAACCCCGTCTGTAATAACCTTGTGACCCCCTGAGGGGTCCCAACCCCCAGTTTGAGAACCCCTGCACTAGATATATTGGCCAGTTCATTAGGCAATGCACTGGACTAAGTTCAGCCAGTGGTTTGAATAGCTATTTCAGATCCTATATTCCAGATTGTCATTAGGTATGCCTCTAGAGTTTTGTTTGGTTTCTGCAAAAAGGATTTATGAGGGAAATAATAAGGTTCACAAACTTTCTGAAACTGAGGACCCCGTTGTCTAATATTTTGGGGTAAGCAGTTGCAGACTTTGTGTCAAATCTAATTGTATAGATAAATATAAAATGTACATGTAAATTTTGGGGGGGAAACCAGAAAAAAAAGATTTTAAAAAAAGTCTTGATTTACTAGCACGGTACCAGAGTATGGGTTTGCACTAGTGATTACAGTGCAAGACTGGGGTCTAGGGATACAATTTTTGACAAATGATAAATTTGTTCTTCGATACACATGTACCATAGGTATTTTAAGTACTCATACAAAATTAAGAAACATCATTGATCTCTTAATACTGTAGCTTATTGACTCAATTTTATAGACATTTTGTTGTACATTTCGAAAGTTGGAAAGAGACTGAATGATAAAGCTGACCAACATGGACTCTAGGGATCCCTTCTTGCAGTCCTAACATAGGCAAATCTCCAATGGCTTTTCATTTTCCGAAGTAGTAAAACTAAAATGTGGCACGCTGTAACATGGAATTCAGTAGTCCTCTATTAGCAAGGATTATAAATATCAATTGTACTTAATCAATAAGTAATTATAAGTATTTTTCTTTTTTTATAATTAGAAGAAGAGGAGACATTCACAATTTGGAAAATGAAATTTGTTTTAGGAATTCATCCTAATGCCCTGGCATATTCCATGACCACACTAGGCGCTGGAATGATGAACAGTATCTTTAATTTCTACTATGTTAAGCTTTTCTTAAACCAATACAAGATTTCAGAAACAGCATTTCATCAAGCACAGGTATAGTACATTGGAACATGGATTTTCATATTGTTGTGCACAGTGTTTGTATAATAATAATGAAATAATTCTGCTTCATTGATGAATCAATTATTGACATACTGCAAATATAATTAAATATGTGATCCTTAATAAATTGTAGGTACATTCAAAGTTTATTAATAGTTTTTAGATTTAAAAAAAAATCCATTGTTGGAAGTATGTTTGTTACTCTGACAAACTTCAAAATAAAGTTTTTCTTTACCAATTTTATGTCCCTGTTCAGCAAAGATTTATACATATGTTAAATTGTTGTTTAAAGTTAAATATGGCCATGATCCTGAAAATCCTTACTTATGTGAGCAACCTTATGCATGTATGTAGTCCCAATGAATTAAAAGGGTCTACTCATGTTCTCAAAGTTACTTATATGCACAAGGGTTTGCAAGATGAAGGGCCATGTGTGTAAGTCTTTGCAGGACTGGGCCTTTAAGGCCAGATTTTTAAAGGTATATAGGCAGCTAACAATGCAGGTAGGCACTCAGTAGGATTTTCAAATGCACCTAAATGCCTAACACCCACTTTTGAAAATCCTGCTACGTGCTGGTAGGTATCTTAAAGCACCTAAGTACTTTTAAAAATATGGCCTTAGTCCATTTCCATTTGGCAAGCTTTCCTCTTTTGTTTTCCAAGTAGAATTGTACATTAAACAAATATGACATAGTGTACTTCATTGTTTGTGCATCAATATCCTCTGTTAGTAGAGATTTAGAAATAGTTTAATTTAGATGACTCTACATACAAATATACTTAATGTTTGTTTGTGAGTGTACAACATACAAAATACGTTTAACCTTTCCATCATATAGGTCAGCACTTTTGTTATTCCAGATGTTATGTATGTCTTGATGAATCCTACAGAAAAATATCACTAATGAGAAATTCTGTATTTTTCTTCTCAGGTAGTTTTTATGATCTGGAATGCCATTAATGACCCTCTCTTTGGGTATATTCAAGACAACTCCAAAGTCCCATGCTGCTCAAGACGTCAGTTTTCAATTTTATATGGAGCACCATTGTATGGCTTAGCTTTTCTGCTTCCCTGGTTTCCTTGGAAACATTATCAGGAAGGTGACTGGCTTAATGGTCTTCACCTTATTGTTGCTTTATGTGCTTTTGATGGCTTGCTTACATTTGTGTTGCTAGCACAATGTGCGCTCTTTGCAGAGATTTCACCTAGACATGAAAGTAGACTTCAGCTTATTAACTATAACCAAGTGGCAACATTAGTTGGATCAACGAGCATTCTTTTTTGTGGTCTAATATCAGATAATATGGAAAATTTTGCCTATTTTCAAACCTTTACTGTTTTGGTTGCAGCACTAGCAACTGCTTGTATGTGTTACACTGGCATATATAGCACTAGTCAGTATGAACAGAGAGAAACTCCTGTGGAGAACACTAGCTTAGAAAATAATGATAAAGCTCTCTCCTGGTCCTCTGTAATTTCATTGACCAAACAGATAATGACACAGAAAAACTTTATACTTTTTGTGACCATGAACTTCTTTCAAGTCTTCCACCTAGCCTTCTGCAACAATTTCATGATGATCTTTGCGGATAATCTCATCCCTAAGGATGTCCTTTCCTCTTTTATAAGAAGCATCATGTATGGAGCTGGCTTTATTTGTCCTCAGGTATGCAACAATGCTTTTAATCTTTTATTTAAAAGGAAAATGCAGCTTACTTTTGTGCTAGTTCTCAGTAATTAAAGTATCTGTTTACACAGCTTGGACAAAATACTGTATCTGGCAGAAACCTTTTATTAGTCTGAGGAACAAATCTTGTGCACCAACATTATAAAAAGAACTTTAGTCTCGTCTAGTCTAGTCTAGCCAAAAAGGCAGCATAGGGTAGCAGAGAGAAGGAGGGTAGGCAGATAAAATAACAGTCAACAAGAAGAGAAAGTAAATGTTTTTGTGTTTCAGGGGCTTAACAATTTAGAATAAGAGAAGGAAAATAGGCTCAGTATCAGGAAAAAATATCCTAAAAGTGAAATATATTGAAAAACTTGGTGTTAATTTTCCTTATTTTAATGTGTCTGGATGGTGAGGGAATCCCCATTGCTTTCAGACATTTAAAACTAGATGGGACAGAACTCTGGAAAATAAATGTTAGGTATAACCGACCTCCCCCAAATGAACATTCTCTGCATCATCATGGGAATTGATGAAGGGGCTAGATGATCTAACAAAGCAAGGTCTGTCAACTCACCTGCATTTGAGGGAGTGAAGCCTTCTAATTCATTTTGTCATTCATTCATCATCTGCATGTAGAACAGTGGTTCTCAACTCTGGTCCACCGCTTTTTCAGGGAAAGACCCTGGCGTGCCGGGCCGGTTTGTTTACCTGCCGCGTCCGCAGGTTCGGCCGATCATGGCTCCAGGCCAATAGGGGCTGCAGGGGGCTTCAGAAAGCGGTGTGGGGCAAGGGACGTGCTGGCTGCCCCCGCAGCCCCCATTGGCCTGGAGTGGGGAACCGTGGCTAGTGAGAGCCGCGATTGGCTGAACCTGCAGACGCGGCAGGTAAACAAACTGGCCTGGCATGCCAGGGGCTTTCCCTGAACAAGCGGTGGACCAGAGTTGAGAACCACTGATGTAGAAGGTGAGCAAGATCTCATCCCAAGAGAACCAAATATGGTTTGCACTGGAAGGGAAAGAGGACCAAAAGGATTAGATGTGGACAGCAATGGGAGAGGAGTGAGAGAAAAAATAATGCAAAAAGATGCCCCACAGAGAAGACAAGTGTTCTTGTTTTTAGATAAATAAATAAAATCTTCCTGCTCATGCCCCCCTAAAAACTTGTATAAAGCTGATCTTCAAAAACTTTCCATAGATTTACTTCAAACGTTTATGGTTTGATTTTCTCAAATAGTGAGCATCTGCAGACTATATACAGATGTTTTGAGTGCCTAGCACTTCTGAAAATCAGGCCATTCATTTTTAATGTGAACAACTTGTGTTCTTTTTAATAAATAAATTAATAACATATAAAAGGAGACATGGAAAAGTAGTAATTTAATGCACAGCTAGGAATTTGTTATAGTTTAAGCTTCTGCTGACATACAGCAATTAAATACAACTAATATATATTCTTTGCTGCAGAACTTATAAATATCTACCATTAAAACTCCCTGCCCCTCCAGAGATTTTACAGGTCTCTTCTATAACTCAAAAAAACACCTAGGTAATAAACTTCTTTATTATAAGTAAGTAAGATAGGAATATATCTGACAGAAACTACAGAAATTAGGACAGCCTCAGTAACTTTACACTCAATATATACCAATCACTGCTGATCAAATCAACATGACAGTCTAAAATGAACAATCTTTCAGAAAACACATTTCTCTCTGCTTCCCAAAGATTCATTATTTAGAAGGCCACTGAACTGTATAAAGTTTGCTGTGACCTTATTTTTCTTGGGTTTTGTCCCTTCAAATTCAAGATATAACAAGAGAATTCTCCGACAGCAGTGTCCTGAAGTTCACTTATTGTAAAGCATCCAGCCTACATAAAAGAAAGCTGCTTTGTGGATTATGCTTGTCTGGCCTTTACAAAGCTAGATCACGGCTTCTATTAAGGGATGGCAGTTGGTGTGTGGGATAGGATGCATATCCTGAATATGCCCTGGTGTTGCAATCAAAGGACTTAAAAATTAAAGCCTAAAGCATCAACTGATTCAATATTTTTCTTGGAAATACAGGGCTTTTATTGAAAGACTCCAACAAAGTTTCTGAAGCACTAGCGCTTGACGTTCCCACGGCATGTTGATTTTTCTTAATTATGATGAAATGAGGTCCAGTTCATTAAAATAACATGCATTACACATCTGTTACTATATCTAAATATGAATACATTTTCACAAAGTGTCAGCAAATAGATAATTTTTTTAACATATAAAAATCAGTCAGATTTGTACTTCTTTATATTACAGCCACTTTTGTCAATTCCCTGCTTAACCTGCTCATTACTCTGCATGGTACTCAGTTTTTTAAGAAGAAAGCTTGAATTACCTCATAATATTTGCCACAATCTTTTTTAAGATTCATTCTATTCATGTGTGGAGCATTCAAAAATGTGTTTGCCTTTTGTTTCCTTGAGCTGAATCTTCAATCCATTCTGTGTCTAACAATGAGGATTGATGCTGTTTAAAGTAATTAAGTATGGGAAGAAAAGTGCAAGGGGAGTGCCTTCCTTTTGTGAAATGCTTATTGAGTTTGAAATCATTAATCTTGGTGGCTAATTAATATTGAAGGAAAGAGAGCATTGTTATCTTGTAACTCATGGAAGGAGCTCAAATCTGACAGTGATGCGAACCATATACCTGGGTATATAGTGTGTCATTATATTAGAAAAATAAAAGGCACTATGTACATTCAAAATGTCCTCCCATTTGAAAATGGAAAGTGAGGGATGGAAGAGAAAAGAAGAGTTTAATTTTTGTGCATTAAAGCTTGTTATCACTGCAACTTTTTAGTGCATTTTCAGTATTAAATCTTAATCTTAAAACATTATTACTTTGATTATATGTTAGAGCATAATAGAGATCATGAAATCATGTTTTAAGACTGAAACTCCAATTGTCTTTAAGGTATGCCTCAATCTGTTATTTTTATTTGCTAACTTCCTATTGTAACAAAATATATATATATATATATATATATATAGTTTAAGATATTTAATTGTTTATTTGGAGTGTCCAGAAAATAAACAACTTTCTCAAAAGCAAGGAGGACAAGATAAGAAGCCAAATGTAATTTCACAATAGGCAAATGTGGGTGAAACAACATCTTAAATATTTTAACCAAAAATAAGTTCAATAAAATGTTTGTTACCATAAAGTGAGGATGATAATCCTGAAGAGTTGTGAATCAGGAAACATCATGGGGAAAAATTCTAGTGTATGATTCTACCTGATCTTAAAAATTCTATATACAAATTATGGAGTGTTTTAACCGTTCTTTTTGATGTGGGCCTAACTCTAAACTATCCTTTATCATAACTTTTTGCAAAAACAGCATTCTGTGTTTTATTAAAATGCAATTACCATATCATCAGAAAAGTGACTCTGTAAAATGACATTGTGGAATTTTGTATTTATTCCCTCACAGTACAGGTGAGAGTTGCCAAGTTTTTCAGTCCCACTTCTGTACTGTGAGCTATGTTCTTTCTACCTCTTATGTCACTAGTAATAAAGATTTTGCTTCTAGAATTTAGTTGACAGTTTTGCTAATGTATGAAAGAATGGAATCCAGCTGTACTGGGTTTGCTTTTTAATAGTGATAGACTTTTCCTTAAAGGTGGTATCTGTGCTTGATTTTCACCCCTGAGTCTCAGTTTCTGACCTCAGGACATAGGGAACTCCCCAAGCTTTTAAAGGGTTTGGAATGTAGCAGTAGTATCTTTCTTTGCTGGTACTATTCAGGTTACTTAGGGGCTCAACATCTAAAGGTCAGTTTTGGTCTAAATTGTTTCTGTGGGCTTCATGACTAAACATTTTTCGGATGTTTTTATTTTAAAGTGTTTTAATTAATTCAGACTTTTGTGACATAATGCATGTGTGGATTTCTAATGCCCGAATATGAAAATATTGAAGGATAATTTTCAATACTGAATTTATGGATTTGATTCTCTTCTTTAGATTCACATAGACCTTTTGCTCAACATTTTCAAACTATAACTTGCTTTAGATTTAAAAGTTAGCACAATCTGTGACTAAAACATCAGTGTTCTGTAGAAAAACAACATTTTTATAAATTAACTTTTCCAGGTTGTGAATTGGTTTTCTTCATTCTTTTTATTAGCATATGCAGTCAAAAGTGAATTACTGGATGTGGCACATCCAAAAAGCTGATATTTTATTGTTGCTAGCACTTTGTGTAGATTGTTGCATGTTGAAATCTGGAAACTTGAAATGGAACTATGAGTACTGCGCATTCAGTATCTACCTTTCCCAATACCTTTTTCTACAATAGAAGCAAAACTAGTAATCTGTTACGATAGGATTTCCCAGTGAAACTGTTTTATCAATTACAAAAGTGGCACTGAGTAATAGTGGTAGTAGAAGTTTACCATATATGTCCATTGATATCAGAGCCATTGTGATGTTAATGAAAAATTACAGCTTTGAAAGATTTCAGAGTGGTAGCCATGTTAGTCTGTATCAGCAAAAAGAACAAGGAGTACTTGTGGCACCTTAGAGACTAACAAATTTATTTGGGCATAAGCTTTCGTGGGCTAAAGCCCACTTCATCAGATGCATGCAGTGGAAAATACAGTAGGAAGATACACAGACTAACAAATTTATTTATCTTCCTACTGTATTTTCCACTGCATGTATCTGATGAAGTGGGCTTTAGCCCACGAAAGCTTATGCCCAAATAAATTTGTTAGTCTCTAAGGTTCCACAAGCTTTAAAAGAAAACCACACATTTTGTTCAGTCCAGTAGTCTAAGTTCAAATGGTAAGAAACACTTTTCACTATGAACACACTGCAAAATAAACTGCATAATGGATATCGGACATTATGCTCTATGGTATGAGCTGATTGCTATCTGAAGTGGGAAGCAATATTTACCCCAATGTAGAGTAGCGCACAGACTGATTCTGGGTGAAGGGAGAGCATTTGTCTCTGAAGCATCTGTTTTAAAACAGAGATAGGACCATCCCACTGGTCCTATCATCTTTTCTGTTTGTGCAGTTCCTATGTTCTTAATTTGTGAGCGCATTTGAAAATGTTACTGATTCAGATTTCCCCTTTCAGAAAATATGCATGTTTGCTAATTAGAAGAAGTACTGTGTAGCAGTAAACCATTTATAGCATCCAAAACTCTGTTTTCTTAAAAGAAGTACTGAAGTACTGTATTAAGTATATACTTAATATGTATCTATTATCTTTTCAGTGCCTTGTGCTTCTCGGTCATACTTTGCTGAAGAAGTTTGGATATTACAGGATCATCTTGTTTTCCTTTTACTTAGAAGGAATAGCTGCCGCTGTCATGTTTGTTCTAGGACCAGAACACTACTACCTGCTGGCTGTTTATCTCACAACAAACATGTAAGTAAATATATACCTTCAAGGATACTTTTTTTTTTTTTTTTAATTAACAGCTTGCTACGCCTTGTGAACGGAGTCTGTTAGGTCACTTTGTTTTTACACTCTTTTTGTCATACCCTTGTGGTAGCTTGAAGAATTTCCTACTATAAGTTTTGCTCTTTTTCCTTTTGTTCTGTTTCATGGGTCTGAAAAGGAGCTGCAATTAAAATGGCAACTCTTGTTTAAGAGTATTTCAACTTTTAGTTACTGCTTCTATTTTCTTTTTAAAATTAACAATCTAATATATACAATAATTAGAGTTTGCAGCATTGTCTCCAGCCACATCAGTTTTAACGTTGGTCAAATGCAAATTCCATTGACACAGACTTTCCCGTTTACCCAAACAGCAGTTTCCCACCACTTCTTCAAGTAGTGTCCCTATTGGTGTTCCCACTGTAGGTGTATCTGAGTCCCTGTGCCTCAGATTGGAGATTTTAGGTAGCAGTGTCTGTTTGGCTCACACGTGCTCTCCCTGTCTCGAGGCTATCTAGCACTGCGCGGAAGAACTGCGCTCAGTTCCTTCTCAGCCGCCTTTGGCCTGAAATTGAGTACTAGCAGAGTGCAAGAGAAATTCAGTTCTAAACTTTATTTTAGTTTACAGAATAGCTAGTAGAGTTTCTGTTGTTTAGATTCATACTATTCCTTTTCCCTTTTCTTTTAATATTGAAAAATTAAAGATTTTAGATCCCTCCACCCCACAAAAATGCTGGCAATTCAAGTCACTGTTGGCTAAACAACATTAAATTTGTTTTCTTTGGTACTGCTAAAGCATGAAACCTCAAGGTTATTTCACAGAATAGGTAGATCAGCGAGGTGTGGAAAACCCTCAAAAGGAAATACTTCATTAAACATTTTTAAAAACAGCCTTCTCAATTAGAATAGGATGGTGTTAATTTCATGGTCTTCCCTTCCTACCTTGCCTGTCCTCTTTGCATATATTTTCTTTCTCTCTCTTCTCCCCTTCCCCCCCACCCACCCACAGCCCCAATCCTTCCAGGATTTCAGTCATGGGCTATTGTAACTAAGAACTATGTGACAACTGAATTACATTATCCAGTAATATATTTTCCTCATTTCAAGTATTCAAGTTTCCTTAGGAAAAAAATCTCTCAAGATATGTGAAGGTTATTTAGCCCAAAAAGGACTTTTGTAATTTGAACCTAATTTTACCAAAACTTAGCAATACATGCAAGTCTATCATCCTGTTTATTGTTTCATTTGGTTCTATTGATCATGTGTTAAATGTATTTGTTTACCTTTATCATTCTAATTCTGTCACTTGTTTTAAGCTTGTTTCCTATCTTTCCCTTCCAGTCCTCTGCATGTCCTTTTTCAGATTTCTGGAGGAGAATTTTAGTTCTTTCTTCTGAGATGTTCCTTTTCTCCATTCAAGTCAGTTTAAGTTGGTATTAACCTCAGTAAGTGTCCTCTTTCACTTCAATGCCAAACTGCTATCTTGAAATTCCAAAAAGAGTTGAGAAAGTTTTAGGTTTGTATACAGGTTTCTAATTCTTGATTAAAGTAACAGCTCTAATATTTATTTGGAGAACTGATCTTTAAATAGACCTAATAGCCATTTTTAATTTGAAGCAATAATACTGTGTTAATTTACTTGATGAGAGAGTAAAGTGTGTGTGTGAGAGAGAGAGAAAGAGAGAGAGAAATACACACACACACACACACACACAATACAGTTTTCTCATTGAAAAAAGTATGTTTAGTATCTATCAACATTTTGAAATATTTTGTCTTTCTATAGGGTAATTGTTCAAGCGTCATTCAGTTTGTTTAACCTGCCCTTGGCAGATATTGTTGATGCAGACTTAATAAAACACAAACGGAGGTATGTTGATCTTACTACTGCTCACAAAATGTACTGTAGCTAGTGTCATCAAATTCTCTGTACCAAAGTTAAGTTTCATACACTGAACACTCTGAACATATTAATCTAAAAAGGATTCTAAATTTGGTAAAAAAAAAAAAGTTTTCTATTTTTTTTAAATTACAACTTTTTTAAGAAGTTTCACTTTATATTTACTTTTAATATGATAAGTGAATGGGAATTCATTATTACTGTACATTGCTTTAAGTCTTTTGAAATTTTATGTTATTAAATAACTTTTTCCCAGATTATGTCCAAATAAATGCAGAAATTATTGTGACATTCTTTGGCTCCAATCCTGGAAACACTTGCTTTAAGGGCTTAATTTACACACACAAGTAAAGGTAAGCACATGCATAAATGTCTGCAGGATTAGGCCCTGAGTAAATTTAACAAAGGAATGAATTTAAACACTTCCATTGTAAACTCTATTATATTTATAAGAGCCCAGTCCCACAAACATTCACATGGTTAGTCCTCTTGATTTCAGTAGAAATACTCCCATGTCTAATATTACTCAGAGGCTTAAGAGTTGGCAGGATACAGCCTTTCTAATATAGAGAAGGTATCTGAATGTTTGAACTATACCATTTAACAAGCAAAATTCAAAGTCTGTGTAGCTGCCGTTCAATTTTTTAAATAAAAATTGATAAAACTTGCTGTGATATGCTGTACTGTGATTCATGTATCTTTTTGATTTATATCAAAGTGCAATTGACTTCCTGTTGCTCTCACAAATATACTGATTTCTATACCAGTGGGGTTTCTGGTTTCAGTGCTATTTGAGGGGGAGAAGGAGAATCAGGCTCCCTCTAAGGGCAAATCCTGCGAAGACTAGAGCACGTATATTACTTTATACCTGTGAATAGTTCTATTAGCTTCAGTGGGACTATTCCAATGCATAAAATTGAACCTGGGTATAAGTCCTTGCAGGATTGCAGTCAGTGTCTATGTAGACCAAATCTCATAAGTGGTACATTGAATTTTCTTCAGTAACTTGAAGGTGAAGTGGTGTAATTTACAATTTAAAAATATTTTTGATACGACGTTCCCCCAGTCCATATACAAGACTTGAAATTATTCTGAATAACAATCAGATTGCTTTGTTTGAAGAACACTTAATACATGAAGAGCACTTGAATAAATCAGTTTCTAGTACCAAATCACGTCTTTTACAAATATAAGTCTATCCTATTTTTCTCTTTTCCTTGTTAATTGTATGCAGTCGCAACTCTTGAATCACCAGACTATGGGCCTGATCCAAAGCCCATTGAAGTCCATGTGAATCCTTCAGTTAGCTTCAGCGGGTTTTGGATTAGGCCCTTTGACACTGTTCTATTAGATCCCTGATTCTTTTATTTATGGTCAAGTAAGGTAGTTGTGGGGACCTAAGATAGTATAAAAGGTATGTTTATAGATTTTTTTTTAAAAAAAAACTACTTATCTAACTGGAATGTAGTCATTTCATTATGATATCTGGATCATTCACTGACTAGAATGTTGATGGTATTTATGCAAAAAGAAAAGGAGTACTTGTGGCACCTTAGAGACTAACCAATTTATTTGAGCATGAGCTTTCGTGAGCTACAGCTCACTTCATCAGATGTTTACCGTGGAAACTGCAGCAGACTTTATATACACACAGAGAATATGAAACAATACCTCCTCCCACCCCTGGACACTACAGTGCTAATTAACAATGGCCACATAAACACCACCCTATACCGGAAACCTACTGACCGCTATTCCTACCTGCATGCCTCCAGCTTTCACCCTGACCACACCACACGATCCATCGTCTACAGCCAAGCTCTGCGATACAACCGCATTTGCTCCAACCCCTCAGACAGAGACAAACACCTACAAGATCTCTGTCAAGCTTTCTTACAACTACAATACCCACCTGCAGAAGTAAAGAAACAGATTGATAGAGCCAGAAGAGTTCCCAGAAGTTACCTACTACAGGACAGGCCTAACAAAGAAAATAACAGAACGCCACTAGCGGTCACCTTCAGCCCCCAACTAAAACCCCTCCAACGCATTATTAAGGATCTACAACCTATCCTAAAGGATGACCCAACACTCTCACAAGTCTTGGGAGACAGGCCAGTCCTTGCCTACAGACAGCCCCGCAACCTGAAGCAAATACTCACCAACAACCACATACCACACAACAGAACCACTAACCCAGGAACTTATCCTTGCAACAAAGCCCGTTGCCAATTGTGCCCACATATCTATTCAGGGGACACCATCACAGGGCCTAATAACATCAGCCACACTATCAGAGGCTCGTTCACCTGCACATCCACCAATGTGATATATGCCATCATGTGCCAGCAATGCCCCTCTGCCATGTACATTGGTCAAACTGGACAGTCTCTACGTAAAAGAATAAATGGACACAAATCAGATGTCAAGAATTATAACATTCATAAACCAGTCGGAGAACACTTCAATCTCTCTGGTCACGCAATCACAGACATGAAGGTCGCTATCTTAAAACAAAAAAACTTCAAATCCAGACTCCAGCGAGAAACTGCTGAATTGGAATTCATTTGCAAATTGGATACTATTAATTTAGGCTTAAATAGAGACTGGGAGTGGCTAAGTCATTATGCAAGGTAGCCTGTTTCTTCTTGTTTTTTCCTACCCCCCCCCCTCCAGATGTTCTGGTTTAACTTGGATTTAAACTTGGAGAGTGGTCAGTTTAGATGAGCTATTACCAGCAGGAGAGTGAGTTTGTGTGTGTATGGGGGTGGGGGGGATGTGAGAAAACCTTGATCTATGCAGGAAATAGCCCGACTTGATTATGCAAAGAGTTGTCACTTTGGATGGGCTAGCACCAGCAGGAGAGTGAATTTGTGTGGGGGGTGGAGGGTGAGAAAACCTGGATTTGTGCTGGAAATGGCCCACCTGTTGATCACTTTAGATAAGCTATTACCAGCAGGACAGTGGGGTGGGAGGAGGTATTGTTTCATATTCTCTGTGTGTATATAAAGTCTGCTGCAGTTTCCACGGTAAACATCTGATGAAGTGAGCTGTAGCTCACGAAAGCTCATGCTCAAATAAATTGGTTAGTCTCTAAGGTGCCACAAGTACTCCTTTTCTTTTTGCGAATACAGACTAACACGGCTGTTCCTCTGAAACCTGGTATTTATGCAGTTATGTATCCTGATGGTTAATATTTGAGTCTGAACAGTACTTAAATAATGAATATAATAAGTGCTGTAAGTGATGTATATTTATATACTATGTAATATGGATTAATACGTGTCTTGAATATTTCAGATCACCACTTTCCTCCATGGTTTTTGGTACCAATGCTTTATTTACTAAGCCAGCCCAGTCTTTGGCTCCTATGCTTGTGGTTACAATACTAAATCAATTTGGATATGAGAACCTGAATAATAAATTTTCTCAGCCTGATCCAAGGTGAGTTCAAAAGTGAAGTTTTAAGTCACAACAAGTTAAATAATGTTATACAATTATTACAAATTAATATGCAGTTAGCTTGCATCAGATGTGTTGCGACTTTGCTTCAATAAATTTTCAATTGGTCCTCATCTCACTGACATAAAAAGGCTGTCCCAGTAGATATTTAGTCTGAAAAATGTACTTTTTAAAGAGAAGACATGGGAAAACTTGCCACATGGTGGGTGTGCGTGCATTTGTGGGTGTGTGAAAAATTCATTTCAGTGTATGATTGTTTTTGTCATTCTGTTGTGCAAAATTAAAAAACAGTCAAACCTGTGATGTTCCAACTTTGACTATAACTATTACCAAAACCACAAAAGTGTATTTATTTCATAAATATAGTTACTAGACATATTTAGTACAGTAGGACTGTGACTAATGTATTTTGTTTTTGAGAGAAACGATACAATTATAGGAGGAAGAGGGGTTTGGCTCAACTAGGTAAATCACTTTGGTTAGAGTACAGTTTCCCATTCTTATCTTAATGGCCTTATCTTAGTTACTTCCTAAAATTTTGCTTTAATTAAAGAAAATTCTTAAAAAATACAGAGAGGACAATCATTTATAAAACCTCCTTGGGGAAGGGCCTTTAAGGAAAAGAGAGTGGAGATGTGGCAGATGTGTCTGGAATCCTCTTCCTGACCCTAATGGACTGTAGAAGAAAGGCATAGAGGTAGGTTTGGAAGGAGGACAAGCTGGGGCCATTCAGAAAAGCAGCGTCAGTAAAGTGAAAAGTACTTAGGGCAGGGGTGGGCAAACTACGGTCCGCGGGCCACATCCAGCCAGCCAGCCAATTTAATCCAGCCCGGGATCTCCTGCTGGGGAGTGGGGTCTGGGGCTTGCCCCACTCCCGTGCTCCAGCTGGGGAGAAGGTTCATGGACCGCTCCACGCGTGTGCCACAGCTCCCAGAAGCAGTGGCATGTCCCCCCTCCGGCTCCTCCTATGTGTAGGAGCAGCCAGGGGGCTCCACATGCTGCCCCCGCCCCAAGCGCTGCCCCTGGAGCTCCCATTGGCTGGGAACTGCGACCAATGGGAGCTGTAGGGGCAGCGCAGCATGCAGAGCCACCTAGCCGCACCTCCACTTAGGAGCCAGAGGGAGGACATGCCGCTGCTTCTGGGAGCTGCTTGAGGTAAGCACTGCCCAGAGTCTGCACTCCTGAGTCCCTCCCGGGCCCCAACCCCCTGTCCCAGCCCTGATCCCCCTCCCACCTTCCAAACCCCTCAATCCTAGCCCAGAGCACCCTCCTGCACCCCAAGTCTCTCATCCCCAGCCCCACCCCAAAGGCTACAACCCCAGCCGGAGCCCTCACCACTGACTTAGACAATTTCTGTATCTTTTTGATATATTCTAAGGTGGTCTGGAATGAATGAAGGAAATTATTAGCGAACCAACCCATTCTACTGTGTCTTTATCCTCTCTTGCTTTATGTTTCTCATTAAAACACATGTCTTCCTATAAATCCTAGCCCATGCCTCAGGGAAGTAAACAAAAGTTGTGAACAAAAATAAACAAATTGTGGAACTAAACATCAAAAAAAAATTTTTTTTTTACTCAGGCAGACCCCTGGCATGTAAAATTTCAGCTTGAACAGTTAGTTTGGTAAAGTGATAGGCAACCAAAAATGGAGTCTTATAATTGGAAGTGTCAAGCAATCTTAATAGTAGGCAGTGCTACCAGTCCAATCTCTAATAATAGAAAATTCCTCAGTTTAACACTTGTTGTTCACAGTTCAGAATCTGAATGTATACTATGCAGCAGAATAGGAACATTTTTATCAGGGAATAATCATAACTGATATCCTGTCGTTTTTAAAACACTGATAGGCCTACAATCAAGCTAAAAAACTCACTACTTTCCGTTATATTTTACTTATTATTGTTACAAATAACATCTACGATGACTATTACTGAAAGGTTAGCAAAAAATATTTTTCTTGATTTTCCCCCCTTTCACAGTTTCCACTGTACACATAAACAAATTTGTTTATTTGTGTAAATCTTTCAGACAGCAACAGGGGAAAGGAAAATTTTAAAAAGAAAATGTGAATTTAAAACCATAAGCCATTAGCAGGTGTAATACCTGAAACCACTTTTCACTTTTTTCTAAATAACTCTATTTCAAATCACCTGTCCCTTTAAAGAAATAAAATATCCCATATGTAACTTTGTTTTTCATAATTTATGCCTGAGGGCGTAATCCTATGAACTTTAACTTTTAAGACGAGTTTTAAAGTAATATCTGCCATATTGTGATACAGTAAACGTATTGACTTAGTGCTAAGGGAGGTTTCCATATAGGAATCAAGAGTCATAGGATCATAGAATATCAGGGTTGGAAGGGACCTCAGGAGGTCATCTAGTCCAACCTCTTGCTCAAAGCAGGACCAATCCCCAATTTTTGCCCCAGATCCCTAAATGGCCCCCTCAAGGATTGAACTCACAACCTTGGGTTTAGCAGGCCAATGCTCAAACCACTGAGCTATAACAGTATTAAGGTTTGATCTTTCAAACCTTTAGTCATACAAAGAGTCATATTGAACCCACTGAATTACATGCATGAACAAGGATTGCTCACTTCAGCAAGGATTTGTACAATTGGGCCCAAATGATTATTTATTGAACATTGTTAAAGCATACAGGAAAACACAGTCCCTGCCCCAAAGAGCTTCCAGTTGAATACACATAGAGAACATTCCAAGCACACACTATACTTGAGGATCAATGACTGTGAATATTTTTTTTATGTGGATTCATACTACTGACTACAATGAATTGTTCTCATTGACAGGCTTGGTGGATGTGTGTTTTAGGGAGGGATTTGAATTACGACTATAGTCATTTGGTACATGAGGATAGGAAGAGAGTTGCAAGAGGGAGTGGCATGGAAGAGGCATAGAAATGAATGGGAAGGTAAGGTACATATGGGCTATTTAAGGTGGGTGGCTTGGGAGAAGCATAGCAGTTTGAGAAAATGAAGGCTGAAATGTAGGCAGTGAAGGTGTTGTACAGAGTTTCGAAAGTGCAAGGGAGAAATTTTAATTTTATGTAAAAGATGATGATGAGAAATCAGCACATAGATTTGAGGAGGGTAGCTACATGATGACAACAATGGGAGGGGAAGATGATTTTGGCAGTAACATTTTGTCTATCAAATGGTGTTTAGTGTTAATGTATCTAATTAAAATCAATTTAAGAACTAGTCATTCAGACAGGAGACAAATGACTTTTACACATGGCACACTGGAGGAATTCTCTTCTGTTTATTAAGCCTTTATTGTTAAGGACGCTTCACTTGTCTCATTCAGTGTTAATCATTGTTATCGCTGAAGAAAAATGCTACTCTGTATATTGTACATGGGTCCCAAGGGATTTCATTGTCAGGCATCAGTAAAGCTTTTATCAAGGGAAACCAATTTACATGTTGGGTTTTTTTATATATATAGTACTGTACTAATGAAAATGTGGCTGGTAATTTACAGGATTGGAGGGTCAATTTTTGTTCCTTTTGGTTTATCCTAAATAGTTTTCCCTAGAACATTAGATCCCTTTTTCTGCTCTATAAGAAATATATAGTTTTAAACCTCCCTCTCCTGGAGATCCACTGAAATTACAGTCAATCATACTGATAAAACACACTGGCAGTAGTTTGTTGCCCTCTTTATTATTATTATTTCCTTGTATTTAGAAACAAATTACCAGATTATAAATAGATGCACAATATATAGATGGTGCACAATAAATAAGCTATCAGTGCATCTGACAGTTGGAAATATCACATGATCTAGTAGCAGGGTAAACAATGTGCTGGATATAGTGAGGAACTATATTTTAGCAAGAGCGTGTCTTTGAATATATGCATCTTTGTACTGCATGCACAAAATAATTAAAGATTTTTAAGGCGTCTTCACCACCACTGTGATGTAATTTGAGCATTGTTCTTGATATATCCCAATGCCTCAATAGAATTATATTTAATATTTGTTCATTTTTCTGTATAATACACCTATTTTACTTTTCATAATTCCTGTAAATGTCAAGTTTTAGAATAAAATATTAATCCATATTCTTTTGTTAAATCAGTGCAATTGTATTTAAACCAAAGCAAGATATCATCAGTACAAAGGTAAGGTAGGACTTGGCACAATCTTTTTCTTTCCTTTAGAAAAAGGTAAAATACTTGTTAAAGGTTGACATTCTTAATACTGAAAATTGCAGTCCTCTTTAATATACAGAAAGGTAAAATGCAGGCAAAAACTGTGTAGCTTCACTATAGCACCCTGCCAAATTTGCCTTAGCCCCTTCCTGAAGGAACTTTATATAGGTAAATAGTTTACCCATTCAGTTCTTGGATTCTCTGCTGGAACTGCCAACAAGAGGGCTAATTAATGCCAACCATGGTGGTAGTTTTTGTGATGCATATACTTGTTTACTTGGAAATGGAAAGCACCATTGAACCCAGGCCAGTAAATAACTATCAGATGCTAAATTGTGATCACTAACAGTAAATACTGAATATGAACCACTGACCTACCTGTGAAAAGTCCCATCTCCTGTAACCAATTGTCTAAGCAGTTAAGTAATTCCCTTAGTACTACTTTAATTTTTAAGCTTGTGCCTTGTCTTTGTCACTTGGTATTAACATGTGCACAATTTATTTAAAACAATTGTTTAACTTGGAATAAACTGTGATTGTATTGTGTTATACATTTAGGACCAAATCCTGGTTCCATTGAAGTCAATGAGGCCTGGATTCGGCCTTTTTTGATTGACTCATAGGGTTTGATCCAAAGCCCAGTGAAGTTAATGGAAGTTTTTCCACTGACTTCAATCAGCTACGGATGAGGCCCATAGTAGTCAACTTTCACAACGACAGGTTTCAGAGGAACAGCCGTGTTAGTCTGTATTCGCAAAAAGAAAAGGAGTACTTGTGGCACCTTAGAGACTAACCAATTTATTTGAGCATGAGCTTTCGTGAATAAATTGGTTAGTCTCTAAACTTTCACAACCATTCTGTTAGTCTCCCATCACATCTCACAGTGCTAAGGAAAAAGAGAAAATAACGTACTCTTCTTCTTGGAGACTGAAGAATTTTTTCAGAGACTGTCTCACCTTGAGTTCAGTTTCTTGATATTTCTTAATTAGAATCCAATAATTAACAGATTGCCAGTGGATAATTATCACAGCTGCTAGACAAATGCCTAGATGTGTTTCAAGCTGTCAGAAACCAGCCTGTTCATAAAGCAGTTATTTTAATTATATATTATAATTTGTAATACATAGTTGTTGATCTGCTTCTTTATGTATTACTCCTTAATAGAGCTTTAGATTAGGAAGTATCTTTGCACGTTTAAGGATGCAGAAGCCAGAATCTCAATGTACCTTTAACATGTAATATATATGGATGGTTTAATTCTTTATTTTCCCCTAAAAAATAATAAAACTGAATTAATCTTAATATTTTGGTAAATGCATTGAGTTCCATGCATTAATCGTGACTTGTTCATAACATTTACCAGCCATAAGTACATTATACATAGTTAATGTCTCAGATTTTTAACTTTTAAAAATACCAATATGTCCATATTGTTGTATTTTCCACTTTCTCCCATTCTTTTATTCATTCCCTTTAAAAAAATCTTTAATCATACAAAACTTTATAGGAGTTCCTGCTCTGTAAGGTGATATTGTTTTATACTAATTTTTATATTACCTACCACCGTTGTGTAATAGATTACTTAACGGGTCTGTTAGCTTGTCTATAGCATATTAATATGCACCCTACTTACCTAACTCAGCTCATTTATTAATAGCTTATTTTCTACAAACTACCTCGTGTTGGGGGAGCAGGGGGCATAAATAAGTTTAAGGGAATGATAGAGCAGTACATACATTCAACTCTAATTTTCTGATTCTATTTGGGAATAGCTTTTATGTTTGTGAATAGTGAGAAACCATATTCCCACTGTGACGCTGGGGATACAAAAACATTGGGTTATTTTCATCCACAATTTGTATTTATATGCTACTTTTAATAAAGCTTGTTTAATCAGAATCAAACAAGCTGAATATCTATACATTGAGCTTTTGGTAAAATACAGAAAAACATGGGGATTTTTATTCCTTACTCACAAGAATCCATATGGTTATTTTCATGTTTTTTCTTCCAAAGTAAACCTGCTATATACTTCCTTTTAAAATTGACTGTGCTGAATAATCAGAACTATTTTTTTAATCTATTAAGAATTGATTAAACGGGGTGAAAACTGCATCTTGGGAAAACTGACATTTTTACCTTCTTTTCCAGTTTGTTTTTAGGTCTTCATGATGCTATGTTCTATTTGATCTGTCTGGTTCCACTTTGCATTGCAGTTATACAGATTCTGATGTGGACTCCCTTCTCCATACAGAACAGTCATATGACAGGCATACATTGAATCTTCAACACTTAGTCTATACAGGAAGGATTTAGATTTTGTGTTGAATTGTGCACAGTAGAATTAATACATTTAAAATGTGAAAAAGCAGAATTGTACTTAATGGACTATTAGACCAAATGCAGTCTGAGCCATTAAATCAGTCATCTATGGTGGCTGTAAAACCTATCGTAAAGCATTCCCAGCCTTAACACAAAGCCTATACGTAGCCTTTTCTAGTTCAGTTACCATACATATGGCAATTGTAGGAATGCTGGCAATCTCCAGGGGACTCTACTGAGCATACTGAGGAAGTGTCTTTACTCACTCCATTGCTAAAGAGATAAAGGCATGCCTGTTGTGTATAGATATTACTGGATTTTGAGGGGAGTTAGCATGGAGCAATGGATATGGCACCAGACTGGAAACCTAGTTCCCAGCACTACCACTGATGGGCTGTGTGACCTTGAAGGAAGTCACAGCAATGCTCTGTGCCTCAGTTTCCCCACTTGTAAAATGGGAACAAAGATACTTATCCATCTTTGTAAAGTAATTTGAGATCTACAGATGAAAAGCACAGTATAAGAGCTAAATATTATTTAGTGAATGCATGTGTAGTTGAGGAAACTGAGGACTTAAGTTAAAGTTCAAGAAATCAGAGATATAATGAAGTCTTAAGTTATGGTTACATTTTTTGAGTCATGCCAGAGAAACAGTTCTATTTACTTGTGTTTTACATGCTAATATCAACGTTTCCAAAGTCTTCTATATTTATATATCAAAAGAATCCTAACAAACAATGTTATCCATGGATCTGTATTCTTAAATTGTCTTTTATAATACACCATTGTTTATATACATGGATTTTCTGTCTATTGATAAAAGTCTATATTAAAAAACAAATTGTATAACTTGCCTTCCAATTGAGAAGGATTAGGGTTCCTGCTGTTTTGTGGACATAGTTTTTGAGGCGAAAACCTGAAGAAATCTAAATGACTTTTACTTGTGATTCACTGTATACATCTAAGTTTTCTTCTTGGTTACTCCTTCCAGTTTGGTAATAAAGAAGTTATATTACAAATATTCTTTCCTTATACTCTCTCTGGTAGTATTTTGTCTTTTTTTCTCATGTGTATTTTCTTTTCTTTCTTTTTTTTTTTCTTAAAGAGGATGCTCTTCCTTTCTGTTACGGGACAATTCCCACTTCAGCTCCTAAATACCTACAGTATGCCAGAGATGATTAGCTTTCATTAATTTGTCCTTACATAGTATAGAATTGTTGGAACACATTTAGACCATAGGGTTCAAGTGTGGTATGCCATGTGGTACAACAGAAAGGACATCAAGATGTTAAGACCTAAAAAGGGTAGCAAGAATTCATTTAAATAGGCAAACAGAGAGGGACAGTCTTTTATGGAAGGTGTTTGGCAAATATAGCATTTACTTCCCCAGGTGCCTGCTGTAATTTATGAATACTGTATGTTGAGCTGATTAGTGGGATATTTATTGTCTGAATATGTTGGTGTATTTTAATAGAGGGGCTGTTGGGAAAGACAAGCAGGAAGGAAAAGACTTGAGGGTTGTAAAACTACATGTAACTAACCTGGAGCAATTTATTTGGCAGTGTATACATTGCAAGCAGATGTCTGTTCAAAAGCAGCAAAGTTAACTTTATTGTCATTTGGAGTTTTGATTGTGAAGCTGTTTTATTCCTTGAGGGCAGAATAGGCTGAAGTCTTTGTAAATAGCAAAGGGAGAAAAAAATATCTGGTTTAAACAAAAAAAACCCTGCCACTGGCAAATGTCTAAACCTCTCACATCAAAAACTTTCCTTAAAGAGGCTAAACATAAACGATAGTCAAGTTAACAAAAAGAAAAGGAGTACTTGTGGCACCTTAGAGACTAACCAATTTATTTGAGCATGAGCTTTCATGAGCTACAGCTCACTTCATCGGATGCATACCGTGGAAACTGCAGAAGACATTATATACACACAGAGACCATGAAACAATACCTCCTCCCACCCCACTGTCCTGCTGGTAATAGCTTATCTAAAGTGATCATCAAGTTGGGCCATTTCCAGCACAAATCCAGGTTTTCTCACCCTCTGCCCCCCCCCTCCCAAACTCACTCTCCTGCTGGTAATAGCTGGTAATAGCTGTAGCTCACGAAAGCTCATGCTCAAATAAATTGGTTAGTCTCTAAGGTGCCACAAGTACTCCTTTTCTTTTTGCGAATACAGACTAACACGGCTATTACTCTGAAACAAAAAGATTGTTTAGCAATGCTTTTGTTATGGTCTTGTTAGAATTTTATAATGCTAAGCAGCATTGGATTTGATTGGTACTTGGCTAGAAAGCCTCCAGGAAGATCCTAAGATGCAGTGTGAAGTGCTAGTGTTGATTTTAGTGAGTGCTCTTCTTAACAATGAGTCAGGCTTGAACCCAAACATGATGTTAGGGAGTGCTGGAGATCTCTTAAAATGAGATCTAAAGTCAAGGTGCAAACTACTGGGGTCATTAAAGTTAGGGCACGTTCTGCAAGATTAAAGGTGTTAGCCCTGGTGCCACAGTCAGAGTTTAGTTTAAGCAGTTAGGTGGGCTCTCTCTAAATTCTCTTGCTGTTTCAATTAGATAGGTATTCTTCACTTTCATTCCTAAAATGCTGTCATCAGTAACATTGTATATAGCACCATAGCTGTGTATGATGGTACTAGACACGTAAAACAATCCCCGTCCCAAAGAGTTTACAGTCTAAGGCTCTGGACCTGCAAAGATTTATGCTCATACATGTAAGCCAAGAAGATTGTTGCCCCACCACTCCACATAGAGCAGCTTGTGGCCCCATTCCCACAATGTTGTCCCACCATTACTTGGAGAAGCAGTGATTGGGGCCCAGCCACCAATATATGAGGCATCTAGTTGGCTGGCAGGAGATCTGCTACCACTTCTCTTTGGGTAGGTTGGGGATTTCCCGATCATCAGATCATTATTCCCTGAGTTCAGACAGGCTGGGACCCCTACCAGAAGAGGGAGGAATCAGCCTCCACGCACTTAAGCAGAGGACTATGGGTGGGTGGAGGCTGATTCCTCCCTCTTCTGGTAGGGGTCCCAGCCTGTCTGAAGTCAGGGAATAATGATCTGATGATCAGGAAAGCCCCAACCTACCCAAGGAGAAGTGGTAGCAGATCTCCTGCCAGCCAACATCACCCCAGGGAGTTATGAGGGGGTGGCAGCAGCAAGGTCCCATGCCACTGGGGTAATAACAACTTGCTGACCTTAGTAAGATGAAAGGGGCAGCTCTTGCCTTGTAGAGCTCTTATTTCAGGCTATCTGCAAACCTAGTCATACATCACTGCATTGGTTAGGCACAGGCCTCATTTCCATGGGTTTTGTCACAGTTATGAAGGCTAGAAACTATTTTTGCATTGAAGCTTAGACTCTGTCACCATATGACTCCAGGAGCCAGGGCCCCAGGTACACATCTATAATGCTTATGCCTTAATTCAGTCCCTGATGAGTATCGTTAGTTCTATTTTACAGATGAGGAAACAAGGACCAATGAGAAAAGGACTTGCCAAAGGTGACACAGCAAGACAGAGTATAAGCTGGGAACAGAAACTAGGAATTCCAGCTCCCAGTCCTCCGTGCTCTATCCTAATAGGGTCCCACTGTATTCCCAGACCCAGGAATAGAACTCGGGAGTCCTGACTCCCAGATTCCTGTGCTTTTAACACACAAGATGCATCCCATAGTTGCAAGTAGAACCCAGGAGCCCTCCCTCCACAGCCTCCCCACTCTAATCACAAGATCATACTCCCATCCCAAGAGTCCTTATTAAAACAAAATCCTACAGGATTCCACAGTAACAACCCACTATAAAAGTATATTTTGAGCCATTACCAAAGGGAGGAGATGATAACAATGCAAATTTGAGGACCTTAAGCCTGATCTCATATTTAGCAGAGGTGGAATCTTTAATCTGAAGGCCCTTTTTGAAGAGGCCTGTGATGACCAATCCATTTTAAATGTGCCTTTTTCATGAGAATGTTCGCTGCACTTGTTTACTTTAGATTTCTGTATGCAGGAAGAACTTGCATTCCAATAGGGAATGGAAGCAAAATATAACTCCAAATCTCCTCCAAAAATATAAAAAAGTACCACTTCCTCCTTTAATTTTTACCATTGCAACAGCAGCTAGGAATTGCTGCAGATGAGGATCAAGCCCCAAAATTCTGGACCTTAACTGGAGCCACAAGAGGCAGTAAGTACAAGGAGTCTCTCTGGATTGATGTTAATCTTTTCTGAACCAGTGATTCACTGCGCGGTCTTGGGTAAGTCTTGAGTGACGTCTCTGTGCCATAGTCAACACCGAGCAGATGCCTCCTCAAAAAGCAAACACAACGTGTCAGTTGAGTTGCCCTGTGGGAACTAGTCAGAAGAACCTTGGTCATAACTGCACAACTGAGGCTAACATTCTCTGTTCCATAAGCAATTTGCTAAATCCTGAGAGGTCAGGACTCCTAGATGAGGTTCCTAATGAATTAAAATATGTGAATGTGTTTTGTGGGTGGGGAAGGGAGGCTGGGTTTTAGTGTAACCTCACACAAATCACGGTGATTGTGTTACTGGTATCATATTTGTATGTTCTTCTATGAGATGCCTTGTACTTAAAGTAAAATGGAGCCTCAGTAGCTTCAAGAGAAACATAGCGAGTTGGCTTCCCTTGCCCTAAACTGGTGGTGAGGCTGCAAGTAAAGCTGTTTAGTAGCTACAAGCCTAGAAGCTGAGGTGGAACTCAGTGTATTTTGGTGTGGATGAGCTGCAGTGGTGGATGGCTGTTATGAGGGCATGTTGGCTATTAAATGGTAGGGTAAAGCACAGAGGAATTTCTCCTCTTTTAGAAATTTTCCCTATGTTTCCACAAGCCATACACAGCTTGTTTGGTGCAGGAATGTCATCTTTTCAGGACACAGAGGCCTGGACCCCCTTGCCCAAAGCTCTCAAGAGCCTCTGTGATAGGCCCTTGTGGACCCTATTGTGTGAAGTAACAACAAAGGGTTTTTCCCTGTCTGAGCCCTTCTGGGATGTGATTCACCCAGTGTAGGTGAGGGAGATTTGTAGATGGGGAGATAAAGAAGGTGGGGATGCTTTTAAGGTAAAGTGATGGGAAGGGCTATTGGGGTGGGGTCTTCCTCAGAATCTGGGCTCAAACTGTGTTAATCTATGTGGTGCCCTAAATAACGTAGCTGCTTCTCCCCAAGGACACAATTTTCTTTGTTCAGCATTAGTCCTATAGACTATATATTACTCAGGACACTTAAAAACCTTTTCTTGTGCTCCTGGCTTTGTACTGGCCTAAATCAAAATACTTTCCACATGTACAACCACCTCCTGCAATCCTTCCATCTTTGCACTGGAAGATTTCAGGAGAACTGCGAATGCCGAAAGATAAATGCTGGAAACAGTAACATCTGAATTAAGTAATTAATATAGCAGACTAGATTCTGAATTTACTTACACAGGTTTTACATAAGTTTCACTACACTGATTTCAGTGGAGTTACTTCAGATTTAAACTGGTGCAACTGAGAGCAAAATCAGGTTCTGTGAGTTTAGCACTATCTGGATGCAGCAGGATCTGCCAAAATCCACTTGCAGAATTAAGCAGTGAGGAAAATATGTGCATATGCTAATTTGGGGATTATATCCCCTAGTGTGGGAAGAACATATCTTTTTCTTTTAGCTGATTAAATACAAATCAAATCAACACACATTCTCACACTCTGCTCTTTTTTATGACAGGAACTGTAGGTGTGCTTCATTCTCTAGGTTCTGTTATGGCTGCAATTATTTGCAGGTTTATCATTCTGCCTAGTTCCTCTTTCACTATAGGAAATAATATGACTGGAATTCTGTGAGCTGTGTTAATGCTATAAGGTATTGCCCCTTCCTTCAGTTTTAGCTGCAGTGGCTCACACTTCAGAAGGCCCATGCCCCCACATCTAGACAAAATAAGGGTTACTTGCATGATTGAAAGCTGTCTAATTACATTACTTATATATTTGCAAAAAGAAAAGGAGTACTTGTGGCACCTTAGAGACTAACCAATTTATTTGAGCATAAGCTTTTGTGAGCTACAGCTCACTTCATCGGATGCATACTGTGGAAAGTGTAGATCTTTTATACACACAAAGCATGAAAAAATACCTCCCCCCACCCCACTCTCCTGCTGGCAATAGCTTATCTAAAGTGATCACTCTCCTTACAATGTGTATGATAATCAAGTTGGGCCATTTCCAGCCCAAATCCAGGTTTTCTCACCCCCCCCCCCCACACACACACACAAACCCACTCTCCTGCTGGTAATAGCTTATCTAAAGTGATCACTCTCCTTACAATGTGTATGATAATCAAGGTGGGCCATTTCCAGCACAAATCCAGGGTTTAACAAGAACTTGGGGGGAGGGGGGGGCGTTAGGAAAAAACAAGGGGAAATAGGTTACCTTGCATAATGACTTAGCCGCTCCCAGTCTCTATTCAAGCCTAAGTTAATTGTATCCAATTTGCAAATGAATTCCAATTCAACAGTTTCTCGCTGGAGTCTGGATTTGAAGTTTTTTTGTTGAAGAATTGCAACTTTCATGTCTGTAACCGCGTGACCAGAGAGATTGAAGTGTTCTCCGACTGGTTTATGAATGTTATAATTCTTGACATCTGATTTGTATCCATTTATTCTTTTACGTAGAGACTGTCCAGTTTGACCAATGTACATGGCAGAGGGGCATTGCTGGCACATGATGGCATATATCACATTAGTGAATGTGCAGGTGAACGAGCCTCTGATAGTGTGGCTGATGTTATTAGGCCCTGTGATGGTGTCCCCTGAAAAGATACGTGGGCACAGTTGGCAATGGGCTTTGTTGCAAGGATAGGTTCCTGGGTTAGTGGTTCTGTTGTGTGGTATGTGGTTGCTGGTGAGCATTTGCTTCAGGTTGGGGGGCTGTCTGTAGGCAAGGACTGGCCTGTCTCCCAGGATTTGTGAGAGTGTTGGGTCATCCTTCAGGATAGGTTGTAGATCCTTAATAATGCGTTGGAGGGGTTTTAGTTGGGGGCTGAAGGTGACGGCTAGTGGCGTTCTGTTATTTTCTTTGTTAGGCCTGTCCTGTAGTAGGTGACTTCTGGGAACTCTTCTGGCTCTATCAGTCTGTTTCTTCACTTCCGCAGGTGGGTATTGTAGTTGTAAGAATGCTTGATAGAGATCTTGAGGTGTTTGTCTCTGTCTGAGGGGTTGGAGCAAATGGAGGTTGTATCGCAGAGCTTGGCTGTAGACAACAGATCGTGTGGTGTGGTCGGGGTGAAAGCTGGAGGCATGTAGGTAGGAATAGCGGTCAGTAGGTTTCCGGTATAGGGTGGTGTTTATGTGACCATCGTTTATTAGCACTGTAGTGTCCAGGAAGTGGATCTCTTGTGTGGACTGGACCAGGCTGAGGTTGATGGTGGGATGGAAATTGTTGAAATCATGGTGGAATTCCTCAAGGGCTTCTTTTCCATGGATCCAGATGATGAAGATGTCATCAATATAGCACAAGTAGAGTAGGGGCATTAGAGAACGAGAGCTGAGGAAGCGTTGTTCTAAGTCAGCTATAAAAATGTTGGCATACTGTGGGGCCATGCGGGTACCATAGCAGTGCCGCTGATCTGAAGGTATACATTGTCCCCAAATGTAAAATAGTTATGGGTAAGGACAAAGTCACAAAGTTCAGCCACCAGGTTAGCCGTGACATTATCGGGGATAGTGTTCTTGATGGCTTGTAGTCCATCTTTGTGTGGAATGTTGGTGTAGAGGGCTTCTACATCCATAGTGGCCAGGATGGTGTTATCAGGAAGATCACCGATGGATTATAGTTTCCTCAGGAAGTCAGTGGTGTCTCGAAGGTAGCTGGGAGTGCTGGTAACGTAGGGCCTGAGGAGGGAGTCTACATAGCCAGACAATCCTGCTGTCAGGGTGCCAATGCCTGAGATGATGGGGCGCCCAGGATTTCCAGGTTTATAGATCTTGGGTAGTAGATAGAATATCCCAGGTTGGGGTTCCAGGGGTGTGTCTGTGCGGATTTGATCTTGTGCTTTTTCAGGGAGTTTCTTGAGCAAATGCTGTAGTTTCTTTTGGTAACTCTCAGTGGGATCAGAGGGTAATGGCTTGTAGAAAGCGGTGTTGGGGATACAATTAACTTAGGCTTGAATAGAGACTGGGAGTGGCTAAGTCATTATTGCAAGGTAACCTATTTCCCCTTGTTTTTTCCTAACGCCCCCCCTCCTCAGACATTCTTGTTAAACCCTGGATTTGTGCTGGAAATGGCCCACCTTGATTATCATACACATTGTAAGGAGAGTGGTCACTTTAGATAAGCTATTGCCAGCAGGAGAGTGGGGTGGGGGGAGGTATTTTTTCATGCTTTGTGCGTATAAAAGATCTTCTACACTTTCCACAGTATGCATCCGATGAAGTGAGCTGTAGCTCACGAAAGCTTATGCTCAAATAAATTGGTTAGTCTCTAAGATGCCACAAGTACTCCTTTTCTTTTTGCGAATACAGACTAACACGGCTGTTACTCTGAAACCTGTCATTACTTATATACTGTCACTCTTGGTATAGTCCTGAGCTATCCCCTGATGCTCTGATTGCCTGGGTAGAATATTGAAGCACACGGTGGATGAGGTAATATATTTTATTGGACAAACTTCTATGGGGAATACAAAAAAAGTATTATTTTCTAATAGCCTGAAGTAACATCCCAAGTGATGGCTTTCTACCAAATCAGAAATGGACAACAATTCAAGGTCGACTAAATAAGACATCATCATTAATGTGAACCTCTTTATAGACAGGTTTCAGAGTAGCAGCCGTGTTAGTCTGTATCTGCAAAAAGAAAAGGATTACTTGTGACACCTTAGAGACTAACAAATTTATTTGAGCATAAGCTTTCATGAGCTACAGCTCATTTCATCGGATGCATGCAGTATTTTCCACTGCATGTATCCGATGAAGTGAGCTGGAGCTCACGAAAGCTTATGCTCAGATAAATTTGTTAGTCTCTAAGGTGCCACAAGTACTCCTTATCTCTTTATAGACAGACACCTGTTTGCAACACTTGTAGCGAGTACCTTGTCAAGCCAATAAATGTATTGAAATTGTTATAACCTGAAGAACTTCATGAGGAACCTACTATGACTTCATGATGGCCTTTCCATCCCTCAATAGGTGGGTTTAGTTTAAGAGAGGCAGGAGAATGGAAACTGAACAAAGCATTCTTTTGGCAGGATGGACCTGATGGTTGCAGGCTCTAAGTGAGGCAGGCACTGCTGTGTAAGGACTCTGGCGAAGTTAAAATGCGTAGGTTTTTGGCAATGTGGTCTGGTGCCATTCCCTTGGATACCCCTGAAACAACACTAGTGTTAGCTGTGGGATGGTGATTAAATAAACCCATGCTATCAAGTAAAAGCAGGGTATACTGAACAGCAGCCACAACTATGACCAGAAAGAGCCAAGAAGGAACAAGCTAGGTTACAGGCATGGGAGAAAGGAACAAAGGGGGCTTGAAGGGAGATAAAACTGGCAGAGCTGGCATGGATAAATAGGAGAGGGGTGATGTGGAAGGGAATGCAGAGCCAGTGAAGGGAGCCATGTGATCAGTGTGATTAGTGAGGAAAATGAGTTTGATAGCAAAATCGGAATAGATTGGAGCAAGGTGGTGTCAAGAAAGCCAAAGACCAACTGGTTACAACAGTCCCTTATCAGTTATGCAGCATTGCTGCATGCTGTTAAATATCTGCTGCATTCCCCCCTAGTGGTCCTACTAGGTAAAGTGATTCTGTGTGTAGTTTGTTTATAAAGCTCTTTGGGATCTGTCGGTAAGACATTATATACAGTACAACTTTCCACCAAGTATAGCACATTTCATATACACATTGCCCCATAAGTATTTTCAGAAATAAAATTCACAACTCCACAGATTGTATATGTTAAACTATAGAAAAATTGTTGTAAAGGTATGATATGGTTAAATTACAGTGTTCAGTTACAAAACTAATAACTGAGAGAAATAAGAAGCATAGGCAAAAGATTAAAGATACCTTAAGATCAGATTGTAAAATAGCTGATGAGGCAGAGCAGAACAGGAAGGCTGTTCTAGATGGTGGGAGATGCAGAGAAAGCGCTGTCACCAACAGTGGACAAGTTAGGGAAACCAAGAGAGCTGTTGTACAGTTGTAAACATATTTTGTTAAAAATAAGTTTAGAACCATAAAGCTGGAAGGTCTACGGATTAAGTCTTGAACTCACTGGCATCATAGGTTCAAAAAAGGCAGGGCTGACTTAACAGTTTTGTAATTCTGAGATAAAGTTCAGGTACATATTATTATCTGTGACAGGTTTCAGAGTGGTAGCTACATTAGTCTGTCTCAGCAAAAAGAACGAGGAGTACTTGTGGCACCTTAGAGACTAAGGTGCCACAAGTACTCCTCGTTCTTTTTATTATCTGCTTTTCAATGCTACTTTAAGAATTGAGTCTGCTCTGTGTAGGCATTAAAGATGTTGATGGCAACAGGGATATGTATGAAAAGATGGAAGGGGATGATGTCTTGCTTTCCTGCTCAAAGGAGGGGGCAGGGCCGTAACTGTGTATGTGGAAAGCTCTATACAACACACTCATGGGTTACCTAGGGAGGTAGTGGAATCTCCGTCCTTAGACGTTTAGTTGGGGTTGGTCCAGCTTTGAGCAGGAGGTTGTACTAGGTACCTCCTGAGGTCCCTTGCAACCCTAATCTTCTATGATTCTCATCTCATTTGGGCGAAGTGGGCAATGTGTTGCTTGGGTTCGGGAAGCACCCCTGTGCCTGTGGGGTAGGAGGGACGGATGGGTCTCTGTGAAGGAAGTAGAGGGAGTAGGTTTAAGTGTACAAAAACACATACACACAGCAGCTGCCACCACGCTCCATAAATAAGTGATCATGGGGGATATGCCCCCATCTGTCTGTGTGGGGGAGAGAGATGTCACTTTATTTACTTGTTTCCATAATTTAAGACCTAGGGGCCACCAAATGAAATTAATGGGTAGCAGGTTTAAAACAAATAAAAGGAAGTTCTTCTTCACTCAGTGCACAGTCAACCTGTGGAACTCCTTGCCTGAGAAGGTTGTGAAGGCTAGGACTATAAAAGGGCTTAAAAGAGAACTGGATAAATTCATGGAGGTTAAGTCCATTAATGGCTATTAGCCAGAATGGGTAAAGAATGGTGGCCCTAGCCTCTTTTTGTCAGAGGGTGGAGATGGATGTCAAGAGAGAGATCACTTGATCATTACCTGTTAGGTGCATTCCCTCTGGGGCACCTGGCATTGGCCACTGTCGGCAGACAGGATACTGGGCTGGATGGACCTTTGGTCTGACCCAGTGTGGCCGTTATTATGTTTCGGGGGGAGGGGGAAGGAGGAGAAAGGAAGGGTAGTTGATCTGTCTGAGCCTGTGGGTGAGTGACTTATGCCCTTTAGCAGTGGGTCTGCCTGGATGTGAGTGGCACATGCTCCCACCTGTTCGGGGGAGATGGCCTTTGAGTGGGGAAAGGGAGTGGACAGTGAAGCGGATCTGTCTGCCGCCGAGTGACCCATGCCCCCTTTCCAAGTGGGGTGGAGACACATGCCCTCTGTCTGCTGGGAGGGGCAGTCGGTCTGTCTGCCTGGCGTGGCACATGCCCCGAGGGAGGGGCGGTAGGGGAGTGCCATGTGCCCTCTGGGGGAGGGGTGGGTCTCTGAAGGGGGGAGTTCGCAGCCCTTCCCACCGGAAAGAAGGGGGGGGGAGTCACCGCCCCATTGTGCTCCGCTCTGGTTTGAAAGCCGCGCCCCGCCGTGCGCCCACGCCGCGCTGTGATTGGTCCAGAGGCAGGGAGGGGGCTGGTTCGTGCCAGGCCCCGGCGTGTCCCGGTAATGCGGTCCGGGCGGTTCCGCTGCCCCCGCTTTCTGAGTTCCACTCTCAGTGTGTGCGGGCCCTGAACGGGAGCTGGCTGGGCTGGGCGAGATCTGTGCTGCCGCCGCTACCGCCGCCACTATGGAGAGAGGAGGCGGTGGCTGCGGGAGGGGGTGACTCCGCGCACCTTCCCCCGATGAGACTGTGCCTGGCCTGGCTGGGCTGCTACACCCTGTCCCTGTGGGTGCTGAGGAGGAGGATGTGGTCTGGCCCTGCCAGGTACCTGAGGAGCCCTTTATCCAGGTCCCTCTACATGAATATGATGGGCAGCCACAGCCAGCCAGCCCCGGGCACCAAGGAGAACCACCAGGTACAGCCCCGAGAGGCAGCAGCTTGCCCCCCCCGCCCCCGCCACCCACCGGGGCAGGGGACTCCCCGCCCCCATCCGACCCCCGAGAGGCAGAACCTCTCCCCCTCAGGGGCAGGGGTTCCCCGCCCCCATCCGGCCCCCGAGAGGCAGCACCCCTCCCCCAAGGAACGGGGTCGGGGGGGACTCTGCTGAGAGCACCATGCACGGGGACTCTTGCCCCCATCCAGCCCCTTAGAAGCTGCCCACCCCCAGGGAACAGGGCTAGATGGGTGTGAGAGCACTGGTGGGGGAGGGAGCGGTGGGTGCATATGGGGGGGCACAGAGTATAACGGGGATGGGGGCACTGAGCACAGGGAAGTGCACGAGGGTAGGATCTGTGGGGCACAGAGTACAAGGAGTAAGACGCTTGTGGAGTGTAGTGAGAAGGACCCAGAGCAGAGAGTCCAGGCAAATGTCTGCTTGCGTGAAACAAAGGGAGTGGATAGCTGATTCTTATTGATTAGAAAGTTTGTGTTTGTTCTCTGTGTAAAAGATATTTAGGAAATTTTAGTACTGTATATAAGTTGAGAAAAGCAGCATAGAGAGGAAAAATGTTAGTGCAATATATGTGGATTTTACTAAATTGTACAGCGCACTTCAGTACAGTTGTAAACGTTAATTAAAATAATCTAGAATAGCAACATATGGATTGAAGATTAGCTCAAAGGTTGAAAATAAATAGTAACAATAAATAAAGTCTCAAGTTGCGGAAAGGTGTCTAAAAAGGATTCCTGAGGTCCTACCTCCATGCTAGAGGCTGGACTTGATAACTTCTCGAGGTCCCTTCCAGTCCTGCACTTTTGTGATTCATGGTTGTGATTCATGTTAGGATCTTTATTTCAATTCTTGATGATCTAGATAAGGGAGTAAACAGAACCTTAATGACAATTGCAGATGGTGTTAAATTTGGTGGGGTTACAAATAGGAAGACCAAGAAATGAAAACTAATATAACTGGGGCGAAATAATCTGAAATATAATGAGTGAGAAACTGGGCAGCAACAAAGTTTAGAGACACTTGGATTGATGGTGGACAACAAGCTAGATATGAGTTTGCAATATGATATGACTACAATGAAAACTTAATTCAGTTTTTGGGCTGCATAGGCATGTGTATTGGTCATTTCATGGAGGAAGAAGGGACTACACCTTTTCAGTCCAGCTCTTATGTGATATGACTGCACCTGGAATATACTGAAAACCTGGAGGGAGTTCAAGAAAGAGAAATACAAATTATCATGATACTGAAGGAATTGACTTACAGAGGAAAAACTGAGTATAATATACATATCTTGTTTTATTGGGGGAAATATAGTCTATAAATACTTGAAGGGTACAAACACAGAGGAGGGAGATTAATTACTTTGGACTTGCAGGATCAATGCCTTTGCACTGAGGTGGACACAAAGGTTTTGCAGGATCAGGGTCTTCGTGTGACTCATGAGTGTATAACTAGTCTGAGTGATAGGATGAGACTGAGGGATAAAATATAGGCTAAGTGTCAAAGGAAACTTCCTCACGGTGGAACAAAGGAGACTTTGGAAGCTCCGTAATTTGAGATGTTTAAAACTAATCTGGAAACAACAATAGATCAAGAACATGTGCGATAGGGAACAATTTGTCATTTGCAGATAGATGGATTGAATGAACTAATGGGTCTTTTCCATCTCTAACTTTTGGTCTGGGTTTTAGGATTTAGCATGGATTTATTGAATGTTTAGTAAGCCTCCTAAAGAAATTATGATGAATAAAAGCTGACTGATTTCCATGGGGCTTCTTGCGTGAATCAGTATGATGGGGTCCTAAGTACTATCTAAGGCCATGTCTACACTTACAAGCTTACAGCTGTACTGATACAGCTGTGCTGCTGTACAAGCAGTAGTGTAGCTGTGTGATGCTGACAAGAGAGCGCTCTCCCATTGACATAATAAAACCATCTCAACGAGCAGCGATCGCTATGTCGGTGGGAGAGTGTCTCCTGCCAACATAGCGCTGTGCGCACGAGTGCTTATGTTGGCAAAACTTACATTGCTCAGCAGTGTACCTCTGAATGACAAAAGTTTAGCTGATATAAGTGCTAGTGTAGACATGGCCTTACTTTTAAATTATACTGTTTGGCTTTTCATTCTTATGTAAAGTAGTTAACTCACCAGTCAGGTTTTGTTTTTGTTGTTAACAAGTTTTGTCAATAATAGTAATAGAGAGTTTTGAAAGTTTCTTTTGGTAATTATAGTTACTGGTTTTTTATTGTTCCATTACAAACCCTTATTTTTCAGTTGTTTATAAATCATTTGCAAAAACTTGATCCAGACTGGAACTCAGCTAACATTTCTGCTCATGTGCAAGCAGTTAAAAACAACAACTTTCAGTTGTTTTTTTCAGAGCTTTGTTAGAAACTTGCATAATGGTGTACAGTGTTGTCTTCTAGTATTGAAATATCTTCTTAGTTGGATGGAATAAGGAACTTGGACTTTTTTTTCCATACAAAATAGCCAAATTGTTGGTTTCTGATGTTTTATTGCTCCCCTACAGATCAAAGGTAATTTGAACTGCAGTGGTTCTGTATTGTAAGCTGATGATAATATGCTTTGGTCTTACCTCTGAATTTTTGGGTTCAAATGTTAGATAATTTTTCAAGGTAGCAGCTCTGCTAAGACCTTTACATTAATAGATATTAAAGTTTACTGTCAGCTGCATTCATATCCTGTGAAGCTGTCCATGATTGATCCCTTTAAGGAGCTGGTTGAAATGGAGAGTTATGGATTTTATTGCACCATACTTCGCATGGTCTCTTCTTCTATCCTTTTTCTTTAGAATAATGCTACAAGGCTTTAAGCTTACAAGAAGGACCTACCATGTTGTATTCTATGATGTGCAGTAATATGTCTGTGATATACTAGATCTCTCCATCGTCTAACTTGATGGCCCAAACTAACATTTCTATAGATAGGAGAAAGGCGAAAATAATACAAGCAGATAATTTTGCAAAAAAACCCTGTAGAATGAGGCTTTCTTTCTTTACAGTTGGTTACAATTTTCCATGTTGTTACCACCAAAGTGCTAGAGTAGATCAGCCGCTGATTGTTTTAATCACTGTCCTCTAATTTGTTCAGGGTAGGAGTTAAAAAGCTCTTGGCTTCGAACAATTTCTCCACAATCGAGCTCTCACTGTTTCTACCACTGCTGGAGCTACAATGGTGGTATCAACAGCAGAAAACTTTAAGAAAAAAAGCTTAGTGTAGATAAGAATTGAAGCTTCAAACCATGCTACCTGCAAACATATTTGAAAGAGCTATTTGAAACATGATTTTACTAGAACTGTACCTAGCTTATGAAACATTCTGAAGCTAGTGTAGAATTCGCTTCTGTGTGGAAAGACCCTAAAACACCTCTTTGCTCTGGGTTTTTGTTTTGATGGAGTCACTACTTGAGAAGCTGGACTATTTGCCTTGTTGCAGCTGTCTGCTCCCCTCTGCTTGCTGGCACTGTTATTGTGAGCCAGCAGGATATTGAAACATAAATCCTGTATCATTATTTGTATTACAGTAGTACCTAGAAGTCTCATTGTGTTAAACACTGTGCAAATATACATTAAGAGACAGTTCCTCTCTCAGCAAGTTAATGTAACGAACAAATGGTGAGGTGGGACAGGATATGTATGTGTTTTTGCATAGCATTGCTACCTTCACAATTTTAGGTGTTAGGACAGTTTGTATTTGTTTTTTGTTTCGTTTTAAAATAAACGTATCAGTGTCGGCTCTCCCAGCTGGCCACTTGCCTAATCATCATCAATTTGTGCTGCTGTGCAGGTTTTTTGTAAGACCCTATTTACACTACACATTTCAGCTTTTAAATGAGAGCCTTGCAAGATCCCATCTACACTACAAATAGAATCACATTATGGAATTCTGTTGCAACATGGCAGCCCTGACACAGTTCAGTTGCAATTTGGATAATTCAAGGCTTTAGCAGACTTTGGGGCATGGTTTGTAAGATCTTTGTGGCAGGAACTGTCTCTTTGTTCTGTTTGTACAGCGCCTAATACAGTGGGGTCCTGGTCCATGACTAGAGCTCTTAGGCACCATGATAACATAAAAAGTCCCTTCTACACTGTAATTTGCAATCCCCCTTTAATTGTGTTGTTATATCTCCCAACATGGTTATATTTTTAGTATAGACAGTGCACATCAGTATCCTATAATTTCACCACAGCAGAGCTAGTAAGCAAAACATAAATATGTGCAGTGATATTACAGTGTGTTTTTGCTTATAAAAATGGTATAGTGTTTGTTTCTCAGTGGTTTCCATATCAAATTTGCTCAGTTAACAAATAAAAAGATGCCTTTTCTAATTGCTGGTTCCTGCAGATTCAGTCTGAACTCTGAAAATCAAGCTAGGTTCTTTCCTTCTGATGCATTAGCAACAGTAGTAAAGATTCTGCATGCCAAATTACCTTTCTACATCTCTGCAACTACACTATCTTCAAATGAGGCCTTCAGTGACACCAGAGCAATGCCCTTTTTTTTCAGTGGTGCGGCACTGATGTAAATGATTGGAACTTAGGCCCTGTCTACACTGGCAAGTTTGTGCACAGTAATGCAGCTTTGAGCGCTGTAACTCCCGAAGTGTACACACTGCCAAGCCACTTAGTGCGCAGAAACTGCACAGATGCAGTGCTCTAAAAAAAACCACCCCGATGAGAGGCGTAGAACTTTCTGCACTGGGGATACAGTGCTGTGGTGTCAATGTAGACACTGTGGTGATTACAGCACTGCGATTGGCCTCTGGGAGGTGTCCCACAATGCCTATTCTCACCTCTCTGGCCATCGGTTTGAACTCTACTGCCCTGTCCTCAGGTGACCAACCATCAGCTCCCCATTCCTTTGCAAATTTGAAAGTCCCCTTCCTGTTTGCTCGGTGATGCGTGCAGTGGTCTCAGCACATCTTTCCAGGTGACCACGTCTGCTTCATGCACCAGGCGATCTCCTGCTTGGAGCAATGCCAAGCTGCTGGGCCTCATTGGTATTTGGAGAGAGGAGGCAGTGCGGTCCCAGCTGTGCTCCAGCCATTGGAATTATGATACCTATGGACAGATTTCTAGATGCATTATAGAAAGGGGCCATGACCAGGACACACTGCAGTGCAGGGTCAAAGCGAAGGAGCTGCGGAACGCCTACCACAAGGCGCGGGAGGCAAACAGCCATTCCAATGCTGTGCCCACGAGCTGCTGGTTCTACAAAAGCTGGACGCAATACTCGGTGGTGACTCCACCTCCACTGCAAAGGACCCTGTGGATACTTGGTTGGCTTGCGTGCCAGTCAAGAGTGGACCGAGCCAGGAGGAGGCAATTTTGGACGAAGAGGGGGAGGGGGATCCAGAAGCAGAGGATGACTCGGAGGCCAGAGATGCATGCAGTCAGGAGCTCTTTTCTACCCCGGAGGAGCCTAGCCAGTCACTGCAGTCGGATCTTGGTGAAGTGCAAACAGGAGAGGATGCCTCTGGTAAGTGGATCTGATGTTGGGAACTGTTGAAGCAGGTTGTTCGGAGCAGGAGAGTTGCAGGAAGCAGGCTTGTCTCCCACCTCATGTCTAGTCTGAGCGGTGGAACAAGCTGTTGATACACTCTCTCACATCACAGGAATCTCCCTCAGAGATCTCCAGAAAATTCTTTTGGAAATACTAGGCAATCCGTTGCCGCAGGTTCCTCAGCAGAGCTGCTTTGTTTCTTGCTCCATTAACGGTAACTTTCCTGTGCTACTTTGCCGTGATGGGTGGGGGAACCATTGCTGCACACAGCTAGCCACATAGGCGCCAGGGCAGAAGCCACAGGCTTGGAGAAGACCCTCCCTTGATTCCCTGCTCTACCTCAGCAGCGAGATATCTTCCATAATGATCACCTCCTGTGGAAAGTGTGGGGACAGGAATGATTATCAAGTCCCCCCTATGGTGCTGGCTCTCCCCAAGTGCTCAAGAGCCATGTGCCCAGTGTACAGCAGGGTCCGGGAACAGTGATTTACCCTGCCCCTGCAGCTACTCACCATTTGGGGGTCTTGTGGCTCATGTATGCTTGCCTGGGGTCAGCCAGTTAGTGACAGGTGTGTGAGTACTGGCTGTGTTTTAAAGCACTGAAACCATCTTTGTCTGTGTTGCAAACAATACTGTTTCTGTAAAATATTGCATTTAAACTTCACAGAGATGACATTGGGAGCACAGCCTCCCTCTTTGTTATCGGTGGCAGAACAGCTGCACAGAATTAGAAAGTGTCCAAGAAGAACTAAGGAGGACTTTATGCGTGAGGTTATGATGCACTCTGCCACCAAGAAAAAGGAATTGACGGAGTGGCAGGACAGCGAGAAGAGAGACCGAAAGGAGAACGTGGCACACCAGAAAGAAGCCACGCAGCGGCTCTTAACAGTTATGAAGCGCCAAGCAGACATGCTCTAGGCCATACTAGCTCTTCAAACCAAGCAGCTCTTCACCCGCCCTCACCTGCAGCCACTGTCGCAAAACTCCTCTTCCTCTCTCTCCTCTCCCCCCCCCCCCCCCATGGCCAACACACTCTTATCAACCTCCTGGCTCTACTCTCTACCCGCAGCATTCCACTCCTCCCTCCTCATAATCCAGCAGTGTGGACTCCCACGGCACTCAACACCCATCCCTCTGCAGTTTGGCCATGCTGAAGTACAGCACCTGCTGCATCGTACTCCAAAGGAGAAGGTTGGGTGTGATCCCTGGACATACACAAATCTGTAGCCGTCCCGGGACCCCTCCTCCTCTTGAGACCTTCCCTTCCCCCATCCTCCTCCCTGCTGATGATTTTTTTTCATTTGACTCTCTCCTCTGGTTATTGTTGTTCAATGAAGGAATTGTGTTTGTTTGAAAGCAATCTGTATTCTATTAAGTGAAAGCAAAAAGCACTGCAAAGCAACATACAATTATGTTAAGGCCCCTTCTTGCATCATGTGCACCAATCGCCTCCTAGCATTACAAGCACTGCAATCCAGAGCACAGCAACAAACATTAGTGGCTTTCAGCTTCAAATTGCAGCCTCAAAGCATCCCTCATCCTTATGGCCCTGCGCTGTGCCCCTCTAATAGGGCTGGTCTCTGGCTGTTCAAACTCAGCCTCCAGGCACTGAGCATCTGCAGTCCAGCCCTGAGTGAAGCTTTCACCCTTCTCTTCACAAATATTATGGAGCATAAGCATAGGAATATTGTCATCTGCCATGTCCAGCTTCTCATACAGGCATCACCAGCGGGCTTTTAAACGGCCAAATGCACACTCCACAGTCATTCTGCACTTGCTCAGCCTGTTGTTGAGCTGCTCCTTGCTGCTGTCAAGTCGCCCTGTGTATGGCTTCATGAGCCATGGCATTAAGGGGTAGGCGGGATCTGCTAGGATCGCAGTGGGCATTTCGACTTCCCCTACCATGATCTTCTGGTCAGGGAAGAAAGTTCCTGCTTGCAGCTTCTTGAACAGGCCAGTGTTCTGAAAGATGCTTGCATCATGCACCTTTCCGGACCAGCCTGTGTTAATGTCTGTGAAACACCCACGGTGATCCACAAGCTCCTGGAGAACCATTGAGAAATACCCCTTGTGATTAATATACTCGGTGGCTAGGTGGTCTGGTGCCAGAATTGGAATGTGCATGCCATCAATCACCCATCCGCAGTTAGGGAAGCCCATTTGTGCAAAACCATCCACAATGTCATGTACGTTGCCCAGAGTCACGGTCTTTCAGAGCAGGATGCGATTAATGGCCCTGCACGCTGCCGTCAACACGACTCCAACAGTCGACTTTCCCACTCCGAACTGGTTAGCGACTGATTGGTAGCAGTCTGGAGTAGCCAGCTTCCACGGTGCAATTGTCACACGCTTCTCCAGCCACAGGGCACCTATCATTCTCATGTCCTTGCGCCACAGGGCTGAGGCGAGCTCATCACACTGTCCCCTGAATGTGGCTTTCCTCATGTGAAAGTTCTGCAGCCACTGCTTGTCATCCCAGACATGCATCACAATGTGATCCCACCACTCAGTGCTTGTTTCCCGAGCCCAAGAGCAGCATTCCACTGTGGTCAGCACCTCCGTGAATGCCACAAGCAATCTCATGTTGTAGCTAGTATGCGTGGCGAGATCAATGTCACACTCCTCTTGCCTTTGTAGTTTAAGGAATAACTCCACTGCCACTTGTGATGTGTTGGTCAGTGCGAGCAGCATATTGGTCAACAGCTCGGGATCCATTCCTGCAGCCCGAAAGAGGCAGGGCAGAGCGCACAGTACACAAACCGTTGAAAGATGGCGCCAAATGTGGAAGGAAGCACAGGGATTGTTGGGATGCGAAGCAATGCATCACGGGGCATTGGGACAGTACCCAGGATGCCCTGTGGCCTCTTCCGCCTTCCCACAAGTCTTAGCGGCAAAAGAGAAGGAGGTGCTCTGTGGGATAGCTGCCCAGAGTGCACCACTCAGAATAGCGCCACAAGTGTGAACATGCTATTGCGCAGGCAGCTGTCAGTGTGAACACACAACAGCGGTTTTCCTTCGGCGCTGTAACTGCTGGCACTGTAACTTTGCAAGTGTAGATGTGCCCTTAGTAAACAATCTTGATGATGCACAAGATGGGGAAAAGTATCCTCAACTTTGATGATTAAATTAAATCAGCAGAAATTATTCCACACGCACACAAAATATCTGAGTCACTGTCACTGTCCCTTTTGAAAGACGTAGACCTGTACTTTGAATAAAAACTGGTAGGACTAATTACAGGCCATCTGCTGCTAGTAAGTTTCCTTCATTTTACCTTCATGACCCATGTTATTGAGAGACATCGTCTCTGTCATGTCATATTTCCATCAATCTCCCCCACTAAGGAATTTAATAAAGAAGCCAATCAACAATATAACATCAGAGCAAATTCAGAGCGATAACAGGGAATCCCTCAGTTTGCGTAATTTACTCCCATGTCTCTTATGCTAACATAAAATTCTGGCTTGCTTGCTTAGGCCTCACTCCTGTAGCCAGATCTGCACAGAGCCATGTTGACTTCTGCAGGGGACCACATTGGCACAAGTCTGCACTCTTGTTGATTGTTATTTCAGGATTGGGACCTTATCATTGTATCACCTTACCATGAAACTTGCATTCCCCCCCTTTCACATTACTTTTGGACTTGGGCAGTTGAATCTAAAAGCTTATCTACATTTGGAGGTTTTCAGGATTTGCTGTTTCTGATTAGGTACTCCTGATTAACAAGATGTGTGGATTCTCTTATTCCAGAATTAGTGCCCTATTCCAGAATTAGTTTAATCCACTTTGGATGTGAGTTGAACTAATTTGGAAAAAGACTCTTACTCTGGTATAAGACCATCCACACATTAGTTAATGAGGAATGAATAATTAATCCACTTTTAATTCACACCCTTTCTTATTCCAGATTAATTTTCATGTGTAAAAAGGCTGCAGCGTCCGTGCTGAAAGGCCAAAAGAGAACAGTGAAGTAAGAGGGTGTGAATTACACTTTATTCCAGCTCCTCAGTTTGCAAATTACATCAGTTTAGACATGTTGGTAAATGGGTAGATGTAGGTGCAAGAAAGACTTGCATCATTCTCAAATTTAGCTCATAATGGATAAGAACAGCAGAACTAATTCTGGACATTCTTGGGGTTATACTGTGCTCTTTTTTTTTGTCCCCCATCCCAAATAGAGTATTAAAGCAAACCCTGATCATGAAAAGGCTGAACGATTAAATTTGCTAGCTTTGTGATGGAAACTCTTTTGATATCTTCTTTGGATCTGGCAAATATGTGCCTACAAATTCTGATTGGTTGATGCCTCAGGAGGTTCTTAAAATTTCCCTCATCACAGTTTGGTGTATCAGCAGTTCTGAGGGTCTTAACAAAGATTTTCATACCAGTAATTGGCTTTGCTGAGGGTTTGCAGTAATTTTTAACAGGAAAATGGCTCTTTACCCCCAGAGACTTTAACCTCTTTAAAAGAGAGACCAAAGCAAAATTCCATCTGAAAACTGCTCATTCTTGGATCTATTTGTAGGCACATCCTGAATGGAAAGTTTAGCAGAAGAGCGGTTTGGTCACAGGGAATAATACTTAAAGTCACCGATTCCACAGGTTTTAGAGTTCCTAGATTAAGGGCTATCACCAGGCCTTGATTTTAATACAGTAGGAAGGTAAAGGTGGTCACCCTGATCAAAGTAAACAAGACCAAAATACGTAGAGCAATCTGTCCTAGTGGCCGTGTATTGTAAAGGTTCTGAGTTTGGCAAAATTGTTGCAACATCTGCATATTAAGGGGTGTGGGATTTAAGTGTGGTGCTGCAAGCTATGGAGGAGCAACCTTTTGAGCTTTTAGAATGCATTCCTGATTGTTGTCACCTCCGGGACAAGAGTTTCAAGCTTGGATCTGTATCCATAGAAGAGTAGAGTTTTATGTTTGCCAGGGGAAAATGGATTTAGAGACTTCTGCTGTAGTTGCACCAAATGTTCATTTTGTTTCTCATAAATTTCAGGATTTCTATATAGCTCTCCCAGTCTTGGGAAATTTTGGTTGTGGGGTTGAGTCTCTACATCTGGCCATTCCATTAGTAGGTTGTGCAAATTGTAAATGTGTGCCATCTTGTCCTTCCTAGTGGTATAACTACCCTTCCAGCCCACTGAGTCCTCTTTCTTGTAGAATGGAGTTCTTCTGTGCAGTCAGGGTTGAGCCATGAAATTGGGGCCCAAGAAAGAGCTGGGATAAAGCTGAGCAGGAGAGACTGAAAAGCACGCCTCCTTTGTTTAATCTCTCCCTGATGCTGCTCCCTTCCTCTGTCACTCCCATCTCCCCATTTTCCCTAGGCTTGTGCAACTGGAATCATGATCAGGCTGAACTGTGCTCTCTCTAGACATAATGCTGATCCTAATTGGCTGGAAGGTGGTGGTGGTGGTGATCAGTAAATGAGGTTCACTTTCACATCTGAGAGCACTGTCTTGCAGCGCTGCCTGTTCCTGCTGGCACAAGAAGCTGGATTTAGTTCAGCATTCAAACCCAGGGTTCCCTGGGTTTGGTGGTGCACTACCTCTAAACAACTGCTGTCTTGAGGTCTTTTATTAATGGTTCTACTTTGCTCATAGTAGGTCCTGGCTAGACTGTGCAAATGACCTATTTAGCAGGCCTTTATTTATTTATTTTATTTTATTGGCTACATTCATCTTAATTATTAACAGGGAAGTATGAGAAATAAGGTTTAGAGCAAAGACAGCATTGGAGGACTCAAGTAGGAATGGAGGACAAGAAGAATAATACAAAATAGCTAGTGTTTAGCAAGGATGGAATTGCATGGTGAGGTGTAAAGAGCCAGTGGATGTGTAGGTGATAAATATTTAATGGCATGGAAGAATGAGCAAAAGTAGTGGGGAAATAAATCAGTGATTGTTAATTTAATAGTGGAAGGCAAAAATCGAGAATACAGTCAGAGATGTCACTGAAGCAGAGAAGCAATGCCCTGGTTGCAACTAGAAATGTCTTATACAGTTTGTGTGGAAATGATTGTTGTTAAATAGCACATGATGAGAGGAGCTCTCCTATCCAGATTTCATTTGTCCACCAGGCTGAAAGGATAGTGCTGCCATTTACCTGATGCTAATGTTTGCTTTGCATGGCAAAACTTACCTATCTATTTAGTGTTTTTAATAGTGATGTCAGGAAGAAGCTGTATAGCATAGCAATAGTCATTTAGCAAGATTTGTGGACCAACTTGTTGGTACCAGAATAGCAGGAAACTGTCAGTTTTGCAAGGAGTGTTCAAAGGTAACATATAGAGTCAGTGGAGAGAGGAAGGGTATTGGCTTGCAATATAGATTAGATACTTTATTTTCTTTCCAGGGAAGGCATTGCAGGTGTTTTCCTGAATTCCGTTTGGTAGGAGGCCCCATGAAGGGCTGAATGATTGAGTTAGAAAATGGAAGTTACCCAGTGGAGTCTAATCATTCAGCTGTTTTTATAGAAGATACTTTGTGAAATAACTGTCCAGAGTACTATGTAAAATGCAGTTTTAAAGTATTATTTCTTCAAGATTAGTCTGCCTGCGTTTGATTACAATCCAAACCTAAATTCATCTTGAATTTATTAGTCTATAGAGTTCCTGTTATTTATAGAACAGCTTGATTTTTGGTCATATATGATTTTCATTATTTTTTTGAACTACTGTTTTTTATTGCTTAAGTTTTAAAATGTTGTTCCTTTCTTTCTCTGTAGTGGTACATGTGCAACACAGAGCAGTTGTGTGAATCTCTTCAACCTATCTTTGTCCAGAGTTACCTTGACCAGGGAACACAGATCTTCTTAAACAACAGCATTGAGAAATCAGGCTGGCTCTTTATCCAGCTCTATCACTCTTTCGTGTCCTCAGTTTTTAGCCTGTTTATGTCTAGGACATCTATCAATGGGTAAGTGAAAAGGTGGTACTAGTTCAGTTTTTTGTAAACGAAGATAGGATAAGAAAACTCTGGATTTGGATTACCAGGTGCTCCGTCCTGCCACTTGATGCCCCGCCATGCAGAGAGTAATCAGGTCTTTTCCAAGATACACTTAGCTTCATTTTCTTCATTCTGTCAAATGCATCTAAACTACCTTTATGTAAATTATTTGATCTATGTATTCAGTGACATTTTACTAATTTCAGTTAGGCTGTGATAAAAGAAAAATGTAAATATCTAGCAGGTCAGAAAAGCCTGTACCTTTTTAAATTATAAAGAATCCTACCTCCTATTTAAAAAAAAAATTGGCAAAAGAAGATCATGGGACTCTAAATTAGAACATAAGGGCTACTTTTTCTCCGTTTGCTCCCAAATTTACCATGGAGTAGGGGTGCCCTCCTCGTGCTTCAACAGTTATTTCCCCCCACTATTTTTACTTACCTTCCCGTCTCTAGAGAGCATATGTGGTGGTGACTATTCTAATTGAAGATGGTTGTATGAAACCATCTCTGCAGCACAACCCATGAGGATAGCTCCTGCATTTATTGGTGAGATTGCTGCAGAGCATTTGAAAATTCTTCTTCCACTTTCCTTTCAAGGCTGCGTGCATTGCCTCTGTAGTTCTACTGGGAATGGAGCAAGAGACAAGATACAGAAACCTAGCCTAGATTTCGTGCATAATACAATATGGAACAGTTACCACAGGGCCATGGGCTTAGACTCAAACCCCACTCTGGAAATCAGTCTTTTTGGGTGTCCACTAGGGCTCAGTGGGGGAAAAAAATTTTGTCCCATGAGAATTTTTGAGATTTAAAATAATTTTCCGCTCCTGAATCGGGACAAAAGTCAAAATCTCAAACTTTTATGAATTGATAGTGTAAAAAAACACCACCACGCAAAAACCTTCAGATCTAGTCAATTGAAACATTTTGTTTAAACTCATTTTGATTTCAACTTTATTATTTAACATTTATTAACTAACTTGATGATGAAACAAATTCAAACCGAAAAAGTGATGTTTTGATAATTTAATTTTATACACCACATGGGATGCTTGGAGGCCTAAAGCTATATTAAAGCTTTTGTGGTACACTTAAGCTTGTAAAATTGGTCAGCACAATATTCAGTGCTATCTTCTAACCCTTAAAACAGTGGTTTTCAAACTTTTGTACTTGTGACCCCTTTCACATAGCAACCCTCTGAATGCGACCCCCACCCTTTATAAATTAAACACTTTTTAATATATTTAACACCATTATAAATTCTGTCGGCAAAGCAGGGTTTGGGGCGGGGGCTGGCAGCTCGCAACCCCCCATGTAATAACCTCATGACCCCCCTCAGGGATCCCAACCCCCAGTTTGGGAACACGTGCTTTAAAATATAAAATCTATTTGTGTATCATTTTGTTTCTGGGCAGTCAAGGAACCCATCCCAAACAAGATGTCAAGCTTGACTGGTGGGTATCTTGGCTAGGACTGGGGGGAGAGAGAGTGAGTGAAGAGAAGCTTATTAAACAGGCAAGCTTGGCCAATATTATTCTGTTGGTCTCTTCCTTGATTGGCTTCAGATGGACATAAAATTACACAGTGTACCCAAATTCCAGATTCTGAAGGCTGTTCATTTGGTATCCTCATTTCTGCGGACCATACAAAAATTCCCTTACTATTACAATCTCTTCCCTTCCCCACCCCACTCCACCACAATCAGGCATATGTCCAAGTTCACCTCAGGTCTGATGCTTTGTGGAGAATGCATTTTATTATAGCTACATGCTTGACCTTTTTTTTTTTAAACTTCCCTTGTTTGGCTACACAGTATGATCTGAGAATAGTGTCTGGTTACTATGGCTAGAAAAATTATCTTTCACCTTATTTTCCAACCAGATGTTCATGTGAGCTTTCCTGTGGAGTTCTTAGTTACTTGTAGCTTTATATATAGGTCCCTTTGGTCTCCCCTTTTTCCTTTCTCCCCCATCTTTCTTTTTCTCGAACGCTTTCTAGTGCTTTGAATGACACCTCACAGTGACTTTAGGAACAATAGCCATGAGCCAATTATACAGTGTAGACTGATATAAATGTACTGCAAGAGGGCTCTGCTTATATGGGCTGTACTCTATATTTAACATCCTCCCCCCTTAGCCTCTGTGCTAGAAATTTAACTGATGGTTTCTTCTATTTCACTTAATTCAGTGTGTATCCATTACTAATAAATTCTACCTTTCCTGGGTGACTTCTTTCTCACCCCTCATCCTGTTACATCATCTTTGCTGCTTATTCTCTTTAGTTTCCCTGCCCTTGCTCTTGATCATAAATCTCTATACTGCTATGGCCTATTTGTACTAGTCATTGTCTTTCCTAAGTTTGACTTCATACCTCAAGGTAGACAGAAATAATATTCTTTATTCCCCCTTGCATCAGTTACTGACCAATTCTTTCTTCCCCATCTGCTGTCCTAACTCTTTCATCCTCTGAACTTCTGTCACAACAGCTGTAATCTTACAATATATACTCTTCAAACAGTCACAGGTGGAGATGTCATTGACATGATCTGTAGAGAATCCAGTTGTCACCTGCAGCCAATTCCTTAATGAATTGCTCATTTTCTATTCCACATCCTTTTCTGTCACATATAGGAGCTTCATCTAGCAGCCTCGACCACTGAAGTTGAGTCACTACATCATACAGTTCTAAAAATAATCCTTTTTCTCTCCCACTATTCCAAACATGTTACCCTGCCTGCTCTTCACATTTCTTCACAGGCTTCCTTTCCATTTCCACATAAAATTCTTCATGCTTTGTGCCTACCTACATCTCTGCTTTCACCTCCTATTTCCTCTTATCGGGTCCTTTAGGGCCAAATCCCACTTGCTGTGCTCACATGAGGTCAGTTGCCTGTTGAAGCCAGAGAGTCATCTCATGCAAGTACAAAGAGCAGGATTTGGGCTTTGTCTCTTCTTCCCGCTCTTGGCTTTGTCCCTTTTTTGTATGACTCTCTTCTCTTAGAACTGCGTCCCTCTTTCCAGGAACCAAATGACTTCCCTCTGCCCATCAGATTTCTTCGTAAAGCCCACACCAATGCTATCTGCATGCATTTGTTGTTTGATCTTTCAACCTGCGTATTGCATTTGTCTAAATTAGATTGCAAATTCCTCTGAGCAGGGACCTTATCTGTTACTTGTTTGAAATAATTTACAGAGTGCAATAGGAGCATCAAGAATTTAAAGTCTTCCCTGTTTAAGTTTGCACAAAATCAGACACTGCCATCTTTACATTTCAGGTTGCTGGGAAGAGGCTCAATGTTTGTATTTTCACCAGAACAATTTCAGAGACTACTCAAAATAAACCCAGAGTGGAAATCCCACAGACTTCTCGATTTAGGGGCTGGAGATGGAGAGGTCACTAAAGTCATGAGTCCTCACTTTGAAGAAATCTATGCCACTGAGTTGTCTGAAACTATGATATGGCAGCTTCAGAAAAAGAAATACAGGTATTGTACTACATAGGTTGACTTGATGTAATACTTGATGTGAAGGACGTAGCAACTGCCTTTAATATTTTATGACTATTATGTGTTCCATCTATTTTATTATTGTCTTGCTTGCTATATGATTTCAGGGGATGATAGTTGAGGCATGAGCTGACCTGCACATAGACAGGAAGGCAGACAAACACCATTTATCAATGCAGTGCAGAGAACAACGGCTTTAAAGTCTATCCTGACCCCCACGATGGGGTGCATAAGAGATGCAGGGTGACAAACAGGTTCAAGAGATATAGACTGGCAAAGAGCTTTGGAACCGATAAATGGACAGCTCTGAGACATGAGAGAGACAGGGATTTCGGGGAAACAGACTGAACCCCAATTCTGAGAAGTGGAAGTGTCTGGATAAGTGAGGCACATCTAAGCTTTAGGTGAGACAGTTATGCGTGTAGACTTTTTGTTGTTTTAAAGACTGTTGTGCTGTGTTTACTTTTGTTGTTGTGCTTTGTTTGTAGTGTTGAGATTAAACACTGTTTTGTTTTGAAAGTGTTGGTTTGTGGCACTGTAATCACAGCTCTTGAAAGGAAGTCTTGCAGGTAGCCGAATCCAGTCAGGCCTGCTGAGTAATCAGTTAGTGCACAAGGTACTATATCTCAGGAGCCAGTCTAAAGAATGGGGGAAGTGTGAGGTTCCACCCCAGAACAGGTGAATGCAAGAGGCCTAACACCTGAAGGGTCGCACTCTCAGAGACTGAGAGGAGACCAAGACGTAGCTACTGTGACACTTGAGCTTTGCTATTTCTCCAAATTGTATCAAATTTAATACCAGGGTAGCACATTTCTGTAAATATTTTTATGTAGTAATTCCAAAGAAGGTCCAAACTCAGATGTTTCTGTGGTGGGGTATATAAAGCTGTCCAGTGGTTGGCTGGGAGAAAGTTAATTCCCTCTTGCCTAGAGGAGTGGAAAGACCATATCTATAGGCATGGCTACACTTGGGTTTTAGTTCGTACGAACTCGAGTTAGTATGGATTGAAAAAGCTTGCATACACATGATGCAAATGCTTAAAGCGCACTAACCCCCTGTATGGTGTGAATTTTGCAGTCCTCTTGCAAAGTGTACAAAGTTTGTTGCAAATTGAGTTAATGTGGACTGTTTGTGTGGACGCCATGCTGCTGTGGAGTACTTTGGCAATCCTCCACCTGCTATCCCACTGCTTTGTGGGCATCTGTGATCCACCTGCCTGTTTACCTGTGTACCCTTTGCTGCTCTGGGGTCAAATTGACCAGATGTCCCCTCTCCTGTTTAAAAAACTTGACCAGGGCCAGAATTTGCTCATTTGCTGCTGGATTCAAATGTATCAGTATTAATGTGATATTATCCAGAAGCTGTACAACATTCCTCAAGCAGCTGCTTGTAACCATGATCTAGTCCTTGATCTCCTCACCATTTGAGGACAATCAGCAGTGCAAGTAGCTCTTGTGACAAGCCACAGCAATAAGAAACTCTTCAAGGAAATCTCCAAACAGATGGCCAAAAAGGGTCACAGCTGGAACGCCTTTCAGTGCCATATAAAAACCAAACACCTAAAGCAAATGTTACAAAGATAGAACAGAAAATCCAGTGCTGTCTCTTCAATCTTCCTCTTTCTTGAGGAGCCGGACAAGATTTTTAGTTGTCATGCCACTACGGAGCCCAACGCCTGCCCCCGGTATAGCAGCCTCTAAGCGACCACAGTGCTCTGTCAGCCTCTGGCAGACTTGCAAGTGATGCAGGAAAGACTTCTATCTAGAGGAGTACTAAATCTCCTCAGAAAAAACACAGCTCTAAGAGATCTGCAGTATTGGAGATCCCAAGCCAAGAGCACTAAATTGAAGTCCTCGAGCTCATCTAAATCACAAGGTACCCATTGATCAGTACCAAAGAAGCATGACCGAGGTTCTATGGGCTCTGCACCAAAGAAGTCAGTACTGCCTGCAGCATTTTTAATATCTTGACCAACAGAGCAGCAAATATTAGCACCATATGCGCTGCCCTCGGTGCTGCAGGCCTCTACATTCACAGTTCACCAGGTTCCTGTGCAACCTCGCCTGATGCTGCAGGAGTTCAGATTTTCCAGGGATTTGTTAATCTCCTGTAAATCTGAATGTCCTTTTATTGAACTCAGTTAGACTTCTGCTATCTTTGGTACCTTGCCTATCACCAGTACTGCCTAATACCGTTTTACTCATGTGTACAGAGAGACAAACCATCACTCCTCCTTCATCTCCTCCTCCATTAGACTTTGTAGATGAGAGCTCTTCAGACTCTCAAATATCTGTTCAGGGATCTTATGATTATCTGTCTAGACTAGACTCTCCTGAGCTTACTCCATCAAGGGATACTTCAAGGCTCACGAGGCCCCAACTTCCTCAGCATCCTCCTTGGTATGATGAATCCTGGATCCCTCCCCTGTTCCCATATGGCCTCTCAAATGACCACATTGGGATCCTGGGCTGCATGCTATAGTAAAGAACAAAATTGCCAGACACCTAGATGAACATAATTTGTTGGGGAAGAGTCAACATGGTTTTTGTAAAGGGAAATTATGCCTCACCAATCTACTAGATTTCTTTGAGGGGGTCAGCAAGCATGTGCACAAGGGGGATATAGTGTACATAGATTTTCAGAGAGCCTTTGACAAGATCCCTCACCAAAGACTCTTAAGCAAAGTAAGCTGTCATGGGATAAGAGGGGAAAGTCCTCTCATGGATTGGTAACTGGTTAAAAGATAGTAAACAAAGGGTAGGAATAAATTATCAGTTTTCAGAATGGAGAGAGGTAAATAGTGGTGTCCCCCAGGGGTCTGTACTGGAATCAGTCCTATTTAACATATTCATAAATGATCTGGAAAAAGGGAGTAAACAGTGATGTGGCAAAATTTGCAGATGATACAAAACTACTCAAGATAGTTAAGTCCCAAGCAGACTGCGAAGAGCTACAAAAGGATCTCTCAAAACTGGGTGACTGGGCAACAAAATGGCAGATGAAATTCAATGTTGATAAATGCTAAGTAATGCACATTGGAAAACATGATCCCAACTATACATATAAAACAATCGGGTCTAAATTAGCTGTTATCACTCAAGAAAGAGATCTTGGAGTCATTGTGGATAGTTCTGTGAAAACATCCACTCAATGTGCAGCAGCAGGCAAAAAAGCAAACAATGTTGAGAATCATTAAGAAAGGGATATATAATAAGACCAAAAATATCATATTGCCTCTATATAAATCCATGGTACAGCCACATCTTGTATACTGAGTGCAGATGTGGTCGCCCCATCTGAAAAGAGATATATTGGAATTGGAAAAGGGCAACAAAAATTATTAGGGGTATGGAATGGCTTCCATATGAGGAGCAATTAATAAGACTGACTTTTCAGCTGTGAAAAGAGATAACTAAGGGGGATGTGATAGAGGTCTATAAAATCATGACTGGTTGTGGAGAAAGTAAGGAAGGCGTGCCAATCTATAAAAAGGGAAATAAGAACAACCTGAGGAATTACATACTAGTCAGATTAATTTCTCTACCTGGAAAAATAACGGAGCAAATAATTAAGCAATTTGCAAACATCTAGAAGATAGTAGCGTGATAAATAATAGTCAGCATGGATTTGTCAAGAACAAATCGTGTCAAACCAGCCTCATAGCTTTCTTTGACAGGGTAACAAGCTTTGTGGCTGGGGGGGAAGTGGTAGACGTGGTACATCTAGACTTTCGTAAAGTTTTGATACTGTCTTCCGTGACCTCATCCACAAACTAGGGAAATGCAACGTTGATGGGGCTACTATAAGGTGGGTGCATAATTGATTGGAAAACCATTCCCAGAGAGTAGTTATCAGTGGTTCACAGTTATGCTGGAAGGGCATAACGAGTGGGGTCCTGCAGGGATCGGTTCTGGGTCCAGTTCTGTTCAATATCTTCTTCAATGATTTGGATAATGGCATAGAGAGTACACTTGTAAAGTTTGCGGACGATACCAAGCTGGGAGGGGTTGCGAGTGCTTTGGAGGATAGGATTAAAATTCAAAATGATGGACAAACTGGAGAAATGGTCTGAAGCAAATAGGATGAAATTCAATAAGGACAAATGCAAAGTACTCCATTTGGGAAGGAACAATCAGTTGCACAGATACAAAATGGGAAATGATTGCCTAGGAAGGAGTACTGCAGAAAGGGATCTGGGGGTCATAGTAGATCACAAGCTAAATATGAGTTAACAGTGTAATACTGTTGCAAAAAAAAAAAAAAAAAAGCAAACATCATTCTGGGATGTATTAGCAGGAGTATTGTAAGCAAGACATGAGAAGTAATTCTTCCACTCTACTCCACGCTGATTAGGCTCAACTGGAATATTGTGTCCAGTTCTGGGCTCCACATTTCAGGAAAGATGTGAACAAATTGGAGAAAGTCCAGAGAAGAGCAACAAAAATGATTAAAGGTCTAGAAAACATGACCTATGAGGGAAGATTGAAAAAATTGGATTTGTTTAATCTGGAGAAGAAGACTGAGAGGGGACATAACAGTTTTCAAGCACATAAAAGATTGTTACAAGGAGGAGGGAGAAGAATTGTTCTTCTTAACCTCTGAGGATTGGACAAGAAGCAATGGGCTTAAATTGCAGCAAGGGCAATTTAGGTTGGACATTAGGAAAAGCTTTGTAACTGTCAGAGTGATTAAGCACTGGGATAAATTGCCTTTTGGAGGTTGTGGAATCTCCATCATTGGGGATTTTTAAGAGCAGGTTGGACAAATCTGTCAAGGATGGTATAGATAATACTTAGTCCTGCCTTGAATGCAGGGGACTGGACTAGATGACCTCTTGAGGTCCCTTCCAGTTCTAAGATTCTAGGATTCTATGAAAATGAAGTATTTTTTCACACAATGCACAGTCAGTCTGTGGAATTCCTTGCCAGAGGATGCTGTGAAGGCCAAGACTATAAAAGGGTTCAAAAAAAGATAAGTTCATGGAGGATAGGTCCGTCAATGGCTATTAGCCAGGATGGGCAGATATGATGTCTCTAGTTTCTGTTAACCTCAAGCTGGGAATGGGCATCGTTGGATGGATCACTTGGTGTTTACCTGTTCTGTTCATTCCCTCTGGGGCACCTGGCATTGGCCACTGTTGGAAGACCGCATACTGGGCTGGATGGACCTTTGGTCTACTCCAATATGGCTGTTCTTATGTTCTTATACTGCCAGTAATTCTCCGAGATACCCAGTGCTTATGGGGAATGGCAGGGTCAGTACTCCCCAATATCCTCTCCCCACTTCAGGAGAAGTTTGAAGAGCAAGAGACGAGGGCTGGTGAGGTTGCTACTGCTCAGACAAATGTTTCCTCATCCTCCCTGAATGAAGCTGTTATGCCCCCTCTGTCTGCTGTGGACAACTTCAAACAGTCTCAAGACTTGATGAAGAAAGTGGCAGACACTCTTCAAATATTGCTGGAAGAATTCAAAGAGACACAGCTTAAGTTGTTGGACATTCTTTCTATACCATCTTTGGCCATGTGGTTCTCCACATAAATGAGGCATTGTTTGAATCTGCCAAGACAATTTAGCAGACTGTACTCTACCCCACTTCCCCCCGCCCCAACAAGAGGGCAGACAGAAAGTAGTATGTTCAGATGAGGGGTTCAGAATTGTTATTTTCCTACCCTACCCCTAACTCCTTGGTTGTGGAGGCAGCACCATTCAGAGGCTTCACATAAGGATCACAAGTGCTTAGATCATTAGAGCTATTCCTCTGCTGTCCTGCAGTGCAGAATTGGTAATTATCAGGTGATCTTGGAAAAATACAACTATCTTAGTTATATGAAATTTATTTCCTGTATTGAACACCTTTCACAAGAGCAATTTCAGGCCATTATTGTGGAATGACAGCTCCTAGCCAGAACAGCTTTATGGGTCTCTGTCGACACTGACACTGCTGCATCTCCACAGCTGTAGTTACGTGTCAAGCCTCATGGCTGCAGTCATCAGGATTTCTGCGTGAAGTCCAAAACACTGTAGAGGATCTCCCCTTTGATGGTCTTCAATTATTTAATGAATCCACAGGTGAGTGTGCATTCTCTGAAGGATTCCAGGGTGACCCTTCGTTCACTGGGCATATTGCATCAGGCAAACAAGAGGAGATTGTTAGTCTCAGACAGTTGAGATCCCACCCAGCTCAGTTTTCCATCTACTATAAGGCCTAGTAGCTGCCTAAAAAGAAACCCAGAAGGCAGAGGGAACAATTCTCAACAGCTGAATTTGAATCGATGCAACAGCCACCATCTACATAGTGCTTGTTTTGATGTCTCAGTCAAGAGCCTCAAACACCTCCATGATCTGGATTTGATGCTGAATTATCTTGCCCTTTCCTTCCTCCCACCTTTTGGGGATCATCTCTCCCTTTTTCACACCTCATGGGAGCAGATAACCTCCAACAGATGAGTTTTGGAGGTTATAACATCGGGCTACTCCATCCACTTCCACTCCATAGCCCCCTTGAACCCCACTTCTCCATCTCTTTTTTTTTTTTTCAGGGACACATCTCACAAACCTCTCCTGAGACAAGAGGTTCTCTCCTTCCTGCATAGGGGCTATGGGACCAGTACCCACTCAGTACACAGGAAGGGGATTCTATTCAAAGTACTTTCTGATTCCCAAAAAGAAGGGAGGGCATTTCTAGATCTCACAATACTGAATCCTTTGTCAAGATACAGAGGTTAAAGATGTTAACACTTGCAGCTATCACTCCGTCCATGAATCTGGGGGACTGTTTTGCAACCCTTTACCTTCAGGACACATACTTTCGTGTCACAATACATCTCTCTCAGAAGAGATGCCTACCTCTAGTGTCAGGACCACTATCAGTACTGAGTCTTGTCTTTCAGACACCCTACTACTACCAAAATATTTACAAAAATTATGGTATTAGTCACCACACAGCTTAACCAATGGGAAGTAATTATCTTCCTCATTTCAACAAACATCTCAAGTGGCATTCCTACATCAAAGTTCGAACCACTGCAAAGAAAGCTATGTCTCTCTTCTGCATGCTCATCCTTCAACTCAACACTGCACAGTCTTCCCTCTTCACTCTAAAGTTGATAGAGTTCATAGGGGCCACTCTCTATGCCAGGACTTCCGGAGCCTACCACCAAGAGGACAGGTTTCTCACTCTGACACACTAAATAGCATGAGTCCAAATGAGCCCACAGGTCACTGACAGATTGTGCCTGCAGCCCCTCTGGCACATGGCAGCATGTACCTTTGTCACATTGCACACAGACTGATATCTATGCTGCTTCCAAGCCTGGCTCAGGACAGCTCATATTCCCAACAGAGACAGTCTAAACAAGTTGTTTTCTATTCCTAGCTGTGTGCTAGTCTCTCTCAACTAATTGAAGAATCTGGACTACATGTGCTCAGGGGTTCACTTCGGTCTTCCTCCTCCCATTTTCACAATGGTTTTGGACGCATCCCTCCTGGGATGGGGAGCTCTTCTATGGGGCCACACTATCCAGGGAAGATGGTCTGCCCAGGAGTCTACCCTACATATCAACATTCTGAAGCTCAGAACAATATGATATACTTGCTAGCACTTCTTCTCCATGATAGGTCAATCGCTCCATATAATGACAGACAACAAGTTGAGTATGCACCACATAAATTGACAAAGGGGTGCTAGATTCCGCCCCCCCCCCACACACACACACTGCTCAAAGGCAATCAAGTTATGGAACTAATGCATAGCTCAATGTATCCTTATCTTGGCCTGGACTCCAAAACACTATTGCCAACTACGTCAGTAGACACTTCACCCAAGATCATGAGTGGGAACTCAATAGAGCCCAAGTAAGAAAAATCTGTCAGAGTATGGGTCTTCTGAACATAAATCTTTCAGCCACTGCTGCCAACAGGAAATGTGTGAATTCTGCCAAGGGGAGATCTTGGTTGCCATTAAATGGGGGATGCCTTTCTCCTCTCTTGGTCAAAGAGTCTCCTTATATGCCTTCCCTCCAACTCTGATCCTCAGAGTTCTAAACAAAACAGAACAGAACAAAGCCATAGTAATTTTGATTGCACCAACCTGGCCAAAACTAGTATGGTTTCCTTACCTCATTCACTTCTCATCCCAGCCAGCCATCAATCTCCTGCTGACATTCAGCCTTCTCCCTCAGGATTCGGGAAACGTTCATTATACCAACTTGGATGCTCTCCAGCTCAAGCCTTGGTACCTAGATAGGTCTCGGGATTAGAACTCCCTTGCTTCAGAGAGATTCAAGAAGTCTTTTCGAACAGCAGAAAGGAACTCACCAGGAAAATTTACCTTCAGAAATGGAAGAGATTTTACCACTGTTACGCCTACCTTTGCCCTGTCTCTTGTCGACTCACTCCTCTTGGAGGTCCTGGAATTCCTGTTCACTCTGAAGAAAGGAGGTATTTTGTTAAAGCTCCATTAAGGTCCACCTAGAGGCCATCACAACTTTTCATTCTCCTGTGGAAGGTTTTTTGGTATTTGCTCATTCTGCAACTTCGAGATTCATCGAAGAATTATCAAACCTCTTCCTAAATGTCAGAGAGCCCATCCCAGCCTGAGATTTGAACTTAGTTCTTAATTCTCTGATGAAAACTCCCTTTTAGCTGCTAGCTACGTGTACCTTTCTAAACCTTTCCATGAAAACAGCCCTTCTAGTGGCAATTACCTCCACTCAAAGAGTTGGTGAATTAGGGGCTTTGTTGGCTGATCTGCCTTATATGGTCTTCAAGGATAACGTATGCCTCCAACCACCCATGGTTCCTACCCAAAATAGTCTCCAATTTACATATCAGACTTTTCATCCACTGTTTTCCACTCTAAATCCCATCAGACTAGGGAGGATGCTGCCCTTCATACTTTAGACATTAGAGGGTGCTAGTTTACTATTTGGAGAGGACCTAGCCTATTAGAATTTCTCCAAGACTATTATTCTCTATCACAGAGAGCTAAAGTAACACCAGTGTCCACCTAGACTTTCTAAATTGGGTTTCTGGCTGCATCCTCTTCTGCTGTGCAGCTGCTAATGTGCCATGCCGACCTATATCCTCAGTATGGGCATGAGGATGGCTAGGGCACATGTGTGGACCAAACAAGCATTGCTGCTGAAAAAAACTGATCAAAGGCGCATGAGTACCTCAAGTGGAGCATCCATAGTGGGACACATCTCGAAGAACTCATTTACTGTACCAGGTAAGTAACCTCTTCTTCCTCAGTGTCGTCGTCATCGTCCTCATCCTTCTCCACCTGCTGGTGTTACTGCAGGTGCTGCTGTTGGCTTCCAAAACTGAAGCTACCTTGCTCTGAGAGTTCAGATAGAGCACAAACAGTTTCTGTGTGTTTTGCAAATTCCAGGTACTAGCAAAGTAATGCACTGCATTCTTGAATCCATGCTAGCTGACAGTGATTCAAAAATGGTGCTAGCCCACCCAGAAAGAGGGGAAGTATGGAATGGAAGAAGTAAAAGCATGGGATTTTTGGAGTTTGACACCCCCCCCCAAGTCCCAGAATTCCCCTGGTTTCTGCTATGCATCTCACAATGCTCAGCAAGAAAAATCCCAGAATGCACACAGTATACTGCATGCTTAATGCACATCCAGCTCCTGCTGTGTACACACAATGATGCAAATTAAAAGAGGGCAAAGCAACCCCATCTGCATGCTCTTAGTGTGGCTTACGTATTGCACACCAACCAGTGTATCCCCTCAGTGCGAACTAAGTCCCCCATGAAGACAAGCCCTATGTGCTCTCAGTATACTCCTTTTCTTTTTGCGGATACAGACTAACACAGCTGCTACTCTGAAACCTGTCAGTATAAAGAGAGTGTCTGATAAAGGTAAGGTCAGCCTCAGTGGTAGGGAATTATCTCCTTCTCCTAATTGCTATAGGCAGGCTGTGTACTGAGAACTCTGCACTCAGCCTGCAGTTGTTTAACTGTAACACTTTCCATCTCTCTCTCTCTCTTTAGAGTGCTCGGTATAAATGAATGGCAGAACACAGGATTCCAGTATGACGTTATCAGCTGCTTGAATTTGCTTGATCGCTGTGATCAGCCACTGACTGTATTAAAAGATATTAGAAGTGTATTGGAGCCAACTAGAGGCAGAGTCATTCTTGCACTAGTTTTGCCTTTTCATCCATATGTGGAAAATGGTAAGTAGATACAGATTAAAAGATACTTGGGATCATAGGGGAAAGGTGTTTTAGGTTATAGTGTTGTGAATTAATACTGTCTAAAATAACTTTATATTTATCAGACTTAAAATGTGCTGATCAATATCTCTTAATTGCATGTTCAAAATTCCTAGAATTGTACATAAAACATATACTGTAAGTAGATGGACGCACTTGGACTGAAACTGTTCACTGCCCCTCCCCACTCCTTTCACTACCATCAGTGAAAGACTGAGCAAATGTATGGGTCCTATACCATATCCTGAAGGCTCTCATACTTGAGCTCTGTTGGAGCAATGCGGGAAGCAAATTTCAGACAAGGGACCTCCACTGAATTCATGGTACAAGCAATCCCAGATATCTAGATCTAGATACTGTGAACAAGAGTACCTTAACTGATCTTTGCTGTGCAGTAGTGCATAGGGTGAGATGTCTCTTGGGTAGCTAGGATCAAACTATTTACAGCGCTATACTTCAGTGTCAGTGACTTCAGTTGCATCAAGAAATTCATCGGAGTGAGCAGTAATTAAAACAGTATTACTGATATATATAAATACCTGATCATGTTTGTTTTACTCTGTATTAAATGATCCAGTATATTTCTTTTGGAGTTCACGTTTGATCATTAACTTTTATCCCTTTGTCTAAGTTTTGGAGAAGAATCTGAGAGCACTTTTCAAATATATCTGGTTTTTCCCTCAATGAGTATCACGAGCATCATGGCCTAAATCTTTAAAAGTTACTAGTGGTTTTATGTGCCTTAGTTCTGGGGCTGATTTTTCAGAGGATGGGTGTTCAGCACTTCTAAAAATCCAGCCCCTGTTAGGAGTCCCAATCTGGATTTTTTTTTAATGAACGTATACAATGTTTCAAACATATCTGGATACAATTTCTTATTCTGTTTAATATGGAAAAGATTTTCTTCCTGTCCTAAATTTTCTATAAGATTCAAGGTAATAGTAAAATACAGTTCTGCCTGTGTAACAGTGTCTTTTATATTCTACATTGAAACAATATAAGCAAAGTCTGTGATATGCAGTGATTGTATATTATCTTGTTTCTTGTGTACCTTATAATTATACACTTAAGTTTAATTTCTCTGTTTTGCAATCACTGATCCATCCAGGACCTGCTTTCCTGTCTTTTTCTTTCCGAGTCCTGCATCATGTTAGGTAACAACAATATTGAAAAAAAATTAATGCAACTTTCTAGCAAAACAGATGGTGGAGAAACAGAGAGAGAAATCTGAGGAATCCACTTTTACTTTCTCATGGTTCAATCCCCTAGTATCTAGTGGAAGGAGAATTGGCTATTGGACTAATAAGCCACTAGGACTTGAAAACATGTTCTCTGCATATGGAACTTCAAGACATTTCTTGTTAGAATCTTCTGTATGGCATCTTGTAAACCAGAAAGAAGCTTTGCTTGTGCTGGTGATCAGTGGCAAACGAGACATTTTGTTTCAGACAGCTCCATTTCCCTTGCTTTGTTGTTGCTGCTTTTCTCTAATCTCAGATCAGATCACAATGCTTTCCCTGATGGTCTTGTGTGACCTGCAGGGTGGTGTGTCATGATAGCTTTGGTAAGCCCTTATCAGTGAAGGCTGCTCCAGTTATGCAGTGTCTATCTCAAGTTCCCAAACTTGATTCACAGCTTGTTCAGGGTAAGCCCCTGGCAGGCCGCGAGACACTTTGTTTACCTGAGCATCTGCAGGTACGGCCGCTCGCAGCTCCCAGTGGCCGTGGTTCGCCGTTCCCAGCCAATGGGAGCTGCAGGAAGCGGTGGGCCGGCCCGCACCACTTCCTGTAGCTCCCATTGGCCGGGAACAGCAAACCATGGCCACTGGGAGCTGCGAGCGGCTGTACCTGCAGATGCTCAGGTAAACAAAGTGTCTTGTGGCCCGCCAGGGGTTTACCCTGGACAAGCCGCGATCCAAGTTTGGGAACCCTTTGTTTATCTTGAAACACATCCAGCATGTTTGTTACCCACTGCTATAGACTGGCTATCAGCAGCACTTCGATATTCCAGTTTTGTCTATCTGAAAGTGGATATCTCCATTGGTGTATATGTACATCTGGATATTTTTAAAGAAGTAATTATCTGTCTCTAAGTTTTGAACATGCCTGGTTCTCAATATATTTTAATTGTATTAAAAGCAATTTCTGATGAGACATTGACCAATAGCAAATAAGTAAAGAGCACTGTTTTTGCTTGGGGGAATGGAGATGGTAATAGTGAAGCAGCCATTGCATTTGATTAATTTTGACCTTTATGTTCTAAAAGTTGAATTTGGTACCTTCAGATTATGCAAACTGCTAGGACAAAACCTGTTCCAAGTTGTTACAAACTTCTAACAAGAAATGCCTTCCTTCTTTTCAGCAATTAAATAACCACAAACCTCTTACTAAATCCAGATGAAAGAAGAATCTCTTATATATGTGGTTTCAGATAATCAAATCAGGCAAGCACCAGACAGGACCACTAGATTCTTAGGACTTTTGCAGAGTAGACAAAGAACAATGGCTTTAATGTAAAGCTGGTCCTTAAAATAGAATTAGACTTAAATTTCAATTTTAACTGTCTATTTTAAGAGGCAAAGTAACCATAAACTATATAATCACTTAAATGTCAATCCGATCCCCTGTCCCATCCTGGCCAGGTCAATATTTTGAATCATGTCATTGTACATGTTTAGTTGAGTTAAAATGTCAAACACAAAATAAGAATCTGACTTCCTTAATTGATGTGATTAACTTCATTTCATATAACATTATTGTACCATTTGATTCACTCAGATGTCTATGATTCTGTTTAAAGAGAGATGCCATTATGATAGACTGGGGTCACCACTATATGTAGTGGTGGTTCCCCACATTCCAAAGATTTTTTCATTCCATTTTGTAAATCTGGCTGTCCAGAACTCTGGACCCATACACAACTTTTTATAGAAAATTTTAAATCCATATCAGCAGAAGATACTCCACTAAAACTCTCCCCTTTGAACCGTCTAACCTACTCTCCAGTGCAAGACTGAGATGACATTGTATGTCATGCAAAAAGCTCTGTGTCAGACCAAGTAGTGTTCTAAATGTTGTAGTTAAGATATCAAAGCTTTTTATTATTTTACAAGATATGTTAAAAGAGCAAAGAATGAATTCACTATATGTACATTGTAAACAAGAACAAACACTCGGAACATGTGGAAGATCCTAGAAAGCATGTATTTCAATTACTGTACTAAAGAGTTTTAAACCCCTTTTAGAAAAGTCTTTTATTATTTTACAGATATGAGCTCTGATTCAGACCTCATATGTGTAAGCAAATGGGTCAGCCTATGTGTGGATCCAATGGCACGATTGGAGCCTGAAAATGGAATAATTTAACTATACTGTTAATGAGAATTATACTCTGCTATGCTTGACACAGCCTCTGTTTCCTTGTTCTTAATTTTTTTAAATGACCGAAACAAATGTTCTTATAAAACTATAAGAAACAAAAGAAATATTACTTTGTTCTTTCAAATGTTTCTGGAATTACAATGACATCTAGAGTCCAAAGTAGCTTATTCACAAGTTATTACCAAAGAGTTTGAGAGAAATACACCTTTGTTTTTATTTTCCAAAGTACATAAAACCTCACTAATTCACCCTAACACAAAGTTATTGTGGAGTTCAAAATTTTATGAATTGACAAGCAGAAATCTTACTAATAAGTTAATCATAGTGCATTACAAAACATACTCTGTTCATTTGTACTTTAATATTTATACTTCACTAGTAGGTATTTTGTAATGAGTGTTATAAAGAAATGCTTTCTTATCTAATTAATCTGTGAAACTCACTCCTATGTGTATCATTGAGGCAAAAAGCTTAGGGTTTAAAAAAGGATTTGATATTTATACAAATAAGAATAACTTTAGTTACTAGAATAAAAATGTATAAGATACCATGCTTGAAGAGAGAAGCAGCTAGCCATTAATTGCTTGGGATTAGGAAGAAAGTTTATTAGACATGTTGCTCTATATTTGTCCATTATGTAATGTGGATTTTTGTGCATTTTAAAACCTTCCTGTGAAATATTTGGTACTTGCCTATGTAGGCGACACTGGACTAGACAGATCTCTGCTTTGCTCCAGTCTGGCAGTTCCAGTGTTCTTAAGTTGCAAAATGTTAGATGAGGCCTCACTACGGGACACAATTAACTCTTTGCTGAAAGGATGGGTGAGACCAGCAGGTATCTTGTAAGATTCTTGAGGTGTGCAGATTAGCTAAGTGAGAACTGGTGAAGCGTGACTGTAGTCCAACAGTCTAAGTTATATCCAGTTCTGTGCAGATGCACAAAGGGAAGAAGGAGAGGGTTCATAGAATGCCCTTCATGTCCTTGTAGAGACTGGGTGTCATTCTAATGGGGAATGAGGCACTGCTTCTGGCTAGCACTTGGGGATACTGTCTGCATAACACATATACATATAAACATTGAAAGAAGAGCAGTCCTTGGATTGACATGTAGACTAAGCTACCTTCCTAACCTGCCATACGGTCCCTCTGGATCAGTTTTGACATTACATTAGTGTGTATGCTTTTATATTGCCTATTTTTTGTACCTGTTCTGCGTACAGCCAGCCAGATTCTCCTCTTACTCTGGTCTAAATCCTGAGTTACTATTGACATCAGTGGTAGTTATAGCTGATTTACACCAATGTGAGAGCAGAATTTGACCTCAAGGCATCATTTTCTTTTTGTGCCTATCACAAACCTTTCAGAAGCATTAAATTCACAAAAGAAATTAAAAAAAAAATTATGTGTAGAACTAACCCTAAATATGAAAATTTCCATGAAGTATTAGTAGTTCTTAATGGAAAATAAAGTCCTTTTACAATATTTTTATTTTTCAGAGGGAGAGGGCTTGGTAATGTTAAACATAGGACTGTAATAATTAATATTCACACTTTAGCTGGAATACTGTCATTTGTATTTGATGATCTATTTGCAAAACACTTTAAAAAAAAAAGCACTGCTCAGTGAGGATTCATATTTTTTTTAGCAAGGTACGACTCTTTCAGAAAATTAATTTTTGAAGTCTCAGACATGTTCAGTTGTATTTCACATAAAGGATCTTGAGTATGTGTGTACTTTGAATTTTATCATCTGTTTTGATAGATGGTGTCATCTGGTTCCAAACACTCCTGCAAAAAAAAAATATAAGTATATATTGTAAAAGGTTACAATGTTTGTGTAATAGTTGGCTTTCTAAAAAGATTTCCTCAGTGGGGCAAACTTCCTTTCCTTTGCTACTGCTGAAGAATACTTCCCCCTTCCTTCTGTCCGTTATCCAGATGCCTTCATACCTGTGGCATCTGCAGGATTCTTAACCTTTTTCGTTCACTGTTGACTACCCTGAATACAGCTCCCAGGGGAGCACAAAGAGTCAGCAGGACAGTCATGTTTACATTATGTGTATGCCCACATCTGCCAGGTCCTGGATTACATCAGTAGGGGTTTGATGGCTTTATGGAGGGCAGTTATAGAGGAAAACTGTCAGGGGTAAGAATATTAAAATACAGGCTTTATGGGAGGGCAAGTGTTTGACCTGTCAGTGCTGAATGCCTGTTTCATTTTTGTACTTCATCTGGGAAGTGTATGTTCTGCTCCCTGATTAGAATAAGAAAGGAGCTGTTTTGCTTGTGCAGTGTAGATTCAAGAGTAGTTTTCTTAACTTGAAAGTGGTGAGTTTTTCTACAATAGTTCTCCTGTAACTTACATGGCATATGCAAAATACACTATGATTTGGTTAAAAAATGTTGTTATAAATTTGGGAGGATGAAATAACTTTCATTCTGTGATACAAAACCATGAAGTATTCTGTATCTGTTGCGTATATTACAATAAGTGTTTTAGGAATGTTTGAGGTTTTTAAAAACTTTTTATTGTAACTTTTTGTAACTCTCCACTTGTAAAGCCATGTGCCTTCATTACCATGGGTCCAACTATTCAGCGCTCAGAGGGGGAGAGAAATTAAAATGCCTCCAAAAGTGAACTGCAATGTTTTTCTATACCTAAAATATGTCATGGCTTTAAAGACTGGCATCTCAGGCCTTCTCAGACATAAAATGAGTTCAAAATCCCTTTGGAAAGAGGGGTATCTCCACTCCGCAACAGTATGTAGATCCCAATTTAACCCTGCTGGGATGCACAGTATTGGACTTCTGAAACTTTTAGCATTGTAAGTATAGAAAAGCTATTGCTGGTTCAGGACTAAATCTTGCCAATCCTGACACTCAGACAGCGAAGAAGTCTAGTTCTGTAGAAAATGTAATATAGTTCTGAAATTTGCTTCTCCATTTTTTCCACATACAATGAACTACAGTAAATAGCCACAAGATTTTGGAAACCCCCTTTTCATGTTACTCATTACTCACAGGCTGATGATGGTCTTCAGCATATCTCTTCTTGTACAGTTCTTGTACAATTGCTCGACAAACTGTTCGCCCACTCGTATTTTTCTGCAGTGGTTAAAATGTGGTTAACAACAATTTTACATTAGAGACAGATTTGGAAAAATGCACTTGCCTCTATGATATATCTTTGCTAATTTCTTTTTTTTTTTTAACTTTTTAAAATTTAATCAAGGTGTCACCACAACTTCAAAACAGTAAGTTTCGTGGCCAAAGGGAGCCCTGGCTGTAGAACAGTAATGATTTCTCACTGTCGAGTTAAATTCCTTCTTTAACTTGTGGATTTTTTTTTTTTCCAAGAGGGTGTTGCAGTATATATTCTAAACAGGATTTAAGTATGGTGGAACCCATGTAAAGCCAAAGCCACCATCCAAGGGACCAGGAAAAATCAGTTGCATGGCAGAGGTTGGCTTTTTAACTATAGTTCAAACATGGTTTACTTGTAATCTCGATGTTACTGAAAAGCCATCACTTAAGACAAGAAGTTGCCTGTTGGAGGTGGCCCTTAGCTTAGTTCTCACTGTCCAATTAGCCAAAAAGGACCGATGAACAGAAACTTTAAAGCTTGGGGCAGAGGTCACTTGCTAGATCATCTGGGCATATCTTACTTAATCAGTTCCCTGCCATTATAGGGGACCTGGGCATTGGTGCATCTTGGTCTCTCCTGTTTTCTGCCTGTGGCACATAACAGCCTAGTCTCCTGAAGGATGTAATACTTTGATATAATTCTAGTTGTTGGGGTTGGTGTGGGAGTGGCTAGGTGGTGTTGGTGACCGTCTCATCTTTAAACTCCGACTCTAAATTCAGCAAATAGTTTTCTATAAATCTTCAGCACTGGAGCCCTTAATCACTTACATCTACAACTTCCAGCCCAGGTAACCCCTTTGTCTGAGCCTTCAGTTAGCCAATTTAATGTCCCCGGAAGTGTTCAAGGTTATATTTAAAAAACAAAAAATCTATGAATCAAAGACACCCAAGACAAGTTAAGTGAATATTAACATACATGGTGCTCTCCTTTCACATCTCCTTTCCTGGTTTTCTTTACCAGTTTGGATTTTGACTGCAAAACAAAAATCAACTTTATTTACATAGCCCTCCATGCCAAATAATAACTGAAGAGGTACTGTAGCAAAATGTATTGCCTGCTCATAACATTTAGGGATATCTCATTATTTATCGAGTTCATTTAAGGGTTCCAAATATTGATGATTGTTCTAAAAACAAAAACACACAAAAAACCACCACACTTTCTTAATAAAGACCAATGTCAGTGTCTTCAATAACTGGGTGCATTTTAAACATGCAAACCTCCTCTCTCTGGTTCTGGGGGAGCTTTTCCAAGTTTAGGATGCCCTGTAACCCTCCTCCAACTCCCTTTTCCATGCATCCTACAATATTTTGAATAGGACTTCATTATGTAAGTAAGAGTATTGCCTGAAATAATTTCATTGCACTTGGCATTTAGTGTTATATAAATTTCATTATTTGTTTATCAATGGACATTAATCCATGGAGCTTGCAACCTGTGTATTTGGTAGTAATGCTCTTTATTTGATAACTATTTTTCTTTCAAAATATTTGAATCTTATCATATTTTTGTATTTTTGATAGTCTGTCTCATTTACAAAGTGACTTCTGGCAATATATACCAAACTTGCTGTAAATTGTTCCAAGGATAGTTTGGTTTCTGCTGCTTTTCTCTTGAAACTCTCTCTAAAAAAAAAAAAAAATCGGTAAGTGATGTGTGTGAGATGTAATGAGTATCTAATCTGAATCTATGTGTGAGAGTCTGCAGATGCATATGAGATGTAATCATCAACCACAACCTTTGTAAAACTCGTTTGCTGTCTGTGATGCAAAAGTAATTAAAATCCATGATGACCCTTGGATCCTGAGGAAAACATTAAAGCTATTGAGAAGTCAGAATGAAAACAACCAAATAAGAAAAGTCAAAATTAAACCCACCTTATAGAATATAAAGATTGCAAGTATGGCAGTGCTGTATAGAAACAGCAAAGATGAGAGGACTATCATGGGGATGTATTCTTCAGTGCTGTACTTCTCAGACCCTTTAGTCATAATAAAAAATTGTTAGAATAATGGGAACCTGTTCTATTTTGATCATATTCTTAGTAAGAATAATATTTGTATTATAACCACTTTCATCTGAGGAACTCACTTGATAAGGGTCACTAGACTCAAACAGCTGGGGACTGGAGAGCCCTTGATTTGGGATTTTGTTTTCTTCCCACCATAGCCCTCTTCTGGTCTAAAATCTAACTTTTAAGTAACAAGTATGAAGAAGGCTCATGTGTTTGTTCAGACGTTAGCAGTGTGAGTGGTGGGGTGAATGCAGGGAGAGTATGGAACTCGGTTGGGGAGAGAGAGTCCATTAGTTAGGGTTTTGGTTTTTTTAACTTTTGTACATATTTCTAGAGCTTGTTATTGAAGCACATGTAACCAGAAATTTAGTTAATTAAGCCTCCTCATCCCTGTGAATATCTTTATCCCTGTTACATAGGTGGAGATACTAAAGACACCAAAGTAAAATGATTTGCTCAAGTTCACACAATGAATCAGTGGCAGAGAATCAGCCCAGAGTCCCAGAATCCTGCTCTGTCTGCTAGACACAGTCCCTCCTGAATATGGCAGTTTCTCAACAGAAGCCATTTACTTGTTTGTGACTATTACTGTTGGTGTATGATTTATTGTGTGCCAGTCCCAAAACCCTCCATGAAGCTTGACATGGAGTATTTGTATGTTCAGTTTTGACAGTTAACAAAAAGGAAAATACAGCATCCAATCTCCTGGATTACTATAGAACATCTCTGAAGGGTCACTTGCATTACATGATAGTACAGCATCTGGTTAGTAAACCATACAAAGTTGCTGATTTTTAGCTTTGTTAACAAAGTATCTCCCTAGTTGATCTTAATTCTGCACCTGGAACTCCAGTTCATGTCAGTTTGACTTTAACACACATACCCAGAGTATGACATTGGGTCTTATTTGCTGTTCAAATTGATAGATTACTGGAAACCTTGTTGATTTTACTATTAACGTACCATATTTTGCAAGTGTAAATAATTAGAAATATGTAGAAAACAAAATAATGTATTTTTTTACGATTGTTCATAGGAAGTAGTGACTGACCTCTTTTCACCAATATCGTTCCTCCCCCGGTTTGCTTGGATGTGTGTGTATCTGAATCTGAAAATGCTATTCCACAGATATAAATGGCACTGTCATTTACAGTCAGTTTGTTGATCTGAAGTAAAACATTATGATCGGACAGTGATTCAATCACTTGGAACTTCTCTATGCATTGAGGTGTACACAAAGCCTCATGTGTAAAATCATTATAGCGAAACCATAGCATTTGAGGGGAGCCATGACATCCGGAAGCAGAGAAACTGCATGTTACATTCACAGTGCTGACACTGTCGTCTACTTCCTTAAATTGGTGTTGTTTTACGGTAACTTTGCAGGTATCTACAACATGACCTGTTGAGAATAAACACATACTTGATTGAGAGAGGATTTAAGAGTAAGGGATGTTGCAAATTAAATATGTGACCTTGAATTTAGAAAGGGGGGAAGAGAGAGAAAGCGGTGATATTTCCACCGTGGGACCTCTTTCGGTTGTTTTCATTAAGTTTCTTCTTAGAAGATTGCCTCATGGGCTAAATACTATTTGAACTTTATTCATTATTTTTCATATACATAGGAAAATATGAATGTGATTGCTAACTGATCATGGGTTTCACACGTCAGCAGTGCCACTTGCTGATACTGACATTTTAAAATTAAGCAATATACAGAAAAAAGAAGGCAAGGGAAGGTTAAACACGAAAGAGAACTTCAATTAAGGAACTGAATCACCAGCAAATTACAAGTTTTGTTTACTATAACTGTTATGACAAATGCATTTTTTTACCAAGACCTTATAGAAATAAATAACTTTAATAAACTTAAATATGACAAAATAATTATATCAAAGTAATGGTTAAATACCTAAAATTTAGATAATTGGAATGGAGACTCTAGAAATGAGAGATTGCTAAACCAACATTTTTTATTTTGTTTTACTTTCAAGAAAGTATTTAGCAAACAAATTACAAAACAAAAAATAAGTTGAAGTGGACTCATCTTTGATCAGATTTGGATTATTACAAATTATGTATTGTATGTAATCAATACAATAAAAATGTAAAGTTAGGGTAGCATAGAATGTTACTACTTAATATTGTCTGGATTAGGGTAACCAGATGTCCTGATTTTATAGGGACAGTCCCAATATTTGGGGCTTTTTCTTATATAGGGGCCTATTACTCCCCACCCCCGGTCCTGATTTTTTCACACTTGCTGTCTGGTCACCCTAGTCTGGATACTTGTGTGACTCTTCATCTTTGTACTGTCCGAGCTCCTGGTGGACCAAATGCAGGCAGGTTGAGTTCATAGGGGTTCCACAGGAACAGAGAGAGGGCATTCTCTTTCTTTTTTTTCTGTGCCACAAAGCAGCAGCAGAGCCACCCCATGGTCACAACTGTTTCCTTGAGGCTGCAGTAGCCCTAGCAGCTGCTGCACTCCCACTCTGTGAAAGGTACTGATTGGCTGGTACAGTATATCCACCAAGTAGCTAATCTCTCTGTCCCTGCCCTAAGCCCACTGTTCACTGGGTTGGAGGATGCCCCTATGGAGCAGAACTCTGTGACTTGCAGCTGATGCAGACACCATGTGCTGGATTCCCAGAAACTTCCTCTTACCAACTCCGTAGAGCATACCTGCAGCCATTTTGCTGCATCTGGGGTCTGCTATACAAGAGGCAGAGGATTTGGACTGATGGTCATAGGTTATGAGGGCATTTTGTATAATCCTTTGGAAGAACAATCTTTCATTAATATTCATTTGATTAGGAAACTTTATGAAGACAGCAGAAATTAGCTAACTCCAAAGCAGAATTTTTTCCTGCCCCTCTTATCTTACAGACTTGTTCCAAATGAGAACACTGCATTTTCAATCTTATTTGTAAGAAATACATATGAATCTTTTAAAACAGGTGAAGAAGACAGTAAATTGGGGGGGAAAAAAAAGTCTTACCAACATAGTATAGAATCCAGTTGAATTCCAACAGTAGCACGACTTTGCATTTATTGAAAGTTGCCATTTCTTTGTGTGTTTGTCCAGAAATGTTTCTGCTCAAAAAAAGAGGAAGTTAATTAGGAAACTTTAGGAGTTACATAATGCTCTAAATTTCATGCTCAGACACTTCCTACTTGCATATATTTACAGGAATTAAACATTGTGTTCAGTAAATTTCTTAAAGATACAGTATGTATTTAAAACATAATCAATTACATTTTTCAGTTAGATGGGATTGGTAAAAATCTATTTTTTTTGACAGCGAGTTGTTTTTTTTTTTTTTAATTTTAAAACTACTACATTGCTCGATTGCTTCTGATGATTTCATTGGCTATAACAAATGACAACTTTATTTTTTATTATATAAAATTATCCAGAACTCCATTTCTTCTTTGAGAGGACCCTAAACAAATAATCCTTCTCTTCTCACTTATCAAAATGGCCCTTGAATGAACAGAAGTTCTGTAGATGCTGTTCCACAGGACCCACTTAGGATTTCTTTCCTAGTTTGGTGTGGAGTCTCTTGAGGTGGATTTTTGGGGGGAGGGGCTAAGGGATTGATTTTGGTTTTTAGCTAGTAGTATGACCACAGTATTCCTGAAGAATTCATAACAAATTATGGTTGTTAGCGTCTGGCTTTATTTATTATAACTAATTGAAGCCAGTTCCAGCACGGAAGTATGACAGATAAGTATGAGAAGGCATTTTAATGTTAGCCAAGATTTTAGAGTTTCTCAGACTACATCTGCCAAATTTGAGTTTCACTAGATGATCTTACTATTGTTAGTCAAATAGTTATTTGGTCAAGTGGGCCTGCACATAGAACTATTAGTAGAGGATTTAAAAAAATCTGAGCTTTGTGGGTGGCAACCCTCTCTATACTCAAACAAGACCCCTGAATATTGTGGTCTTCAGGTAGACCTGGAAAATGCTCTACCCACCATGTGTTGGGTAATATGGATCATAAAGTCCGAAATGGAATGTAAGCAGCATAGCATGCTTTCTTTAAGAGACTGCCATACATTGAAAAGGATCCTTTTAAAATTTAAATACAATTGTTTTGTTTTCTCAGTAGGTGGCAAGTGGGAAAAACCCTCAGAAGTTTTGGAAATCAAGGGGCAGACTTGGGAAGAACAGGTGAATAGCCTGCCAGAAGTTTTCAGAAAAGCTGGTTTTGCCATAGAGGCTTTCACCAGACTGCCATACTTATGTGAAGGTGATATGTATAATGACTACTATGTATTAGATGATGCTGTCTTCGTCCTCAAGCCCATGTAAGCGTATACGAAGTAGAAGTCTCCAGAGTCAAACCCAAGAAGCAGCCTCTGATAGAGGTGTCTGATTTATGATTACTTAATGGGAGGGAATTTTGGGATTGCCATTCTAAATAAATATCATGTAAGAATTTTAAAGGCCAAAATACTAATGTATTTCTTTGTAGTATCTTTAAAAAGGACAGTTTTTTTAAAACAGACTCTTCAGTTGAGAATTTTTACCAACTCTTAGCCCAACAATGCAGTCTGCATTCCAACATTAATGGAAGATATTTTTTATACTTAACTGCAGTAGGGATCATAACCAGACAAAAGCAGTAGTTATGATGATACATGAACCGATACACAGTATGGATTGTTCTTTAAGATATCAAGTGAAAATTGGCAATACAGCTGTCCATTCAGTTCAGAACATTGTTGAATATAGAGTTGGAATGGATATTCTTCCATGTTAAGAAGTTATTTTATCTCTGACTGTCATTCTTCAACACATCTTTTTAATCATGCTAATAAACTTTTTTTGAGATGACCTTTGCATTAATTTTTGTGTTCATTTATGTAAACATAGCCATGCTTGTTTGCACAAACTGTTAGGTATATAGAGAAAAGAACCTTGTAGCAGTACAACTGAATTCATTTAAAAGCATTTAACTATTGTGTAGAAGACTAATATAATCAAATATTAAAAAATCATTTTTGGAGGGGTTCTTCCATGTTCCTCTCTCATAAATCCTCCTTGCTTTTGCACACACCAATTTCCAGCGAAGGAGGGTTAGTCAGGACTTATGAAAGCTGTTCCTTAAACTGATGGATATGACAGACTTCCACAGGTTGAGCAAATTTTCTCCAAAGAATTCCAACTTAAGAACTAAGGTAGGAATTTTCACCTGAGATCCTCCATCACCACTTCCATATACACACACTTATGCTAGGATAATTACCTTCCCTGCAACATTGTTATGGTGTCTGTTTGGAGTCTTCCATATGCTTGATTGAACATTTAGTTTAAATTAAACAGTTTAATCTTCCCCTTCCAGGGAGTTTCACTGAAATTTTAATTTAATCTGCCCAAGAAGGGATCAGCTCCAGCTTTTTTTTTTTTTTTTTTTTTTTTTTTTTACATAGAAGCTCTTCCCAGTAGCTGTCTTTGACATGCTGGCTGTATGAATTGGAAGAGTCTCTGAACTAGATCGTGGCATGTAGACATAGCTTCTTGATAAGGGAAGTGTAGATATCCAGCCACCCTGGCAAGAGCTCTGGAAAGCACTGTACCTGCAGTAGCAATAATGCTTCCCTGAGGCTAAGGAGCACTGGAGGGGCATAGCTGGTGTGGCACCCCTGAGGAAGGTGTAGTACCCACTGTCCCTGGCCGCTTGTGCTGACCAGGGTGGGACCATGGCTCTTCTCCCTATCCCCGCTGGAGAAGATAGTGACACCAGCTCTATAAAGTCTTTCCACTTCAAAGCTGAGATGTTCAACACTACCTAGGGATTTTCATTAAGAGAAATTGGGTGTCTAAATTTTTCAGGTAGCTCACAAAATCTCAGTCTAAAGGTACAAGGACTGACACCGACATCACTGACACTGCAGACGATAGAAGTGGCTCCTTGCAGCCAGGCAGGGTCTGGGTACAGTCTTGTCCTATGTCACTATTGGATCTAATGCAGGCCACAGTTTGAAGATGCCTATTCTGCCAGCTTCCTCTTTGTTCTCAAGCATTGTGTGTTTTGGATTTCTACAGTTCAGGTTGATTTTACATTAAACTTATTTATAAATAAAGTTAGTTACTTTAGCAATAAAAGGATTTTGAAGTTTCAAGCCATTAAAACTGACTCACCCAACATCTGCCATCTCAGGCTTCACACCCTACCTGGGGAAAGCTGAAATAAAAGCTAAGCTGTTTTAATTGATTTAGGACCAAATTTTTTAAGGAAGTTAGGTGCCTAACGATGCAGAATTTTGACATGTAACTCCTACAGGTACCTATCTGCACCTTGAGGTGCCTAAACACCTTTTAAAATCTGGCCCTAGAAACTGGTTCCTGGTGGCCACAGATCATCTTAACTGCACAAGGCAAAATCTCACTTACAGTAGAACCTCATTTATCCAAACATCTGATTTGAAAGCCCCGATTTGCTGAAACTGGATTATGTTGCCCTGATATCATTTATGTGGGAAAGAATAGTTTGGATAATGAACTATATAGATTGTACTCATTAATATTCCTAATCATCTGGAATCTGATTGACATATAGGAAGACTATATATTGAGTTGTAAAAACAACAAGGCATCCTTGTGGCACATTAGAGACTAACAAATTTATTTGGGCATAAGCTTTTGTGGGCTAGAACCCACTTCATCAGATGCATGAAGTGGAAAATATAGGAACAGGCATAAATTACATGAAAGGATGGGGGTTGCCTTACCAAGTTTGAGGTCCATCTAATGAGATAAATCAATTAACAGCAGGATACCAAGGGAGGAAAAATAACTTTTGAAGTGGTAATGAGTGGCCCATTACAAACAGTTGACAAGAAGGTGTGAGAAATAGTAGGGAGAAATTAGTATTGGGGAAATTAGGTTTAGGCTTTGTAATGACCCAACCACTCCCAGTCTTTATTCAGACCTAATCTGATGGTATCCAGTTTGAGTTGTATAATACTAATTTTAATAAACCTGATACAATACCCCTCAAATATTTAATTGTATCAAAAGGAAACTTTTGTTTCTAAGGTACATGGGACTTCTGGCTCTGACTGGTAGCTGCACTGTAATATAGTATAATATAGTAAAAACAGATTTGTCTGTTTTTCAGAGCCATGTTTTCATTGCTGGTTGAGACCAGAACTGCCACATCAGAATGCCTCAGAGGAGGATTATCTGAGCTTTGTTTGAAATGCTAGTTAAGTAGAGTTGTTTTTTTTTTCAAATATGAAAAATTGCAGTTTAAAGTATATTGTGTGTTAGGAAAAGAGCTAGTGGAGGATTGCACAGTTCAGAGGCTGGATAATGAGAGGCAGCAGCCTTTCACCTCCTAGGTCATTATTTAATGGTTCTAGAACTATAGTAATCTTACTTCTTGAACATCTAATTTTGAGAGCAGCATTGGTGAAAAATGTGACCTCTCAAATAAGGCAATTAAAAGTTCTCACTAACTTGGCACAATTCTTGACTATAATAAAAGGTGAACAAAAAGGCTAGCCATCTACTAAGCCAAGTTCAGGCATTTAGGATTTTGTATTTCATTGCAGCAATTAGCTGCTTCCCCAACACCAAATACAGATAGAGCAGCTGCATACCTTCTGCTGCAAATGGTGTGTCTAACTCTTGTGAGAGAACACAGAGCTCAGAACTCCGATATTAGCAAGTAAGTAAAAGAACGAGTAGAACCTCAGAGTTAGGAACACCTGGAGAATGGAGGTTGTTCCTAACTCTGAATTAAACGTTATGGTTGTTCTTTCAAAAGAGGACAAATGAACATTGACCTAATACAGCTTTGAAACTTGATTATGCAGAAGAAAAATGCTGCTGTTAACCATCTTAATTTAAATGAAAAAGGCACAGAAATCGTTTCCTTACCTTGTCAAATCTTTTTTTAAACTTTCCCTTTTTTGTTAGTTTACCTTTAACACAGTACTACACAGTATTTGCCTTTTCCCCCCTCTTTTCTCCGCTGCTGTCTGATTTGTACTTCCGTTCCAAATGAGATGGGTGGTTAGATCAGTTCCTAACTCTGGTGCTCATTACGCTGAGGTTCTACTGTACTGACTTATCTAGTGTCTTTTGTTGTTGGTTTTTAAGTCTAAACAAACTCAATTAGCGATTGGGAATCTTAAGCAGTTTCTAGACATTTCAGGCCACCTTTGTAATCTTTATGTAATTGTTCATTACCTTCACTTTTGTACCTTCCGTGTTGGAAAGGTTTCATTATACAACCTTAATGGCTATTAATTTTTTCCATGGAGTAGCAAATGTTTTGTAACAGTAATGAAGTCTTTTGTAAGGCTCTGGCTACGCCACACAGCATTTAGCTTTTAGCAAAGCATCTGCTGTTTAAATTTTGGCAGAGTAAAGGGGGTTGTGTACATTTTGGGGTGCGAATATTGGTAAAGTTAAAACTAGCAAGCTGCTTTTATATATATTAATGATGTGAAAGTGTCGCCCTTAACGTGTAATAAACAAACAGGGAGGCGCTCGGCTTCTAAATCGCTTCTAAATCGGGACAAAAGGCACTGTATAATAGATTATCATTCTGTCTACCTCTTCATTTTTGGTTCGTGTTCAAATAAGGGTTTTTATTGAATGGTTTGGGGAGCAAATTAAAACGGGTTAGAACAAGAGAAAAAGCTGTGAACGGGAAAAAGCAGCCCAGCCGCCGCTGAGTAGCCCGAGGTCCCCCGCTCCGAGGAACAGCGGAGGGCCCCGGTGCAGGTCACGGACACGGCGAGCCGGGCAGGGCTCAGCCCGCAGCAGCTCCCCTGCGAGGGAGCCGGCGCCAGCCCCCGGCCCGCCAGGCTGCAGCAGAGCGCCCTGGCTCCCGCCATCTCTGGGAGGCCGCCGCCTCCCTGCCCTCCTGGGCGAGCCCCGCGTCCGTGCCCTCCCCGGGGGGCGCCCAGTGCGGCGGAGCCGCCCGCCGCAGTAGCAGGTCAAGGAGCCAGCGGAGGCTGCCAGGGGATCCCCTGGGAGAGACCCATTGGCGCCAACTCCCTCCCTCCTCCGCCAGCCCCTCGCCCCTCCGTTCCCGTCCCCACTCAGCCTCCCGTCTCCACCCTCCTCCGCCGTCCAGCCCACGTCCCGCCCTCGCGCCACGCTCCTTTCCGAGGCGCCCCCGCCAGAGGGGCCGGTCAGCCGGGGCTGGCACTGGGGCCCTCAGCGCGGGAGGGAAGCCAGGACGTTGGAAGTTCCTCGGCTGGCGACGGCGACCCGGTGCTACTGGGATCCTCTGGTGCGGGAGGTGGGGAAAGTTCGTAGCGACGCGTTGAGGGGTGAGGGAGCGTCTTCACATACGGGAACATGCCCAGGTTTGGGGCACCTGTCTCCGGTTGTGTTCAGGCTGGGATTCTGGCTAAAGTCCAGTTGGGTAACCGTATTCGGCCGTCCTTAATGATAATTAATAATCATCCCCTCTCAGATCAGTCAGATAAGCAAGGTGTTTCTTCAGTTTCATCCCCACCCTGCTGGGTGGTGCGGCCATGCACTGTTTAGATGCCGGTCTGTTCCCGGCTGGGTCCTGTAGTGATCCCTCTATATAGTAGCTGCCGCTGGTAATAGTTTGCAAAGATTGCTGAACCGTTTGGATGAGTGATTCTCAAGTAGGGGTAGGTGTACCACTGCGGGCTTGCAGCGGAGGTCTTCTGGGGGTCCATCAGCACATCTAGATGTTTGCCTAGTTTTACAAGCTACATAAAAAGCACTAGCAAAGTCAGTACAAACTAAACTTTCATACTGACAATGACTTGTTTACACTGCTCTATATACTGTACACTGAAATGTAAGTGCAATATTAGTATTCCAGTTGATTTAGTTTATAATTATATGGTAAAAATGAGAAAGTAAGCAATTTTTCAGTAATGTGCTGTGACACTTGTATTTTTATGTTTGACTTTGGAAGCAAGTAGTTTTTAAGTGTTAAAGGACTAGTCTGGAAAGATTCAGAGCCGCTGGTTTGGAGAATTTGGATGAAAGGTGTTATCATTGTGTTTCTGTATCAGTAATCATGCCTGTGAGTATTGAGAATAGCTATCTGAGGTAACACTGACCTAACACAAAGCAATTAGGCTTCAGTAGGGCACTGAGTCAAATAATACTGTGATAAAAAGTCAGGAATGTCTCTACACTGCCATTTGGAATAAAAAGGGCAAATAAAGACAATGGCAGGTCCCTGTAACAAAATCATGAAAAAGAAGCATTCTAGATCTGAAGACAAAACACATTCTGCAGCTTTCTTGCATGTCATCCCTTGGAAGGCGGGAATGGCATAGCCATAAAATAAAAAAACTGCTTACAATTTAAGATGAACTCTTTTTGACTGATTTTTGTTTGATAGTTTCAGTGTTTAGCAGAACACTACAAAACTGTCATTAAATAAGGCCATTTAATGGCAGTGTTTTCTCATGCAACTGTTAGTTGTCCAGTTCAGTTCAGCCTCCTTATAGGTTTACTGAACATGCTTTAATTAAAACAAAATCATACACATCAGATCAAGTTAGTTTGAACGACTAAATCAGGATTGAGAAAGGTGGTGGAATGATTTGTTAAACTGTGCAGTGTAATTCTAAACCTTACTGCCAAATTAATAGGGCAAATGCAGAAACTAACACAAGAAAGTTCATTGTCTGGGAAATTGGATACGTTTGAATGAGACAGGTGCCCTGTAGAACTCCGAATGGAATAGCTGAAAGGGAAGTGCACAGAGCTTTTTAGTCTGTGCAGAATGAACAGGACTCATGAGACTGCAACTTCTCAAAACCAAATGTTTAAAATCTTTCATCATCCAAAAGTTTGGTTCATTGTTAATTTTATAATCCGTGTTACAGAGTTAATAGAGGCATTTGTAGAAGGCAACTGGAAACTTGTTATGGTAACAGAATATTATAAATCTTTGCACATACACACTATATAAAGAAATGAAAATGTAGAAGCATGCAATTTAGTAAAGAGATAAACATCTAATTTCAGAATCCGAATACCATTTGCAACAGTGAATTTAACGCAGAAGAAAAGACAATGTGTCCAAATTCTGTTATAATAAAAATGGACAGGGTGATTGAACGTGCATGCAGCTAAAATGTCACCCTATAGCACTAACCAGAAACAAGGCAGGCAAACCCACACAATGATCTCTCGCAAAGTTAGGTGCCGGATGGTCCAGTGTGCATGATCATCTGTATTATTACTTTTAAAATAATGAACGGATCTTTATTTTAAGATTCAATCTATAGGAGAGGGCACCATTTAATATCTCAAACAGAGTTATGTTTTTCATTCATTCTTTTCTTTTAGCTATTGGGAAGATCAAGTTAGTGCTTGGGCTAGGTGCCAGATTGAGAGTCCTGGAGAAGAAAATCCTCTGATTCTCCAGAGAACAGGCTTCCCCACATTGCTCAATGAATATGTTCCTACTTTGATCTGGAGGTACTATGTGTGTAGGCGAGAGGATAGTTCAGTCACTGTTCCCTTTCACTCCTTGGTCTTGGTGTTGAGATTGCTGATGAGGGTGCTAATTGTTGTGATGTGGATAAATGTCCCTTGGGAACTGGACTAAGATCAGCAAACCAATTTCACATAGGATGATTTTTGGGTCACTATCAGTCTTGGCTGCATTAGGAACCAGTGCTATAGCAGGGAAAGTCTATTTTCCATTACCTGGCCCCTGAGCCACTTGGTCTTTCAAATAATCTTTGTGGCATGGAGCCCTGTGCCTTGGGGATAGTGTACGCATAGCAAAGTATGTACATTTTGCTCAGTGTATCCCAACTGGTGGTGAATAAATGGGTTCCCACCCTTTCCCCACAAGGGTCCTGGCCCGTGCCTAGGGCTCCTAGGCACTAGCATAATACAAATCATCATCATTATCCAGAGACTCAGAATCAGTGTGTGACAGTGAAGTTGCATGTTTCCGTTTGCATAGACACCATTTCCAGAAGCTTGTTACCTAACTTACCTGTCAAGCAGAGCCCTGTGGTAGCTAAGATGTTCCCCTAGTTATGATGCAAGCTAACCCTCCTGCTAGAAGACTGATGACATTGGATGTCTGAGGAAAGGAAAGCACCTGCCTCCTCATACTTGCAGCAACGGTCTCCCTGTGATCCGTGAACCGCGCCCTGCCCTGCCTGGAGCATCTCTTACTGGAATGGGATCAGCAAGTGCTGTGAAGGGCTTCCATACTGGGGGATTGTGTGAATACAAAGATCCTGTGGGGATATTGGAGTAACCATCAGGACAGTCCAACTTTCTAATGCTAGCAACAGGCTTAGGCTCTTTTTATACATTTTTATTGCTCATTTTGTTCTAGGGAAGTGTTATAGAACTGATACATTCTCATTTTTATTTGGGAGCCTAATTACATCAATATGCCTCTCTTTACTTTTCCATAGCTTTAAAAAGAATAAATAAAAATATTACATAATTTCAAAGAAAGATGCATATTTCCTTTTTACTAAACTGGGTTAATCCTTTAGCTGGAATATTGTTTATAATGTATACCACAGAGAGTAAAATTAAAAGAACTGCCGAATACAAGGGAAGTAAGACGGACTGTGCACACATCAAGTTTGGGGGATATTATTATTATTTTTATTTTATTTATTATTATGCTGTAGAGAAGTCTAAACTAAAATCCGTGGTCCAAACAGTCCTGAATCTCAGAGAAGTTATGATCTCAATCTGAATTTTGCATCGCAGAGCCATCTTTAATTTATAGCTGAATCTTTAGGATAAATATTGTCTTTTGACATTGTCTTTTTATTTTCTTTTGCAATCCAAATATCTTCTGACTCTAATAAACAGTAGAAGAAATGTCCAAAAATCTGAAGATATGTTTCTTATTGATATTAATGAATCATGCAGGGACTACAAGTGGTCAGAAGTCTGATAAAGGTAAGATCAGAAATCTTGTGTAGAGGAAAGAGTGTTTTGTGTATTGAAAATGCTATATGTAGTAAAATAGATTAAGTACAATTGAGAAATATGGGGTCTGTTTCTCTGCTGGCATAACTCATGAGTTATACTAGCTGAGAATTTGGCCAAATAAATAAATAAATAAAAGTTTTGTTTAAAAGCAAAGACCTTTCATTAAGCAACTTTTATTAGCACTATACATCCGCTGTAGGTACATTTGATCAAAGCAGCTTTTCTTTAAATTAGCTTACTTATGATGCATTTATTTTATGTTTATACTTTCTTATTTTAAAAGGCTGTTGAATCAAATTTTAGTAATTGGATAATCTCTTACAGATTTGCCTCCATTATTACAAAAAGCTGCGGTGAGTATTTTTATTTTATCCATCTTCCAAAATTCTGTAATATAATCTAAAAATGTTTGTGTTATTACATGTATTTGTTGTTTATGCCCTTTAGGAGGAAGTAATAGCAGGAAAATATCTGCATGGTAATGTATAGAACTGTCCCTACCTATGTGTTGAAAACATTTTCAAATATCATGCAACATATTAATTCTTTTTGCTTTATTTTCTTGTTTAGCTTTCCTTGATATACTCCATTTTCAGGGGTAATGTATGACATCCTGTACTGTAGATAGTATATGTGTATGCACTAGAATAGAACATTATGGAAAAAAAGTGTAATCAAAGGATATATATTTAGTGTTCACGAACATTAACGTATTATGTACAGAAAATACACTATTGGCTCTGTGACCTGCATTATTACAGGCTCTGCGTACAGAATTCTAAACCACCAAATCATTGAATAGGTGCATCTAGTTGTTATGATTCAGAACTACAATTAAAATTGTTAATTCCTCTTAACAAGTATAAAACAATTTCTCATGCCAAAACAGAAATATACATGGAATGAGGCTGGGAATAAATACATGCTACATTACTGTATTTCAAAACCTTTTTGGTAGTTATCTTTGTTCTTTTTTTTCCACTGTAATCATGGGTTTAAGTGTAAATCTGTTTTGGCAAAAAGATTAACTAAATCCTTGCATCACTGTCTTATTGGTAATAGTACTTGTTTGTCGTATTTATTTTCTCTTGTAAGCAAAAGTAGTTTATTATTTTACCTGTATTTTACTTTTTTTTTTCTGCTGTAGCACTAATGTATGGACAACAGATATGCCTAAAAAAATCATGGCATATTTCCATGCTCAGAATGTTATATTTACTATTAGCAGCCTACAGGTTAGTACCCTTTTAAGAGCCCAAACTTTCTTACTAAAGAGAGAGGGAGAAAATATTAAGAAAACTAGCGTCTGTTGTCTAAGTTGAAACCTTAAATTATAGAGTTGACCAATAAGTCTGCATAATACTGCAGGTCAGTATTAAATTGAGGATAGAGTACTTTGCTTTATAGCCTTCAGAAGTTTGCAAAGAACTAAGACACGAATAATAAAGAAAAGGGTCCTTTTGCTCCTCTTTTGGAGGCAAGGCAGGGCCTGAATGTTTGCACTGTGGGCTTGCATGCGCTGTTTGGTATGGTAACTGCTAGCCAAGTAACTTAGCCACACCATGTTTCTCCATAAAACAGATGATTTCCCTACCCATACTTCAGGCCTGGCTGTGCTTTGCATTACTTCTACGGAATGTGGGATGCTAGATTTCCTACAAAACTCTCTCTCCTTTCAAGACTTCACCGAACTCTGTTTTGTTTAGGAAAAAAAAAACTTCTTGTGGCAGCATAAGTAGTGCAGGAAGTTCACACCATTCGTTATCCACAGTCATTACAAATGATGGTGGCCAAGTTCAGACTTGGAGCAATGTCATCAGCATCAGTGGAGCTGCACCATTTACACCAGATCTGCATTTGGCCCCCCTGTATAATAAAAAACATCTAATGTCCAATTTGCATTCTTAACCTTCTCAAAAAGCCCATGGCCATTCAGAAGCACATGAATCAGTGTCCCATGACTCCATTTCATCATCATAGCTCTTCCAAAACTATAGAGAGTTACATTAAGGTTTTGCTTTTAATTTTATTTTTTTAGGCTTTCATGGAGAGCTATGATATGAGTTTGAAGTAGTCTTAGATGACTGTGAAAAGTCACAGGCATAAGGGTTATTGATTTTAAGTAGAAATAAAAGGATATGAATTAAAGTAGAAATAAAAGTTACAAAAAAGATTTAATGCGTAAGGTAATCATCAGTGTAGGGAGCATTTAGAGATCCTGAGCTGATGTCAATAGAGCTATGTAGATCTACATCAGATGAAGTTCTGGTTAAAGTTGTATCTGGAGTTAAGCCTTCAGCTGATTATATTGATATTAAATATTTAGGAATCTATTCTAGGAATTATTAGTAAATCAATTGGCTAACTGTGAAGCAGTTTGTACATATTGGGTATGAAGGATACAGTATTTTAAGGATTTATATTGCACACAGAGCCAGCTGTATTCCAGTAACAGGTACAGGAAAAATGGCTTTAGTAATATTCAGTCATAATATATCATTAGCAACTGAAAAGATAATCATGTCACTCATATTGCTCTGTTTATAAGGAAGGCTTCTCCCATCTGTTTCTAATTATTTTAAAATCAATTTATACTGATTAGCTTCATTAACACTTCCAAGCAGTGTAGTCAGCCTTAGAGATTGCAAATACCTTCTGCTCCAGGAAGTCTAAGCATGGTAAAATGTATTTTGTTTGAAATGCGGATCGTTTTCCACCCTAAGCAAAGAAAACAACAAAAAAATTACAACTTCAAACTAGTTTTGAAATAGTCTTGTTGGAATTCAGTGTAGTATTAATTCTTACTCCAGTCCAGGGAAGAGTAAAGGTGAGATGCCAGTGCTAATCACACTTATAATGGTTTCTCTTAATGTTATCTGTTCCCTCTGAGTTCCAAAACACATAGGACTTTGTACACTAATGGTGGGGTGTGATGTGCCTCATTGACTGAGGACCTGGCATGTACTTTCCCTCCCATCCAGTTGCATGTTTCTTTTGGTTTTGCATTATTATTATTAATAGTGCTCAGTATTCTTAATCTTCAAAATGATTTAAGGGATTAATCATCTCAGCCCACTGTAAAGTAGATAAGTATTATTATTGCCTTTTTTTTACAAATGGAGAAACTGAAGCGTAGATGTAAAATGACTTACACACTGGCACAGAGGGAGTCATCGTCGGACCCAGGGTTAGAATTTGTGAGTTCCTATCCTTTCAGCCTGGAGCGTTTAAATAGAGAGTTTCCGGGAGTAAAAGATTAAGGGAGGGGGTGTGGGGGTGTGTATATGTATATTATTATTCCCCTCCTGTCTGCAGATGTCTATAAAAAACTACCTGGAGAACCTTTTATACCAGCCCAAACAGCTGCTGTCAGATTTTCAACAGATTAATCATCAGCAGTTTCAAACTGCAGTGAAATATCTCTTCAGGAGCAAAAAGAACCATTTTGTAAGTCACTTTGCACTCACTGTGTGAAAAGTAAGAGCTGCCTTTTGATGTTTAAATAGAAATGGAAAGAAGGCCAGACTGGGGGGGGTTTTGTGAATGTTTCACGCTGTAACACAGCAGACATGGATTAGATTCCCAGGTGTGGTGTTTGACATCCTTTGTTGATTGGGTGTGGGAATATGAGAACAGTGCACTAAACAATTGTGTAGGGGACAGAGCACTCTCTTCTACCAATATAGGACCTGATACTGTAATTTGATCCATGCAAGAGACCCTTACGCCCACACAGAGTCTTGTTGAAATCAGTGGGGTTTCACATGGGCATTTGGGGTCCACCCACATGTATCATTTTGCAGGACTAGGGCCATTACATGGTGTTTATGGATAGGGAAGAGAGGGTCTTCCGTGATGGGAGGAAAGGCCTGCAACATAGGAGGACATGGACATGGGGGAGAGCAAACCAGGAGAAATGGAGGATACTCCCCTGGAGACATGTGATGAGTGCCTGAATAATACAAGAGTAATAGTAATAGAATGAAATTTAATAGTGAGAAGTGTAAGGTCATGCATTTAGGGATTAATAACAAGAATTTTAGTTATAAGCTAGGGACACATCAATTAGAAGTAACGGAGGAGGAAAAGGACCTTGGAGTATTGGTTGATCATAGGATGACTATGAGCTGCCAATGTGATATGGCCATGAAAAAAGCTAATGCGGTCTTGGGATGTATCAGGAGAGGTATTTCCAGTAGGGATAAGGAGGTTTTAGTACCGTTCTACAAGGCACTGGTGAGACCTCACCTGGAATACTGTGTGCAGTTCTGGTCTCCCATGTTTAAGAAGGATGAATTCAAACTGGAACAAGTACAGAAAAGGGCTACTAGGATGATCCAAGGAATGGAAAACTTGTCTTATGAAAGGAGACTCAAGGAGCTTGGCTTGTTTAGCCTAACTAAAAGAAGGGTGAGGGGAGATACGATTGCTCTCTATAAATATATCAGAGGGATAAATACAGGAGAGGGAGAGGAATTATTTAAGCTCAGTACCAATGTGGACACAAGAACAAATGGATATAAACTGGCCACCAGGAAATTTAGACTAGAAATTAGATGAAGGTTTTTAACCATCAGAGGAGTGAAGTTTTGGAATAGCCTTCCAAGGGAAGCAGTGGGGGCAAAAGATCTATCTGGCTTTAAGATTAAACTCGATAAGTTTATGGAGGAGATGGTATGATGGGATAACATGATTTTGGTAATTAAATATTCATGGTAAATAGGCCCAATGGCCTGTGATGGGATATTAGATGGGGTGGGATCCCAGTTATCCAGGAAAGAATTTTCTGTAGTATTTGGCTGATGAACCTTGCCCATATGCTCAGGGTTTAGCTGATCGCCATATTTGGGGTCGGGAAGGAATTTTCCTCCAGGGCAGATTGGAAGAGGCCCTCAAGGTTTTTCGCCTTCCTCTGTAGCATGTGGCACGGGTCACTTGCTGGAGGATTCTCTGCTCCTTGAAGTCTTTAAACTATGATTTGAGGACTTCAATAGCACAGATATAGGTGTGAGGTTTTTTGCAGGAGTGGTGGGTGAAATTCTGTGGCCTGCGTTGTGCAGGAGGTCAGACTAGATGATCATAATGGTCCCTTCTGACCTAAATATCTATGAATCTATAAGACATCAGTGTATTGTAGAGTCTGTTTTATTCAGACAGAGACAGTTGCGATTCAGATTGCATTGTCAGAGCGCACAGGTAAGTGCCTAGAACACTTCGGGAGCTATGTAAATAATACTAATCAGAGCTGTAAATGGCATTTTCTCACATGGTATTCACAGGTACCTCCAGGACTGATCGTGATGCCAAATCACCATCCCTAGAACTAGTACTCAAACATCAGTCCTGAAAGTGCTGTCTTTGAACCACAGACATTTCAGCTGGAAAATGACCTATTAGTTCTAGTCCATCCCTCTATCAATATATTTTTAAGTGTTTGTCCAGTCTTCTGAAGGACGTATGTTTGGGTAGACATTGCAAGAAATATGGCATGTGGAAAAGATCCATTCTGGGGGGCAGGAAGGGTAAGGTGATTATCTATCTGCATACATACATACTTTATGCACAGGTTGCCACAAATCTTCACATTTTCCCTCATATCCAGGCAAATATTCCGTAATCTCCATTAATTAAATTAATGATGAAAGTAAATATATTCTCTTAACTCTTGGATACCTGCAGGAATTGGGAAATATTGTTATTGATCTGGACAGGATTAGGGAGAGAATTTTCCAAAGCCCAGGAGGAAATAGGACTTTGTTCCTTGTTACATTGGAGAAATGCTTTCCAGCTTTGAGCTCTATGGAATGTGTGGATATACTAAGCCAAGTTCTGCGGGTGTCGTCAGTGAGCTATCTCCAACCTGATGTCATTAGAAGCCTCCCTAAAGATCTTCCACAAGACACTTTCAGAAACTTGTAAGCCATTTATTTCCCAATGAAAACAATCATTTCTATTGTCTTCTGATTAAATATACTTTTTTTAAAAAAGAGTTTGATATAGGGGCTCTATACTGGCATCAAGATACAATTTTCTATTTAGTTTTCATTCATTCTGATGCTATAAATGCATGTTTGCTAATCTATACCATTAAAAGAAATTCCACTTATCAGTTAATTTGCATGTGCCATTTTATCATTTAGATCAGCAGTATTCAAGGACCTCTATGACAAGACAACGGCAAATGCACAAAGTACTGTGTATGACTGGATGAAGCAGATTCTGCAAAAATCCTGTATCACCAATGGTATGTTGAACATTAAAAGGAGGACTTGCTTATCTCTCTAAAAACATGGCCAGGAAAGGGTTAATCTTTCCTAGTGAACTTTTTTCCTCATTATGAATAGTGCTGTGTTAAGGGTAGCCCTCTTAAATACTGTACATCTCTCCAGATTACAGTAAACATATGTCCTTTGCTAGAACTGCACTGCAGATAAAATTATAAAATATGCTTATTCTTAAAGGTGAACTCCACCCTTGTGCAGAGGGCCATACACAAGGACTGTGTGCCCCTTTGGTCCTGTTTCTAAGGCTTATATGGGATTTAAGTGGTGTATTATCCTAGTGCAGGCTCTCTGCACAGAGGTGAAGTTCACTGTGGTACCCTGTTTAGACTAGGAAAATAGGTGATCTTTGAAAATGTTAGCTACCATGTTTTTAAACACAACAGGAGGCTATGAGGGTTCTACCATTGGGGCACTGGCTCATTCAGAGAAATTACAAAATTAAAAGCAAAGTAAAATAAATGTACCTCCTTCCCAATTTTATATGCCTTTCGCAGCTGTTTATCTCCTGTGGATGAGGTGCTTATTCCAGGGCCCAACAGTACAGCACACATTCCACTAGGGGGCACCAAAGCAACAGCAACAAGACATCAGGAAGGCGCTTACACTTCATTAACCACATTAGCAGCCCTTTAGTAGTAATAGTTCGGGTGACCAGATGTCCCGATTTTAAAGGGACAGTCCTGATTTTTGGGTCTTTTTCTTATATAGGCTCCTATTTCCCCCCAGCCCCGTCCCAATTTTTCACATTTGCTGTCTGGTCACCCGAGTAATAGTAGCAATTTGCTCTTCCAGGGTTTGATCCTCTTCCCATTGAAATCAATGGCAAAATGCCCAGTGACTTCAGTGGAGTAGGATCAAGCTCCTGTGCAATCTTCCATCTAAAGATATCAGAGTAATCTGTAAATATTGACAATGAATGAGCCTCAGACACCCCTGAGAAATAGGTAGGTATTAACACCAGGGGTGAAAGTACCTTAAAGGACTTACTGGTATGCAAGGCAGCTGGGCTCCTGGGGAAGGTGGGGTGGTGGCTCTGGGCCCTCGGAAGGGGCAGAGCCTCGGGCGGAAGGGGCGGGGCTGGGGCCAGACTCACCCAGCCAGCCCTTCAGCGCTGCCCAGCCTGCGCTGCTCAGGGCTCTCTCGGCTGCCATGGTAGCGGCAGTGGTGGCTGGGAGAAATTTAAAGGGCCCAAGGCTCCGGCCGCTGCCAGGAGCCCTGGGCCCTTTTAAACCGCCAGGCCCTGGGGTAACTGCCCCCCCCGCCCATCAGTTGGTGGCCCTGCCAGTACAGTGCTAATAGCACTGCCATGGCAGCGCTTTAACGTCAGCTGTGTACCAGCCTGTACTGGCGGCCTCTTTCTTACCGGCACGCCGTACTGGCTTACTTTCACCTCTGATTAGCACCATTTTACAGATTGAGAAACAGAGGTATATTACTTGCCCACAGCAAGTCTGAGCCAGAGTTGTAAAGAGTCTAGATCTTCTGACTTCCAGATTTGTGCGTTAAATACAAACACATCCTCCCTTAATTAACAAGTGACTATACAGCCAAGAAGTAACTGAAAGTTACAGTGCCCCACCTAAGAGTTCTAGCATTGGCAAATGGTCTTGGTTGTCATGGTCTCTTGCTTGCTCCCGTGACCATTATGGATTAGGAACAGTATGAAGACAACAGGAAGCAGGGAGCTTTCACACCCATCTGCAGTATCCCCTCCTTCCACTGCAACTCAGCAATGCAAGAATCTTGAAACATACCACATATCTATGTTATGTAGTAGGCTGCCTTCCCAACATTTTTTCTAGTTTTTGTTACAGATATTTCCTCATTTGTATATTTGTTGTGCCTGTGGAAAGGCAGAGAGCTATTTCATAACAGCATGTCTTCCTGCCCAATTGTGCCAAGGTCATAGGATCAACATGAGATGACGCGTTGTTTTAATGTTTCAAAAATGTCTCTCTAGACTAGAGATTTGTTTCTAAGTAACTCAGCTAATTCTCATTTCTTTCCTATTAAAAATACCAACCTCTCAAAAGATGAAAAACTCTGGTGGCTTTTACAAAAACAGGTGCTGATGTGTTTTATATTTTCTGCCTGCTTTTTAAAGAACAAAAAAAGGTTCCAGGGACCCTAAACTCCAGTATTGCCAAAAGCAAGTTTCCTCTTCTATTAAACGGTGCAGTCAGGATCTTAACATTGTGAAAATTCCTTCCCCCTCTCTTTCCTCTTCTCTCTCTCCCTTCCTGTCTCTTAATGTGCTTGGTCGTGGGAGATAGTATGGTTTAATGATGAAAGCAAGTGACTGGACACAAGGACTTTTGGAGTCTATTCTGAACTCTTTCACCATGTCAGCCATCATAAGGCAGTCACTTAAGAGCTGTGTTTTCAAAAATGCCCACTAATTTTGGATGCCTCAGTTTGAGAAACCTGTGGCCTGATTTTTCAGAGATGTTGAAAACTTCCTCAAGTGTATTCATTACTATTAATAGAAATCAACTAGGGTTGTGGGAGATCAGTATCTCTGCAGATCAGGCCCTAGAAGTGTCAAGCTGAGCACGCAAATATTGAGTCACCCAAAATTCATAGCCACTTTTAGAAAATTTAAGCCTTAGCTACTCTGTGCCTCAGTTTTTCCAGTTGTTAAATGGGGATAATTATTTCCCAGGGCTGTGGTGATTGTTTATTTGTAAAACATTTTGAGGTCCTTGGATTATGCTATATAAATGCAAATGATTGTTCTTCTTATAATACAGTATTGTATTTCTTCAGCCTTTATCCTAATTTATGGCTGTACTAAATATTTTTTACTTTCTCTGAGGTTAATATCAGTTCAGTTAACAATGAGAGTGTTCTGTATAGTCATAGCGTATAATCAGTCGTTTAAAGGGACCTTGTCAGGTTAATAATATACAGCTATAAAGTGCTTTACCTATGTTACCAAATAACACATCTGATTATGAAACTGAATTTCAGAAAAACTGCTACTTCAGACTGCTTTTTACTTTTCCATTTTGTTCAGTTTAGGCAGTACAGACAGATGAGTCATTTTCACTTTCTGATTCTCATTATTAGCACGAAGCTGCAATAGATGGGTGCACAAACCTCAGTGGAAAGTTTTAAAAGCAAACAAAGCTGATTTATTGACATTTAAAATATTAATGAATATACTTCTATTATAGTGTTTGTAAAATGTTGGTTATAACTCATCTCCTCTCCACCATTTATGGATTTAAACTATCTGACATTGTCCATTTTTAAAAGCAGGACCTAGTAGTGTTATGATTTTAGAGATCCTTTGATTATCCAGCAATGAAGATGTATAGAGTATAATGTTTGTGTAATCACAATGACATTCTTTACATTTGAATGAGTATTTTTGTATAAAACAGAGTTAAATGATTCATCCTCCTGGGTCAGTGCAGAAAATCTATGGATTTTGGGAAGATATATGGTCCATCTTCCATTAGAAGAAATTATGAAAATTAGTCTGAATGAGGTAAGTAGAAAAATGTGTTCGGATGTATCAGTTATCCAATGATGTGATGCACAGCTAGAATGATCACAAGCACAAACTTAAAAATGAAAGATTAATGTGTATTAAAATTACTTAGTTGCAAACTAAATCCGAATGTTCAGTTGATCATTTGTTAATGAACCACTCCACTGCCTCTTTTAAAATTGAAAAATGTACAACATTCATAAGTACTTAATAAGATGCGTATTCTTGTCGTTGTCTCTTTCCCACAATCTATCTGCATCAAAACTTCCATGAGCTGCACCAGGAGCTCTTCAGATGAGGCAGGATCAGGCCCATATTAGATTGCAAATTATTTAGGTGTGACACAGAACTACTGGTCTTTGCCTTCTTAAACTTTGTATTATCCAAATTGCTCTTTGTGCCATCTGTGTAATCTGAATGGAGGCAGATGATTGTTTATAGTATCCAACATGTATATTAATGTCTTTAGTTTGTATAGATTCCTGATAATATGCTTTTGTTTGTACTAATTAGATGAGACTATTCATAAGCTATGATAATGCAACAAAGCAGCTGGATACAGTGTATGACATCACACCAGAACTCGCGCAAGCTTTTCTAGAAAGAATAAACTCATCGGGATTTGATCTGAGAAACACTTCAACTATCTACAGGCAAGCAAGACTTACTTTCATTTTTAGCTGTCTTTGAAAATGCTTTTCTGGAGCAAAGTGGAGCGAAGGGAAGGGAGAGACTGGATGCCGCATGGGATTGTTAGAACATCATAGTCTTTTGCTTCTAGGTTGCTGGTTGAAAACTGCCACTGGTTAGTAATAACCAAGAGTTGTTGCCCTCTGATGAATTTTTGAAGGTGCTTCTAAAATAACCTGATGGTCTTACTCCAGCTTCCTTGTGGACAGGTGTCCATGTTATTAGTAGCACCCAAGAATCGGGGTTCCATTGTGCTAGGCATCATATAGACAAATAACATACGATATTCCCTGCCTGAGAGAGTTTGCAACCTATATGTCAGGCATAATTTCACAGGTGGATAAAAAAGTGTGTGTGTGTGGTGGGGGGGTAGGTTACGAGGATGAAGTTACAATAAAACAAATTAGTTTTTACCAGAAAAGAAGACTCAGCTAGTCACCTGCCTAACCATTGCCTGATGATATCAATCTGTAGGCATTATGGCAGAATAGATAGCCACCACCACCACCACCACAAGTGTCATTAATTGATACCCACATTACCAGTTGCAGCAGAGAGGCCAAGGAGGAAATAGGTTAAAAGAATGCTCTAGCCTCCCCACTTTAGTGAGCCCTCAGAGGCATAGGTGCTGACTCTGTGGGTGCTCCAAAAAAATAGTGGGTGCTCAGCACCCACCGGCAGCCCTGCAGACCAGCTTCTCCCCCACGCCCCCTAGCACCTCCTGCCTGCCTTGGATTAGCGGCTTACAGGAGGTGCAGGGGAGGAGTGAGGGTGGGGCGCACTTGGGGGAGGGGGTAGTGGAGAGGTGGAGCAGGGGTTGAGCACCCCACAGCAACTCATAAAGACAGCCTGTGCCCTCAGTATAGCAGTGAGTCACATTTGCATGTCTTGTTGACCATCTTGTGGCTGTTTTGTTGGTAAACAGAGGACCTCCATCTTCAAGTCTGTCAAACCAGCACTAAACTCACTTTAACAATAATAGCAATACGAAAGAAAACGAACCTTTCTCTTGAATACTCAGTGTGAACCACCTGCAAGAACATTTTGTTCCTTTACATTTATATTACATTTTGTCACATAAATGATCCTAGTTAGTCCCAAAACACCACTATCTGGCATTGTTTGCAGCACCCTGAGGCATTTCCTTGGACTTTTCAAATTTATAAAGAATGGGCTTTATGGCTCCAATTCTTTTCTCCTTACACCAGTGGGGCTCTATTCACTTCAGTGGAGTTATCCTGAATTACACTGGTGGTAAGTGAGAGGAGAACCAGGCCCACCATGTATATTTCTGTGTCAAGAATGAGGAAAAGAAACCTCACAAATAGTTTTACTACCCATACAAGGTGCCAACTTCTTACAAACTGGAGGAATGTCATGCTCCAAAGTCCTTAATATATTCCATTTTTACAACACCCTTATTTTATTTTACACATTTTAACTCTATTAATAATTTAAAATGCTCTTTTAAGAAGTAGCATTATTTATTGCTGCTAATCCCAAGGGAGATTAGGAGCCTTTGGTGGCTATGCAGTAATGCATCAGATGGTAACTGTTATACAAATGCAGTTATAGATACTTTGTCGATTTTCCTGTTAATCTGATGATGATGTCCCATGACTTCTGTTGGGCCACTAAAACAGTGGGTTGTTACATTGCTAAACAATTTGCTGTTGAGGGACTAGAGGAAGTAAAAACCGTCTGAACCCATCTACACTACAGACTTTTACCAAGTTTGTGACTAGGGTGCAGCATAGGTAGCAGCTGGTTCAGTTCATGTCCATAAACCACATAGTTTAGACACCAATCCTGGTGGGCTCATGTTCTGCGTATTGATCCTGTCTGTGAGCAGGGCTGTGGCATGAATATCAAGCTGTAACTGAACTCTCCTGTGGTTCCAGCCCTATGTAAATGGGATTGCTAACAGGTTGGAAGATTAAATATAGGGGCAAGGCCAATATTATAGCCTTTTTTGTTCATTTGATGTCTAATCATTGATTATAAGTGCAGTAGAAGTAGAAAATGCTCATCAGAGAGAGCTGATATTTTACCATTACTATGATATGACCATCAGGTCAACTGTGTTCATGTGGCTGATGCACAACGGTCCTGTCAACCTGACAGCTGAAATCATGCATTCAACAAATGCCACTGGAAAAGGCTGTTCATAGCATGTTTTTCCTAACCAGTGTGGACAGCTTTTTTTCCTTCTATATTATGAAACTCTGCTATAAACTTAATCAGAAGGGTGCTGAGTGAAATAGTCTGTAGGGAAGCTTTGTAAAACAGTTAAGAAAAATATCCCTCTTTATCACAGTTACAGAAAACATACCACATCCCTGCTTGTAGTAACTGTGTTTGAACTTTATTGTGTTCTTAACATAGTTTCAGTTGCCGGGTCGACTAAGACAGAAGGATATTAGGCATGTAATCCTCAGCCATACACACAATTGTGTGCTCTGCCCATGCTAGGAAACAAAGGCACATTTGACATAGCATGTCAAATATCCTCCGCCTCCCCCGCCTCTGAAAATGGTTGTCTTGTGAGGGTAAATAGTACAACAGAGCATTGTAAATGGCTACAGTCATTCTGTTGGGTATCAACTGGATTTTCTTACAACTGCTGTTGAACAAATCTACGTCCAGTGGGGCAGCCACATAACTCTGGCTGTGTGGTGGATAGGGAGCTATGCTAGATGTGAAACATGGTAGATTTTTATTTATTTAGATTTAAAATTATAAAATAAAACCTATCCAAGACTCTAGATGCCCAGCACATTAATTAATTATACAATACAGTGAAATCCCAGCAGCATTAAATTAATAATTCCAACAGGAACTCAGCCTATCAGACACCTACAGAGACTCCTATTCACCCCTTCATCCTTTCTAAAGTGGGGATTATACCCAAAATCCTTCCAAAGGGAGCAGATTCCAAAACTGGAGTCCTTCAACTGAGAGAATCCTGCTACGACGTATTGAGTCATTAACCTAAGTTCTGACAGCAAGTGTTTCCCAACTGATTTTAACAGAGTACAAGAGAGTGTAGGTCTCAGACCATTCAGAGCTATAAAGATTGTAATTCAAGGTGTTGGTGACAACTAGAAGTGATCAGGAAGCTAGTTAAAGACTTTGAGCACAGGAGCTGGATTCATGTATTTGCAGTTAGCTAACTCATTTCTGGTCTCCCATACAGGTTAGGCTTGTTGGTTTGTTTTTATGATAATATGGAACAAATGGATGCCATTGTGGCACAGGTTTTACTTCATCAAATGATGAAATGCAATCAACTGAGAGGCTTCCAGGCTGATGTTTATAAGGTGCGTATTTGTTCACTCTTGCATGAACTATCCCAGCTAATATGTTTCCCACCCTCCCCTAGCTAGGATAAATTTCATCTTTAGAATCCAACAAGAAAAGAGTGACAAATCACTGACCTCCAAGAAATACATAGAAAAGTACTTGAATAAGTAATGCAAAAGATAAAAGCCCACTGACGCTTTTAACAGCATTTAGTCCTCTTAGCCTGTTTCCTCACTCTTCATATTTATTTGCCATCTGTGGGTCTACTTCAGGATTTTTGTGAAGTGGGTTCTTGCTAAATGCTTGCTTCTGGTGCTGATGGTTAGTCAAACAACCCCTGATAATGTTTAGGTAACAATGGAAATTAACTGTTGGCAAGCTTCCCTGCTCTTAAATACAATTCATGCTCTGCATCTGCCTTTTCTTGGTGTAGCTCAAAGCTCAACTCCTAGACATTGCCATGCAAAACCAGACCTTGAATGATACCCTTGGGTCTCTGTCAGACGCGGTGATTGGATTGACTTCAAGTCAGCTGGACTCTTTGTCACCTGAAGCCGTGCATAATGCTATTTCAACATTAAACCAAGTCTCTGGATGGGCAAAAAGCCAAATTATGATTTTATCCAGCAAATACCTCACTTACGAAAAGGTACATTTGGGTTTTTCTGATACAACTTTATCACATTTGATAAAAACGAAGTGCAGCAACCTTTTTTTCAACTGCAACTGTTGATTTTGAAAAGTTTGGAATCCAGAGTTTTACTCTGTAATTTATTTTCAGTGCAAGATTTCTGTAATTCTGTCATTGACAGAGCTGATCAGAAAATTCTGTTTAAACAGTGTTTTAACACACAATAGGAAAATATAGTGCCTAAGATACCACTTGATATAGGAAGAATGTGCATTTTTAGTACACAATTTTACTTTCAGTTCTGAGTTGCTGCCACAATTAGCTGAACTTTAAGAAATGTTAAAACTATTACTGGAGGCTCTCCATTCCAAAGAGTAGGATGTTGAAAGATGAATTTTAGCCAAGAAACGTATATTGCACATCTAGTATTAATGGTTCTGAAATTTTACTTTAAAGATTTCTGCTATATGTGGATTTGTAAACTCCCCCTTTTGTTTCCTCTGCTCTCTGGATAGGTTTTATCATTTTATAATATTAGTCAAATGGGTTCTTTGGTGACTGGAATTAGTACTCCATCATTCTACAACATGAATCCAAAGGAGCTCTCTCAAGTTATTAGAGGCACCTTATCCCAGTATGCTTCTGATTTATCACCTGCACAACAACAAGGTATCCTCACTAAGGTAATAATAAATTCTTAATCCCCCTCTCCATCTACACCAAAGCACAATGACCTTGTATGCAGAACATGATTTTTTCTAAATACTGTCAATTACATGTGGATTTTGGCTTAATTGTTGGCTGAAATAATTACCTCCTATTTGTATTCTGTTTTCCTCTCAAACGCCAAACACACTTAAAAAGTTTATGTACTTTACTCTCTGTCATTCAGTACATGTTAATTTTGAGTAATGAAGTAACTCTTTACCTGCAGTCTCTTAAGGAATATTACATTGAATTGAAAGAATTTAGTCAAATCCTATGAATCTGGAAATAAACTCTAAGTCCCATGTCTTTTTTCCTCTTTATTAGATGCTTGCATCTAGAGAGCTTTCTTCAGCAGTCACAGATATACAAGGAGCATTTTTTAAAGAAGTATGTCTTTCTGATTTATGGAAGGAAACCGGTTTTAACTCTTCAATAGTAAAAGAAAAAGAATTACGAAAGAGCCAGGTATTGAGTAGTTATCGTATTTCCATTTCAGCTGTGATTGATGCCTTTATAAATACAAAAAACAGATTTCCTCTAAAACACAGTGAAACACTTCAAAGGCAATTTTTTTAATTTTTAAAGGGGCTCCTCTCTTGATGGATCCCAGGCCACGTTTCCCCAATACCAAAAAAGTTGTCATTACTGTTGTTTTCCCTTCCTACTCCATTTTCAGAGGTGTGTTCTGATGCTTACTGGAGAATGGGAAGAGAGTAGAGATGGAAAAGCATATATTCAGAATGAAATTGGAGAATATGGGTAGAAGGAAAGAATCAATCCAAATATGCTTTGAGGACACTCACAACCAAAGGTCTCACTGACCTGGTCAGCATTATAAGGAATTTTTATATAAGGATAAACTGTTCTTTAATATAATAGGCACACAGCTTGTCAAGATTCTGCCACATATTTCTTCTTTCTGCACGTTGTGTAATTGCCACTTGCATTTGAAATCAATCCTGTGGTCTATACATAGAGGTATCATGATCACTGTCTAACCTACATGCCATCACTTAAGTCAGTGATAATGACTATTCCTGTGAATAGGGGTTGCAGGGCTGGGGCCTCACAATCATGTTTAATGCCTTTAAAATTCATAAGAAAGATACTACAGTATTTCATTGAGCTATCATTCAAATTACCCAGGATGCACTGTCATGTATTTTTAATTTCAGGCCTTGTTTCTGTATGAATTATTGTCTAAGAAAACAACAGCTCCTGCTGACCTCTTAAGGTATGGATACTAGTCTCACTGTTTCACACCCAGGTTAAATGCATTTGAAGCCTCATTTTATCATCAGGTGGCAATGAAGCAAACAGTCTTCTATAACTCTCAAAATATTTTACTTTATATAGCACCTTTCATCTCATGGGACCCCAAGCCCCTTCATCTTTCTCATAAAGAGGAGCCCTTAAGCTCAAAACATATATGAAAAGACCCCCAAAGATCTTGATCAACACTTTTTAGTTTAGGCTCAGCTCTGCTTTCCGATGGCTTTAATGATTCGTTATCAGAGAAGGCCATAAAGAGGCAGGGGGTGGGGAGGGGAGATGAAATGAAGAGGACACAAAGAGGCGGGGGGGAGCGGGAGCGGGAGGTAAAATGAAGAGGAGGGCACAAGGAGGTGGGGAGGAATGAAGAGGTGTCCAGAAGAGGTTCTTTCTTGGGATTTGGTCTGTAGAGTGAAAGAGATGAAGATCCTCTGCCCTGAAGCATGCTAACAAATTCATGAGATCATGCAATGTTCTCTCTATCAGTATAGGGCAGTTGGTGAAAGGAGTAACGTGCCAGCAGATTGAGAGTATGAACACCGACTCTTTTCTAAATAATTTCAGATTCTTTGAAAAGAATCTCCAGTTGCTTTCTCCATATCAGGTAAAATTGGAATCATAATAGTGTGTGTATATTTTTCTATATACATAATCTAATACACAAACTGTAGGGTGATTAGGGCAGGGTGAATTCATAATTTTTTTTCAGGGAATTTCAAATCTTCTGTGTGAACTGTCCATTAACAGATTCAAATTTCACTATTTCATTTGCTGTTCAAGAATTAATTGCAGAATAATTTCTGCAGTTCATTCTTGATTTGGAGCTAATTCATGAATAATCTATTTGAAACTCATACAAACCCTGATATGCACCCAAACATGGGCCTTTTCATCTCTGGCACACAGGAAGAGGAAGCTACAAACAACTTTGCAGAAATTGTGTACATGAAAAAACTCTCTGAAGATAAGCATAATCCTACATATGCTCATTTTTAAAATGTAATAAACACCATATCTGCATTCTTCCTCGGAATTCATAAGTGCCTAAGATTCTAAATATTTTGTTTTCAGGTTAACTGTTTGGCTTGGAAATTTTGGAAAACCTCCAACACATCTATCCCTCCCTTCCTCTTATCAGTGCTTCCGTAAGTTCTTCTTGTAGTATACATGGCAGTATGTTCCATTTAATCCTCAACAGCTTTTTTTACTTAACCATTTAGTGCCAGAAAAGTGTATGACTCAAGCAAATGATAGTTTTATACGTAAGTCCTGATTCCAGCCAAATCAGTATCAACCAAAAGTTGTTACCATTTGATGTGTGTTAAGGGATTTGTGTGAAACAAGTCAATTTTAATCCCTAGTTCCATTCACTTCATGAGAACCATAACACTTGGAATTTATTGGTACATGGAGGACTGTTATAAAGACTAAATTGCCTTCTCACCCTTTTGAAGTGGTCTCTCTCCAGGCAGGACTGAGGCACATTGACAGGGTATTGTGTGGACAGCTTGCACTCTACCTGCTCTATGGATGAACAGAGGACTTAATTCTCTAGGCCTTTCAGTTCATCACCTTTCATAGTTGCTAAATTCACTTACATTTGTTTGTTTATTTTTTGTTTAAAGATACAGACATTTTGTGATGCCTAACTTACCAAGTAGAGCTGTTGGGGGGTGGAGGAGTTTAGTATGCCTCATGGAAAAATTTGAAAAACGAATTTTTTAATTTCATTTGAAATTTTCAGTGAAATGGAATTTTGTGACAAATTTAAAAAAAAAAGATTTTTTAATTTTTCAAAACATATCTGTTTGTCCTGCTGGGAAAACTCTCTCTCTCTCTCTGGGGGGCGGGGGAAGAGCAGGGTGAAAAAATCAGTGGTTCATTTCTCCCTTCCTTCCTCCCATCCATGAAATTTGTAATGAAGAACTAAAATTTCTGACTTAAATGTAAGTCATTCCTTTTGATTGAAAGAGGGTTTTCTATCAGGGGAAAAAAACTTTTGATGGAAATGTTTGAATAAACTCTGGTACCAGGAATGTCTGACAGAGACCCCCTTATGCTGCATCTTCTTCTATTCCATCAGAAACTGCTGGTATACTCTGATGCTCTTGGCTTCAAAGGACTGCTCATTCAGAGAACAGAAACATTTGGAGAGCATGGCTGGTATAGCTTTGGGATTGGATTCAATTCTAAAAGGCTGTCTGCCACTCAGATGGAAAACCACATAACTTTGGTTTCATTTGGCAGCCCTTCTTAGACCATTATAAAAGAGTGACATGTTCCAAAAATTCTTATCAGTAATCCACCCACTGCATCTTGACTCATTAGAGAGATGAGAAATGCTCGCCTCCATTGTACGTTTTTGAAGCTATATTTACTTTATAGTCCTCTAAAAGGTGCCAGCTGGAGGATTTATTGTTTTTGTGTTAACAGTTTACAGGAGTATTTCCGCCCCCCCATAAAATATTCTGTTCACTTAGCTGTGTTGGCCATGCCTGCATTGGTAGTGCTGTCAAGCTCTGCCACATACTTGCATTTTATTTTATAAAATAAATTAAAAACTACCTTTGAGGAGTTCACTTGCAAAGGGTGACTTTGGAATGTATTCTGACTTTATCACAATGGTCGTTATGTAGTAAAGCTTCTTAGTGAGCCCAGTTGTCTAGATAGCACAGCACATTGCCATATGGGAAATCAAAACTGGATGATGTTTGGTCCTTTGCTCCAGCATAGGGAGAGACTGGGAGCACAGCAGATTAGTGGTTCTCAAACTTGTCTCTGTGGCCTGTCAGTGGTCAGCAATTTGAGTCTCTAGCGGTGTCACGCACTACTCCTGACAGGGTGATTGTGGTAGGCTTGCATTGCTCTCCAGCAATCCCTCTGCCAACCCAGGAGTCTTTTCAGAGCCTGCACCTATTCTTTTACACTATATAATGAGTAACCAGTAAAGAGAGCTGCCAGTGTGGAAACCTTCTATAACCTTTATGTTCATGCATTTGTCTTACCCATTTCTAAATAAAATAAAAATGGGGAGGAGACAAGTCCTTTGACAACAGCAGCGCTCGTTCCTCTTGCAATACAGTATGTCTACACTGCAACACCTGCCGCTGGCCAATGCCAGCTGACTCAGGCTTGCATGGCTCTGGCCTCAAGGCTGTTTCATTGCAGTGTAAACGTTCCAGGGCTCAGTTTGCAACCGAAGCTCTGGGACCCTCCCACCTTGCAGGGTTTTAAAGCCTGCGCTCCAACCTGAGCCTGCACATCTACACCAGGGTTACGAATGGATGCTTTGGCTGGCAAGTCAACCACAACACCTGGTGCTTGGATCCTGGCTCACACTCCAGTCAGAGATGTCATTTGGTTGGGCCTTTTTTCCTTAGACAGGGCAGGGTTGTGGTCATTTCATCTCACTGTGCTGATTTGTTGCAGTTGATTTCAAGAGCTAATGAAAAGCCAAGAAAGTGAGAGATATTATAGGAGAAAATAAGGGAGCAGAAAGTAACACAAAGGGAAGGGAAACCGAACAGGATATTTTATGCACCCCTGCAGTGCAGGTAATTAGGTATCTCCACTGATGGACTGAGGACTGGGTTCCGGAATCTCAGATGAGAAACAAAGTTCCTAAAACAAGAACAAGGCCTGCTGGCCTTCCTTTCATGAAGAAAGTCTTCTGATCTGGGGTGCTCTTTCTGTCCTGGGATTGGGGAAGATGTGAAGTACTGAGATGGGTAGAGATGAGAGTGTGGACATAATCCCTGTCCCAGAAAGCACACAATCTAGATTTGACATGACAATAAGTGAGGGTCAAGCAGACCTGATGAAAAGAGAGGGAGAGGGAAGGACAAGGCTGACCAGGAAAAGCTCACATGGTGACTTTGATGTACACCTTGAGTTAACAGTATATTATTTCCCCCCCCCCACACACACACACTTCATTTCTTGTAGGTAAGAAGGCATATTTGAGTTTTGGGGAGGTATTTTTTTAAAGAAAGTTAATGTTCACAGACAGTAACTGCTTAACCTGTGTCTGACTTTGAGGAGAGGCTTCCAAAATACCTACAGGGATTAATTTACATTTTGGAATAATGACCTGCAAAAGTTCAGCTCAGGATAAGATACTGGCATATAGGAACATGCACACACCTACTTTTCGGTTGTGATCTTCCCTGTGTTACTGATGTAACCCCTCAAATGTAAGTTTTATAATGAGAGAGTGGTCCAAGCTACAATGTTCAAATTGGGATCCAAACTTCCCCAAAGTTCAAGAGCGCTCAAATCCAGGAGTTTGGTTTGGCCCATTCTAGAGAACTGGACCAACCACCAAGTACAGATGCGGTCTGAACTTCCCCAATGTTCTGGAGAGCTCCTATCCAGGGGTCTAGTTCAAATTCCTCTCTAGATATAATCAAAATATCTCAAAGAACCTACAACACCACTTCATAGAACCCCTTTACAGAGAAGGACATGAACAGTGCTGCTTGAATGTGGTAATAAGTTTATAATTGTGGGCCAAATTCAGAAGCCACATGTAAGTTAGACCAGTGGTTCTCAACCAGGGATCCGGGGCCCCCCGGGAGAGCAGGTTTTAGGGAGTCTGCAAAGCAGGGCTGGCATTAGACTTGCTGGGGCCCAGGGCTGAAAGCCGAAGCCCAGGGCTCTGAGCCCCGCCACTTGGGGATGAAGCCTGAGCAACTTAGCTTCGCGGGGACCCCCTATGGCATGAGGTCCCAGACAGTTGCCCTGCTTACTACCCTCTAGCACAAGTCCTAGCTTTTATATGCAGAAAAACAGTTGTGGCACAGGTGGGACATAGAGTTTTTATAGCATGTTGTGGGGGTGCTTCAGAAAGAAGAAGGTTGAGAACCCCTGAGTTCAACTCCCTTAAACTCAGATTGCCTCAGAGCTGCTTATGCCCACTCTGGCATTGTTTAAGGGAAGATAAGTTGACTTACATGCTGAAGAGCTGGAAGAAGGCGTAAGCATAGGTACTGGAAGTAGGGGTGCTGGGGTTGCTGCCGCACCCTCTGGCTTGAAGTGGTTTCCATTATATACAGGGTTTACAGTTTGGTTCAATGGCTCTGAGCACCCCCACCATAAAAATTGTTCCAGCTCCCTCTGTGTAAGTGGAGACTACTTTAACTTACACCTTTTTCTAGCTCCTCAGTATGTAAGTTATGACAATTTACCCGTCTCTGAATGTGGCCCTCTCACTTCACATGCAGTACTAGGTTGAGCTGAAATCCAGCTTTACAAACTAAGTGTTGTTGTTTTTTTGTAACTCCTTCTCCAGTGCTCAGTATCTGGAATCCATTTCAGGCACTTTGTGTGTCCCTTTCCTGATAAGTCTGGGGAAGACTGAACTGGATCTTATGATTCTAGACTCGCACAAAAAGAATACAGTCCTACAGAAAGTACAGGAGTGTCTGGTAAGCGTGATACTTTTCTTTTGGGTGGGGAAAAAGTGCAACAAAACAAAAGCCACTTCTGCAATTACCATAAATTGGGATGGTTTCTGCCTCACAAGGTAAAATAAGTGCTACTTTAACATTGCATAGGAAGTTCTGCTTTGTGGCTTTGTCAGATTTGTGTTTTCACTGTAACACAGTACTTGCAATTTCGTATTGTGCTTGATCTTATAATCCATGGACTCTACAGAAATAACCATATTGAGACATGGCTGGGACACATGGTATGGCCAAACCATGTTACAGTATGGCTTGTTCCTGTCTATGGCCTTGTCTGTACTGGCATCTTTCAGGAAATCGCTCAGTGGTGCAGCTTTATCCGTGGTAGCAGTGGTGGTAGAGCTAGAGTAGACATGGCTTAGGGATGGTCCTCTAGACCTCAGAGTTAGACAATACAGTGGTATAGACACTAGCAGCTCGTCGAGGCTAGTGCTCCCATCGTTGCTAGCACTTAGGGAGCTGCATTGGTGTTAGCCATATGGTGGGAGACTTCTTGGAAATTCTCTGCATTAGATGCTAAGTGGATAGAAAATACGTGTTATAACCATGTTAGAGAACCATATCTTATCCTAGGCTTTCTACCAGGGTTTAAACATTGTTATCTATAACAAGGTCTCATTATTTCCTTGTGCTCTTCCATTGGTTTGTATCCACCTGTTTTCTCTTGTCTTATACTTAGATTGCAAGCTGTTTGGTGCAGGGACTGTCTTTTTTTCTGTGTTTGTACAGTGCCTAGCACAATGGGGTCCTGGGCCATGCCTAGGGCTTCCTAGACCCTACCATAATACAAATAATTTTGAATAGTAATAATAACATAACGTTATTTTTTTTTTCATCCACATGGGTAGGAACAGGATATATGTTATAATAAGGCTAGGCCACAACTGTTCCATAACCACATTTACACATGCTTAGCTTTGTAGTGTAGTCAGGATCTTTCTGATTCACACATGAGTAAGGACTGCAGAATTGGGTCCGTGTCTACACATGCTGAAAAAAAGAGGCATTTATATTTAAGGAGTAAGCGAAATTGCCATTTAGAAATTCCAGTCGAGCCAAGCATTAGGGCTCCACTTTAGTCTTAGGACCAAGCTAGTGCAAAATATGTGTGATGATCTGGACCATCAAGCCCCATAGCAGACTGTAGATACTGGCTTAGCAGGCTGCCAGTTCGTTCAGAACAAAGGTCAGATGGCTGCGAAGGGCCAAAAATTCCTGCAACTCCCTGATTTTGCAGTTGTTTTCGGTACAGCTCAGGGGGATTATTGCTCATGCTTTTTTATGGGTTAAAGCTGTTTAGCTCAGCAAATAAAATTTAAAGCAAAATAAAGCCTATATTTCCTGCTTGTTCCTCTCTGTTGTAGCTAGTACTGTATTTCTTATAAGCATATCAGTATCTATTCAGCTGTGTTCTCTTCTAGACTGTATGAATTCTTATGTTCTCTGCTTCCCAATGATGTTTATTCTTCTCCATCCAAGATATAAACATTTCTTAAAAGCTATATTCAATCCCTGCGTGACCAAAGTGATTTCATGAGAAGCCATTGCCGCATGCATTGAGTTGGTGAGGACAGCATAGACCTGGAAAGTTTTTACACCAAGAAACACATCCTGTTTCTCTAACTTTTGCTGATCCTGAGCAGCTGTACCAGGCACAGGGCATTCCCGAGGAGAGGGAAATGGATGGTCTTTTCTCCCAGGCTGCAAAGTTGCATCAGTACTGTTCTGTGACTGCTGCTGTAAACCTTGAGGCTGTAACAGTCCTGCTGCTATTGCATCTGAGCTGGATGGGGGAAATTGGCTGGTTGATCCGTATAGCAGCAGATGCTCATCCCCTCACACAGTACTTCTCTGCACCATAAACCTCAATGCAATGGCATGCAGGGAAAGACCCTGCAGAGGAAGGCTCTTTGGCACCCAGGGTTTGTGCCCACCCATTCCTGCACAGACTCCAGGAAACCCTGCTACCTGGTCTCCACATGGCAGAGCTTCACCAGTTCTGCTGCATCGAGGGTGCTCAGTGGATATGGAGGAGGGGGCAGGATTTTGCTCTAATTGAGATCTGTGTGTGTTGTTTTGCTTGGTTCAGTATTTAAAGGACAACATTGTATGTAAAGATACAACAAAACATCTTAAACTTTGCCAGATGTCTGTTGTCATTTGTTAGTAATGGAAAAGAGTGCAAAGCAACCCTGAGAGAAGCCATAGATTAACCCAGTGGTTCTCAACCAGGGGCACGTGTATCCCTGGTGGTACACAGAGGTCTTCCAGGAGGTACATCGACTCATCTAGATCAGTGGTCACCGACTGGTCGATCCTGGAGACTCTCCCACTCCATCGTGATCTCTGGCTGTTAGAAGACCAGTGGTGCAGTCGGGCTGCCCCTAAGGCAGGCTCCCTGCCCGCCCTGGCCCCATGCCACTCCCGGAAGCAGCCAGCATGCCACCGCGGCCCCAGGGGAGGGGAGCCAGGGGTCTCCATATGCTGCTCCTGCCTGCAAGCATCACCCCTGCAGCTCCCATTGGCCGGGAACGGGGAACTGTGGCCAATGGGAGCTGTGGGGGTGGTGCCTGCAGAGAGGAGCAGCGCACGGAGCCACATGCTCCCCCAGGGGGCCGCAGGCCCCTTCTGGGAGTGGCGTGTGGCTGGGCCAGGCCAGGAAGGGAAACCTGCCTTTGCATCACTTCACTGCCAACCAGGAGCCGCCCAAGGTAAGTGCCACCCAGCGGGACCCTGCACCCCAACCCTGAGCCTCTCCCGGAGCCAGCACCCCATACCCCCTCCTGCCTCAGGCTCAGCCCAGAGCCCCCTCCTGCACCCAAACTCCCTCCCAGAGCTTGCACCCTGCACCCCTTCCTGCACCCCAACCCACTGTCCCTGGCTCAGCCTGGAGCCCCCTCCCACACTCCGAACCCCTCAGCCCCAGCCCAGAGCCTGCACCCCCTCCCGCACCCCAACCCCCTGCCCCAGCCCGGTGAAAGTGAGTGAGGGTGGGGGAGAGTGAGCGACAGAGACAGGGGGATGGAGTGAGCGGGGCAGGGCTTTGGGGAAGGGGCAGGGTAGATCCTGGGTTGCACTTAAATTCATAAAGTGATCTTGTGTGTAGACCACTGATCTAGATATTTGCCTATTTTTACAACAAGCTACATAAAAAGCACTAGCAAAGTCAGTACAAACTAAAATTTCACACAATGACTTGGTTATACTGTTCTATATACTATACACTGAAATGTAAGAACAATATTCTATTCAATTTGATTATTTTTTTTAATTATATGATAAAAATGAGAGAGTAAGCAAATTTTCAGTAATAGTATGCTGTGAAACTTTTGTGTTTTTATGTCTGATTTTGTAAGCAAGTAGTTTTTAAGTGAGGTGAAACTTGGGCGGAACACAAGACAAATCAGACTCCTGAAAGGCATACAGTAGTCTGGAAAAGTTGAGAGCCACTGGATTAACCCACCTGCGCATCTGCCATTGTTTTGTGAGCAAGCAGTTACTGAAACTCCCAGGCTGAACATACTGTGGTACTGTTGGGCTGTGCAGTACAATACCTGATATTAACTCTACCAGCGAGGTAAACACATCAACTGTGGCCTCTTTGTTTCAGAACGGTTCCATCAGTGATGAATACGATGTGGACATACTTGGAAATCTAATCTGCCATTTACCTCCGGCAATTATACGTGATGGAATATCCCTGCGGGCCATGGCAATAGCCCTTCACCAATTCAGATTCTGCCAACGGCTCAGCCATGAACAGAAGACTGAAATTAAATACAGATTTACTGAGTTATATGGGTAAGATATTAGACATGCAGTTTTGCTTTTGCTGGGGTTAATCCATATAAAAACTCGCCATTTGCTTTGTCCAAACCAACCTGCATTTAAAAAATCCTAACCCTATGTACTTGTCTGACCTTGCAAGGCCCTACACTCAATTGATGGCATTTCTCTGTTTGGCTGTAACATGATAACTTTTGAATGATGCATCAGTTCCAACATTTCAGAGATTGTTCTAGAAACCAATGGGCAGAACCCTACTCATTTTTGGGGGAAGTGGAAAATTGGAAGGGGGAAAATGGAAGAGAGGCCCTGCCTTCTGTTCATCAGAGCCCCAGCTTCAAGCACCTCTGGAATTGTGAGGATCACAATTGGTTGATGGCACCAGTTAATGTCTTCTTGCACAATATCCCTGCTCATCTCTGCTTATCCTCCCAATAGCGTTGAACATGTTGACACTGAATGACTTGCCTCCTGGACATAAAGAAGAGAAATAAGAAGGGTGGGAAAAGGAGGGGGGCACACAGAGCCCCACGAATGGGAGGGGAGCACAGGGCTCCTGGCATGGATGGAATGGGGTTTCACACAGAGCCCCTGACATGGAGCGGGAGTGGGGGACAGACAGATTCCTTGGCAGGGAGAGAATGGAAGACCCTAGTATGGGAGGAAGGAGGGAATCAGAGTGCACAGAGTCAGCCTCTGGCATTGGGGGAGAAGGGGGAACCTTGGAATAGGGGGAGGAGAGAATGGGGGGGCATGCAGAGCTCCTGGTATGAGTGAGGGGTGGGGAGGCTGCAGCAAGTCCCTTATGCCAAATAGAAGGAAAAAGGGGATCAGGAGGGTAGTACACAGGAAGCTTGGGGCAGGGGAGTAGTGGGATGCAAGGGGAGCCCCAAGTGTGTGCAATCAGCACAGTTTAAAGAAGCAACAAAGTGTGAGCCCCACTAATGTTAATTCATAGCTGTCATACTAGAAGACTAATTTGAACCTAACTCATATATCAGTTATACAAAGAAAACTATCCCAAATCCCCACTTTACAGGAATACACAATTTCTCTCTTGTTGCCTCTCGTTCCCTTTAGAAGAATCTCATGTTTGAAGGCAGAGCCTGAAAACAAAGTCATTGCTCCTTAGTCATCACTTAGCTAAGCTGTGCTTGCAGTCTTTTCCCCTTACATTCAGTCACTTGAGTCTGTTGATTATTTTTTGTTGCTCCTCTTTGAATTTCCTCCAAGATGTCAGTATTTTTCTAGTAATGAAGTGCTTGGAACTTGAATATATTAAAGAAAGTATTAAAAATTACTTTATTTTTCAAATGTAAGTTGAATGTCAGTTTTACTGAACACTAGGTTTTTTTTTAGCTTTTGTAATGTATATGGGCCTGATGCTCAGAGGAGACGAGCACCCACAACTGCCACTGAAGTCAAAGGAAGTGGCAGGTGCTCGTCATCTCTTAAAATCAGGCCTGTGTACCTTTAGGGGCCAATCCTGCAAATATTTAAGCATGTGAGTAAAGTTACTCAAGTAGTTAATTATTTGGAGGATTGGGTCCTTAGTGTAATTTCTGTGGGACAGGGACTGTGTCTATTTTTGTTTTATAAAGTTCCTAACTCAATTTTGGTGCTGTGTACTGTGATAGACTGTTATAATGAAAAAGAACAGAGGTTTTAAAAGGAGAGAGACTCATCCTTCATCAGATATTATGGTAATAGGCATGCAATAAATACTAAGAGAGATGTATGAAGAGGGGGGAAAGCACTCTCTGATTAAGGAGGGAGAGACAGCTTTGTAGATTCACCATAAATCAAGGAATTCCAGGAAAATGTGATCGGATGTTAAAACCCAAAAAGTCACTTTGGTAAATAGGCATCTATCTTTGCGACTGTACACAGTATAAGATACACATGCAGATTTAGTACTATTATGAGTCAGGATGGTATTGCAGTCATTTGGTATTTTGTGTATAATTTTCCAAAAAAATTTCTCAGCACCCCAAAGAACTGGACGGCTCAAACAACACAGGATATTGGACCATTCGTAGCTCTTTTGTCAAAAGATGAATTAACTGTCCTTGCTGAAAAGGTATCTTCTTATTTTAATTTCTAGAAGATCATTTTAAAGCTTTGCTATAGTAAATGTTGTAATTCAATTTAAAATATGTGCATTCTAGTACTTAGTGGGTGTTTAATTCTACTTGCAAGGAACCTTGTAAATATTTTTGCCCAGTCCTGCATTCCTTACTTGGTCAAAACTCCTGGGATTTAGCACATAATGTAAAGAGTTATCTGTACTTGTACATAGATAAGTGCACACTGTTATATAGGAAGAGATTATATGTTTATGGATCTGTACACAGCCTGTACACATTCATGCTTTCAAAGCTTCAGACAGTGCAATGTTCCCTGTTCCCCCATCATGCTATCCAAATGTGAAGAGTCACCTTGCTTGGATTAAAACTCTTCCTAACTCATTATTAACAGTGGGCACATACTGTGAACTATATATAGTGTAGTATTAACCATGTTGGTCCCAGGATAGAAGAGAGACATGGTGGGTGAGGTAATATCTTTTATTGAACCAACTTCTGTTGGTGAGAGAAATTTGTCCTATAAAAGATATTACCTCACCCACCTTGTGAGTTATATAGGTAGATGACAAGTTTGAAATCAGCAAGAAGTGTTACTGAAAACTTCTAGCTTGTGGTTCATGCCGGTCATGGGACCATGTAACAGGAGCCTCCTGCAAATCATGCTCCCTCTATCTGCGAGGAGCCAATTTACAGTCCTTTCCCCTGAACACCTGTAACAAAAGACGAGGGTGCTGAGTTGTGGTTAACCCCTTGTTCGCTGGAGCCTAAGCAGTGCTCCTGCCCCTTGTCACATCCTAACTGCTTTGTTTCAAATGGGAGGGAGTTCTGAAAATGTCTTATTGCTTTTATCTCCCCTCTTTAAGTTCCCAAATACAATTTTACAAATAGCAAAGATGGCTTGGCCAGCGTCTCCACCTGAAGAGTTTCTATCTGCTATATTTGAACCTATTCGCAACTCCATTAATAGCATTAGAGCATCTGACCCCACAACTGGTGAGTATGTCACAGGTACCTGTCCAATGTCAATGTGTTGGATTGACAGTCGTGACATTTTTGACTATGCTGCTGCAACCTGAATGGTCTCTTTGTTTTGCTTTGTTGTCAAATGCGTTTTGAGAGGCAGTGTGACAAAAAGCAAAATGCCAAGTATTTTAAAGAGGTTCAGTCTTTTAGAAACATTAGAGCAAAGACTTTCACCATTAACATGCTTATCTTTTTTAATGATCAACTAATGAAATGCTTTACTTCATTAAAAATACACTTCTAAACAAGTGCTGAAACATGTCTGGTTGAATACAGATTTTGCATTTTAGAATTATTTTGCTTGACTTGTAGTATAAGTGAAAGTTTCATGAATAGAAAGACAGCAGAGAGCCAAAATGTTGAGCCAAAAGATACTGTCCAGTTAACATACACTGATGTCTGATAAAGGATTAACTCAGCTGTTCTAAATGTGACATCAGTGTACTGTGGTCTGTCTAAACAGACTATATTGGTTGCTACAGGTTAAAATAAATTTTAGGAAAAACACAATTGTTTGCTTATCAGAAACTCTTGTGCCAAATGAAGTCTATCCCATGTATTTATTTCACATACTTTGATTATGTGTGAGTCTATAACTACATTGTAACCTCTGGCAATTTAAAAGATCACGTGCAATGACCTAGGGAGAATATTTAAACTATGTAGTCTAATGGACTGAAAGACATACCTGCTCTTGCTATGGGTAGATTTTCAAAGGCATACATGTGGATTAGGCACCCAATGTTTTCATTGTGAGTTGGATGCCTACCTGCCTTTTGCATCTTCGAAAGCTTCACCCTGGGTTCTTTGTTTAATATAGTATAGGCCCCTATCTTTCATGGAGCTCTGTGCTCGATACCTTTAGATCTGCTTGGACCCCCACTCAAATCCAGTGGAGTGATTCCAGATTTATGATGGTGTATCTGAGATCAGAATTTGGCCCTTATCATACTATATTTATATACAAAGGAGGAACAATAAATGTAGTTTTGGAGTGATGTATTCTTGCCTCAGTTCAGCAAAACAATAATAATACCTAGCTCTTATTTAGCACTTTTCATCAGTAGAGCTCAAAAAAAGTTTACAAGAGGTCAATATCATTATCTCCATTTTACAGATGGGGAAACTGAGGCACAAAGCGGTTGAGTGGCTCGCCTGAGGTTACCCAGCAGGCCAGTAGCAGAGTCAGAAACAGAACCTAATGCAGAACTGAGTCCAGTGCTCTAGGGTACACTGCCTCCCCCCATCCACTCCACTGACTTCAGTGGAGTCACTCCAGATTTACACTGGCGTAACAAAGCAAAATCTATTTTAGTTTAGGTAGTCTAAACACTACAGGTACCAAAACACTACTGTGTAGTGTGGATGAAATTCACCCCTCCCTGCACAGGTAGTGATTTATGGCATAAAACGAGCTTAAAGTAACCCAGCGAGTGGCCACAAGTCTGCAGTGCAGCTTGCCTTTATGTCATTTAGAACATAGTTTTCAGGCTACTGGGTCACAGCACCTGTACTGAAGTACCTGTAGTGTTTTGGGATTACCTAAACTAGAAGATTGAGGGAAGATATGATTGCTGTCTATAAATACATCAGAGGGATAAATACCAGGGAGGGAGAGGAGTTAAGCGCCAGTGTGGACATAAGAACAAATGGCTATAAACTGGCCATCAACAAGTTTAGGCTCAAAATTAGTTGAAGGTTTTTAACTATCAGAGGAGTGAAGTTCTGGAACAGCCTTCCAAAGGGAGCAATGGAGGACAAAAAACCTAGCTGGCTTAAAGACTGAGCTTGATAAGTTTATGGAGTGGATGGTCTGATGGGACTGCTACGACTGCCAGTAGCAAATATCCCCAGCTGCTGGTGATAGGACACTAGATGGGGGGAAAGCTCTGAGTTACTACAGAGAATTCTTTCCCAGGTGTCTGGCTGCTGGGTCTTGCCCACATGCTCAGGGTCTAACTGATCACTGTATTTGGGGCTGGGAAGGAATTTTCCCCGGGGTCAGACTGGCTGAGACCCTGGGGGGTTTTTGCCTTTCTCTGCAGCATGAGGCACAGGTCATTTGCAGGTTTAAACTAGTATAAATGGTGAATTCTCTGTAACTTGAAGTCTTTAAACTATGATTTGAGGACTTCCGTAACTCAGCCAAAGGTTAGGCGTCTATTACAGAAGTGGATGGGTGAGGTTCTGTGGCCTGCGAGGTTCAGGAGTTCAGACTAGATGATCACGATGGTCCCCCCTTCTGACCTTAAAGTCTATGAGTAACATGGATCTAGAAGCCACTCTGGCTCACCCCAGTGGCCCCCTCTGCATTCAGGGGCAACGAGCAGCCAATGCAGAACCCCCCAGTGCTGCCACGCTCCCCACCGAAGACCATCATGGTGCTCCAGTGCCGTGGAGGCCTTTCATTCTTCAACAAATATGAATAATTTGGCTGGGGGAGAGCCTTGAAGTGTAGAGTTTGTGCTGTCATCAGACACACACAAGAAAGAAAGACTGAATTAATTTTAATGAAGTTCTGCAACATAATCACACACAGTTTATAGAGAGCTCACGTAGCAAGTTTCAGCCAGAAGTGAAGTTTTATGGCTGTCATCAGGTCAGCTGCCTCACTAATGTACCCTTGTGGTCTGAGGTTGTTCTGCAGGCACCTTGCGTCTGTTTCCCCCTTCAAGAGGATTCTTAAACACACACAAACTCCTATTAAATTCAGCACACTCCTTCCTGCGGCTGTATTTATTAACATAACATTTCAAAATAAAAGTTCTCCAGTCCCCATCAAGCTTCTGCTCCAATCTTCCTGCTGGGTGCCTTGCTGGAGCCAGGGCCGGCTCTAGGGTTTTTGCCATCCCAAACTCCGAAAGCACAACTGCCCAAGCAAAAAAAAAGGGGGGGGGGCGGGGGCGTGGACAGAATGCTGCCCAAGCAACAAAAAAACCGGATGGCCGGAATGCCGCCCCTAGAATGGTGCCACCCCAAGCACGTGTTTGCTTTGCTGGTGCCTAGAGCCGGTCCTGGCTGGAGCCTTCTTGCTCCCAGCTACAACTGACTCTGCTTGTTTTTCTCTGAGCATCCCTCCTCTTGCAGATTCCTACTGCTCTTTAGAGGACTCAGGTGTGTCTACTTTGTAACTAGGGTTGGTTGGCCCCAGGCCTCTAGCCATTAACGGGGGAAGCCACCCTGTTACAGTGACTGACTTCTAAATCCCTGAAAAACAGGATTATTATGAAAACACCTTCAGGATTGCAGTGGTCTAATGTTGCTCCTCAAACTTCATGCTAATTGGCCCAGTGTTTGCCTTTCAAAATATCCAGTTGCGGATTTGTCATAACAACAGTCATGCTTAGGACTGTAGTTTTTTTTCAATCTCTATTTCTCAGTAATATTATTTAAAATAAAAGTGAGTGTCCTATGACATTTTTTACAGAGGGGAGAGCCGAGGCAAAGAGATTAAGTGATTTACCCCAGGTTTCACAGTGAAGCAACGGCAGTGCTGGGAATAAAAGCTAGGTCTCCTGGCTCAGCGTCATGAAATACTATTGTGTATGTTCAGATCTAAGCATTTTCACATATCTGCCCCATTCATGCTTGATCAGTGTGAAATCTGATTACAGCAACAACAAGAATGAATCAGCATCAAACACAGGAAATGCTGCCAGGATTGTAATGAATACTGCCATCTGCAAACTTGCCAGCGGAGCTGGTGTGTTACAAGAAATGAACTCCTTAAGGCTTTTTTTCCCAAGAACCAAAAACATTAGGTTTTCATGACAAGGGCATGGAACTGTATTGTCTCTGCGTGGGCAACATTTACATAAGAAAAACTGACCTTTTGCAGTGGAGGAAAGTGAAACAATCTAGCTTTACAAGAGGCCAGTTTCTATATGGACAAAGGGAAAGCAGTAATGTCTCCTGGTACAGAAGTCAAACAGCTTTTCCGTTTGCCTACAGATTCATCCTTCTCAGGGTTCTACCCACTGCCGCAGTTTTATTTGATTCAAATAAATCTGTCCTCTGCTTCCTTCTAAAGTACAAAGTTATTTTGTACGTCCTTGCTTTAATTTGTTTAGCTCTGGAAGCTCAGCTCAGAGGCAGCATCTGTGGAGTTCTGCTTTTTACTGGTGATGGCCAAATCTGAAGACATTCAGAGATTGTTTGGTTTAGATAATGACTGAACAATCGTTTGCTAAATTAGGGACAGGAGAGTGGCTAATAAGAGACCATGTTAAGATGCTAGGCTCTCCCTTGCATCAGTATCGGGGATATTAAGCCTATAGAGCAGGGGTGGCCAACCTGAGCCTGAGAAGGGCCCAGAATTTACCAATGTACATTGTCAAAGAGCCACAGTAATACTTCAGCAGCCCCCACATCAGCTCCGCCCTGCCCCTCCAGCTCCCAGTGCCTCCCACCCTCTGGCAGCCCTGCTGATCAGCGCCTCCCGCTTCCTCCCCGCACCTCCCGATCAGCTGTTTCGTGGCATGCAGGAGGTTCTGGGGCGGGGGGCCCCAGGAGAGGAGCAAGGGCGCATAGCAGGCTCGGGGAGGGGGCGGGGCATGTGGCAGAGCCAGGGGTTGAGTAATGAGCCTCCCGCCCCCCCGGGCACATTGGAAAGTTGGCGCCTGTACAAGGAGCCGCATATTAACTTCTGAAAAGCCACATGTGGCTCCGGAGCCACAGGTTGGCCACCCCTGCTATAGAGACCTGAGTTTGTCAAAATGCACAATAAAAAAAGAAGCAGAATCTGCCCTTATATCAGATATTTAACCAATACAATTTGGCAGACCAAACATTTCTATTGTAAATAAGCATCCCTTTCTGCATTTTCCTAATTCTTGGCACTTTAACAACATGCTTGACATGAGTATTGCATTTCTCTCACATTTAAGTTCTGGAAACCAATCTACTTGCCTTGTTTAAATGTCAGGCAACGCTTACAGTCATACATCTCTGACCGTGTCTTTCAAACTGAAGAGGCCTGCTACTCGTATGTAATAGCTAATGAGCTGGACTTCACCAAGTCTTGTTTGAACAAAGATAGGCAGGTTTATTCAGCTGAAATTTGTGTGGGAACAAAAGTACAATACAGCTATATGGAAACTTAAACTGAGGCCAAACTAAGGAACTTAATTGAGTTCTGACTCAAGCAAGACTCCCACTGAGGTCAATGGAAGACTTTATCTCAGTATTTGACTCTTAATAATGTAGGGTGCCATTTTTTTGAGCAGTGCTTAGGACAGTTAGATGCTCTTTCTAGCTGCTGCATGCAAATTACATTTTATTAAGATACCTTTATATGGTAACAGTTTTAAAATGTGTTTGCTCCTCCTTTCCTTTCCAGCATGTGCTGCCTTACAGGGTCAGAGCAAATGTTTACCTAAATTTAGGTAAACACTAATTTTGTAGCAAGAACATTAATTGCACTTGTACTTTTAAAAATGCATTTTTATTTCATTGCAAAAATATTTTATGCTTAAGTTAACGTCAAGATTGTTCTGGGTCCAGTTAATACATAATACATCAACATCATAACGAGAGAGCAAAAGTCTTTGCTGCTTTGCATTTTTGTTAGTTTTCTTCAAGGAAAGAAGTCATCCTTTCAGTCTGTGTTTTGATTTCTTCCCAGACTGCACAGGAATCACAGCTCCCTCTTCAGATGAGATTATTAAATTAGCAGAAGCAAATGCCTTTTGGTCAGTTCAGGAACTGCAGTGCCTGGATACAGATACTTTTACCAAAAATGTGGAATTCCTTGGGACTGTGATGAGTTTCAACAGATCCCAGCTTATTGTCTTGAAGGAGAAAGCTAAGCAGGTAGCTATTATGTCTGTGAAAGAAACATAAATACATAATTTAATTTACTATTATTAAAATGTGCATTTCTAAAGCCACCATTGCTGTAATAATCTCTATTGCTGCAGTAATATCCATTGCTTATTGGGGAAATAATCTAAGATTAGTCATAAAATAATATGCTCCATTGTTTTAGAGCAGAGGTGGGCAAACTACGGCCTGTGGGCCACATCCGGCCCACGGGACCGTCCTGCCCGGCCTCTGAGCTTCTGGCCCAGGAGGCTGTCCCCCCGCCACCGCACGGCGCAATGCTCTGGGTGGAAGGGCTGCAGACCCTGGCATGACCCGGTGCTCTATGCTGCGTGGCTGCCTGCCCTGGTGCAGCCGTGCTGCCCACCACTGGTGTTCCAGGCCGTGCGGTAAGGGGGCAGGGAATGGGGGGGGGGTTTGGATAAAGGGCTGGGGAGTTTGGGGGGTGGTCGGGGCAGGATAGGGACACTCTTTCAACAGATGTGTGACACTACCACCAAGGGTGGACACAGCCAGGGAATGCATGCTCCGGGGTTCCCTTTCAACAAGACCCCCCCCCATCAGTGACTATTGCAACAGATGCCTCCCTGATAGGTTGGGGCGCCCACTTGTGTCACCACAATGTTCAAGACAAGTGGTCTGCTACGGAAACCCGGCTACATATCCGTCTCCTGGAACTCCGCATGGTACACAATGCTTGCCGACATTTCCTCCCACTCAGACGAGAAACCTCAATCTCTGTTCTCACCGACGATGTGGTGTGCATGTTTTACATCAATTGCCAAGGAGGAGCCAGGTCTCATTCGCTATGCGTAGAAGTCATGAATTTATGGAACTTCTGCGTCCATAACAATATAAACATCACAGCTTCATACCTACCAGGGTGCTAAAACACTACAGCCGACAACCTCAGCAGGCACTTCTCACAGGAACACGAGTGGGAAATCCATGACCGTGTTCTCTACACAATATTCCAAAAATGGGGTCACCCAGTAATCGACCTTTTCACCTCGGCAACAAATCACTAATGTCCACTATTTTGCTCCAGGGCAGGCCTGGCACTGGGATCGTTAGGGGATGCTTTCCTCATCCCGTGGAACGTGTCACTCATGTATGCCTTCCCGCCGATACCACTGATTCCACGGGTCATCCACAAGATACGACTCGACAGAGCATACATCATTCTCATTGTCTCCACATGGCCCAGACAGACTTGGTTTCCGTACCTCTTACGTCTGTGCTCCACAACCGCTGCCTTTCTGGACGGACCTTCTGTCCCAGAACGAGGGCCTGATGCTCCATCCAGACCCAGCGAAACTCCATCTCAAAGCGTGGTTCCTCTCTGGCTCCAACTTGGGGAAAGTAAAACAGGTATTACTAAATAACCGTCCCCTCACCACTAGAAATACTTACTGCCACAAGTGGAAAAGATTCTCCCTTTGGTGTCACTAAAAACAGCTGGACGCGACCAAGGCGCCTCTCTCTATGATCCTAGACTACCTACTAGAACGGAAGGAAATGGGGTTAGCCATAAGCTCTATTAAAGTACCCCTGGCTGCCATCACAGCCCTCCACAAACAGATAGAAGGGGCTTCAATATTCACTCACCTGATTACACGGCACTTTCTAGCAGGTATACAGAACATGTACCCAGAAGTACACCAACCTGCATCACCATGGGATCTCAATCTTGTGCTCAAATGTCTCACAAGACCTCCCTTCGAACCTCTAGCAACCTGCTCGCTCCTTCATATGTCAATGAAGGTTGCGTTCCTAGTGGCAATCACGTCTGCCAGACGTTTCAGTGAAATAGGAGCATTGATAGCTGAATCACCATACACTGTATTTACCAAAGACAAAATCACGTTACGTCCTCACCCAAAATTCTTGCCCAAAGTGGCTACAAATTTTCGTATTAATCAAACCATACACTTACCTGCCTTCTATCCCAAGCCACATAACGACTCTCGAGAAGCAACATTGCACATGCTAGATGTCAGACTGGCTGTAGCCTTTTACTTGGACAGAACTAAACCATTTTGCAAGTCACCGAGACTATTTGTCTCTACATCAGAGCACTCCAAGGGCTCTACAATATCGACCCAGAGACTCTCCAAATGGGTCTCTACCTGTATTCAGACTTGCTACCACCTGCATCACAAAGAACTCCCTGTGAGCATCAGATCCCACTCGAAGCGATCCATGGCGACATCGATTGCATTTTTGAACAATGTCCCCTTAATAGATATTTGTAGAGCTGCAACCTGGACATCAGAGCACACTTTTACAAAGCATTATGCTATCACCCAAGGCCTTGTCTCAGACTCTATCGTTGGCCTTACAGTGCTCTCATCACACACTTATACATAACTCCGAACCCCTACCACCTTTGGTGGGGTACTGTTCTACAAGCACCTAGAGTGGAGCACCCACAGGGACACCACTCGAAGAAGAAGAAGTTACTCACCTTGTGAAGTAATGATGGTTCTTCGAGATGTGTGTTCCTGTGGGTGCTGCACTACCCACCCTCCTCCCCTCTACTTCGGAGTTCACACAGCCAAGCTCTGCGGTAGAGAAGGAACAGAGGGGACGGTCGGGGAGCGCGTGCTGCATGAGGTGCCAACGGCTGCACCAGACGACTCCGGTGCGTGTCCTTTCCCCGACTGAGTACTGCTGTGAGAAATCTCCGATCTCTAGCGCAGGGACGCACCGACACCTAGAGTGGAGCACGCACAGGGACACACATCTTGAAGAACCATCATTACAGCACAAGGTGAGTAACTTCTTCAGTTTTCCAAATAAATATTGGCATTAATACTGAGGGATGGGAGGACAGAAAAAAAAAAGCAACAAAGAGAGACAAAAATGTTTACAAAACTATTATTATCTCTAATCCTAAAGAAATAAAACTTTTCTTTTTAGTTTACTATTGGTGACTTATGCTTGATATTAGGGGCTTCACTGTAAATTCCAAAACTCCTAGTTAGCATGGGGGGATGGGAATGCTTGGTACTCATGGGGGGCAGTGATGGGCAGGCGGTGCGGGGTGCTCTGTGTGGGAGGGAGTGCCCAGTATCTGTGGCGGGGGAAGTGGGTTAGGGGTGCCTGCTACTCACCACAATGTAGCAGTGACCAAGTCTTCCCTCCTTGCGAGCCTGTTGCTGCAGCAGTCAAGCAGTCTCAGCTGCCAGGACCCAGCTCGCTGTCCCTCTCCCTCCCTCCCTGTCCCTCTTACTGTGAAGCAGCAGCCACAAACTGTCCTCAAGCAGGTCAGAAGACTCTGTGAGAGGGAGACCAGGTCACCATCTCTCCTTCTGGAGCAGGGAGCCACATCTGGAGAGTTCCAGCACTTCCAAAATTCGGATGAAAATCAGTAAAATCAGAATAATGGCTTTTTTAAAACCCAGGAATTTGAGGAAAAAAGATTTAAAAACAAACAAACAAACAAAAACAAAGGGAAAATCATACCCGCTTATTCAACCAATTTATACTTATTAACCAGAAGTCATCTTGTGTGACAATGTAAGTATTTTTAGATCAACTGAGCGTCACCACCCTAGAAATATGAAGGGCTCAATTCTCTGCACTGTCCAACCTCTGCTTACACAGTGAAGAATGGGATTAGCAGACCACACAATCCAGCCCATAGAGTTTTATTTTGTTAATTATTACTTTAAAATCAGAAGTAGAGACAATGGAGCATGTAAGTGAGTGTTCGTTATGAACTAATAGATGCTGTATGTTAATTTATTTTAAAGGTTTGGGGTGCATTGCCGGGCTGGAAGAGTTACCATATCGTTTCCCTTGGACGTATTGCCCTAGCTCTTAGTGAGCGTGAAATAGAGGCACTGGATTTAAGTTCTGTTGACACCGTTGCGGCACTTAGTCAACAAACAGAATGGACTCTTGTCCAGGTAAATATTTTATTAAATTTACTGCTGGTGAAAAGGCATGGGATGAATGACCCTCCAAGACCTGAAATCACCTACAGAACAAATACAGCTCCCCATGCTGCCCTTCCAGTTTTTCTCAGCCAGGATCTCCAGTGCCACCTCTAAGGGTGAGAAGGTAGTCAAATGTTCATGCCTACTTGGTCCTAAGCCTCTCTGGTGAGAGGACCAAGGAGGGTGGCAATATGTACCAATTATGATAATGTTCACTATGCTCTGACCACTTGCCCATTAGGGATTAGAATGAGACCATCAGCTCATTTCACCCAGGTCTCTGAATAGACACAAACTGGTAAAAACAATTAGTCCTTATTGACCAAGGCTGGATTCTGTATTGCTACTACCACCACCCTAAATTATTCCTGGGGGAATTTGGTGCCAATGCGCAATGCAGAATTTTGCAGAAATTAATGCGCGTGCAGAATTTCCTTTCCCCCACAGAAATGGGCTGCAGTGCTGCTAGCCACCACTAGGGGTTGATGGACCCGGCAGAACCCAGCTTGTACACAGAAGATGCTGCTGGGGAGAGGGGGAGGGAGCTAGAAGGTTCATGGCAGCTGCAATTCCCAGCATGCCCTGGCCCCTAAGGGAAGGAGAGGACAACACACAGGAAACTCCATACAAGCCTGGGACCAAGCATCAGGCTGTTTCCCCCTCTGGATCCCTGGGCTCGGGGGAGGGGATGGGGATGGCTGGGCTGGGGGCAGCCACGGCTGTGCTCTGAGGAGGGGGAGGGGGTTTGGGTATCTGGGCAAGGAGGGGCCCTGCAGCTGGGCTCAGGGTGGAGGGGAGGAGGAAATGCGGCAGAGAAACAGGAACTGAGTTGTCATATGGGTTTCTTTAACTCTCTACTCCTGGGGGAATTTGTGTATCCGTATTGCTACGGACATACTTGCTGACAGGTATTTTGAAATAAATGAAACAGGTGTGATTATGTAGTGTTATTTTGACAAATAAAATTTGCAGAATTTTAAAATATTATGTGCAGAATTTTTAATTTTTTGGCACAGAATGCCCCCAGGAGTATTAAATACATCCAGACACTTGTACAGATGAGCTGTTATTTACAGATTATTCCATTCAGATGCTCGAGTACTCACTCTGTTCTCTCAGTATGCCTGAATAACTCCCATTAATGCCAGTAGGATTTACATAGTGAATAAAAGAAGATTAAAATCCTTTATTTGCATATGCAACTAGCAGCAAATTTCTGTCCATGTGGTCTTGCCATCACTTCTCTTCAGCGTATGACATTAGGTTGATGATAGCTAGCACTGGCTCAGTGTCAGAAATCTATGTAACAGATGTTTATGCTGAAGAGGCACTATAAGGAAACAGAAGGAACTGGAGTGTTTTAACACAGTACTTCACTTTTGATATTTCCTGTTGTATTTTAATAAATGATACTGATTAAGCATAGGTTAGCATCTACATAAGACATTTAAACAGTACAGGAAGGCTCTAATTTTGCAATGCTTCATACTGACCGTTTATGGAAGAGAAAAAATTATCTATGATTTAGCTCTTTTCAGTTAAGTTGAAATTGGGAAGTTTTGTTAGATCAGAGGTGGGCAAACTACAGCCTGCGGGCCACATCCAGCCCAAGGTACCGTCCTGCCTGGCCCTTGAGTTCCTGGCTGTGGAGGCTAGCCCCCCGCAGCCTCAGCTCGCCGTGCCCCCAGCGCTCTGGGCAGTGGGGCTGCAAGCTCCTGCCCAGGCAGCGCGGCTACGGGAGCCACCGGTGTAGTATATTAAATTGCTCCCCTTAGGAATGTGCTGCTTACTTATGGCTGCCAGTCCTGGTGCTCTGAGCCGCATGGTAAGGGGGCGGGGAGCAGGGAGGTTGGATAAGGGGCAGGGGATCCTGGGGGGCAGTCAGTGGACAAGGAGCAGGGGGTGGTTGGATAGGCATGGGAGTCCCAGGGGGCCTGTCAGGGGCAGGGGTGTGGATAGGCATCGAGGCAGTCAGGGGACAGGGAGCAGGAGAGTTGGATAGGGGGTAGGGTTCCAGGAGGCAGTTGTGGTGGGGGGTCCTGGGAGGAGGCGGTCAGGGGACAAGGAGTGGGGGGGGGTTGGATGGGTTGGGGGTTCTGAGGGAGGCAGTCAGGGGGTGGGGGCCAGGCTGTTTGGGGAGGCACAGCCATCCCTACCCGGCCCTCCACAGTTTCGGAACCCTGATGTGACCCTCAGGCCAAAAAGTTTGCCCACCCCTGTGTTAGATGCTTCAATAGCTGATTATTCTGGTAAAGTGTTCATTTGTGGCCCAGTCATGGGAGGTGCCAAGTCTTTCGTAAGAGGTGCTATATGCCTTCAAGTCACATTGATTGTACTGGTAGGCAGTGGCGCTCAGCACTTCTCAGGAGGCACTGTGCCCATAAGTGGCACTGACGTTGCTCCCACTGAAGACCATGGCAAAATTCCCATTGACTTCAGCAGGAGTAGGCTCAGGCTCAGTTTAGTAAAATTACAGATCAGTTCGTAACAGCTGATATCAGTAGCAGCTTCCAGTTGTAGACCCCTATTTTACAGTTATAACTGTTCTTCATCTCATTGCCTCTGCAGGCTAAATCCATTTTACAAGGGTTTCTTGAACACTCTGGTCAGACAGTCTATGGGCTGAAAAGCTTTGATTTAGCAGGATTAGGAGCTAATCTGTGTGCTCTGAACACCACAGACATCAAGACCATAAAGGCTACAGAATTCAGGTAGAAATACTTTATTACCAAAATTAAATACAGTTTTATTTTTAAGTCTCTGCTAGTGGTGAAATTTGTCTCCCCTCAAGGATTTCCAGAAGCACTATGTCTAAAGAGCTCTTTTCCAACACTTCAAAAGCTTTTGGGCATTCTGTAATCTTTGGGAAGCTGTCAAACCATAGCCACTGAACTGTGCTCTGTTAACGTTTTCTCTGAGGCCACCTCCATTAACGAAAGCCATGTACCCAGAAAAATCTGCTTGAAGGGCCATTTGGAATAGGCAACTTTGCCACCTTCAGTGACCCTGTCATAAATATAAAGGGAAGGGTAAACCCCTTTGAAATCCCTCCTGGCCAGGGGAAAGCTCCTCTCACCTGTAAAGGGTTAAGAAGCTAAAGGTAACCTCGCTGGCACCTGACCAAAATGACCAATGAGGAGACAAGATACTTTCAAAAGCTGGGAGGAGGGAGAGAAACAAAGGGTCTGTGTCTGTCTGTATGCTGCTCTTGCTAGGGACAGAACAGGAATGGAGTCTTAGAACTTTTAGTAAGTAATCTAGCTAGGTATGTGTTAGATTATGATTTCTTTAAATGGCTGAGAAAAGAATTGTGCTGAATAGAATAACTATTTCTGTCTGTGTATCTTTTTTGTAACTTAAGGTTTTGCCTAGAGGGGTTCTCTATGTTTTTGAATCTAATTACCCTGTAAGATATCTACCATCCTGATTTTACAGGGGGGATTTCTTTATTTCTATTTACTTCTATTTTTTATTAAAAGTCTTCTTGTAAAAAACTGAATGCTTTTTCATTGTTCTCAGATCCAAGGGTTTGGGTCTGTGGTCACCTATGCAAATTGGTGAGGCTTTTTATCCAACATTTCCCAGGAAAGGGGGGGTGCAAGTGTTGGGAGGATTGTTCATTGTTCTTAAGATCCAAGGGTCTGGGTCTGTAGTCACCTAGGCAAATTGGTGAGGCTTTTTACCAAACCTTGTCCAGGAAGTGGGGTGCAAGGTTTTGGGAAGTATTTTGGGGGGAAAGACGCGTCCAAACAGCTCTTCCCCAGTAACCAGTATTAGTTTGGTGGTGGTAGCGGCCAGTCCAAGGACAACGGGGGGAATATTTTGTACCTTGGGGAAGTTTTGACCTAAGCTGGTAAAGATAAGCTTAGGAGGTTTTTTTCATGCAGGTCCCCACATCTGTACCCTAGAGTTCAGAGTGGGGGAGGAACCTTGACAGACCCTTTAAAATACTCCCAGATATTTAATTGTAAATTTGTTCAGCCCTTAGGCTAGAAAACACCTGGATCAAGCAACTGATTTTCAGTGGAGCCTTGAGTGGCTGTTTAAGACAGATTCCACTGTGATCCATTGTAGCTATTGAAGTGAGAAACTCAAATTTGTTGCTTAAAGCATTGTAGATTTTTTTTTTTTTAAGGCTGACCGTTCTAACTTCTTTGCAATGTGTTCATCTATATTTGGGCCTGAAACTGTGTTTACAACTCTGTTGGCATAGATTAAGCATATTTCAAACATTTTAAATGTAGGGTGTAATGACAGTATGTCATGCTAACCCCATTGCCCTTTTGCAGTGCTGTGATTGCAAGAGTTGGCTTGTTGCCATGTAGCACTCCTGTTCTGGAAGAGTTTAAGAAGGTGGCAGAATCTGTATTTGGAATTGCTGCACAGTGGAACAGTTCTATTATACATGAGATTGGTACCATAGCAGGTAATGAGACCAAGTTCTATCAGTGACATTTCTGAAACACCATCTTTAAAAGCATTACAGGACAGGTTCACCCCATATTGTGCTTCTCTGCACTGGCAGGGACAGGACAGGAGTCACCCCTCCGGGGAAAGACAGGCAGCATTTCCATTAACATCCTTCCCCCACCAAAGAAAAACACTGTTAGTCTCCACAGGGTGCTCTGACTTTCCACTGCTGGGGGACCTCTGCCAGAATCTGCACCAGCTTCTGCTGGGGCAGACTGGAGTGAATTTGGCATTGTACATACTTCAGAGAGCTAACCTGGCTAAGCAGGGCTGAGTCAAATTGAAATTTCAGGGCCACCCCTCTGGAGGGACTATTCTTCCTTTCACCGTTAAGTTCTTGATCTTCCTTCTAAGTGAGGTGCCTACCAGCTTTCCAGCATACAGTTATCCAGCAGAGCATTGCACTGCCCACAGCTGCTCTGTCTCTCCATTTACAGGGTCCCAGAATCCTACCTTAGGGTTCAGTCCTGCAAGGGACTGAATGTCTCATCTGAAGTCAGCAGGAGTTGAGGGTGTTCAGCCTCTGGAGGACTGGGCCCTTGATCTGCTCCCTGCATGTTCATGGAACCCATTTTTAGAGAGCAGGCATGCCAAGTCAATATTAAAGTTCTTCTGCTTACTCCAAGAATGTGGTCAGTTTAATAGTGACATGTTGTATGGCACTAATATGATGTATGTGTGTTCCAGGGATAGCCTTCTGCAAAAGCAGAAGCTTCCCTTTATTGGTGAACAGAGTCCACATTGTGTTTTGTATTTAGGATTTCAGGGAGAGGGAGGTTACTGTCTAATTTTGTATTGCAAAGAATACTACTAATGGACTTCAGTCATAGTATATTTGTTTCTTATGTGCTACAGTTGTCTGTAAGCTGGTTGGTGGTGGTGGTTACTATGAAAGAAAGCAGGAAAAGGAATTGTGTATTTGTCTTTACTTATAACTTAATTACCTCTTATGTCTGTTAAACTTGAGCATTCATTCAAGTGCACAAAAGGGTCTCTTTTTCTGTTTAATTTCAGAGTGTTGATTTCCTCATGTTTTACTGGAACAGAGTTCAGAGACAAATATTGGCCAAATAATGTATTAATGTAAATTAGTCAAAACATAACATAATGAAAAGGATGTGTGAACTAAGCTCTATTCCTATTTTGTCTTAAAAGCTGGTTTAAATGAGAGAGAGTTTACAGCTCTTGACAAAGATGTGATGCCATATTTCCAGCCAGCAGCCATAAGACACATACCTGATGAAGTTTTCAAAGTAAGTGCTCGGTTACTGAAGAAGTCATATTCCATCACTTTTACTCTATTATAAACAAACTGCAATACTAATTTATGCTTCAATTTGGGTTTCTACAGGACCCTTTCTGGCTTGATTATTAAGTGAGAGGCAGTTAAGTGTATGAAGCATTAACTCGCAGCTATCTCATCTATATTTGTGATGCACATAAAATGTCAAACCGTTTATTTTATTTATGCTCAGTGCAAAATGTGTCCCAAGGGAAAACGCATTAAGAAAGTGTTCTAAAATTGCAGCCTGAGTACATAGGGGCAGATGGCTTAGAGTAAGGTCTGTGTCTCTAGTGATATTCTGTTGAGGTCTTCCTTTTCTTCTCTTTTATTAAGGACAGTGAACGCATTCATCCATACTATCACAGCTACAAGCAACCCCCTTGGTCGTATTTGGGCTTTTTTGTTAACCCTAAATTCTGATAACATTCTCCTATGCAGCATTTCTGAAAGACACAGACAGACAGACGGGGGAAGGCTGAATTCAGAATTGGTACAAGCAGCTACACTCTGATTTCATTGGAATTCATCCTGCTTATGTCAGCTCTGAATATGGCCCAGAGACTAGCACATGGATTTTGAAGTCTCTGACCCAGACGTTGTTTGACGTGGAGAGAAGATTAAAATTCTGCCCAACCACCTCTGGTTCAGACACTCATGAGGTCAGTCACTCAATGTAGTGATGGATAGATGAGCCAGACAACTTAACTGTCAGCTTCCATAAAAGGAGAAACTCCTTGACCACAAGCTGCAAAAAAGTGTTCTATACTGCACCTTTGACAGCTCCAATAAGTCTGCAGCCTCACTGTGTCACACTTTTCAGTGCTCGGGAAAATCCACAAAGCAGAGGGTTGAAGGTATCCTTTAGAGATTCTCAACAGAAATTCAGCAGATGTACACAAGAAGAGAGAGAGAGGGACATGTGATGAAATTTCTAGATCGACATAGTTCTTTACACAAAAAATACAGAATCCTTACCCAGAAGAGCTTAATGCTCTTCTTTAGCAATTCGAAGTGGCATTTATTTTTACTGTGGCTTTGTGTAGCTACAGTTTTATCTTAAGGCATTCTACATGAAAAAGTAATACCAGTTTAACTAAAGGTATTGATTATATGCAGATTTATCACTTTGTGGAAACTTAGTTTCGTTTGAGGGGTTTATTTTAAAATTTACTGGCACTTCTATGCAGAGGTTTGCACCAATTTAATTAAGTAGGTTCAAACCTACTTAACCTTTATTTAAACAAATGCAACTGGCTTATGTAGACAAAGTCTCAGACAGACAATTATAATTAATATGGAATGGAATTTTGATCTGTCACCTGGCCTACTTTTAAACTAAAATGTGGCCCTTTATTAAAATTAAACCTGGATGCATAGCTGCTGCAGCAAAAAGAGCTTGCTCCATGGTGGAGCTAAACATTGAATGTTATTATAATCAAGGCAATACAGGATGCATTGTAGATGCCTGTTTTACAAATTGGTTTAATCACCACGTACTGAAAGATAATCATAACCATACAGTAATTATCTTGTTCCATTTTTAAAACAAGACAATGTGACCACAGTTGGAAGATTTTCAATCTAGAAGGAAAGATCCAGGGGTGGAACAACGGCATCTTTTCATCTTGCTGCTGTATAGAAAGTGGAATCCTGTGTCTATATCACAGGCAGGCAAGAATGGTGAAGGTTTGGAAGATGATGCAAGAGGAAAGAAAAAAATAGTTTGGCAGTCGTAGGGCATAGATCCCCCCCAAAAGCAACTAAAGCTGAGACTCCAATATCAGAGGGTTGGCAAATGCACTGGTAGCACAGAAAGTGTCTCCAGAACCTAGGTACTGTTGCAACCAAAGGAGAAGGCTGAAAGCTAGATGAGTGGCCAGTCAGGTAAACAGATATGCAGATATTTAAAAAGAATAAAACAATACTGAGCATTTTTCCAGCAATACAGAGTGTGGCTATTTTCCTCACTCTAAGTACAAGGCAGTCTGGACCTCTGATTCATTACTTGTGTAATGCAGCGGACATCCTAAAGCAGGGGTTTTTGTTTTTTTTAACTTATTCCTCAAGGTGCTGTCCCCAGAACAAATAGCAAACTTTGGCCCTGAAAATGCAGCCATGGTTACTGAATCGCAGAGAAACCTTCTGAATGCATTACAGCTACAGAGTCTTCAGCTGGCACTAGATGGCGCAAGGACAGGTGTCCAAGATACACAAACTAATGCAAGCACCATTCAGTCAACACATACACCAGCCTCAAATTGTGAGTAGAACACTTTGGAGCTGATCCTGAGAGATAATGAGCATCAACATATCCCTCTGAGGTCAGTAGGGATTGCAGAGGCTCAACACCCATCAGGCACAGGCCCTTGTTTTGGAGTTGTACTATAATGAAAATTCTGGGCAACATGTTTGAACATGGGTGCCTAAAATCAAACACCTAAATAAGTAGCCTGATTTCCCGCCCCTCCCTCTCCCCCACCCCGAGATGCCAAGTACACACTACTCCAGCCAACTAAAATGGGAGCTTTGGGTAATCAGCTGTTGGAGGAGGGGGAGCTTTGGGTAATCAGCTGTTGGGGGAGGGGGCGGAAGGGGAAATGGACCATTTCTTCAGTTTTATAAGTTTACATATAGATGCTTAACTTTATGCACTTATATTCGGAAATATTGGCCTCCACTTTTATAGTTATAAAAGGCAGAGTAGCATTTAGTTACCAGGTTTCAGAGTAACAGCCGTATTCGCAAAAAGAAAAGGAGTACTTGTGGCACCTTAGAGACTAACCAATTTATTTGAGCATGAGCTTTCGTGAGCTACAGCTCACTTCATCGGATGCATACCGTGGAAACTGCAGCAGACTTTATATACACACAGAGAATATGAAACAATACCTCCTCCCACCCCACTGTCCTGCTGGTAATAGCTTATCTAAAGTGATCATCAAGTTGGGCCATTTCCAGCACAAATCCAGGTTTTCTCACCCTCCACCCCCCCCCCCACACACAAACTCACTCTCCTGCTGGTAATAGCCCGTCCAAAGTGACAACTCTTTGGATGGGCTATTACCAGCAGGAGAGTGAGTTTGTGTGTGTGTGGGGGGGGGGGGGGGGATGGAGGGTGAGAAAACCTGGATTTGTGCTGGAAATGGCCCAACTTGATGATCACTTTAGATAAGCTATTACCAGCAGGACAGTGGGGTGGGAGGAGGTATTGTTTCATATTCTCTGTGTGTATATAAAGTCTGCTGCAGTTTCCACGGTATGCATCCGATGAAGTGAGCTGTAGCTCACGAAAGCTCATGCTCAAATAAATTGGTTAGTCTCTAAGGTGCCACAAGTACTCCTTTTCTATTTAGTTACCAGAAACCAAGCCAAGCAGACATGACAGTTATTGTCAGTATTGAAGTGGTCGCCAATCTTTTTAAGCACAAGATCACTTTCTGAATTTAACTGCAACCCAGGATCTACCCTGCCCCTTCCCTGAGGCCCCGCCCCGCTCACTCCAGCCCCCATTGTTTGCTCTCCCCCATCTTCACTTACTTTCACTGGGCTGGGGCAGGGGGTTGGGGTGCATGATGAGATGTGGCCTCTGGGCTGGGGGGTTCAGTGTGTGGGAGAGGGCTCTGGGCTGAGCCTGGGGCAGGGGGTTGGGGTGCAGGCTCCAGGAAGGGGCTCAGGGCTGGGGGTTGGGGTGCCAGGAGTGGGTGAGGGGTGCAGGCTTCTGCCGGGCAGCACTTACCACGATTGGTGGTGCAGTGGGGCTAAAGCAGGCTGCCTGCCCTGGCCCCACACCGCTCCCAGAAGTAGCCAGTAGTAAGTCCCTGTGACCCCAGGAGGGAGTGGGGCAGCATGTGGCTCTGTGTGCTGCCCCTCCCTGCAGGCACCACCCCCGTAGTTCCTATTGGCCGTAGTTCCCTGTTCCCGGCCAATGGTAGCTGCAGGGGCAGTACCTGCAGGCAGGAGCAGCGTGCGGAGACCCCGTCTCCCCTCCCCTGGGGCTATGGGGGCATGCTGGCCATTTCTGGGAGCGGCATGGGGCCTGGGCAGGCAGGGAGCCTGCCTTAGCCCTGCTGCGCCGCCAGACTTTTAGTAGCCAGAGACCGCGATCGACCAGTTGATCACGATCTACTGGTTGGTGACCACTGGCTTAAACTCTGGGAAACTGGTCCATGTGCATTACCAGGTTTTTTATTTCACCCCCTTACAGTCCCCAGTTGCTCTCACACAAACGAGTGGAAAGCAGTATTTCCATCTTCTCTTATATTGCAAGAGTAAATCTTACCCTGTCTCCATCACTGAAGAGCAGTAGTGTGGGCTAGGATTCTGTAGACACAATCAGGGTGATGCAACACATGAATTTCACCAGCAACAGGAGCCAATAGAGGGACAGCACGGGGTGGTGTTAGCAGTCAAACTCAGCTGGCCGTGTCACACCATGCTAACAAATGGGAACCACTAGCTGGTGTAAAATACAGTCCACAGACAGCGTCATTTCCCTCTCTGATTCCTTCTCATACCCCCTCCCTGAAAGATTTAAACTCAAAGCATGCCTTCCATGCACTGTAGACAGTTGCTCTCTCTTAGCCTCCCCTAAAAAGACACTGAGTCCCAGTGTGCAGAGATCACATGGGTAAGGTTGTCCTGCAGAGCTGGAAGTGAGGAAGGGATGATGCCTGTTGCTTTAGTGTCCCTCCTTCAAGGAGAGTTTGGGCCATTGCGGTAGCATTTCCCGTTTCTGTCCCCTGCATAGGGAAAAAGCCATCCAGGATATGAGCTTCAGTGACTGGATTATTAATCCTCAGTATTGAAAGTTAATTGATCAAAGTTTTAGCAATGCTCACAAACATCTTTCAGTTTGTCGTAGGTTGCATTTACACAAGCTGGTGCAGTGGGGTGTAAATTACATCTCCAGCCCAGATCTCTGCACTCCTGAGGGAAGTCACCCCAAGAGAGGGCAGGTACTGCTCTTATTGCCACTACTCACCCTCCCCAGTGAGGAACAGTAGCTGTTATCAGGGCGTGGGGGTTCACATGAGCGCTGCAGGGAGGTAAGAGCTGCTAGGTTGCTTTTGTTGTCTCAGGAATTGAACTTCTTAGACCCAATAAAATTATTCTCAGCACCACTGCCTCACCTGTGCAATCTGCTCCCTCTGTAGTTCTACCAGAGGCAGGAGTTTCCTGATGATCCCAACATGGCATAAAGCTCACCTACTTACTCAGGCTTTTCATTCATTTATTGCTATAACAAAAATGTAGTAGGAGCTACCCATTTGAGACTCTTCTCTGTTGGATGTGTGGATATTAAATTGAATCTTCTAGCTGCCATAGCAAGGGGAGCCTTCTGAGCAACTGAATATTCAGATTCTTGCAGTTTGCTTCACTGTGGGTGTGGGTTGGGGTTTTTCTGCTTGTTTAAGTGTTTGTCATTCTGTTTTAGTAGGTGAAGTTGGGAAAGTAAGACAGCACTGTACACATTCCAGATGACACTAAGACATAATGCTTTGTACTTTCCAGGTGCTCACTTTTCCAGTGGCTTCAGTATTTCGCTGTGTGCTCTGTACATCCTTTGTCCCACTTCCTGAAGTGTGATTGTTAAACTTACTGTAAGCATGATCCTTTCACTTAAACATTATTGGATAGTACATTTGTGACTGGTATTAAATGAGGATTGATATAATAAGCATCACAGAAAGTTGGTGGAATGACGATAATCAATGGGACACCGTAATACAGGATACAACATATAGAGGAATGACAGAGTAGGTCATGCTGGTGGGGTAATGGCATTACATGTGAAAGAAAGCATAGAGTCAAAATTAGTGAACATCTTAAATGAATCAAACTGTACCATAGAATCTCTATGGATAGAAATTACATGTTTGAATAATCAAAGTGTAGCAGTGGATATATATTGCCAACCACCTGACCAGGGCGGCAACAGTGATTATGAAATGGTCAGGGAGAGTAGAGAGCCTACAAAACTCTGAGAATCATTATTCTGAGAAAACTCAATAATAAATGGGAGATTTCAACTATCCCCATATTTACTGGGTACGTCCCCTCAGGACGTGATGCAAAGAGAAAATTTCTAGATACCCTTAATGACTGTTTCTTGGAGAAGCTAATTCTGGAATCCACAAGGGGAGAGACAATTCTTGATTTAGTTTTAAGTAGTGCATAATGTCTGGTCCAAGAGGTGAATATAGCTGAAGTGCTCAGTGAGAGTGACTGTAATGTAATTAACTGTAACAGCCTGGTAGGAGGGAAATAGCAAAGAATCCACCACAGTAGCATTTAACTTAAAAAATGGAAACTACACAAAAATAAGGAAGGTAATTAAATGGAAATTAAAAGGAAGTCACAAAAGTGAAATACCTGCAACCTGCATGGAAACTTTTTAAAAACCACCATCAGAGAGGCTCAAACTAAATGTATACCCCAAATTAAAAAAAAACACAGTAAGAGGATCAAAAAAATGCCACCATGGCTAAACAAGTAAAAGAGGCAGTTGGAGACAAAAAGGCATCCTTAAAAATTGAAAGTCAAATCCTACTGAGGAATTTAGAAAGGAACATAATCTCTCGCAAGTCAAGTGTAAAAGTATAATTAGGCAGGCCAAAAAAAGAATTTGAAGAGCAACCAGCAAAAGACACAAAAACTAACAGAAAAAAAAAAAAAAGTACATAGGAAGCCTGCCAAACAGCCTCTGATCAGTGGGTCAACCGGACGATAAAGGTGCTAAAAGGGCATTCAAGGAAGACAAGGGCTCTTGCAGAGAAGCTAAATCAGAGATGGGCAAACTACGCCCTGCAGGCCACATCCAGCCCGCAGGACCCTCCTGCCCAGCCAGCTCGCCCCCAGCCCCTCTCCTGCTGTTCTCCCTCCCCCGCAGCCTCAGCTCACTGCGCCACCGGCACAATGCTCTGGGCGGTGGGGCTGTGAGCTCCTGCCGGGCAGCGCAGCTGCAGAGCCGCGGCCTGACCCGGTGCTCTGTGCTGCACAGTGGCATGGCTGGCTCCAGCCGGGTGGCACGGCTGCCTCTCCTGGTGCTCTGGGCGGTGCGGTAAGGGGACGGGGGGTTGGATAGAATGCAGGGGAGTTTAGGGTGGTGACCAGGGGGCGGGGTGGTCAGAGGGCAGGGAACAGGGGGGTTGAATGGGAGCAGGGGTCCCGGGGGCGGTCGGGGCGGGGGGTCCGGGAGCGGTCAGGGGATGGAGGGGTTGGATGGGGCAAGAGTCAGGGAACAGAGGGGTTGGATGGGACAGGAGACCCGGAGGAGCCATTGGGGGCGAGAAGCAGGGGGGGTCAGATGGGGGTGCGGGCTGGGCCACGCCTGGCTGTTTGGGGAGGCACAGCCTCCATATAATTTTGGAAATCCGATGTGGCCCTCAGGCCAAAAAGCTTGCCCGCCCCTGAGCTAAATTAATACTTTGCATTGGTCTTCACTGAAGAGGATGTGAGGGAAATTCCCATTCCTGAGCCATTCTTTTTAAGAGACAAATCTGAATAACAGTCCCAGATTGAGGTGTCAGTAGAAGGCATCTTTGGAACAAATTGATAAATTAAACCGTTGTAAGTCACTACGACCAGATGGTAATTTATCCAAGAGTGCAGAAGGAACTCAAATATGAAATTGCATAAGTACCAACTGTGGTATGCAACCTATCATTTAAATCTGCCTCTGTACCAGAGAACTGGAGGATAGCTAATGTGATGCTGATTTTTTAAAAAGGCTCCATAGGTGATTGTGGCAGCTGCATGCTGGTAAGCCTGACTTCAGTATCAGGCAAATTGGTTGAAACTATAGCAAAGAACTAAATTATCAGACACAGATAAACACAATATGTTGGGAAAGATTCAACATGGCTTTTGTAAAAGGAAATCATGTCTCACTAATATATTAGAATACTTTGAGAGCATCAACAAATGTGAACAAGGTTGATCCAGTGATATAGTGTACTTGGACTTTCAGAAAGCCTTTGACAAGGTCCCTCACCAAAGGCTCTGAAGCAAAGTAAGCAGTCATGGGATGGGTGGGAAAGGGTCCTCTCATGGATCAATAACTGGTTAAAAAATAGGAAACAAAGGGTAGGAATAAATAGTCAGTTTTCACAGTGGAGAAACGTAAATAACGGAGTCCCACAAAGATCTGTATTGGGACCAGTGCTGTTCAACGTATTCGTACATGATTTGGAAAAAGGGGTCAACAAGGAGGTAGTAAACTTTGCAGACAAATACAATACAACACAAAATTACTCAAGATAGTTAAGTCCAAAGATGACTGCAAAGAGATATCACAAAATTGGGTCACTAGGCAAGAAAATGGCTTAAGAAATTCAGTGTTGATAAATGCAAAGTAATGCACATTGGAAAACATAATCCCAACGGTGAATACAAAATGATGGGGTCTAAATTAGCTGTCACCACTCAAGAAAGATCTTGGAGTTACTGTGGATAGCTCTCTAAAAATATCCATCCACTGTGCAGTGACTGTCAAAAAAGCTAGTAGAATGTTATAAACCATAAGGAAAGGCATTGATAATAAGACACAAAATATAATGCCACTATATAAATCCATGGAACAACCACACCTTGAACAAATGCACATGGATTTGGTTACCCCATGTCAAAAAAGATTCTTAGAATTGGAAGTAGTACAGAAAAGGTGCAACAAAAATTATTAGGGTTTGGAATGGCTTCCATATGAAGAGAGATTGAAGAGACTGGGACTGTTCAGCTAGGAAAGAGACAAATGAGGGGGGATACGATAGAGGTCTGTAAAATCATGAATGGCGTGGAGAAAGTGAATAAGGAAGTGTCATTTACCAGGAATCATCCCATGAAATTAATAGGCAGCAGGTTTAAAACAAACATAAGAAAGTACTTCTTTACACAATGCACAGTCACCTATGAAACTCATTGCCAGGGGATGTTGTGAAGGCTATAACTGGGTTCAAAGAAAGAATTAGACAAGTTCATGGAAGACAGCCATTGATGGACTTATTAGCCAAGATGGTCAGGAACGCAACCCCAGGCTGTGACTGCCAGAAGCTGGAACTGGACAACAGGATGGATCACTCAATAATTGCCTGTTCTGTTCAGTCCCTCTGAAGCATCTGGCACAAGCCATTGTTGGAAGAGAGGATATTGGGCTAAGTGGACCATTAGTCTGAGCCAACATGGCCATTCTGATGTTCTTAATTTAGTCATTTGAAGAGTGGGAGAATGACAAAAAATTATTTGTAGAAGGATGAGCATATCAATAGGGAGGTTTGGGGCTTTGTGGGGGGGGCAGTTGGTTTTTTTGACACTGCACAGCCTTGTGCATTCAATATATGGCTCTTTGAAGCAGAGACAGAAGTTAAACATGGCAGTAATCGTTTATCTGGGAAGTGGGAGGGGGGTAAAGAATAAAGTTCCTGAATACTATTACTAATTATTGTGATTACTTGTGTCTTAGAGGTAGATTAGTTTAGTATCAAAAAGCATTTTCTTACTCCCATTACTGTAAATATGACCTTTGATCGGATGAATACTTAAGATCTCTCTCACATATACACACACACTCAAGTAATTTGTAAATTAGCAGCAGGCACTATTATCCTAAAGTTAATTTGCTTATATTATAGATATATCATTTGATTTCCACTGCTGCTTTCATATCCTGCCACACAAACTCCTGTTTTAAGCATTAGTGATAACATTCATTGGTTTTTCCATATTGTTATTGAACCAGAACAGTGACAGACTAAAATTCAGAGTTGTAGTTTAGCAAATACCTGCCCGATTGTCCCATTGTTTAAAAATGCTAACATTCTGTAGCACTAATTTGCTTTTTTGTTTGTTTTCCAGAAGCCTAGAACTCACATGGGAGTTGATAGAACAGATCATTTAGAAAGCCAATCAAGCTATGAAAATTCAGTGGATAAAGAGCTGCAGCTCAGCAAGAATTATGGAGGCTGAGTCTCTCTGGGATGCTTGAGCATAATAGTGTCTTAAAAAGCAACAAACTGATCCAGCACACAATTTCATGATACAAGTATAGAAAGCAGCTGCTATTTTGCTGCCATAGATTAAAGAGTTTTAGGATTCCTCCAATCCTTTCATGATAAGTTGGTGTCTCATGAAAAGACCAGTGAAGGCTTCAGATTTATACACCTTACAGAGGAGCCTCACTGACTCAGGAGACGGATACAGCGATATAGATTGTTAGGCAGCCAGTGTGCTGTGGCCATGGCTTTACATATTGACCAGTTCAGTCTCATTGCTTCCTTGTACTTCCCTGTCTGCCTTAGCCATTTATTGTTTCTTCTTCTATTTTGATTGTAAGCTCTTCAGGGAAGGGATTGTCCTTGTACAGTGCCATGGGACCCTAGTTGTTACCACAATATAGAGTCTTTTGTCTTTAGGCTGCTGTTTGAATCCTCTCCACATAAGTAGTGACAGGCTGTTACCATTCAATGGCTGAGAATTGAATGGGCCATGGAGACTCCGCTATCCTCATCCCTAGAAGTGCCACTCCTGCCTAAGGTTGAAGCATATGGCTGGGGCAGCATAGAGTAAACTTGCTCTGCTGCTTCTCATGCTGTAGTTCTTGTGGGAATAAAGAACTTCAGTTCTCAGAAGAGGCACGCTAGTGCTTCCCAGTACACTAAGTTCACACTTCTTAAAAAAAATTAATCCAGAAAACATTGTGTTTTATCAACATATAGATTGTGTCCAGTATTTAAAATAGGAAGATTTTCATGGCAAGTCCTAATATTTTAAACAGTGACAGATAAATAAACAATCCTTTACCTCTTGCTTTGCATAATTGTTATGGATTCTTGTCAGCAACACAAGCAAAAGACAAACATTCATTTTGCAATTGCAAAAGTTTGTGGAAAAAGAAGACAGTGTTCTGTTTAAGTACATTTAAATAGAGATAGGACAATACAGTCTAGAAAATACTGTTATTCCTGTTAGATTGTAGTATAATAAATCATATTTCAAATATTTGTTCATGTCTTTGTTTTTTTATTTTTTCAAATGTGACAGTGTTATGGGCAGTCTTATGTCCTTTGGTATTGCTTTATGAACATATCTACCATTGTGAAAGGTTATCTCACATCTACTTCTCTGCTGCAGAAGTTAAGATGTCAGTTATCCCATTGCATTCATTTTCTGTATGAAAGAAGATTGTTGCATTTATTTAAATATAAAGGATCTTGTTTTTTAATCAACCCCAGAAATGCACTTAAATTGTGTCAGTGGATCAACTACTATATTTAAAGATTCAGCTGTTTAGTCTTATTAAAAACTCCTGTCTCAATTAGATGTGAAAGCACTAAAAGTTTGAGCTCCACAGTTTACCCGAGTGGAATTCCACTTGCATGTCAATTAAATTGCAGAAGAAAATGTTTTTATATTCAAGATGACAGTCGGCACTTCCATTTAGAGGTAATAAGTCACAGAAAGAGTAGCCGCACTACGAACCTCAAATACCTATAGTACTAGTGAAGGACGCGGTTCCTCTGCCCAGGTGCCTGGGCATGATTCTGCTTCCAATTACATCAGAAGTTGTTCAGCCTTTAACTTTAATCAGAGTGGAACTGGGCTCTTTGTTTTGTACAGTCTGTGGAGTAAACTTAAATGCAAATGGTTTTAAAACCTTAAGATCCTTGATTCATTTTTGTGAAGTTAGTCAGTAGTTGATACCTTTGGTATTACAGTAAACACTTGGGCATATACATTTTAATAGTAACAAAATTAGGTAGAGTAGTAGTACCAACTATGTAGATACAGCAATATCTATCTCAAGGGAAGGTCATGAGGCATAATTTTTGTTTGTAAAGTAATATGAGCACTTTGGATGAAAGGCTCTGGAGAAATGCAAGTTTTTATTCCCCAGTGTACCCCTTTTAGAGAACACTACTGTAGAACAGGTCTTCAACAATGGAATTCATAGGAGTTTCCATTCAACACGCTAGTAACTTAATTACTGAGTGTGGTGTCCTTTTGGCTTGTGACTAACGTGTGATGATTCCAAGTGTGCTTGTTGACTTGGTGTCTGAGAATATCCTCTGCTGTGAACATCAAACGAAGTGTCACCATCACACTTGTATATGTACAGCCAATCTACCACACACTAGAAGCTACACTATAAAGCAGTGAGAGTGAGGTTTTATGTATTAAGCTGAGAAAGAAGGAATTTTCTCTATAGCAATCCCTTCCTTTAAGTTGTCACTGTCATTTACACAGCACCCAATACACTTAAAGACATAAAAAACAAGAAACATAAGAACGCCCATACTGGGCCAGACCAAAGGTCCATCTAGCCCAGTATCCATTCTTCTGACAGTGGCCAATGCCAGGTGCTTCAGAGGGAATGAACAGAACAGGTAATCATCCAGTGCTCCATCCCTTGTTGCCCATTCCCAGCTTCTGGCAAACAGAGGCTAGGGACACCATGCCTGCCCATCCTGGCTAACGGCTCAAACTACATAGCTCATGAAGTCATTGTACAATAATACATACTTTGAGGAAGCATGAGGACTGCATTGTCAAGACGGGTGCTTCTCCCTTCTCATTACTATACCTAAAATCAACCAGTGCTCAAATAAATTCTAATGAGAATCATGTATTTCACACAGCCAGTGTACTCATGCTTCTAGGCAGTCCTTAAGCTTTACAGTTCATTTTGCAAGATAAAAATGGCCTGTGGCAACAAAACCATGGGCCACATTCTGATGTTTTACACTGATGTAAAGTCAGCGTACCTCCAGCCATAAGATCAGCATCTGACGCTGAATGCTGCTGCTTCTTTGAGTAGTGCCCCTGTGCATGCTCCATTCTAGGTGTCGGTGCGCCAGAGATTTTAGGTAGCAGTGCTCGGTCGGGGCTCGCGCGCGCAGCAGCTGTCTCACGGTGCTGGTGGTGGCTCGTGTAGCGCGCGTACGACCCGACCCCTCAGTTCCTTCTCTGCCCTCCTCGGCTGCAGACAGAGCTTAGTGGCAGTGCTGCCTCTTCGAACATCTCTAGAAAAGAAAATCGTTTACATCGTAATTTTAGCTTCTTAGCTCTTAGGTAGTTTGATTAGACTTTACTTAGCCAGTTATTTAAAAAAAAATCTCTTTCCCGTCAGTTTTAGTTTAGCAGTAGAAATAGAGTTTTCTTTTAATCAATTTCTATATTTTTCTTCACATTTCCTTTCCCAGTTGCGGGAAACGTCATCAGACACAATGCCAGGCTCACCCAGTTTTAAGAGATGCTGTGGCCATTGTTCATACGGCTGTGTCTGCCACATCCATTGAGGCCTGTAGAGCTGTGCAGGCTATTATTTGTCCCCCGGTCATGACAGCCTTGAGCTGGGGATGTTTGTCTTCAGGAAGATCCCCTAAGAGTTCCTGCAGTTTGCCATAATTAGAGAAGTCATCATTTGACTGCAGCCGAGGACAGTAGAGAAGGAACTGAGGAGTCGGGTCGTGCACGCACTACAAGAGGCGCCAACAACACCGTGAGACAGCTGCTGCGCACACATGCTCTGACCAAGCGCTGCTACTTAAAATCTCCCATCTCCGGCGCAGGGACGCACCGACACCTAAAGTGGAGCACCCACAGGGACACACATCTCAAAGAACCATTGTTACTGCACAAGGTGAGTAACTTCTTCTTTCCACTATTGAGTATTCTTGTAAAAGAGGACACGCCCATATAAGTAAAATAGTTAAATCCAGGATGTTAACAGGTAGAAAATCCCTTTTCGCTTAACCACCATTTTAATATTTTGCATGAAAGAAGTTAAACCCCATTGCTGATTGTGAGGTCTGTGATTTATTAAACCACGCTTAATGTCATGGCTTCTTAAACTCTGGTTTCATGGTAAAAAAAAGTTTGAAGTGGGGAGAGAGAAGGAATGGTTCAGTGGTTGGGATGCTAGCCTGGAACATGAGACCCAAATTCAATTCCCTTGCTCCTCCATAGATAGGGCCCTACCAAATTCACAGCCATGAAAAACATGTCACAGACCGTGAAATCTGGTCTTTTGTGGGCTTTTACCTTATACTATACAGGTTTCATGGGGGAGACCAGTGTTTCTCAAATTGGGGGTCCTGACCCAAAAAGGAGTTGCAGGGGGATCACAAGGTTATTTTAGGGGAGTAACAGTATTGCCACCCTCACTTCTGCGCTGACTTCAGAGCTGGGCAGCCGGAGAGCAATGGCTGTTGTCCAAACACCCAGCTCTAAAGGCAGCGCCCCACCAGCAGCAGCGCAGAAATATCATCCCAGGCCACCCTTACTTCTGCGCTGCTGCTGGCGGCGGCTCTGCCTTCAGAGCTGGGCTCCCGACCAGCAGCTGCCGCTCTCCAGCTGCTCAGCTCTGAAGGCAGCCCCGCCGCCAGCAACAACACAGAAGTAAGGGTAGCAGTACCACAACCTCCCCGACAATAACCTTATGAACCCCACCCCCAACTCCTTTTTGGGTCAGGATCCCTACAGTTACAACACCATGACATTTCAGATTTAAATAGATGAAATCATGAAATTTATCATTTTTAAAATCCTATGACCATGAAATTCACCAAAATGCACTGTGAATTTGGTAGGGCCCTAATCATGAACTTCTTCTGAGACCTTGGACAAGTCACTTGCTGCTCTGCCTCAGTCCTCCTTCTGTAAAATGAGGAGAATATCACTGTCTACCTCACAAGGATGTTGTGCTGGTAAATGCACTCTCTCAGATATTATGGAGCACACAGCAAGCAGCAATAAAAATGGGAATGTTGGTTGCGCTGAGGTCTGACCTAGTCAGCAAACAGCGCCAGCGAGCTTTTAAATGCCCAAAGGCATGTTCTACCACCATTCTGCACTTGCTCAGCCTATAGTTGAACTGCTCCTTACTACTGTCCAGGCTGCCTGTGTACGGCTTCATGAGCCAAGGGAGCAAGGGGTAGGCTGGGTCCCCAAGGATAACTATTGGCATTTCAACATCCTCAATGGTAATTTTCTGGTCTGGGAAGTAAGTCCCTTCTTGCAGCAGCTCGAACAGCCTGGAGTTCCTAAAGATGCGAGCGTCATGCACCTTTCCATGTTGATGTCGGTGAAATGTCCCTTGTGATCCATCAGCGCTTACAGCACCATTGAGAAGTACCCCTTCCGGTTTACATACTGGTTGGCAAGGTGGTCTAGTGCTAAGATAGGGATATGAGTTCTGTCTATTGCCTCACCACAGTTAGGGAAACTCATTACAGCAAAGCCATCCACTATGACCTGCACATTTCCCAGAGTCACTACCCTTGATAACTGAATGTCAATGATTGCATTGGCTACTTGGATCACAGCAACCCCCACAGTAGATTTGCCCACTCCAAATTGATTCCCAACTGACCGGTAGTAGTCAGGCGTAGCAAGCTTCCACAGGGCTATCGCCACTCACTTCTCAGCTATCAGGGCAGCTCTCATCTTGGTATTCCTGTGCTTCAGGGTGGGGGAAAGCAACTCACAGAGTTCCAGAAAAGTGGCCTTATGCATGCGAAAGTTTCACAGCCACTGTGAATCATCCCATACCTGCAACACTATGCGGTCCCACCAGTCTGGGCTTGTTTGCCGGGCCCCAGCCCCACCGCCACCATGATGTCCCTGTGCTTTCAGGAACGTCTGTGTCAATGTCCTCATCAAAATTGTCCTCATGCTGGCGTCTCTTAGCCCAGTTCTACATATACTCCAGGATGATGCGCGAGATGTTTAAAATGCTCACAACAGCAGTGGTGAGCTAAGCAGGCTCCATACTTGCCGTGGTATGGCGTCTGCAGGAGAGCAGAGTTGCAGCAGAAGCGGTGGATGATGACAGATGGCACGAGAATAGATATTTATACAGAACGACAAGAGGACCTGTGAGGTGGATTCATGGCACCAGGAAAGCAGAGTTGCAGCGGAAGCGGTGGATGATGACAGTTAGCAGTCATACTGCACCATCTGCTGACAGCAGCACCCAGATCACAACAGCAGCGGTGATGGTGAGCTGAGCGGGCTGCATGCTTGCCGTGGTATGGCATCTGCACAGAAAAAAGGTGCGAAACGATTGTCTGCCGTTGCTTTCACGGAGGGAGGGGCAACTGACGACATGTATCCAAAACCACCCGCGACAATGTTTTTGCCCCATCAAGCATTGGGAACTTACCCCAGAATTCCAATGGGTGGCAGAGACTGCGGGAACTGTGGGATAGCTACCCACAGTGCACTGCTCCATAAGTCGATGCTAGCCAGGGTAGTGAGGACGCACTCAGCCGACTTTATGCGCTTAGTGTGGACATACACAATTGACTGTTTAAAATCGATTTCTAAAAAATCGACTTCTATAAAATCGACCTAATTTCGTAATGTGGACATACCCAAGCAGAGCTTCTAACCAAACCCACTCAGGCCCAACAATGTCTTTAAGCTTTCTTCAGAAAGAGAGGCTCTCTTGTGGATCAGCATATACAGCCTCCATTGAAATACAGTATAGAGATGGCCAGCAAACTTTCCCAAGAACAAGGTAAGTATTTTGTACCCTCCAAGTGCTCATAGCTCTATTTTATTATGTCAAGTGTCCTGTCTGTCATGAATGACTTTAGTATCTCTACTCAGCCCCTACACAGTTAAATCAAGGGTCTTATCTCAAGTATTCCAGTTGACCCCAACTGCCTTACTGGAAATCAGGGACAACAGCTGGCTTGCACCATGTAAGGCTTTATCAAAGTTAACACCTGATCCTTTAATTGTACCAGGAAGCCGATAAATCATTGCAGTTGTCAGAACAAATCTGTTTCCTTACTTTAGCAAACAGGCAATATACATCTGTCTATGTGCTTGCCCCCCTCTTTTTGACCATCAGCTGTACTTCAGTTTCAGTCTGTTTTTGTAATCCCAGTTAATGACGATTTTCTTCTTCTCGTGATTCAGTCCTGTTGTGCAGGGCTCACAATCAGAATGATTGTGCAGTTATGTACTAAATGCAGGAGCATTTCTTGGTTGGCTAGCAATGGCAGCATGCCACATTTACCTTCAAGATTTTAGCGGGTATTTATTAACCTTAAAACCTTTATTTTAACAGCATCTCACTTATATTCTGAAGTCTCTTTGGGGTTTTTAATTTTATTTTTTTACTGCCAGAGGAAAAGTGGAGAACAGAAGAACTAAATAGGGCTTCTCATTTTCGGTTTTAACTGATAAACCCTAATACCCCTGAAACAAAACACACACACACCAAAAAAAACAGAAAACCTCTCCTGTGTTTATCCTGTAAACACCAGAAAAACCACCAGAAATGGTTACGTGTATCTAAGTCCTTGTCTACACAGAGCAGTAATGTGGACTTCAGGATATGATTTCTAAAGTGCGTTAACTGGTCTGTGTAGAGTAGACCCTGCTGGTGCACACTAAAGGTTCCCTAGTGCACTTTAACACACTGCTGTTTCAAACAGCACTATGATGTTAAAGTGCACTAGGGAAAGTTACAAAGAGATTACTCATTACAGTAGTTTAAGTTGTAAATGAGTAATTATATACATTACTCTTTACGGCGTATACAAAGAAAGCCCTGGGAAAAACAATTTCTGGACATCTACACGCAACTCAAAAATTGTAGAAAATAAATCCTGAAAAATTAAATTAATAAACCCTGAAAAAACAGAAGCACTAAACATAAGCTTTCACAAATAGCCATGGGACACTTTTTTTGGAGGTACAATCCTCCACAGAATTTTCTGTTAGATAAATACAATTTTTATTTGTAATGTGGTTAAGATTAAATGTTGCTTCAGTTATGGGTTGGTGCAAAAGTTCAAGCTGCCCCTGGTCATCTTTAATTTGGGTTTTGGTGTATTTGAATATTTATCAGATGTCAAAAAAAGTGGGTTAGACACAAGCTCTCCATACATACTGCATGAACTGAGAATATTTGACAGTTAGAGGAAGGATGTAAGTTCTGTGTCCTTGATACATTTATTATCTGTTCCAGCTGTGCCTCCAGTTCCAGTTGTACATTTAAGTACTTTTATTTTACTCATAGCTTTAGAGGCATTTGAACAGAGAATTATCAATACCTAGAATGCCAGATACCATACAATTAATCCTGGATCAAGCAGCTTCTCCAGGGATCAACAAGATCTGGTTGCTCAACTAAGTATCATTCTAAGAAAGAAAGAAAATTGTACTTACTAGACCTGATTCTCTTAACATCAGTGTAAAACAGGTGTAGGGTGCCACTGCAGACACCGATGGTCTAACTTACATTGTTTTTCTATGGAATGGTTGCTATCACTTAGCATGATTGCTGTAGTCCCATTTGCATGGGAATTTCAATGTGTTTCTTCAAATATTAGATTTGAGTAACCAACACCAGACTTGTGCCCTCAAATGTGGTCCTACTTGCTGCCATCTACACAAACATATTTGATGGTGCCTAAAAGTTACTTGACCACCTATTTAGGATGGCTGCCCAAATCCAATAGCTTTCCAAACACTTCTAAGCCCATCTTTCCTGAGGCATTTTACAGGAAGGGAGGGGCTAAAGATATCAAGGAATTTGTCAAGGGCTGTAATGCTGGACTTGAGAGTTTTGGTATTTAGAGCATGACAACAGTCTTATTTGTCTTGATAATGCATCTTTGAAAATATGTAATAATGTTCCTGTCACAACATGGGTGCTTCTTATAATAAAGGATAATAAACTCAATTATAATTTGACATGAAATCATCATTCTACTTACACTCAGGTGCTAAGTAAACCCTTTAAAGAGTTTAACTACAATTTATTCAGGATAAACATGGAAAAGGCAAAAAGTTGCAGTTAGAATCGTTTCACTATTTTTCAAGTGACATAATACAAATATGACAGGTTTCAGAGTAACAGCCGTGTTAGTCTGTATTCGCAAAAAGAAAAGGAGTACTTGTGGCACCTTAGAAACTAACCAATTTATTTGAGCATAAGCTTTCGTGAGCATCCAATGAAGAGAGCTGTAGCTCACAAAAGCTTATGCTCAGATAAATTGGTTAGTCTCTAAGGTGCCACAAGTACTCCTTTTCTTTTTTTGAAAATACAAATATTTTGCTTGAAGAATTTTCTGACTTTTCTCAAGCATGGCAACCCTTTTGTAACAGATATCAGCTTTCTACAATAATAAAGAAGTTATGTTATTTTCTCAGGGTGAGTGTACTGGAGTGCAAAATATGTTTCTTGAAAAACTTCCATGAGTTTAGGACTTAAAAAAAAAAATTAGCTGGGAGAACCTACTTCCTATTTCTCAGTAGTCTTTTGACAACTTACTCATATGAAAGCGTCCCTAGATTACTTTGCCTAAAGGAACAGTTGTCCCCTGCCTGACTGCCTTTTCACAGCAAGAGCTGGAAAGAGTGAAAGTACTACTTTGGAGTAGATGTATCTTTGATCTGGATATTGGGCACGTACATGCTGATGAATGTCATAAGAGCCTAGGTAGGACCTTTCTTCAGGTTTAGGATTTCATTTCTTCCAAAACACTAGGTGAAAGTTTGCAATGTTAAATGTTGCAGGTGACAATATCACTAGTCTACTTGAAAGGCATATAAAAGGTTTCTGAGTTTTCTCTTCCTTGCACCATTAAACTAGAATCAAACCCCAACTTTATCTTTAAGAAGAAAACAAACATCACTATGCAAATACTTATCAAGTACACCATACATCATATTAGAAGTCAGAATATGGACATTTGAACAAGTTTTCTAGAAAGTGAGGAAAGCTGCCCCCATCCCATTTGTACAAATAGAGCTTTTTAAAAAGAGATTCCTATCTACATATGTTGTCCAACTGTCTGGTAATTACATCACCCCAGCATGACTGGCTTGGTCTTTGCCAAGAATGTGCGAGACTAGACACAATAAGGACAAAGCACTAGGAAGCCTACTTCAATCTAAGCATATGTATAAAGCACCCATGACTGTGGTATCCAATATTGTAAAGCACTTTGAAGATGAAAGAGTTATTAGTGCAGGGAACAATCCTGCATTGGCAGGGGATGATGTTAGATGCCCTAAAAGGTCTTTTCCACTTCCAGTTATGATTTCATGAAACCCTATATCAGGGGTTCTCACCCTTTTATTTTCTGACCCTCCCCCTCCCCCGCTATAAAAACTCCAGGGACCAGCTGTGCCACAACTGGTTTTCTGCATACAAAAGCCAGGGCCGGCATTAGGGGGTAGCAAGCAGGGCACCTGTCCAGGGCTCCACACTACAGGGGGCGCTGTGAAGTTAAGTTGCTCAAGTTTCAGCTTCAACCCTGGGTGGCAGGGCTCAGGGCCCTGAGCTGCAGTCCTATGTGGTGGGGCTTTGGCTTTCTGCCCTGGGTCCTAGCAAGTCTAACGCCGGTCATGCTTGTCGGACCCTCTGAAACCTGCTTGTAGCCCCCCCCCAGTCCCCAGGGGTGCCCCAGACCCCTGGTTGACAACCACTGCCCTAGATGATTATTCACCAGTTTCTACAAGGGCAAGATTATCCCCATGTGTTTTCCTCTCAAACCAGGCAAATCATTTTGAGGAGCCTTTTATTCCTTGACTTCTGATCCTACTGCTCTGCCCCCCTTCCGTTTAAGCTTAGTCTTCACCATTCTGAGGAAGTAAGATTTAGGTTTGGAATAGCAAATATTCACATCAAAAACACAATTCTGGGGCTATAGTCATCCAAATGCAGATGGGCAACATAACATGTTGCCAGCCACAGCTTAAATTTTGAGTACTCACAAGCTGTTAATGAATGAACTACAGCCCCAGAAATATTCACAAAAATTATGCAAAATAATTGTGATTAATAAGTGCAAGAGTCAGTCTGCTCCTGGACAGTTTGTAAACAAAAGCAAAAATCATTGTTATCTGCTGTGAATTATTTGTCCACCTCTATTGTCATGCTGAGTCTAGCCTATAGGAGAGAGGCCTAATATTGCTTCAAGTAAGTGTAATACCTAAATCTTAAAAACACTTTTCATCAGTAGATCTCAAAGTACTTCACAAACTTTAATGTTTTTATTGTCACAACAATAAAAGGTGATGTAGGGAAGTGCTATTATCTTCATTTTACAGCTTGGGAACACTTATAGGGAATGTCTACACTGCAAAAGAAGGTGTGTTCCTCACTCTGGATAGTTAGCTAACTCAGGTAAAAATAGCAGTGATGACACAGCAACTTGGCTTTTACCTCAGGTTAGCAGCTTGAGTTCAACCTTTGGGGAGCCTGAGGTTGCTATTTTAACCCAAGTTAGCTGATGTGGGTTAGCTAACTGAGTTAAGAACATGTTTTTTTCTGGGGCAAGGACAATGCAGACATGCCCAAAGAGGAACAAATGACTGGCCCAAGGTCACACACAAGTCTGTGGTGGGGCAGAGAACTGAACAGTCTCCCACGTCCTCGGCTAGTGCCCTAACCACTGGACCAAGATTAATTATGACCTCTCTACTTTGGAACGTCTTCCCTGCCACAGAGTTCCCAATGTAAGTGGCTAACAGATCAAGCCTTACACAAGGGTAATAGCCTTACCCCGCTGCAGGGAGTGCTAGTGACTATGACAAATGCTGCACTTGCAATTAAACTGACTTGCACGACTCCGGACCCTAAAAATCAGCATGAAGCTAGTCAGCCCCAAGTCAAAGGAAACCTACTCCAAGCAAGTCAGCTAGTCCAGTGATGTGCCCCATACACAGAGCGAGACAGATGAGTGCCGGAGTGCCCCAATGGGGGCAGGCACTTTCTGAAACACAGGGAAAGAAAGGCACAGTCCCTGGCCCAAGACCAGCATGTCTTGTCCAGCACCCCTGGGGATGGGGACAGTCTTCTGCAAAAGCTCTTTCCCCCCCCTTACCTGCACCCCGGGGCGCTCAAGCACAGCCCCGAGCTAGTGTTTGGCAGAGCTAGTCATGCCCGGAGTGCAGATTAAGCTGCTGGCTGAGGGGGTGGGGGGCGGCAGGCAGAGGACACAGGTGTGTGAGGGCTGTTTTGGGGGAGCGGGTTACCTCGTGCACCCGGCTCCTTACTGCTCGGCCAGAGCTACTGCTGGGCTTGAGTGACGCGTCTGGAGGGGCCCCACTAACAGCGCGCCGAGGGGGCTGGGGCCTGGGGCCTGGGGCCTGCTGCTCACGGGGCGCGCGCGCCGCGCAGGGGCCTGGGGACCCAGGGGAGTGCGAGCGCGCTCAGCCCCCGGGGCGGGGGCGGGGAGGGGGCGTGTCCCTCGCGGTGGGTGGGGTGGGGCCTCCCGCTCCGGTTTCCCAGGGTGCACTGGGCGCGCTGGCTGTCTGGCCACGTCTCTGGGCCACGTCGTTCGGTGTCCGCTGAGCTCTCGCCATCTTCGGTCCCCGGCTCCGGGCGCCCCCTGCCTCCGCCATGAACATCTTCCGCCTCACCGGGGACCTGTCCCACCTGGCGGCCATCATCATCCTGCTGCTCAAGATCTGGAAGACCCGCTCCTGCGCCGGTGCGTGCCCGCGGGGCCTGATACGTCCTGGGCGGACCGGACCGGACCGGACTGACCAGAGCCGACCCCAGGGAGCGGGGACTGATCCTCCCTGGGCGGAACAGACCGACCCGAGAGGGAGCGGGGCCTGATGTTCCCTGGGAGGACCCGACCGACCCTGCGCGGGGGAGCGGGGCCTGATCCTCCGCTGCGGGGAGGGGGACGGAGGGAACTAGACCGACCGGGGGGGGGGGGTCGTGGATCGATCTCGCGGTCTCCTCTCAGCCCCTTCTGTGGGGAAACCCGCTTTTCCACAGGGGCCTCTGCCCTCCCCTCCTGGTGTGGGGCAACACCCCGCTCCCCCCAGGAGTTGCCTCAGTTGCCGGGGATGGGGCAGCGAGGGGGTTTTGGCCCTCACGCCCCTGGGGCACTGAGATGAGGAGCGGTGCCTTTGCTAGGGATGGGAGGAGGGGGGATTTCTTCTCGGGGGGCGTATTTGTCTGCTGGAGAGAGAGCCCTGACAGGTCTTCATGGGGTACTCACAAAATCCCCAGCAGCAGGGTGAAGGGGGAGTTTTCTCTGAAGAGCTGTCCCGCGTGTAGACAACATGCAGACTTCCCCTTCCCAAATGTGGGAGGCTTGGGTTGATGTGAATCAGGGAGACACTCGTCCTTGCCTTTCCTCCCCCGAAAAACACCCTAGGACTGGGCTAGCTCTAAATAAGGGCGATGCGCTTCCGTTGCCGCCTCGTGTGACAGCTCTGATCATGTTAAAGATTTAGTGGCTTTAAGCAGTTGCAGTTATTCATGCTTCAGCCCCTGACGCGCTGCAGAAAGCACCAGTACTTTCCTCCATCCTACAGTTGTGAAGCTCATTCCTTATGTAACTGCCCAGTGGAAAGCGAATGAATGGGGGGCTGGTTTGGAGGAGGAAGGAATGAGTCTCCTGGAAGGCAGGCAAGTGTCACTTTGCACAACTAAATCAGACTTGCGGAGATAAGATTAGTTTCTTAATTTTAAGCGAGCTGTACTCATTCTCTAGCAGTGTCCAGCGTAAATTTTTCTCTGTCTGTGTATGCTTTCTTTCTTGCAACACAGATCTAATTTTCGAAGGGCAGGCTTTGGTGTTGATGTTTGGAGTAGCTGACATTGCAGTTTGCAAATCCTGAATTTTCTCTTGCAGTCTTTGTATTTTAGATCTAATCACACTAATCTGCACTCTTTATTCCTTTTTCAAATGGCGTTACGTTGCCATCCTATTAGATTCGAGGGTTTGGAGCGGTCTCTCACTTATATTGCCAACTGCAATAGAAAATTGGAAGCGAATGACTGAATCCGGGCTTGAGAATAGGCTCTCAATTGGGATTCCTGGCCTAGTCTGACGTGGCAGCTAACTGAAGGTGTGGTGGATTGAGCTGCTAGGAAGAGGGATGATGTTGAATTCTAGCTGTATGGTGTCAGCTTTTCAGAACCACTGTTCTCATGCGTCTGTAATTTAGCTGTGTCGATTCACTATCACTGCATTGGGGAAAGGCATGATTCCTATTGTACATGTATTAGTGCTTTGTCTAGTCAAGTCTTAACTCTCTGCTGCTACAGAGTGGGGCTTCCCTGGACTGGTGTGTGTTTAAGTAGGGGGAACCCCAGTGTGTGGAGGGATCCCATGGATGATGATTTAAAAAAAAATTGCTAAGGGTCATGATGGATTGTTCATCACTTGAAGTTTTTAAATCAAGATTGGATGTTTTTCTAATAAGATATGCTCTAGGAATCATTTTGGGGACAGTTGTACAGGAGGTCAGACTAAATTATCACCATGGAATATGTATCCATAGAGAAAAGTGATGAGGCTTCTACTATTTCACTCAGTGAACAGTAGAGCTATCTGGAAATAGCTTTGGAAGCAGTTTTCTACCATTGAACATTGTTCCAGAAAGCTAGAACTACTGCTGCTCCAGTAATTCAATCTAGGTGGTTCATATACGTGTATTAAATAATCTGCCCAGTCAGCAGCTATATGTAATACCAATTCTCCAAGAAGCCTGGCCTTCAACTGGAGCTTCTTTTGGCCCTCTGTGAGAGCAGGTATTCCTGTAACTAGTCCTTGCTGTCACTTGTTGGCAGGAAGCATTGCCTAGGTACTAATTTTATAGCGAAGCAGGAATGGCTAAGATGTTGGACTAACAAAGTACAATTGGAGAGTTATTGTAAATTTAGAGCCCCTGAGGATGGGGAAATAAAATGACTTAAGGTACAGGTAGTATGTTGTGAAGCATCTATAAGCCACGCTCCCCAAATTAAAAAACATTTAATACCCTGTGCAGGTAGGTTATAGAGCTTTTCTTTAGCAGTCTATAAACAAGCAAGCTAGATGTGGAAAGGTGAAGAATATGGAAATACTGATATTTTGTGTCAGCTACAGTCACTATTCATTTGGTAGTTTGGGGAAACTGTTTTTTAAAGTTACCAATTTTGAGGTACAGTATTTGTCACAATACAAAAGTAACTTGTTTTCTAACAATCTTTATTAGGATATCTAGCAGTGAACTTAGGATGTAGATAGAACAGCAGTTCAGAACTATTTATAAAGAGCCCTACAGGTTAATGTTACTTAAAATATAATCCTTACCAGTAGAGTTTACAGTCAAAGAGCCCAATTCTACAAATCCTTCTTGATGTGAGTCATACAAATAAGAGTTTTGGAGTACTGGGCCCAATGTCAAGAAACAAATGCAGAGAAAAGCTTATGGTTTGGGAGTTTAAAAAGACTTCCAACCCAGGCATATGAGATGCTGAAGAAGGGCTATATTGAAACCAGTGACTAAGATGAAAGGTTGTATTTTCTACTGCTTGAGTGGTTAAGGTGCTGACCTGATATCCAGAAGATCCCAGTTCAATTCCCTGCTCCACCGGACTACTTATGTGATCTTTTTGGAATACTGGGGTACTTATTATATCAGCAAACAGATAATATAAAATAGAATGTAGTCCCATCTCCCTAGGTGCTTAATGATCAAAATGCTATCAATTCCCCAAAGTCACTTTTTCGAGAGTTAGTAGGTTTTTGGAAACAAATAAACTTTTACCTTTGTCTCCAGTAAGTTATAGAGTTGTAACATCTCTCCTGGGGGCTGCTTTTTCTAGCACTAAGCAGTGAAATAGCCTGTGTTTTATAGGGCCCAAGACTCCTTCCACTCCCAGAATGCCCTTCTAAAAGGAAATTAATTGCCTACTTTTCCTTAGCTCTTTTAGTAGGAAAAATCTGCTTTATGCTCTTATCTATTCCTCTTTGTGAGATGGAGATAAATTTACCAGGGTTTATATTCTTAAAGAAAAGTCAGGTGGACTAGGGGAAGGAATTCAGATCCTTCTTTTCTCTTCTCTCAGGGCTCTAGCCTCTGAACCCTAACAACAGTGAGTAAGAATAAATTCACCGTGGTCTTCAGAGGCTCATCCCTTCTGAGGTTCATTTGGGTGCAAGTGATCATGTAATGATAGATTTGACGATTCTAAGGGAAGGAAGGAAGGAATGAGAGCACTAGAATAAGGACAATGGACTTCAAAAAAGGAGACTTTAGCAAACTCTGAGAACTGGTAAGGTCATGTGGGGAGAATATCTGAGGGAAAAAGGAGTTCAAGAGAGCTGGCAGTTTTGCAAGGAGACAGTATTGAAGGCTCAATTGCAAACTATCCCAATGTGAAGGAAAGATAGGAAGAGGCCAATATGGCTCCATCAGGAGCTCTTTAATGACCTGAAAATCAAAAAGGAATCCTACAAAAAGTTGAAACATGGACAAGTTGCAAGGATGCGTACAAAAGAAAAACAAAAGAATGTACAGACAAAATGAGAAAAGCTAAGATACAAAATGAGTTACACCTAGTAAGGGATATAAAAGGTGATAAGTTCTTTAAATACATTATGAGCAAGAGAAAGATGAAGGAAAGTGTAGGTCCTCTGTTTAGTGGGGAAGGAGAGCTAATAACTGGTGACATCATGAAAACTCAGGTGTTTAATGCCTATTTTGCTTCAGTTTTCACTAAAAAGGTTAATGGTGGCCAGATACTCAATGCAGTTAATATTAAACAAGAAAGGGGAAGGAATGCAAGCCAAAATAGGGAAAGACCAAGGTCAAGAATGTTTAAATATGTTAAAAATATTCAACTCGGCAGGGCTCCATGAAATTCATCCTAGGGCACATAAGGAATGAACTGAAGCAATCTTGAAATTGTTATCAGTTATCTTTAAAAACTCTTGGAGGACTGGTAAGGTCCCAGAGGCCTGGAGAAAGGCAAAGATAGTATCTATCTTTAAAAAGGGAAAACAGAGCACACAGGGAATTATAGACCAATCAGCCTGACTTTGATACTTGGAAAGATACTGGAACAAATTATTAAACAATCCGTTTTTAAGTACCTAGAGATTAATAGGGTATAAGGCATAGCCAGCATGGATTTGTCAAGTCATGGCAAACCATGGCAAAATTTCCTTCTTTGGCAGGGTTACTGGCCTAGTGGATGTGGGAAGCAGTAGATGTGCTATATCTCGATTTTAGTAAGGCTTTTGACACAGTCCCACATGACATGCTTATAAGCAAACCAGGGAAATGCTGTCTAGATGAAATTCCTATAAGGAGGGTGCACAACTGGTAGAAAGACTACTGAAAAAGTAGTTTTAAGTGGCTTGCTGTCAAATGGGGAGCGTGTATCTAGTGGGGTCCTGCAGGAATCAGTCTTGGATCTGGTGCTAATCAATATTTTCATTAATGACTCGGATATTGGAATGGTCGGTGCACTTATAAAATTTGCAGATGACACCAAAATGGGAGGGATTGCAAGCTTTTTGAAGGACAGGATTAGAATTCAAAATGACCCTGACAAATTGTTGAATTGGTCTGAATTCAAAAAGATGAAATTGAGTAAAGACAAGCGCAAAGTACTTCACCTAGAAAGGAAAAATCAATAGATAACTACAAAATGGGGAACAACTAGCTACGTGGTAGTACTGTTGACAAGGATCTGGAGGTCATAATAGATCATAAACTTAATATGAATCAGTAATGTGATACAGTTGCAAAAACAGTGTAGTATCATTCTCGGGTGTATTAACAGGACTGTCCTATGTAGGAAATGGGAGGTGATTTTCCCGCTCTACTCAGCAGTGTTGATGCTTCAGCCGGAGTACTGTGTCCAGTTCTGGGCACCACACTTTAGGAAAGATGTGGACAAATTGGAGAGAGTCCAGAGGAGAGCACCAAGAATGGTAAATCGTTCAGGAAAATGTGACCTACAAGGAAAGGTTTAAAAAAAACCTAGGCATGTTTAGTCTTGAGGAAAAAAAGACTGAGGGCTGTTGTAAAGAAGATGGTGATCAGTTGTTCTCCATGTCCACTGAAGGTAGGACAAGAAATAATGAGCTTAATCTGTAGCAAAGGAGATGTAGGTTAGATATTAGGAAAAACTTTCTAACTATAAGGGTAGTTAAGACCAAGAAAAGGCTTCCAGGGGAAGTTGTGGAATCTCCATCATTAGAGATTTTTAAGAACAGGGTAGATAAACACCTGTGAGGCATGGTTTAAGTTTTATTTAATCCTGCCTCAGCACAGGGGGTTGGACATGATGACTTCTCAAGGTCCTTTCCAGCCCTACATTTCAATGATTCTATGATTTTTCCCTTTGGGAGTTTGTCATATCAGTATGTGTTATATTCTAAGAATTCTGTAAATATCAGTTTACACAAATTTGTCTGTAAGGCCATTCCAGAAGCACATCACCCATTATAATGGTACCAGATAACACTTCAGCAGTCACTGATGAATACCCAACTGTCATCTTGAGGGCTTTATGCTATTACTTACAAAGCTTGTTTATTAGAGCTGTTTGTAACGTAATACCAAACATGCATGCACCCTATGATTGTCTCAGATTTTAAGGAAGGGTGTGAGCAAACCGACGGATGGTTTAACTGTGTGCCCCCAAAGTAAGGAGAAAATTAGAAATAATTAAACAAAAGCCCCAAAATGAGTGATTCCCAAACTGTAGTTTATGGTCCATGGAGAGCTGGCAAGTCATAGTGTTGATTACTCTTTTCTGTCTGTGTGTGTCCAAGGTCTGTGTTCCAAGAAGAGCTTGAAGTCCTGAAAAAGCAGCTGGAAATGAGGGGGAGACAGCTTATGTACCTCTACTCTGAGCCAGTGATTCCTAAGAGAACACTGGAGGGATTGAGGCCACAAAGAAGAGGTAGTTTGTGATAGGAAAGGGGAGACCACAAGACAATCTCTTTATATGAGAAGTGGATCACACTGTCCGTGTTTGAGAACCCCTGCCTTAAATTGTTCTGGAAATGTTAGATTAAGTTAGAGGAAGGAGTCCAAGGGGATAGCAAATTAATTCAGGTAGTGCTGCTCATTAGAGCTTTGGCAGAAAAACAATCCAGATTTTGGATCGCCAAACTGGCTATTTCAGCTTTTGAATTAAGGCTTCAGAAAAATATTTACCACACCAAACAGCAACACAGAAATAATTACTAGGAATCTTTGTGTTGAATTCCATACAGGAAGTTGCTGCTGACCTTATTTAATATCATTATAAATTTCCTTTTTATGACATGAAAGTCAATATAACATGCTAAATGTGCTTCCATGAACTATACTCCTGGAGGAATTCTATGCCACTGCGCAGGCACAGAATTCATGTCCTCTGTAGATTTTTTTTTTTCCTCTGCAGAATATAGATTCTGCTGGAGAGGCACTGCAGTTACACTTCTGCCTACAAGGGGCTGCTGTGGCACCAGAAGAGAGGGCAGCCAGCAGAGAGGGAGAGGAAAGAGGCTGCAGTCCTCACTGTGGGGACAGGTGAGGAGGCAGGGACAGACAGTGTGGCACGTGGGGTTTCTGGGGTTCAGAAGGGTTAGTGGTGTGGGATAGATGGGCGCAGGCTAAGGAGCTAGTGAGGTGACTGTATTGAGCTAAATGGGAGGAGGGCTGCAGGGCCACATGGGGACAGAGAAGGGAAGCTCCCAGGGTGCAGGGGGTAGAGGGCTGCAGGGACAGAAGGGGGTGGGGCGCAGGGACACATGGGGACAGGGCAGATGTGCATGACTGAATGGGAGGGGCTAGAGGTCAGTCTGAGTCTGCATAGAGGATGCTCCCTAACAGTCGCCCCCCCACACACACACTCAAAAATGTGCCATACTTCTCCCACCCACATCCAGCAGCCTTCCAGCTTCCCTCCCAGGCTCCTTCCGTCTCCCTCAATTCCTCCACTACCCCTCACTCCTCCAAGCCTTTGCACTGCTTCTGAGGGATGTGGGAAATACATTTCTGGATTGTAGTTTAAATGTATTACTTAGAGTTCTGTATTAATATGCCTAGTAAGAAATCTGTTTGTCAAAACAAAAAAAATCCACATTTCCTGTATTTTTTTTCTGTCTATATTGTTACAGACATACTTGCTGACAGATATTTTGAAATAAATTGCCAAAATAATTGAAACTGGCGTGATTATATTGTGTTATTTTGACAAATAATTTTGCAGAATTTTTAATTTTTTGGCACAGAATTTCCCAGGAGTAAAACTGTCATGTACAGATTGTTTTCTGTAATCCATTTCAAATTAGATTGTTTGTTCTGCAAATTAATTTATGAAATTGATTTGGTCTTCTGCAATATCCCTTGCCAAGTGTTAAAGATAACCTGTAATTGCACGGGCTATCAAACTACATGATGTATATACCCTAAATGAGCAGGGTAAGTGGGGCATTATGCACATTTTTAATATAAAATGGACCTTTTTTCATCTGGTAGGTCCTGGAATCAATACCTTCCATGGGACCAGCTGCTACACTGTGCTGATGACTTCACACTCATCACTGAACCTTACTAGAGGCTATAGCCAACTTATATGGGAAAGACAAGTCCAAATTTTCTCCAAAAAATGCCATTTTAGAAAGATTTTTAAAAAACAAAACAAAACCCTACAGCGGTTTGGAGGTGGTTATTTTGGGTTTGTTTGTTTGTTTGTTGCAAATCTTGACTTTTCACAGTAGGCTGATTCAAGTCTACAGTAGGTTCTGTACCTGGTCCGATGCCAGGTATCCTTGGCTGGTCTGGACTTCAGGGGCCAAATAAATGGATTTACTTTTATATTCAAAATATTCTAAATGCCCATTTTTGCGGGAAACTTTACTCAAAGCATTTCCTCCCTGCATGGAGAGCATCATGGTTGAACTTTCTCTGTATTTTTTAAGGGCCTGATCCTAAAAGCCATTACTAGGAAATTAATTTCATGGACCTTAATAAAGAGGAGTAAAGATTTGCAGTGCCAAGTTTTAACTTTTATAGCAAGTCATAAAACAGGACAGATCTATAAATGCTAGATATTTCTTACCCTCTGTCTCTGAGCCTTTAACAGATTAATCTGTTTAGCTAAAATATTGGGTAAACTACTTTCACCCAAAACAATCAGAAATGAGGATAGTCATATGGTCAGAGAAACATAGAGCAGGTAGTGTCACTGCTCACATCAGAGTATCAGATCAGAATGGTAATATCAGGCAAGGACACTAAAGTACCTGAGTATTTTCAAAAGAACCTGAGACTTACTGTCTTCAGTGGAACTACTCACAGTGCCTGAAGTGAAGCACATGCAAGGTCTTTGCAGGATTGGCTTTACAAGCCTAAATCCCATTTTTAAAATAAGATTTAGGCAATTAGGTCACTTAAGTCCTTTCATAAATGTTACTGTATGTACTGTTAAGCACACTTTCTGACTATTCTATATAAAATTTATTTGCCTAATCATGTGGAGCAATTCAACTGTAAGATTAGATTGCCATATTCACTATTAAAATAGCTTTAATTCCTTTCAAGTCACTAAGCAACTGGTGTTTGTGTGCTCCTCTGATCCCTGAAATATGCAGTATCTCTTGTTTACATGCTCTATCCTTGCATCTTTGGAGCTATCCAGTATGTAGCTAATGTATAGGGGGGCATGTGACAACACTGGTTACAATACAAAGCTAATTCTTACTAGTATAACTGAGCTCTGCTATATATAAGCTACTAGTGGTGATACTGAACAGATGGCATAACCTCCAAAAGTATGATCTGCAAACTGTATGGCTTCTAATAACTTTAACTAAATCTTGTATCATGCTGGCACCTTTTCCACTGCATAGTTTAGTGATGCCAGTGCACGTTAGTTTGATATCACTAACATGCACAAGCTCCTGACGCTGTTGGTGCTTCTCTTAGTTCTGAGAAGTCAGTCTCTGTCCTCATTGTGTAGGGAAATCCAGTTGTGCAGGGAAATCCACTCCTGCACTTTCACCATTTACTTCTACACCTTTATCAGCAAACATTGTCCTTTGATATATATAATAATTATTTCATTTATTGCTTTAGGTATTTCTGGGAAAAGCCAGCTTCTCTTTGCTCTGGTCTTCACTACCCGTTATCTGGATCTCTTCACTTCATTCATTTCATTGTATAACACATCTATGAAGGTACAGTATACTGCATAAGTGAGAAAGGCTAGTCATTGTTTTGCCCAGACAATTCCCTCAACATAAGCCTCTTGTGGTAGGTGATGGTCTACTGCATTGGTAACTTAAAGGACAAAGGAGCTTCAGACAAAGTATATGGAAACTTGCACTCCGTACAAATACTCTTTCCCACCAAAGAAACCTTCTATAAGCTGTTAATATGAGGAAATACGACATCTAGATCAGATGAAGCTGCAACTATAGAAAAGGAGTAATTTGTTAAAAGCTATGTAATAAACTGGACTTTTCATCCTGGTATTTGGAGCTTTATGAACATCAGTTAACACAACATTGTAAGATAAACCATATATTGTTTTTACAAACATGTAAATTGACTTACCCAAGGTTGCTCAAGAAGTTAACAGCAGAGTCAGGAACACACTCCCGGAATCTCAAGTCCCAGTCCAACACTTTAACCAGCAGTAGCTTATATTTCTTCAAATTTCATGTTCACTTTGATGTGTGGACTCTGGACATTGATGGAGTCATGTTTTGTTACTCTGGGCATATTTGAATATATTTATCATGTAAATTTTGCCTTTTTTTACAAATGTTATTTTCTGCATAGAGTCTGACAAAGCAGTGGAACAAAGCATACTATGTATGATATTATGGCTAGTCTGTGATGAAAAAGGAAAAAGAAATAGAAATCAACAGTTCAGGGCCCCTAGCCATGTGCTCTTTCTCCAGGCTATGTGTCTTTTAAAGTGTTAGATCGGTTCTGTTGAGTAAGCATGATGCTATAGCTACATGACAGAGCATACGTGAGGATCAGACCTGTGTTTCAGATCGCTTTCTAATATCCATGTGCATGCTGCACTGTAATTTTCAACCATTCATAACTTCATATTTTTCAGAAGTCCCAAAGCACATAGTAGTAATGGATTATGCATATGTGCAATTTTAAGTTTAAATGTTTGGCAGTTTTTAGTATCCCCTTCACAATTTTTCTACAAGAGGGAAAATGTATTTTTCCTTCCAATCCTGTCCACTCAAACATCTGAAAGAGTTTTGCTGAAACTTCCTTTAGTCCCCATTAGCCAGAAGTAAGGTATGGAAAAATGTAGAACTAAAGGTGAAATATGAAAATAGAGAGTTATAGTGGAAACTGCCTTACATCCTGTCTGACAGAAGTCAGCAGGTTATAACTTGCATAATTATTTAGGTTAAAAATGTAGAACCAAAAGTTATTGGCTTTTGAATTAGTACTCTACCAAGAGGAGCAAAACACCATTCACTCCTTGTATTCTTTTGCAGTGTCATATAGACAAACAGTAAGCTTGGGTTTTTTATAAACAGTAATGTATTTTTCTTTGTTAGGGACTGCACAATCATATTTATGTTCTGTTTTTTTTCTTATTAGCTTATCTACGTCGCTTGCTCATATGCCACTGTATACCTGATCTACATGAAATTTAAGGCTACCTACGATGGAAACCATGATACATTCCGAGTGGAGTTTCTGGTGGTTCCTGTTGGTGGACTCTCGTTTCTTGTCAATCATGACTTCTCCCCTCTAGAGGTTGGTTGAGGTTATTTCTGGTATTTTAAGTTTGTTGGTTTTCTGTAATAATGTAAAGATGATGTAATTTTATTTAAAATATGCTTTCAACAGTTAGAAATGTTTCAATATGAAAAAATATTTTGAGGGTGTATTGGACATAAGAGACGCTTCTAAAAAGCCCATTCGTAAAATACATCCTATGACAGATATGGTGGTCTTGCACCCTTAACACACCTTTAAACTCTCTGAACTTCAGTCAGAATGTGGTGTGTATAAAGAATACAGGTTATGGCACTTTAAAGACTGAATGTAGTGCTCAAATTGATGGTCACTTCATTATTTTATAAAACAGAAGCATATATTGTTCCCCTCATGCTCATGGCTGTGATATTAATCCAGCAGTATCATTTGTCTTATGTTTTGGGGCATTTTTCAAGCTTACCAGACTGGCAGCAGGTGAGAATTTGGTGCCATCTGGTAAAACCAAAAACAATTACAAAAATTCTGAAATTTTGCATCATTATACTGTATTGCAAACTTTCTAGAGTATTTGCAGGAATTGTAGCCACACTAGAAATACAGTAAATTTGTTTATCATTTCTGAAGCATTTATTTTCTGTGCCCATTATAGTATAAAATATACCTTCCTGTGTATATTTTAATTGGAGTGAAGTTGAATTTTTCTAGACCATAGAGTTGGCAGATTTCATTAAGGAAAGTGTCTTAATATTATCTTGATGGCCTTCATTGCAACATTTTGTTTTTAAATCTTTCTTTTTTTCTGTTGACTAGTGAGCTTTCAGCCAGTGTTAAAATACTCTATTATTTTGATTTACATTGATGTTGCAAAACTTTAGGCTGGATGCTCTTTCCATTTAGGCATAAAATGGAATTTTACCTTTTTGTCTGCTTTTATCTGGTGAGCACACAACAATTGTAGATTGATAATTGCTTTCCTCAGTTTATAAGGTAAATGGATAAGAATTATCTTCTAGTCAACTGACATTTTTTTCTCTCCTTTTTTTTTTTTTAAACTTCTTTCACAATTAGGGCCTTGCCCTGCAACAAGTGAAGTCTGTGGAAGTTTTGCCACTGTCTTCAGTTTGTGCAGGATTAGGCCCTAATTGTGTGGTGGTGGTGATGAAAGAAAATAGGAGGAACTTACTCTCAATTTACTAGCCTAAGAGTCTTTGTTTAAAAGCTGATCCAGAGAGATGAAAAATGGCCTCAACAATTTGAAGACTCTCAGGGTATGTGTACACTGCAAAGTTGTCGACAAAACTTCTGTCTTTCACGGGTACTTAAAAAAGCATCCCACCCCTACCCCCCACACGCATGCGCAAAACAAAAGTTTTGCCGACACAAGTGGCAGTGTGAACGCAGGAGTGCTCTTCTGCCGACAAAGCTAACACCGCTCGCGGGGCTGGAAGTATTTTGTCAGCAAAAGTGCTGACAAAGTTCAAACAAGGAGTGTTTACACACACTGACTTTTAGGGACAAGGCTATGTCAACACAGCCTTGTCGCTAAAAGCTGCATGGTGTAGAAAGCCCTCAGCATCTCACAGAATCAAGTCTCTTAAATGGATTTCAGGGTGCTGCAAATCTTTAAGTGAAAGGCACATACTAGGAAACGTTGACTTCATCTGCAAACTACTGCTGCAAGCTCATTAGGTAGTTGATTCAGAGATTCTCTTGTCTACAGTCACTTTGGCTGTGACTCATCTCGGGAACAAGTGTATGCAGTTTTCCTACTTGGCCTGATTGGAGAAGGTTTTGTCTGGATTTGTGACAAGGAGGACTCGTCAAATTACTGTATTCATAAAATTGTTAGAGGGTAAAAGCTGAGGTCAAACCAAACATTTTTCTTACCCATAGGAATGGAGAAAAATTAGTGGTATTGAATGTACCTGCCTTTTTTCTTTCAGATCTTGTGGACCTTCTCCATCTATCTTGAATCAGTTGCTATCCTCCCCCAGCTTTTTATGATTAGTAAAACTGGAGAAGCAGAGACCATCACCACTCACTATCTTTTCTTCTTGGGCCTGTATCGTGCCTTGTACCTAATCAATTGGATTTGGCGCTACTATTTTGAAGGATTCTTTGACCTCATAGCTGTTGTTGCTGGTGTGGTCCAGACCATTCTTTACTGCGACTTCTTCTATTTGTATGTTACAAAAGGTAAGTAGTACAGGAACTGGCAGCATCAGGTTGTATTATAATACCCTGTAGTGTCAGGCATGGTTAAATTGACTTTTTTCTACTGATTCTCTGTACTGAGGTCACGAACTTGTTAATATTATGTGTAAATTATTACAGTACATTCTTTGGTAGTTCTGGGCCTTTTGATGGCCTGTCTGCACTACAGGTGGGACCGTGGTTCTGATTAGCCCCTCTGACATAGCTCAAACTAATGTAATTCAGTGTATCCACATTGCACTTTGTTCCAAAAAAAAAAAAAGTCATCCCTGCTTCCTGAACCCTGTAGAATCAGCACAGCTCTTCCACACTTTTTAAACTGGTAGTACAAGTCCCAAGGAGTGTCTTTCAAGATGGAGAACACCTCCTGAACAAATAAGATTTGAGTGTATTTTATGTTGATCCAAGAAACCATCAGCCCTGTAGAATCTGTTCTGCCCCTCCTCGTATTTCCCCCCATTGTGTCACCCCAAAGTTGCATAATCGTGAATCTTATTACTTTGGTCAGGCCCACTCTGTTAGATCACCACTACTGGTTCATTGATGTTAGCATACCATAGCCTGGCAAAATTCATGATGCTAGAATTTAAGAATTCCCATGTATACACAAGGGGGAAGATTGGAACAGTCTATTCCTTCCATATACTCTCCCCGGGAATTTAATGGCAGGGCGATGAGTGTTAGGAGGACCTGATTATAGAGCATTCCTTACAAAGAAGTGATTCTGTCGAATAAATTGTGTTCCTTCACATACTTCAACAATGTGTCCATGGATACATCTATGTGTTTAGTAACTTTTCTCTTTTTTCCCTAGTACTAAAAGGAAAGAAGCTCAGTTTGCCAGCGTAAGTGCCAAAAATCATCACCAGCATCTGTCCTTCTGGATGCTTGGACAGAACAATCCTTACCACAAGCAAAGGCGAAGATGCTTGAGACAGATAGTCAGAAATACAACTCTCTTTTTAGCACAGATAGTCATCAGTGGCTCTGTAAGAACAGAGGAAAAACAACCAGCGGATTTCTGTTTGATGCATCTTGCCTCTATCTTTTTTATTACTATGTATAAAGATTTTTTACATAAAGAAACTTATACTGTATTAATAAATTCAGTGTGTAGTTTCAATTTGAATAGTTCCAAAAGTGAGGTTTTGTGAGGTTGTTTGACCAGAAATAAGTACAAATGATTTTTTTTTTTAAATTTTCAAGGATTCTTTCAAATTACTGATTTATTTCAGTGCACACACACGTGTGCTGTCTGATGGATGGTAATCATTATTCTTCCCCTTCATTTCAATTTTCATTCCACTATATTTATTTTTTTTCCAAAAGGTGAATTATATCTGTCAACTTAAATCTGAACCCACTGATATTTGATGTGAATTTCTTGTGACCAGTATGCTATGCCATGTGCTGATAGGGAGTTTCCTATGAAAACATGTCAATGCCATTAAGGCTGACAGTCATGTTTTGTTAGTTTTCTCTCTTTTTGGTTCCTTCCCTTTTAAAAACAGGCTGTTAAAGGATGTTAGGGAGTCCATTCTTGTGGCCACCAGGGTGCGTGCCCTCTGTGTCTTTGATCTGTTGTCTTGGAAGGCAATCCTAGTGATAAAGTATTTGGTGGCAATGCAGGTTAGAGAGGGTAAGGTGCTTGGCTGTGTGGTTTAGTGATAAACATTTCTATTGTGTTCTTTATTCAGGAAAAGGTGGTTAAACTGTTTTGGATGTAGAGCCCTACTTTCATTAGTAGTAATATTGTTGCAGCTATAAGGATGAATAACCCATGGTAGTTGTCAATTGCAGTAATCTGTAGGTGACCATTTTAAATGTCTTCAGTTTTTTAATGAATACTTTACAAGTAATGGCCATGTTCAGCTTCAAGTGGTTTTTGATGTGTCACTTTTGGACAATTAGTATGATTTTTATAAACTTGTTTGAAAATCAGCAGCACCAATTACCATTCTTTATATTCTTTACATGATTCCCTTTTTTACTGAGCTGTTGCATGATTTATCCTGTGTTACCATCCTCAATAAACATTTTATGAAATGGTGTAAATTGTATCTTTGTTCTTAAATTACGGCTTTGTATCATCCTGTGTCTGGATGAACAGTTGTAGTAACAGATGGTTGTTTAAATTAATTTCATTGTTGCTGTACTGGTGTTTGTGGGGAAATAGATATATTCTCTTTAAATACAGAAACATCTGTTAAGATTATTTTGTAAAACATTCATATTAAAAGTGGAAATAAATCTGTTGCTGCACTAGATTGAATTTAGAAATGTGACAGAGAAGATGAGTGGATCAAATACAGGGGGTGTGGATTGTCTACTGTTTGAATACTGTATTGGGTGAGTGGATCAAATACAGGGGGTGTGGATTGTCTACTGTTTGAATACTGTATTGGGACTCAGGAGAGCTAGGTTCAGTTCTTGCCTCATATTTTGTGTATGAACTTGGATAAGTGACTTAATGTACTCTGTGCCTTAGCTCTGCATCTGTAAAATGGTGATAATACTTTCTCCCTCACAAGGGCGGTATTAGGATAAAATCCAGTAATGATTGTGAGGCGTTCAGATACTACAGTAATGAGTGCCAAATAAGTACCTGGATAGATTTCATATTATTAATTACTACTGACCTTGCATTTGGTTAAATTGTATTTGTCTGTTATGGGTCCCTTTATTTCCCTCACCCATATTCCACCTAACTTCAAATGTAAATGAGATTGTTTTTCAGTTACAAGTCCAACTACTGGAGGCACTTCTGTATTCTCACACCCATCCAACAATTTTGTGACTTGCTTTTCCCATATCCTTTTTTTTTATTTCTGCCCGTATTTTGTATGTTTCTCTCCACCTTTAATATCGTCCCCAATTCCCCATTTGTTCCCTAATGTTTCCATCTCACCTGTCTTCCATACCTTTTGCAAACCTGCTGTCTCTGACCCATACCTTTGGGGAAAGGTTTGTTTGTTCCTCATGGAAGTTAAGACTGGTTTTGATCCTAGTTGTAGCCCATAAACCGAACATAAATTTTACATGTGGGTATCTCCCTTTCTGAGGTGGCCACTTCTGTAAGCAGAAAGACTCTCTGCTAAGGTCTGTACAGGAATTCTGTTTTTTCAATACATATCTAGCTTTGGGTGAGGTGAACATGGAATGTTATTGAACACACAAAAATTACATTAAAAGGACATTATTAAGGTCTCCTTTCTCTTGCAACCCCTGCCTCATTAATTACACACTTCCAACTTTGCAACAAATGAAGTAGGGGTCCTACAGACAGGTTTCTTCACTATATGACCCTAATTCATCTCCAGAGTAGCTCCATTCTGTGAACTGAATGAGGCAGGGATCTTGTGGAAAAATAATCATAATTACATAATCATACTATCATAAATGTATATCCACAAGGGGGCTTAATTAAGGTTGCACAGGCACCCTTAATTCTGGCATTTCCTAACTTTTGAGTCCTTGAATTTTATGTGCAGTCTTAATGTTCTTTTAACATCATTTGTGTGTGTGTGTGTGTGTGTAATTTCGTATCTTATTAAAAAACAAACTTATCATGTGTCATCCTAATGTATGTCTACATTGTACTGTAAACCTGAGTCTGTAGGACTCAGGCTTGTGGACTCGGTGTCTCTGAGCCCATGCTGCATTGTAAACCTGGGTTTGCAATTGCTGGACCAGCAGAGCCATGCTAACATGTCCAGACTACACTACGCAGATGTTCTGACTCAGGTCTATGGCTTGAGTTGCATCCGGACTGGAAAATGACAGGGCTTGGACCCAAGTCACAGTGGAACTCAGTCTGACACAGCTATGTCACTTTCCAAGGGTACCCAAGAACCAAGATTGTGAGGTACCTTGCCACTACTTGCCCCTAGTGTGACAGCGTCTTGGCTCTGCTTGCTTTGGATTGAGTCCCTGAAACCAACAGCCTGGAGCAGCATCAGCACTGCTTTCCAAGCCTCCGCAGACCTCAATCTCTCTGTACAGGTACTGACAGGCACACACCATCCCCAGATACTTGGAGCATTCCCTGCAGAGTCCAGCCCATTATCCATGGGATACTCACAGAATTACCAGGCCCACTTGTTCCAAAGGAACAGGATACCCCTTGCTTGTAAGATTCAACTCATGACCAGCACTTTGCTTAATACCACAGCACTGAGATATATTCGTAGTGAAAACAAGAATAAATGTATCAAAGATGAGAGATAGGGGAGATAATGGGTAAGGATATTGGAAACAAATGGTTACACAGAAAACAAAATTGTAACATGCTTTCCAAAGACTAAATCTAACAAACAGGTTAACCACCTGTCTAAAGCTATTTGTCATTCAAAGTCCTCTTCAGCATTTTCAGCCAAGCTTGGCTGAGACCCTGCTTTCATGAATGGAGGTGGAGGATGCCAGGATGTCGGCTTGCCTGTTAGAAATAGCCCCAAAGTTCGTTGTCTTTACTCAGAGACAGGATAACATCCATGGCTTTTTCCCCCCCTTCAGTTTCTGTGTTCCTTTCCTGTTGAGTTCACATCAATTCATTACCATTTGACTTTATATGTAAATAGGCATCCATTGTGTTAGCTTACAATGCTTAATTTACAGCCTGACAGAAATACACCTTTCTTACCTCCGAGCTCAAGGAACCAGCCTATGGTATGTCACCTTTTGCTGACCTGCTTTTAATTTACATGCTTAAAACCATAATCCTCTAGTACAGATTAATAACTCCTTACATAGTACACATACATACGTTTTCACAATTATATTGATGACTAGTGTCACTGGCTTTCAGTTGAGAGCTCACACAACTTTTTCTGGTGAACCAGAACATACACACCAGAATCAGGAGATTCTTCGAACCCCTTTGTATCTTGTCAGGTGGCAGTGAGAAGTTACCGGGTCCCACCTGGCTAGGTCCTGGGTACTGGCCAACCCAAGTCAGCCTGATTTGTGTGTGGACTGAAGGGGGCTTAGGCTCACACCTGAGTCAGTGCATTGTAGACATAGGCCTGACACCCAGCCCTACGTTTCTATGAGTCGATGACTAGATGGCCAGTAAAGGGTTTAAACTGAGCCTGCTCTGCACACGGACGAGGGTGACCGTTTACACGGGGCAATATCACCTGCTCACGCCAGTGTGGGAGGGACACACAAGACCCCACGCTGTAGTGGCGTGTAGGGTGATGGCATGGTGCTGTGAGGTGATGTGATATGTGGTTGTCACAGTGCCATACGGGGCAGAACACGGCCAGCTGGTACATCTGCCAGGGTGGCAGCATCGTGGGGAACAGCCAAGTGCCCGGTGCCCAGCCTGCTGCCTCCACCGCCGGGGGAGCGCCTGTCAGCACGGGAGAGCTCTGCGCATGCGCCTCGGCGCCAGGAAGGGGTGGGAGAGTGGGAGCTTTGAGACACACAAACCGATGCGGGAGGAGAGGGGACTCCGAGCCGTGAGTCTTTTGCACATGCGCTTAGCCGCTCGAAGACTGGGGATCGCCGAAGCCCTGCGCATGCGTCCCATCCTGAAACGGAAGGGGGAAGCGTCTAGCCGGGCGAGTCCTTCTCCTGCTCTGGTGGGAAAGGGTGAATGTGTGCACTGCGCGAAGGGCTTACGCTGCGTGGTTGCGTCATGACGTTGTGTTGTTTTTACGTAATCCTCTTGGGACTGGTGTAACGTTCTGTCCGCGGAGAGCAGGGAGCGACGTCTCGGTGCGGGGTTGGGGGCGTGGTAGGGAAGTGTGGGGACGGAAGGCGGGCAGCCCGGCTGGGGCTGGGTATTGAAGGGTTAAGGGGTGGGGGCTGGCCTGAGGGAAGGGGGGGCAGCCCTTCTGGGGCAGGGGCTGGTTTGGGGCAGGGAAAGGGGGCAGATGGGTAGTGTGTGGGCAGAGAGAAGTAATCTGAGGTATGGTGGCTCGTTTGGGGAGGAGGCGGGCTCCCTGCTTTAGTGAGGGTAAGGTGTGTCTGTGTGTGTCATCAGTACCTTTGCTTACTGGTAGGGTCCCCAAGATGCCTGGAATGGTGATATTTGGGAGACGCTGGGCTATCGCTAGTGATGACTTTGTTTTTCCAGGAGCCTTTGAACTTTTCATCAGAATGATCTGGTAAGAGCCACCCCATCCTCACTTCCCACCACCCTCCAACGTGGGGAGGACCATGCCGCTGGGAGATGTTAGAGGCATCTGGCAGCTGAGAGATGTTAGAGGGATCTGGCCTGCCGTGGAAGGTGCACTGTACATTTGTGGTGCCCTATTATTATTGTTGTAGAACCCAGTATGCCATTATGCTAGGTGTTGTACAAACAGAACAAAAAGACGTTCCCTGCCCCGAAAAGCTTACAGTGTATAAGATAAGAGACAACAGATAGATAGATAGATAGATACAGACTCACTCAAGTGTTCCGCCTGCAGCCATTCCCTCCTGGTGACAGCAAGCTGAAGGCAAAACTGATCAGCTGCTGATTAACTATTGACAAGTGATTTCTAGTCCTCTATAAAGGATAATGCAAATGTTAGGATTATTTTAATTGTTTATTTTAAATGTGTGTTAACTTTCATTCTAATTGGAGTAGTCCTTGGGCTCCTTAGGAAATTGCTGTTATGTATCTGTAGATTACCTTGTTGCTTTTTATAACATGCTTAGGAAGCTGCTGATTTGGTTTGTTTGTTAGGAATATTTGATTAGATGGGATGTGAGACTATCTGGTTCATTTGGCATTTTATTGCATGGAAGTGAGAGGGGAAATTGAGGGGGTTTTCCTATCATGTATGGACAACTTGGGTTTTCATTTCGAGAACGAGACATGAAATGTAATTTTTGTATGCTGTGCTAAATTAATACCGTACTACACAGTAATCACTTGCTACCACTTCAAGGTGTGGCTGCATCACTTAAACTGATAAACTTCATCCATCATTGAAGTACTCTGGGATCCATCTGAATGAAAGGTGCTATAAAAAAAGGAGGATATTTTTGAACTTGTAGTCTCTATTGTGGTTACTGCACTATACTTAATTGGGGTCTTTACATTCTGTGAGTTTCTTTGTGGGAATATGCCCCTTTTGTGAATTATTTTTAAGTGAAGATGGGGAATTTTTTATGACTGAATCAGCTTTGTGGTGAAGTATGTTTCTTCCTAGCCGTGACAACTTATGGTACTGTTTTTCTGCAGGTGGATTGGAATTCTTGTTTTGTACTCCATTCACAAAGGGAGATTTAATTGTACTGGAGGGGGATTATTGCACAGCTATCTGCTTGTCCTCCTCATTCTCCTGGCTGCCATAATATGCGCTGTATCTGCTATTGTGTATATCAGTATGCAAGGTAAATACTTAGTCTGCAATATCTGATGCTTATTGTAGTAGGATCTATATATTTTATTTAGATTTGACATTAAAATAGAACAGCTTTACAAACATTCTGTGTGCTCTGACAGTAATAAAGTTTATAATAACCATTTTTCAGCATTACTACTACTAATACAAATAAATTAAACTCTTCCAGCCTTCAGTAATCAAATAGAGGTAACAGTTTACCACAGCCTGGAGATAATTTAAAATAGAGGGACTCCAGAATATCCTCTCACAACCCAAATCAGATTCAGCAATTTACTAGTTCACTAATAAATAATCTGGAAAGATGCACTATTTTTAACACCTCTGACAGACTTCCAGGAGAAGCTATGCAGAATCCATCTGCTCCATAATGGTACTTGTAAACATAGCCTTATATAGTCACATTTGGTGCCACATATCAAAAGTGTATCAGATACAGTAGGCTGTTAAGGAAAAGTATATAGAAAAGTGGTCCACACAAATTATATAGTGACTTCTTAATACAATAATTATGTAAACAGGAAGAGTTTCAGTTTGAGGAAGAGAGGCAAACTAATATGATATGGGAGCATATGCACAGATACCTTATCATGGGACAGAGAGGTACCCGTAATGGTGGTCCCTTTGTATATCATGTTCTGTTCTGGGAGCCTCATTACCAGAAAGACTGACCCTCCTAATATCTGTCTTACGTACTTGTATGCCCCCATTAGGGTAGTATTTGAGCACTTCACAATCTCTGGTGTATTTATCCTCACAACACCCCAGTATTATCCCCATTTTACAGAGAGGTTGTGACTTAGAAAGTCTATTGTGGAGCAGGGACTTGGGCATGGGTCTCCCAAGTCCTAGGCTAGTGCCCCAACCATTGGACCATCCAAAAGTGATCATAGAAAAACAGCTAAAATATTTAGGGATCTGGAGGGATTGATCCGATGAGAGATTAAAGATCAATGTAGGTACCTTGCCCAAACTACAAGTTTTGGAAAGATTGGGGGTATAACTATATATAAATATATGTATGTTAACATCAAGGAGGGAGAAGGATTGTTCAGCATAATTAAAGGGCATATAACTAGGGCAGATAAATTAAGGAAAAACTGAGACTGGATCTCTGGGAGATCTAACAGTGAGTTGTTTTTCATTGGGAGAATTATCTCTGAAGGGAAATGGTGGAAGCCCTGTTACTTGGTGTCTCTAAAACTAAAGTGAAGAAAACTCTAGTAAATGTGCAATAAAGGAAACTAGAAGATGGACTAGATAATCTAGTAAATCTCTTGTATATCTGGAGTCAATTGATACTCTTACATTATTCCCCTCCCCCCCAAATAAAAACAATTCAAGCACTTTCAAACAGTAACAATGAAATAATCCGTTGTTAGTTAAATTACGTGCCTGGATCAAGTGGGTGGACAGAAGTTTGTTAGGCTGAGTTATATGCATCACCATCTGAGGCACTGAAATGTTCAATTAATTATGCTATCATCTGCTTGACAATATCTGCAACATTAGAGTGTACATTGTAATTCACAACGCCATTTTTATTTTGTTGGGTGACAAGTTTGTTAGTAACATCTCTGTAGTTGATAATCTCACTGTATAAAAAGTATTTATAAATTGAGCTGAATGGCATCACCGCCCTTCTGTGAACTACTTGTGACTCTCAGAAAATACAGTAAGGTTTCTAGTATTTCAGATCTGGATAGCTTTGGTTCTCTTCATCGGACAAATGCCGCTTTTCTATTTTGATGAGATCCTTCTTCTAGAACACAACTTCATTTAAAAAAAAAAAACAACACCCAGACTCTGTTAATCTTATTCTTAAAATAGTGAGACAAGGCTGAATGGTGGATTGGTGGTAGTACCCCAAACTGTGACACGAATGTGTGCATTTTGGGTCCCATGCTTATGCAGGGTGAGTGTATCACAGACAAATGATTAGAGGAGGAAGGGGACTGGGTTAGAACATAAGCTAACTCTAAAAAGATTTTTGGGTTGGTCTTGTAGAATACTGTTTGACTGCTCTTTTGCCCAAAAAGATGGAGTGTTGCAGTCAGAGCCATCTGAGCAGAGCGTGGGGGATGCTCATGAGCCTGCTTGTATCATCTTTCAGAGTACCAGCTGTGTTAGTCTGTATTCGCAAAAAGAAAAGGAGGACTTGTGGCACCTTAAAGACTAACAAATTTATTTGAGCATAAGCTTTCGTGAGCTACAGCTCACTTCATCAGATGCATCTTGTGTTCTTGTATATAACTGCCTTATTAATAAGCCCAAACCTATTGAGCAAAGTAAGCTGTATGGTGGTCGTGGTTTTGTTGTAGCTAAAGTGCCTTTGAGAAAAGACTGTGAATAAAGATCAGTGATTGAAACTCTGAGATTGATCTCTATTCAGTTGACTGGACAAACCTGTAAATCTTTAAAGGTGCAACTGCAAATAGAAATCCTTGTTCTATTCCAGTATAATATGTAGAAAAAAAAAATGCTTGCCAGAAATGTAAGGAATTCTGAACTAAAACAGCAAAGCTCACAACCAGAGTAGCAAAGAACTGTAGGCAGGCCTTACTTTTTGTGGAGTTTTGGGTTTGTTATGGGCTCGCTACCACTTAACTGAAGTCAATAGCAGAAATCTTATTGCCTAAAGCAGTGGTCACCAACCAGTCGATCATGATCGACTGGTCGATCCTAGAGACTCTCCCAGTTGATTGTGATCTCCAGTGGTGTAGCAGGGCTGTGTTAAGGCAGACTTGCTCCCTGCCTGCCCTGGCCCGAGACAGCTACTGGAAGTGGTCAGCGTGCCCCCGCAGCCCCGAGGATGGGGGTGGGCAGGGATCTCCCTCCGCGCAGTGCTCCTGCCTGCAAGCACCACCCCTGCAGCTCCGATTGTCCGGGAATGGGGATCTCTGGCCAATGAGAGCTGCGGGGAGGAGCCTGCAAAGAGGGGCAGAGCCATGTGCCCCCACCCCAGGGGCCGCAGGGATGTGCTGGCCCCTTTCGGGCACGGAGTGGGGCCGGGGTAGGCAGGGAGCCTGTCTTAGCCTTGCTGCACCGCCGACCAGGAGATGCTCAAGGTAAGCGCCACCCAGCAGGAGGCTGCACCCCAGTCCTGAGTCCCCTCCCGGAGCCGACACCCCAAACCCTCTTTGCAGTCCGAACCCACTCCTGCACCCCAAACCCCTGCCCCAGCCCTGACCCGACCCCTCTCTCAGAGCCAGCACCCCCATCCTGCACCCCAACACTCTGCCTATATGAATAGGCTAAGGCTGAAATGTATCTTCTGGGAAATGAGATATGTGTAACAACAGATACAAAAATTCCTCTGGGAAAGCAGAAATGATTTTAATATTTCCAGTTTTAAACAATTAAAAATGCTAAAGATGTTCACCATTCAGTTCTAAGACACTTTATGGTCTACAGCTTCACTTCTTTGAAACTTCTCTGTAAAAAATCTTTGTTTGTTGGGATTTTTATATACTTGATTAAATTTCACACGGCACCATAGCATAAAAATACTGATGTGATTTTTTTTATGATACTTTATGTACATAAGATATATTTGTAAGTGACTTTTTACTTAAATTCCATCTGTAATTTCAGGAACAATTTCTAACCCTGGGCCAAGGAAATCTCTTCCTAAATTGCTTTATACTCGGCTAGGTCTTTATATCCCAGAATTGGTCTGGGCAGTTGTGGGAGCTATCTGGGTCTCTGACACCGATGTACGTTGTGAAAGGACTGTGGTAAATGCCGTATTTGGGACAGTTGTTGCAAGGTAAAGATGCCAACAGAAAACTAAGCTAAGCTTATATTATGAATTTATATTTTAAGTATCCAGTGAAGATTTTTTCTGACCGCTCACAACTTGGATATTTGTTTTAAATTACTGGAAGTTCTTAAAGAAGGATTTTTGTAGTGTGTGAATATATTAAGACTAGAATAAACTGATTTTTTCATTGTGCTTTTCTAATTACCTGAGAGATGTTGTGGCATTTTCCCTTACAAAGCAGGGGATGGAGTGAAGGCTATGAGGAGTAAAGATGAGAAGGGGTCAAAAAGACAGACAAAGATGGATGATAGGACAGATGTGAAGGGGGTGGGGGAAGAGAGACAGAGGAGTAGGGATAGATGCCTGAAGAGACTGATAATGGCATATGGGGCCTTCCCCAACTTAGCTATTTCAAAACAGTTTTCAGTCCATGGTGATTGCAGTAGAGGTTTAGTGTGTTATGTGAAATGAGTTGGCAGTCTCAATCCTGTTCCTAGTGGATTGGTGACCCTATTACAAAGCCATCATCAGTACCAGTAAGTGAGTGCCATAATAAACTGTTTTCTTTTTTACCTGACAAGAACTATAGCTGCATGCTCTTGTATACAGTACTGTACAAGTACATGGTTCAACAAGCCTTTCCTCCCACACCCTTCTGTTTTGCAGCTGGGTTATCATCATCTTTACCGTCATTGCAGTTGTAATTGTCTTTGATCCACTTGGGGGGAAAAAGACACTGTACCTGGCTGATGATATAAATCGCAACTTGGAAAGCAGTCAATCAGGCCAATTGTTTTATAATGTCAAGAAGACCGCAACCAGAGTCTGGGAGACGAGAATCAGGTTACTGTGTTGTTGTATTATGCAAGATGATGATCACCGAGTGGCTTTTACAAGTATTGCAGAGCTTTTCCGCATCTACTTCTCAGTAAGATGAAAGATTTGTTTGTTTGTTCTTTTCATTCCATTTGACTAAACACTGAACCCCCAATACTGCAGCATTTTCAGATGTGGCTCTTGCCTTTAGGTCAGTGAGAGTTCAGCTGTGCCATTTACTTGAGAATCAGGCTTTTGATACCTATCAGCTCTATTCTGAAACTTATACCATGCTGTCCTTCTCTTAACATGGGTTCCTTTGCCCTCTGGGGGGAAGGGATTGGGAAAATTGCACAGACTAACAAATTCTGAACTTAAAACTTGGAAAAGCTGTATGCTCAAGTAACCACTGTTTTCAAACTGCTTTAGTTTAACACACTTGGCACTTCACAGACATAGAAGCCAGATGGGCAATAGCTTTGCAACAGTGAATTTGCCTCCACTTTTTCACCAATATTTTGGTCACAAACTTGCTTTCCAGTAATATCATGCTTGCTTGCATTTAAAAAATAATTGGTCCCATCACTGTTTTCCTTGTACAAACATATTCACTGTCTTAACTAAAAGAAAAGCCCCACTCCACTGGAGTTTTCTCATGCTCCTCTAAGAATGCCTAGTGGTATTAACTGAGTTTAGGATCTTGTCTATATTGGGAGTTTAGATTTCCCGGTAAGGCTATTGGGCTGTAGTTCAGCCAGTGAAGTTCTTTTTCTCTTCTACTTGGGCAATTCCCTAATCAGGGGAATGAGGTTGATTTTTCTTAACCTTGGTATGTGATGATCCAGAGTTTACCATTTTTTCCCTTGCCCATAGTAGGGAATGGTACAAACAGCAAACAATTTAGCTACATTAATTTATTGAGTTTATGAAGAGGTAATGTTAGCATTAACAGTGTGTTAAGGCAGTTCTCCCATCCTGAACTATACCAAACTGTCCCATACAAAAAGCTACTCTTGGATGCTATAGAAAGCTCATTACAAGTTAAGGTCTGCATAGTATTGGTTGAGCTGGGACTTAACTGCCAGCACAGTGTGCGACTATGTGGGAGAGCAGAGTTCATCGGTGACCGTACGATCTCTTTTCATACTCAAGGTTGGTGGGAGACATTCTTATCCATTAAAGTGGTGTCTGTGCATACTGCTCTTTGATTGCCTCTTAGTCAGTGGGTTGTAGGATGATAGAGGGAGCCTTGATAAGCAGAATTGTCATCCTGGGCAACTGAATTAAAACCTCCCCACCTATGTACCTGGACCTTTCCTCTGTAAACCCTCCTTCACTTATGCGTGGTAGAAAAAGGAAGTGCCCGCATCCTGATTTTGCTGAGTCTTCCCATTGCCGTCAAACTTAAAAATCCCAGTTCTCATGGCTAATAGAAGGGGAATCCTTCTGCCAATATTTCTAATTATTTCTCCGGATCTAGCTTGTTTATTTTGCCAGTCTCATTTCCATAAGTTGCTAAGAGCCTTCCAATGATCACTGTTGACCTAGGGTCAATTTGAACCAATAATCTTGTGATGAAAAGATCAATTACCATACTCCCTGGCCTTCTAATCTGTTTTCTTTACAGATGGAATAATCTTCATGGCACCCTAAAAACCCAATCCTGTGAGGGGCTGAGTGTTCTCATTTCACACCAGCTTCATTTGTGACTGCAGTGCTCATCACTTTGCAGGATCGAGCTCTAAATGTATTTACAGAATTGTTAAAGAGCTGTAAGCAAATGCTATGTGGCTTACCGTAGGTTCAGAGCAGGAGTATTTGCTAGTGACATATCACCAATAACAGCATGGGCACTCCTTCAGACTTGCATAATAGCTGTTGAGGGAGGTACAAGTTTTTTTTTTTCTAAGTTGCTTGTGACAATTATGAGTCATGTTCAGATCATGTTTTGCTTTAGGGCTCCACAGGCCTTTTAAAGAAGATCCTTTTAACTTTCTTTGTGACATTGGAATTTATGTATGTAGCTTTTATTTGCAGAAAGTTTTTAAAGATGCAACATTGAGTGCATTGGAGGGGATGTGAATGTTTCACAAGCACACCCTTGCCTTCTGATGTAAATCTATTTACTATAGAACTGCAAAAGAAAATCACTTTTTTTAAATTTTTCAGTGGATTGCGTGTGATGTTGTGGGTTTATTTTTAAAGAATTTTTTCCATTTCCTTTGGCAGGACACTGATATGGTGCCAACTGACATAGCAGCAGGCTTGACTCTGCTCCATCAAGAGCAAGATAAAGTGGAAAACTGCCCAAAAGACCCTGAAGAAGTCCTGTGTCATTCCTCACTATCCCATGTGGTAAGATATGCTACAAAAATCAGCTTTGTGATACAGCCTGTTAAAGGGACAGTGTCTTGTCAAACTGAACTAAAATGCAAGTTTTATAAAAATTAGCTTTGACAAAATCTAAGGCTCATAGTTTCCAGTATTTTAAGTTCAAATAGGAAATTTTGTAATCCAATAAAAATTCTCTTATGAAGTTTGCAATCAAAACATTGCAGTATTATACTAATACGTGGAGAACCTGAAAGTAACAATGACTGGAAAGTGATTATAAACTAAAAACCTCCCAAAATGTTACCAAGTGTATTACAAAACTGGGCTATAAGGGTGGGATTTTCAAAAGCATCCAAGTAATTTAGGAGAACAAGTCGCATTGAAAAACAATGGGAGTTGTGTTCCTTAGGCACTTTCAAAAATTCTACCCCACAATCATGTTTTCATTTATATTAATAAATATGAAATTTTGAAATGGGAAGTAGGTAAATGTGTGAAAATTATAGGCTTTTTTATATCACCATGAAGAATATGCACAAAAACAAATAAGATGACATTCCAGTGCTATGAACAGGATAAGAAGCAGAAACAGTAATTGTTTAATGCTTGCTGATCAGGAGTGACACTTCATTTCAGGATCTTCCACCAGTCTCTTAAATGGCTTAAAATGAGAAAAATCTCTTGTAAATTATTTTGTACCTTTTGTAATCTTTAATTTCTCACCTAATGCACCGTTTTAACCAAAGTAGATGATTCCACTTCAGTTAAAACAGTTTAAGTGCACTCCACATACTAGATAATTCCTTTTGAATTCAACTGATGGTGAGTCCTGTGCAAAGAAAAAAAGCTCTTGTGAGAATGGTCTGTTACATAATCTGTAGCCTTCCCTCCACCTATAGCCCTTAGGATGAACATTTAATTTTCAGTACCATGTTTATCAGTGCATAGTAAAGTATAGAAACATGGTACTGTTAATGAACAATAACTTTAAATAATAATTAGAATTTTTCAAGATTCCAGCTTTATTATTAACAAATACACCCTAAACTTTTTCTAAATAAGAAAATTGAGTATGCGTAAGTGTGAACTCCTTCCTCTCAGTTTTCTGTGTCACTTACCTGGGGCTTACAGTGAAAAGGTAAAAGAATAAACTTAATTGCGTGACTTCTTGGGCCTATGGGGAGATCTAGGCCCTTAATGTTACAGTAGCATGTATGCATCTGCATTCTTTATCCTGGGCTTGCCTTACATGTACAACTGGTGATTTTTTTTTTTCCCCCTCCAGACTGATGATTTGGATATTGAATTAGAAAATGCTGCTCACTACATGCAGTTTGCTGCAGCTGCTTATGGATGGCCTTACTACATATACACTAACCCATTTACTGCACTCTGTAAGCTTAATGGTGACTGGTAGGTTGGTATAAGATCTTAAAAGTGCATAGTTTTGTTTTTTAATTATTTGGTTTTTCATATCAGTACAAATCACTTAAATAGCAGTTCTCTTATTTCATCAATTTCTATGTATTAATAGGTATACGTGAGCTTGACTGCTAGAGTTGTCTTTCACAAATTGAGTAAAAGGAAATCAACCTTCAAAATACTACTTCCAATTTTGGAAGGGTAGACAAGCTGTTTTCTTTGGCCAAACTTACACCACCATACGCTGAACTTAATGGCATTTCTGTGTTTGGCTATAACACAAGAAGTTTTTGAACACTGCACGTGATCAATTACAAATGTTCAAAGAATGTTCATGGGCATCAGTGACCAGAACCCTATTGATTTTGGATAGAATTGGACAACTGAAAGGGGGAATGGGAGACATATAAAGCAACAGTTTTAAGCACCTCTGTAATTGTCTATACAATCAAACAGTTGGTTAATGGCACCCATTAATGCCTTCTAGCATAAAACTACCTCTGTCTCATCTCTGCCTGTCCTACCAGAGTTTAACATGTTTGCACCTTGAATGACTGGTCTGGGGGAATTGGGGCATGAGAGAATGGGAGTGTGCACACAGCCCCTGGCATTGGAGACAGAATGGTGAGAAGACACATAGGGCCCCTGGTGTGGAATGAAAATTGAGGGACCTTGGTATGAGTGGAGTGGGGAGCACCCAAGACCACTAGCATGGAGAATACGGGGGGGAGACAGAACCTAGTGAGGCAGAGATTGGGGTATCCTGGTGTGGGTAGAGGGGGGCACACAGAGCTCCAGCACTGGGAAGATGGGGTGTATGGAGGGAAAAAGATGCACACACAACTCCTAGTCTGGCGGGAATGGGGGTGCACACAGAGCTGCTGGCATAGGGGGAATATGGGGAAATTTCAGGGAGTACCTGAAATAAAGAGGGACAGGAGGGTAGCACACAGGGCCTTGTGGGGTGGAGTGGAGGGGATGCAAGGAACCCCTGGTGCTTGCAGTGAGCTCAGCCTATGCAAGCTACAAAGAGTGTGACCCAATAGTCACAAGAAAACAAAGAAGCAAAAGATTGCAAACAGTGTAAAGAGTTACTGGTCTTCATTCTGCCAAGTCAGTGTTAGTATCTGAAAAGGCATTTGATTGAGTTGAATGGACATTCCTCAAAACAGGGTCATGGGGTGTTGGAATCAAACTAAACCGAAAAAGATGGATTGAGGCCTTATATGCTTCTGCTTAGACAAGCATGTGTATAAATGGAAGAACATTGTTTTCTCTATTTAGGGGAATCAGACAATATTACCCTCCTAGACCTCTTTGTCTTACAGTGGAACCAGTTGCTTCTATATAAGGAATGAGTCAGTTGTTAAAGACCCTGATCCTGAAATTCTCTCTGTATAGGCAGTCCTCCCCCAAGTTAACAGGCCTCTGCACAGGCGGCCATCTGCACTGAGACAGGGGCAGGATCAAAATCTAACATAAGTCAATCTCACCATAAACTAGCTTTGTATGTTAATGTTCTATTTAACCTAATGTAACACAAGTGTGTCAAAATTAAGAAAAAGAAATAAACAAATTTGGAAATTATACTAAATGAAAACCTTTCCTCTGTCAAACTTTGGCAGCTTTGAAGTTGACCCAGTAAAAGTTATTATCTAACCCACCATGTCTCCAATATTCTGTGATCATCACAGCTACAATAATATTGCAAACTTTGGCAGCTAATATTAAGAAGGCAAGCATGATCTTATATACTATTGCTCTGTTTAAATAGTCGCCTCCATTATTTGTGACATTAGGAGTGAATATTCCATCCAGCTTTGATTGCCATGACGTTAATTATCTTCCTGAGATGTCACAATTTACAGTAATAAAGACTTGGGAGAAATTGAATTTATAATTTTATAGCTGAAATTGTGGCTGGGGTCAAATTAACTCTCTCCTTAGAATTGTTTTTGGACTTGAAATTTTTCCTCAATTGTATAATTTCTATCTGGATGTTTTTTAAAAAAAAAAAAAATCTTCGGAATTGCCTTGTTTACTCTGCTAAAAGATTTATAGCAATGGTGTATTAGCCAGTCTTTATAGTATAAACACCCAGTGTGCTCCCAGTAGAAACCCTGCTGTGAATGTAATTGAGCTCTTTTTCTGAGAGGAAATGTAACTAGCTGGAACTGGCAAGTTCACTTTTCTTTCCCATGTTTCCTTAGTTGCAGAAACAGCCCAACGGATTCTGATATGGTTGGCAGTGATCGTCTTAACTTTCACTTTGGATCCATCCTAAAAATAACAGGGCTACAGTACAGAGATTTCGTTCATATCAGCTTTCATAACAAGGTAAACAATCTGGACAAACATTCAACAAGAGAATTCTCAGTAATTTCTTGAGTTCAGTTAGAAACCAGGAAGAGGATGCTTTCCTCTCCTCACCCTCCACTGTTACATAATGGAAGCCCCAACCAACCCAAAATGTTTTAAAAAGTATTTTAAAAAAAAAACAAAACCAACCCTAATACACAAGTGCTTGTTTAGATAACAGTAACACAAACATTGACTTTTTTTAAATACTGATAGTCTTCACAACACATAGCAACAGCTCTCGTGTAACCTTGTACAAGAATAAGAGAAATCCTAATGATAACATACAATAGATTTTAAAAAATCCTGAGTTCCGTAAGGAAAGTTTATATGCCTAAATAGAATTTCATGATGTCATGTTCATTCCTTTCCAGGAAACTACAGTAAATCTTTACTGTTCTTAAAAATTTGGTATCTTCACTAAACACACAATTTTTTTTACCCTTTAGATTTTCGAGATCCCATTTTTTGTTGCTTTGGATCACAAAAAGGAGGCTATTGTGGTTGCAGTGAGAGGAACCTTGTCTTTTGAGGTATCATCTCTGTTGTGTAACACTGGCTCTGGAGATGGGTATGTCCTAATGGTTTGGAGGAGACAGTACACTTCTCTGTAGTGGCTAGACGAAATAGTGCTACAGTGACACAATGAATTTTAAAATAACCCAACAGTTGAGTCAGCAATGAGATAGGGGAAGTAGATAATCTTCTTAAGTCATAAGCCTGTCTGGTTTTGGATGCCTGGATGCCATTTTAAGAGGCAAGTGGGAGAAGGGCACAGGTAATTTTGTGTCAATATGGTGTGAGGTGTATGTACAGTGTACATTCCAGCTTTTGCATAGTAGCTTTGATCAGAGTATTGTGTATATATACAGTAGCTGTAAATGGCACTTTGTAATGGGTTTCTAGGTGTGTGTAAGTAAGAAAGATTCATACTTCCCTTTTTTTTATGTGCAATTACTTGCAGAATCGAAGTTTGCTTGAGGATATTACTGTAGTAAAGACAGTGTAAAGGCTGTGAAAATTCCCATAATAGATGTCTGTAGCATAAGGGGTCTGTCTCGTTATTTACTTGCAGGATCTCCTCACTGATCTGTCAGCAGAGTGTGAAGACCTGGTGCTCGAAGACGTTCTGGAAAATGGTTTTGTACATAAGGCATGTGTCGTCTTTAACCATTTGAAGTGATTTATTCAATGAAAAAAATCAAATTAACAATCCTATATTTCTTCAGTTAAATGGAATTAGCGGGTTTTTTTGGTGAGACGGAGTAGATCAGCTATCTGGGTGGCTTGTTGGCAGTGTTCTTCTCTGCAATGCAAGAGAAGTTTTTAATTTGTAGTCATGGTGTTTTGCTTGCCTCTTGTATCCCTTTAAATTTAAAAAAAAAGAAAAGAAAAAATGTAAATGTGCAGTATACTCAGGTGCCACTATTGGGCAATACATATGTCAATAGAGCATTGAAACAGTTAACTAGGTTATCACACATTTTTGCAGTCAGTACTCTGAACACTGCATTTAAAGGGATATGGGTATTGCATTTCCCACTGGACACTACTTTTGTCTCTTAACTTAGAATACTGTCTTCTAGGGGATAACTCAAGCAGCAAATTACATCTACAGAAGGCTAATAAATGATGGCATTTTAAACCAGGCTTTCACCATTGCTCCTGTAAGTCATGACTTCCAAATTATTCAATTTTGCTAGCAGTGTTTCTGACAAAACACTTTAGTTACATTGGAAATCAAAGTGGAGCAAGCTGTCTCTCTTTTAACCTCACCATATAACTCTCTTTTTGTTTTTGTCTTTAGGAATATAAACTAGTTGTAGTTGGTCACAGTTTAGGTGGTGGAACAGCTTCCATATTGGCCATCATGCTCAGAAACTCCTTCCCAACATTAAGATGTTATGCCTTTTCTCCTCCAGGAGGATTGTTAAGGTAAATACAATACTTGGTTTTAAGTGAAAGATACAGAAATTATTAAGATACTTACCCAAATTCATCCCTGGTATGACTGAGTAGAGTTGCTTCAGAGATGGATTTGGCTCATATTTTGACAGAAGAAGCTGTAGTGGTTTTAAGTTTTAATATATTAAATAGGGCTGTCAAGCGATTAATCGTGATTAATCGCACGATTTTTAAAAAATTGATCACACGATTAAACAATAATAGAATACCATTTATTTAAATATTTTTGGATATTTTCTACATTTTCAAATATATTGATTTCAATTAAAGAACAGAATACAATGTACAGTGCTCACTTTATATTTATTTTTGATTACAAGTACTTGCACTGTAAAAAAGCAAAAGAAATAGTATTTTTAATTCACTTAATACAAGTACTATAGTGCAATCTCTTTATCATGAAAGTTTAACTTACAAATGTAGAATTATGTACAAAAATAATTGCATTCAAAAATAAAACCATGTAAAGCTTTAGAGCCTGCAGATCCACTCAGTCCTACTTCTTGTTCAGCCAATTGCTCAGACAAACAAGTTTGTTTACATTTACAGGAGATATTGCTGCCTGCTTCTTGTTTACAATATCACCTGAAAATGAAGACAGGCATTCTCATGGCACTGTTGTAGCTGGCATCGCAAGGCATCGCAAGATATTTACATGCCAGATGTGCTAAAGATTCATATGTCCCTTCATGCTTCAACTACCATTCCAGAGGACATGCGTCCATCCTGATGACAGGTTCTGCTCGATAACAATCCAAAGTAGTGGGGACCAATGCATATTCATTTTTATTATCTGAGTCAGATGCCACCAGCAGAAGGTTGATTTTCTTTTTTGGTGGTTCAGGTTCTATAGTTTCCTTGTTGGGAGTGTTGCTCTTTTAAGACTTTTGAAAGCATTATCTCCTGTAAATGTAAACAAACTTGTTTGTCTTAGTGATTGGCTGAACAAGAAGTAAGACTAAGTGGACTTGTAGGCTCTGAAGTTTTATATTGTTTTGTTTTTGAGTGCAGTTATGTAACATGCACTTTCATGACACAGAGATTGCACTACAGTACTTGTATAAGGTGAATTAAACAAAAGAAATAGTATTTTTCATCTTTTACAGTGCAAATATTTCTAATCAAGAATAATATACACTTAGAATTCTGGGTTGTAATTGAAATCAATCTAATTAATTCTGGGTTGTAATTGAAATGTATAAAAAATATGAAAATGTAGAAAAACATCCGAAATATTTAATGAATTTCAATTGGTATTCTATTGTTTAACAGTGCAATTAAAACTGCAATTAATCGTGATTTTTTTGAGTTAATCATGTAAGTTAACTTCAATTAATTGACAGCCCTAATATTAAAGAAATTTGAACAGGCTTATCTTGTTCTGACTGTGGGGTTTTGCATTTGTAGATGATGACTGAGACTTGTTCACAGCTTATTTATAAAATAAAGTTTTCCAGCAAAGTTGTAATTGTCTGACATTGTTCCTGAGTAGCCTTTAAAGAATGAAATACTGTTAATTCTGTTAACAAATACACTGTTAATACTGAAAGTAAGTGCTTCAAACCAAAATCCTTAACTAATCTTGGCCTGTTCAACATAGAATCATAGAAATTTAGGATTGTAAGGGACCACAAGAAGTCATCTAGTCCATCTATTTATTAGCATGTGTAAGGGGGTTCGATATAACCTGCTCTTGAATTTAGTCTTAAAAGCCTAGTTCCAGAAAAAAGTCCAGTAAAATAACTGAACGTTTTTATTGCAACACATTATTATATTATACAAATAACATAGGTCATACCAAAAACTAAAATATGTATATATATATTTTTTTTATTTTTAAGCAAATCACTTGCAGACTACTCTAAATGCTTCATTGTGTCAGTCATTGTTGGAAAGGACCTTGTTGCAAGGTGAGGATGTGACTTGAGATGGTCAATTACATTTTATTCAGAGATGGTTATTCTCCAGCAGTTGGCCTAAGAAGCATTTTTCACTTTGTTTTGTATGTTAAACAGGTTAAGTATGCCCAGCATGGAAGACCTGAAGAGAAGGATAGTGAGAATAGTTGCTAATTGTAACAGACCGAAGGTAACAAAACACACCATGAACAATAAAAGCAAAGGGAATTGTCAAGTAGTTTTGATACAACATTTAGTGTGATGGTGGCTTGTTTTGTGTTAAGAAACGGGTTCCAAAGCACAAATTGAACAGAAATGTTTGTTAATTTTTAATTTAGTGACAACATAGGTAAATGGTGTTGTCTTATTTAAACCTTTCCCTGCTGTGTTGGAAACCCTTGTGGTTGAGCGTAAGACCTGAGAGCTGAAATAGGGTATGTAATTCAGGCTAGTTTGCTGCTCAAGGGAAATGCAAAAAATAAACCAAATAGCATAAATGGTGACAAATAATACAATTTTTAAATAGTTTTAGTAAATTGTTATTACTTACAAAAATAGGGGATTTGTTTAAAATATCTTTATTTTCAGTCTCATTTTTAAGGCAAAAATCTCAAATTTTTATTGCCTAGTTTTTGGTTTTAGTATTAGTGAGAAAAAACACTATAGGCTACAGTCAAGTTCACATATGTTTCAGGAGGCCTAGTGGTGGATCTCCAGTAGGGCAGCATTGTTTATTTGCCATCCCAATTTGTTGCTGTGTTAGGAACTAGAAGTATGCAGAGGCTGTGCAAAGTGTCAGTAGTGGGACAGTGTGCCCCTGGTGTTGCTCAGCAATGATCCCTGCAGCTGATTAAGGACTGATTGATAGATCAACGACTGAGCACTCCAGTTTGGCTCACTAGGCTAAGTTTGGCCCTGTCTTCTGGGACCAAAAGGGAGTGGGAATTTTGTAGAAGGGACTTCTCCCCATCACCAGGGAAGGCTTTGGCTGTACAATCAGTCCTTACTATTCATTGAAGAAACACAGGCAAAGTTCCAAAAGAAGGTATGCTTGCATCCTTAGAGCAGTAGTCATTAGAGAAGGATCGCACGCTGGATGGGGCTTTAGGGTGGCCCTCTTGGAGGACTGGAACAATAAATTGTCAGGAAGATGACTTCCTTGTGGTGTGAGAAGGAGTAGGTTAAAAACTGCCATCCATCGATGCCTAGAGTTAAACCCTAGATCCTTCATGGGTTTTTCCAAGATTTGTGTGTACTTCCAGGATTAGCGACCCTGTGGAGGCCCTCTGTGGAGAGTTAAACTTAAAGAAGCTGATAGGCAGCTAGAGATGGTGGATGTGGGGATTCAAGCTGGATAGGAGAAGTATACCAAAAAAAATGTAATTGTCAGAGTTGTAGACATTTGCCTCTGAATTGGCCCTTCTTAACTAATTAATATCCACTCAGTCCACAAAAAAGTCTCTCTAATGTGGAGAAACTTGGGTATAGAGATCTTGAAGTGTGTGTGTGTGTAAAATTAAATTACACTACTTTGAAAATAAACATCAACATTTCATGTTCTGCTTCTTTCTCTCTGAACTCAGTACCAGATCCTGCTGTATGGGTGTTGGTATGAAGTGTTCGGAGGAGATCCAGATAACTTCCCAACTGAGTTAGATGGTAGAAATCAAGATGCCCTAACCCAGCCTCTTCTAGCTGAACAGAGTTTAATGATGCATCGGTCACCTTCCTACAATGCCCTTGAGGATGAATCTCCTTTAAATTCTCCACCTCAGTATCCTCATCTTTATCTCCCAGGAAAAATCATCCATATTGTAGAAGAAGCCAGCTCAAGAAGGTAAATGATCAGCATTATGCTTCACTGAATTATTAAATTGAAGCTTCTCTTCGTCACCTTGGGAGCAGAGGCAAGAGCTCTGCTCTCATCTTCTCCTACACGTATTCATGCCCTTTATATATTGTATCCAATCTTCTCTGGCGTTCCCGGTTTCTTTTACCTACTTCTGAGTCAGTGCTTCGTTTCACCCTCACCCCCAACACTGGGAACAACCTCCTCTCTTTGTCCCCTCCACTGAATACAGCTGCAATGTCATAAGACAGTAATGACCAAAACCCATTCTGTGTTGAATGTGTTCTACTCATTTACACCTTTAAACAGTAAACTAGCCAGGAGAGGTACTTGTTACGTGTTTGGTGCAGGCCACATACTGTACAGCTCTATATAAGGCATCACAAAGTATTTAGGTGCTGCACAAATGTTACAATAGAACAGAATCTAACTCAGGATAAGAAGAATGTGGGGAATAGGATTAGCTCTCAGATTAGCTTACTTCTGATCTCACTGAAGTTGGTTTACCATTGATATAAACAGGAGCACACTAGGCCAATACAGAGTGTTTTTTGAAAAGCCCACTTTCTTCTAATTATGTAAAATATTTAGTAGTAGCTGAGTAAAGCTTTGTTTATATCCTTTAATAATCTGCAAAGGTTTTAAATATATGACCAATATGCTTTCTAAGGCCAATGTGGATTTCCAAGATTTGCACTGTATCGTGGACACAGATCAATATTCATGTGATAGTCTAAATGTTTGAGGCTTTATTGAAATATTTGTCTTTTTTAGGTGGTGTTCTTCTGATGTTAAATATACTGCAAGATGGTCAAAAGAAACAGCCTTTAGCAATATTTTAATAAGTCCCAAGATGATAACGGATCACATGCCAGATGTTGTGCTCAAAGCCTTGAACAGCTTGACTGAGGAAAAAGCATCTTGTATTACCTGTCAAATAGAAGGAGACTTTCACACCAACATCGTATAACTATAGCTCTAAGAGAATAGCTCTGGTTTTTTTTCTGTAAGCTTCAAGTATTCTAGGAGCCTTTAACCTCAGACTTAAGTGGTGGTGTGGGTTTTTTTTTTGTTTTTAACATGCCTAAAATAGAAACTGGAGAGGCATTGTCTTGGTCACTGTCATAATGCAAAATGCATTTTACTCTGCAGAGGTAAACATTACTGGCTAAGTGTAAGAAAATGGTTAAAATGAATGTATTCAGAATTTTGACAGAAGCAGATATGACCTTTCTGGAAATGGAACAGTAAGATGAGTCTTAGCCAGTTACATGTAAACTACTGTACCTTTCCATTTTACAGCTGGAAGGATTCAGATAAACTGAGAACAATTCATGGTATCATTTATTTCATGACAGTTTTCTTATAGTGGCTCTTGGTTTTAAAAATGCTGCTTAGATACATGTGCAATATTTTTTTATCTGTTTACATTTTCAATCCTAAAGGACTTACTTTATGCATTTTTAATTCTAGAATATAGGAATAATCCTTTAAGAACTTATTTTAGAATTTGACATGAGAACCGTTGTACCCTTTCTACACTAGATCCAGCCTGAGACGAATGACCCTCTGACTCTTTCCAACAATTCATAGGAAGATAATTGAGCTAGAGCAGAGGAACCATGACACAAATTCTAATTCCAGCTCTGTCATAGACTTGCTATATTACCTTGCATATGTCACTTAACTTCCATTGTGCCTCAGTTTCACAACTGTAAAATGAGGGTATTACCCATCTTAGCAAAGTACTGAGATTCTTGGGTGAAAGGTGCTATGTAAAAGCACAGAATTAATATTTATTAGAAATGGACACTCCCAGTAGGAAGTTTCATTAAAGGAAATTGGGTAGTAAATGATGGTGCAGTTGCAAATCTAGTGCAAAGAGAGAGGGTTAAAAAAATAAATGAACTTTTGTATTTAAAGAGCTGGTATTGATTGCATTAGTTACCTTCTGAAAATATCTCCATGTGCATTGGGACAAATCCACAACTGTTTTGAAGTTTTATGAAGATCAGGGTGATGATGCTTTCTGGCCTAGCCAATGGTTTAGAGCAGTCCCTTAAATGTGGGAGAAGCAGGGGCTTGAATTCATGTCTTCCACAATCTTCCAGGGGTTCTCAAATAGGATCAGAACCCCTCAGGGGGTCATGAGCTGTCAGGCTCCACCCCAAACCCTGCTTTGCTTCTAGCATTTATAATGGTGTTAAATATATAAAAAGTGTTTTTAATTTATAGAAGGGTCACCTGCCCAGCCACCCAGAGCATGGCACAGTATGCTGAGCCTGAGGGGGAAAAGCAGGGGAGGGGCCAGGTAGGAGGGTCCCACAGGCTGTAGTTTGCCCACCTGTTTTAAATGCAAGATAAGTATGATGCAGTGTTGGCTGACTCTTAAAAGCCCCTCCCCCTCAGTCTCACTGGTGTGTTGTCTATAATGTCATATCAGCTGTAATTAATAAAATTAAGTATATAAAGTAGGAGTGATTAGCAGACAGGAATAGAGGAAGAACTGAAAGTTGTTGCAACAAGGTAAATGAAGAGCAAAGAAAGGAAATGGGAGATAGCAGTGGTCACAAACAGTCCTCCCAGTAAGTGATGCTGAATGTGACTAAACAAAGAATGATAAAAGCTATTCTTGATTTTTGTGCAGGCTCCCCATTAATGGTGAGATGCACTGTTTCAAGAAAGGGGGGAGGTAGTCCTAGAGTTATACTCCAGCCTATAATTAAACTGAAATTCAGGCATCTCCACAAAGGAGTCTGAAAGCATGGTTCAGGGGAAAAGATGGTTGTCCTATACAAGTCCCAGTTTTCAAATCACTGAAGCATTAAATTGCCACCACTGGGAGCTAGAGACAGTAGTAGCTAGTTAGTTTTTTTTAATCACATCTGAAACAGGGATCAAAGCAAGGTAAGAAGAATACAATTTTATTTGAAGGACCAAATTATGGCATCCTACAACATGCAAGGAAAACTGTCAAGGCCAGCAAACTTCTCTCAGCACCGTTCTTGGGCTAGTGACCAGAGAAGTAGTGTTTTTTTTAAAAATCCCTAACCCCATGACATCTAGCAACCTGTAATTCATTTGTTTTGAAGAGCATGTACTTACATATTACTGAGACAGCCAGTTCCAAACCACTACCCCTCTGCTATAAATAGCAAGCACACACACTTTGCAATAAAGATTTAAGAACATTTAGACAAAAATTCAAGCATTACCAATGACATGATTCAAGAATTTATTAAGTCATACATGCAAAACATACTGCTAACTGCATTAGCAAAAGATCAATGGAAAAACTTCACAATTTTGCAACTTGATTTTTAAATTTTGCTCTAGTGGTTGAAAGGGTATAGTTCAACATTGTATTCTTGCCAGTTTAGGATGTACAGAACATTGTTAGCACTAAGTTACAGAACTTCACAGACCCAAGTTATTACCAGATAAATCATTGTGATGCACATGTAGGTGAGCTAAAGGACAATTGTCAGCATTAGTCATGTTAGTGTTGGGGTACCTGGCAAAGTAATGTTTGAGAAGGTTCAGAGCTTAAGGAGGTCAAAAGTATAAAAATTACTAAAACTTGTAAAGCTGTTTCACATGATTTTTACACCTAATGACTAGAAGACTAAAGAAAGCTCCTCAGAAAGCACGTAACTTACTGGATCAGAAGTAACAGGAAAATAAGGATATGCGTAAACTTTCTAATCTACAAAAAGCACAAAATGCTAATATATCAGAAAGGTTTTAAAATACAAGTTATATTGCTCAAGAAGAAGAAATTCTACAAGAAAAGCATTTACTAAATATAACATCTGTGGGAATGGACCAGTTCAAAGTTGTTTGAAAGTTGTGCCCTACTTGAAAATTAATTCAAAAAAAACTTACCTATAAACACCAACCACTTTTTCACCTACTGCATATTTGTGACAAGTTGATTTTACCTGTGACAAAAATCTATTCAGCTTAACCACTCAGTTGACAATGTAGTGTAAATTGGTCTGTACAGTGTCAAAATACTGTCTGGCAATATCACTTGATCAAACCAGGTGTGTTTCACCTACCCATCACAATACAATGCTGTCAAGAGGAGTACATATACTTCAGTAAGAATATTTATTTTTAATCACAGCAGCAAGAACTACATTGTAACTGAGCCCTTACCAGGGATAAAGCATTTTTTACTGTGACTAAGGTTGTCAGTCATATAGTCAATTACCTTAATCATTTAGGTTGGATATACAATGCTATGCAACAACCACAGGTTGAGAAAATGTTTACATTAGACTGCAACATTTTCCTAAGGATACTGTACTGTTACATAGTTGTGAAAAACTAGAGTGTTTTGCATTTCCTACAGACATTAGAGTTTTCTTAAAGACAAGAGTCTTAAAAATAGTTTAGGGCTTAGTGCTCATAGCACAACAACACAACTTAATTCAGCAGATAGTTTGGCAACACTTGATTAATCTGAGCAAGAATAGGACTTTAAAAATAAGGCTTTACATAGGTTTGTCATTTTTTAGGATTTCACTTGTAGTAGAATTTGAAAAGCAGTTCTCATACTTTAAACAAATGAAACCATGAAATTGTTGATTGGTTCAAAAATTTTATGGAAGAGAACTAATTTATAACAGAAAAACTTGGCATTGAATGTGAATGCTCCCTTGTTCTGAGCAAAGCACACTAGGTTCGGAGTGGGGGTGGGGCAGGGTAACATTTACAGCAGACGACATTTTCTCTTCCTCTTCTTTACAGGAGGGGGGCAGAGAACTGCTCGAATAGCTTCATCGAATACTGTCTTGAGGCCTCGCTGTGTAAGTGCTGAGCATTCTAGGTATTTCACTGCACCTGCAGAAAGCCAGAAGGTTTGAAGTTACAAAACAATTCTCTACATTGTGCCAAAGACACGCTTGTTTCTGTTTTTGGCAGTCGGTCAGTTAAAAGTATCTCCTCTTAAAATTAAAGTCTCCTCCTATACAATGAATTTCAGGTAGAGTCAATGTAATTCAGTAAAAATCATACCAATCTCTTTTGCCATGGCAAGGCCTTGTGGATAGGTGATTGGAGTCAATTTCTTTTCCTTCAGCTTTTCAATAGTGTCTTTATCATCTCTAAGATCAAGTTTGGTACCCACTAGAATGATGGGAGTGTTAGGGCAATGGTGTCGCACCTCAGGATACCACTGCAAAAAAAGGATGCAAGTTTGTACTTGTCTAGCAACTGTCATATAAGACCCACAGAGCACTTTACAAATCATTAGACTCACAACATTCCAGTAAGGTAGGTAGAAATGTGGGGCAAAGAAATTAAAGATGAGATTCCCCCAAAATATGCCTTCTCTAACCACAAGACAAGTGACAGTCACTCTGTCCAGACCAATGGTTCTCAACTTATTACCTGGGACCCCGGGCTCACCCATGGCCTTTAGCACACAGCTGAGCTGGGCCACAGCTGTGTGCTAATTGGGCCTCATGCAGCCAGCTGGTCCAGACAGTAGTCAATACTCAGTGGAAATGCCCTTTGTTCACTGGTTTGACAGGAGTATGGAAACTTTTCGGGCAATTTAACAGTTAGCAGAAAAATTTCAGTTAAAGTTCAGCTGGGCTCAGAAGTATAATTACAAGCAGAGATACCCCAGAATAGGTGGGTGGGTGGGTGGAAGAAATACCCTCCCATGTCTTTCAATAAACTGTAAATTGTAAAATCAATACGTGCCCAAATTGAAATATATCCCCTTGTTCAAGATTCATTGAATATTAAGCATAACAAAGATAAAGGGGATCACCCCAAGGCAGCTACATTTTGGCTTTGTGAACCTGAGCCAACAAGCATGGCATCCAGCATTTAACATCAGAGAGAGACTTAACTCCTTTCTTATCCAGGACAGTTGACTTCTGCAGGCTGAAAAATCCTGTTGTGGCTTTGCAAAACAAGGAGAAGAGAATACATTCATGATAATAGACCATCTGCGACAGCTCTCCATCATGCAGAATGGATCATTTCTCCTTGCCAATGGAAATGTGACAGGACTAAAATAAGGTTCTGAAATGCCAACTGATTTTCTGGTTAGTCAGCAGGCAAAGTGCAGAGCCTAGATCAAGTCTTCAATGGCCACCAAATTTTGCCTACGCACTTTTCCAAATTCTTTGCTATCAGATGTGCCTTTAAAAGCTCCCTATACCACCTGATATCTTAAAACAGGTTTATAAGATTCGTGTATTCCATTTAACCGACTTACATTTTATCATTTTCCTAACTGTATCTGTTTTGTCAATTACTTTTTTCCTTACCATCTCACATCAAAGAAAAAGATTCTAGTTTCAACTGTAGCAGGTGCACTGCACTGCTAAAAGGAACTTTTAAGATTAAGCAACTGACATGGCCGAAAGCAGCAAAATTCTGGATTTCTCCTTTACAGGTAAAGTAGCATTGTTTAATCAGAGAGACAAGGTGGGCAAGGTAATATCTTTTATTGGACCAACTTCTGTTGGTGAAGGAGACAAGCTTTTGAGCTGCATAGAGCTCTTCTTCAGGTCATAAACTTGCAGAGACCTGAAGAGGAAGGAGCTCTGTGCAGCTCAAAAGCTTGTCTCCTTCACCAACAGAAGCTGGTCCAATAAAAGATATTACCTCGCCCACCTTGTGTCTCTAATATACTGGGACCTACATGGCTACAACACTGCAAACATTGTCAGTCATGTAATTTAAATGACACCTGCTAAACTCCAACATTACTGATGTCTTCACACAAGAATTTCATAGAACATGTGAACCCAGTTTTTCCTTTAATTCCTACTGTAAAGCAAAGGATACAGGCTGTGCCCTAAGAAACAGTACAGTGATTAGTCTCTCCAAGGAAAGAAGGGGACACTAGCCTACACTTACCTTAGCACGAACATTTTCAAAGGATGCGGGACTCACAAGGGAAAAGCAAATTAAGAAGACATCCTACAAAACAAATGTTGAGTTAGCCCAGTACAGTAACCACTGGAGAACAAACGGTATCTTCTTTAATATAAAATAGGTTTCTATTCAGCTACTGCAGGCATCTAGTCAGTAACTGCTAGAATAGTTGTGCTAGCAGTATGTTAGCATTTCAAAATTTTACTCCCAGCACCTCAACTCTTGCTAAGCTATTCAGATACTGAAAAAATAGTAGAACCCTGGAGGAGCCCATCACATTTTGATGAAAGGAGAAATAGAATTTTGTGGATAACAGTAAGAGAAGAGTCACTAGAATTGCAGTCTCCTGTCTCCCTTTCAGCTTAGACACAATGAAAGGCCAAGTGATTTAAGATTTAAATAACATCCTGCACTAATGTGCTAGGTGTGTGCTTAAGTGTTACTGCTCCATTACTTCTGAAAGCAAAATCATACCAGTTCAGGGGAGATTTTCTGGTCTGAGGGAATGGGTGCAACGTGGAGTATGGCTCTGAGAAATCACGTCAGCTGGCCAGCTTTAAATGACTACTTTATGTAAAATATCCTTAAACCATTTAAGCAGACATTTTCTTGCATCCAGTACACAATTTGCAGATTATTACTGTTGTGCACAGATTAAATGAATCCTGTGTGAGTTCTGAATCTATTATATAGAATGTTAATATGAAACACTGTAGGGTTTCCCTCCTCCCTCCCAGCTAGGATCAGGCATGTAAAAAAATTCAGAGTGCAAACCAATCTTACTAGCCTACTCCATTCCTTAGTGATTGGACCAGAGAAGAAAGACCTTTTAAAAAGTCATCCCCTTGCCTTTCAGTTGAGGGAGGGATGAATTTTATTGCAAGGAAGAGACTGAGTGGAAAAAAAAAATCATTGAGGGAAAGATAGAAGAGATGGGAAATAATAAGATTAATGTGCAAATGCAACAAAATACAAATGTCAAAGGCTTCATATCCTGATTGCTTCTAACCTATTTTGAGAAAGTGTTTAAATTTGGTTAACTAGAAGATTCATTTCTAAATCTGGTCATCTGAAGATTACTGCAATCTTCCTACATAAATCTGACACCTGAACAAAGTATTACTCAAAGCTCCAGCTTTCCTTGACCCACTTTTCATATTGGAGTAAATACAAATAAAAACACAAGTTTATTAAGGAATCAAAGGCATTTCAGAATGTTAGTTGATTGTACGGCATTTCAAGGCTTTCTGTTAGGTTTGCTTCTGACATCTGCACTGCTAAGCACTTGCAACCCAGTCCTTCATGCATCACCCCAGCAAGTTTCCCCAGCCATGACACCAGAAGAAGAAAGATGGGCAATATCACATAATATGATACTATGGCCACTACTTAATTTTTCCAGTTCTGCAAGTTTATGGCAAATCTCTAGTTCTGCATGTTGTGCAGGTTCACTTCACCCCTTTACTAATTCCGGGTAATCAAAATGTTTGCGTGTACAGGAAGTTCTATGGGTTATTTGCAACTTTCAGGTTACCCTTCTGTATTAAAAATCTAATCCAAAACACAGGAGGAAAACACATTTTAACTTTAAGAAAAACTTTACTCTTTAGAAAAGCATTGATTTAAAGAGGTATGATAGTAGTGAGTACTCAGACCTATAAAGTAATAATACTGTCCCAAGAGTTAAACTTTAAGTACAAGGGAACAACTATTGTTTAATAAAATAGGGGCCAATTTATCACTGTATTATTGTGAGAAAAACAAGGCAACAGAACTTGGAACTTAAGTTTATTGAAAGTTTTACATACGGCAATAGGTTGATCTTTCAGACTGGAAGTTAAATTGTTATCATTGGTTCCTCCAACCTAACAACAGTATGAGACAAATTAAGTTTAGGAGTAACTTTAATGTAAAAAGTTTGCTATTACCTGACCATTTCTTCTCAGCATTACTATTCTCACCAATCCTCACAACACAGCTTTCCCTCTCAAAAGGCTATCTTCCTTGGAAGTCACCAGACATCTAGAAAAACCCACTAGAACTATTTCTTCTAAAGCTGTAGATTTAGCTACCTATATTGATAAAGATGACTAGGAACAGCAAACACTCCTAAGCATGCTCATCTCTTTTAAAAAAAAAAGTTAAACCACACTTGAGTGGACAAGAGTCACACAGTAAAAAATTAGATAAGAAGTTTTCCTCTCATTCATGTGTCACGTTTACCAATCCGCAAAGATTTTCCATACAGTGAGAACAGAATACATTAAAGAAGTGAAGTTTAAAGTGTGAATTAGTGTCAAAACATTGCAAAGCCATGTGAGAAGGAAGTTATTACTACATCAACTTGGGTGCAGAACAAATATCAACTTCTAACACCAGGTCTTTATCAACTCACATTTCTTTATTTACTATAACTGATCTGTTGATTGAGTGCCCAGCAGGTTGAACAAACATTTTGTCCCCCTGTACATAGGTTTAGCACATGACAGTTCAATACACTTTAAAGTTCTACCTTTTCCCACAATTTGGTGGGTTCCCAATGAGCCATTCTTCACCCTGTGATGCCTTTTAGAATAGTGGTTCTCAACCTTTCCAGACTACAGTATCCCTTTCAGGAGTCTGATTTGTCTTGTGTACCCCAAGTTTCACCTCACTTAAAAACTACTTGTTTACAAAATCAGACAAAAGTGTTACAGCACGCTATTACTGAAAAATTGCTTACTTTCTCATTTTTACCATACAATTATAAAATAAATCAATTGGAATATAAATATTCTACTTACATTTCAGTGAGCAGTATAAATTAATCATTGTCTGTATGAAATTTTAGTTTGTACTGACCTCGCTAGTGCTTTTTATGTAGCCTGTTGTAAAACTAGGCAAATATCTAGATGAGTTGATGTACATCCTGGAAAATCTCCGTGTACCACTAGTGGTACATGTACCCCTGGTTGAGAACCACCATGTTAGAAGAAAAGAGATGTTGTTAAGGTGCTGAGAGTCTCCTAAACAAGCCTGGGAGTTTCCTTTGTTTTAAATATCCCACTACTGCTCCTGCATACGAGAGAGTGCAGAGATAACTGCTGGATTTTCTTCCTCGCAGAAGCAGAGATCTCTGGAAGTTTTGTAGGGACCACCTGTAGTTGACAGGTTTGTATCAGTCTCTGGTCTCATGGTTGAGAAGAAAGCCTTATTGTGAGGACTAGTGACCATAGCGTATGAATGAAAACTGAATTAAGACGAATGAACTACAAAAATTTAAGTTAGAGTTCACTGAGTGAAATCCATCTTATTCCACAGAGAAATGAAATTATATAAGAAATGAAGTAGTTTTGCATTTTAATATTTGAGAACATGAAATATAGTTTCAGACCATTTATAATGGCTAGTAATTACTCTGAGAAAGCTGCAATAACTCTAAGTTTACCACTTTCTTCTAGCTGAAGGACAGTTCTATCAGATAAAGTCTAGCTCAAAAGAAGACCACCGAGTTTGACAGAAAATAGCTTTAGGAAACTAGTATCTAAAGAGATTAGCTGAGCTGTGGTGGCAGCTGCACTTGAGAGACTAGAGCAGACTATGTCATCTTCCATATACAGAAGGAACAAGGCACGGTCTATGCAGGTTCAGGATTTAACTAGTTACAAGCAACAAAACACAAATACATTTCTTCTGATGTTATCATCGAAATTACAAGTGTATCATAAATACTCTTGGCCTGAAATAATTTAAGAGCTCTAACATACCCCATGTCAACCCCAAGAAGAGAGAGTGTGGCTCTTTCACATTTAATACCAAATCAAATGAAGCTGAATGACATCAAGTGCTTAGCAATGAGTGTCAGACTGGAGCCAAACAGCATGCCCAAAAACCAGATCTTGCTTTTGGCAGGGACTCTAACCTTAATCAACAGACTTTCTATTAAGACTACTCAATTCATCAAAATTTATTTTTCAATTAAATATTCTAGTCAATTGTGGGTCTCCAATTGCACATAAAGCCAGCATGCCTCAGTGTATGAAAAATAAGTGCGTGTGAAGGTTTCGACATCTCTTCAATTGCAGACAGATACAAGACCCAAGTATTATGGCTGCAGCATTCAGATGGAACTTGCCAGAGTTCAATTTTACCATTAAATTTGATATCTTAATATGATGAAGTGTTAAAAATCTTAGCATGATTCAAGAAAGAAGCAATCAGACATTTATAGGGCTATTTAGGCTATATATATGCTTTCAAATATCTCATAGTATAAGTCTTACTGTTTGTGGATAGGATAATGGACGTAATCGGTCATAGTCTTCTTGTCCAGCTGTATCCCACAAACCTAGGTTGACTGGTTTTCCATCAACCATTACATTAGCAGAGTAGTTGTCAAAGCTACAGAATTAAAAAAAAGATTAGTTCAAGTCTTTTCTGTGAATAATAGCAAGCCAATAAATTTATCTTTTACAGTAATCTACAAAGGCTAAGATCTTCTGTAAAATCCTAGTCACAAAGATTACAGATGGAAAAAGTCAAACTCTAATCCATCTGTCCCAGTATAAATTGATTAGTGGGCATAGTGGAAGTGAGCTGATAAAAATGTACGATAAATAAATACTACATGGATACCACCACATATCACAGACACCAAATATAAAAGTAAACCCAAGAAGCCAAAAATACTCTTAAATAAATCTAGATGCTGAGTTAAGCTTTTATTAAGAGAAAACTAAATGGTGATGTTTTCAACTGATGTACACAATTAAAAACCACCACCACTAACAGTGGCTAGTATACAGACTTTGACATAAATTAGTTCATAAGGTTTTATTGATATACTTACACAGTGGGTATGTATTCTCCAGGAAATGCATTGGTTGTGTAACTGATGAGTAGACATGTTTTACCTACAGCACTGTAAAAGAGAACGTATATTCATGGTTAAGTGCTCTCTCTTATATGCAAGGGAGAATAAACAGCCCTTCAACAGAAACCATTTCATTTTGCCATTTGAAGTGAGATTAAGCTGAAACTTGAATTGTCAGTGCTCAAAGTTCTGTGACTGTGGTTTTCCAATAGTAAACACATCAGTCAGAAGATAAACTTAAGCTTCAGTGGCAGACAGAGCCAAATAATGTAAGATCTCCTAAAATATGAAGGGTCAATAAAAAGTTACCAGACTTTGTTTGGATTTTAGCTACAAAAAAAGTCATATGTCTTAACCAGAAAACCAATTTCTGCTGTCAAATGACCAATTTTACTCCCTGAACAGTACTGATATACCTATCATTAGCACAAGTTCTTGAAATTTATAAAACTGAAAGGAATCTCTCCCCCCACCCTTAATTCAACTTAAAGTTGTTATTCCTTTTACAAGACTCAACTTTATTTTCCTTACACCAGTTAACTTTTAAGAAACTATTGCCAATTTCTTCTCAAAATGCCACATTATAGGGGTTGAGGAAACAGGAGTAGCAGTCCTCACCAACATCTGCTAAAATGGCAGAATGAGATCCTGTATGCATTATCACTTCCTTAGAAACCCACAGACATATCATGGAAAACTCATGTAGAGCTAATTCTATCCTAACATTAAATCCAACTTATGCAAAGATTCTCCCACAAAAAAACCCAAACTCCTCCAGATAATTGGGGAGAAAGCCTATGTTCTGGATTTCTTTGAAGACCTGATAGCCAGCTCCCTTCTCCCCAGCGTTACCTAAACTCAAATATTAAGGCAGGTAGCTTTGTTACCTTTGGTAACAGGTTCAATTAACAAGGGTTGGGATAATTAAGGTTTGACTACATAACTTTTTTTCTGAGAGAGAGAAACAGACTAAAATTTCATAAAAATTAGGTTTCTAATGCTTAAGAGTTCATCTGGTCCTGATACTTGTTCCTCATTTGAAGAGTATCCTCCTTTGATATTATAACGTTTTCCAGAGGATCACTTCTGCAATTATTAGCTGCTGCAAAGAAGATAATGTCATCAAGGGATTATGTTCTTCCTGATGCTTACTCCTCACTTGAACAGATGAACTTCTATTCAAAAGGTAAAGTATTTTCAGGCAGATGTTTTATCACCAAATACTGATTGTCCAAAATAGATGCATCAGCAGCATTTTAATCCTTGCTGTACTTACAAGTATAACCTTCCATTACGCTATGACTCATGCAATTCTTATACTCTCTCTCTCTCACATGGTTAAGAAACTCATTGAAGTCAGGTTATCTGCTGTGAAGTCTTACCTTAGTACTTAGTTGTTACACAAAGAAATCCTAGCAACTAATCAAATGTCCTTTAGCTTTTGCATGAGGAAAAATATTACTGCAAGGCTTACAAAAGGATTTTTGTCAAGGGCTTTAATATACATAGGCTTTCTGGCTTTAAAACATTATGAGTTAACACCTGTGGCAGTTTTATCGTATTTACTATCACCACAATGACTACATATTTTGTCTGGTTTGTGAAAGCATCTAGTTACTTTAATGTGGATTTCCTCTTTCCTTTCCAAAGGTAAAAAGACCTTGTTTGAATATTTTTATAATCTTTGCAACAGCCAATACCTACTAATCATCTCTAGTGATTCAACAATGAAAGCAGGTTAGGTGGACCCTGTGCTCTGTCAGAGCTACAAGTTACTGTGTACATTGCAACTCTGCCTGCAACAGGTTCCTCCAATACACTTTCTTAATCAATTCAACAATACTTTGTTTGCTTGACAAGCTATTCAATTGTTCTTAATGACCGATAAAACTAGACTCTTAAGCAAGGCCGTTGTGATCTGCCCATGCTAGTGCCTATCTGGGAATCTATCCCACATGTCCATATGTAATTCTTAACTGTTTCTGACTCAGGGCTTGTCTACACTGGCAATTTACAGCACAGCAACTTTCTTGTTCAGGGGTGTGAAAAGACTCCCCCCCAAGCACAGCAAGTTTCAGCACTGGCAGCTGCGCCCCTCGTAACCACACAAACCATGTTAAAGTGCTGCCACAGCAGTGCTTTACCATTGCCAGTGTAGACGAGCCCTCAGTGGCGGGCTGGCACACAGCATAATGCTCAATATGCTGTAGCTTTTTGTCCCACCTAATGAAGTTTTTTCTCATCACTCAAGATATAAACTCTTATAATTTGATTATATAAATTGTTCACACTAATTTTGAAGCAGTAAGGAAAGTCTAAATTTCAACTCTCTTCTGTTATATTAGCTGCAATTTCCTCCTGAAATTTGCACTGTATTTTGTGCTCAGATACACCTCTAATTTATGGCATTAAATTCTGTACTTAGTAAGCCTCAGTTTTGCATATTTTACTGTAGTAGATGTCTTTCTGGTGGCTTTAAGATGTATGCAAAAAAGTGGCCTAGCAAATTCTCAATCAGGAACACATGGGAAACTGGGATTTGCTTCAGGATCTGGAAGTTAATGAGATTGGACCAGGGATGGATGATCCCTGGGCAGCCAGTAAATGCTTACTTCAAGGATTCACTCCAGTGGCATATTGAAATGAAGCAGAAACAGCTGCAGTTTATCATTATGAAAACAGAGGCAGTAAAGTTGCACCTTCATGGCAGTCCTAAAAGTTTAGCATTCCCAGCATATAACAGAGAAATGACGAGGTGTATTTAAATAAAAGGAAAGAGGAGTAAAGTCTAGTCAGTTTAGCTCAGGACTAGGAGCCAGAGTCTCCCAAATTCTAATCCCAGCTGTAAAACAGTGCCCTTGAGCAAATCACAGACCCTTTTGCAGTTTTCCCAACCTGTGAAATAGGGATAATTACTTACCTCACAGGGTTGTTGTGAGGAATAATGTTTGCAAAGTGATTTTAAGGTGAACATCACTCTAAATATTATAAATCTTTCTACACAAATTGGGAGTTTCCAGGAGTCTTGAAGTAAACCAGCATTCTCTGAAAACAGGAGCCTGTTGTATTGTTTTAATATCATTAAACCAATTGAGTATTCTTAGACTTCATACCTGTAAGAGTCTGAGTCCAGGATATTAACACTTCCAAAAGGGAAATTGTAAAGAGTATGTATGGACCTAGGCCTTTCAGAGTGCCACAGAATAGGAATAGAATAGGTCCAGATTATAAATAAGTCATCAAAGCTTTAAACCTTAGAAGTTCTGGAGCACCAAAGTCCCACATTCTATGGGAGGCTTCTTTAGGACCTGGAGGCAATACTGTTAAGATTCCAGAGCATGTTTCACCTGATGCCCCATTCTCAATAGGTCCCATAAGACATCAATAAGTATAAACAATTTGAATATAAAATTTAAGACCACTGGTTTGATAGGTATTGAAAAGTAAGAATATTCCACTCATTATTTGCAACAGTGAATGAAGAGCAATTTTCGGCCCTCACATCTTCCTTTCCAGCTCACTGTGCAGTGGGAATAGTGAGTCTGCTGTGGGTTATTCAGAGCATCCCAGGAAGGTGGTGGTGAAAGGTTTCATTCCAGGCTTAAAAGAATTAAAAGAACTGCCTGGTGCTACAAAGCCACACAACAATCAGGCTAAGTCATTAAATCAACAAGAAAAAACAAGTTCAAAAGCCCTGTGTTTCAGACTTGTTCCATTCTAGGTTTCCTGCATCTCTAGCCTCTTGGCTCTCTGCCCTATGAATCAGATGTGTATGGTTCCCAACTCAGAAATAAAACTTTAATGCCTACCTTTGCTATGGTAACCTACATTACATTTATTCCTCATCTCCTGTTTCAATATTATGTTAATACACTTCATTTGAAAAGTGCTTAGAGTCTGAATGAAGGCAACTCTTCTAGGGAAGAGCTGTAATCATATAGTGAGTGGAAATCCCTTACACACAGAAACTTTAGATTAAGATGCATTAATAGAATGACTAATCGGGGGGAAATGACTAATCTGAAAATGGTCAACAAAATTTCTAGCAACTATTTAACCATGGCTTTCCAATCCTATCAACGGTAGTTAGTAGCATCAGGCTGTAATAGGAAATATAGTCTGTAAATCATGGAAAGTTTTAAAATTAATTTGAGAGAATACAGGCAGACAGGAGACTGCATAATTCTGGTTTCACTGTGTTCCACAGAGCATATTACCCCAAGTTTCCCAAGACTGCACTGAACCCCTATTTGCTTCCAGGTGCAATTCAAGGTGTTGACTGATCTATAAAACTTTACATGGTTTGGATCCTGGAAACCCAAGAATATCTACACTAGCAATTTTTGGGAAGTCTTGCACAACACTAGATTTGGTTTGAGCAGGGTTAGATGGCACTGTGGTGAAAATGCTGGCAGACAGTCTACATTAATATTCCCTCCAATTTTAACACCACTGGATCTGCGTAGGCAGTAGTATGACAACTGGAGATTTTCCAAAATTTTACAGTTGAGAACACGGCGCTTGTTTGCAACAATGGCAATGGAGGCCAATTGGGGCACTTGGGTTAACAGTTTCCTTAACTTAGATGTCCAAGAATTGGTAGAATCCTCCTGGAAAGGCTTTTTCCCTGTGGAATGTATTTCTCCCACTAGTCCACCTGAACCAGAGTATGGACCTTCAGTACACAGTGTAAGGCCCATCTCTTCTCTCCTCTCAGAATTCATATAATTTAAATAGTAGATGAAACTCTTCTAGCATTGACACTGGTCAAAAGCTGTGTACTTGTTTTGTGAGTTTAACACTACTCAGAGCCGAGAGGCTCTGTGATGGGAGCTTTTATTTGAAATAATCAAATATCTTATTCTACCAGTTCTGAGAACTAAATCCTAAATTTCGTTCCCAAAAGGCACTATTCTAGATGAACCAGAATTCTACCCAGTTTTAATTTTTAAATTCAGAAGCGTGTTGTAACAGCAGCTCCCCAAATTCCAACCCCCAATAGCCTCTCTAGCAGCCCCAAAGTTGACAGACAGACTGCTATGGGAAAGGTTGAAGTGTTCAGCAAAATGAAAATTAAAGAACCACCATACTACAGGAATGCTTCACTACTGGAAACAATTTGGAATATTTGCACTGAACTAGAACAAGCCAATTGTCTTTGTTTTAAAGGGATATTGCCAAGTTAATATTTTTTTAAATTTCCTTTGTTCTATTGATACCTTAGATCAACTGAAAGGTTTACTTCTCACTATTTATTTTGTTTACTTTCTGCACTTCATTGAGCTTGGACAATGAAGCTACAATTGGCTTTTATGCACTAGAACAATGCTGCCATACTGATATAAATCCAAGCAAAAAACTGAACCTTTTTGCAGTTAAGTTTGTACTACTTGTTTTTTAAAATCTTGTGTCTGAGAGGAATACTGTATTGTTTATTCTTACGTATAGCGCCCTAAACACTTCAGTAGGAAAAACATTATTTTTAAGTATATAACAAGAACTATAAGTTTGTGGTCTAATCTACCTGATATTTTACTAAATTCAAGGGTTAGTAATTTGCAAGATGAAACTCAAAGTCAACTTTCCACCCGGGAGAATTTTTTTACAGCTAAATCTCAGAAGACAGTTTACAATAGAAAAGCTAACCATTAACTATTGAATCAAATATGTCACAGCTTTGATTTATACTAAATATCGACTTCGAGTCAATGAAAATCTTTGTGTTAAGGAAAGCAATTTCAACTGTATTCACTAAAGGGAAGCCACTGCTTCAGTTGTAAGTATATATTAAGGATGACAAAAACCTTTACAGTACAATGAGAGGTCTGGCTGTTTCTGTGGTGCCTAGTAATCAGTTTGTTTCCACTGCAGAACTGTCCCCTCTCATTAGATGAAACCGCTCAGGATTCCATAACAATAAGCAGTTGTTTAGATGCTTCAGTTAGGGAAGTATCTAAACAAGCCTGAATGAAAGCAAAATACTCTGCTAAAAATAACTGGTATCAATGCTTTTGTACCAAATTCTCATCTTCAATAAGAATTCCTTATAAAGAATATCGAAGTAAGTAGCAGAAAAGTGTTGCACATTATACAATCTTATTTCTCTGCATAATAAAATAATTCACAAAGCAACAGTTGCCATCTATCACTCCGAAACCATCTTCATTGTAAAGATGGATACAAGGCCAAAAATATGAGCGCAAAAACATCATGTACGTAGATACTGCTGTGCTTTTCTAACCAACTGTGTGACCAATAAATATCAGTTCAGGCATAATGCTAAAGACAAACAGTTCATAAATGTTGAAATTTAGTAGTAGCAATGACACATGTACATTTATATATCCTTGTTTGTTTTTTCTAGCAGAATTTGGCAAAGAATACACAAATTAATATGTTTATGTAAGCAAATCAGGATCTCAGGCTTCCATATATATTTTTAAATCATTTTTAGATATTTCTTCTAGATCGGGGTGCCCAACCTGTGGCTCCATAGCCACATGCAGCTCTTCAGAAATTAACGTGAGGCTCCTTGTATGGGCACCGACTCTGGGGCTGGAGCTACAGGCACCCACTTTCCAATGTGCCAGGGGGTGCTCACTGCTCAACCCCTGGCTCTGCCCGCACTCCACCCCTTCTCACCCCCTCCCTTGAGCCGGCAGTACCCTTGTTTCTCCCCGCTGTCCCCCAGAACCTCTTGCACATCACGAAACAGCTGATCGGGAGGTGCGGGGAGGCGCTGATTGGCAGGCTACCCATGGGTGGGAGGCACTGGGAGCCAGGGCGGGGTGGGGGGAGGAGCTGAAGGGATGCTGCTGATGTATTACTGTGGCTCTTTGGCAATGTACATTGGTAAATTCTGGCTCCTTCTCAGGCTCAGGTTGGCCACCCCTGTTCTAGATCACCTGATAAGCTGGTACTTTAAAAAAAAAAGCAGCTAGTTAAATGTCAAAACACAGAATTAGGTAATGAAATATGGAAAAAATGCAACCATGGATTTAAAGAGTTATCAAAATGGGAACACACAGATCAAGACCCCATTCAGACAGAGAAGTTTCTGAAGCACCTGCATTAAGAAAGGCAAACAAATTGAATGTCAGCCCTTCGCTCAATAGCATATATAAAATTTAAGCTAATTACACCATTTTAGTTTTCAAGAAAATGAAGAGAAGAAAAATAATTCTGAAAATGGTTGCAGTGGGATTATACTTATATAGGACCACTTTATTTCTTTTTAGTAAGTTGTATACTTTTTGTTGAATGAGCCACCACATACAACATGGTTTCCTTCTATTCAACATTCTAAAGTGTTTTTCAAAACATGGAAAACAGCATTTAAATTTATTAGCAGCAACACTAGGTCTGGCAAAATTTGTTTAAATGCAATTTGCTATGTTAAGCTAGTGAGATTTTTATAAAAGGAAAACTTTTTCCACTGAATGCACCCGATGAAGTGAGCTGTAGCTCATGAAAGCTTATGTTCAAACAAATTGGTTAGTCTCTAAGGTGCCACAAGTACTCCCTTTCTTTTTGCGAATACAGACTAACACGGCTGCTACTCTGAAACCCGTTTGTAAAATGTGTAATATGAACAACTGATTTATTTATTAACCATTCATATTCTACACAATCACAATTTAAGTATTGGTACGATTAGCTTGTAAATTAACAACACATTGTGAAGAGTTTGTATATAAATGTGTTATACTTGTTTGCTCTTTATTCATCAAATTTTAAAAGTGAATAGGAAAAAAATTGCTAAGAACATAAGAGCTGCCATCCTTGGTCAGACCAATAGTCCATCTAGTCCAGTATCCTGTCTCCAACAGTGGCAAGGACCACAGCTTCAGAGAGAATGTACAGAGTAGAGCAATTCTGGAGTGATACACTCCTGTTTTCTTGCAGTCAGAGGTTAAGGGTAGCTCCAAGCATGGGTTGCACCCCTGAACCATCTTGGCTCACAGCCACTGATAGACCAATCCTTCATGAATGTATCTTACTCTTTTTTGAACCCAGGTAGATTTCATTCGTTCAGAATATTTAATGGAAAAAATATTCATTTTAATAAAATATTTTAGACAAAGAATTAAGATGTTGATTTAAAAATCAAAGTTACAGTACAGACCCATTTACGCGCGGATGTCGAGAGTCAAGGCGTCACGACCGTGTGTTAATGGACCGCGGGTTAAGAGGTCCATGCTGAAAAAAGCATCTGATTCGCTTAGAAAAACACACTTATTTTCTGCTCTTTCTGGCTCACTTTTTTTCTTCTCTTATGAAGTCTGTCATTCGCCGCAAATGAAATGCATTTGCGGCCGATTCATCGGCTTTCTCCAGAAATCGATACCTGCGCTATGCCATGACGCTTTTTAAAACGACTTATAAACCCCTTGCAGGCTTGGAATGATTCCATCCCAAGTTAAATTTCCAAATTTTGTCACTTGGGCTTGAAGAATTGGCCCACTTAGCGGCATTCATTTCAGCCTTTCCTGAGCAAAACACATGCACATGGCTTTGTCTATTGTGGGTTTTGCTGAATGGCGCACACGTTCTCGCTTAAGCCCCGTGGCAGAATCGACATTTTGTACAAAGCCATTCAGTTTAGATTCATTTTTTAGCCATTCTCAGAGAGTAGATTCGGCAATCCCAATATCTTCTGAAATTTTGGCCTGGGTTTCTCCGCTATTTACTCGATTTATTGCAGCTAGCTTTTCTTCTACAGTGTAGGAATGCTGACGCTTGCCCTCTGCCAAGATATTAGGCCTACGGTTAAAGTTTTCTAATGTAGTACATATATTACTATATAATATATAGTAGTTATACCTCTCTCTCTCAAGACTAAGCGTGCTTGATACGTCTTTACCAATATCGGTAAAGACGTACAACACATTTCTGCTCCGCGCTTCCTGTTGATTTCTAGGACAGTGAGTTAGTGAGCAAATCTGTAGTGCTACATAGAAAGTTCCTGTACCGCGTGTTAACGAGTCTTGCGTGTTAAATAGGTAGCACTGGGAGGCATGGCGCTACCGGGCATTAAGTGGATTCGTGCGTAAACGGGTCTGTACTGTAATTTACTCTTTCATTATAAAGAAAATGAGTACTTGTGGCACCTTAGAGACTAACAAATTTATTTGAGCATAAGCTTTCGTGAGCTACAGCTCACTTCAGCATCCAATGAAGTGAGCTGTAGCTCACGAAAGCTTATGCTCAAATAAATTTGTTAGTCTCTAAGGTGCCACAAGTACTCATTTTCTTTTTGCGAATACAGACTAACATGGGTGCCACTCTGAAATCTTTCATTATATTAATTTAAGCTAAGTGAAAGAATGATCTGTTGTTACTCCTACCAGTGCCAATGAATTACAGCACTATAAGACAGGTTTCAGAGTAACAGCTCATGCTCAAATAAATAAAGCTCATGCTCAAATAAATTGGTTAGTCTCTAAGGTGCCACAAGCACTATAAGAGTCTGTTAAACGTGTCAATACATCATTCTTGTGTAGCACAAGCAATAAGAGCAAGGCAGGTATCTCACATGAATTTTGAAATTCAACATTTGTTAAAAGTTATTTTAAATGTTAACAAAAACTGATCATTCCCAACATGATGAAAACCACATTAAATGACACAGGGCTGAGGGTGACTTCTTCTAGCTGTACTTACGCTCCTCAGTCTATCTACACTGGGTTGCTGTGATGTCCAATTATGCTTAGACTACACTGGGATTTTTGTTTCAATGAAAAAATCAAACTGCATAAAACAAGTCTTGTTTTCCAGCTGGCCTGTGATGCTCCATGAGCTCTGACATCTAGTAAGAAAAAAATGCTTCCAAGATGCTGGGAAGAGCTTCTCTTTATGAAGCCTATTCAACATCATTCAGCACTAAAACACACAATACACACCTTCAAACATGTTCTTTACAAAGGGAGACAGCAGCTATGCATAAACTCGGGCTCAATCCCGTTACAAATAATAACCAAAAGTTATTTCTATTATAATAGCAGGGCATGCAACGTACCATAGGTGTAACACAGTTCTTTACAGACAATGAATATATGACATGTTGATAATTTTTTGCATTACAATAGCACCTACAGGCTTCAGTTAGGACCAGGACCCTACCTTACTAGCTACAAACATAGTAAAGTACAGTTCTTGCCCTGCAGAGATCGCAATCTACTTTCAGTTTATAATCTAAATCAGCAGTTCTCAAACTTCATCAACCTGAGGATTCCCCACTTTGATTTAAAATATTTCAGGGACCCCCCCAAGCCTCCCCATTCAGCCCTAGGCCCCGCCCCCCACACCATCCCTTCCCCAAGGCCTCACCCCTTCTCACCCCCTGTTCACTCCATCCCCCCTCCCTCCATTGCTCACTCTCCCCCACCCTCACTCACTTTCACCAGGCTGGGGCAGAGGTCTGGGGTGCAGGAGGAGGTACAGTGCGGGTGGGGGAAAGGGCTCTGGGAAGGAGTTTGAATACGGGGTCTGGGCTGGGGCAGGAGGTTGGGGTGCAGGAGGGGGTGAGGGCTCCATCTGGGAGGCGTTTATCTTGGGCAGCTCCCAAAAGCTACCAGCACATCTCTCTGACAGCAGCTCCTACTCAGAGGGGTGAGAGGGTCTCCACACACTGCCCTTGTCCACAGGCACCGCCCCTGCAGCTCCCATTGGCTGCAGTTCCCAGCCAATGAGAGCTGTGGAGTTGGTGCTCAGAGAGCACACAGAGACCCATGCTCCATCCCCCCCACCCCGGGGTCACAGGGATGTGCCAGCTGCTTCCAGCAGCGGCACGGGGCCAGGGCAGGTAGGGAGCCTGCCTTAGCTCTGTTGCACCCCTGGACTTTTAGCGCCTAAAATTTCCCCATTTGGCTTCAATAGCCTCTGTGAGATAGGGGAAGGGGAGGATTTGATCAGCAGGGCCCGTGGACCTCCTGGAGTACCCTTGGGGACCCCCAAGGGTCTGCAGACCCCAGTTTGAGAAAAGCTGATCTAAATTTTAATCTTTGGCTGTAAAAGCACAGAACTACTACTGGCAGTGTTTATCACTACTATAATTAAGTCCTTTTAAAGAGATGTTAGAGATAAAAGTATAAGTTTTACATTCAGTTACTTTAACAGTACCTTTACTATATAACTTTAAAGTAGGAAAGAACTGTTCATACATGTAATAACTAATTAGGGAGTAGAGAAAACAGTTGTGTCCACTGCTAAACTAATTGTGGTTTAGAAGCAGTCAGAAATAAGGGAATAGCCCTACAATAACTTGGGGAAGTGGCCACCTCTTTGACAGCATCAAACTGGAGTGCACACCCTCGCACACTAACATATAGGGAAGGCCACTATTTTTGTAAGCATGAATACTGTGTATCAAGTCACCACCCAATCATCCACCTTTGGGATACCTGTCCGTTCACCACATAAACCCAGAGTTCTAGAGCACCCACCATTCACCAACATCCACATGGGAGCCTTGAACACCCTAATTTCCTAGCAATACCAAAGCCGTCCCCTTATCCCATATCTCCCACCCCCCATTTGTCAATAGGAATGGGAGGACCACTACCCCTTCACACATACCATCCCCTGGTGGGTCTCCTTCTACACCAATACAGATCTCCCAACATGCACCCACAACCCTGAAATAACCTGCCGCGGCCAACACTCATACAGAGTACTACACTCACACAATTGGGGGGGGGGGGGGCTTTGTATCAATGTCATCCAGCACTAGCGTGGGGATCCATCAATTTCTTGCATATTTATTTGCAACAACACCTACTTCACAATACCCTGTACACGATGCCCTTCCCACCAGGGAGCCCTGAGGAATTGGGCTGGGTGTGGAAAGTTCGGGGGGGGGGGGGGAGAAAGAGTAGTGGGCCCCCATGGAGCGGGTGGAACGAGGCCCGCCCCGGCCACCCCTCAGGGGGAACAGGGCCCCAGGAGTGTGGGGGAGGAAAAGAGGGCCCCGCCCCGGCCACCCCACGGGTGGGGACCCCTAGGAACGGGGGAGAGGAGAGAGGCCCGCCCCAGCCACCCCACGGGGAAGACGGACCCCCAAGGACCAGGTGGGAGGAAAGAGGGCCCCGCCCCGGCCACCCCACGGGTGGGGACCCCTGGGCACGGGGGAGAGGAGAGAGGCCCGCCCCGGCCACCCCACGCGGAAAGACCCCCGGGGAGCGGAGGGTGTGGTCAGGTCCCAGCCGGGGAAGGAGTAGCAGCGCTCTGGGCTTACCCGTCTCCCACCACCACACACTTGATGGCCTGCATCGGGGCTGCTACGGGGCCGAGTCTCTGCGGCTCCTGCTGCTACCTTGGCGGGAAGGTCCGTGAGGCTAAGGGCCCGCGGGTCCGCGCCGGCGTCTGGCCGCCTCCGCCCTCAGTGCCTGGAAGCGGGGACGAGGCAGCGGCCACCACCCAAGGCGGGGAGAGCAGAGCGCTGCAAGGAAACAGGAAGCTCCCGCTCCGCTCACATCCGCCTTGCCGCGCTCGGCACCAGCTGCCCCGCCTTCGGAACCGCTCGACTACCCCCGCCCTGTCAGCGACGCGGCTTCGGAACCATTCGGAAAAGCTCGGGGTCTCTCTCCCGAGCGCTGCCGCAACTTCGTTAGTGTTCGGCAACACGTGATTCACAGCGGGCTTGGCTTCGGCCATCTTCGGCACTGCTCGGTGTCCCTTCCCTTACCTCAGACTAGGAGCGGCCGCCATGTTTGTGCCACTAACCTAGTCAGGGAACGGGGGGGAGGGGAAGAACTCGTCTCTTGCTCTTGCCTCAGCCTCCTCATGAGCACAGAAGGCCTCAGTGTGACCACTGGTATTTGTCCAGTCGTAGTGCAACATGGGGTCCTGCTATGGGACCCTCTCTGGGTGAGACAGTCACCGTGTCAGGGCATCATAGCTCCGCTAGGGTTGCCAGTTTTTGTTGGATGTATTCCTGGAGATTTCGTCACATGACATAATCTTTCATTAAAGATTAATCTTTAATTCCTGGAGATTCCAGGCCAATCCTGGAGGCTTTGGCAACCCTAATCTCACCATGAGGCCTACACACTTGCACACACACCTCTATTACAAGGGAGTCTTTTCCATCATGCTTCTTGTAATGTGATGTGGTGTCATATCCTGACATAGCGCAACAAGTCACCACCCTCCCTGTCATGAAAGCCCTAGGGCAGGGGTCCCCAACGCGGTGCCCGCAGGTGCAATGGCACCCGCCGGGGCAGTTGTATGCACCCCCAGGACACCACACGGCCACCTGAGAACCGCCCGCCGAAATGCCTCTGAGAAGCGTTGCCGTTTCCCGGCGGCAAGGCTTCTTTCCGCTGCCGCTTCTCAACGGCTTTTTGGCGGCGGGGTGTTTGGCGCCCGCCACAGTCTGTTGGGAATAGGAATGTGCTATTCCCACAGAAAGGTTGGGGACCACTGCCCTAGGGGAATCCCTTTATCAGGTGGGTTATTGCTAGGGTTGCCAACCCTCCAGGATTGGTCTGGAGTCTCCCATAATTGGCATCGATCTCCCAGTGACTATTGAAAGCAATCCGGAACATTTTAATAGGATATTTTAAGACAATGACATTACATCATGTTGGGGAAAAATGTCTCCCAGAATCGCTTCAGTCAGAGTTGGCAACCCTAGTCATTGCGCCTCAATGTGAGGTGACTGTCATGTCAAAACTGCACCTCATGAACAAAAAGCAACCTCATGACATTACATCATGATGCTGTGACATTGATTTATGTCACAACATAACATCACACCACAAAGTCACATGAGACATTATCACGTTACATTTTTCTCCTTTTATACATCTGTTAAGAGTTGAGTTAAAAGGCTGTTAACAAAAAATATACAAACGAAAATCCCAAGCATTTTAAACAGTCTGACTACAAAGCCTTTCCCCTCTCAATTGCTTTGGTTTCAGTCTCTTGCAATAACATCATCCTTTTAGCTCTCCAGTGCTCCAGAGGGACCTTCAGCAATAACAGGGAAGTCAAATCCTGATGGACCTGATTCTCCATTGCCCTACAGCCCCTTCCAGCCATTTCAGCAGATGGAGAAGTCACAAAAGGACAGAAGTGTGGCCAGAGTGCTACCGTTCTCCAGCTATTCTTAGCTGCTGCAACAGCCTCTAGAGGCTATAGGGGCAGCTGAGCATAAATTAGCACAGATCTCAGGCTACTAGTGTTAAGCAGGCCTGTGGATAGTCCCAGAACATGGGACTAGCAGAAGTGCAAAGATCATGTACAGCCACCTTTGCTCTCCTCCCCCACTTCCTGTGCTGAGTGTAGCTCATCCAGAATGAATAATTAGATCCAATGTCTAATGTGAAAAACAGAAACAACAAATGTAAAGAATCTAAACACAACAACTTTTAAAGTCTTCTTTATATATTTAATAATAATAAAAATACAAACTCTACTTTTCCTTTGCACGTTTACCTTTATTCTTTTTGTTTACTCCTGTGATTAGATTGTAATTTTATTTTCTTCACAGTTATGTTTATGGCACCTGACTGCCATGACAAAACATGAAATGACTTCAATAGGATAAAAAGACAAGGAAAGAGGTTGCCATGGAGAAAGCATTTGCTTTAGCGCAAATTATTATTATGGTCCTGTCAGAAGGCAACCCAAATCTTTATCCACATGTTCTTTTCAAAGTCTCTCCACCGGATTATTTGAGGATCAATTTTTTTTTAATGACATCTACAAATAAATAAGTTAAAACTAATTTAAGGCATTTTTAAATTTTGTTATTAATTTATTTTAAATGTGTAGTCTGATATTTATATCACAAAAATTTTAGATATATATTTAACTTAAGCCATTAAAACAATCATTCAGTATTGGATGGATTCCATATAATTTAATCAAGAACAATTGATCCATTCCATCTTTTTAGCATGTATTTGTAAAATTTTATTGTATCAATGTGATAAGATGGAATCATCTGGAATGAATGGAAACTCTGCATTTGGAATCATAGCTGAATATCTCCCTTAACCTAATTATCCTATGAATACTGTATAAGGCAGATCCTTTCTGGGTTTTTTTTTATGTTCCTTTGGGTACATTAGGGATTGTTTGTTACTGAATTGTAATATCTCTTTACCCATGTTATTTATTTTATTTTTATTCTTTATTCTTCTATTTTTATTTTTCTAAAATGCAAAAAGCTTTTTAAATATAGAAATAAATAATTTATAGAGTGCTGTACATTTACACAGTTCTTTGTAGACAAGTTTTTTGTCCTGAGGATGAGAAGAGTGAGGGACGGGCCAAGGGGACAGATTGAAGGGTTAGAACCTGACAATACGCTCAAAACCTCAGAATCAGATGACAGGATGAAGGAGGTGAAGACAGTGTGGAGGAGAGAGAAGTTTTAAATGAATGAATTAACAAACATAAAAGTACCTGATAATCTGCGAATGTGGACATTTACAGTAATATGTATAGAATGTGTAGTTACAAACTGTCAAGGTTCCTCCCCCACTCTGAACTCTAGGGTACAGATGTGGGGACCTGCATGAAAAACCTCCTAAGCTTATCTTTACCAGCTTAGGTCAAAACTTCCCCAAGGTACAAAATATTACACCCGTTATCCTTGGAATGGCCGCTACCACCACCAAACTAATACTGGTTACTGGGGAAGAGCTGTTTGGACGCGTCTTTCCCCCCAAAATACTTCCCAAAACCTTGCACCCCACTTCCTGGACAAGGTTTGGTAAAAAGCCTCACCAATTTGCCTAGGTGACTACAGACCCCGACCCTTGGATCTTAAGAACAATCCTCCCAACACTTGCACCCCCCCTTTCCTGGGAAATGTTGGATAAAAAGCCTCACCAATTTGCATAGGTGACCACAGACCCAAACCCTTGGATCTGAGAACAATGAAAAAGCATTCAGTTTTTACAAGAAGACTTTTAATAAAAAATAGAAGTAAATAGAAATAAAGAAATCCCCCCTGTAAAATCAGGATGGTAGATATCTTACAGGGTAATTAGATTCAAAAACATAGAGAACCCCTCTAGGCAAAACCTTAAGTTACAAAAAAGATGCACAGACAGAAATAGTTATTCTATTCAGCACAATGCTTTTCTCAGCCATTTAAAGGAATCATAATCTAACACATACCTAGCTAGATTACTTACTAAAAGTTCTAAGACTCCATTCCTGTTCTGTCTCTGGCAAGAGCAGCATACAGATAGACCCAGACCCTTTGTTCCTCTCCCTCCTCCCAGCTTTTGAAAGTATCTTGTCTCCTCATTGGTCATTTTGGTCAGGTGCCAGCGAGGTTACCTTTAGCTTCTTAACCCTTTACAGGTGAGAGGAGTTTCCCCTGGCCAGGAGGGATTTCAAAGGGGTTTACCCTTCCCTTTATATTTATGACACGCCCCCCAAATCTCAGCTAGGGTGAAACACTGGCTGGGATTTCTTCCTGGAGCTCTAGGAAAAACAGAGTTAATAAGACACATGCATCTCTAAATACTACCAAGTACATAAAGACTAACAATATTTTCCACATCTCAAGGACGATTTTAACCAGTTGATTCTGGGAAACTTTCACGGGAGAGTGCATCAGCCACTTTGTTAGAAGCTCCTGAGATGTGTTGGATATCGAAATCAAAATCTTGGAGAGCTAAACTCCACCGAAGAAGTTTTTTGTTAGTTTCCTTGACGGTGTGAAGCCACTTCAGTGCAGCATGGTTGGTTTGCAGGTGGAAACGCCGTCCCCAAACATATGGGCGTAGCTTTTCCAGAGCGTAGACAATGGCGTAACATTCTTTTTCAGTGACTGACCAGTTGCTTTCCCTCTCAGACAGTTTTTTGCTGAGAAACACTACAGGGTGGAATTCTTGATCAGGTCCTTTCTGCATTAAAACTGCTCCCACACCACGCTCAGATGCATCTGTGGTTACTAGGAACGGTTTGTCAAAGTCTGGGGCCCTTAGTACAGGGTCAGACATGAGTGTCGCTTTAAGCTTGTTAAAGGCCTTCTGACACTTTCCGGTCCACTGAACAGCATTTGGCTGTTTCTTTTTGGTTAGGTCTGTCAGTGGGGCAGCGATTTGGCTGTAGTGCGGTACAAATCGTCTGTAATAACCAGCCAAGCCTAAGAAGGATTGAACCTGTTTCTTTGACTTTGGGACAGGCCACTTTTGGATAGCATCCACTTTGGCCTGTAGGGGGCTGATAGTTCCTTGACCCACCTGGTGTCCAAGGTAAGTCACTCTGTTTAGGCCTATTTGACACTTCTTAGCCTTAACAGTTAGTCCTGCCTCTCTTATGCGCTCAAGGACTTTTTGTAGATGTTCCAGGTGGTCTGCCCAGGAATCCGAAAATATGGCCACATCGTCAAGGTAGGCGACTGCATATTCTCCTAATCCCGCTAGGAGACCATCTACAAGTCTTTGGAAAGTGGCGGGTGCATTTCGCAGCCCGAAAGGGAGTACATTAAATTCATACAGCCCGAGATGTGTGATGAAGGCTGACCTTTCCTTGGCAGATTCATCTAGCGGTACCTGCCAGTACCCCTTGGTTAAGTCCAAGGTAGAGATGAACTGGGCCCGTCCCAGTTTCTCTAATAGTTCATCTGTGCGTGGCATTGGATAGTTGTCTGGGCGAGTTACAGCATTTAGCTTACGGTAGTCCACGCAAAAACGTATTTCCCCATCTGGTTTGGGAACTAGAACCACTGGAGATGCCCATGCGCTTTCAGAGGGGCGGATTACACCCATCTGTAACATATCCTGGATCTCCCGTTCTATAGCAGTTTTAGCTTGAGGAGACACCCGGTAAGGTTGAACCCTAATTGGGTGAGCATTACCTGTGTCAATGGAGTGGTATGCCCGTTCAGTCAGTCCTGGGGTGGCTGAGAACGTTGGCGCGTAGCTAGTGCGCAGCTCCTGGATCTGCTGTCGCTGCATACGCCCAAGGGTCATGGAGAGGTTCACCTCTTCCACACCACCAGCACATTTCCCTTCGTAGTAAACACCTTCAGGCCACTCAGCATCGTCTTCTCCCTGGGCTGTAAACTGACAAACCTTTAATTCTCTGGAATAAAAGGGCTTTAGAGAATTAATATGGTACACCTTAGGCTTCCGGTTGGAGGTGGGGAATGCTATGAGATAATTAACAGCTCCCAGGCGCTCCTGGACCATGAATGGCCCTTCCCACGATGCTTCCATTTTATGGGCCTGGAGCGCCTTTAAGACCATGACCTGGTCTCCTACTTTGAAGGAACGCTCTCTGGCATGTTTATCATACCAGGCTTTTTGCTCTTTTTGAGCATCCTGTAAGTTTTCTCTAGCAAGGGCTAAAGAGGTTCGGAGGGTGTTTTGTAGGTTGGTTACGAAGTCCAGAATGTTAGTTCCTGGAGAAGGTGTAAATCCCTCCCATTGCTGCTTCACCAACTGCAATGGCCCCTTAACCTCACGGCCATATACAAGTTCAAATGGGGAAAACCCTAAACTGGGATGTGGTACAGCTCTGTAGGCAAAGAGCAACTGCTGCAACACTAGGTCCCAATCATTGGAGTGCTCATTTACAAATTTACGTATCATGGCCCCCAAAGTTCCATTAAACTTCTCCACCATGCCATTTGTTTGATGGTGGTAAGGAGTGGCAACCAAGTGATTTACCCCATGAGCTTCCCAAAGGTTTTTCATAGTTCCTGCCAGGAAATTAGTCCCTGCATCTGTGAGGATGTCGGAGGGCCAACCTACCCTGGCAAAAATGTCTGCTAGTGCCTGGCACACACTTTTAGCCCTGGTGTTGCTTAGAGCTACTGCTTCCGGCCATCGGGTGGCAAAATCCATGAAAGTCAGTATGTACTGCTTTCCTCTGGGTGTCTTTTTCGGAAAAGGACCCAGAATATCCACAGCTACTCGCTGAAATGGAACTTCAATGATGGGGAGTGGCTGGAGAGGGGCTTTGACCTGGTCTTGGGGTTTTCCCACTCTTTGGCACACCTCACAAGACTGGACATAGGTAGAAACATCCTTGCCCATTCCCTCCCAGTGGAATGACCCCCCCAAACGGTCTTTGGTCCTGTTCACCCCAGCATGGCCACTAGGGTGATCATGGGCTAAGCTCAAGAGCTTGGCCCGGTATTTAGTTGGAACTACCAACTGTCTCTGAGGATGCCAGTCTTCCTGGTGTCCACCAGAAAGAGTTTCCTTGTATAAAAGTCCTCTTTCTACAACAAACCTGGATCAATTAGAAGAGCTGAGAGGCGGTGGGTTGCTCCGTGCTGCCGTCCAAGCTCTCTGGAGGCTTTCATCTGCTTCCTGTTCGGTCTGGAACTGTTCCCTTGATGCTGGAGACATCAGTTCCTCATGGGATTGTGGACCTAGGCTTGGTCCCTCTGGAAGCGATATAGGGGATGGAGCTGTTTCTGTTGACTGTGAACCGCTCTCCGCTGGTGCACTATGTTGGGATTCAGGCTCCGGCTGAGCCTCTTGTGTAGGGTTATCGGCTGCTGCCAGTTCAGGTTCGGTGGGGCCTTCTGGTGTTGAGGTTGCAAGTACTGGATTCAGTGCTGACACGGGGTCTGGTGTTGGTTGTTCGGCTGGTTCCGGTTCTAGGACTGGTTCCGTCTGGGTCTCTGGGACTGGATCCACTACTGCTGTTGCAGACATTGGCCTGGGGTCCGGGTCCATCACCTCTGACTGGGTCCTGATAGAAGTTTCCGGAACAGAGCTAGGCCTCACGGCTTGGTTAGCCTGGCTGCGGGTGACCATTCCCACCCTCTTGGCCTGCTTCACATGATTGGCCAAGTCCTCCCCCAACAGCATGGGGATGGGATAATCATCATAGACTGCAAAAGTCCACATTCCTGACCAGCCCTTGTACTGGACAGGTAACTTGGCTGTAGGCAAATTGAAAGAGTTGGACTTGATGGGTTGAATCGTCACTTGGATCTCTGGGTTGATTAAATTGGGGTCCACTAAGGAAGCATGGATAGCTGACACTTGTGCTCCGGTGTCCCTCCACGCGGTGACCTTCTTCCCGCCCACACTCACAGTTTCCCTCCGCTCCAAGGGTATCTGGGAGGTATCTGGGCCTGTGGACCTCTGGTGTGATTCCGGTGCAATGAACTGTAATCTGTTGGGGTTCTTGGGGCAGTTGGCCTTTACATGCCCCAGCTCGTTACACTTAAAACATCGTCCAGCTGACGGGTCACTGGGGCGAGGAGGGTTGCTGGAGAACGGGGTGGTGGGACGATAAGGGGTCTGGAGGGTTCTTTGGGAGGTAGGTGGGGCTTTGGGCGGCCCCCGGTAATAAGGTGTGGTCTGAGGTGGTCCCTTCTGGTCTCCGCTCCAACTGCGACCAGTTTTCTTCTTCTCTGCCACCTCCACCCATCTGGCTCCAATCTCTCCTGCCTCAATTACAGTTTTGGGTTTCCCATCTAGGATGTATCTTTCTATTTCCTCAGGAACACCCTCTAAGAATTGTTCCATTTGCATTAGGAAGGGCACATCTACTGGAGATTCACCACTTGCTCCTGATATCCAGGCATCCCAATGTTTCACAATGTGGTAGGCATGTCGGGTAAATGACACGTCTGGTTTCCACCTTAGGGCTCTGAACCTCCGACGAGACTACTCGGGTGTTATCCCCATTCTGACTCTTGCCTTGGATTTAAACAGTTCATACTTGTTCATGTGTTCTTTAGGCATTTCAGCTGCCACCTCAGCTAAAGGTCCACTGAGCTGCGGCCTCAGCTCTACCATGTATTGGTCAGTAGAGATGTTGTACCCAAGGCAGGCCCTCTCGAAGTTTTCTAGGAAGGCCTCAGTATCATCGCCTGCCTTGTAGGTGGGGAACTTTCTGGGATGGGAAGTGGTACCTGGAGAAGGATTGCTAGGGTTTGTTGGTATATTCTGCTGGGCCTTTATCTTCTCCATCTCCTCCACATACTTCCTCTCTTTTTCCTTCTCCTCCAGTTCTTTGTCCCTCGCTTCCATAGCTCTCCTGTGAGCAGCTGCTTGGTGTTGTTCTGCTTCTCTCGCTGCCTCCCTTTCTTGTTCCTTCTTCAGCTGCATGAGTTCTATCTGTCTTTCATGTTCCCTTTGTCTTTCCTCAGCCTGAAATTTGGCTAATTCCAGCTGTAGTCGAGCTGAGGATTTGGTCATTCTAACCTCTCTGTTTTTAACTAACTTTACACCCGAGGTTTAGAAATAAACAAACAAAACTTGGCTGTAAAATTTTGCTGTGCTGCAATAGAATACCTATTCTCTGATAGTGATTGTCAGCCTACAGAAAAAGACAATTCCCTTGTCTCTGCTCTGGGCCCAAATTAAAGCAAAAAACCTCCAACTACTTGGAAACCTGCTTACCCAGCCCAAAGAAAAAGCAAATGGGTAGAACACACACCCCCTATTTACTTTTAGGAAGAAAAGAAAAAAAAAACCTCTGGATTGGAAGATTTCCCTGCAGGAGTTATGTACCCTGCCTCCAGGCAAAAAAAACCTGCAATTCACAAGATAATCCCCTTTTGTCTCTGCTTGGCCACAAAGCAGAGAGAAACCAAGCTGCTTTCAGTTTCAAAGCTGCTTTCTGGACTTTCTTTCCAAAGAAAAAAAAATTTCCTTTTTAAAATCTGTATTTCTAGTTCAAAAAATCTCAACTGGATCTCAAATGATTTCAGGTTAATCCCACCACTGTGCCACCATGTCAAGGTTCCTCCCCCACTCTGAACTCTAGGGTACAGATGTGGGGACCTGCATGAAAAACCTCCTAAGCTTATCTTTACCAGCTTAGGTCAAAACTTCCCCAAGGTACAAAATATTACACCCGTTATCCTTGGAATGGCCGCTACCACCACCAAACTAATACTGGTTACTGGGGAAGAGCTGTTTGGACGCGTCTTTCCCCCCAAAATACTTCCCAAAACCTTGCACCCCACTTCCTGGACAAGGTTTGGTAAAAAGCCTCACCAATTTGCCTAGGTGACTACAGACCCCGACCCTTGGATCTTAAGAACAATCCTCCCAACACTTGCACCCCCCCTTTCCTGGGAAATGTTGGATAAAAAGCCTCACCAATTTGCATAGGTGACCACAGACCCAAACCCTTGGATCTGAGAACAATGAAAAAGCATTCAGTTTTTACAAGAAGACTTTTAATAAAAAATAGAAGTAAATAGAAATAAAGAAATCCCCCCTGTAAAATCAGGATGGTAGATATCTTACAGGGTAATTAGATTCAAAAACATAGAGAACCCCTCTAGGCAAAACCTTAAGTTACAAAAAAGATGCACAGACAGAAATAGTTATTCTATTCAGCACAATGCTTTTCTCAGCCATTTAAAGGAATCATAATCTAACACATACCTAGCTAGATTACTTACTAAAAGTTCTAAGACTCCATTCCTGTTCTGTCTCTGGCAAGAGCAGCATACAGATAGACCCAGACCCTTTGTTCCTCTCCCTCCTCCCAGCTTTTGAAAGTATCTTGTCTCCTCATTGGTCATTTTGGTCAGGTGCCAGGGAGGTTACCTTTAGCTTCTTAACCCTTTACAGGTGAGAGGAGTTTCCCCTGGCCAGGAGGGATTTCAAAGGGGTTTACCCTTCCCTTTATATTTATGACACAAACATAGTATTGTACATATAGTAGTTATGTGAAAAAGTAATGGTGGTACTGTGAATCCTTAAAATCCCTCCAGCATTCTGATAATATCATGAACCATATGCCTGAGGCTTGTCTCAGAGCCTTAATATTGATTTATAATCCGGTAACCGTCTCTCCTCATCCGTTACATTTTTCAAAAATATTAAAAAGAAATTCTTAGACATGAAGAGGAAGTTGTTCAAAATGTTTCAGGTACTGTGTGAATTTCTATTGTGCCGGCACTACACAGCATGATTATGTGGGCAGGGAGCGGCAGGATAATCATACTGATGCAATACTGGAAAGTTTTACACATTATGACAGAGTATCAGGATTATGGAGATAATTTGCATTTTGATTGCATCTTTAATCCAAGAATCTCCCCATGCTTTCATGCAAATTAGTTAATTAATAAAGCCATCCCAGGTCAAGTCCTAAGTATATACATTTTTAACTCAATTGTATTTATTTATTTTACAAAAATAGTTTAAAGAATTTTCTCTCACTGGAGTAGCAAAAAAATTGAATTTGTAGGTACTTTTCAGTCACATGATAGTTAAAACAAATGGCTTGCTTAAATACAGTGCAATTAGGACTTAATTCTGTGTTCGTTGAAGTCAATATCAAAACCCGCATTGACTTTAATGGGGCAAGGTCAGGGCCTTGTTCCTCATAGAAAGAAATATGTGATCACAAGACTAGGTGTTCAGGAATCTATTCCTGGGTTCTAGTTCAGGCTATGATATTGGCTTCCTCAGTGGCCTAGGACAAGTCACCAGCCTCTCTGCCTCAGTTTTCCCAAGCTCTGGCAGCGGGGCTCGAGCGGTGCTTTAAAGGACCCGGGGCTCCCCACAGTGGCCGGAGCCCCTGGTCCTTTAAATCACCGCCAGAGCCCTGCCGGAGCCCTGCCACCTGAGCCCTGCTGCTGGAGCCCCAGGGTAGTGGCAGCAGGGCTCCGGCGGTGATTTAAAGTGCCAGGGGCTCCAGCTGCTGCGGGGAGCCCCGGGTCCTTTAAAGCACCGCCCGAGCCCCGCTGCCGGAGCTTGGGAAAACTGAGGCAGAGAGGCTGGTGACTTGTCCTAGGCCACTGAGGAAGCCAATATCATAGCATAGGTTCCTGAACACCTAGTCATTTTAGTTCCCCTTTTCTAATGCCAGTATATCTGTTTTTGAGATGAGGGGACCACATCTGTACGCAGTATTCAAGATGTGGGTGTACCATGGATTATATAAGGGCAACAAGATATTCTCTGTCTTATTCTCTAACCCTTTTTAAATGATTCCTAACATCCAGTTTGCTTTTTTGACTGTCGCTGCACACTGCGTGGACGTTTTCACGATGACTCCAAAATCTTTCTCCTGATTAGTTGTAGCTAAATTAACCCCCATCATATTGTATGTATAGTTGGGGTTATTTTTTCCAATGTGCATTGCTTTACATTTATCCACATTACATTTCATTTGCCATTTTGTTGCCCAATCACTTAGTTTTGTGAGATCTTTTTGAAGTTCTTCACAGTCTATTTTGGTCTTAACTATCTTGAGCGGTTTAGTATCATCTGCAAACTGCCACCTCACTGTTTACCCCTTTCTCCAGATCATTTATGAATAAGTTGAATAGGATTGGTCCTAGGACTGACCCTTGGGGAACACCTCTAGTTACCCCTCTCCATTCTGAAAATTTACCATTTATTCCTACCCTTTGTTCCCTGTCTTTTAACCAGTTCTCAATCCATGAAAGAATCTTCCCTCTTATCCCATGACAATTTAACTCTGAGGAAGGAAGTCACAACATCAACAAACAGGCTACACGATCCATTAACCAGTCTCCCTGCACCTTCCTGCTGGTAAGAAGCCACGTATCAGCAACACCACCATCTGGCTCCTTGGCTGTGGTTCCAACTTGTATTTCATAAGAGCCCAGATGACTATGAGAGCTGAAGCATTTGTTAACTTCCTATTACTTTAAAGATCTTACTTTCTCCTTTTTCTGTTTTGGAGTTGTGTTTTTATTATCTGGAAGACATCCCAGCCTTTTATCCTTTAAGTTTAGGATGTGAAAGTGTGGCTCTGTATGTGTGTGTGCGTATGAGCACAGGAAATGTCCCCATGAGGAAAGAACCAGAAAGCAAGTTGCCCAGGTTTTAACAAGCCTAACCTCTGCTGTATACCATACTTGCTCCATATTTTGTGTAAGTTATTCTAATTTATTTTTGTTACCATAGAGCCTTGGAGCCCTAGTCAGGGACCAGGTCCCCACTGTGGTAGGCATGGTACAAACACAGAACAAAAGGACAGTTACTGCCCCAAAGATCTTACAATCTAAATATAACACAAGAGACAACAGATGGTGTGATGGGATATAAAGTCCTTACTATTACTGAGAGGGTTATAATTAGCCCCTCTGCTGGCACCTGGAGATTGTGTAAAGTAGGTCAATTAGCAGGTTCACTTGGAAAGAAGTCAGATTTCCTTAGAAGGAGTGAGAATGATCAGGGTTAAAGAGAAGACCTAGGAGCAAGTGTTGTTTTCTTGCTGAAACTGAGCTGATAGAAGTCAGGAGAGAGGAGAATTAGAAAAAGTAATAGGAAGTGAGTTAACTTAGCTCCTGGAGTGGGTCTCAAAATTGGGATAGGATTTCAGGGATGTAGACTTGGGGTGTTGGTAGTGGGGATGCTGAGAGCCATTGAACTAAACTGTAAATCTTGTATATGATGGAAATGACTTCAAGCCAGGGGGTGTGGCAGCACTCTCAGCACCCCTAGTTCCTGCACCTATAGTTGGTATTCAGCTAAGGAGTAGTGTACTGGAGAGACTTGTGAAGGAATAAAGCTCAAGTCTGGGGAAGGTGATAGGGGTGTAAGCTTATATTTTTGGCTTAGAAGTTCTTGGAGAACTCTAAGGAGGAATCCAGTAAGCTATGTCCCTGAAGGAAGGGAAGCCTGAGATCTTGGAGAGTCTGAAAAGAATGCAGGCACACATGAACCGTGGAAGGGGCTATTGGAGAAGCCTCTAGTTGACCAAGTTAAGAAGCAGCGCAGGTAAGAAGTAGCAGGACTGAACAGACAGACTTTGCCTACTTGTTATAGGGTCCTTGGGCTAGAACCCAGAGAAAAGGGAAGGCCTAGTTTCTTCTACTGGCCACTGGAAGAGATGATGTAAAGACCCTGCAGTTTGGGGATGGAAAGACAACTGAGTTGGGACTTGCCTCAAAGATTCAGCTTGAGGCTGCAAGACTACTGGTTTTTGGACTTTCTGTCCCCTCTGAAAAGAGGAAACAAATAGTGAACTGACTGGAGGACTGCTGCAGGGTTGGAGTACCTGTCTGCGGGATGCTAGTTTGAGAGAGCTACATTATGCCTTGCTTTGAGACGATATACCAGCAATGAGTACATTTTCCTACAGATAGATAAATACAAGAAAACAATACAACAACCTTGGTCAGCAAGATAGGCTGCTAGTGTGTTGACACCACAGCCTAACTTTTGTCAATTTTTTTTTAGAAATCATAGAAGAGGTGATTTTATTTTGTTTTAAGGAGTGGTTTGAAGGAAAATAATGAAGTAGCTTTGAGGATGTTTATGGGGTGCTCCTTCTGAGAATGACGGGCAGCAAGGGAAAAAGCACATTTAACAAGTGAGTGATGGAGGTTTTGGCATCATTGAATCAGAAGTGGGAGTCAGCATTTTGATACTGAATGAGAGAAGATGGATAAGGTAAGGATAAACTGTGGAGGGTCTGGAAAGTGGAGACAAGCAGCTTATGTTTGATGTGAAAAGAGGGGAAATGACATGCTCAAACAGATGGACTAGGAAAACTAACTTTCCTAAGAAATATAAAGCTGTCATTGGTAAACTGTCAAACAAGAGTTGCCAGACTTCTGCTTCTCAGTGTTCTGTTAAGATCTACATCAGTGCTTCTCAAGCTATCTGATGTGGGTGACCAGCCATTTTTTTTCCCCAATGTGCGTGCAGACTGGCAGCCGATGGCGCGCAGACCGGCACTGGTTCGTGGACCACCACTTTGAGTAGCACTGGTCTACATTATATCTGCAGGATAGTGTGTGGTCAGCAGGGAGATAAAGAGCTAGCTAACATGCAAAAATTTAAACTAGAGGAAGCTTTGATTGGCTTTGAGGTTGTAATTTAGACACTTACCCAATAATTTGTTTTCAGCCTCCAAATATTTAACCTGCTCCAAGTCCTGGTTTGACAGTCTGATAAAGTTATTTAGTTGGGGTTTAGAAACAAATGGACAGCCACCTCCTTAGATTCCTTTTTTGGATTTATAAGGATTAATGTGATTTGATAGATTCCAATATTGATAACCTGTTAGTTTGAACTTGACAAATGTATTGTTGAATTCATAGTTTAGTAGTGATGCTGTCTTGATCTTTTGGTTTAATAGTCTTAATAAAATGTATAAATGATGGTCATAATGCTTTCAGTAAGCAATATGGGCTATTGAGAATCTGGGCAGATATCAACCTAAAAGTTTAACTGGCTTCCCTAAATTAACCTTTAGTTTGCACACTGCAGTACAATTAAATAACTGAAAACTTAAGTATCTTGGGGCAGCAGGAAACAATGAACTTGATAGACTTGGGAGACTCGAAGTATTGCGTCAATCAATGGTTCTCAACCAGGGATCTGGGGCCCCCCTGGGGAGCCACGAGCAGGTTTCAGGGGGGCTACCAAGAAGGGCCAGCATTAGACTCCCTGGGGTCCAGGGTAGAAAGCCAAAGCCCCACTGCATGGAGTTGAAGCCCAGGGCCCTGAGCCCCACCACCCGGGGCTGAAGCCGAAGCCTGAGCAATATAGCTTAATGGGGGGGGGGGGGGCTGCGGCATGGGGTCCCAGGCAATTGTGCTGCTTGCTACCCCAACCATGGCCCTGGCTTTTATATGCAGAAAACCAGTTATGGTGCCACAGCCTGACTGTGGAGTTTTTACAGCATTTGGGGGGAGGGGCTCAGAGAAAAAGGTTGAGAACCCCAGTGCTAAATCACATTTTTAATTAGTTGATGTCGAGGTTGTGTCTAGGACTACACAGGAGGTGGGTGGCTAAGAGAGAAGGAGTTTCCCCTCACTTTAGCCCCAGCACAAAAGCTAGGCACTATTTCAGCCTTGTCTTCTAGTACACAAGAACAGGAACTCTAGTGCCAATGGGGCACTTAAAATACATATGTGGAGAGGACAATGACATGATCTCACTCCTTGCAGGCAAAGGCTATGCATACTGGATCCTACAAAAATATGTAGCAGAAATAATGAATATACTGTCAGTCTAGGGTTGCCAGGTGTCTGTTTTTTCACCAGAATGCCTGGTTGAAAAGGGACCTTGGTGGCTCCGGTCAGCACCACTGACCAGGCTGTTAAAAGTCTAGTTGGCGGGGCCGGTAGGCTCCCTACCTGGCTCCGGGCAGGTCCCCAGAAGTGATGACATGTTCCTTGGCTCCTAGGTGGAGGTGTGGCCAGGGGGGCTGTGTGTGCTGCGCTTGCCCCGAGCACTGGCTTTGCAGCTCCCATTGGCTAGGAATCGTGGTCAATGGGAGCTGTGGGGGTGACACCTGGCCTGGCTGTCCCTGTGCCTAGGAACTGAGGGACATGTCGCTGCTTCCAGGGAGCCTTCTGAGGTAAGTACCACCTGGAGTCTGCACGCCTTACCCTCTCCCGCACTGAAACTCCCTTCTGAGCTCCCTCCCGCATCCAAACTCTGTCCCAGATCCTGCACCCCAACCCCCTTCCCAGCCCTGAGCCCCATCCTGCACTCTGAACCCCTCATTTCTGGCCCTGCCCTGGAGCCTGCATCCCCAACCCAGAGCCCATACTCCAACCCCCTGTCTCAGCCCAGAGCTGCCTCCCATACTGCAAACCCCACTGCTCCAGCCTGGAGCCCCCTCCTACACCCCAAACCCTTCATCCCTGCTCCACTCCAGAGCTGGCACCCCAGCATGGAGCCCCCTCCTTTCTGGCCCCACCTTGGAGCCTGCACCCCCAGCTGGAGCCCTCACCCTCACCCCCACCCATACCCCAACCCCTAGCCCAGTGAAAATGAGCAAGGGAGTGGGGGAGGGGGATGGAGTAGCAGGGGCAGGGCCGCAGAGAAGGGGCAGAGTGCGGACAGGGCCTAGGGGAAGAGGCGGGGCAAGGGTGTTCGGTTTTGTGCAATTAGAAAGTTGGTAAGTAACCCTAGCTTTCACTGCTTACAGAAGTGCCCATCCTTGGGCCTAGTCCAGTGACTGATCCAGTTGCTGGCTTAGACCAGTCCAGGTTATGTTCCATGCTGCCCCATCTAGTTCTGTGCCAATGCCAGTCACAGGTCAGACCAGAGGATTCTGCTCACCACCTGAAGAAGCTGCTTCTAATACTTTACCTGTAACAACATGGAACAGCTAAAAAAGTCTAAGGGCTGCCTGCCTGCAGTCATGTAATTCAGAAAGGGTCTAGACTTTTTCCACTGGGGAAGAGAAGTGCAAAGGGAAAGGTCTGTGGGTCCCTGCCTGTCTGTGCCTGCCTGAAAGGACTTGGGGCTGACACTGAGTTTTTCCTGGGCTTAGGATCCCCTTTTTCTTTGTTTCGTAGACAGTAACTTTGCCACAACTTAGCCTACATATTTCCCCCTCTGGCAATAAAGGCTAGTACTTTGTTTCCTGCATTGGGCTCATACTGATTGCCGTTACAGATGCATGCAGAGATGTTACCTAGGTGCTCTCCCCTACACTGAAAACATTGACTGGCCAAAACAGTGTTATGAACAAAAGTGTAGATCAACCTGGGAATATATTCAGTCCTCTTGGGATTGCTATATATCTGTGCATTAAAACAACTGAGTGGCAATAAAATATTTTTACAGTGCTACTGGAAGATTTTAATGTTAGTCATATAAACAATTACAATTTCAGACTAATACTGTTTTTAACGTGGGGAGCCTTAAATGCAACTTTTATTATGATTTAAATGGTCCCAAAATAAATATGGGAAAGGAGTGTACGCAGAAGACAATTAGAAAAAGATTTCAGAGGCCTGATTTTTCATCTAATACCAGCGTTTATAACAATGAAACCTAATAGAGTTGCACCGGTTTCCCAGAGGGGTTGTGAGAAACTTTTTTGCAAAGTATCTTGAAAATCCACAGATGAATGGTACTTCAACACTGTACTATTAAAGCTGAAATAAAGCTTTGACTAAAGCACAACGAACAACTTTTCTCTGGGTTTGGGGATAGCTGTCTGGCTGCCTAATGGGTGCAAAGAACATGGTTTATTTAAAAAGACTATTTGCATGGAAAATTGTTTGGTTGCTGTGCCTGCTCGAGCAGCTCTTTAGCACTTACAGGGTGCTCATGCTAGAATAAAATGAATGCAAAATATACGTCCTATGAAAACACAGAGCAGTGGGATTCAGCCTGGAGCTGGACGGGAAGAACTCGGGCAACACTTTCTTACCCCTGCAGGGCACCTCTGGGTCGTACTCTCAAGGTTTTATCCAGCAGAGTCAAGGGAAGACCCTCCCATAATTCCCTCTGCTTCACGAAAAACAGCCACTATCAAGGTTGGGGCAGAGCCTGAGCTAGTCAACCCTTGGCAAAGGTAAGGTAGCCTCGCCCTGCGGGGCTGCCTGTTCTCCTCCGCAGGGGCGAGGGCCCTCTAGGCTCTCCCTGCTTCCCGCCGTCTGAGCCACCCCCTCCTCCGTTCCCGCCCGTTCCGCTGGTAGGGTCAGTACTGCATGTGCCCGCCCTCCCAGCCTTAATACGCGTAGTCCTGAGGTGGGAGGGGCTGTGGGAGGAGCCCAGCGGCCCCGCGAGCACTGCGCCTGCGCGGGGGAGGGCAGCTCTTTGCCCAGTTTTTTTTTGTGGCCCCTAGCCTGCGTCGTTGCGCCGTGCCGTCATAACTAAAAACCGCTGTGACGTAGCAAGCGGTGGATCTACGTATGTAAATTTCATCCTTCCCCTCTCCCCCACGGCGCTCGGCATCCGGGCTCTTTGGGCTGGAGCGGCCCTGGAGCGGGTCCCCAGCGGGTCAGCACGGAGCGGGGGCGGTGCAGCCTGAGGGCCCGGTGGGGGCGGGGTGTATATGGCGGCGGCTCTGTCCGCCCTGGCTGCTAGGCTCTCGCAGTCGGCCGCCGCCAGGTCCTACGGGGTCTTCTGCAAGGGGCTGAGCAGGACCCTCCTCATCTTCTTCGACTTGGCCTGGAAGCTGCGGATCAACTTCCCCTATCTCTACATCGTGGCCTCCATGATGCTCAACGTCAGGCTGCAGGTGAAGGGGGGCGGGGGGGATTCGCCGTCCCCGTCCCCGTCCCCGCCGGGGGGCTTCGCGGGAGGAGGGGCGGACGTGGCTGCGCTTGAGTCGGGCCATTGCAGGCGCCACTAACTCTTCCCTCTCAGCTCGGCTCAGGTGCCCGCGGAGCTCCCCGTGCTGCCAGGGACGCAGGGCACCGTTGTCTTCTTAATCTGACTCAAGGGAAACTTTTGCGCTCGCTCCCAAGTGGCGTGAGCTTCAGGTTGTGGCTGCGATGCGTTTTGTGCACGTCCTGACTCGGGAGGGCGTTGTGCCACGAACACGTTAAAAATTCTGCACACGATATTTTAAAACTCGGCGGGTTTTATTTGTCAAGAAATAAATGCAGGGGCTCCAGCGTGGCAGTGGGGAGCACAGGCCACTGGCTGCGTGGAGGTGGGAGATCACCTCAGCTCCCCCCCCCAACCCCAGGACTCAGGGCCGGGTGCAACATCACCACTGACACAGCATAAGGACTGGGCCAGCCCCAGAAACACCCTGGGATCCTGCTCCTCTATGGCAGGTGTGGGGCAGGCAGGATCCAAGTGTGGGGGGGATCCAGGTGTGGGACAATCTGGATGCAGGCAGCTCAATGAAGAGGTTTAGGTGTGGGGGACATCTGGGTGCGCACAGGTTCATTGGAGGGGTTCCAGGGGGAGGGGCAATGGGACTCTGCAGGGGCTTCCAGGTGAAGGTGGTTGGGGCTCAGCGGGGAGGGCTGTGGGAGAGGGGCTTGGTGGGGTGGTGGTCTGGGTGCAGCTAGTTGGGGGTCAGTGGTGGGGTCTGGATGTGGGCGCTCGGGGGTGGGGCATCAGGGTGGGGGTTTGAGTGCAGGGAGCTTAGTGGGCAGTGGTCTGGGTGCAGAGGTATGGGTCTGGGTGCAGGGGGGCTCCTGATGCAGGGGTTGAGGTTTAGTGGGGTGGGGTTTGGGTATGGAGGGCTTGGGGAGTTCTGGATGTACCATGTGAGACTTGGTAGGGGTAACTGGGTATGGGAGGTCCAGATGCATGGGGTTTGGGTGGATGCGGGAGCAGCTTCCCTTACAGTGACCCCTCTTCCCATAGCTGAGGAGCAATGGGGGCATGAAGCAGGGGAGGATGCTGAGCTTCCTGCAGCTGGGGAAGGTTTCTGGGGGTGGGTCTGACACAGCCCCAGTCACTCCTTTCAGGGGAAGAGGAAGTCCTGTCCTCTCTTGTCTCCAGCCCAGATGGGACTAGCAGCTGATCCCGTCTCAAGGGAGGAACCACTGGCTGGAGTGTCCCCAGCCCTGTGGTGATTTATCTCTCTGCCAGCTGCTCCAGGTGCCTGAAATGATGTACCTGCACTGCTAGGGATTGGTGTGTGACTGCTCTTGCAGCTTCCCTTTGCTTCCCTGTTTGAAAGTCATTTTTCTGCGGGGAAGCAAAGAAATCTGCGGGTGACATGAATTCTGCGCATGTGCAATGGTGCAGAATTCCCCCAATCCCCCATCCTGTTGTGTAAATTTAAAAACAAAGACAAGTACGATTGTGGCTATGGTGTTATCGGATCCTACACAGCACAGTCACTATAATAAGCAATAAGTGACTATTATACCGCTCCTTTAGCTTGCATGTCATCTTGTTTTTCTTTGTAGGATACATGTCATATTTAGTGTTCCAGTTTGTCTGTCTGTCTAAATAATTATTAGCATATATAGGTTGAGACAAAATCAGCATAACTACCCAAAGGAGCAGTAAAAATTAGTTTTCTGGTAGAGATTGACTTTCAAATTCAATAAAAATTGTCCTACTAGGAAACCCAGGATAACTTGATGCTTACAGTAAAATATACATTTTTACGCTTTTGATCTGAATGCAAAACAAACTATTTGGAGCCTGCTTTTGCAAGATACAGAGCTCCCGCTATTTCATCTAGGGGGCCAATGGGAATTGGAAACTCCTCATCTGGAGGGTTGGGCCTTTACAATCTGCCTAAGGATGTGAGCCTACTCTCACAGAAGGTGGTGAATGTTTTGCTGTTGACTTCACTGGCAATAGAAGAGGGGCCCTGATGAGGCAAGCACTTGAACAGCCTTTCAGGCAGATCAAGCAGCTACTCAGTAGGAAGGAAGAAGGGGGAGTGGGAGTGACTATAGAAAAGTGGGGAGGGATAGCTCAGTGGTTTGAGCATTGGCCTGGTAAACACACGCTTGTGAGGTCAATCCTTGAGGGGGCCATTTAGGGATCTGGGGCAAAAATTGGGGATTGTTCCTGCCTTGAGCAGGGGGTTGGACTAGATGACCTCCTGAGGTCCCTTCCAACCCTGATATTCTATGAAGGTCTCTGAAGGCTTGGTTGTGGTATGTTAGAGGACAGATGTTATGACCACTTGAGGCCCGTAAAGGATGAAACTTCTAAATCTAGCAAATAGAATGATAAACTGATAGGGAGACCGAATGGACCAGAGGATTGACGCATTGGATATGGAGATTTTCTCTTCTTACACCTGTCTTTCTGTGCTACAACTCTTAAAATTTGTAAATAGTTAGTGACATGTCTGGATATAAGCCATGTTTAGCTTCACACACAGTATTCAGTTAGTAACAATGGCAGCTATTTCATCCTTGTCTACTGCCTGTGTTGGCAGATCTTGTAATAGGATCAGCATCCTGGTTTGTTGCAATATACATTGTAACCCCTAAACATGCTTGTGCAATCAGTTTGCCTGGTGGTCTTTCCTCTGCGCTGTGTATGTTGTTCCATGTGCTGTCTGTGCCAATCTATGTGAACATTCTCCACACAATTAACCCACTGCTGTGGGCTTATGGTTGCCCAGTTTTTCCATTGAGTGCCTTGATACAAAGTTAGCAAGCACAGAAGGTAGCACACACAAACATGTCTTGGTGAAAATGAAACATTATTAAAACAGCTTTGATGGACATAGTAGTTGAGACTTTGCCTCTGACTGACTTTAATGTCCATGTTTAAAAATTAAAGGAAGAGAGACATTTAAAACTGATCTCTGATGTTAAGCCTCTGATCACTTACATACTGAAATCTTATTGGTTAAAGTAGAGAGTATTGTTATGCAATAAGTTTTCAGATTTGTCATTCGCTGAGTCACCTGTGATGCTTTCCACTACCCAACAAAGGTAAGTTCTAACTCATTGAATTTAAACTGCAAAAGAGGAGAAACCAGCATTAAATGTGCAACAGGGTAGAGGGACACTTGCTATTAGAGGCCATTATCTTAAATTTTGTGTATAGAAATAACCTTTTATAGTATTAATATCCACTTTCAGCTGTATATGATAAATCTGCTTGAACATATTCAAGGAAAAGAGATAGTATAGTTTGTAATGAGGTCCCCCTTTTAGGTTCCTCCACTACGTTCTGCTATTGAGCTATTCTTTTTTTCCTTCATGATATGGAGATCCCTAAATAATACCTGGTAATACTGATATGTAGTTTGGACATGATGAAAAGGTGTATATTTTACTTTAAGAGAAGCAACTGAAGATGGAGACTGACCATGAGTTAATTTCCTGTATTCATTTTTTTTCTTTCAGGTTCATATTGAGATCCATTGACTTGTGACTTGCTGTGCTTATTGTCTGTGTTGCAGCTAGGGTTACTAATATTCTGTATTGCTGTTTAACCAAATGCAAAGTCTGAAGGACAGAAGAGCTATGATTGTCTCCCATGTGAATATGGAGGAGGAAGAAGACTTAAACCATGAACATTTATGTGAAAGTGGCCCAAATAGCCAAAATGAGATCCTTCACCTTCCAGACGTGTGTTCCTTGTTGAATAATTCTCACATTGATGTTAATAGTAGCTTACAAAAAGAATTCTTTTCTCTTAAGATCAGGAATTGCTCTTTATTTAAGGCTGTACCTTTGCCTCATATTGGCAAGAAAATGCCTCCTCATTTGAGTGAACCAACAAGGTTAAATTTAAGTGCAGCTGTCTCGTCAAAGGATTCATCTCATCTGCTCTTTTCAGCTGAGAGAGGACGACTTGATAAGGTTTTTAACCACTTTGATAGTACTTCTGTGACAGAATGGCTGGAGAAAGCATATAGTTCCATTAGTGACTTGGGTGTCTGGTGTTGCACTGGAGATAACTTTGTACATTTTGCACATTTCTGGCTGTCAGAGCTACATTACAATCAAAAAAGGCAATTGTTGGAATTAGAAATGGGTATTATTGAGGATGAATTGCAACTTGCATTTCTTGAGGAGTTGGATTCTGAACTGCAACCTTCTGATCTGCATTCCATCCTTGCTGCCACATTGAGTGAATATCCTATGGGACTACTGAGCAACCAGAAACTGTATATTTTCCTTGACTATTTAAACATCATGTCTTCAGAGCAAACAACTGGATATAAAAAAATGCTTTCAAGTGTAAAATATACAACAAATAATCCTCAAGTAACACAGTGGCTACTAGCTGTACGAGCTTTTGTGCTAGCAAATCTCTGGCATGCAGTAGTGAAGGTAAATGCAAAATAATGCTGAAATTTTGATAATGGCTGTTTTTAATATTAATAGAAAAATATATATGATTAAATTAAACAGCGCTGAGACAAAGTTAGAGTTCAGGTTTTAGTGAGAGCTATGCAACTAAAATTAAATGGCATTTGGAGTTGCTAATAAAACACTCTTGTCTAATAAGTAATGGGAAATATTCTATGGAATACCATAACTTCTGGATTCAGGAGATTTTAATTTGGCTTATTTAGGATTCATACAGCTCTCAAATGAGTTTCTCACATTAAAGCTGTCTGAAACAGTTTTGGCTTTAATTTTATAGCACTGATTTTTTTTTTTTTTTTTTAAAGGGTCTGACCTAAATCTGTGCTTTTGGCTGGTGTTTATAGTCCCCTATTGGAAAGTTCCTACCTTTAGAATTCAGTCCATCTATCTCAGCACAGTTATTGTTTTTTAAACCTTTGACTCCAAAAGCATTGTGTATATCAATTAACTGAGAGATTCTGAAGGTGAGAACTCCACTATAGGACATCTCTCAAAACAGTTTTTTTTTTTTTTTAAGAGAAGCGGTGTTAGTTTCATTTAAAGAATGTCTTCAGTGAAACTTGCTGGTGTGCTGTAGACTAAGGCCTATCAGTGTCTCCCTTATAAGTAACTATAGTTGCAGGGGGTTGTCTCCTTTCTTTAAAAAACAAACCTTAATTATGACTGAATCTTACTGGAAATATGAAGCCCACTCGGGGATGGGGGAGTGGGGCTGATGTGCCCAGAGCATTGAGGCAGAGGTGTGAAAAGATAAAAACTCTAATTTTTTGCACTCCCCTGATCCTGTTGCAGTTCTGGTGACTTGGTCCCACTGCATCCTGAGGGCAGCTCTGTGGTGGCTGCAAACAGTCCTGTAGGGACCAGAAATGTGGCTAGTAACGTGCAAAACATAGGGCCATGTCCCCTTTTCCCTGCTATGCTGGCAGGCTGGTAAACAAATGTTTACACTGCCTCTGTAACACTGAAATATCATCCTTACCCTGAGATGATCCTTCCTAAGCCTATTAAACTCTCTTTTGGACAAGCTTATGCCAACAATTCTTTGCAAATTAGCCACATTGCATTGAAGAATTTGGCCCTTAAGAACTGATTCCACAAACCCGTATTCATATGAGTAGTCCTATTGATTTCAATGCCCCAGGTTGTTGTTATTTTCAAAATTTTGAAAATAATTCAATACACCTTTAGGCTTCTAGGAGTTCAGAAAAGAAGAAAAGTTTCTCTTTTGTTGCTTTCAGAAGTGGCCTTTTATTTGCTTTAAGTCCCAAATATGGATTGACTTATGTGTTGCAGTAGAAGGAAGAGATTAAAAATATTTCTAAATTTAGAAAAAAAATTATTTCATGTGCACTTTAAAATTTATATATGTAGTTTTAGAGCTTAGATCACATGTGTACCAGCTACATAATCAGCAGAGATGTCAAAGTAGTCATACATTATAGATAGTAAACAGCTGTGAGGGGAGCTGTTAATGTCTTGGGCAAAAATTAGACTGTAATGGAACCATTATGTGTTCTATAACTCATGTCAACTTTGTTTTTAGTAAAAGCTCACAGTTTTGCGCGGTGAGAATACATAGTCAATAGCATTAGAAATTTGACAATTCTCTAAAAAGTCAATACTGAGTTGTAGATTAAATTATTTAAAGCTACTGATCTATTATGGAAAAGGATGAAAATTGTTAATTTAGAAATTTTTCTCCCTGCTACTTTTTGGGGGCAAGTGACGTAAAGTTTTTTCTTATTTTTAAAGCTATAGTTATGGGCAAAGAATTAGGATCACTTTTCCTATACATTAAGTGTTTCAAAAGTTCGTCTCCATTTTTTGCACTTGGTTGCAGTTTTGTATCTGCATTTATTGTTGCATGGACATCTAAGAACAATGTACTCCAATTATTTATGCTTGTAAAGCCAGGCTGAACACTTTGTCCCTTGGTTTATCTTCTCCTGGTGCATGTTTCTTTCTTAATCATTCCTCTTCTTTTTGGTGACATCAGTTACTTTTAGAGATGATTTTGATGTACACAATGTCTGGGAATAAGGAGGAGCAAATGAAGGTGTAAGAAATAGATTGCCCCCCTCACCCCCACTTTTTTTTTTTAAAACCTCATAAAGACAAACATAGCAAAAACAGCCTGACTAGAATGTTTTTACATAAGCCTGTTGTAGGGTGGCTTTAACATTCCTTTTGAATGTTGTGAACAAGTTGTTCTATGAAGGGACTTCTGGTATGATGATTATTGTATACTACAGACATGATCACATAGTCTTGTCATGGCGAAAATATCTATTAACTTCCCTGAGTGTGTGGCTTTCAGCCATGATCATGGGATTAGGTTAAACAGTCTGCAATAACTAGACACAGAAAGGTGATTGAATTGTCATTTGTCTCCTCTATGTAATCTTTTAACAACATTTAAAGAGTGTTAATTCTGAGGGAATTAAATCCATTCTAATAATAATAATTTAAGATGCCTTGAATTTGATTTGTTGTAAACCTAAAAGGTAACTTAAACATTCCATCTGAGACTGAAATAAAAGGATGATTTAGTGTGGTAGCATTTCACATGCCATACACTGCACTTCAAGGCTGGAGAAGCATAAATCGAAAGCAGTATTCTTGCACTACTAGAATTATCTGGCAGAGACAGCAACACAGAAATGTCAGTGTCTTCCCCCTGGGAGGGAGAATTGTAAACCAAAGGGGAGGTAGCCTTTCATAGATGGGTAATATTTATACACCTGGCTACTGTGTACAGTTATGTGTACACCATTAATAATTTTTCACAATACCTGATGTGATGGTCTCATCTCAAAAGAGGGAAAATGTCTGGACTAAAAGCATTGAATCGGTTTTCAGGGAGTTTCATGGCCTCAGTAAATCCGATGTAGGACTCAGTTTTCACAGTAAATGCTTCTCTAGGGTTGAGATTGTCCTAAGGAATCTGTTGTAGTAGGAAAGAATATATTTTAGTGGGGTGGGTAATTTCACAAGACTAGAAGATGGCTTTTTTTTTTTTATACTTCCAATCTTTTGCTTTCTAAGTTATGGATGTCAGAAGTATTTAAAACATCGAAGTAAAATATAAGACTAGTCACTAAACAACTTAATGCTTTTAAAATTCAGTTTTATAAGGCATTGGTCAGTACCAAGCTCCTTCCTGAACTACATATCAAGAGTTCTGTTTCTGCTACTACAAAGCAAACAAACGAAGTGGTTACAGAAAGGTAAGAAAATTAAAAATTTAGTATTGAGAATTATCTAGTAACTAACTTTATAAACACATTTCTTGACTGTTGTGGAACTTAAGCAAATACTGCACTGCTCTTTTTAAAGATCACTTTAAGTATGTTTAAAACAAATATTGAATAATGCCTTGAGCCTTTTTTATGTGCCTGTGCAGAACTGTATGTGTATAGGCAAAACCACAGCCGTGTGTTTGAATGTGTAAACTGTCTTGGCCCTTTAGTGTTAAACTTCAAAAAGAAACTGTACTAAATATCAAGGCTAGTAGGTACTGCCATTCATGTAAATTACATGTATACCTCACAAGGAAACTTCATGGGCCCAGGCAAGGCATACCTGCAACATATTATGGGAACTGCTTGTTGTGGCTTATTTTCTGAGTTTTGAGGAACATACGTGCTTTGACTGAACTTTTTATGTTGTGTGCTGGAAAAAATGTGGACTTTCTTCATAGGAGCAGGTCTTTAGCCTCTTTCTCATACTTTTACCAGTTTAGCAGAGAAAATGGTTTGGTCCTGTATACTTACTTCCCTCCTGCCCACATCACTACCCTCTCCTATTTTGGACAGGCTCCTCTGTATTTGGTTATCATAACAAATTTTGACAGTGAATGAACACTGACATCTGTCATGAGAGCTTATCAGTTTACCTATTAGTCTTATCAGATATACCACCTCAGTGGTAAGTTTATTTTGTTTGCTTTTTTTCTCTAAACCAGCTGCTTTGAAAAACATTTACCTGACAGTTCAAATTCCCACTCTTTTTACTGTTATGATTGTGAATTGTAATCTTATTTATGTTGTCAGATACTTGTGGCATCAAATCTATCAAGGCCTGCAGCTAGTAACCAAAATAAGCACGTTAACTTATGCTCTTTGGATTTCTTGGTAAGATACTGTCATGAGTTTTTAAGAGAGGTTGAACTGTCTGAATAAACTTGGTTGCAATCTTTTTTCATAACTATTGTGTTAAATGAGGCATGTTTTATGACATTGGCTTGATCTTTTTTCTATAATACTTGAAAGATGTTGAAGCTTTTAGACAAAGTAACTTTAAAAATAAGTTCTATTTACGAATCTTTAATGTGATGAACCTCTCTTGAAATTAGACTAAAATCTATCATGTCCCATGTAAAATACACAATACACCTCCTCAAATAATGATTTATAGATCCACTTATGAAAATTCAGATAATGTTTTTCTCAGCCCATTCATATTTACAGATAAAAATTTTTCATGTTAAATACATTAAGGACATGTGGCTACTCGTTTTGACACCCAAATGTCAGAATAATAGCCTGAAAGTGATTGATTGAACATCATGCTCTAAATTTCAGTCATTGATTCTTTTTTTTTGGTTGATTTTTGGATTGGTATGTGTTTTGAGGCTGGTCCTGCAGTGCTTGTGCAACCAAAACTCCCATTGACATCAAGGGGAATTTTGGGTGTCCACAGGATGCAGTATTAAGACTTGGGTTCAGATGGTCATTAAAGTGACACTGTTAATCTGAAACCTAATCCATTTCAAAAAGTAATCTAAGGGACTTTCAGGAATGGTCTCGGAGACTGTATAACCCTGCCCATTTTTGTTACTACTTTTTAATTTAAAAAAAAAAAAGTCATGTTTTTCTGGTGTGTGGAAGACCTATACAGACTGGGAAACTGACTTAAAGTTAACAAACTGAAACAAATAACTTTGTTCTCTAATCTTTTGGTTATAGTCATCTTGAGTATTTACCACCTACTGTTAGGACAAGCAATTTTTGAAGTTGACAGTCTCTTTAAAATTAATTCACTCTAGATTAGCTAGTGCCTGATCTTCATCACTGAAGTCAGTGGGAGCCTTGTCATTGGCTTCAACTGACACAGAATCCATCCCCAAACAGTGGGTAACAATTTAGTTTTCAATGCTTATATTCATGGTAGTGGGAATTGTCTTGGATGTAAATGCTAAAACTCTTATTATAGGCTTTTGTACACAAAACAACTAAGTACTCTTTTTGGTCATTCTTTAAAACTCTTACTGCAACATAAAAATTGAGAAGGTCTCCTAGGGTGTGTCAATCAAAAAGGTTACAAATGTATCTAAATGTGGCATACCAATTTCATGTAAGGAAAGATGTTTACAACAACTTTGTCTGTTTGAAACTCTACTATACTTTAACTCATGAGCGAGGATTTTCTGTTGTTAACTTAAAAACTTGTTCTGAGTGAAAGCAGGCTTTTTAATCATAGCACTAGCACTATATAAACTTATAGAAGCTGATGAATTATGATGCTGCTTACTTACACCACAGGAGGGAGTTAAACATCAAGCTTTTGAATAATTTTACTTACCTGACTGCACAGATTTTTCCAGTACAGTGTTTCAGTAGCCAAATCCATTCTCAAATATGCTGAATTTAACTTACTCCTACGGATTGTTACTGCAATTTTGTGTAAAAATGTATAAAGTTCAATATACAATAGTAACTTATTGTGATTGTTTACAGTTGAACTCTAAATGCCAATGAATGGTTTTATCAAACTGTTTAAAAAAGAAATAAAAGTGTTTTTAAAAACAAATTGCTTGTTTATTTTCTGATTTTTATAAACTGCAGTGTATAGTTAAGTACTATGATAACAATCTATCTTACAAAACACAGATCATAGAGGCACTGTGGCTGGTATACAAATAACATCAAAATGCTGCAGTTCTCTGTACTTTTTAAAGTGGGGAGAAAATCTCAAGTGTCCCTTCCACAACAAGAATTGTAAGGGGGGAAGGGAGACTCCTCAGTACACAAGTATGAAGATATTGTCCTGAAGAATATGTAAACCAGTTCACAAGACACTGCTTCTCTTACCATACAAGTTTAGTTTCTTTAAGAGATGGAATCCAAGCCAGAACATACACAACAGATTTTGCTGAGTTCATAATATAGCAAGTATTCTCATACTTTGTATTTCTTTTTTATATCCATTCCTTACTCATAGGTGATAAGCAGTAGTAATACACCAATAATGATTTATCCAAATCCAGGATATTTCTAAACTGACTAGCTCTAAATTTGCATAATCTTTACATAATACCCAAGTTCAACTATGGATTTTAAAAAAAAGGTAGTATATATGAAATTGCATGTTAGGGCTAGAATGGTGCATCATTGCATGGATCATGTCTCTTAATCTCTCACTCCTCTTAACAAGAGCACAGATTGTACCATGGGAGTAGCTTGTCAAAGTTACAAAGGCTGAAACATAAAAGACAGCCCTTTTTATTTGGAGTGATACTTAGAGGCCAAAACTATAGTTTCCCTCGATCCACATACATGACTTCCATTAAAAGGAGGAGGAATTCTGTATGTGGAACAAGGAGAGAATATGCGTTCTTATTTCTGGATTTAATGGGTGCAGTCACTTGGGATAAATTGTAGAAGCAGAGCTACCTCAGTGACCCTATCTGCTAAGGATAGTAGCCTCACATAATATGCTGGGGTCCTACCACTTTTTTTCTGTCCTTGGTCTCTTAAAAATGACGAGGTGTTTGGTTTTTTGTTTTTGTTTTTGTTTTTTCCAAAAGACCCAGATCAATCTCTCATAATTCCCAAAGGACCAGAAGTGCTGCAAAACCCCATTAAGGGAAACTTTCCTTGAGAGGTGGAGATTGGGGGGCTACAGAAGAGGCCCTATTGGACTGTCGGGTGCTGGGTCTAGAGATAGCACCTCTCCCTTCTAAACATACAGGAGGAAATCTTCACATGAAGGATCTCCTCTGCATGCATATAAGGAAGGGATGCTCTGAGCCTTTTCCTGCCTTTAATGTGGCTCTACTTTATTCCCCGAACCACGCACCACTTAGCATCTTGACTTTAATTTTTGTTCATCTTGCTGAATGACTTCTTCAGGATCAAGGTAATTTTGACTACCTAGTCACTTTACCAGATATTCCAAAATTATATTTCCATGATTGCTGGTTAAGATACTTAAACTAACAAGTTTACTCCCTCCTCTCCATCTTTTCCTCAATCTTACACAATTTCTGTTGTAAAATTTATATTAATTCAAGATCATGATTTCTACATCAAGTGGAAATGGAAAGCTACCACCACAATTACTACTAATTGACAAAGCCACCCAAAGTCATCACTACAATTATTACTAAATTACACCAGGATTGACCAGACATGGAGAACGAACTACCTTCCTGGCTTTGGTGAGGAATATCATAACTGCTGCAGGTTGGAGGACACTCTGAGGCAAATATGCTGCTGCTGTTCTATATGCTATATTTATTCTGTAGAAAAATGGGACTTTGGTCTCCAGGGCAATTGGGCGGGTACCCTTCTCGAACACAAAATTCACATTTACAACTAAAAATTTTTTTTAAATGGATAGTGAGTGAGGGTAAAGGCTCTTGAAAGCAGCAGCAAAGGGAAGGAAGAAATGAATACTGGAATTTCCTAACAAAGCATATATTAAAGTCACAACTGTGCCATTTTTATATATGCAGATAGTCATCTTCATAGATCTGTAATGTTAGTGAAAATCCAGCTTTTGTCTACTGTAACTTTTAAAAGTTTGAATTGTTCTTTCCTTCATGATTCTTTGAGTTGCAAAAGTCAAGCTTTCTGTCCTTTGCTCCTTTTTGTGCCATTTAGCATCATTTCAGCTATGGCTGCAGGAACGTACACTGCTTTGGAGGCAAAGTCGTGTGCGAGTCAAACATGATGCATTACATTCACTGTTTCTCTTTGTGGAAAAAGCCATGGTTAGCAAAATGCTGCCTTTAAAGCAGCAGAAGGAGCTCATATCTGACATATGATCTAAAGTCTCCAAAAACACACTGGCTATTCCCAGGTTGTTTCCAATGCAATTATAGCAGGATTGTTCTTTAAAAATCACCTGCAAAAGAAGTTGAAGGGATTTTTTTCTTCTTCTTCACTGAGCCATAAAGAGAGCCTGAAAGCTGGTTGATTTTTTTTGTTTTTTAAATCAGTTCAGATTGTCTGATGTGGAACTCTGGCCTCCTGATGTCAAAATTCTATCAGACAGAGCTAAGAAACTGAGAAAAGGGAAAATTAATGTAAGTATATAAAACTTCAACACCAAAGTCCAATAAGCACTTGTGAGAGAGACCACCTTTACTAAAATTCAATCCTCCAACTTCTTCAGTTAGGCAGTGACAGAGCTTGCCTAATCAACATTTGAGATCACTAAGAAGTCCTACAGCAAAAGTAGGGAAAGCTAGATGTGACTTTCTGGATACTTCTAAGCTGAATAAACAAGCAAAGAGGAAAAAAATCTCTTCAGTTCTTTTTGCATTATAAAGACCAAAAGGGCACAAAACCAATTTCAAAAGAATAATTTGCATATTGCCTTTGAGGGAGGAAACTTCGAGGTCTTATCGTCAACCTGTTTAGTGCTTATAAAATGTTTTGAAATCTTCTGAGTTGTAAGAAGAGCAAAGTTTTTACAAATATTGTATCTTCTTGAAAGATTCTGTTACGTATTCCTTAATCTCTTAACTTAGACTTAAAAAATCCACAGGATGTAACTCTTCTAAAGCTGAGTTTCCTATTGAAAGGATTCACAAGAGCAAAGGGTAAAAGGAAAAAAAATCCTGAAAGACAAATGCTTATCTGTTGCTCACTGAGCAAAAAGCCCAAGTGACACAGACGACCATCTGAAACTTTGCTCTCATTTACTTGCTCTGATGAGCAATTACTCTCACTTTTATTCTCTTACTCTCATCTGTTCTGAAGTCTATGAAACAGCTCGTGTGAGTAGCTGCTCACCAGAGTAAGTAAAAAATTTTGCAGTCTGGCCTTTTTACAAATTAAATCTCTGGATCAGCAGCCCATCAGTAGGGGAGTCAACCTTATCCCGTTTGCCTTTTCTTGTCTACCTTTCAAATCCAATATGCATACTGGTGGCCCGGAACGATAAATTTCTGCCTAGTGGCTTCCTCAAGGATTGGAGCAGCACTAACATTTCTGGTTTCTGATCTTTGCTCATAAGCAGAATTCCCTAGAGTGAAAGAAACAAGGTATGAAAATTGCTTGGTTTTGTGCCATTCAAAAAATGCTACCATTTCTGGTCTAGGTTATGGACTAATCGGTCTGAAGCAGTTCATTGCAAAATCTTTCTTGAAACCTCACCTCATCAGTCTGGTGTTTTTTTTTTTTTACTTTAAATTATCAGATACATATATATTCAATATTTTTATAAACAGACATTTTAATAGTACTCTCTAGCATCTTCCTAAAGGCTTGCCTGCTATGCACCTTCAGCCACTTATTTTGAACCAGGTTTCTGGATGATGAACTTTCTATTAGACTGAAAATATGAGGGTATTGTGTAAGCTTAGCTTACACATCTGTCTGTCTGTCTTACATTCCTCTCTTGCTCTTCAGAGGAAAACTAATCAAGGCAGACCAATATAAGTTAAATGTTCAGCCTCCTTTCATCTTATGCCACCCTCCAGCTGCTTTTGAGTGATAGCGTTTGTACAGACTGTAGCACTTTCCAAGTCCTTCCAGTCTAGTGCTCGTGTCCTCTCTACAATTTGATGGTCAATTCAAAAGCTCTGTGACCTATATTGTTACCACTGCTGAATGTGACTTTCAGAACTCTTCTTACTTCATGTTTTCCTTTGATGCTCAGTCATTCATTTGTCGTTGGTAATTGTATCTTCAGATCACACTCTCCTTTGGCTAAATTACTTGCGGTTGTCAGCAACCTCCTAGCTTGTGCAAGTTGTCATTTCAGGATGGTTTTTATGGGCACTTTGTCAAGCTGTTTTTGACACTTGTTCAATTTTAAATTCATTCTAATGTGTCTTCTTCTAGTATCTAGAACACAGCCTGTAGTCTGAAAGAGTCTCTTTATCTCTTTTATAGCAAGTGCTTTAGGCTCCTTTTTAAAATTTGCACTGTTGAGACAATAATATCCAAAGCCTACAGTTCCATTTTGCTGTTTGCAAATGGCTACTATTACTATCATTATTATGAAAAATGTTTTTATCACTGAAAATACCTGATAAGCCTTTGTTAGCTGTGTACACTTGACATTCTTCAATTGGTGGTCTGCCTGAGAAGGAGTTGCACTTCAATTCCTAGCAGGAATTCCAGGCTTGACAAATATTGACTTAAAGGACAATTTTATCTCTTTTGCTCAGCCCAACAGTCTGAAAATCTGATAGGAAAGGAACACTTCTTCCTATGAATGAGCTGCTACCTGTACTGTATTTGGAAATTAATTTTTAATTGCTATTGGCATCAACCTTGCTTAAAAAGGGATACAACTTTGGATACTGGCAAAATGGAAGCCTAAAGTAAGAAACTGTAAAACAGTTTGGATCATGCTTTAGAACTAGTTTAATTTTAATAATCTTAATGTGGAGTTTAATTTTTTCTGGACAATTACAAAGCTGTGTTTTTGTTGCTTTAATACTGGTTTAAAAATCCCTTGAATATGGTGTCCATTATGGCAGCACTAGAAGGACTCACAATTCTTCCATACTACTATATTTGCTAATTCAAATATATACATTCGCTTGTCCATAAATATATTCCTACAATGGAAGATAAAGGAGAGGTAGTGAAATTTAGTAGCTAGAGCACAGGACTGGTAGTCAGATTACCAATTGCATTCCAGACTCTGCTAGTGCCTGACTGTGTGATACTGGGCAAGTTACTTAATATCTGTCTACCAAAGCTTTCCCTTCTGTCAGGTGGGGATAGTACCAGGTTCCTGAATGCCTTTGAAATTCACTATATAAATACAAAATATCATGATAATGGCAAAAAATAAGAGAATTCACTGTCACATTTAAGTTTAAGCACATTGTCAGAATTTAACAATTGACATACATAACAATGAAATGGCCAAAGATATAGCATACTCCATAGACTTCCACAGTTACAGAAAACCACTAGAAATCCTCGTAAGTTTATAAAATGGCCTCACTTGCTATTTTTTTTTGAATGACTTATTTTATAATGGACTTTGGATGACTTGTTTTTTTATGGCTTTAATGACTGTGCCTTTCTTAATTCTTAGAAAATTATATAGGACTGTAAACAACCATTGGTAATCAGCCTATTACAAACTTCCATGCATTATTTTTATCATTTTATCTTCCTTATGAAGAAATGTTACATACATTTTTCTTTTTCTTCCTCAGAGCTCTACAGAGTGTCCAGCTGGGATATGCTGATGTCTTGCATTATCTTATTATAAACCAGCAGCTTGACCTTGATGCAGTAGATGAAAAAAATCGAAATCTCATATTTTTAGCCACTATATATGACCAACCAAAGATACTGGACTATTTTCTTGACATGGTCAGTTGACTGAAAAAGTTACATTAAATACAATACATTAAAATGTATTAATTAGGAACTCTATAGGGTTTATAACAAATTAGAATGGCTAAAAGGTGTGGGCATAAAAAATTAATTCAGAGCTCCTTAATTTGATTTTTTGAGTGCAAAAGACTCGGATTCTGCCCTGCTCTTCAGTCACTCCACCAGTGATTGTTATTTTGCAATCATATTTCCTATTTTAAAAAATGTTCTCTCTCCCCTCTTGTATGGAAGAACCACATAACTAGAGGAAACTAATTATACTCAAAGGCTGTCAAATGCATAAATAAACAAGATAAAACAGAAAAATAAATGTTTGCCCTCTATTCTTTCAGTTACACTTAGCTGTTATCTGGAAAAATAATAGTTAAAAAAAATATAGAAAGAAGTGTTACTTAATTTGCCTTGTTCCCAAGTGTCAGTGAGGGGTGCAGTTAAATAAAAAAAAAAAAAAAATTAAACACAGGTGTTGATTATTAGCGGATGGGTGGGGGGAGGAAGGGGGAGAGAAATTTCTTTATCCCCACAGACAGACTCCAAACTCCAGAGCTGAAGAGTGGTGGTTGTGAAGTCCTACATTAAGTTATGGTAGACATCTTAATGAGCAGAAGCTGACAGGTCTTGGAAGCGCTCTATGTGGTTCTTGGACTTTTCCAGTTTGCGGATAAATTTGGCACCAGCTCTGGCTATCCAACTTTGTGGCATCATATAGAAACTGTTGTTTTCTTTGGCAGAAGCAGTTTCTGAAAGATATCAGCAAGCCCAAAATATTGTTGTTAATTTTAATTTTAAAAAAATACACAGTAAGTGAATTTGCTCATGAAGTGAAAGACTGGTTGCATAGAAAATTGTTGCCTGTTTGTTTAGATTGTAAACTATTCAGATCAGGGACTGTCTCTTACTTTATCTTTGAATAACTTCTAGCACAATGAAGTCCTGATTTGGGCCAGACCCCTAAGTGCTATTGTACACACAATTTTTCCACAGAAGAGCTATAGAAGTAGTGCAAGTTTTCCCACCTTATGATGCTAATGATGCCTTCAATCTGTTTGGAAGCCCACCTTGAACGTCAAGAGGGTACTTCAGTCTTCATGTCCATTCAGTGCTGAGCCTACTTTCTGAGGCTGGATGTTTCTCAAACACCTTAGTGACAAGAAAAGGAGTACTTGTGGCACCTTAGAGACTAACCAATTTATTTGAGCATGAGCTTTCGTGAGCCACAGCTCACTTCATCAGATGTGTACCGTGGAAACTGTACACATCTTAGTGACAGACACTGTAAAAGAACCTAGAGAGAACAAGAGTTCCACTTAGAGCTGACTATTGAATTAGGCTTGATATGTCTACTAAGAAGAGGACTAAAAATCACTGAGTAATTCCACACAGCCACTAGATGGGTGTAATGACCTTTGATCATTACAGGTTTGGGACACACCTGAGCCCGTTACCCAGAGATAAAAGGCTTTATATTGTATTAATATAAAATATGGAGGCGTTGTTCTATGGTCTGAAATATAGATACTTTTCTCATTGTAAATCTGTTTTGGTTGTTCAGCTCAAAAATGTTTTCCTGCTTATTTTTCATTCTAGGGACTTCCCATACCTGATGTAAACCAAGCAGCAGAAAATGGAAACACACCACTCCATGCTGCAGTGAGTACTGGAAAAATGCACCTTGTATCTTTGCTGCTGCATTATCCTGGAATTAATGTGAATTTCCCAAATTCCCAGTGTGATGGAGCTACTGCACTACATCTTGCTATTGTCTATGGTAAACTTTCTCACACATCATATTTTCTATGGTTGCTGTCAGAAGTTTAGACTTCTAAGAGGACTCTATTTTTAAACCCCAATATATGTGGCTTTATAATGTAAAAAAGGCAAAGAATGTTATTGGATTTTTTTTTAACCTTTTCAGTTGACCTTTCAGTACTTGTAGTTAAGGAATCAAATGATTGTCTAAGTGCTTAAGAGCTCTTTGTCTATTTAAAAATATATGTATCTCAGCTCTGCTAAATCTGAGTGAAATACAACCATGTTTTGAAAAGGGATGGGGGAGCAGTTCGTACAAAATATGGCATAATATTCCATGGGAATATTAGTGGCTAGGAAAAAAGCCATATCAGGAAGCTCTTCTCTGCAAATCTTGGCTTGCAAAAGTTTGCAGGATAGACCAAGACATTGTGAATATAAGGATACACAAAGTAATGCCTAAAGAATATTGTATGGAAGGATTAGTCTGTGAGGAAGAAAAAAAGTTATGTATCAGGCAGGTTTCAAAAGGTTTTTCCTGTGTGAGGGGGAGACTGTGTTTGATTATCTCTTTAGTGAAGAATTGTTACTGCAGATTTTTATAACTGGACTTACTACATTTTTGTTTTTATGATGTACAAATTCAGAAAATACTTGTCATTCCCTTTTTCATCACCGCACGTTTGAAAGGTCTTTCCATTTTGATTGTGCTGCTAGCATATGGTGTTACACCTGTTAATCTTTATTATATGTTTTTAACAAAAGCAGGCTGACCAATTCTGTTAAAATGTTCTAAGCTTTTATTATATAAAGGAAAAAAACTTCCCCAGAATCTCCTAAAATTCTGTTTTTTGTTTTTGTTTGTTTGTTTTTTTCATTTATACTCCAGTAAATGGAGATACGGTATTCTGTGCAAATTTATTATTAAAACAATATTCTTGGAAATCACGTATGTTGCCTTAGATTGTTTTGGGAATTAAAATAGTGTTTTTAAATTTTAAACAGATATTTAAAATAGGTGAACTAATTTTGTTTTTCCACAAAATATAAGAAATATAGATGTAATATTAACAGAAGTTTTTGGACTCCAAAATCCTCTTCACCATCTTTGTTTCATCTAGGGTACTTGGGAATTTGCTATTTATTGCTGAATGCTGAAGCTGATGTGAAAAGCCTCCTGGGAGATCTAACGCCTGTACAACTTGCTGAGAATTTTGGTAATGAAACTATAACCAAGTTCATAAAGATGCATGTTAAAAAACTGAAACTTGAAAATAAAATGTTTGCCTGACTATGTAAAGCATAATAGCATTTTCCAATGTATCTATTTAATATTGTACATTACACCTATTTTAAACTTCTGACATTACAGTGCTGCTTTTATCTGAGGCTTGGCAGCTTGCCAACATTAATTTTTAGTGATAAATTCTGCTATACAGACCTGAAAGTTTTTATATCTTAGGCCACTTCATTCCGTTATTTTATTGTCTTTCTGGTTTTGTCTGTTCTCAACTAAATATATATAAACATATAAATGAAAGGATACATATAATCTCCTGCATATTAAAACCAACACTGGTTAGTTTTTAGGTATAAAAATACAGATAATATTGATTTCAGTTGTACTAACAGTGAACCAGATTTTTACACTGTTATAAATTAAGATGTTAATCAGTTTGACTCCTAAGTATTTTCTGGATTATTTATGTGTGACATTTTTTAAGACAAGATTTTCAAAAGTGACTAATGATTTTTGGTGTCCCCAAGTATTTGAGTGCCCAACTGAGACCCCTTAAAGGAGCTACATAATCAAAGCATTAACCCTCTGAAAATGAGGCCCCTTTAAGGGGGCTTCAAATTTGGGCATCCCAAAACTAAGGTACAAGAATAACTAGTTAGTTTTTGGGAGCAAGATTTTCAAAAGTAACTAGTAATTTTTTAGTTGATTGTCAAATATTTGTCTATTCTGATTTGACACTGATTCTTTTTTTGTGTGATTATTTTAATTTAAGTACACAAACATATTTCAGATGCAAGTTTTTTGCAGCAATTTTTTCCCCCTTTACTAAGAATCTTGCTTTAGGTTGTGAATATATTTTCAAATTATTCCAAATAATAAACAAGCGTCAAAGCAAACATCTCATATAAAACTATATATTTTAACTGGATGGCAAGGGCAAAAGGAAATAAAACCAAGATTAAGAAATTCTGACAAATTAAAAGTTACTATAGAACACTATACAATTTTGATTACTAGAACACGTGGATTTCATTACGGAATAATTCATATTTAGTGTCGAGGCTTTAAAAGGTTTTACAGCTACTTACCAGAGTAAAATATTGTTAACATACTTGAAATGAATTGAGGTTTACACTTTTTTAATTTTTTTATTAAAATATTAATTAAAACAAATTACAGTTAAATAATGTTACAAAATTTATATGATCTTAAAGTAATAGCTGACATTATTTTATAGCCACCTTTTAGGACATTAATAATGGTAGTGATTTTTCCTTTATTTAGCACTTTTTATGACTAAGTGCTTCATAAAGGATGTTTGTACTTAAAAGGCTTCACCCTTGAGATGTATCCACCTGTGGGCGACAGCCAGTCTATGCCCTGAACACTGAATAGAAGTGGAGGTGAGGAGAAATTCTGGCCAAAGATACCAAGGCAAAGCCTTATTCTTTCAGAAAGTGCTATGTGATCTTTAATATCTCCACAGAGCGCAGAAATTCCATTTAAGCATTCTCCTTCAAGGCCTACGTGCCAGATTTACTTTAACCCTTGGTTTATGGCTAGAGGCGCTAGCTTTCATCCTGGCCACCAGGACTTTTATGCTCTCTGCCCAATATTTTTTTAAATCCTCACCATCTGCTCACTATTGGAGGTTGCTTTCTTACCCTGTTGTTCAGCAGGCAGACGTCCACCTGTTGGAGGCCTTTTCTCTCCCTTTCCTCACCAGTCACTGAGTAAGGGGGCTATGTTTGACTGAAGGGCGGAACCAAGAGGAGTGAACTCAGCGGAGGGATCAGCCAGAGAAAGGATGAGGAGTCTCAGCTCACCCAAGAGAAGCTAAGCAGAGGTGGTAACAGCAGCAATCTGTAGTAGGAGGGCCAATCCGAAGCTGCCTTCTGCTATTCCATATAAAATCAAGACATCAGGAAGAAGTAGCAAAGCCTAGAGTGAGGAAAGCATGGTGGAAGAGAGTGAGCAAGTTGAGGGCCAGAGGGAAAAAGACAGAGCCTCTGCTGAACCAGTGGCACAGGATCAGCTTCACCAGGATCAGCTCCACCACTTAGACAAGGACTAAGAGTGAGAAAAGCCTGGAAGAAAGAAAAAAAAGCCCTTTTCGTGTTTCCCTGTGTGAGGCTTTGCAGCCTCAGAAGAGTAACAGATTGGGGAGGAAAAAGATAGATGGGAGGAAGAATACTTAGGGCAGGGTGACATGAGGTGGAGACAGACTTGTAGTACTCATGAGAAAGAAGAGCTGTTGCTGAAATTTTTACAGGTTCTAGCAGTCAGCCATGAATTCCTTCCCCCAAGAAACAATCACTAAGTATGCAGTGTTTGTTAGTCCCAGGATATTAGAGAGACAAGGTGGGTGAGGTAATATCTTTAATTGGAAAAACCTCTGTTGGTGAGAGAGACAAGTGCTTGAGCTTACACAGCGGTCTTCCTCAGATCACCTTGTGTCTCTAATCATTGAGGATGTAATTAACAAAGGGTATGTCTACACTACGGAATAAGGTCGAATTTATAGAAGTCGGTTTTTTAGAAATCGGTTTTATAAATTCGAGTGTGTGTGTCCCCACAGAAAATGCTCTAAGTGCATTAAGTGCATTAACTCGGCGGAGCGCTTCCACAGTACCGAGGCAAGCGTCGACTTCCGGAGCGTTGCACTGTGGGTAGCTATCCCACAGTTCCCGCAGTCTCCGCTGCCCATTGGAATTCTGGGTTGAGATCCCAATGCCTGATGGGGCTAAAACATTGTCGCGGGTGGTTCTGGGTACATATCGTCAGCCCCCCGTTCCCTCCCTCCCCCCGTGAAAGCAAGGGCAGACAATCATTTCGCGCCTTTTTTCCTGAGTTACCTGTGCAGACGCCATACCATGGCAAGCATGGAGCCCGCTCAGGTAACCGTCACCCTATGTCTCCTGGGTGCTGGCAGACGCGGTACGGCATTGCTACACAGTAGCAGCAACCCCTTGCCTTGTGGCAGCAGACGGTACAGTACGACTGGTAGCCGTCATCGTCATGTCTGAGGTGCTCCTGGTCGCCTCTGTGAGGTCGATCAGGAGCACCTGGGCAGACATGGGCACAGGGACTAAATTTGGAGTGACTTGACCAGGTCATTCTCTTTAGTCCTGCAGTCAGTCCTATTGAACCGTCTTATGGTGAGCGGGCAGGCGATACGGACTGCTTGCAGTCGTACTGTACCATCTTCTGCCGAGCAGCCATGAGATGTGGATGGCATGCAGTCCTTCTGCACCGTCTGCTGCCAGCCAAAGATGTAAAAGATAGATGGAGTGGATCAAAACAAGAAATAGACCAGATTTGTTTTGTACTCATTTGCTTCCCCCCCTCCCCTGTCTAGGGGACTCATTCTTCTAGATCACACTGCAGTCACTTACAGAGAAGGTGCAGCGAGGTAAATCTAGCCATGTATCAATCAGAGGCCAGGCTAACCTTCTTGCTCCAATAAGGACAATAACTTAGGTGCACCATTTCTTATTGGAACCCTCCGTGAAGTCCTGCCTGAAATACTCCTTGATGTAAAGCCACCCCCTTTGTTGATTTTAGCTCCCTGAAGCCAACCCTGTAAGCGCTCCTCCCAGCGTCAGAGCAATGGCAAACAATCGGGCATCTGAGAGTGCTGTCCAGAGCAGTCACAATGGAGCACTCTGATGGGGCTAAAACATTGTCGCGGGTGGTTCTGGGTACGTGTCGTCAGGCCCCCGTTCCCTCCCTCCCTCCGTGAAAGCAAGGGCAGACAATCATTTTGCGCCTTTTTTCCTGAGTTACCTGTGCAGACGCCATACCACAGCAAGCATGGAGCCCGCTCAGGTAACCGTCACCCTATGTCTCCTGGGTGCTGGCAGACGCGGTACGGCTTTGCTGCACAGTAGCAGCAACCCATTGCCTTCTGGCAGCAGACCGTGCAATACGACTGGTAGTCGTCCTCGTCGTGTCCGAGGTGCTCCTGGCAGCGTCGGCTGGGAGCGCCTGGGCAGACATGGTCGCAGGGACTAAATTTGGAGTGACTTGACCAGGTCATTCTCTTTAGTCCTGCAGTCAGTCCTATTGAACCGTCTTATGGTGAGCGGGCAGGCGATACAGACTGCTAGCAGTCGTACTGTACCATCTTCTGCCAGGCAGGCAAGAGATGAGGATTGCTAGCAGTCGTATTGCACCATCTTCTGCCAGGCAGGCAAGAGATGGGGATGGCTAGCAGTCGTACTGTACCATCTTCTGCCGAGCAGCCATGAGATGTGGATGGCATGCAGTCCTTCTGCACCGTCTGCTGCCAGCCAAAGATGTAAAAGATAGACGGAGTGGGTCAAAACAAGAAATAGACCAGATTTGTTTTGTACTCATTTGCCTCCTCCCCTGTCTAGGGGACTCATTCCTCTAGGTCACACTGCAGTCACTCACAGAGAAGGTGCAGCGAGGTAAATCTAGCCATGTATCAATCAGAGGCCAGGCTAACCTCCTTGTTCCAATAACAACGATAACTTAGGTGCACCATTTCTTATTGGAACCCTCCGTGCAGTCCTGCCTGAAATACTCCTTGATGTACAGGCACCCCCTTTGTTGATTTTAGCTCCCTGAAGCCAACCCTGTAAGCCGTGTCGTCAGTCGCCCCTCCCTCCGTCAGAGCAACGGCAGACAATCGTTCCGCGCCTTTTTTCTGTGCGGACGCCATACCACGGCAAGCATGGAGCCCGCTCAGCTCACTTTGGCAATTAGGAGCACATTAACCACCACACGCATTATTCAGCAGTATATGCAGCACCAGAACATGGCAACGCGATACCGGGCGAGGAGGCGACGTCAGCGCGGTCCCGTGAGTGATCAGGACATGGACACAGATTTCTCTGAAAGCATGGGCCCTGACAATGCATGCATCATGGTGCTAATGGGGCAGGTTCATGCTGTGGAATGCCGATTCTGGGCTCGGGAAACAAGCACAGACTGGTGGGACCGCATAGTGTTGCAGGTCTGGGACGATTCCCAGTGGCTACGAAACTTTTGCATGCGTAAGGGCACTTTCATGGAACTTTGTGACTTGCTTTCCCCTGCCCTGAAGCGCATGAATACCAAGATGAGAGCAGCCCTCACAGTTGAGAAGCGAGTGGCGATAGCCCTGTGGAAGCTTGCAACGCCAGACAGCTACCGGTCAGTTGGGAATCAATTTGGAGTGGGCAAATCTACTGTGGGGGCTGCTGTGATGCAAGTAGCCCACGCAATCAAAGATCTGCTGATATCAAGGGTAGTGACCCTGGGAAATGTGCAGGTCATAGTGGATGGCTTTGCTGCAATGGGATTCCCTAACTGTGGTGGGGCTATAGACGGAACCCATATCCCTATCTTGGCACCGGAGCACCAAGCCGCCGAGTACATAAACCGCAAGGGGTACTTTTCGATAGTGCTGCAAGCTCTGGTGGATCACAAGGGACGTTTCACCAACATCAACGTGGGATGGCCGGGAAAGGTGCATGATGCTCGCATCTTCAGGAACTCTGGTCTGTTTCAAAAGCTGCAGGAAGGGACTTTATTCCCAGACCAGAAAATAACCGTTGGGGATGTTGAAATGCCTATATGTATCCTTGGGGACCCAGCCTACCCCTTAATGCCATGGCTCATGAAGCCATACACAGGCAGCCTGGACAGTGGTCAGGAGCTGTTCAACCACAGGCTGAGCAAGTGCAGAATGGTGGTAGAATGTGCATTTGGACGTTTAAAGGTGCGCTGGCGCAGTTTACTGACTCGCTTAGACCTCAGCGAAACCAATATTCCCACTGTTATTACTGCTTGCTGTGTGCTCCACAAAATCTGTGAGAGTAAGGGGGAGACGTTTATGGCGGGGTGGGAGGTTGAGGCAAATCGCCTGGCTGCTGGTTACGCGCAGCCAGACACCAGGGCGGTTAGAAGAGCACAGGAGGGCGCGGTACGCATCAGAGAAGCTTTGAAAAACAGTTTCATGACTGGCCAGGCTACGGTGTGAAAGTTCTGTTTGTTTCTCCTTGATGAACCCCCCCGCCCCTTGGTTCACTCTACTTCCCTGTAAGCTAACCACCCTCCCCTCCTCCCTTCGATCACCGCTTGCAGAGCCAATAAAGTCATTGTTGCTTCACATTCATGCATTCGTTATTCATTCATCACACAAATAGGGGGATGACTACCAAGGTATCCCAGGAGGGGTGGTGGAGGAGGGAAGGAAAATGCCACACAGCACTTTAAGCACAGCACTTTAAAAGTGTACAACTTTAAAATTTATTGAATGACAGCCTTCTTTTTTTTGGGCAATCCTCTGTGGTGGAGTGGCTGGTTGGCCGGAGGCCCCCCCACCGCGTTCTTGGGCGTCTGGGTGTGGAGGCTATGGAACTTGGGGAGGAGGGCGGTTGGTTACAGAGGGGCTGCAGTGGCAGTCTGTGCTCCAGCTGCCTTTGCTGCAGCTCAACCATACACTGGAGCATACTGGTTTGGTCCTGCAGCAGCCTCAGCATTGAATCCTGCCTCCTCTCATCACGCTGCCGCCACATTTGAGCTTCAGCCCTGTCTTCAGCCCGCCACTTACTCTCTTCAGCCCTCCACCTCTCCTCCCGGTCATTTTGTGCTTTCCTGCAGTCTGACATTATTTGCCTCCACGCATTCGTCTGTGCTCTGTCAGTGTGGGAGGACAGCATGAGCTCGGAGAACATTTCATCGCGAGTGCGTTTTTTTTTCTTTCTAAGCTTCACTAGCCTCTGGGAAGGAGAAGATCCTGTGATCATTGAAACACATGCAGCTGGTGGAGAAAAAAAAAGGGACAGCGGTATTTAAAAAGACACATTTTATAAAACAGTCGCTACACTCTTTCAGGGTAAACCTTGCTGTTAACATTACATACATAGCACATGTGCTTTCTTTACAAGGTCGCATTTTGCCTCCTCCCACCGCGTGAACGGATTTTGGTTGAATGCCAGCAAACATACACTGCAATGCTTTGTTCTACAGTGATTCCCGAGTACGTGTTACTGGCCTGGAGTGGTAAAGTGTCCTACCATGAAGGACGAAATAAGGCTGCCCTCCCCAGAAACCTTTTGCAAAGGCAGAACCGCAAATGCCAGGGCAAAGTAATCCTTTCATGTGCTTGCTTTTAAACCATGTATAGCATTTTAAAAGGTACACTCACCAGAGGTCCCTTCTCCGCCTGCTGAGTCCAGGAGGCAGCCTTGGGTGGGTTCGGGGGGTACTGGCTCCAGGTCTAGGGTGAGAAACAGTTCCTGGCTGTCGGGAAAACCGGTTTCTCCGCTTGCTTGCTGTGAGCTATCTACAACCTCCTCCTCCTCATCTTCTTCGTCCCCAAAACCTACTTCCGTATTGCCTCCATCTCCATTGAAGGAGTCAAACAACACGGCTGGGGTAGTGGTGGCTGAACCCCCTAAAATGGCATGCAGCTCATCATAGAAGCGGCATGTTTGGGGCTCTGACCCAGAGCGGCTGTTCGCCTCTCTGGTTTTCTGGTAGGCTTGCCTCAGCTCCTTCAGTTTCACGCGGCACTGCTTCGGGTCCCTGTTATGGCCTCTGTCCTTCATGCCCTGGGAGATTTTCAGAAAGGTTTTGGCATTTCGAAAACTGGAACGGAGTTCTGATAGCACGGATTCCTCTCCCCAAACAGCGATCAGATCCCGTACCTCCCGTTCGGTCCATGCTGGAGCTCTTTTGCGATTCTGGGACTCCATCATGGTCACCTGTGCTGATGAGCTCTGCATGGTCACCTGCAGCTTGCCACGCTGGCCAAACAGGAAATGAGATTCAAAAGTTCGCGGTTCTTTTCCTGTCTACCTGGCCAGTGCATCTGAGTTGAGAGCGCTGTCCAGAGCGGTCAGAATGGAGCACTCTGGGATAGCTCCCGGAGGCCAATACCATCGAATTGTGTCCACAGTACCCCAAATTCGAGCCGGCAACGTCGATTTAAGCGCTAATCCACTTGTCAGGGGTGGAGTAAGGAAATCGATTTTAAGAGCCCTTTAAGTTGAAATAAAGGGCTTCATTGTGTGGACGGGTGCAGGTTTAAATCGATTTAACGCTGCTAAATTCGACCTAAAGTCCTAGTGTAGACCAGGGCAAAGTTTGCTACATGATGATCTGTATGAAACCATGATTGTGTTGCTTTCCTAGGCATATGGTTTTCTCACTGTTACGTTATAATAGAATAGAGACAGCACTTTCTCTCATGTTTAAATTGAAATAATCTATTTCTTGTATATCATATGCTTGAGATCATAGAACTCCCATTCTAACTCCCATTCTTAGTTACAATGTCACCATAAAGTGAAAACAGGCATTCGCATGGGACTTTTGTAGCCAGCATTGCAAGGTATTTATGTGCCAGATATGCTAAACATTCATATGCCCATTCATGCTTCGGCCACCATTCCAGAGGACATGCTTCCATGCCGATGACGCTCATTAAAAAAATAATGTGTTAATTACATTTGTGACTGAACTCCTTGGGAGAGAATTGTATGTCTCCTGCTCTATTTTACATGCATTCTGCCATATATTTCCTGTTATAGTAGTCTCAGATGATGACTTAGCACATGTTCATTTTAAGAACACTTTCGCTGCAGATTTGACAAAACGCAAAGAAGGTACCAATGTGAGATTTCTAAAGATAGCAAAAGCACTCACCCAAGGTTTAAGAATCTGAACTGCCTTCTAAAATCTGAGAGGGATGAGGTGTGGAGTTTGCTTTCAGAAGTCTTTAAATAGCAACATTCCGATGCGGAAACTACAGAACCCTAACCACCAAAAAAGAAAATCAACCTTCTGCTGGCGGCATCTGATTCAAATGATGAAAATGAACATGCATCGGGCCGTATTGCTTTGGATTGTTATCAAGCAGAACCCGTCATCAGCATGGTCACATGTCTCCTGGAATGGTGGTTGAAGCATGAAGGGACATATGAATCTTTAGCACATCTGGAATGTAAATATCTTGCAATGCTGTCTACAATAGTGCAATGCGAACACCTGTTCTCACTTGCAGGTGACATTGTATACAAGAAGTGGGCAGCATTATCTTCTGCAAATATAAACAAACTTGTTTGAGCAATTAGCTGAACAGAAAATAGGACTGAGTGGACTTGTAGGCTCTAAAGTTTTACATTGTTTAGTTTTGAATGCATTTTTTTTAATATAATTCTACATTTGTAAGTTAAACTTTCATGATAAAGAAATAGCATTTTTCAATTCACCTAATACAAGTACTGTAGTGCAATTTCTTTTGTTTTTTACAGTGCAAATATTTATAATAAATAAATATAAAATGAGCACTGTGCACTTTGTGGTAATTGAAATCAATATATTTCAAAATGTAGAAAACATCCAAAAATATTTACATAAATTGTGTTCTATTTAATTTTTTTAATTGTGCAATTTTTTAAAATAAAAATTGCACATTTTTTAATTGCTTGACAGCCCTAATTTTTATGTTCTCAAAGGTCAAGAGATATGTTTTACTATTTTAAATGAAACCGCTTCTTATCCATACATTACATGACAAGCAAACACAGCACTTAAAAGATGTTTGATTTCTTAACCCTGAGCTATTGTGTTTCTCAGATTTTCCATACAGTTCGTTTGTCTCTATACTGACAAATGAAAGATGCAAGAACACCTGAAATTACCAAGACAACCAGAAAACATGATTTTCTGTAAATATGTTTTTACAATTTAGATTAAATATGATGCATATTTACAGCATAAGAATGCCTGTAAATAAGCCAGTATTAAAACCTATCTGCCAGACAGAGGAAGTGACCCAATTTGCTGTAGGGGTTGATAGTTCAAGTACTGATGAAGAAATAAGAAAATGACAGATAATGATGGGCTAAGACTTTCCTGTTTGGAATCTAGCATGCAATACTACTTATATATAGCTCCTTATTTATATAGACCTGAGGCAGAAGGGTCCTTTAAAACAACTTGTGAGTTGAAATAAAACTATTTTTCTTATTTTTAACAATAACAAGAGTAACATATGAGACCTTGAAGTGTTTGCATGACTGTTATTAAATCATGTGAGTAACTGAAATACAAAAATAATTTAAAATCAAATAATTCCAGTTTATGAATACATGGAACATATATATTCAGTGGAATGTATTGGTCCCCTTCAAGTTAATGATAACTCACATTGGGTTCAATGGAGTTAGTACTTAGGACCTGATCCTGCAAATGAGTGATGACATGTTATGTGAGTAGAGATGCAATGGGTTTACTTGTGTAAGAGAGGACTACCACTTTGAATAAGGTTTTGCTCCCACAGTGATTAAAGATAAGAAATAGTAGTCCAAGTCCCTTCTTCTGATGCTGAAGTCTGTCTGTCTGGTATAATGAGAAGTATTCTGTTCATTTCTGTCTAGAAAAATACAATTCTGAATATTCTCACTATGTTTAGTATAAAGATCATATAATTTCCCATTACTGTCCATTTCAGTGCACATTCCCATAGCTAACACTTGACTCAAATTGTACTGTTTACAAAAATCTAACAGCATAAAATGGGAATTTAGAAGCAGCTGAAAGAGGAAATTTATCAAAGTAAGATTAATCTTGCTTGATTTTGTTATGCTTGTGGAAAGAATTATCAAGATGCTAGACAGAACTTATTAAACAGCAAGAAAGGAAGCAACACTTGATTTTTTTTTAAAAAGTTCTTTTCACTCAATCTCTATTACTGTTTTCTTGATGTTCTGGGTTGTCCTCTCTTATTTTCTCTGGTAGGTAGGTAATCCTTTTAATGTTCCACAATAAAGAAGGGATGAAGGGTAAACTTCCAAAATAGCAGAGGGGTTTTTGTGGGGTTAAAATGCAACCTAAACAGAGGGCTAACTGAAGGCTTAAGCCATAAGCCCCATTTTGACAGTGGGACTTAAGTGGTGCATATGTCCTGTGACTGTCCTGACCCTCTGAACAGGGGTAAACATCAAACCAAATGAGCTCCTGGCCCATTACGCTGGAAAATCTGAGGTAAATTACTGCTTAATGGAAATTCTTAACCAAAGGAGAGGGAAGAATGAAACAAAACAAAAATGCCTAAAAATTACAATAAATGAGAAACTGGATTGCCTCAAAACTCAGCAAATACCATCACTGTCACAATTTAATGGGACTATCTCTGCTAATCTCAAAGTTCTTAGAGGATGTCCTATTCTCTCCCAAAGATAAAGAACACAATAGAAGATCTATTAGAAAATTATTTATGTGGAATGACAGGTTCTGAAGAGGATCAAATATGAAACTTCTGAATCTAAAATTGACAAAACATAGCTGTGTGATAGAAACTGAAACATAAATTGATGGGAGAAGGATCAGAAAGAAGAGAAGTTTTTTTGGGCACAATCCTGCTCCCTTTGAAGTTGATGGGAGTTTTGCCATTGAATTAACGGGAGGAGAACTGTACTGTGGCTTACTCTTCTTTGTAATTAGAGGCAGTGATTAGAATATCTTTTATTGTGCACTGGAGTTTCCCTTGCAGCAAAAAAAGTATACAGTATTAACTTTAAGGTCAACTGAAACAGCATGAAGGGAGAAAATAGTTTGCCAGACACAAGCAGTAAGGAAAGAAATGTTATCTAAAGGAGTACTACATTAGAGGTAAAAATAAAAGCCTAAAATCAGTGTACTTGAATACAAGTTGAACAATCTTGGCATTAGACTTCAAGGGCAAGTTCCTCATTGTGTCTTTCTGTACATCGTGGGAACACCCTTCACCCCATGTTTTTCCTTATAAAAATATTGTGTGGTATCCAATGCAAAGTTTGTCATGTTGGGTATCTTCGGAAGGCTCATGATGCTCATGAGCATTGTTGTTATAGTAATGTTATGTTATAGGTTGTAATTTCATGTATATAGTGATGAGCCTGAAAATGTGTCCTCATGGCTAAACAAGCCCAGACAAAAACTCTCCAAGAGCAGAGGAGCAGTTCACACCTCATCAGGGCATGTAGGGGACAAACCCAGCCCAGTCTCACAGGAACAAAGGACACTGGCCTAGGCAACAACAAAGGATCTGTTGGACTCCCAAGTGAGTCACCCCCCTTCCTTTGGTCAGTTTGGGACTGCGATGAGGTCCCAAACTGCTCACCACTCTCGGGGGGGAGAGGGGGGAAGGGTGGGCAAAGCCAAGAGGGAAGAAAGGACATAATAAAAGGGAGAGATGTTTGCCATGCTCTTCCTCTCTCTTCCACCTCCATCTACAGATATCACCACCAAGCGACTGAAGCGCTGATCAAAGGGGAGAGCCTGGCTGGAGGACAACCAGCCAGCCTGTGGTGAGAAGCATCTCAGTTTGTAAGGGTACTGGAAATGTTAAGATCAGCTTAGAATGCATTTTGCTTTTATTTCATTTGACGAAATCTGACTTGTTGTGCTTTGATTTATAATCACTTAAAATCTATCTTTGTAGTTAATAAATCTGTTTGTTTATTGTACCTGAAGCAGTGCATTTGGTTTGAAGTGTGTTAGAGACTCCTTTGGGATAACAAGCCTGGTACATATCAATTTCTTTGTTAAATTGACAAACGCATATAAGCTTGCAGCATCCACTGGGCATAATTGGACACTGCAAGGTGGAGGTTCCTAGGGTTGTGTCTGGGACCGGAGATATTGGCTAGTGTCATTAGGTTGCACAATCCAAGGAGCAGCTTACATGCCACATACATACATACATACATAGGCACTGACTTCTGCTGGCACCGGTGGGTACTTGACCCCTTCTGCCCCTGGCCCTGCCCCACCCCTGCCCCTATTCCAACCCCTTCCCAAAAGTCCCCACCCCTACTCCGCCCCCTCCCTGCTCCTATTCCAACCCCTTCCCCAAATCCCCGCCTCTTCTCCACCTCCTCCCCTGAGTACACTACATTCCTGCTCCTCCCCACTCCCTCCTGGAGCTTGTTATGCGGCAAAACAGCAGTTTTGCGATGGCAAGCGCTGGGAGGTAGGCAGAGAAGCGGGGACGTGGCATGCTCAGGGGAGGGGGAGGAGGTGGAGGTGAGGTGGGGCCAGGAGGGGAGCTTGGCTGCCAGTGGGTGCAGAGCACCCACTAACTTTTCCCTGTGGGTGCTCCAGCCCCAGAGTACCCACAGTCGGCGCCTAGGGGTAAGGCTGGCTCCCAGAGTCAAGGATTGGAGTGACCTAGCAAATCACCGGTCCAGATAACACCAGGGGAACGTAACACTCATCTGGTGTAAATGGTCATAGCTTGCCCACCTTGTAAAATGTCCAAAGCTCCAGTCACTTTTTCTTCATTCAAACTTTTTTGCTCTCTAGTTTTAAAGATCTTCTTAAAATTCCACTATGTAATGCAAACCCTTTAAAGATGTGTCTCCTTCCAATTAAATGCTATAATGTTGTACTGTGTAATCATCCCACTATTTTTATGTGCCAAGTTTTAAAAAATGTAATGTGTAATTTAAATAGAATAGGAGGACTATTTTAATGGATTAGTAGGACTTTTATGATTTCTAAGTGAGTAAAACTGTTCCTGTGAAGGGAAGTTGTCTGAACCAAACCTCCGCTCCAAGCAAAATTGACTGTAATGACCACCTATGAATAAGGGTATTATGAGGTGAGTACTACTGACACAGTTTAATAGGCTGGAAGCTGGCCAATACCAGCGTACAATGGGAAACTAAAGAGCCTTTCCTCTTGGCTGACTACTTTCCCTACAGTTTCTTCCTTGTATAAAAAAATTTACATACATGGTTTTTTTTTAAAAAAGAGGAATATACTCTGTCCTCTACTGCCAGAACTGTTCTATTCACATTTGTGGGGGTAGAGGCTGCAGTCCTACCACCTGTGGCATCTATGAAAGGCCTAAGATTCTGGAGACCGTGCTAAGGGCCTGAAAAATCCCACAAAAGCTTGAGGCTCTGGTCAAAAGCCTGTAGGCAGGCTATCTGGTGGTCCTGTGACCCATGTAAATGTAGAAAGGTGAGCCTCTGGCACATATCAAAATGTGTGATTCACTCTCATAGAGCAGTGGTTCTCAAACTGTAGGTTGGGACCCCAAAGTGGGTCATGACCCCACTTTAATGTGGTTGCCAAGGCCAGCATTAGACTTGCTGGGACACAGAGCTGAAGCCGAAGCCTGAACTCCACCCCCACCTGAGGTGGTAGGGCTCAGGCTGCAGCCCTCTCTCCCCTACCTGAGGCAGTGGGACTCGGTCTCTGCCTACCTGCAGGGGTCATATAGTAACTTTTTTGTCAGAAGGGGGTCACGGTACAATGAAGTTTGAGAACCCCTGCCATAGAGGGTCTTCCTCTCTATCAAAACAGAGGCCCCCTGCCACTCATAAGGGATTCTGCTGTAGACACCAAAACCCATATAGCCCCTCCTTCAATGTTGAAACTGTGGACCTCCCTGACTTGTACAGGGCGTCCTGCAAATGTTAAAATGGGGTGATCCTCATGCAGTCCTGCTGCCCAGATTGGATGTTATGCATTCAACTGGGCTGCAGGAATGGCATCCACCTGTTCTTCACAGCTACCATAATGCTTGCTGGGGAAGCAGCCTACTTTCACCACTTCCCCCTGCTGGATCTGAACAAGGAGAGAGCCACCACCTGCAAAAACATGCCAGTATTTGCCCTAGGCTCCCCACCAGACTCTTCTATCCACCTAGCTCCACCTCCAACAAATCCTGGCTTCTCTCAGCTGCCATTTTCCCAAGCTATCCACATCCACCCCCAACTCTTTCCCCCACCTTCTTTAAGCTACCCAGCTGCACACTTTCACAAACCTAGCTACTCCCAGCTTTGCAAACACCCCCAACAGCTGCCAGTCACCTCAACCTGCTCCCCCCCCAGCCCTCCCAACAAACCTAGCCAACCTCCACCTTCCCTCCCCCAGTTATCACCTAGCTATCCCCAGCCACACGTACAACAGTCCCCTTAGACTAGGCTCCAGTTTACCTCACCTCTACAAACCCAACTGCTGTTAAGGTTGCCAATTTTGGTTGGACATATTCCTGGAGACTCCAGGACAATAGTGGAGGGTTGGCAACTCTAGCTGTTGTTAGCTGCCCCCCCCGCCCCCAAAACCCTCAATTGCCTCAAGTCATCCCCTTAGACGGTCCCTACCTACTCCCCAGATGCTCTTCAGCACCCACCAAATTTTGTGCAGCCGGGTAGCTTCCTCCTCCCCCCATCCACTGCTGGGGGGCAAGTTGTGTTGATCTTAAACTGACGTTTAGGCTACAAATCTACATCCTCCAATTCTATGCAAAACATTTAACGACATAATTTTCATACAAGTTCTCACATGGAGCTGTACAAAATGTGGCAGCTGTGGGAGGAGCAGGAGCTTTACCCCTTCCACGGGTGTGTGTGAGAGAGAGAGACACCGAGAGGAAACACCACCGGGCAAGAGCCCTGTTGTCACTAGACGGGACCCCTTGCCAGCGGGGTGCCCCTTTCCCGGCCCCCCGTGCCCCAGAGAGGGGTGGGCGGCCGCTGTGCCACTCCAGCGGGAAGGTTGGGGATGAGGCAGCTTAGGGCTGGGCCCGGCCCGCCTCGCCTCCCCCCTCCCACTCTTCGTGGGTCACATGAGAAGGGGCGGGCGGCTTGGGGAGAGGCAGCAGCTGCTGCTGCCAGGGCTGCGCTCGGGGCGGCTGCTGTGGGTGAGCGTCTGAGGGGGGCGACGGGACAGGGGCTGGGGACACGCCCGGGCCCCGCTCAGCCTCTACTGCTCCCGAGAGTCCTGCTCACGGCGCCCGACATGGACGAAGAAGGCGGCGGCGGCGGCGGTGAGTGGTGGAGTTGGTGTGGCAAGCCGCCGGGGCTGGGGGAGGCGGTAGAGGGGGGCTGGGCCGCCGGGGTGGGTGGTGGCTGGGACACGGTCTCCTGAACCTGGTCTCTTTTGCGTGAGGCTTTGAGCTGGGGGACATGCCCCGCCCCCCGTCCCCGGCTTTCCCCGGTTGGGCGCTGTGTGTTTGCTAGTGGGGAGCCGGCAGCGACTGTCTCCCTCCCTGTGTGGAGCGTCCTGCTCTCAGGGAGACTCTGATCCTGTCTCCCAGGCGCGAACACCCCACCTCCGCTGCGCCCTCCTTGCCATCGCCTCCCACCCGTGCTGCACCTTCTCGTAGCGCCCGCCACACCCCTGGCGCGTTTCCTTCTTGCCTGCCCCCCACCCCATCTCTTTGCTCCCCTGCAACCACCTACCACTCCTGCTGAGCGCCCTGGGATACCCCATGACTCCCACCCTGCGCCCCCATATCCACATCCCCGACTGTGCCTCCCCCGCATTTAATCACATTTAATGCAGAGCACTTACCCCGTACTTTCACTCTGTCCCCTCGACCCTGCCGTATTGTACTTCTCACCCTTCGCCCACTTGTGTTCCCCACCATACATCCACTTTGCCCTTCCTTCCCTCCCCCACATAACAATCCCATTCATACACATGTCTCTCAGCCCCCGCACTATCCTCCACAGACCTTCTTTTTGCATATTTATTAATGTCTCTTGGGGGGAAACCAAGGGAAGTGACTATAATAACAAGTAGTGAATAGTTTTCAGGCTTCTACATCCTGAATAAAGAGGCATGTTGTTGGAGGAGAAGTGGGCCTTATCCTTCTGGCAGGGATGTGCAAGTACCGCCAGTCTTTGCTGATCCTAGTGTAGGGAGGGACTCCTATTAGGATTGACTTGCTCAAGTTCCATGTGCTAATGACAACAATAGAGGGCTCTGTGCACCCTAATTTATGAATCTCCCCTACCGCCAAAAAGGTCAAACATTTCTGAGGGAGGAAAAATGAATGCACACTTGCTTAGGGTCTGTGTGAGAGTGCTGGAAAAGAGAAGTAGATTTAAACACCCTGACAGTAGAACTCACTGTGTGCATCTACATTTGGCCAGCTCTCAGGTTGACTTGCCCCCATGTTGTTATATTGACAGCCAGTTGTTTGTTCTTGTGTCTCGATGCAGTGAAATCATTGCACACTGTATGCAGCTGCTGCTCCTATCAAAAATTATGTGTGTGTTTTGCAGTAAATAATGTACAGTGAAAAGGCTAATTATATTCTGCAACAGTCCTGCATTTGTGTGTAATTTTAATGTAGGTGCAATGATAATCACTGAGTGGTTCATCCAGTTTACACATGGTAAACAATTTCCATAGGCAGTAATGTAAATGTTTCCAAATATACATCTTAGAAAATTAGGACATGCCTCTTTCACCATCTTTTAGTACAGTTGTGACCTTTTAGGGGTTAGTTTGTACAACTACAGTACATGAGCTCATAGACCCCAAACAGATTTGCACCAGAGCTTTCTCTGTTTAATCTAAAATGCATTGTCTGTGTTAAGATTTTTGTCTGACGAACCAGTTCTCAATGCCATCAGTAATAAGGATGCTGACTAACTGTTGTCCATATCAGAGGTAGTTTTTCAGGATGAGGTTGTTAATCAAGATGTCTTCCAAATAAAATATTCATCCATACACAATTACTGTTTATATTTGTTTAATTATAAATATGTCAAGTAATGAGTGGTTTGATTAGTAGTTGTAACGTGATTGCTCGTCTTAAAGTAGTAAGGGAAGAACTCTGAAATAAAGTGGGTGTGGTGTTTGTTTTGACAAGTGGAAAAAATGCCGTGATGAACCAGTAACATCACAGAAAAACATCCTACAGACAGTCTGTCTGCAAACATCAATATTTCTCAGCAATTATTTCCCTCAGCTGTTTTGTCAATAATAGATATGACTTTTCTTTAAAAAGAAGAAAAGGGGAAAAAAAAGTGGTTTTACTACTACTAATACTAATGGGAAAACACTGTAGTAAACAGCAGAAAAATAGTAAATTAAAGATTTAACGTTTTAAAACAACTTGGTATTACATCAAGGGTATATCAACAGTATATCACTGAATGTTCACATATATGAAGGATACATTAATATGCTTGTTTATTGACATTGAATACATCTAATGTAGATATTTTTCACTTGTATGAGCTTGAATCAGCCAAAAATTCTCACTTTCACACTGCAGAATATGTGAAAAATTGGCTTCTTCAGCCTTAAGGTCCAGTTCTGCAAGGTACAGAGACCCTACTTTGAGGTTCTGAGTACCTTCAGTTCCCATTGAGGTCCATTGGATTTGAAGTACTTGGCACCTTGCAAAGATTGGCACCCTCAAAATGGATCTACTTATTACTGAATAAGTCACTTCTATTATTCTTCTCGGATTATTTGTCACATCTCATTTAATAAAAAATGTACTATTCAAGGTGGTCAAATTATTGTATAGTTTATAAGTGCCCTTATTCACTGTTATAATATTACGGATCCAAATAACTGAAACTGCCCCGTCTCTACATTAAGTGTATTTGAACTGTTACATTAGCCTTTTGTGATTCATAAGAAAAGGCCTAATCCTGCTTTCCTTTCTTGTTCAAAACTTCCATCGGTAGAGTAGGATTAGTTTAACATTATTTTAAACTAACTAGATTTTGGAATGAGAAGTGGTAAGAAAATTGACCATATCATGACGAGAGATTATATATACAGAGTGAAGTGTCAACTTGAAATCTAGTCAATTTTAAAATGAGTTAGCAGCAGTTTTAGCTACACCTGCCCTGAGTCTCCGTGCTGATTTCTGAGCTTTTAAAATTCCATTTTTACTGTGTTAAAAATAGTTTTCTCTTGCCTGTTGCTGAAAGATCCATGTAAAGAGGTGTTAAATTCATAAAAATAAATGAACTTGACAGTGTGAATCAGTGGCTAGGGCACTGGACTGGGATTAAGGAGTCCTGAGTTCGGTTATCGGCTCTGTCATTACCGTGCTGTGTGAGCTTGAGTTCACCTTCTTGTGCCTCCATTTCCTCATCTGTAAAATGGGAAAAATTATATGCACCTCTTTTAGTAAAATACTTTGAGATATGTGGATGAAAACAGCTAGGCATAATCATTAAAAAACAAAACTAAAATTTGATAGAGAAGCTGTCAAATGTAGGACATGCTCCCTACTAGTTTAAACTCTCTCTTTTCCCCCTCCCCTCACCACTTCCCGGTAGTCTAAATGTGGGCATAAAGGCCCACGTCATACCATCTATTGTCACACAAAACTTCCATTGATTTCAAGGGGGCTCTGTGCATGGAATAGGAGTAAGATATGATCCAAATTAATTAGTGTTTATTTCAGCCGTCTGTTGTGTCCTAATCACAAGGATCTTTGTACTTAATTTAGGAGATGATGTTGATTCCACTTCCTTCCCCAGCTTGAAATGATGTCTCTTATGACTTTAGTAGACTGAAGTGCCTCTTATATTAATTGCTGCAGTTAGCATGGTACTAGTATTGCATTTGGGTATCTGAGGTCCTTGCATTTGGTAGCAGGTGTTATGGTTGTGTAGTGATAAATAGTGAAAGTTTGTTTTGAGATAATTTCCAGATCTTGAAATTCTTAGTCAAATCAGATCATTCTGCCTAAAAAATTTATGGCAGAATATGGCTCCAGGTATTTTGTATTATGTTCGTTTTCTTGAATTTGAGTCCAGTGCCACTTAAGCAGTTGTTGCATATTCTCTCCCATTCAGGTCATCAGGAGTTCTGCTTACGAAAGAATTACTGCAAGATCAGTCGCTTACTCATTTTTAAATTAGTAGCTTTCTTTGGTCATTGGTTTTTAAACAAAATAAAAGTTAACTTTATATAAAGGTGCTGAATTCACGGAGGTACAAATCCCTCCACCCTCCCCAAACAGCTACAGCACAAGTAGTGCAATGTAAATTTCTCCATACTGTTCCCTAAACTGTTTACTTCAGTCATGAACTCTGAGGCATTTCTTTGGGTGAAAGAGTAATTCAGTCTTTAGGTTCTTTCAATCCTTGACCTCTCTGTTGGAACTGCTAATGAGAACGCCAAGCGTGGTGGTGTTGGTTTCTGTGGTGTAGGCACCTGCACAGGAGGAACTAGACTGAAACCACCAGCACATTTCACACAGGCCACAGAAGAACGGCTTACTGACGAAGCAAATGTAGTAAGTCTGCTTTCACTCTGTCTAAGTGGAAAAGCAGAGTTATCCATTTGTAGGTTTAAGGATGATAAATTTAATAGTAAAGGCAAAAGTGCCCTGAAAAAGACAGGTAAAAGAATTAAAACTGGTTTTCAAAAAAAGTAATTTAAATTATGGTAGGAGTTAAAAATAAATATTCTTAGGCTCAAGTCAACCTTTCTGTGTCCCATATTTTCCATTTCTCTGTAAAAGCCTGTAGAAGGGAGAATATGCACTGAAAAATCCCCTGGAAATTCACTACATCATATATTATACACAAATATTTCTTTTCTGTGTTTGGAACCATAACTATATCCTGTATTCATATAATATGATATGCTTAAATTCCAGCAGTAACCAAAAAGTGTGTTAACCAGTATCTATTACATATGTCTAATTTCAGAGCACCAGGTCTGGATAACTTGCACCTGTCGTTGGTCAAGAATCCATCTAAGGATTGATGATAATTAAAAAACAACACAAAAAAACAAAAACCTGGGGAAATTCCAAATAGAGAGAGCCTGGGTTCTGCCAATAATTAAAAAGGGTAAATGGGATGACCTTGGTTTAGTCTGGTTAGCTGGACGTCGATCGCAGGCAAAGTAATGGAGCAGCTGATATGAAACTGAATCAGTAAAGTACTAATGGACAGAAATATAATTAATATCAGTCAGCATGGTTTCATGGTAAATAGGCCTTGTTCTTTGATGTAATTACAAGTTTGGTTGCAAAAGATAACTGGTAATGTCAGATACCTTATAGAATTGTAATATATTACATGAGATTTGGATTAAAAAATAGTTCTGTGGGAAATCATCTTGACACATTAAATGGATTAAAAACTAGCTAACTGACAGATTAAAAAATATAATAATTAATGGGGAAATCTTAAGGATTTGTTCTTGGCCCAGTACTATTGAATGTTTCCTTTCAATCACTAGAAGAAAACATGAAATAATTGCTGATAAAGTTTGCATAGACTGCAAAACTTCATGAGGTGGTAAATAATGAATAGTCCCTTACACAGAATTCTCTAGCTGTCATGATGCAATGAACAATATTTATTAATATAGACAAGTGCAAGGTTATACATAGAGAACAGGGGATTGTATACTGCAAAGCAGTGACAGGGGTAATGGTAGATAACCAACTGAATGTGGGCTCCCATTGCAATACTATTGCTAATGTGGCTAATGTGATCCTTGGATGTACAAACTGAAGAACATCATATTGGAATAGGAAGATATTGCCTCTGCATGTGGCATTGGTAAGATCACTACTTGAATACTGTGTCCAGGCCAGGTGTCAACACTTTTTAAAAGGATGTTGACATTTTTGTAAAGGGTTCAGAAAAGACCAGTAAGAATGATTTGATATCTGGCAAGCAGATCTTACAATGAGAGACTTAAGGAGTACGATTATTTACTTTGTCAAAGAGAAAGTTAAGAGACAATTTGAACATGGTTTCTAGGTACCAATACAGGGAGAAGATAATACTAAAAAGGTCTTTGATTTCTCAGACAAATATATAACAAGATCCAGTGGCTAGAAGAATTCAAACTAGAAGGGGAAATTTTTAAGAGGTTAGGGCAATTAACCACTGGAACAACTTACCAAGGAGTGTGGTAGATTCTCCATCACTTAGTCATGGTCTACACTGGGGGGCTGGGGACTGATCTAAGTTAAGCAACTTCAGCTATGTGAATAATGTAGCTGAAGTTGACGTACTTAAATCGACTTACTGTGGTGTCTTCACCGTGGGGAGTCGACTGCTGCCACTCCCTCGTCGACTCTGCCTGCCCCTCTCGCGGTGTTGGAGTACAGAAGTCGACGGGAGAGTGCTCGGGGGTCGATTTATCACGTCTAGACTAGATGCGATAAATCGATCCCCGCTAGAGCAATTGCTCCCCGCCGATCTGGCGGGTAGTGAAGACTTACCCCTAGTCAGTGGAGCTATGACTACACTAACTGAGGATCTACCCTTTTTAAAGCAAGATTGAATTTCTTTGTAGAATATATGCTCCAGTTGAACCACAAGATGAATTAGTAAACTCTCCTTTCTTGTGCCTCCGCTTCAATCTCTGCATGGAATCTTGCCGTTTTTTACCCTGGACAATATTGACAAAATGTGACTTTCCCCTTCCCTTAGCTTGCCTTCCCTTCCTGCCCCTACAACTCTTTCTTTCTTCCCTCTCACATGCAGAAGTTTGCTATCCTCTAAACCAGTGTTTTTCAAAGTTTGGGTCACGACCCAGTACTGCGTTGCGGCATATAAGGCACTGGTTCGCTCTGGTCAGCACCGCCGACCGGGTCGTTAAAAGCCTACCTGCTCTGACACCGCACTGCGCCCCGGAAGTGGCCAGCAGCGGGTCCGGCTTCTAGGCAGGGGGCTCATGGGACTCTGCGCACTGCCCCGGCCCCGAGCACCGGCTCCACACTCGGCCAATGGGAGCTGGGGAGGGCGGTGCCAGCAGGCAAGAGCTACACAGAGCCGCTTGTGAACCTCCGCCTAGGAGCTGGACCTGCTGCTGGCTGCTTCAGGTGCAGCGCGGTCCACGGTGCCAGGACAGGTGGGAAGCCTGCCTCTGCACATCGGCTGCGCCACTGACTGGGAGCTGCTGGAGGTAATTCTGTGCCCCAACCCTGCACCCCAGTTTTCTGCCCCAGCCCTGAACCCCCCCAAACCTGGAACCCCTTCCTGCACCCCAAACCCCTCATACCCAGCCCAGAGCCCTGACCCCCTCCCGCAGCCCAGCCCTCTGCACCAGCCCAGAGCCACCTCCCACACCCTGAAACCCTCATTCCTGGCCATACCCCACAGCCCTCACCCCCGCACCCGAACCCTCTGCCTCAGCTCTGAGCCTCTCCCACACCCCAAACCCCCATCCCGAGCTCCACTGGGTTGCGGGCATCAATAATTTTCTTCAACTGGGTCCCCAGAAAAAAGTTTGAAAACCACTGCTGTGAACCTTCCATTTGCTTCAATAACCCCATCCCATCTCCTGATCTTTCTCATGTCCAGTCTCATCCCTTCCCTTTCTCTTAACCTGTCACTCTTCTCTTGCTCTTTCCCCATACAACATAAGCATTCTTTAGCCTGTCCCATCTTAAAAAATCCCATCCTTGACCTTCAACTTACCTCTTCAACTGCTGCCCCATCTCCCTTTCATTGCCAACCCTCCCCCACCTTCCTGCAGTCCTTCCTCACTAGCTCCTTTCTCATTAATTGTGGACAATGCCACCATCCTGCCTGTTGCTGAGGCCTGTATCTTGGGTGTCATCTTTGACTCAGATCTCTCTGTAGCCTGGATGCGAAGACCTATGTGTAAATCTTGCTGGTGCTTTCTGCATATCATCTCTAGGATACTTTTCTGTCTATCTGCACAGCTAAAACTCATGTTAAGGCTCTCATCTTCTTGTCTCAGTAACTGCAACTTCTTCTCTCTGGCCTTGACAAATGCAAACTTGCCTCAATCAAAATCCATTCAGAAATCATTCTCCTAACCTGTTGCGTTGACCATGTCATCCGTCTCTTTGAATCCCTCCAGCTCCCTCTTTTCTATCGCATCAAACATAAGCCCCTTGTCTTCACTTCCAGGGCCCTTCATGGCCTACCTATCATCTCTCATCCTTTGTTGAGATTTCAGCTCCTGCTTCTGATTTGCTCTTTGTGCCACCTTCCATTGTCCACTTGGTTAAATTTTCATGCACACTTGGGAGGAGCTCCCCATGAACATCCTCAGCAGTAACACTTTTTATTCTCTTTTAAAATTCTCCTTAAATCTCTCCTTTTCTCTGGTGCCTACCAAAAAACAGCTAGGCTGTTAGCGTCTGCTGCCTGTCATGCTGACTCCTGTTGTCTAGTTTCGTTGTACTCGCCTGTCTGTCTCTTTTAGGATTGCCAACCCTCCAGGATTGTCCTGGAGTCTCCAGGAATTAAAGATTAATCTTTAATTAAAGATTATGTCATGTGAGGAAACCTCCACAAATACGTCTGACCAAAACTGGTAACCCTAATCTCTTTATCTTCTGTTTTATACTTGCTCTGAAGAGTTTATATTCTACCTTTTTGTGCAGCACCTCCTTGAATGCATTCTTTCAAGGTATAGTCATTGATTATGTGTTCACATAGTATTTCTTCTGGTACAACATGTGCATCAGGATAGATAATGAATGAGACAGTGGACTGTGGTGATTGAATGAGGCAGGGTTTCCTCAAGTTAATTAATTTCAAAAATTAGATGGTGTACAGCAAATGAAACATCCCCTGTATGATCCCTTTCTCCTTTAGTTCTAGATTCAGCAAGATATTTAAGTATACATCTTGGTGAAACATTGGCCTTAGTAAAGGGTGTGAGTGCATGTGTAGTTAATAAGCTACATGGGCACATGCTGAACCTTCAGGATAAAAATAAATATTTAAGAACTGACTCATTTCCTGAGCACATCTGTACTGTGCCCTGAATGAGGCAGGAATATATTGTATGTGATCATGTAATTAAAGGTGCCTGGGAGCAGAGAAAAGGTGTGTGGACAGCCTTAACTTGTTTCAGAGTGGTAGCCGTGTTAGTCTGTATCAGCAAAAACAACGAGGAGTCCTTGTGGCACCTCAGAGACTAACACATTTATTTGGGCATAAGTTTTCATGGGCTAGATGCACTTCATCAGATGCATAGAGTGGAAAATACAAGAGCAGGTATAAATAAATGAAAAGATGTGAATTGCCTTACCAAGTGTGAGGTTAGTCTAACGAGACAATTCAATTGACAGCAGGATACCGATGGAGGAAAAATAACTTCTGAAGTGGTAATGAGAGTGGCCCATTTCAGACAGTTGACAAGAAGGTCTGAGTAACAGTAGGGGGAAAATAGTATTGGGGAAATTACGTTTAGGTTTTATAATGACCCGACCATTCCCAGTCTTTTTTCAGGCCTAATCTGATGGTGTCCAGTTTGCAAATTAATTCCAGTTCTGCAGTTTCACCTTGTCGTCTGTTTTTGAAGTTTTTTTGTTGAATTGCCACTTTTAGGTCTGTTATTGAGCGACCAGGGAGATTGAAGTGTTTGCCTAATGGTTTTTGAATGTTATGATTCTTGATGTCAGATTTATGTCCATTTATTCTTTTGCATAGAGACTGTCTGGTTTGGCCAATGTACATGGCAGAGGGGCATTGCTGGCACATGATGGCATATATCACGCTGGTAACTTGGGCATTCCTGGGTTTGAGTGCTTCACTTTGTAGTCTGTTCATACGGAATAGTTATTTGACTTGTGTGCATCTTCATTAAAAATCACACAATATCAAAGTAACTTTGTTTTTAACATGTATGTATAGTTTTCAAGAAAATATCTGGCAAAGTTATTTTAATTTTAAAAAGAATCCAACAATTTCATGGGAAAACTTAGTACAGCAAATTTTTTGGACAGCACTGTTTCCTCTTAGCAGGGATAGACACACAAAATCCACTAGAAAACCATTTGTTTTGTGGTCCTTTGAGATTTGTCTGAAAAAGGAAGTGGTTTGACCTATTTGGTTGCTATGAAGTAAAAACATTCTTGTTTTTGGTGAACATCTGTGTAATGTTTATTGCATTACATTTTGGAGATCTTTTAAACCCATAATTTGATGATGATATAAGGTTTAATTAAAAGAAAATTAAGTGCTACATAGTTATTTTCCCAGTTGCATTAAGAACTGGTATCTACTTGTAGGTAGGTTGTTTTTTTTTTAAACAATTTTAAGCAGACAACTTTTCTCATTAAAATTGGCATTTAAAAAGATGATCCTTTAGTACATAGACACAGTAATATTTCATCATTTTTCAGAAAAAAGCATCTGTTAGATTCCCTACTCTGTGATGCCAGATTATGTTGATCAGTTTCTTGTTTGGTCATTCAGTTTCCCTTTATATAAAAAGCTCAATAGGAACTCACTGAATGAGAATTTGGTATGTGGAAAAATTGCAGGACTGGGTCTGTAATCTCCTCTAGGATGGAAAGGGAGTCCTGGAGAAGACTCCCAGCTTAGTCTTTCTTGACCAGACAAGAGCGTCGGAGCCTTCCCAAAAGTGGGGGGGAGTCTTCCCCTCCCAAGACTCTGCTCCCAGCCCTGCCCCAGCCCGAAGCCTTCTCCTGCACCCCAAACCCCTCATCCCCAGCCCCACCCTAGAGCCCACACCCCGAGACAGAGCCCTCACCCCTCTCCTGCACCCTAACCCCTGTCCTAGTCTGGTGAAAGTGAGTTAGGGTGGGTAAGAACAAGCAATGGAGGAAGGGGGGATGGAATGAGCGGGGATGGGGCTTCAGGTAGGGGATGGGGCAGGGGTGTTTGGTTTTGTGCGATTAGAAAGTTGGCAGCACTATCCCTGATAGGTATTTGTCTAAGCTGTTAAAAGTCTTCAATGACAAGGATTCCCCAACTGCCTTGGGAACTTATTCCAGTACTTAACTACCCTTATAGTTAGAAAGTTTTTACTGATGTCTAACCTAAATCTCCCTTGCTGCAGATTAAGCCGATTACTTCTCGTCCTTCCTACAGTGGACATGGAGAACTGCTGATCGTTGCCCTCTTTTAGTAGTCCTTAACATATTTGAAGACTGCTATAAGGTCCCCCATCACTGTTCTTTTCTCAAGACTAAACATGCCTGGTTTCTTTAACCTTTCCTCGTAGGTCATATCTTTTAAACCTTTTATTGTTTTTGTTGCTCTCCTCTGGACTCCAGTTTGTCCACATCTTTCCTAAAGTGTGGGACCCAAATCTGGACAAAATACTCCTGCTGTGGCCTTGCCAGCGCTGAGTAGAGTGGAACAATTACTTCCTATGTCTAAGGGTACGTCTTCACTACCCAATCGGCGGGTAGTGATCACTCTATCGGGGATCGATAAATCAATCCCCAAATTGATGCCTGTACTCCACCTCGGCAGGAGGAGTAAGCAGAATCGACAGGGGTGCCGCTGTGGTCGACTCGCTGCCATAAGGACGGCCAGATAAGTCGAACTAAGACGTAGCTGAAATTGCGTATCTTAGTTTGAACCCCCACACCTCCCCCAGTGTAGCCCAGGGCTTAGACACAACACTCATGTTAATACACCCCAGAATGATATGAGCCTTTTTTTGCAGCTGCATCATGCTGTTGGTTCATCTTCAGTTTTGATCCGCTATAACCCTCAATCCTTTTCTGCAATGCTATCACCTAACCCGTTATTCCCTATTTTGTAGTTGCACATTTGATTTTCATATATATTTTGTACTTGTCTTTATTGAATTTCGTCTTGTTGATTTCAGACCAATTCTTTAATTATTAAGATTCTTTTGAGTTCTAATTCGGTCCTCCAAAGTGTTGGCAACCCCTCCCAGCTTGGTGTCATGTGCAGATTTTATAAGTATACTCTCCACTCCATTATCTAAATCAGGGGTTCTCAAACTTCATTGCACCCCCTTCTGACAATAAAAATTACTACATAACCCCAGGAGGGCCTGCCCCAGTCTCACCACCCCAGGTGGAGGGGCCAAAGCCCCAGCCTCGCCTCCCTTTGGTTGGGAGCCTGTAACCTGAGTGCCTCCACCCATGGTAGAAGCTGAAGCCCTCAGACTTTGGCTTCAGCATGGGCAGTAGGGCTCGAGCTTCGGCTTCAGCCCTGGGCCCCAGCAAGTCTAAACCAGCCCTGGTGACCCCCATTAAAACAGGGCCGTGACTAAGGTAACCAGATGTCTAGTTTTTAAAGGGACAGTCCCGTATTTAAGCCCTCCAGTAGGTGTCCCAACTTTTTCTTAAAAACGGGCAATTTGTCCTGTATTTTCTGTGTCTTCCCCCTGCCCACCCCAATCAGTACTGGCGGGTCCTGCTGCTGACCGGATTCCTGCTCTCCAGCTGCCCGTGATCAGTGGCGGGGTCCAGGCCGACGATGTGGGTGGGTGTGCAAGGCTGGTGGCGGGGCAAAGCTGCAGCGCAAAGGGCCAGCCACTCTCCCTGCTGGTCCATCAGCGCAGCCCCCACTGGGTGCTGGCTCTTGGCCAGCAGGGCCCGTCCCGTTTCCAGCTGACCCTGGCTGTGCGCTGCAAGCTGTGGTGGCTGGAGAGTGTGGGCAGGTGCCAGGCGGCGGCTGGTTACGTGTCACCTCTGCTGTCCACCCTTCAGCCGTTTACGTGCTTCCCCCCTCGCTGTCCTCTCCCCGCTTTGCCCCTTCATCTCCCCCACTCCCTCTGCGCTTTCATATTCCCCTCTCCCCTTGGCAGGGTGCGTTCTGGTCCCACCACTGTGCAGAGAACCAGTTCCTCGTTGGAGTGCTCAGCTCACCAACAGTCTGGTCAGCAGACTTCTTCCTTCCACCACTGCCTGACTGGGCCAGCAACACAGAAAAGCCCAAGACCCTCCGGCTCCGGGTGCCAGCCAGGAGGAGTCAAGTTCTGCATGTGCCAAAGCCCTGCACAGTGCCGGCACAGGGAAGCCTCTCTGCCCCTCAGCTAAGCTCTGGAGTGGCAGGCGGCGGCGGGGGAGGCTGGGGGGAAGCGATTTCCAGCTTGTTCATGCCCGGACCCTGCAGGCTCCATAGGAGCTCCCTGGGCAGGGACTTAGCATCCTCTTCACCCACCCCTGCAGTCAGATTCCCTGGGCCCTGGTGCACAGTGCATCCTTAGCGCTTAACCCGTTCCTGCCCATGCTATAGTCGGGGGACAGGTGATGGCTGGGTTATGTCGGTGGCCAGCAGCAGCCTGGAGGTGTCACGTGCCTCTTTACACTGTGCAGGCAGAAAGGGACAGGCTGGTTCCAGTCACAGGGAGTTGGGGGTGGTGGGAAGAGATGAGGTCTTCAAAGACACGGGCCAGGTCATCCCTTCCTCCCCCAGCACCCTGCGCCTGGAAGCAGCTCCCATCCCTTCCCTGCTGCACAGTGCTGAAAGGCTGCTGCTGGCCACATTCTGGTATGAACTGGGTCAGAAATCTGGGGAGGGAGGCATGTGACCCTGCATGCCCCCGCCCCATGTGTTGCCTCGGGAAGACGCAGCGCCAGGTACCAGGAGAGGCGGGTCCATCCCAGGGGCTCAGCCAGGCATGGAGGGCAGAGAGCACCAGGCAGGGAGGGTCGGGTCAGTCAGTCACCCCCGCCCATGTGAGAGAGGTATGGAAGTGTGTGTGTGTGTGTGTGATTGACCTCTCCCCATGTGAACCTTAAAGATAGGAAGATAAATAAAAAGAATCCAACTATGCAGTATTCCTTTTTAACGGGCTCAGTCAGCTTGATTTTAATATGAACATTTGTACTGCATAGTTCTGATTGATTGCTGTTGAAGTCGTCTGAGTATGAGTAATTTTACCAGGTGTCCCATATTCAGCATAGGGAAATATGGTCACCCTAGTCGTGACCTACTTTGGGGTCCTGAGCCACTCTTTGAGAACTGCTGCTCTAAATCATTAATGAAAATATTGAATAGTACTGGACTCAAGACTGACCCCCGTGGGACTGTTAGAAAATGGAGCCTACAAATTTACCCAAATTGTGAGCTCAGCTGTAAAATGTATGTAGAGGTTAATAAAATGTTACAATATTCCGTAATAACAAGTGTTGATGGGGAGGGGGGAATATAACTGAATTAGTCTAAATAAAAAAGCCAAGTTAGTCTGATTCAAAACCTGTTAAAATTATGCTGGTTAAAAAGAAGAGAGAGAGAGCCAGAAGTCAATAAGCCAAAATTAGTATGTCAGATATTAAGCTTAATTACTAGACAAAATAAGAAGGGAAATGGGCTATTTCAACTATCACTCCCTTTTTGGGTCCTTAAAAGAAACAAAAAAAAAAAAGTGGGGGAAGTAAGAAAAAACAGAAGCTTCTGGAGCAAGCTTCACTACCATAACTATCACCCCAGCTGTTTCCTGGGACCCTGGGCCTTCATCATCCTGATCCTGAGAGATGTCCTGGCCAGAGACTGTTGGGGGGGACCCAGGTGGTTTTACTACCCCTACCAAGTCCAGCTAAATCCCAAACACCACCTGGGATGACCGTTATCACCATCTTCAATATCCTCTGAGAATCTGTCAAACAAAACTATCTAGAGCTAGATAGAAAAGAAACGAGGGATATTGTTGAAATGAAGGCCTTAATACTTAACATTTCAAATGCGTTAGCTGTTTTTCATTTTCTGTATCTTTGATAAAAAGTTAAAAAGATTTTTAAGCAGGCTGAGTGAGGTCTCTGTATACCAAGTCGCAGACATAGTTTAACACCGTTTAGTGTTGGACAGTGATTGAATTATGTTAACACCTTAACCCATTTATTTCATCTACGTTAAAACAACAGACCCCACTACATATGCCTCTTGGTTTCACAGTGAACCATTGATAACTAGTCTTTGAGTATGGCCGTTCAACCAGTTATGCACTCACCTTATAGTAATTTCTGTAGTGTGCTTGTGAGAATGTCATATGGGACTGTCAAAAGCTTTAGTAAAATCAAGTATAGGGCTTCCTCCTCATCTACTAGCCCAGTGACCCTATCAAAGAAGGAAGTTAGGTTCATTGAGCATGATTTGTTCTTGACAAATCCATGTTGCCCATTACTTATTATCCTCTAGGTGCTTACAAATTGATTGTTTAATAACTTGTTCCAATATCTTTTTTGGTATCAACGTTAGGCTGACAGGTCTGGAATTCCCTGGGTCCTTTCATTCCCTTTTTAAAAGATAGGTACTATGATTGCCTTTGTCCAGTCTTCTGGGCCCTCACCCAGCCTCCATGAGTTCTCAGAGATAATTGCTGGTGGTCCTGAGACTTATTGAGCTAATCCCTTAAGTACTGTAGGCTGAATTTCATCAGGCTCTGCTGTCTTGAGTACATACATCTAACTTATCCAATAATCTTCAACCTGTTCTTTCCCTATTGTGGTTTGTATTCTTTTCCCTCTTGTTGTTAAGCATCTGGTCACAATTTTTTTTTTTTTAAAAAGGGAAGACTGAAACAAAATAGCCCTCTTGACCATTTCTGTTATTAGTTCTCCTTCCCTGTCAAGTAGTAGGCCTACACTTCCTTCCTCTCTCTCTTGCTCCTAAAATATTTATAGATGCCCATCTTATTAACTTTTATGGCCCTTGCTTGATGATGAAATATTTAAAGTAAAAATTGGATATAAGATTCAGCTGTGAAGTTTGAATCTGGTTCAAAATCTAACCTTTTCCCCAAAGTTGGATTGTTTATAATGTTATTAGTACTCATGGGCCTTGAATAGAAAAAGACAAATTAGTCCTTGTTGATATTTTTAGAGTAAAACCTTCAAGTTTCCATCAGAAACATTGGGCATGTGTAAATAAGGAGGCTAATATTTCCTGAATGTTTTGTATGGGAGCAGCTCTGACTTGATTCATTATGTGACCACATAATTAACAGCCAACATAATTTACAGCATGAAAAGTGCATATTTCCTACTTGTTCAGGTTACAGTGTACCTTGCCAGTGTACCTTTCTTTCTTATGATGATCTTCATTTCCACTTCTTTCCTCCCCTCCCTGGCAGAAAAACTGGAATAGCCCCTTTTGTTTTTGTAAACACTTAATATTACACCTTTATAAAGGACTTCACATCATTAGCAAGAAGTCCAGCATAATGTGCCCAACTGTGACCCACATAACTCCTGTAAATGGTAATTCTACACATGGAATAATAGCATCCCTAAGTGGTACTTTTAAGATTTAATTTACAGTTGCACCACATATCTGGAAATTGCAAAATAAGGAATTGTATTGTCTCTTGTTCGTAATGAAGGTTTGAATACTATTCTTTCTTGCTCATCTGAGACACCAGTCTGGATAAATGAACTTCCTGCCTAATCATTATAATAGACCAAAGAGAAATGTTCCCACCGGAATGTGTGCTGTTTCCAAGAAGTATACGATTATGCGGCTATTTGCACATGTAATTCTTCCATTTGTAAAGTTGCAGCACATTCCCCTTTTAATGATTCATAAATGACCAGTCAGAGACTTGGGTGAGAAGGCAGCTGAGAAAATTGAAGATAAAGCAAGAGGCTTTTGGAAGAGGCCCTGTGGAGCAGAGATGCTATTCCAGCAGAGGAGTCCTACAGGATGGGTGCCTCCAGCTGTGAACCTCCTAATGTGTTCAGGAAAGGGCCTTCGTTTTGCGTGTTTTAAGAGTTCTGGTAGAGAGGATTCAGAGCAGTTTGGCCCATTTCTTGCATATGTTAAGTGCTGTGCAACTTAGATGTGCCTGTCCTGAAAAGCTGCTTGCAAACTATGCAGGATGATAACCCATTGTAAGGGATCTGAGAACTTGATTACTTGGAAAAAAAATGAAAATTTTATTTTTGTTCAATTGGGGTCCCACTCTTTTTGGGACCCAGCCAAATTAGAGAGTTTGCCTTTGGAGAGTGTACCTCCTTCAGAAGCTATTAAGCCAACCTAAACCTAAATTTAGGCTGTCTGCATATTTTAAACACAAGTGTACATACCAGAGGGAAAAATCTGTAACCCAATTAGTCCAGAGTGGGCCTGTCTGTCACATTTATGATTGGAAAGCCCAGAAGCTGAAATAGGTAGATCTGCAATATGGAAGTAAAGCCCTGGAATCACTTTTTTTTATATGAAAAGTCTTATAATTTAACTAATCGACTCTTATTAAATTGACTTTAAAATTGGTTGTAATCTATTATACTGCTCTCTTCAGTTATTGTTAGACACTTAAAAATGCCATGTTGTGTGGTTGTAGCATTAAAAAAAGTATAATTCACCCCCTGTCTAGGGGTAAGGAGGACATTTTGCTGTAATTTCCTCCCATTCTTCTGTCCTCCACAACTGGAAGCCCTGGATCAGAACTTGTATAGAAACTGACTCTTAAGTGAAATAAAGGAGAGGATTTTCATCTATAATTATAGATCACTTTCTTTCTCGTAAATACAGCAGTCTTTCTCCTCTTTTTTCGCTTCTTATTTCTAGCGAATGGTGGTAAATAAGAAGTGCTGTTAGGGCATGCTATTAGTTTGCTCATTCACAACACTCACATTCACAACACTCATCAGTTCTGTGAACCAGTTACTCTGCTGGCCTGAAGAGTCCCCCAAGTTGGTTCTCAAACCTGCCTCCTGTTTACTCAACAAGGTCAGCCTTTCTAGGCACTTTTGTGACATTTCAGCTTGTAGATACATTAGTAAGGACAGATAAAAGGAACATAAGGAACTGATTATTTTTCTGGCTGTATGAAGTGGATTTTTGTGCCTTAACCATAATATTTTTTGAATACTTGAGATGAAACTTTTTTTTCAAGCAATTTTAAAATCAAAATACTTCTAACTCTAGTGTCACTTTGTGCAGTGTAAACTGGAGGCGCTATAAGCTTTAGTGTTGGTTTTATACCAGTATATGACATAAGCGCAAATGAATGTTCTAAAAAATTAGCTGAGCATTTTTTTTAAAATGCACACATAGGAAGAATAGTCCAAAGGCCCAGTCCTGCAGTCCTTACTTTCGATTTCACTGGTATCCTAAGTGTACCTTTATGTAACTACATTTATATAGTTTTTAGAGTTTTAAAACTTATTTTCTCTTTGCATCATCTACTTTTGTTGGAGAGCTGACAAATTTAAACTCACGTTTATTATTAAATGGGAAGCCTGGGTGAAATTGGTAATCAAAATGAAATATATATAATTCTCAAAAGTCTGTGGAGCCTGTGGGTGGATGGACTTGGCACAAACATTCATACTGGTATGTTAGTTTTAAAAGTCCATATGGAGCTGATTATTTTTCTGGCTTTCTGTAGTAAAAGTTTTTTTTTTTTTTAATACTTTTCTCTCTTTATTTATTTATTTTTTATTTGGCAAAAGCTTTTTTTAAATGTTTGAATTGAAAAGGAAAATTGAGTTTAGAAGGAACTAAAGAAATGTTTGTTGGGTTATGATATGATACAAATTTACAGAAAAGAATTCCTCCACTGTGCCTGTTTGGCTCTCTTTTATTTTGTAAATGCAGCTCAAGATCCCTTGTAGCTGGGACTAATATAGGCTCCAGCTGTAACTTTTGTTGCTGCTGCTGCTCATATGTCCGGTGATGGTCAAATCTAAGTCATTGTGTGGAAATTCAGTAAAGGAAAAGGGTAGGGTGGGAAAAAAGTGACTCTACAAAAATATTCAACTAATAGCCCCAGGAACTAGGAGTCTCCATTTCAGGACTGTGCCATAAACCCCATCCTGAAATATTTAAATCCCTTCAAATTTTGTTTGAGACTTTAAATAGTTTAAATGTGGCATTTCATTTTATTGTTTAAACAAAAACATAGCCAGTTAACACAAATAGAAAAGTACATAGCTATTAGAAGACAGATGGGAGGTATAATACAATAATTTATAGGAGCAGTGTTTTAGTACATGTGAAATTCTACACTTTCTAAAGTACTACTGCTGAGAGGTCCTACAAAATGACTATTCAAGGTGGGATTTATCTAGGGAACAGTCAGGAGACAAAGTTTTATTTTTGTTGTATTGTATTTGTTTCAACAGTGTTTCTGTTTTGTACAGAGTAAGTGGGTAAGGGAGAAACTGGATAATTTTTTTTTTTTATAAAGGATTCAAATTAGCATGCAGTAAGCATTATCTTCTCAACTCTGTAGAGGCCAGATATATTGATAGAGCAAGATGCAGTTCCATACTGTAGCTATATTGAAAATGAATAGAATTATTTTAATGATCATCGTTAAAACATGATATCATGCATTTTTGTCTTTCAAAACTGTTTTTAAAAGGTCAGATTCTTCAAGGTTTCCTTATAATTGAAGACAGACATCCTGTTTCTTTGGGTACTTGAGACCAGTACTGTGCATGTTAGAAATACACAGTTGTTTAGGAATCCGCCTCTTTTATTTCTTTCTCAGACATACTTTTGCAGACAGATTCCTTGAAATGACCATGCTAAATTTCAGGATGCTCTCTTCCTTTGTGATTTCAGTTGTTAATGCATTAATTAAGCAGTTTATGACAGCGCCAGTCAAACTATATGAGACCTGTAGTAACATAGGGCTTGTCTACACTGGCAATTTACAGCACTGCAACTTTCTTGCTCAGGGGTGTGAAAAAACACTCCCCTGAGCACAGAAAGTTTCAGTGCTGCAAAGCGCCAGTGTAAACAGTGCACCAGCGCTGGTAGCCATGCCCCTCTTGGAGGTGGGTTTTTTAGAGCGCTGGGAGACCTCTCTCCCAGAGCTCTGCCATGACTACACAAGCCACGCTGAAGTGCTGCTGTTGTTGCCAGCGTAGACTAGCCCATACTATCTGAGGCCAAATTTACCAGAAGAACTAGCTATTAGTATGTAATCAGAAGTGTTTTGTGTTTCTAAGCTAAACTAAAGGGAGGTTTTTAAACAATACTGTTGACTTTTCAAAGGATGGTGTTGAAAAGTATTATGTTCACATGTGCCTTGGCTCTTATTTTGGGGGGAAACAATCTAAAAGAATCTGTGGACAGTCTGTTGGCTAAAGCCAGAAGACAGTCTGCCATCCTGTCCTATAGAACCAGAATTTGGGGGGGGACTATAGAATTATTTCCCCTTCCTACATTAGTAGAGTGCTACAGGGACAGTGATCTGTGACTTCAAGGAGGGAGTTGAAGGGTGAAGAAAGCAGCACAGTTTGCAAAATACCTTTAACAGTTGACCAGTGAAATTATAGTAATATCAGTTTTGTTAGTACAACAGTATTGAAAGTAACGGGTTGAAATAAAGGGATATCAAAATACTTAAGAATGATAACTTGTTGGATCTGTCCTATTATCCTGAGTTGCTGCTTAGGCTAGCTGAGAACTCTTGAATTCAATCACCATTTAGAACTATAGGAACAAGGGAGTTCTGTTTTTCTAGTAAGACCCCTATAGCATTTTTCTTTAGGCTGAACTTTTGTGCAGGGTGACTATATCTTCCTGGAGACTTAAATTAATTTTACGGAGTTGCTGTCAGTATGAGGTTTGTAAATGTGCCTCCAAATCTGGCTCTTTTAATAGTCATTTTCCCTTAGAACTGACACTTCTTTTGTTTTTAGACTTAAATTTTATGGCACAAATGATGACACTTGTTTCACTATACTTGCATTGAATAGTGCATATTCCATTATATGGTTCCAGCTTTAAACATTTATCTAGGAGACATTTGTTCCTTGTCTCTCCATTTTTTTAACTGATATAAATTGTGTTGTATAAAATGTTATGAGGCAAACTGGTTTACTTTCTCTTTTTGACATTGTGGCAGTAAAGTAAGCAATGTTGCATCATTCCTCTTCTAAAACAAGGAAGGGATGATATTCAAGAAACGCTCAAGTCTCTTCTTCCAATATTTAAGGACCATATGCTTCTCTTGAGCTGCTCAGAAGCCTAAAAACAATTTTCAAGTTAACTGTTTCCTTGAAACAGTCAACAGTCCTGATGCAGTATGCAAGTACCTATTGTCATAATTAAAGTATTAATTGTACATTTATCCATGTTGAAGATCATTAAGATGTAGCAACGACAATAAGAAATTTAGTTTTAAAATCTACTGTGTATAAATATTTAATCCATGTAGTTAAAATGTTTAATAAAAATCTAAAATTGCTCTCCAGGAAAAGTCTACAAATTGAATAAGTGTAAACTTACTTAATATGGAGGAAACTTCTTGAGAATGTGTAGTAGTTTCACTGAGGTGAGAGATGCACGGCTATCAAAATGCAGTTAAAGCATTATAAGCTCTGGGAAAATACTCTGAACTTGATATGGTACATCAGATTTTTCACCAATATAGATAAAATTAGAATAGTTGCATACAAAAACAGATTGCTAACATACCCAATACATGTTTTTAATTAGAACACATATGAGATTAAAAACTTCTGCTCTAATAAATAATTTTCCACAAATGAATTTTCTGGTGCTCTAAATGAGAAGCATTTAGTACTTGGTTAAAACCCACAGATTTTATCTAGGAAGTGAATGCACCTATTTGTTGGGATAAAATCCTGGCCCTGTTGAAGTCATCCTGGCTGGAAAAGTCCCTTTGATTTCCATTAAGGCCAGAATGTAACTTTAGAAGGGTAATTGTGGGATAATTCTAGCAGAATGTTTGTTTCCTCACCCCCTTTAAAATATTTGAGGGAAAGGGTTAATTTTAAACAAATACTTATATTAACATAACATTTTCATGTATGAGTTATGAGTCAAATGATTCAGCAAAAATTAATTGATTTATGTTTTAGCAAATACGCAGTTATAACACCACAGAATATACATGTAGGATGAATGTATTCTGTTAGCCAACCCCGTTCTTTCCTCACAACTGGCAGTTCGTCAGCTTCTGCTGCTATATCTAGCTGCCTCTTGAGACTTTCTGGAATAGAGTAAACACAACGGTGACCTGCATTAATGAGCAATGAAGCGATAGTGTTCTGTGGTGTATGTAAGTTGTCACTTTCAATTGTCATTAATTCCTGTGGAAACAATGTCCTCTGTTTTTATGTGAGCTAGCTCAATGTGGCATGCAAAATTACGTGCTTTGTCACAGCATCTAGTAAGAATGTTTACATCAAAATTACATAATTGGAAAATGTCTCCCCATTATTAAAAAAGTATTTGGAATTTAAAATTGAAAACTTAAAATTAGAGTAACTTTCTTTTTACTAAGATATTTACTGTTTACATTTCTTTTAGTTAGGACACTACAAATAGACTAGGGTTTTTGTTTTTTTTAAATTTATGGTCCGTTTGCAATCAGTGAGATTCTCTTGTGCTAGCACAATGGGACAGTAGTGGAAATACAAACCCTACGGATGGTTTCTCCTTGCACTAGAACTTTAAAAAAAGATGAAAATAGGAAAATTTCTTGAGTTTTGTAAAATAAGCATTTATAAATCTAAAGATGCTGCCAAATAAAACCTGACAGTGTCTTGGTAAATTGCATCTTTCTTTACTAGTAAACATAGCAATTGGCCTAGAACAACTAAATCTAGTATACTGGTACAAATTTATCTAGAATATCCTTTTTTGTTTGTTTTTCTTTTTTTGTTTTTGTTTTAGTGTGTCTCCAGAAATAAACATAATTTCACGGAAAACTAATTTGTGCAAATTTGGGTTGCAGGAGTATTGTTCTAAACACCAACAGCTTAAACTGGACATTTGGCTCATTGGTAAGTGTTCAAATCCTTTGACAAAATTAAGGACCTAGTCCTTTAAATCAGTGAGAGTTCCAAGAATGGAGGACTGACAGGTTGGACTCTGTAGGTGAAAAATCTCATAGAACTATTTTCTATAGGATTTTGAAACAGGCCTTAGCCAGCACTTTGTGGGTTTTTTTTTTGTTTTTTTGTTTGTTAGCGTTTTTCATTGCATTTCCCACTGGTCTAGTTACAGTGGTGATAACAATAGTGGGGGAGTGCTATTGTAGACTAACCCTGGCATTTTAACAGGTTTCAGAGTAACAGCCGTGTTAGTCTGTATTCACAAAAAGAAAAGGAGTACTTGTGGCACCTTAGAGACTAACCAATTTATTTGAGCATGAGCTTTCGTGAGCTACAGCTCACTTCATCAGATGCATACCGTGGAAACTGCAGCAGACTTTATATATACACAGAGAATATGAAACAATACCTCCTCCCACCCCACTGTCCTGCTGGTAATAGCTTATCTAAAGTGATCATCAGGTGGGCCATTTCCAGCACAAATCCAGGTTTTCTCACCCTCCACCCCCCCACACAAATTCACTCTCCTGCTGGTGCTAGCCCATCCAAAGTGACAACTCTTTACATAATCAAGTCGGGCTATTTCCTGCATAAATCCAGGTTTTCTCACATCCCCCCCACCCCCATACACACACAAACTCACTCTCCTGCTGGTAATAGCTCATCTAAACTGACCACTCTCCAAGTTTAAATCCAAGTTAAACCAGAACATCTGGTGGGGGGGGGGTAGGAAAAAACAAGAGGAAACAGGCTACCTTGCATAATGACTTAGCCACTCCCAGTCTCTATTTAAGCCTAAATTAATAGTCTCCAATTTGCAAATGAATTCCAATTCAGCAGTTTCTCGCTGGAGTCTGGATTTGAAGTTTTTTTGTTTTAAGATAGCGACCTTCATGTCTGTGATTGCGTGACCAGAGAGATTGAAGTGTTCTCCGACTGGTTTATGAATGTTATAATTCTTGACATCTGATTTGTGTCCATTTATTCTTTTACGTAGAGACTGTCCAGTTTGACCAATGTAAATGGCAGAGGGGCATTGCTGGCACATGATGGCATATATCACATTGGTGGATATTCAGGGGACACCATCACAGGGCCTAATAACATCAGCCACACTATCAGAGGCTCGTTCACCTGCACATCAGATGTCAAGAATTATAACATTCATAAACCAGTCGGAGAACACTTCAATCTCTCTGGTCACGCAATCACAGACATGAAGGTCGCTATCTTAAAACAAAAAAACTTCAAATCCAGACTCCAGCGAGAAACTGCTGAATTGGAATTCATTTGCAAATTGGATACTATTAATTTAGGCTTAAATAGAGACTGGGAGTGGCTAAGTCATTATGCAAGGTAGCCTGTTTCCTCTTGTTTTTTCCTACCCCCCCCCCCCGATGTTCTGGTTTAACTTGGATTTAAACTTGGAGAGTGGTCAGTTTGGATGAGCTATTACCAGCAGGAAAGTGAGTTTGTGTGTGTATGGGGGTGGGGTGTGTGAGAAAACCTGGATTTGTGCTGGAAATGGCCCACCTTGATTATCATGCACATTGTAGGGAGAATGGTCACTTTGGATGAGCTATTACCAGCAGGATAGTGAGTTTGTGTGTGTGGTTTTTGTGAGGGGGTGAGAGAACCTGGATTTGCGCAGGAAATGGCCCAACTTGATTATCATGCACATTGTGTAAAGAGTTGTCACTTTGGATGGGCTATCACCAGCAGGAGAGTGAATTTGTGTGGGGGGGTGGAGGGTGAGAAAACCTGGATTTGTGCTGGAAATGGCCCAACCTGATGATCACTTTAGATAAGCTATTACCAGCAGGACAGTGGGGTGGGAGGAGGTATTGTTTCATATTCTCTGTGTGTATATAAAGTTTGCTGCAGTTTCCACGGTATGCATCCGATGAAGTGAGCTGTAGCTCACGAAAGCTCATGCTCAAATAAATTGGTTAGTCTCTAAGGTGCCACAAGTACTGCTTTTCTTTTTGAAAATACTTAAACTTTTCAAACTTTATTTTCATTCAGAAATAATTTAATCAGTCTCTGGCCTGGAATAAAGTGCTATTTTAAAGGAGCACTACAACAATGTAGAGCACCTTAGAAAAGGAAGTGAAGAGATTGCCACGACAGATAGTAGAAGTAGTGAAGGAAATCTTACTTTGGACAGAATCTGGTTATTCAAATTAGAAAATAATCAGGACACCAAAGAAGTCAACACTTTTCTTGTGAAAAATCCTTCTTTATTTATCATAAAGATACTTCAGAATAAAACCCTAAATTAGTTGTTTTCTTGTTTGATAAGTGTGTCTTTCTTTAAACATATGAACCTGATCCAGCAGAAATTATCACCTTTGGTCACAAATGAACCATGGAAGGCCAGGGATGCTGTCCTTGGAATATAATATGATCTATCCAGGGGAACTATCCACTTCCATCATCCCACGACAATGAAAGTCTTCCAAGTTGGGATTAGGGAATTGCCAGATTGGCTGGGGGATGGAAAGATGATGACACATTTTACACACAGTATGGAATCTTTTACTTAGGGATCTCAAAACGCTTTACAAACAATTAATTAAGCCTCATGACTCCTCTGAGAGGTATGTAAATTAACTTCTGGCCCCTTTCAACTACCAGTGCTTGGCCCTTCCCTTCACCACCTTGTGGGGAAATCCAGCCTTTAGGCATTACTTTAGTTTTATGACAGAAGGAACCCACTCTGTACACCCACCTGTCACATGAGGAAATAGGCCAGTTCCGTGTCCAGTCTCTCCTCAAGCTAAAACTAACCTGGAGGAGGAAAATAAATCCTATTCCCCTCAATTGGTGATCTGCTGGATGAGTGATCCCACCATGGCTGGCCTTCTATGTGCCCCCTTTATTCCCCTACAACCCAATTGCCATCTTTTGGTGCTTGGTTGGGTGGTGGTGGTGGAAGTAAACTTCAGTATTTAGAGTCTGTTGTTTCTTTGCGGCTGAGTTCTGGAACTAAGCAGATAGCCAGAAAGCATATGCTTGTACTAGTACCTCTGAAATTCTGCCCCACGGACAGATGTCAATGGGAGCAAAACTTACCCCCATGTTTTGATGAGATCCAAATCCTGCTCTTAGGAAAGGGGCAACTATAAGTAACTGCATAATATTTCGTTACATGGCCACCAGTGAGGGGGGACCCTTGAAAGTAACCTCCATAGCTGTGTTGCCAGAAAAACTCATGTAGCTTCTGTGTAGGCTACTTTTCAGCTAGATAGGGCTCTATGGTGCAGGATCAGAGCCTACATATGCAGTCATGGTATACAGAACAAGAAGAAACCTATTAAGCAATGAAGGCCAAATCCTGGTCCTATTGAAGTTAATAGGGCATTTTGCTATGGACTTTGGATCTAAGACTTGGCTTTGAAAAACCAATCAGTAGCAAAGCTGAAATCCAATTAATGATGCATGTGTTCAGGACTAGAACTTGCCCACTGGTTTTGACAGTCAGAAGACAATATGAAGAAATACAAACAGATGTTTTAAAATGATGAATCTGTGCTGACCCTTACAGGGTGGCAGAAAAACCAAGTGGCTTATGGGGAAATCTGTGTCCTCTAAAGCCACATCAGATGGTAGATTATAAAGTTCCATGGGATAGGTCCAGGCTTTCCTAAGGGCAAGGTACACAACAGAAATGGGTGGAGATGTGTGTGGGAAGGGAAATTAATGAGAGAGGCAGGGAGTTAGTGACAGATTTTGGGGTGAAAAATATGGGAGGAGAACTTGAAGGAAACCTTTGTAGTTGAAGCTTTGTCTTGCAGCAGCAGCGTAGGAGGGAGCTTGCGACAAAATAAAAAAATCCTTTAACGCTGTGGCATAATGTTTTAAAAACAAATATGTGAAACTGAGCAATAGTTCACTTGCAAACCAAAGCCACTTTTGTTTTGTCTTCGCTTAAACTTGTTATACCTTTAATGCCTTTTTTTTTTTTAATTCATTTGGGTACAAGCTGTTTTTTTGTTTTTTCTATTTCCATTCATGGCTTGTCTTCACTTTTATGCTGCTAAAGGTTGAACCTTTGGTCAGAAATTTTTTTTGGTATTCTGTTTCTCCCTAAATGCTTTGGCTTTGGGTTCATGCAGTTTTGAGCAAACAGAAGCTAGAGAGTCCACCAGCCTTACTTACCTTGTCTGTAGGAGAGTGAAAAAAACAAGATACGGGCAGTGTTACTGTAAATGTACAGTAGAGGAAAACTGCAGAAGAGGAATATCCATTGACAACAGTGATGGGAGTGATCGTGTTTCCTCCTTTGCAAAAATGAGATGTTCATGTTTCCATTTAATTTATCATGTAAGTTTGAACAGCAAAATAATTCTGGAAGTACACAGAAAAAGAAATAGTGTCAGAAGGACACCCGCAAAAGATGGAGTCCTGTGGGGTCAAATTATGTCAATAGCAGTCCGCAGTTGTTCAATTATTCTGCAGTAGCTACACGATTCTACACTTCTGCTTTGTGAGAAGTTCTGTAAACTTCTCTCTGTCTTACAAAATGCAAATATGTGTAGCTGAGGTCAGGACTGTGTAGCAGTCAGGACTTTGTTTTTTGTTCTGTTTTAATAGATCTTTACTAGAATTTTTAATCTATTATGGGATGGCAGGCTTCTTATTTTGTGGTAGTAATATCTATCATTGGCTTTATGAGCATACACTCTTTTCCTTTTTCATATTTGAAATGTCTTATCTAAAACAATTCCCCCCCATACACATTTGCTTGTATCTCAGTTTTTGAATACCTCCTTTGAAGCACCTCTTGTACAATCCCAAATGTGCGATATGTTGGAGTTGGAGGGAAGAGGGGGGAGAGACCGAAGATACGTTGCCTATCCTTCAACATCCTCTTCTGAAAGTAGAAACAGGTTCCATGTTGAACAGGATCTGTACAGTTATTTTCATTTTTATTTTTCTTCTGATTATTTCCATTTTGTGATGATTCCTACTGGGATCTTTGCATGACAGATATCATAGGAACACACTTGGTATTGGGTTTTGGGGGCTGCAAGGTGCTTTGTAATTTGCTTCCAGTCAAAGAGATATGTCAGCAATTGTATTACTTTGTACTAATATTCCTTAGAGTTGGGCAGTTTGATATTTTGGTGTTAGCAAAGGATACAGCTTCCAGTGAACTGTGCAGAAATATTTGTCACAACTGATGACATTCATGTCATTTATCTTGAATGTATTCTATCCAGAGAAATTGCTCCAGTCATTTCTGTTTAAATGTACAGTTTGAGGAGAGCTGTATCGTGCCTAAAATGCACTCGTAGTCTGAGTGATCATCTTTTGAATGATCTTTTTTATAAATTTAAACAGGATAAGACATTCAACATTCTCAGGCAATGAGGGACAGAAGATGATAATCTTTGTCTGATTAAAATACTGATATGTTTTGCAGTATTATATGCGAGAGAGTGCAGTTATTTGTGGAGATGGGTGTGAAGGATTAAAATCTAGTTTTGAATGTTATGTCTAGAACCCATCTCCAGTTGAAAGTTGTACAATTAGGTATTCAGGTAACAGAATTCACATTAAGTGGAAAACTGTAAATGTTCTCAAAACAAGGTACACTTTCCTAGTTTACGAATCTGGATTTAAACTAGAAAATTTTTACCATGATAAAAGAATAAATGTTTGACAGACTTGCAAAAATATATTCAAAACTTGTCTAACTGAAATTCTGTCTTCCTGCAAGCTTTTAAAACTAAGCAGTTTTTATTTGTTTTTAGCTACTGCCAGCATTGTCTATGTGCTTGGCCTCAGGTAAAAGTGAATTGCAGAGTCATAGAAATTAGAGATGGAAAAAGGCCTAGTAAGGTTGTCTAATCCAAACCCTGCCAATGTGGGGTTTTTTGTACAGTAATACACTTTCTAAAGCTTTAGCAGCCAAAGTCTTAAATGACCGAAGTGTAGGATGTTCACCATTTCTCTTTGAAGACTGTCCCACAGGTTACAAGATCTCACTGTTGCATATCTACTTTGTTTTTGTCTGCTATCATCCATGGTCTCTTGGCATTACTACTAGAACATTCTTTCACTTTGGGCTGCTAAAATGTGATTGAAGTGATAAGGTAAATCCATGTCCTTGACCTTGATGTGGAGTTCATTAAAGAAAATTCAGAATTGTCCTATCGTTGTACTCTTGAACAAATAAATGTTGTGGTAACATCATTCATTGTTATATAATGTACTATGAACAAAAAAGGCTTTAAAATGTCTGACTTTCAATGCAAAATTCGGTAACCTTATTATTCTCCCCTTCCCTTCCACATATGCATCCCCCTCCCCTGAATTGAGTTCTCCTGAAATTCTGTGATTTGTGCAAGCTTCTGCCATGTAGCTTACGTTGTGTGGAGAAAAAAAAAAAAAAGGGGGGGGGGGCAGTATTGGATTCAGTTTGACAATGTTTTGCTGGTCTGATGCCATCTAAATGGAAGGCTTAAGGACTGATTTATTTTTGGAATGAGAATTTCTCTGACACTTGCATTGATACTGTAATCTCCCTGAGCCAGTCGTAATGCCAGTAGTAGGTTTTTCCATTTCTCTTTAAAGTGGAAAACCAAAATAAATGGCGCAGTAACCAGTTTCCATATTTAAATGAATGAAAGTCAAAGGGGAAAAAAAACCTGAGGTAACGTGAATGCACCCATTGTATTTAATATAGCAGAAGTATGTATTTTCTTGCATATAATACTTGCATGGCAGGGTGTTATGCTTATTTATATTAACCTGAAGTTACTATTTTCTCCTCTCCAACAACAGTATGTTGCGGTAATCATAGAAGTATGTCTGTGCTGTAGGCACCACTGTATGTCTATGCAGTAGGCGCAGTGGAGTGGTGATTCAGAAATGGGCTGAAGTTTTATAGACTTATCCTCATATAATCCAGATAGACATGGTGGATTTTATTTAAATCAAATTGATTTAAATCATGATTTAAATCACTCGTCAGGAAGACTCAATTTAATCATGGATTTCTACATAAAAGTGCATTCTTGTTGTTTGTTATAACATATTCTTCACAACTTAGAGATGGATGAGATAGATGAGACCCAAACTGGGTCTCTTTTATGGCCTGCTTCCATTATAGGTTTTCCCTTTTTATTTAAAAACATTTTTACTGTTAACAAGCATGTTATCTCTGGGGACACAAATCCACAGTCTGAGAACTGCAAAACTAAGCAGCTCTGATGGTATCTTCTAGACTTAGCACTGAGTCCCATTAGGTAGATAGAAAGATTAACCTAAATAATCTATACAGAAGCCCGTGGAAGTGCATAAAATTGGGTCCCTAATCCATGAACTATTGGAACTCATTTACAAAACTTTTCTTAAACATTACACGAATATATTGTCTCATACTATAGAATTAGAATTTATAATCCCTTTTCCATTATGAGATATCTGAGTTTTAATTAAGATGCATCACAGGGGAGGGATAGCTCAGTGGTTTGAGCATTGGCCTGCTAAATCCAGGATTGTGAATTCAGTCCTTGAGGGGGCCATTTAGAGATCTGGGGCAAAAATTGGGAATTGGTCCTGCTTTGAGCAAGGGGTTAGACTAGATGACCTCCTGAGGTCCCTTTCAACCCTGATATTCTATGATTCTGTCTTTAGCTCGTTTTTTCCCCCAAAAAGCATTTTATCAAAAAAATCCAATTTAAATTAAAAAAAAAATCCATTTTTTTAAAATTGATTTTTATCCACCCTGCCAGTAGATGAAATCACGCTTTAATTTCTGCAGTACTTTTTGGATCTGCTCAGATGTTTTAAAATCTAAATTTGACCATTGTTTTTTTCTGGCCATCCCTCACCTGCTTCTCTTTTCAGTGTAAAAAGTCTGCTGCTCTCGGTGAACGTGCGCATGGATGACCCTTTTTTTTGAATTCACAATGGCATTAATTCTGGTATTAATTTATTGCTAGAAAATTGGGTATGATTAAACAGCTTCTTTATTATATTCATTGATATTAGCCATTTTGAAAAGCAAAGTCAGTCTTGCAGTGTTTTGTGTTTTTGAAATATAAGAGTAGCAAGACTTAAAAAGAAAAAGAAAAAAAAAGTTCCAGAAAGGAAATCAGCATATCTGTGGTAATCAAGTTGAACTAAAGACTACAAAGGTGATTAGTATTTTTCAAAATAACATGATAGCCTCAGCAATGAATTGTCTTCCTTTTCTTGCCTGAAGATGGACCCTTTGCTTCATTTTCGCAAATTTTTTGTTTTTTCTCATGGAAATGTGATTAAACAAAAAGATAAATTGCTGAAATATAAAACACAAAACAAGGAAAAATGCAACTTAATCATAGTCATCAATACTGTCTGCTTGTGGTAATTGCTAGAGGCATGGTCAGGAATAGAAAATAAATGTTTTTTTCAGTATTTAATATTTTTTGAATTAATAGTGTAATTAGAAGTGGCAAAAAGAAAGGATAGATGTTTCCTTGGCTGTCTCTAAGAAATTCAAGAACTGAACCAGTTAACATTAAAAATCCACAGCTATCTCATGTCTTAATAAGAACTTATCAAGGATAAAATACTTTGGGCCTCGCCCAAACCATCTCTGTGCAGACAAGGTGTACATCCATTGAATGCCAAAAAGATGGTGTTAAAATGTGGGCTGCAAGGAGTAAGGAACTTCTCATTAGTTTTGTGACTGATTTATTTTTTCTCCTGTGCCAGATAAGCAGGAAGAGGTGTGTTTATGGGCTTGTCTACACTACCCACTGGATTGGCGGGCAGCAATCGATCCGGTGGGGGTTGATTTATTGCATCCAGTATAGACGCGATAAATCGACCACTGAGCGCTCTCCCGTCAATTCCGGTACGCCACCAGAACGAGAAGCGCAAGCGGAATCAATGGGAGAGCGTTAGCTCTCGACTTACTGCAGTGAAGACACCACAGTAAATAGATCTAAGTATGTTGACTTCAGTTACGCTATTCAGGTAGCTGAAGTTGCGTATCTTAGATCCACCCCGCGCGGTAGTGTAAACAAGCCCTGTGGGTAGTTTACTACTTTTTGTTTAAGTGTTTTTGTGTCCCTGGGCTCAAAAGCTTCATTTTGGGGCTGCCCCACCATTTATCTAAAGTCTCTGATTTTAAAATGCCCACTGATATTGTAACTGCTAGGTTCTTACTACCTCATCTGCCATTTCTGTGCAGTGCAAAATACCAATCCTCTTTCTTTGGTAGTAACATTGTCTCATGCCTAGTAAATTCTCAAGAAAGATCACAGCTGCTGTTTTTCTTTTAAAATACATCCTGCCTTCAAGTTAGTCTCTAAGGTGCCACAAGTACTCCTTTTCTTTTTACTAAACCTATAGTACATCTCTTACTGTGTTGATTCTTGGCTTAAAAAAACCTCCTCAAAACCCATAGTATTACCAAAACAAAAACAACAACAAAAAAAGAGAGAGAAGCCATTATTATTGTAATAAGCTAAAACCGTCTTAAAAATTGGTTTGAACTGTGTGGGCATTGTGGGATGCTGCTCTACATTAGCGTCTCAGTTTCATTTTGTGAACTTGTGTGGGTTGTGGGTTCTTTTCTGAGTGGAGAAAGCTGCAGTGAGGTTTTTTGGGTTGTTGGTTTTTTTTCTTCTCCAAAGGAACCTTACTAGACCCTGACCTTCCAACCTCTTCTGAGCTACCAACTCTCTCCCTGCTGCTTGACTAGTAATGTTAATTTGATCACTATCTGACCAAATGAAAAACTTAACCAACCCTAATAAAATGACCTAAAAAAGGTAAAGAAATAACCAGTTAATTGGTTTACAAGAGTTTATTTCCTTCCTAAAGTGCAGTTTCCTTACACATTCCTTTTATGATAAAGGACATACAAGAGTAACCTAGATTATTTTACCCTGTTTTTAATATACTAAATCTGATGAGTCCTCCTTACAGAGTAAATCACTTTCCCAAATGAATACATCTAAAAAGTTTACTAGGTCATGGTAGAGGGGAACAATGTTTCCTCTGACTTCCTGAATATAGACTTGAATGTGCCAATAGAAGCAATATCAACTTGTGAAGTTTTTTTCATATTACTGGAAGAAATCCAGATAGGCCAAATAATGGTTGATTGTGACGCTTATAACAAGAATTAAAATATCTCCTTCCCCCAGAATGAAATAGGTGATCAACAACTTCTTGTAATGGAGCATTGTCTAGTAGTTACAGAATATGTATGGGTGGTTGTGAGTTTGAGGTTCTGTTCTATGTTCTGCAGTGCTCTTTGTACTTTCGCAAAGTATAATAGACACGTTCCTGAATTCCTTTTTCCCATTGACTGAATGTTAATTTGGCATGTGAAAGGCATACAGCATTGTTTCCTGTGTATATAGGAATATCTTCATCCACAATTGCAATGTGGCCACTGTTAGGATAAGGGTGGAAGACAGCAGCTGTTAAACAGCACACAGTATTGCAACACAACAGTCAAGGACAAAAACTGAAGACTACTATGAAATCAAGCTAAATTTACAGGAGGAATTTTGGGAAATCATGTTCTGTCTGTATAATAGAATCTGTCCAGGATGGTATCCTCCTACAAAAATTTCTGTTGAGTCTTTAATGACCACAAGTATGGTCACAGCTTTTGCTTATACATATTGTCTAAAAGCTTCAAAATACTCTCTTGATTTAATAGAAAAGAAGGGGGATTGAGAGAGGTGGGAGTGGGAGAGACCACCCTGAGAATATCTGTTCAGTGGAATGGACTGGAAGGGTCAGGTTTTTGTTCCAAGAGCTGTATACATGTTAATTTTCCACAGGGCATACAGTTAACAGGCCAATAGATACTGTACAGATCTAGTTTTTGGACAAGGAAGGGCTTATTGATCTTACATATTGTAAATATCAATTATACCTATACTAAAATATCAGCTGCTATAGCTAGCTCAGAATCTGTTCGATCCCTTTTTTTAGTAGGGATGCGAATACAACTTCTAATATAGTACTGCAGCAGTTTGGGTTTACTTTTCTCTTATGAGGGAGATGGATTTTAGGAAGAGTATTAAGGAAAACCTTTACCCTTCAGAAACAATGATGCCAGTTAACTACATGATTCCTATAATTTATTTTGCCTCATAAATTGGATTGGACAATAATTTCATGTTCTATCTGTGACTGGTTCATATGTTGTTGTAGGATCTCTGTTTTGCTGGCTGGGAGCTGCTTTACTCTCCCTTTCACAGACTTAACTCTGGAATCAGTTAAATGGGGAGTGGGGCTCAATTGTCCTAGATAGGGAGAAAGAAAGACCAAATGTAAGGGACATAGTTTAATTAATCTGCAGCTTCATTACTTAACTCATCTGGGAACTAACCAGCAAAAGTTAATGCTGTACAGGTCATGATTTCTTCCTCCATTGATTCCACATGGTGGAGGGCTGCTATCATCCCCACCCTTCTGCACAGCTGGTCCCAGCCCACTGCTGAGACCCCACTTTATCTCCCCTGTGACAAAGGTTAAGGGGCAAGGGAAAGGGGGTTGTCGCCTCATTATACCATACGTTAGGAACCCTAGCTTCTTTAGGAGCTGCCTTCCCACAAACTCCACTTCTAATTCTGGTTTATCAGAAAACTGGACCCTAAGTGGAACAAGTACCAGCACTGGCCACCTGCTAAGTTGTGACATCTTTAACTTTACCTCCTGACCTATCCCACAGGGTCCCTGAGCTGTTATGGTGAAGGCAACCCCCCCCCCCCAACAAAACAAAACTAACAAACAAAAAAAAAACCATCCTGCCCTGGCCTGGAAAAAGGCTAATGTAGTGCCAATCTTTAAAAAAGGGAAGAAGGAGGATCCTGGGAACCTTAGGCCAGTCAGCCTCACCTCAGTCCCCGGAAAAATCATGGAGCAGGTCCTCAAGGAATCTATCCTGAAGCTCTTACACGAGAGGAAAGTGATCAGGAACAGTCAGCATGGATTCACCAAGGGAAGGTCATGCCTGACTAATCTAATCACCTTCTATGATGAGATTACTGGTTCTGTGGATGAAGGGAAAGCAGTGGATGTATTGTTTCTTGACTTTAGCAAAGTTTTCGACATGGTCTCCCACAGTATTCTTGTCGGCAAGTTAAAGAAGTATGGGCTGGATGAATGCACTATAAGGTGGGTAGAAAGTTGGCTAGATTGTCGGGCTCAACGGGTAGTGATCAATGGCTCCATGTCTAGTTGGCAGCCGGTATCAAGTGGAGTGCCCCAAGGGTCGGTCCTGGGGCCAGTTTTGTTCAATATCTTCATAAATGATCTGGAGGATGGTGTGGATTGCACTCTCAGCAAATTTGCGGATGATACGAAACTAGGAGGAGTGGTAGATACGGTGGCAGGTAGGGACAGGATACAAAGGGACCTAGACAAATTGGAGGATTGGGTCAAAAGAAATCTGATGAGGTTCAACAAGGATAAGTGCAGAGTCCTGCACTTAGGACGGAAGAATCCAATGCACCGCTACAGACTAGGGACCGAATGGCTAGGCAGCAGTTCTGCGGAAAAGGACCTAGGGGTTACAGTGGACGAGAAGCTGGATATGAGTCAACAGTGTGCCCTTGTTGCCAAGAAGGCCAATGGCATTTTGGGATGTATAAGTAGGGGCATAGCCAGCAGATCGAGGGACGTGATCGTTCCCCTCTATTCGACATTGGTGAGGCCTCATCTGGAGTACTGTGTCCAGTTTTGGGCCCCACACTACAAGAAGCATGTGGATAAATTGGAGAGAGTCCGGCGAAGGGCAACAAAAATGATTAGGAGTCTGGAACACATGACTTGTGAGGAGAGGCTGAGGGAACTGGGATTGTTTAGTCTGCAGAAGAGAAGAATGAGGGGGGATTTGATAGCTGCTTTCAGCTACCTGAGAGGTGGTTCCAAAGAGGATGGTTCTAGACTATTCTCAGTGGTAGAAGAGGACAGAACAAGGAGTAATGGTCTCAAGTTGCAGTGGGGGAGGTTTAGGTTGGATATTAGGAAAAACTTTTTCACTAGGAGGGTGGTGAAACACTGGAATGCGTTACCTAGGGAGGTGGTAGAATCTCGTTCCTTAGAAGTTTTTAAGGTCAGGCTTGACAAAGCTCTGGCTGGGATGATTTAATTGGGGATTGGTCCTGCTTTGAGCAGGGGGTTGGACTAGATGACCTCCTGAGGTCCCTTCCAACCCTGATATTCTATGATTGTATGATTCTATGGCCATTCTGTCAATAAGGGGAAAATTCCTTTCCAGTCTCCAAAAAAGCAACTAGTACAATTGCCCACAAAACCCAGTCCTATGCTAATCCTAGGGGTAGGTGGGTGGAAGCTACTAATTGGGCATAAGAGGGGGCTCAGGCCAAAGGAGCGGGGATAATATACCCTCCCCATGGTGCACATGGGATAGTGACTTACCTGACTCCCACCGGCCAGCTCACCAGCTGAGGTAATGCTTCCCCTCCCAGTTCCCAAAGGAGGGGGGGATCCTTAAAGAAGGCTCTATACCCCCCTTTTTTTTTCCTACCAGTCCAGATAAAGCCTTCCTGCCTTGAGGTTGCATTCTCACATCTCAGCCAGTGAGTGAAGACTGAAAGACAGGCCAACAAGTAAGATTTGCTAAACTAAAGAATCCACCGCAGACTATTTGCATGTCATCATCAATGTACCAGAAGTGATTTAATCTTTGCTGCTGAAGAGTATGGTGAGATCAAAGATCTGGGCATGGAAAAGAAAGATTAAATTTCTTTTTCTATACTGGGATGTGTTCCTAGTTATCTCTCGCCCCTGGGGCTTTCTTGCTCCTATTAGTAGTGTGTGTCACATTCTTCTGTAGTCACAGCTGTATTGAATATATTGCATTTTCAAGGGTACTGAAATACAGATTGTTGTTCTCAAATTATTTCTGAAGTGGTTTTCTTGCAGTTCTTTCCTTTACGTGCAAATAGGGGTATGTAGGATTTTTTTGAAGCTTTTTTTCTTCAAAATGGATCAGTTGAACAGCTACTATTTAAGTAACTTCAGCAGTTTTTCAGGTGCTTACCAAATAAGTATGAAGACAAGATCCCACCACCTTTCCAAGAAGTTACGCTTTAGATAGACCAAGTACAAAGGATGGTTGAAGGCAATCATTGGCAAACGAAATATAAAATGTTACGGCTTGCACATGACTTACGGATTCCATTTATTTTGATGCTATTACATTTGAAGTAGTCACCGTTCAAAAAATATTGTTGGTTTGGTTTTCACACCTTTTAGGAGGGCTTGTGGAGAGAAATGTATATTTGATGTGAGTCTCTAAACACTAGCAACTTCTGGTTATGTTTTCTCTCATATGTGGTAATGATGGTATCACTCTTAAACTTTTAATTTGGTATTTGTAATACAAGTTGCAGTGTAAAACACCACTGTCTCCAGTGGAGTTACTGTAGTGAACTACAGAGGTGTGGATTGATTCCATGATTGTTCTTTTTAAAAAAAAAATCTGTATTAAAACTGTACTGTCATTTGAAGTAACTTATAAAGTGTCCTGTTTGGTGTTTTTTTTTCTGCCTATGATGTTGAAGGTTTACTTATGGAAAATTCACTTCAGGTGTTTAAAATCAGTTAAACTGATTTGAGGGAAGATGGGCCAAGGGGCATGATCTGATTTAAAAAATTTTCACTATGCTATTTTTTAAAAGAGCAATATATATTTAACTGTAACCTATAGGGTCTCAGCTCCTCTATATTTTCCTGTATATCTGCCTCCTTCTCTTTAGTAACTGGCTAAACATATAACTTGGACTGTGAACATCCCTTTTAATCTTCAATAAAAATTTAGTTAATATATTGACTTCACATTTACTAGTCTGCAAGATTGAGTCTTCATGATAACAAATTATTCCATCTGAGCTAACAATATCTTTCACATGACTAGGTCACATTAACAATGGAAAATTGCCCGTGTGTAAAGATTTGAAGATAACATCAAAATGTGATACAGTTGCAGTCAACTCATTATACTGAATTTTTTTCATCAACAAGTCCAGAAAGGTTTTTGTTCCTCTTTATTATTTAAATGGACACCCTCACTCCTCCCACCCTGTATACGTTGTGTTCAGAAGTGTTGAACCTCAGACATTTTGGAAATGACTCATAGATGATATCTAGAAAATGAGCAGTAATGAGTAATACAGAAGAAAGATGTAATTTTGTATTCTGAGATACGCCTATGTATAGTTCCATATCTGTATCTAAGGTTAAAAAGAAAAAACACTTGTTAGTTAAACAGAATTTCGACTACAGAATGTTCCTAAAATGCTGCTTGTTTGAGTCAGTCTTGTCTGAGCGCATCTTCATTTTACACTGTTTGCAGTGTTGTTGTAGCTGTGTTGGTCCCAGGATAATAGAGAGACAAGATGGATGAAGAAGAGCTCTGTGTAAGCTTGAAAGTTTGTCAGTTTCATTTATAGAAGTTGGTTCAATAAATGATATTACTTCACCCACCTTGTGTCTCTTCATTTACAGGTCAAGAAAATCTGTGGATTATTTAGACATGCTGAAATGATTTGACAGTAGAATGTTTATTGGGAGTCATTGAGGTCTATTGACTGTAACATTGATTTGGAGCCTACTTATAGGCTCATTTTAGTCAGCTTGCTGTGAAGGCACAAGAAGTCTGCATGCCAAAAATATCAATGACATTTTCAAACCTTTTAAGCACAACAGCAATTTTATTTATTTTTAAATGGGAATTTACTAAAGGTGCTGATTCCACTTGCAGTTGATACCACAGTGGCCCCTGCTACCTTTCCAGAATAAATGACTTTCTGCCTTGCACAGCCTGTGGTGCTGATATAATGGTGGCAGGCATCTTCAAAAAAATTAAACTAGATTGCCTGCTATTTAGTTCTGAGAAGACTCTAACATCACTATGGTGACTTTTGATCTAGCTAGCACTGTTGCAGATATTTTTTGTGTGTGTGACATTAATTATTTTGAATTGAATGATATCAGAGGGAAATATTTTGGTGTTTCTCACATTGAAAAATGACATGATTTATCTATGATAAGTCTTTTAATGAATTTAATCTAATTTTACGTATTTATATTGGCCTCCCATTTCAGTAGTATCTGAGTGCCTCACAGTCTCTAGTGAGTTTATCACAACCCTTCTCTGAGGTATAGAAATACTATTATTCCCATTTTACAGATGAGGAACTGAGACCCAGAGGGACTCTGGGCTTGTCTAGATGGAGAATGACATTTGGAAATGACTCATAGATGATATCTAGAAAATGAGTAGTAATGAGTGGCAAGCTGGGGTGTAAATCTAGCATGTGCTAGCCTGCCATGCACTGTCTGTGTGAAGCCTGCTACCATGCACTAAAAGTTCTGTAGTGCTCATTGATCTACTCTGATGGGATACTCCTAGTGTGCTGTAGCAGGATCCACACAGACTGTTAGTGTGTGTCATACTAATGTGCCGTAGATTTATACCCCGGCTTGCCACACACGCTCCGTCTAGACAAGTTCTAACTGACTTGCCCAAAGTCCTACAGGAAGTCTGTGGTGGAGTAAGAACCATTTTAGAGCAAACTTGAAACCTTTACATTTGTGCCTGCAGTGCCCACACAGTGGAGTTACAGTGTAGCACTTTTCTGTGCACTGCTATTCGTACCCCCCTTAATCTGAAATGCAGGGCAGTGTAGACATGCCTTAAAGCAGCGGTTCTCAACCAGTGGCACACTGCTGTGGCCCAGCTCAACTGTGTGCTATAGGCCGGCCCGCACGGCAGGGTCCAAGTTCCCAGCTGCCGGGCACGGTGGGGTCTGGGCTTCTGGCCTGCCCCACATGGCGAGGGTCTGGGATCGAGGCTGCTGGACGGCCCTGCAGGATCCAAGCTCCGGGGCAGCCGCCCGGCCCTGCAAGCTCTGGGGCAATCACCAGGTATCCAGGGTGGGAAGCCGACCAGCCCCATGCGGCAGGGAGTCTGGGGTCCAGGGTCGGAGCTGCTGGCCCAATTGTGGCAGTGGGCCACAATGCTAAATAAGTTGAGAACCACTGCCTTAAGTTACCCTGTTTAGAATCTTCTTTCCCTGCTGATTTTTCTCCTTTTCCATCCGGCAAATGGATAATTTGTGATTTCCCAGTGCAGCAGAAAACAATATGAATCCATTTGGTTTACTTTTCTTCTTGTGCGACAATATCATTAATCATACAAGCATGGATGAATCTGTGTCTGGGAACAGTGGGTCTCTGTATTGCTGCTATAGAGCTATAAGAAGAAATGAAATAGAACAAAACACTATATTTGAAGGTTCTACAAAAATAAAGGAGTAATTTTTTCCCCTGCACTGGACAGCCTGAACCTACAGTACTTAATTCAGGTATAACTCCTGTCAATTCAGAATAGAAGTTTAATTAGTTTTCAGTGGAGATTTGACTCTTTAACTTTCTCAATCGGATATTAAACAACATGAAGCTACAAAGAGAAACTGTAACAAGACTAATGCACCATTCTGCTGTGTAAAGAACTCATAAAAGCAGCTAATGCAATGATTTTGTAATTTACTGTGAAATAAAAAGCAGCAGCTATGTAGGATATCTAAATATTTCATGCCCTTTGAATTAAAATTATAGACATTAGATTTCATTAATTTAAAATCTAATTAATGCTTTGAATTGTTACTGGAACTGTGACTTCCTAACTATACGTTTTGGCAAACTATGTAAAAATGAGGAACCATGTAACACAGCAAAAACACTTTTAAGGAGACTTGAGTGAACTTCCCAGCTAAAAAAACTATTTGTCCTTTCTGATAGTTGAGATTATATAACATTCATTTCATTTTTATTCATCTAAATCAGTTAAATAACTAAATCTGAAGAGTGTGTGTGTGTTAGACTGCTTATTAAACAAACTCAAGATTTTTGGCTGTTCTAAATCTGAAGGCTTGTATGTAAAAGACAATACATCTCTTTGTAAAGCTTGATGTAAAATGAATGATCGTGTGTTTCAGATGCGTCAATATCTGTTCTGAGAAGAAATTTTAAGAGGGGATGGGTTTCCAGTGAGAAATATATAGAGGAAAAAAACAGGCAATAAATTGTGGTCTGTTTTTCTTTTAACAGAATACTTGACCATTTCCTAAATTGAAAGTAATATATTGTACTTGGAATAGTTAAATGAGATCACTTGTTAGTACTGTCATAGGCTATGTTGCCATTTTAATTTTGTAGTCTATTGAGAATATATATTAAAAAAGATGGTCAACTTTTACAACTGGTGCTTGACCATTAACTATCAGAAGAAGATACACTTCAAATTTCAAATATATTTAAAAATAAACCCAAATCTTTGTTTCTGGTCTGTCTCTATGGCCTGCTAAATGCATGTGCATTAGAAAAGGAGAAGGCTTTTGCCATTTAAAATTACTACATTTGTCACACATCTCACTTGGTGCAGAACCCTTGCTAATTATTGTAATAGTTGCATTTTACTGAGCTTGTGAGGCAAGCTGCTCTGTCATCTTAATAAAAACAAAAACATTTCCATGAGAACAGCTAGCTTTCAAACTGTTAACCACAGTACATGATAATCAAAAAGAAATGTGAATACTGTTGCTTACTGTGCACTGACAATGTCTTCAGTGTAGTACAAACAAATGAGATTCAGCCCTTGCCCTAGGATGCTTACTAATGGGCAAGGAAATATCTAATTGCCCGGAAAACAGCCGAGGTATTATTGGAGCAATACCTCAGGTGTCTTGCCTGCCAGACAAGGGCAACAGGGGAGACTAGTGGTGGGCTGAGGTTCAGCTGCAGATATGTACAGCACTGTGTTTGCATCTTCAGTAGCAATTACTTTTATCAGCAGGGTAGCACTCTTATTTCAGTATAGCTAAGTAAACAGTTGAGAGAAGTTATTTTAAATATGGCAAACTATTTATTTTTTAAATGTTATTGTAAAACACTGAATATATGAGATGCTGTGTTAATGTTTTCCATCTGTGTCCTTATCTGTAATGAATAAAAATGTTATCTGCTGATAAAAGTAATTGATAGTAAAGTTGCCATCAGTACTGTATGTACAGTACCTGCACCTGCCATACAAAGCAACCAAATAAAATGTAATCCTGAATAGTGTCCTGTACCCTGGGGCTGATTTCAGACCACATCTCCATAAGGAGCTTATATATAAATATTGTAATTATTTCCTGAAAGATGTGATGAATGTATGTACTTTACAAGTCATAGTACATTTTGTAAACCTACATAGGGTAATTTCAAGCATGTCCTTTTTAAAAATATGAACAACTTTGGCCCATTACTGGTATAATTCCAATTATTTCTTTTATGATTTTGGCCACTTAAGTGTAGACCCAAGTCATAAGACCGATTTTATGATAAGGAGTCCCCAACAGCTGTATTGCTTTCTTTGAATGCTAGAATCTTTTGGGGGTGATGTTAATTCAGTTAATTGCCTTAGTTATGATTTATAAAGTGGAAGTTCAGTAACCATGGGTATATGCCAATTTTTTCCTCATATTTTTAGCTAAAGCAGTTTCTTGTAAAAATTGCTTTTCTTAGCCAAATTAATAGACACTGCTGATCTTTAATTTGTCTGCAATTGATAATAGTATATACATTTGTTTTATTTTCAGTACCGGATGATCTCTCCATAGAAGAGAGAGAAGAACTTTTAAACATTCGTCGCAGGAAAAAAGAACTAATTGATGATATTGAGGTAATTTATTTTTCTGTCAGGTAAAGATGCAAAGAAGGCTGCCTCAGTACATTTAATATTATAGCAATATGTTATGGTGTATTTATAACTATACATTGTTTGGTAAAATTTTCAAAAGCACTTAAGTGACTTGAAAGTTAATTAAGTTTAGATTCTTAAATTATTTAAGCGCTTTTGAAAATTTTACATAGTGATTTAAGAACCTAAATCTCGCTGACTTTTAGTGAGACTTAGGGCTTGTCTACATGAATGATTCCCCAGCAAATTGGGGTGTGAATCTACTCTGCACTACCCTGCTGCAGACTAACTGTGCTGATGCGCATTAACAGTTTGTTGCTGCTTTTTGATATAACTAGTCCTATTTCAAAGAGGAATAGATTAAAACACATTAAGGAATTATTAAAGTGTGTCGGAGGGTACAAGCAGACAGTTAGTCCGTGGCAGGCTAGTGCGGGCTAGATTCAGACCCCAGCTTCCTGTAAACTAATTATGTAGGCAAGCCCTTAAACTCCTAAGTCATTCACGTGCTTTTGAAAATTTTACCCTGAATCTGTATAATACATTGTGTGTATTTACATACACTTCATTTGTGTAGTTAATACTTCATATACAGAAATACTGGAGATGATTGTGGGAAATAGTGAATAAACTTATAATGCTTGTATTGGCAATGAGACTATGAAAAAGGATAAGAGAAATACACTATGAAAGATTAAGAACTTGGCATCAGTGGCCAGGAGAGATGGCTCTAAGCAGTGAATTTTGGATTCAGAGTCAGAAAAGAATCTCAGCATAAGTTGCTTTTGGGAGGAGGTTTTTGGATCTAATGGTCTGAGTAGAGCCCAGTTTCTAGTGACAAGATACAAATGTCTATCTGTGAATTAATGCTGGTGTAAACTTCAAACCATATATCCCAAATGGGCAACAGCTTTTATAGATTCCTGTTTCGATAGCGCAAAAAATGCCACTGCTGTTTATTGCAGAAAACTCTCACTGCCATTCTGCATTATGATTCATTTTTGCAAAGGTCGGTAATAAAAGGGAAGAGTAGGGACCACATCTAGAAAAGTCTGATATCTTTAGCTCACCGTCTTCGCACATGATCTGTGGCCTTCTCTTCCTTCCTTTCCTTGCTAATCTAGTCAGATTACTATTAGCATGTCCCAAGTAAGATTTTTCAGTAGAGCCTCTCTTTTCCACATTGAGTTTTCAAGCTAGAATAGAGGGCTCTGCCCTCTTTTAGTACTAATTCATGCCAGATTCTAACAAGCCCTGGTTGTGCAATTCTCACTCAGCTCTACTGACTCGTAAATAAAATGAAATCTACATTGATCACATTAATTTTGTTTATGGCAGAGTGAATATCTTTAAAAAAATGCTTTAATACTGGTTGGTTAACTTACTTTCCTTTCCTTCTTTTGACAGAGGTTAAAATTTGAAATAGCAGAGGTTATGACAGAAATTGATAATTTGACTAGTGTAGAAGAAAGGTAAGTAACTCTGACAAGCATTCCACTCAGTAATAAGATACTGGCAAAGGTGTTTCAGGAACAGGAAACAAAAATTGCTTTTGTTACCAAAAACTGGATATTTATAAATCTTTGCTTGGGCTTGTTTTGAGATCTGCAGAATCCATTTAGAGATCATACAGCTTCTATTTTGCTCTTGCAGAAAGGACTTAGTGATCTGATAGAATTTTCCATAGCTAATACCGGTGATTCTGTGAAGCTGTGATAACTAGTGGGTCCTCTTTGTAACATGATTTTAAATAATAGACTATTTTTGGTTGTCACTTTTTGGAAGTAAATGCCTTATGATACTATGATTTTTTTTTACCATAAAATAAAATATCAAAAATAAAGTTGAAAATATAAATAAAGTGACAGAATTTAAAATTATTGTGTTCGGCCAGAGTAGCTGATTTTTTTTTTTTTTTTGTCTTCCAAATGAATAGCAAAACTACACAGAGAAATAAGCAAATAGCTATGGGAAGGAAGAAATTCAACATGGACCCTAAGAAGGTAGAGCAATTTGTATTTGTCAGGATTTAAGTTATTGTTAATGATATTCTTTTTGGCAAATGCAGACCAAACTGGTGGTAATCAATTAAAGTTAAACTAAATGGTGCATTTTAAAACTCCCCAAACATTCATCAGGACACTGTTATGGCCTTGCAAAATCATCATGAAAATGGGCCCACAATCTAATCGTGTCCACCATTTACTACAATGATAATAAAAAGAATAATAGTAAATTATATATCCATTTGAACAAACATCTTTCTTGTAGTCAGAATTTTAAATACAGGAGGTAAATCTGTCAGTGTACTCATTGTGGCATGCTTGCATCGAGACCTGATAACACATGATGGAGATATTCTGTGTTGATGTGCCAAATTCAGTCCCAAAAATATTTTACAGTTTGGTCAGAAGTTTGGAGCCCTTGGTTATATAGTGTCCTACCTAGCTTTTTAATTTGTGCTCACAATTATCTGCTCATATAAACCACTACATTTATATACACAAATGCTAATGTGCAATTCTGTGCATTCATAAATAGCACTTACACAAATAATTGCAGGTAGAAACTTAGTCATCACTTTTAAAAAAGTATTTCTTAGCTTATTATTTGAAGAAATGTATGTCTAGGTTTAAGACTGATGTGAAGACATGATTTAGCTTCTCTGCAATGTCCTTATTTTCCTTAATTGTTCCCTTTTCCCCCTCGTAGTCCAGGACCTGCCAATTCTCTTGCAGGTGTCCTCCTCTTGATATACTGAGAATTTCTTGTTGGTTTAAGATATCTGGCTAATTGCTCTTCAAATCCCCTTTTTACCCTTCCTAATTTGCATTGTGTATTTCCCCTGATGTATTGTTTACTGCTTTCTGGGTTCATTAGGATTGGATTTTGAGTAGCTGAATGATATCTATATTAACATCATTTTTTTTTTCCCCAAAATCTTCCTTACTAAAGCTTAGGGTCACTGTGCTAGTGTTTGCTACGATTCCTTCTCAAGAATGTTGAACCTGAATATATTTGGATGACTTAATAGTTCATTTACAGCAGTGTTTTCAATTAACACCTCTGTATGTTACTTAGGCTATTATCATCCTATAAATTCTTTTTTTTTTCCTAAATAATCTTATTTAGATTAATAGGCCATAGTTTCCTCTTTTTAACCTGTATCTTTTGGTGAGTGTTTGGGGTTTTTTTTCCCTTCTGTTTTTGTTTTGGGGTGCCATGCTTTCAAGTGTCCTGTTGTTTTACTGCCAAGAAGGTTTGTGGACAAATTGAAAAATGAGTTGAGGTACTTTTCTTGTAGTGATGGCTATATTTCACAGGTGGGTGAAATTATTCCTATGTGTAGAAGTCCTGGCCACATTTCTACTATAACATTATTTACCTGTGGGAAATGGGTTTACATCAGCACTCAGAAGCTGTGGTCCGTGGAACAGTGGTGGTCTGCAAGAGCTGGGTGGTCATATGGTGCTGGCTTATCTTTGCAAGTGCTATGTTGAATTCAAGGGAGCTAAAAATACATTAAATACTTTCCTAATGTTGCTCTTCATAGAAGTAATTTGCTATAGTTGCAACGGGAATATTGTTTTTTTCACAAATAGGAGTGATGGCGGACTGCATGATCAGGAATGTGAAATGAGTGGGATAGTTGTGTTAGCACAAATGGAAGGGGAAGTGACTTCTCCAAATGATCTTTTTATTGGATGGGGTCCACTCTATTCAAAGTGTCTGCGAACTCCTAGTTTAAATTACTGCTATGCAATTTTCAAATCTGGCTAATCTGTGTTACCCATCCTAACTGAACCTTTTGTGGGTAAGAGTTTATTATATTTGACACTGTTTGCTGATTTGTTCCATGGATACACTGAACTGGATTTGAAAACTGTTTCATTTGATGCAGTTATATGGTGTTATTGTATATATGTTTTCAAAACCAGTTTAGCTTTGATCTCATGTGAACAGGGCTCTATATCTGTAAAGTTTGTAAAACACTTGGGTTTTATGTGTGAAAAACACCATAGTATGTGAATATGAAGTATGAAATCATAGCTGGGGCTTGATACACATTGTCTTTGGTGGATCTGGAAAGACAGTTTTTGGGAGGTATAAAACTTTGATTAACTCTAAAATATAAACTGAAATTCAAAGCTGATTTAATTGAAGTCATTAATAGTTGACTAAGAAAAATATGTGTTTTAATATTTGTAGTGAATCTATAAATACATTTTTGTAATCGTGTTTTATGTGGAGAAGGTAAACTAATACAGCTGTCTCCTGTCTTAAATTAGTCAACAGAGGCTAAAGCAGTAGAGAGACAGACAAAGTCTAGAGTGGGAGTCAGAGGTATTTAAGTGGTCTCTTTGACTGACTTCTTCCAGACACTGTTGTTGATCCAGACAAATTTCCTCTTCCTGTCTGTTTGCCTCTTAATTCTTTATCACCTCTTTTCTGCTACAAAGGACAATGAAATTGAGTCCTGGTTTTCAGGGTATTTAAGATGACTGTTTCTGTGGATGGTAATTTCTTTTCTTTGGAGGATTTGGATTTGCAGAAAAGAGGTATTATTAGATCTAAGAAACCTGATAAACTTCATGAAGACAAGGGTAGGGTTGATGAGATGTCCTTCTATGTCAGTTAAAATAGATACATTAAGACCTGTTTTGAAGATTATAACTAACCTCCTCCCCAGCCATTGTCAGTATGTGTTCAAAATTGTCTGATGATGAATCAGCTGTACTTGTTACTTACTTGTAACGAAAAAACAAGACAGCACACAACTGCATTCAGCCTTCTGTAAGGTACTATACATACATTGAAATAATGTTATTTATAACAGACTACTTTATCAGATCTAGAAGGCCTACATGCTGAATTGATGGCCTTTCTGCATAATTTTTCTGCTAAAAGGAAATTTTCACCTATTCTAGCTTCTGTAAGAAAGTGAACTTTTTAATCTAGCATACATAAGTGTCCTTAACTTTGCAGGTAGTTTTGCCAGTGCATTTTTAAATAATGCAATCATTAAAAACCAAGAAAATAATATGTTAAACTGATATTCACAGTAATCTCAGCGCTTATACTATACCACCTTTCCAATACCCGGCCATCCTTACGTTCTCCTGTGCTGCACAAGAAAATGCCATTCCATTCCATCCACAATGCAGACTCCACATTCTCCACCTAACTCCACATTCTACAGGCCATTATCCTCTGATCCCACTGAGGATTACTGTCAAGGTTCCTCCCCCACTCTGAACTCTAGGGTACAGATGTGGGGACCTGCATGAAAACCTCCTAAGCTTACTTTTACCAGCTTAGGTTAAAACTTCCCCAAGGTACACATTAATTTTATCCTTTGTCCTTGGAATATCCACTGCCACCACCAAACTCTAACTGGGTTTATTGGGAAACGTAGTTTGGACACGTCTTTCCCCCCAAAATCCTCCCAACCCTTGCACCCCACTTCCTGGGAAAGGTTTGGTAAAAATCCTCACCAATTTGCATAGGTGACCACAGACCCAAACCCTTGGATCTTAGAACAATGAAAAAGCATTCAGTTTTCTTACAAGAAGACTTTTAATAGAAATAGAAGTAAATAGAAGTAAAGGAATCATCTCTGTAAAATCAGGATGGTAGATACCTTACAGGGTAATTAGATTAAAAACATAGAGAATCCCTCTAGGCAAAACCTTAAGTTACAAAAAAGACACACAGACAGAAATAGTCATTCTATTCAGCACAGTTCTTTTCTCAGCCATTTAAAGAAATCATAATCTAACACATACCTAGCTAGATTACTTACTAACAGTTCTAAGACTCCATTCCTGTTCTATCCCCGGCAAAAGCAGCATATAGACAGACACAGACCCTTTGTTTCTCTCCCTCCTCCCAGCTTTTGAAAGTATCTTGTCTCCTCATTGGTCATTTTGGTCAGGTGCCAGCGAGGTTACCTTTAGCTTCTTAACCCTTTACAGGTGAGAGGATTTTTCCTCTGGCCAGGAGGGATTTTAAAGGGGTTTACCCTTCCCTTTATATTTATGACAATTACCAAAAGAAACTACACCATCTGCTCAAGAAACTCCCTGAAAAAGCACAGGAACAGATCTGTACAGACACATGGCTAGAACTCCGACCAGGGGTATTCTATTTGCTACCCAAGATCCATAAATCTGGAAATCCTGGATGCCCCCATCATCTCAGGTATTGGCACCCTAACAGCCGGATTGTCTGGCTATGTGGACTCTCTCCTCAGGCCCTACGCTTCCAGCACTCCCAGCTATCTTTGAGATACCACTGGCTTCCTGGGGAAACTGCAGTCCATCGGTGATCTTCCAGAAAACACCATCCTGGCCACTATGGATGTAGAAGCCTTCTACACCAACATTTCACACAAAGATGGCCTACAAGCTATCAGGAACAGTATCCCCGATAACGTCATGGCAAACCGGTGGCTGAACTTTATGACTTTGTCCTCACCCACAACTATTTCACATTTGGGGACAATGTATACCTTCAAGTCAGCGGCACTGCTGTGGGTACCCGCATGGCCCCACAGTATGCCAACATTTTTATGGCTGACTTAGAACAACGCTTCCTCAGCTCTCGTCCCCTAATGCCCCTACTCTACTTGCGCTACATTGATGACATCTTCATCATCTGGACCCATGGAAAAGAAGCCCTTGAGGAATTCCACCATGATTTCAACAATTTCCATCGCACCATCAACCTCAGGCTGGACCAATCCACACAAGCGGTCCATTTCCTGGACACTTCTGTGTTAATAAGTTGATGGTCACATAAACGCCACCCTATACCGGAAACCTACTGACCGCTAGATTTACCTACATGCCTCCAGCTTTCATCCAGGACACACCACCCAATCCATTGTCTACAGCCAACCTCTAAGATACAACCGCATTTGCTCAAATCCCTCAGACAGAGACAAACACCTACAAGATCTCTATCACGCATTCATAAAACTAAAATACCCACCTGCTGAAGTGAAAAAACAGATTGACAGAGCCAGAAGAGTACCCAGAAGTCACCTACTAGAGGACAGGCCCAACAAAGAAAATAACAGAACGCCACTAGCAGTCCCCTTCAGCCCCCAACCAAAACCTCTCCAGCGCATCATCAAAGATCTACAACCTATCCTGAAAGACGATCCCTCACTCTGACAGATCTTGGGAGACAGACCACTCCTCGCTTACAGACAGCCCCCCAACCTGAAGAAAATACTCACCAGCAACCACACAACAAAAACACTAACCCAGGAACCTATCCTTGCAACAAAGCCCGATGCCAACTCTGTCCACATATTTATTCAAGTGACACCATCATAGGACCTAATCACATTAGCCACGCCATCAGAGGCTCGTTCACCTGCACATCTACCAAAGTGATATATGCCATCATGTGTCAGCAATGCCCCTCTGTCATGTACATTGGCCAAACTGGACAGTCTCTACGCAAAAGAATAAATGGACACAAATCTGACATCAGGAATCATAACATTCAAAAACTGGTATGAGAACACTTCATCCTCTCTGGTCACTCAGTAAAAGATTTAAGGGTGGCAGTTTTGCAACAGAAAAGCTTCAAGAACAGACTCCAACGAGAAACTGCTGAACTAGAATTAATTCGCAAACTAGATACCATTAACTTGGGCTTGAATAAAGACTGGGAGTGGCTGGGTCATTACACAAATGGAATCTATTTCCCCATGTTAAGTATCCTCACACCTTCTTGTCAACTGTCTGAAATGGGCCATCTTGATTATCTCTACAAAAGTGTTTTTTCTCCTGCTGATTATAGCTTATCTTAATTAATTAGCCTCTTAGAGATGGTATAGCAACTTCCACCTTTTCATGTTCTCTGTATGTGTATATATATCTTCTTACTATATGTTCCATTCTATGCATCTGATGAAGTGGGCTGTAGCCCACAAAAGCTTATGCTCAAATAAATTTGGTTTCAGTCTCTAAGGTGCCACAAGTACTCCTGTTCATTTTGCAGATACAGACTAAGACGGCTGCTACTCTGAAATGCAGACATCGAATTCCTCACAATCCCACCTGAATGCAAAACCTTAATTCCAACCTCCTATGGTAATATATGTCTCCCATGGGAATACATATTCTGTAGTCTATAATGGGAACATAGCAAGTGCCGGAGCAGATTAAACTGGTGGTTCATCTAGTCCACTATTGTATTTCCAACAATGGCTAGTACTAGATGCTTTAGAGAGAGGTATAAGAAGCCCTGTAGTAGACAGTAAAGGATTAAGCTACTCATAGAGAAAGCTACTTCCTAACTCCTGCAGGTAGAGGTTGTCTTATAAACCAGGGTTTAGCTAAACTTGTTTTTGAAAAACCTTACTAATGGAATTCTGGATGTCCTTACTGACCATAGAGATGTCCAGTCTTCTGTTGAATTTTGCTGTTCTCTGTGATATTGTGTGGCAATAAGTTTAACAAGCTAGTTACATTTGTATCCTTCCAATTCAACTGAACTTCTTGATCTACCTTCTCTGTTCTGTTCTTTAATTTTATACCTTTATCATGTCCTTTTTAAAGAAAACATTTCACAATCTTTTTCAACTTCTCTTCACACAAAAGCTTTCTCATGGCCTCTAATAATTTCCATAGTTTTTCATAGAATTGTCTTTCTGCTATATTCTGTATACATAAGGCGACCAGAATTGAACGCAGTCATAGATGCATAAAAGAGAATGAGACGCTAAAGATGCCGAAGAAAGGGAATTTGCAGCTTCATTACTGACATAGCTGTTGTTTCTGACGCTTGTGTGAAAGGATGTCCTATGCCGTCATATCGAAGGAAGCTCATTCTTTGAAATCAGCATAATCCTACTAGGTTTAACAAATTAGAGTGTGACGCATGGAAAGATGGGGGACCAGAGGTACATAGAGTAAAGTACGTAGGTGAGAACCGGGCACAAGGACTAGAGAAATAGGAAAATAATGTTTGAGAACAGAAATAGGGAATCTGGGCAGTTCTTTCTCTTCCTTTTGTAGTACTGAATTAGTGACAAATATGGGGAAAAACTCTATTTCATGTGTTTCTGTTCAAACTTGGAAAATGATCCTATGCTGGAGGGGTGTGTGTGTGTGTGAGAGAGAAACAGTGGGGTTTGTGGGGACTTTGTTTCTTTAGCTATAAGAGATTAAAAAACTTTTTTTTTCCCCAAAAAGGGCTCATTTTAAAATCTTTCCTTTGCCAAACTAAGTCTTAACCAAAGAAGAATAGAAAATTCAATCATCCTCTGAAGAGTTATGGTGTTACTTAAATAGTGTAGTTTTGTCTTTCAAATGTATGGTAGTGATTTTAATCATGATTTAAGTGGAAAAAAATCAACACAGTTTTAACAGCTCCACAGTTATGACACCTCTGGAGTGCATTCTTTAGAACTCCTGCAGGATTTTCTGTGCTTGACAGATTTATATCTTTCAGTGGTGGTTTGTATTTTTTAAAGCTGAAAATGTATGTATCCTGATTAACCTTATTAGTTCCTTAATTTGGAATAATCTCTTAATTGTCATAGTTCAGACATGTACTAATTTATTCTTGGAAGCAAAAAGTTTATTTTATTTGCCTACCCTTACTCCTCTTTGGAGCATCTTTTTGTCTAGCTAAGTAGTCAACACATCCAACTATCAAGCAAAGTTCAGGGGGATCATTATGTCTGAGGAAGGCACAGCCACTGCTACAAGAAGATAAAACTGAAATATTTTCTTTGCAATGAAATCATGTGTCTTTCTCTGTGATTTGAAAAGAGAGTCATTAATATCAATTTTTATCCTGACACTGAAAGTAGTTTTTCCAATGGCGAAACTTCAAGAGAGAGAACAGTCTTCCTGGATTTAAAAAAAAGCTTCAAGACTGAATGGCAAAAGGTTTACCTTCCTAAAGTAGATTGTAGTACAGTGTTTTGTTTTGTTTTTCCTACCTCCCCCTCCCCACCTTTTTAAGGATGATGTATGTCCTCCAAGTCTGGATGAGATCAACAATAAATAATATCCATTTACAGAAATGGAAAAGTTTTTTGCTTTTATTTCTAAAAATAAATGGAATCTCAGGACGTGTTTCAGTGGCAAAGATTTTAATAATTTAGTGAACTCTTCCACATACGGATAGAATTCAGGACCTCAAAGTTGCATGGAGCTGCCATTGCTACTTTCACCCGACGTTTGTTATCAATTTTGTGAAAGCAATGAAAAAATTAAGACCTTTGTTAGAGAAATATTGTCTTTTAGAAATATCTGTCTGGGACTTGAGTATTCTTTTAAGAGCTAACACAGCACCTCTTTTATTCCTTAAGACTTCTATAATGTTAATACAGTTTTTGAAAATGTCCTTTCCTCTTTTCTTTGCAGAAAGCCTTCTGGATTTCCCTAGAAACTGTATATTAAGGCGTCTGTATCTCATGAGACTATTTAGGAAGTACAAAGGCTAAAAAGGCCTCTGAGGATGGACAAGCCAAAACCTTCCTGTCTCTTGGCTCTCTGTAGGGTTACTCTCTCTTGTTTCCTCAGATCATCTCTGAATGAGTTTGATTGAAAGCTCATTGAATAAAATGGAAAGACTCTCATTGACTTCATTGGGCTTTGGATCAAGCACCATGATGGGATCCTCTCTTTGAATAGTTTAGTTCAAGCAGTGACAGAAATTAATTACCATCCTAATGCCAAGATTTTTCAAAAATTCTCAAAATGGGATTAATTATCTCAAATCATAATTTCTACTGCAAGTAATGACTTGATGCATTCAGTCATGGTATTGCAAATTATAACAGATGGTTTATCTTGTAGTATGATGGTAAGTAAATTGTGTTGTCCCTGTGTCTCTTTATGTGATCTCACAGATTATGCTCTCTGCCTGATATTAATGCAGTAACACGGACTGACTTGAATTTTGTTAAATGCTAACTCCCCTTTCAGTTTGCTTCCCAAGGCCAATATGGAATAGTTACTCAATTAAATATTTTTCTATATTTGAGGAATTTAAATTGCCCCCTGCTGTTTCCAACCTTAGGAATTCCTTTTTCTGATCTGTAAATTAATTCTAGAAATTGCCTACCTGACTGAACAGACGTCTAGTTTCGTTACCTGAAAGATAAATGATTTCTCTAATTTAGTCTATAGATTTTTTTTTTATTGTGGAAAATGGTATGGTTATGTATATATCTCTGTGTATTCATCCCAAAATATCCTGGACAGTATTCAAATAAATGTTTGTGAAAGGAAAGAATTCTTCTTACTCTTAAATTTCTTTTCCTAGGGGATCCAGTTTCTTATAGAAAATGACCTGCTGCAGAACACTCCAGAAGACATTGCACAGTTCCTCTATAAAGGGGAAGGACTAAATAAAACTGTAATTGGAGATTACCTTGGTGAGAGGTAAACTGAAACAAATTGATCTCTTCTTTCGTATGTTTAAATGTGTGGAGAGTAGGGTTGTTGATTATTCGGAATTAACGCACACGAACTTAAAAAATTAATCACGATTAATCGCACTGTTAAACAATAGAATACCAATTGAAATTTATTAAATATTTTGGGATGTTTTTCTACATTTTCAGATATATTCATTTCTGTTGCAACACTGAATACAAAGTGTACAGTGCTCACTTTATATTATTTTTTATTATAAATATTTTCACTGTAAAAATGATGAAAGAAATAATGTTTTTCAATTCACCTCATACAAGTACTGTAGTGGAATCTCTTTATCGTGAAAGTGTAACTTAACAAATGTAGATTTTTGTTTTGTTTTTGAATGCAGTTACATTAAAAAGGTAAAACTTTAAAGCCTACCGGTCCACTCAGTCCTGCTTCTTGTTCAGCTAATTGCTAAGATAAACAAGTTTGTTTACATTTACGGGAGATATTGCTGCCTGCTTCTTATTTACAACATAATCTGAAAGTGAGAACAGGCGTTCACATAGCACTGTTGTAGCCTGCATTGCAAGGTATTTACATGCCAACTATGTTAAACATTCGTATGTCCCTTCATGCTTTGACCACCATTCCAAAGGACATAAATCTATGCTGATAACCGGTTCTGCTCGATAACTATCCAAAGCACAGTGGACCGATGCATATTCATTTTAATCATCTGAGTCAGAAGGTTAATATTCTTTTTTGGTGATTTGGGTTCTGTAGTTTTCACATCAGAGAGTTGCTCTTTTAAGACTTCTGAAAACATGCTCCACCCCTCATCCCGCTCAGATTTTGGATGGCCCTTCAGATTCTTAAACCTTGGGTCGAGTGCTGTAGCTTTTTTTAGAAATCTCACATTGGTACCTTCTTTGCATGTTGTCAAACCTTTTGTGAAAGTGTTCTTAAAACAAATGTGCTGGGTCATCATCCGAGATTGCTATAACATGAAATATATATGGCAGATTGCAGGTAAAACCGAGCAGGAGACATGCTATTCTCCCCCAAGGAGATCAGTCACAAATGTAATTAATGAATTATTTTTTTAACGAGCATCATCAGCATGGAAGATTGTCCTCTAGAATAGTGGCCAAAGCATGAAGCGGCATACAAATGTTTAGCCTAGTTGGCACGTAAATACCTTGCAACACAGGCTACAAAAGTGTCATGCAAATGCCTGTTCTCGCTTTCAGGTGACATTGTAAATAAGAAGCAGGCAGCAGTATTTCCTGTAAATGTAAGCAAACTTGTTAGTCTTAGTGAGTGGCTGAACAAGAAGTAGGACTGCATGGACTTGTAGGCTTTAAAGTTTTACATTATTTTATGTTTGAATGCGTTTTTTTTTAACATAATTCTACGTTTGTAAGTTTAACTTTCATGCTAAAGAGATTGCACTACAGTACTTGTATTAGGTGAGTTGAAAAATACTATTCTTTTGTTCTCTGCGATTCAAATATTTGTAATAAAAAATAAATATAAAGTGAGCCCTGTATTTTGTATTCTGTGTTGTAATTGCAATCAATATATTTTAAAATGAAGAAAACATCCAAAAATATTTAAATGGTATTCTATTATTGTTTAACAGGGCAATTAATCATGCCATTAATCATGATTATTTTTTTAATCACTTGACTGCTCTAGTGGAGAGGAGTTACACTTTTTATCAGTGTGTGTCTCATGTTCACTGGCTGCATGAGCTACATTCTACCCTGAGGAATATAAATGTTATATTGGAAAGTAAAAGCACTGTGCTATAAGAAGCTTTTTTAAAAATGGATGAATTATGAAAATATCACACATTGCTTAACTGATCACAATTCATTACTCTGAAAAATAAACTACAGTTTTTCTAGATTTAGTTATTGTGCAAGATTTAATGTCATAAACTTCTGAAAGGTTTCAGAATCATATTTCAGCCATCTTGTAGTAGTTCTTAATGGTCTGCCCAGCAAAGAATGCTTCATGAAGTTATTAACTAGACAATGAGAAAATTGCTCATCATTCAAAAGGTTGGTGCCTAGCCTAATGATAGTCAGCTGTTTTTATTTAGTGTTGTCTTCTTCCTTGCACATACACATCCTGTTAACATTAATGGGTATTAAGTAGGCACCTAAAGGGGAGAATGCATCTTAGCTTTTATCATGTACAGCACAATAAATATGCAGATTACTCCAGTTGTAATGCAGTGCAGAAATTATTTGTTTAAAAAAAATATTCAGCTGCAAAATTGTATCACTGGTAAAACCTGTAAACTAATCTCTTTCGTTATTGAAAAGACTACAGACATAACTCTTGCCTATATTTTTTTTATCAAAATCAGGTGCCAGTTATTTAGAGATTTAATAGCCTAGTCACTTGGGCCGTACTCTTGTAAACTGATCTTCTCTACCATAACTCCCTTAAACCGACATGGAATCTATTTACAGGATTGAGGTCTTAGCTTGCAGTTAGCTATAGGCCCTTAGAGTTTAAGTAGGTATAATGAAAGTTTATACTATAACATGGTGCACAGTATGTAGGAATTTCAACTTTTTTGCATAAACCTGAGAACTTGACCTCTGAGAAACATTCCAAACATCATTTTGAATATTTCAACTACAAGTAATGAAAATGAAGATTTTAGAGATAGCTATACCTCCACTGTGCATTATTAACTTAATCTCCATTATTATAATAGAGTTTGTGTAAAGTAGTCCATGTTTTTTCTCTTTTAAGAGAAATATATGACACTCTGGCATCTGATCTTGAAATAATCTTTTTTCCTCTCAGGGCCTGATCCTCAAACCCTTAGTCATGCAACTAGTCCTTGTTCACATCAATAGTGCCACTGAAGTCACTGTGATTATTTGCATGAATTATTTGCAGGATCATAGCAAACAAGCTCAATTTACAATTCAAAAGATTTTTTCCCACCTCTTCCCATCCCAAACCTGCCAACATTGCAGTCTTCATCTAGGATCTGAAAAAATCAAGCTGCGGTGTTTGTCGCTCCCTAGCTAATGCCTAAAATTTCATTGGTTTCAGTTTTTTGAGTATACTGTGTCTACACAACTCAGTTTCCATCTTCTTGAATTCTGAACAGTTAACTGCAGACTAATATTGTTACCAACATTAAATGTCAAATTACAACTCAGAAATTTGTGTCAATCTATAGAGTGGCAATTAAAACATTAGAAGAACTGAAAATATGACTGCAATGATATGTAGCTAATATTTGGCCAGAAAACCATGGAAAATATCCAGGGTGAAGTCAGAAATGTGGATATTAAAAAAAAAAGCTAATTTTTATGCAACATTTCTGCTTGCAGTGTACATCTAACTTTACTAATGTAATCAAGTTTTTACTTCTCTTAGCTATGTTGTCAGTTCAGCTGTGCGAAAGTGAAGTGAATTCTATTCTATTCTGTCCCTTGAACTATGCTAAAACTGTTGTCAGTTATTATTACTGGTGAGGTAGGAGGTAAACAACACCACAGCTTGATTTTTCCTTCTCCCTCCACCCCCAAAGTCCTAGATTATAGACTGCACTACTGTCAGGTTTGGCGTTGAAATTAAATTGCATGTGGACCCAGGTTGTTCTTGTTATATTAAATTTCTGTTTGCATTTCAAAAATTGCATACCATATTGCCTACTTAAACTTTGGTTTTGTTTAGAAGTTTAAGGGACATACAAAGGGAAATGAAAATCAATACCTATTACGTTTTTAGAATGACCTTGGAACATAAGCATTCAGTGTAGTGATTTCTCAGAATAGACTAAGGATACTATACGCGTTAAGTGGTATTTTATTATTCCTTTTTAGGTCTATATTTAGGGAGCAGGCCTTATTGATAGCTGTTGATTTAACAGTTTGATAGTGATGGTTCTGTCCTGGAGGAGAAGGGGATCGGGGGGAACACGACTCTTTCCCCCTCTAGCGTGCTATTGCTAAAGAAAGCAGAGTCATTTGTTGTTGTTGTTCTTCGAGTGCTTGCTCCTGTCCATTCCACGGTAGGTGTGGGTGCACCGCTTGCAGTGTTGCCAGAGATTTTTCCCTCAGTGATATCCGTTGGACCGGCGCTGGTGCCCTCAGGAGCCCTGTGCTTATGCGCAGGCATAAGGGGCGCTACTGGCCCCGCACTCACTCAGTTCCTTCTTACTGCCCATGACGGTTGCTAGAACGACCCTTCTTGCTTTGGCAAGGCTTCTTCTTAGTGGTTTTTGAATTTTTTCTATGTTCATAATTATCATAGTGTAGTGTCTCTATTTTAAGTAGTTTTAGTATGTGCGTATATATAGTTAGTTAGTCCCTATCATGAGGGACTTCTTTACCCCAGTGGCCAGGCATGCCCCAGTCCCCAGGCTTCAAGCCTTGCGCCTCCTGTGGCAAGCCTATACTCCAGGTGCTTAAAGTGCCTGAGAAAAACTCATTGGAAGGACAAGAGCCAGGTTTGTTGGGACTTCAGACCCCGCACCAAAAAAGACAGGCACATCAGACTGAAGGCTATCCACATGGAAGCCGCTCTCAGACCTATCTCAGAGCTCAGCTGTTCCGATTCGGTGCTGAGTCCCTCGACGTCGGTGCGAAGTACTCCCCTGGCAATGAGCTCTTCCAGGTGCTGTTCTTCATCTCCAGTGCCAAGGAAGAAGCATAAGAAGCAGTGAACCGAGAGAGGGTACTCACTGGTGCACAAGAGAGAGAAGCAAGGAGAAGGCAGTTGAGTGAGACCCAGGCCTGGCCACTCTTCTGCCCCTGGATCCATGTTGGTGTCGTCAACTCCCTGGGCACCATTGAGGGGAAAGCTCCACCTGATCCTAGGGTCCCAATCTCCAGGACACCACCAGACCCTGGAACCCTGTCACCGTATGGAGGCGGAAGTGGGTACTGCTCCACTGTGGTCACCGAGAGAAGAATCCTCTTTGGAGTCCGAAGGGCAACCTTATGTACTGCCAAAAGCCCATCAATATCCTGCCTGTGCTCCATGAAGCTTCAGTACCAGTCCTCCGGCAGGCATCTGGTCAGTGAGTTACTGGCCGAAGCAGTGGCCTTAATGGACCCCTGGGGGTTCTTCCCCTTCTCCTAACCCCCCTCTCCCCCCCCCCCCCCGGTACCGGATCTTTCCTACCACTGCTCCAACTCAGTGGTCTCTGAAGGATGGGCTACCGCTCCTTCCTGCTCGACTCCCATACTGACAGGTTTCAGAGTAACAGCCGTGTTAGTCTGTATTCGCAAAAAGAAAAGGAGTACTTGTGGCACCTTAGAGACTAACCAATTTATTTGAGCATGAGCTTTCGTGAGCTACAGCTCACTTCATCGGATGCAGTGAGCTGTAGTTCACGAAAGCTCATGCTCAAATAAATTGGTTAGTCTCTAAGGTGCCACAAGGACTCCCATACTGACCCTGTTGCCTCCGGTGGACATAGTCCAGGCAGACGAAGAGGAAGGAGCCCTTCCACCAGTGCAAGCCCCCTCCTCCTCTTGCCCAGACCAGGCTGGCATGGGTCCCAGTAGCCTGCTTCCACAGGATGATTTCAGGGCCCACCAGGACATTCTAAATCAGGTTGCTATGAACGTTGGCCTGGAAATTGAGGAGCTCAAAGAGACATTGCACAGCCTTATTGATATCCTGGCTGCAGCAACTCCATCCAAGATGGCCCTGCCCACCAATGAGGCAGAGATGGGACTAGTCAAGGCCCGGTGGTAAACTCCTTCTTTTCTGTCTCCCCACTTCAAAAAGGGCACAGAAGAAGTACTAAGTGCCAGCAAGTGGGTTCGAATACCTTCGAATACCAGGGTCCCTGGTGATGTCTGCAGTGAGTGAAAGGGACAGGCAGGGCCAGTCAAGTACTACCTCAAAACAGAAAGATGCCAGGAGACTGGACTTTTTCAGAAGAAAGGTTTATTCCACTGGTAGCCTCCAGTTGCATATCTCCAACGAGCAAGCGTTGCTGGGGAGATAGGATTTTATCTATGGGACTCCCTGAATAAATGCAAAGATTCCCTGCCCCAAGAGTCCCTCCCTGCACTGGTGGAAAGACTCAAGGTCAACAATGATAGGGGTGCCCTTTGTTACCCCACAACCTTCAGTATCCTTAGTCTCAGATGCAGACCTAGGGTGGGGAGCCCACCTCAACAACCTCCGGGGTTTTGGTCCCAGGAAGAACTCTCCCTGCATATAAACATCAGGGAGCTCAGGGTGGTTTGTTTAGCATGCCAACTGTTCCTTCCCCAGATCTCAGGCACAGTGGTACAAGTCCTGGCAGACAATACAGTGGCCATGTTCTATAGCAGTAAGCAAGGAGGGGCTCCATCCTCAGCCCTATGTCAGGAGGCTGTCCACCTATGGGACTTCAGTACAAGACACTCCATCTCGAGGCATCACATCTCCTGGGAGGCCAGAATGTATTGGTGGATCACTTTAGCTGATCCTTCTCCTCTCACCACGAGTGGTCCCTTCACCCAGATTCATCTCCCAAAAGTAGGGGGCCTCCCCAGGTGGACCTCCTCTCCACCAGGCAGAACCGAAAATGTCAGCAGTCTTGCTTGCTGCACGGGCACAGCTTAGGCTCCCTCTCCGACACCTCCCTGCTCTTGTGAGCAGGTCACCTACTGTACGCCTTTTCCCTGATTTCCTTGGTTCATAAGGTTCTTCTAAAAATCAAACTGGACAAGGCAAGAGTTACCCAGAAAGCACAAGCATGGCTGTGCCAGCATTGGTTCGGCATGCACTTGGACCTCTTGTGGCAGCTCCACTCTGTCTCCCACTCCTTCCGCATCTGATTTCACAAGACCACAGCTGGTTACTTCATCTGAATCTCGCCTCCCTGCACCTAACTGCTGGATGGCTGAACCCTGAAGAACAGCCCTGCTTGGAACAGGATTGGCAGGTCTTGCTAGGTTGTAGAAAGCCTTCTGCCAAGGTTACCTACTTGGCCAACTGGAAATGTTTTGCTTTTTGGGCTTCCGAATGTGATCTCTCTCCATCTCGATCTTCCCTTCAGTCTGTCTTGGACTATTTGCTCCACTTAAAAGAGCAGGGCCCGGCCCTCTCGTCTGTTAAGGTATATGAATTAACGGTTTGGTTTCTAAAGGGGTTGGAAAGGCTGTATCCTCAAGTTTGCAAACCAACCCTCCCCATGGCACTTAAACCTGGTCCTGTCAAAGCTCATTAGAGAGAGGGATAGCTCAGTGGTTTGAGCCTGCTAAACCTAGGGTTGTGAGTTCAATCCTTGAGGGGGCCGTTTAGGGATCTGGGGCAAAAATTGGGGACTGGTCCTGCTTTGAGCAGGGGGTTGGACTAGATGATCTCCTGAGGTCCCTTCCAACCCTGATATTCTATGGGGCCTCCCCCATCTAGCCATTAGTAGCCCTATTACTTCTCTCCTGGAAGGTTCCCTTCCTGGTGCTGATCACCTCTCTGAGATCAAAGCCTTTATTTCAGAGCCGTCTTACACGGTGTTCTTCAAGGGCAAGCTCCAACTGTGCCCCATCCAGCCTTCCTGCCAAAGATGGCCTCACAATTCCATAACAACCAGATCATATTCCTGTCTTCTTCTCGAAACCTCACAAGAACTCTGAGGAATCACTGCTTCATTTGTTGGACATTAGGCAGGCCCTTGCCTTTTTTATTGACTGAACTAAACTCTTCTGCAACTTCATGCAACTCTTTGTAGCAACTGCAGAAAGGATAAGAGGGCTATCTGTGTCAATCCAAAGGATCTCATCCTAGATAACAGCCTGTATTCAGGCTTGCTGCAAGCAGGTGAATGTTCTGCCTCCAGCCATCGTAACCATTCATTCCACAAGAGCCCAAGTTTCGTCAGCAGCATTCCTCGCACAGGTCTCAATCCAGGACATCTGCAGAGCCACGACCTGGTCTTCAGTGCATACCTTTGCGTTCTACTACGCCATCATCCAGCAGGCCCAAGACAACGCCAGTTTCAGAAGAGCAGTGTAAAAATCAGCATGTCCATAAACTCCAAGCCCACCTCCTGGGGTACTGATTGTGAGTCACCTAGCATGGAATGGACATGAGTAAGCACTCGAAGAAGAAAAAACTGTTACTAACCTTCTGTAACTGAGATGTGTTGCTCGTGTTCATTCCATGACCCACCCTCCTACCCCTCTGTCAGAGTTAATGACAAGTAGGAACTGAGATGGTGCGGGGCCAGTGGAGCACCTTATACTGGCGCATAAGGATGTGGCTCCAGAGGGTCTTGGAGCCGGCCCAATGGATACCACAAAGGGGAAAATCTCTGGCAATGGTGCATGCGGCATGTCCACACCTAGCATGGAATGGACATGAGCAACGCATCTCTAAGAACGAGAGTGATGGAAGGTGAGTAACCATAGGAGCCGAATCCGTGGGTGCTCGGTGCTTAGCACCCACTGGCAGCCAGCTCCCCCCCTCCCTCCCAGCGCCTCCCGCTCGCCGCAATCACCTGTTCTACAGTATGCAGGAGGCACTGTGGGGGCAGGAGGGAGAAGGAGTAGGGACTGGGCGTGCTTGGGGGAGGGGGCAGAACTGGGTGGGAAGAGGTGGGGTGGGGCTTGGGGGAAGGGGTGGAGTGGAGTGGAGGCCTGGCCTGGGGCGGAACAGGGATGGGGCATGGGGCTGAGCAGGGGTTGAGCACCCCCAGGGAAAGGAGGAAGCCTGTGTTGCTTGTGTTAGTAACCGTTTTTTCTCTGGGAATATTGCTGTAAGAAGTTACAAAATAGCATTTCGGCAAAGGATTATAGCTGAACGTGTAAAAGCTACCGTGAAACTCTCTAGTCTTTCCATTCATTTATCCAGACTGCTTGAGGTTCCCATTTCAAGACGGGTGCAACAATAACTGTTGAGCAAAGAGAATGAGTCATTTTGAAGATCATTTAGATAGAGTTAAAATCAATGTAGAGTGACAGGCTCTTGCCAGCTCCTGTTTTCAATGGCAGCAGTAGCACTTTCTAGTCCTACTAGGTTAAATTTCATCTTAGCAAAATTGGGGAAGAATCTTGCACTTAAAATATCCCAAACCTAAATATGTGTTAGAAAGATTAATGATGGCTTCATTTGATTGATAGTATCTATTTGCCTGATCAGTTTCTTACTTCCTTTCTATCTTTTGCATTAATAGGAAGCAGTTCTTTAAGTTTATGGTTCAATGTAGTAATTCTCTATTGTCATTTTGTTTTTTTTTCTTAGAGATGAATTTAATATTAAAGTTCTTCAGGCTTTTGTTGAACTCCATGAGTTTGCTGATCTCAATCTTGTACAAGCCTTAAGGTGAGTGCATTATAATTGCCTTTATCAAACTTCATATTTAATTAAATCTAAGTATATAGATGATGATGATTCACTCAAGCAGCTGATCTTTTACTTGAATGTATGATTTACTCTGTATCTTGTTAGTAAACAAATCTTAATGTTTCACTCTTTTGTTTGCATATACATTGCCTTTGAACTCATAATACGTGAAATTAATGATTTCACACAAATGCAAAGGGCCCAAGACTAGTCTCAGATGAACATAAGAATGGCCATGCTGGGTCAGACCAAAGGTCCATCTAGCCCAGTATCCTGTCTTCTGACAATGGCCAATGCCATGTGCTCCAGAGGGAATGAACAGAACAGGTAATCATCAAGTGATCCATCCTGTGTTTGCCATTCCCAGCTTCTGGCAAACAAAGGTTAGGGACACCATCCCTGCCCATGCTGGCTAACAGCCATTGATGGACCTATCCTCCATGAAATGATGCTTGATGTGCCTGCCAAATAGCTCAAAAGTGCAAATTTTCTGTGATAAGCAAAAAAGTCCCTGACTGTGAATTGGCGGTTAGATTCCATTGTAAAGAAGATATTATCAAAGCAAAGTATTTCTTCTGCTATTCCCCATCGATTCCTTCCCATCATCTCAGAATTAAATTCTTAACGTGTTTATTCTTGTTAAATAAATAGTAGACTTCTAATTTTTCACAGGTTGGCAGCAGATAGGTTAAAATATGTAGTGCTTGAATCTGGTTGTTAACCTGATGTAAATCCAAATTAATTCCAATGAATTGCTGGGGTTTAGAGAGTGCTGTCAATTTTGTAGCCAGAAGGGGCTCCCACCCCAAAACAGACAGGTTAAAATGTTGATGTGGTCTTTCCTACACATGCTACATTCTCATGTGGTGTGTCATAAGAGCAGCTTTATGCTGACTAAGGCTTGTAGTGGTGATAACTTGAGCTGCCTGAGGAATCAGGATGTTTCCTCTGGCTCCATGGTTCTGTCTGGAATACACGATACTTCCATCTCCTTCTGCCTCTTAATAGCAAACCTCAATCCACTCTTCTGCAGGCTGCTGCTATTAATTATTTTATTCTAGTATCTCCCAAAATCCTCAATCAGGATTGGACCCCATTGTGTTGGGAGCCGCACAAACATAGTTTAAAAAAAACAACACACCTACTGAATTTATAATCTAAAGACAAGATGGAAACAGCTGGGTGCAGCGCACACGATAAAACGTGGCAGAGGGGAAGGTACTGTAGAGAGGAACACCTGGTTAATAAATGGCCTAGCAATGTGAATGTGGGCATGGCTTTTTTAAAAGATGCAAATGAATAAGAGATTTTAACTGTCTCCAGAAGTGCACCATTTGCAGTTATTTCATACTGCTTTCCACTACCATATCCAGCTGTTCGGGCAGAGCAGTTTGGGGCTTGTGGGAAGGAGACAGACTTTGTACTTAGGACCGGTCAAACAGTTTTTCAGGGGACCCACCTTTGCTTGATCTAATTTCCAGTGGAGAGACAGCAATGTAAATCCCGAGTATTTGAGAGCAGAAGTTGCCCAATGAGAATGAAAATTCAGTTTACGTGCCATATAGGGCATGCAAAATATTTGTTTTATGATATAGGACAGTGGGGAGTATAGTGACTTATCTATATATACAGTAGTATTTTTGCTTGAGTTTTCACAAATCTTGAATTTTATAAGTGAAACTGAAAGACTGTGGAAGATACTAAAATTGACCAACATTGATTTATTGCAGCAAAATTTCAGTTACGTTGTACCAAATCCATAAAGTTGTCAAACCGAACACAAACAAACCAACAATAACAAAACAATTATAGTACAACAATTAGGAAACTGCTTGATTTCATGTATCCTTTACCTAAAATGTTCTCTCTTATTTTATATTAACCTGTCTGGCAAGCTTTTGCTTGGTTTTGGCACCTAAAATATGCTGTAAGTGAATTTAGTACTAGAGCTATGTGAAGGATTTAAAGATTTTGAAATTTAGCCTCATTCCAAATTGCAATGAAAACCAAAAATTTCAGAATTCTCCAAAGGAAAATTCCTTTTAAAGAATTTTTTCAGACTGTTCAAAATGTTTCATTTAGACAAATGGAAATGTTTGTTTTTGATTTTGACTCTTTGACATTGTCAGGACTTTTTCCTGTTTTCGTTTTTTTAAACAAAATTTGTGCAAAATTGGTTTGATTTCTTGAAGCATTTTGACAAAACTGCATATTTCAACAAAATATGGCTCCATCCAAATTTCTCAGACCAGTTCTATTTAGAACATATGGCAAGTGTTGGATTGCTGGTTGTGAGGCGAAATTTTTCATTTCGTGCACTGAAGAGGTGTAGCATAGGTAGTGTCAGTTCACTCTCCATGCCCAGTCAACTGTGCATTCTCTCTGAGGCTGCCAGCAAGGGGCCCATTTGTGCTGAGACACACATGTCCACCAGGAATGAGCTTTAGACCATTAAAATTAACTTCATTTATGCTACCAAACAGTAATCTGATGCAACTTCTTTCCGTCACTGCTAATCTGGCGTGGTTTAGAACTGGCAGCTTGGATATTAAAGGTTCTGTGACCCATTACAAATGTCCTAAGATACTCTGTTTTGCTTGCAAATACTCTTGGTCTTCACTTTCATGAATTGGGAAGCTTAATGTTAAAATGTCAACAAGGCACCCCTACTGAAAGCAGATTCACTCTTTCTACAGAAGTGTTGTAAAAATATCAGCCACTGGAAGTTTTTTTTAGACTGCACTTTTTTGTACCTAATCGTCAGTTTCTTTTTTTTGACGTTATTATCTTAGGGATGTGGATATTTACTTCCTATTTTATGAACACAAAATCATTTCAACTGGCCAGTTTCAAAGAAGTAGAGCCACAAACAAGAGGCTGTGCTGTCTGCCCTAACTTTGCCTTACAGTTGTAGCTTTGATGGCTGGACTTAAGAACAAGACTAACAATTCCTAAACTGCTATGCCAACAGGAAGTGTGAAAATTTTTTTATGTGTACAGCACTTGAGAACATCATTTTCCTGTTTTAACTCTGTTTTAACGCCAATATTGCTGTTCTGTTCATAATTTTATTATTTTGGATCTTATTTTAATCACCATTTGTAATCTATAGTACTTTTAATTTTAGATCAGTTCTTGCAGTCATTTTGCTTAACGTTTTATTGCAGCTTTTATATCCCTGTCAACTCGATTTATTTTTTTAAAGAGCAATCCAAGAAGAAGGCAAAACCTACTCTTTTTTATTTCATACTTGTAATAGGAACACTTATTTCCTGTATCTGAATTTAAATCCCATCGCAGTGATATTGAGGGGTCACGTTTCCTTTTTTAAGATCTGGCCATGATAGCATAATCTGTCCCTTTATCCATCTTGCATTGACTCATCATGTCTGGTTGATTCAAATGGAGATATTGGGTTTTAGTCCACCTTTTTTGTTCTGGGCTATTATGTATAATACAGCCCTCTTTTTTTCCTTTCAACAAAGTCCTGAGAAGAATATACTCTTTTTAGCAGTGAAGAAACACTGTGGTACAGCTTGTTAGAGAGCATGGACTCCTACATATTTCCCGCTTCTGCCAACATGGAAAAGGAGAGAATTGCAAAATTTGTACCAGACTATGTGGTCTTGCCTGAATACGTTGTCTTGCCTGTGAACGTGCAGTGCTGTTCGCTGAGTGCTGAGTTAAATATTTTCTAATTCCTTATTAGTTGAATTTTGAGATTTGTTTTAAAATAACTTCTCATTTTATTTACAAATGACTAATTTCTGCTTAAAAGCTGATTATTGCCAGTATATGTCTAATGTATAAATATTGGAATGGATCTTATTTTACTGAAGGGTTTATGCTTCCCTTTTCTAGGCAATTCCTATGGAGTTTCAGACTTCCAGGAGAGGCTCAGAAAATTGATCGTATGATGGAAGCTTTTGCTTCGCGCTATTGCCTTTGTAACCCTGGAGTCTTTCAGTCTACAGGTTAGTCATGATACATTTTCTATCAGAATCACCGTTATTATATCATTTGTCAGATCACGTGTTAAACTGTCTTGAATTCAAAGAGAAGGCGGCTGTGATAAATGAAGTGGGTGTAGGGGGGAGAGAGCGGTAGCTCCCTTTGATGGACACCCAGCCAACCAGTTAGCTGTAAAATCCCTCTTGGTAGCTGTTCTGTACTTTCTTTACCTGGGGGACTTTTTAACCCTTTACAAGTAAAGCAAGTAGAGAACAGCTACCAAGAGGACTGGCTGGGTGTCCATCAAAGGGAGCTACTCCTCCACACACACTTCATTTATCACAGCGGCAAACTTGGAAGTCCAGGCTAAGACAGTATGTGAAATGAAAAACAAGAATGTTCTGAGGTGTGGGCAAAACAAAGGGCCTAATCCTGCACTACTTCTTATTTTTAAGGAAAAGGTGCAAGATTGGATCAAAAACATCTTTCTTCCTAGCTGTGTTAAAACAATGGTTTAAATAAACTATTAATAAAGTGCAACATATCATACAAATGCCTCCAAAGGTCTGTAGTAAAATGGGACAAACTAGAAGGTAGAAGATGCTACAGCAGAACGCTGCTGTATCAAAATAAGCAATATTTCTGAGATTTCTTGATTTTTTGGGGTGGGGACCAATTTCTGCAAATGCCAGAATGTTATGCCTCATCATCTGTGTGTGAAGCAAAAATGCAAAAGCAAAACACGTTAAAAATAAAACTCAAGGGACTAACGTTAGGAGAACCACTTGGCAAAAAAGAGGGGAAAATAACCTAACATTTAAACCTGGACTCTTTAAAACAGATTTACAAACACAGCGCAGTGTTGAAGGAACAAGGGGGGTAACTTGGAGCAAAAACGTTGAAGATAAAATGTGCACAAATAACCTACGTGGTTTGTGTCACAAAAAGCAAATACAAACTGTTAGCTGATAGATGGCATATTTGAAAGTTAACAGGTCCTGTGTTTTGAGGGAGCATTCAAAAGTTTTTCCTCTGATCTGGATCCTTAGGTCATTTTCTATTTTTAGACCGCCCATATATGTCCATGGTTAACACCAAAGAACTCAAGACTTACTCTTGTATTTGTATGTAGGGTTTTGTTGTTTTTTGGTGGGGAGGAGGAGACGTGCATAATTCCCTTTCTTTGCTATTCAGAACTGCCTGGGGTTTCTTTTACAGGCTACTGTATACTACAGTACACAGAGCAATAACTCCTTTTCAATGTTATTTCAGATACATGCTATGTGCTATCATTTGCAATCATTATGTTAAATACTAGTCTACACAACCATAATGTAAGAGATAAACCAACAGTGGAGCGGTTTATATCTATGAATCGTGGCATTAATGAAGGTGGGGACCTTCCAGAAGAACTGCTACGGGTAAGTTGCATTAAGATGACCAGGTGGCACCTCATGGTTTTTGAAGTGGGGCTTAGAAGCAAGTGCAAGGATTCTTAGACTAATCTGTCAATTAGTGTCTCAAGATCATTTTGTGTGATGCATCTTTGACAACCAAGTACCATGAGCTTGCAATATACCTCAGCCCCTTGAGGGATTGAGAGGAAGAAACACCTTGCTTCACTCAACAAGCAACCTCTTTGGCTTTTAGAGCAATGTTGATTGGATATATCGCTACAGCCAGTCTGTCTTGACTGGAATCTGCTCTGTTCAACATCAGGTTGAGTGTGGGGAGAATAAAGGGGGGAAAATAGTAGAGATCACTGAGGCTCCAAAGACAGCCATCATGACCTACTGTGGAAGAAAAGTAATGATACAAAGATGTCAGACATTTGATTGTGATTTTCAAGTCAGTGATGTCTAATATTTTTCAAAAACAATTTTTTTTAGTGAAGCTTGTATTGAGCAAAACTGTTGAAAATATGAAAGCTCTGGAAAAAATGAGTGCCAAACTTCTTAAGAAAAGCTATTTCTTTACTGAGAAATACACAGGAAATCTTCAAAAGGGGACGCTTATTTACAAAGACACTATATCTCCTTTTAACTTTATTTATAGACTGTGGTGAATGCTGCTTAGAGGAGGAATGGTTCCAGTTTCTGTGGGAGATGTTCCTAGTTCATTTTTATATAAGTAGTCTGAGAAGAGAGAACGGAATCTCTTGGTTATCGGTTATGTATGTGTTGCTGAATTTTTTTTTTGTTTGTTTTCTTCCAGAATTTGTATGAAAGTATTAAAAATGAGCCATTTAAAATTCCAGAAGATGACGGGAATGATCTAACACATACATTTTTTAATCCAGACAGAGAAGGTTGGCTACTGAAATTAGGTTAGTAGAAGAGGAATTTCTCTGATACTTTGCTTTGTGTGTGAGTGATGTGTATGCCGCTTTCCTTGCTAACTGCTTTGTTGTAAATCTAATAGGATTAAATTAGCAATAATTCCTGCTTAAAAATATATGATCTAAAAATCAGTAACTCCTTTACACTGTTTTGTGTAATTGCTAATTCTGACCGGTATAAAAAGGAGACATAATCTTGTCACTTGAATTTTGAAGTGGAGTTTGATTTCTGGTACTTGAGAACTGAAACCTCAGCAGCAGAAAGGAAGCTCCATTTACTATTTACAAATCCCAGTGACTGAAAAATAACAAATCTATGTGAAACCATTCCAGAAAACTGTACAATCACTTCAGATCAGTTTTCTGCACAAAAAGCAATGCATTTATTTTCAAATAGTTGTTTTTGTATGTCTCCATTTTTCCATATTATTTGTGAGTTTCTGTTGGTTTGGTTTTGGCTGTGATTTTTAATGAGTGGTTTAAATGTGCCTTCTTGTTTTCCTTATGGCCTATGACCTATCACCTTTCTGTTCTGTGACTGGCTGTCTCTGCTTATTCTGCATTAGGAGGTACGTACCTGATGGCTTTCCAGCTCCCTCCCCCCCCTTGTTCAGTTGCTCATTCTTTTTTTATTTTTCTTCTTCTTTGTTTGTTTCTTAAATCAAATTTATTGTAGCACTGCGCTTCTCATGTAATGTCACTAACTTTAGCCCCAGTGGGACTCTACTTGTACATAACGTATGCTTGTACATTATGGTGTTAGTAATTTACTATCTCCCCCCATGAGATTCTTCTACAAAATAAGAATATATACTTGTAAAGCAACACAATGATAGTTAGTGTTTCAGATTGCTTCACAACTTCCTTCAGGCTCATTGAGGTATACAAATGAGAGGAGTACTTTTCGCAGCAGAGAAGTGCAGTTATCTTATTCTTGTAACACACGTTCTAAAATGTGTTTTGTTACTTGTATGAAAATTTTCTGTCAGAATGTTGAAAGGCTTATTTTAAACAAAATAGCCTCTAGCAGAAATGTGCATGTGCTAAAAAGACTGGTTATTCCAAAGTAACTTTCTTGTGTGGGTTTTTTTTTATGTTCAGTTTATTTTAATTACATATAAAAACACCTCAGAGTTCAGGATTCTGAAGCCTCTGGCAGTTGGTAGCATGCTAGCTCTGCAACTCTAAGCTGCTCTGATTTGTTTGCAGACACTTCTGAAGTTGATGTGGCTTGCTTATCCATTGGAGTGTAATAAGGCAGCCAGCTGCAAAGGGTAGTCATTTTTCTGATTAGAACAGACTCTAAAACTTGGTTTTAGGTTTTTTTTTTAAATGTTGTTCCTTTTGTTTTAAAATACTGATTTAAAGACCAAAATCTACTCAATTTCAGAGCCAGATTCTGGCTGCTCTTGTATAAGAGGAACCTTGCTCCAGCTCAGAGGCAGCCAGGAATCCTGATGATCCCTGAGTGCAAGGTCAGCAGGAATTAAAGAGCAGCCAGCAGGACTTGACAGAGGGGAGGCACACTGAAGGCAGAGCAAGGGCTCACCTGTGTCCATGCCAGCTAGATGTTGGGGCTGAGGCTGGGGCTGGCAGGAAATACGAGGGTTGAGACACTCGCAGGGGCTCTTCAAGAGCACTGGACTTGTGAATCTGTGACAGCTGGTTGTGGCATCCTTGAAAAAGATGTAACAATGATAGCTACTGCATGTGCTTCCCTAGCCTCTCTGTCCCCTGTAGGCAGAATGCCTCCAACGCTGGTATGGTCTCATATCACGCTGGTTTATATTAATTTTTAAATCTTAGGAACTGATGTGAAAATGGCTGTGGATTGTAGATAGATGTATTAATATTGATAGGAACTATAATGTAGCAATATCCATAGTCCATAAATTCACTCAGTTGTTCAACTCTTTACTTCTGCTTCTGTGCTAGTAACAACCAAGTGAACGGAAGAGTGTATGGGCACAAGTGCTTTGGCAGTATCAGTTTATTAAGAATACATTCTAATAAGCTCAGCAGTAGGGGCCACCTCAAAAATATTGTAGCCTTGGGGGGAGAGCTATTGGAGACATTGCCAGTTTGCTACTTCAGGACCCCATAGTTTCAGGTGTTAAACACCTTCAATGTCCATTGGCATCAGTTGCGGGTGCTTGGCACCTCTTGCAATGGAGCCCTGAGAACACAATGCCGGGAGCAAGGGCTGCAGAGGGCCACTTACAGTGGAGGCCCCCATAAATTTGCCCTCCGTGCCTGACCCCTCTCTTTCCCTCTCAAGTGCCTCCCCCACCAGCAGCCTGGCCCTCCTTCCCATGAGCCCTTATACGCACTCCCTCCAATTTTGAGTAAGTGGAGTTGCAAGCTGGTGTGTGGGGTTACAGCACCTGTCAGGTTTGGCCTGGCCAAAAAGTGGTTGGGCCATGGCCTATGTGCTCCCCCCGGCCCACCACCCCCTGCTATGTGGCCTATGGCCAGAAGACTTGCTGTTTGGTTGTCTCCATTACTTCATCTGCAGATGTTACGAACACTGCAAAATCCTCAAATACCCTCTTTGTGTTCCTAAGTAAAAAAGCAGAGCGTCTTCCTGTTGATGTTTGAAGACATAAATGGCTTAAGAGGCACAGTATTCATAGTTGAGACAAATTGAAAGATGACTTGAAGAGCTGATAAATTTATCCATTCAACAGTATGTGGCAGTGCTCACCTCAACTGAAAGGATTTCTTAAGACAAGACTTCAAGAACGAGAAATATTTTAGTACAAAAACCATCCAGATAAGTCTCTTACTACTCAAATTATTTTCAATATTAATATTATCTACAGTTTTTTAAAATCTAAAACTTTTGATGATGTTTTTTAAATATATACAAAAATCTACTTGCAAATACTACTATGCAATAACTTTACCTTCACCAGTAGTGACTTTAATTTATAGTAATTCCCTTTTTAAATTACTCCAAGGAGTAAAACTATTATAACTGAATTGTATAATATAGAAGATATTTAGTTAATCAGACTCCTCTACATGAAAAAGTGTTATACATGCCAACCTTTGAGAAATAGCTCATAACGGAAATAAATCTCTTAAAGGTGAAACTTAAATGTCAAAATAAATACAGGTGTTTTTCTTGAAATTAAAATAAAAATCTGGAATCAGCAACTATATTTATTTTACTTTTAAAAATATCACCTTGCAAGAAAAGCAATTGGATGTGAGCATGTCAGTAATGCCATGAATATTTCTTATCCACTGTCAATCAGTGGGAAAGGACAAATTGAAGGATAGTGGTAAAGCATCAGCTGCAAAAGAAATAGTCAATGAAAAAAGAATGAGAGCTTTAAGAAATTAGAGATGCAAACGAACTTAAGAAAAATGCAATAAATCAATAAAATCGCCATTTATTTCTGGGTGCTCTACCTGTGGCTCCAGTGACACATGAACCAAGTAAAACCAAGCTTTCATCTTTATGTGCCCACTAAACAAACAATTCTACCGAAGTCCCAGTGATAAGAGCATGCATTAAACTGAAAGGTGCTGCTGTTGAAATGCCCACAGCACAAGGGTTAATTGGATAGGGAGGTGAAACATGTCAGTAATTTTCCTGTGAATTAGACTGTAAATATGTAAAGCCAACTGTTTCTTGAGGGACTTGTGTTTCATCAATAGACACAGACTGGTGCAGACAAATATTTTTGCTAAGTTAGTAAGCTGTAGAGCCATGAATGCAGTGAACAGAAATAAACCTGGTGATTTTTTTTTTCTTTTATCCCTTCAATTTTCTTGTTGCCGGGAAGCTTGACCAATATATTAGTATGATGTCGGGGGCTATTCCAACTCCCAGTGTTAAGTCACATTCTCTCTTAGCACATTGTATTATTCCTAAATTAGTGAAGCTCTGCCTAAAGAAGTATTTGAATACTCAAACATTCATTATCAAAATACTAAGGAGTCTTGATTTGTATAATGAGTAGGAAAAAATGAAGACTATCAATTGTGCTGTTATCTGCTTTACTCTTGAAGATAGAAAATATGTTTTCTGAAAAAATAAGAGATCAGAACAGGAAGAAGCCACTGGTATATCAAGCTAGTGCTTTCTGTTTTGCCTTGTTATGCTTCCTTGTTTTCTTTCACTTGGAACTACTGCTCACTTCACTGCTCTCTCCAAGAGCATGACTTTTCTTACGTTAGTATTTTTTGTAAAGTTCATCTGCCCAAAAACTCCAAGGTCTCCAGAGGCTAGTCTGGCTCTGAAACCATCCTAATAATGTCATTAAAGTCCCTGGCCTGCAAAACACTTTGTTTTTCTGAGGGCTTGCCTGTGGAAAGCTGTTCAGAGGTGACTTTGTGTAAATAAAATCCTGCCAAATCTAAGTGCCAGAACTGGATTTCAAGAAGTAATGTTTTGATTTAGAACATCGGTGTGGATTCAACCAGTGCATTTGTATGGAAGTACTCAACTTGCTCTCTTAATTCACAAGATTGTATGCCGTCTAACGTGGTACAGTGAACATCTAGGTGGCAAGTAAAGTGGCTGAAGACTGGTGAATGCTAATCAAATATCCTTTGTAACAGCTTGAGACATTAGTATTTTGGGGACTGTTCTCAAGATTTGCATAAAGATTAATTATGGGCCAAATAAAGGAATTGTTGGTGCAAGGAGAACCCCTTCCCTCTCCAATTAAGAATTTAAAGCTGGACATGAGCATTGATGGAGGGAATGCCTGGGACATAATTCTTTTGTGCCAGCATGTGTGTGTGTTTTCTAAGAACAGCTTCTGTTGGCAAATAGCTGACCCAAAATGTCTCGTACTAAAAAAAGCTACAATTAATGTGGCTTGAATCATTTCCTTTTTCTGGTTAGAGGGAGAAAAATAGATACTTGGAAACAAATATATATCCTGCTGACAGAAGAGGGAAGTGACTTAAGCTGGACATGTGACCATGAGCAGCAGAAGCAGCTGCTCCTATACTAGAATATCAGGCAACTCGCTGTGCATATGAAAGGATTCTCAAAGAGCCCAGACTTCCTAGCCCACTCCGTACATGGTACTTGCCCCCAGCACAGCATTCTAAAGAGGGTGCTACTTCTCTTCCCCTCTCTTGAAAGAGGGACTGGTGGCTAGGAAACTGGCTTGTGGGGCTCCTTTCAGTTGAATCATTCCCTTTATAGCTGATGTGATTTTAGTCTTGTACGGTATTACTGGACAAATTTCTTGTGTGTGTGGAAACACATATTCATTGTGTACTCTTCCAGGCACTAAATTAGCTTCTGAACCTTTGCATTTAACTGCACTGACATTAATTAATCCAAAATCATTCTTAAGTCTTTTTTTATGACAATTTTAGCCACTCTCTAGTTCTCTAAATCACCTTGACTGAGCTGGATGTGCTGACATTACTGGGGTTTTAAAAAAAAAATGTTTTTTTTACACCTGAAATACATAATTGTCTTATTCTGATGCTTAGGCAATTTTAAGACCCTTTAATATTTTTAATGAACTGTGATGGGTAAATTATTACTTACTTCTCCATCTTCTTTTCCCCTAAAAATTTTCTTTTTGTTTTCTGGTTTCTAGTTCCCTTTGAGATGAGAGAATTTCCTATAATCTGATTATATACGTGAAAAGAGCGGGTCTGTTGCATTTTTTTCTCTTCTCTATATTCACTTGATGTAGAATTTCTGGATGATTCCCTTGGATTATCCATCTACTGGATCCTTTAAGCCTTTCTGCTCTGTGCTGCTTATTATTGGTGCTGTTCCTTTCATTTTACTTTATTAGCTTGGTCTTTGTGACACAAATCTAATCTTTGTGTAGATTATATCTTGATCTGTTCTTTAAATACTTATGGTTTCATACTTTGTTTCCAGTCTCTCTTTTGACAATTTAATATCCTTTAAAATGTATCTTTTTAAACTGACAGCAGGAGTGGGATATAAAAGAAAGTTAATTCAAAGTGCTATATCATCATTTTGGCAGCCTAAGGCATCTGAAACCAAGAAGAAAAAGATCTGCTATGTGATAGTTACCCAATAATCTTAAATGTGACATTATGAGCAATAAGTCATATTGAGCATCTTATTTTCTAGTCCTGTGATATTACGGTGGGTACTCTTGACTCACCTGATAAACTGGTGAGTGCAGAATGCCCGCTGTCCTTTATCAGCTGTCAAATGGCATATAATCTGCCCCCAAACTACTGTTACTTTAATTCTGGACACTACTAGTGTTGTTGAAGTCTGCCCTGTCTGGTTTTGGAGTCTCTGTGCAGGCCTTCTTACAATGTGTATAGTTTCCTATCTGCCTTTTATTCTAATCTGACCTTGTATAAGAGTTCATAATTCTCCTTTTGTTATCTTCAGTCTAAGATGTCTTTGCAGTGGTTACCAGTTTCCCTGCTTATTTGTTTTTCTGAGACTTAGTATTTTCCTATCCATTTTGCTCTACAACTTCCTGCCCCACTGAATCTCTTCATATAATAGATCTGGGCAAGCTGTAAAGTTTTTGATGGTAGTCAAACTCAAACAAAGCCAAGGACTTGGCCAACTTACAAGGCAGAACATGAGCTAAAATAATTGGAATTTACACTATATAATATGAAAAATATGTAATGTCACAATGACAACAAGGTAGAACTGCCCTAATAGTTATTTTAGCTGCTTCTCATTCATGGATCCAGAACTGAGTCAGGCTAAGGTTTATTTTGGCTTTTCCACTTCTAGCTTAAACCCTTTCAATTGACTTTGATGGAAGCTGGAACAGACCTATGATGCATTAAAACATTGTCATCAAGATGCAGAAATTAAGATCTTTCCTGTCTCTGATGTCCCTCACCACTTGACACCTGCTCTTCTTCCCTCATGCTTTGCATTTGTAGCTCACTCTACCACCATTGATTCTGTCTTGGCTTTTGCATCTTGCATTTGCCTGTCTTTTAGTTCTTGACCTCTTCCACTTTCAAATTGTTTCCTTAAAATAGGTGTATGTGTGTGGTGGAAGTGTACAATTTGCTGAGTAAATGCGAATGTTACATAGTGTTAGCAGTGGATTACCTACTGCGGGTCCTATAACCAGCCAAAAGGAGGATATGATGTATAATAGTACCCAATCTGCAAGACAAGAACCCAGCAGGCGAATAGATAAAGTTCCAGGATATTCAGGCCATTTCTACAATTGTTCTCTAGCCTCAGATGTTTTTCATGGTTTAAACAAAAATTTAACCTTCTTGAGTAAGGAAGAGCTACAGATAAAAATTATGTTTATGTGCTGGATTTAGTTACATGATTGATGTTAAAATGATAAATCCTTGGTTGAGGGTGTCTTTGGCGGTAAAAGATTTTTGTGCTCAGGGTATTGAATAACAAGGTCAACGATATTGAGAGGGTGGGGTAATAAGATTAAATCACTGATGAACGGATGATGCACATGTGGTGATATAACTTTGAAATCACTTAAGTATGCTGTAACTCAACCTGGATATTAATAACTTGCCAATGCCTGATCTGCAGTTCTTTTCTGGAAACTGATTTTAAAAAATAGTGGAATTGTAAAGAATTACAGAAATTTTTACTTGTGGGCTGAGCAAACATTTTTAACTGTCAGCCACAGGAAACTCAACCTGGGATCTGAAAGTCAGTCTGGGTTCTTAAATGACTTGTGCATCATCATGAGTAAAAGCTATGGCAGGTCAAATTCTGCCCTTAGTTTCACCTCTGGAACCCCATTGTTGCACGGATCTGAGAATCTGGTCCTGCAGTTGGAACCTAGAAAACAATTCAATAGATGATCCAGCTCCCTCTCCCCAAGTGTTGTTGATGCTGTACTGGTAATGGATAAATATTATTAATACTATACTTGTTGCTATAGTAAGCAGATATGACTGAACACAGACAGGGAGCAGATCTGTTCAGTAAGTACTGTTTTCACGTGGACTCATTTAAGAATAGAATAACACTAAGTTCAGAAGCTGGTAAGGTGGTGTGTCAGCATCACCATAGTTAATGTTTCTTCAGGATTTTGTCCTTTAGTATTGCTATATTTACCAGGAAACTTATATTCCTTTTAACCTTAACTCATCTGTGTCTTATCCATTTGCAACTAAGCATTTAAGCCATATTTTAAAAACCATTAAACATTAAGTAACGACTAAATTACTGTCTTATCCGTAGCCTAGAATCTTGATGATAAAACAGTTTTAAGTTAGTGGTGTCTTCTATTTATAGGGGGAAGAGTAAAAACATGGAAGCGGAGATGGTTTATTCTGACCGATAATTGCCTGTATTATTTTGAATACACAACAGTAAGTATATATTGCTGTGAACCTGTGTCTGGAATCCAAAAGTTACTCCTGGGGGAATTCTGCGCTACTGCTCATGCACATAATTAACGAGCCACGCATACTTTTAATTTTTTGTGCAAAAAAAGCTGCTGCCGTAATGTTGCTGCAGTTCTGCCTTTTGCCCACCGGAGGGCGCTGTGGTAATAGACCAAAGCCTGTAGCGCCTTCTTTGCAGTGCCTGTCAGGCCAGGCGACATGGACTATGGGGATACAGACAGCTTGGGGTGCTGCGGGGGATTGGGGTCAGACTAGGGGATGAATAGGAGTTAGAGGCACAGGGCTACAGTGGGGAGGGAGGTGCAGGGCCACATGGTAATGGGGGAGGGGTGCAGAGCTACGTACGGAAAGGGGAATGGCTGGGTGGGGGCACAGACACATGCGGAGATGGGGTGGGGGGACAGAGTCAAATGGGAACAGGGGGAAGGTGCAGGGCCACATGGGGATGGGGCAGTGGGTGTCTGAGTGGGGGTGGAGGGACATGTGGGGGTGCAGGAACACATGGGGATGGGCAGATGTGCCTGACTGAATGGGAGAGGCTAGGGGTCAGCCAGGGTCTACATGGGGGAAGGCTCCCTAACAATCCCTCCCTGCCCCCCAGATAAACCTGTTTCATGCCTTTCCCACCTATACTCAACAACCCTTCAAGTTCACACCCAGACTCCTTCCCAGCAATTTATTTGCCTCTCCCTCATTCCTCCATTCCCGAACTGCCCCAGGCCTTTGCACTGCTTCTGAGGGGTGCAGGAAATACAGTTCTGTATTGTAGTTTAAATGAATTATTACTCAGAGTTCTGTATTAATATGCCTAGTAAGGAATCTGTTTGTCAAAAAACATTTCCTGAATCTTTTTTGTTGTCTGTATTGTTAGACATACTTGCTGATGGGTATTTTGAAACAAATGACCAAAAATAATTGAAACAGGTGTGATTATATTGTTATTTTGACAAATAAAATATGCAGAATTTTTAATTTTTTTGGCGCAGAATTCCCTGAGGAGTAAAAAGTATAACTAAATAGTAATGTGTACTCTTCCTGTCTTTTAGGACAAAGAACCTAGAGGAATTATTCCTTTAGAAAATCTTAGTATAAGAGAAGTTGAAGATCCAAGAAAACCAGTAAGAATTTTTCCTTTTAATGAGCCTAGTAAATGGGTTATTTTAAGTAACAGCCAGGGTACCCAGGTTTATTGTACATGCAGATCTTCAGTTCTTCCTTGTATCAAGCTTTGGTTATTTCTTTATCTTTAGAACTGCTTTGAGCTCTATAACCCCAGCCATAAAGGTCAAGTAATTAAAGCCTGTAAAACTGAAGCTGATGGTAGAGTGGTAGAAGGCAACCATGTTGTGTACAGGATATCTGCCCCCACCCCCGAAGAGAAGGAAGAGTGGATCAAATCTATTAAGTGAGTTCAAATTCTTAAATGTCTTTCAAAAGTGCTGAAGTGTAAATTGTATATAAATTCCTTTCCAATTAAAGAATCCGGGAATGTGTGCTGTGCTAAGGAACATGCCTTAAAGAACTATTTAAGCAGTAGCCATAGGCAAGGGCCTTTCCTGAGGATTCATGACTAGCTGGAAGGGGTTGCTGGGGCAAGATGCGTCAAGCCAAAGGAAGCACTTTGAGACATTATTGTTCCAGGTACTGTGAACTGAAAATCAAGCAAATATGAGAGAACTTAAGTTGGCTAAAGAGAAAAGAATGTAGCAGTATGTTCCTCTGGTAACTACCTGAAAATCTTGTTGCTGATTTTTGTAAGGATGCGTTTGCCTACCAACATATTACAGCTCTGGGTCTCTAGACAAGGAAAGGTAAACAAATGTGTTTGGGTAATGCATGTTTTATAAACTAAATTGATATCTCCTCTTCCTTCCACTAGAGCAAGTATCAGCAGGGATCCCTTTTATGATATGCTGGCAACAAGAAAGAGAAGAATTGCTAATAAAAAATAGCACTTAACATGGGCCACTTATGGACCTGCACTAGTTAATATATAAATGGATCAGTCAAGTGATAAGGTAAAGTAAAAATGAAGCAAGCTGAATGAAAACCATTATTAGAAATATATACATTTTCTTACATTATATCCCTTTGTAAGATTATCCAAGATTATTATTATTTTGCATACAGTACTGGAGCAAAATTCTCAAGGGACAATTGCAAGGAATGATTGTAATGGAATTTCATTTACACTAACTGAAAACATAGAAGCCTTATGTGCATTTTTATTTGTTGCAATTTCACCCTTCTGGGGAGAAAATATTTCAGGATAATATGATATTCTTCTGCCTGTTCCTTGAGCATATTGCTCATGACAGGAGATGTTGTTGTAAGGACTTTGACAAACTAACACCTCACTGTAATACAGCACTCAGAACTGGTGTACAGGGCTACTCAGCACTTTTTTTTCTTTATACAAAAAAACCTTGATACTAGTTTTGAAAACATATCCTTAGCAATGCAGCGGCATTCTAACCTTCCTTTGTAGAAAATGAATGACTAATGTGATGAGCTTTTAGAATTTCTCCCTAAATGGTGAATAATAGTAGCTTTAAAATATACCTTTTAATATTAGACTGTTATCTATACAGTTAACTCCTTGGCCCAAGCAGTAGGATGTGCACTGAAAATATTGCAGCTACAAAGGCAAGGGTTCATGGGCTGAAGATGTGACTTTGAGGACAGATAGTTTTTCTTAAGCAGGCTAAACTTGTTGCTAAAGGATTTGCATTATTACTGAGAATCTCTGATTTGTGTATGGGTAAAATGCTCCACAGTTAAACTGTGTTTTCTTTAAAGAAGAGGCAGTGTTAAGTTCTTATTTGTGGATGTAGCCCCGTGAAAGTCAATAGGATTACTTGTGTGAGTAAAGAGAGCAGAATTTGGTCCTTTACTTGGTTAACAAAAACCTGGAATAAAGCAAACTGAATGTCTGTTTTATTTTAAACATGGCTTCTCACATTTGTGCTTCAGTGGCTTAAAACTGGGGAGAAGAGAGACTAGAAAACCCTAATTATCGAAATGTTTGATCTCATGCCATCAACTCTACTAAAATACTTACCAAGATATTTGAAAGTAAATGGTTATCGGAGATAACTGGTGGAATGTCTCTTGTAGGATTCTATTAGATATTGCTTCATAACATCCATTTTCTAAGCCACACAAACTTATCGTCTAGCCTGTTTTATTGAAACATTTTATTTTTTAAATTATACAAAAATATTTGATTGGGGTAAAATCCTTAATTATATGACAGAAAATATTTTTTTGACCCTGCTCCTGTGTTCATGCTCTTGTAGCTTTCCATATATTATTTCAACCTGCGCCATGGCATCTGTGCCTTTAGTGCTTTAGAGCTTCCATATTTGGACAAACAAAACACAACTGTTGACTTAAACCTACAAAAGCAACTTTGACTACAGTGTAGGGAATTATTCTGCACTGGGAGAAACATGGACAAGATTACCTACAAGTCTTTCATCTCTAACTTCAATTAAAGCCAAGGCTTCCATCTTACTAACTTGCCTTGTGCTGTGTGGAACCTAAGAGCAGCATATGAATACTGTGGGCACTGTCTGCCTTCAGATGGGCTGATAGAAAAGAATGGAGGAGAAGCCCCCACACAAAAAAAAAATCAAAAAAGGAAGTTCTGCTATCTCTTTAAAGGAGTATTAAGATTAATGCTCAGTTATGACAGCCTTGAAACCATGCAGGAGGGATGGCATCTCTCATCTATGGAGCCAAGACTTCAAGGTCAGTTGTGGACTCTGTGCATAATTGGAACTTTAAAAATTAGAGTATTCAACTGCACAACTCTCATATCACAGCCTGTTTCTCCTTTCGCTCCCCTTAATTTTAAAAAAGTCTAACTTAAGATAGGGCTGTCAAGCGATTAAAAAAATTAAGCGCACTGTTAAACAGTAATAGAATACCATTTATTTAAATAGTTTTGGATGTTTTCTACATTTTCAAATATATTGATTTCAGTTACAACACCCTACAAAGTGTATAGTGCTCACTTGTATTTTGATTACAAGTATTTGCACAGTAAAAAAAAAATTTTTTTCAATTCACCTAATACAAGTACCAAAGTGCCATCTCTTTAGCATGAAAGTTGAACTTACAAATGTAGAATTATGTGCAGAAAATAACTCCGTTCAAAAATAGAACAATGTAAAACTTTAGAGCCTGCAAGTCCACTCAGTCTTACTTCTTGTTCAGCCAATCACTCAGACAACAAGTTTGTTTACATTTGCAGGAGATAATGCTGCCCACTTCTTGTTTACAATGTCACCTAAAAGCGAGAACAGGTGTTCTCATGGCCGTTGTAGCCAGTGTTGCAAGATATTTATGTGCCAGATGCACTAAAGAGTCAAATGTCCCTTCATGCTTTAACCATCATTCCAGTGAACATATGTCCATGCTGATGACGGGTTCTGATCGATAACAGTCCAAAGCAGTGTGGACAGTCGCATGTTTACGTTCATCTTCTGAGTCAGATGTCACCAGCAGAAGGTTGATTTTATGTTTTGGTGGTTCAGGTTCTGTAGTTTCCTCATCGGAGTGTTTCTCTTTTAAGACTTTTGAAAGCATGTGCCACACCTCATCCCTCTCAGATTTTGGACGGCACTTCAGATTCTTAAATCTTGGGTCGAGTGCTGTAGCTATCTTTTGAAATCTCACATTGATATCTTCTTTCCCTTTTGTCAGATTTGCAGTGAAAGTGTTCTTAAAATGAACAACATGTGCTGGGTCATCATCCGAAACTGCTATAACATGAAATATATGGCAGAATGCAGGTAAAACAAAGCAGGGGACATAACATTCTCTCCCAAGTAGTTCAGTCACACACATTTAATTACAGGTTTCAGAGGAACAGCCGTGTTAGTCTGTATTCGCAAAAAGAAAAGGAGTACTTGTGGCACCTTAGAGACTAACCAATTTATTTGAGCATGAGCCTTCGTGAGCTACAGCCCACTTCATCAGATGCATACCGTGGAAACTGCAGCAGACTTTATATATACACAGAGAATATGAAACAATACCTCCTCCCACCCCACTGTCCTGCTGGTAATAGCTTATCTAAAGTGATCAACAGGTGGGCCATTTCCAGGACAAATCCAGGTTTTCTCACCCTCCACCCCCCCCCCCCCCACAAATTCACTCTCCTGCTGGTGCTAGCCCATCCAAAGTGACAACTCTTTACATAATCAAGTCGGGCTATTTCCTGCATAAATCCAGGTTCTCTCACATCCCCCCCACCCCCATACACACATGAACTTACTCTCCTGCTGGTAATAGCTCATCTAAACTGACCACTCTCCAAGTTTAAATCCAAGTTAAACCAGAACATCTGGGGGGGGGGGGGGGGGAAGTAGGAAAAAACAAGAGGAAACAGGCTACCTTGCATAATAACTTAGCCACTCCCAGTCTCTATTTAAGCCTAAATTAATAGTATCCAATTTGCAAATGAATTCCAATTCAGCAGTTTCTCGCTGGAGTCTGGATTTGAAGTTTTTGTGTTTTAAGATAGCGACCTTCATGTCTGTGATTGCGTGACCAGAGAGATTGAAGTGTTCTCCGACTGGTTTATGAATGTTATAATTCTTGACATCTGATTTGTGTCCATTTATTCTTTTACGTAGAGACTGTCCAGTTTGACCAATGTACATGGCAGAGGGGCATTGCTGGCACATGATGGCATATATCACATTGGTGGATGTGCAGGTGAACGAGCCTCTGATAGTGTGGCTGATATTAGGCCCTGTGATGGTGTCCCCTGAATAGATATGTGGGCACAATTGGCAACGGGCTTTGTTGCAAGGATAAGTTCCTGGGTTAGTGGTTCTGTTGTGTGGTATGTGGTTGTTGGTGAGTATTTGCTTCAGGTTGCGGGGCTGTCTGTAGGCAAGGACTGGCCTGTCTCCCAAGACTTGTGAGAGTGTTGGGTCATCCTTTAGGATAGCTTGTAGATCCTTAATAATGCGTTGGAGGGGTTTTAGTTGGGGGCTGAAGGTGACCGCTAGTGGCGTTCTGTTATTTTCTTTGTTAGGCCTGTCCTGTAGTAGGTAACTTCTGGGAACTCTTCTGGCTCTATCAATCTGTTTCTTTACTTCTGCAGGTGGGTATTGTAGTTGTAAGAAAGCTTGACAGAGATCTTGTAGGTGTTTGTCTCTGTCTGAGGGGTTGGAGCAAATGCGGTTGTATCGCAGAGCTTGGCTGTAGACGATGGATCGTGTGGTGTGGTCAGGGTGAAAGCTGGAGGCATGCAGGTATTCCACCATGATTTCAACAATTTCCATCCCACCACCAACCTCAGCCTGGTCCAGTCCACACAAGAGATCCACTTCCTGGACACTACAGTGCTAATAAACAATGGCCACATAAACACCACTCTATACTGGAAACCTACTGACCGCTATTCCTACCTGCATGCCTCCAGCTTTCACCCTGACCACACCACACGATCCATCGTCTACAGCCAAGCTCTGCGATACAACCGCATTTGCTCCAACCCCTCAGACAGAGACAAACACCTACAAGATCCCCCCCAGATGTTCTGGTTTAACTTGGATTTAAACTTGGAGAGTGGTCAGTTTAGATGAGCTATTACCAGCAGGAGAGTAAGTTCGTGTGTGTATGGGGGTGGGGGGGATGTGAGAGAACCTGGATTTATGCAGGAAATAGCCCGACTTGATTATGTAAAGAGCTGTCACTTTGGATGGGCTAGCACCAGCAGGAGAGTGAATTTGTGGGGGGGGGGGGGTGGAGGGTGAGAGAACCTGGATTTGTGCTGGAAATGGCCCACCTGTTGATCACTTTAGATAAGCTATTACCAGCAGGACAGTGGGGTGGGAGGAGGTATTGTTTCATATTCTCTGTGTATATATAAAGTCTGCTGCAGTTTCCACGCTATGCATCTGATGAAGTGGGCTGTAGCTCACGAAGGCTCATGCTCAAATAAATTGGTTAGTCTCTAAGGTGCCACAAGTACTCCTTTTCTTTTTACACATTTAATTAACGCATTATTCTTTTAAGAAGCGTCATCAGCATGGAAGCATGTCCTCTGGAACGGAGCCAAAGCATGAAGGGACATACGAATGTTTAGCGTATCTGACACATTTGTAGCGGGTCTTGCAAATGCCTGTTCCCACTTTCTGTTGACATTGTAAATAAGAAGAGGGCAGCATTATCTCTCGTAAATGTGAACAAACTTATTTGTCTTAGCGACTGGCTGAACAAGGACGACGATTGAGTGGACTTGTAGGCTCTGAAGTTTTACATTGTTTTAGCATGCAGTTATGTAACAGTCTTCATTTGTTAGTTGCACTTTCACGACACAGTGTGCACTACTGTGCTTGTATGAGGTGAATTGAAAAATACTACTTTCTTTCACAGTGCAAATATTTGTAATCAAGAATAATATACTTTGATTTCAGTTACAACACAGAATACAATCTATATAAAAATGTAGAAAGACATCCGAAGTATTTAATACATTTCAATTGGTATTCTATTGTTTAACAGTGTGATTAATCGCAATTAACTCAAAAAAATTTAATCGTGAGTGAGTCAACTGCAATTAATTGACAGCCCTAAAAAGTATGTTTTGTTAAGGACTGGGTGTTAGGGAGGGCTTGGCTGGAAACATTTTGGATTTGTCACCATTCCTATTACAAATCCAAAACATGGTTGTTAAGGTGTAAAACTGTAAACAAATCATTTTAATCATTACAATAGTCTAGAAGGTTACAAAAGCATCGATGGGCTATGAAGACTTTCTGTACCAGTCCTTACATCCCTGAAAAACACAATCCTTTGAAAACAGTCTTCTTATTGTCAAGGATATTTGTCTATAAGCATGAAGGAAATGCCTTAAGAGATGTGATCTGCTGTATTTAGTCTGAAACTTTTCATACCCTGTAATTCTAACACTTGGAATGGTGTGTAACTATGGTATGTTATAGCAAGAAATATATATACTATTCTTTAGCATTTAAAGAGTCATTTTAAGAAGCAGCAACTTATGTCAATTTTTTTATTCTGAATGAAAGATTAAATATGGTGCTCAATATAATTAATTTACCACCAAACGTGCCAGTAGCATTTTTGTGTAAGAATATTTTATTTCAATTGTTCTCTGTAGCATTATTCACAGGGATTGAAATTGAGCCAACATTTCCACTGGCCTTAAGGCTAGTAAAGAATTAATTTGCAAGGAAAAATAGTTTATAAAAATTTTGGCTAGATTAATTACTGTCCAGGAGGGGATGAAAAGCCCTCTCTTGTGAGGATTTAAGGTTAGGATGAGTTTAAGGCAAGCCACCATCATGGCCTAAAGCACCACTTGTTTTTGCTGGCCTGGCCTCAGAAAAAGCAATCTAATTGCAGTTGACTTCCCTATTCCTGTTCTGTATTGAAAAATCTCCCTATTTTTCAGTTCTTAAAAGGTTCTCATATAGCAGGGTTGTTTTTTTTATACTACCCATTAAGCAACATGGGGACAGGAGGCAGAGATCCTGGCAACAGACTGCTGCTTCTGCTACTTTTCTGGCCCCTGCCAGCATCCATAACTTTCATGGCCCTAGGTCACTACTAATTTCAACTTCAGTTAGTGTCATCTAGGGAAGAAAGTGTATAATACTGAAGATCAGCTGGACTGATTTAAAGGCTACATAACCTGACAAAAAGCTCTTTTTAGTCAGTCACTTAACATTTTGAAGCATATGGTACAAAACCACCTTTTTAAACTCAGCATTTATAATGCTTCATAGCAATGCATATTTTAAAATTTTAATACATGTCTATCTAGATATGCTTGCTGGAAAAGTTAGGTCTCTTGTAGATGAGAAGCTATAAATTGTGGTTTACCAGTTTATTTCTATATTTTCTTGGAAAGCATTTCTATTCACTATAAAGTTATTGTAAATACTGTACAGCTATGTATTGATTTGTTACGCATTGTACACAATTTGCATGAAAATTATGTATCAAGTAAGTCTGAGGTAATATTATGGCTGTGTAAATCCATTGCAAATATTAATGGGCTCGTTTACCAGTAAGATGATTAAACTGTGGTGAGATTTCATTTTGAAAAATAAAATAAAGTATGAAACTATGCAGCCATCTAGCTCCTTTCATTTACTAAGGATAAAAATACAGAATAAGGGATCCACCTGCTCAAGATTTTGATACAGATTAAGATTTATCTTACTCCAAAAGCAGTTACTATGCAAGTGGCTATCAAATCCAGAATTCCCCGTCCCAGCTCTGGTCATAATCACTCTTTAAATTACTTATCTTTTGCTCATTCTGCCTTACAAACCAGACATTTTCTTTAATATCTGACCTGGGCATTATTCCGTAAACCACTTAAGCATGTAAGTGCTAACCTGAAGACACTTCCCTCATTTGGGGCTTTAAATAGGGCAAAGTAATAACTGATGTTTGCTCAGTTCTCTTGATAGACAGGCTGCAAAGATGAATGACCTCTTTTTCTTTAATCAGATAAGAGACATTGAAAAGGAAAATGCAGATGTATCCAAAGCCAGAGAATTGATATTTCAAAGCAGCTGAAATTTTAGGCATGGCAAGGCATGACCTGGATTGCAGCCTCCTTGATCTTATATGCAGACTGAGAGGTGTCAGCCCTAAACTGAAAAGGTTGAGTACATGTTAAAGATGTAATAGACATCTCTTTTGCCTATGTGTTTATATTAAACTCAAATTCCTGCCAAGCAAAGTAACTACTCTGAATAAAATGCACTTTCATCATCAGGTGCCTGTTTAAACCTACTAATTCTCTACTCATCCAGAATCTTTCAGGAAAAATAGGTCTATTTTCTACATGAAAGGAATAAAACTGCTCAAATTGAGTTTTCCTTTGCAAGCTACCTTTGGCAGGCTATTTTACAAAGCTGGTCAAAGGCAAATGCATAGTTTCCTATGAAACCTGACCACAAACTTACTCTGTATTTAATTTTTCTTCCAAAAATGCAAAAACTTTATCCTAGGCTAATGGTATTTAGCTGCAGCTCTTAAGGACCAGTTTTAGTGATGTTGAAAGATAGAAAAGCCTGGAGTTTTAGCTGTTTTCTGACTAAACAAGAAACTGAATTCAGAGCAAACAGTAAGGTAAAACAGACAAACTGGAGAGATGAGCAGTAGCAGTCATTCCTAATAAGGGGAGAGTCTGTACTAAGACAAAGTTCTTTACTGCAGAAGAACGTAGGTACAAAATATGGGGCTTGGGGAACAATAGTAAGCAGCTACAGGTTTACTTTCTCACAACTGACCTGTTACTTTTCATGTTACTTTTGTTGCCACAGGGAAGTGTGGAGAGTCAGAAGTGTATTTATGACAAGCTCTGTCTTAAGGCCTTCCACAGGGGACAGCAGGAGCACATTAGGCAGTCATAACTTGGTGGAAAATAGAATGGTACTAAGAACAGGTGGAAGAATTGTCATTCCCCTCTGCTAACATTAATCAATGCAATAATTTAAAAGACAATATAATTGAGCATTGACCACACCCCCTTTGTCATCTGACATTAAGGAAGAGCTACAGTTAAGCTTTTCAGCCCTTCAGTGCACTCTTCTAAGGGGTAGAAGTTGAATAAATAACAAGAAGTAAACAGTGTAAAAAGCTCTTTTGACTTTCCTGTATTTATATACTATATAAATTTTACATGCTATATATTTACAGTGGGGCAAGTGCTTTATCTTTAAAAAAAAACAAGATCAAACTTTAGACATCTCTGAACAACACAGCTTGTATAAACCAGACAGATTATACAGATGAACTGTATTTAATACAGCTTCCCCACTCCATCTCCTGATGCAGGACCAGTGAATAAGAAGTATCACAGTTTGATAGCATTTCATAATAAAAATAAAATCACAGTATGAATTTGTCTGTAACTTTAAAGGGACAAAACAGACAACACAAGTGACACTATATAAAAAAGTAACAAAAACATATGGGAGGGTATACAAATAGTCAGAGATACATTCAGAACTGTGTATGATGAGTGGTATGTTTCACAAAGTTCCAAACCAGAACTTTTCTGTACGTTTTTCCTTCAAAGCTTGAATACAGCTAAAGTGTGAAGTAAATTAGTTTCTAGTGTCAGATATCAGAGATATTCTAGTTATCTGAAAGCTTGTGAAATTTTAAATAAGTATTTAAATTAAATATACAGACTGTCAGTTGTGGTTTTCTAGTCGCTTGCACCAGAAGTTTAACGTGGAGTAATATTACATGAATAACACATAATCAACCTGAGTCTGTAATTAAGCAGCATTTGAGATGTTCTATTCCAGGGCATTATTTTCAGTGTGATATTTACAATGTTCAGCAGTTGTAGAAAGTTTCCATCCTTTTGGATTATGGGTACATTTTTAAAAAAAGTCTCAAGGTAAAAACTAAAAAAAGTTCTTCCATGGTAAAATCCTGTACAGTATTCTGAAGCACCACTTATGGATTGAAGAGTTAATTGTTCTGTTATAAATAGAGTTTAAACTGTAGGGATGGCTTCCATCAACACACTTTGAATCTGAAAGATAAGAGGAGAAAGTGTCATTTCCTGATATGAAATTTCAACACAAAAGCAGATTCCAAGGCCATTTAATCTGACCTCCTATATAACACAGGCCACAGAACTTCCCTGAAATAATTCCTAGAACAGGAGTGGGCAAACTTTTTGGTCCAAGGGCCACATCAGAGTTGCAAAATGGTATGGAGGGTGAGGTAGGGAAGGCTGTGCCTCCGCAAACAACCTGGCCCTGCCCCATATCCGCCCCCTGACTGCCCCCCTCAGAACCCCCAACCCCCTCTCCAACCCCCGCTCCGCTCCCTGACACCTGACTGCCCTGCCCCCTGACAGCAGAAGGATTTCAAAACTGAAATGCAACCAATTCTGTCCTCAACTTACAAAGTTGCTGAGTTTAATCCTAGGTAAGTAAACTTGGTTAGAATTTGGCCAGGACATTCTTAACATTAAATGCCCTGGTTTCATTAATGATCTCATGGTCAAGCGGTCCCCAAAAAATGACACCTCCAGCAACTTGCTAGGGCCCTGATTTAAGAATGACAGGGGAAAATGCCACTCAAAGACAAAAGTTCTGTTTTATGCAGCACCTGGAATTTTTTTAAGCCTCCAGTCCAATCACTAGCCAGCTTCAGCCATTTAGTTAATTAAATCTGACAAGATCCCAACCCAAGATAATATCCCATTAATTCGTCTGTCACAGCTGTCTTGTACTCATATATTTGTCCCATCAGCTAGTTAGCCCTATAACTTGGTTTGATTTTCATACCCTCTCCAAGCATTGTTCCATTCTTTTGGGATAACTCATTCAGAAACTGCTTAATGCTTTGTATTCTCATCTTTTCTACAGTCTAAATAAAGCCAACTGACTTCCTTAAGTATATGAAAAGGTTAAGACTCCTCAGACTTAGGAGGTTACTCTGCCTAGCACTGTCACCACAACAGTATCATCCTGCCTGTTATGTAATTTTTTAAAATTTTGTTAACACATTTCTACCCTACAATAAACCACAATAAATCGCAACACACACAAAAACAATGTGTTTGGTGATTTATTTAACACACACTTTCTTTCTTCCTTACCATAGATTTTACTTGTCTGTACTGAACCAATTTTGCCACCTGCTGGCCAACTCACATTCATTACAGACAAAAAGAAAAGGAGTACTTGTGGCACCTTAGAGACTAACCAATTTATTTGAGCATAAGCTTTCGTGAGCTACAGCTCACTTCATCGGATGCATACCGTGGAAACTATAGCAGACTTTATATACACACAGAGAATATGAAACAATACCTCCTCCCACCCCACTGTCCTGCTGGTAATAGCTTATCTAAAGTGATCATCAAGTTGGGCCATTTCCAGCACAAATCCAGGTTCTCACCCTCCACCCCCCCACACACAAATTCACTCTCCTGCTGGTAATAGCCCATGCAAAGTGACAACTCTCTACACAATGTGCATGATAATCAAGTTGGGCCATTTCCTGCACAAATCCAGGTTCTCTCACCCCCTCACCCCCCTCCAAAAAACACACACACAAACTCACTCTCCTGCTGGTAATAGCTCATCCAAAGTGACCACTCTCCCTACAATGTGCATGGTAATCAAGGTGGGCCATGTCCAGCACAAATCCAGGCTCTCTGACCCCCCCCTTTTTTTTTCTCCTGGGACACACACACACACACAAACTCACTCTCCTGCTGGCAATAGCTCATCCAAACTGACCACTCTCCAAGTTTAAATCCAAGTTAAACCAGAACGTCTGGGGGGGGGGGGGGGGGGGGGAGGAAAAAACAAGGAGAAATAGGCTACCTTGCATAATGACTTAGCCACTCCCAGTCTCTATTTAAGCCTAAATTAATAGTCTCCAATTTGCAAATGAATTCCAATTCAGCAGTTTCTCGCTGGAGTCTGGATTTGAAGTTTTTTTGTTTTAAGATAGCGACCTTCATGTCTGTGATTGCGTGACCAGAGAGATTGAAGTGTTCTCCGACTGGTTTATGAATGTTATAATTCTTGACATCTGATTTGTGTCCATTTATTCTTTTACATAAAGACTGTCCAGTTTGACCAATGTAAATGGCAGAGGGGCATTGCTGGCACATGATGGCATATATCACATTGGTGGATGTGCCCCCCCCAGACATTCTGGTTTAACTTGGATTTAAACTGGGAGACTGGTCAGTTTGGATGAGCTATTGCCAGCAGGAGAGTGAGTTTGTGTGTGTGTGTCCGTCCCTAGGAAAAAAAAAAAAAAAAGGAGGGGGGGTGAGAAAGCGTGGATTTGTGCTGGACATGGCCCACCTTGATTACCATGCACATTGTAGGAGAGTGGTCACTTTGGATGAGCTATTACCAGCAGGATAGTGAGTTTGTGTGTGTGTTTTTTGGAGGGGGGTGAGAGAACCTGGATTTATGCAGGAAATGGCCCAACTTGATTATCATGCACATTGTGTAGAGAGTTGTCACTTTGCATGGGCTATTACCAGCAGGAGAGTGAATTTGTGTGTGTGTGGGGGGGGGGGGGGTGGAGGGTGAGAAAACCTGGATTTGTCCTGGAAATGGCCCAACTTGATGATCACTTTAGATAAGCTATTACCAGCAGGACAGAGGGGTGGGAGGAGGTATTGTTTCATATTCTCTGTGTGTATATAAAGTCTGCTGCAGTTTCCACGGTATGCATCCGATGAAGTGAGCTGTAGCTCACGAAAGCTCATGCTCAAATAAATTGGTTAGTCTCTAAGGTGCCACAAGTACTCCTTTTCTTTTTGCGAATACAGACTAACACGGCTGTTACTCTGAAACCTGTCATTACAGACAAAATCCTTTACATTCTGATTATTTTTCTTCTGTGCTCTGCCTTCTGTTTTCCTTATCTAAAACAGGAATATATGGGCTTTTGAACAGTGAGGACTGCACCTACACTTTTCCCATTAAAAAGTCCACATTTCTCAAACTGTGCTATTTGGGATACGGAAATGATATCGTTAAAATGTTACCTATCTGTGGTAACTACCAGTGTATATAGAGACTTGGATTTTTCAATCAAATCAATATAAAGAGTTGTATTGATACTGCTTCGCTTCCTGGGCAGAGGGACAGAAATGGCTTGCTGGAATGTAGATAGTAGCAACAGAAATCTGCAGTTGATCAGATTTCTAAATTTTAGGAATCTAAAGGCAGCCCCGAGATACCGAGATCTACAAATACCTTGTTTTAATATCCTCACTCAAAATATTTCTAGAAGTTATGAACCCAGTTATAGCCCTTTCCATCGTTAGTAGTTTCTCCCTCTACAGTTACCCTCCATCTCTTGTCCTGAAGAGACTTTTCAGTGCAGAAAGCTCCTCTTAAGCTACGTCTACACTACAGACCTTAGAGGGGTGCCGCTGTAAGGTCTCCTATGTAGCCCCTCTATGCTGGGGGGAGAGCTCTCCCGCCGGCATAATTAAACCCTCTCCAATAAATAGCGGTAGCTATGTCAGCGGGAGAGCGTCTCCCACTAACACAGAACTGTCCACACCAGCGTTTTTGTTGAAACTTACATTGGTTAGAAGTGTGTTTCCTTTTGTACCCCTGACCGACAAACATTTTGCCGACCAAGGTGCTAGTGTAGACAAAGCCTTAGTGCAATTGCAGTTTACATTAGCCAGAGAAACAGCTGCTTTTTTTTTAAATAAATGAAAAGTCATTCCAATAGCAAGACTAGCAGATCACCACAATTTAAGTCAATCTTAAAGGAATTTCTCCCTGTGTTAATAATCCAGCAGTCACACACAATGCAGCTCACAACTTTTGAGATGCTGAAGTTCCCTTGTTATCTATGCTGGAATGACACTACCATTAGACCATTGACCATAAGAGTGGGCAGTAAGATGCTGATTTTTCACCTCAAAATTATATGCATCTTCAGGCCACTATTTGTTAGCAACAGAGCTCCCCTCACCCAATTGCCAAGGACATAAAAAATACTGAAGTTTGACAAATACAACTTGCCTGTGGCTAGTGAGTTTTTTCTGCAAGGATTACTTTTCACTCACCTACAAGAGAGGAAAACAGGTTGGCAAGATCTCAGTTGTTCTAAAACCAGTGTAATTCAGTTGCTACTTTGCAGAGCACTGCTGTGCTAGTGATGAGAAAAAACCAACTCCTGGGTAAGTCCTACACTCAATGGGTGTAGACAGTGTAGTTGTAGCTTGTTGGTTCCCGGATATTAGGGAGACAAGGTAGGTGAGGTAATATTTTATGGGATCGACTTCTGTCGGAGGGAGACTAGCTTTCGAACCATTCAGAGTCTTTTCTTCAGGTCTGGGAAAGATACTCAGAGCAGGTCTTCCCCAGCAACGTCAAAGCGCTGCCGGGGGCTTGTGTAGCCGCGGCACAGCACCGGGAGAGCGCTCGCCCGGTGCTATTAAACCCCCCACTTCCACCAGGGGAACAGCTGCCAGCGCTGGTGCACGGTCTATGCTGGCACTTCACAGCAGTGAAGCTTGCAGCGCTCAGGGGGTGTTTTTCACGCCCCGAGCGAGAAGGTTGCAGCGCTGTGAAGTGCCAGTGTAGACAAGCCCTCCGGGTCACAGCTAAATGCAGGGTGGAACAGGTGGTTTATCATGCGTAGTTAGGGCTTATTCCAAGGGACCATTCAAGATAACAGATCACTCTAACACCTCTGCAGTCATAGGACAAAACTAGGGTGTCGGTGGGTTACAGATTGTTGTAATAAGCCAGGGGTGGCCTAACCCTCCCAGCTGCATACAATTCATTTTCAGAAGTACAAGAGCCAGGCGTGCCTGCTGAGGCTAGGAGCTAAGGGCGACTGCCCTGTGGTGAGGTTTGGGGCCTTGCGCAGGGCAGAAGCCCTGAGCCCCAGCAGGCGCCTCCTATGGGACAGAAGCCCCTAGCTCCCCCGAAGTGTGGTAGACAGAGATGGGGGGGCTTAGGGGGGTTCACGAGCAACACTAACTGTAAAAGAGTCGCATATGGCTCATGAGCCACGATTGGGTCATCCCTATAATAAACCATAAATCCATCGTCTCTATTCAGTCCCTGATTTTTAGTGTCTAGCAATTGGTGCTTAGTTTTTGGAAATCACTCTTAATCTATACCAATCTACAGCAATACAAGTAAAAATAAATATTAGACTTGGAAATTAATCTCTCTCTACACATTTGGTATTTGGATACCTGGAACTATATCTATCTAACAATGGTACTAAATAGTTAGTTTATGAACATTTTCATAAGAAAAAGTTATTTTAAAACAAAAAAAATTGTGTCAAGAACTTAATTTTCAGCCACTGATAGCTGTATGGGGTTCATCTAGTCTACAGCTGATGCCGAAGGGTTAAAAAAGACTAATTCAAAAACATATGGTATATTGATTTTAGGTGAGAGCAGTAGGAGAAAGTCCAAAATGAATTACATTTAGAATCCAAATTAGGATTGTATTTTTTGTTCTATACGGGAGATATCAAATTGATCGCTTATGTTAATAAAAATAGGGAAAAGGTTGGACTATGCACTACGGTAAAAAGCCTGCGGCAGCCAATTTGTCTGTATTACTATACCTAAAATGAAATAGAATCACAGGAATTTAACATACTTTCCATCTGGTTTCATCTGTGTATGCAAAGTTGCCATCCAAAGATTTAATGACTGTGTGTCCATGGTCCTTATGACAAGGTAGCTCTATAGCTGAAATAGAAAGTATTTCAATATTAACAAAATCCACTTATCACAAACTAGCATTACTTTGATTAACAAGTCAGCACTCTTAGTATAAACAAATTGTTACTGGGGCAGCCTTTCTAATTAAGTGACTTGTTTTGGCAGCCTTTGTTAATAAGATGTTTTATTGGAATGCTACTAATCTGTATCTGGAAGTCACATAGCATCATCTCCCATCTTGATTACTGAAATTTTCTTCCCTTACTTCACTCCTTCCCAATCTGTCCAAGATGCAGCTTCCAGATTATCTTCCTGATTGATCAGAGTGAATTTACTGCCCTCTCTGAATTCCTTCACTGGTTCTCCAATTAACCACCACATCAAGTTTAAACTACTCATTTGTACCTTTCAAAGCCCTTCACAAAGTCCTTACCTACATTTCAGACCTCATTCCCTAACTCAAACCCTCCACCAACTAACTATACCAGTTTCAGTACCTTGTTAATCTCCTCCATCTATGTGCATTTGACCATGCCACCCCTCTGCATGAAATACTTCCCCCAATCCTAATTTGTCAAACTACCATTCTGTCTTCATGTAATCCCAAGAAAGTATAGTCCAGTGGATAGAAAGTTGGACTGGAAGTCTGATTTGGATTCAAGTCCCAGCTCTGCAAGGACCTTGGGCAAATCATTTAACCTCTATGCTTCAGTTTCCCTATCTGCAGTATGGTCATGATACTGATCCAGATTGATGAAGTAATTTCAAATCTTCAGATAAAAAGAATTATAAGATCAAAGCATTATTAAAAAACTACTACTTCAAGGACCTTAATTGAGTTTATACAGTAATTAATAAAACTACTAATACAGTGAAACCCTGCTATAACGCGATAACTGAGATAAAAACTCGATCGTGATAAATCCGGGGTCGCTTTATAGCGAGGTTACAAAAATTTACCATTTCAAGCCGGTCAGTTTAAGTCTTGTAAAAAAAAAACCAAAAAACACAACGGTTATCTCAGCGTGTTTTAAACACAAAAGTAGTCAATTAATTACATATACATGAAAGAAACATGAAATCAACTATACTAATAATTGCGCAGAGTGCAAAGTCAATCTGGTTGCATGACTCCATAATTTTAAATTTCATCACTTCTTAAAAAAAAGCTATCTAGTGTGGTCTGTTTATTTGCCGCAGACTGTTGGCTTCTAGCAAAGTCAAGAATGCTTCTGAGTTGGAGGATTTTGACGCTGTCCACGACTTGAGTTTCCAGCCACCTCAAACTGGCTTCTAGGTGCTTTACTTCCTCGGACATTTTTGGTGGGGAAGTTGAGGTGCCGTCATCAGTGCCACTGGTTTCCGGCTCTGATGGTGCAGCTTCATTCTTCCCGCTGACATCTGCGACAATTTCGTCATCTGAGATGTGTTCATATATGTGGCAGATGTCATCTGCTGAAAACCAATTGAGGATATCATAATGACTGTGCTCATATTCTCTGAGTACTTCTACAGCTAAATGTATGTTGTCTTCAGTGAATCTTGTAAATTCAGGCTCGTCATCGTTACCATCATTGTGTGTAGATGACGGAAAAGCCGGACCAAGATCCTTTATCCAGCATTGTTCAACGCAATGTGTAGAGATAGCATCCCAGGCTTTCCTGCCGAGGTGACAGACTTCTTTCAAGTTGAGTGACGCCAGTGATGTGTCGGAGGAGTTGTTATCCGCTACCATCTGCTTGATCATTTTGTGACAATAGTTTTGCTTAAATACCGATATGATGCCTTGGTCCAGTGGCTGGATTTCTGATGTAGTGTTCTTCGGGAGATGAGAGACTTTAATCTTGCCATCACGACTGACAAGATTTTCTGCTGGAGGTGGGCAGGGAAATTATCTAGCAGGAGGAGAGCTTTTGCTCCTGCTTGAGTTTTCACAAATGAGCCCCAATGGCTGGCATGAAAGTTTTATGGAACCAGTCTTCAAATATGGAGCTATTCATCCATGCATTCTTGTTGTTGGTGTATTCAAAGGGAAGGGCCTTCATATTAACATGATGAAAACATCTGGGAGACTTCGCTTTTCCGATCATCGGAGATCTGACTTTGTGGCTGCCAAACTTGTTGACGCAAAACAAGAGAGTGACTTGGTCCTTCCTCTGCAAGCCTTCTCATTTGTGACTATCAGTCATGGTTGCGAGGGTGCGAACGGGTAACATTTTAAAGAATAAACCAGTCTCATCGCAGTTGTAAACTTGATCGGCTGTATAGCAACCTTCCTCCAGCAACTTTTTAAGCTCAATTGGGTAGGAATCAGCAGCCTCTTTATCAGCTGAGCGGATTTCCCCAAACACAAGAACTTGGCTTATAGTGTGCCTTTTTTTGAATCTGTCCAGCCAGCCGTTACTCGCCTTACATTTGGATTCATTTCCATTGATAAAGCGATCAGATTTCTCTGCTTGACCTTTCAGAATAGGGCCAGAAATGGGAACTCTTTCTGAGCGAGCATGGACAAACCATTGGTACAAGGCTGAATCTAGGCTTTCATCATTAGCAAACTTGACCTTTTTATGCTGTAAACCAGTTTCCTCTTCAAGAATGCAGGGTAGGCTACAGAGCTTTTCTTTTTTCCACCCTCGCAGAGTGGACTCGCTAATTCCTAGATCTCTAGCAAGCTAAGTTTGTTGTTTGCCCTTCTTTAGTTGATCCAGGGTACACAATTTCTCTTGGACAGAAAACGACTTGCGTTTGCGAACCGGCGTATCCATAACAGTAAAATATTTTTAAAAATATAGGAAATTAGTAAGTTCATAGGCAAACACCATACAGCCCGAGAACTAAGTGCAATGGGCCTGCAATGGCCACGAGTCACTTTATTCTGTAAGACAATCTAAGTTAAGGCCTCAAATTGCTATAATCTATTAAAACAACACAAAATATATGGTGCATCTATTCAGTGGGTCTCAAACTTTTTTACTGGTGACCCCTTTCACATCACAAGCCTCGGTGTACAACCCCCCTAATAAATTAAAACACACTGTTAAATATATTTAACACCATTATAAATGCTGGAGGAAAGCGAGGTTTGGGGAGCTTGCGACCCCTCCATGTAATGACCTTGCGACCTCCTGTTTGAGAACCCCTGATCTAAAGGGTGCTGCTTTTTTAATTATATACAGAATCAGGAGGAAAATATTTAACTGTTGGGGCCAACTCAAGCTTTGTAACAATATGTACTGCATTAAGTAGCTATTATTTTCAGTCTTTACAATGGAGTGATTTACATTTTCCCAAATATCAGTACTTTCAGTTTCTGTTGTGCAGAAAAGCTTTTACCTTAATTACTTTCAGTTTAGCTAGCAAATGCAGAGAATATTTTCTTCTGGACTAGTTCATTCAAAGTTGAGAAACTGAATGGGAACTGACAAGCAGAAAAGCTTGTTTTTCTCTTCCGCTCTATAAATAAAAACCAGCTGGGAAAGGGGGAGATCTACTCATTGTAAAAACCTGGACAAGAGGCCAGATTTTCAAAGGTATTTAGGCCTAAAGATACAGATAGGGGCTTAATGGGATTTCAAAAGTATCTAAACAGATTGGGCATACAACTCCCATTGATTTCATTGGCTGTTAATTTCAATGGGCATTATGTTCCTACCTAGTCCTTAGGCACTTCTGAAAATCCCACTGGGCCTCTATCTGCATCTTTAGGTGCCTAAATACCTTTGAAAATCTGGCCCACAGTGATAACTTAAACTTCCTGTGTTTAATAAAATCAGTTCTAAATGATTTTACATTTTTACACAGTTTGGTAAACTTTATACATCCAGAACATTTACAGTAGTTTTATTTAACTAAAAACATTTTAATGTTTTTTACGTTAAAATTCCATCCAAATGCACTTTGATACAAAGAATATAGAAATTAGCTTTTCATTTTCTAACAAAAATACAATTAAGAAACTGATAGATATATAGGTTAAGCTATATAATTTCTTAAAGATGTATAGATGCAGTTTATCCTCCTGTTTAGCAAAAGTATAAAATTTAGTGTAAAAAGTGATATTTGATTGCAAATTAGCATGTTTAAATGGTTATACTAATCAATGAGACTGAACCTTTCTCTAGGAAAGTAACTTAGAAGTGCAAATACCTAGGTCTTATACAGCATTTATCAGTAGATCTCAAAGCACTTGACAAAGGATGTAACCATCATTCTCCCCATTTTACAGATATGAGGTACCCAAGGTCACCTAGCAGACCAGTGACTGAGCTGGGAATAGAACCCAGGTCCCATAAATCCAAGTCCAGTCCCAAATGTAAAACAAAATTAAAATCTGTAATTTATGTGAAGATTTCCTGCTTGCTGATTTAAATAAAGATTAGAGTTGGTGATTTGTTATTTTGATTTAAATCATCCACCCTTATTTCATCTCCTTTAGTCACAAGATTCACTAATTACAACAACATAGTGCTATCCACTCTCTTATGCAAGGGGTTATCCCCTTAGCCAGTCACCAATGTTTCCAACATGGCCAGGGGAGTTATTACAGAGCAATGTAAGGCTTTCCTCCCACTTCCCTGCTCAGAAAAGAAGGGTTGAATTACAATCCAATTTCCCACATAATAATGTAGGTAAACACATCCATTGGTAGTTTTTATATGATTAGTGCCCTACCAAATTCACAGCCATGAAAAAAGCATCACGGACCTTGAAAACTGGTCTCCCCCCGTTAAATCTGGTCTTTTGTGTGCTTTTACTCTCTAGTATACAGATTTTACGGGGAGACCAGCATTTCTCAAATTGGGGGTCCTGACCCTAAAGGCAGTTGAAGGGGGGTTACAAGGTCATTTTGGGGTCAAGGTCATACTTCTGCACTGACTTCAGAGCTGGGCGGCAGGAGTGCGGCTACTTCTGGCAGCTGCTCTGCCTTCAGAGCTGGGCTCCCGGCCAGCAGCCGCCGCTCTCCAGCTCCCCCGCTCTGAAGGCGGCACCAGCAGCAGCAGCAGCGCAGAAGTAAGGGTAGCAGTACCACAACCCCCCCTCCAATAACCTTGCAAACCCCCACCCTCCCCAACTCTTTTTTGGGTCATGACGCCTACAATTACAACACTGTGAAATTTCAGGATTTAAATAGATGAAATCATGAAATTTATGATTTTTAAAATCCCGTGACTGTGAAATTGACCAAAATAGACCACTAATTTGGTAGGGCCCTATATATAAGGAATGATTTTGTGCAGAAACTTTGTTGGTCAAGGATTACTGGATTCCAAAATTTTTTGGACTTCCCCTCCTCCCCTCACCAAAAACAATTTATATATGACACAAATTAGTATAAAAATATTTACTGTGCTTAGGAAAAAAACCAAAAGGCACAAATATTTAAATTAAGCATACTTGACACAGGCAGAATGGACAATAGCAACAATGCTATTTTTCCCCTCCCTACCTGCTGTAAGCTCATACTACAACTCATCAGTATGATCTACCCAAGGATTTCTTGTAACAAACATGCTGATGACAGCAACTACGTAGTCAATAACCCAGGGTAAGTAAAAATCACTAATTTTATCTACTTTATTTCACAGATATACAAAACTGAAGAAATTATCCAACATAACGGTGTTGCTTGGTGTCTGGAAGATGTGACATACTGTATATGTATTACAAAGCACTTAAAATGGCTTTAAATATTTTTCTCTATTTGAAAAAATAGAAATCCCATTAATTTCTAATGGTCTCTTACCTTTGCTATACTCTTTAGATATGTGATAGCTATTTTCCTGGCCTCCTCCTATGTATTTTGTTTTATGACAGGAATCAGCATCCCCTCCCTCATGAGGCCGTTTACTCCCATGTTTACTATATTCTTCAGATGGAGGGTCATCTGTACAATGAAATTCTTTTTTCTCCCATGTCTTATTAGCCTCAGAGCCAGCAGCCTTCTGGATATTAGGATCTAAATATTCAATAAACCCCTCAGATTTCTTTGTATGTTTCTTCTTTTTCTTCTTCTTTTTCTTATGTTTGTGGATGTCAGAATCAGAGCAGGCCTCAGAGAAGTCTGAATCCTGGTGATGTCTGAAAAAAACGTAGAAGTGAATATGAAAACAAATGTGATGCCTATACTATTGTTACAAACATATTACACTTTATTTATACATATGCAATCTGGCTGGCCAAAGCTCAAAATAAAGAGCACATCTTATTTTTTTAACAGCTGTGCTACTGTTCCTCTACTCCAGCATCTGTCCTGCTCTGCTGAAAACAGTGGAATACTCAATACATCAGGTAATGCACTTTGCATAACAGATCAGCTGCGGAGGGGATAACTGGATTGCAGTGCCTGCTCCCTGTATTGTTCCACAGAGTCAGGCAGCAGGGGTAGCAGTGTTAGAGCTAGAGCCCAATTTGCAGCAAGGGAATGGGAGGAATCAGAAGTGTAGATTGATTAACTGGGCTGGCTGGAGAAAAATGCAGGAGCCAAGCCCCAGGGTTTGGAGAGGAACCACCTGGTGATCAAAGCAAAAACTACCCTCAAATCTAATCACTGTTGAACGTTATCATCCACCAATTTTAAGTCAACAAATAGATTCCAACAATGAACCATAGTAATGTGTGGGGTGGGTGGGAGATGGGAATGAAAAGAATGTCAAGACAACAGAATAAATTAACATTGCTGTGGAATGCAGTGACTGTTGCCATAGAATTTGGTCCCCTTGTGCGAGATATATAAAAACCATGGCCCTGTGTGCTCTAACACTCAAAATACACTAGTTGCTGGCAACCAAGGTATCCATAGGACACTTTCACACAATATGAAATAAGGAACTATATAACAGAGTGCAACTCATCAAAGTAGTAGAACATTTTCTTCACTCCCAGCCATAATCATGGAGTTCAGCCCATCAGGTGATTCAACTGGTCCATCTTTGAGTTTTATAATATTTAAAATCAAATGATAAATAATTAGCAATTAAGAATAAATATGGAAGTGGACCTAAAACACGAGGCTGTCAGTAGAAGGGTCAGAACATGATGTAATTCATCTGCTTTGACAGGAAGCATTATCATATAGTTCTGAGCAGCGGGGTGCCCTAGTGGCTCCACAGTTTAGTTAAGTTGCAAACACAAGAAAACCAGTCCTGTACTCCCTTAAATTAGCAATAAGCTTCACACAGATCACTTAGGAAGAAAAACTAATTTTCTACCTTGTTTTCATAACACATACTTCTGTATTGTAGGAATTCTAAGCAATTTTAAATCCCACCTTTTTGAAGTTTCACTTGTGATTCTGACTTTTTGGGGGGCCTCTGAACAAACTCTCAGGCTTCTTATTTCACAAAGCCTAAGTAAAGTTATGACTTGCTATAAGTTTGCTTTTCTGCAATAAAAACCAACAGAGGATATTACTGGTTTCAGTGGGAGACAGAACGGGTTTCAGGCCCGCAGATGAGTGTAGTTGGGGCGCCGTAGGATAAAGGTGGCTTCCTGCGCTGACTGGGATTGCTGCCCTGTGCAAGGAAGAATCCCAGTGCAACCATGAGCTCTCTCATGGAGGGGGAAGAGATTCTTCTTGGACAGGGTTTGCTAAGACTAGTGGAGTCCAGGTGGAGGACCTCTGGATCAACACAAGGGTTCAGAAGAAGGAAGAGGGAAAGCATTAGTATTTCCCTGCCTTCTCTACCTTACTGTCATGCTGTACTTCACTGCACCTGCACTCCCCTCTAACAAAAATACAGGTGGTTTTGTTGGATAGGGAAGGCAGAGAAACACTAGTGTCTCTCCAAATCTCCTTTTCCTATACACATAAACTGGTCCTTTGCACTGCACACCCATCTAGACTTGTGACAGGACACATACAGCTTCCATTCAGTTAAAAGAAGAGTTACATGACTCCACCTCTCTATTTGGTGCAAACAAATTTAGCCCATCTCTGCTTTGGGGGGAAAAGTTATGTCATGGCCTGCCTACCCAAGTTTGACCATAGCCTGTTTTGAAAAGTATGCAATGAACTTAGTCAGGGTCTGTTTGCAGATGATTATAACATGATTTGTTTCATCTTGTTCCAAAGCTCTCACACAACTCAACAACATGGTTTGATCCCATCTATGCAACACACATCAAACTAACATGATTTCCCCTGACAGATTTTACAGTGCAATGGGCTCAGAAGCAATGGAAAAAAGGGGAAGAACAGGGAAACAGCCAGAGATAAATTAGAAAGAGGAGTTTGTTTAGAACATTGTAAATAAAAGTTTCTCTTGCTTACCTGTCATCTTTCTCTCGGTGTTTATCTTTGGACTTCTTTTTTTTCTTTGACTTCTTGTGTTTTTTCACTTTTTGCTCTTCCGTTGGCTCACTCTGCAAACTCCTTCTCTGTTTCTTTTCCATATCACTGTCACTACCTTCTAGACTAGCACATTTTCTCTTTCTGTCTTTTAGATATTCATATTTGTGGCAAGACGTCTCAAAACTTGAACTGTTTTCTTCAGAGATGGATGCACATTTTTCATGGGAATATTTTTCAGAGTGCTGAGAGAGAGCTGAGCAATTATACAAGTCTATTTTGGAGCTGCCAAAATGATGTTTCTCTCTCTCTTTAGCTACTGGTTCATGATTCCATCTGCTTGTGTAATAATAATCCCTATATGACCTACTGTTGTAAACCTGACTTGATTTGTCATAGTCTCTGTCCCCATGAAAGAATTTTCTGTCTCTACCATCTCTTGCTGCATAAGAAGGATAATCGTTGTAATATCTGCACTTGTCCCATCTCCTTGGCATATCTTGGTAATATCTTTCCCTACTCCAAGATCTTTCCCTTTTAGAATGGTAATATCTACTCCTCTCCTGATCAGTTTTCCCTCTACTTCGGGATCTATAATGGGTATATTTTCCTAAACTTCTGCCATTATCAGGACTGTTTCTTTCACTATGCATAAGTTTGTACTTATTTCCATTGCAGTGCTCCTGCTTATAGCGATCTTGCTTCGTACTCTCCTTGCTGTAGGATTGCCTTTTTTTGGAGTAATCATCATCTGGTTTGCTTTTGGTTTGCTTCTCCTGCTCTTCACTTTCAGAGCGCTCTCTTTTAGTACGGTAATGCCCTTTGTCAATTTTTTTGGGGGTGCAATTTTTTTCCTTAATTGGAGAATGAGACTTAAGTTTTTGCCTATCCTTATTTTCTTCACATATTTCATTACAATCCAGTCCATCGTTTTCTTTAGAATGACTCTCTAAAACTTTATCCAACCTTGTAGCAGAAGAGTCATTAGTAGGTGGTACATCTGTGTAATTATTAGCACTCTCCTTTGTTTCTTGGCATTTATCTATAATGTTTAGAGCTGCAAGTTTTTTAGAACTACATTCATTGTCAGACTTTATGAAGGGGCTTTGCCCCAATTTCTCTGCAGTCTCAGCAGACCCTCTGATGTGCAGAGGGCTCTCCTTCAACGTCATTTTTACCTCTTGTGTTCCTCTTATCTTATCTGCATAATCCTTAGGATCACACTGTTCAGAGAATTCATCATCAATTCCCAGGGATATTTTCATAGTGTTACACTGACCACTGATATCAGAATGTGCATGATCAGTTTTTGATACAATACTTGCGGCAATTTCTTCTTTGGTAGAAATGGTCTCAGGATCTGATGTAGTAAAGGGATTCTGGACATTGCAGCTAAGGTTAGCGGGAACTTTACTAGACTTCTCATAGGAAACAGTATTGTTGCCACTGACTAAAGTTTCTACAGGACCATCATTTTCAGAAGTTTTTTCAAGTCCAGTTGCACTGCACAAAATAGAAATGTATTTGTGACTTTCATCAGAAATAAGAAATAATCTACATGACGATTGTTAAGAGTAAAAATCCTTTTCATCAGTAAATATCTGACTCCTGGAAAACTCTGAAAGACATTCTGTTTAGAAACACATCTACTTATAATATATTCCCTCCTCATGGGGAATCTCTTTTGCTTGCTTTTCTATGTGCAACACTTCAGGAGCACCTACCCTGTCAGTTCTCCTACTTCCCCCTCCATCTATCTGCTGCAATGACTCATGACCATACTCGCTATGGTTGCCCTTCCCCACAATAAAAACGTTGTAATAGTGAGTTTCCCTCTCCCTCCCTCCCGAGGCAAGGGAAGGCAGGTGGCAGGAATTTACACTCACCTGGTCAGTGTCCTAGCAGAGCAGCTGGGATTACTCCTAATGAGCTGCCCATATTTTAGAAGTGTGGTAGACCGAAAAATACTTATACCCACACTAATAAATAGATATCGTGTTCATGCATGCATCCCTAGGAGTGAAAAAAAGGGGAAGAGGAATATAGAAAATATAGACAATACAACAGAATGGTTTCTACATAGAATGTTTTTCCAAAGTTTTCCATGAGGCATCAACAGGTTTTTAATATTAGAAGAATAGGCACAATGCCAAACGTAAGTTCTGTTCTCACTACCATTAGTTTTGGTATGGTATGGTATTCCTTCAGTGATCTAAATCTTTCCATTTAAGTATTATAAATAGTTAGTATACCCATAATAAAATTTGTATGGAATCTTTATTTGGACAAAGTGTATTTTACCTTATTTCCTCTGACAAGCTTTTCAACTGGTTATATCGGAAAGACTCTAAAATTCTATCTTCAGGAACTGGTGGCAAAGCTGTAGGTATTATCTACAATTAAAAGGTATGAGTTAAAACAGACAGAATGATAGCAATCATACAAACTTACATAGCATCTCAGCCTAAAAAGTCCTAGAGCACTTTCCAATCATAATCGGACATACGAACTATACACATGGATCACTGTAGGCATTGCACCCTAACATTCAATATTGCAAGCATTAACAGCACACAACAATACTACATCACCAATTTAGAAAAAGAAAAAGTAAGTACAATACTACACACTTTAAACTGTAGGGGAATTAAGACAGGCAGAATACAACTGTCAGATGAAATCTGGACAACATACCAGAAACAGCACTCCTCTTATAAAGAGTGACATAGGCTCATTGATGGTCAGCACCACAGGTTTTGTCTCATCTGACAGACTGCACACCTATCACCACAATGCCCCCCAACATGCACTGGGACAACACCACTGTGCACCTTACTACCTCAAAGTTTTACATCGACATCAACCTTCATAAAAAAGCAGTGTGGTTTTGTAGACCCAGATCCTAAGCCTGACTTACTATACAGACTCAGGTAAATCACTTAACCTCTCCATGTTTCAGTTTCCCCATTTTACCAGATGGAATTATAGCCAGGTATTTATCACACCTACCTCTCTGGTACCTGAGCACAACCTAATGCTTACTGTACCCACCTCAGAAGAATAGTTCGTGTTTGCAAAACATTACATAAAGGCTAAATATTTTTAAGACACCACTGAGAGATCCATCCTCTCTCCATTTTACAGATATAGAAATGAGATTAGGAAGTATTGATCCAGCTCAACCCTGCTTAGCATGCAAGATCTAAGGGACTGCAGCACAAAGTGCTATGACAGCAGCCTGTGTTGTATATTTTCCTCTGAACTTTGCCTGAATGAGGAACATTTTAATATTGAACACATTAGTCATATTTATAATTTGCCATGAAGAGACATTCTAGAACAAACAAATATAAAACTCACTTTTCCATGCAATCCGTTCACTTTAGAAAATGGAATTTCTGTAGATTTAACAGGCTTGACTTGGCAAGTAGCTTCTTCAAATTTCAATCCATTTTCTTCAGGATCACTATCTATACTAATAGCACCATTAACTGTAACATTTTTTGGCAGTTCATGCTGGGATACAGCCTCTTCAGCATCTTGACAGGAAGAACAAGAGTTCTGTAATGTACTAACTACATTTCCAATCAAAATTCCATTAAAAGATTTTGAGTGGCCATTCTCCTTAACTAATCCCTTCGACTCCTCATCAGATTCTTCTGAAGATTCTGCACCGTAAGGGACCAACGTACTAGAGTTTAGTTTAGACTTGCCATTCATTAATGGCTTAGAACAAGAGTCACTAGGAGCTGTTTGTTTAGATACTTTAGTAGCAACTGACATTGTAGGTGCATTTGAGGTAGACTTTACTGCAGAGGAATTCGTAATCGTGGACGAAGGAACAGGTTTGCTGAGATTCTCCAAAGAATTATGAAGGTTGGGCTGAGACAGAGTTTGGCGAGTAGGCAATTTGTTATTGTGAATACTGATAGTGATTTTCTGTTTTTTCGAAGGGTCAGGAATAATGGGTCTGTTAATTGTCCAATTTTGAATGGAAGTTGAAGGTGGAGCTGAAGCTGGTCTGTTTAGGGTAACATTGCTAGCACTTGCCACAGAACTGCTTGGAGTTTCTTTTAGTGATCCAGTTCCATTTAAATGACTGGAATTCTGTAATTACAAAGAAATCACTATGAAAATGTGTGCATGTGGATAGACAGCATTTAATATCCCAAGACATAATGGGCTTACTTGATATTTCTACAAACTGCCCCAGTGACTAAGCAGAAAACACCCCTATGCGAGTTATATATAAAAATCTTGCCGGTAGTTTAGTGTTCACATTTTGTTCAGATTTTCAGTGTTCACATTTTGTTTCGTTTTTTAAAAAGCTAACACCAACTGCAATCCTTTGCTGATTGCAAGATACAAAACAAAAACAAAAATCCCAAACAAAAAACCCTATTATTTGCAAACCTTAGAACATTTGCACAATACTAATAACTGAGAACAAGCCAGTCTGGTTTCACCAGCTCAACTGAAGTGCAAAAGATGAAACAGCATAAATAAAATAAAATAAAATTGGACTTTTAAAATTATTTCAGTTTTAATAAATTCAAATATTATTTAAAGTAAATATTTTGACAGTGTGCTTTTTTGAGTACTTTTGGCACCTAGTTTGAAGTTCAAAGCAATGGGGAAGTAATATTTGCATAGTTCAGCGTTTGTCTTTAATAAAGTGTTGCTAGTTGCTTAGGCTGCAGAAGGAGCACTGCACACAGAGCAGTATTGTGGGGAAAGGAAATCTGAGATCCTGAACATTTATAAAAAATAAACAAAGGCCGGTTACGAAACTCCTGCTATCAAGTTGATGCCATTATCTACATATGAAGATTACCTTAATCATGTGAGGAGGAAGCTGTGGGCCAATAAAACCTGATGCCCCCTGCCTGCTATTAACCACCCGCTGACTGATAACTGGACGGGGAGAAGACTGTCCTGGTGTATGAATGGAATGTGGGTGTTCTCCTCCATTTTTCATATCATGGGACCTGAAGAAACAACAGATAATAAGTATTTCATTCATTCATATTTGTTCTTTTGCTTAGCCCTGGCTTTAGACACATCCCACAGTTAAATACTTCACAGAACTGGAAGTTGGGTTTTTTGGGTTCTTTTTTAAACAAACTTTAACCAAGGCTACAAATCGTAAGTTAGATAACAGACCTCCTATTATATTTTCCCAACCCCAAGCAGCAACTCAACTTCACAACACCCATCACCTCAATCTCCCACCCTTGAAGTCAACCAATTACACAGTATTGGATCCAGAAGACGCAAAATGCTCCACCTACACAGGCAGCACTTCACTCTGTAGGTAACTCTTTCAGTGGTGGGTGTCGGCAGACAGACATTTAACTTACACGAGCAAAAAGACAGGCAGGGAAGGACAACTTCTACAGCTTTAAACTATAAGTGGAGTTTTAGGGTAGACAGAGATGAATTAACCAAATTGGATTTTTTCCCCAGGAGAGGAAAAACACAAATGGGAAAAAAAAATTATGAAGGACAAGAAAGTAACTGAATCTTGAATGCATTTTGGTACTTGATATTACCTGATATAAAAGAGCACATAAGCTTGCTGATTAAGCACAGATCTGATGTCACTGTTGGACACAATAGAATCATTCATCTGGTACCACTGCCCATTACTGGCCTGCAAATAAGTCAATGACATATTTTAAATCAGTTACATCATCTGCTAGAAAAACAACACAGAAAACTAATCAACTGCAGAAGAATAAAGAGCACTCCAAAATATAGCCGTTTTCATTAATGTACAACTGATTTTTTTTTAAATTAAATCCCTTATCTACAGAGATTTGTTACCACTAACATTCGTTCGTGAATGCTCCCCTTCACCAATGCAGACTTTACTCTAGGAAGGGAACTGTTCTCAGAAACAGTTTTACTGTTTAGAGAGGATCTGTTATGCTAAAACACTGTCCCATCAAGGATCCACACAACAAATCACATATACTGCAAGAATAAAGGGGCATTAAATAAAACTGGCAACAAATTTATAAACTAATAAAAGTATAACAATCTGTGGAATTCATGTTCACAAGATATGGAGGCCAAGAGCTTAGGACAATTTGAAAAAGAAATCAAGATTTCTATGTACGTGAATACCTACAGATACAACAGATGGAATAAACATTTTTATAAGGGATAAAACCCTTCTGCTTCATAGCATAAGCCAACCTCACTGACGGGTTAGGAAGAGACTGGCATTATGGGCAAGTTGTTTCAAAGCTGTCCACTATATGTTCACAAATCCTATCACATGAACTATCACACCATTTTATGGGTAATTAGCCAAAAGAACACTGCAACCTTATTAGTTCTGACAAGGGGCAGAATTAAGATTGCACTATACAAGTGGGATCTTTGTTGAGTGTGTGACTATAGAAGAGTCTTTTTACAGCCAGCCATGGAGAGCTGAAGCAAGAAATTATATTTTAGATTCAAGTTCAATTGTTCCTCATGAAAAAGGAAAACAGAACTATAAAAGTCAGTCATGTCTTTGAGGGAAAAGGAACACATGATAAAACAAAACTAAAAGGATAAATATTCTGTGAAACTAGATATATTTTTTGCTTAGCAAATACTCAAACTCTGCAAGAACATTTATTTAAAAAATTACTGTAATAGGAAGATTTTCAGAGAGAGTCTAACCAGGAGTATAACCATGTATGAAGCAAACAGAAGGGGCTAATTTACATCAGCATTTTACAGTGTTATAGGAAGGCAAGAGAGTTCTCTTCTACTTTAAACTGCTTTTGTTAATCTTATGCAAAACTACAGACACAGCAGTGGTACGATAAAGTAATGGAACCAGCGGAAGGAAGGACAAGAAACTCTCATTTAGAGCCAGGATCCTGAGCCAAAGGTTCAAAAGGAAACAGAGTGAAAGACACTGTTGGACCAGGATAACTGGTCCAGGACTAGTGTGTAGAGGAGTTTTTTAGTCCAGAAAGTCTACTCATCTACTAAAGCATTTCTCTGTGCCACAATCTGAGATACTGGATGTTATAACATGAATGATTCTTAACTTATTAAAAACAATGAGGAGTCCTTGTGGCACCTCAGAGACTAACAAGTTTATTTGGGCATAAGCTTTCATGGTTACATCCCACTTCATCAGATGCATGCAGAGTCTGACCACTTCTTAAACTTTACAGCTCCTTTTGAATATATAACTGCTTAGTGCAGCAGCAGTTTAGGACCTCATCAGGAGAGGAAGTCACAGTGGTGACATGAACACATACAAGTTTGCAAAAACAATGAAAAAGTTTTAAAATGTTAAGTGACACATGCTTTAAAATCAGATTGCTCCAAGTATCATCTTGCCTTTTTTTATAATACTAGTCCAGAATTTGCTATACTAAAGCCCAGACCTCTAGCCATTTTAATTTTCATTCTCTGAATTGAGACCAGACCAGTACAAGAAGGATAATGTAAGCTCTGAGTTGTTTTAGTTTTTTCAGAGGTCTGGGATGAGCAGGCTTGCATAAGGACACTGGGGATCCCAGAGAATAAAAGAAAGTTTATCAGAAAATAACTTGTGCTATAGCAGTGGTTCTCAAACTTTTATATTGGTGACCCCGTTCACACAGCAAGCCTTTGAGTGTGACCCCCCTTGTAAATTAAAAACACTTTTTTTATATTTAGCACTGTTATAAATACTGGAGGTGAAGTGGGGTTTGGGGTGGAGGCTGCCAGCTTACAACCCCCCTCCCCACATAATAACCTTGTGACCCCCCATTTGAGAACCACCATGCTACAGCATGGCTTTGAGGTGGATCCATAAAGCAAGAGAAAAAAAAATTCATTCAACTTCCATCCATACAACTCTCATATACAAGAAACAAGGGGAAATTAATTAAAATTGGCAGATTCATAGCGGCCAGAAGAATTTTTTTTTAAAAAAGTACAACAATCTGTACAACTCATCAATTTCCTGGTTTCCTGGTTCAGAGCTAGCATCCAGATTCCTCTGACAGATGTTGGTAGTGTGCGTTCAAGCAGGTCTCATTTACACTCATATGATGGAATGTGCTATAGGATAAAACACAGCCTTGAACTCTAACTTAATACGACAGAAATAATTTCTTGCCCTATGTCTGTGGCTAAAGCATCCAGAAGGGGTCTACAGACCTTCCCTGTTGGCAGCTAATGCGACCATGATCACGTGGTCAAAGAACCTCAAGATACTGCCCAAAGTCAACATAGACAACTACTCACTATTGATATAGTGAGAAATAAAGATTCAAGTCTCATAGTCCAGAGATCTGTTCTCAGGTGCAAAAGAGGTCACATTTGAAGTAGTCAAGCCTACATTATCATGAAATATTTGGTTTGGCAGAAATGTTGGATTCTCGGGCTGGTTCTTGAAGCAATAGCAGGAAACTATCCAAAGAAAGGGACAAAAAGGCCATTTTCTATTTTAGGGAGGAAACTCAATAGGACCTAGACGAGTTGAATTTACAGAGGAGAATCATCTTCCACAATTCAGAAACCTCCTTAATAGTCTTACCAAGAATGGAGTTAAATAATTTATCAACATGAAAGTGCAGGTTAGTGAGAATAAGATTTAGAGACAACATCAATTATCCCGTTACATATCTATAAGTGCCTTATATAGTGATATTAAGGACAGACACCCTCACAAATTTTTTTCAGTCAAAAAAAAAACAAAACATCACAGTCAAACCACAAAGCAAAGACAGCAGAAATGAAAATACACTGAGAAAGTTAGTTGCGCCAGCTGCCTGATGGAACTTGTTAAACAATTTATTCTTTGAGGGCCTCCATTTGAGGGACAGTGTCCTTATGCCTTAAGCACGCAGAATCCTCTTTAAAGCAGTGTCTTATGGGGCTGCAGGACTGCTTCCTTGTAACGGCACCCATTCAGCACAAAAGACTATTCAACGAAGCATAGCCCCCAACTACCTCAGTGCTTTCTCTGCTGCCTCACAGCACAAGGGATGTATGCTGTGTCATCTGCCTTAACAAATCTTAGGCTGTACCCAGTACAGTTTTTGTAAAGTTTCTTAGTTTGATAATTTTAGGAAATTTTTCCTCAGAGAGCAGTCATATTTTCAGCCCCAATGGCTCAGTCTGGTGCCAAGGTGATGCCCATCTCAGAGCCCTGCAGAGAGTTTAAGAGGTGCACTACATACACCTCTATATTTCCCCAAATCAAGCACATCTGTTGCCCAACTTATTTGGGTGAAGCCCACTCTTCTGTTCCATGCTTAATTTATAAGGCCATCAACACTATATGCACACAGACAGGTACCTGAGAATTCAGGCTTACCTCCCTGGGGAAGCCATAAGTTTCATACAGAGACCTCAAGGACCATGCGTCCACACACTGCCTAGATTGGCCAGCCTCAGCAATAAAGCCAATTAATGAGCTAAGCTGCTGGCTTCAGCTTTGATATCTACCTGAGTCAGGGCATTAGCCTGGTATCCTCTAAGTCCATAACTCCATCCATTCAGAGTTGAAAAGCCTCAGCTTCTGTGGTGCTGCCTAGTTATTTTTGCAAGGAAAATTGCTCAGATGGAAGGCTATTATAAACGAGAACTACTAAAGAAGAGTCCACCTTTAGAGCATCAAACATAGCTGTATGCTAGGATGTACTGGGATAAAACTTTTCCTGAAAAGGCAAAGCCCTTATTGCCAATCAACGTTCTCCCAATTGTTCTGTACCTTAATAAGGATCAAGTCATGTATAGAAAAGGAAAAATAAGCCGTCTCTCATCCACGGTCTATCCCCACCCAGTGGTTTGATAGAGGTAGATGGAGCAGTGTTCAGTTTACCCTGCTTTCTCTCTCTTTCATCCTGTTACAATTTCTACTTAGCTTTGTCTGGTTTTAATGAAGGGTACTAAGATGGTCCCTGCTGGATACTTCTGAAGCCCCATGGTGAAAGGATCACCAGTAATTATTTACTATTTGTGAAGCACACAGACTATGCTCTGTAAGACACAAAGGAAGTTACCATCCCTGTCCCAATGAGTTTACTATCTTATCAAAGGATAGACACAAGCACAGGCAGAGGATCTTGCTAACTTAGAAAATCCTCTTTAAACAAACAGGAAAATCCATCAAGAGAGTGTCCACAGAATTTTGCTGACAAGCATTTGTGGGCATCTGAAAAACTTCCAATAGGAAAATCCCAGGAGTGGGAACTTTGTTGTAAACATGCTACTATAACTGATAATCCACACTTGCACAATACAGAAGAAGCCTTTTTAATTAAATGAAGGAGGAATTTCATCTCCAGCCAGGATTGAGGAGGACGGTTTCTAACAGAACAGGCCTTCTGCAACAAAGAATGTTTCTAGACAGACAGAACTTCCTGGGATGATCCAACTGATAGGGAGAAGTGTCCTGGTAGCACTAAAGACTACACAGAAAACCACAAAGGGGTCAGTAGGACATTCCAGTAGCAATAGGATGATCCAAAATAGCTTTGAAAAGAACACACAGTGGGGAAGACTTACGGGTTTTGGTTAAAGGCAATATCTAGATTGGGCGAAGAGTCCCCTGAGAGAATTCCCATCCAAAAAGGAATAAAGGACTTTAGGAGGGTGACAAAAAACATATGCAAGATTCTGCATCCTTATATGGATGGGAACCTACCAAGACAGATCATCCAAACAGCCTGCCTTCAAGAACATCTCCCTTCCTCAGAGTAAAGGCTGTACTGGTGAAGAGAGGAATGAAAAATTAATGACCCCAATGCTTATTCTTGAAAGGCTGTGAGTTTTTTTGAAATCTGTTTATTTAAAGAAAAAGATGTTTATCTTTACCTTTATATAGCAGTAGTAGTGTCCTGCATGACAGCTGAAACCAGTATGCACCAGGACTGCATATAGAACATAAATGATTGGTTCTCCATTTGGTTGAGACATATATGGTCGAATATCCAGATACTCAGGATATTTCACTTCCTAAATAGAGATAGAAGAGAAGGTTCAAATTTTGCTGAAATATCTTATGAACTATTATAGAAATTTTGAGAAAGATTTCAGATGCTGAGATAGAAACATTTCAAAAATATACACACACAAACAAAACAAAAGTGAGGATTCAGTTTCATTTGGAAAATGACAGGTTGAAAAACGTCCAGCACTGCGTAGCATACTGAATTGCAGAATGGTCTGCTAAAGGGGCAGCTCTCAAAGGACAGAGGAGGATGTTTACTTTGATTTCATGTTTATTGTTAAAATGGAACTCTGCTATTACCAGAAGAGAGGAGGAGAAGATTAAGTTATTGGGTTTATTTTTCTACTTAACAGCTGGCATCTACAATCTAGAGTGCCATGTGTATGCATTAATTGGCTTTGTATGGTCACTTGGTATTGGAAAATGTAAATGTTAAAAAGATGCAGTTGTAACACCATTTTATGTACCTTGGTAATTTTTCCACCACTAAAATTTGCAAACCGTTTCAGAGACAGTGTAAGAACATTAGAAGACCGATGTATTGTAAACCTCTTTGAAGCAGGAACCATCTTCTTACACCTTAAAAGCAAACAAAGACAATTGGTTAACTTTATGTGGATTTTTAAGCATTTCTACCATGTTTTCCATGGCTCAGACACTTGTCTACATTATTTGAGTAAGTATTTCTTTACATGCAATGTTTTTGCTTTTCAGAAGTTCATACACAACATTTCAGCATAGCTAGTACAAGAGACAGCAGAATACATTAGGGCAGTTCTCTAGGACAAATAGAATACAGGATCTAGAAACTTATCTTTTGACTTTCAAACTAATACTTGAACACATCTGTAGATCTCTGTGATGCCAACAAAAAAATAAAGCTTGCCAGTAACTCTCACAATGCAGCAAGCAGCAGCCTTCTCACTGCAGCATTCACGGTCTTTGGAAATAGTTTAGGAAAATGTAAGAAGGTGCAGCACTTTTAATATTACAAAAAGTGAAATCAGACTTCAGGCTACCTCCTTTCAGCTTTCTGCCACAGTGCAGAATACTAGAAGTGTAACTGAAAGAAGGGAACATCAGCTTCAATCTGGGGCTGGGAAGAGCACATATGAACTTCCAAAATGGATCTAATCTGTCTTCAATAAAAACAGGCAAACAATTATCCTACACTATGAGGACTTTTGACAATCAGGATTGTGACCACTACCTTCCTGTACTGAGGCTACCTGGAGAGGAAGGAGAGTGAAGCATCTGATGTCCTTTGAAAAATGACTCCCAAACAGCCTGAATGTAAATATGATGGATCATTACTAATCAATGACCGGATCTGCAGGATTAACCAGTGGGATCCAGCTGCTACCACAAAGGAAGGGAGAATAATAATAATATGACTTGGCCACAACGAGTGGGTAATTAGAGAAAAGGCTATCTTTCTAGATTTATGCCCTAAAATACTGGACTGGAGAGGGGAATTCCTACCCAGGAAGAGCATTTACTGACCAGAATGTCAAGAAAGTTTTGTATATAATTCTGTGAAACTTAGGTTAGATAAAACAAACTCACTCTAGTTGGTGGGCTTTAAAATTAGTATAAACCTAGCCAGCATAAACTAAGAAGATATCTGAGTTTCCTCAGAGGAGTTAAGTAGAAAAAAAAAAGTTCCCAGAAATGGAAAAAGCCCTGTAGGTCAGCAGGGTGCTTTTTTTTTTTTTTTTTAAACCCCATTGAGAAGAGGGAAGCTTGTGGTCTCAAGTTTGACCAGACTACAGACCCCTGCAGATTATACATATGGAGGACCACACGACGGAGAAATGGGATACTCATTAAGCCCATGGTTGTTAGATATGCTTCCCATCTATGATCTTTACACCATCAGAATTCAGAATACATTTTGTGTTTGTAGACTGGAGATCCTAGCAAACAAGGGAAAACTTAGATTTGAACCTTTTTATTTCATCTACTCTATACCTTATTTTAGCATAACAAAAGAGATACCCAACATTTTCTTCCAAATGCACTTAATTAGTAAGGATACAATTTTGTCACAGAGGTCAAGGATTCTGTAACTTTAACGGATCTCCGACTTCAGCCCCACCAGAGCAGCAAAGCCGGGCCAGCTGCCAGGGAGGCGGGGGTGGGGAGGAGGAGGAAGAGGACCAGAGCCCCAACTCTTAGTCATCCTCCCCCTTCCCCCTACCCCAGGTATTTTTAGTAAAAGTCAGAGATAGGTTGTGGGCTTCCATGAATTTTAGTTTATTATCTGTGACCTGTCTGTGTCTTTTACTAAAAACACCTGCGACAAAATCTTAACCTTACTAATTAGCCATTAATATTCTACCTCTAGTGGCAGAACATGGGTTTCATTACATTATTAATTTAGAGACAAGACAAGAACATTAGAAGACAAGGTTTAGTAAATCTCTTTGCTTAGCTACACTGAGTTAAAATTTATGAACAGTAAAAGCTGTTTTATCCAGCATTTCATCAGTCAGAAACTCTATAAACCGGCATTTCTGATCTTTATTGAAATGCCGGTTTATAATCCGGTTGGCGCGGGGCTGACAGGGGGTGTGGAGCACGGGCTCTGGGAGGGAGTTGGAGTGCGGGAGTGGGCTTGGGGAGCGGTGACCTGCCCGGGATCTGGCTGCTCCTAGGCAGAGGCGCGGCAGGCAGCTCTGCTTACTGCTCCCCCGCCCCCCAGTGCCAGCTACGCAGCTCCCATTGGCTGGGAACCACGGCCAATGGGAGCTGCGAAGGCGGCACTTGCAGGTGGAGGCGCCTGCCCCGCCTCCACCTAGGAGCGGTCGGGACAGGTCGCTGCTTGCAGGGAGCCGCCCGAGGTGAGTGCCCCCCCGGCTCCAACACCCCTCTCCCCCTCCTGCACCCCAATCCGCTGCCAAGCCCCCTCCTGCATCCAAACTCCCCCCAAAGCCTATGCTCCACATCCCCTCCCGTGCCCCAATCCCCAGTGCCGCACCCTCTCCCACACAAAACTTCCTCCCTCTTAGTTAACTGGCATTTTTCAGTTACCAGCACCCCTCATTTCCCCCAACATGCTGGATAAAACAACTTCTACTGTATATTGTCTTTGTACCTTTCTACTGTATATTGTTCTTATCCAAATGTTTTAAACACGCAATCTATTTTAAAGATGCAAAAAGGAAGCTTGATCAATTTATTTATCTTTCTATGTTATCTAGGACCTGCTGTGTGTTCAGCGATAGCAGATTAGGTTTACGATAGTTTATTTAACATAGCAGTAATTTATAGTCTACTTTTTTCACTTTTAAAATGGTGTGATTCAGTAACATGAACAAAGTACTGTGCATAGACAATAATAGTATATAAACACTTCTGAGAGCCAAAATGAGTGCATCTCTTTGCAAATATCTCCCCACACCAAACCCTCCCAGAAGAACAATTAGGGAATTGGCCTTCCCAAAAACAAAAAAAAACCCAAAAAAAGATTTTCCAAGTTTTAGATGTTTTGTATTATACTCGCTTGGGTACAACAAATGATATTTTACCTTACACTGTGTTTCTAAATTAAGCAAAACATCAATAACTGTTTTTAAATGACATGCAATAATAAATCAATAGATAGAACCAAGCATCTAGTATTAAGAAGTCATTAATATTCATCTTACTTGCTACATTTATAGGCATTTTCACCATCCAGTTGTTCAGGCTTCACAAACTGTTCCAGAGCTTTGTTTACACTCTGAGCGGTCTAAAACGGTAAGGTAACAGTGCAATGCATTAGAACACAAGAACATAACATATGAACTGCCATACTAGGTCAGACCAACGGTCCATCTAGCCCAGTATCCTGTTTTCCGACAGTGGCCAATACCGGTGCTTCAGAGAGAATGAACAGAACAGGCAACTATCAAGTGAGCCATTCCCTGCTGTCTACTTCCAGCTTCTGGCAGTCAGAGGCTAGAGACACCAGAGCATGGGGTTACATCCATGATTGTCTTGGCTAAATAGCCACTGATGGACTTATTCTCCATGAGTTATAGGAAACATCATAAGAACACACCACTTGCTCACTTTAGCTTACAGTAGCATGAACTAACATGATTTTAAGGGAGATCCACTGCAGACTACTGAATTTGTGAACAAGAGGGTGAGGGAGGAGACATGGACTGCAGAATATATTACATCACAAAATGTACTCTGTTCACTTTGACAAATATAGATGAGGTTTAATTATTTATAATATTTCATAGTACAGTAGTAATAGGTCTGTGGTACATACTGTAAAAGTAGTACACTACTAATTGATCTGTAGTACATATATTGTAAAAGTAATAATGTTTTAATAATATGGACCCTCAGTATAACATTCTGCAATTAAATCTTTGTTGAACTGGGAAGTATGAGATAGCATTGCCATGCCTGTTGATTCAAGACTTCAGAATGATGTTCTATTTTAATACTTGTCCAGATTAAGTAAACCTTACACAGACCATTTATATTGATAAGAGGTACCATAGAAGGACAAGGTATAGTATAAGTCACATCCATCATGGAACTATATGAGTAGAATCAACTTAAATTCTACATTTTAAATTTTCAAAAGCTATACAGTTAATTAAGGGGTTTTCTTTTTAAAATCTATTCAGCCAGAGTAACAAAATAATGTACCTTTATCTCCAATGTAATATCAAGGTACGGATCGAAGGTATCTGAGACTCCTTTGCAGTTCATACACTTTACTGAAATCAAAATACAAATACTTAACACAGTAAGCATAGTTAGTCTATTACCTAAAGTATTAGCACACATTACCTTAAATTAGCATTTAAGTCAGGGTAGTCAACAGGCAGACCTTGGGCCAAATCCGGACCGCTAGACGATTTTGAACAGACCCTGAAATCTTTGTATTTACTTATTATCATAATTTTTTTTTTATTATTATTTTCTGTGGAGTCTGGACCTTGACTATACCTTGACCAAGAAATTAACAAAACAAAAAATAACTGACTAACCCTGGTTTCAGTCGTATAATACAGTCATAAGGCCAAAACCATTCCTAAAGAAATTTTTTTTTTTTAAAAAAAAGTACCTCTTGATCTTAAGTACCCTCCAAATATTTGATAGATGAGTGTGGTAGCCTGGGTATGTCTGTCCAATCTGAAAATAAATTATGCAATATCAGAAGATTAAAGTCAATTTATTTTTTTCTATGGATTTTTCCTCTTTTGAAAGCCCAGAACATGTACCATTCTATTTATAGGGAAACAGGAATAGGAATGACAGCATACTCAAATATTATTTTGTTGGCACTTACTTGTTGCTTCCATTCAAACATGCTTTCTGCATAGCATCAACAGTGTAGCGTAGAAATTCATGTGCATCTTCCTGATTTCCAAACCGGAAATGTTTTGCTATCCCTAACAAATAAATATAAATGTTACACCATATGTCTCACATGTGAAAATGGATGAAAATAAAGGTTTTTTTAAACTTTCCTTCATAAAGTTATATAAAACTCTAAGTTCTATAAACTACAATTAAAATCAGACAAATAAACAAGCCAATAAAATATCTAAACACAAAGATGGCATTTTACAAATAGATTATTTGACATGACTTACGTCTAAGATCATTGATGACAGCCATAGGTTTGATGACATTGCCAGAGTTAGAGAGTGCCTGGGTAATGTGAGCTTGCATTGTACACATCATGCAGAATCCTTGTTCATGGCCTAAGGAGCGAAGCAACATTGCATCTCAAATTAATAAAATATTTATCTACAGAAGATCTCAAAAAATCTGGAGGGTATAGGAACAATCTCCACAAAAATTATTCTTTTTCAAAACAGCTGACAATTAAGAACAGGTGGAAAAACCTATAATGATAGGTTAAAAAATGGAAATTAAAAAGAGTTCAGTTCACAGAAATAGGTAAAGTTAGGAATGAGTTAAGCACAAAAGGAAATAATTTAGGATAGAGTAAAAAACTGAAATGCAAAACCAAAAAAAAATCAATCTTATGTTGCATCTCTTGCCCTCTCCCGCTTTTGTCTGCATATAGCTTATTTAGAGTATAAGATCTTCATAGCAGGGACCCGTCATCTTATATGTATATCAAGTGTGTTACGTTTTTGGGTGCTATACAAACCACAACAAATATGTACGACTAAAATGAAACAAGTTGCTCAGTGGTATACAGAAGTTATGTTAACCAATGTGGTCTTTGTTTATTACTGAATATAGATTCTGGACCAGATTCAAATATCAGAGTCTAGTGATAGCAGAAACTGTAATTCTTGAAAAATAAGATCTAATACAAATAGAGAAAAATATTATTTAATTATGCAAAAGATGAGGAGTTATAGCAGGTGCCTGGACACTTTAGCTGCACTGTGACTGATGAAGGTGAAGCCAACTGACTTCGACTACATAAAAAGTGCAAATATCTGGAGAAATTGTAGTTTCTAAAGTATACTGTATTTTTATGAAATTTTGTTACATGTGTGTATCTAAGCCCTGACCTACCTTAGTTGTCTTGACTATGCAGGTACCTAGAACATTCAGCTGCCATTCTAAGCCCTCCTTTCTTATGCTCATTTTCTATCTACATACTTACTAGCAGACCCATGACCATAGCAGCCTATGCCATTTTATTACATAAAGCAGTCTACAAATAAATGGGAATATGCTTAAATCTATATTAAGATTTACTTAGTGATGAGGAACCCTAGTTTGTGTCTTGAGCTTGGTCCTTTTTTCCCAGGCTCACAGGAACTGGGAACATTACACACTACTGAACTCTGGCGTAAAGAAGCATTTGACAGACCGAGGAAGTACCGTGATGGACACCAGAGGGAGCTACATCCAGCCCACTTTGAAGTCTGGAGAACCGCACGGTACAGGGCTCATGTGAACTCCATCGGGGTCTGCCGGGGTTTCTTCAAAGTTATTTTGGCCCCAAAAAATTATTTAAGGAGCAAATTTAGTATTAATTCATATAAATGTAACTAAGAAACCCAAGCTAGAGCTACATGATAGCATTTCTTAGCATATAGGAAGACAGAATATAACAGGAGGCTCCTAGACCAACATACAATTACAAATAATGCAGGTATTGGAATAAAAAAAAATCAGGAGTTTCCTTTCCAGAATTACTGCTGTCCTTTCACTTTTAGAGCTAAGACAAAACTTTTTTTAAAAAAATATACTTTTTAAAAGTACTCACATGTTTTAGAGTGTTCATGAGAAAGCATGTAGTTGGCAAGAGGGGGTGTATAAGTCAAACACTGAAGAGCAGAGTTGAGGAAACATGTATTGCCAAGATTTTGGAGTCCAGCTCCAACTCTATGCGTTTGCTGCCATTTCAGACAAATCTTCTCTGCTGGAAAAAGAACCTTCTGTGGCGGAGCAATGCCATCACCAATAGCTGCCAAAAAATACCAACACATTTTAAACATATTAAAATTGTTTAATTTTAAAATTATGCTAAAGTAACATTACCTTATGCATGAGCATCTAGAAGAACTTTAACCAAACTAATTATAATAATCTACATTCTAGTAGTTACTTGGTGAGTAACGTATTAAAGACTGCCTCAGTACCACAAAGCAAGTTCTCAAGTCAACTCAAGCTCAGTAAAAAGATATGGTTTTGTATGCCAATTGGAAAAAATTAAGACAGTAGAATGCACTAATGTGGGACAATACAACAAAGACTAATTATTGTCCTGATTTCAGTAACCTAACTAAGCAAGTCCTTTTTTATCTAGCTTCCTCAATCTGACTCATAATTCAAATTAATCTTTTTTCCTTATTGTAAATTACAAGGAAAACTTATAATTATTAAACCATAAAAAGTGTAAGTATGACAGGATACCAAAGTAAGCAAGTAACAAGCACAATAAGTAGCCCTTAATGATAGAATCATAGAAGTGTGGGACTGGAAGGGACCTTGAAAGGTCATTAAGTCCAGTGTTTCTCAAAGTTCAGGTTGCCTCGCGGCATGTAAGGCACTGGGTTGTCTTGCTCAGCACCCAGGGACCCTAGCGGGTCTGGTTAGCACTGCCAACCGGGACGTTAAAAGTCCCGTCAGCGGTGCTGCCCAGCTAAAGCAGGCTAGTACCTACCTGTTCCAACACCGTGCTGCGCCTTGGAAGTGGCCAGCAGCTGGTCCAGCTTCTAGACAAGGGGGACACAGCGCTCCACGTGCTGCCCCTACCCTGAGCACCAGCTCTGCACTCCCACTGGCTAGTTTCTGGCCAATGAGAGCTGGGGGGCAGTGCCTGCAGGCGAGAACTCCGCAGAGCTGCTTGCATGCCTCTTCCGGGGCACAGCGTGTCCGCGGTGCCAGGACAGACGGAAAGTCTCCCTCTGCACCCCAGCTGCGCCGCTGACTGGGAGGCACAGGAGGTAACCCTGAGCCCCAACCCCGCACCCCTATCCCCTGCCCTGAGCCCCCCCTAAACCCAAAGCCCCTTCCTGCACCCCAAACCCTTCATGCCCGGCCCTACCCCAGAGCCTGCACCCCCAGCCCAGACCCCTGACCCTCTCCTGCACTCCAACCCCCTGCCCCAGCTCAGAGCCCCCTCCCAAACCCCTCATCCCCAGCTCTCTTGGGTCACGGGCATTAACAATTGTCTTCAACTGGGTCGTCAGAAAAAAGGTTTGAAAACCACTGATCTAGTCCAGTTCCCTGCACTCAAGGCAGGACTATGTAATAACTAGACCAGGGGTTGTCAAACTGTGGGTTGGGACCCCAAACTGGGTCACGACCATGTTTTAATGGGGTCACCAAAGCTGGCTTAAGACTTGCTGGGGCCCACGGCCGAAGCTGAAGCCCAAGCCCGACAGCCCGGGGCAGAAGCCAAGCCTGAGGGCATCAACACTGGGTGGCAGGGCTCAGATTACAGGCCCCCTCCAATGACAGAGATTCCACAACCACTCTAGGCAATTTGTTCCGGTGCTTAACTACCCTGACAGGAAGTTTTTCCTAATGTCCAATCTATACCTCCTTTGTTGCAATTTAAGCCCATTGTTTCTTGTCCTATCCTCAGAGGTTAACAAGAATAATTTTTCACTCTCCTCCTGTGATGTGGATATTGACACCAAGTATTTTAGGAGGAATGTTATGTTTCAGAGAACTCTAAATAATACAGGCCACAAAAAGCAACACTGATAAAACACATCCTTCTCTACAGAAATAAACACTTGAGTAAATAAGTATACTATAAGTAATGGAGAACCACCACCTCCGCCCCAAAAAGTTTGTTATATTGCTCGTAAACATATTCAAATTAAGTTCACAACATTGGCCACTTGAGCTGTCTCACATGGTTCACAAGATTAGAGTCTGCTGCTGCAGTCCTTAATCATAATAGTCCCATTTTATATCAATAGGATTACCCCAATGAGTAAGAACTGCAAGATGAGGATGGCAGACACTACTAAATGGCAACTGGTTTTATTTTTTCATAATTTGCATGGGGAGGGGTACAGGACATACTTACATTGATCTTTCTGAGCTGAAGGCTTGGATTTATCAGGTACAGATGAACTAGAATAAACCGCAGCACCAGGTACTGGTCCCAAAGTGATCTTGTGCTTTGGAACTTCCAAAGATGATACAGCACCCCAACTTGCAGAGGCTGAGTCCATGTCTCCAGTAGAGGGTACCACGGAGCTACAAGGCTGTTTCTGACAAGCTGCAGGGTTTGAAGACTCAGATACTTTGTCAACTATGGTCATTGTTCATCTCTGAAACACAGAGTTGAAAGTTCTGTTTGATATGGGAACTAATATTATATGAAAAACCACTCAACAAGGAAAAGAATGGTAACAGTTACACTTTCCCCTTAATTAAACCAATTATCTTTGCCAATGACACACAAATAATTTAGAGTGGTAGCTGTGTTAGTCTGTATCAGCAGAAAGAATGAGGAGTACTTGTGGCACCTTAGAGACTGAGAAATTTATTTGAGAATAAGCTTTTGTGGGCTAAAGCCCACTTCATCAGATGCATGCAGTGGAAAATATAGTAGGAAGATTATATTACACACACATACACACAGAACATGAAAAAATGGGGGTTGTCTCTGTCTGAGGGGTTGAACACCTACAAGATCTACAAACACCTACAAGATCTCTATCAAGCGTTCTTACAACTACAATACCCACCTGCTGAAGTAAAGAAACAGACTGACAGAGCCAGAAGAGTACCCAGAAGTCACCTACTACAGAACAGGCCCAACAAAGAAAATAACAGAACGCCACTCGCTGTCACCTTCAGCCCCCAACTAAAACCTCTCCAGCGCATCAAAGATTTACAACCTATCCTGAAAAATGATCCTTCACTCTCACAGATCTTGGGAGACAGACCAGTCCTCGATTACAGACAGCCCCCCAACCTGAAGCAAATATTCTCCAGCAACCACACAACAAAAACGCTATCCCAGGAACCTATCCTTGCAACAAAGCCCGTTGCCAACTCTTTCCACATATCTATTCAAGGGACACCATCATAGGACCTAATCATATTAGTCACGTCATCAGAGGCTCGTTCACCTGCACCTCTACCAATGTGATATATGCCATCATGTGCCAGCAATGCCCCTCTGCCATGTACATTGGCCAAACTGGACAGTTTCTACACAAAAGAATATATGGACACAAATCAGACATCAAGAATTAGAACATTCAAAAACCAGTCGGAGAACACTTCAACCTCCCTGGACACTCAATTACAGACCTAAAAGTCACAGTTATTCAACAAAAAAAACCTTCAAAACCAGACTCCAACGAGAAACAGCAGAACTGGAATTAATCTGCAAACTGGACACCATTAATTTAGGTTTGAATAAAGACTGGGAGTGGATGAGTCATTAGACTAACTAAAAATTATTTCCCCATGCTAATTTCCCCCCTACTGTTACTCACACCTTCTTGCCAACTGTTTGAAATGGGCCATCCTGATTATCACTACAAAAGATTTTTTCTCCTGCTGATAATAGCCCACCTTAATCGATTGGTCTCGTTAAGAGTTGGTATGGCAACCCCCAATTTTTCATGTTCTCTGTATACATCTTCCTACTGTATTTTCCACTGCATGCATCTGATGAAGTGGGCTTTAGCCCACGAAAGCTTATGCTCAGATAAACTGCTTAGTCTCTCAGGTGCCACAAGTACTCCTCGTTCTTTCTACAAATAATTTAGAGGACTAAGTCTTTCACGTGAATGTTTCAAAAATGCACTAAGACACACTAAACAAAGTTTTCCAGCTGAATTACACCACTACCACTTTTGACTTTCATGAGATGTTTTTCCAGTAACCAGCATTGTTTAATAGCAAACCCTTGTGAAAATACCTCTTAGGAAAACTTTGCATTCAGCTTTGATTGCAACAGTATTTTCTGCACAAAAGTGTAAATTGGTCAGCCATTTTTGCATTTGATGACATTAAAAGTTTGTAAACCAATTGAAGAGGAAATCTATATATCTAGTGGTATCTTGTGCCATTTTATATTTAGCATAACGAACTTGCATACAAACAAACGGTACTTAAAAACTACACTAAGTTTTATTTAGTGGTGAAGCGTCCAAGTATTTTTATCTTGAGCTTTTATTCAAGATGGCAAAATCTGGAAGCACTACAGAAGTAATATGCTCAAGCCCAGATACTGAGAAAAGAAACGCCTTTATTTGCCTGTCTGCTGCAGAACTGCTGACGGGCTGCAGAAGAAGCTATGTCTTACCCACCTAACATTTATGAGAACCACATATCACAGGGACTTTGAGAATGGGACATACCCAGAGGAACACCCTCTGGGGGTGGGGTGGGGGAAGAAAGAGATTTATATACCTATTTCTTCCAGGATTTTTTTTGACCTTCATAGAAATATTTGTTTGGACATACTTTTGGAAACAAATACCATTTTAACATACAATTTAGTATACCACAGTTACACCTATTATTGTAAACTGAAAGATTAGACCAAAGAGTAGTTCTTTTTCCAGTTTGTTTACTTTGCGCATTTGACACTAGTTTGTGCTAATTTTTCTGTAGAACAGAAGAAACCTATTTAAAAATTAAGGAAATGTGATTAAAACCACAAATTTGTCAGGGAAACTTGCATGCAGGGGTAGTAACTAAAAAAGTAATATTTTAAAAATTTTGCAATGTTGTCCCTTTAAATATGTGCTATTGAGCATGTGCAGTAAATATGTTACCACTTTCTATCAAAACAAGTTTTGTAGCAAGACTGTACATTATCTTTTTCAACACAAACGATCTGATCCTGCAGCTTTTACTCACACAAGCAGCCATATTAGCTTAACATAAGTAAGGATGGCAGCATTTGTATTTGTTCTTGTAACGTAAATGAGATGGCATGTCTTAAACAGCTTTAAGATATATGATGGAAGTGTTTTTTCATAAAAAATTAAGGAGGTTAAATAACGCAAACTATGTTAACAGAGAGTGTCCAGGTTCTCACACAAAACCACAAATTCTGAGTAAAACTCCTAATTAAATTACAGGGCTCATTCTACATGAAGATTACCAAGTATGCTTGGTTTCAGAGTAACAGCCGTGTTAGTCTGTATTCGCAAAAAGAAAAGGAGTACTTGTGGCACCTTAGAGACTAACCAATTTATTTGAGCATGAGCTTTCGTGAGCTCATGCTCAAATAAACTGGTTAGTCTCTAAGGTGCCACAAGTACTCCTTTTCTTTTTGCAAGTATGCTTGGTAATATACCAGAATTAGAGTGAGAAACTATTTTAAATAGGGTCAATTTTTAATTATATGAGGGGGTTGGGCTCTGAATGCTAGTGGATTCACCCAACATTTAGACATTTCCATCCACCATTACTAAGAAGAAAATGCATAAAATTGAAATTAAAGAATTCTAAGTAGACTTTATGGACTCATTTTATTGAGAAGTGGAGCCATCCTGATACTAAAAGATGACTTAGATTGAGGTCCCTGGCTCCCTGTGTCTCAGATAAGATTCTCTCGATCACCAAGTTGCAGATGCAAGCCCTGATACACAATGTGCAAGTGCCATACCCTTAAAAGCCAGTTTTTCATGTTCTCAACCAAAACAAAAGATGCTTCAATAATATTCATCAATACACTGGGGGGGGGGGGGGGGGAAGAGGACAAGAGTGAAAGGAAATGAAAAAGAAAAGAATACCACCAATACAAACTGAGTATTTTAAACAAAATAAGAACACTATAGTCAAGACTTCTTATTTTTAAGCTTTTTTGAGAATTAGTGATTGACAAATGCTTTGAAGTTTCCAGGTGAAAAGTACTACAGATTTGCTAGGCACTATTACTACTACTAATAAATTAAATCCATCACTTGTTCCGAATGTCTAACATCTACTGTCCAAATTAAAACGGTTATCTCAGGATAACTTCTTAAGTCAATAAACTGAACAGCACAGAACTACTGATATTTATATTATCTCCTGCACACATTCTTACACACACACATCTACAAATTTTTCTATCTCTGAAACCACTTGCTATTGTAAATGTATTTCCTTATACAAGAAATGTCTTATAATATCTGCCCCAGCACAGTATTAAGAAAGTAACAACAGATATAATTACTTTCCACTAGAAGCAGCATGGAGTTTTGCATCACTGTTGTTAAGATCATGTCAGCAGTTCCATTAGAAACCACTATCAGTTTAACAAAAAGAAAAGGAGTACTTGTGGCACCTTAGAGACTAACCAATTTATTTGAGCATGAGCTTTCGTGAGATACAGACTAACACGGCTGTTACTCTGAAACCTATCAGTTTAACCTGACTGTAAACACTGGTCTGGCTGCATACTTGACACAAATCACAGCACCCAGGAACGCTTATATACATATATAAAATATATAAAACCAATATTTACAAAACTCGATTTGGCCCTGTTTAAAATAATGCAACATAAAAAGTGTTTTAACTTCAGATATTTAAATTATATCTATATATCTTACTACGCAAGAACCTTTTTCTAATTTAGAGTGCACTCTTAAAAAATTAAAACATAAAATGGTAATGACGGAAAATTGGTATGTATCACACCTTTTCACGATTTTTAATATACATATATTAACATTGTGGAACCACATATTACTGACATACAAAAAAGAGCTTTACATTATAGCCATCTAACAACTGGGGAAAGAAAGTTGCATTCTAGTCTCAGCCTGATTTTAAAAGTCAGGTTTTTTTTAAAACAGTAAATAAATAAATGTAAGGAAGAAGCAACAAACCATCAAAGCTAAGAAATACAAAATTAAGGCTATTATTCCATCCCTAACTGGAAGCCAATTATGGGTCACAACCTTAGAGTTACTTCAAAGAAACATTTTTCTGTCTTGTAAAGCATGCAGATACTTTACTTGAAAGCATTATGGTCTCACAGCATCACCTATATGAAGGCTGTGCAAGTTACACAATGGGAAAGTCTGAAAAAAGGTACAAATTGAAGTCTTTCTCCACCTCCATTCCAAAGCTACAACTTGCTTCCAAACAGATCCAAAATGACTATCTCGGTATCTCCATTCTGACTTCAGTTCTCAGCTGAACACATTTTTTCCCTTACAATTTCATTCCCTCCACGAATGACCTTACGCTTTCATTACTGGCCTGAATATTTTCATTTATTCACACCATAGACTTTTAACATCAGAGTTTTGGGTCATTTTACATCCATGGTCCTACTATGTAAAAAGAATTTGGGGAGGATAGAATGTGCATGATAGATGCAGCCCAAAGTACTTTCCCAATTACACACAGTACATAAAGCACTAGTGAAATGAAGCCACCTCTAGAGGTAGAGGGTGCCAACCAGCTGGCACACTAGACATTGCATTGAAATATTTCGGAAAGAAAACATAGCTACAATTCTCTCTCCTTTCCCCCCAAAATATATAATCCCAGTATCAGTAATATATTCCTAATATCAAAAACAACAGATACAGCTTCCCTGGGAAGGCCTATACTCTGCAGCAGCTGGGGAGATGGACTGGGTGGTTTAGTGGGCCTTTTCCAACTCTATTGCCCATCATGATTCTATTGTGCTGGTGCCATGAAATCACCCACACCAAACCCTGAACACTGCAGTCCCGATGTCATCTGTGTCTGAGAGTCAAATGGGGGGACAAATTTCCCCCCCATTCTCCAAATTCAGTAGCAGCCACCTGGCCTACTTTCGGGAGGGGGGGGGGGGGGGAGAGGAGAGGGGCAAAAGGGTGGCACAAGCTCTGGGCCTAGTAACAGCAGATGGACCAATTACCGAGCGCCGGCCTCAGTTTGTTCCTCTCCCCCACACGTTAGGGCCTGAAGCCCAGACAGTGAGCGAGGGAAGGAGGAGAAGCGTCTGTAAAGGAATCACCCATTTGAGAGACAGTGTCCATGGCAACCAAGCGGGGCGGTAACAGTACAAGGGAAGCGCCCCCCCCCCTTCACACACCGAGGGGAAGAATGGGATGGGGAGGGGGTCACGAGAGAACCCGCCCATCGCTAAGATGGGGGACCGGGGGTAACGCCAGAAGCGGGGGGAGATGGTACCATGAGACCCCCCCACACACATCCGCGAAGGGGAGCAGCAGGTAACAAGGCCGGACGGGAGGCGGGAGCCCCACGCTGGACTTGGCGGAGGAGGGGGCGGTAACCCGAATCTCCCAGCCCCCTGTGGCAGGGACGACGACCCCCGCCCTCGGGCGCATCCCCCATTACGAGGGGAGCGGGGACGGGCAATTGGGCGCGGGAGCGCGGCGAGCAGCGGGACACCCGGCTCCCGACGGGGAAAGGGGAGTAGCCACCCGCCGGGGCAGGTCTCCCCGGGCCTGGCGGCGGCGAAGGAGCTGGGTCCCGCCGCGCTCCTAGGGGCGGCGCCCTGCCCTGCCCAGGGGTCCCTCCCCCCTTTAGTGCCCGCAAGGAGGGGGAAGGGGCCGGGTCCCGCTGCTCCGGGGGTGGGATGGGCCGGGCCCCCGCCTGCCAGCCAGCCCGCCCGCCCGCCGCGGCCCCTCCCCCGGCCCATTGATTTGCAGGGAGGGGGCAGCATGCGGCACTGCCGGGCTCCGCAAGGCCGCGGCGCGGCCCGTCTCCCTCCCCGGCCCCGTTACCTAGCTCGGCCCCGCTCGGCTCGGTGCTGCCGGGTCCCCTTCTCCGCAGCGCCCGCCTCAACCCGGCCGCTCCGCTCCGCCTCCTGCTCCAGCCCGTCGGGGAACAATGACGTCCCTCCGCCGGCCTCCTGCATCCGGGGCCCGGCGCCGGCCGGGGGGGTGTGGGGGGGCGAACTCCTCCGGGTCACAGAGGGACCAGCACCGCCCCTGCGCCTCCCGCGAGAACCGCCAGGGGGCGCTGCAGCGATCTGGCCCAGGTGCTGTCCTCAAAGCTGCGGGGAGCGCAAAGGGCTGGAGCTTCAGGGACCCGCAAACGCCAGTTAAGGGAGCGTTACCAAAGTATAAAGGCAACATGGGACCGTCGCCAAGCTGTGTGGTCAGCATGCAGCCGTAAATGCCTGTTAACAGGCCATGATTAAACTACGGGAACTGTATGAACTGCAGGGAACCCAAACACGTGCTAAGGAAAGAGGCGATTGCCAACCCCAACCAGACAAAAGTGAATCCAATACCCCTTGAAAATAATGATGAGCTTTAAAATTATGAGATTTTAGAAGAAATCACAACTTTTAAAATATGTGTTCAGTTTTTTAAGCCTTTGAAGTTTGAGGGGAGCCATCTATCCCCAATTTGCACTGTATCATTTCAGGTTTATAATTCAGCCTTAAATACACATACATAAATGCAGGGCTCACTGCTGGCTACTTGGATGAGGATTCCACTTAGCTTTTCCTAAACTCTGAGCTGGGAAGCTACCATTCTATCCTTCTCCTGTATCTCTGTCCTACTTTCCTCCCCGTTAACCTCACATTTTGCCTCCATTCAGGGCTCAGACTAGGTGTACCAGCATCTCTTTCATGCTGCTATCTTGTACTCCAAAATCTAAGCTTTTATTTTCTTTGAAAAGGAAGTCTCAAGTGCTTACCATTACTCAAGTTGCTGCCATACACTCAGTTCACATTTCTGAAGCTAACTGAACCTGAAACAATAGCTCTGAGATGTGTGAACTGCACCATTCATTTCAAAGGGTTCTAACACAGATGCTCAAGTAAAATTGTTTGCATGTCAACACTGTCAAAATACGTTTAAATGTCAACTATTTCACTGCTCATAAAAGCATGTAAGAAAAGAGAGGGAGGATGATATTAGGAATATCTACAATCCATAATTAATTACTTTTTTAACACACAAATGAGTGAGCTCTGGAAAGTACCATCTTCCTTTCCCCAAAAAGTAGCCAACCCCAATAAACTAGTTAGGGTATGTCTACACTACGGAATAAGGTCGAATTTATAGAAGTCGGTTTTTTAGAAATCGGTTTTATAAATTCGAGTGTGTGTGTCCCCACAGAAAATGCTCTAAGTGCATTAAGTGCATTAACTCGGCGGAGCGCTTCCACAGTACCGAGGCAAGCGTCGACTTCCGGAGCGTTGCACTGTGGGTAGCTATCCCACAGTTCCCGCAGTCTCCGCTGCCCATTGGAATTCTGGGTTGAGATCCCAATGCCTGATGGGGCTAAAACATTGTCGCGGGTGGTTCTGGGTACATATCGTCAGCCTCCCGTTCCCTCCCTCCCCCCGTGAAAGCAAGGGCAGACAATCATTTCGCGCCTTTTTTCCTGAGTTACCTGTGCAGACGCCATACCATGGCAAGCATGGAGCCCGCTCAGGTAACCGTCACCCTATGTCTCCTGGGTGCTGGCAGACGCGGTACGGCATTGCTACACAGTAGCAGCAACCCCTTGCCTTGTGGCAGCAGACGGTACAGTACGACTGGTAGCCGTCATCGTCATGTCTGAGGTGCTCCTGGTCGCCTCTGTGAGGTCGATCAGGAGCGCCTGGGCAGACATGGGCGCAGGGACTAAATTTGGAGTGACTTGACCAGGTCATTCTCTTTAGTCCTGCAGTCAGTCCTATTGAACCGTCTTATGGTGAGCGGGCAGGCGATACGGACTGCTAGCAGTCGTACTGTACCATCTTCTGCCGAGCAGTCATGAGATGTGGATGGCATGCAGTCCTTCTGCACCGTCTGCTGCCAGCCAAAGATGTAAAAGATAGATGGAGTGGGTCAAAACAAGAAATAGACCAGATTTGTTTTGTACTCATTTGCTTCCCCCCCTCCCCTGTCTAGGGGACTCATTCTTCTAGATCACACTGCAGTCACTTACAGAGAAGGTGCAGCGAGGTAAATCTAGCCATGTATCAATCAGAGGCCAGGCTAACCTTCTTGCTCCAATAAGGACAATAACTTAGGTGCACCATTTCTTATTGGAACCCTCTGTGAAGTCCTGCCTGAAATACTCCTTGATGTAAAGCCACCCCCTTTGTTGATTTTAGCTCCCTGAAGCCAACCCTGTAAGCGCCCCTCCCAGCGTCAGAGCAATGGCAAACAATCGGGCATCTGAGAGTGCTGTCCAGAGCAGTCACAATGGAGCGCTCTGATGGGGCTAAAACATTGTCGCGGGTGGTTCTGGGTACGTGTCGTCAGGCCCCCGTTCCCTCCCTCCCTCCGTGAAAGCAAGGGCAGACAATCATTTCGCGCCTTTTTTCCTGAGTTACCTGTGCAGACGCCATACCACAGCAAGCATGGAGCCCGCTCAGGTAACCGTCACCCTATGTCTCCTGGGTGCTGGCAGACGCGGTACGGCTTTGCTGCACAGTAGCAGCAACCCCTTGCCTTCTGGCAGCAGACGGTGCAATACGATTGGTAGTCATCCTCATCGTGTCCGAGGTGCTCCTGGCCGCGTCGGCTGGGAGCGCCTGGGCAGACATGGGCGCAGGGACTAAATTTGGAGTGACTTGACCAGGTCATTCTCTTTAGTCCTGCAGTCAGTCCTATTGAACCGTCTTATGGTGAGCAGGCAGGCGATACGGACTGCTAGCAGTCGTACTGTACCATCTTCTGCCAGGCAGGCAAGAGATGAGGATTGCTAGCAGTCGTATTGCACCATCTTCTGCCAGGCAGGCAAGAGATGGGGATGGCTAGCAGTCGTACTGTACCATCTTCTGCCGAGCAGCCATGAGATGTGGATGGCATGCAGTCCTTCTGCACCGTCTGCTGCCAGCCAAAGATGTAAAAGATAGATGGAGTGGGTCAAAACAAGAAATAGACCAGATTTGTTTTGTACTCATTTGCCTCCTCCCCTGTCTAGGGGACTCATTCCTCTAGGTCACACTGCAGTCACTCACAGAGAAGGTGCAGCGAGGTAAATCTAGCCATGTATCAATCAGAGGCCAGGCTAACCTCCTTGTTCCAATAACAACGATAACTTAGGTGCACCATTTCTTATTGGAACCCTCCGTGCAGTCCTGCCTGAAATACTCCTTGATGTACAGGCACCCCCTTTGTTGATTTTAGCTCCCTGAAGCCAACCCTGTAAGCCGTGTCGTCAGTCGCCCCTCCCTCCGTCAGAGCAACGGCAGACAATCGTTCCGCGCCTTTTTTCTGTGCGGACGCCATACCACGGCAAGCATGGAGCCCGCTCAGCTCACTTTGGCAATTAGGAGCACATTAACCACCACACGCATTATTCAGCAGTATATGCAGCACCAGAACATGGCAACGCGATACCGGGCGAGGAGGCGACGTCAGCGCGGTCCCGTGAGTGATCAGGACATGGACACAGATTTCTCTGAAAGCATGGGCCCTGACAATGCATGCATCATGGTGCTAATGGGGCAGGTTCATGCTGTGGAACGCCGATTCTGGGCTCGGGAAACAAGCACAGACTGGTGGGACCGCATAGTGTTGCAGGTCTGGGACGATTCCCAGTGGCTACGAAACTTTCGCATGCGTAAGGGCACTTTCATGGAACTTTGTGACTTGCTTTCCCCTGTCCTGAAGCGCATGAATACCAAGATGAGAGCAGCCCTCACAGTTGAGAAGCGAGTGGCGATAGCCCTGTGGAAGCTTGCAACGCCAGACAGCTACCGGTCAGTTGGGAATCAATTTGGAGTGGGCAAATCTACTGTGGGGGCTGCTGTGATGCAAGTAGCCCACGCAATCAAAGATCTGCTGATATCAAGGGTAGTGACACTGGGAAATGTGCAGGTCATAGTGGATGGCTTTGCTGCAATGGGATTCCCTAACTGTGGTGGGGCTATAGATGGAACCCATATCCCTATCTTGGCACCGGAGCACCAAGTCGCCGAGTACATAAACCGCAAGGGGTACTTTTCGATAGTGCTGCAAGCTCTGGTGGATCACAAGGGACGTTTCACCAACATCAACGTGGGATGGCCGGGAAAGGTGCATGATGCTCGCATCTTCAGGAACTCTGGTCTGTTTCAAAAGCTGCAGGAAGGGACTTTATTCCCAGACCAGAAAATAACTGTTGGGGATGTTGAAATGCCTATATGTATCCTTGGGGACCCAGCCTACCCCTTAATGCCATGGCTCATGAAGCCGTACACAGGCAGCCTGGACAGTGGTCAGGAGCTGTTCAACTACAAGCTGAGCAAGTGCAGAATGGTGGTAGAATGTGCATTTGGACGTTTAAAGGCGCGCTGGCGCAGTTTATTGACTCGCTTAGACCTCAGCGAAACCAATATTCCCACTGTTATTACTGCTTGCTGTGTGCTCCACAATATCTGTGAGAGTAAGGGGGAGACGTTTATGGCGGGGTGGGAGGTTGAGGCAAATCGCCTGGCTGCTGGTTTCGCGCAGCCAGACACCAGGGCGGTTAGAAGAGCACAGGAGGGCGCGGTACGCATCAGAGAAGCTTTGAAAAACAGTTTCATGACTGGCCAGGCTACGGTGTGAAAGTTCTGTTTGTTTCTCCTTGATGAACCCCCCCACCCCTTGGTTCACTCTATTTCCCTGTAAGCTAACCACCCTCCCCTCCTCCCTTTAATCATTGCTTGCAGAGCCAATAAAGTCATTGCTGCTTCACAGTCATGCATTCGTTATTCATTCATCACACAAATAGGGGGATGACTACCAAGGTATCCCAGGAGGGGTGGTGGAGGAGGGAAGGAAAATGCCACACAGCACTTTAAGCACAGCACTTTAAAAGTTTACAACTTTAAAATTTATTGAATGACAGCCTTCTTTTTTTTGGGCAATCCTCTGTGGGGGAGTGGCTGGTTGGCCGGAGGCCCCCCCACCGCGTTCTTGGGCGTCTGGGTGTGGAGGCTATGGAACTTGGGGAGGAGGGCGGTTGGTTACAGAGGGGCTGCAGTGGCAGTCTGTGCTCCAGCTGCCTTTGCTGCAGCTCAACCATACACTGGAGCATACTGGTTTGGTCCTGCAGCAGCCTCAGCATTGAATCCTGCCTCCTCTCATCACGCTGCCGCCACCTTTGAGCTTCAGCCCTGTCTTCAGCCCGCCACTTACTCTCTTCAGCCCGCCACTTACTCTCTTCAGCCCTCCACCTCTCCTCCTGGTCATTTTGTGCTTTCCTGCACTCTGACATATTTGCCTCCACGCATTCGTCTGTGCTCTGTCAGTGTGGGAGGACAGCATGAGCTCGGAGAACATTTCATCGCGAGTGCGTTTTTTTTTCTTTCTAAGCTTCACTAGCCTCTGGGAAGGAGAAGATCCTGTGATCATTGAAACACATGCAGCTGGTGGAGAAAAAAAAAGGGACAGCGGTATTTAAAAAGACACATTTTATAAAACAGTCGCTACACTCTTTCAGGGTAAACCTTGCTGTTAACATTACATACATAGCACATGTGCTTTCGTTACAAGGTCGCATTTTGCCTCCTCCCACCGCGTGAACGGATTTTGGTTGAATGCCAGCAAACATACACTGCAATGCTTTGTTCTACAGTGATTCCCCAGTACGTGTTGCTGGCCTGGAGTGGTAAAGTGTCCTACCATGAAGGACGAAATAAGGCTGCCCTCCCCAGAAACCTTTTGCAAAGGCAGAACCGCAAATGCCAGGGCAAAGTAATCCTTTCACATGCTTGCTTTTAAACCATGTATAGCATTTTAAAAGGTACACTCACCAGAGGTCCCTTCTCCGCCTGCTGAGTCCAGGAGGCAGCCTTGGGTGGGTTCGGGGGGTACTGGCTCCAGGTCTAGGGTGAGAAACAGTTCCTGGCTGTCGGGAAAACCGGTTTCTCCGCTTGCTTGCTGTGAGCTATCTACAACCTCCTCATCATCATCTTCTTCGTCCCCAAAACCTACTTCTGTATTGCCTCCATCTCCATTGAAGGAGTCAAACAACACGGCTGGGGTAGTGGTGGCTGAACCCCCTAAAATGGCATGCAGCTCATCATAGAAGCGGCATGTTTGGGGCTCTGACCCAGAGCGGCTGTTCGCCTCTCTGGTTTTCTGGTAGGCTTGCCTCAGCTCCTTCAGTTTCACGCGGCACTGCTTCGGGTCCCTGTTATGGCCTCTGTCCTTCATGCCCTGGGAGATTTTCAGAAAGGTTTTGGCATTTCGAAAACTGGAACGGAGTTCTGATAGCACGGATTCCTCTCCCCAAACAGCGATCAGATCCCGTACCTCCCGTTCAGTCCATGCTGGAGCTCTTTTGCGATTCTGGGACTCCATCATGGTCACCTGTGCTGATGAGCTCTGCATGGTCACCTGCAGCTTGCCACGCTGGCCAAACAGGAAATGAGATTCAAAAGTTCGCGGTTCTTTTCCTGTCTACCTGGCCAGTGCATCTGAGTTGAGAGCGCTGTCCAGAGCGGTCAGAATGGAGCACTCTGGGATAGCTCCCGGAGGCCAATACCATCGAATTGTGTCCACAGTACCCCAAATTCGAGCCGGCAACGTCGATTTAAGCGCTAATCCACTTGTCAGGGGTGGAGTAAGGAAATTGATTTTAAGAGCCCTTTAAGTCGAAATAAAGGGCTTCATTGTGTGGACGGGTGCAGGTTTAAATCGATTTAACGCTGCTAAATTCGACCTAAAGTCCTAGTGTAGACCAGGGCTAAGTTTATTTAACTCTGTAGTGTAGGCCAAGCCTTAGCAGAGCCCAGCAAGGTATCTGATGCTTAAGGCTGTGAGTCTTTCACGGAAGTCACGGATTCCATGACATTCTGGGACCTCCATGACTTCTGCAGCGGCTGCTGCGGCTGACCCCAGGGCCGCCAGAGCAGCTGGGGCGGCCCCGTGGCCAGTTGCACCAGCTGCTGCTCAGGCGGCCCCAGGCAGCTGGTCCCGGGCACTGCCCTGGAGTAGCAGTCCAGGAGCAGCAGCGGCGCCCCGGGCTGCACCCCCGTCCCCAGCAGCAGTGGTGGAGCCCTGGGCCACCCGCTCAGAGAAGCAGCGGTAGCGGGGCCCTGAGACACCACCACCTGCCCAGGCTACCCCCACACAGAGCAGCAGCGGTGGCAGGGGGACCTCAGGCCGTCCTCCCCACAGTGGCATGGGGCCTTGGACGGCCTCCCCACCACAGCAGCAGCAGGGCCCAGAGAGCCCCGACCACAGGATCAGCAGCGTCCCCTGAAGCACCCCCCCATCCCCTCCCAGCACCTAAGATTTACTTAGGGGTATTTTTAATAAAAGTCATGGACAGGTTACCAGCCCGTGACTTTTTGGTTATTGCCCGTGACCTGTCCATGACTTTTATTAAAAATACCCATAACTAAATCGTAGCCTTACTGATGCTCCATAAGAGCAGGTCAAGCTCAGAAAGCCCAGTGGAGCCCAGAAGCTTCAGAAGCCAGCCTAAGCAGAGCTTATTGGTGTATTTGGTTGCTACTCAGACTGTGTCTACACTATAGAGACTATGTTGGCATAACCATGTCAGCATAGCCCACTAATGTAGATGCAGTGAACACCAACTGAAGGCGTTTTTTTGTAGAAACATTGCCTCCATAAATGGCATTAGGTAAATCAGCAGAAGGCCCTTCTATCAGCATAGCTGTGTCTATGCTGGGGGTTTTGTTGGGTTAGCTATGTCAGCTAGGGGTATGTATTTTTTCACACCCCTGACAAATGTACCTATGCCGATATAACTAAGGATAAAGCCTTAGTTCTTTAGGTTGAGCCCAAGGAACACAGAGACCATGCATCTTGATAGTTTGAATATATATTTATAATCTACTGTGAATGCGGGCAGAGAGCACCAATAGCTTTTTTTTTTCCAGATTTGACTGTTTCATGCTCCCACACAATCTCCTATTCCTCACCTGCCCTTTGTGTTCAGTTGCCTCTATATTTTTCCATCCTTTTCATCAGTTTCCTACAATTTACATTCTTCCTTTCTGACCCACCCTATTCTCCTGCATCCCCTCAGTTTCTCTCTTGCCTGCACATTCCCCAGCATCCCTCTTCTGTATTCTTGCTAGTCCACTTGTTCCCTTGGCACCCCTACAGACTCCTTTCTACCCTCTTCACGCAGACTCTCTCCTACTCCCCACATTCTCCTATGCCCCTTGAGTCTCCTCCTCCTCACATTCCCTTGCCCCTTCACAGTTTCCTGTAAAGTTTCCTAACCTTAGAGCACCATGGGACAAGCCATCTTTATTGGTGGCATCCTGGCTTCTGTCCCACTGAAAACAATGAGAGATGTCAGCTACTGAAGAAAATGGGGCTCTGAGTTTAGCATACTTACAGATGCACCGAACAAAATGGGGCATAGTTCTCATTCTCTCTCTCACACATATACACACAGACACATGAAGCAGATAATGGGGTTCCGAGGGGTTCACAAAGAGTGGAGAATGGGGCTCAAACTGGGGTGGATCCTGCTGGGTGCAAAGCTACAATTTTTTTGTTTGTTTGAGAATATAGTATTCTCAGCTTTCATTTTTCAGTCTCTGGTCTTTGTGTAACCAATGCAATGACATATATATGAATTTGCAGAGAGAGCCTGAAAGAATAGCTCAGAGGCAGTGAGGAGAACTGTCCTGTTCCTCTTTATGGGTCCATCTACTCTGTGGATGGGATCTGTAATTCGCAGCTTGGTTAGACATACACATGCTAGCTCTACTTGAACTAGAATGCTAAAAATAGCAGTGTGGCTGCAGTGGCTTGGGGTACTGCTATTTTTAGCTCACTAGCTCAAGAAACAGAGCTAGCATGTGTACGTCTACCTGACCTGAAATTACACCTCCCAGCTACAGTGTAGACATGCCTATAGGGTATTAATTCAGATGAATTACAATAATTAAATATCAGTGTTAACTGTTTGTTAACCAGAACATGTAAGAAAAGAGAGAGATCATTATGAAGATCTGAACAGCCTTTTGTGAGTCTGACTTGTAAAGCCAAAAGGCCAGAAGAGAAGATCAGAGCCAGGGTTGCCAGGTGTCCAGTTTTCGACTAAAACACCCCCACAGCAGCCCAAAGACCCCTCCCACACTCTGAACTCCTCGGCCCCAGCCTGGAGCCCTCTCCTATATCTCAAACCCGTCATCCCTGGCCCCACCCCAGAGCCCACACCCCCAGCCTGAGCCCTCATCCCTCCCGCACCCCTGCCCCAGCCTGGGGCCTCCTCCCACACTTTGAACCCCTCAGACTCAGCCCAGAGCCCACTCCTGCATCCCAAATCCCTCATCCCCAGCTGCACCCCAGAGCCTGCACCTCCAGCTGGAGCCCTCACCTCCTCCCACACTCCAACCCCCTGCACTAGCCCAGTGAAAATGAGCGAGTGAGTGAGGGTGGGAGAGAGAGAGAGCGACAGAGGGAGGGGGGATGGAGTGAGTGGGAGCTGGGGCCTCAGAGAAGGGGCGGGGTAGGGAGCGAGGCAAGGACATTCAGTTTTCTGCATTTAGAAAGTTGGTAACCTTAGTCAGAGCCCAGGAGGGAGCTGAGGCCCATCAAGGGCAAACCAGTCCTAAAGAGTCCAACCTGGCATCCTAATTCCTAACAACTTCACAACAAACCCAGTCCTCCCACTGGTGCAGCAGGGGCCTAATCTGATCTGGTAGTGGGTGTGAGTCCAGGTGGCTTTCTCCTTGGTTCTAGTGACTGCTGTTATTCTCTCTGTTGGAAGTTATTTGCAGTCTCAGGCAGACATCACTGCATCACGGGTCACATTTAAAAAAAAAATGTTCACTATCATAAGGGCTAGAAACTTACAGGTATAAATACGTTTTTTAAATTAAAATTCGGACTCTGATGTCATTGCATGATTCAGGAGCCATGGCCGTACACCATATGCCTGTTATCTTTATGTCTCAATTCAGCCCTGCCCCAGGGTGTATCCAAATCCCCATGAGAGAGAGTTGATCCAAGGAGCCCAGCACACATGATCATATTTTGAACATGTGCACTGTCCATTGTAAGTAGCATCTCAAGTTAGTGGAGCTTGGTTTGTGTGCAGAGCACCACTACTCCTCCCCCAAATTCAGGCCCTGAATAGAATTCAAATACACACTAGGAGAATTGGGTGTTGGGGATTAGAGTTCACACACATACACAATCACTGAGGAGAATCTGGGGAGCAGAGTTCATTTACACGGACTGATTCTCCACTGCCCTACATCTTGTGTAGCCAGTTACACCTATGCAAAGTAAGTAAAAAAATATTATCATACCACATAGTCCTGCTTTTTCCCATGCCTCACCATACCCCACTCCTCAAAATGACTACCTGCAACAGCCTCACTCCCCACCACAACTAACTACTGTATTCAGCTTCAAAACCCTGATTCATACCAAATCACCCAAATGCAAAATTTTAACTTTGACCATACTTTTCATGTTAAAAAAAAAACCAAACACTTTACCATTTGCCACTGTCCATGTGTTGATAGAGATTATAGACAAGATCCTCTGGTCTGGCTGCACCCAGCGTAGCCTATAGATGTAGTCAGACTCCACTGAGCGGGAGTTGAGCCCAAGAAGCCCAAAGAGCATGCATGATCATATTTTGAACATGTGCACAATCTACCATGAGTGGTGTCTTCATGTGGGCAGAGCTTATTCTGTTGGCAGAGCTTGGAAAAATTCCATCACCATTTTTTTTTCCCAATCTGATCCCTGACTTTCATAAAGATTCTGACCTCACTTATACCAAGTGAAAACTCAGAGTAATTCTATCATCCTGAGTGGAAATTTTGTGGAATTACAAGACAGCAGATTTTGGGTTCCAGGCTGCTAAAAACCGTAGGTGAAATCCAGGCTCCACTGAAGTCAATAACAAAATTCTCATTTACTTCAAGACCAGGATTTTACCCCCTTATCTTATGTTTGCATTTTGTCTGAATAGTCTTTGTCCACAGGTGTGTTGCTATCACTTGTAACCTGGATCTGCTCCCCTTCTGGGTAGTCAAAACTGACAGGGAATACCTTGGCTCACTACTGATAGAAACAGTGAATGCCTTCTTCCTTATACTCACTACTAAAACATTCAGTAAACCAGACTGCTCTTTAAAAAACAACACTTGATTGCCAACAATGTAGCAAATTTACCATCTTCTGTTTAACCTCTCCTTCCTGAGCGATGTCATTGAGAAGATGATAGTGAACAAACTCCAGCAACACTGGCTTCTGCTGGCATCCTATATTGCCCAGCCTGGCTTCCTGTGAGGCTATGGCACAGAACAGCGCTGGATGACCTTGTGGCAATTAACAAAGGGGAAATAACAATGCAGATACTTCCAGATCTGTCAGCAGCCTTTGATACTGTTGATCATGAACTTCTGTTGACTCTTCGGTGTGCTAATGCAGGAATCAATATTATTGTGCTCAACTGGCTTCTTTCTTTCCTCTCCAAAGAGTTATGATGGACATTTGTCCCTTTCCCCCAAGAGCTTTGACATGTGGAATTGCAGAGGGTTCAATCTTGTCAGTGATCAACATTTTTGTACATCCTAGGGGATATCATGAGATGCCACAGGCTGTTTTGGCAATAATATACTGATGAGGCACAGCACTGTTTCCTTTATATTCAGGCTGGTCTACACTAGCAGGTTAGGTTGACCCAAGTATGTTGCTCAAGAGTGTGAAAAATTCACACCCCTGAGAAATGCAGTTAAGCTGACCTAAGTCCCAATGTTGATGGTGCTAGTCTATGGAAGAATTTTTCCGTTGACCTAGTTACTGCCTCTTGGAGAGGTGGATTTGGTTGGTTGGCAGTCACTGCTGAGTGACATAGCATACATCTTTGTTCTTTTGAGAGCCAAGTACATGGCCTTCACAGTACTTTCATCCTCTCAATTTTGTGGAAACTGGAATTCAATCCGGACTCACTGAATGGCAGTTAGAAAAGGTTTTTACTTGGCAAGCTGCAACAGGAATCTGTGAACAGCAGTTTGTTGTATGTTCGTACAGCTATGGTAATTTCACAATGGTACAGCTTTACAAAGTAACATGATCCATTTTAAAGGCCTGCTAGTGGTTGATTTGGTCATTTCAATCTGTTACAGCAAAGCATTCATTTTAGAAGTCTGACAGTAATATTATCCTTGATTAAAACTCTGTGGAATATTGCAACATATCAACAATAATTATTACTAAAAAATAGCAGTATTCTCTGAAGATAATTTAAATGGAGGAGCATTCTTCAAAGATATTTGTTCACATTGTGGACGTAGAGCCACTTTAAGTATCTCTCTATTGTCCAGGTACACAGTCTCCAGTTGTATACAAAACAACAGGCTTTTAATGTACAAGCATTTATTTAACAAAACTAACTTCCAGCAATGACATCTGTCTGTTGCTATCTTTTTACAGCAATATAACAATAGACGACATGAAGGAAGAAGCTGAAAGGCTTTTCATTTGAAGAGAATTCCCGAATTCAGTGAAGTGAGTGGAGGGATGGTGCAGAAAAGAATATGTTCTTAGTGAGGATTTTCTTTTTAGCTGTAAATGTTATTTTAGAGTTTTGAAGGGGACTTTATACAATATTTCAGCAGGCAGCTTCCAAAATCTGAGGTAATGCACCAGTTCATTGAGACATACACATCTGATGGCTAGTATGGATAAATGTGATCCTGCTGATGCCACTCTGCAGAGGGTCCCAAAACCTATGACCTCTACATGGAAACCTTAGAGTTCAAACAGCTAATGGCTGTTTTGATCTGCGGAATGGCAGCTCTTGGATGACAGAAGAATTCAGATTTTTAAACTGCAGCATTTGCAAAGACTTACAATATCACAGAGCAGGCACATTGAAGGATGAAGGTTTCTGACAGGGCACAGTAAGCTCCCTGTCAGAAAAAAAAATCTGTTGAGTGTGAACATTAAAGTGAACCAGAGTACCCATTTTGAACCTGTATAATGTTCCATGAAAAGACACAAGCCATTAGTTGTAATGTTCAATTACAGGGTCCTGCAAAAGTGTTCTAATTAGTCACTTTCTCAATTTGCTATCTGCTGACTTTTCAAGTTGAATAGTCCCCAGAGAAAGTGGTGGTCCCATTAGCTGCTTGTGTAGCTTGATACAGATGGCTGATGAGGACTACATAAGGTTCCTGCTCCTCTCTGATTTCTAAAAACACAAATCACTAGCCGCTTTTTTTTAATTAAAGAAAACATCCTAAGAAATAAATAGTTACACTATCAGGCAGTTTAGGTTAAATTTAAGTTTTATAAAAGTTTTGGGGAAAGTATTATTTATTAATATTTATTATTTGCTTGCTGATTTTAATAGACATAAACCAGTTATTGTGTTAAACATGCCCCATCAGTATTTCCAACCCAAACATTAGAGTATTGTGCTACCATGTCAGAAAGAAAGAAACTAACTACAAATACTGTTCAAACTAAGAGAAATTTAAAAAATAAACTATATAAATTAGGGAAAAATAAATTAGATTTAAAAACATACTTTCTGTTTTAGTCATTCCAAGTGTTGTTATTAACACAGGTAGTTTTGCTATAGGAATATATGATTTTGTTTCCATTCTTTTAAAAGACAACTACAGCAAAAATGTGAAGACCAAGATTTATTTTCTAGAATTAATTTTGTGTGTGTGTGAAGGGGGTGGGGAATAAGTCGGGTAGTATGGAGGTGTATTATACATAGAATCATAGGACTGGAAGAGACCTCAAGAGGTCATCTAGTCCAGTCCCCTGCACTCATGGCAGGACTAAGTATTATCTAGACCATCCCTGACAGGTATTTGTCTAACCTGCTCTTAAAAATCTCCAGTGATGGAGATTCCACAACCTCCCTAGGCAATTTATTCCAGTGCTTAACCACCCTGACAGTTAGGAATTTTTTCCTAATGTACAACCTAAACCTCCCTTGCTGCAAATTAAGCCCATTGCTTCTTGTCCTATTCTCAAAGGTTAAGAAAAATAATTTTTCTCTCTCCTCCTTTTACAACCTTTTACGTACTTGCAAACTGTTATTATGTACTAAACAAACCCAATTTTTTCAATCTTCCCTCATAGGTCATGTTTTTTAGACCTTTAATCATTTTTGTCGCTCATCTCTGGATTCTCTCCAATTTGCCCACATCCTTCCTGAAATGTGGTGCCCAGAACTGGATACAATACTCCAGTTGAGGCCTAATCAGTGCAGAGTAGAGCGGAAGAATTACTTCTTGTGTCTTATAGTAACGGCCGTGTTAGTCTGTATTCGCAAAAAGAAAAGGAGTACTTGTAGCACCTTAGAGACTAACCAATTTATTTGAGCATGAGCTTTCGTGAGCTACAGCTCACTTCATCAGATGTATACCGTGGAAACTGCAGCAGACTTTATATACACACAGAGATCATGAAACAATACCTCCTCCCACCCCACTGTCCTGCTGGTAATAGCTTATCTAAAGTGATCATCAGGTGGGCCATTTCCAGCACAAATCCAGGTTTTCTACTTTAGATAAGCTATTACCAGCAGGACAGTGGGGTGGGAGGAGGTATTGTTTCATGATCTCTGTGTGTATATAAAGTCTGCTGCAGTTTCCACGGTATACATCTGATGAAGTGAGCTGTAGCTCACGAAAGCTCATGCTCAAATAAATTGGTAAGTCTCTAAGGTGCTACAAGTACTCCTTTTCTTCTTGTGTCTTGCTTACAACACACCTGCACCTACAGAATGATGTTCACTTTTTTTGCAACAGCGTTTTGTATGTTTGTAATTGATTGTTCCTTCCTAAGTGGAGTACTTTGCATTTGTCCGTATTAAATTTCATCCTATTTTCTTTAGACAATTTCTCCAGTTTGTCCAGATCATTTTGAATTTTAATCCTATCCTCCCAAAGCACTTGCAACCCTTCCCAGATTGATATTATCCGCAAACTTTATAAGTGTACTCTCTATGCCATTATCTAAGTCATTGATGAAGATATTGAACAGAACCAGATCCCTGCGGGACCCAACTTGTTATGCCCTTCCAGCATGACTGTGAACCACTGATAACTACTCTCTGGGAACGGTTTTCCAAACCAGTTTTCCACCCACCTTATAGTAGCTCCATCTAGGTTGCATTTCCCTGGTTTGTTTATGAGAAGGTCATGCAAGACAGTATCAAAAACTTTACTAAAGTCAAGATATACTACATCTACTGCTTTCCCATCCACAAGTCTTGTTACCGTGTCAAAGAAAGCTATCAGGTTGGTTTGACATGATTTGTTTTTGACAAATCCATGCTGACTGTCACTTATCACCTTATTATCTTCTATATCTTTACAAATTGATTGTTTAATTATTTGCTCCATTATCTTTCCAGGTACAGAAGTTAAGCTGACTGGTCTGTAATTCCCCAGGTTGTCCGTATTTCCCTTTTTATACACTGGTGTTCTATTTGCCCTTTTCCAGTCTTCTGGAATCTCTCCAGTCTTCCATGACTTTTCAAAAATAATCGCTAATGGCTCAGTAAACTCCTTAAGTATTCTAGGATGCATTTAATCAGGCCGTGGTGACTTAAAGACATCAAATTCGTCTAAGTAATTTTTTTAATTTGTTCTTTCCCTATTTTAGCCTCTTCTGATCCTACCCCATTTTGACTGGTATTCACTATGTTAGACATCCAATCACCACCAACCTGCTTGGTGAAAACTGAAACAAAGAAGCCATTAAACACCTCTGCCATTTCCACATTTTCTGTAATTCCCCCCCCACTCATTGAAGGTAACGGGCCTACCCTGTCCTTGGTCTTCCTCTTGCTTCTAATGTATTTGTAGAATGTTTTCTTGTTACCCTTTATGTCTCTAGCTAGTTTGGGCTCGTTTTGTGCCTTCACCTTTCTAATTTTGTCCCTACATACTTGTGGTAGTTATTTATATACATCCTTTGTAATTTGACCTAGTTTCCACTTTTTGTAGGACTCTTGAAGATCTCCTGGTTAAGCCAGGGTGGTCTCTTCCCATACTTCCTATCTTTCCAAACAGTGGGATAGTTTGCTTTTGTGCCCTTAATAATGTCTCTTTGAAAAACTGCCAACTGTCTTCAATTGTTTTTTCCCTTAGACTTGCTTCCCATGGGATCTTACCTACCAACTCTCTGAGTTTACTAAAGTCTGCCTTCTTGAGATCCATTGCCTTTATTTTGCTGTTCTCCCTCTTACCATTCCTTAGAATCATGAACTCTATCATTTCATGATCACTTTCACCCAAGCTGCCTTGCACTTTCAAATTCTCAGCCAGTTCCTCCCTAATTGTCAAAATCGAATCTAGAACAGTCTCTCCCCAAGTAGCTTTTTCCCCCTCCTGAAACAAAAAATTGTCTCCAATACATTCCAAGAACTTGTTGGATAATCTGAGTCCTGCTATGTTATTTTCCCAACAGATGTCTGAGTAGTTGAAGTCCCCCATCACCACCAAGTCCTGTGCTTTGGATGATTTTGTTAGTTGTTTAAAAAAAGCCTCATCAAGCTCTTCTTCCTGGTTAGGTGGTCTGTAGTATACCCCTTACCATGACACCATCCTTGTTTTTGCCCTCTCGATGGGCACAACTTAAATATGTTTATATAAATTAAATATATATAAATAAGGGGTGAAAACTATGTCTTTTAACCTTTTCCCAACTCTTGCCAACCTCTCCACTAAATTGTGCGTTTGTCAAGAATCAGTGCTGACTGATTCTGATGTTCTGTTTTGTCTTTCTTTACTATAGCTCTAATGACCTTTGTCTTCTCTTGAAGGTGACCTATAATGGAAAAAATGCTTATGCCTACTTTGTTTTTTTATACTGAACAAAGATCTGAAAGGGATTTTTTTGTTGTTCACCCTCAAAAAAAATTTTTTTTTTTTGCTTAGATTTTTACTTTTGAAATTTCAGGAATGTAAATTCTGGTTTTGCTAAAAAATGCAGTGCATGTCTCAGAGAGGAAGATTAACACTCTCAGCCTTGAATTGAAGGGGCAGATGTTTTAAAACTTTACCACAAGAACTCTTCTCCCAATTGTCTATTAGATGTTTGAATAAAACAGGTGTTAACAAACAAAAACCAAAAGAATTTTAAACAGTATGGATACAAATAACTTTCCTTATCAGTTAATCAAGTTTCACTTGGATGGTGTCCATAATGTTGTAAATCTAATAGTTTTTCAGTCATGTACAAGGTTTCCAGGAAAAATAGGGTAGACATAATTTACATTTTTAATATGAAAAACAAACAGAAAACCACCTTCCTAACAAACAATAGAAAAATCTTTTGTGCCTTCTTTGTAGATTACAAATTTTTAAAAAAGTGAAAGTCCCACCCCAGCCCACCCCTTTTTTTTTTTGAAGGTCACCTTTAGAACCACCTTCTTCTGCATATAGCACCTGATTTTACAAGATGTAAATATGTGCTCTACGTCAGAATCAATGCTGTGGTTTTGTCTTTATTTTATTGGTAAATGTTTTCCTTCTGAATACTACTTAGCACTTAGATAATATGTGTCAAAATGCTTTACAAAAGCCCCAATACAATATAAAGTCAAGTTCAAGGTCCTGGTCCTTATCTTCCAGGCTCTCAATAGCCCGGACCCAGCATATCTAAAAGATCACCTAAACTTTTGTGATGAAGACTGTGGTCCACACCTCTGCTCCCCTGGCACAATGGAACTTTCTACCATGAGGATAAAGCTCATCTGTGTAGGGGGCAGCTGCTGTGGTGCCAGAACCAAGGGCAGCCAGCTCATCATCGGCCATAGCCATCAGCAGCTGATAACGGAGGACAAGAAGGGCAAGGTGAGAAGGCACAGAATATAGGCAGATGGACAGCATGGGGCACAGGAGGCTGCTGCGGGTCATACGGACTGGGATTCAGAAGGGCAAATTGGGGGGACAGATTGGGGTGGGGGCTGAATTGGAGTTTTGGTGCAGGGCCACATGGGAGCAGGGGTGGCTGAGTGTGGGTGCAAGGACAATGGGGGAGTGGGGTGCATGGGATCACGGGTGGCTGAATGGGGGTGTGGGGACACATGAGGCTGGGGAGGGGTGTGGGGGGGTATGTGATGACTGAGTGGGGGTGCAGGGATACATGGAAATAAGGGAATGCATGGGGATGGGGAGGAGGGTGCAGGGACACATGGGGACAGGGGAGGAAGGGTTGCTGAGTGGGGGTGCAGGGACACATGGGAATGGGGAGAGGGTGTTGGGACAGATCGGGACAGGGGCAGATGTGCTTGACTGATTGGGAGAGGCTAAGGGTCTGCATTGGGGAAGCTCCCCAACTCCCTAACAATTCCTACCCCCTGAAAAAAACCTGTTCCATAGTTCTCGCACCCATACCCAACAACCCTCCAGGTTCACTCGTAGGCTCTTTCCCAGCAATTATTTCCCTCTCCCTCAGCTCCTCTGTTACCCTGACTTCCCGAAGCCTTTGCACTGCTTCTGAGGGGAATGGAAAAAAAACCTGTATTGTAGTTTAAATGAATTATTACTCAAAGTTCTGTATTAATATGGCTAGTAAGGAATCTATTTGTCAAAAAATATACAGATAGTCTCTATCTGTATTGTTACAGACATACTTGTTGACAGGTATTATGAAATAAATTACCAAAATAATTGAAACTGGTTTGATTATATTGTGTTATTTTGACAAATAAAATATACAGAATGTTGCAGAATTTTAAAATATTGTACACAGAATTTTTATTTTTGTTTTGGCATAGAGTTTTTAATTTTTTGGTAAAGAATTCTCCCAAGAGTAACAAGTGGAGCAGTATGGGGAGCTGAGAGCCCGGGCTTGGCACAGAGCTGACAGAGCGGGCTCTCAGCCCTGGGCAGTCAGGCTCTCAGCTCAGAGCTCCATGTAGTGCTGACAGGCAATATAAGTAATGCAGTGTCTACACAGACACTACATTGTCCTAACTATATCAGCCTAAGTGCTACACCTCTCGTGGAGGTGGAGTTATTCGGTCGGTGTAGTGGGGGACTTACATCAGCGGGAGCAATGCTGTAGTGTAGATTCTTGCAGAGTTAGGTCAACGTAAGCTGCCTTACATTGACCTAATTCTGTAGTGTAGACCTGGCCTGAGTAGGTTTGATTTATTATGGGCAACAGAGAGCAGTACTAACACAGAGAGAGACACAGGAGCTAGTACATTACATATGCTTGTAATTTTATGCATAGTTGAAAATTATCTGTGCTTCATACTGTAATGCTGTTTACTTGAATCACAATCTTGTTTAGTCAGCACATAAATCAAGGTTTTGTGTCTTCCTTTTAATACTTCTTTTTTTTGTACAGGTGTGGTAAATTCATTAGGAACTGTTGGTGCTCGCTACCTCTCATTATTATCAGGCCATAATGTTTAATACCTTGGCATATGTTAATATTGCTGGGGATGCTGAATTAAATTAATTGAAGCATGGTTTTGGATAATTAAGGAAACATTCACTGTAATTAATAGTTACTGGAGGCACTGACCCTTTTTTGGGATCAGAGAGAAATTTTTATAATTGACAGGTTTCCGTGTTAGTCTGTACCCGCAAAAAGAAAAGGAGGACTTGTGGGACCTTAGAGACTAACAAATTTATTTGAGCATAAGCTTTTGTGAGCTACAGCTCACTTCATCAGATGCATGTAGTGGAAAATACAGTGGGGAGATTTTATATACACAGAGAACATGAAACAATGGGTGTTACCATACACACTGTAACAGATTATACTGCATTTGTTTACAATAAGATTATATATGATCATTTTGGTTAGAATTTGTAAGGGATTAAGCTGTTAGCAATTTAAAATAATTGTGTGCTCAAAACTGGGAAAAGTTCAGTCTGGGAATATGGTTAGACTTGATTCAGGACATCACCATGTGTTTGGTAAAAAGGATTCCGTGCCACTTTTTGTGGAGTGACAAAGATACTAATAATCCTCACAATTTTTTGATGCAAATATTATAATAGTTATATGTATTATTAATTTCTGCTACTGCCCATTATGTGCTAGGTGCTTTCCAAATAAAAAGGAACACCTCATGCACCAAAGATCTCATAATTTAAAAACTGACCTGTCAATATCTATATTCTCAGGTGTGAGTGGAACTAATCTGTATCTCAGTACCCCAGATCCAATGAATGCAGCCTGCACTGGAATTATTCTAACCAATTTATTTGAGCATGAGCTTTCGTGAGCTACAGCTCACTTCATCAGATGTTTACCGTGGAAACTGCAGTTTCCACGGTAAACATCTGATGAAGTGAGCTGTAGCTCACGAAAGCTCATGCTCAAATAAATTGGTTAGTCTCTAAGGTGCCACAAGTACTCCTTTTCTTTTTGCGAATACAGACTAACACGGCTGTTCCTCTGAAACCTGGAATTATTCTGATGCCCAAGCCCCTTGAAGGTCGCAGTATGGGATGGGATATCCCAACCCCCAGCATTACAGGATGTAATATAGGGTGAGTATAATCTGCATGTCAATCTCTCCACCCCAAGGAGTGCCGGGGGGCGAGGGGGGGGGGGAATTAGCCAGCTCCCTGCCTCCCAGATGTGTAGGAATCAAATTAGCCAGAGCCTCTATGCACCAGAGGTCTGTGGGGATGTGTTCGGGCCCTGGCCCCTAGGGGTGTGTGTTTGTGTGGGGGAAATGGCTGGAACAATTTGTATAGCGGGGGTGCTGAGCACTCCTACTTCCAGCACCTCGGAGCAGAGCGGGAACTGGTCAGCGCCCCCGATCCCTACGGGTGCGGGGAGGTGGCCGTCCGGCAACCCCGCTCCACACGAGGTCGACCGAGGCAGACTCCTGGCGCGTCACGGCGGGACCCGGTAGAGGGCGCAGCTGGGCGAGCTCGGCCTGGAAGGAGCCGGTACATTCCAGCCCCCTGCGCCCCGGGTCGCTCTGCCACGCTGCGGCGGGAAATTGAGTCCCAGAGGTCCCGGCCATGTGGAGAGGTGGCGGGGGCGCTGCGGGGGAACGGCGGCCCAGGCTCTGGCCTAGGGCCATGGGGCCCAACCTGCCGCCGCCCGCTATCGAGTTTCCCGAGGAAGGGCCGGAGCCGCAGTACGACGGTGAGTGAGGGGAGCCGCCGTCCCCGACTCCGGCAGGAACCCGGGGGGGGGGGCAGGGAAGTGCCCCCAGCTGCCGAGGGGGGAAGGGCACCGCAACGGCCCCCTCGCCCCAGAGGGATATTCCCTGCGGGGGCAGGGAACGGGGGCTTAATGCCCCCCCCCAAGCTCCTGGGGCACACTGGGAGAGCAGTGCAACTCCCCACCCCCTCCGCACAGTGGAGGCGCCCCTTCCCCTGAGCCGAGTGGGGTACCCGCCCCCTCTGCCCCCCGTGGGCCCCACTGGGGGATGATACAACCCCCCCCCCCCCCGTGTCCCCTGTCATTGTCTGGTGGGGGCGGGGGATGATGATGAAATTGGCCCCTTGCAAGGCGTCAGGTGCCTGGTGGTAGGGAGGGTGATGCAAGAGCAGCACAGCTGTCAATCATTAATTCCTACTTCCCACTTTTACTAAGTGTCTGCCCACTTTGTCCTCCTGAAGTATTTCTGAGGGGTTCCTGGAGACTGTGTGTTTTCTGTAGGGTCTCCGGGGCCCCTCGCTGTGTCTCCCCTCTGAGTAGGGATGACTCTGGGAATCTGGATGTTTGATGTAAACTTTTAATGTGGAAGATCCTTATTTCTCATTCCCTCTTAGGGTTATTTGGGTCTCTGGTTTTTCCTCCATTTTCCTTTCCTTCCCACTCTCCTCTTGGCTTGTGTAGGGTGCTTTTTGTTTGTTTGATTCTCCTGAGTAGTATTTAAATCTTCTATCAAAATCATTATCCTGATCTTTTTGAAGGATGAGATTATTGTGAATTCTACAAAGCAATGGAGACTGTGTTACTGAGCTACATTGTGAATGTTTCATTTATTAATTAAGCAGATTCCCCCCCCCCCCCAAAAACAGTATTTAATGGGCGGGGGGAAAGCTTTGTAATATTTGTACATAAGAGTGGCCATACTGGGTCACATTAATGGTCCATCTAGATCTTGCCAAGTATCATGTCTTCCAGCAGTGGCCAGTGCCAGATACTTCGGAGGGAATGAACAGAACAGGGCAATTATCACGTGATCCAGTCTCTATTATCCAGTATGAGCCTTAGGGACACCCAGAGCATGGGGTTGCATCCCTGACCTGAGGTTAGTGAATAGCCATTGAGGAACCTATCCTCCATTAACTTATCTAATTCTTTTTTTGGACCCAATTATACTTTTGGCCTTCAAAACCGCCCCTGGCAATGAATTCCACAGGCGACTGCATTCTGTGAAGAAATATTTCCTTTTGTTTGTTTTAAACCTGATGCCTATTAATTTCATTGGGTGACGCCTGGCTTTTATCTTATGTGAAGAAATAAATAATATTTCCGTATTCACTTTCTCCACACCATTAATGATTTTTCAGACTTTTATCATATTCCCCACTTAGTTGTCTCTTTTCCAAGATGAATAGTCCCAGTCTTTTTAATCTCTTCTTCTATGGAAGCTGTTCCATATCCCTAGTCATGTTTGTTGCCCTTCTCTGTACCTTCTCGGTGTCCAATATATCTTTTTTGAAATGGAGTGACCAGAACTGTGCGCAGTATTCAAGGTGTGGGCATACCATGGATTTATATAGTGGCATTATGATATTTACTGTCTTATTATCTATCCTTTTCCTAATCATAAAATCTCAGGGTTGGAAGGGACCTCAGGAGGTCATCTAGTCCAACCCCCTGCTCAAAGCAGGGCGAATCCCCAATTTTTGCCCCAGATCCTAAATGGTCTCCTCAAGGATTGAACTCACAACCTTGGGTTTAGCAGGCCAATGCTCAAACCACTGAGTTATCCCTACCGCCACAATTCCTAACGGTGGATTTGATTTAAATTAAATTGATTTAAACCACTAGTCAGGAAGACTTGATTTAATCATGGATTTTTACATAAAAGTGCATTCTTGTTGGTTGTTATAACCTTAATACATATTTTTCACAACTCACAGATAGATGAAGGCTTCATTTTTAGAAGGTACACACTATACATATTTAAAGTGATTTATTTTGAAAACTTTTCAGATTAGTTTTACAGCTATATCAGAAAATGAATGACTGTTTGGTTATTTCATTTACCAAAGGAAATTGAAGCAGATCTTTATGAAGTCATTGGGAGGTGAACTATCTCTAATTCAGCAGGTTAATCATTAATATTTGGAGAATTTTCTTACCATGCTGTATTAGGAGGAGAACATCACCAGACAGACATTTAAATTGTTTTATTTAACTAAAATGACAATGTTATGTATTCTGGATTTTTTTCTTCAACAGCAAACATATAATATTTTAACAAAACAAACATATGAATTTTTGAATTTAGTTAAACATTCAAGTTTTTTAAAATCTGGTTTGTTTTTGTTAAAATTGTTTTTAACTAAAATAGTTAAAATATTTTTTTTTAAAAAAAGAACAAAAATTAAATCGGCTATGTCAGCCAGGTCAACATGAGAAACTTAAAATATTTGCTTCTGCAGCTTACTCAGTCATCTTCGCCTTCATTTTCCTGTTTTTTTCATAATCTGGAAAAGAAAAACAAGCTTTCCTGCTTTTTCAGGTCCCAAACGATTTCTCAGTTTGGAATGAATTAGTCCAAAGGAAGAAAATATTCTTTCTACACCATCAGAAGCTACTGCTGTTAAAAGTGAGATTATCACTTCAACAGTCTCTGAATCCAAGTGCTTAAGTGACTTCCACCAGTTCACTGGTGTGACTTTCTTTAAAACATCATCAGCAAACATATATTTCTTGAATGGTTCACACTTAGCTCTGAAGTTTATTATAGTTGGCATTATGGAGGGATCATTGCTGGATGTCCATTTCATAGCCAACTCCTCTTCTTCAGCAGTTAAGGTTTGACCCTGGTACCGAGCATTGAGAATATTTGCAAGAAAATTAGCTGGAGATAGTGCTTGTCCCAGTCGTTTTTTTAATGCTTGTAATTTAACTCTGTCATTGCATATTTCTCTTTTTAAGATCTCACTCAGTTCCTTCCAAATTTCAACAACGTCAGCAATAAAACAGCTGTTTTCCTGCATTTTGTTCAAGGCTACAGAAATAGGCTTCAGGATACTCAGCATGTGTTCAACATTTCTCTTAAGCCCAATATTGAGAACTTTATCTGTGACATTGACATCTATTTTTTCACAATTTTGTTCACAAACTGTCATCAGATTAGGCAAGTTCTTGATATAGTGCTCAAAACAGTCCACTACTGAGTTCCATTGTGCATCCTGGGGGAGCGTTAGTTTGGTTCCTTCCACTTTTTTCAAAGCAGCTGCTGCATAGCAGTTGTTACGGAAGTATTTTGCAATTTCAACAACATTAGCTTTTATTTCTGGAACACTGAAGTCTTTGGCTAGGAGGTGCATCAAATGAACACTGCAACCATATGTCGTTAGCTTGGGATCTCTTCTAAATAATTTCTTCTAATTTTGAATACGTTTGCAGCATTGTCTGTGACCAAGCTACGTACTAGATATTTGAATTTTTTTTCAGTTTGTTATAGCTTTTACTGCTACTTCCTGTAAGTATTCTGCTGTGCATTTCCTCATATATCAGTTGTTTCTGTAAGGAAGACATTCCTTTCTTCTTTTGTCACACAAGCACATACAATAGGATCATTGTGGACATTGTTCCACCCATCAAGACTCAGGTTAACAATTTCACCCTCTAGATGTTTTGCACACTGCTCGATTTCTCTTTCATACACTTTATTCAGCAATTTGCCTGCGACATCTGCTCTGTTGGGTGGACTTTATCCTGGTCTTAATGACTAAACCGTGGTAATGAAGTGTGGGTTTTCAATCATACGGAAAGGAGAGTTTGTTGCATAAACAAACCAAGCAATTCTTTCATCAATTACCTCTTTCTGTAATCTGCTGGTTCTTATCACAAACTTATCTATGGTGATTTCTGGATGATGGAGATGTTTTTTTTCTTTTTGCTACAGGTGATATACTGTGGCTATGTGACATACATGATGTGATTGAAATGCTATCTTTGGCAGATAACTCTGAAACTATAGAAAATGATGGTGATCTTGAAGATGGATAGTCTTCAGAATCCTGTATGTTGCGGATGGATTCTCCTAAACAAAATAAGTCAATACAGTTATTTAATTATTATCACCATACTTCATTTAGTATTACTCATTGCATTCATTGACACACAGTACTACTTTAAAGGTGAACTTGTAAAAGGAAGATCTGCCTATTTCAACTATTTATTTTTTATCACAACTGCATCTAAAATGATAATACCATAGAGTAACTACTATATTTTTTGCTCAAACATGAGAATTCAAGAATAGTCCAGAAGGAAGACAGCTGGTCCTTAAGAAAGAAGTATGAAATAAAAAAGTTTACCAACCTGAAGATCCTGCATGTTCAGACATGTTCCTTTCATCATCTTCAGCGCAGCTTCCTCCTGAGAAGGAACACTTCTCATGATGTTGTTTAATTCAGGCCTTGCATTTCTTTGTTGCACTGTTTGTATTTTGCACGCATGCCTGTCTTATCCACAGGTAGAGGAACTTCATTAAAATATTCCCAAACTGGGTCTCTTTTATGGCCTGCTGCCATTATAGGTTTTCCCTTCTAGTGAGAGAATGGTATGGTAGATCTCAAATCAATGAAGGCTACACTCAGAAAGACCTCAAGACTTCTGGAATATGCTGCTCAAACAGTTTCACTTTTGTTTCTACTGCCTGTCCCTCCCTTCTCTCATTTATCTCCAGGCTTCTTCTTGTCCAGATCTTTTCTGCCCACAACAATCTTCTATTCATTTAACTTTTTGAAACTTTGCACTTTCAGAGAGAGGTAAGGGATTGACTCTGTGTACACAAATTTGCAGAGGGACAATAGGGTTGAGGTCTGTTATTTCTCACCTCTATATATTTATTTATTACCATTTTTGCTGTTAACAAGCATGTTATCTCTGGAGACACAAATCCACAGTTTGGAACTGCAAAACTAAGCAGCTCTGATGGTATCTTCTAGACTTAGCACTGAGTCCCATTGGGTAAATAGGAAGATTAATCTAAATAATGTATACAGAAGCCCCTGGAACCCCATAAGATTGGGTTACTAATCCATGAACTATTGGAACTCATTTACAAAACTTTTCTTAAACATTATATGAATATATATTGTCTCATACTATAGAATTAGAATTTATAATCCGTATTCCATGATGAGAGATCTTTGAGCTATAATGTATCTTAATTAAAACTATCTTTAGCTAGGTTTTTTTCCTCAAAAAACATTTTATCCAAAAAAATCCGACTTAAATAAAAAAAAATTAGTTTAAAAAAAAAATAAAATTGATTTTTATCCACCCTGGTTCCTAACATTCTGCTTGCTAGCTTTTTTTGACTGCTCCTGCACATCGAGAAGATGTTTTCAGAGAACTACCCACATGACTCTGTGATCTCATTCTTGAGTGGTAACAGCTGATTTAAACCCCATCAATTTGTATGTAGAGTTGGGATGTTTTCCAATGTGCATTACTTTGCATTTATCAATATTGAATTTCATCTGCCATTTTGTTGTCCAGTCACCCAGTTTAGTTAAGATCCCTTTGTAACTCTTTGCAATCTGCTTTGGACCTAACTATCTTGAGTAATTTTATATCATCTGCAAACTTTGCCACCCACTGCTTACTCCTTTTTCCAGGTTTTAGAGTAGCAGCTGTGTTAGTCTGTATCTGCAAAAAGAAAAGGAGTACTTGTGGCACCTTACAAACTAACAAATTTATTCGAGCATAAGCTTTCGTGAGCTATGCATCTGATGAAGGGAGCTGTAGCTCACGAAAGCTTATGCTCAGATAAATTTGTTAGTTTGTAAGGTGCCACAAGTACTCCTTTCCTTTTTCCAGATCATTTATTAATATGTTGAACAGCACTGGTCTCTGTACAGATCCCTAGGGGACACTATTTACCTTTTTTCATTTCCAAAAGTAGTAAATTTTTATCTTAAGAAGGAGGATTTTGTTGTTAATATTTGTAATGAAATTGTTGCATCATGTCTCACTTGAAAACGGGGCTCTTGGCCTAAAAGGCTGTTCTTGAAAACTCAATTTTATATTGTATACTAAACAAATATTAGGAAAGGAAGCTTTGTAATTAAATTAGTATCTCCACTCAGATTGGGAAAGCCTTATGATGATTGTGTTGTCACATATGCTACAGTAAAGTAGATATAGGTTATATTTATTTAAAAAATACATTTGTAACCATGGGGCAGACAACTCTGTGTGTTTAGACTTGCAGTGTGGGTGGGTCCTAAACTGACTTTACTGTGCTGTTATAAATTCCATTTTAAAGGGACCGAGTGTTCCTGTTCATTTAAGAGTAATGAGTAATCTCTGAAGGTTTTTAAAAAATATTTTTTTTCCTCAGAGAACATTTGTTTCCTAAATATTATGGTGAAAGGCACATTTAAAATGCCTAGATAGATATATATTTTTTCCTTTGTCTTTTAGTAGCTGCCAGCAGTTCACAGAACTACTGCTCCAATGATAAGGAATGGTCGATGCCGGGGCAGGCAAACTTTTTGGCCTGAGGGCCTCACCTGGTTTCAGAAATTATATGGAGAGCTGTTTAGGGGAGGCTGTGCCTCTCCAATAGCCAGGTGTGGTGTGGCCCGGCCCCCGCCCCCTATCCGCCCCGCTTCACGCTCCCTGACGGTACCCCCCTGGGACTCCTGCCCCATCCAACCCCCCCCGCCACCCTTGCCCCTGACTGCCCCCCGCTGCTCCATCCAACCCCCCCTCCTTCCTGACTGCCCCCCCAGCATCACTGCCCCCATTCAACCCCCCCATTCACCGCCCTCTGACTGCTCCGACCCTTATCCACACCCCTGCCCCCTGACTACCCCCTGAACTCCCTTGCCCTCTATCCAACCCCCTCTGCTCCCTGCCCCCTTCCCGCGCTGCCTGGAGCACTGTTGGCTGGCGGTGCTACAGCCGTGCCACCCAGCTGGAGCCAGCCACGCCACTGCACAGCTCAGTGCACCGGGTCAGGCCGGGCTCTGCAGTGTACTCTGCACAGTGCATTCTGAGACATTGTCCTATACAGAAAGCTGTAATGAAGAACTGGCCAAACTGGTTACACAGTAACAATTAGGGGTCAGTCTACACAACAAAAAAGTTTGCTGCTGGTAACCATTTTTTATCGTGTTTCACAAAGTCAGTATATGATGACCCTTAAATTGTTTTGTTTTATTTTCAGAATCTGATGTACCAGAAGAACTTCGAGTTGTGAATCGTTCAGAAAAATGTTATTTCACTTCTACAATTGCAAACCAGCTACTGCTTGTTTCTCTGCTAGAACATCTTTGCCATGTGTATGCACAAAATCCTGTTCAATCAAGATCTTTGTTCCAAAGTTAGTGAGAGTATCTACAATTTTTACTTTACCTTAAATTGATTTATTGTCATGTGTGCCTGAACATAAAATGCTACGTTTGTTTTCTGAGTTATGAGATCCGTTTGTCAGTTTACATTGGACTATTGGAAAATTATGGATCTGATACTGGGCGTAGCTGAGTGCCACTTGGACGGTTGGGAGCACCCTCAATTTGACTAGGAGTTGAGGGTATTCTCTACCTTCCAGAAATATGTAGGATCAAGTTGCAGAGAATTATTACTACTCTACTAACAATTTTGTTTCACCAGCCTCGTATTACAGTGCAAGAGAGGTAACAGGTGATATCCCTAAGATGACTCTGAACTCATTCCACAGGCTTTATTAAAATCTGGTATTTGAACTATAAAAAACAGGGAAAACACAACTATAGGAAAGGAATATAATGTAATAGAAACATTCATAAATGTACACAAATTGTATAATTCTCTATGCAAAAGCAACAAATGTACCTGTATTATGCTAATCAAAACAGGATTCAAATCAAAGGAATCTTAAAAAAAAAAAAAAAGTCAGTAAGAATATACCCTTAATTTCTATTCTCCAATTTCTATCATCTAGTTTAAGTTCACACTACTCCAAAGTGAATATTCAGATAACTTTTCTACTTTGTCAGCTCTACTTATTGTTGGAAGGTGCTGAACTAAAAAAATGAATTAGATTTTCCATGAACAGTGTTTTTGTGTGTGTCTATATGCACCCCCCTATATGTGATGGTGATTAAATTGTAAAGCCAAGTGATGCACATTGTGGATCCATGTGGTATGCAATCATGAACCTTTTACCATCTCACCTGCCCTCTTCCCATTAATCCAGTTCATTTGGGTCAACTTCTAATATTCCATATCTCCGAGCAGCTTTCAAACAACTGTCATTTAAAAACAAAAACAACTGACAAAGAAGTATTTCTCCTTCCTCTCAAATGTGGACATTTCTGAGCAAAATGTGCCTCAATCCCAGGATGGCCAATATTCAGATCTGCACTAGTGCCAGATTTAAAGCTTGATATCTGATGACTGTGCGTAGCTTAAAGTGCTGTTGGAAAAGTGGGGTCTCAGCACTTACTCCTAGTCCAGGATCCAAAACATCAGACCTAAAATGACTGACACTTTTATAGATATAGGAAAGCAATTTTAGTAGTTCATTGTAGAATTGACTTGATAATTAAGATGCCTGGCTTTACAAGGGGAGTGATACAAAAATATTCCTGATTAAAAAGTGTGAAAACTCTATCCCTAGACAAAACCTTAGTTTTGAGAATACATTACAGTAACCTAAGCATAAAAAAGCTTTTCAGTAACATTTATTTAACTACAAACAACACACGAAGCATTAGAAACATAGGAAACAGGTTATGGTTAAACTCAAATTTGGAGCTGAAATTCCATTTCTTTTGGTGTTTTCCTATTGGAATTTTCATGGTAGTAAAGGTAAGCACATACATAAGTGTTTGCAGGATCACAGCACTAGTATGTAGCAATTCAAGTATTTTATTACTTGATATGGCTTGATGTATCATTGATATTTTTGGTATAGAATTTTATGTTTCTATGCATTTCCTAAGCATATTCTTAAAATAGTAAGAAAATAACAAAAAGACGAATATTTTCCTTTTTAAAATTTCTGACTACATCTAATTATACCCTTGTGTTAAAAGGCTAAAACACAAAGAACAGAACTGTTTTTAAAAGTGCTCCCCTTATTTTGGTGCAAGACATTTTGATTGAAAACTTCCTTTTTTTGTGCATGTAGCTTTTGTTTTGAATATTTTCTTTGATTAAACATAATACTAGCGCAATTAAGAAATGTCATTTTTTAAAATGTTTTTCATATACAAGACTATAGAAATAAACTGTTGAAATAAGAGTATATATATATTTTTGTATTTACATGTGTGTGTTTGGACAAAGCAGTACACTGTGATTGTTGATAATTTGTAGACTATTGGTTTTTTTCCTCTTAGATTAAAATCTTCAAATCTACACAGTACACTTCCTCTACTATCTATTTCAAGACTAATGTACCTAAACCTACACCACTATCTTTATTCTGTATATCAAGACAAATAAAAGCAAGTGTTCTACCACTACTTCTAATATCTATTTCAGGATCTGTTTATCAGTACTATACCAATGTCTCTACTGTCTATCCCAGGGTAAATAACCACAAGTTCTCTACCTCTCCTTCTCTTTGTCAAAACAAATACACGCAACCAGTACTCTGTCACTATGTCTACTGTGACCCAATCAAGTGTTCTTTGTGTATTGATAATCCAGCACTTGACCCCTAAGAACTCTTGACAGGTGGAAAGTTCCCATTAATTTCATCCAATAGAGGTGAAGTTTACAAATGAACTGGAGAGGAAGGGAAATGATTGGTTGTTACCTCATCAGAGTGCACCATTTAGTGACCCAGAGTCCTGCCTATCACTATAATATTAAATTCAACAATTGTTCAACTTCCATTAATTACAATGTAATTTCTGTAAATATAGCTTATGTACATATTTTCAAAGAAATATATCTATATGGATAGTTTGCTGGGTTTGGTAACAGGCTGTTTTTGAGCTACAGTGATGCAAAGAAAGAGGCTCAATGTATTTCCAAAATAAGTCCCTTTTAGCTCATTAGGATTCCTAAACAGTTATAACTCCTTGGAATTCCTAAACAATTCTAAGTGTGTGTGTGTGCGCATATATATATTTATATTTTTGTTTGTAACTGTCACCAAAATTCCATCTCTACTCTTCCAGTATGTAGTAATTTTATCAGGCCCAGTTTTTTATTCCTCATAATGGACTGCATAATGAACAACTTTGAGAGAGAAATTGACCTTAGCTTAACTCTGGAGCTATGACCAATGCATTCTTTGTGTATTTACATGTACATGCATATACATGTGCGTACATAGTGGGGGAATTAGCAAAAACGTTGATACTGCCACTCTTCACTAATAGCATAGCGCTGATAGCCCATGGTAATATGAGTCCTCATAATTGTGAACAGACTGGAATGCTATTAGAATTGAACTCTGAAAATACAACAAGGGTGCTTTATTTGTGGCAGCCAAGTGGGTGGGGTGGTGGTCAGGTAGTTTATTCAGTTAGGAAAGGAAGGAGATGGACACAAGAGACTTTCACCCTGAAGGTAGGAGGTAAAGGAATGTGGATTAATTTGGTGGGTGGGAAGGGATTTCTACAGGGTAGCTGTAGTTGGGGTGTAATTAGTTTTGGTTTGGTTCCTCACCAGGAGTGAGGAAAAAGGTGTTAGGGTACATGTAATGGAATGCATTTTTTTTTCAGATTCAGAATCTCTTTCGATTATTGTTTAAAACGAATTCCTTATGCGACCGTTATACCACGTGCACTCCAAGCTCCATGTTGACTGAATTATAAATTATCTTCAGTTTCAATAATAAAGCATTTACTTCTGAATAAAAAGTACAGGTCAAGATGGTTATGTAAATATCCACATGTGGTGTTAGTGTTGGCATTTGTTCCCTCCCCTGTGCTAAAATACAAGTAATTGTTGCTCGGAACTTCGCTCATATTTATTTATATTGGGTGGGATAGAGACTTAAAATGCAATTGGGTACCTTGTTACTGTTCTTGTTCATTGATTCAGTTGATTACTATAAATTGGACCAGGCTAAGAAGTAATGAGGATTAATGTATAGGCTGGGTATACTCATGAAAACTTATGCTCAGATAAATTTGTTAGTCTCTAAGGTGCTACAAGTACTCCTTTTCTTTTTATTTAAAGTTGCAATTGTTTAGTTGGGTTTCCTGTTAAATAGCCTCTATCCTGTTTCTTTTTACAGTAATCTGTCGGACATTCACTAGAATGGGCTTGCTCTCCTCTTTTGCCTTCTGTGATGAATTTAGTACTTTAAGATTGCAACATAATAGAGCAATTACTCAATTAATGAAAGCAGCCAATCAACAAATACTTGAGGTATACTTTAAGTTTCTTTAATAACCTTTACATTACTTAACCTACATGTTAGGATTTCTGAAGCAACTTTCTTTATGGAACTGTTTTTATATTTGGATTGTGTATTTTCAGAAGCCATATAAAATGGTGCTTTGGTTACACTTTGGTAGTTTGGGTGGGTGTGAGGGGAAATATCTAGATCTATAGATACAAATAGTAACAAAGTCTACAGTATTCTTGCTTTATCAGGTCAAAGCTTTATTTTTGTTCAGATCGAAATTTAGACATATTGATTTAAATTTGTTACATGTTTTCTTATTTAGAACATTTAGGAGAATAATTGGAATTGCTGTGCTGCTGATTTACCTTCTCGTAATGAAGTTCATATTTAAACATTAACTGCACATCAGGTTTCTGTCTGTAAATAGCTTTTTAAAATTTTTTTATATTTTGTTGTTTTATAGGAGCTTGACAGTGGAGATTCTCACACAGTCAGGTATGTGTCCAAAGTGCTGTGACAAGTATTAAGATTAACTTTCTGTCTGAAGTTTTGCACTATAAAAATAATAGAATTCAGCTTTGCATGAAAATATTGCATTTGCGATCTTGGGTGTTATAAATTTGATAAAGTGTATTCAAAAACATAAGCTTACTCTTTAAAAGGGTAAAGATGGAGAGAGATTTCATATTGCATTTTCTTCATGTAGGGCATTGGGGTTTACTTGGGCTGCTGTATTAAAGTTAATTTTTTTTAAATAGCTGTGACATGATAGCCCATTGCCAGGAGCAAAAGCGCCCCTTTTGTGTTTGGCCTTTGATGATGCTTGGTTCTCTGTATGGGATTCACAGATAAATTTCTGGGACTGTAAAGGAAATAGAGGCACCAGCTGGAGGTTATACACTCCATGCTGGATCTTCTGACTCTTCTCCTGGCATATCGGAGAAATAGTCCCATTCATTTTTTCCATTAAATAAAATAAGAGTTGTTATAAATGTTTCCTGCTAACTTTAGAATTTCAGTGGATTTTGGGTGCAGGCTGAAATTCTGACATGGGCGTGATTATTATTATCTTGCATCTTAGGGAATGCTTTTTCAGGAATCTGGAATGTATTATGACAGTAGTGGCTAGAGTATTGTTTTCAGTGGAGACAAAGACATTCTGTATTTATTTTGAAACGGTTTTTGGATCAGATGAGGGTTCTCTCCTTACTATCATTCTTTGAAGCGGGATAAGATAAATTTCACAAAAGTTGTTGAAGCTTTTCTTTTTAAAGTCAAAACGTCCTACTTGGCAGCTGAAAAAAGGGGACTGAATTATTAAAGAGAAAATAGCAAGCTTTGCTCCTCCAGCTGTTGCAGAGTTTGCAAGTTGTGGCTGAGAGAGATTCTGTGAAATCATTCTAGGAAAACAGTTATTGCTGATAATGGCCTTTTGATATAAACAGTATAAACCATTTCTAATTCTCACTCTGCTGATCTGTAAAAAATAATTCTCATGTAACGTGCCCACTGCTCACCTTGAATTTAAACCACCATTATTCAGTAAAAGCTTTGCCTAAAATACACAGTAAAATATTTTCTAGTTTACTATACAATGATGATAAATATTTTAAACTAAAGTTGTCAAAATAGGACCAAAGTTCACCTTGTGGTGCAGAATCCTTTGAAATTTTCTACCAAATTTTTCAGAATAGCAAGTAACTAATCTGCAAATGGGTTTCCTAGTCATTAATGCTAATGAAACATATTTTTTTCTGTATTGCTTACAGCACTTACGTGTTAACTCAGTCTAATGTAATCTCTTCAGCAGGTCATCTTGCACCACTATTTCAATAAGACTGTGTCTGTACTTGCACTTTTTGTCTGTAAAATTTATGTCGCTCCTGGGTGTGAAAAAACACCTCCACCCCTGACTGACATAAGTTATATCTACAGAACAGTGTGGATAGCACTGTGTTGGCAGGAGACGCTCTTCCCACCGACATAGCTACCGCTGCTCATTGTGGGTGGTTTAATCATGCCAGTGGGAGAGCTCTCTTCCGTCAGCATAGAGCGGCTACCTGGGACATCTTACAGTGGCGCAGCTGCATTGATACAGCTGTGCCACTGTAAGGTCTCTAGTGTAGACATAGCTGAAATCTCCCCCTTGAACTTCACAAAGTATTGCTGTTTGGAACATTAACCTTCTTGTTCACACACACTGTTAGCTTTCAGTTTGCACTAGAGGGATAAAAGAAAAGGAGTACTTGTGGCACCTTAGAGGCTAACCAATTTATTTGAGCATGAGCTTTCGTGAGCTACAGCTCACTTCATTGGATGAAGTGATGCATCCGATGAAGTGAGCTGTAGTTCACGAAAGCTCATGCTCAAATAAATTGGTTAGTCTCTAAGGTGCCACAAGTACTCCTTTTCTTTTTGCGAATACAGACTAACACGGCTGGTACTCTGAAAACTATAGGGATAGTGTCATAGTACTTAGCTATTTTTCACAATGTAAATGAAGTTTCTGTGTCATCTCTATCTGTGACTTATTTAATTTTAGCTTGTGATTTAGTTTCACCAGTCATAAAATACACTTTTTTTTTTAATTAGTGAAAAAGAAGTTTTCTTTGAAGCACAAACTTCACGCTACTTAAATGAATTTGATGAGATTGCAAGACTAGGAAAAGGGGGATATGGTACAGTGTACAAGGTATTTTTATCCTCTATTTTAACAGCTTTGTTAATAACTGTTAGAGATGGAAATAGTTCACCTGGTTGTTTTTGTTCTTAATAATAGGCAATAAAACAAATGTGAACTGAAACTGTAAGAGGTTTTAGTTCTTCCTTTCAGAAGGGTGCTTTCTGAAGACTCCAATGCATTTTTGTCTAAAACAGAATATATTGTATGTTTCACTTTCATGTACAGTCTTATTCTTATATCTTGAATATGAGAGAACCCTTACTTCTCATATGAAGTACTTGAATTTATCTATATAAAATAAGGGAAGCTTATTTTGTTTTAACTGTGGTTGATTAAAAAAGAAAATTATTTAAATTTTGAACGTGGGTTGTACCAATCACTGGTGCATAGTAACTGTTATTTTTACTAACTATTTATATTGTAGTAGTGCCCAGAGGTGCCATTGTAGTGAGTGTTATATAAATGCCTAGAAAGACAGTTCTTCCCTCCCAGAGAGCTTACAGTCTTAGGGCTTGATTTGCAGTAATGCTGAGCACCCATAGTTCATGCTGGCTTCTCTTGGAGCAGCGGATGCTGAGTTCTTCTGAAAATTAGGTGTCAAGTAACTAACCTCGTTTCCTCTGTCAGCCATATTATTATGTTGGGTGGATATTTTATACATCTAAAATAAAATATATTTTAGAAAGTGAAGGTATTTAGTTTCAGACTCATAAGTCATGTAACTGTCTAAACTATCTGTTCAACCTTGTATGTAGCTGTGACACTGAATACCTTTCCCAGACTTGAGGATGAGCTCTTTGTAGCTCTAAAGCTTGTCTCTCTCACCAACAGAAGTTGGGCCAATAAATGATATTACTTCACCCTCCTTGTCTTTCTGAGTCATGTACTACTTGCCAAAGTTGTTTTAAAAATATTTAGTTGCATTGTAAAAATAAGCAATTATTATAATTATAATTATTATAATTACAAATATAATTATTATAATTATAATTCATTATTATTATAACTCATTTCCTATCTAATGTTACCTCTCTAATGTTACAGCCCAAAGTCAGTAGTTAAAAATACAAAACATTTGTCAATATATCATTGGTGAGGCCATGCAGATCAAGAAAGAACGTTGTGGGCTGGGATCTTTAGTCTCAGTGAGCAGCACCCCATATTGATGGGAAGGATGGCTGCAGTGGTGTCTATTTCATTTTATGTAAGTTTTGACTTTTGTGCTGCTGTATATTAGGCAAAACTTGGACACCTGTCAAGGTTCCTCCCCCACTCTGAACTCTAGGGTACAGATGTGGGGACCTGCATGAAAAACCTCCTAAGCTTATCTTTACCAGCTTAGGTCAAAACTTCCCCAAGGTACAAAATATTCCACCCGTTGTCCTTGGACTGGCCGCTACCACCACCAAACTAATACTGGTTACTGGGGAAGAGCTGTTTGGACGTGTCCTTCCCCCCAAAATACTTCCCAAACCCTTGCACCCCACTTCCTGGACAAGGTTTGGTAAAAAGCCTCACCAATTTGCCTAGGTGACTACAGACCCAGACCCTTGGATCTTAAGAACAATGAACAATCCTCCCAACACTTGCACCCCCACCTTTCCTGGGAAATGTTGGATAAAAAGCCTCACCAATTTGCATAGGTGACCACAGACCCGAACCCTTGGATCTGAGAACAATGAAAAAGCATTCAGTTTTTACAAGAAGACTTTTAATAAAAAAATAGAGGTAAATAGAAATAAAGAAATTCCCCCTGTAAAATCAGGATGGTAGATATCTTACAGGGTAATTAGATTCAAAAACATAGAGAACCCCTCTAGGCAACCCCTTAAGTTACAAAAAAGATACACAGACAGAAATAGTTATTCTATTCAGCACAATTCTTTTCTCAGCCATTTAAAGAAATCATAATCTAACACATACCTAGCTAGATTACTTACTAAAAGTTCTAAGACTCCATTCCTGGTCTATCCCCGGCAGAAACCCAGCATACAGACAGACACAGACCCTTTGTTTCTCTCCCTCCTCCCAGCTTTTGAAAGTATCTTGTCTCCTCATTGGTCATTTTGGTCAGGTGCCAGCGAGGTTACCTTTAGCTTCTTAACCCTTTACAGGTGAGAGGAGCTTTCCCCTGGTCAGGAGGGATTTCAAAGGGGTTTACCCTTCCCTTTATATTTATGACAACACCTCTGCATGAGACATTTAGGGCCAAATCCAGAAGACCTCCTCTAATGTCATTGAGAGGTTATCTGAATAAAGAGTGTAAGATTTTGATTCTTAGGAAACAAACTGTTGTTCAAATGAGTTTTTGATATATTGATCTAAATTTGTGAAATTTGCTTTTTCTGACTTTTCCCTTTTAAAAATTGTTTTCAGGTCAGAAACAAATTAGATGGTCAGTTCTATGCAATTAAAAGAAATCTTATTAAGAAAGCAACCAAAAGAGATTGCATGAAGGTATGAATTTATTTTTCCATGTTCAGATTCTCTGTTTAAGTCACTGCTTACTGTAACTGGTTCCTAATATAATTAGCAGTGGCATTAATGATGGTTATGGCAAAGTACTAAGTGGGCTTATCTCCTACTTTATGAATTTTGTATCTCATCATATCTTTCTAAACAGGTTTTATATTATTTTAGTATATGTTTATTTAGCCCCAATCTGAATCTAATATAAAACATTAGTCTGTAAGATCTGAATTTTATTATCCTTAATGCTGCAAAATAATAATCTGTCCTCAAATTCTTAAATTCCAGTAAGAGGTAAAATAACTGTATCTAGAAACCTTTGGTTTTTTTCCCCTTTGAGTTCATCTTACAGTCAAATTAAAGGATGATCATAAAGTTGCTTTTTTCTCTTTTTTTCAGGTATTACGAGAAGTTAAAGTGTTGGCTGGCCTGCAACATCCTAATATTGTAGGCTATCACACTGCTTGGATAGAACATGTTCAACCAGCATGTCCAAAAGGGGAGTATTGTTTGTTATCATTGTAACTTCATACTTCCCATAAGCATGTCTGTTCTATTAATTTGCAGAACACTCAACTCTCAGAATTGATGAAGGAACCAGAGATTTTTCCAAACAGTTTTTCTAGGAAGCATGACAATGGCCATCAGGTGCCCTTACCTACTGCATTGTCCTGATCAAGAGATTATCGGGGGTATAATGGTTAATTTAGAAATGCAGGACATCTAAATCTACCTATTAAAATATTTGAGTAGGATTTTGGGCGCTGCATAGGCTCCAGTTGAATCCAGTTTCCAAAAAAAAAAAAGCTCAGGCAAAGCATAGCAGTGTGGCTAATTGTAGAAGGGACTCTGGGGGAAGGACTCACTTGAGACCTTTGGAGGAAAAGCACTGTGTATTAAGGAGGTTGAGAAAGAAGTTCATTTGCTAACAGATTCTGAAATCACAGATCTGTGGTGGAATCTGGCCATCCCTTTCCAACATTCTCTTCGTAACTGCCTCAGAAAACTTGAGAAAAATGGATGCAGTCTAGAAGTATTTTAATGGCAAATGTAAACTGCCTTTTACTTTGTTTTCCATATTAGGGTTTTAAAAATATTTGGTAAGATAAATTGAGGCTTCTCTGTAGCTTCTGAGCTTTCTGTTGGCAGAATCTGATTTTGAGACATCAACATCTGTCATTGACAGGAAGGCACGGTTTCTCGGTTTCTTTCCCCACACTTTTTCTCTACTATGCATCTTCTCTTGTTTTCCTTTTTCTTTGGTTTTCCCTATCTTTTCACTTCTCACCACATTACTTCTAGAATGCCTATGTCATAGCCCCACAACCCTCTCATCATTCTGGCAAGGAGGTCTTGATGATCCTGTTTCCTTCGCATAGCACAGAGGTGGGCAAACTATGGCCCATGGGCCACATCCGTCCCGTGGGACTGCCGTGCCTGGCCCTTGAGCTCCCGGCCAGGGAGGCTAGCCCCTGGTCCCTCCCCTGCTGCCCCCCTCCACCGCAGCCTCAGCTCACCGTGCTGCCAGTGCTCTGGGCGGTGGGGCTGTGAGCTCCTGCCGGGCAGTGCCGCGGCATGGCTGGCTCCAGCCGGGTGGCGCAGCTCTCAGACATGGTGCTCTGAGCGGCATCGTAGGGGGTGGGGAGGGGCGGGGGTTGGATAAGGGTTAGGAGATCCCGGGGGGCAGTCAGGGAGCAGGGGGTGGTTGCATGGGGTGGAGGTTTGGGGGGCGGCGGTCAGGGGACGGGGAACGGGGGGATTGGATAGGTGTGGGAGTCCTGGGGGGCCTGTCAGGGGGCGGGGGTGTGGATAGGGGTTGGGGCAGTCAGGGAACGGGGGCTTGGATAGGGGGTGGGGTCTCAGGGGCCGGTTAGGAGTGGGGAGTCCCGGGGAGGGGGGCAATCAGGGGACAAAGAGCAGGGGGTTTGGATGGTCAGGGGTTCTGAGGGGGCAGTTAAGGGGTGAGAAGTGGGAGGGGGCAGATAGGGGGCGAGGGCCAGGCTGTTTGGGGAGGCACAGCCTTCCCTACCCAGCCCTCCATACAGTTTTGGAACCCCGATGTGGCCCTCAGGCCAAAAAGTTTGCCCACCCCTGGCATACCAGCACTCCTGTGTATGTGTGTGTGTTACAGGCATGGAGAGAAGAATGCCAGTAGAAAAGAATACTCTGGAAGGTGGTGCCACAGGAATGCACACAGGCAACTTACTCATTGAGATGGAGAATACCAATTGTTATTTCTATTTAAAATACTTGTGAGGTACACCTTACAACAGTGATGCGGACCATATAAGTATCTAGATTGATTAATAGATTATATGGTCTCCATCAGCTTAGAAAAATAGATGTTCCACATTTGTCTCAGAAACCTCTATGTATGGTAAGCCACCGAGTTACTGTTTTTCATAAACATGGTGTTTGATTAAAGTTACTTCCAAAATAAAATAAAGGGTTAGCTTGTGTACAAATTTCAGTTGCTTCCCATCTCTTTCACTAATTAAAATCCCCCTATTTCAGCATTAGCTGACATACTAATAATGCTTTCCTAAATATGAAAACTAAATTTAACATATAAACGAGAATTCAATACATCCCTTACAGTGAGAGTTCCTTTTCCCTATAACACTTGGTTTTTCTTATTTTTTTTTTTTTTAAAAAGAGAAGTGTAAAATATTGCACTTTTGAGGCCTGTTGGTTGGTTGAGAAATGCCCTCTATCATTATGTTTCCAGGGGTAAAAATATAGCAAGGCTGAATGAGGTTATGTATAAGTAAAACCCCTGCTCTTCATCGTAAGTTTTAGTAGTTTAATCAGTAGCTATACCTGTAATGTTAATATGCAATGAAATGTGTGTTTGTCTTGTTTTGTAAAATGTGACTTTTTCTGTTCATCTAATAGATAAGACAGTCTTGAAGTTGCAGTCACTCAAAAAGTCTTCTGACCAAGAAAGTGGCGAGTAAGTATTGCAGTGTTAAATGATAATATTAATCTGGGTTTAACATAGGGTCTTTCTCCATGTAACACTAAATGTTGTAGAGTTAAACTTGTATTACAGCAATATTACTTCCTTGTATCAAGTAGTGAACTATTAGGCATCAGTTATTCTTGTATTTGTTCCCCCTTTCATCAGATGTCTGAGGGTGAGAAAAGGTCTAACATTCCTCCTTGGGAGTTAACAGGGTCTATCACAATAGTATCTAACATTATTACTAGACATACAGACTTCACAAATTGTGTACTATTCACCAACAAGATTCAGTTCAGATTTAGCATCATTAGGGAGGTAGAGGGTTTCTATTCAACAGAAAAATGTGCGGATTTGCCATCTCCTCAAAGATGAGGTGGGTGGGAAGGGGGGAAATGTAAAAACAACACTTACCAGCTGGAAGGGACACAGATGCAACAGACATCTGTCAAATGATCACGTGGGGCTGTAGCTGCTTGTCTCTGCCAAACTGAAAAGGTCAGCTATCAGAAATAAACACTCAGAAGAGTCTTATAAAGGGTGACCCTACAATGGCAATTGGGCAGTGGTAAGGTTTTTGTAGGGAAGGGGTAGAACTCCTGCTTCTAAGGGTAAAACAAATATTGGATATTATCCCAGTTTTACCAAGGTTTGAAATAGCCATATCTCTTTCTATAACATTTCCAAAATAAAAGCTGAAGTGCAATTCTGATGTCCGCCTCTTGTGGTGTTTAGTAGGTAACATACAATATATACTTATTGATTCCTTCTCTTCAGAGACCAGTGTCATATTCAAAATATGGAAAGCAGCAGTTCCATTATCTTTGCTGACTATACCTCAGAAGAAATTAAATCCTCTGGATATAACTTTCTTGAGAATCAAGATAATAAATCAGTGCAGCATATGGATATAACGAAAGATTTTACCAGTGGAGATGGTGAAGAAAGAATAAAAACGAATAAATGTGAACCACTCACTGACTCACAAGAAAGTTGCACAAATAGTACTGCCAGTGGACCAGTTCATTTTAAAAATCATCTATCACATGGACTTCATTCTAATCTGAATAAAGATATCATTTCAAGTGATTCTTGCACTGAAGACGAATGCTCCCAGAAACATATGTCGGTGCACAGGCAGTGTGAGGTAAATAAACCCCTCTTTACCTACAGTTAACTGATCTCTGACGTAATGATGTGTGCAGAGTAGTCTTAAGTAAGTGTGCCCTTGAATTATAACAGTGAATTCTATAAATGGTATGACTGGGATTGGAGCCAAAGTTGAGTAATTTTATCTCAATTGTTGCTTTTTTGAGTGGATAACATAATTACAGGGATGCTCACCACAAGAGTTGCCAAAATTTAGCATTAAAGAAAAGTCTATAATATTTGTCACTTTGGCTCTCTTCAGTTAAAATCATACATATAATTTTAAAAATCAGAAACGCTATTCTTGCAAAAAACAAAACAGAAAACCCACCAAAACCCAAATAAGCCAAAAAACCTCCGACATTCTGCACTAGTGACCAATCCAAACATTGATGATGAATGCACCTAAATGTGGAGTGTGTGCAAGTTTTCAGTTATCTTCCAGTCAGGCAATGTCACTTATGGAGAAAAAGAGGGAAGCAGAAGCACATGGAAAAGTGGGAACCTCTTGGTAAAGTGTAAATACTGAGGAGAAAGAGACAACTGAGCGTCTGGGGTGGGGGTGGAGCTGCGTAGCCATGTCAGGAAGGTCTCAAGGCCCTGCTGCTGTCAGAGTTCCCACATAATGAAATCCTCATTTTGGTATGGGAGTGTTGTTTCCAAAGATCTGCAGCTTTTATGGTAGTGTCCTCTGGAATTCCTGGAAGGGAGATGCAAGGAAAGAGAAGATAAGGGGCAGTACTTGTGGGTGTGTCAGAATTTACTGGCTAGTGATGATAGGCTGGGTCAGGAGCCAAGAGTTCTAGGAAAGAGGGTGTTATGTGTGTAGAAATTAGCTGGTTAAGATTTAGTGGGGCTGGGTTTAGATTGTGCTGCAAATGGTGAAGAGGGAGCATAAATAGCGGAATTGAGGAGAGGGCAAGGAGAGATTAGGGCTTGTGTTAGTGGGAAGTAATCTTCAGGGGACAGGAAGCATCGAAAGCGAGAGAGTTGGGTGAGGCATGAAGTTGATGTGTATTAAATGACTTGATTAAAGGTGCTGGGAGATACATGGGTGAAATTTGGACTTTCAGGAAGTGGGGTGGAGAGTAGGAAGTTGGAGAGAAGGAATCCAACATGGGCCATGTTTTTGGAGGATTATCAGGGAAGCAGTTGCAGGACAGGAAGCAAAGGTTTTATATATGTAAAATAAACCAAATAGAAGATACTATTAATTAACACGTTAATTGTATATTTAATAGGTTTCAGGGTAACAGCTGTGTTAGTCTGTATTCGCAAAAAGAAAAGGAGTACTTGTGGCACCTTAGAGACTAACCAATTTATTTGAGCATAAGCTTTCGTGAGCTACAGCTTAGTCTCTAAGGTGCCACAAGTACTCCTTTTCTTTTTTGAATATTTCATATTCATACTTCTGAGGACTTAGCATGTGTTCAGTTGTACAAAATGCTGCTCTTTTTCGTTCCACCCTTCAAAAGTGCACATAGGCTTCCCAGGCAGATCCTGCTAGATGAACATATGTCATGTGGGCTGCAAGTGAATCCACAAACATCAGGAAATATAAATTCTATCCCCATTTTCTCAAAAAAACCCACCACTATTAAAAAATGTTGTGAAAGTGGAGAGAGTATTTGAAAGTAGATTTCTGTTTTGAGTTTCCAAAGTGTTGTTAATAACAAAACTTCATTTAAAAAAAAAATCAAAATCCTATTTAAAGCTGATCATTTTACCTTTAAACCAGTGATATGTCTTGCTTCTCAAAATATCTGTTGTGAAGGTTTTTAAAGATGTTTGCTACAATCATCTAATTATCAAATGAACTAACACACTTTGAGAAACTGAATATGTAATTACATAGTCAATGTGCTAATAAATAATACAAGCTCTTCTACTGTTTCTGCTCCTATTGAAATCATTGGCAGAGCCCCCATTGATTTCAGTGGTGTAGGATCAAACTGCTAAAAGACGGAGAAACTATGTAATAATACGATACAAAGCTGTATGGAACCAACTACAGTGTCTTTCTTTATCAGTTGGGATATGGACTACAGCTGGGTATCTATCAAATATGACATTAATATCTTAAAGGGACATTGTTGGGTAGTTGAGGTCCAATTTTAGGGTTTTCCTGTGAGGATATGAAATTGATAAATATGTTTATAAATTGAAAACAGTAATTGAAAATAGCATTTCAACTCAACAGTGATCGCACCCAACCACTGCAGGGTTGTACTAGTGCATCATCAGAAGATGAAACTGACTTTAAGGGAAAAAAATAAATTGATTAGTCCGGTCTGAATGCATTTTGCTCTAAAGGCAGTGAGATCCAGTGTTATCTTGATTCTGGTATTACATTTATCAAAACAAATATATCTTCCAATATTGATATTCTTATAAATTATTTTCTTTGGTCAGAATGCTTCCCTACATAGTCCATCTGAAAAAGGAAAAAAAAACCCTAAAATCTTTCCATAGACTTACCCAGATACGCCTGAATATCTTAGGAATATCTGTCATGTTGTGTTAGCTTTTATTATTTTATCATCATCATTCTGGGACCAACATGGCTACAACTACACTGTATATGGCTTGTATTATGCTTTTTAAACGGTTATTACTTAGTACCATTTGAGGAATAAGGAAAGCAAAATAATGGTACATTCTCTTCTCTCACCTAAAACACAATACATTTAATAGCACTTTATCTGCCATCCACTCCGTACTCAATCTTAGTTTAAAACTGCAGATCATTTGTCTTGAAACAAAATTGTATAAGTGATCATCCCTTATATTACAGTGAAAAAATATGTACCAATATTTTCCTGTTAGATGGAGTATTGTCTGATGCTTCATATACAGATGCAACTGTGTGATATCTCCTTGTGGGACTGGATTGTTGACAGAAACAAAAGATGTGGTGTGCGAACAGAGGAATCTTCCAGTAAGATTTATAGTTTGTTTTTACAATATAAATACTTACAGGGCAAAAAAAAAAAATGTATTTTGATTTTCTATTTGGAAGTCAATATGTTAGATTTCATACTTTACTGAATAACATGGACTTTGGTTATTAGGTCCTTTTCCCCCTTTCATTCAATCAGAATAACAGTAATTTAGTAAAACGTGTGTAGTCTGTACAGGTGAGGTGTTTGTAGAAGAGACTTAAAGTTCACCCAGAAGTGAAGGGTGAAACTATGCATGAGAAATAGGACTAATCTGGAGAAGTAGAGCTGCTGTTGAGCAGGCCTGTCCCTTTTCAATGAGCAGTTTAGATTATGTAGATTTTGTTCCTTTTCCAGAACAATGTCAAAGTTGATCAGAATGAGCTATGTTCCAAAAACAGGTGTAATAATTCTTAATTGTGGTTGCTTTGTCTGTTAAACATTAGTTTTCAATGACAAGGAGATAGCTTAATAGTTGATTTCTCTAATGCAGTGGGGTTACAACGCAATTGAAAGCTTTAAAATTTGTTCTTGGAAAAATGAAAAACATCCTACAGCATTATTTTAATTGACCATAGTGGATTTAACATCTGGTCCCAATCAGAGGAGTTCTTAGATGGTGATGTCAGCAGGCTTCATTGACTGTTGATATCTAGAGGGACAGGTCTTTTAAGGACAGAGCATTAAAGATATGCTCTACCCCTTTCATAGTTAGTGTGAAAAGAAATCTACTTAACACAGATTGTTCTATAGAACTGTAAATCTTGAAATGAAAAATGTGTTTTTAACTTGATGTCTTATCAGATCACTTTTGAGAACAAATTTTTTGTTATATTCTTTGCATGGAGTGAGATTTCCTACCTGCTTGGTTTTTATTTGTTTCCCCCTCCACCCTTCCCTCCCTACAACTAGTCTTTTTGGTCTCTTAAATTAAGCAAGATTGGGCCTGTTTGAGAATTGGATAGAAGAACTCCAGTATAATTTATTCTTAGTTTGAAAAAACATTGACAAAGACTCACACAAGAGGATGTTAATGAAACCAAGTAGTTATAGGGTGAAAGGTAAACTACAACCATTGGTTAGAAACTAAGAAACAAGAGTAGGAATAAATGATCACTTTTGAGTGTAGCAAAAGGTTAATATTGGGCCTCAGAGTTCTGTACTAGGAGCAGTGTTTAATATATTTATAATCTAGAAAAAGAGTTGAACAAAATGAGGTGGCAAAATTTGTAGGTGACTGTTTAGGTTAGTCAAGGCTAGAGAAATCTGAAAACCTAAAAATGATACAAGAATAGGCAGTATGATAATAGGTGGGTTAGGCTCTATAAAGAATAGAGTATAAAATAATACAGAAAATATGCCATTATATTAAATTGGCAAGCCCTTAGCTGGAATATTGTGTTCAGTTCTGGTCACTTGATCTCAAAGAGATATAGCAGAAATAAAAAGGGCTCAGTGAAGGACAGTGAAAATGACTGAAGGCACAGAAAGACTTCTGAATGAAGAGCGACTGAAAAAACAGATTATGTAGTTCAGAGACGAGACAAGTACGAAGGAACATGATAGGGGTATACAGAATGATGAATGGTAGAAAGATGTCAGCCATTTTCAGCACCATCTTGTTGGAGCAGAGATCAGTGAGACAGGCACATCAGTGTTGAGAATTTCAAAGCAGTAACAGGGATTTAGCCATACCTCCTCCATGAATAATAGCGGATGTGAGGTTAAATCTCTTGCATTACTTTGAAACTCTCAACTCATGATTCTAGGAGAGAGAATAACCTCTTACCTGAAAGTTTTTCACTTTTATTCTTTCATACAACATTTTTGGATCCTGTTTAGGAACCAGAGGACCAGGAACTTTTATGATTTTAACTCCACAGGACATTTCAATCAAATCTAAAAGCAACCAATTTAACACCGATAAAAGTAAATACTTTTTTTTACAGAAGTCATAATTTTTGACAGTTTCCATAAGCTAATTATCATTGATGCTTAGTAAGATTCAGAAGAGAATTAGACATGCGAATAATGAGCACATTCACAATTAGATGAGAGAGAGAGAGAGGATATAAGCGGTCTTTCTTTAGAGCTCATACACCAGCCACTATCTTAAAGAAGAAATATCCTATTTACACCATGGGAAATCACTTTTAACCTATGCTAATTTTATTTAGACTGTCTTCATGTTTGCAGATAAACTGACACACCATTTTACCATAGATTTATAAGGCATTTTAGTTTTAGCAAAATCAGCTGAAATAATTAAAAATTTTAAATTGTTTTAAGGTCCTTACCACCTTGTGGATGTCAGCTGGACATTAAAATTTTTTCAAGAGTTACTTGAAGGAGTATACTATATACACAGCAAGGGAGTCATGCATCGAGACATTAAAGTAAGTTGGAAAATTATCATTCGAGGATGCAGTGTGGCCTAGTGGGTGGAGCACTGGACTTGTATTCAAAAGACCTGGGTTCTGTTATCAGCTTTGCCACTAGCATGTTGGGTGACCTTGGGCAACTTATTTCAGCTCTCTTTGCCTCAGTTTCCCCATGTGTAAAATGGAATAATGATACTGACTTCCTTTGAAAAATACCTTATAACTAGGTATTATTATTAAAGACAGGAAAGACCATTTGTGTTATGTAGGTGCTGATAGTGGCTCCATAGCTAAGGCTGAGCTGAGTTTTGCACTTAAAAAGAAGATTCAATCACTTCATGTATGAAGAATATACTGCACCATCCCCAAAATTACAGCACTTTATGTCAGAATGAAGTTGCTGAAAATTTACAAGTAAACCTATAATTAATTAGAGTTAAAATTAATTAAAATAGGTTCCTTTAAGAAATTTAGCACTGTTTGTCAGAATATTATATGTCCCAAATGATCTCAGGTTAGGCATTTTCTATCTATAAGGCTACGTTTTAGTCATGGGTATTTTTTAGTAAAAGTCATGGACAGGTCATGGGCAGTAAACAAACATTCACGGTCTGTGACCTGTCCATGACTTGTACTATATACCCCTAAATCTGGGGCATGGTGTGTGGGAGGTGTTGGCGGGGCTCGCAGGCTCCCTACCTGTCTCCACACCTCCCCGGAAGCAGCGACATCCCCCTCCCTCAGCTTCTAGGCAGAAGTGCAGCCATGCAACTCTGTGTGCCGCCTCTGTCCCCAGCACCAGCTCTTCAGCACCCATTGGTCAGGAGCCATGGCCAATGGGAGCTTTGGGGTCGGTGCCTGCAGATGGAGGCAGCGCGCAGAGTGCCAAGGCTGTGCCTCTGCCTAGGAGCTGAGGAATGTCATTGCTTCTGCGGAGCCCCCTGAAGTAAGCGCTGCCCCCAGCCCTCACCCCCTCCCGTGCTCCAGCACCCAGCCCTGAGCCCCCTCCTACACCCAAACTCCTGCTGCTGCTGGGGGCGGTGGCCCGAGACTGCCCCAGCAATGGCCGGTGTGGCTGGCCACGGGGCCACCTGAGCAGTTCAGGCAGCCCCTGGGCCAGCTGCACTGGCTTCTGCAGAAGTCCTGGAAAGTCACAGAGTCTGTGACCTCCGTGACAAACTCACAGCTTTATTTATCCAGCAGACGGATGAATCTTGAATAGACCTGATCCAATGGGTATCTTTTGAAACTACATTTTAGTATTAATGGTCATTTTTTTTCTGTTTATTTTCCTTCAGACTCTGTTAAGGAAGAAAATTATTGTCTTCAGAGAAACTCACCAAAAATTGCTCTCTTTCCAAATGGTTATCTGCTATTGTTCTCAATGGCACTGAAGCCACATGCTGCCTTTAACCAAGATGGCCCCTGGTTCTATTCACCGTCTTCTCACAGTACACCTCCAGACCGCGTAAGGGTTCACCATTTTCCCCGAGGGCAGCTTGACTTTGTTCCCATTAAGAACAATGAGAGCCAAATTTTTAAAAAATCTAACAAATTAGAACTTTTGTCCTTACATCCTCCTGAGTAACCTTGATTGATGACAATAGATATAGTTATAAGATTATTGTTGACTAATTGGCTTTAATTATGAGAATTTGTAGAATATCTTGCTTGGTTTTTTCCTACTTAAACTGAAAACATAAGAAATAGACTGAATGTGTAATTTCCCCATCCCATTCTCTTGGAAGTTCATTGGCTGTCTTTCTAGATATTGTACTTAAAATCGTGATTACACATGAAAAGTATTAGGTGTTTAAAAAAAACCCTTGATTATTAAAATTACATTTGAGAGAAGTTAAGAGCTGATTCAAAACACACATACAGTATTAATATGCATCCCTGATTCATGTTTAATTTTTCATTACACAGTTTCAGGATCAGCAGTTTCTCAATTCACTTTCTCATGTAGGTGTGTGTCACTGCATATGTCACACACATTAATCAAATCTTCCAGAATCATTTATCTTTGTGACTGTTTAAGTCATGAGATTTATTTACCAAAGTTGTGAGTAGTCCTGGTAGTTGTATACAGTATTCCACACAGTTACGGGAAGTTGTTTTTTCAAGCATTGTTTGTTTTTTTCCCCATATATTCTTCTGACAGTGATTTTGCAGATGTCCTGCAGAGACAACATGTTTTGTGATAATCTTATGAGAAAGTCTCTTTGTATTTGAAATTCTCGGAGCAGAAGTCCAGTGGGTAGATCTCCTTGATAATTGGTTAGCTTCAATGGGTATGAGAGGTTTAACAACTTATTTAACAGTGATATACATCTTAGATTTGACCTGTGTTGAAGAAACAGAAAAAGGGGAGATTGCCCTTGTCTTGTTAAAATGTTAACATCTGCATGGTAATCTACGAGGAGATCAACTATTTCTTTTCTTCCTCCCAAGCAAGCCTCATGAATAGCTGCTCGTCCTTCACAATCTTGAGTATTTACTTTCGCTCCATTAATTAACAGTAAACGGATGCAATCTATATCAGCAGCTAAAACTGTGCCTGCTTTAGATGATGCAGTGCATACTGCAAGCTGAAGAGCAGTTTTTCCATAAATTGGAAGAGTACAATTAATGTTTGCTCCACAGGTGATTAAAGTTTCTGTTACCTCCTTGTTCAAATGCTCTGCAGCAGTGTGAAGCACTGTCTTGCCAAACTCATCTCTGTCATCTATGTTGGCACCATTCTCAATTAGAATAGATATAGCTCGAGAGGCTCCAGAGTGTAAGGCTAAATGCAAGGAGCTGTGTTTGTAGTTACTATCCATTTCAGGGTCTGTTTGAACTCCCTTCTCACACAAGATACGAAGACATTCTTCTGCATTACTCTGTGTAATTGCCAGGTTTCTCTGAAGTCTGGTCAAGATGTCTGTCCCAGTTATATAAATATTTGGCCAGTGTAGTAGTAGCAGGTGAAGTGCTGTGTAACCTCTGTTATCTCTAAAATATAAAAATGTAATAAGTTAATTCTCTTAAGTTCAGTAAACATCAAGTGGCTTACGTAAAGGTATCAAAGTAAAACATTTTAAACAGCGAAAACAGTTTAGACTAGCATTGCTAAACTGGTAGGACATGACCTGGCAGTGGGTTCCATGCCATCCGTTGAGAGAACAGCAAAATCTCTGGGTCACTAAAACCCAGTAGCTGGGGTTGGTGACAGGCAGAACAGCTCCCTACTTACCCCGGCAGCCAGTCACAGAGTTGCTCCTCCGCTTCTCTCTTCCCTGCCTTAATTATGCTCAACTCTGGAGCTTGGGAAGGGAGAAGACTTCACAGCACCTAGGATCTTTGCTACCCCAGAGTTGAGCAAAGCGCGGGCATAAAGAGGAGTATGTTGGGAGACAGGCAGAAACTCCTACTATACTCACGACCTAAATTCCACAATCCTTTGTGGTCAAAAGATTGTGGGATGGGATGATTCTTTGGCTGTTTTGTGAGTGGCACATCAAAAAAGGTTGGGAACCACTGTTTTACATTATTTATTATTTGGGACTAACCCATTTTTGTCCAGTCCTTTGTCTTTCCCGCTTTGTTTTCAGTTTGAGATATATCTGTTCTTCCTTCATTTATTTGTAGCCACAGTAGCTGGTAGTAAAGTGAGCATATTCACATTTTCTACCCTAATTTGTGTACTGTGTCCATGTTATCCTGTGTCCCTTCAGTTATGTATTTCTGCATATGTTAAATGATCTAAAAATAAAAAAACTCCACATTCAAAATTATGACCTCCAGAGATCTTGCCACATAGTGTGGAAAATCCTGCACATCAACACCTGTAAAAAATATAAGATCTTAATCACTAAGGGAGCCGTAAAATTATATTCCACTTTAATATGCAATTGTGCATATTCTTGACGGAGTGCAATGTGAGAGTGACTACAAATGCCCTACCTTATTTTTGGGTCAGCACCAGATTCCAGCAAACAACGCAAGCTCTTTTCTCTTCTGTGTTTGGCAGCTAAGTGAATTGGAAGAATAGACTGATCCTGTTTGGAACCAAAAATATGTATTTGTTAATATATTTCTGAGTTTTGTAATCTACAGTCTGACTTTGCTTGAAGGTGAATTAGTTTATCTAGTACAGTTTGTGACAAGCATGTGTTCGCTGGATAAGGTTAGGTGTAACCAGTCTTCCTTAGTCCCTTGATAAATGAGAGCAGAGGGAGGCATTTGCCTGAATAATGTTGGCATACTTGCTGTCTACATCTCAAATTGCAGAATTTGGTCCACTAAAGCATCAAACCAATAGCAGAATATGTTCTGCAGAATTTAGTTGCAAATAATACTTAAGAACCTTGTATTTTTTTTAAAAAAAAAGAACTCTGATTTATCTGCCTATTGAACATTTGAATTTTAATATTAATTTACTTGAAAGAGCGTAGTCAAGTGTGTCCATAATTATAGTAGTTAAGGATTGAATATTAGAAATTTGATTATTTTTCTAGAGTTGGGCTTTTAAGATTTCTAATCATTCATTGTTTGAAAAAGATAAAATCAAGAAATTTGGGTCACCTAGTGTGTGTGTGTTAGATATAAAGCTGTGCATGTGCATCTGTCTGAGTCTAGTGAGCAGATGGGGTAAACGTACCATCCTGAAACTGTCAAAGACAGACTGCCTTCCTGGGATTTCAGTCAAGGTTGTTCCGTGAGCTGTATGTGTGTTTGTGCTACCTACAGATTTAGGAGTATGTTGACTTACATCTTACGGTTCTGCTTTTTTTATTATAAAGCAATAACGGTAACAATATTGTAATTAAAGAAGACTAGGAAGAAATATCCCCTGTCTGTCCATTTCTTCCCAAATAAGGATTTTAATTATTCACCTTTCTTGTTCTTAATAGTAGTTGTCTTCACCCCAATTCTTTCTGACAGTCTTGTAGTTTTCTTGGTAGTGTACACTATATCTTACAGATGCAGACTGAAATAACAGCATTTGTGTGTTCTTAGGAAGGCAGAGAAACCATCATCCAACAGTGTTCCCTGTGTTTGCTTCTGACTTCTTGCTTTGTTTCAAGCTCCCCAATATGCTTGGGACAATCTTCCAATCAATACTGGCCAAAACATCCTTGGCAACACTTAGAAAGCCACTTAGATTGATACATACCATTTGAAATGCCCCCATCATGTTTTGTATTAATTCTATCTACTGTATTCACTTATATCCTCAGATACTGAGTTTTCTGTGGGCAGAATTTTTTACTTATTTGGCATGATGGTAAATTGCTACATAAATAATACCCTATTTTTAATATGAATGGGAAAGTTCATACATTTCTTATGGGTAGTACAGTTAATGAGTTCCAGGCTGACTATAGTAGTGCATTTGTGCTGTGGTCCTGTACATATCTGGTATGTTCTGACATCCCTTCCTAATGAAGACAATTCCATGGAAAATGGCTGCCTTCTGTTTAATTGGAATTTATTGTAAAAATGCATAAAACACTGTCTTGGGGTGGTCCCCTGAGAGTCCCCTGAGGACTTAACCACTCCAGGTCTCCATCACCACCACTGAATTTTATTGTATTTCATATTGACAGTGAGTCACCAGCTCCATTTGCTTCTAGGAAAGGATACCGTAGCAGCAGCTAGTCCTGCCTACTTCTGCCTTCCTTAAGGCTCCCAACTCTTCCTCCTGTACTTCCTTCCTGTGTGCTTTTACAGGCCTAACTGCTGGGATTACTTCTACCTTGTTAGTCCCTTGGGTGTACCCCTACTCGGTTAATTAGCCACTGCCAAGTGCCTGTCTTTCAATTAGAGCTCAATTAATATAAATGACAGAGATAACTCCTGAGTCAGCACATCCTGTTATAAACACACTGGCTAACTGGGAATCCTTTGTACTAACAGTTCATAATTAGAGGATAACACAGTTAAGCAATCTCTTTTTCATGATGTCCATATCTTTTTGGGGAGTTGATGCCTTACTCCACAGGGATACACACTACTATCTCATGATAGTATGTACAGGCTTAAATGATTGTTCAGGATAGAGCTGTGGCTAGGTAAACGATGAAAAGGAAGGGGACAGGATTAGTAAGGCTAGAAAAACTGGAGCTCTACTGATGGTTATCATTAATTCTATACTGTATTACACCCATATTTTTAACCCATTCATCTTACTCTTGGAAGCTTAATAGAGGTTTTTTTCACTGTTCAACATATGTATGGTTATCACATATGTGGCTTCTGACAACCTAGTCCAGTCTCTCCCATCTTCATCTGGCTTTTCATGTGGGAACTTTGTACCACAGCTTCCTTGCTGTTGGGAGTGATTTCTCTTAATTTATGCTTTGGGCTGGTCATGGGCATCAGGCAAACTGGGAGGTTTGCTAGTGAAATAAACCACTTGGCAGTGTGGGTGCAGCCAGAAAGTTGAGAGAAAGGCGGAGCTTCCTGACCCTTCCTCCTCGTAGCTGAGATTGAGAGTTTTTTGTGTAGATGTTCTCGTCGATTGTCTGGGTTTAAATTAAAACTCATACTTTACAATAATTTAATCAGTAGGATTGCAGAATACAAATTAATTAAAGAAAAAGGGAAGGAAAGGAAAGGAGAGTATTTATTGGCTGATTTTCTTCTATCACAGTCTTAGTACTCAATTGGCTTCTTATACTGCAGTAGCAGGGAGGAAAAAAGAGGGCCAGAATACAGCCTATGTCTGAGAGCTTGAGCAAACAGGTACTGTGTGTAAGATTTCTGCTGGTCGGTGACTTCTGCAATACTTATGACAGAATTATTAATGATGAAGTGAGTGGCAGCTTTAACTTGTTTCATATTCTCTGTGTGTATATAAAGTCTGCTGCAGTTTCCACGGTATGCATCTGATGAAGTGAGCTGTAGCTCACGAAAGCTCATGCTCAAATAAATTGGTTAGTCTCTAAGGTGCCACAAGTACTCCTTTTCTTTTAGCTTTAACTCTGAATTTCACTGCTGTTAGTTTAGATGAACACTATCAAGTAGCCCTTGAGTTTGACAGGCACCAAAACTTAGCATATCTTAGAAATACCATTTTTAATACATTTCTTGATTCTGAAAAATATGACACAAACCAGTTACAGTGATAAAATTCCCATTTGCAAGTGGGGTCTCTACCAGCAAACCTAAGATGTTTTGTTTTTATGATCAGTCATTTTTTTAGAAGGTATAGCATTGAATTTCACAGATGTCTTGTAGCTAGTCTGTTAATTACTTGACCATACAATTGAGTCAAATCGCTGGGTCATAGTAAACTACTTTCTGAGATTGTGGAGCTTGTGGGATTTATTCTGCCTCATATATTTATGAATGGGGTTTTTTTATGGATGGAAAGTGAATGTCAGATGGCTTTGTTTCGGTCAGGAATTTTTAAAAAGAGGAGCCTAATTTCAGGCACTCATAAATCCATATTTTTAGACCCAAAATAAATAGTCTTGGTTATCAAGAGCTGAACACCCAGTAGGATCTAACCAGTCAAATATAGAGTTAGAAGCCCCCATTTTTTAATATTAACCTTGTGATGTTTTTAATTAATTAGTTGAGGAATTTATTTTGTGAATTTTAAATAGCATCTTAACTCTGTGGATTTAAAAAATAATGATAATTTAGGTCAAATGGTTACCTGGATTGACAGTGTTCTTCTGCACTTAGAGTTATCCCAAACAATCAGTGGTTCATTGACAGGTTGGTGTGCTAGTAAAGCTTTAATGTTGGTGCTGTCATCTTTCATTATTGCTTCATATAGTTTTGCTTGGAGTGGCTTAAATCCCTTCCGCCTACAGGAAGAAAGGGAGTAAGTGAAAGGATCAGAGTCAGTTGTGGGTGTGCTGGCTCCCTTGGTTATGTTACCCATGGTAAGATAAATTTAGTTTGTAGTGAGAATACATGGCCCAAAGAAAAGGCAGAATTTTGGACTCTGCCATGGGAACTGTATCACTCTTTGTGATGTTGCAAGATGTCTGGTTCTAGAACAGATTTGAAGTCTGGTTTTAAAGTTACAACTACCAGCAGAATACTAATTGATATTTGTCTGCTTCATATGTTTGTCGGACATAATTATTGTGATGTATTTTTAAGTATATAACATTCCCTCAGTGCTTGTGTAACATTTTAGAGTTGCTATAAAATAATCAAGATAATAAATGTGAACTGTTATGTTATGCTTCAGTATAGAGAGTCCACATTTTTTTTTTGTTTGCTGCCATATCATACATTAAATGGTCTAAATTTGCTGTGCACTATCATGCTAGATCTCTGTTTGTCAGGTTTCCCCCTCCTGTTAAAGATCAGTTTAATATTATTTCCCCTCAAGTCTGTAAGCTTGTATTTTTTCCAATGTTAATTCTTGTTTTGTTATTCTTTGCCCATGTTTCTTTTCTCTCTAGAGCCTCTGGTGTTCTATGTCTGCCTCCACTGGTGTTTGCATCATCATCTGATATAACACCACCTGTGAATTTCATTTTTGCTCTCTTTTACTAGGTCGTTAATGCAGATGTTAAATAATTAGTAATTAACTATTATAGGTGTTGTTCGGTTTTATCATCCTGAAGACTAGAAGGAATATTACAATTTGTGGAACTTAAATAGAGAAACGTTACTTCAGAATACTAAAAAAAATGTTTTTTTTAAAGTAAGAGATTGATACAGTCTATTTTTGTAGCCCAGAAATGTTTTTCTACATGGATCAGACCACCATGTGAAAATAGGAGATTTCGGACTGGCTTGCAGAGATATTATACAGGAAAACCCAAACCACTGGTTAACAACAGAGAAGATAAATGGTAATTAAAAAAACACATTAGGTTTTCAATTAAAAAATTAGCTATGCATTATTGAAAGGATTGTTTAAATCATTATCAATTTTTATAAATGAAACTGGAGACACTGAAGCAATTTAAATTCAGTTTCTTTTTTGTAGGACTAAAACATACTTCAGGAGTCGGTACTTGTCTGTATGCTTCTCCTGAACAGTTGCAAGGATCTCACTATGATTTCAAGGTAGTGACAATTGTTTTTTCCTATAGAGTTTTAAAAATACTTTAGTGTGAAGTACTATCTGCCAAGCGTTTGTTATTTTGATGTACTTTCTTTAGGTTAACAGCGTGATTACCTTTGTCTTTGCTCCTTAAATACATGTTTTTCAAGAAATCATATGGCTTTGAGTCTTTTCAGAGCTTAATTTTAAGAGTAACATTTCTCTAAAAAGAAAAGATTAAAAATTAATGACTTAAATGTAATGAAACAAATGTATACTTGTTTTTAAAAGAAATGCTTGTTAGGGAGTAGGAACAAAACTCTAGGCCTCCTGCTGGGCAGTTACACTGTTACTCTGAAAACTGTAGCTAGTAAAGTTTCCTCACTACTGGCTGACACATAGGTTTCAGTTCTGCCTTTTTGTTGTGCACCTCCTGTGATGAGGTTGTTAATGTGTATGCTAAGACTTTCTTTAGCAAAGTGCCAGTCTGTTAACCTTTAGGATGCTGTGTTCAACACCTGATATTGTTTCCTAGAAACTGTGTACACTGAAAATTTTATTTTGAATATAAATGTAACTGTAGACCTTTTTCCCCTTTTCCAGTCAGACATGTACAGTGTGGGTGTAATTCTTCTAGAACTTTTTCAGCCATTTGGAACAGAAATGGAAAGAACCAAAATTCTGACAAGTTTAAGAAATGGCCATGTTCCTAGTTCTTTTAGTAGCAAATGGCCAGTACAAACCAAGTATGTTAAGTTGCTAACCAGTGAGATGTCATCACAGAGACCAACTGCTGCTCAGCTTCTTGAAAGTGAACTGTTTCATAATACAGAAAATGTAAGTTATTTTAGTGCAGGATAAAGAAAACATACAGCTGAAAAAATGCATTTATGCAAGAGGAACATAAAAAATTGCATTGTGCTGACAGAGCTTTGTTCTCCCTCTGCCTGTTTGCATGCCCTTGTTGCTATTTTTACAACTTAAGGATGGTTTGAATGATGGAACAAATGTAGTGCTTTTCTGATTACTGTGCTTAGGACCACTGCATGAGAATGGGGTGTTACACCAGTGTTTCTAATCTTGGTTGGTTTCGAAATATAAAGTTTTACTAATTAACATGCAACAATGAAAGTAAGTTAACATATACAAGGTTTTGTTAGTTTTATCTGTTTTGCCGAAGGCATAATTTTTCAGGATTCTCACTCTTGTGCTTCTACCACAAAGCCTATCAGGAGATCCCTTACCACTTTAGGAAAAGGAGTACTTGTGGCACCTTAGAGACTAACCAATTTATTTGAGCATAAGCTTTCGTGAGCTACAGCTCACTTTATCGGATGCAAAGCTTATGCTCAAATAAATTTGTTAGTTTCCAAGGTGCCACAAGTACTCCTTTTCTTTTTGCGAATACAGACTAACAGGGCTGCTACTCTGAAACTTACCACTTTAGAATTTTGATCTTTTGAGTCACTGCTATGCAGGTTCAAGGGCTGTGCTCTAACCTCAGGACGTTTCAGTCATCTCCCTTTAAAACAGTGGTCCCCAAACTGTGGGATGTTTTCCCCCACTCTCCCCCAGGGGCATGCAAAGGTTGGGGAGGGCATGTGGCAAGGTTCAAGTTAGCCCCCATAGGAGTGGGGAGGGAGTGCCACTCACACCTGCTCTAGCTCCTCCCCCATGCCCAGTTCAGCCCCCAGCTCTGCCAACTGTCAGGGGTGCTGGAACAATTTGGATAGTGAGTGTGCTGAGAGCTATTAAACCAAACTGTAAATCTTGTACATAATGGAAACCACTTCTAGCTGGGGGTGCAGCAGCACCAGCTCCAGCACCTATGCCAGCTGTGCAGTAATGGGAGGGGGAATGTGGACAGATTCCATTACAGGGAGCAGGTGGCACGTGACAGGAAAAGTTCAGACACGACTGCAAGACACAAGCCACTTGGTATTGTAGCAGAAGGAAAAATCCATCCCCTAGTGCTGTAGCTAACAAATGTCTGCTACTGCCATACCTATCATCAGTGAAACTTGTATTTCTTCTGTCTGTGGAGTAAGTTAAATTTTCAAGGGGGAAAACATTTAGTTGGCTTGGTGTATTAGCTAGTGGCAAGCAAATTTAAGAGGGATTCTTCCAATATGACTTTTCTTAAACTGTCTTTTGCTTTCAGGTTATTTGTAGTCTACAGCAGAAGGTGATGCAGCAAGAGGAAGAAATTGAAAAGCTTAAGGAGAAAATAAAATTGCTTTCAAGAGAAAAAGAGAGAGAAGATAGGCACAAGAGGCTTGGTTCTCCAGTTTAAGTAGAGTATCAGACAGACTGTATATACATGAGTAGCTCAGTAAAACCTATACAATTATGTAACATTTTTTATATAAATGTCAAAACAGCTGTCGTGTGTCTGTACTTTAATGGTATTTGTCTTTCAGGCATAATTTAGTTATGCCCTGTCCGATGTGGTTTCTCTGTCATTTCACCTGTTACTGTAAGGTCACTTCTGGAGGTGTAGTAGATTGTAGATTGACAGAGCCAGAAGAGTACTCAGAAGTCACCTATTACAGGACAGGCCCAACAAAGAAAATAACAGAACGCCACTAGTCATCACCTTCAGCCCCCAACTAAAACCTCTCCAATGCATCATCAAGGATCTACAACCTATCCTGAAGGACGACCCATCACTCTCACAGATCTTGGGAGGCAGGCCAGTCCTTGCTTACAGACAGCCCCCCAACCTGAAGCAAATACTCACCAGCAACCATACAACAGAACCACTAACCCAGGAACCTATCCTTGTAACAAAGCCCGTTGCCAACTGTGTCCACATATCTATTCAGGGGACACCATCACAGGGCCTAATAACATCAGCCACACTATCAGAGGCTCGTTCACCTGCACATCTACTGATGTGATATATGCCATCATGTGCCAGCAATGCCCCTCTGCCATGTACATTGGTCAAACTGGACAGTCTCTACGTAAAAGAATAAATGGACACAAATCAGACGTCAAGAATTATAACATTCAAAAACCAGTTGGAGAACACTTCAATCTCTTTGGTCACTCCATTACAGACCTAAAAGTTGCAATTCTTCAACAAAAAAAACACTTCAAAACCAGACTCCAACGAGAGACTGCTGAATTGGAATGAATTTAATTTGCAAACTGGATACAATTAACTTAGGCTTGAATAAAGACTGGGAGTGGATGGGTCATTACACAAAGTAAAACTATTTCCCCATGTTTATTACCCCCCTCCCCCACTGTTCCTCAGATGTTCTTGTCAACTGCTGGAACTGGCCCACCTTGATTATCACTACAAAAGGTCTGTTCCCCCCTGCTCTCCTGCTGGTAATAGCTCACCTTAAGTGATCACTCTTGTTACAGTGTGTATGGTAACACCCATTGTTTCATGTTCTCTATGTATATAAATCTCCCCACTGTATTTTCCACTGAATGCATCCGATGAAGTGAGCTGTAGCTCACGAAAGCTTATGCTCAAATAAATTGGTTAGTCTCTAAGGAGCCACTAGTACTCCTTTTCTTTTTGCGAATACAGATTAACACGGCTGCTACTCTGAAATTTATAAATTACATGTCATGCTTCTTTATAAGATGTAAATGTTAAGTACATTTGTCTATGTAGTTGGTAGAGGGAATTCTGAACACAAAACACTCCAAAATTAGCTTGCTAGAATGCATCACTGGGTTGTGGGGCTGCCTGGGCACTGCAACCTGGTGTAAGGGGTCACAGCCTTGCTCAGGCTTGGCCTAACCGTGCCTCCATCATGATGTGGGGAGCTAACTGGGCCAAAGTTTGAGTGGCACTGTGACCCTCTGTGCCAGGTCAATTGCCACTGACATGGATTTGGCCACACTGGCACAAAGCTGAGCTATGCCCAAGTTTTAGTTAGGAGTATATAGTAAAAGTCATGGAGAGGTCACAAATGTAGCCTTAGTTATTGGTATTCTCCCTTAAGTAGTAGCTCCCCACTGTACCCTTTCCCCCTAGTGGGTTACTATCCATTCTAGCCCCCAGCCTCCCCCTCCTCCTTTATCCCCTGCCCCCCCCATAGGCACTGTGTGACTGGAGCTGTTTTTTAGTGGCCTCTGATCACACACCTCTCCCCAGTTGCCAGTGCAAGGGAGTGCCTAATGTTTACATCTAGCATTTTAGCTCTAAGCCTCCTAGATCTCTGTGCAGGATAGCATGGGGTCAAAACATGCCCTCAACACTTACAACCACTAGTCTAACATACAGCTCTGGCACCACAGGCTATTGTGTTTATTTTAATCTCATACAAATAAGATTACAAGCAAAAGGCAACTGTGATGTCTTTATTGGTATAAGATTTTACAATTGATCAAAGACTTCAAAAAACAATCTCACTAAAATACATTTTAGACGAGACTTTCACAGCAGGCATGAGGTGGAATAAAACTACAGAATACCTCTTTGAAGAGTGCAAACTTATTTTAATAGTTTAAGGGCACTGTTGAAAGGTACCAAATTCTCACAAGACTTCATCCATTTCTGAACATTGGCTGGGACAGCATGAGAGCTACTTGTCTGCTGAAGTGCACACCACGCCACGATGTCTGCTACAGTGAGTTCATTTCCCCCCAGCCAGGATGTCTTGCCAAGGGTGGTGTTCATGGAGCGTAAGACTGCTGCTTTTTCTTTATTGCTACCTTCCTTCAGCTGGAAGATGGCTGTATCCACCCAACTGTCTATCAGAGTTGAAGTGACTACATTATGCTTCTGGCCAAATAAGGAGAACAAAAATCTAGCAATATTTCCTTCTCCTTCAATGGGACACATGGTTTGAATGCTGAACTTCATCTGGGGCTTGGGAACTGAAATTAAGACAAAAATAAGAACACTTGGCATCACAAATGTTTACATTACATATAGGGAGAAGGTTCATTAGTAGTAGAGGCAGGGTTGCTAGTGCTGCTTATTAAAGTTTTCCCTAGAAGACCCTTTTTTCAGTTATTTATAACTGGCCCTGTTGGGTTGAAGTTTTCCATTCTAGGTGTCTGTCTCAGTCTCAAGGTTTTTTTGTTTTTTTTTAAAAACACATTTGAGCTGTTTCCAAGAATGAGTCTAGGAAAAAATACCTTTTGCTTCTGTTAAGTTCAGCCTACCTTTTCAGGAAGAAGTTCTAGCACCACCTCCTTCCTCCACTGCCCAATACTATGGAGCAGGGCCCTGAAGTTTGGGAAAGAGGAGGGCTTTTGCTGTGATAATACATCCAAATCTGGCCAAGCTCTAAGCCTTTGAAAAATCAGTTTCCACATGCTCAGTAGGGACTTAGATTTTAACAGCTAAATTCCTTGAAGATTCTGTTCTCAGTGGGCATGCTGCCATTTGAGGCTGAGCAGAACTGTCCCTGTAGTGAATTCTGGACTGTGCTAGGTCCAGGAAACTGCTTAAGAGCAGGTACCTAACTCTCTCATGCTTTCCGTGATTCATTGGGCCTAGGCAATGTGGAGGTGACAGTTGGTTGATTCCAACAAAGAGTGCCAAGGGCTAGGAGAGGAGTCTTTTTGCCCACTAGACTCCACAGAGCCTGGAATGAAACCCAGCGTGCTTGAGTGTCAACAAATATCTGTGCAGCTTTCAGACAAAGTGTACCCCACTCTCAGGCTGGTACACAGAGGATACCTACTACTTCTATCAGTTACTCCATAAACTCCAGGGGCAGAGGTCTGTGAGGGTTCCCGCTCTACTGATGAATAATGCATGGATTCAAGATGATGCTATCCAACAGAATTTGTTTTCAGGGGTTATTTGTGTATACTTTTCTTGCTTTTTGAATATTGCAACCTTAATTCAGCCAACTTGTGTATATATATTATGGTAGTCTTTAATTATATATGTATAATTTAATTATATGATCACACTTTTCCCCACAGGATCCCTGCTTCATTCAGTACTCTGAGCAGCTCTTCAATATTGCTTTCTTATTGCTCAATGCATGGCCCCATGCCTGCCTTACTGCATGCTATTCAAGAACTGCTTTTAAAAAAAGAATGATTCATTTCCTTTTGAGCTTTCCCATGGTGCTTACCACTATAATATTGGAGTGCCTTCCCAAATCAATTTATTTTAACAACCCTGTGGCACCTTAGAGACTAACAAATTTATTAGAGCATAAGCTTTCGTGGGCTACAGCTCACTTCGTTGGATGCATAGAATGGAACATATAGTAAGAAGATAGATATAGATATATGCACACACATACAGAGAAGGTGGAAGTTGCTATACAAACTATAAGAGGCAAATTACAAAATCACTCTTTAAACAAAAAAAATTCTGCTCACCTGCTCTATTAAAGGATCTTTCATGCATGCTCAAGAGCAGCACTCAACTCAAGCCTACTCCTTCCTCACTTTTCTGTGTGTACACACCTGCCTCCACTATTTCATCTTTGTTGCTGCTGTTACTGGTATATAGGGTTGCCAGCTGTCTAATCGCAAAAACCCAAATACCCTTGCCCCACCCCTGCCTTGAGGCCATGCTCCTGTCCCATCCCTTCTCTGAGCCCCTGCCCCCATTCACTCCATCCTCCCCTCCCTCCATCACTCGCTCTCCCCCACTCTCACTCACTTTCACCAGGCTAGGGAAGGGGGCTAAGGTGTGGGAGGGAGCCTGGGTTTTAGGAGGGAGTTTGGATGCAGGAGGAGGTGTGGGGTCAGGCTCTGGGAGGGAGTTTGGTAGGTCTGCTGAAACAGTTTGCATAGTGGGGGTGTTGAGAGTCATTGAACCAAACTAAACCCTATATATAATGCAGCAGCACCCTCAACACTACTAGTTCCAGCACCTATGGAGTTTGGGTGAGGGAGGGGGTGTGGGGTCAGGCTCTGGGAGGAAGTTTGGGTGCAGGCTCTAGGCTGGGGCAGGGGATTGGGGTGCAGGAAGAGGTCAGGGGGTCAGAGCTTACCTCAGGTGGCTCCCAAAAGTGACCAGCACATCCTTCTAGCAGTGGGTCTCCGCAAGCAGCGTCCCTACAGCTCCCATTGGCCACAGTTCCTGGCCAGTGGGAGCTGCGGAGTCAGCACTTGGGGCGGGGGTAGCACGCAGAGACCCCCTGCCCTCCCCCAAACCCAGGGGTACAGGAATGGTGCCAGCTGCTTCCTGGAGCAGTGCACAGCCACGGCAGGTAGGGAGCCTGCCTTATCCCTGCTGCCGTGCCAGACTGTTAGTGCCCAAAATCTTCCGGTTTGGCTGAAGTAGCCTCCGGAGATCAAGTGTGATACCAGGAGACTCCTGGCGAAACCAGGAGGGTTGGCACCCCTACATTTCTTTCCTAGCTGAGGAAGAGCATGCTCGTGGAAGCTCCTTCCAGAGCAGCAGATGAGGGATACACCTGAACAACACACATTTGAGCATACACAAACTGCTGTCAAAAGGAAACACAGAAAAAAGGCTCTGATACTTCTCTTTTAGTAACCCTAGGAATTACTTGTAGCAATAGTAGGTACAAAATTCACATGGAAGTGTGATTTTTCAAATTGAATGACCTTTTAAATGCTGTGTTCATCTGAAGCAAGTGCTTGAAATTAGAACTATTTAACCATTTGCAAGCCAACACTCCCCTTCTGTAAATTAGATGCTGTTCTTACCATTCTTCCAAATGAGAGTGAAGCCCAACTGGTACTCGTGACGTGATTGTTTCCTAGTCTGCTCACCAAAGCATTTCAAGAGGTTTTCTGGCACACATTTCACTGATGAGTGTGTATGAACAGCTGATAAAATCTTATAACGCTCACACAGCAGACTGTGCAGTACTAACAGTGACAATGGAGGTTGAGAAGGGTTTGCATTGATCACAATATCTTTCAGAGCATCATAATCCTGCACCAAAAGTAAATAATATTTAGCAGATATTAATGTGTAACTCCTCATTGCACTGCAGAGACATTCAATAAGTACATTTTGGTGTGGAACAAGAAATTTATCAGGCCATGTAGTTGTATATCATAAACCTTATAGCATTCCATTTGTTTTTTAACATTTACAATATCTGCTTAAGTAACTTCCTTACCAAAGAGTAATATTTCTAAAATAAAAAACACAGTGCTCATTATGAGTCAAAACCTGGTTCTAGCTGAAGTCCAAGGTAAAGAGTCCATTAACTTCAGCAGAACTAAGATTTAGTGCCATGGCCATAATTTCAAGATCAACTAGTCCAGCTTACAGTTCTGTGATCCGGAGGTTTCAAATAACCCAAACTGAACAGATTTTACTTTAAAGAGCAGTAGTAGGTCTTTGTACATATCAGTTTTGAGTATCTCAAATTTTACTTAGCCTGCAGTTTTTTACCCTTTTATTCAAACCTGGATGCAAAGCAAATTAACTACTGATCACAGAGACCTCTTCATGAAAGGTAATTCATTCACTGGACACAAGTATATTGATAATATACCAATCTGGACTTGCCTTCCCAAGCATTGAATCTAGGTCTGCTGTGTTTGCAGTCAAAGGAGCACATTCATCAGCTTGGATTATATTCGTTACATCAAAGTCGGCATCTGGTGTCTGTATCATTTTTGAGAGCCCATCGACAGCAGTTTTAAGTTCATACAAGCGTTTTAAGATCTCTTCTTGGCGGGATTCAAGTGCTAGAAGTGATGGGTCAACCTCTTCCTAGAGGGAAAGAATTAGATTAAATTAATTTTCACTCAAATCCAATACATCAATACAATTAATGTGTATCATTGAACGAACTGTGCACAAGTCTCATACGAATTTATGTTGACACTAGTCACATCAAACCTTTCATTTTAACACACTATGGAGAAGTTTTAAAAATATCCTAAAGATGTCAGGGAAACAGAAAGGTCAGGCAACTGGAAAGGAAGAGCTGGAACTTTTGGCACCCAGGTAGGCAAGCTGGTTTGAGACTGTGCGTAAAGAACATAAAATTGATGTCTGCTAAAATAATCAGCAAATAGTTGACAATGTTGACATTTATACTGCCATATTTAGGTTTTGAGTAGATAATCCATTAAGATGCATAGGGAATTAACATCTCTCAAACATATTGTTGCAGACTGGTACCAAACTCAGGACATTTATGCTCAAATAAATTGGTTAGTCTCTAAGGTGCCACAAGTACTCCTTTTCTTTTTTCAGGATAACAATGCTATCACCTTACACTTGATTCACATTCTATGGTTACCTTCACAGCCATAAAGGCAAGACACAACATCTTAATTTCAAAAAATAAAACAGACTCTGAAACACCCTTCCACAAAGAGAAATGGAGTCCAGGCCAAGGAACCCCGAAGGCTTTGCCTATGACTCTCTGTGGCCCCAAGAAAGACGTTTTACCTTCTTGTCTCAGTTTCCCCACTAGTAAAACAGAGACTAGTAAGATCCGCAGAGGGCTTTGAGAGTACATATCCCACAACATTCAGCGTTCACACAGTCAGACCCCGTGCGACTACGGGCAGGCAAACTTCACTGCTGACAAAGGAGGCGCGGCGTTATCAAGACGCTGCAGAGCACGCAGCCGGGCAGGCCGGGACAGAGCTCCACCAGACGAAGGTTTCCCGGAAGTGGCCACACAAAGCAACGGTTGGCTTCCCCCAGTGCAGAAACTGAGGAGACCCCCCACCCCCGGGCTTGAGGGTTCCGCGGGCTGCCTGGATTCTCGCCCCCGCCCCCACAACGGAGACGGGTCCCTCCCTGCGGGGAAGACTCCACAGGGCCCAGCTCCAGGGGCCGCTTAGACCCTTCCCGGGAGGAAGCGGGCCGGCCTCACCGGGGACAGGGGCAGGACGAGGGACCGCTCCCTCTCGGCGCAGGGACAGGCAGTCGCCATGGCTGCCACCCGCCCCAGCCTAGAAGAAGCCCACCCCCCGCCGCTCCCCGCAAGGAGGCCTCCATTCCGCTCGCGTGCGGCGGCCGCGCTCCTCAGGAGCCCTCCTCCCGCTCGGCTCCTACCTGGTGCAGTGGCGCAGCGGCCGCCGGGCCGCGGTGCAGGTTCTGCATCGGGTACATACAGGTGGGGAGCTGCTCGGCCCGCACCGCCCCGGGCGCCCCGTGAAAGGGCCTCACCTTGTACATGGGCATCGCGACAGCCCCGCACCTAGCCCGCCTGACTGAGTCAATCACACTACGCTGCCACCGCGGCAGGCACCGGCCCAGAAGCTGCCCGCCCACCTCAACCTGTCCTCCATTGGACCACGGACAAGTCCCTCACACCAAAGCACAAGCTATTGGTCCAACTAGAACTCCCTCCCCACCCCGCTCCTTTACCCTCATCCCACTGGTCAGAATGAGTGACTGATGCAACCAGGTGGATCTCAATAGGGCGAAGAGCAGAGATCCCTCTGCCGATTGGGCAGAACGGTCAGCCAATCAGTAGGCGGGAAAATGGAGCTTGCTTCCGATTGGAGAATATGATTTCCTAGTGGCCAATGATCGCGCGAGGGTGGAGCCTACAGGAGTTGTGCTGCTGTGGGCTCTGTCCCAGGCGGCTTAACGTTGGCGCGCTGCTGGCCTGTGTCCCAGGAGTCCTGCCTGGCCGCCTGCGTGCCGGGAGCAGAGACTCTATGGAGGCCCCGGCACCCTGGTGAGGCCCGTTCCCCGCGGTGGGGGGAGGTGCTCGTGACTAGGAGGCGTCTGAGGGCTCCTCTCCCTGCACCCGGAGGTGGCTTCATCTTCCCCTCGGGGGTGGCGCGCGCGGGGCCCTCCTCCGGCGGCGCGCGGCCGTGCCGTGCTCCCACTATGCCCTTCTGGCACCCTAAAGCTGCATCAGCCAGTCAGACTAACACACTAAGGGGGGAGATGAGAGAGGGCTATAAAATCATGACTGGTGTGGAGACAGTAAATAAGAAAATGTTATTTACTCCTTCTCAGAACACAGGAACTAGAGGGTACCCAATGAAATTAATAGGCAGCAGGTTTAAAACAAACAAAAGGAAGTATTTCTTCACCTCAGGCACAGTCAACCTGTGGAACTCCTTGCCAGAGGATGTTGTGAAGGACAAGACTATAGCAGAGTTCAAAAAAGAAAGGTCCATCAATAGCTATTAGCTAGGATGGGCATGGATGGTGTCTAGTCTCTATTTGCCAGAAGCTGGGCATGAGTGACAGGGGATGGATCCCTTGATGATTACCTGTTCTGTTCATTCCCTCTGGAGCACCTGGCATTGGCCGCTGTCGGAAGATGGGATACTGGGCTAGATAGACCTTTGTTCTGACCCAGTGTGGCCGTTCTCATGTAGATGCTTGGTATGTCTACAGAATTACTTTTTTTTGTCAATGTAGTTAATCCATCTCCATTAGTGGCAGTAGATAGATCAGTATAAGATTTTTTCCATTGACACAGGTGTTTCTACTTTAGGGTTAGGTTGACCTAACTATGGTGATCATGTGGTGAAATTTTTCACAGCCCTGAGTCAATCTAATTATTTAGCGCTGGTCTACCATAGAAACTTATATCAGTATAGCTACATCTCTCAGGGTGTGAAAAATCCACACCCCTAAGAGACCTAGCTATACTGACCTAACCCCCCAGCATAGACAGTGCTAGGTTGACAGAAGAATTCTTCTGTTGATCTAGCTACCAACTCTCAGGGAGGCAGATTACCTCTATGGATGGGAGAAGCCTTCCTGTTGGTGTAGGTAATGTTGCTGAAGCTGTGCTGCTGTAAATGTTTTAAATATAGACATACCCTTAGTCTGTGGTAGGCTAGTGCAGGGTCCGTTCACAGCCTAGCTTGCCGCAAACTAAATGTTTGCGCAGACAAGCCCTAACACTCATGATACTGCACTGTAGCTGGAAGCCTCTACTTACTTGGTTCTTAACTGTGTGTTTTTAGTTGCCATAATTGCGGTGAGGGAAGTAGTACTGAATGATAGCAACCTTTTTCACATCTAATTCTTAATCGCATTTTTTCTTTTAGTGCACAGCCTGCTAAAGCCATCAAGCCTATAGATCATAAATCAGTTCACCAGATCTGTTCAGGACAGGTTGTACTGAATCTAGCCACTGCGGTGAAGGAATTGGTGGAAAACAGTGTAGATGCTGGAGCTACTAATATTGGTAAACTTGTTATTTTAATTTCATGTGAGACTAACACTTGGTACTCATATACTGCTTTGTAACTTCTGAGTGCTCTGCACCTGCAAACAGTTCAGGACAAATGCTTTGCATTTGACTAGGTATGTTTATAGCCATTTTACAGATGGGAAAACTAAGGCATAGAGCACTTGGGGTCCCAGTTCTACAGTTGGATGTGTGGAGGCTGTAGTACTTTATTTCCATGGCTGGGTCCAAAGTAGAGTTGCCCAATGTTATATAAAATTAATGGGATTACTATTGTGTAAAGTTAAGCATAGGCATAAAAGTTTGCGGGATTAGACCTGTTTTGGAAGCTTGCTGCAGCATGTCCTACACTGCTAGAAAACCAAATGTAATCAGAATCTGACATGGAATCCAGCCTAGTTACCACCATTTGATGGCTGTTCAGTGGACTATCAGAAATTAGTTTGGTTTAAGTCTAGTTCCCAATGGACAAGTTTCCGCATCACAAAAATGACAGCCGTAATTAACGTTAACTGATACTCTCATCAGAGATACAAGGTGAGGTAATAACTTTTATGGACTAACTTCTGCTGGTGAAAAAGACAAGCTACACAGAGCTCTTCTTCAAGTCTCTGCAAGGAGGCCAGGGATCTGGATGGAGATGGAGACTCAACTATTAGTGTATCATGTGTGAAGTGCTTCCTCCATGTTAGAGTTCAGACATGTTAACAAAGCAGCATGAGGAAGCTTGTGTTGCTGCTTATTCTTAACCTCTTCCAAGAAATAGAGGATTTTAGGGTCCAGGCTGGCAACTTTTATGAGCAGAAGACTCTAATACGTGCATGAAAATTTAAAAAAATTGAGCTAATCTAGCAGAAAGTACAGGGTTGATTTGGAATTGAATAACTTAACTCTTGAAAGCTGTGAATCTTGTTTAATTTGATTCAGAAAACAAATGGCTGTTGAAGAGTTTACAATGCATTATTGACTTTGTGATGCTATACATTCTAAATATTGCTCATGAACACTGAATGAAAACAATCTTTTTTACAATTTTTAGACCTAAAGCTTAAAGATTATGGAACAGATCTTATAGAAGTTTCAGATAATGGTTGTGGAGTAGAGGAAGAAAACTTTGAGGGCTTAAGTAAGTTAAATTCTTCACAATTTATGTTTGTTCTAAATGTTTGAGAATATTTATATTATGTATAAACTGTGGTTTATCTGTCAAACTGATAACTGCAGTGAGAAAACCCCTTCTTTCTTATAAAATTCAAGTTTAATCTCTTTAAGATGTTACTTAACCTTTCTAGAATGACACATGTTCCTGCAAGAGTTGTGGTAAAACTAGTTTTATTACCATCCTGGTGTCATTATGATTATGGTACGTACACATGTGAAGACCAGAACCTAATTATGCCTTAGAGTGGGGTGAACAGTGTGTGTGTGTGTAGGGGGGGAATTGTTGCATATGTTTATTCAGAGTCTCAAGGAAATTTTGATTCAGCTGTGTTCATTACTCTTTCATGTTCACTTTCTTTAAAAGTTCAAGCAGTCACATTTTACAAGTATAACTGTTAATGAAAAATGAATTTGAAGCTTGAATATTTGCTGAAAGCGAGCTTGAAATTGTATATTTGACAGTAAAATTTTCAATTTGTAGATTTTAAGTCATCCAAACAGGAAGCAGAAACAATACTATGTGACTTATGTAACTAACCAACACTTCAAAAATGGCAAATATTCTCAACAAACCGTTTGCAAAGGATCTGCAGACTAAAATTTATTTACTGAAGGCATAAATAATTTGGAATTACATTGGAGAATTTTGCAGATTATTTGCAAACAGAAAACGGGGGCAAAAATAGTGAATAGTTGGTTAATTATCTACTTGACTCTACTATAGTTACATAAAAGATAGTATAAGCATCAAAGTTTTCTGTTTCTTTGGGAAGATACAAAATATACCTTCATACATCAATGTCATTTTGGAAAGATATGATACAATTACACATATTTTAAATACATTTTTCTAGCTCTGAAATATTATACTTCCAAGATACAAGATTTCTCTGATCTAATGCATGTTGGAACATTTGGATTTCGAGGTGAAGCTCTGAGTTCACTGTGTGCGTTAAGGTAATAATATTGTCCTTCATTAGTTATTAATGAAACAAGACTTTGGAAACTTGTAATTGGGTTATTTCTCAACTAAACAAGAACCCAATTATTTGTTTTTCTCCTTTATTATCTTATTTTTTAACTGGGTAAATTTGTTGGAATTAAGATCTCTTTGCAATACAAAAATAACAGTTTAATTAATGTATTAATTAAATTATTAATTTATTAAATTGTTAAATTATTACTTACAATATTTAATTTATTAATGATCCAGACCCAGCAAATCTGGACAGGATTAAATTGTATTATAACTTGGTTAAAAACAAGTTTACCTTGATATAGTAATCTGCCTAGTTTAAAGAATATTTTTGTAACGCGGTTACAATGCACGTGGATGAGACCAAACTCTGCTGGGTCTCATGTTATTCAGTTTAGCTGCAACCAAATTAACAATTGTTAAAATGTATTGTTTTGTTTTGTATAGATATTCTATGGAATATATGTTCAGGGACAATCCATTTAAGCGGTGATTTTTCTTCTTACCACAAATAACTATAACTTTAAATGGAAAATCCAATAAGTAGTACAATGTTAGAACAGCAGTAGCTATGGTTAGGTGGAAGGTTGTCAATTTTTAAAGCATCCCTATATAGTAAAGTGCTGAAGGCGTATAGAAGTGCATTCCTGAATCCGGGCCTACATTAAGAAAAAAAAAGACCATTCATACTCTAATTGCAAAAAACCCCAAGATGTCCTTTGGCTCTTTTAATGTGCAGTATCCTTCATTGTAAATACAGTGATTTATCATGTAAACATAACAAATTAGTGGAGGCTTCTGCAATTATGGAAGACTGAGTATCTTGACTCCTGCAGTTATAACAGTTAGATATTTATTGTGATCTCCCAGCATCCAGAGACACTTTAATTGTGAATAACCTCCTATTAACTTAGAAGCGGTCAACTTTCACAATTTACAGGAATCTATTGAAATATGTAGGACTCAGCAAAGCATTCTGTATAAACCTACATGGCTGAATAAATTGATCCAAATATCAGTGATTGATGAAATAATGTTTTGAAATTTCATAGATTTATCCCAAACTGCAAAGACTGCCTGAATCCATTCAGCATCCACAATCCTTTTTAGCTGTAAGTTCTTAACATGAAGCATCTGATTAGTCTTATTAAACTCACAATTTTAAAGTTAAGCACATACATAAGGCTTTGCAAGGGCTATGTTTTGCAATGCATTTTGATCCTCAGGTGCTGTGCAAAGGCAAAGTATTATTCTTCAAACATTTGCTTTTTTGTAGTTTGTAACTCTTTAAAACTTTGTTTTATTATTTCTCTTGAATTAGCTGCGTGTTGGAAATAAGTGCAGTGTTCCCATACAGTCTTGTGCATCACAAATATTACAGTGTTTTGTGATTGCATTAGAAAAGTAGTATCCAAGTAGCATGAAATCAAAATCAAAAGCCCAACATCATGGTCTATCTACAAGATGTATGTAAGGGATAAGAACTTAGATTTTTGCATTGTAACTAGGAAAATTAGGAAGGTCTGCACAGTGTTGTTTGTGTTTTTATGAATACTCTTGGTTAAAAATCTTGAAGGGGAAGTGAAATTTGCTTCTTAGAGAACTTATTTGTGGTACGAAGTTTCAATCCAGAACAAATATTTATCTATTAGAAATTGTTACAAAAGGGAGTTAATTATGTAAACTCTGATTTAACCTTAATTAAAGATGTGTGAATGGTGCTGGCATAATGTGAATAGAAATACCTGAAGTTTTCGGTACTGTAGACGGGATAAAGAAAAGCTACTGTTTAATTAATAATCCTATTGCCTCTTTTTCCCTCTTCCAGTGATGTTACCATTTTTACTTGTCACAAATCTGCAAAGGTTGGAACTCGTCTGGTATTTGATCACAATGGAAAAATTACTCAGAAAACTCCTTACCCACGACAACAGGGAACAACTGTTAGCGTGCAGCAATTGTTTTATACCCTGCCAGTGCGGCACAAGGAATTTCAACGAAATATTAAAAAGGTGTAGTGAACTGGAAATTCTGCTTTTAAAAAATGTGATAACCTGCAAATCTAAACCTTGTAAAAATAAATACATATAATTTAAATACATATAATTCAAATCATTCTTTCCTTTATATCTTGGTATACCTTAGTGCTAGAGAGAGTTGATTAGCTCAGACATTTTATTCTAGAACTTTATCTCTTTCAACATAAGTAATAAGATGTGGTCTAAGATTCTTCTCTTTTCAATCTAACTTCTCATTAGTGGTACTAACATTTACTTTAAGTGTTGGTTTGATGCATCTAAATCTTGCATACTTTTTCATCTATTGACTCTATATTTACATTATAATATTATACAGATCTTTGTGAAATAATAAAACGGACTCTCCCTTTTGCCTTCCTTACGTATTTTACACAGATTTTATGTAGAACTACATTAACAAAACTTTCAAATTTGAGAAAGAAAGCAAGATAGGAATGAGCATTGCATAATTAAAATTTGAAAATGTAGTGTTTTAAATTACCTACTTAATATATATCTTGTAAATATGGTTTAATCTTCCTCTTATTTTTTGCATGTAAAAATCAAACTGTTTGCAGGGTTTCTGGAAGTTGTAGCTGAATCTCAGAATAAAGCTATACAACCCGGTTTGGAAGTGAGGAAAAAAATGTGACGTACGCAAAGATAGACATTTTAAAATGTCTAAATAGGATAGCCTATTAATGTGTTTTCTGTTTCATAAAAATATTCAATTTTTGTTTCTTTAATAGGAATATGCAAAAATGGTCCAAATATTACAAGCATACTGTATCATTTCAACGGGAGTTCGAATTAACTGCACCAATCAGGTTGGCCAAGGGAAAAAACACTCAGTGGTGTGTACCACTGGAAGTTGTAGTCTAAAGGAAAACATTGGAGCAATATTTGGGCAAAAACAGGTAATACTGTAGGAAGGGGAGAAAAAGCAGCTGCAAGAATATGTTAAAATCTAATTAAATACAGTATGAGTAAAGATGCTGTATAAACCATTATGCAGGAAGCTGTCTTAAGGTATAGGAGGAAGGGTGTAATAATCATTGTGCTCTAGCACACCCTATAGTTTGAATAAGAGAGTGCAGTTTCCACAGACTGCTTTTTTTGTTTGTTGTCACAGTTTTACCTTCTTTGCAGAAAGAGAGATACAGAATGGTGGGATGAGCGTAAATCTTAATACCTCTGTTGAGACTGGTAAAATTAGTATTCTAATAAGTGCTTGAGAGAGATTAAGCCTGGTTATCTGTTAATTTTTGTGATATATGGACCACAGGTATCCTCTCCAATCCTCAAAAGCATAATTATAAAAATGTTAGCATGGTGTGCTGTGGAAGACTCGCTTTGCAGGGTAGAAAGATGTCTGAGTTTTGCAGCCTTTCGCTATGATATTTAGAAGCTTATTCTTTAAAGTTGTGGGCTATCTTCCAAACTGGAATAGCAGTCAGCAGATGTAGACATTTGCAGCTTGATGCTTAATAAATGTTTGCTATAAATAAATCTGTTATAAGTATCTCGTGGAAAGAAGTAGAAAAAGGAAGACAAAAGCAGTAAATGCACTCTTGCCCCCAGCCCTATGTCATAGCTATCAAGCATTTTTACTCCATTGGCTGGTGGGGTTGCTAATGAGTGATATTGTACTAAGTATCTCCTCCCATTCTGGGGCCCATTTGTGCTATTCCATGCAATGCTCCTAACTCCTGTTCCTCCTGAGAGTGAGTGTCCAGACCAAAATGTAATTGGATGTCCTCCATGGGTCAGCCAACTAAAATGTTAAGTTACATGTATCTATTTATATACTACTGCACCTTTAAGACCAAAGTGCTGAATCAAAAACAGAAAAAAGTGTGTGTGTCCTAACTGAGAAACTGCATTAAGATTTGTTTCAGAGTAACAGCCATGTTAGTCTGTGTTCACAAAAAGAAAAGGAGTACTTGTGGCACCTTAGAGACTAACCAATTTATTTGAGCATAAGCTTTCGTGAGCTACAGCTCACTTCATCGGATGCAAAGCTTATGCTCAGATAAATTGGTTAGTCTCTAAGGTGCCACAAGTACTCCTTTTCTTTTTACATTAAGATTTTTTTATTGAAGAAAATTATATCTGTGTTTCAGGTACCTTGTGTTTCAAATGGGATGTCTTATCAATTGTATTATCATTCATTCAGAACATACAAATTTATCTGATGACGTTGTCTTCTGATATGGCATGAATCTTGATTGGCTCATTTATGGCTGGGAAGTCTGAAGCTGAATAAATAATACTATTTTTTCCGTCTTGAATAGGCTTAGTGAGTGAGTGTTGGCATGAAAGGGGGAGCAGAACACTTAACATTGGAGTTGTGTGTCAAATACAGGTTAAGAAGAAGAGTTTGTTAGGGATTTATACTTTTGCATGTGCTCTTTAACAGTGTAACTATAACCTGTTGTGTGCTTGAGGGTACTTCCTTTGTTCAGTCTGGCCAGTCATCTTTTAAAAAAATATAATTACCATGTGCCAAGTTGGTTGTGATCCTGACAATAAAACAAGGAACTGAAAAGAAGGCCATAGTTATAATTGTTTAATCAATTATCATCTTTCTGACTGAAGTTAAACTTTAACAAAGGCAAAAATGAATGAAAAACCCACTGACTTTAAATCACTAAAATGATCTTTGATGTTCTTGCACCAAGGAATAGCTATGAATTTAAATTTCTTTCAGTTGCAAAGCCTCATTCCCTTTGTTCAACTACCTCCTAGTGAAGCTGTTTGTGAAGAATATGGCCTCAACTCCACTGATACGCCACAGAATCTTTATTCGTAAGTGGGAAGCCACTGCTGTCAGAAATGCATTTTAAGATGGTAATTGATTTAAAGGAAATCCAAGGTTTCAGGTGGTTTGCAGTGACTAGAAAACTTAGAAAAGCACAGTTGATACCTATCACATTACAACTGTGGAAATAAATAATTTAGCTTGTTTTACGTAGTTTGTTTCCATGTTACAACTCAGGATTAAGATGAAACCAGTTAAGTGTATGTGGAGAGGGAGGGATGGGGCTGATATTTCTTGGTTTACCCTAATTTTCTGCTGAATTAGTGACCACATGTAGTGTTCTAAATAATTATATATTATGGGTCAAATTGTGCCTTCATTTATGCCTGTACATCATCACTGAAGTCAGTACAATTGCCTGGGTGTAAGACAAGGTAGAATATGGTCCAACTTGAGTAAAGAAGTTCTTTTAAATTAAAAAGTGCAGTTTTTTAGAATTTATAATGGTTAATATACAAGAGATTTGTGAACAGCCATATAAATGCTTGGGTTTACCGTGTCCTCAAAATCAGTGTCACAGTTGACTATCCTTAAGGCAGAAAAAGCATGAATGCAGCTTTTTCTGAAGTCAGTGAATGCTACTCTTTCAGTTGGCTGGAGAGCTTGCTAGTGGTAAACTATTAGCCTTTGCTAAGCTGGGGTGAGGAGCAAAGCCACATGTAGGTATTTACTGAAAATATGTAATAGTTTTGGCTTTTAGTCTGGTCAGAAATGTTCCTCTATAGAACTAGCATTGACTCTTAAAAGTTTCTATTCTTCCTTTCTTCTATTGAGCCCTACCCTTACAATATTAATGTTAAACAGTATTACAGGCTTCGTTTCCCATTGTGATCATGGTGTTGGAAGGAGTACAACAGAGAGACAATTTTTCTTTGTCAATCAGCGACCATGTGACCAATCAAAGGTACAGTTCTTAATAATATTGCTTATAGTTAGGCTTGGAAGGATTAGATTTTTATCAGTAGAAGCTGGTAACGTTGATTTCATCATACACAAACCAATACAAAAAACTCCATAAAAAATAATCAGAATTTACAGACAGGCAAAATAAGAAAAATGTTGCTTGAGAACTTAGTGTCATTTAAAGATATTTACTTCATATATTTTGACAGTTTTGTGTTTTAATGGTTATAAAGCTTTAAGTTTTTAAATCTCAGCCTCCACTCTCCCGTAATTGTCTGATTCCCCCCCATAACTTTCTGCAAATGTGAAAATTTAAGTAGCTCAAAATCTAAATAAATGCTTAAAACCCCTAATTTTGTATAACTGTGAAAATTTTAATAGATAAAAATTAAAAAATACTTTAAAATAAACATCAATAATATTGTGTCAAAATTTATTTTAAAAAAGCAATTTCTGCCAACCCTGCTTACAGTTGCTTGATTTCCTTGTTTCTCTTTTCCAGTTTAGACCTAGTAATTGTTGTTACTACTTCTTTCTTTTGTATTGATCTAGTAAAGGAAAGATATAAATGTCTGGTGGTTGGTCAAAAGAGTCCCCGGAAATGACCAGATTAGAAACTTGTACATATAGGTCTTATCCTACAAATACTTACTCACTTTAGCTTCTTTGTCCACAGTGGGACTATTTGTGTGAGTAAAGGTCTAATAATGTGAATAAGAATTTGCGAGATCATGCTTGAAGTCTGTTTATTACTGCATTAGATAACATGTATCAGTAAAGAATAGAAGTAAGTAATGGTATCACTTGTTCTCTGTGTTCTGTGCAGATTTCCAAAGTTGTGAATGAAGTTTACCACATGTATAATAAGCACCAATATCCATTTATCGTTCTTAACATTTGTGTAGATTCTGGTGAGTTCTTCTAATCAATCTCCATTAACCTTTGTAAAATGCTAGAAATAATAAATATGTAACATATGCAATTGCATAGCTTTAGAATCATTGGGGTTTTAAGTAGCTTTTGGACTAACTAGATGAGTATTTATTATTGTGTTGTGAAGATGTTTCTGATCTATCGGAACATGTTCTATTATTGTTTGCACACTAACCAGAAGTAACTTTCTATGCCAGTCTAGACCAGGGTGAAAAAGGCAGTCTGCTAGGTAGAATTAAATATTGTGGAACTTAAAATGTCTTGCTATGCAGAAGCAGTATTTTTCACCACCGTTGCTGGATCTACAGGTAGTTTTGCAGTGTTGTATTTGCAGCCATATTATCCATATTACCAGTGGCTTTTGGTTTACTCTGTGAAATAAAGAGGGCAAAAATAAGGGAACTTCAGTCCAAGGATGGAAAGAACAAAAATATAGTATAATTTAGTCTGAAATATAATTAATAGCTTTTCTTTATTTTTAGAGTGTGTTGACATCAATGTAACTCCTGACAAGAGGCAAATTTTACTGCAACAGGAGAAGGTTTTGTTAGCAATTTTAAAGACCTCTCTTGTGGGAATGTTTGGTAGCAATGTCAACAAACTTAACATCAGTCAAAAACTGCTGGATATTACAGGTACATTAATGTTAACTCTGGAAGTCACTGTGGGTGTGGCAGATGTTGGAGAGCTCAGAACGATGAAAAAGATGTATTTTTAAAATTAACTTTCTGATAACAAATATGCCTACTAATGAAACTGACAAGCTTATTACCAGATTTCTAGTCCACAGTTTGTAGTCAGACTCCAACAATGCAGAGTATGTTGTCAAGATTGATCTGCCATTAGTTTCAAACAAACAACCCCACCACTATCACCATATACATACACATCACACAAAAGCTTTTCAGGCTTCCTTTATACATAATAAAAAAGCAGCTTTGGGTGCAAGCCTAGTTTCTTTTTTATATTTTCCTTTGGTTGCCTTTAAGTAAATTTGGTGCTGGCCTATTTGCATCTTGGGAGATGAAGTCCCTTAATTATCCACTGATCAGGTGTAGCACAAGCATTTGTGGTGCCAGATTCCTCACTGCCCTCCATTGGATATGAGATTTATTTAAAAAAAAAAAAAAAAGATACTGAACAGCCATCAAATGGTAACAGCTTTCAGCACTGCTAACCAGGGCTACGTTCAATCTGGTGACCCAGAGATTAAGGGTTTGTCGATAGTGGCTTGTTACCAGTCTCTCCTTTCCACATCCCTTCCCCCAAATGAGGCATTCAGTCCCCCAAATGTTTGATGTTTGTTTTGTTTTTTTAAATTGCATTTAATGAAAATCTACAATTTACTCCATTCATATTTTATTAGGTAACTTCAAAAAGATAGTAGCGGAAGAAACAGAAAAGCCTCAGACAGGAATGCTGCTTGATTCTGCAGCCCAGAATCCAAAGAGAGAAGAGAAAAGAGCAATGACTATTGTCAAATTAAGAGAGTCATTCTCTCTCCATCAAATGACAGAGAGCAGCTTTCAGAGCCCTAACAATGTCGGAAATCAACACAACTCCCCGGGGAAGAGAAAACTTACGTCATTTCTTAACACTTCAAGTCCTGTAAAGAGTGCAAAGTCCATCTCCAGCAAGGAATCTGAACATTGGAGGCAGACTGACTCAAATACATACTCAGTTACTAGCAGAGATTTGAGGAAGTTAGAAAATGACACAGATTCTGGATGTGGTAGCACATCTGCAGAGTCAAATGTTGGCTTTAATACTCCAGAAGTTGGTAGCTGCCTCAGCAATGAAAGTGCAGGCAGTTCACCTGAAGAAGAGTTCATTATTTCAAAAGAGGAGCTTCAAAGTGTATGTCTTGAAACTGTCGAACTTAGTGAGGAATCATTGGAATATGATGCCAAATTTTCAGAGGTTGAACATGAATTGACCCAAGTCGGTGAACAGAATGAACTGAGTGAGTTACCTCAGCAAGCCAGTAGTTTTCCCCCAAATGTGAAGCGTTTTAAAAGCGAGCAAGCTAATTTAAAGGCAGCCAGCTGTCCAGAACTGAGGAGTGCTGAGAACCATGCATCAGTGCCACACGTTGATGTACCAATTGAAATTAAAAAGAAAACTGTGCCACTTGAGTTCTCTATGAGCTCTTTAGCAGAAAGAGTAAAAAGGCTAATACAGCAGCAACAGAAAAAGGCAGAAACACAGAATTATAGAAGATTTAGAGCAAAGATTAGCCCTGGAGACAATAAAACAGCAGAGGATGAATTAAGAAAAGAAATCAGGTATTTTGCACCTTCTTGTTAAGGTATGTTAACCAAATGATAAACAAAGTTGATGAAAAATATAGGTTAACAGTATTTACAAGAGAGCTTTGATCTGCTTGTTAATTTTGGAGATGTAGGTTTATATATGAATGACAAACCTACATTACTGTGTCAGCACCTTTTTGGCAATTTGTTTCATCAGGTAACTCAAGCTTCTGCAAACATGTAGGTCCATGTAGAATATGGTAATGTGCATAATAAACAGCTAGTGCCTCACATTTTATAAACTCCTCTTTAGTAATAATCTGGAGTATGTTAAGTGGTGTATCCAAAAAAACACCAAACTTACAATTATTGAGGTATTTCTCTGGTGGTATTCTGCTGAGTGGAGCCCATTATTCATGTTGCCTCTTCTAAAATACTGTAAAGTTTGGGGGTGGAGAAGCTTTGGAGATGGACTGAGTCAGATGGGGACTAGACAGTGAGGGTCTGAGACACAGATATTCTTGACAGTAAATATTTTGGTTGTCAGTGGTGTAGAGAGGCCTATCCCTTCCTACTGAAAAGGAGGCAGGTAGCTCTAAAATCTTTACATGTGAGTTATAGTTTATAATCTGTTTGTTTTTCTATATACAGTAAAGAGATGTTTGCAAAAATGGAAATCATAGGTCAGTTCAATTTAGGGTTTATAGTAGCCAAGCTGAACTCTGATCTCTTCATAATTGACCAACATGCTACTGATGAAAAATACAACTTTGAGATGTTACAACAGCACAACATTCTCCAAGGTCAGAAGCTGATAGCGTAAGTGTCTTTAGTGTGTTACTATTAACATTGGTTTGAAACAGCTGGAACCTAGTATAGTAAATGGATGTAGTGAAACTCCACTTCCAGTGAAGTAGATTGTAATGCTCTGGAACTTTCAAGTACAGTTTTAGTCACGTTGAACTTCTGTATGATGGGTTGGACCCCCCCCACCCTTCGGGGATGCCATCTGATGTCCTGGGGTTTCATGAGCTGCACCTGTTCCACCAGCCTGGATTCCCTCTCCCTGTTTTGCTGAATTAGGCTCTCCGGCCTCTTGCGGCACACATATGCAGGTAGGGTCACACCCAGCTGCAGACACAGACTGAAGTCAGCTCTGTGTGAGAGGATTCACCCAGCACTCACGTCCTCACCCCTTTTGGGGAATAAACCCAAAATAATACTGTCTTGCACTGTATAAAAAGAGTGCAAGCTCATAAAAATTCACCTTCTCCCTCAATATGAAGAGAGATATGGACACCTTCTTGCCCCCACCCCCAGTTAGACATTGCACAAACTGGGTTTAATAATAAAACAAATTTATTAACTATAAAAGGCAGATTTTAAGTGATTATAAGGGACAGCAAACAGAACAAAGCAGATTACTGAGCAAATAAAACAAAACACGCATACTAAGCTTAAGATCTCAGAGACCGGTTTCAAGAAGTAATTTCTCACCGTAAATGTTGTTTTAGGTAAGTTGCAGAGTTCCAGTAGCTTAGAGTTCTAGTTATTTCTTCTTACAGACTGGACTCCTGTCTCAGTCTGGACTCACCCCTGCCTTTCCCTTCAGGTTAGTTCCTTTGTCCCTTCAGGTTCTTTCAGCAGTCCTTCTTGGGTAGGCAATGGAGGAGAGTCCAAATTAACCTCCTCCCCAGCCTTAAAAGGGATTTTCCTAAGGGGGGAAACCTTTGTTTGATCCCCATCCCCCTACAGATGAAAAGTACCAGCAGTGTCCAAGGTGGTATTTTGTATCAGGTGTTCTTATCACCTGACCTGGTAGTGTCTCAGGAAGGAGAGAGATTAGTATCTTCACAGTCTTATTGTTTCTTCCTAATGGCCCATCAAGGCTGTGACGGCCGGTTGTCTGGTGGGTATCAAAATGTTGTAAATAACTTGAGAAAAGCCTTGAAGCTTAAGGGACAAGTTTAGCTGAAGATTAGTGCAGAATCTTAAGTAAATACGTCAAGAAAGAAACATTTGGTATGAATATTTTATAGAAAAGTCTCGCTGGAATCTGACAGAAGAGAAGTGTGCATGAGGAAAGGAGAGTTTTAGGCTTCAGTACATTAAAGCACTTAAGCACATACTTAAAATATAAGCATGTGTGTAAGTACTTTGCTGAATTGGAATTATAGGACCAGATTCAAAGTCCTCAGAGTCAGAGTCTGTCCATTGAACTCATTTGCCTTTGATCAGGCCTTTAGAGAGGATAAGGCAAGCCAAATGCTGGTACTGTGTTTCTGCAGTTCTCAAAAATTTTAAATTCTCCTGAAGTAGGCTTTATAGCAGTTGTCATGGCTTGACAGTTGCAGAACCAAATTTCTGCTGCATTTCAGACTTGGTCACTCTGTATTAGAATTTTGGAATTTTATAAGCTTAATGCAATGTTTCACAGGAATTTTAATAATCATACTTATGTAGCACCTTACATATTCAAAGTGTGTCATCAATATTAATTCCTACAACACCCTTTAAGATAGGCCAGGCTCACTCTTAGAAGTGCTGAACATAAACCTGGGTAAAACCCAGAGAAACTATGGGGACATGGTTAAGGACATAGTGCCTAAGTGTCAGAGCCAGGATTTAATTGTTTTTAATTCTGTTGTCATATTACACAACTTTGTAATTTGGTTTAAAATATATATTTATTTTTTTCCTCTCTCGTAGGCCACAAAATCTTAATTTAACTGCTGTAAATGAAACCATATTGATTGAAAACTTGGAGATATTTAGAAAAAATGGGTTTGATTTTGTCATTGATGAAGATGGTAAGTTTGGATCCAGAATCACTGGAACTAGAAAAGTTTACAGTTTTCTTCTTCTCGCTCAGTAAACAAGATTAAGTTTATAGAACTTGTCAGTAGTATTGCAAAATAAGGTCTTAAATATTGACTTGCTATATTCAATGCATACTGTTTTTCTTCTATGATTCTTGAAAATATTTAATGGAAAATTATAGAATGCATATTTGTTTAAGAAATTGGATTGATAAAGAATTATATAGACTCCTCCAGTAATTCTTCTTAGCATGTGGTAGTGACCTAACAGACCCCATTGCCACTCTAAGAGATATTGAGTTTATTCTTCTTGCATTGCATCAGTAAAACCCTTGTTCTATATGTAACAGGATTACATATAGGCAAACAAATGATCTGATAGAGAAGGGAACAAACAGTTGGGATTACTGGGTTCTCTTTTTGGCCCTAGTACCAATTTGCTTTGTGGTTTTGGGCAAATCACTTAATAGCTAAGTGCTTAATTTTTTATCTGTAAAAATGGGGATAATACTTGTTTATCTCAGAGTCTCAGAACAAAAAGCACTATGTAGTGTAAAGTATTGTGTGCCGTAGAGGAAAATGTCTGTTATCCCTTGTGGCATTTTTCAAGAACATACAGGCCATGCCATTCACCATTATACATTTTTAAATTTCAGAAATCTTCAAGGGTTGTTATTTTGTTTTTGCCAAAAATAGCCATGGTAATTAGATTTTGTTTGTAAAAGTTTGATGATTATTTTTAGTTACACAACTTCAAAAAAAACTTTAGACAGTCAGCTCTTTCAAGCTGTCCAGTTTTTAAAATGTTAGAATTTTTGTAAAATTAGAAAATCTCTCAAAAGACTGTTTGCTAATTAAATTTTAGTACTCACATAGGGATCATTATGGATTGACTTATGGAACGAGCATGTTTAATTTTTTACTTATTTGTCAAACAATAAACAAAATGAAATGTTCACTTGCATTGATAAACTATCTTGCTTTTAAAAAAAAATCTTTCAGCTCCTGTAACTGAAAGGGTTAAGTTGATTTCCTTGCCAACAAGCAAAAATTGGACTTTTGGTCCACAGGACATAGAGGAGTTGATCTTCATGTTAAGTGATTGCCCAGGAGTCATGTGTAGGCCCTCTAGGGTCAGACAGATGTTTGCGTCTCGAGCTTGTAGAAAATCTGTAAGTGTTGCATTTGATGTATATTTACTAGTATACACTGTATATTTAATTGGACTGTATGTTGCTAGTGGATTTTGACACCTAACACCCTTGGTCCTGATCCTGCTCTTTTGTTCCAGTGTAAATCAAGAGTAACTTCACTGAAGTCTCTAATTAGACCAGTTCTAGTACAGCTAAGGGCAGAATTAGGCCCTTTGTATATGGTCTTAAATGAGATTTTGATTGTCTTGTAGGTCTCTTTATTTTAACGTCTTGCACAGTATCTTATCTGCTGCTGTAATTGGAGAAGTACAGCTTTTGTGAGCAATTTGCCATAAGGGAGAAAGAGAAAATATCATTGTTAAACTTTGTTTGCATTTTTGTTCACAGGTGATGATTGGAACTGCACTTACTGTAAATGAGATGAAGAAACTGATCACCCACATGGGTGAGATTGAGCATCCTTGGAACTGTCCCCATGGAAGGCCAACTATGAGGCACATAGCCAATTTAGATATGATTTCTCAATAATAGCAGCCCCTTGTGTGTATTTTATTCGTGTTTTTTACTCTTAATTCATTGGCAATGTTATTAATCCACTTCTTTTTGAATTACAGTTTTTATCATAAAACTTTTTTATTTTGTCAAAGAAGTGACAGTTTTAGCCATCATTTTGCATATTTAAATGTTACCTGAACAACACAGGCATCCTGTAATCTTTCTTTATTACTCCTATATAAAGACATACCAGAATTTACTTGTAAATACATTCCTTTTGTCATGGCTGGCCCTGCATATTACTTTTTTTTTTTTTGATAGCTGAGATTTAAAAAATAAACTCTTTTATATGGAAGTTCAAAACTTTAGGTGAACACTCTTTATAGAGACTGTATTATGGTATGACAAAGTAAAATTATATATCTTAGGCTATGGTGCCTCTTGTGTAACCGTTTCAGATAAATCACATTTGATGTATAGGTGAAAGTATTAAATCATATTTTCTCTTTTCACTATTAATTGCAATTCAGTGTTAAGGTTTTTCTGATGTTTAGTAGTGAGAAACATTAAACACTGGTATTAAGGAGAGGATGGTATGAATTGTGGACCTCCGACATCTGCCTCTGCCTCTTAAGCAGCATCTTACTGAGCCTTACTCCATAAACATTCTTTCAAGAAAATATTCCTTTTCTGAGAATGAAAGCAAGCAACCCCCCCACCACCAATGGAAAGGAATAAGTAAGGACATTCTAAAATTAGGAGCTTCTTTCACTATAGAAACAAAGCAGTTGTTATATTGGTTACTTTGGAGCCAGGAGGCCAAATCCTGGGCTTATTGAAAGTCAATGGCAAAACTCTGACCCTCCGATGAAGTGAGCTGTAGCTCATGAAAGTTTATGCTCAAATAAATTTGTTAGTCTCTAAGGTGCCACAAGTCCTCCTGTTCTTTTTGCAGATACAGACTAAAACGGCTGCTACTCTGAAACCAAGAAAATAGTGTTTTTGTTTACAGCGGTGTGCTAGTACACAGATATCTGTTATATTTATAGAGGAGGATGTTTGCAACCTTGCTTTTGTCCTTGCCAATGGATAGCACGTGGGAATGCAAGGTAGAAGAAGTGCATTCTCTTTGTGGCTATATTATTGGATTGTGTGAAGCTGAGCAGAATCTACTTAAATCTACCTCTGTTCCTTAGTTTCCCAGCATGTGATGTGGGCATGATGCGGTACTAGGAATAAGTACTATGAGCTTATCAGGGTAAGCAGTGAACAGTTTAAAGGGGGGAGAATATAATCCATCCAAACTTCTTCCAAAAGGCAGGTTGGGGGCTAGAGCCAGGTTCCTTTACTGTAGAACTTCAGGCCTCCTGCCCTGTATTGCAGAAATAATCTAAAACCATCAGGGTAGTGTAAGCAAAGCACAAGGAAATGTGGGACCACTAGAAGAAAAATACCTCCCCTGGCGCCTGCCTGGCACCAGCTGTGCTGCAGTCTCTGGGGTAGAAAAAAACGTGCCTCCGCAGCTGCCCTGGGCATTGCAGCCAGCTGGCAGACAGAGGCGGCGGGGCACCTAGGCAGGGGTAGTTCCGCTGGGGCGTGGCCACGCCAGCAGCAGGCCGGGGCCGCTGTCGTAGGCCCGCCCGCCGGAGGGGGTTGTCCCGGTACTTGAAGGAGGGGGAAGTGGGCGGCGGTCCCTTTAAGATGACGAGCGAGTGGCGTTCTGCCCTGCGGGCGGTTACTATGGTCACAGCGCCGGACGTAGGACGCTGTGGCAGGAGCCGGAGGGACGGGCGCCGAAACCCCCTCCGCTTTGCCCAGAGGCGGCCCCAGGCGGTGGCCGGAACGCTGGGGACTGAGCAGGGGGGCCCTGGCTTCCCGCTGGGTGGTGGGCGGCCGAGGCAGCGTGGAGGGGAGGCCGGAGCGTCGTGCTGCCCGGCCAGCCGTGCTGGGGGCTGCTGCATGCTGAGCGCGCCCGCCAGAGAGGCGCGGGCGCAGCTGTTCCTAGGCATCCCGTCATAATTTTCCTTCCCGGTTTGCTGTGGGTGCGGGAGGACGGAGAATCCAGTGACGATACAGTCGCCTCAGGTGTCGTGGCTGAATTGCCATCTCCTTCCAGAGAAGTTTTCTAGCTTGGAGAAATTAGTCTCCGGAATCTCCACACCCCGCTAGCTGTAACAGAACCGCAGGAGGTTTGTAATTGTGTTCAGTCCACCACCATCGTTTTAACTAATATAATTTTACACTTGCTTTAACCAAATACCCATGGGGGTTTAATGAGTGGGTTTTTAATCCCCCCCCCCACCGAATCATTCCTACCTAATAGAGTGTGTAATATTACCGCCTTACAGAATCAGGAATACTAAGCCATGAAGATTTAACCACAAAACAATGGAGTCATGATTCTAGACAACCACATTGTTCCGTGGTTTTCACATAATCCTTTGGGGTCACAAATATGTGGTGGCATTACCTTATTTCCATAAACTGTCATGTTGTCTGTTATAGATATCAGGTTAATCTGTAACCCATTATTTTCCCAAAGAGTATTGGAATCTAGTGCGTTCCTGCCACCCTCATTTCCCTAGAACAGTGGCTCTCACTCTTTCCACATACTGTATCCCTTTCAAAACTCTGATTTGTCTTGTATATCCCAAGTTACACTTCACTTTAAAACTACCTGGTTACACAATCAGATATAAAAATACAAAAGTGTCACAGCACACTTATTAAAAAAATGCTTACTTATTTTTACCATCTAATTATAAAATAAATTAATTGGAATATAAATATTTACTTACATTTCAGTGTATAGTATATAGAGCAGTATAAACAAGTAATTGTATGAAATTTTAGTTTGTGCTGACTTCGCTAGTGCTTCTTATGTAGCCTGTTTGAAAGCTAGGCAAATATCTAGGTGAGTTGATGTACCCATGGAAGACCTATATGTACCCCAGGGCACCCCTGGTTGAGAACCACTGCCCTAGAAGCTCATGAAATATCTAACACTTTTACTTGGAATACTTTTAGGAAATTGTTGCCATTACCATACAGCAATAAAACTTTAAAAATATTATTTGGGGGGCAATGAGGGAGGAGAAATCAGATTTTTATCATGTTTGCTTTTTATGTTTTCTTTTCAGTTAAATGAGTTCAGATTTTGAAAACTAAATCTCTGACGTAAAAAATAGGCAAAAGAAGCTAAAGCCTTTTGTTCAGAAAAACATAGCTTTGAGACAATTCAGTGGCAATGGCTAAAGATAAGAAGAAAGATGGCAAAAAAACAGAAAAGTTGGCACCTGCCCCTCCTCCCGCACCTGAGACTTCATTTGAAGGTATTTCTTCAGTTCAGCCATCATATGTCCAGACATCATTGAATCAAGCGGAGGAAGCACAAGCAAGCCCTTTAGAATCCAAAGAAGAATCAAAAGAGGTGGAAGAACCTCTGATCAAAGAAGCAGCTCAGTATTATGAGGAGCCTATTCTCACTCAACTTATTGTAGAAAAGTATGTTTAAAAACATGTCAGTTTAGTTAAAAACACATCCACTAGCTGAGGATTTACGATTTAAGTACCTGTGGTGTGCTTGGTATTATACAAAACATACTCATGGACACGGCTCCTGCCTTGTGGAGTTTACAGTCTAAAAGGCAGATAGACATCAGACACAAATGCACTTGCAAGACAAAGGGTAGTGGTAACTTAGGATGTATGTGTATGCACAAAGTCGCCTGCTCCATTTAAGACCCACTGTGTGGTAGAACACCAGCAGACTGGCTGTGCAAGGGGTGTTGGCATAAATTACTGAAAAGGGAGTGCCCATGGGGATTGGTCCACATGATTATAGTTCAAGTGGCCTTAATACCCCATAATAGCAGTGCTCATCATGGATGGAGAGCTGTATTGCAGCTCTGTGCCCTGGCTCTAGAATCTTGCTTCCCCATCTCATTCACACTTCACTTGCATAAAGCCTGATTCCTCTTGCTTTATTTGGGTAAAATGAATTTCACTGTAAGTGTACATGCAGTTTTCTATATAAAGTGAATACACTAGTGTAATTACATAATATTTGGTGCTGCTTAACATTTAGGGTGCGGTGCATAATGTGCATGGGGGTGCCCACTTCCTGCCAGTACTTTGGTCATGAAAGGGGAGCAAGCCTGATGTTCCACCCAGTAGCAAGATACAGTATATGCTTTCACCCCACCTATTCCAGAATGGGAGCTAACAGGTGCTAACAATGTAATTTGGCTTTTGTCGGAAAATACTGGTAATAGTCATCATTTTTTAACTTCTGTTGTTTCTGGCTTACTTGTAGTGATTTGATTATTTCATCGTTAGTTTGTTTTCTTTGTAGCTATGAAGGAGAAAAAGTCCATGGATTATATGATGGAGAAGGTGTAGCGCATTTTCAGGGAGGAAATACATATAGAGTGAGTAGATCAGCATTCTGTTTATGGGTACATCTGTGGCAAGGCACTAAGGGTACGACTTTGCAGCCTGTGGTAGCAAGGCTCCAAGCCTGGGTCAACAGACTTGGGCTTGCGGGGTTTGTGCTACAGCACTAAAAGTAGCTGCGTAGACGTTGCCGCTCAGGCCCTGAAGCCTCGGGAGGGGGGGTTTCATGGGCTGCAGTGCCTGAGTTCCAGCCTGAGCTACAAGGTCTACACAGCTATTTTTAGTGTGGAAGCACAAGCCCTGTGAGCTTGAGTCTGTTGACCCAGGATTGGAGGCTTGCTGCTGCTTGCTGTGTAAATGTATCCAAAATGTAATGGGACAAATTCTTCCCCTGGAAGAGGACATACTGCTACTCCCTTTGACTTCATTGGGAACCGCACAGCTAAAATTTATGTGTATTGAATAGTGGATTCCGTAGTTTCTAAGGGCTGCAGACATTCAAAACTTAGTTCTTTTAATGCTGATAGTTAGAGGGGTTTTAATTAAAACATGTTACTTCTCCTCAAACTACTTAATAGCTATAGACGTAAGTTGTGATGCAGGAATAAAAACAATAGTATGTGTATTATTTTGAAGGGCATGTTTTCCGAAGGACTCATGCATGGACACGGGACTTATGCATGGGCTGATGGAGTGAAGTATGAGGTAAAGTGCAAAGTAAATAATTTTAAAGTATCAGGCAGCTAATTACATCTATACATGCAATTTATAGGAAAGCATGTAGGTTAGATGATTGCAGGTGGCAACAGAGGCTGTGTATTAAATTTAAAGAACACCCAAAATGTAACTAGAGTTAGTTTGTGTTTTTCTTGTTTGTGCACTGTGAACAGGTGCCTTTCCCAGCTTGCTCTACAAACACAGGGCATGCACTGTAAAGTCCAAACTTGCCTCCTTCCTGTGGTTTGGCTTTTTTTAAAAAAAAATCAACAATAAGATAACATACGGTGCAACTCAGAACTTCTCCTTGGGCCTGGCTGTTCCGAGGGCCCCTCCTTTAGGACAGCTCAGCCCACACCCTAGATACCCTAGATACTCTCTCCTGCAAACGTAACGAGTACTGCTGTCTCACTTGAGCGAGTAATCAATTTATAATTTAATCTCTTAGGGGAACTTTGTTAAGAATGTTCAGATGTATAATGGCCGTTACACATGGCCTGATGGCAGCATGTATGAAGGAGAGGTGAAGAATGGAGTCAGGCATGGCTTTGGCATGTACAAGTGTGGCACCCATCCAGTTTCATACATTGGCCAATGGTGTGAAGGCAAAAGACATGGAAAGGTAAATAAGAAAAGCACTGATGAAAGTATCATCTGGACCAGTGGCATCTAAGATGAAAGTCAATACAGAGGGCTAGCACAGGGCTTCTGCATCACTTATGTGGGGAACTTAAGTGGAACTCAATTGGTACATAAGCCTTGAATTATCCTAATGAAATATCTCTGATGGAGCATATGTTAATTAAAATTAGTGGTCCTGGTGGTGAAAGGCCTTCTTTTGTATTAAAAGGGATAATTTGTGGCAACACCCCAACTTTCTGCTTTAATATTAACTAGTAAATATATATGTTACCTGCCCTTTTAGGAATCTCTAATTAGATGGTCACCAAGCTGATCAAGAGGTGAAGAACCAGAGGCTGTTTCCTAAATAGTGGCAATAATGGCACAAAATACTTTGCTGAAAGAGCAGTTAGCCAAATCCTGCTCCTTAAATGTGCTGAAGATAATAGCTTAAGTATGCTAATAATAATTATGACAATAGCTAAGTCTTTAGTCTAAGTACTGTGGGATTAGCATGCAGGCCTAAATTTTCAAAAAAGCTAGTGATTTTGTGTGTCCAACTTCAGATACCTTAAATTGGCCTTATTGTAAGAGGTGAAAATCAGCACTTTCTGAAAATCAGGCCTTTTTAAGATGTTTCAAGTTGGGCACCAATAAGTTGAGGCACCCAAAATCACTAGTCACTTCTGAAAATTTAGGCCCTTGCGCGTCATCTCTAAGGGGCACTTGAATAGCAGAGACTGCTCTAGCTGTTTACCAACAGGCCAATCTGGACGCTCACTTCTGTATGGCTGTGGAGTTTTTGGTCTATCATAATCATACTTCTTGAGGGTGTTACAACAATGTATTAGTGGATGTTTGTACAGAGTTTGAAATACGTAAAGCTCTATAAGGACTACATTTTATTTATTTATTTATTATCCAACCTTCCAGAATGTTGTCCCTGTTTCTGCTCAGTCATGAGTAATGAGAATCTTTGAGTATCAGATGTGCCTCAGAATCCTTTATGACATTTGTCATGTTGCCTCATTTGAAGCATGTCTGTAACTGGTACAAAGGATTCTGGGGTACATTTGAGATCTGTTATTAAAAGTACCTATTGCAGATAACTGAGCAGACCAGAAACACCATAATGGAGGAAGAAATGACACTGATAGAACTGTCCAGAGAAAGAAAACAGAACAATTAAGGCAGCATCCCAGTTGTGTCCTTTGCCTTCTGAAGGATGCCATTGCAGAGCTGGCTCTAGAAGTTAATGTGGAACTCTGGATGAGTCAGAGTATAGCTGCTCTCTCTGTCTGCTTACTGTAGTTAATAGATTCTGAGGTCAGAAGGGACCACAGTGATCATTTAGTCTGACCTCCTGCATAACACGGGCCATACAACTTCATTCAAAACTCAAAACGCTTTAGTGGCACTGATGAATGATCTCCTCCTGTCAGTGGACAGAGGACAGATGTCCATTCTCATCCTCCTGGGCCTGTCTGCAATAGTCAACAGACAATGAGGTACTGCTGTCTCACGTGAGAGAGGTTGCAGGGGCCAAGGATAATGTGCTGATATGGTTTGAGTTCTCCCTGGAGGACTCAAACCATGTAGTGATGGGGAAACTGCACCTCCAGCCACTAGTCTGGAAGAAAGTCACTGAGAAGACTGATTTAATCATAGAATATCAGGGTTGGAAGGGACCTCAGGAGGTCATCTAGTCCAACAACCCCATGCTCAAAGCAGGACCAATCCCCAATTTTTGGCCCAGATCCCTAAATGGACCCTTCAAGGATTGAACTCACAACCCTGGGTTTAGCAGGCCAATGCTCAAACCACTGAGCTAGTCCTCTTGCTTGTGGAGTCCCAGAAGGATAATTTCTCTCTCTACAGTCCTTTTCAACATCTACATGCAATCACTAGGTGAAGTGGTCAGATATCAGGAACTCAGGTGCCAGCAATATCTAGATGACACACAGCTCTACCTATTCTTCACCACATACAACTACACCACTACCACCAAGATGGCCTTCAATTCATGAAGAACAGCCAGCTGAAGCTGAACCCAAGCAAGACAAGTGATGCTGGTGGGTAGAGGAAAGCATTTGGAAGAGCCTGTAGCCATGGTGTAATCTCTTTTGGTTGAAGATACACACCCACAAATAGTCAATTTGGTCTGTAGTCTAGGAATACTCTTGGGTTACTTGCTGATGCTGCACTCTCACATAGTAGCATCTACAAGAGATGACAGAAAGCATTACCAGTTGGCTAGGAGACTGGCAGATGATGATCTGAGCTCTGTTATTCATGCCTTACTCGCTTCTCGGCTGGACTACAGCAGTGTGACAAACCTGGGCATGAAGTTTTCAGCACATAGGAACTCCAACTAGTGCAGAACCGTACAGAGTGTCTCCTCCACAACATAGGTCACTGCAAGCACATCAGACCTGTTCTTCACTTTCTATGCTGGCTTCCTACAGAATTTTGAATTAAGTTCAAGGTCTTGGTCCTTATCTTGAAGGCGCTCCATGGCCTGGGCCCAAGATATTTAAACAATGCCTAAAGCTCTGGGATGCAGACCATAGTCTCTTCGAGCACAGTGGAACTCTTTGAGTAAGAGTAGAGCTTGTCTGTGTGGGAGACAGAACTTTCTTGGTAGCTGTGGAATGAACTCCCCCAGGAACTAAGGATCATCGTTTTGCTCCAAGCAAAACCTTTGACCTTGCCTTCTCTAACATAAATCATAGTAACACATGTTTAAAAAAAAAAAAATCCTACCAAAACAAAATGCTTCACTGCAAATGCTTCTCCAGGTGGGGAGAGGAGGCGAGAACAAACACATAACCAATGTCATTCATATCACTTGATGTGTTACTGAAAGCTGCTCTATGGTGATAAGGGCAGTATAAGAACCTACAGTATATAGAATAGAATAGATTGGTGAAAGCATTTCCAAAGGGTTTGAGGACACTTGCCATTGTTTGGCTAAATGTAATTTTTAACATTTTTGAACATCTGAATGCTTGGTCTCTCTTAGCATGTAGCTAATGTTGGTGAAAATAACAGGATTTAATTTTTTTATATTTTAGACTCTCAGTTGCTTTTAACATAAATTGAGTCTTTTTTTCTTAGCGACTATGGAGAGAATGTTGGAATACAAGTGGTAATTGGTATATTTGGCATATACAGGGGTGAAGACAACTTTTTATGGCAGGGGAGGGGTTAGAATTAAAAAATAATAAAATTATAACTCTTGAATATCACTTTGGGTAGTTTTGTACCATAACTAAATGTGTCCACTTTTAATAAAGAGAGGGAAAACAAGCTTCTTATTTCAAACTCTGCTTTTTCTTTCTTAATCCAATCCCTAAATTTTGGGGTGAGCTGAAGCCCACCCGAGTTCCCACTTGTCTACGTCCATGGTATATAATGTTATGTGAAAGCATTCATGTGAATATTTAGGTATTGATTAATTAAACCGCTCATACTCTTTGTTTCAGGGTACCATTTATTATAATCAGGAAGGTACTTCCTGGTATGAAGGTGACTGGGTAAACAACATCAGAGCTGGCTGGGGGATAAGATGGTAGGTATAACATGTTTGTTCAGCACATCTTTAGAATTAATTTATTTTTATTTGGCACACAGTCTAATCCTTTGTTCCATGTACTGGGCTGATTCTCTACTGCCTTGCAGTTTGTGTAGTCATTCAGAGATATACAAAAAGGTGAAAATGCTACCAACTCAAAATGGTAGAATTTTATATTTCTCTTGCCCTTCTTTGCGCAGGAGTAAATGATTATATAAAGTGCAAGAACAGTGAAGAACCAGGCCTAGTATATGGCTTTAATTTTTACTTGGGTAAACCTTTTTCTTCTTTGTTCCTACAAAGAAAACAATTAAAGAAAGAATAATCAAAGACTGGCAGCAGTAAACTGAAACATCTTTTTAAAAGAATTCTTTTTGATTGCCTGGTAACACCCGCTGCCCTTCCTCCCAACGCCCCCTCATCACAAACAAATAAATTCTTTTGTGGGATTGTGCATGAGAGAGTGTTTTGGTTGATTGTTTATGGCATGCTCTCCTCAGACAAATTTTAGGATGACTTGAGATTTTTGGTAATATCTTCTGAGGTTTGACAGATTGTGAAATCTTCATGCACTGACGTCAGACTTCACACAAATGCTGATGTGGATAAATTGATAATTGGGGGAGTTAATCAGCAATGTTTACATTTTTTACATCTGTACTCTGTTAGCTGATCCAGAGCACAGACTTCTAAACCTACTGGACACCTTCTCCAGTTATAGACAGCGAGTTAGCTTTCTCAAGACATGCCAGCAAAGCAAGATGTTAGTCCCTATTTTTGTGTGTGTTGGAGTCTGACTTCAAAAGATACACACTGAGTCCAGTTTTCAAAGTCTGCTAAGCCAGCTGCCCTGAAGTTTTGCTTGTCCCCTGAGACCTTTAAATTATTGGAGTCCTAATGTATTATCATTGATATTTATTATTAAATGTAGTCAACTGGGAATGTTTTCCTTTAGGTAGTATATGTTGCAATCATAAACAAAGGAAAAATCAGAATGTAGTAGTGTCAACACTGAAAATCTATCCCAGTATTACTGGTTTCAGAGTAGCAGCCGTGTTAGTCTGTATTCGCAAAAAGAACAGGAGGACTTGTGGCACCTTAGAGACTAACAAATTTATTCGAGCATAAGCTTTCATGAGCTACAGCTCACTTCATCGGATGCATTCAGCAGAAAAATGCATCTGCATGCATCCGATGAAGTGAGCTGAAGCTCACAAAAGCTTATGCTCGAATAAATTTGTTAGTCTCTAAGGTGCCACAAGTCCTCCTGTTCTTTTTCCCAGTATTACTCTTTTTTCCCCAGCAACAACATGTAACTCTCGTTATCAGATGGTGGATTTAGGCACCTCACTGCCATTGTACCTTTGAAAATCTTGTCCATTATTGTTTGTGTATATGATAGCTGAGTAGTTAACTTCCTGATTCATTTGGTTTCTTGTAGTTATAAATCTGGAAATATCTATGAAGGTCAATGGGAAGAAAATGTGCGCCAGGGAGAAGGCAGGATGCGGTGGCTGACGACGAACCAGGAGTATACTGGGCAGTGGGTAAATGGCATACAGGTACTACACCACTTTAATTCAATACCTGACTCTCACACTGGTACGATTTAGCTGCATTGATTCATACAGAAGTAAAGAAGCTCAGTATGATTCTGCTAATTGTAGATACAGGAGTGTTTTACTCATAAATTGCTTTTCATGTTATTAGTTATAACTAGCAAAAGTCCAATATTAAACCAAGCTGCTGACTTGTTTTTATGAAAAGGTAACTTAATTTTACACACCAACCAAAAGAAAATATAAACCCTTCCCAAAATAAAAATCAAATCTTTTTGGCTGCAGGATATTTAGAAAGAGGCTTTAAAGTGAAAGCTTAGGGTTGGTGTAAGAGGAGGGCCTTACCCAATCCAGCACTGGACCCTGCCACTACCTCAGTTCCCCCTTCTTGGGCTTCCCTAAAACTGCACCCAGCCATTCAGAAGTCAGATAACACCTCTTCCTGGGGTCTGGTTTATTAAAACAACATCATAAAATATCAACTTAAATCAAAACAAATCATTTCCCTGACTCTACATTTCCTTAGGCTGGACTCAACTGTTCTTTCTCAAAACCCAGCTTCTGCTGCCTGATGTTTCCTCAAACCTCTTCCTTGGGAGACTTCTGCTCCTGCCTCTCCATCTGGCTGGTGTGGAGTGCCCCCTTCAAAGTCCTTTCCCCAGACCCTGGGTCCCTTTCAGGAGTCTTCATACTCTCTGCAGGTCTCCCTCCCTTCCTGAACTGAGCTGAACTGAAACTCCCTTTTATCAGTCTTAAAGCCTATTATGTTGGGGAGGCAGCTGGCAAGGTGGGTCTGAGCCTAACTCTCTTACAGGGCCAGTCTACCCAGTGATATTTCTCCCCACCCCCCCCCCCCCCCCGGTTAATTATATAGAAACAGGTTTTATATTTCATATAAACTTCAGTGAAAATAAAATTGTTTACATATATAGGTCATTTGTATAGCTGATTTTATTTATGCTAATGTAGACCTCAATTAATTCTTAAAATACTGAATTTATATACTAAGCTATAAGACTGTTAAAAGTGAAAATATCACCTAGTCTAAGCAGTGACCTGAAGATCTAACTCTCCAGTGTCCCCTCCTGTGAAAGAACCCATGGAAGTAGGCTGGGGTTGGTGTAAAACTCCATTAGATTCCCCTCACCGAATCTTCCCCCATCATTCTGTTGGGGTGAGCGTGGGGGTGAGCTGCTTCCTTTTCACCCGCACATAAAATGAGCAGGGAGTTTGGCCTCCAGAGCAGCGCAGGTCTCCTAAGAACTGGTTCTGGGACCCTGCCCTGGCTGCTTGGCAGGGCACACAGACTAGGGAATGGTGTCTCTAAACTGTGGCCCATTTCCTGTAGGAGACCAAGATGTGTTGAATTAGTTCATCCTGAGTGCTGCTACCATGCCTCCTGGTGGACTTTGTGCCCTGAGTTGCCTGGTAGGAGCTAAGGTAACCTGGGGCTAAATCAAGCCCATTTAGTTGAATTAGCAACAGTCACCCTAAAACAAAACAAAAGTCTAGGTAGTTCCATTCCTTTGTATGAATTTAGATCTGCACCAATAGTAGCTCTTTGGAAAGTTCTTGTAATGGCTTGTCTTTTTTCAGCATGGCTATGGTACTCACACCTGGTTTCTGAAGAGAATACCTGGGTCTCAGTATCCTTTGAGGAATGAATATGTAGGAGATTTTGTAAATGGGGATCGTCATGGACGTGGAAGGTTCTTCTATGCCAGTGGAGCAATGTATGATGGAGAATGGGTTTGCAATAAAAAACATGGCCTTGTGAGTATCAACAAGTGATGGAAGAAAAAGATAAAAATAAAATTAGGTCTCAGTCTGCTCTGTATAGCAAATGTCTAGGTTTCTGTAAGGAAAACCATGTTTTCCTTAGTGTATTGGAATGCACACATTGATGTCCATGCCCAATGAAGTTGATAGGAGCCCTTCCACTGACCTCACTGGACACTGGATAAGTTCCAAGTGGAGGTGCATGGCTTGTATATGGTGAAATGTATTTTAACATAAAGCTTTTCAGTGTAATAGGTGTCTCTGACATTACCAGCCTTTTGGCTGATAAATGACCATTGCCTTCTGTTGGCCTTCTGCCTAAGGTCACTTTTAATGTCTGATGCACCTTCTCACAGGGGACTCCAAACTGCCTGTGCACAGGGGTGGACTCCAGCTAATAGGAGGAAAGGGAAAAAATCTGGGGACAGACTGTTAAAGTACGTTGAAAAGCTGCAAACAATTTTAAGCATAGTGAAAAGATCCTTATTCCTCAGATGTTTCAGAGTAAAACATTTAGCACTTATATAGCACAGCAGCAGATTTTCATTGGTTGATCTCAAAGTACTTTACACATGCAGATAAGTATCATCCTTCACTTTGCACTATCTCATATATTGGAGTTTAAACCTGATTTAGATCAGAAGGAAATCCAAGTGCTTGCAAACATATTTCTTTTCTAATGATCTTTTACTAAATGTGCAGATTTATATCAAAATGAAACAAAAGAGCCTCTCTCTCTTTTCCTCCCCTCCCCCCAGGGGAGATTCATCTTCAAGAATGGGCGTATTTTTGAAGGAGAGTTTATAAATGATCAAATAGCAGAGTACCCAGCTTTTCAAGTGGATGCAATGAATACGCAGGATCTGAGTGGCATTCGTACACAAAGTCCCTTTGGCACTGGTGAGCAGTTTGAAGTGATGGTGAAGAAAGTAGATAATTTCTAGTCGGATAGTTCACATTTTATAAAAGTTACACATTTATTGTGTGAGACTGTTCTGTATTCACGGAAGAGTCATACACATTTCCTTGTGAAGGCTCATTGATAGATACATGAGAAATTTTAATTACTAACACAAGGTTTCACAGGAAATTGCAGTTTTAAATCGTAATGTGTTCATAAAAGAATTAAAATTTAACATCATAAATGACAATTGATTTCCTGTTGGTTTAGTTTCTCTAAGTTCCTTTGTACCAGCCCAGACAGTGGTGACAGGAAAAAGCAAAGTTCTTATGTTATCGTTCCTCCTATAAAAGTGCTACTTGGCTGGCTGCTCAGTTAAGAAATAGAAAAGTAAGGGCTTGTCTGTACTATATGGTCACTGCAGCAGCACAGCTATGGCTCTGTAGCTATGCTGCTGTAGCTCTGTCATATACATGCTTCCTACAAGGCTGGTAGGGGTTTTTCTGTTGCTGTAGGGAATCCGTCTCCTCGACTGTCAGTAGCTAGGTTTGTAAAAGCATTCTTCCATTGACTTAGCCATGTCTACACCAGAGCTTAGCATAGCTGTAGCACTTAGAGGTGTGAATTTTTCATGTACACCAGAATTTTAAGTGTAGACCAGGCCTAAGGCTCCCACTATGTTCTGGACCTTGCAATGCCTAGATAGAGAATGATGCAACACACATCCTTAAAATTGGGGGAGGGGGGGAAATCCTGAGGTGTGGCCAAACTGGATAGGGCAAAGGTCAGTATGTGTGTGCAAAGGTGATTTAAAGCTCATCTTTGCACTGTCCTGATTTGGTAGCCGCTGTGTACGTATGGATCCCCTTCAGATAAATTTGTATTTTTTAAGTCTATGCCTATATTCTCTCAGTGATGTGGGAGTGTAAACAGTGTTTTGTTTTTCATAACGTTTTGCAGTTCCCTTTTAATAGTTTTCTAAAATACGATTTCCTAACAAAGATTTTTTTAACAAGGTCAACTTCTTCCACCCAGCTTACACCTAGGAAATGACGTTGTTTAATTATGTATTCTTCTTTACTTCCATGCTTCTTTTTTTGCTCCATAACATGGCGTTGGGAAGATTCTTTAAAATGAGTGAGTTCTCATCCAAGCCACATCCTTAATGCATCTAGATGCATTTGGAAACACTGCAACATGGAAATTTAACAAGACATGGAAATTTAACAAGACATGTTAACATGTTCTGTTGCACTTATGGAAGGTGGATGTGGGTCTTTAATATGTATTCTGTTAAGATAATGCTAAACAGTTAAATTTTACCAACTGGGGGTACTATTCTTCTTTTCTTTAAGTCAATGGAACTGGGAACAAGATAATTGAGGATATTATTTTATCTTTGTGTATATTTTATTTTTATTTTATTAGCCAAAGATAAATTGTTACTTTTGTTACTTGGTAGAAACCATCAGAATAGTTGATGGCCCAGGAAATACCTCTGTGTTGGGATCAAACATTGAACTAGACATATCTTCATTGCTGAACTTGTTTCCAGAGAAAGACAGACAGGAAGAAATGAAACAGGTAAAAGCCTGCACACTGCTGATATTTTTCAGTTTTATTGCTGATACGTTTCACATTATTTACTTTATTTTATTTGTGTGTTCTATACAAGTCTTTTTATTAAGCTATGATCTGAAAGTCTGCAGGCAATAAAAAACAAAACAGAAGCAAATGGACAGAGCAATGCCAAAGAGGTGGTGTTCTGTCTTGTTGAATGTCCCATAAAAGGCAATTAAACAGGTCACATTAAATTTACTGAAAAGGCATTCAATATTTCCCTTACAGGACATGGGAGAGGTTAGGTTGGGGCCTTTGTGGTAACATTCCATAATGGTACCAAAAGAGCATAAAACTCCACACAGTCAGCCGTGTTATGTCAGATTGACAAATTTGAATATTAAATTTTTGGCTAGGGACTGTCTTTTATTCTGTGTTTTTACAGTGGGACCCTGGTCCATAATTGGGACTTCTGAAATGCATACAAATAACACAAAGTCCTGTAGCTATCCACAAAACTGATGCAGTTCAGGCAACAGCAGGGCAGGTTTCCCCACAATTCCCTGACAAAGTCTCTTGTCCCTGACCTGTGGCGGCGAGAGGATAGTTCAGGCTCCATGCCTACCTAGTTTGTAGTCTTTATGGTGCAATTGCCAGAAAGGTTGCCAGATAGTGAGATAGCAGTGGTAGGTTTTGGGATGTGGATACTTTTCCACTGGGAAATGGACTAAGAGGATCAAACTCCTTTCTCATAGGACAGCAAAGGGCAATTCTATGTTAACAACTTCTGGCAGTACTGTCCCTGGCTGGATTTAGTAAATACATCAGCTGAGCTGAGGTTATTACTTGTCATGAGATTAAAACTAACGCATGCCATTTACTGTTTTGTGTAGGTAGAATATGCCGTATTGAGACATATTACAGAACTGAGAAGAATCTACAGTTTTTACAGCAGTTTAGGCTGTGATCAATCTCTTGACAACACCTTCCTGATGACTAAACTCCAGTTCTGGAGATTTCTAAAGGATTGCAGGTTTCATCATTACAATATAACCCTTGCTGATATGGACAGGATACTGAATGGTTTGTATGCCTGTAGATTGACTATCAGAAGCATATAATGGTTAGAGTTAGGGACTAGGAGTCTGAGAATTGGGCTCTGTACACAACACTGTGACTAACTTGTTCGGTGCCCCTGGGCAATTTACCTGTTATCTGTGAAATAGGCATACGAAGATTCACTCATGTGCTTTGGGATCCTCAGGCAAAAATAAGCACAAAATAATAACACTCATCAAAACTGTTTTAAAGCGTTATCTTAAAAATCATACTTGTGTCTGAATTATATTCCCTATTATTGTTACAAGTAACACTTAAGGTGACTATAACTGAAAGAGATTAAAGAGGAAAGAAATCCTATTTTTTCTTTTTTTGTTCAGTTTGTTTGCTTCATGTGTTCAACACCAATTTGTGTATCGTATGTGTCACTGTTCTCCTGCATAGCCAGTTAATCAGTCAGCTTCACCTGTTGCTGTTGTGGGTCTTTGTGACAAGTTGCAGAGGCACAACCTGATCCTTGCTACACGAGGGGTTAGCTCTAGCTTTGCTTTCCCTGCCCTATGCTCATGTGCCTATGGGAAGAGCTCTAAGAAGGGTTCCTGAAAAGGCAGAAATCAATGTGGCTTTGCCCATCCAAGTCCAATTTCTGGACCAGGTCCTGAGTGATTTGCCCAAGACTACAGGGGCATTTTGAATTCTCCCCTCCCTCATGACCCTGGTAGGTGATGCCCTGTTGGCTTGCTGACTTGGAAGTAGTGCTACCTCTAGTCTGTTTCTTCTGTGAATGTTGGATCAATGTGGGAGATCATAGGAAGATGAGAGAGGCATACTGGCACACGTGGTGATAAGCTTTTTGTTATTTGTAGATCAAACTGATTCAGTTAGTACTGACAATAGAGATTCTTTTCTTCTATCTTGTTGTTTTAGAAGATAAAACATCACCTGAGGAGGTGCATTCTCCATATGAGACTTTGCTGCTAAGAACATTTTTGACTTACATTATTCATCTAGCGGTCCATATCTATGACAAAGACCACAAGTAAGTGCTTTTACTTAGTTTTAGTGAGAGTTGCCCGAGTTTCAGTGTTTGACTATTATATAATTGCTAGATGGTAGCCAGTCTCAGAATAAGCATGATCAGTCTTATTCTTCCTCTGCCCCCTCTCCTTTTTCTGTCCTTTCTCTCTCTCCTTCCTCTGCTAATTCCCTGTCCACAGCTCCTTGGGGTGAGTGCTTGGATTCAGATCTCAGGAGAAAGTTCTCCCCTCCTTCTTCTGACTTTTTTTTTTTTTCTAGTAGTGAATTATTTTTTTTTTTTTTACTAGTATTGAATTATTTAGGGATGGTACATGGCATGCATACATCAGTTTCAATTGAATAGTGGAGTCTGGCCTTGTGATTTGGCTTCAGTCTGTGGCACTGCCATGCAACCCTCCCCTCAAAAAATAAAATAAAAAAAAATTCCCAGCTTACCTTAAAATTCTTACTCCTAAGGGTGGTGGAGCACAGGCTTCATACAGATACAGTATAAGTTCCAGAATACCATTGGCATATGAGTGCCTTTGGCTGGTCAGTAATACTTCATAATGGGTAATCATATAAAATTTAATTTGTATTGCTTTATGTAAAATATAGTAGATAATCTTCAGAGGAAGGGAGGAAGAAGAAAATACTGATTTTCAGATGGACTTGTGCTCCTAAGATACTTAAGCATTTTTGAAAATCCCATCGGATATGCGTGTAAATTGTATAAAAGACATCCATTGCTTTGGGCTTCAGGAAAATAAATAAATCTTCTGGAGCTTCACAATGTGACAGCATTGCAAATAGTCCCTAAGGACAGAACATAGTTCACTGAAGAATTTGTCAATGAAAAATCCACAGTATAACTTTTACTGGATAAATATCCAGTGTTGCACCTGGGAATCAAACAATGTTCAAACAATACCTACTGTGCAAAAAAGGAAGTTGTAATATAAAACTTTGTTTTAACTGTAGAGATAAAGGTCCATATCTGTTTAAGTGTTTCTCAAAAATGATGATGATGAACATTATTCCCAATGCCTGTCATATACAAGGTAAGTAATGCAACATCTTTCTGTGCTAAGCAGAATCAATTGCTGTTAGTAGTAATTAAACAAGTTTTATTTGAACTTCTGTATTTTCCCACTTCACTTCTACAGGCATTTTATTCTGTGAACAACAACAAACTGTCTGTGCAATTAATTACATAGATAAATGCTGGGAGATATACAGGACTTATTGTAGACCAAGCACCATACCTCCTTATGAACCCACAATGAAAATGAGACACTTCCTCTGGATGTTGAAAGTAACAATCTTATATACTTTTATTTGTGTGTCTAGGTACTAATTTATTTGTCTAGTTCAAAATGACATTTTAAAACTCTTGTCACTAATGGCCTGCCATTGAAAACACTTAAGAACTTGAGTAACTGTATTCACATAAGTTATCCTATTGGCCTCAAAGATATGGTTCACAAGAATAAAGTTGCTCACATGCTTAACTGTATAGAGGATCCAATTCCAAATTCTTTGATTCCTCTATGCCTTAAACTTATTTTGAGTATTTAATGTTTTTAATCAATTTAAATATTTTCACTGACGCTTTTTTAAATGTAGATACTAATTGTTACTGATTAAAAATTAATGTCTGCAGAAGTCCAAGGCTGACCGATTCAGAAATAAAATAACATTCAATAAACAATATTTTTAAATGATGTATTTATGTAATTTGAAGTATGGTAAAGCATCATGGACACAGGATTATTTCCCAGAGCCCTGGAATTTAGGGACTGATCCAAATCACACTGAAGTCTCCCACTGATAGCCGTAGGTTTTGGATCAGGCCCTTAATGATTAAAAATCAAGCCTGCTTACACCTCTGGAAATCAGCTGCATGCTTGCAAGACTCCTCTGCATTCCTATGGGGAACACTTACTGATTCACCCCTTCTTTTATGCAGAGTGGAATTAAAAATATAAAACTGGCAGACAGAGAAATGGGTATCTGTTGGGTGTATCAAAGTCAGCAGGTGCCAAGGGATAGTTAATTGATGAACTTTCCTGAACTTGGGGTTTAACATACTGTATAAGTGAGTACTAGCTCTATTGAAGTCAATGGAAAAACTCCTACTGACTTCAGTGAGGCCCCAATTTTATCCTGCATAGCATGAATTACTTTGTGAGAGACCAATCCTGCTTCCATTGAAATCAAGGGGAATTTTGACATTGACTTCAAAGGGAGCCAGATCAGGTCCATATTTGTAAATGTCTCAAATACTAGTAATTTTTGACCTTTTTGACATACAGGATTTAAATATGCTAAGCAAACAATTAACTGCTACAAAAATTGTGGAAATACTGGTGAAGGACAATCCTTTTGTACGCGACGGAGATGACAGCAACTTACAGCATGAGGTATGTAAGGAAAAAAGTACAAACAGTTCATGATGCAAATCGTCAGCAGGTAATTAATTGCTACAGGATCAATTACAATTATTTTTAGAAGCTGTCAGCAAGTAGAATTGTACCATCATACCTTCCAGAATAGAAGAAAAATAGTGTTGTTTATATTCAAGAAATGGAGCTGATCATTAAGCATCCCATCTTGATATTCCTGTGTTCATCATATATCATCTGGGTTATTTTATCTCACATATTTCTCATTGTTCCATGGTTTGCTCATTATCATGCCCTTCCAATTACTGAACAGTTAGCTGCAAGTGTGTTCTCTACGCCCTATGACTGCACACTGGATGTCTGGGATGTTTTCTGAGAGTACAACCGTGCATAGAATGAAATTCAGTTCAGTCTGGTGCAGGACTATTTGCACCACTTATTTTTCATGGGGGAATTGCACAGGAGTGCACAGATGGAATGGCTGCACTGGGAGGTCTCTGGACTTCTTGCTACTTAGGAGCCTTTAGACTGGATCATCACCTGCGTGGTGAGATCCTCAGTCGTGCAGATCTGCTGGCCCAGGAACCCTGAACATGGGGTGTGAAGCAGCAGTGCCTGCACTTCCAGCCTACAAGGCTGGAGTAGTGGCTGTGGAGGCTGTCAGCCAGCCTGCAGGTAAAGACTTCCATCCCCTCAATCCCTGTAGAAATCTTTGCACTCAAGCGTTGTGCAGGGTTGGTGAATTTCTCCCCTAAGGTATTAGTTTTCACCCAACGGCAGTCTGCTGTAATCTACATTATTGAATTTGTTATAAATACGTGTTTGTGGTGGTTTGGATGGCCGTAGTTTGTTTTATTATTAAATAATCCATTACATGCCCATTACTGTAGACTCTAGGCACAATGCATACAACAAAACACTGTCCATTCCAGACAAAAATATAACCATTCCCCTGTCCACCAGATAGAAAAATATCCCTGAGCCTTAATGCCACGTGTAGCAAAAACTTAGCCAGGAGGATGATGCAATACTGTATTATCATTCAGTTGTATGCAATGTGAAACACTGTATATTACTTGCGAATGTCATAATGGAATATAGTAATGTAATAGGACTTTGGTTGTGATTAGTTTTCCACAGAGAAGAAGGGTCATGATCATTATTGATTGATAGGCCCTGATTCAGTAAGCTCTTTAAGCATGGTGCACGTGAACAATCCAATTTAAGTCCAGTTTAACGGTGAAATCCTTGCGGATCTTAAATACAAAAAAGAAGCTTACAAGAAGTGGAAGATTGGACAAATGACCAGGGATGAGTATAAAAATATTGCTCGGGCATGCATGAGTGAAATCAGGAAGGCCAAATCACACCTGGAGTTGCAGCTAGCAAGAGATGGTAAGAGTAACAAGAAGGGTTTCTTCAGGTATGTTAGCAACGAGAAGAAAGTCAAGGAAAGTGTGGGCCCGTTACTGAATGAGGGAGGCAACCTAGTGACCGAGGATGTGGAAAAAGCTAATGTACTCAATGCTTTTTTTGCCTCTGTCTTCACGAACAAGGTCAGCTCCCAGACTGCTGTGCTGGGCAGCACAGCATGGGGAGAAGGTGACCAGCCCTCTGTGGAGAAAGAGGTGGTTAGGGACTATTTAGAAAAGCTGGACGTGCACAAGTCCATGGGGCCGGATGCGTTGCATCCAAGAGTGCTAAAGGAGTTGGTGAATGTGATTGCAGAGCCATTGGCCATTATCTTTGAAAACTCATGGCGATCCGGGGAAGTCCTAGACGACTGGAAAAAGGCTAATGTAGTGCCCATCTTTAAAAAAGGGAAGAAGAAGGATCCTGGGAACTACAGGCCAGTCAGCCTCACCTCAGTCCCTGGAAAAATCATGGAGCAGGTCCTCAAGGAATCAATTCTGAAGCACTGAGAGGAAAGGAAAGTGATCAGGAACAGTCAGCATGGATTCACCAAGGGCAAGTCATGCCTGACTAATCTAATTGCCTTCTATGATGAGATAACTGGTTCTGTGGATGAAGAGAAAGCAGTGGACATGTTGTTCCTTTACTTTAGCAAAGCTTTTGACACGGTCTCCCACAGTATTCTTGCCAGCAAGTTAAAGAAGTATGGGCTGGATGAATGGGCTATAAGGTGGATAGAAAGCTGGCTAGATTGTCGGGCTCAACGGGTAGTGATCAATGGCTCCATGTCTAGTTGGCAGCCGGTATCAAGTGGAGTGCCCCAAGGGTTGGTCCTGGGGCCGGTTTTGTTCAATATCTTCATAAATGATCTGGAGGATGGTGTGCATTGCACCCTCAGCAAGTTTGCAGATGACACTAAACTGAGAGGAGAGGTAGATACGCTGGAGGGTAGGGATAGGATACAGAGGGCCCTAGACAAATTGGAGGATTGGACCAAAAGAAATCTGATGAGGTTCAACAAGGACAAGTGCAGAGTCCTGCACTTAGGACGGAAGAATCCAGTGCACCGCTACAGACTAGGGACTGAATGGCTAGGCAGCAGTTCTGCAGAAAAGGACTTAGGGGTTACAGTGGACGAGAAGCTGGATATGGTCAACAGTGTGCCCTTGTTGCCAAAAAGGCCAATGGCATTTTGGGATGTATAAGTAGGGGCATTGCCAGCAGATCGAAGGATGTGATCGTTCCCCTCTATTTGACACTGGTGAGGCCTCATCTGGAGTACTGAGTCCAGTTTTGGGCCCCACACTACAAGAAGGATGTGGAAAAATTGGAAAGAGTCCAGCGTAGGGCAACAAAAATGATTAGGGGACTGGAACACATGACTTATGAGGAGAGGCTGAGGGAACTGGGGATGTTTAGTCTACAGAAGAGAAGAATGAGGGGGGATTTGATAGCTGCTTTCAACTACCTGAAAGGGGGTTCCAAAGAGGATGGCTCTAGACTGTTCTCAGTGGTAGCAGATGACAGAACAAGGAGTAATGGTCTCAAGTTGCAGTGGGGGAGATTTAGGTTGGATATTAGGAAAAACTTTTTTCACTAGGAGGGTGGTGAAACACTGGAATGCATTACCTAGGGAGGTGGTGGAATCTCCTTCCTTAGAAGTTTTTAAGGTCAGGCTTGACAAAGCCCTGGTTGGGATGATTTAATTGGGGATCAGTCCTGCTTTGGGCAGGGGGTTGGACTAGATGACCTCCTGAGGTCCCTTCCAACCCTGATATTCTATGATTCTAAGTCAATGGGACTGCTAATGTGCTTAAAATTAAGCATCTACTCAAATGCTTTGCTGGATCAGATGCTTAGTCCTCAAAGAGGAGATTCTACAGAAATTAAGTAATTATTATTATTATTATTATTTTACTCTAGTTGGTTTTTCTTGAATTCTTTGAAGCTCTCCTTGACTGCGCCCTGTTATATGTTACCAATGATATGATTAAGCAGCAATTAGATCTTGTAAATCAAGAAGGAAATGATCATAGAACTGAAGATTACACAGAAGGGGCACGGCATATTCTGCAGCACCCAGAATACTCCTCATTTCAGGTACTAATGATGTAGAACTTCGTATGCTATGTTATAATTTAATATTTATATTACAGTACCCATCTAGAGGTCTCATTAATGGACCAAATAGTTCTGGGTTCCATGCAAACATGTATGAATTAGATCCCTCTATTCCATGCAAACATATAGTCCCTGCCCCAAGGAGGTTACAGTTCAAGAAAATAAGTGACACACAAAGGCTGGGAGGAAAGGGATCCAAGCAAATGTATACAATTTTTATATACACTTACACTTTTTTCCTGATAAATTCTGCATATGTAAAGTATGTGCAGCCCATCTGCCCCTTAAGCCACTATTAATTGGCTGATTTCCTATATTTTGGCAGAGGAAAGTGGTCTTTCAGATCAGTTCAGAGAGGGTGTAATTGGCAGCATGGAAAAAGGCACAGATATTTGTGTGGGCAGCTGACAAATGGGTGGACATTGTTGGAGAGTGAAGCTTACATGACAAGAGACAAGTGCTTATCTTCCGTAAAGTGCAGCTCTGTTCTAAAAAGTGACCCTGTAAAAATGGCATTAGTCTCACTGTTACACAGACAGCTAGATAGTTTTTTTTAAAAAACAGTTAAAGATTCTACAGATCAAATGATGCTTTCAGTGACACCTGTGCAAAAACATTGACAGCAGTGGAGATGGCCTGGGGTAGCAGTGCATAATTTGGTTTATAGAATTTGGTAGAGGGCATAATTTGGTCTGTAGAATCTTTTATTACTAGCAATGATGCACAATGCAGAAGGAACTCAGCTTGATTCTCAGAGCCTAGGCTGAATTTGCAATGCTGTCAGAAAAACAAACAAACCCTCTTTACTTGCAAGGTGAGCAATTTCTACCTGGAAATTAGTGGGAGACCATGAATATGGAATCCACAATAACATTTTTAGAGAGTGTTGTGAAAAAGGACTTCACCAGAATAGGGTTCCACCATAGGTGCTGGAACTAGGAGTGCTGGGGGGGCTGCTGCACCCCGTGGCTTGAAGTGGATTACATTATATACAGGGTTTACAGTTTGGTTCAGTGGCTCTCAGCACCATAGGCGCCGACTCCATGGGTGCTTCGGGGCTGAAGCACCCATGGGGAAAAACTGGTGGGTGCTCTGCACCCACCAGCAACTCCCCGCCCCAGCACACTTCTGCCTCCCCTGAGTGTGCCTTCCCCACTTCTCCCCCTAGCTCCCAGCAGTTCCCGCCGCGAAACAGCTGTTTCGTGGCTGCAAACGCTGGGAGGGAGGGTAGAGGAGGGGGGAACGTGGCACGCTTGGGGAAGAGGTGGGGCCGGGGCGGGGATTTGGGGAAAGGGTCCAATAGGCGCAGGGAGGGGGCAGAGTTGGGGTGGGAACTTTGGGGCAGGGGTGGTGTCGGGGCAGGGCCAAGGGTCTGGGGGGCGTCAAGCGCCCACCGGCACTGGGAAAAGTTGGCGCCTATGCTCAGCATCCCCACTATACAAATTGTTCCAGCACCCCTGGGTTCTACTGTATGTAATACCCAAACACAATAGCTATGTTAGACACACAGAATGTTTATTGCTTCCATTAGCCATTTGATGCTTTGTTGTCATAGCTGTGTCTAGCTTCAGAAGGTATAAACCATTTGCCCATGTAATTTCATGCTTGAGTTTGATTGCTAACATGATAAAGTTACAATACCATTTTTAAAACTGTACTGGATTATGCTGAAAACACCATCTCTTTTGTGTTTGTTTTGTATTAGTCCATTCATAGCAGAAGTATGACCAGTGCTGAGGTAAGCTATGAACCCTCTGAGACAAATCACTGCTACATTTCTACAAGGTCTTCAAGCAAGCTAGCACAGTCACCTGATAATAATAGAATAAAAAAACCTGAGGTCGGTAAAACAGGTGCTCTGAAAAGGAAAGTGAAAGGACCATCATTTTTTGCTTTTTCAGGCAGGAGGCAGACAGGCTTGTCTCTTTTTTTTTAAAAGTTGTATGTAGTTTGAGATCTAAAACATATTTGAAGAAAATCTGGCCCCACTGAAGTCAAAGTGAGTTTGCCCTTTACTTTAATGGGGTCAGGATTTCATCTGTTGTTAATAGAATATACGTGTGTGCCTGCATGCATGTGTAGATCTAAAATAGATACATTTATATTTGTTAAACAAAGTATTTGCTTCCATTACTACCTCCAAAGACCTGTGTTTAGAATACTGTCTCCTCTAGGGCAGCTGATGACATAATTAATAACTAAAGCAGGAAGAAAAGGAGTACTTGTGGCACCTTAGAGACTAACCAATTTATTTGAGCATGAGCTTTCGTGAGCTACAGCTCACTTCATCAGATGTATACCGTGGAAACTGCAGCAGACTTTATATACACACAGAGAATATGAAACAATACCTCCTCCCACCCCACTGTCCTGCTGGTAATAGCTTATCTAAAGTGATCAACAGGTGGGCCATTTCCAGCACAAATCCAGGTTTTCTCACCCTCCACCCCCCCACACAAATTCACTCTCCTGCTGGTGCTAGCCCATCCAAAGCATGGATGGGCTAGCACCAGCAGGAGAGTGAATTTGTGTGGGGGGGTGGAGGGTGAGAAAACCTGGATTTGTGCTGGAAATGGCCCACCTGATGATCACTTTAGATAAGCTATTACCAGCAGGACAGTGGGGTGGGAGGAGGTATTGTTTCATATTCTCTGTGTGTATATAAAGTCTGCTGCAGTTTCCACGGTATACATCTGATGAAGTGAGCTGTAGCTCACGAAAGCTCATGCTCAAATAAATTGGTTAGTCTCTAAGGTGCCACAAGTACTCCTTTTCTTTTTGCGAATACAGACTAACACGACTGTTACTCTAAAGCAGGAAGGAAGCATTGAAGAGTTAAATTATAGATAAACCTTCGTGGGGCACAGAAGTTATAGCTGGGACTAGTGTGGCACTGGGGAGCCAACCTTTAGATTTAGTTGCATGCAGGGAGCTGGGAACTGATCAAAGAGACTTGGAGGCATCAAGTAAGATCACCCTAATTTTAATTTGTTGGTCTTTCTGATAGCACATATTACATTTTCAATGTTTAATTTCTGAAAATGGGACCTTGTCACCACATCTGTTTCCTGTGTATATTTTGGGTCTCAGCTGCTTATTTAATGATTAAAAAATAAGCTTTTACTATTCTTTCCTCCTGTTAACACTACAGAGTTAATAAAGGTGCACATGCAGGAGTATGTTCATTCTCTCAAAGAAGGAATTCCAAAACTACATTCCAAAATGGCAGGGTCAAATTCTGGCCCCAGAAAACCTCTGCAACTCTGTTGTTATTGCACAAAGCTATGTCTCCAATGCGGTTGCACTGCTGTAACTGGGCAGAATTTGGCTTGCAGAATTTTTATTACTTTTCATGTAAAGATGTATGAGTATGAGTTTTAGTAATAATAATAACCCCTCCCCCTATATTATGAGGTGGAAAAATTTCCACTTGACTCTCGGATCCTACGATATGTTTGTAGCTCTGGCATTTAGTAAGCAGTCTAAACTTCATAGAGAGTCACTGAGAGACAATAGGCATGGAACTCCTCATTGCCATTTTACAGTTGCTTGTCAGAGGGGAGGACAATAATGTAAGGCTGCAAGACAAAAGCTGCATAATATGAAATTTGGAAGGAGGAAGATCATATTTTCTCACTCACTTTATTTCTTTTCACATTCTCCACTAATCTCTCTCTTTCCTTAGCTGCACTTGTAAAGAGTTTCTGGAGACAGCAGTTTCTCCTACTGAGTAATATAATCAGTAGCAGAGATTCATTACTTTACTTCAACAAGACAGGACGACTAATGGTATCAATCAGTTACCTCAGAAGGACATGTGTAAGGACAGGACCTCTACTTTCAATAGGGCTCCAAGAAACATGGCAGCCATCTTCTGTGAGCCTGTGGTTCAAGAAGATTCAGCTAAAAAGCCTATTAAAAAGCTACTGTAGATGGCTGCTTTGGTAGGGTAGCATGGTCTAGTGCACTGAGGATAGAGCTGGAAATCAGGTACTTCTGTGGTCTCTTCGTAACTCTACCACTGTTTTACTGTGTGGCCTTGGACAAGTCACTTAGGCCCTGATTTGGCAACTGGCTCGGCACAGACACATCCCTGCAATTTAAGCGGGACTCCTATGGGCACTGGGGTGTGTCCACATGGAGCCAGTTGCAGGATTGGGGCCTTAATCCCTCTGTTTCCCCCTCTGTAAAACAGGTATAATCCTATTTCCTTGTAAGATATTACAGGGATATTGTTAGGTTTGATTAGCTAATATTTGTACAAGAATTTGAAAATGTAAAGCACTACATGTATAGTTCCAAGTATTATTAAATATTGACTACAGCAGGCAGGATTGCAGAATTGGCTGTACTGGGGGTATCTTGTGTCTTAACGTAGTAGCTGCCGCTATTCCAAAATGCTTTGTGGCTGGAAACATGTGCAAGAAAAATGTAGAAATTCATGGATTATATTTGTGATTTCTGTTTTCATTCCAACACAAGCTTAAATCCAAGGACTCTGCAGTAGAATACAGAACTTCCAGACAGACTTTTAAATCCACTGAAAAAGAGAGAGGTGAGTACTACAGAATAGCTGTTAGCATCTATTGCTGATCGTGGGGGAAAGAGAATATGGCGCTCACAAGAACAGTCCCCCACCCCCGAGTTAATTAAAAATGTATCTTAGACTTCGTACAGTGGGGTATATTTTATTATGGAGTGAAAGGCTGCATTCAGTTTTACATTTAAGGTGGGGTTTAAATCCTTTAATCTAACATTTAATTTCACACATTTGTACTGTTTCAATCAGGAGGACAAGCTTGAATTTCCAAGGTCCTTTTCACACTACATTGAGTTGTGATTTCAGAATCCTATCCCTGCTTATTGAACTTTTCCCTGTGAGTCTAATGTTTCTTTCAGATCCCTAGAGTGAATCTGAACAACTCCAGGCTGCTCGTTCCCCACACTAGCTAATCCTGCACCAACTCAGTGTGCCTTTGTCTAGACAAAATGACCACACTTACTGTTTTCATTTTCACCTTAGAAGCCATTGTAGAACATGCTTCCGCCATAGGCTTTTGGGCACCAAAGGAAGGAGCTGGAACAGGTGAGAGAAAAGCTCGCTATGGGCAGCAAGGGGGGGCAGGTGGTGGTGGAGGACTGGGGAAGTTTTCCTCAGGTCTGCTGCTGGTCAGTGGTTTGTCTGGAGAGAAGTTTGTCTGGAGATCTAGGGAGAGAGACCACCTAAGGGAAAGGGGCGTGGAGCCAGGTACAGCTGGGTGCCAGGGCAAATCCACAGAGTATGCAGGGAAGAGGAGGGGGCAAGTGGAGGTGGGGCTGAGGAACATCTACGTGTCGCAGGGAAACACTAACATTTCCCTGCCTTTTTCACCTGAGGGACTTGGAGTGGAACCTCATGGAGTCCTGATGTTTTGAGCTGGGCACGGTGGGTGGCAGTGGGCACTCCTTCTGCAGAACTAGCAGGGCTCTGGCTCCTTATGCACAAGCCAGTCCATGAACTAGGTAGTGCTTGTGGGCTGCAGCTTGAGCTGTCTGAGGAGCCTGAGAATTCTTAGGTTCTGGAGATTAAAATGCCCCTCCACTGCTTGCTATGGTTCACAGCACAGGGTATTTCCACCCCTGCCCGCATCACGCTCCAGCAACCCATTAGAGATCATCTCTGGTGCCTGGAGGTGCTGCTCTGCCCCCTTAGCCCCGCCAGCACTCTTAAATTCCCCCCCCCCCATTTTTCTTACCCAGCATACTTTTACCATTTATTTTCTACCAAAACACTAAAAATCCAGGAAATAGGCAGTTAATGGCACCGTTAACGTCTAGACCAGCCTAGACGTACCTTAACCAGCCAGCTGAACTGATATGCTCCCCCACCCTCTCGCTTGCAGCAAATAGCCACCTGTACGGGCACACGTCCTCTGAATCATATTTGCATGCACACCCTTAACTCAAGACTTCAGAATTTTTAATGTATTGATCAAATATATTAAACTGGTTGGGGTCAGAGTTAAGATTTTCAGTGTGACTGAGGGCTGGATGTGTGCATCGTGGGTGGTTGTCTGAAGGGCAAGGGAACATATTACAGAAGTGACTAGTCCAAGTGCATGTGTTTGAGTCTGTTTGATGATGGGGTGGTAAGCTCTATGAACAAAGGGCTGGTCTGAATGGTAACATTGGCTTACCTGGTGGTTTCCTTGACTTTTAGGGATTGTGTTGCTAGGAAATTCACTAGAGCAACGTTAACTTTGCATTAATTTGTCTGTGTAGAAATCTTTACAACACTTTTGTTTCCATCAAAAAACACACAGATCCCTAATACAAACAGGACATGCTTTACTCTACAGTTTACATCACTACTGACCTCCTGGAATGAGTAGTAGTAAAGCCTTTTGCAAGAGCACATCTGGATACTCTGCAAGAGTTTGTTCAAATACTATAGCTAAATGTCCTCCAAGTGTTTCCTGAGTTTGAGACTGCCTTCTGTACCACTCTGTTGTCAGTTCAGCTCTTGGGCATCACACAGCTGAAGCTTGTGCTCATAAATTGTATTGTAAGGTTCATGATTAACGATAAAATAGCACATTGTAAAATAATATACTTTTCAAGTGAAAATTTTTTTTCCCTTTCTCTGTCCCAGCCACTTCGAGATTAAAACAGAAGTGTAAAACCAGCACAGTTGTTTTCTGAGAGAAATTAGCTTTTCCCCAGTACAAAATTCTATGCAAACCGTAGCATTAGTTGGACTGATAGGTGGCAGTTTATATTTACCTAATACCGAGACATAAAAGGTTCTTAAAGTATTTAAATGACTACTTAGTATATGTGATGTTTCTTGAGGCATCCAAGGCTGAGAGTCCTCTTGTTACCACCTGCTTCCAATGTGAGGGAATCTTGTCTGTACTAGCTGGGTGATAGCTCCCTAAGACAACCAGCCTGTCAGCCACTCAAGTCGTTTCCTGTGGACTACACCAGCCTAGCAGGTTGACAACAGATGCATCCCAGTCTCTGAGTCCCTTCATTGTGTCCCCCTTCGGTATCCAACCCCTAAACAATCCCTGGATACCCACAGAAATCCCAGATCCTCTGTTCCCAAAGGAGCAGTGTTCCACAGTTTACCATTAAAGACCTTGCATTGACAGACCTTGCGTTGTGTATCCCAGTGTCCTCTGCCAGTTGGCAGCAGGGGTTCTTGGGTCACAGTATGTAATTTTATTTTCTTCCCTTGCAGTTCCAAATGTCACATTCTCCTCAAACAGAATGTATCAGCTGTCTGCTGATGACAAAGATGAAATGTTAATTCAGGCTTTGCCAGATTTGGATGCAGAACAAGGCCAAGTGCTCAGCAACCACATGAAAGAATTTGCAGGTAAAGTAGTTTTGAAGATCTGGTACCAATGGAAAAAAAATTTAATTGAATAGCTCCTAATCCTTTAGGTTGTTGTCACAAGAGGGCAGTAAAAGAACACCTAACACAATAGAGAGAGTTTCACTGTTAAAAAAAAAAAATGAAATAAGATGTTTAAGGTTCTCTTTCCATGTTTTAAAGTTTCCACAATTAAAAAATCCTAGTTTTTATTTTAAAGAAGAGTACTCCAAACTTACCTAAAATGTTGCCATTCTCACTGAAGGTACATATTGTTATTTACACGTAAAGGACTGTTCTATCATCATTGGCTAGAGGAAGAAAATCCATATAAGAAACCTGAGGGCATTTGTGGTGGTTCTCAGGGTACCCAGGACTGAGAGTCACCCCCTGCCTCTAGCAAAACGGTGTCTTTCTTGTGGTAGCTGGCTGTCAGCTCCCTGACACCACCAGCCCTTCAAGCACTCTCCTCTGGGCTAACTTCACCTTACAGCTTAACAATAAGTGCACCCTAATCCTTGAGTCCCTTTGAATTGTTACTCTTGTATTATCCAGCCCCTGACACTGGCTACCCACCGAAATTACAGATCCTCTGCACCCAAAGGTGAAGTGTTTCACCCCAGTTCACCAGTTTTGCCATAAGCCACTCCTCCTGTAAACTACATAGCACTTGTGACCATGTATAATAAAACAGAAGGCGGCTTATTTGAGAGAGCATAAATATTTAACTAGAAACAAGAGGGAGTGGTGAAAACAAGTGTTTACAAAAGAATCATAAAGCGCGAGCCTGGGTCTACACATATCAATAGTTACTTTTCCTAGCTAATAAAGTAGATTTTCCCCCAAAAGTTCAGTCTTCTGCAGAGCTGGCTGGTTTCACAAGAACCAGGACCCAAACGTTTATGAAAGCAGCCTTGCTCCCCAGGGGTTTCTTCAGCGTTGGATCCAGAGTGCTTCTCCCTCTCTGTGTTGTACTGAAAACAGCCTTTTGTTTCTGTTCAAGGTCTGGGCCAAGCTCTGTCTGTTGTAATGTTCCTTTACCACCTCCAACGGGTTTTGATTGTTTGGTGGTGCTGCTAATGATTTTCCATTGATAGTTGTAGGAGGGAGCAAGGGTAGTGAATTGAGCCTTTCATTACCTCGCCAGCTGATTAAGGAAGAGTGACAACTCCATCTTGCTTGAATGCCCCATCACTGAGGGCAAGTCTACACTTAAAGCACTGCATCAGCTCAGCTGTGCCACTGTAGTGCTTAAGGGAAGACACGCCTACACTGACAGGAGAGCCTCTCCTGTTGGTGTAGTTAATCCACATTAGTGAGAGGTGGTAGCTATACTGACAGGAGAAGTGCTCCCGTTGACATAGCGCTGTCTACATTGGGGGTTAGGTCAGTATAACTATGTTGCTCAGGGATGTGGATTTTTCATATCCCTGAATGACATAGTTATACTATAGTTTAGACCTGGCCTCAGGCACATTACCCCTTTGTTATTTCATTTCTACACCCAAGTCCATAAAGCATACTTTCAGTATAAATATACTATTCCTTAAATATTACCATTACATATATTGCCCAATGATTGTCTTGACAAGTTACGAGCTTTCTGTAGATATCTCACATGATATCGTATATAGATGAAAACTCTGCAAGATCTGTGTTGGGTGCAATGAGTTTGTCAGATCTGAAGTGAGAGCTGTTTACAAAGAATGGAGGACTTTTTGCCAGGGGGTCTCTGTATTACAGTATTTACATAATCTGTCAGACAGAAAAGAATAATTTATATGTGGGGTTACAGTTAGTGCACCACATGGCACTTCTCATGAGCCTCTCTTGATCCTTGCATCTCTCACTTGCCTACATTGACTCCCTCTTGCCTGCTTAGGGAGTCCTATCTCTGTTCTTCCTAATTATAAAAGTCTTATACGAATGGGCGGGGGGGTGGGGCATAAACCCAAAAGTACAAGCAGACAAGGTGGTTCAGCAACCATCTCTGTTGTATTCTTTTTATAACAGCTGTAGCATGTTATTGCATATGAGCAAGTCAAGTTGGACTTGAGATTGGATACCAGAATCCCAAATTAGCATGGTGCATTTTGTGTTGTGTCATAAGAACTCAGCATCCGTGTTAATTTTACTTTTGCTTTTGGTGTTTTTGAATTCTCCGTATGTTTTTATTTATATACCTTTTTTTAAGGGAAGGACACTGCTGTTAGAGGGGCAAGTGCCAGCAGGAGAAAAACTGATCTTACCAAGCCACCAGGATTTTCACCATATCCTGGACCATACTATCTCCTTCTCACAAAAGAATGTGCAGAAAGGGATGGTACTTGCCTGAAAAGAGCAGTTGCTCTTCTGTGCCACATTGTGTCTTCTGGGACCCAATGCCTGCAGAAGTGAAAAGGGGATTTGCCTCTTAAAGAAACAGAGGCTGGGCTCTATAGGATCAGCTGAAGACAGAGTTATGTCCATTGTTTTGCAGCACTTCTGACCTACCACACTTTGTCTTACCTGGCATTTTAACACAATCATTTTCCTACTCACCTCTCGTGCGTATAACAGCTGTAGATATGGAATTGCTGTAGCAGTAATTTAATACTAAACTAACACATTTATGCTGGAGTTCAAGTGGAAACAATAGGGTCTGACTCTATTCATGGCCTTTCAGTACAGAGGTCAGCAAATGGCAACTATGCAGCAAAGGGAATGATGCTACCATATAGCTGCCACAGTCTACCCCATGTGTTTTTGAACATTTCCTCCAACATGGCTCCCTTCCACACCATGCAGAGGAACAAAGCATATGCCTCTTATGAGCCTGGAGACCTAGATAGTAGCCTAGCAGCTATACAGAACACACTTCTATTGTGGTAGCCATATCAGAATTCTGGAACATCCTGGATGGGGAGGAGCTGGGATGTATTGATTAAAATTTAGAATGAGCCAAATATATTCTTAAGTAGGTTTAAACTACAATTAAAATGTAATTGGTTCTGTTACAGATAAATTAGAAAAAGCAAAAAATGAACAGAAGGAAAAACTCAACCTGTGGCTGAATCAGATGTACATCTTTTTTGTAAACAAGTTCTTTGCTGCCTACAAGCATGCTCAAGTGGTGAAGGAAAATGTAGAAGAAAATAGGAAACGGAATGCTGAATTAGCCATACAGTTGAAAATCAAAGAGGAAGCAAAGTGAGTCTTAATTTAAAAGCTTCATTTTACACCTAGAGACATCTAGAGTAAGGCCCTACACGAATACCATGTTCTTGAAGATTTAGGAAATTGTCACTCTGCTCTTTGATAAATCAAAGCCACTAGCTACTTTCAAAATACTCTATTGGATGACTGATTTATATAGTGCAACCAGTAGATTACTGTAATCAATTTCTTTTCATTTGTCATAGAATGTTACCAAGGTTTCCTCAGAAAGAAACTGAGATGAAAAAGAAAATGCTTACGTACAACACATAACTACCCCTGGCACTTAGGGGCAAGGCCCTGCATAAGAACTCTGTGATTACTTTCTTCTTTTCTGAAGCATATTTGGCAGCTATTTCTGCCTATCAGGAGCTAGTCTCAATTATCCGAGCTCATTGCAATCTGAATATATCACAGCAGCCCCTTGTCAGCAGGGGTTCACATGGGGTTTAACATTTTTCAAACCCCTCTTTAGAACACTCAGCTACTTTTGACATCAGTCAGTTCCTCAGGGCTTAGGTTTCTTACATGGATGATTATTTTCCCAATGGCAGTGACTTCAGCTCACAGAAGGAATGAGCTTCAGGACCTAGCAACTGATCCACATTGTATCATATCTTCTAAGGATAAGGGGGCATTGCAGGTCCAGCTGACTTTCCTTCCATGGCCATGTGAACATTTCACTTTAATGAACCTTTTGTCCTGCCAGTGTTTGTCCCACATAGATCATGATGAGGCCCTGTTCTGTGCTGAAAGGTCACTGGTGTTCTAATTAGAGCAGACTAGGTGCTTGTCTACACACACAAAAGTTGTATCACTTTACACAGGTACAGTTAAGATGATATAACCCCTATGTGTGGGCATATCTATACTTGTATATTCTACCTCTACTAGTATCAAGGACCTGTACACAAATATAACTGTCTACACTAGGGACTACACTAGATTGGTAAAAAGATCAGACCCCTAGCCAAAATAGTTACGCCCACTCAAACTTTGCGTATAACCGGTCTAAACAAACTTTACCAAACTCAGAGAACTTGGGAGGTAAGGTCCCATGAGAAGAAAACTTAAGACAAAAAGTAGTTCAGGAGAGCTGGCAGTTTCTCAAGGAGACAATATTAAACATACACTATCCTGAGGGGAAGGAAATATAATAAGAGGTCAATATGGCTCCCTCAGGAGCTCTTTAATGACCTGAAAATCAAAAAGGAATCCTACAAAAAGTGAAAACATGGACAGATTGCTAAGGAGTACAAAAGAATAGCACAAGCACATAAGAACAAAATCAGAAAAGCTAAGGCACAAAATGAGTTACCTCTAGCAAGGGACGTAAAAGGCAATAAGAGGTTCTTTAAATATATTAGAAGCAAAAGAGTGACAAAGGAAAGTGTAGGTCCTCTACTAAGTGGGGAAAGAGAGCTAATAACTGATGACATCAAGAAAGCTGAGGTGTTTAAAACCTGTTTTGCTTCAGTCTTCACTGAAAAGGTTAATACTGACCAGACACACAACGCAATTAATATTAACAACAAGGAGGATGGAATGCAAGCCAAAATAGGGCAAGACCAGTTTAAAGAATAATTAGATAAGTTAGATGTATTCAAGTCAGCAAGGCCTGATGAAATTCATCCTTGTACTTAAGGAACTAGCTGAAGCAATATCAGAATCATTAGCAATTATCTTTGAGAACACTTGGCGGATCAGTGAAGTTCCAGGAGACTGGAGAAAGGCAAACATTGTACTATCTTTAAAGAGGGGAACAATTTGTTCCAGTATCTTTCCAGTTATCAATCAATTTTGTAGCATCTGGAGGAAAACAGGGTTATAAGGAACAGCCAGCATGGATTTGTCAAGTATAAATCATGCCAAACCAACCAAATGTCATTCTTTGATGGGGTTACTGGCCTATGGTAGTAATAGCTATGGTATCTCTTGATTTTAGTAAGGTTTTTGAGTCTTACATGACAGTCTCATAAGCAAAGTAGGGTGGTGTGGGCTAGATTAAATTACTATAAATTGGTACACAGCTGATTGAAAGGGTAGTTATCAATGGTTTGCTGTCAAACTGGGAGGGTGCATCTAGGAGGGTCTCACAGGGGGTCAGTCCTGGGTCCAGCACTAGTCAATATTTTCATTAATGACTTGGATAATGGAGTGGAGAGTATGCTCATAAAATCTGCAGATGACACCAAACTGGGAGTGGTTGCAAGCACTTTGGACAATCAGTCTGAATTCAACAAGCTGAAATTCAATAGAGACAAGTGAAAAGTACTGTACTTTACTCAGCAAGGAAAAATCAAATGGACAACTACAAAATGAGGAATAATTGGATAGGCAATAGTACTGCTGAAAAGGATCACAAATTGAATAGCAGTCAATGTGATACAGCTGCAAAAAACACTGTATTCACCAACGTGTCAAATACAAGACGAGGTAATTGTCCCACTCTCCTTGGCACTGGTGAGGCCTCAGCTGGAGTCCTGTGTCCAGTTCTGGGCACCACACTTTAGCAAAGATGTGGACAAATTGGAAAGTGTGCAGAGAACAACAAAAATGATAAAAGGTTTAGAAAACCTGACCTATGAGGCGAGGTTAAAAAAAAACTGGGTATGTTTAGTCTTGAAGAAAAAGAAGACTAAGGGGACCTGATAAATCTTCCAGCCTATTCAGGGCTTTTATAAAGAGGACTATGATCAGTTCTCTGTCTCTGCTGAAGGTAGGACACAAATTAATGTCCAGCAAGGGAAGATTTAGGTTAGATATTAGGAAAGTTTTTTAACTGTAAGAGTTATTAAGCTCTGGAATAGGCTTTCAAGGGAGGTTATAGAATCCCCATCATTGGAGGTTTTTAAGAACAGGTTGGACAAATAATGGTCAGGGATGGTCTAGGTTTATTTTGTCCTGTCTCAGCACAGGGGGCTGGACTAGGTAACTTCTCAAGCTCCCTTCCAGCCATACATTTTGATGATTCTATAAAGCACCAAGAAAGCCCACACAACTTTTTTCTTTTTACAGCTGTTAAGTGGGAAATGACTATGGATAAAATTTTCATAAGTGCCTAAAGCTCCTAAGTCACTAAGTCCCATTAATTTTCAATTTGATACCAAAGTCTCTTTTGAAAATGGAATTTAGGGACTTACGAAAATTTTACCCAATCTTTTCAGTGCTTTGCATTGCTATGACGTAACTGCTCTGAAACGGAGTGAGCCTTGGCATGACCTAGAGTCTATGTCCACCATACCTGCCTAATGGGTGTGCCTATCACAGACATAGGCAAAGCAACTACACATTCCTTTCTTCATATGTTTGCAAAGCATTACTGGTTGAATTAAGGCTCCAAAAGGGATTCTCTTTTGAGATTCTGTGTGCTCCAGCACTTGTTTCCAAGGTAGGAGAGACCAAACTCTCTAACCTTCATAAGAAATTTTTTTAATTTCAGGACATCCTTCATTTTCAGTTGGTCAAATATTTTTGCGTGGCATTTGCTTCTGTGCTGTGGGCTTATTCTACAGCTTTATAGTCTGTGCCTGATGAGAAGTAATAGTCCTCTCCCAAAAAGCCCTCCTGGTCTACTGGCTCTTGGAACATCTCTCAAGGAGTGAGACTCCTGTACAGAAGGTCTCTTTAGAGAAGGGGAAATTACTTACCTGTAATTCTGCTTCCCTGAAAATATCTTGCAGGATTGTCACTCATCTGCCGACTTCCTCTCAGAACTTGGTGGTTACTTATTGACATTTTTTCCCTTGTACCTTTTTCATTTTCTTTACTGAAGCACTTAAAAAAAAAAAGTATGCCCAGGCTAACCTCTGAGATAACTAATGTGATTTTTATGGGGATTTAGTTAAACCAGCATAACCAGGTAGACACTTTAGTTTAAAACTGCTTATATTGGTTCAGCTTGCAACTGTACATTTACAGGTGCAAGTTAAACCCACAGAAGACTGTCTACACAGTTACACTAGTTTAATCAAAAAATTTAATTAAACAAATGCAACTTTGAGTGGAGATAAGCCCTTATACTGGTCTGGCATTAGTTTTCTTTTATGGGAGCTTTGCCTTCTGCATAATCAAAAGAATTGACTGGACCATTCAGAGAGTAGTATTTATGTTCTACATTGGGTGGCACAGGATGACTATTAGGGAAGCCTACCTCACATGTTCCACAGCTACCACTACCTTCAAGGGTCAAACAGCAACTGGAGAGCTAGGGTTGCAGTCTTGTGCTAACGAGATGGTATGTTCAGAGAACCAGGATCACAGGGAAATAATTTTTTCCTTTTAAGAATGTGCTTGAGTAGAAAAATTTGGATTATGCAATGATACATGAAGCTTAACAATAGTTGATTGTGAAGTAGCAACTACACAGAACACACATTTTAGGAAAGGATTAAAAGGATCACATTTTTCATTAGGTAATTCATTCTGCATGTAATTGCAGTGGCTATATGGCTATAGTTACTTAAGCAAAACAAAATCATTTTAGCCTAGGATAAGTTTGCATGAATTTGCTGCAGTGGTAAACAAGTATAAACTTTTGTTTGTTTGTGTGATCTTAGGCTTATCTCCATAAGGGAAGCAGAAGAGGCCAAAAAACAAGAAGCCGCTGCTGCAGAAAAAGCAGAGACGGATAATGGAGTGGTTAAAGAGCCAGAGGATTCAGCTCTACAGATTCCACTTCCTGCAAAGGAAGAAGTAGTGATTCTGCCCCAGCCAGTCATTAGCAAGGTTTCTGCAGGTGTGAAGAAAAAGAAAAAGTAACTTAGGCTGACTGTTGTAATAGTAAAGTCTGTGCTTGTTAACATTTTTAAGTATTAGATTTCCTTTCTAGGTCTGTAAAATCTAAACATTAAAATATAGGTTCCAGGAAATGAAGGCCAATACAATTATTTGTATTTGTTTACACTGGAGGGAAATTTAACTCTCCATAGTCTTCCCCCACATCCAAACTTCCCCCAACACCTCCATTTACTGATATCCTGAGCCCCCTAGAAATTGGGGAGTGTGATTATATAATTGATTGTTACATAAAACTTGTGTAAACCTTTTGAACATACAAAGCCATTCCATAAATGTACTATATGCCATATTAGGAGACATTTTTCCATTAAAAGTTAAAAGATCATTAGCGTTTCAGGTTTGTTTGTTGGCTAACTCTTGTAACCATGTGACTGCATAGTCTGAATGGAATTTAAAACTATACAACCTGCATGAGGTTTTTGCTTATCACACCTATTTTATGTACACTGGCATGTAAGGAACCCAGATATTTCACTCGTGTAAAGTAAACCTTTGGGCTTAATCCTGCATCATGTGATTTCAGTGGGACAACTACTAAGATCAGGCCCTTATCCTTTTCACTTCTTTTATTGTTAAAGCAGCAGCCTCTGTCAACTTATACAGGAGAGGAACAGGTTAGTTTACTTGTGTAGTATGGAAGAACTGGTGCAGTGTAGCTTCTACATGCTTGTGATTCCGAGACCACCATTTTAGGTAACTCAATATCCTTTACTGTGGGTGCCACTTCAGACTCAGATGATAGAGTTAACATCAAGTACCTTCCCCTCTCTTTTACATGCTAATGTGTAGAAAAACAATTTAAATCCCCACACTCAAATCTACTCTATTATGCAAGTGAGCATAGAAGGGGAACAAAAGGGCCCTTAAAATTGTAACAATTATTAATTTTATTGTCCAGTAAAATATTAACATAACAATATTAGAGAAATGGAATGGTACAGTTGAATTATCAGACTGGTTTTAATTAGTTTGCCCATAAATATTTTAAAATCTAAAAATCTTATGATCAGAGTTTACAGCTTCAGTAGAAATTTGATTCTTACAAAGCAAGTATTGCTTTACTATTGTCATTATTCCAGTCAATAATATGACTAATAACCCTTCATGTTAAACAAAAATGTGTCTGACATTTGTAGATTTTTTTTCACTAAATCAGCCCTTTGCAGATCAATCCAGGAAGAAGATATTATTGAACTGTGTTGCACAAAGCTTCTTTACTTCTTCTGTTTAAAAAAAAAAAAGGAGAGGGGGATTTCAGAAACTGCACACAGTATCACAACATATTATCTAAACACCCTGATTTTGAAAGAAGACTTAACACTAACTGTATCCAGGGGAAAAAATTACGTTTGTTAGGGTTTTCTGCTTTTAAAACATGTTCTCACTCTTTAAAAAAAAAAAAAAAAAGTGTCCTGGTGCATATCAACTTCTTATTTCTATTTTCAGTAAGAGAAGGGTGGGTCAATTTTGTTCAGCAGGCCCAGTCTGAAAATTCACATATCAGTCTTTTCATGCCAAATATGGAGTTAGCTTCTATCCTGTTTTCACAGAAAAAAAGAACTTTTCTTGTTAAACAAGTCTTCCTTAATTATTAGAACAGGGATTCTCAAACTGTGGGTCGTGACCCTACAGTGGGTCATGACCCTGTTTTAATGGGGTTGCCAGGGCTGGCATTAGAGTGCTGGGGCCCACGGCTGAAGCCAAAGCCCAAGGACTTTCGCCCTGGGTGGTGAGGCTCAGTTTACAGGCTGCCTGGCCCGGGGCGGGGCTCAGGCTTTGGTCCCCCCTTCTGGGACCATGTAGTAATTTTTGTTATCAGAAAGGGGTCGCAGTGCAACGAAGTTTGAGAACCACTGGATTAGAAGAAATATTGATTAATCAATATTATTTCAGTAAGGAAATTGATTTAAGTCTTTTGTTTTGTGCTCCCCTACTTCCTTCTCACAGAGAAGATTAATTTCCAGTACAATATTTTTAGCGATTGCTTTGTAATTTAGGTGCAGCACTATAATTACGGTATAAACCAGGGATCAGCAACTTTTGGCATGAGGCCTGCCAGGGTAAGTCCTCTAGTGGGCCAGGCCGGTTTGTTTACCTGCCGCGTCCGCAGGTTCGATCAATCACAGCTTCCACTGGCTGCGGTTCGCTGCTCCAGGCCAATGGGGGCTGCGGGAAGCAGCAGCCAGCACATCCCTCGGCCCGCGCCGCTTCCCGCAGCCCCCAAAGTCAGACCAAAGGTCCATCTAGCCCAGTATCCTGTCTGCCGACAGTGCCCTGTGCCAGGTGCCGCAGAGGGAATGAACAGAACAGGTGAACACCAAGTGATCCATCCCCTGTTGCTCATTCCCAGCTCCTGGCAAACAGAGGCTAGGGACACCATTGCTGCCCGTCTTGACTAATAGCCATTGATGGACCTATCCTCCATGAATATATCTAGTTCTTTTTTGAACCCTGTTAAGGTCTTGTCCTTCACAACATCCTCTGGCAAGGAGTTCCACAGGTTGACTGTGTTGTGAAGAAATACTTTATTTGTTTTAAACCTGCTGCCTATTAATTTCATTTGTTGAACCCTAGTTTTGTGTTATGAGAAGTAGTAAACAACACTTCCTTATCTACTTCCTCTACACCAGTCATGATTTTATAGACCTCCATCATATCTCCCCTTAGCTGTCTCTTTTCCAAGCTGAAAAGTCCCAGTCTTATTAGTCTCTCCTAATACGGAAGCCATTCCATACTCCTAATAATTTTTGTTGCCCTTTTCTGAACTTTTTCCAATTCCAATATATCTTTTTTGGGGCGACCACATCTGCACACAGTATTCAAGATGTGGACGTACCATGGATTTATATAGAGGCAACATGATATTTTCTGTCCTATTAACTAACCCTTTTCTTAATTATTCCCAGTATTCTCTTCGCTTTTTTGACTGCTGTTGCACGTTGAGTGGATGTTTTCAGAGAACTATCCACAATGACTCCAAGATCTCTGAGTGGCAACAGCTAATTTAGACCCCATCATTTTATATATATAGTTGGGATTATGCTTTCCAATATGCATTACTTTGCATTTATCAACATTAAATTTCATCTGTCATTTTGTTGCCCAGTCACCCAGTTTTGAGAGATCCTTTTGTAGCTCTTTGCAGTCTGTCGGGGTCCTAACTATCTTTAGTAATTTGATATCATCTGCAAATTTTGCCACCTCACTATTTACCCCTTTTCCCAGATCATTTATACACTTTGTGCATTTGACAGCACTTTAGGTATAGCAAGTTTGTCTCCCTCATTTCTGTGCATCTTCTGCACAGAAGCAAGGAGAGAGGAAAAAACAATTATAAATAGAGAAGTAGGGCTGTAAAAGCATAATAATTAGCAGGAAGGTCAGGCAGGGGCAGATGTAGAAACAAACTATTTTTATCTCATAAAAAAACCTGTCTAGTTTTCAAGTTGATATTGCCCCATAATGTTCTCATTTTTTATCCAAATCAATTGGGCTAAAGGTAATATTGATGCATGTTTCTTCATGTACTTGGTATATCTTAAATTACAGTGTAAAACTGAAGCAGAAAAGCACTTTGAGAGAAAAACAGAATTTTAATACTAATAATCTTAATGACGAATTCCCTTTGTGAACATATTTTACCTTGACTTATAAAAGACAAATTCAGAAAAGTAGGCATTTTAGCCTCCTGGAAATAAAATAAAGCACTTCATTTATTAAATATTCCAAAATTAAATTTCAACAGAGCACTCCCATTAATGGCAAGGAATAAGATAATGGGCATTGAATCATCGTTAAGAACATCAACTTAAAGTCTGCTGAATATTTATGATGATTTCGTTGCCATGCAAAACATGGAAGGGAGACTTAAAGCCTTAGGCAAGCTGATCTGGTCTAGCATAGAAAAAATCCCCCATTAAGTGTATCTTATATAAAATAGAAAACTACAAATCCACTGATAAGCATTTTAGTAACACCAACAGTATTTAAAAATAGCAAAAATAAAAAAATCCTTACCATTAACTTCAATCAGGTTTGCATTTTTTTGATTCAAAATAACATACAGTTCCCGTTGATCAGACTTTTTCCCAACCACCCAGTAGTCACTCATTGCCTTCACAATGATTTCCTCATCCTCATCAACTCTGAAAGAAATTGGATAAAACAAACCTTAGGAAAATTTGTAGCAACATCAAAAATAATGGACTCGATAGGCAAAATAAATAACTTACATTACAAGCAACAATACTGAAGTAAAGAACAAGAAAACCAGCAAATAGAGCAGCTTTAGAAATTGTTTAACTGTCCTAAGGGTTATGAATAAACTATAGGTTTCAGAGTAACAGCCGTGTTAGTCTGTATTCGCAAAAAGAAAAGGAGTACTTGTGGCACCTTAGAGACTAACCAATTTATTTGAGCATGAGTTTTCGTGAGCTACAGCTAGCTCATGAAAACTCATGCTCAAATAAATTGGTTAGTCTCTAAGGTGCCACAAGTACTCCTTTTCTTTTTGCGAATAAACTATATGTGAACTGAATAGCTGATCTCGCAGGTTGCTGTGACATTGCATAATTGACAGAAAATCAAAAATGAGCAGGTGTGCTCAACTCAGGAGATATAAATACTGCAAGCCAGTGCCAGCATAGCCTGCACAATCTCCATTTGGGAGGATTTAATCACGAGGAAGCAAGCCAACCACTTATTTAGTCTACTAGTCAACCAAACATCAGTTCTTTGAAGGAAGCTGCTTGGTGTCCACAGTTGCCAGCTTTCACGTGGTAGCACCCTGATTTTCACAATAAGGCCAAAACAAGCCAATCCCTAAGAACCCCAACACTATGTGACTAGATCCCCCTGGTGTGCAGTCTGGGACTATAGTGGGCCCGCTGTGCATCCCTGACTCTTTCCTCCCTAGCCCCTGCTTGCCAGGAGCTGATCAAAAAAACGAAGGAATAAGCTACAAGCTCACAAACCAATTAAGCCAAAAACAAGCTCAATTTCTGCGGTTTCACGGGTTTGGCGTGTCTGTTGGTGTCTCTACAGCCAAAAGGAAAACAGTGCTTGCTGTATACAATACACAGCATTATATCAGCTTCATATGGATAATGGGAACAGGGAAGAGACAAAAAAACAAATAAGCATTCAAGAATTTTCTATCGCTAAACCAGGATTAAAGCAGGTTGGATGCTGGTTACAGTCTTAATCAACATAGTTTTCTACAGTAATTGTAGACTTAGAAAGGCCAGTTATAATACACCACCTCTCTTCCTCTTCATTATTTTCAAATCCATCTCACATAGGTGACCAGATAGCAAGTGTGAAAAATCGGAGTGGGGAGTAATAGTTGCCTACATAAGATAAAGCTCCTAATATAGAATCACAGAATATCAGGGTTGGAAGGGACCTCAGGAGGTCATCTAGTTCAACCCCCTGCTCAAAGCAGGACCAATCCCCAATTTTTGCCCCAGATCCCTAAATGGCCCCCTCAAGGATTGAACTCACAACCCTGGGTTTAGAAGGCCAATGCTCAAACCACTGAGCTATCCCTCTCCCCATATCGGGGTATCTGGTCATCCTAATTGCACAGTTTATTCATGTGGAGACATTCTTATCTTCCAGCCATCTTTTCTGCTGTATGTGAACATCCCAACTCTGAAAATCATAAGAACATATTCTCTAAAAAACTCTCCTCTTTTCTGCTGCCCACCTGCTAGCTAGTGTTTCCCCATTTTGTCTCTTCTTCACACTCCTCTTTCATGTAAATTTTGCTCCTGTTTGTTCCCTCCTACCTGTGGCCTGCTTTCTTCAAGAGCATTGATGGGAATATAGCATGGAATACAATAGCTCCAAGCAACACATGGAACAGCAGAACACCAAACACAGACAAGCGTTGATTCCACCATCACAGGAGAAACTAATACATTTTTTTTCAAATAAGTACTTGGATTTAGTGTTTTATTATAAGCACTATTTTAAAGAGTTTCATATGTTAATTAGTAAGCAAATGTGGGATAATATACCCTCAAAATTAGGTTTCATCCTGATCTCTAATAGTCAGAGACTGACTTAAACCCTGAAGCATAAGGTTTAAATCCCTTCCAAAATTGGTTATTAATTATAACTGTGGATGTTCTTGATATCCACAGAAGTATCCAATCCCTTTTTGAAATCTAGCCCAACATCTCAGCGACATGAAAATTCACAAAAGAAACAGACCCGAAGGGTGGGACAGGACAGACATTTCAATGTATCAAACTGGCTACAGTGATACAGATGAAAGAAAAATCTGCTCTATATCACTTATTCCCCAATTTTATATATTCAGTAATTGTATGTATATATACATAAATGAAAAACCAGGATAATTCAGTAGTTGAACACTGCTAAAAGCTGAGGCCTATTTGACAGAAGGAAAAATGTAAATAAGATTACCTAGTAAAATCACTGTTGATATCACCTAGAATCTTCATGAGGTCAGGGTGAATGGACGTGAGGGATACACTGGGTGTTTTCCTCATGTGAATTGTACTTTTCTCTGCCAAGTTCATATGATTGAAATAGATAAACTTAAACTGAGGTTCCTTCTCAGACCTAGGAAAACAAGTTAAAGAAAATGGTGACTATGTGGTCTTTGTGAAATGTGTGTACGTAAGTCACAGTTCACTAATCCATGCACAACATGAAATCCATGATCAGGTACCTTATCACCATACTGAGACATTGTGCATACATTACCATTAGGCTTGGCAGAATTTGATTTTCTTTTTTTTCTAATTTTGACCATTTATATCATTTATTTTTAAGATTTTTTTTAACTGTTGCTGGAAATTGAGAGGGCATGTGCGAAGGGTTGGAGTTAGGGCAGCTTGGCAGGGGGCTCCCTGCACAACTGAGAGGCCCATGACACCAGGATGCAAGGTGAGGGGGAGGCTGCGGCCCTGGCTCAGGGGAGCAGAGACCTCAGGCCAGGGCTGTGATGAGGATGACAAAACCCTGGCCACAGGGTGCTGCTGAACAGTTCCGGACCAGGGATGGAACCATTCAGCAGCAGGGTGACCTCCCCCATGGCCAGGGTCTGTTGTTTCTTCCTCACCACAGTCCTGACTGGGGGTCTCTGCTCTGCCCCACCAGAACTGAACCCTTCCCCACACCTTGTGCCTCCAGGGATCGGGTGTCACCAGTTCTGGCAGCTCAGGGAGCTCCCTGCAGCCCTACTGTCACATGACAGCAGGGCTGCAGAGGGCCCCCTGAGCTGCCACAGTGCTGGTGACAGGGAAAAAGGGGGCAAGGATACAATTCTGCCAACTTTTAGTGATCAATATTTTTTTTTAGTTGATTTACCAACTTCTATCAATTGAAATTGAATCCTGCCATGCCTAACTACTTTTCAAGACCAGTGGCAGGGTTGACAGACTGTTTTTGAATAGCCATTGAAATGAAAAAACATTTAGACCTCCAAAACACTGACACCATAAGAGAGACCTACATAAATTCCTAGTACAGGAAAGAGAATAAAATTGCGTCTGCCTAATGGCATTTTCTGCTCTTACCAGGACTCACCCACTGGTGAGGGACATCAGAACATCTCCCTTTCTCTTTCACTAGCTCTTTGAGTTCTCCCACTGGGCCCATGATCTCACACCATTGGTGGGTTTGAACCCCAGCTGGTTGCTGGATTGGTTGGCTACTCTGGGGAGACAGCATATAGGGAGTGGGGATCCTTGCTGCCTCCCTAAAGAGGAGTCAACTGTTGACTTGGTTGGGTGCTGTGTCACTAATTTGTTTCATAAGGGATTTCCCTAGAACTGTACCAGTGTTTCATTGACTCTCATATTTAATATCAGGAAAAGCTTCCCCTCCTTCCCAGAATGGCCAAGCCAATGAGAGTTTTTCACCCTCCTTGGTGGATTCGGGCATGAGATGATCTCCCTTTCCCAGTTTGGTAAGTCAAGACTTAAATTTAAGTCACTGATATTGGTTTTGGTGATGGCTTCAACAATTATAATCAGGGAAGGTTTGCTGCAGCAGTTGGCACTTCAGGTTACATATTCAATTGTTTGGAACTGTCTCATCTAGGCTAGGTGTCATATGGCAGTTTACTCACTATCACCTTAGCAGACCAGCAAATGGCTCAAACATCTGGATATCTTGATCCCTATTATGTCACGCAACTGCATTAGTGTAAAAAGAAACCATATAAGGTTATCAGGGCACTGCTGCATTAAAATGTTAAGGGAGAGTTAATAAGATGATCTTCCTTTGCTTTAATCCCTCAATGACACAAAAAAACAAGTATTTAGTGATTTAATAGGTTGGCACCATTGCAAGCATATTTTATTTGACTCACTGCAATTCTGCCAGTTTAGTACAGTCACCACACACCAAAGTAAGTGTGTATGTATCTTTGGTATGATTGAGTCATCCTTAGAACAGCAATACTGTAGGAAACCAACAAATACTCCATTAGAGTAGATTAGAGTGGTGCTATTATATAAAACAGCACTTTTCTTTTAACATAAAACACAAAAGGAACTAGAGAAAAGCAAACCCACTACGTAAAATCCAGCAATGATTTATTCTGGGCTTTTAAGAGTTAGACAAAAGGAATAAAGATTTCAATAGTCCCAGACCTCTATAGCCTTGAACTGTTAGTTTCTTGCAAGATGGCACAGTACTCTTGGTAAAGTATAAGACTTGTAGCTGTATTTTGCTATCTAAATTTTTTGAGCAAGTGTGCATGTTGTTATAGATGAGGCTTATAGAGCTGCATATTAAGGTTGCCTGACACTTCCCATTATAACATTCTGTTTTAAGTTGCTTATAACTTTGCCAAACTTTAACCATTTGGACTGAAATTTTACGTCAGGTGTCTGCCTCAATCTGAATTGCACTGGAAAATTTTGGTTCAGCTGTTTCCAAGAAAGAGGGTATGGAAAAAATGTTTTGCCCACATTAAAATACTTCTGGAAACCTTTTCTTTGAGAAATTATTGAAATTTGGCAGGGAATAGTCTTTGTGTTAGTGATGTGCTTTTTACCATCCGCATGAAGATCTGTCCAAATTTGACCAAGTTATAAGCCTTTGAAAAACTGTGGTTTGCATATGCTCAAAAGAGGCTTAGATTTTTAGCAGCTAAATTCCCTGAAGAGTCAGTTGCACACTGGGCACGCTCCAGTCCAGGGCTGAAGGAGTGAAGCTGGACTTTTCACACCATTGCAGCTCTGGGCCATGCTGGGTCTGGGCACATGAACAGAGAGCAAGGAGACTGTCTCAGTGACCACCCCTGCTGGGCTCAGGGAGCACGGAGGAGGAGGCTGTGACTCGAATGCAGGGTAGACAAGAGCTGGGCCTGCCGTGGGATGGAGGGAAGATGGCTGGGGGGGTTGGACAGGAAAGATTGGGATTGGCTGGACAAGACCACAGGAAGCTGGGAGGGGGAGACAAACTGGCTGGGCAAGGGGACTAGGACCTGGAGCCAGGGAGGAAAAAACAGGGAGGGGAAAGAGACTGTGAGCCAGTAGGTGAAGGGAAGGAGGTGAGGGGGGGGGAAGGGAGACATATCTAATGTGGGCCAGGGTGTGGGGGAAGAAATGAGATTGGCAGAGCAAAGAAATTGGGACAAGGGGCTGTGGGCGGAGAATGGGACACAGATTGGATAAGGAGTCTAGGGAGAGAGATTGCGACTTGCAGCCAAGTGTGGATGTGGGAGGTGGCAGCAGCAGCAAGAGGTCAGTGAATGGGAGAGAGAGAGAGATTGGATGAAGAGCGAGAGCAGGGGAACTGTTATTGGTTGCATAAGGAAATTCAGGACAAGGAGCTAGGGGTGGTGGGGGGGAGGATTGGGAATGACTGGGCAAGGAGACAGACTGGGAGCGGGAGGAAACTGGAATGGGAGGCTGGAAGGGTAAGACTAAGACTGGTTGGGCAAGGAGACTAGGACTGGGATGAGAAGCCTGAGGAGTGGAGACTGGGACTGGCTAAATGAGAAAAATGGGACTGGGATAAGGAGCCACAGGCAGGGAGAAGACAGGACCGGGACAAGATGGAGGGGATAGAGTAGAAGGGTTCAAGCCTGAGGAGTGGGGAGGGACGAACAGGCAGAAGAGAGTGCAAACCCACTAGACACACTCCATCCAGAGCTTGGAATGGAACCTAAGAGTCCTGAGTCTCACCATTCCTCTGCTGGCAGTAAGTACATGAAACACAGTGGCAAAGCTTACCACCTCCCTCTAATGTTGCTTCACATATAAGATGACAACCTACTACTGCAATCTGTTACTCTGTTAGCTCACATGGCCTGTGTGGTGGATCTAAAGTTCCAATCCTGCCGATCATCCAGGTAGTTTTCAATAGGATGCCACATGATGGAATTTCTTTTTTCAGTTTGCTTTTTAAAGACCTAGGAAATGCTAAAAGAACATTAAAGGCTGCAAAGTCAAGCACTAAACAGTTAGGAAAAGGGGTAGAGGGCCTGTGGAAAAAACAGTATGTGATTACGTAATTAAAGACAGTAGCATAATGCATACGTACAAGGGGCAGAATTAAGGTTGCAGAGGCAACCTTAATTCTGGCATCTCCTAACTTTTGAGTGCTTGACTTGCCACTCAAATAATGTTATTTTAACATCGATTTTTTGTGTCTACATGACATACAATATACAGGGAAAGGTTATGTAATGCACTGGCTAATGTGCATGTTGCTCTTTTCTACTCCATACAATGTCAGATATCTGCAGCTGCCACCCTTGAGAGACTGACCTACGTAGGGTAATGCCTAATACTACTCAGAGATAATATTCTTCTTGAGCTCCAGTGGCAGCAGTCCTTCTAATATCAGTGTGGTCCACATCATAATATCTGAGCATCTGATACATACAAGGAACTTTCCTCATAACTCCTCTAGGAAGTAGGTAAGTATAATTATCTCATTTTATAGATAAAGAAATGAGGCACAAAAATAAATAAATAAATAAGTGATTTGTCTAAGGTGTCAAGACAGCCTGTGGCAGACCTGGGAATTGAACTGAGGTCTCCTGAGTCCCAGCCTGGTGCCTTATTCACAAGGCTGTGCCTCCTCTCTGTAGAGAGGAACGACCCAGGTTCTGATCTTGATACTGCATACTACACTGTCTGCATGTGCATATCCATGGATTTGTAATAAATTAAATTACATAGCCAATATATTTTATCTAAACTGAAAGTCCTCACCTTGTCTACTCAAAAATATAAATGTCATGGCCCTTATTTACCTAAATGAAAAATATCATCCCAGTGTATTTTTTTACACTATACACCATCAGTTTGAGAAAAACAAAGTCTCAGAAAGTCAAGAGGAAGGTCACCACAAAACTTGCTACATTGTCTATAGTCTGCTATGGCTGACTACCTGCTGCCCAGTTGGGCTTACAGGAAGGCACCTGCTGGGCGAAAGGAAGGGAAGGGTTTACAAAGGGAGAGAGACAGCAGCAGCTGTTCTCCTGTCTACCTCCCTGGGCTGAGAGAAGTCCACAGGTAGCAGCCTTTCCCCTGCGGCTCTCTCCTCCATTATAAGGCTCAGGTGCCTACCCTTCAGGCCAGCTGGGCAGCAGCTAATTAGCCTCAGGTGCATTGGAACCTGCTCCCACTTAAAGGGACCAGTCACACTGGCAGTGTGATGAAGGTAGGTAATCAGAAAGGCTCCTTTCCGGTTTTGGGGTTAGCCTTTGGGAAGATGTTCAAGAACAAGCCATCCTCACACAATGTTTGAGTGGCAAACTAAGTTTTCATTGAAGTCAGCCAAAAATGTTCACAAAGTGGAGGAACAAGACAATAAATGTACAGCATGTGGCCCATGCAAGAAAATCCTCTCACTCTTTGTCTATAAGTTTCTACAAGTGACCCTGGCGTTATGCAGCGCATTGAGGGAGCAGAGGATTATTGTCTACATTGATCTCTATTTGTATGATCCATTTAGAATTCTAGTCTTGCAAGAAAACAAGCCGCCACATCAGTACATCTTCTCTAGCAGTTCCATTTTTTTTTTTTTTTGCAGGCGGAGTAGAGGAAAATGAATTGAATAAGTATAGGCAGCACAATGGGCCCTTAAAGCTTCCTTAGCCGGGCAGCTGGGGATTCCCCTGGAAGCACAGAGATGGCATCAGCTGCTCTATGACACACTCTATCCCCTTCAGCCACAGTGATGGCCAGAACGTTGCTGCACTCCGGCTGATGTAATGGTACCATGGTTACTGTAATTTACAGCAGGCGTCAAATGTTACCCAGCAGCCCAAAGGATCAGAGGAATACAAAAGTGGTTTAAAATGCCTCTACCCTGCTCCCAGTTGGGCCCTACACTGAACACAGCTTGGCTGGATAGAAGGATAGGAGTCGGAGGCAATACTCCCTTAGCAAGCCCATGAGTTGGGTGCCTGAAGAAATAAGATTGTCAAGGCATTATCACCTTTACCTTTTAAACAAAACCTCCTCTTGTCTGCCCAAATAATGATGGGGCCCCACAGCTGAAGCAGCCTTTGGGCAAGTATATTTTCTAGTAAAAGGTGCCAATAAACTACTTATTTTGTACATCTAAGACCTTAAAAGATTAGGTAGCACCTAAGCCTCAGCAATTTTATTTTTTTCAAACTTACGAGGAAATCAAAGTTAAAATGCCCCTGCCCCCCACTTTTCTGCATTCCATGGGTCCTATTGCAAAGAATCAGAGACAGAAACTCCTTCAGAGTAATTGGATTTTCTCGGAAGTTACAGAATCTACTTTTATTTAGACTCCTTGTTAAAAATGATCTGAAGAATTTCCAATTACTTTAGGTCCTGTCCACATTAGCTTCAGAACAACAATAGGTACAACCAGATTCCTGGTTCTGATCCAGTGTGGATAGGACCTTAGAATTAAATACTAGATACTTCCACCAAGGGAAATGGGGAGATGCATACTCAATTTAAAATTTGCAAGACATGGGAAGGGGGAAAAATAAGTCCTCGTTCTCCTGCTCCCACTCGAGAGGATACATCAATGTCTGTTATGCTGCTAATGTTGCACACCCCAACAAAACCCTCATTGCAGACTAAAAATGGACTATTGGGATCAGGTAATTAATTTGCACATGAAAAATTACCACAAAACCTCACAGGAATTGCCTGACCACTGAGTCTGAATGCCCCTCTGCCCTAGCTATTTGGGGTAGGCAGTATATTCTACAGTTGTTGGACTTTTCCTTTTAATTATTTGCAGGTTTCCTTTAAAACAGTTAAAACTTTGATAATTAGTTGGGTAGCAAAAGAGTAGCAATTGTAAGATTGTAAGAATAAACATGTGCAAAAGGCCTTGCCAAAAGCAAAATGAACCTTAACCACACAAGCACCTAAATAAAATTGTAACTTTTATAAAAACTAGTGCAGTTCCCCCAGGGCACTTAAATATGTGACAATGGATGCTCTATAAATGTCTAAGATACATATGGACAGATATAACTTCTTATAAAATATACATGTTAATTCAAAGAGAACGCTCTTAAAATATATACTCATATTGTTACCCTTATTGAAGCAGTCATTAAAACAGACTTTGAGCTACCTGGTGACGGTTTGCAATAGGAACATAAAGATAGTACAAACCCTGATATCCTTTTGTTGATGTTGTATTGTTCACATATGTCTGATGCTAATACTGTGAGTTGAGGCCCAACAATGCTGTCCAGTTTACGGCAAAAATCCAGTGTAGGTTGCATTGAGGCTATGAAGCAGTTTTAAAAAGATAATGAGTTTTTTCCTAACAGTACATGAGGTCTATACTATTTTGTGCCAAAAAGGCAAACATGTTCTTTTGTAGCTAACTTTAAACATTTATAAGAATCTTGGATCATATTCTGCTGTCAGTTACACCCAAGAAATCTCATCAACATCCAGGGGGCTTCCATGGAGTAACTGAGGGCAAAATAGCATCCCTTTTATACCATCAAGCAAAACACAGTATAAATAATCTAATTGACTAAGAAGTTGGTGAAAGCATCCACACAGAGCAAACTAACATACAAGACTATAACAAATGAATATTTTGCAACAGCAAAATCAGGCTAGATTTATGTTTGATAATGTTTTGGTAAGGAGATAGTACAGAAAAAGTTGTCAAAAGAAAAGAATTTAATCTCCATGGTTTATTTCAAATCATACAAATATATACCTACCATCAATCATAAAACAGACAGCTGCACTCATGGCCTGAAACAAACCAAAACAAAAACAATTACAAAATAAATTTTCTTCCCTCAACTTCACCAATACATTCACTGTAGAAGTCATTTATTGTATACCAGTTAAATTTTGAAAATGCCTTAAGTCACAGTAAAGCTAGCATGTTAACAGTAAAACCTTTGCTCCCATGAGCCTATATATGATACCCAATTTTCCATATTACATCAGTCCTACACAAGGTTTTTAAATCAGCTATTCATGGGGGCTTTGAGAAGTACTGTGCTACTCTGCAGGAATTTAAATGTAACCTGGCTAGGGCATTGCCTACACACAAAATTTGCACTTAGCCCTGGTCTACACTAGGACTTTAGGTCGAATTTAGCAGCATTAAATCAATGTAAACCTACACCCGTCCACACGATGAAGCCCTTTATTTCGACTTAAAGGGCTCTTAAAATCAATTTCCTTACTCCACCCCTGACAAGTGGATTAGCGCATAAATCGGCCTTGCCGGCTCGAATTTGGGGTACTGTGGACACAATTCGACGGTATTGGCCTCCGGGAGCTATCCCAGAGTGCTCCATTGTGACCGCTCTGGACAGCATCTCAACTCAGATGCACTGGCCAGGTAGACAGGAAAAGAACCGCGAACTTTTGAATCTCATTTCCTGTTTGGCCAGCGTGGCAAGCTGCAGGTGACCATGCAGAGCCCATCAGCAGAGGTGACCATGATGGAGTCCCAGAATCTCAAAAGAGCTCCAGCATGGACCGAACGGGAGGTACGGGATCTGATCGCTGTATGGGGAGAGGAATCTGTGCTATCAGAACTCCGTTCCAGTTTTCGAAATGCCAAAACCTTTGTCAAAATCTCCCAGGGCATGAAGGACAGAGGCCATAACAGGGACCCGAAGCAGTGCCGCGTGAAACTGAAGGAGCTGAGGCAAGCCTACCAGAAAACCAGAGAGACGAACAGCCGTTCCGGGTCAGAGCCCCAAACATGTCGTTTCTATGATGAGCTGCATGCCATTTTAGGGGGTTCAGCCACCACTACCCCAGCCGTGTTGTTTGACTCCTTCAATGGAGATGGAGGCAATACGGAAGCAGGTTTTGGGGACGAAGAAGATGATGATGATGATGAGGTTGTAGATAGCTTACAGCAAGCAAGCGGAGAAACCGGTTTTCCCGACAGCCAGGAACTGTTTCTCACCCTGGACCTGGAGCCAGTACCCCCCAAAGCCACCCAAGGCTGCCTCCTGGACCCAGCAGGCGGAGTAAGGGACCTCCGGTATTTTATCTTTTAAAATACTATACATGGTTTAAAAGCAAGCATGTGAAAGGATTACTTTGCCCTGGCATTCGTGGCTCTCCTCGATGTACTCCCAAAGCCTTTGCAAAAGGTTTCTGGGGAGGGCAGCCTTATTGCGTCCTTCATGGTAGGACACTTTACCACTCCAGGCCAGTAACACGTACTCGGGAATCATTGTACAACAAAGCATTGCAGTGTATGTTTGCTGGCGTTCAAACAACATCCGTTCTTTATCTCTCTGTGTTATCCTCAGGAGAGTGAGATATAATTCATGGTCACCTGGTTGAAATAGAGTGCTTTTCTTCAGGGGACACTCAGAGGAGCCCATTCCTGCTGGGCTGTTTGCCTGTGGCTAAACAGAAATGTTCCCCGCTGTTAGCCAAAGGGAGGGGGGAGGGTTGAGGGGGTAGCCACGCGGTGGGGGGAGGCAAAATGCGACCTTGTAATGAAAGCACATGTGCTATGTATGTAATGTTAACAGCAAGGTTTACCCTGAAAGAGTGTAGCCACTGTTTTATAAAATGTGTCTTTTTAAATACTGCTGTCCCTTTTTTTTTTTCTCCACCAGCTGCATGTGTTTCAATGATCACAGGATCTTCTCCTTCCCAGAGGCTAGTGAAGCTTAGAAAGAAAAAAAAACGCACTCGAGATGAAATGTTCTCCGAGCTCATGCTGTCCTCCCACACTGACAGAGCACAGATGAATGCGTGGAGGCAAATAATGTCAGAGTGCAGGAAAGCACAAAATGACCGGGAGGAGAGGTGGCGGGCTGAAGAGAGTAAGTGGCGGGCTGAAGACAGGACTGAAGCTCAAATGTGGCGGCAGTGTGTTGAGAGGAGGCAGGAGTCAATGCTGAGGCTGCTGAAGGACCAAACCAGTATGCTCCAGTGTATGGTTGAGCTGCAGCAAAGGCAGCTGGAGCACAGACTGCCACTACAGCCCCTGTGTAACCAACCGCCCTCCTCCCCAAGTTCCATAGCCTCCACACCCAGACACCCAAGAACGCGGTGGGGGGGCCACCGGCCAACCAGCCACTCCGCCACAGAGGATTGCCCAAAAAAAAGAAGGCTGTCATTCAATAAATTTTAAAGTTGTAAACTTTTAAAGTGCTGTGTGGCATTTTCCTTCCCTCCTCCACCACCCCTCCTGGACTACCTTGGTAGTCATCCCCCTATTTGTGTGATGAATGAATAAAGAATGCATGAATGTGAAGCAACAATGACTTTATTGCCTCTGCAAGTGGTGATCGAAGGGAGGAGGGGAGGGTGGTTAGCTTACAGGGAAGTAGAGTGAACCAAGGGGCGGGGGGGTTCATCAAGGAGAAACAAACAGAACTTTCACACCGTAGCCTGGCCAGTCATGAAACTGGTTTTCAAAGCTTCTCTGATGCGTACCGCGCCCTCCTGTGCTCTTCTAACCGCCCTGGTGTCTGGCTGCGCGTAACCAGCAGCCAGGCGATTTGTCTCAACCTCCCACCCCGCCATAAACGTCTCCCCCTTACTCTCACAGATATTGTGGAGCACACAGCAAGCAGTAATAACAGTGGGAATATTGGTTTCGCTGAGGTCTAACCAAGTCAGTAAACTGCGCCAGCGTGCCTTTAAACGTCCACATGCACATTCTACCACCATTCTGCACTTGCTCAGCCTGTAGTTGAACAGCTCCTGACTACTGTCCAGGCTGCCTGTGTTCGGCTTCATGAGCCATGGCATTAAGGGGTAGGCTGGGTCCCCAAGGATAACTGTAGGCATTTCAACATCCCCAACAGTTATTTTCTGGTCTGGGAATAAAGTCCCTTCCTGCAGCTTTTGAAACAGACCAGAGTTCCTGAAGATGTGAGTGTCATGTACCTTTCCCGGCCATCCCACATTGATGTTGGTGAAACGTCCCTTGTGATCCACCAGAGCTTGCAGCACTATTGAAAAGTACCCCTTGCGGTTTATGTACTCGGCGGCTTGGTGCTCCGGTGCCAAGATAGGGATATGGGTTCCGTCTATGGCCCCACCACAGTTAGGGAATCCCATTGCAGCAAAGCCATCCACTATGACCTGCACATTTCCCAGGGTCACTACCCTTGATATCAGCAGATCTTTGATTGTGTGGGCTACTTGCATCACAGCAGCCCCCACAGTAGATTTGCCCACTCCAAATTGATTCCCAACTGACCGGTAGCTGTCTGGCGTTGCAAGCTTCCACAGGGCTATTGCCACTCGCTTCTCAACTGTGAGGGCTGCTCTCATCTTGGTATTCATGCGCCTCAGGGCAGGGGTAAGCAAGTCACAAAGTTCCATGAAAGTGCCCTTACGCATGCGAAAGTTTCGCAGCCACTGGGAATCGTCCCAGACCTGCAGCACTATGCAGTCCCACCAGTCTGTGCTTGTTTCCCGAGCCCAGAATCGGCGTTCCACAGCATGAACCTGCCCCATTAGCACCATGATGCATGCATTGGCAGGGCCCATGCTTTCAGAGAAATCTGTGTCCACGTCCTGATCACTCACGTGACCGCGCTGACGTTGCCTCCTCGCTCGGTATCGCTTTGCCAGGTTCTGGTGCTGCATATACTGCTGGATAATGCGTGTGGTGTTTAATGTGCTCCTAATTACCTAAGTGAGCTGAGCGGCCTCCATGCTTGCCTTGGTATGGCGTCCGCACAGAAAAAAGGCGCGGAATGATTGTCTGCCGTTGCTCTGACGGAGGGAGGGGCGACTGACGACACAGCTTACAGGGTTGGCTTCAGGGAGCTAAAATCAACAAAGGGGGTGGCTTTACATCAAGGAGTATTTCAGGCAGGACTTCACGGAGGGTTCCAATAAGAAATGGTGAACCTAAGTTATTGTTCTTATTGGAACAAGGAGGTTAGCCTGGCCTCTGATTGATACATGGCTAGATTTACCTCGCTGCACCTTCTCTGTGAGTGACTGCAGTGTGACCTAGAGGAATGAGTCCCCTAGACAGAGGAGGGGGGGAAGCAAATGAGTACAAAACAAATCTGGTCTATTTCTTGTTTTGATCCACTCCATCTATCTTTTACAACTTCGGCTGGCAGCAGACGGTGCAGAAGGACTGCATGCCATCCACATCTCATGGCTGCTCGGCAGAAGATAGTACAGTACAACTGCTAGCCATCCTCATCTCTTGCCTGCCCGGCAGAAGATGTTACAGTACGACTGCTAGCAATCCGTATCGCCTGCCTGCTCACCATAAGACGGTTCAATAGGACTGACTGCAGGACTAAAGAGAATGACCTGGTCAGTCACTCCAAATTTAGTCCCTGCGCCCATGTCTGCCCAGGCGCTCCCAGCCGACATGGCCAGGAGCACCTCGGACACGACGAGGATGGCTACCAGTCATATTGCACCGTCTGCTGCCAGAAGGCAATGGGTTGCTGCTACTGTGTAGCAATGCCGTACCGCGTCTGCCAGCACCCAAGAGACATAGGGTGATGGTTACCTGAGCGGGCTCCATGCTTGCCGTGGTATGGCGTCTGCACAGGTAACTCAGGAAAAAAGGCGCGAAACGATTGTCTGCCCTTGCTTTCACGGAGGGAGGGAGGGAAGGGGGGCCTGATGATATGTACCCAGAACCACCCGCGACAATGTTTTAGTCCCATCAGGTATTGGGATCTCAACCCAGAATTCCAATGGGCAGTGGAGACTGCGGGAACTGTGGGATAGCTATCCACAGTGCAACGCTCCGGAAGTTGACTCTAGCCTCGGTACTGTGGAAGCACTCCGCCGAGTTAATGCACTTAATGCACTTAGAGCATTTTCTGTGGGGACACACACACTCGAATATATAAAACCGATTTCTAAAAAAACGACTTCTATAAATTCAACCTTATTCCGTAGTGTAGACATACTAAATCTTTAAAGTAAAATCAGTTTTAAAATCCATTTAGTTAAACCAGTCCTAACCCACATGTAAACCTTTTTATAACACAAATATAACCTTTTTAGCTTAGGGTTGGCACTAGCCAGAAACCAGGGTAAGGAGCTCTGAGAAAATATTACACCTGGCTAGCATATTTTGCTTTCTGAGTTCACTGCTGGTAAAGCAACATGGAAGGAATACAGACAGACAGACTTTTGCCAAGTTTGCATCATTTGGATTAAACCAAAGCCTCCAAAAGACACCCAGAGAATTCAGAAAAAAGAATATTTGAAGTTTTAAATTTGAACCTTCAGACAGCTCCCTCTCTCACTGTTCTAAGCTGGTCGTGCCATATGCACCTTCCTGCATGGATTCAGAAATAAAACAGCAGTGTTTTCCTCCTGGCTGGATTCACAATACACTGGAATAGAGAGAGTTTGGTACCTTATAAACAATTAAATGAAGTTCTTCATAAGTGCCATCTGTGTTTACAAATATTTTGGGGAATCTGCATTTTGCTTCTGGATCATTAAGATTTAAAGGTCCAGTAAGAAACCTAAAAACCAGAATTAAACAGGACAGATATAATTCATTTTTATATTCAATAAAAACAATTTATGAGCACATGAACAATTTTTTAAAACAACTTTTAAAATACATGCATACATTTGAACACAAAGAATTTCTGTCTACCCAGTTACTTATATAACTCCCTGTCACCGTAGGATCTGAACATGTGTCCATGTCAAATTAGTAATTTCAAATTAACTGAAAGACTTAGGTCCCAACTTCAAAGAGACTACTCATGTTTAAAATTAAGCATGTGAGTAAGAATTTGAACGATCAGGGCCTTAGTCTAGAGTAAACTTTGTGAGAATGCACAGAAAGAGGGTTCTTTTAGATCAAGATAAACAGAATATTGTGATTCAAGACTGAGTTGCAAGTGATCAGTGGCCTTTCAACAGCCTTTTCTTGATCAAGGGTGACTACTGTTCAGGGAAGCAACAGTATTTACCAACAGGCCCTCAAAAAAAACCTCAAAAGACTTAGTATGTTAGCATCAAAATAATTTGGAGCTAGGGAAATAAAGATAAAAAATAGGTAGATGATCAGGGAAACCCAATAAATTCTCCAGGAGCTTTTAAAAGGAATACCCTATCAGTGATGACTACAGAATGTACTCTCTGGTACATCTCACTCTTCTGCTCCCTAACAATATATACAAATATGAAAAACATCAGAATTTTGCAAGACTGAAGTGAGCTAGAACCCACCCTGATTTTACGCTCACGCTGAAGAAGTGGAAAACACTAAACCGGGGTTTTTATTAAAGAAAGCAACATTTTGTGCTCTGGAAACAGGGGGCCAAGAAGGACCCAACCCTTCATTCAGAATAAGGTCACACACTGGCCAAATGCAAAAAGTCTCTCACTGATGCACTTAATATATAGGCCATTGTGATACGCAAGTCACTGGACAGACCATTGTTTTGCTCCTGTATGACAAATCTTATTGCTTGGGGAAAAGGAATTGGAGAAATACTAAAATTCTTTCTGTACAACATGCTAAGAACAGCAAGAAGGAAATAGGTATGCAGTAGATCTAAAGCAGGTTCTTCACATCATAGGCCAAAAATCTACATGGATTTATCCTCTGTGCAACCCCACTGAAGCCTATGGGATTATCTGGGTGTAGAAATTAGTCCCAGGAATTCATTTACACTCCTACCTAAACAAACCATTCAGTTTTTATTCTGTGCACCAAGAGCCTAGCTTTCCTTCTGAAGGGAAGAAACAGTATAGCGTATGACAGATGATAAGAACTACCTTCCATAGTGTTGTAGGTTTCCTGGCATTTCTGCACGTATTGGGGAATCTCTTCCTGCTAACTGAAAACAAACAGGAAACAAACAGTTTGGGACATTTCTTTCCATTTCTCTTTGTTCTGCAGTAGCTAAAGAAACTGTCCACAATTGACAGACTGCAGACTATACCTCTCTTGCTAGGAAATACACCATTAATGCATAATGGGTGGGGCAAGAATAAATGACAACAATATTTAGAAAATTGGGCATTTTGGTTTTACATTTATTAATCTGAAAAAAGTTCCATGAGTTAAGTTTTAACTTTGATATATAGCTCTTTTAATGTAATTTTATGGCTCCTGTCATCATGGTATCTGAGCAAACTCTAATGAACTTATCCTCACACCACCATTGTCAGGTTGATAAGCATTTTCATTGTGCAGGTGGGAAACTGAGGCAGAAGAAGATTAAGTTAGTTGTTCATGGTCACACAAGAAGTCTGTGGAACAGCCAGAAACTGAACCCACACTTCCTAGGTCCTAGTCTAGTGCCATAACTACAAGACCATCCTTGCTTCCTCATTAATATCTTAACATTTCTTATATTAACCGCAGCACAGGCTACATCTCACACTGGTAAAGCTGTGCACGGTTGAACTGCATTTTATCTAGGTAATACATTGGTCACTAGCCAACCATCCTAACTAAAGCTCTTAAAGGAACCCTCAAATGATATCAAAACTGCAATTTTAATACAGATGTGGTTTTAATATAGCTGTAGTTCAACATCCACATAATGTTTATCCATCTCTAATTTCAGTTGTTGAATATTCTACATTATTTTCCTATTTGTTGTTTATAGTCAAGTCTACATATTTGCAACATTTTTGTTGCCTGCAGGGGAGTTGGCTCCCTTTTGGGGTACCTGTTGTAACCTGCTGCATAATTTGAATCCTTACTGCTTTCTAACATTCAGGAATGTTAGAACATGCTAAGGGAATACTGTTCCTTTTCCACTTGTGAACACCAACAGTGACATCCAAGGCCCAGTTAAGCAGCCTTTCTGAAACTCCCTTGGGAAAGTACTGGGGTATCCCAGCTCCCGCTTTCTTAATATGATGCCAGTAGTGCAGACTCACAAGGAACCTAAATAAAGCAGAATCCGTAGCTTTCTGAAACATTCACTTCTGTAATTTCTAAAACCTTACAAGAGCTCCTTTAATTCAGTTATGGGAGGAAAGATGGTCTTGTGGGGAAGGTACAAGAACTGGAGTCTGGAGACCTGTGTGCTAGCATGGCCCTGCCACAGGCTTTGGGCAAGGTTCTACTAAAGTCAATTAATATTTGTGCAGTGTATTGAGCCTAGGTGGCTATATATTTTTCATGTTATACAAAATGTAAAGTATTATTTAAATTATAGTCTCTTCACTATACCCTGTCGATGTACCCATATAATTACATATTACTTTTTTGTATATAACCATTACACCTATTAAAATATCAGAGGTGGCTGAAAACAATAGCATCAGATTAATCTGTAGCAGCATTAACTCTAAGTGCATGTTATTTGCTAATAACTCCACATGAAAATTATGCTCAATGACATGCTGTTCTCACATATAATTGCAGTATACAAAAAAAGATCAGTAGAAAAGCAAATTATTTAAGTCCCATTAGCCATTGTTAATAAGGATTTACTTTATTTGTTTATATTAGAGTGAATTTAGTCCTCATAAAAAGGAGAGAGATAATTATGGAGCATGCAAGTCGGTGTTGTGCAATCCTTGCACAATAGTACCTTGCACAGCTCATGGGCCATCAGCAGGTCACACATAAGTGTGGTGGTTTTACCATGTGTATGAACAGATGTTCAAGACCATCGAATTCATTTGACAAAACTGGCCACCTTTCCCTGCCCCTTCTCGGGGAGAGAAATGAACAACTCATTCACAGTTAGCTGAAGTCCAAGCAAAATAAGAAATCTTTGCAGATTTGTTTTGTGCATCCCACTGAAACTTAAATATCATGCAAAGTATGAAGACTACACATAGTATATTTAAAGTTACTGCATGAAAATCTGTTTAAGATAAACGACATACTGTACTAACTGATCATTTATAAATGATTTGGGACTGTTCCTCCTTTCACTGGATGCAGTGGGAGTATAACTTGGCCCATAAAGAAAACACATTTTAAGCGCAAAGAGGCAGAGTTAAGGCTGACCTTTCAAATGTATTTGAAAATTTTAATATAATTTTTCATCCTCTAATTAATCAAAATCAAGTGAATGGATTTCACTAAAATGTTAAAACAAGTCATCTTAATGGTGATGCCAAAGATGGAAAACTCTATCCCCAAAGATGAATGTTTTGGAAAATTACAAGTGTGTGGAAACAAGGGGATTACAGAATGGAGATGGTTTTGCAAAACTGGAGACACAGCAATTACTAGCAGCAACTCGTACTGTAACAGTACAAAAGGAGTATTTTCTGCTCTCTATATGTAGAAACTTCAAATCTGATTAGTTTAACGGTTTTTTAATTCAGGTGGTAGTTGTAAAAACATGACGACCCAGCAGAATGATTTACAAATGAAAATCAAGAAGATTGATTTCCACTTGGCAGACAATGTGAGCTGCTGTTCAGAAACTGTTCTGCTGTAAGGAATCTACAGACTTGCATTGTCTGTTTGGATATTTTCTCAATGCATATAACACCTAGGCACATATACAATTTTATAACACAGATAATTTTTGTTGCATAGAAATATTGAACGTCAGCAAACCTGGACAAAGGGGAGAAGCAAGTCCAAGATCAAGGACACTTCACTGAAAACACCAGTACCTTCTTATCAAAAGCAGGGGACTGTTAGAACAAATGCATCTGTTAATCGTAACTGAGATGACATCATATAAGAAGAAAGGCAGTTCTTCTGCCTTTCTTCTTTCTTTCTTTCTTTTAAGAGGGAGCCAGGTCTCAAACTAATAGTTAGAGTTTCATAGTAGCCAATTGGAAACTATTGTATACTACAGAGCATGAGCAATTCCCTGTAGGATACTACCTATTAAGCAGGGAGCCAAACTCTGCGTTAGCTGAAGTTTCTAAACGGTCTTCAGACACAGCCATGCTGGAGGTGACAAAGGCTTGGATCACTGGCAGCTGTCATGTGCTGCTCTCTATTTTGCTCGTTAACAATGCCTCTGTTCAGACCTATTCTAAAAAAGTAAAAGCTGATTTGTTTACTGTATTTTTGCTATTAACCAATTATCACGACTAGATTTAGAACTGAACTTGATTTAATTTAGTGCCTTTTACACTCCATCTATACTAAAGCACTTTACTAGAAAGCAATTAAATACTTGGGAGTGCATCAATGGGATAGGCAAATATACCATATATTTATATACACACACTCTCCATCACAGCTCACACTCTTGGCATGAACTTTACTGAGAAAGGGAATGTGAGCAAGGATCACAATCTTATCGCAGCACTTTGAATTTCCATAGCACCATCCATTTTAAGAGCTAGAACACTATGCAAATATTAATGGATTAAGCTTTCCAACAACTATACAGTAAATATCACCTTCTTTATCTGATGGACAGGAACACCAAGACACAGAGGTGGTATGAGTTACTCAATGTCACACAGGAAGCGAACTCAGATTTTCTGAGCCCAAGCTCTGCACTTTAACTTTTTTTTTTCCTTTTTTTTTTTTTTTTTTAAAAAAGGGAGGTTTGTGAGCTCTTTAACATTCACCTGGCCAGTCACCAAAAATGGCAAAATTAAGGCCTCATATAAAAGAAATTTATATGAATACAGTACTGCATTATATTAGTTCACTGTATGGTTAGCATTTGATATGATCCCAAGCTTTGGTATAAGATTAGAATCCACGATGTTCTGGCTTGGAAGTTAGAGTGTTACCAACTGAACTGTACTGACAGTTCTATGACAATATTTATTCAGATTTAAATAGACATACCTAAAGAACTACCTATCCTGGACTCGAAGTACACTTACCATCTGCTAAATATATATTACAAAACCATTAGAGAACCTGAGCAGCAGCAGACCTCCACTGGCTACATGCAACCACTAGGCAGAGTCATTACAAAACAAATCAATATATCACTACATCTTCAAATTACAAAAAAAAGCACTCCCAAAAAATACCTGCTCAAAAAGTAAGACTTTGTAGTGTGCCCTAAAGGCCAATCAATTTGGGCTTTTTTTGGACTGGAATGTATGCATAAAGAATTAATTCCTAAGTTGGAGAACCCACTTTCAGAAACTTCCCCTCTTCTATATCAAAGGAGCTCCAGCTCAAGTACTTATTGCTACAGTGTATACGGTACAAGAAATCTGTGCAAAGTATATGTGCTGTTAAAAAAAAACACACATCCATACCTCTGGCTCTATGTGCCTTGGAAAGAGGGATGTTGTGAGATATTTGTATAAAATTCTCATGTCATCTTGTTCTAATCCACTCCTGGAATGAGAGAGGGGAAAAAAAAAAAAGTTAGAATGTAGATCGCAAAGCAGGAAAAACAATTTCTCTAATGGCCTTCCTTCATGGCCAACACCTTTCTAACCAAGAGCTGGACAGGCCACAATTTAGAGCTTCCTGGGAAAATTAACTCAGTTCTCTTACATGACAATACACCAATTTCTTTTGTACAGACAGTCCCAGTATATGTTTAATTTTTAATAGAATGCTCATTCCCCTACAATACTAATAACATATCCAAGTTAACAAAGAGATAAAATCATGAGCTATAAAAAGGCTTTTCCTAATTTATGAATCCATATTTGATTTCACAAGCAAATTATGTGCAGTAAATACTGGTATCTAGACAAATATAGGAAGACTATGATTTTTTAAAATAATAGTTTATAAATTATTTCTCACCTAAACATTGTGCACATTCTCTCCTCACTTCTTAAGAGCCTTTGAATAGGAAAACCTTGCCTAGCTACTCTTAAGTGATATAGTATGCTAAAAGCAGGTATGCCATGTCAATAAACACCCTAAAATCAAAAACAGCTGAAGAGGAGTTGTCCGTTTTAAATTACATTGATGTAGCAAACTCCATAAACTTCTTTGTTTCCGTTAAAAATGCAATCTGTTGTAATATTTTCTGCAAATGAAGTCAGGATGGATCAAAAATAGTTCTGATTAGCTGAAAATGTACTGCTGTTCAATATTACTTGTTGGTTGTATATAACTTGCTTGTAAAATCAAATATGGATTCGTAAATTGTCTTTAGTTTTAAAAAGTATTTTTAAAAGCTGCTAATTGTGTTAACGATGTGAATAATTACTAAGAACCCTAATGATTAATAAGATTCAATACAAAATAATTCAGACATTATGGTAATTCTGGTAGTATCTTGTTCAGACTAGGTCCTTTTCCCCATTATATGTTTCACTTTTGATATGGAACTTATCAGTTTCAAATCTTCAGCAATTATTAACTTAGTATATTGGTTCACACTATTAGAAAGAAACCATCCATTAGAAATTGATAGTCAGCTCTGTTTTTTGTAACAAACACACACATCACATTAAGAGCATGTGGCCAAATTTTGCTCTGATTTACAACTCCACAGAAGTCAGAAGGGATCTACAAATTGTGAGTCAGCTCAGAATATGGCCCCACGCAGTTTGACATAATGAGTGTATTTATGTCGAATGCTAATGTCAGATTATCACATTTATGAGGTTTATGAATTACTTCTCAAAACTTTCCTTCCCTTCATTTAAAACCGGTGTGCTAAAAGTCCAGTTGCTGCACCATCTGGCTCTGCGCAGCTCCCGAAAGCGGCTGGCATGTCCCTCTGGCTCCTAGGCGCAGGGATGGCCAAGGAAACTCCACGTGCTGTCCCTGCCTGCAGTGCAGGCGCCTCCCTGAGCACCAGCTCTGCAGCTCCCATTGGCCAGGAACTGTGGGCAATGGGAGCTGCAGGGACGGCACCTGCGGATGGGGGCAGTGCACAAAGCCCCCTGGTCCTGGCCACTCCTGCGCCTAGGAGCCAGAGGAATATGCCAGCTGCTTCTGGAAACCGCTTGAGGGAAGTGCCATCCAGAGCCTGCACCCCACACCCTCTCCTGCACCCCACACCCTCTCCTGCACCCCAACCCCCTGCCCTGAGCCCCCTCCCACACTTTGAACACCTCGGCTCCAGCCTGGAGCCCCCTCTGGTACCCCAAACCCCAGAGCCTGCAACCCCAGCCGGAGCCCTCACCCCCCTCCACTCCAACCCCTGCTCCAGCCCGAGCCCCCTCCCACACCCTGAACTCTTCATTTCTGCCCCACCCCAGAGCCCGCACCCTCAGCCCAGAGAAGGTACTCCCTTCTACACCCCAACCCCCTGCCCCACTCTGAACCCCTCGGCCCCACCTCCCATCCTGGAGCCCCTTCTGCATCCCTCATCCTCCACCCCAGCCCAACCCCAGAGCCTGCATCCTCCAGCCCCTCCAGCACGCCAACCCCTTGCCCCAGCCTGGTGAAAATGAGTGAGTAAGGGTGAAGGAGAGCAAGCAACTGAGGGAAAGGAATGGAGTGAGCAGGGACGGGGCCCCAGAGAAAGGGCAGGGCAGGGGTGTTCAGTTTTCTGCAATCAGAAAGTTGGCAACCCTACATGTTGTGTGCTTAAGGTTTCTGCATTAGTGAACTATGCAACATCTGTTTCAACTGCAATCAACATCCTCACTGCAGACGCTGACTGTAAGGTAACAGACCAAAAATTCTCTGGTGTTGACTACCATCACTTCCCATTGATTCAGCCACTCAGCTGGACCAGGCCCCAGGATTTAAGCCCATCATTACTGATTGAAATCATTATGGCTTAGATGAAATGACTATAAGGTACTGTTAAAAGGGATGACACATTGTTTATACATTGTATGTGGATGCAAATTTTAACTGGTCATTCCAATCTATGAGAAAGATCCTCCTTTTTCAGGAAAGATTGCGTGGGCCTTAAATATTTAAGAAAAAAAGGGAAACCATTTAAAATATTAATTCCATGTCTCTTCACTTATCAACTGTAATCTCCAGCATCCGTAAAGCAACTCAGCTTCTCTTTCCTGTTGACACTCAAATTGTGCACTGACATTCTTGACAAGTGAATAAATGCAAATATTTAACCATCACTGATTATTTTTTTAAGACTTCTGTAACTTTCTTGGAGAAAAAAAAGAAAAAAGAAAGTATGCCTACAAAGTTACACAGTGAGCTTGAACTGTGTTAAAACTGCATCTCTGTCTCAATAATTCTGTAGAAAACATTGCTTGACAAGAAAAACTTGTTTGTCCTCTCCAAATATGTTCACACTGTTTGAGTAATTGCCACAGTTTTTATTCTCCAGATCACATTGTAAGTGAAAGACCTTTCCATGGGTGGCCAGCTCTTCCAATTTCAATGTGTATGTTTCTCAAAATGGAAACTATCCACAACTACTAGGAAAGGTTCTATACTCAACTGTTCTATATTCATAGATTCTAAGACCAGAAGGGATCATTGTGATCATTTAACACAATAGCACAGGCCACATAACTTCCCCAGAATTATTCCTAGAGCTGTTCTTTTAGAAAAACATCCAATCTTGATTTAAAAATTGTCAGTGATAGAGAATCCACCATGAACCTTTGTAAACTGTTCCACCAATTAATTACTCTCACCATTAAAAATGTATGTCTTATTTCCAATCTGAATTTGTTTAGCTTCAATTTCCAGAGACTGGATTGTGTTATACCTTTGTCGGCTAGATGAAGAGCCCATTATTAAATATTTGCTCCATATTTAGATACTAATAAACTAATCAAGTCACCTGTTACCTTCTCTTTGCTAAGCTAAATAGGCTGAGCTCCTTGAGTCTATCACTATAAGGCATGTTTTTTAATTCTTTAATCATTCTCATGGTTCTTCTCTGAATCCTCTCCATCAGTATCCTTCTTGAATTGTGTACCTCAGAACTGGACACAGTATTCCAGCAGCAGACACACTAGTGTCAAATATAGAGGTAAAATAACCTCTCTACACCTACTCAAGATTCCCCTGTTTATGCATCCCAGCTTCCATTAGCTCTTTAGGTCACAACATCACACTGGAAGCTCGTATTCAGCTGATTACCTTGCACAACCCTCAAATCTTTTTCAGAGTCACTGCTTCCTGGGGTAGAGTTCTTCATCGTGTAAGTATGATGTGCATTCTTTGTTCCCAGATGTATACATTTACTTTTAGCTATATTAAAATGCATATTGTTTGCTTGCACCCAGTTTAGCAAGCAATCTAGATTGCTCTCAGTCAGTGACCTGTCCTCTTCATTATTTATCACTCCCACGTACGTGGAGAATCTAGTTTCATTTATCACTAGCAATCTTAGTTCTATCTTTTCCCACAACATGAAAGGTCTGCCCTACAGAAGCTCCTTGGAGGCAGAGACAGTCTTTTTGGTGTGTGTCTGTACAGAATCTAGCACAATGGAGTCCTGAGCCATGATGAGGTGTCCTCGGCACTCTATGAAAATACTACTAATAATAAATACAGCAATGTCATTTATTTTAAGATGCATATTATGTCCCTCCTCCACCCATTAGTCTGATACCTACCAGATGAGCTGATCATTGTAGAGAAAGGCAGTATATTTGACTATGTTTAGGCTTTCCTCCATCCTATTAATAAATGATTGGATTTTCAAATAAGTCATTTTATCCAATGGAAAGAAGCTGATTCCACAAAAAACATCCAGCAGGTCACATGACTGTAAATGCAGTGTTTGCAAGTACTGAAGGAACAAATATAAAGGAAAGGAGGGTAGTTAATGGTTTTCTGAATATTTAAAAGGTATAATAAAGCCTTTAAAATTAACATTTCAACTTAACCTTTTCTGTGTTAATTTTTGGGCACTTTTGCTCTATACCAAAACCTTAAGTGATAGCCTATATATCATACTGCAAGTTGACACAATTATTTACAATGTTAGTTCACAAATCCATTTTGGGGGCATGGACAAAATAGAGCCTAGCTAAATCTCATTTATACACATTCAGCGTGATCAATGATAACTAGAATCATTAGCAAGGAGCAAAGATGTGCATAATGTCTTGCAGACAAATAAAAAGACAGGCTCCCTGCCCCAAAAAGCCAACAATCTAAGGCCCCAATCCTGTAAGTTGTTGTATGTAGTTCTCCCCTGTACCAATGTGTGGCTCCCAATTACTGCAATGGGGTTCTGTGCAGGTGCAGCGGACCACCTGCTTGGAACAACTTGTGCAAACTGAAATCTAAGTGCCTGGCCTTGAAAAGCATCAAGCAACATTTTTCCTCTTTTTGCTTAAAAATAATCCTAAAGGAATGGAAACCCTAATGTGCTGTCCACTGCAACTCCTCTACTGTATAAACATAAGAGAAACCTGCTGGAGTAATACATATAGAAGGCTCAGAACAAAATTTATTTACTGTATGTGGTTTTGAAAATGTGGAAAAATATTGGAAGAGCTTGGTGTTGAGTGAATCTCCACTTCTTTCTTCTAGTTGTGTTGTGTGCAGGTCATACATTAGAATAATGGATTATGATATAAACCATGCAGAAATACTGGCATGCCAAGACTTGACAAGAAGTGGTTGGTTACTTTTTAAGCACTATATGCATCTTTGTTTCAGCATTTCTATTATCCATATTATTAAAAAGACAAAGTAGGGAGAAATGGTGCTGATCTAAGATCACATGAAGAAGCCAAATTAAGATTGTTCAGGGTACTTCAGAAAAGCCAGAGAACAGTGATACAAAGGTAGCATGGAACCAGAGAGCATCCAACAGTACGACCAACTGCACTACAAAACAATCCACCAACATATTCCACATTAGCAGGTGAATGGATCTGATGACCATTATGTGTCTGTGATGAACTATCCCACAATGCACTTAAGCATGTTATACATTGAAGTTGATTTATTTGAAGTTCTGTGGTATAAAAACAAATATGTAAATGCATACAAAATGTCATACTTACAGAAGTGCTTGGGATATGGCACATTACATTTATCACAAGAGAAAACACACAGACTGTTCTAGTCGGCACAAAAAATTGGGTACACAGCTGAAAGTTACACACCAGTGCTCCATTTACTCACAAGGAACAAAAGATTCTATGATCCTAGAAGTTATTTCACTACCCTACCATTTCTTCTAGTTATTGATATTCAGAAGTATTATTTGGGGAAACCCTGCAGCATACACATGATGTTCTACATCACATCTAATGCTGTATTATATGAAATCCAAAAAACTACACTATAAACATTAAAGTTGAAAAATCAAATACACAAAGGTAGGGGATGCAAGAGTTATAGTTGTACATAGCCCCCCCTCTCTTCCATCCATGTGTTAAGATAGCCCTGCCCAGCATCAGGTAAGAAGTCTGTGGCAGAGCCAAACTGAAAACTGCTCTCCTTAGTCCTGGTCCAGTGCCTTAAATTGAAGGGAATATTCTGTCTCTTCTCTCCCACATTTTTTGAAAGTAATCTGAAAACAAAAATCCCACCAGTGAAATTCCATCACTGCATGTATTATCAGCAAGGTTGGAGCTAGAGGACTAACTGGTAACAGTAGTATGGTGTTCTTTTCCACATGGGGATTTGAGAGACACTTTGCCATTGTCCGACAAAACTAAGTGGATGTGATTTGCCAAAGGCTTTGTAATTATGTCATGCAAACAACTCTATTAAAGAAAAAGTTTAATCATACTTGATTATAATTAAGGTTTTAACAGTTTTCTAAACATGGATATTAAGATGATTTTATCTCTAACAGATGATCATCCTATTCTAGCCCTTCAAGCTATCACTCTGTTTATTCAAATCCCTTCTAAAGAGTCTTCCATGATGCGAGACTATAATAATATTAAACAAAACATTTTTCAAACATTCTTAGTCATTCACTCTAGTCTTCCCATTGCTGAGAGAGAGAGACAGAGACACACACACACACACATACATACACACAGAATGGAAGCTCTTCCGTGCAGGCACTTGTGCATTTTGTTTCCTCTTTGGTATCAAACACATTGTCTGTTCTCTAATAATAAACAGTAAGAACTTACCCGATGGAAGAATTTCTCTAATCTCTCTTTTAGAACCCTTACACCTCCATCTTCTATGGCTTTAAGGAATGTACCATTAAAAAGCTAATAGGTTAAAAAAAAAAAAAAGCAATCTTAGTTGGGCAATTGTGTAAATACAGTATAACAGTTACTCATAACTTGATTAAAATCAGAAAAATAAGAACTAAACTGCTACCCACATAATTACTGTTTCCTCAATTCCATACAAACTAACTAACCTAGACGACCTGTAGCCTCAGCAGATTTGGGATAACCTCCTGTCAATCAAGATCTGTCACTATGTGAAGGAATTAATTTAAGTTTTCACAGAAATTGGGAATGGTTTTACTACTCCTATTACAGTGAACTCAAGAACAGCACTGAGGACCGCAAAAGCACTCTGTCATATCCTCCCCACTGCCACTACTACAACTCAGACAGAAATGGACAGCATGGATCAGACTGGCACCCCATAAGGAGTGAGTAATTTGTTTATGCTCAGATAGTAGGGTGCAGAGGGTGGTCTATCTCCCTCTCTCAAAGGATAATCTTGTTATAAATCTATTACCCTTACCTTGTACATGCTATAGCACTGCCGTAGGACTGAACTGTAAACCTTGTCCTGTGAAACAGCCAATAATAGGTCATCATTACAAGAATAGGCACAGTTCCAAATATTATGACTGACCTACAAATGCCATGCACATTCTATATTCTGGCTTACACGTGGTAGTTAAAAGAAAGACTAGAACATCTCTTACACAAATCAAAATCAAAAGCTCCTAGCAGTTACTGGCTATGGCTGAAAAAAGTAACTAAAGACAGTACTCCTATTAAGTATTTTCTCAGTATACACATGAATTATTTTCTACTTCTCTTTCCTTGTAAAATGTAAACCTAACAGTATTACTATTATTAAACCATAATATGTACTGAAAAAGGAATATGACTAAAGTAACAACCTATAATTGTGATAAGTGCTGGGCACTAGCTGGTCATTAGTGAAGAGTAGTTAGCTCAAAATCAGCTTTCCCCTCACCCTGCATAGGAGTTCAGGGCAGGTGAGGAGTTAAGAGTAGGGGAGGACTCCACATCTACTCATCACTGGGCTGACATGTTGACCCAGACTAGGTTTTTAATTTGTTTTCTGGCAAGAGGAGTAAGACTGGTTTGTTTTATTGGAATGATTTCTTTAAGAACACAATGAGGAATAAAAACATGATGCACAAACTTTAAAGAACACAGGAAGCCTGAATAAACATTTTTTTAAAATTATGCCATCTGGCCAATTACTCTGCCTGCTTACAGTTAAAGTGAAATGATGATATTACAGTGCTGAAATGAAGCCTCCTGGCAGACATGATATGTTTGATTTTCCAACAAAGATGATCAATAAATAATCTTAGGATCGTAACAGAAGCTGCTATAGTTAAATGTAGTAAGGAAGATTTCTTCATAAACTCTTCAAATTAAATCAATGTTGGATCATTAATTGTATTGGCCTGTTCCTTGAAATTTCAATAGATCTCTCAATTTGTTATTTTTAATGACATTTCATTACATAATTTCACTGCTGTTCTTATTGTGTGGTTCTAAATTCCTTTTTGGATATTTTTTCCTATATCTTTGTCTCTTTCTTCCCTTTTAGAGTTTGTTGCAAAATGCTCTGTTCTACTTTATTTCCAGTTTGCAGTCATATACTTAAATCAGTTTTACAACAGCCAAATGTTATAGATATAAGCTGACCTAAAAGACACTGCTAGCTATATATTTTTTTAAATTTACAACTAAAATATTTAATTAGAAAAGTAAAGGGAAATTAGAAAGAAAGAATAACTAAACATTACCAGTAACTCTTCTTCTCGATACTCTATGACTGGTTTTCCATCTTTGTGGTATTTTTCTATTACGGGATTCCGTACTACCTAGAAAGTGGAACAAACTGGCATCAGACAATGCAGAATGTATTTAGCAATTTTTAACATTTTAGGAAGGTATATATCATGCATATAAATACCATGACCATCCAGAAATTTTCTTCAGGTTCATTGAAGAACTGTCTATTCTTCTGAGTATGCAAAGATTTTGCAGGTTTTGATGGACTAAAGGTTCTGGAAAAATAATATATTTGGAACAAAATTTTAGGAAACATACAATTTGTTATACTGTAATAAACTATGCAAACAGTAATACTTTACTACCTTGTGAACTGTACTATAGCTTCACATAATCCAACATTTCTAATTTTTTCATTCTTTTCTACTTCATTTGGGTGATAAAAAAGAATCTTCTTTTCCTCCTACAATTTGAAATAAGAATAAAGATGACTAAATTTTAAATAGAATAGCAGAGATCCAAAATAAAGTAATTTTTCAAAATAAACTGTAGCTTCCTTAATTTTACTGAACAGAGTTTAAAAATTCTCTTATTACCAAACAGGCTTATATAATAATAAATAAAAGTCATACACTGCACATTAACAAGGCCTGCCATCAAAAAAGATCTCAACGTTCTTTACAAATGCAGTATATTATACAAGTTACGCACAAGAATCACTTGGAATTTAGCTGAAGTGAAATGCAACTGTATAGTTGTACACAGGAACACCACATATTTAAGGCAGGAAGTCAAAAATAAGTTTGCTTCTCAATATGTATATTTAATTCACACTCACAATGAGAAGAAAATAGACCCCTTCAAACATTAAAGTTTGCCTTGTTTCTCAGAAGAAAGCTTTTTATTTTTCTCATTAGCTAGCAAAGAATTCAGGTGCACTACAAAAGTTAAGCACACTTATTTTAAATTGTTAGCCTCAGGATTCAGCAGAATTTATAAACAGAAAGCTAATACTGTGATGTTAGCCATGCAATTTGCTGTTATCTACAATTTTCGATTTTAGACATTTCAAATAAATTCTAGTAAACAAGTACATTCTAGATACATTATTTTAGAGGTGGACACTATTAAATTTAATAAAGTTAAATGCTCCACTTTTTTTGTTGTAAATATCTGGAAAAGTACATTATAACAAATCATTGCATTGACAAAAATAACCCACTACTACTAATATAGCAACTTATACCCCACAGCACTTTATAACCAACGCACAAAATATACTAAGATATTACTTCATTTACTGTTGAAGTGGAGACAAATCTGGAGATATGTGGCAGTTGTTTAACAGTGCACCACAATAGTTCATCAGATATAGTGATTGGGGCCATACAAGTACCTACATAGATTAAATCAGTATCCTAAATCTAACAAATGAAACTACAGGAAGATAGGTAGATAGACTACAACGTATCAGATGGCTGTTTAAAGAGAGTATGTCATCTGTATTGATCTGTGATAGCTTGGTAGATCAGTCTTCCATTACTATTGCCAGTTAACTTACTAGCTTCATCTAGCTGCTCAAATGCTCAGTATGTATATTTACATCTTGATATCAATTTGACTCACTCAGAAGTAGTACATAAACACTGTTGTTAACAGATACCTTTTGTGAAAGCAGAAAGGATTCATCATGTGCATACCTACTCTCAGGGATGTTGGTTAATGGGTTAATGTTTACAAAGCACTTTGTAAATAAAAGTGCTGTATAAACATTTAGCATTATTGTATGCACCTGGAACATCCAAGCAGATGAAAGACTTCTGAAGGATCTTTTAAAAACCCTAAAATTCTAAACCCTGATCCTGCAAGCTCAGGTGCTCAGAACAACTTCTGTGCCATGGATCCCAACTCACTTATCTGCATATGCATTTATGTGCCTGCATTTATTTTATGTTGGGAAATGTTGAGAGTTTTTTAACCTTGTTGCTGCAGGAATTTAATGGGTCAAGCAGCCTTGTTTCTAAATGCTAAAGTTTTAGCTATAGGGACCCCTCATCTTAAAATCATACTTTTCCCTGAATATTTTAATGTATTGTTAGAGTAAATACTTAAGATAACAGTAGCTGCATTTTCTCTATTTTTCAGTTTACTTTATGCTTTGAAAGGATACTTTGTGTCTAGTCAGGTTCAAGGCTGCACCTGCTTAGTCAGTTTCAGTTTCCCCTGTCTTTTGTGTGGGACTTTTACAGGGCAACAAACCAGAGGAAAAATCATTTTAAAAACAGAAGTATGTCATTGTAAAACCACAAATATTGGTAAGGTGATTCAAGGACAGTTGTAATACTGGAAACTTTTAGCTCATACTTTTAACCTGAAAGCATCCCTTTACAGCTTGTGAGGCACTTAAGAACAGCCCTTCTCCATGGGTGCTCCATAAGTAAGGATATTAATATTACAGGACAAATATTTACAAATATTTGTTGTCCAGTGTCAAGGGATAAACAGAACGGCTGGAGCGGAAACCTGATAGCTGTATTGCACTAGCCTGTCTGACAGTGCAAGTGTGAGAGTCAGAATGTCTTTTGGTGGTGCAGCAGCGTCGCAAGGCAACATCACTGGTGTTTCACCGGGGTCCTAGAACTGCGGAAAGTGGGGCTGGGAATCACCACGTGAATGTTAGAAAGATGAGGGAACAATGGGTGAGGGAAACCCCGCCGCCCCTCAGACAGACACACAGATGTGGCCCACTCCTCTCCCCTCAGACAGCCCCTCCCTACCCCATCCAGACACACAGACGTTCCCCTCCCCCCCCGCCAAGGCAGACAACGACCTCAAGTGAAGACACCCCCACACGCTCCCTTGCAGCGATAGACCCCCCCCCTTCCGATAGGCATCACCCCTCCCACGCCAGCCAGACCTGCGCGGACGCACACACCGAGCCCAGGCTGCCCCACGTACCTCTCCCTCCCTGGGCCCCAGCTTGGGGTTGTAGATGAAGAAGCTAAGCAGGGCCGGAGCGAGCTGCTTCTCCTGCCCGGCTCCCCCCGCCGCCGCCATACTGGGCCCGAAGCGAGAGAGTCTGGGGCTGGCAGCCGCCACACACCATCGGGGAGCAGCCGGGGGCCCTCAGCCGGCACCAACCCCAGCCCCACACGGCACTTCCGCCTTCCCCCCTGCCCCGGAAGGGAACGGCGCCGACCCGGACCCGCTCTGTCGGCGCCCGCGGGCGGCACGGCCGGGAGCCGCCAGCGCGACCCCCTCACAGCTCCGCCGACCCCACCGCCGCCGAGCGGAGGGCACTTGCCGGAGGCCTCCCCGTTCCCGCTCCCTCCGCAACAGCCGGCGTCCCCTCGCCCCCGCCCCGGGGCTCCTCAGTGGGGACCCCGCCCAGCCCCCGCGGAAACCGAGCATCTTCCCGGGCCCCTGCGAGGGCGGGATCCCCAGCGAGCTGAAAGCGGCTGCGCGGGCAGGCTCCGTTTCCAAGGGCAGCTCAGCAGAAGCCGGCGGGTCCCAGGGGCTCCTGTTGTCTCTTTCCTGGGCTGTGAGGCCCTGACGAAGGAAACGGAGAAAGCCCGAGCTGAGCTACCTCCCTTCTCGGCCGCCCGGGAAGAGGCATATCGCTGTTGTGAAGCACCGGCGGGGGGCTCGGGCACGACGGGGCGGGGGGCTGGCTAAGTACCGAGCTGGCGGGGGATGCTCCCCGGGCGGTCTCGTTTGCCTCATGCAGTGATGCTGGTCTTGAAAAGTGGCATTGCCGGGAAGAGCGATTCCCTCTCTCTCTCTCTGTGTGTGTGGCTTTGGTAAGGGTTGTTCAGGTGGGGGACTGGCCTGAGCAGCGCAGCTGGAGAGTGGCGTTTCGTGCTGTCGTGGGATGGTGAGGATCTCTGGGTGAGCATTTCTTCGTGGCGCTTTCAGGGATAGCAGGGATTTTGACATGTGCTTTGTGTGGACTAAGGAAGCTTAAAAACATCCAGAGCCGCACGGTCGGGTGGCTCTAGAGTCAACCCTGGTCAAGCTTTGATAAAGATAGAGGGTGAAGTCTTGGTCCCAGTGAAGTCAATGGGAGTTTTGCCGTTATTTAGCAGGACCAGGATTTCATGAACTTGAACATTTGAAAAAGGTCTTTGTGGTTTTATTCCTTCTCCTCCTCTTTTAATTATTTATTATTTGTATTGTGGGAGTGGCCAAAGGCCCCTATTAAAACCACTGAGCTCCACTCTAGATGTACAGGTAGACACTGTCCCTGTCCCAAACAGCTTCCAGTCAGGAGCTTACAATATTGTCCTCACACATGAATGTGATTAGTAAGTTCCCAAAGTGCTGAGCCAACTCCTGTCCTCAAGTACACTTCTGGAACCCTCTTGTTTCCACACTGGCCTATCTCTGGGGGGAATACCAGGTAGGAGAAGGGAAGTGATACTACCTCTGTATACAATATTGATGACATCAGAAGTGGAATACTGTGTCCTGTTCTGATAGTCATACTTTTTAAAGAATGTTGGAAATTGGAGCGTGCTCAGCCAAGAACCACAGGAATGACTGAGGTCTAGAAAACATGCCTTACAATGTCAGACTAAGGATTTCAATCTCTATATTTTATAGAGAAGATTAAGAGATGATTTGACCACTGTGTGTTAGTATAAGAAGATATCTGAAGCTAGGTGTTTTTTTTTTAATCTAGCAGAACTAGATCTAGTGGCTGGAAGTTGAAGCTAGACAAACTTAAACTGCAAATAAAGGGACTATTTTGACAGTGAAGATAATTAACTACTCAAACAATTTAGAGAGATGTGGTGGATTCTCCATTATTTAAAGTCTTTAAATTAAGACTGGATGCTATTCTAAGAGATGCTCTCATTCAACTACAGATTATTAGGCTTGATGCAGAAATTTCTTTGATAGACTCTGCAGTTGCAGGAGGTTAGAATAGATAATCATATGGTTCTTTCTGGTCTTAATTGTGTAATTAAGAGCAGAATTTTTCCGGTTTCTTTATTACGTGTGATGATGCCTGAGATGGCAAAATCCCAGCTTCAGTTAATCAAGCTGTGTTCAGGAGTCAGGCATTTTAAAAAAAAACTAAACACTTTGTTGCTTGTAGACAGATCTGGAGTAAACAAAAATAAGCATGGTACCCCACAATGCCATTTTTACAGAGTACTGGACTGTAAGTTTGCAAGCAAGTTGTGCAGGATTAAATTTGGAAGAAGATCATATTTTCTGTGTCTGTTTCCCCTCAAGTTCTCAGTTAGTTACTTTCATCATTGTGTAGTGTGCTGTCTTAATCTATTCTACTATTTTGTCCAGATTGTCTAACTTGTCAGAGTGAGTCTGGATAGCATTAGTCATGCTCAACTGCTGGTGATGGTTTCCCTAAAATTCCAGGAGCTGTTTCACCATTTCATTAGTCCAGTGTGGAGTTACGCAGGCATAAAGCTGCAGTAATGTAGTGCTAAATCAAGTCCTCGGTCTTTACCCTAAGTAAGGGGCATGGATCAGCATTCACCTTGCGCTCCCCGTTAGTGCCCGGGCTGGGGAAGCTAATGATCTAACCAGCGGACCAAATTCAGTGATGAATCTTGGTCATGTGCCACCTGAAGTATGTTGCATATACGCTAAGAAGAAGACCCTAAGTAAGTGTTGTAAATGTGGTATTGATACACATTACTTTTTATATATGAGAAAGGAATGTAATATCTATTAGAAGTGCAAATCTTAATGCAAACTTAACTATGTTGTCACTACTGACACCTCCACAATAAAATATTTCACCAGAGGTACTAAAGAGTTGTGACCATATTTTCCCTACAGTCGAGGGTGCAATTAGGAGAGGAGAAGTAGTAATGCTCTGGTACACCCAAATCTTAGCAAAGGACCCAAGACTTCCAGTGAGCCTCAGCAGATTTTTAAACTGCTGTTTGTGGTGTTGCAGAAGCAAGGGGAGACTGACTTCTTCCAATGCCAGGTCCTCCATGCAGATCTCTCTCAGCTCATCTTGAGCATGTTTCAGTACTGGCAGGAGAGGAAGCTGGGCATGAGGGCTACAGAAACACTCAGGGATTGAGTGGCACTGAGTAGAGTTGCCAGAGTAAAGATAGAATAAGGATCTGAGAGTTTGGCCAAACATATGAAAAAAATATCCAGTACCAAATGTAAGTAATCAAAAAGGCTGATCATTCCAGTTCCTTATTCTTCCACTTATAAAAAAAATTAACATTAAAAACTTCATTCCAAAATGTTGCAGCTGCCAATTCATTTGAGGGATCTGACACAGCCTAGAAATAGTCAGAATCAAATATTTCCAAAAAAAATCCCAAAGGAGCATAGTAGGTGGTGGTGGAGATTGGAACAGCAAGTCAGATGGGATGAACGTTTCCCTTTATTGCTTGTTTAAAAACAAAAATGGAAATTCCAGTGCTGATATGTTTGGTAACTCACATTGAAGTATGATCAAATGCATTTTCCACCAGTGCAATTATTAAAAGTTTAGTAGATTGTGGATAGGTACTGTGTTTTTGTTCTGCATTTGTACAGCATCTAGCACAATGGGGATCAGGTTCATGACTGGGGCTCCTAAGCACTATAGCAATACAAATATTTAATAATAATACTGGAAGGAACTATGTTGTAGAAGCATATAGGATAGGAATGTGGGTATGTATGGTTATGTGTGATTTCTAAGATAGGTAGCATGTGAGTGGTATGGATACTAATGTTTTCTTAACTAGTGATTTTCTAAATGTCTAGTGATTGTATTGACAGGAAATGCACTTCCACAATCTTAACTCTAACTCAAGAAAGTTTTTTGTGAGGGATTTATCAAAATATATGTTGAGTCTGTGATAATGGTTAAAACATAATGTAAATTACTACAGTCCTAGTGTACACATTAACAAGGCAGATGGAAACTATTATTGTGGTTCCAGTTTCATCCTATCTTCTTAATTGTATGCACAGTAATACCACTCCTTGGCATTTACAGTGTGTTATTAGATAGCTGTGAGTTTGAAATCTGATTCCTAGTCCTTCATTACATAAAATTAAACTATTGTACAAGTGCATTTGCAGTTAAATGTGACAGTGGATTACCCCAGCATTCATGGGGAAACAATTAAAAACTTTATCTGTGTTTTACCATACATAAAAAAACACAACCTTTAGTCTGATATAGGAAATAGGAATATTTTTTATCATGTCATACTTTTAGAGTTGTTGACTGTTTCTTGCTACTATTTTGAGCATCTCTGTCAGCTGCATAATAGCAGACTTAACAAAAAGAATACTATAAATCACTCTGGGTATTGGAGATGACAGCTGTAAATAAATACAGCTCACAGGTCAAATAGTTATTTAATTGACAGTCTGTGGGCTAAAAGTATAACCAAAAGTGGGTGAGTCAACAGTTTGGTATTGCTATAGCAAGTGATTACAAAATAAGGCCCTGATCCTGGAATGAGCTCAAAGCAGGTGGAAACCTGAGCCCACACAGAGCTTCTTATAACAGTGCAGCTTAAGGCATTTTAGCTCTGAATGAGAAGATAATACATTATAGAGGGAATAGTTGGGCTCTATCTCCTTTTTCTGAAATGTCATGTATGTAACATGCCTCCCCAACATTTTGCATAAGTGTGATTTTAATTTTACTAAGATGGAAGTGGTAAGCTGTAAAAATAAAGTAAAAAGAAAAATATTGATAATGAAAAGAAATATTCAGAAACCTTCCTGTTTCCCTTGTAAAGCCCAATATGGGGCTGATCTGTCATTCCAACCCCTTCTGTTGATTTCTGTAACATTTGTTCTGAGGAAATTAGGAGATAAAAGATAATGAGCAACAGAAATCTTCAGGTGTAGAAATATGTGGGCTTTTAAAGTGTTAGTCTTCCAACAAATTTTGCTTCATTCTCCAAAATCCTCCCTTTATATTTTTTTAAATGTAGTTTTTGGCTTATACTACAAAAATATCCTTCACTGTGCAAATCAACGAATTGCTGCTTTGTTAATGTGGGGGGAAAAAGCTTGAATTTGTATTAAATCTATCATGGCTGACTGAGCTTGAATTAGGGGTTGTTGGATTTAAAAACAGCCATTTGACTATATCACATAAGGAAGGGTCTTTTTTAGGTATTGCTCATAATAATGCTCACATTATATAATCTCTTTATAAGTCTGAAGTCGATAGAGGGTAAAACCGTTATATGTTTCTCTTTAAGCTTATCAGTGAGTTAACGCCAGAGCTTTGTCATGATTCTATAAATGCTTAGTATTGAGGAAGAAGACCCAAATGTAAAAATCCAGTCTCAGGCAGTGAAATTTAGTTATTAAACAGTGTAATGTGTTTGTGGTATACAAAATTGTTCCTTATAACATCTCCAATAAATGTTTATCATTCTAATTTGATGACTCACTGTTTAATAAACTATATAACTGCTATTCCTGTTCACTAATTATCTCTTCAAAATGTTAAAATCCCTTCTTGGTATCCATCCAGTGCACTGGGTCCCTATGTAGTAGATTAAGAATTACAATATAAATTTCAATATATTCACCTCAGCTCACACCCTCCTCAGCAGCCTTAACAAAGAGGAAATAAAGATGAGCTTTGCGGTGTGTTCAGAAGGTTAACAAATTACTTACTGACGTAAATCCATGTATCCTGTTTTCTGTGTCTAAGGAATCCAAATCTATATTTATTTTAATTTTTGTTTCATGTTTATCTGTCACTAGTTGCTTTTAAGACAGATTTACAATTTATTGGTAATAATTATACATGAAATCTAAAACAAATCTACATGAAGTTTTAATCTAGTACACATGCAAGACACAGGAGGTGGGCAAACTTTTTGGCCTGAGGGCCACATCTGGGTATGGAAATTGTATGGCGGGCCATGAATGCTCCCAAAATTGGAGGTTGGGGTGCAGGAGGGTTCTGGCTGGGGGTGTGGGCTCTGGGATGGGGCCAGAAATGAGGAGTTCAGGGTGTGGGAAGGGGCTCCGGGGTGGGGCAGGTGGTTGGGATGCGGGAGGGAAGGGTTCTGGATGGGGATGAGGGGTTGGGTGTGCAGGAGGTTGCTCCGGGCTGGGACTGAGGGGTTCAGAGAGCGGGAGGGGGATCAGGACGGGAGCAGGGGGTTGGGGCATGGGAGGGGGTTGGGGTGCAGGCTCTGGGCGGTGCTTTCCTCAAGCAGCTCCCAGAAGCAGCAGCATGTCCCCACTCTGGCTCCTACGTGGAGGCACGGCCAGGCGATTCTGCGCACTACCCTGTCCGCAGGCGTTGTCCCTGCAGCTCCCATTTGCCGCGGTTCCTGGCCAATGGGAGCTTCAGGGGCGGCACTTGGGGCAGGGGCCGTGTGTGGAGTCCCTTGGCTGACCCTACACATAGAAGCCAGAGGCGGGATATGCCACTGCTTCTGGGAGCTGCTTGGAGTGGGGCAAGCCCCCGACCCTGTTCCCCGGCTGGAGTGCCGGAGTGGGGCAAGTCCCGGACCCCGTTCTCTGGTGGGAGATCGAGGGCCGGATTAAAACGTCTGGAGGGCTGGTTACGGCCCCCGGTCTGTAGTTTGTCCACCCCTGTAATATCATGTATGACTGCAGCACCAAATTCTAACCGCATACACCTGCATGTATCTTCTGTGGAGTGGACTTCAGTGAGAGTTGGACATGCAGATCTGAAACCCAAATTGGCCCATTCTAAATGACAACTGATCAGTAATACTAACCATCTGATATATTCAGGAGAAGTGAAAATAGTCAACCAGTATATGTCTGAAGACAACTGAAATTCGTGTTTGCATGATAAGAAGAAAATCCAGTAAGCTTATAAATTGTTGCTTATAAATCAATATTTAGATTCTCTCGGATATGGTTGGAGGAAGTCGGATTGTCTACTAATATTAAGCCGAAGGGCTGCTTCTCTCTCCTTTGGTATATTGCATTCATTTCCCCCCATTTAAGTAGAATGCCAACAATAGCCAATGAGAGAATGCACAATATGGTCCTGACTGGGGGTGTAGCATGTGCTTAAATACGTTGCTGAATCAAGAGTCTATATAAAGAAAAGAAGTAGTCTTGTAATACAAACAGGTAAACAAAATTCAGACACCTTATGGACATTAATTTATCCTCACAATGCTTCTGTGAGGTAAGGAAGTAGTATTGTTTCTCTTTTACAGTTGGGAGACAGAGGCTCAGAATGATTTTAAGTGACTTGTCTAAGAGTCACACATTGGGTCTGTGGTACTACTGGGCACTGAACCCCTGTTTTAGACACAAGATCATCCTTCCCTATGAAGTTACAGCAATAAATAGCATGATTTGGAGAGGATGTAAAGCTGCGATAGAGAGATCCGACTTTAAAAGTTTCCTCCATTTCAAAAAATTCTACCAGTTTCTCTTTACTTAAAATGCAGGCTCCCACTGGAACCAGTAATATTTCTCAAAATGGAAGACACAGTGGTTGCACTAAACAGTACTATAGAGATTTTTCAAAGAAATGTTATACAAAGGTTTCTTTGAATGCTTATGCCTTGAACACTGGAATTTGGAGATAGTCTCGGAGTATGTTGAGATATTGTATCGTATCCTCTCTCATTTGATGTCTTAATGTCCTGTGAGCCATATCCAATTAGAACTACTAAGAAGCATATGATCAAATTAAAGAGTATGTTTTCATTTGGTAATCCCGAGCAAGATTATACACTCAGACATTCCACAGTCCTGGTACGTTGGTCAAGGGGAGGGCACACTTCAGTGCTTGCTCTCAATAGCAATAATCAAGGAGTGGTTGCAGAACTTGCAGTGCTTCATGAATTTTTCTACTCCTTGGCCTCTCAATTGGGCACAAGTACATTTGGAAATTTGACTGCATCGATGAGCTTTTGGTGTGGACCATATTAATAGCTTCTTCTTACCTGGAGGCACAGACAGTTCTGATTCCCACCTGAAGAAGGGAGCAGTCTGACCAGGACCCTGGGTAGTTTGTGTGTCTTACGTGCATGTACAGCTAAGGATCTAGTCTAGAGAAGGGGTTCCCAAAGTGTGGTACAGGTGTTTGGTGGAAGTGGTACACCCAAAACTCTTGAAAAATAGACAAAAACAAAACCCTTCCTGTTTCAAATGAACAGTTGTCACCAGTGATGAGCTGCCAAAAACTGAAGAACTGGTTCCTTCACTTGCTCCGGGTCTTTGACGGCACTTTGGCGGCAGGTCCTTCAGTTGCTCCGGGTCTTCGGTGGCACTGAAGGACCCGTCGCCGAAATGCCGCCAAAGACCCGGAGCAAGTGAAAGACCTGCCGCCGAAGACCCGGAGCGCTGCCAGGTGAGTAAAAATTAAAAAGGGATTCTCAGGGGAGCCTCCCCAGCCGAGAGCTCAGGCGGATCGGACAGGACGGAGTTTGCCCACCCCTTTAACAACCGGTTCTAAACTGGCTTCAAAATTTAACAGCCAGTTTGCGTGAACCGTTGCGAACTGGCTCCAGCTCACCACTGGTTGTCACGCAGGTTGCAGAGCACCAGAAAATGGCCAAGATGCAAAATATTCTTTAATGGCTGCTTTCAGACATAATGAATAAGTCTCATCAACCATTCCATAGAAGTCGTGTTTAGCGATGTATTGTGCACTGTGGCAGGGCAAATGGGTGCTGTATTCTCATCTGGCACTCAGCTGGCTGGCTTTCGACTAGGTAGGGAGCCCTGACGTCAGAGGGCCCCCCACACAGGAAGCTGCTGCCAAGTGAGAGCTCCATCTGAGCTCTTTGGTCTGCAGAGGCTGCAGTCTGTTCCTTATAGGGCTGGGAGTCGGGGGATGTATGGGAAATTCCCTCTTGTCTCTCCAGGGAAGTTGAAGGGTGGGGGCAGTTGGTCGGGTCTGGTAGGTAAAAGGAATGTTGACAACCTCAAGAGATAAAAAATCATGAGGTGAACACTGCAAAATCATTTGGTTGGTTAAAAAAAATGATTTATAAATAAAGATTAGATTGTGTTTTTTCCAGTCTGTCTTGATATTTGAATTCCATCTTCCCCTCCCCAGGCTATGTGGCAGTTAGTGTTGCCCACTCTCCCAAGTGTGTTGGGTAAACTGATTTTGGCCCCTGCTGCAGGAGCTATCACCCACATATCTGCCTGCTCCCTGCCCAGCAATTAATCCTGTCCCTCAGTCCCCCCATCAGTTTACCCCTCCCCACCCTGCCATCCCCTCTGTCCCTCAATTCAGCCCCCACCATCAGTTCACCACCCATCAATTCAAGCCTCCATCAGCTCCCCTCTTCAGTTCAGCCCCCATCAGCCTCATCTCTCTTCCTTCTGGTTTTTTTTCCCCCCCTCAGGCCTTTGTTGTGGGGCTACAGCAGGGTCCCCTCTCCCACATCCCAAGCTGGTAAGCAGCTCCAGCTGCTCTTCTCTCCTACTCAGCCCCTTCCCAGATGAGGTGCTGGATGGGGGAGGAGCTGAGTCGCTGTCTTGTCCAGGTTTCTCAGAGTCGGGAAGGAGGGAACTGAGCTGGGCTTTTTGCTCTCTCCTGTGGGAAAGGCAGAGAGGAGAGACTTTGATGGCTTCTACAAGGGCTGGAATTCACCAGGGGGCTGATGCCTGTTGCCTCGTCACCAGAGGGGCTCCAGTACCCTCTGAAATCCTGTCAGTCACAAAAAATCACTCGGGTTGGCAGCACCATAAAAGTCTGGCTGCAGCCGCAGGGTAGCTGGCTGGATGCCAGTTGAGCTGCCTCCCAGCAGCTTTTCCAGCCCTCCCATGTGCAGCTTGCCCAGCAGTGCAGGCCTCCATGGGCCAAGCTTGGGATAGGGCTGAGCTGGAGCAGCTGAGGAGACAGAGGCCTGGAGCTGAAGCTGCCTGATGCCCAGGTAAAGCCTCACTTGCAGCCAAGACTTCCCCACTTGCACCCCTCCTTTCTGAGCTCCTCTTTCTCCTTCATGTACTCACCCCAGACCCCCGCCGTTTGACCCAGGCACCTACTTCTCCTTAAGGGCGCTATTTTTTTATTTTCTTCAAGGGCTACTCAAAATGTTTTGTATTTTTCTTGATTTCAGTTTTGTACAAAGGGAAGCAAAGGGCACTTTTGCTCATCTGCCACAATAATCCAGAGAATGAATTAGCAGGAATGTTGAAGTTAAATGAGACACGTTTAAAGAGTCAAGCCACTGAATGTAGTTCAGTGGCATATCAAAATATAACAAGATGTCATTTGTAACATGTAGTTGTGCCTTGTGATCTGAATAATACCCAAGACGTAAATAATAATAGTGGGTGAACCATTGTATTTTCTTTTAATGTACTGTCTAAAAACCTGAGGTGTTTAAAAAGGATGTTATTGAACATTTTAGTGTTCCTTAGGCAATTATTTTACTGTAATATCTGGAAATACTTAGGCTAAGCCTATTAAGGCCTAAATAAATGTGCACAAAAAGGAGAAATTTTCAGGTTGTACTACTTGAACCAATAAAGTTTGGAAACAGCTGGTCTAGAATATGGTCAGCTATGTGTGTGAGGATCTGGAAATTGCATGTCAAAAACCTAAATTGCGGGACTCACGTAGGAGATTTTGTGACACAGAGTTAAAGATATTGTCTGTGTGGATGCTGACATCCCCAAAGACCACAAGCCTGGTAAACTTTGTCATCATTCAGACACTGTCTTGATCAGCTCTTCTGTGAAGACTTTGGTGTCTGAATGACTGTAGATTGACGAGCTTGGTCTTGTCCCTGGGCTCAAATATTATATGGACACACTCAAAGCATTTTGTTCTGAGGGATCCTCTCCTGCATTTGAGTTTGGAGGGGAATAATGGATTTGCTACTGTGCCCTCAGGTTCTTCTGGTCTGGGTCTGTAATGCATATCCTACAGGTTGAGATGAACCAGAGCTGGGTCCTGCAATGGCAGCAGGGTGTGTTCTTTATTTTACATCTATTGCTTGGGCCAGGATAATACGATTATTCAACATCAGGGCACTTTACTTTATTGCCAGTAAAATGGAGAATGGGTTTGTTTTTGTTACTTACATGTGAACTAGTCCAGTGTTGTTCTGTCATTAGACTAATTCCACTGCCAAGACACATTTCTTTTTCTTGTGATTGTCATATGGCATTCATCATATGCTATCAAAAACTCCATGGACCAGATCCTCAGCTGGTGTAAATAGGAGTAGCTCAGTTGAAGTCAATGAAGCTGTGGTGGCCAGGTAAGGATCTGGTCCCACATTTCTTAATATTGTAATGCTAGTGCTTTAGTTAAATAAATGTCCATTTCTTGATGAATGTGTTAGTAAAGTGTATTAACAATAAAAGGGAAAACATGGCAACCTTATCCTCCCTCCACATGTGTACAGTGTCCAGCTGCTCAAACAATTAAATGAAGTTGCAATAATAATTCTGCTGTTCAACCAACCATATAAGCAGCACTTTGAATTTGTGTGCCTGTTTAAAAAGGATAAGATGACTTTGGTTGTATGATACTGTGCTCCCAAAGGAAGAAGAGATTAGAGAGGTGGGAGAAAAAGGAACACTGGAAAAGTGCATTATATTTGAATTTGAATTAGTACTGCTGGTTTAGGACATTGTGAATGAGATGACTCCAGAAAAAAACCTTCATGTAGTACAAGGAAAAGCTTAATTTGTGTAGAAGTTTGTGTTTCAGTGTGAAATGCATTTGAAACCATTGGGATTTTTTCCAGTATATTACTTTAGATTGGCAACATACTGCTTGGAGGGAAAGATAATGTGTGTGGCCCAAAACAACATCCCAATAATAGTAAGTAAAAGTGCTTGTAAATTGGATTAATTTGATACAGTTTCTGTGACTTTGCTGCTGTAAGATGTACAAAGCTCCCTCTCCTAGGTGCTTTCAAAGATTCTGTATTTCCTTCCTCTGCAACAACTGACTACCTCACAAATGCTCTAGCCAGCATTTTCCCTCAATGTATTTGGTATTGGTAATGTCATCAACCATTGCAGACATTGACGGGAAAAGCATGGAATCCTGAACTCAGGTCTTTGCAGTAAATTGGGGAACAGATTTGCAAATACAGTAGTTGGTTCTAAAATATAAACAAATATGTAATTTTAAGCTTGATTCTTTCATCAGCCCCACTCATACATCCCCTTTGAAGTTGCTGAGGTCAGCCTCCAGTGAGGCTTCAAAGATATGACTGTGGATAAAATTTGGTTCCTAATCTATTACTAATTTTGAACGTTAAGCATTCTGAGTAGACAAGACAAAGGTTTACAGTTCAAGTCTGAAGAAAAAGGTGCCACACTGAACCGGATGAGTTGTGAAAGTCAATGAGTCCATCAGATATACTCCATCTAATGCAGTGATTCTCAAACTTTTTTTTACTGGAGACCCCTTTCACACAGCAAGCCTCTGAGTGTGACCCCCTTTATAAATTAATTTAAAAAATATATATATATAAATGCTGAAGGTGAAGCGGGGTTTGGGGTGGAGGCTGACAGCTTGTGACCCCCCGCCCTGTAATAACCTCGACCACCAGTTTGAGAACCCCGATCTAATGCATCTGTCCTGTTTTCCTAAAGAATGGATGATTTTTGTTCATAAAAGTATTTCTCCAGCAGTGCATAAAATAACAGGCTTGGGGAAGGGCATTTTTCTGACACTGCAGGCACAGACTGAAAGTCTCTTGTGATTGGTATACAGGAGCCCTGAGCCATGTCAGCAGTAATTCCCCATAGATTCCTCCACACATTCAGCCGTCCTCCGTGGAGAAAACTAAAGGCCAGCCACCAGCGGGGAGGTACTGGAGCACTACAGCCTTAGAGTAAAAGGGCCTAGGGAGTACAGTCTGGGCTTCTATAAGCTTGTCAACACTTACAGCGCTGCCTGTCCTGACAGGAGAGCTTCTCCTGTTGGCACAGGTACTCCACCTCCTCAAGAGGTGGTAGCTATGTCCACAGGAGAAGACCTCCTGTTGATATAACACTGGACTTTCCACAGCCTTAGGCGACATAGTTATGCCAACATAAGTTTGTAGTGTACAACAGGGCTGTATCTGAGGGATTTTCTCACAAATCCATGGTTAAGAGGGCCATTTGCCTTCTCTGTGATTTTGAAGACTCCATGATATGACAATTTCTCTGCAGCTTCAAGTATGTGTATGCTTTCTTCTGACTTTGTCCCTTCCTCAGGAGAACATGGTCCTGAGCCTAAATTACTAAAACAAACTCAAGCAGAAAACTGTTATCTCCTATTTGGATAGTTTATTGTCCTTATCAAGGGTCTGCATGGTATTGTGACAGCCCCATCCTGAAGCTCTTTCTTAGGCAAAAGTCCAAGAATGTTTTTTAATTGGAAGTCAGTCTGAGATTTCTTTCCCCCATGTCCTCCTGAATAAAAGCTCCAGGACTAAGTTTTTGACAGTCAACAGTTTGGTTGAAAATGTTGGGCTTGACCCAACAAGAGAACTTCCATTGACTTCAACAGAAGGGCTGCCCATGGAGGGCTGGTGGGGGAATGGGAATTAGTATCTTTCAGAGATTAACATTTTTAATTTAAGAATTCACACATGTTCCAGTGTGGTGGTCAGAAAGATCAAACACAGGCAGCAGCATGTGATGAGAAATTTATTTTTATTGGATAATTTTAAGGGCAGTGTCTGCTGAAATGTGTTCCTAGAACATGGTAAGATGGTCCACATTACCAAAAATCATTATTAACTGGTGCTTTGGTACCTCATTAGAGCAGCAAACAAATAACAAACACTGTGAAGATTTAATAAATAAACAAGGGGACTCTCTGATTTACAGAGTGTTAGAGTATCATTTCTTGGAGATTCGTTACCCCCTCCCCTTTCTTTTTCTTTCTCTGTTGCCTTCAGTCCTTCAGGAGAGCACCATTTCCTGGAATTCTACCAAAGAATAATGGAGAAGTAACAGAAGCATTAATAAAAACAATACATTGAAAAAAACTGAACACTACAGCCTTTTCAAGAGCTTTGCAACTGAAAAGAGCATAAAAAAATCAAGTAAAAGGAGCCTAGATGGGAAGTAAAAAAATAGAATAAACATATAAGTTTTTGAACAAGCCTCCTGATTGTTATAAAGTAGGTTTCTCCTCCATCTCAGACTAACTGACAAGCATCGTCCTGAGTCATGTAATTTTGGGACCATAGTCACCAGTACTGGGGTTTATTACCTAAATTGTTTCTCTCAGATTAATGCGTCCAAGAAAACAGTTATGAAAATTTTCTCTCTTGAGGTTCACTATTTTATGGACCTTTTGGACTATTTGGGGGGTTCACCAGACTAATTTCACAAGCCCATTTTCCTGTAGTTTAAACCCACACCTTTTCCCCAAGGTTGCTTTCGTTTTTAAAAGAAATACACATTTTCCTATCTCAAGGAAAATCTGTGTTATGTATTAAAGCCACCACGAGCTAGGCTGGCACAACTGAATGTCCTCTTTGTGGTATTTATATTATATTAATATTGTTCCCAATTCCCTCTGTCCCACTTTTTCATAATCTCTTCTAAATGAAGTAGGAACCCAATAATAAGTTAGTTTGAGTTAACGTCTGAAGCCATGATGTTTGAGTGGGTTTTAAATGAAGCAAAATAAGTTCAACCATCCCCTGTTTTTTTAATTGACTTTTTTTAGTTCATTTAGAGCATGATATTTCAGTCCTTGGGCAAAAATCCTACTAGAATTTTGCCTGGGTTTGATATACAGTATTGGGCCTTCATAGAAACATGGCAGCTTTTAGAACCTTGCAGCCCCTTAGATTCTGTGGGGATCCCTCAGTCCCATCCACATAGGAGTAGATAAATTATTCATGAAATCCCTTGATCTTACCCATGCATATTTTCTGTGGTACTAGCTTTCATTCCCTCTAGGGCAGGAGATGGGCAAACTTTTTGGCCCGAGGGCCACATCAGGGAATAGAAATTGTATGGCGGGCCATGAATGCTCACAAAATTGGGGTTGGGGTGTTTGAGGGGGCGAGAGCTTTGTTGGGGGTACGGACTCTGGGGTGGGGCTGGGGATGAGGAGTTTGGGGTGTAGGAGGGTGCTCTGGGCTGGGACCGAGGGGTTGGGAGGGGGATCTTGGCTGGGGCAGGGGTGTGGGAAGGGGTGCAGGTTCTGGCTGGGGATGCAGGCCCTGGGGTAGGGCTGGGGATGAGAGGTTTGGGGTGCAGGAGAGTGCTCTGGGCTGGGATCGAGGGGTTTGGAGAGCGGGAGGGTGATCAGGGCTGGGGCAGGGGGTTGGGGTGTGGAGAGAGGCTCAGGGGTGCTGGCTCCCAGCGACGCTTACCTCAAGCAGCTCCCGGAAGCGGTGGCATGCCCCACTCCGGCTCCTACATGGAGGCACGGCCAGGTGGCTCTGTACACTGACCCATCCTCAGGCACTGCCCCTGCAGCTCCCATTGGAGTGCCAGAAGGGGCCATTGGAGCACGTAGGAGCTGGAGAGGGGCCATGCCGCGGCTTCTGGGAGCCACGTGGTGTGGCCCCCAACCTTGCGCCACAGCTGGAGCACTGGAGCAGGTCCGAGCCATGTGATGCGGCCCCCAACCTTGCATCCCAGCTGGAGTGCCAGAGCAGGGCCTAACTGCGTGGTGCGGCCCGCGACCCAGCGCCCCGGCTGAAGTGCCAGAGTGGGGCAAGCCAGACCCCACTCCCCAGCAGGAGCTTGTGGGCCGGCTTAAAACAGCTTGTGGGCCGTATCCAGCCCGTGGGCCGTAGTTTGCTCACCCCTGCTCCACGGGAAGGAACAGGAGAGTTGTGGCTCTCCCATCATGCAGCAGGCTGGGGAACCTGCACACAAGGATATTCCTTTCATGTTGCTCTCTAGGGCCCCTTCTCCTTGGCAGCCTGTCTTCTTCTTCAGCCAAGCTGCCATTAGATACCTGTCCATCTTTGTGCACCACCTGCCCCAAAAGGGGAACAGAAGACACGGAACTTGGACATGTGGAAGTTACTGCTGCATTGGGCATTAAATCACACTGGAATCTCCAGGTATTGGGGAAAGATGCTACTGTGTAGGGCAGCGATTCTCAAACTGTGGGTTGGGACACCAAAGTGAGTCACGACTCCATTTAGTGGGGTTGCCAGGGCTGGCATTAGACTTGCTGGGGATGAAGCCAAAGCCTGAGCTGAACCATCTGGGGTCAAAGCCTGAGCCTCACCGCCCAGGGCTGAAGCCAAAGCCAGGTGGTGGGGCTCAGGTTACAGGCCCCCCACCTGGGGCTGGAGCCCTTGGACTTGGGCTTTGGTCCTCCAGCCTGGGGTGGTGGGGCTTGGGCTTTGGCAGGACTTGGGTGGGCTCAGGTTTCGGTCCCCTCTCCTGGGGCCGTGTAGTAATTTTTGTTGTCAGAAGGGGGTCGCGGTACAATGAAATTTGAGAACGTCTGGCCTAGGGTGATCATTCCCCCAGGTCAGACCCCATCCTCACCCAGACACTCTACCTGAAATCCACAGCATCCAAACCCCACACATAGAGGACCTTTTGTGGGATCTGGGGAAGGGAGATGATGCTACTTGATTGTCTCTGCCCCCAATTACACTCACCCTGCATTGCTTCTGTGCAAAACAGACAATGGTTTGAATACTTCTCTCAGTTAAACTTTTGCAAATCTGGAATAATTTTGCTGACATTGATGGAGTTATTGCTGGTGTGTGCTAGTGTAAATGAGCCCACTTGTATGTGATACTGTGGTGATCCTGCCATTGTCTGAGTCTTCCTCTCGGGTTTTACATTAATGTCAGTGTAGTCTCTAAGGTGCCACAAGGACTCCTTGTTGTTTTTGCTGATACAGACTAACACGGCTACCACTCTGAAACCTGTCCACTAATGTCATTCCTGATTCACACCAGTTTAAGTGGGAAGAGAATCATCCCACTGTTCTGAACATAGAATTCCCATTGAAGTAAACAGGAGTTTTGAGTGAGCAGTAATTATTAGGTTCCATAGGGTGTATGATCTGATCTTTTCAGCCTGCTTCTGCAGAAGAGATTTCAAAGATGGGTCTCCAACATCATGCCCTCATTCTCCCCTCACACAGGTTATAAATCACGCGTGACTCCACAGAAGTCAGTGGAGTGACCCTGATATAAAACCAGTGTAAGTGAGAGAAGAATGAGGCACCATAATCACTCATTCTCCTGCACATTATTCAATATGTAAATAACTTCATACCTTCAACCCCAATTTTGCCATCCCCATCATGATCTGCAGCTGCCAAAAAAGTCTTGGTTTCTGAAGTAGTTAATACTCTGGCTCCGCACTCAAACCGCTGGAGGAAATACCTAGAGGAAAATATCCTTTGGGTGTGATTATCATGGAAGACAATTCTTTTTATGCCAAGTGCCTGATCAAGCCAATCAGTTTCTATAAACAGATTATCTACACCTTGTTGCCAAGTCATCCAAAAAGAGCCTGTATTGTTTTGGAATTTGAAGCTTCATTTAATACATTCCTGCTTGATAAGTGCAGTCTGGGCATGTTTGATTGTACACTTTGCCAAAGCGCAGCCCTGGGGAATGACATTTTTCTGTACCTTCTCTCTCCATTTTGCTAGTTTTTAGACCTTATTGTTTTCTCTCTAAAGATTCCCATAGGACATCATTCAAAATCAGTACAAGGATTTACCATACTTATATTCAGTATGAACCGCCTTCAACTTCAGCAGAGGATGGTTTAGGACACAAAGTAATGCTCACCTCTGTGAAAGTCTCTTACTAGTCAAAGAAACAAAGAAAACTCTTACTTGAGTTCATCTTCCTCAATAAAGCCGCTTTGATCATTGTCTAAGAGCCGGAAGATATCCTTGATCTGACTGCTGCTCTTTTTGGACATTCCGCTGAGCTGAAAGAATTTTTTGTGGCTGAAGGAATCAGGGGCTGGAGATAAACAATAAAAGCCAGGATAACCCAGGTCACTTCCATTAGCACTCCTTGTATTAGCTTCAGATCCTGAACAGTCTGATCATGTTACTTTGATATTTTAATTTTATTGTTTTAGATGTAAACAGTAGTTTAAAAAGGGTGGGGGGGGGCTGCCAATACAAGAAGCTCTAGGTGCCCTGACAATTTACTTAATCTTACAACATAATAAATGAACGTCAGGAAACGTTAAAAAAATCGTGTGGATAACATATAAACTCAGCCCACCACCTGAGCAGTAACAAATTAATTCAGCCAGCCACTAAGACAACAACAAAAAAAATCTCTTTTTCATCGTGAACTCTCTGGAAACATGTCTTCAATATTCCTTGAAGACTGAATTAAATTTGTTACATACTTTACTGAATAACAGGTTTATGTTTACCTATATATTTTCTTACCTTGGCAGTCCCTCAGGGCAGCAGCAATAGCAGAAGGGCTGAGGAGGTCAGTGATGCTCATCTTAAACCTGGTCATCAAAAAAAAAAAAATGTATTGTAGACAAGTACAAGTGAATTGCAAACACATACACAAGTAAATACGTCCCCCCAGTAAGCTTGTTTGTTTAGAGTTTTATAACAGACCATTTTTAAATTAAATATTGTAACAGGAGTATTTTAAGGGAAGAGAAGGTAATTAGTAAACATTGAAGCTACTGTTACTTAACATTTTTTATATCCCTATTTTAATCAGTTTGCTTGCATGAACATCATTTTAAGTTGGCGACACATTTTTATCTGTTACCGACTCAATATTGAGGCAGGTCAGACAGATTGAAACTCTCCATGTAATAGTCAAAGTAACCTAACCACTAGTTTGTTGGAATGTGTGGCATTTAGCAATACACAATAATAGGGCAGGCAGAAGAAAAAAGAATCAAAAGAAGTTTTTTTCCTCCACCAGCAAGCCTAAAAAATAAAACAAAAACCAGTACTTATCTACATAAGCTCCATCTTTATATAACCTCCAGTACACATCTGATGAAGTGAGCTGTGGCTCACGAAAGCTCATGCTCAAATAAATTGGTTAGTCTCTAAGGTGCCACAAGTACTCCTTTTCTTTTTGCGAATACAGACTAACACGGCTGTTCCTCTGAAACCTGTCAGAGATAAAACTGGACATCTTACACCATGAGCTGCCACTTGCTACTGGCTCACTCTTGCAGAGATCTGCTCTTTAATCTCTAGCTGGCTGCTCACCTTTTTGATTTTCCCAAGTAGGTGAAGAAAAAATAGCTGAAGAGATATGAGACAAAACAATAGTGTTGTCTGGCTTGCCAGCCTGTCTTATATAGGATTCAAAAGGTGACAATAACCACTACTTAGGTTACCTTGTCATGGATCAAATGCTCGATTTGAGACCGAGCTCCAATTTCCTGCCTAACTAAATAACCTTTTTTTCTATTTATATTGTAAGAGAATACAAACAAAAGCAGCAAATTTTTAATAAATCCACATATGTGCTTAATTAAATTTTCAACTCTGCTATCAAGACATAGTCTATAAACTCCAGGGACTTGGGGTTTCCAAATAGCATCCAGATTTTAAGGTCACCCGCTGGAAGGTGACTCCAACCGTCAGATCCTTAAAAAAGAAAAGCCAGTTTGGTTTCCCTAAGTCTGTTGACTCTGGGGAGGCTCAGAGGAAGTGAGAGATGAAAGATCTGAAGTGATGTGTCAGTCTGACAAAGAGAACTTTTCACTAGTATAGGGGAAAGGAAGACGTCCTTTGGGATGATCTTTCTACAGCAAGCTGGATTTTCACATGTCCGAGCCATTTCCGAATTACAGTACTATCCCTGGAAAGGGACAGCGGGGAGACCAAAACCATCCCTGACAGCAAAAGCCAGCTAAACTAGGGTAAAAGTAAACAGGTTAGTTTTGTTAGGCCATCCTGTCTTGCAAGGAAGAAATGGATATCTAAATAATCCATATGTAAATCATTTTAAATACATGGAATAGATAACAGATGTATTTTACAAATGACAGATTGGATCTTAGTGTGCCTATAGACCTATACAAAAAACAACACAAGGAATTTCCTTAAAGTGAAATTAGAATTGCAGGCACATAGCAGTGGTTTGAGTCCATATTAACTTTCAAGAACATTAGAGTTGAAAAGAAATCTCTCAAATGTTAGAAAACCTGGAACTGCAGAGTTCAGGTTACACTTCTCAAGCAAGATTCTGCTCATATGATTAAGGATTATTCATGTGAGCAAGGGTTACAGGATGAAGACCACAGTAAAAGCACTTGAAGTGTTAGTTTGTACTTACAGATTTGTCAGGTTTTAGTACAATAATTAATTTATGCATATATTATCCTCTTTAAGTGCATGCATTACTCTTGTTAGTATTGGTAGGAATTGCTTAACATGCTGAGCAGAGAATATATTTCACAGGAGACAGAAGTCATACATTAGAAAGGAAATGACTATTAAATGATTATTACTTTTTTATATTGGTAACACTTTATATTTCTTGATTCCAAATTCAGGTACACAAAAATTATGGTGCAATTACTCTGGCCTGATACTCCTCTGACTAATACTATGTAGATCACTAGTAAATCCACTGACATTCATGAAGTTACACCAGTATGAGATGAGAATCAAACCTAGACTTATATAATTAATTATAATTTTTGTGTACCTGAATTTGGAATCAAGAAATATAAAGTGTTACCAATATAAAAAAGTAATAATACTTTAATAGTCATTTCCTTTCTTTATTGCCATACATTTTGTAAGAAGTCTTAAAATCACTAATAATTAGACACTTGCTTTAAATGCCTCTTTAATTTTGCACAATTAGTAACAAAATAAGATATATCAGCTTGAATAGGGGCAGTTGATATGAAATGACCTAAGTCCCATTTCCACCAGTTGAGGATCTGGCCCAAAGTATCTACTCAAATATTGTTGTATAGGGACTAATTGTATTGTTTGCATAAACAGGGTCAATTCTATACACCATGGCTAGAATATGAACAATTGCACTGTAGGCTAAATCCTGAAACCTTTAGTCAATCCATATTCAGTGAAAATTCCCCTTGAGGTCAGTGAGAATATTACCTCAATAAGGACTAAGTAAAACTGAATATAGACTTCAGGATTCATCTCCATAAAAAGGGTCTCATATGAACTATACCAAATACTGAACGCAGTCAGCAGGCTCTTTTCCTGTCTCTGGTCAACCAGAAAGCTATTCGTAGTAATCATGGCTCACACTTTGAAACATGGGCCAGATCCTCAGCTGGTGCAAATCAATGTATATGAAATTATTTTAATGGAGTTATGCTGATTTTCACCATTTGAAGATCTTGTCCCATGGCGTTTTATGGTCTGTCTATCCATCCTTTTAGCTCAGTATTTCATACTCATGTTAGTCTTCCATTTTAAAATTTGTTATAGTCCATCTGTCAAAGGAAGCTGGGACTGATGTACTATGTATTTTCTGCAGGTTTTTCTCATAAATTGTCCCTTTCCCTTTCAGGTGGGTTTTGCATCCTCTTCTGTATCTTCCATTTTAGGTCCTCTTATGTCTTTTCAGGATCATGTGAAGTTTCACATTATAACTTCCTTGCTGAGCTTCCTTCTTTTCATGTACTAGTGGGTTGCTTCTGAAATATTGTTTGGATCTATTTCAGCATCCAAGCATTTTCTTGCTAGAAATTACACTGTATTTTTTAATCTGCTAAGGTGTTGCCATTGACCTCAGTGGGGCCATGATTTGACCTCGGGACTTTATTGTGGGCTTCCTTTGTTTCCACTTGGATTCCTTATATGCTGCTTGCTGAACTCTTTTATTCTTAAGCATTTGATTTGCCTGTGGATACTAATTTTCAAGGAAAAGGAAATATAAATTGTATTGAAGACAACATCATGACCAAGGCTATTATGGAAGACCTGACAAGATCTGGAAGACTTCTGGTGTTCTGCCAGCTACCAAATCAAACATTCTCCCCTCCCCACCTTTACATTGAATTATGTCATGTATGTAGTGTAAAAAATCAACCAAATCTATTTTAATGTTGCAGTTAGCAAAAACACTACACTAGTGGATTAAATTTCTTAGGGAGACCACCACACAGACATTTGCTTGTATAACATCCATGTTCAACTCCACATCTAAGGACCAAAAATTCAAAGGACTGTGCCTGACTGTCTCATAAACTCTGTCACTTAGAGAACACAACATTTAAAAACCATTCACCCCAAGCAAAATATTCATAAGCAGTAAAGTAATTGAAATGAGTTGTACAGCACAGTAAAAGATAAATAAAATAAAAAATAAAAAATAAAATAATAAAATAAAAGTAGGGCAATGGCTAACACAGAGTGACTGCAACAGTTAAAGATGGGGTTCTGTAATGTTTGAAATTCAACACCGAGACCAAATGTGATGCTAATCCTGTCTGAAAGATGGGTTACAAAAGCCTAAAAGAGCTGAATTTCAGAATGAAGTTGATGTCACTGTATAGTGATACAGGTGAAAATCTAGAGTTACTGGTATTTATTTATTTATTAATGACACTCTTCATTTGCTTTCCCTCCACTACAGTTAGAATGAAATCATCATGGAGGAGTGTATCATATAAAGAGGTATTTTAAATAAATAAATTACTCTACAGTACCCAAATATGTTGTTGTTTTCAGATTATCTGATATCTCTTTCTCTTAACCCAACTGCTTACAGTTTAGTAGTGTAAGGTGTTTATAAAAATGAACTAAACCAAAAGGACAAAGGGAGATATTTTATAAAAATAATGTGAAGTCAGCGTACAAGTATTGAGTGGACATATGACACTTTAAATAATGAAACCATCTCTGAGCAATCGGCATTAGCTAAGGAGCTGGCCCTAGAGCAGTGAATTCTGTTTTCGGAAGTGCTTGGCCAGTTTTCTTATTAAGTCCAGAAAACAATTAAAGAAATGTTAGTTGTTTCCTTTTGCTTAATAGGTATATTTCAAACCCCCCATTGGCTTGTCTTTCTGGAGAGTTACCTGGTACATAACTTTCCCTCCACATTTGTTTTACTGTCTGCACCGATTTAAACACAGTGCTTTTGGGAAGAAACTGCTTTTTTGGCTTCAAAATTTCAGAATTAAATTGAAAAGTGCAATTCAGACAAATACAAAGCAATTCATATTGTGAAGTTCTAACCATGAAATGAATCTGCTTGCAGTATAGTCTAAATAAAAGTATTAAAGCATATGTAGATAAAAGATTTACAGAGCTATTTCCTAATCTAATTCCACTAACTTCTTCCATAAGCATAGGGGAAATTGCATTACACTAAAACACTGACACTCTTCAGGCTGTTCCTTTACTCTTTGTCTTCTGTTTGTTATAAGCTACATAGAATTAATTAGCAAGTGACAGCCAACTAGGACATTAACACCAGCAGATACAAGAGAAGCTTGAACAGCAGTCTCAGGTGAGACTAGAGAAGTGTTAATCTGAGACTGACTACAATAGTGTAAATGGATGCTCTAACAGCCGTTCTAAAATCCATACAACTCCATCTTCAAACTCCACTCATGTCAGAGGTGGTGCTGTGGTATCATCATCCTCAATAAGAGGCTCTCCCTTTTGTCACGAGGAGTTAGAAGCTCAACAGTCCTTAGGGCCTGGTCCTCATTTACACTAAAGCCTTATACACAACTCTGGCAGTGTAACTAATAGTGGATGTAACTGTAACTTATAGTGTGAAGGGTCCATAGAGTAAATGAGAATCATGCCCTACAATGAACCAAGTAATAATATGTCACTTCTAGTGCTCTCCCAGGGCATCCGTTTCCATTATAAGGAAATAAATACTTAGTCCCATTGAGGTAGTTTCCAAAAGCCTTTACATCAGGTGGGATTTGGTACTTGGTATGGACCCTCAAGGAAATAGAACAGAGACGTTTGGGGAATAAACTATTTTATGTTAGATTTTTTTTCTGCTATGACCACTATGACAATGCACTGAAAAATCAAACATGAAATCTTACTCCTACAGGTATCAATAGCAAAACTTTTTTTGACTACGATGTGGTCAGGATATCAGCCAAAGTTTTGGGTGGGAGTTCAGGGTGTGTGACAAATGGAGGATATATTCTGAAGAGTTGAAATGTCTAAAGAATGAAGTTTATTTCTCCCCTACTGTCCTGTGGTAAGAATGAGGGTTATGTACTTTCCCATTCCTAGTAAAGAAGAATTTGTTGAATAAAATATAATAGCAGAATAAATACTTTCATGAACTTCAGCAGAATTATTTCCAAATATTTTAGTCCAGAGTGCTTTTTCATTTAAAAAGCGGAAGCAATTCAAGATGCCGTCTCTGCTAACATTTGATATGCTCTATGATTATCATTAAACAAATTGTCTAGTGTCATCATGACCAAGTATGCTATATTATAACCCTGACACTACACATGATGGTTTAAGATATTTCTGGTTGCTGTCAGCTGCACAATCAGGTAGTGTGCTCTTTGCATTCCTGCATTATTCACATTTTCCTGTATTTCAACAGTAACTTTGCCCTAAAGGTTAGAAGATGTTTAAGAGCCTGGACGCTGCTTTTTAGTATATGTAACAGATATGGAGAGAGCTACGGTATATTGTTTCTAGTTGCTTCTGCAGGGGACCCAGTTCTCTTCTCCAAATAGTTCCATCTCACAATGAGCAACAATATAAAGAACAGTGGTAAATAAAAGAAATGCCACTGCAGTAGTTCCAGCTATTTCCTTATTAACTAACCAGTCCTGCTCCCACTGAAATAACTGGCAAAAATCCTGTTGTCTGCAATGAGACCAGGCTCAGATCCTAAATGATGTATAATGTAAAAAAATACCCTATATTTATATAGTGACCAATGTCATAAGTAATCACCCAGAGAGCTGACAAAAATCACTTGGCTAACAGATGTGGTCTCGTAATAACAGTGGAGCAAAATAGTGCTCAGTTATGGCTCCAATTCAGCAAAGTACTTAAGCACTTGCTTAACTTTAAGCATGTGCTGAAGTGCCAGTGAAATTAAAGTTAAGCACATGCTGAATAGGGATACATTTACACGTTTTAAGTGCTTTTCTGAATCAGGGTCTATGGCCCCAATACCACAAGTTGTTCTGCCCGCATAGACCCCAGCACCCATGCAGAGCCCCTTAACTTTAATGGGGCTCTTTGCGTATGTAGGAGCCTGCTCATGCAGAATTCCTTTCAGGTGTGGGGCCTATGGGGCTTATTTGAGATGCAGCAATTGGCAGCTCTCAGAACAAAGAGAGACAGCAAGATCATCTTTGTAAAAAACAAATCAAACATTTTCTCCACTAACTGCTCAGCAATACGGTTAAAAGAAGAAAAGGAGTACTTGTGGCACCTTAGAGACTAACCAATTTATTTGAGCATAAGCTTTCGTGAGCTACAGCTCACGTCATCGGATGCATAAAAGATGAAGTGAGCTGTAGCTCACGAAAGCTTATGTTCAAATAAATTGGTTAGTCTCTAAGGTGCCACAAGTACTCCTTTTCTTTGTGCGAATACAGACTAACACGGCTGCTACTCTGAAACCTGGTTAAAAGAAGGAAAGGTCTGAAAACTGCTCTATAGCTCTTCTTTGCTCTTCTTAACTTTCTGGAATGATCACTAAAGCTGATATTGGACCTGTCATCATACAATTTTCACAGTTCTTAATGGAATGGTAAGTGGTGAAACTGGCTCAGATTTTTATATTGCTAGCAGGATAATCTGTGTGGAAATAAATGTAAATAGTTAAGCAATGGAACAGGCTGCCTAGAAGTGATAGCACAGGACTGGAAGTCAGAAGTTCTGGTTCTACTCCGAGTTCTGTTACTGTCTCACTGTGTGGCCCTTTTACAAGTTACTTCATGTGTCTGTGCCTTAGTTACCCTGGCTGTAGAATGGGGATGGTAATACAGGAGCATTGTGAGGTGTTCGAATGTTGGTAAAGCTCTGTGAGATCTTCAGAGAATAACTGCTGGGTACTGGAAGCATAAATTATAATAATGACTGAGTTATAGGGCATATCCTGGAGATTAATGATTGCATAGAAAGAGCTGTTGGCCCCATGATTTGCCTGTAGCCTTTGATCCTTAGGAGATACCAACACTTCAGTTATATTACTCTCCTGAGGTGCAAAGGAATAATGCACATAAGTTTGTGTGACAAAAGATGTTGTTTCAATGTACAGGAAAATTCTAAAATATTAGAGTCTGATCCAGTGTCCATTGAAGTCAATGGAAGGAATCCCATTGACTTTTATGGGCATTGGATCACCCATTTAATGCCTTATACATTAGCCAGTCAGATTGCTTGATTCATTAATGATGACGATCTTCTAACATTCTATTATTTCTAATCATTTCCCTCTTTCTGCAGAATGTATGATGATAATCTCTTGTCCTGCTCCAATGCCCTCTTTAGCAGCAACATATTTTTGATATTAAAGCCCTGATTTTGCAAACACTTCTGCACATGTCTAACTTTGTTGCCAAGGCAAGGTGGGTGAGGTAAAATATTTTATTGGACCAACTTCTGCTGGTGAAAGAGACAAGTTTTTGAGCTACACAAAAGATCTGGGTCTGGGAAAGGTACTCAGAGTGTCACAGCTCAATACAAGGTGGAACTGATTGTTTAGCATAAGTAGACAACTTTGTTACCATGATGGGACTCCTCACAGTGGTAAAGTAAAGCACGTGCATAAGTGTTTGCAGGATCAAATGACTTTTTGAAGTGAAAAGATGTATATAGGAGTAACCATCATGCTGAAATGTAATGATCCATATGGTCAGTGGGTACAGTAAAAGAAAAAAGTGATTCCAAATAAATACTAAACACAAAGTCAGCAAAAGATTGATTATGTTTGAATTAGCTATCCATCAGGGTTTGTGTATGATCCCCATCACCCTAGCATCTGAGTGCCTGTCATAAGGAAAAACAACTACAATGGTATCTCTCTTTCTTTCCAGTCCCTACCATTCCCCCTGCCTGGTTCCCAGTCCCAGTCTTCTTGCCCAGCCAGTTTGTCTGCCCTCATCTGGCTCCCCGTGTCAGTCTCCCCTCCACCTCAACTCTCAGTCCCAGTTTCCTTCTCCTTCCTGCTAGCCTCCAGGTTCAGCCCCCTCACCCCAAGACACTTTGTCCAAGTCTTCTCTACCTCCAGGTTCACCTCTCTGCATTTGAATGCAGTGGCTGCATGGGCTCAGCAAAAGGAGTTTTGAAAGCACAGGAAGGAAAGTCTCTCTGCTTTCAGTTCTGGTGCTTGGACCTAGCATGGTCCACAGCAGACCAGAGTTCAACTGCAAGGAAAGTCAGTCATCAGCATCAGTCAAAGTTCTGATACTTGTGGAGAAATTCTGCAGGAAGAGCCTGTCAAAGATGAGAGGACAAATCAGTGAGATATATGCCCAAAGCAGAACGGACTTAATATGTGTTATCGTTGTAGACCTCTATTCCTGTGCTCAGTATTATACAAAACAGAAAGGAAAACACCATGCGTAAAAACCTGTTCCTATTGAAGTCAATAGCAAAATTCCTGTTGAATTCAGTTGGAACAGAATTTTACATATTTGCCTGAGAAGTTTACCATGCAATGATAAAAAAAAGAAGTGAAACTTAATTACAAATGTGTTTTAGGGGAGGAAGAGGCTATTTGCACCCAAGTATGAAAAGTCCTTAGCTGAAATCCTGGCTCCATTGAATTCAATGGCAAAATTCCCATTGACTTCAGGGGGTCAGGATATCATCCCTGGAAATTTAGACTGATGATATGACCAGTAACAATTTAGCCATTCTAACTTTTATTTCAAAATGAGATTCATATGATTAGCTTCTTTAAGATTAGGGATTTAAGAAGTCAGTAGCATTAGAATTTAGAGCACATAAGCCAAACTCCAGCAGAACTGCTGTTTTTCATTCTTTTAAAAGCCTGTTAGTTATCCTCATACAAAATAAATATTTTCAGAACTATGTAACTGACTTGTCCTTGTGCTCCACCCTTTTTGGACTTCCTATTGTTCTCTTCTTGCAGTGGACACTAGACAATAAAATAAACCAGGAACCCAAGTGTTTTTTCTTAAATATTTTTCTTGTGGTTTTCAGCCCAAACACAAATAGAAAAAAGTGAGTAATTGCAGCCTAGGTTTCAAAAATACAGATCAGAATAAGTCTATTTCTAATCCCATGCTGCAGTGCATTTTGTGATTGTGAAGGCCAAACTTGTTTGTAGTGTTTTGTTCCACTTACTTCAGCTCATCTTCCTCAATGAAGCCACTCCTATCAAGGGCAAGGATTCCAAAGATTTTGGCCAGCTGTTCTTGGACTTGGAGTTCAGACCCACTTTGATGACAAAGGTTTTGTAACCGAAGGAATCTGCATCTGAGGGAGGTCAGCAAGAAGTGATGGAGAAGAGAAGTTAGAGATTAGGAACCTGAAAAGACACCCCAATTTTTTCCATTTGTTATATTCACCAAACTGCAAAGAGGCTCTTTTGCTCCTCAGCACAATGAAGCTCCTCAATAACTCATTGATTTTTTTAGTCTATTTCAGATGAGCTGAACATTTCAATCATTGATCTCTCTTAAACTTAGGGAGAAAAGTGAATGACTCTGGACTCATTCCTGCAGAGATTTACATGTTCAAGTAGTGAAGTCACTCATATAAGTAATTTTCACTGAACTGAGTGGGTAAAATCCTGACCCAACAGATATCAATGGGAGTTTTATCACTAACTTCACTGAACCCAGGATTTCCTCCCTTGTGACTATTTTTCTGATTAAAGTGACTCACATGCATAAGTGTTGGGGGAATTAGGCCCTAGGCCGAGCACAGGTTAAAACTCACATGTATTCTACCTCCTTGCCTTATTGGGGGGAGAATACAAGTAGAAATGTAGTTTGTAAAACAAATGTGGAGAGAGAACCTTGTCATGGACACTAGAGATGATAAAGCATGTTAGGGTATTTCAGGCTATCCGGTTGCCTTTTCTGTTTCTACTGGAACTGAGTGATTGGATGGCAGGGAAATGGGAATTTGAAAGGCAAAGAGAAAAGGCAGGAGGCTTTTAAAAGGCAGGCATTACTGTGCCAGCTCTGTAGGCCAGCAGCAATTTCAACATCATTCAGGAGACCAGCGAGGGCCATGTCAAAGTTACAGGGAAGAGGAAAACAAAATAAAGTGGTGCTAATACAAACAAACCGTGATGATGGGCAAGTACTATTTTCAAGTACAGGCTGTTGGAGAGCTTAGTGTGAGATAAGACTGCAGCTCCAGCAATGGCCTGCGGAGCCACTGAATGTTGATCTTGGCGTATTGGTCTCTGCCACTACCAGATGGGGACATGTCCTTAGATCTGCAGGAGGCAGCAGCAACACAGGCCACAGTCTTGCCTAGGGGAGGTGTTCCCCTGAAGCACTGAATGTGGTTCTTTCCTTTAGCAAGTCCTTTCATTTGGCCACGTGTTTTTCATCATAGGTTGTAGTGGATTCTCTCCAGTTGATCCTTCAGGTTGATGATGCCAGCACAAAGCTAAGCACTCTGTAAAAACTACAGCTTTTGAGGTTCAGTTTGAGAAACACAGTTATATCCAAGTAGGTTTTTTTGACTGGGTCAGTGTGAGGCCTGGGGAAAAAACCCCACCACCACCAACAAAAACTCAAACCCAAAAACAACAGGCAAAAAACTCAATGCACCCTGCTGATGGATTTTTCCCAAGCTGAGAGGAGAAGGAGGCAGAAAAATAATAGTGCTCTTGGCTTGATTTTTTGCTTGGCAGAGACCTTGACATACAGGCTTTAGTTTAGACCTGTAAGACCTTTCACAGAAGTAGTAGAACCATGTCAGGACTCAGATGTCAGAGGGGATGAGATACTATAGCTGCTAGCTAATCAGATTGATATTTATATCATAGAGGATTGTACATGGTGTTTTAGACAATATTATAAGGTTTAGAGCCATACAAGGTAAACCCACTCTGGTCACTTGTACCTAATTTTAGCAAAGTAAGTGATTTTTTTGAACTATGGATGAAAAAGGTTTCAACAACGTGATATTGCTTAGGCTACAGTTACTGATAGATATGTCTGCACCGCTAGACTTTGAAGTCTTAAGGCCTGATCCTGCTAAGTTTATGCATGTAATGGTTCTCCTGTTAGCAGTCCTATTGACTTAAGTGAGACTGCTCACGCGAGTAAAGTTTGTGTGTAAAGTGTATATAGCATCTTTCCTTCTAAAGAATCCCAAAATGCTTTTTAACAAGCTAGATACAGAGTTCCGTTAATCTGTTACTGAAACATGTCATTTTGATTGTAAGTTCTTCAGGGGGAAGAGACTTTGCCTTTTCATTTCTGTAAAGGTCAGTGCAAATTCATTGCATCATATACACTTTAAATAATAATAACAATAATAAATGCAGCCACTTCTGGAAGTGGTGTGTGTCAGTTGTTTAATGTCGCACAGGAATATACAGCAGTTTAAGAAAGGGAATGAAAATAATTTGATGTTTGGGAAGAGTCGGTAAAATAAAGACTGACACTTATCTGTTATCCCATGAAGTTGCCCCCTCAACCTCTTTCTAAAATAGCATGAGTCAAAGACGGAGACAGAAACTTCACCTTACATTTATCAGCTTGTGTTAGTTACCTCTGCAGTGCTGTTGACATTTTAAAAAGGAGCTAATTGTATAATTCTAAAACCATGTTATGTGGCAAACTAAGTGTAGGGGCAAGGTTGTGAAAGATTGGCGAGGAGCTAAGTGGTGGACTGAGTACATGACTGGATGTAAGCGGAGGATGCAGGCAGTTTCAATGAACTTTGTCCGACAGACCCTGCCAAAAGATATTGTAGCATAGCTCAGCATATTTTTGCCTGTAAACAAATTAGTTTATGTAATAAGCATAAATCATACATATAATGTAACCAGCTGTGACCTCAATTAACCCCGAGATAAGTGCGGAGAATATAGCGCCTCAGAGGACTCCCCCCACGGCGGAGTCCTGCCTGGTCAGCTGTCCCGAACGGCCAGAGTCCCTTGCAGCCCCTCCGCGCGTCCTAGGGGCTCCTCGCGCAGTTTGGAGCGTAAGTCCTTCCTTCCTTCCTTCAATAAAGTGTAGTTTACTATTCTTAGGCCTGAGTGTTCTCCTTTCGCTGGTATCTCCCCCCCGCCCTTGCGGGCACACTAAGCATCCTGGAAACAAAGATTTGGGGGCTCTGTAGTATCAGTTTAATACTGAATGTGTCCTTTCTCAGGCATCTTGTCCTGAACTGGCAGGAGGGATGAATTTGAAGAATAGTCAGTCTTCCCTGTCTCTAACTTCCATAATCCTAGTCTTGTCCTAGCAGCTCCTGTTAACTGTAATTGGAATTACACATGTGCTCAGGGAAGAGCTGGGGTAATGGCAGGAGTTGGTTATCATTCAAGAAGGAACTTACTGTACCAATCCTGCCTGGAATTCACACTACACAAGAACTGTGAGTGTCCCTAGATCTGGCCGCTGAGTTCTAGTCCAGCAATTTTCAACCAGGGGTCCAGGGCCCCCTGGGGCACTGTGAGCAGGTTTCGGGGGGTCCACCAAGCAGGATTGGCATTAGACTTGCTGGAGCTCAGGGTGGAAAGTTGAAGCCCCACCATGTGGGGCACAAGCCTGGGGCCCCCAGTCTCGCCAACCGGGGCTGAAGCCGCAACTGGAGCAACTTAGCTTTGGGGGCCCCCCTGTGGTATGGGGCTCTGGGCAATTGCCCTGCTTCCTACCCCCTAAAGCCTACCCTGGCTTTTAATCTACTGGTTATGCAGAAGAACAGTTGTTGTGGCACGGGTGGGCCATGAAATTTTTATAGCGTATTGAAGGGACCTCAGGAAGAAAAAGGTTGAGAACTCCTGTCAACACTTGAACCTTTGTTGTTATTTAGGGATTGTTATTGAAACAAAAAGTCAAATGTGATGTAAGTCTGCAAAAGTTTTGTTGACTCCCACTGGCTTTGTTTCTTTTTAAAAAAAGAAGCATTTACCAATAAAGCTTGTAAAGTCATGTTTTGATGAGACAAGGTTAGTGACTAACTCCAGTTGCCCTGTAGGTGGCACCAGAGGCAGTCAAGTCCAGCTGTCCCACAAACTCTCTGGAGAACATTTAGCCTAAATAAGAGATGGAAGAACTTGGGAACTGCATTTCTAAAATATGCCAAAAGTGTCTAGAAAAAATAAGATGAGAGTAAACAAAATAAAACCAATTTGTATGATTTGGGCAGTACATACAGGGTTTAATTTGTGCCAGGGTTTGCCAGGGCTGGGCCCTGGCACCTCTAGGCTTGGCAGTTCATAGCCTCAGCACCTCTGGGTTTGCCATGTCAGTTATGAAAGTAAAAAAAATTGCTTGAGCCCCGGCACCTCTTTCATTACAAATTAAGCCCTAAGTACATAGGGGATGCATAATTTTCAAATTGTAACAATTCAGCATTGAGAATACAAAGTGGACTAGAGGATTTAGATTGAAAAGAAAAAAGTCCCCTTAAGTTTACAAAATGACCAGCCAGACTCCTTTCTTCAAGATACTGAAGATGCTCTAGGAGGTGTACAGGTCCGTCCGAGGGAGATCACTGGAAGCAGGAGGTTGATTTGTTCTAGAAGCCCATTAGTTAGTTAACCAGCAGTTCTAGTGCCTCCTGGGAGGTCTTCAGAGGGCTTCTATCTGATTAAACAGTGTTCTCCCTTCAGAAGCAGACATTCCTACTTCCTGAATCTGGTCTGGGTTCCCCCATGGATGCTGCCAGGGTTGTCGCAACCAGCCTGAAAGGCCATGTGAACAGCAATACCTTCAGACTGCTAATAGGAGTAACTGTCTAAGGGCATCTACTAGGCTCCCAAGTGGTAATGTAACTGTCATGGTATGTGGATTATCTCCACTGGGCCTTGATACAGTCCCTCTGTACCTACAGCAGCTCCTCCTTTTCCTGCTACCGATGGTGTGGTACACCGGGAGAAGAAAATCCTGAGCTGTGGAGCAGCCATTTCCCATTGACTATCTCAGTCAGTGTACTCAGTGGAAGTGATGTACAAATAGGCTACCAGTCACCCTAAATTGTTGTTATGCAATCTCTGTGTGCTTGCAAGTAAAATAATTTGGAATTAGAAATACAGAGGGTTTTATAAAATTTGAAACATTAAATTAGTCCCAATTCCATAGGTTCTGCTTATTAAAATGTTTAACATATGTAAACAAGCATGAAAACAGTTCTGTAAGGTCTGTCTCCATTCAAAGAATTAATATTCAAACAAGATGTATCTATTTCAGTAGCTCATTTCAGGAAATAAATCCAACCCTCTGATCCTTCTGTCCCCTCTGTTTGTATGTCGAGATCCAGGCTTCTGTGGTGCTGCTACATCAAAACTTTTTTACATGGGCAGGCTGCTGATGCAAAGAAGAAACTACCACTCTGGGTGTGAATGTGGATTGAATTTTCTCAGATACTCTTTCTATTTCTCTTCTCTTCTTCTCCTCAGCTCAACACTTTAGCATTATTTCCCCTCTCTTCTTATTAGAGATGAGTCCCATGCAAAACGCCACCAAATGTTATGGGTATTGGAGATCCAAACCTGGATCTGACTTTTCAAACACCCCCTGGCTGAGATTTTCCGAGGAGCCTGAGGGAGTTGGACATCCAACTCCTACTGAATTTCAAGGGGGCTTGGACCCCTAACTCCCTTACACTTCTTTGAAAAGCCTGGCCCCCAAATTGTGGATTGAGAGGAAGGATAGTTCAGTGGACATTAGCTGGAGACCGGGGTTCAAATCCCTTCTCCATCACAGACTTCCTGTATGAGCTTGGGCAAGTCACGTAATCTCTCTGCGCTGCAGTTCCCCATCTGTAAACTAGGGATAATAGCACTTCCCTACTTCCCAGAGCTGTTGTGAGGGATTACAGATTAAGGTGCTCAGATAGTATGGTAACAGGGGCCATATAAGTACGTAGGGGTATGTCTATACTCGAACCGGAGGTGTAATTTCCAGCTCAAGGAGACATACCTGTGATAGCTCTGATTGATTCAGTGCAGTAAAAATAGAATGTAGCCCCAGTTGCATGAGCAGTGGGAGGGGCTAGCTGCCTCGAATATGATGCTGTCCAAGACGCTAGGGACGTACTCAGGGTAGCTAGCCCTCTCACCGCTGGAGCTCCGCTTTATTTTTAGAGTGCTAGCTCAGTCAGAGCTAGTGTAAGTATGTCTCCTCAAACTGGATTTCACATCTCCAGATTGAAGTATAGATGTGCCTTAAGACAGCTAGATCCTGTACTTTGCGGTGTCTGAAATCCAGATCTGTCATCTGTATCTTGCAGCCCACTTTTGCTTCTTATTTGGTAAAATATAAAGACCATGGTTTTACATCCTTTATCCTGGGGCCCACAGAAAGGTGTCTTAGGCAGTGGTATGGCCTGATTCCAAAGGCTGAGAACAGGCCATCAGTGTGTTATGGAGTGTGTGGATTGATCCTTTCCGGTTTTGTGACAGATAAACAATTAAAAATACACTGAGAAAAGGCACTGCTAAAAATGTATCTAAGTAGAGGATGGTGCTATGTATTTAATGCATATTCTTTTCAATAACGTTTACTTCTCTGTTCCTCACAAATGAATAAACATAGGACCTGAACCCTCAGTATTTACTCAGGCAAAATTCCCATTGAGTTGGAGACACCAGGTCCTTCTTCTTTTCTCCCCAATTGTCCTTTCGGCAGCAGTCTACAGTCCAATGAGCCCTGACTGAGGAAGGCTTGCAGGACTGGGGTACTGTTTTATATTTCAGAAGGAATACATTTTATAAGGGAAATATTGGGTATGTTATTTAAGAAGATAAACATTTTTTTGGATGCTGGTGAGTGGGACAGCTGGTCTAGCAGATAAAACAGGTCTTTTCTCAGGCACAGTTCTTTTAAGACCCTGGACCAGATTAATCTCTACACTGGTGCAGTAATTGGTGCTGAGACAGAGAGGAGGTGGCTTCCACTTCACCTCTGCAGGAGTTGTGGGGCTGGTGCAGTGCCCCAGAACAGGTTAGGGTAGCCCTAACTTGTGCTTTCGATGGAATAGCTACTATCAACCACTTCAATGGAGAAGAAAAGCAAGAACACAGATCTGCTCTGGTTACTCTACCTAATGTACAATTCTACCCCAACACTGAACTACCCTGGAACTGCATAAGGATAGAATCACATAGAAAGAGTTCTTCTTGTGCTACAGCCCAACTGTCTAACAACTGTGGGGAGCTCTGTCCCCTCTGGATTTCCTCTCCCTCTGCTCATAGTTTTCTGGATTCCCTCTGAGGGCTTAGCCCTACTTAGTTTCCCTACCTCATGCACCTCTGTGAGTTGTGAGCAGGAGTTTAATCTTCACTGGTTGTCAGGCACAGCCTCTGCAACCTGTTACAATTTGAGAAAATCTCTTTGTAAGGACTTCTGTGGAAGTCATACTTCCAGCATTGAAAAGGGCTCAGGAAGCAGTTCAGAGGGGAAGGTCCTCTGCTTAGATGCCCTGCCATCAATGTGATTTCCCCAGAGATCTTGGGTCACCGCAATTTGGAGAGCGCTGCCTCCTGCGCCCATTAAGGAAATTAGAGTCTGTCACGAGCTGAACTGAAACTCACTGAAAGAGGCCGTTTAAGACTATTTTACTTTATCTTTTATTCATTTCCATTGTGATATGGAAGAAGATATGATCCCTCCCTTCAGATCTTGCAGTTAGCTTTTTAATGTAGCAATAAGCTATTAGTACATGCATTGAGTGCACTGCAAGGCATGAAACCTAAGGCTCAGTTATATTTGCCTCTAATTTCTATTCATTTAGTTGCTGCTGGTACTTACCCAGGTCTCTCTAGTGCCCAAATTGATAGGTACTTGGGAATATGAAATCTGAGTGCAGCATTGTCAGTTGTCAATGCATCTGCCAATCAGTAATTGTCTATCCATGTATTTCAGTGAAATGATTCTTTTCTATCAATAGGTAGATAGGTAACAGACATCATGACCTGCATTATTAACATAACTCTGAGAATACCGATCCCAGTGCCAGTCAGTAGAGAATAAAGCACTAATTTTGCGTAGATCCTGCATGCACAGTGTCTATGGCTTCTTGGCGTTTTGTTTTGATTTCTCACTGATAAAGTGGTGGCATGGCCACTTAACATTTTTTAAATGTTTAAAATCTGCCACATTGTCAGAAATGACTGTATAACTGCAGCAGATTTTCTCTTGAAAACAATTACATTGGCAGGAATTTTGACATGGAGTAGAAGCATATAAACGAGTGGCCTGATTCACAGAGGTGCTGCACACCCTATTGACACTGAATTCAGTGAGAGCTGTTGTTGCTCGGGACCCCTGAAATTGAGGTTAGCTCAAGAGTCAAACCTGCATTTCTTGCGTACCCACTGGGAGATCTGGCAGGCAAGGAATGCATTAGCAGGCCCTTGATCTGTGTATGCTGGTGATATATGTCTATTATGCTTATGAAAAACGGACATTAACTTGTACTGATTAACAGTAATGCCAGTTTTGTGTCTATGGACTACTACAGATATGGATATGCACTTTATCTTTGTCTTCCATAGATAGGTGAATGAATAAAGGTAGAAGGAGTCTATGTAGTCTCTTCAATATTTGCAATATTGCCATCTAGCAATTAACACTAGCAATAATTTAAACCAAGATTTAACATCAAAGCAACTGGGGATAGAATTAGGATTTATATTCAGGATAACTTTGTGTTATGCTCGACTACCAATGCATCAGCAAGACTGATTGCAAGGATTCCTCTTCTGCAGTCAGTCTTAACATCTGCCAAAAAGCTCAGTTACATGCCTGGGTGTAAGTGAGCTATGCTATGCATTACATGATTTGCTTGCAATTTATGGAGATGCCTGCACCAAAAATTACATAAAAGTTCCAACATGCTCTGTTTCTGCAGTTTTTCAAAACAGCTGCCAAAAATAGGTGATAGTTATCATCCGATTTCAGCAAGGAATATTAAAACCGCAGTGTACTTTTGGTCTGGAACCAAGTCATGGGAAAATAAGTAACTAAATGTTGGTGGGGAAATTTTTAACCCACCCCTCTGAAAATATAAAAATGCTCCTCTTCCTGTATTTAACTATAACACTTTATCAATGGACTAAGTAAATAATTGAGACTTAGCAACATCCCAGTACATGTGCTGTAAGACATTTATCAAAGGAATGAGTAGCTTCAGTCATTTTCAGACATAAGCTAAACTGCTAATATTAAGGATATACAATTAAAGATACTAATATTAATGTACATCAGTCAGTGTTCATTATGATAAATGAAGGAATTGGGTAATAACCACTCTATATTTGTGTATCACTGGTGATATTTTTACCATTTGGCATTGGATAACAGACTTGAGGAATGATGCTGAGCACTTTTTCATCTATAGCAAGCACAGCATTTTTACAAGGCAGGAAATGGTTAACATAGCTGTTTTACAGCTGGGTGACAGACACAGAGAGATTAAGTGACATGCTCATGGTTACACAGCAAAGCCTTGATCCTGTGGCCCACCCACATGTAGCTTGTTGCAGGATCATGGCCTTTGATACTGGCAGAACTGGGATTAATACCTAGCTTTCCTGCTCCCCAATCCTGCTAGAATGCGGCTGCTGCACAGTAGATGTTAATAAAAAGATAAAGGAAAATAATTCCACTTGAGAGAGTTACATTTTAGGCCATTAGCACTTTTTGACAATATAGGCTATAGCCTACCACTTGCTTTTTAAATTAACCAGGAATTTATTCCCTGCTATGAGCCATGTGTCAACTCCTCTTACATTTTTTCTCTAAAAGTCTCACAGCTGGGACTGAAAATAGATTATTTTTAGATACCTTGTTAGCATCCCTTTTCCTCAAGGATCATAGAATTAAGCAGAAACAAAACTCAACCAAATCAGAGCAATTAAGCGCTAAAAGATGTCATATTGTTTAAGATCATCAAAAGTGTGTCTGTGGTGGGTGGACTGGAAAATGGGGCTGGGGAACTGGGAAAGGAAGATATGAGAAGAGAAAATAAAAGACAAGAAGTTTTTTTGCAGAATTTTTTAATAATTGTTTTCCTTCTTCCAGCCACAACTTCAACATTGTGAGTGGTCGAAAAATCACGAAGTGCCTGCTTTTACACTGAAAACAATGCCACATGACCAAAATACATGTACATTGCAAGATCTCTTCACAGTCCCATATGTGGAGTTAACATACAGGCATTTTACTAATGCCATGAGACAATATAAAAATGTACAAATATGTGCTGAATGTGAGGTGCTTGTTGGAGGAGGGAATTGGAAGAGACTGTCCATTGTTGATTTTGGTCTAATGCTCTTTATGCCTTCACCAGAGCCTGGAATTCTGTTAGAGAAAGAAAATGAGAAAAGCAGGGAATAAAACAAGATGAAAGTGGTTATTAAAGCCTTTGGAAAGAAAACTGTCCAAAAATCCTAAACGAGGGCCCACCATGTTGTCGAAATAAACTACTTGAAGCTACTGCTAAATTGAAACACAGAGGGTGTAGAAAATCTTCACTCCTTAAAACAGATTGTATGCTGAGATGAGGAATGTCTATAAATTCATATTTCTTAGGAAATCCTGAGTTAAAACTGAATTTTATTTAATCCACTGCACCAGGGCTTCCAGCTGGAGTGTGAGCAATACCCAAAATGAAAGAGGGTGGATTCGGACAGGATTGTCACTTTCAGTATGAATTTTCTTGCTTTTGTAGCTTCCAAATGAGGCTAACATTCCAAGGGAATGTTAGCAGTGACATAGTTTCAGAGTCAGAAATGTTATCGTTAAGGCGCTGTCTGAGATCTGTGTAAGATGATGTCCTATTTGGGGTTTATAAGTAGAAGCTACAAGAGCTGCTGCTGAAGCACATTCCTGCTTCTCCTCCCGAACTCCGGCTAAGATTAGCACGTGTGTCTGTTCGGTTTGTTGCCACCTGTCTTAGTCTGGCCCAGTTTTCAGCAACTTTATCTCCAGTACATGATCCATGATGCCCTATTTGCTTCTTTGCGAGTTCAAAAAGAAATTGCCCAGCCAGCCCATATCTTTCCTCTTGGGTTTTTAAAAGTAATTTGGTCTAGTTTCTCATAGAAGTGCTGCCCAGTGAAACTTGCACTGATCAGATTATTGTCTAGCACAAATATCGTCAGACAAACTCTGAATGAGTGCTGGGTGTTTAAACGCATTACAGCATTTGTAGCATCCTTAAAAAAAATGACAATCAATCTTTTTACTGTATTACTGAGTATAGGTCGAGTGTTCACCTGTGGTCTGATGTGCAGAGCACCCACAACTGTAATTAAAGTCCATAGGAGCTGCTGGTCCCCAGCACCTCTGAAAAATCAGGCCCCTAGAGTCGATGAGCCTGATCTTGCCTCCACTGAAAGCAATGGCAAAGCTATCATTTACTTCAGGGGGTGCAGGATCAGGCTCCATCTAGGGCCTAATTCTGCTGCCATGGATAGTGACAATAGGAGTAAATTGATTGAAGCCAATGAAGCTACGCGTTTGTAAAACCTGTTTCAGGTGGAAATTGGGCCCTATTACTCCCCTAATTATTAGTGCTGTAAATTTACTTTCAGCCTGAAAATACATATTTGAAGAAACCAAAACTTACTGAAGATCACATTGAAAAACTTACCATCCACTCCAATTTTGCCATCACCATCAGTGTCACCTGCAGCCATGAAAGTCTTGGTCTCAGTAACAGTTAGAGCTCTGGCACTTGAGGAGAAATTCTGCAGGAACAGCCTGAAATAAAACAGAGACATTACTAAGTGTTATGTGTATTAGGGAAGTGCTTAGAGCCCACAGTCAGCATGTGGCCCCATCTTTCTGGGTGCCGTACACAGAGTTCTGTGACACACTGTTCTCTGAGATGGCTTTGGTAGTTCTTTCTCACCTAATTTAACAGCCTAAACCCCACAAATGAATAAGGTCTAATCAACATATGTGGAAATTCCTAAATTTATTTCACAAGCCAATGTTAAGACCATGTTCAGAGACAGCCAAGATGCTCGAGTTTATTTAAAAGCAGCAGAGAACAGGATGCAGAGAACATCCAGAAGCCTACCTTTTCTAACAAGTAACAGTAGCTATGCTATACTTACTTAAGCTCTTCTTCCTCAATGAAGCCGCTCTTGTCCTGGTCAAGGATTGCAAAAATTGTCTTTACCTGGTCAGTAGACTTGCCTTTTAGACCAACTTTGGAGAAGAAAGACTTGTAGTTGAAAGAGTCAGCATCTGGAAGAAACAAAAACCTGTTGTTTAAAACCTTTTCTCTTGAGGCTATTACTGTTGTACGTATTTCTAAAGCACCCATCCCCATAATATCTGTGTGCCAGGCTCAGTGCTCCAATTCAGCTCCTGTTGCTTTTGTTCCTCAGTGCAGCACACTAGACACAGAGGTGAAAGTAAGCCGGTCTGGTCTGGTACGGTGTACCGGCAAGAGCCAGTATGCCGTGCCGGACTGGACCGGCTGCTCCGGCAGTGGGGCTTGGGCAGCGCTTTAAAGGGCCTGGAGCTCCCCGCAGTGGCAGGACCCCTGGGCCCTTTAAAGCACCGCCGGAGCCCGGCTGCCGGAGCCAGGCTCAGGAGGGGATTTAAAGGGCCCAGTGCTCCTGCCACTGCGGGGAGCCCCAGGCCCTTTAAAGCGCCACCAGAGCTCTGGCAGTGGGGCTCGGGTGAGGGCTCCCTGCAGTGGCCGGAGCACCGGGCCCTTTAAATCCCCGCCTGAGCCCGGCTGCTGGAGCCCCGGGGCTCTGGCAGCCGGGCTCTAGCAGGGATTTAAAATGCCCAGAGCTCTGCGGCGGCTGGATCCCTGGGCCCTTTAATTCACCCCTGAGCCCCAGGTCTCCCAGCTGCCTCTGCAGTTGGGTGATTTAAAGGCCCCATGGCTCCCAGCCAGAGCCCGGGGCCTTTAAATCACCTCTTCCGGTTGAGGCCACACCTCTTCCTGTTGAGGCCACGCCCCCAATCAGGACTCTCTCGTACCAGTAAATCCTTTAAGTTACTTTCACCCCTGACTAGACATGATCTAAAAGGAGCTTCCCCTTCTAACGACTGTAGGCCTATGGTTGGATATCCTGTGGCGAGATTCGTGTTTCCTGTTAGAATGGACATTCTGCAAAGCCCCTGAAACTTATTTCAATCTACCTCAGGCAATTACAGTAAACATATAGAGTATGTGTCTCTGACATAAAGCCTTCAGGCCAAACCCTGAAGCCTTTACTCCAGCTTCACTCAGTCCTTACACAGGCAAAGGCTTCAAGAGAAAATAAATTTCGTCCAGGGTCTTCAACTGTCTCATGGAATATACATAAATGTGGGCCTAATCCTGCAAGGCAGGACCTCAATGAATGAATACTTAAGGACAAATCCTCAACTGGTTTAAAATTGGCATAGTGCAATAGAAATCAGTGGAGCTACACCAAATTTATACCAGCTGAGGATTTGGCCCTTTAACTCCAGTTTGCTGCTGCACATTTAAGGGAATGGTACCCATAAAATAACCTGTTGTAGGTCTTTTTGACTTCAGGCGGCTACCTTGTAATGCAGCTACAAAGAGATCTTACAGGGAAGGGATCTACAGAGAAAATGATAGCCATGTCATATTAAGATGTAAAAATAATGTATGTCTCCTCATTGCAGAGGGACCATTCCTTACCCTGGCAGCTGGTAAGAGCAGCTTGAATATCTTTAGCAGAAAGGATGTCAGTCATAGCCATTGCTGAACTGCAAAATAAATGTGAGCTATTTAGTCATTAAAATAGCTTCTCCATCTCTTTCACGCAAAGGCTCTGTTTGAAGTTGCTGGTGTGACAATGTCTGATAAAGGATGCATTATTCATCTAATTGTAAATGGAGCATACAGTAACAGATGTCTGCAGCAGGTGCTTCCACTTGAAGCTGAGGAATGAGTGAGGAATTCCACATGACAGGGTGTAGGGCCGGAGTAAGATATGATGTCTGAGGAGCATGGGAAGAGAGCAAGTCAAAGCTGTCTAGCACCCCAAAAGTGTGTGACTTCTGCGAGGATTTCCCTCGAAGTGGATTATTATTCATTTAAAAGGTATTATATATACAGTCAAAATGTATCTACAGAGTACATAAAACAGAGGGCCATTTTTATCCTTGGTAAAGTTCTTGGAGCTATTTTGCCTAGAATATTTTAAAATCAGATCATGATTATCAGTAAATGGGTTGATATTTTTAAAAACTGAAAACAAATTATAAAATGAAGATTTATTCTAATTTAATTTTAAAGGAATCTAAATGCACAGGAACAAATTCAACCTGTGTCTAGCTCTACTGACGTAAATTGAATTACACCAGAGATGAATTTGGCTTCTTGCATTTATGTTCCTATAGAAGACTAACTCCCATCATAGCTGTCTAGACAACTGTTCTTCTTAAACAAGTTGGGCTGCTTTATCTAGGCACAGAAGTAGAATGAATTGGATTTTTACCCAAATGCCTTCATTTTGGTAAATTGATGTGCTGAGAGTAAACCTTTGAAGTCTGAAGGAGGGAAGCCAGTTTATTCTAAAACATCAGCTTTTAACAAAGATCCACTTCTCCGCACTGAACCAAAGATGACTCTGGAGGCTCTGTCTGACAAAGCTGTGTGTTGATTACCAAAAAGTTGCTGAGGCCCTAAATCCCAGTCTATTCTGTTTGTGGGAATGTAATTTAATATTAATACAGTTGCATTGCTTAAGTATTCTCCATTGAAGATTTCAAATTATATCACAATTATTAATGAGTTAAGATTCACAACATTTCTGTGAGGTAGGTACATATTGCTTATGGATGGGCAACTGATGCACAAAGGAGTGACTTTCTGAGGGTCACAGAGATGTCTATGGCAGAGCCAGGAACAGAATCCAGATCTCCCAAGTCCCATCCCAGTGCTTTCCCCAAAAAACTATCTTTCCCATATAAAATACTTATGGAAAAATTAAAGATGTTTCCCCTTTTGTTTTCCTTTCTGGGCACATGGATGTGGGGGAAGATGGGGTGGCTAACCAATTATGACCTATGTGCCCTCTTAATCAGATCTACATAAGTTGGAAACTTGCTCAGGCAATCAGTTGGCTATGTCAATCCAAACTGATTTCTGAGAGAGGAAATAAACAGTTAATCATGTAGCTCTGGCTTGTCCTTGCTTGCAGGTACTTCAGAGGGTGCAAAGAAACAATCGGGCAAATTCCCCACTGGTCTCAACGGGTGCATCTCCAATTAAGTTTCTCCACTGGTGTTTCTTCCGCATATGCTAGCAGTGAATTTATCTCAGTGACTTCTTGTGAATACTTGCTACCATTGCTCTCAGCACTCATTAATAGGGAGTTATGCCAATCACCCACTTCTCACTGCTGATGGTAGAAAAAATGAAGGGGAAAAGTTAAAGGCGGGGGGGAGGGGAAGTTGGAGCATGCCATCATTTCTGAGAGGAGCACCATACTGCCATTTCCCTCCCACTAGTCTGATCACTGATTTCATTCTACTCTAGATTGTAAAGGTATGTCAGACTGCAAGGATTATAAGATTTTGTTTTGCTTTTAATTGCCTAGGTTCTTTCAGTTTATGAAGCGTTTTCTTATTCTTTTTCCAAAAGCAGAGGTTCTAATGGTCTTACCTTTGTGGTCTTCTTGGCTGGACAAGGAGGCAATCTAGTTGGAAGGAAAGCACTTGCTGTGTTTCTCCAGCAGAGCTGAGCTTGCTTATATATACTTTAAGTTGTATACCATATACAGATTTTAGATTTCAGCGTCATGAAGGGGGAATGGTGTCGAATGAACTTGCCTAACTAATCATCTTACACTATTTTTATCTCAAGAGAATACATATGATATTTGCAAATGAAATAAGATAAGTGGCAAGATATGTAGAAAGGACTGCGTTGTATTAAATTTCTTCTGATTTAAGCAGAAAATATCAACTTCTTCATATGATCTAGGCCACAAACGAACAATCTAATACATTTGATCCCAGTACTCAGATGAACTGAAGCTGGACCGAATCTTGATGAGATGCATTAGATAGATGCATTAGATAAACATTTTAATGTGATAACTTGTTATATTATTGTAGACAAGGCTTGGGGTAAAGGAAAAAAAGGAAGTTAAAGTTTACTCATGTAAGGAATATTGCCATACTGAAATTTTGGGTAGCATACAGTTTAAGAAGAATAATAGTCATTCTCACAAGGATTTTGGGACTGTTGTCACTTTAAAAACAGTGACTGTAATGCTGCAATAGGTAAAATAATATTATGCCAGTCCATCTGAACAGCAAAAAGCATCTATTTTTGTAATGGTTGAGGAATTTGGTTTGTTCCTAATCAGAACCTGAGAATTCTTTAAAGTTAAGAAGCAGCACCCATGTTTAGCTGTGTTATGTCTGACTGATAGGAATGGCCTGATCTATTTAGCTGTCTCTGAGATGAAAGCCCCTGAGCTTCAGCTTGAGGGATCTTTGCATTTATAATAAAAAAGAGGGGAAATTTTCTGAAGCATCACTGCAGAGGACACTCTGAAAGGGATGTCTTTACAATTTTTAAGCTGTTTCAGATCTCTTTTAGGTATCTAATCCTCTTAATTTTTTTCCCCATTGCTGTTTTCCAGAGTTGCTCTGTGCTATGGTACACTTTTCAAAAATTTAAATAACTGAGAAACAATTGAATTGTCTGAATTTTCTTTTATGAGATGTAATGTACAAATATGGCAGTGCCTAGGTTTAGCTGATTTATTTCAGAAACTGTTAATTTCTGCTAGAAAAATTACCCTCCATTTTTTTTTCAAATCAGAAAATGGCCCACATTGTGCCAGCAACTGATATGAAATCAGGGGGGAGTCCTGCATAAAAATGGATGGCATAATATTGGCTAATGAAACTAAGTTAAGGAGAAAGGCAAAATCTGCTAAAACTCTGGGATGGCATGAGTATAAATGAGAATTTGAACCACGGGTGTCTATGTCAGCGGATGCTTTCAATTTTTGAAGCAATAGCATCTCATCTTGCTCAGAGCTAATTCCACATATGTTAACCCCTCACCCCCATTCTTCTATTTAAAAATAGCATTGATTACTATTATTTGTTTTAGTGACTGGGTCCCATAACCATTAGTCTGCGCTTAAGTGTGTGAACCACTTGAGGACAGAAATGTGTTTTTGTTTTCCAATGGGTTGTAGCCAGATGATTCCTTTTGTTTGCTGTAATTTTAAGGACAGATCCTGAATCAAATGATTTACAGCCCCAGACAGTTGAACTGTGGTCAGACTCTGGCAAATTTTGGAGCCTGGTTTTCACTGAAGTTGGAGGCAGCAGAGATCCAAAACATGTGCAGTGGCTGGCAGGATGAAATGCACAGAGATCATGTAACACTATTTACAGCCAGCCTCCAACAGCCATTTTAGCAGCAAGTGCTACTTTAGAGACTGCAAAACACATCTGTCTGTCTGGCTGATTTTTATTTTTTTTCATCAAAGCCTGTTAATAGCCTTCCACCAGCCACCCAATTTAGCAGGGGGAGGGAGATCTGTGTAGCATTAGGAAACAGCAGGAAGTAAGGAAAGGATGATCCCCTTCAGACAGACAGATTCCTTCTGAGGGACAGTTTAGACCAAGGGACCTGCACCATTTCAATCCTCTTACATCTGGTTGCCTGCTATAGGATTTCTTGTTTAATGCATGAAGAAGCAATGGTATAAATACTGTTCTCTTTCCATTTTAGGCCTCCAGTCTTGATTATGATTTTAACCCTGCTAGTGCCAAAATTATCTTCTCCCCCCAGGTCAAAAGGCCACGTTTTAGACTAGAGGACATTAAGTTGCTCTCTTTTGGAAATCAGGATCTGTGGGGCCATCAAAATCCTCCTCTCTGCCCCCCTCCCCATTTCCTCCCCATCTGTGTAGTGTGCTGTGCCAGTTGCATAATATATTCCTGTTGTCCCCCTTCGCCCTAGAGGTGGCTGCATTTCACTGGTGCAGTGATTCTTGTATGTTGTAGTTAGGCAAATACTGCAAACATTTTCTTGTGACTATACACTATAATTTTCAATTTATTTGCCTAGGCCTCCCTTGTATCTCTTTTGTGTTTCATTTCCATGCATGTTCATGAAAAGTGAATTTCAGATTTTTTCTAAAGCTGCATTTTATAGTTGCACACACGAAACGTGACAGATCCCGGTTGTCAGTGGGCAGGATCAAACCTGGGACCTCTGGAACAAAATGTATGAATCTCAACTACATGAGCTAAAAGCTACATGCTCTTAGCTAAGGCTGTAGCAGACTCATTAATCTCTAAGTGGTGTGGGTGCCTCTAGAGGGGGACAGAGCACCCACCCAGCAGGCTGGTGTTACACATACAGCTTTTAACACTGGATTGAAAATGTCTGTGCACTCATCAAATCAGGGAATAGAAATCATACCAAGTGACTTACTTCACCAATCATATATAACCAATACTATTTGAATAGTGAAAACAAAGTATTCATTCAGCTTGTATAATATTTTGGGATCCTACAAGACAAAAGTGGTCCCAGTGGCCTAATGGATAATGCATTGGCCTTCTAAGCCAGAGGCTGTGGGTTCAATTCCATCCCATTTGTGGTGAAGTGCTTCTTTGTTTAATAGACAGCAGGTTTAAAACAAACAAAAGGAAGTATTTCTTCACACAACACATGGTCAACTTGTGGAACTCTTTGCCAGAGGATGTTGTGAAGGCCAAGACTATAATCGGGTTCAAAAAAGAACTATATACATTCATGGAGGCTAGGTCAATCAATGGCTATTGGGCAGGGATGGTGTTCGTAGCCTCTGTTTGACAGAAGCTGTGAATGTTCATTCCTTCTCAGGTACCTGGCATTGGCCACTGGCAGAAGACAAAATATTGGGCTAGGTGGACCTTTGGTCTGACCCAGTATGGCATTTCTTACATAAATCACATAAATTTATTATTATGCCAGTGGACCATCCTGTTTGTTGAACAGATATTCTAGGTTTGAGAGCACTCAGTTGTTCTGTTTTCTATTGTATAACATTGTACGGAGAAGTTTTTACTTTCTGTGAAGGTGATTGTAGAGTCACAACTTTCAGTAATTGCCAGGGATTCTAGCAGACAGACTGTAACTGTATCGTACATGGGAACATTTGTATTAAAGTATTTTCCCTCAAGAAGGTAGTGAAAGAGAAGCATGTAAATAGCTGCTTTGCTGGCAGGAAGCAATGCATGAAAATCAAATAAGATCTGGCTTATTTTGTGCAGACTTTAATTAACTATAACAATTGTTAGATAACTTACTGTATGGTGATAAATTGATGTTACTGTCTGAAGCCACATACTTACAATTTATGTGATTGATTTTAAGAGGTGCTGAGCACTCAGACCTCCCATTGACTTCAACCAAACTAACCATATATATACTAATTACAAACCTTTCTACCTAGAGTCAGACCTTACTCTCCTTATTTATGTGAGTCAATGGGATTACACCTTATTCATACGAGACAATGGGATTATTTGCATAATACAAGCAATATTTGTATTTAGCCCCTCATCTGTGATTTGCTAAAGATGAGTGCCAACCCTAGATCCAAAACTTTAGGGAAACTTGGATCCAGATCTGAATTTCACATCTGGGCTCTATCATGCTAATGGCCTCAGATCTGATCACACCTGCACTTTTAAGGTTTTCATGTCTGAATCCACTCTATAGATCATTCCCATTTCTAATGCTTACTAAACGAGTGTGCATGTGAAGGAAGTAAGAAAAAGGCTTTTTCGGATAAAGACTTCCTAGATGAATGATATATTAATCCATTTCATCCATTGGATTCATTCATGAATCCATTTAATAGAACATTTGAACTTCAGGGTGATTGTTTCTGTGGTTTGAAAACCCTACACAGACCACATCAGAAAAATACAGCAACCTGCCTGCCATAATACTAAAGTCAAAAGCTACTTCATTACCTAGTGGAATGCCACCTGCAAGGATCCTAACAAGATGGCCAATGTAAATGTAGGCGAGGGATAACCTTATCATTAGTTGTGTGGGAAAATAACTTCAGCTACACCAAAGCAATCTTCAACACATGAAGAAAATATTTTATATCTAAGTCATAAGCAAAAGTTAATGATTAAAAGAAAAGAGCTACTTGATGTTTGTCTGGCCAGTTTTTTCCTCCTAAGTGTAAAAACAATAGGATAATCAAAGGAGGACATTATTCATGCACAGGCAACCTACAGAGCTGGTTGTAGCTTTGCATTGTGCCCACACCTTAGAGCAAAGTTTTCTTTAATAGCCTAGAGAGACTCAACATAAGTCACTACAAGTGCACTGAACCTGCAACTTTTACGTATGTAGTAATCAGCTGAAGATATTGGGACTATTTGCATGAGTGTTGCAGAAATCAGCATAATATTGACCACAGCAGGAAGGAAGCTCTTTGGGGCAGGGACCTTTTTTGATTCTGTGTTTGTATAGCACCTAGCACGCTGGTGGCCTGGGCCATGACCAGGGCTCCCAGGAACTACAGTAATAAATAATAATGTAATTGTATGTCAGATTTGGAAAGTTACCAGAAAATTACAAAAATGGATGTGGCATAGTTGTCAGCAAACCCTTCCAGACATAGAGGGCCTGATTCTCAGTTACACAAGGCTGCTTACACTACTCTGGCATGTAAAGAGGCTTTAACGTGGGAATAAATTACATTTACACTCACTTTAATGCCCCTTTATGCTACCAGAGCAATGTAAAGGGGCCTCAGGGCAACTGACAATCTGATCCAATAGGCCTACGGCCAGATTTTGTCCCACATCAACATAATTATTTTAAATAACAATTTCTGGGATCAGTGAAACTGCATTGGAAAATTGTTGTCATTGAAAAGGCCTGCAAATGACTGCCTCAGCAAAAAATTGTTAGTCACAGGAGACTGTCAGACATACTAATATTTGAGATGAATCCAGGTTTATTTTTTGGGCTGTATCAAAATGTAAATCTGGGAAACTCCATGGAAGCCAGTGCGGCTAGAACTGTATGAAATCAGAATCAGGCCCATTATTTCAACAATGCCCTCATCTGAGGCTGATATTATTGCTGAAATGCAATGCATTCGTTTTTCCTATAACTGAGTTACCTGTCAAGCCTATACATTTCTAGCTTACTGAAAGCATGTTTGCTATAATAAAAATGTTTCCTGCCATAAAAATTAACCTTACAGATGCTGTCTCCGGTGCACAAAAACTACCAAAGCACTAACAATAATCAGAAAGAGGAACATAGAAAAATAAGATGAATTAAAATGGAAGCTGATACTACGGATGTAATGATATCGGATATGGAAGCATTAAGTCTTTAGAAACAAGAATTCATCCAGCATTTTAATGCTAAGCCTGGTTTAATCAAATAGTGCATCAATAATAATGATTCAGTTGTTCAAATATTTAAAGGATCAGTGGGATGAAAAAACAGAAAAGGGCATTGTCCTTTCTATACAGTACTGTATTTGTACTGTAGTTCATGAGCATTACCACTTGTATTGGTGTCCAGATCTCCTGCTGATTTCAGGCTTTATTATAGACTGCAGAACAATGTAAACAGAAAATGTGAGTCCCTATTATTTAGAGATGCTGAGTTCCCAGTTGTGGACAAGCTAGGTGACTTTCACAGTGGCTTCTTGTAGCAAATTGCTCTAGTCAGTGGGAATAAAGTAAAATGGCTTACTCTTCTTGAAGGGAACATATTTCTTTTCACATATGTTGCTCTGTTGATTGATTAAATGCATTTATCAGGTGATAAATTAATTCACATAAAGATTCATTTACACAAATTGTGATTGCCATAGATGCAGTTGGATAGTAGCACTGACAGCATTTTGCTAACATTTCCAAGATCTAAAAGAGACGTTTTCTTAAGCTAGGACTTTTGGGGGGAAAAGGTTAACTGAAGCTCTACCATGTGAAGCCTCCCTCATTATTAAGAATTCAACCATGGCTATAAATGACTAGGTATTATAAAGGAAATTTCTATGAAATGTCCAGAAATTGACAATGAGGTTTTGATACCCTTTCTGCAGACACTGGCAAGTAAAATTGGAGTGATGCTTGAGTGGCTCTGTTATTTTCTAAGATAGCCCAGAGAGCAGCAGGAGGCCATTGCTGTTTTGCCGTGAGAGGTCTCTTCTGTGGGTTGCCATAAAGTTCTGTTCTTTCGCCCCTTCTATTCACTGATTAAGTGAGGCTGCTTGGGCAGATAGTGAGGCAAGTTAGGTAAAAGAGCCATTAGGCTACAGACAAGCATCAGCTCTACTTCTCCTTTTCATCGAATCTGGACATTGAAGTCTTTCTGGTCTCCAGTTGTCTACTGAAGGCTTTAACTAGATGAAGATTGGCTGGCTAAATCTCAGTCCTGCCAAGACAAAGGCATTGCTGGATGACTGGGAGGAAATGTCCAGAGGAAAGTGTTACCTCAGTTTCACTAGAAACCCAACCCAGAGTTACACTTACATTGGTTTTATTAAATGACGCTATTGGATCAAACAGAAAAGGAATGGAGCTTATTCATGCACGCACACGTTCATTGAATTCATATCCTCATGCACCCACACACTCACGCAGGTGGAGAGTTACTGGAGACAGCAGAGGAAGCTGAGAAGCCAAAGCATAGTAGATCTGGTGTGTCCACCTGTGGTCACGGATCCGGGCCAGCGAGCAGGTCAAGAAGAATAGAGCTTGTGAGCATGCTTTCTTCCTTTTATTGGAACTGGGCAGCTCTGAGTTTTCCTTCTGTGCCCATCACCAAGAAGCATTCCCAGACCTCATTCTTTTCACGCATACCAGGTTCTTTTTTTTCTTTAAGGCACCCCGTGATTGCCTTCTCAGGGCAGATTACATCACACACCTGGCTCCTGGCTCTTTTCTCCTTGCAGTTTCTCTCGGCCCAGTCTCACACACACTCCCTTGTTCACGCTCTCTTATCCTTCACATACACACCCTTTTTCATACTCCCTTATTGTGTGATGGAATGTTGCAAAGCTCAGAGGTTATACAGGTAGTAACTGAAAAGGTTACAAAGCTTACAAAAGTTACAAAATTTAAAAGGCTATGCTAATAATGACTAAAAGTAACAGAGTTTACAAAAGGTTACAAAACTAAATGATCATACTAGCAATGACTGAAAAGTTACAAATTTTACAATCGCATTCTACTGGATTGAGCGGAGGCTTTACACAACAGAAAGTATAATGTTGATATAATGGGAATTGGTTCACCTTTTGTTAACAAGGTCCTAGAGGTTTTCCTGTATACTAATCTGCTTTTAAAGAGCCAAGAAGTAGATGAAGCCAAAAGCACTTCCTATAATCTGTGCTTGGCAAGGAAGTTCTGACGTTATCACACAGGCACAGATTTTACCACAGTAATGGGTACCTTTGTCACCATCTGAATGGATTACTGCAATATGTTCTTTATGGGGGCATGTCTGAAGGCCACTTGGAAGCCTGGGCTGATACTGAATGCTCTGCCCACTCATTTTGCCATGTTTCTTGAAGAAAGGATGTGACTTCTGTGCTCCATAGTCTCATCAATCCCTTTCTCAATGAAATTTAAGATGTTGGATTTAGTCTGAGAAGCCCTGCTGGTTTTGGGTCCTGACTCTCCTAGAAAACATCTACTTTGTGTGTTCTTTCCTGAGAGAACAGCCAAGGTGCTTAAGGCAGGCAGTGTTGCCAACTCATCAGTGATTTTGACTCCTGCAAAAGCCAGTCTCATTTAGGTGATTTCCAGTCTTGCCCCAGGGGAACCCCCACTAATTGCCTCTATTCCCTATTTGCCCACCTCCTGGGGAACAGCATCAATCAGGGCTGCTGCAGGGGCCAGGCAGACCTCTCTCCTTGCCCTTCAGGAGCCAGAGACATTTTTGGGTAGAGACAGGGGAGAGGGAGCAGCTGACAACATTTTCACAGGAGTGGAGGGGAAGGAAGGAATAGAAAGAGCCCAGCAGCTCAGTTCCCTTCTTTCCTCTTCCTTACTGTGGGAAAAAAATAGGTTGGCTCCTCCCTGCTCTTCATCCTTCCCCAGATCAACACCAATAGCACCAACTGGATATAGTTCAGCACAACTCCTGATGGGAAGACAACTCAGAACTACTCTTCCAATTTTGGAACAGAACCTATCTCCAAAGTAGCCAGGCATGAAAAAAAGTAGCCCGACCAGATAAAGAGGCAAAAAGACCTTACAAATACTCTTATAAAAGACATCACTCAGCTAGAGAACTGCAGGGTCTAGAACCTGGTGACTGTGCTTGTGTCAAATTGGATAAAGAAATAGGATGAAGAACTCCAGCTGTTGTAAAGAAAAAGAATGGACCACCCAGGTTATATGTGATCAAGACCAAAATAGTTCAGCAGAAACTGTTGACATCTACATTTGTTCCTCAAGAAGAACAATCAACAGTGCAAATTCTACAGATGGCAGATGCAGAACAAGAAGAAGACAACTCCAAGATTCCAAATGGACCAGAAATGGTCATTGCAATTAATGGACAGCCAGATGACCAAGTTGTTACGTGTTCAGATCTTGTAATTAGAAAACCAGTATGTTTCGGAGACACTTTGCAGACTGAGCTGTACTGAACTTTAAAGATAGTGTGATAGTGTAAATTTTGTAAATGGTAGGAAGGTAAAACTTAAAGGGGGAGAGGTAATGGAATGCTAAAATGTATGATACTGTTCAGCCACTAGAGGGCACCATGTGCAACATACTTTAACAAGTTTCAGAGTAACAGCCGTGTTAGTCTGTATTTGCAAAAAGAAAAGAGTACTTGTGGCACCTTAGGGTATGTCTACACTACGGAATAAGGTCGAATTTATAGAAGTCGGTTTTTTAGAAATCGGTTTTATAAATTCGAGTGTGTGTGTCCCCACAGAAAATGCTCTAAGTGCATTAAGTGCATTAACTCGGCGGAGCGCTTCCACAGTACCGAGGCAAGCGTCGACTTCCGGAGCGTTGCACTGTGGGTAGCTATCCCACAGTTCCCGCAGTCTCCGCTGCCCATTGGAATTCTGGGTTGAGATCCCAATGCCTGATGGGGCTAAAACATTGTCGCGGGTGGTTCTGGGTACATATCGTCAGCCCCCCGTTCCCTCCCTCCCCCCGTGAAAGCAAGGGCAGACAATCATTTCGCGCCTTTTTTCCTGAGTTACCTGTGCAGATGCCATACCATGGCAAGCATGGAGCCCGGTCAGGTAACCGTCACCCTATGTCTCCTGGGTGCTGGCAGACGCGGTACGGCATTGCTACACAGTAGCAACAACCCCTTGCCTTGTGGCAGCAGACGGTACAGTGCGACTGGTAGCCGTCATCGTCATGTCCGAGGTGCTCCTGGTCGCCTCTGTGAGGTCGATCAGGAGCGCCTGGGCAGACATGGGCACAGGGACTAAATTTGGAGTGACTTGACCAGGTCATTCTCTTTAGTCCTGCAGTCAGTCCTATTGAACCGTCTTATGGTGAGCGGGCAGGCGATACGGACTGCTTGCAGTCGTACTGTACCATCTTCTGCCGAGCAGCCATGAGATGTGGATGGCATGCAGTCCTTCTGCACCGTCTGCTGCCAGCCAAAGATGTAAAAGATAGATGGAGTGGATCAAAACAAGAAATAGACCAGATTTGTTTTGTACTCATTTGCTTCCCCCCCTCCCCTGTCTAGGGGACTCATTCTTCTAGATCACACTGCAGTCACTCACAGAGAAGGTGCAGCGAGGTAAATCTAGCCATGTATCAATCAGAGGCCAGGCTAACCTTCTTGCTCCAATAAGGACAATAACTTAGGTGCACCATTTCTTATTGGAACCCTCCGTGAAGTCCTGCCTGAAATACTCCTTGATGTAAAGCCACCCCCTTTGTTGATTTTAGCTCCCTGAAGCCAACCCTGTAAGCGCCCCTCCCAGCGTCAGAGCAATGGCAAACAATCGGGCATCTGAGAGTGCTGTCCAGAGCAGTCACAATGGAGCACTCTGATGGGGCTAAAACATTGTCGCGGGTGGTTCTGGGTATGTGTCGTCAGGCCCCCGTTCCCTCCCTCCCTCCGTGAAAGCAAGGGCAGACAATCATTTCGCGCCTTTTTTCCTGAGTTACCTGTGCAGACGCCATACCACAGCAAGCATGGAGCCCGCTCAGGTAACCGTCACCCTATGTCTCCTGGGTGCTGGCAGACGCGGTACGGCTTTGCTGCACAGTAGCAGCAACCCATTGCCTTCTGGCAGCAGATGGTGCAATACGACTGGTAGTCGTCCTCGTCGTGTCCGAGGTGCTCCTGGCCACGTCGGCTGGGAGCGCCTGGGCAGACATGGGCGCAGGGACTAAATTTGGAGTGACTTGACCAGGTCATTCTCTTTAGTCCTGCAGTCAGTCCTATTGAACCGTCTTATGGTGAGCGGGCAGGCGATACGGACTGCTAGCAGTCGTACTGTACCATCTTCTGCCAGGCAGGCAAGAGATGAGGATTGCTAGCAGTTGTACTGTACCATCTTCTGCCGAGCAGCCATGAGATGTGGATGGCATGCAGTCCTTCTGCACCGTCTGCTGCCAGCCAAAGATGTAAAAGATAGATGGAGTGGGTCAAAACAAGAAATAGACCAGATTTGTTTTGTACTCATTTGCCTCCTCCCCTGTCTAGGGGACTCATTCTTCTAGATCACACTGCAGTCACTCACAGAGAAGGTGCAGCGAGGTAAATCTAGCCATGTATCAATCAGAGGCCAGGCTAACCTCCTTGTTCCAATAACAACGATAACTTAGGTGCACCATTTCTTATTGGAACCCTCCGTGAAGTCCTGCCTGAAATACTCCTTGATGTACAGGCACCCCCTTTGTTGATTTTAGCTCCCTGAAGCCAACCCTGTAAGCCGTGTCGTCAGTTGCCCCTCCCTCCGTCAGAGCAACGGCAGACAATCGTTCCGCACCTTTTTTCTGTGCGGACACCATACCACGGCAAGCATGGAGCCCGCTCAGCTCACTTTGGCAATTAGGAGCACATTAACCACCACACGCATTATTCAGCAGTATATGCAGCACCAGAACATGGCAACGCGATACCGGGCGAGGAGGCGACGTCAGCGCGGTCCCGTGAGTGATCAGGACATGGACACAGATTTCTCTGAAAGCATGGGCCCTGACAATGCATGCATCATGGTGCTAATGGGGCAGGTTCATGCTGTGGAACGCCGATTCTGGGCTCGGGAAACAAGCACAGACTGGTGGGACCGCATAGTGTTGCAGGTCTGGGACGATTCCCAGTGGCTACGAAACTTTCGCATGCTTAAGGGCACTTTCATGGAACTTTGTGACTTGCTTTCCCCTGCCCTGAAGCGCATGAATACCATGATGAGAGCAGCGCTCACAGTTGAGAAGCGAGTGGCAATAGCCCTGTGGAAGCTTGCAACGCCAGACAGCTACCGGTCAGTTGGGAATCAATTTGGAGTGGGCAAATCTACTGTGGGGGCTGCTGTGATGCAAGTAGCCCACGCAATCAAAGATCTGCTGATATCAAGGGTAGTGACCCTGGGAAATGTGCAGGTCATAGTGGATGGCTTTGCTGCAATGGGATTCCCTAACTGTGGTGGGGCTATAGACGGAACCCATATCCCTATCTTGGCACCGGAGCACCAAGTCGCCGAGTACATAAACCGCAAGGGGTACTTTTCGATAGTGCTGCAAGCTCTGGTGGATCACAAGGGACGTTTCACCAACATCAACGTGGGATGGCCGGGAAAGGTGCATGATGCTCGCATCTTCAGGAACTCTGGTCTGTTTCAAAAGCTGCAGGAAGGGACTTTATTCCCAGACCAGAAAATAACTGTTGGGGATGTTGAAATGCCTATATGTATCCTTGGGGACCCAGCCTACCCCTTAATGCCATGGCTCATGAAGCCGTACACAGGCAGCCTGGACAGGAGTCAGGAGCTGTTCAACTACAGGCTGAGCAAGTGCAGAATGGTGGTAGAATGTGCATTTGGACGTTTAAAGGCGCGCTGGCGCAGTTTACTGACTCGCTTAGACCTCAGCGAAACCAATATTCCCACTGTTATTACTGCTTGCTGTGTGCTCCACAATATCTGTGAGAGTAAGGGGGAGACGTTTATGGCGGGGTGGGAGGTTGAGGCAAATCGCCTGGCTGCTGGTTACGCGCAGCCAGACACCAGGGCGGTTAGAAGAGCACAGGAGGGCGCGGTACGCATCAGAGAAGCTTTGAAAAACAGTTTCATGACTGGCCAGGCTACGGTGTGAAAGTTCTGTTTGTTTCTCCTTGATGAACCCCCCCGCCCCTTGGTTCACTCTACTTCCCTGTAAGCTAACCACCCTCCCCTCCTCCCTTTAATCATTGCTTGCAGAGCCAATAAAGTCATTGTTGCTTCACATTCATGCATTCGTTATTCATTCATCACACAAATAGGGGGATGACTACCAAGGTATCCCAGGAGGGGTGGTGGAGGAGGGAAGGAAAATGCCACACAGCACTTTAAGCACAGCACTTTAAAAGTTTACAACTTTAAAATTTATTGAATGACAGCCTTCTTTTTTTTGGGCAATCCTCTGTGGTGGAGTGGCTGGTTGGCCGGAGGCCCCCCCACCGCGTTCTTGGGCGTCTGGGTGTGGAGGCTATGGAACTTGGGGAGGAGGGCGGTTGGTTACAGAGGGGCTGCAGTGGCAGTCTGTGCTCCAGCTGCCTTTGCTGCAGCTCAACCATACACTGGAGCATACTGGTTTGGTCCTGCAGCAGCCTCAGCATTGAATCCTGCCTCCTCTCATCACGCTGCCACCACCTTTGAGCTTCAGCCCTGTCTTCAGCCCGCCACTTACTCTCTTCAGCCCTCCACCTCTCCTCCCGGTCATTTTGTGCTTTCCTGCACTCTGACATTATTTGCCTCCACGCATTCGTCTGTGCTCTGTCAGTGTGGGAGGACAGCATGAGCTCGGAGAACGTTTCATCGCGAGTGCGTTTTTTTTCTTTCTAAGCTTCACTAGCCTCTGGGAAGGAGAAGATCCTGTGATCATTGAAACACATGCAGCTGGTGGAGAAAAAAAAAGGGACAGCGGTATTTAAAAAGACACATTTTATAAAACAGTCGCTACACTCTTTCAGGGTAAACCTTGCTGTTAACATTACATACATAGCACATGTGCTTTCATTACAAGGTCGCATTTTGCCTCCTCCCACCGCGTGAACGGATTTTGGTTGAATGCCAGCAAACATACACTGCAATGCTTTGTTCTACAGTGATTCCCCAGTACGTGTTGCTGGCCTGGAGTGGTAAAGTGTCCTACCATGAAGGACGAAATAAGGCTGCCCTCCCCAGAAACCTTTTGCAAAGGCAGAACCGCAAATGCCAGGGCAAAGTAATCCTTTCACATGCTTGCTTTTAAACCATGTATAGCATTTTAAAAGGTACACTCACCAGAGGTCCCTTCTCCGCCTGCTGAGTCCAGGAGGCAGCCTTGGGTGGGTTCGGGGGGTACTGGCTCCAGGTCTAGGGTGAGAAACAGTTCCTGGCTGTCGGGAAAACCGGTTTCTCCGCTTGCTTGCTGTGAGCTATCTACAACCTCCTCCTCATCATCTTCTTCGTCCCCAAAACCTACTTCCGTATTGCCTCCATCTCCATTGAAGGAGTCAAACAACATGGCTGGGGTAGTGGTGGCTGAACCCCCTAAAATGGCATGCAGCTCATCATAGAAGCGGCATGTTTGGGGCTCTGACCCAGAGCGGCTGTTCGCCTCTCTGGTTTTCTGGTAGGCTTGCCTCAGCTCCTTCAGTTTCACGCGGCACTGCTTCGGGTCCCTGTTATGGCCTCTGTCCTTCATGCCCTGGGAGATTTTCAGAAAGGTTTTGGCATTTCGAAAACTGGAACGGAGTTCTGATAGCACGGATTCCTCTCCCCAAACAGCGATCAGATCCCGTACCTCCCGTTCGGTCCATGCTGGAGCTCTTTTGTGATTCTGGGACTCCATCATGGTCACCTGTGCTGATGAGCTCTGCATGGTCACCTGCAGCTTGCCACGCTGGCCAAACAGGAAATGAGATTCAAAAGTTCGCGGTTCTTTTCCTGTCTACCTGGCCAGTGCATCTGAGTTGAGAGCGCTGTCCAGAGCGGTCAGAATGGAGCACTCTGGGATAGCTCCCGGAGGCCAATACCATCGAATTGTGTCCACAGTACCCCAAATTCGAGCCGGCAATGTCGATTTAAGCGCTAATCCACTTGTCAGGGGTGGAGTAAGGAAATCGATTTTAAGAGCCCTTTAAGTCGAAATAAAGGGCTTCATTGTGTGGACGGGTGCAGGTTTAAATCGATTTAACGCTGCTAAATTCGACCTAAAGTCCTAGTGTAGACCAGGGCTTAGAGACTAACCAATTTATTTGAGCATAAGCTTTCGTGAGCTACAGCTCACTTCATCGGATGCATACTGTGGAAAGTACAGAAGGTCTTTTTATACACACAAAGCATGAAAAAATGGGTGTTTACCACTACAAAAGGTTTTCTCTCCCCCCACCCCACTCTCCTGCTGGTAATAGCTTATCTAAAGTGATCACTCTCCTTACAATGTGTATGATAATCAAGGTGGGCCATTTCCAGCACAAATCCAGGGTTTAACAAGAACGTCTTGGGGGGGGGGGTAGGAAAAAACAAGGGGAAATAGGTTACCTTGCATAATGACTTAGCCACTCCCAGTCTCTATTCAAGCCTAAGTTAATTGTATCCAATTTGCAAATGAATTCCAATTCAACTGTCTCTCACTGGAGTCTGGTTTTGAAGTTTTTTGGTGACCAGAGAGATTGAAGTGTTCTCCGACTGGTTTTGTGCCAGCAATGCCCCTCTGCCATGTACATTGGTCAAACTGGACAGTCTCTATGTAAAAGAATAAATGGACACAAATCAGATGTCAAGAATTATAACATTCATAAACCAGTCGGAGAACACTTCAATCTCTCTGGTCACGCGATTACAGACATGACAGTTGCGATATTACAACAAAAAAACTTCAAAACCAGACTCCAGCGAGAGACTGTTGAATTGGAATTCATTTGCAAATTGGATACAATTAACTTAGGCTTGAATAGAGACTGGGAGTGGCTAAGTCATTATGCAAGGTAACCTATTTCCCCTTGTTTTTTCCTACCCCCCCTCCTCAGACGTTCTTGTTAAACCCTGGATTTGTGCTGGAAATGAGAGTGATCACTTTAGATAAGCTATTACCAACAGGAGAGTGGGTCTGTGTGGGGGGCGGGGGGGGAGAAAACCTGGATTTGTGCTGGAAATGGCCCAACTTGATTATCATACACATTGTAAGGAGAGTGATCACTTTAGATAAGCTATTACCAGCAGGAGAGTGGGGTGGGGGGAGAGAAAACCTTTTGTAGTGGTAAACACCCATTTTTTCATGCTTTGTGTGTATAAAAAGATCTTCTATACTTTCCACAGTATGCATCCGATGAAGTGAGTTGTAGCTCACGAAAGCTTATGCTCAAATAAATTGGTTAGTCTCTAACGTGCCACAAATACTTTAACAAGCTCACAACAGCCATTTCTGGTGATACATTAAATGTCTTAAGATAAACACATCTCTGATGTATTCTCAGGGGAGGACACTCTGTAGCCATTCCATATCTGGTACAAAAGCCTGACCTGCTAGTAGCAGCCCTGCAACCTACATGTACAAGGTGTACATCACACCCTGCCCATTCCTGCAACACCATGCCTGAGAAGAGTGAGGGGGAGTGAAGAATGCCTGAAACTGTGCCCTCCCAGGCCTGGGAATAGGGAAAGGGAGACCATAATGCAGCAGACCCCCAGGCCTGGGAGTGGGTAAGAACCCCTGGAACTGCAGAAGGAGCAGCAGTATGCAGAAGGGCAAGACTCCGATGTGGGACGGGGCGGGGGGCAAAATTGATGTGGGAGTAGAGGGGGTATGTAATTAGTTGCTGGGATGGGCAGTGTCACAAAGTCATCGGTGATCTTCCTGATAACACCATCCTGGCTACTATGGATGTAGAAGCCCTCTACACCAACATTCCACACAAAGATGGACTACAAGCCGTCAAGAACACTATCCCCGATAATGTCACGGCTAACCTGGTGGCTGAACTTTGTGACTTTGTCCTTACCCATAACTATTTCACATTTGGGGACAATGTATACCTTCAGATCAGCGGCACTGCTATGGGTACCCGCATGGCCCCACAGTATGCCAACATTTTTATGGCTGATTTAGAACAACGCTTCCTCAGCTCTCGTCCCCTAAAGCCCCTACTCTACTTGCGCTATATTGATGACATCTTCATCATCTGGACCCATGGAAAAGAAGCCCTTGAGGAATTCCACCATGATTTCAACAATTTCCATCCCACCACCAACCTCAGCCTGGTCCAGTCCACACAAGAGATCCACTTCCTGGACACTACAGTGCTAATAAACAATGGCCACATAAACACCACCCTATACCGGAAACCTACTGACCGCTATTCCTACCTGCATGCCTCCAGCTTTCACCCTGACCACACCACACGATCCATCGTCTACAGCCAAGCTCTGCGATACAACCGCATTTGCTCCAACCCCTCAGACAGAGACAAACACCTACAAGATCTCTGTCAAGCTTTCTTACAACTACAATACCCACCTGCAGAAGTAAAGAAACAGATTGATAGAGCCAGAAGAGTTCCCAGAAGTCACCTACTACAGGACAGGCCTAACAAAGAAAATAACAGAACGCCACTAGCGGTCACCTTCAGCCCCCAACTAAAACCCCTCCAACGCATTATTAAGGATCTACAACCTATCCTAAAGGATGACCCAACACTCTCACAAGTCTTGGGAGACAGGCCAGTCCTTGCCTACAGACAGCCCCGCAACCTGAAGCAAATACTCACCAACAACCACATACCACACAACAGAACCACTAACCCAGAAACTTATCCTTGCAACAAAGCCCGTTGCCAATTGTGCCCACATATCTATTCAGGGGACACCATCACAGGGCCTAATAACATCAGCCACACTATCAGAGGCTCGTTCACCTGCACATCCACCAATGTGATATATGCCATCATGTGCCAGCAATGCCCCTCTGCCATGTACATTGGTCAAACTGGACAGTCTCTACGTAAAAGAATAAATGGACACAAATCAGATGTCAAGAATTATAACATTCATAAACCAGTCGGAGAACACTTCAATCTCTCTGGTCACGCAATCACAGACATGAAAGTCGCTATCTTAAAACAAAAAAACTTCAAATCCAGACTCCAGCGAGAAACTGCTGAATTGGAATTCATTTGCAAATTGGATACTATTAATTTAGGCTTAAATAGAGACTGGGAGTGGCTAAGTCATTATGCAAGGTAGCCTGTTTCCTCTTGTTTTTTCCTACTCCCCCCCCCCCAGATGTTCTGGTTTAACTTGGATTTAAACTTGGAGAGTGGTCAGTTTAGATGAGCTATTACCAGCAGGAGAGTGAGTTTGTGTGTGTATGGGGGTGGGGGGGATGTGAGAAAACCTGGATTTATGCAGGAAATAGCCCGACTTGATTATGTAAAGAGTTGTCACTTTGGATGGGCTAGCACCAGCAGGAGAGTGAATTTGTGTGGGGGGGTGGAGGGTGAGAAAACCTGGATTTGTGCTGGAAATGGCCCACCTGATGATCACTTTAGATAAGCTATTACCAGCAGGACAGTGGGGTGGGAGGAGGTATTGTTTCATATTCTCTGTGTATATATAAAGTCTGCTGCAGTTTCCACGGTATGCATCTGATGAAGTGAGCTGTAGCTCACGAAAGCTCATGCTCAAATAAATTGGTTAGTCTCTAAGGTGCCACAAGTACTCCTTTTCTTTTTGCGAATACAGACTAACACGGCTGTTACTCTGAAAAGTGACACTGGTCCTTTAAGAAGGAAGAGGCCAGTGCACTTGTGACTCATTACCAGCCTCCCAATTTGGCTTATAAGTGGGAACCTGGGCTCAAGGGAGCAGGGGGAGAGACTGGGCAAGTTGTAGACCTGGAGAGCAGCCTGAGAGTCAGTCAGGAAAGGGGACAGGTGAGAGCTGCCTGTGGAGAAAAGAAGAGTCCCAGCACAGGAGAGCTGGTACAGAGAACCATTGGGAAGAGCAAACATTGATGGTGAGGAGTGATCAGACCTGGGGAAGCTGTGCTGAGTTAAAGGAGAGGTCATGCTGAGGCCCCAAGGAAGAAGGAGAAGGACCAGCCTGGTTAGGGGAAGTTAAGCCTAAAACAAGAGAGTTGATACAGGAGGGTGGCTCTCAGGAACAGGGGAAGGACTCATAGGCAAGGAGGCCTAGGTCAGTGGAATATGCAGAGAAACCCCCTTGTAGCAGGCCTATAGGCACCACTTTGTGATTTGCCAGGGGGGTGCTCTATCCCCTGCTTTGACCCAGCCCCCACCCCTGCCCGCCCTGCCTCTTCCCACCCCGCTCCACCCTCTGCCCCAACTGGGCCCTGCCCTTGCTCAGCCCCCTCCCTCCAGAACTTCCTGCACACCACTGAACAACTGATCGCTGTGGGTGGGAGGTGCTGGGAGGGAGGGCGAGGTGCTAATGGGTAGGGCCCACCAGCAGGTGGGAGGCACTGAAGGGGGGAGGAGCTGATCAGCGGGGTTGCCGGTGGGTGTTGAACACACACTCTTATTTTAGTCAGTGCCTATGAGCAGGCCTGAGTGGAGGGCTGCAGTGAGTCAAGCCAAGGACAAGGGTTTGGTCCTGGAGGGACATTCCCTGGGCAAGGATACCACTCACAGGCAGGGAGACCTGGCTGAGTAGAACATTGCAGGGAGCTATGTCACAGGACTTGGAGCCCTGCCTTGGGGCTACTAGAGAAGGATCATGGGAGATAAATGAATCTTGGAGCTCTCGGGCAGATGGCCTGAGGAGTGGAGCCCTGGAATAATGGCAGAAAAAGTCTGGAAACAGACTGGAGATGGACTTTTGAGAGGGGATGCTGCAAATGATATCCCAGGATGGGGCCTGGAAAACTGATGTGAAGCTGTTATACTTTGGGGAGAGTGGTTTTATCATACGGATTGTGTGGAATATTGAACATGTACAGGAATAAATTATGCCTAGAGAAGGGCTTTTCAATTGGACATTTTGAGAAACTATGTTCTTTTTTGTGGCTGCAAGAAGGGGGGAAACTGAAGCAAGGGCACCTGTTGTTTTGTGGCCTGTCAAAAAACGGTGCTCTGAGGAGGTTCTGTCTTATGACAGGCAGATGTGGGGTTGGTTGGGCACATAATTAAGTAGAATTGTGGGGTTTGAGGAGAAGCTGGAAGCTCGCCACCATCAGGCAGCCAGGCCTGTCAAAAAACGGTGCTCTGAGGAGGTTCTGTCTTATGACAGGCAGATGTGGGGTTGGTTGGGCACATAATTAAGTAGAATTGTGGGGTTTGAGGAGAAGCTGGAAGCTCGCCACCATCAGGCAGCCAGCAAGAACTCCAGCTGCGGGTTTCAGAATCAACCTACTCTGTAAATTTGCAACAGCTGGTAACAGTAGCTGCCACATACATGGTGGAAGAGTTCAAAAAACAATATAATCTTATGATTTTTGGACATTTGGAATTGGTAATACTGGGTAGCAGCTCCTATATGTGAACATCATGAAGCTGAGATGCACTAAGCATGCTTTATGAACTCTTTTATATAAAAATGCCCATGGGATTCATAGAATCTTGACTGAGTTTCACAGGATGTAATTCAGGGTAGGATTTATCCTGACATTTTTACTCAAATGTTAATTATTTCTGTACAATATGAGGTTACAGAAATTAGATCATCATATTAAGCCTGTACTAACCATTTCCCCAGATCTAATATTTCAAAATGCTGTGGAAAAGGTAATTTCAGAATCTCAGCTATTTCCTGAAAGATCTAATACTTAGAGCTTTCATTAATAGTCATGTTGAAAAATGCTTGCTTGTCAGTGCAAAAAATTCTCTAAGGTTGAGGATCACATACCTTTAGAATGGACGGAGTAGTTGACAGTTTAGACAGCAGTTTCAATTATGCAATGAATCTGATTATGAACAATAGAATACTTTGGCATAGGAAATTGTGTATTATTAGAAGTTAAACCTACCAGGATGAGCATCTCGAGTCATGTTTGGGAGAAATGTCAGAGAAGGTCTAAAGTTCATGAATACTTGGGCATCCAAGCAGTCAGATATTTTGGTATTAAGCAAACAACTGGATACCACAAAGTAGATAAAGAAGCATATGTCAAAAAAATATTGTTCTGTCTTGCCAGGAAAGTGAGCCTACTGAGATGAAGTTAGTAAGCCCTCAACAATCAAGGGACTGAGTGCGGTAGAAATGTCATTGGGATATTGATGGCCACAGTAAAAAAGGATACCAGGACCCTCCCCCCGCTTTTTTTTTTGGTAAACTTCTTCCAAAATCTCAAGCAGTTGTTAATAAATCTGGAAATTGACCATGTGGCATATAAATGATCTGTCGTTATCATTCTGTGATGCTCCAAACTGTTCTGGGCACTTTGCAGTAGAAATAAAAGGACATGGGTCCTGCCCTGAAGATCTTAAATTCTAAGTACAGCCATGATGCATCACTATGGGTGTCAAAAGAGAAAGGGGGAAAAGAAAGGTATCAGCAAGAAGATCATCAAGATACTCAGTTAAGGCACGTTCATACCATGCAGGAATAACTGTTGTTTGAGGGAATCCAAATTCAAGATGGAGATATTCAAATCCACTCTGGCTGCAGTCAACAAAGCGGGTTTTCTGTCATCAACAGGATGAGCAGGATGCCTATGGAGGCCTTGACTACACACAAAAGCTGCACTGATTTAACTAAATCGGTTTAGTTAAAATGCTGTAACCTGTTGTGTGGACACTATTAAACTGATGCATTCGCCTTGTCTGAACACTCTTAAATTGGTTTAAGAATGCCTTATAGCAATTTATTTAAACTAATTATTTAAACTGATGCAAATTTTGCATGCAGACAAGGTGCTGGACATACCTATTCACATCTCACGGAAGATTTCTTCAGTTTACCTTTGGACTGCACCATTCCCAATACAGATCATTCTTGATGCCTCTACCAGATCAAGACATGTATTAAAAATTGGATGCAATCTGGAATTCTCACCAACAGAATGATCCATACGTATAATTCTGCAGAGGGCAGAATCTGGTAGCTCTTCTTTTGCCTCTTATTAGCCTAATTGATACTCCTTTTATAGACAAAACTCCCACTGAGTTCTCTGGGAATTCTGTGGGGTAATGAGTGCTGGAAAGGGCTTCATGTGTGCACAGAAATCCTTTAATATGTCTTCTAGGTGACCTGCAAAAAAAAGAAAAAAAACCACAATTGGGTGAGTGCCCTCTTTTGCAGATTTATGTTGCATAAAGAAGGCCTGAAAGATGGTGACAATTTTTTTCTGCTCATTTTTACCTTGTAAATATCAGAGATGTTGTCTTTCCTAGTTTTGCTGGAGGTTTCAAATATAGACTGAATTTTCTGCCTTTATTTGAAGGGGCAGGGGTGTTAAGTCTTTAGCAAAGACTTCCTTTCTTCCAAATGTTTCTCAGTTAAGGTCCAGCATTTAATTAAGTGGCATTAACAAAAGTAACCGAAAAGCATAGCGGGTGAAATCCTGGGCCCACTGATAACTATGATATAACTCGCACTGACTGGACTTGGGGGAGGGTTTCACCCACAGTTTTTAACTGTTGGAATAAGAATAACTTCCCTTTTCAATTAAGGTTGACAAGCAGGTTTCACTTGCATGGTATCCTTATGTTATAGGGTATCAGTTCTCCACAGTGCTTAATTTGTAATGAAAGAGGTGCCAGGGCTCAAGCAATTTTTTTACATTCATAACTGATGCAACAAGCCCAGAAGTGTTGGGGCTATGAACTGCCATGCCTAGAAGTGCCGGTGTAAGCCTTGTCACAAATTAAGCACTGGTTCTCCAGTCTCCATAGAGTCTTCCAGGAAAAACAGGATAGACCAGGGATCAGCAACCTTTGGCACATGGCCCACCAGGGAAAGCCTCTGGCAGGCCGGGATGGTTTGTTTACCTGTAGCTCCCACTGGCCATGGTTTGCCGTCCCAGGCCAATGGGGGCAGTGGGAAGGGTGGCCAGCATATCCCTTGTCCCGCGCCACTTCCTGCAGCCCCCATTGGCCTTGGACGGTGAACCGCAGCCAATGGGAGCTGCAATCAGCCAAACCTGCAGACGCTACAGGTAAATAAACCGTCCCAGCCTGCCAGCTGCTTTCCCTGGTGGGCCACCAAAGGTTGCTGATCCCTGGGATAGATGAACCTTTAACAACAAATCTTTCAAGCCCACTTCATACCTAATAAAGTAGCTCACACCCGTACACAGAGAGACACACACAGACATGCACGCACACAAATTCAAACCCCAAGGCACATACCCAATTTCTCACCCCTTTAAACACTCTTGCACCAATCCTCCCATTGCTTTGCACCAACCCACTGGTGCAGAGCACCCTTAAACCAGATGGATATGGCCCCTCAAGGATCTCCTGTGCTTAGAGGATTCCTCAGGTGACATAGAGCTGCAGATGCTGACAAAGACGGTGTGGCCCGGGCTCCCCAGGATTTCCTGGGGATCTCCAGCTGCCATAGTGTACCCTCGTGGCCATTGCCAGATGGTGCAGGTTGGTGCTGGCTCAGGATCAGGGAAGCACAAAGGGCATCTTTATGCCTGCTAATTCAGCTTTGCCGAGTGCTCCCCAGTGAATTACCAGGCTGAGGTTCTGGCTCTCTATTTTTTTTCCTCTTCCTTACAGAGATAACATCTCATTAAATAACATTGAGGAAAGTTTGACCTTTTTTTTGTGTTTGTTATGTAAAATAATGAGAGCGCACAAATAGTGAGAGCGCACCGTTTTGTTTCTCCTTCAGTGACCTTATCTTGTGGACCACTAAGGGAGAGCGGTGTATTGTAGGTCAACTGAAACTACTGTTTTTTTTAGACCCCACTAATGGAGATTAGGAATAAAACTAAATACCCTAACCTACTGTGGTACTTGACCAATCCATTAGCCAGCTGAGCGCTCCCACTTAATGCTTGTAATGACATGGGTTTGATGAAAGAAATTCAGAAGTGAGCTAATATATTTGCTGAGCCTGTAATTATCTGTGTCACGAAACCAAACAGCACTGCACCTGCGCTGCAGAGAAGATGTGGAAGGTTTAGAACGTGTACGCATATTGCAGCTGAGAAATGATTGCCAACGTTCGCTATTAAAGCTACAAAAGGGATTTGCGTGTATGTATCTTACGGATTTATTTTCTCTGAGAGGCTATTTCAGGGAGGGGAGTGAGCATGGGTTACGTAAGGACTGCTGACTCCATTTAGAATTAAATGGATTTGAGTCAATGGATGCTTTTCTGACGTGATTCCCCCTTGCCCCTCTCCTCTCCCCTTCCTGCCCCCCCAAATCAGTAGGTTTCATTATTCCATCTCAATTTAGGACCATTTTAAGTTGTCTGATGAATTTGACAATTCAGCTGGTCCTCTACTGTTTCAGCTACTAAGGAAATTCCAGTGGGGATCTGCTGGATCAAATGTCTTACATCTCAGTTGACCCAAATCCCCCATGCTGGCTTTAGCACCATTAGGGAACTTTGCAGACTTGGTGGCTAACAGGCTTGTTTACCTGCTCACAGCACAGACTTTCATTAAAAAAAGATAACAGGTATTAGAAACCTCAGAGGATTTCAAAGGGACGGAGACGTTAACATTTTTATTTCTCATTATTGTCCAGTGTGGTTTTTTTAATAGCATTGAAATGAACAGAAATTACAAGGAGATTAATGGGCCCCTTTCTGTTTCTGGGACACTTTCAGAGTTAACTCACAAAAAAAAAGGACCATGTTGATGAGAGGAAATCACTGTGAATCTCAGAAATGACTGTATCGGCTTTTTAGGCTGTGGATTACATGCCTCATTTACACTGTACTTGTTCTGAGCAGAGTTGAATGACACAGTGGTAAAAACTCCAACGCCAGCTTGTGCTGCTGTTAGCATGGAGGGGGAGCTGCCTTGGTGCTATTGCTATGGTGGGAAAACCTGACAAAAAACTGAATGTTGCCACAGCAATGGAGGCTTTCAGAAAGCACAGACTTTCAGGCAAGCTAAGTAAACTAGTTCATGTTAGAACGCCTTCATAGATCCCTGACAGGGGTGTAATGTTACAAACATCTCAGCGTAGTTAAGGCTGACACATGCTTTCAAGCATAGTGAGAGTTTAGGGCTATATTTAACAAAAACTCTGAGTTCTGCGCCTTGGTGATGTGCCTGTGTGTCTAAGAACCTGAGACTGACAAATTCTCTGTAGCTTCGCTTTCTCATGAGTTGCTCTGAGCAGGATTGCTGTTTCATCAGGTTGTACTTGTTTGAGGCAAGGGATGTGGCCTCCAGGTGAACCTGTTGAAGGTATTTTATTTAGTCACAGACAATTTTTAAGCCTCCAGGTAGCAGGAGAGAGTGCCTTCATTCTCTCATCTTAATCCAGACAATGAATGCAGCAGCATTTCCTTTCTCCTCAGAGGAATGAGCATGTGTAGGACAGGGCTTACTCTGCAGGTACAGTGCCACAAATTATGGAAGGGGGGTATGGGGTCATTACAACTTTTTGTCTCTCCTCCAAGGATGACATCAAAATTTGGTCCATATATGGCACTTGGCCTGTAATGAAGTAGCACTAAAATGACCAACTGAGCAAGTGCCAAGAGAAAAAAGATGTTGACACCAGAGGAAAGGCATGGTAAAAGGCAAAATGGCAACCTTTCCACTGTCAGGTTTCAGAGTAGCAGCCGTGTTAGTCTGTATTCGCAAAAAGAAAAGGAGTACTAGTACGAGCTTCTGACAGTGTGGCTGATGTGATTAGGCCCTACGATGGTGTCCCCTGAATAGATATGTGGACACAGTTGGCAACGGGCTTTGTTGCAAGGATAGGTTCCTGGGTTACTGGTTCTGTTGTGTGGTGTGTGGTTGCTGGTGAGTATTTGCTTCAGGTTGGGGGGCTGTCTGTCGGCAAGGACTGGCCTGTCTCCCAAGATTTGAGAGAGTGATGGGTCGTCCTTCAGGATAGGTTGTAGATCCTTGACGATGCACTGGAGAGGTTTTAGTTGGGGGCTGAAGGTGATGGCTAGTGGCGTTCTGTTATTATCTTTGTTGGGCCTGTCCTGTAGTAGGTGATTTCTGGGTACTCTTCTGGCTCTGTCAATTTGTTTCTTCACTTCAGCAGGTGGGTATTGTAGTTGTAAGAACGCTTGATAGAGATCTTGTAGGTGTTTGTCTCTGTCTGAGGGGTTGGAGCAAATGTGGTTACTTGTGGCACTGTACCTGCAGAGTAAGCCCTGTCCTACACATGCTCATTCCTCTGAGGAGAAAGGAAATGCTGCTGCATTCATTGTCTGGACTAAGATGAGAGAATGAAGGCACTCTCTCCAGCTACCTGGAGGCTTACAAATTGGTTAGTCTCTAAGGTGCCACTAGTACTCCTTTTCTTTTTGCGAATATAGACTAACATGGCTGCTACTCTGTAACCTGTCATTATGCAAGGCACTGCGTTTAGCCGTATGGAGTGGAAATCTATCAACTTCATGAAAAAACTCGTACAGATACAGACAGGCATCATCTTCCTTTCCAAATGCAAACAGATGGACATCGTACCAAAAGGACTGAAGGTAAAAAATCCATTACAATCTACATACCATACAGACTATGCTGACAGCTTGTGCCACATGCTCTCAAAGAAACTGCGGAACCACGTGATCAACATCCTCTACAGCAAACAGGGAAAGATTAAGAATGAGCTCTCAAAACTGGATACTCTCATAAAAAACCAACCTTCCACACAAACTTCCTCGTGGCTGGACTTTACAAAAACTAGACAAGCCATTTACAACACACACTTTGCTTCTCTACAAAAGAAAAAGGATACTAAACTATCTAAACTACTACATGCAATCTATCCAACTATACTCTTAGCTCAGCAGAAGAATCTGTCCTATCTCGGGGCCTCTCCTTCTGCCCCTCCACCCCCATGAACATGATACAGTTCTGTGGTGACCTAGAATCCTATTTGCGACGTCTCCGATTCTAGGAATATTTCCAACACATCTCTGAACAACATACTAATCCACAGAGACCTTCCTAGCAACACTACAAAAAGAAGGATTCTAGGTGGACTCCTCCTGAAGGTCGAAAAAACAGACTGGACTTCTACATAGAGTGCTTCCGCTGACGTGCATGGGCTGAAATTGTGGAAAAGCAGCATCACTTGCCCCATAACCTCAGCCATGCAGAACACAATGCCATCCACAGCCCCAGAAACAACTCTGACATCATAATCAAAAAGGCTGACAAAGGAGGTGCTGTCATCATCATGAATAGGTCGGAATATGAGCAAGAGGCTGCTAGGCAGCTCTCCAACACCACTTTCTACAAGCCATTACTGTCTGATCCCACTGAGAGTTACCAAAAGAAACTACAGCATTTGCTCAAGAAATTCCCTGAAAAAGCACAAGAACAAATCCACACAGACACACCCCTGGAACCCCGACCTGGGGCATTCTATCTGCTATCCAAGATCCATAAACCTGGAAATCCTGGATGCCCCATCATCTCAGGCATTGGCACCCTGGCAGCAGGATTGTCTGGCTATGTAGACTCCCTCCTCAGGCCCTACGCTACCAGCACTCCCAGCTATCTTCGAGACACCACTGACTTCCTGAGGAAACTACAATCCATCGGTGATCTTCCTGAAAACACCATCCTGGCCACTATGGATGTAGAAGCCCTCTACACCAACATTCCACACAAAGATGGACTACAAGCCATCAGGAACAGTATCCCCGATAATGTCACGGCAAACCTGGTGGCTGAACTTTGTGACTTTGTCCTCACCCATAACTATTTCACATTTGGGGACAACGTATACGTTCAAATCAGTACCCGCATGGCCCCACAGTATGCCAACATTTTTATGGCTGACTTAGAACAACGCTTCCTCAGCTCTCGTCCCCTAATGCCCCTACTCTACTTGTGCTACATTGATGACATCTTCATCATCTGGACCCATGGAAAAGAAGCCCTTGAGGAATTCCACCATGATTTCAACAATTTCCATCCCAACATCAACCTCAGCCTGGACCAGTCCACACAAGAGATCCACTTCCTGGACACTATGGTGCTAATAAGCGATGGTCACATAAACACCACCCTATACCGGAAACCTACTGACTGCTATTTCTACCTACATGCTTCCAGCTTTCACCCAGACCACACCACATGATCCATGGTCTACAGCCAAGCTCTGCGATACAACCGCATTTGCTCCAACCCCTCAGACAGAGACAAACACCTACAAGATCTCTGTCAAGCGTTCTTACAACTACAATACCCACCTGCTGAAGTGAAGAAACAAATTGACAGAGCCAGAAGAGTACCCAGAAGTCTCCTACTATAGGACAGGCCCAACAAAGATAATGCCACTAGCCATCACCATCAGCCCCCAACTAAAACCTCTCCAATGCATCATCAAGGATCTATAACCTATCCTGAAGGACGACCCATCACTCTCACAAATCTTGGGAGACAGGCCAGTCCTTGCCGACAGACAGCCCCCCAACCTGAAGCAAATACTCACCAGCAACCACACACCACACAACAGAACCAGTAACCCAGGAATCTATCCTTGCAACAAAGCCCGTTGCCAACTGTGTCCACATATCTATTCAGGGGACACCATCATAGGGCCTAATCACATCAGCTACACTATCAGAAGCTCTTTTACCTGCACATCGACCAATGTGATATGCCATCATGTGCCAGCAATGCCCCTCTTCCATGTACGTTGGCCAAACTGGACAGTCTCTACGTAAAAGAATAAATGGACACAAATCAGACGTCAAGAATTATAACATTCATGAACCAGTTGGAGAACACTTCAATCTCTCTGGTCACTCAATTTCAGACCTAAAGGTCGCAGAACAAAAAGACTTCAAAAACAGACTCCAACGAGAGACTGCTGAATTGGAATTAATTTGCAAACTGGATACAATTAACTTAGGCTTGAATAGAGACTGGGAGTGGATGTGTCATTACACAAAGTAAAACTATTTCCCCATGTTTATTTCCCCCACCCCCCACTGCTCCTCGGACATTCCTGTTAACTGCTGGAAATGGCCCACCTTGATTATCACTACAAAAGGTTCCCCCCCTCTCGCCCCCCGGCTCTCCTGCTGGTAATAGCTCATCTTAAGTGATCACTTACAGTGTGTATGATAACACCCATTTTTTCATTTTCTGTGTGTATATAAATCTCCTCACTGTATTTTCCACTGAATGCATCCGATGAAGCGAGCTGTAGCTCACGAAAGCTCATGCTCAAATAAATTGGTTAGTCTCTAAGGAGCCACTAGTACTCCTTTTCTTTTCCCACTGTCAGTTACCCTTAAAGGGAAACACACATTTCTGTCTGAGCTCTGCTACCAGACAGCGCCAGATCAGCACAAAAGTGTTAACCATAGAAACAGACCACACCCATTTCTATGGTCTAACAGCGAGTGATGTATCAGCAGCATTTTTAACCCCATCTATGCAAGATGCAACAAAGGGTGTTTCTTATGCAGATCTGACAGATACCAAGAACCTATTTTTGTCTTTATCTCATGATAAGTAGCATTACACAACAGGGTGCAGATTTTCAGAAGAACTCAGTGTATTGAGTGCTGAGCTCTTCTAAAAATCTGTGCGTAGGTGTCACAATGAGTGTGGCTTCATGCTGAGCACTTTGGAAAACTCAGCCTGAATTATAGGTTCGGAGCACTTGAAAAATCTGCTCACTCCCCTATCATAGGACTATGTATTCTCTACATTTTGCCCACTTCCAAGCATATGCAACTGATGTCTTAGACTCCACCACGTTGACTCCTTTGTGGCTGGGCTTGTCCAATGGGCTTGCATTCACATTGAGCACCTGCGGGCTGTACACTTATGTGACAATGGTTAGACACCCCCACCTAGTTTTCATAGATGTGCAGGCACCAAGTGGACCACACCCTATATTTTTTATTTTTCAGTCTTCTTTTGCTGGTTGCCTACTGGTTGCCTTACTCTACAGAGAGTAGTCCTATTTACTTTCATGGGACTCATGGAGTATGGTATTGTTCAATGCAAATAACAGTCTGGCCCTACATAAGTTAGTTAACCTCTCTGCTCTGGCACCTCATTTGTAAAATCGGGATAACTACTTACAGAGATATTATTGAAAGGATTTGTTAGTTAATATTAAATGAAAGTGCGATGTAATTGCTAAGTATAGGCCAAATTCTTCTGTTTTAACTCAACTGTAATTCCCAATGAAGGCAGAATTTGGCTCTATATTAATACTGGGATGAGCAAGGTGCCATCCTAACAGAAGACCATGAGTATAGCCAGCCCAGTACCCATCTTTGACTTTAGTTCAAGCTGGAGTTGCCTAGTTCTCCTGAAAATCAGGCCCAACATGTCTCAAGTTGCGCACCCAATCAGTAGCCGCTTTTGAAAATGGTGAAATGTGGGGCTTTTGTGTCAGGCTGCAGGCACAGAAAGGCAGCTCTGCAGGTGCACAGTCAGAAAGCTTTCTCGACATTCACAACTGACTAGTAACTTAGGGTGAAACCTTGGCCCCATTGAAGTCAGTAGAAGTTTTGCCATTTACTGCAACAGGGACAGAACTTGTTTTTTGTAAATGGAAGTTTACCTTCTGCAGGCAAGTTCTGCACTAGAGTGAATTCTGTCAGTTCTGCAGCCATAGAATTGCAGAAAACATGATGTCTGCATTAGTAACGGTAAGGTCTGTAGAACCAATCTCTTAATTTCCATTTTTTAACCAGAAATAGCTCAAATTCTTTTAGTGTTTTGGGTTTTTTAGAGATTTAATTTGTCATAGCACTGAAGCATAGTATGTATATGTGAGGCAAAAACATGTCTTATCAAGAATGAATTTAGAATCCTCATACAGCTAATCTGTTCCTTGTTAGAATATTTTTACTTTCTAGTCTTGTAAAGCTTTTTAATTGCTCTGCATTGAGAATGTGGCCTTCTAATTAGATATTAAAATGTAAATCCCCCCAGCTGAACTACATGCAAAATATTATCCTCTAAAGTCAGTGACACTTAGAAAGGATTTTCTCCTTGTACACTGAAAGGCAGATAGGCTCAGTGGGTATCTGATAGCCACGTCAAATCTTTCATTATGGCTTTTGGTTTTTTAGATTGGGGGGGGAGGGGGCGGGGCAAGAATGGTTAGAGCATGGGGCTGAGTGTCAGAATTCCTGGATTCTGTTTTTGCCTCATCCATTTACACTGAGACCAAGGGCATTCTTCACAGTACCCACTTTGTGCATCACTGCAATCATCTGAAAACGGCCATAGTAATACTTAGCTACCTCACAGGGATGTGACAAGGGTTAATTAATGTTTATAAAGTACTCTGAGATCCCCAAACTTAAGCTGCTATAGAAGTGCAATGTATAATTATAATAATCAGTCATTTTGTCATTGACATTAATTACTCCATCTCACCAGATGTGGCTTCTCTGTGTAAATGGAGCTTACCTCTGGGCAGCCCCATAGCCCATCTGAGACTCCCTTGTACACCTTTTTCATCCCTCTTTATTCCCTCACCTCCAGGTTCATGTGGCATAGTGACCATCACTTCTGTATTGGCCAAAGAATAGATGAGACTGCAGAGTGAAACGGTGTTGGAATGTCTGGAGTGTTTCCAGGCCTGAGCCAGGGAAATTCCATTGCTTCTTGCAGAGAGCCCTGGCTGCAGCAAGATTTAATCTTCCCAGCAGAGAAAACATTTAGGGTTTATAGCAGGGGTGGCCAAACTTACTGGCCCTCCGAACTACCCGGGAGCTGGGGCTTGGGGCTTCAGCCCCATTCCTGCTGAAGCCCCGAGCCGCAGCAGGTGCGCTCTGCATGGCTGAAGCCCCAAGAGAGCATCACCCCACTGCAAAGCAGGGATCCTGAGCTCCCCACAAAGTCTGCTAGGCAAAGAAGGGTGTGTGTGTGGGGGCGGGCCTGCAAGCCACACTTTAATGGTAAAAAAGCCGCAAGCCACAGTTTGGCCACCCCTGATTTATAGGCACAAACATATGACATTTATAGATGCCTGCTCTACAGAGAGTTTTCCTATTTCCATTGAAGTCAATAGCATAACTCCCATTGACTTCAGTGCAGTCGGATCTGGACCATAGTCCTTGATAGATATGTTTCCTATTAATAATATGGTCTAATTAGTGCTGCTTGAGGAGCTGGATCCAAGAGTAACATAAGGTGCCGATCATTAGCATCAATTCTTCCCTGTTCCTCTACTAATTTAATTTACGTGAACACAAGAATGGCCATACTGAGTCAGACCAATGGTCCATCTAGCTCAGTATCCTGTATTCCAACAGTGGCCACTGCCAGATGCTTCAGAGGGAATGAACAGGGCAATTTATCAAGTTATTCATCCCCTGTCATCCTGTCTGTGCTTCTAGTTAAAGGTTAAATGGTGTCTATTATTTTTAGGCTCTAAAAACTACCCACAATACCTACTACCTGTCTTATTATTGTTATTAGTGAAAGTGTGTATTGTGATTGTGCCAAAAGGCCCCATCAGCCTTTGGGCCCCATTATGCTAGGCTCTGTACAGACAGTTACAGAGACAGTCCTTGCCCACAGAGAGCTTGCAATGTATCTTTATCCAGCAAAGTTAACAAGCATTCAGATTATTTATACTAATGAGAAAGGCAAGTGCTAAACACAGAATAGATTCTGAGTTCTAACCTTGGCTCTGACCCTGACTCTTCCTGTGGCCCTGGGCAATTATTATAATTTATTTGTATTGTGATAGCTGCATGAGGTCCCTGTCAGGAAGTCAGTGCTGCCATTTTGCTAGGTGCTGAAAACACACACATAATAAAATGATAGTCTATGGCCAAAGGAGCTTACAACCTAAAGACCAGATTGTGTTATACTCATGCAGGTTGGACAGAACCTTACTCTACAGAGAGTAGTCCTATTTACTTTCATGGGACTCATGGAGTATGGTATTGTTCAATGCAAATAACAGTCTGGCCCTACATAAGTTAGTTAACCTCTCTGCTCTGGCACCTCATTTGTAAAATCGGGATAACTACTTACAGAGATATTATTGAAAGGATTTGTTAGTTAATATTAAATGAAAGTGCGATGTAATTGCTAAGTATAGGCCAAATTCTTCTGTTTTAACTCAACTGTAATTCCCAATGAAGGCAGAATTTGGCCCTATATTAATACTGGGATGAATCCTGAAGGAAGTCCTTATTCTTTATGTAGGCAGAGATCCCACTGGAAGCTAATTGGACTTTTGCCTGATGTGATGGGGTGTTCACCTCACACAAGGTCTAGAAGGTTGAGATCGCTAAGTGGGCCAGTTAGCTGCCCAGGCTGCACCTGGAGAAAGAGACAGGGAGTAGGAATTAAGTAGAACAGGCTCAGCTGGGTAGGAACAGGCCCTAAATAAGCCAGGAAGCTGGTGACAGAAGGGGCTGGAGGGAAGGAGTCTTCAATTTCACTGGGAGGAAGGCTTGTGGCTTGGCAAGCCCAGAGAAGTGGGAGAGCCAGAAAGGTAGGCAAGACTCAGGGGAAAAGCAATGAGGTATGGGGTAGGTCAAACCTTGGCTGCTGATGAAAGGGCCCCTGACCTGGGATCCGGAGTAGAGAGCAGGCCCAGGTCCCCCTACCAGTCATTGACCAAGTGGCACTGATGAGCAGGAAGATGCCCTGAGCTCCTTTGTCAAGAAGGACTTTGATACCCTGGAATGAGGGAGCATGTATGATGACCTGGCTGGATGGCTGAGTCATGAAAGGAGGCTGCAGTGCCTTGAGTGAGAGGGGGTCCACAGGGTGAGAGGACAATGGGAGAGGCACCACCAGGGGAGAGTGCAATGCCTGGCTGGAGCTAATCCCCAGGGTAGCCAGCAGGAGGCACCACCAGCAGTGAGTGAACTCTGTGACACCTAAGTAAGGACTGATTAATGACCTTAGGCCCAGTGTGTATATATCATGGATTCTCCCAGTTATCAGCACGATACATGCTGCATTTTGAACTGCAGCACTCCCTCCTGAGCCAGTAATTGAGTCCGTAAGGATAACAATAACAAAGAGTTTAGGTTTAATTCAGAAAAATAAACATTGTTAGTCTTCATCAGTAATTTAGTGTCCTCAGGTTCATCTTGGGTTGAAGAGTGAAAAGAATATTGTTATGGATGGTTAAGAATTGCATAAATATATTTGTGCACTTTCTAATTTTGTCTTATGGTGTTGGGTTGCATTGGGTTAAGTTGCATAATGGTAAGTAAAGTAACTGGATACAATCCAGCACCAAGCAATGCATGAAAGAGGCACTTTCACCCCCAGTGGGTGGAAATCTGTATCAGCAGGAAACAGATATTCCAGTACTACTTGTGAGTAGTTGGAGATCTGCATGCACTTTGATACCCACATTCTTTTAAAATGAATCATTCTTTAATGCAGACATAAGATACTGAGCTTACTGAAGCTAACAAGTCACATGCTGACATTGAGCTAGATTAACCCAGGATCTTTACTGACTTCTGTCTATGTACTGTGACAAAGCTCTGTCCTTGTCTCCATGGGTCCCATGTTTCCTGGCAGATTTTGCTGGCCTCAGAGGCTCACTGTGACCCTCCACATAACCCTTCTCTCTCTAGAGACAAGAGTCACAATCTACTGAGCCATTTTCATCATAAGCCAGCAAGGGAGTTGAGAAGCTATCCTCCCTTGCACAGTCTCTGTTGTCTCCCAGTCTCAGCAATTAATTGGGGGAGGGCAAAGGGAGGCGCCCAGGCCTGCCCTCTACTCCAGGCTCCAGCCCAGGGACCCTAATAGTATCAGCTATGGTAGCTGACCTTTTAGAAACATGACACAAACAATTCCCTGGGCTACTTCCCCACAGCAGCCCCCACTTCCTCAAGCTCCACTTCAATCTTACCTCAGGGCCTCCTTCCTTATGCCTGATATGGTGGGTACTGCTCAGTTTCTCCAACAGCACAACTTCCTCCCACAGCTCCTGACTAACTGGGAGGCTTTTAACTAGGTTCAGCCAGTCCCTGATTGGCTTCAGGTGTCCCAATCAACTTAGCATTCTCCCTGCCTTCTAGAAAGTTCTTAATTGGCCCCAGGTGTCTTAACTGACCTGGAGCAGCTGCCATTTAATTTATTTTGGTACCAGGGATTTGTTTAGCCTGGAGCTAATATATCTATCTCCCACTACTTTTCTATAGCCATCTGGCCTTGCCCCGTCACAGTACTTATATGGCTCTCATCACTGTCGTATAAGTGCTGGCTGAGCAGGAGCTTTGGTTAAAGTAGGGGTGAAACAACATACTATTCTGGCCAGCAAGTTTGTGTCAGAAACAGGATTAGAACTCAGGTCTCTTAACACCTTCTCCCAAACTCCATTTACTAGACTATGGTGCCTGCAAAGCTGCCTTGCTTTTGTTTTACCATTTGAATCCTCAGAAGAACACATGACCAAAACTCAGCAGCCAGTTCAGTCACTTTTTTTCCAGAGGCTGGGACCTGGGGGCCTGAATTTTAGTCTGTGATCCTACAGAGTTCTGTTCACCATATATGCCCACTAGAAATTCATGTTCACAGCAGTTATGCTGGCAATCAGGAAAGTGAAAGAGTTGGAACAAATCACACCCCAAGAGAAGATATTCAAGAACAAATTATGGCAGTTCTTATGCAGGCAAAATGTCCAATAAAACCAAAAGTAATTTTGCCATGGACTTCAATAGGAGCAGGGCTTTGGCCCATATCAAATTTATCTTCCCACTACATAACCTTACAACAACATGATCTTCAAAGGATTTCTAAATTATTTTAAGTTTAAAAGCATCATCCCTTATATTCCTCTCGCACCTTTCACCCTGAAGGACTCTGAAGCACTCTAAAAATAAACTGAAATACCAAGGATCACTAAAGTGAAGTTGGATCCTTTCCTGTGGAAAGAAATTAGCCCCTTCAGTTTCTAAGAAATTATGTTTTTTAAATAATTTTTTTTAAAAAATCATGCATTGGATAGAAAATGATTGTCTATCTTGCTTTACTGGACACTTGCCCACCAATTGCTCTGATGGAGGAAAAACACAGCAGTAATTGAGAGAGAGCTAAGATTCCAGAATGGATTTCCTGTTTGTTTGGGACATGTGATCCTTGATGTAGCAGTGATATTGCAATATGCAGAAGTGCAATAATGTATGTAGGACACCACAATCAGTTTATTCTAGGAGATGAGGTGTGGGCCTGTCGACCTCACTGACTAACCTATTGCAAAAGTTAGCTAAAATCATGCACTGAAAACATCAAAATTCTGTAAACTTTTTTAATGTCTGTGCTCTAACCTAAAAAAAATGCAGCTGATTCATTTAACCTTCTCAAGTGAAGATTCTGATACCTAACTTTGGCTCAGAATAACTTTTTTATGGCTGAGTTACAAAACCTATCAAAAATGGACTTTGTATTGGAAAAGCTAACAGATCTTTAACTGTTGTGGTACTTACTGGTTGCTACTCAGATATGCAGTGGGTAGCTTTGTCCTACAACATGAGACTCTCTTCCAAACCCTTGGGTTTACTTACTTGCTTGCATTAACTTCATTTACAGATGGGGAATGGAACAGACTAAGGGTTTGTCTATGCTACGAAATTAGGTCGAATTTATAAAACTTGATTTTTAGAAAGCGATTTTATACCATTAACTGTGTGTGTCCCCGCTAAGTGCATTAAGTCGAGGGACTGTGTCCACAGTACTGAGGCTAGTGTTGACTTGTGGAGCGTTGCACTGTTGGTAGCTATCCCACAGTTCCCGCAGTCTCTGCCGCCCATTGGAATTCTGGGTTAAGCTCCCAGTGCCTGATGGGCAAAAACATTGTCGTGGGTGGTTTTGGGTACATGTTGTCAGTCACCCCTCCCTCCGTGAAAGCAACGGCAGGCAATCGTTTCTCGCCTTTTTTCCATGCGGGTGCCATACTGCTTTCAGCAGACAGTGCAGTAGGACTGCTAACCGTCGTCATCGAACCACCACTTCCGCTGCCACTCTGCTCTCCTGCTCTTGTCTCGATAATGAATTTCTCCATGTTGTCTCTCATGGGCTCCCGCTTCTGCTGCCATTCTGCTCTCCTGGTGGTCTCGCAGGGCCGCTTCCACTGCAAATCTGCTTGGCTGATCTTGTCTTGCCATCATATGGCAAGCGAGCAGCCTGCTCAGCTGTTGTGTCCTGGCAGCAGATGGTGCAGTAGGTCTGCAAACCATCATCATTGAACGACCGCTTTCGCTGCCACTCTGCTCTCCTGCAGACGCCATAACATGGCAAGCATGGAGCCCACTCAGATCACCGTGGCAGTTATGAGCATTGTAAACACCTCACGCATTATCCTGCAGTATATACAGAACCAGAACCTGCAAAAGCAGGCAAGGAGGCGACTGCAGCGCAGTGACGAGAGTGATGAGGACATGGACACAGACTACTCTCAAAGCATGGTCCCTGGCAATTTGGCCATCCTGGTGGCAATGGAGGAGGCTCATGCCTTGGAACGCTGATTCTGGGCCCGTGAAACAAGCACAGACTGGTGGGACTGCATAGTGTTGCAGGTCTGGGATGATTCCCAGTGGCTGCAAAACTTTTGCATGCATAAGGGCACTTTCATGGAACTTTGACTTGCTTTCCCCTGTCGTGAAGTGCAAGAATACCAAGATGAGTGCAGCCCCCACAGTTCACAAGTGAGTGGTGATAGCCCTCTGGAAGCTTGCAATGCCAGACAGCTACCGGTCGGTCGGGAATCAATTTGGAGTGGCCAAATCTACTGTGGGGGCTGCTGTGATCCAAGCAGCCAACACAATCACTGAGCTGCTGCTATCAAGGGTAGTGACTCTGGGAAATGTGCAGGTCATAGTGGATGGCTTTACTGCCATGAGATTCCCTAACTATGGGGGGCAATAGACAGAACGCATATCCCTATCTTGGGACCGGACCACCAAGGCAGCTAGTACATAAACTGCAAGGGGTACTTTTCAATGATGCTGCAAGTACTGGTGGATCACAAGGGACATTTCACCAACATCTATGTGGGATGGCTGGGAAAGGTACATGACGCTCACATCTTCAGGAACTCTGGTCTGTATGAACAGCTGCAGCAAGGGACTTACTTTCCAGACCAGAAAATAACCGTTGGGGATGTTGAAATGCCTATAGTTATCCTTGGGGACCCAGCCTACCCCTTAATGCCATGGCTCATGAAGCTGTACACAGGCAGTCTGGACAGTAGTCAGGAGCTGTTCAACTATAGGCTGAGCAAGTACAGAATGGTGGTAGAATGTGCACTTGGACATTTAAAAGCACGCTGGCGCAGTTTTCTCACTCAGTTAGACCTCAGCAAAACCAATATTCCCATTGTTATTGCTGCTTGCTCTGTGCTCCACAATATCTGTGAGAGTAAGGGGGAGATGTTTATGGCAGGGTGGGAAGTTGAGGCAAATCGCCTGACTGCTGATTATGCGCAGCAAGACACCAGGGCGATTAGAAGAGCACAGCAGGGCATTCTGCGCATCAGAGAAGCTTTGAAAACCAGTTTCGTGGCTGACCAGGCTACAGTGTGACAGTTCTATTTCTTTCTCCTTGATGAAAACCCGCCCTGTTGGTTCACTCTACTTCCCTGTAAGCCAACTGCCCTCCCCTCCCCCCTTCAATCACTGCTTGCAGAGACAATAAAGTCATTGTTTCAAAATCACAAATTCTTTATTAATTTATCACACAAATAGGGGGATAATTGCCATGGTAGCCCAGGAGGGGTTGGGGAGGAGGCAAGCACCGGGTGGGGTGGTGGATGAGGGGAGGAGGGAAGGACAAGGCCACACTGCACTTCAAAACTTATTGAATGCCAGCCTTCTGTTGCTTGGGCAGTCCTTTGAAGTGGAGTGGTTGGGTGCCTGGAGCCCACCCCCATTTTGGGGCATCTGGGTGTGGAGGCTATGGAACTTGAGGAGGAAGGTAGTTGATTACACAGGGGCTGCAGTGGCAATCTGTACCTTTCCTGCACCTCAACCATATGCCGGAGCATATCAGTTTGATCCTCCAGTAGCCTCAGCATTGCATCCTGCCTCCTTTCATCATGCTGCTGCCACCTCTCCTGTTGCTCCAGCCATCTGTCCTCACTTTCATTTTTTGCTTTCCTGGACTCTGCCATTGTCTGCCTACATGCATTCTGCTGGGCTCTTTCAGTTTGGGTGGACTGCAGGAGCTCGGAGAACATTTCATCACGAGTGCGGTTTTTTTCGCCTTCTTATCTGCGCTAGCCTCTGGGACAGATGCTGGTCACAGCGTTGAAACATTTGCAGCTGCGGGAGGAAAAAAGGAGATTAAAATTGAAAAAGACAGATTGGCCATTTAAAAGGAGGGGCTGATGTTTTTGGGTTAACGTGCAGCACAAACCCAACTAACCCCTCCCTCAATTCTCTGGGATGATCGCTTCACCCCCTCCTCCCACCGCGTGGCTAACAGCGAGGATGATTTCTTTTCAGCCACAGGCAAACAGTCCAGCAGGAAAGGCCACCTCTGAATGTCCCCTGAATAAAATTCCCCTATTTCAACCAGGTGACCGTGAATGATATCACTCTACTGAGGATAACACAGAGAGATAAAGAACGGATGTTGCTTGAATGCCAGCAAACACCGGGACCACACATTGCCATGCTTTCTTATGCAATGATTCCAGACTACGTGCTACTGGCCTGCCGTGGTAAAGTGTCCTACCATGGAGGACACTTTAAGGCTGCCCTCCCCAGAAACCTCTTGTAAAGGCTTTGGGAGTACCTCCAGGACAGCTTCATTGAGATGTCTCTGGAGGATTTCCACCCCATCCCCAGACACGCTAACAGACTTTTCCAGTAGCTGTACTGGCTGTGAATGCATCCCAAGTCATCAGGGCAAATTAATCATTAAACATGCTTGCTTTTAAACCATGTATTATATTTACAAAGGTACATTCACCAGAGCTGCCTTCTCCGCCTTCAAGGTCCAGGAGCCCGGTTTGGGAGGGTATTGGATCCAGGGTTATGAAAACATCCTGGCTGTTGGAGAGAATGGTTTCTCCGTTTGCCTGGTGTGCGCCATCTTCATCATCCCCAAAATCCTCATGCCTGTTGCATGAAACTCACCCCTTGCAGCAGTCCACATACACGGGTGGGGCAGAAGTAGGAGCACCCCCTAGAACTGCATGCAGCTCATCATAGAAGCGGCATGTCTGGGGCTCTGACCTCGAGAGAGTGTTTGCCTCTTGGGTTTTTTGGTAGGCTTGCCTAAGCTCCTTAAGCTTCACGCGGCACTGCTGCGGGTACCTGTGATCGCTTCTGTCCTTCTCTGTCCTTGGAGATTTTTTCAAATATTTTGGCATTTCATCTTTTGGAATGGAGTTCTGATAGCACAGATTTGTCTCCCCATACAGCGATCAGATCGAGTACCTCCTGTTCAGTCCATGCTGGAGCTCTTTTGCGATTCTGGGACTGCATGGTCCCTCTGCTGATTAGCTTGCCACACTGGCCAAACAGGAAATGAAATTCAAAAGTTTGCGGGGCTTTTCCTGTCTACCTGCCCAGTGCATCCAAGTTCAGAGTGCTGTCCAGAACGATTACAGTGGAGCACTGTGGGATAGCTCCCGGAGGCCAATACCATCAAATTGTGTCCACACTAACCCAAATTCGACCTGGTGATGTTGATTTCAGCACTAATCCCCTCATCGGGGAGGAGTACAAAAATTGATCTTAAGAGCCCATTAAGTCAACAAAAATGGCTTCATTGTGTGGACGGGTGCAGGGTTAAATCGATCTAAAGCTGCTAAATTCAACCTAAACTCGTAGTGTAGACCAGGGCTAACTGGCAATTCCTTGTAGGATAGATTTAGAAATGCATCTGTATGGCATTTAATGATTTAGGGCCTGATCCTGAGTAACTGCAACTTCCATTCCCCATAGTGGGAGATTAGGGCATTCAGCACCTTACTTAAATTGCACTTCTTCATGGGTGAGTGTAATGGGGCCAGACTCACCCCTGCAGCACCTCCTGCTGGTCTCTCAGGGAATTAGCTCTTCCAGCCTCCAGAGCACCCTCTGCAGGCCAGTGTCCCGCTTGCCCCTGCCCATGTCCCTTCCAGACCCTGGTGCCCCTTTTTTCCCCAGGGTGCTGCCCCCTGGCAGTACCCCCACCATCTCTGGGTCTCCCCCTCTAAGGGGAACCCCTACCCACTATCCCCACCACACCTCAGTCTTTGGCTACTGCCAGTCACTGTTGAGCCCCCGCACACTGAGGCGGTCTGCAGTGTATAAGCCAATCATCACAGGCAAGGGAGGGTTTGACCTGCTGCCTCTGCCTACCCATGGGCTGCCCCCTGCAACCCCAGTACCTATCTTAGGCTGTCTGCCGGGCCTTCAGCCTGGGGCTTTTCCAGTCTGGAGCCTCCCAGCTCCTCTGGCCTTCCCCAGCCCTGCTTCACGTTAGGTACCCAGGTATGCTCCCCAGCAGCCAGGCCCTTCTCCCTCTAAAGGCAGAGAGAGAGTCTATCTGCTCCTGGCCCACTGCCCTCTTATAAGAGCCAGCTGAGCCCTGATTGGGGTGTGGCCACAGATGAGCGTGCTTCCCCCAATCAACCTGGGAACTGCCTGCTCCCAGCCACAGCCCTCTTCTGGGCTATTTTAAGTCCTTTAAGGCCGGAGCGGGTGACCACCCTGCTACATGTCCGCTGGCTCCCTCTACAGCTTTGAGGAGCAGTTGGCGCTGTCCGGGGTTCTCTGCTCAATGTCCCCATCCGGTCTCCTCATTTTGAACCTCTGACCCTCACTCCAATTCCTGTTTTTCATTAGTTGTCCCCCGTAATCAGTTGGTCCCTGGGTCCAGTGGTCCCTCCTGCTAGGCTGGAGGAGGGGCCTTCAGCAGTGGGTGGGCTTGCACCCGCCCACTTCTCGGGTTTTTCCAATAAGACCCCGCTACAGTGGGGTGTGCTACATGTGTTTGGAGATTGTCTGGAATGAAGATCCTCTTAATATTGTTAAAGGGAATGATGCAGATCAGGCAATCTCTGCTAGAACAGTAGAGGAACTCATCTAGGTGATAAACTAGGCTGGCAAGGATGGCTGTGAACTAAAGAGGAATCTGTAAATCCCATTCCCCTGACCAAACACAAGTAGCCAGCCTTGTCACAGAGCTGTTCCACAGAAGCTACAAGGCAAAGAATCCTCCCCCATCTATAGAATTTCAGCAGAGCCACTCCAGAGCCCCTTGAGCACCTCGGAAGTTGCTGTAACACCTGCTGCTCCTGCAGGCGCACTCCACAGGGAGCAATGGCAGTGGATTTGCACAGTGGAGCAAACTTGCTTCACTCTCAAACCCTTCCCACTGCCTGGGTACATGCAGGACACGGACCATGGAAGTGGGCTCTGCAAGGGTGTGCTGACCTCACCATTTGGATTCCTTAAATCCTGCCATACCTGGTAGTGGAATCTCCCAGGTTAGACTGTGTCTAGGGCCCTCTGTGGTCATAGAGAAGGCAGGATGTGCCCCTAACAGCAAATGCCATAAAACTAGACTGTAATAGAAGAGAGTGAATTGAGTTGCTAAAGGCATGCCTGTGAAAGATTAAAAAAAATGTAACTAATCAAATTCTGACAAGGCATTAAGGAGGAAAGAAGGGAAAGCATTTCTGAGCTGTCTGAACTAAGGCTAGATGCATGCAAAATAAGGAGAGGTTCTTATGTATAAACACAATCTGATCTTTTAGCTGGCATTACATAAAGATAAGGCACATGACTAAAATGCTACTATATAACAACCATTGACTTCAATGGGAGCGGGACCAGGCTCCAAATGTGCTGTTGATCAGAGTGCTAGCATGAATGCAGGAGGACAGAACTAAATAATAAGATTTGAGACACATGCTGCGAGATAAAATGCAATCTAAGTTGATGCAGAGGGCCTAATCCTGTTAATCTAATACTCATCCAGGTAGTTCTATTGACTTCTATGGGAAGTGACTTGATTATGTAAGTAAAGCAAATTATAACTTGGCCAGCTCTATAGACAAGAGACACCGCACAGAGGGCATGGTTACAACATATTTAAAATCCCATTGAAGTTGATGAGAGCCTTTCTATTGATTTCAATAGGCTTTGTATCAGTTCCCACGTCCTTTGAAGATAACCATACAAATTTACCCTCTCAACAGACAGCTGGACAAAGAGCAATGGTCACAAATTGAGAAAATAAATGTTCAGGGAGAGATCAGTGGTATTTAATTGGCTGGCTTTCCCTATGGAGGTTGAAATGAAATATCTGTTCATGAAGGGGATGCCAATACTTGACATTACAATAAAAGTAGAAAGAAAAGAAGTACTTGTGGCATCTTCGAGACTAACCAATTTATTTGAGCATAAGCTTTCGTGAGCTACAGCTCACTTCATCGGATGCATACTGTGGAAAGTTTAGAAGATCTTATTATATACACACAAAGCATGAAAAAATACCTCCTCCCACCCCACTCTCCTGCTGGTAATAGCTTATCTAAAGTGATCTATTACCAGCAGGAGAGTGGGGTGGGAGGAGGTATTTTTTCATGCTTTGTGTGTATATAATAAGATCTTCTAAACTTTCCACAGTATGCATCCGATGAAGTGAGCTGTAGCTCACGAAAGCTTATGCTCAAATAAATTGGTTAGTCTCGAAGGTGCCACAAGTACTCCTTTTCTTTTTGCGAATACAGACTAATACGGCTGTTACTCTGAAACCTGTCAATAAAAACAGACTGTCCCTCCCTGAATTGCCCAGTATAGTGTGGCTCTGCTTCTCCCCCAGTGCATTGCTTCTGAGCCACAACTGAGCCTTTTCAAACAGTCTCAATCCATTTACTCCTGAGAGAGACCTCATGTTCACATTTTAGACAATAGTGAATTAGATCCTTTAGCTAGACTAATGCAGTGCACAGATGCATGTTTTCAAGGAGTAATATTCCTCCTACCTTAGGGCTAGATCCACCTCCCAGTGCAGTGGTAGTAAAATCAGACTTAAACAATAGCTAACTACATTTGCTCACCGAAAGCCAGTGAGGCAGACAGAGTGATGAGGCACAATCACTGCTGACATTCAAAAAAGTTAGATAAGTAGAGCCCTGCAAATCTGCGGATATCTGCTTTCTATCCACAGACCATGTTTGCGGAACACGGATCAGATGCAGACACAAGTTTTGTATCTGCATGGGGATCTATAGATAAGGGGTTAGTGGAAACAATGTAGGAAGGGATCCTGGTAAATGCAAGGTATCAGACTCCATGACCCAACACTGTCCCCTGGCCCTGCTCTCTGTGATTCCTGGGAAACTGTATCATGGAAGGAGTGAATGGGAGAAACTATATAAACTGAAGAGAAACTAGTGAAAAATATGAAGAAAAAAGTATGGGAAGTATGAAATGATTCAGAATATAGATATAAAATGAGAGTGAAAAAAATAAACAAGACCCTGCACATCAGACTGCACTTTTGAGATAGCCCTGTCTTCACAGCCATCATCTCAGCTCTTTCGCCAGTGAGAACAGTCGAAGGGTGGCAGGTCTGTAAATATTAAGGAATCTTGAGCCACAAGCTCTTGTAGACTTGACACCTGTGTGTAATCGTGTCTCCTTGCTGATATTTTTCTGTGCCTCAGCTTCAGTTACAGTGTTTTGCTTAGTAAGACTTGTTAAGATGCAAGCCCTCTAAACTTAGGTGATTTGTCAACTTTGATTTAGAAAATACTTGCCTAAGGACTAAGATGTAATTTTGTGAAACATTCACCCAGCTTGGCTTCCAGCCACCAAACCATCTGTATCCCTGCGCAACCTCTCGCCATTTGTGTGTACAGGCTCTCTGTGTTAGAGATGCTTCAAAGAAGGCTAGTGAGTGCCACCTTGTGGCTTCTTTGGATGCAGACACAGTCTCTGTGGTTGCTTGGGGGTGGTGGGTGTTCTCTGCAGCAGCCCAAGGAAAAAGGTGGATTCCGTTTGTGTGTGAAAACATAATACCCTAACAAGGTGTTGCTGGGGCTCAACCCATGAGTCACTCTGTGCAACTGGCAAGAAGAGAGCTCCAGAACTTTATCTGCCTATAGTAACTTTCCCCTTTATCTAGGGTGACCAGATGCCCCAATATGCGGGGCTTTGTCTGATATAGGAGCCTATTACCCCCTCAATCCCCGTTGCAATATTTCACACTTCCTATCTGCATCAGACTTGCTATCAAATAATTTGGGAAAACTTATGTCTGCTACTGTGCTAAGCTGTTTTATGGGAGCAAAGGAGAAGGGCAGGCTCATCCGCATGTGCTGATTGGCCACCCAGTCCTGCTTTGCAGTGGGAAAATCAGCATGAGAGGAAAATGTCAGCAGCAAACTCAGTGAAGTCAGTCTGGCAAAGTCCCTGTTGTCCTATCCCCACCGATCTCTCTGTTGTATCTACCTGTTGTCTCCTCTGTCATACTTAAATTATAAGCTCCTTGGGACAGAAGCTGTCTTTCTGTTCTCTGTTCGTACAGCACCTACCACAATGGGGGCCAGGTTCATGATTGGGGCTCGTTGGGTATGCCTACACTGCAATAAAATACCCGCAGCAGGCCCGGGTCAGCAGACTTGGGCTCACAGGGCTCAAGTTGTGGGGCTGTAAGATTGCTCTCAGACCACAGGGTCGGAGACCCCAGGCTCCAGCCCGAGTCCTAATGTCTACACTGCACTTTTATAGCCCTGCAGCATGAACGCAGCGAGCTCAGGTCAGCCGAGGGTATTTTATTGCAATGTAGACATACACTGCTACCAAATTATAATAACAATAGAGGGAGAGGTTTGGGTCCTGCAGAGGAGGCCTTTCAGCTTTCTAGTGGCAAAAAAGCAAAATTATGTACTTTTAGTCTGATCAACTTCTATTGGAGAACAAGGAAAGCAATGATGAAAGAATAAATGACAGAGAGAACACAGTATGTTATTCTCTAATCTCATCTCAGCCTCACAGCACCACCCCTAGAAGACAAGCAGAGGCTCTCCACAGGTCAGTGTGCAGTACAAAGATAATAGAATTGCAGATTCACTCTTATGTACAAACAAGGGCCCAACAGTCTTAGGGCCAACAGTCAATGGGCAAACCCCCTGGATTCCACAGTCTCTCAGCAAAGAACTGTTCCTCTCCACTGTGACTCCTGGACTCCCTTCCCCCTGCCAGCACAACTTCTGCAGGAGCCTTTCTCCTACTGACTTCTTGGCCTGTTCCTGTATGGAACATGCACTGGAAATATTTAACATTACCACAGTGGCCATTAAGTTTCTGCTTTCTCACCTGGCTCTGCTGCCCAATTATCTAACAGAGCTTCTTCCCAGGGACTGGATTTCCCCACTCAGAATATGAGTAATTCCCATTGTTGTCAGCGGACCTATTCATCCCCTCTTGCTGAAATCCCTCAGAGAGCCCCAGTGGGTGGGGTTTGCCCCACTCAGAAAAGACCCCAAAGTTGCTCCGGTACAGAAGATCCTCATGGATCTACTTATATCCTGCCAAACTGCAGGATCCAGTGGAGGAGATGGCACTGCAGACATGACTGAGTCCATTCTGTATAACAGAGTGACTATGGTGAACATGTTTTAAGGAGCACAATGAATTATCAAGATGAGCTGGATCTGCAAAGTCTTCATAGACAAAGTTATTGACTATGCTTCTTATATGGAAAGGTTAAAGAGAAAATGAAATTTACCACTGTTCCAAAATCTGGTAAACTTTATTGTTCTGGGGATTATTGTTAATCAATTAGTTGGTTGTTGTTATTTTATTTATTATGTACTCATTAGTGCTTGTGGTGTGTTAGATGCTTTCCAGGCATACAAGAAGAGATGTTCCCGGCCCAAGGCACTTACAGTGGGCTGGGAACTTTTTTCAGTTTGACTTGAAGAGAAAAAATAAGGAAAAGATAGGATTTTGCCAACTGACTAAAGTCAAGTGGCTGGGTATTGGAAACATATTATGTAAATATTAATGGCAGGTTTCTTTCTTTGTAAACTAGGTGGGGAAGGAGGTAGGAGTGGAAAAGAACATTAATTTCGTGCATCCATCCATGCTGCAGCAGTTCAGAGAGTCACCTCTGGCAGGCACAAAAGCTGTGTCCATGAATTTCTGTAGTGTGGATGGTAGCTGATTTTTCTTAAGATCCCCATCACGTACCATACTGTGATAAGGGAAATAAGGACAATCCAGGGAATTACAGACCAGTCAGCTTAACTTCTGTACCTGGAAAGATAATGGAGCAAATAATTAAGCAATCAATTTGCAAACATCTAGAAGATAATAAGGTGATAAATAACAGTCAGCATGGATTTGTCAAAAACAAATAGCGTGAAACCAACCTGATAGCTTTCTTTGACAGGGTAACAAGCCTTGTGGATGCAGGGGGAAGCTAGACATGGTATAACTTGATTTTAGTAAAGCTTTTGATACTGTTCCTCATGACCTTCTCATAAATAAACTAGGGAAATGTAACCTAGATGGAGTTACTATAAGATGGGTGCAAAACTGGTTGGAAAACCGCCCCTAGAGAGTAGTTATCAGTGGTACACAGTCATGCTGGAAGGGGACAACAAGTGGGTTCCTGCAGGGATCAGTTCTGGATCCGGTTCTGTTCAATTTCTTCATCTGTGATTTAGATAATGGCATAGAGAGTACACTTATAAAGTTTGCAGATAGTACCAAGCTGGGAGGGGTTGCAAGTGCTTTGGAGGATAGGATTAAAATATAAAATGATGGGCAAACTGGAGAAATGGTCTGAAGTAAATAGGATGAAATCCAATATGGACAAATGCAAAGTACTCCACTTAGGAAGGAACAATCAGTTGCACAGATACAAAATGGGAAATAACTGCCTAGGAAGGAGTACTGGGGAAAGGGATCTGGGGTCATAGTGGACCACATGCTAAATATGGGTCAACCGTGTAATGCTGTCGCAAAAAAAGTGAACATCATTCTGGGATGTATTAGCAGGAGTGTTGTAAGCAAGACATGAGAAGTAATTCTTCCACTCTACTCCGCTCTGATTAGGCTTCAACTGGAGTATTGTGTCCAGTTCTGGGCATCACATTTCAGGAAGGATGTGGACAAATTGGAGAGAATCCAGAGAAGAGTGACAAAAATGATTAAAGGTCTAGAAAATATGACCTATGACGGAAGATTGAGAAAATTGGGTTTGTTTAGTTTGCAAAAGAGAAGACTGGGGGTTGGGTGGGGGGGGACATGATAACAGTTTGCAAGTACATAAAAGGTTGTTAAGGAGGAGGGAGAAAAATTGTTTTTCTTAACCTCTGAGGATAGGACAAAAAGCAATGGGAGGTTAAGGTTGGACATTAGGAAAAATTTCCTAACTGTCAGGATGGTTAAGCACTGGAATAAATTGCCTAGGGAGGTTGTGGAATCTAGATCATTGGAGATTTTTTAAGAGCAGGTTAGACAAACACCTGTCAGAAATAGTCTAGGTAATTAGTCCTGCCATGAGTGTAGGGGACTGAACTAAATGACCTCTCGAAGTCCCTTCCATTTCTATGATTCTGTGATTCTAAGGGTATGTCTACACTATGAAATTAGGTCGATATAAAAGAAGTCGATTTTTAGAAATCAATTTTATACAGTCGATTGCATATGTCCACAGTAAGTGCATTAAGTCGGCGGAGTGCGTCCTCACTACTGTGGCTAGCATCGACTTATGGAGCGGTGCACTGTGGGTAGCTATCCCACAGTTCCCGCAGTCTCCACCACCCATTGGAATTCTGGGTTAAGCTCCCAGTGCCTGATGGGGCAAAAACATTGTCGCGGGTGGTTTTGTGTACATGTTGTCAGTTGCCCCTCCCTCTGTGAAAGCAATGGCAGACAATCGTTTTGCACCTTTTTTCCGTGCGGACGCCATACTGCTTTCAGCAGACAGTGCAGTAGGACTGCTAACCGTTGTCATCCACTGTTTCCACTGCAACTCTGCTCTGCTGCTATTGTCTCAATAGCAAATTTCTCCATGTTGTCTGTTGTGGGCTCCCAGGTACGTGTGTTCTTCCTTGGGAAATATGCGCGGTGCTAACTGTTGTCCTCCACCACTTCCGCTGCAACTCTGCTCTCCTACTCTCATGAATCCACCTTGCAGGTCCTCTTGTCTTTCTCTTTAAATATCTATTCTCGTGACATCCGTCTTCAGCCACCGCTTCCGCTGCAACTCTGCTCTTCTGCAGATGCCATACCAGGGCAAACATGGAGCCCGCTCAGATCACCATGGCAGTTATGAGCATTGTAAACATCTTGTGCATTATCCTGCAGTATGTGCAGAACCAGAACCTGCAAAAGCAGGTGAGGAGGCAATGGCAGCACGGTGATGAGAGTGATGAAGACATGGACACAGACTTCTCCCAAAGTACGTGCCTCGGCAGTTTGGCCATCCTGGTGGCAGTGGGGCAGGCTCATGCCTTGGAACGCCGATTCTGGGCCCGGAAAACAATCACAGACTGGTGGGACCACATAGTGTTGCGGGTCTGGGATGATTCCCAGTAGCTGCAAAACTTTTGCATGCATAAGGGCACTTTCATGGAACTTTGTGACTTGCTTTCTCCTGCCCTGAAGTGCAAAAATACCAAGATGAGTGCAGCCCTCACAGTTCACAAACGAGTGGTGATAGCCCTCTGGAAGCTTACAAAGCCAGACAGCTACCGGTCGGTTGGGAATCAATTTGGAGTGGGCAAATTTACTGTGGGGGCTGCTGTGATCCAAGTAGCCAACACAATCACTGAGCTGCTGCTATCAAGGGTAGTGACTCTGGGAAATGTGCAGGTCATAGTGGATGGCTTAGCTGCAATGGGATTCCCTAACTGTGGTGTGGCGATAGACAGAACGCATATCCCTATCTTAGAACCAGACCACCTTGGGAGCCAGTACGTAAACCACAAGGGGTACTTTTCAATGGTGCTGCAAGCACTGGTGGATCACAAGGGACATTTCACCAGCATCAATGTGGTATGGCCGGGAAAGGTACATGACACTTGCATCTTCAGGAACTCTGGTCTGTTTGAACAGCTGCAGCAAGAGACTTACTTTCCAGACCAGAAAATAACCGTTGAGGATGTTGAAATGCTTATAGTTATCCTTGGGGACCCAGCCTACACCTTAATGCCGTGGCTCATGAAGCCATAAACAGGCAGCCTGGAAAGTAGTCAGGAGCTGTTCAACTATAGGCTGAGCAAGTGCAGAATGGTGGTAGAATGTGCACTTGGACATTTAAAAGCACGCTGGCGCAGTTTTCTGACTCGGTTAGACCTCAGCAAATCCAATATTCCCATTGTTATTGCTGCTTGCTCTGTGCTCCACAATATCTGTGAGAGTAAAGGGGAGACATTTATGGTGGGGTGGGAGGTTGAGGCAAATCGCCTGACTGCTGATTATGTGCAGCAAGACACCAGGGCGATTAGAAGAGCACAGCAGGGCATGCTGCGCATCAGAGAAGCTTTGAAAACCAGTTTCGTGGCTGACCAGGCTACAGTGTGACAGTTCTATTTCTTTCTCCTTGATGAAAACCTGCCCCCTTCGTTCACTCTACTTCTCTGTAAGCCAACCGCCCTCCCCTCTCCCCTTCGATCACCGCTTGCAGAGGCAATAAAGTCATTGTTGTTTCAAAATCATGAATTCTTTATTAATTCATCACACAAATTGGGGGATAACTGTCAAAGTAGCCCAGGAGGGGTGGGAGAGGAGGCAAGCACCGGGTGGGGTGGTGGATGAGGGGAGGAGGGAAGGACAAGGCCACACTGCATTTCAAAACTTATTGAATGCCAGCCTTCTGTTGCTTGGGCAGTCCTCTGGGGTGGAGTGGTTGGGTGCCCAGAGGCCCACCCCCCAGCGTTCTTGGGTGTCTGGGTATGGAGGCTATGGAACTTGGGGAAGAGGGTGGGTGGTTACATAGGGGCTGCAGTGGCAGTCTGTGCTCCGGCTGCCTTTCCTGAAGCTCCACCAGAAGCCGGACCATACCAGTTTGATCCCCCAGTAGCCTCAACATTGCATCCTGCTTCCTTTCATCACGCTGCCGCTACCTCTTCTCTTGCTCCCGCAACCTCTCATCTTGCTCGTCCCTCCTGTCCTCGCATTCATTTTCTGCTTTCCTGGACTCTGCCATTGTTTGCCTCCACACATTCTGCTGAGCTTTTTCAGTGCAGGAGGACTGCATGAGCTCAGAGAATATTTCATTGTGAGTGCATTTTTTCGCCTTCTTATCTGCGCTAGTCTCTGGGACGGAGATGATAGCGGGAGCGTTGAAACATTTGCAGCTGCAGGAGGGAAAAAAAGGGAGAGTAGTATTTAAAAAGACATTTTAGAGAACAATGGGTCGACTCTTTCACAGTGAAGCAAGCTGTTAACATTACATAGCACATGTGCTTTCGGTACAAGGCCGCATTTTGCCTGCTATATTGAGGACCTGCCAGTTTGGTGTGAAAGATCACACACGCAGGGCCGGGCAACAGAATTCAGCTTGCAGACAGCCATGGTAAGCCACAGTCTTTCGGCTTCTTCAACTTTCATAACATGTGGGAATGGTTTCAAACAGCAGCACCCTCCTTTCCCATACCAAGGACCCATTGGGTTGGCCATTTAAAAGGAGGGGCTGTGGTTTTCGGGTTAACGTGCAGCACAAACCCAACGAAGCCCCCCCCTCCAATTCTCTGGGATGATTGCTTCACCCCTCCTCCCACCGTGTGACTAGTATCAGGGAAGATCCCTGCCAGCTAAACGCAAACAGCTCAGCATGAACAGGCCCTCCCCCGACCGCATGGCTAGAAGCGGGGATGATTTCTTTTCAGCCACAGGCAAACAGCCCAGCAGGAACGGCCACCTCTGAATGTCCCCTTAATAATATCCCTGGAGGATTTCCGCTCCATCCCCAGACATGTTAACAGACTTTTCCAGTAGCTGGCCACGAATGCATCCCAAGTCTTCAGGGCAAATTAATCATTAAACGCACTTGCTTTTAAACCATGTATTATATTTACAAAGGTACACTCACCAGAGCTGCCTTCTCTGGCTTCATGGTCTGGGAGCCCACCTTGGGAGGGTTGGGAGGGTATTGGCTCCAGGGTGATAAACAGTTCCTGGCTGTCGGGGAGAATGGTTTCTCCGCTTGCCTGTTGTGCACTGTCCTCCTCCTCCTCCATCTTCCTCGTCCCCCAAATCCTCATCCCTGTTGCTTGAGACTCACCCCTTGCAGGTGTCCACAGACAGGGGTGGGGTAATGGTAGGGGCACCCCCTAGAATTGCATGCAGCTCATCATAGAAGCAGCATATCTGGGGCCGAGACCCGGAGCGGCCGTTTGCCTCTTTGGTTTTTTGGTAGGCTTGCCTGAGCTCCTTAATTTTCATGCGGCACTGCTGCGGGTCCCTGTTGTAGCCTCTGTCCATCAAAACCTTGGAGATTTTTTCAAATATATTGGCATTTAGTCTTTTAGAATAAGAAAATGAGTACTAGTGGCACCTTAGAGACTAACCAATTTATTTGAGCATAATGCATCTGATGAAGTGAGCTGTAGCTCACGAAAGCTTATGCTCAAATAAATTGGTTAGTCTCTAAGGTGCCACTAGTACTCCCTTTCTTTTTGCGAATACAGACTAACACGGTTGCTACTCTGAAACCAGTCTTTTGGAATGGAGTTCTGATAGCACAGATTTGTCTCCCCATACAGTGATCAGATCCAGTACCTCCCGTTCAGTCCATGCTGAAGCTCTTTTGTGATTCTGGGACTGCATGGTCACCTCTGCTGATGAACTCGCCACACCAGTCAAAAAGGAAATGAAATTCAAAAGTTCCCGGTGCTTTTCCTGTGTACCTGGCTAGTGCATCTGAGTTGAAAGTGCTGTCCAGAATGATCACAATGGAGCACTGTGGGATAGCTCCCGGAGGCCAATCTGTCAAATTGTGTCCACACTGCCCCAAATTCGACCAAGCAATGTCAATTTCAGTGCTAATCCCCTCATCAGGGAGGAGTACAGAAATTGATTTTAAGAGCCCTTTAAGTCAACAAAAATGGCTTCGTCGTGTGGACGGATGCAGGGTTAAATCAATCTAACGCTGCTAAATTCAACCTAAACTCGTAGTGTAGACCAGGGCTAAGACAGTGGAGAGTCAATAAAACAGAGATCATAGATTGTGGACCAAGGACACTTGAAAGGAAAATAATCAACTGAGATCCCCAAATATATAATAATGGGTGTGGTTCCAACCTGACTTCCACAGGGTTCACTGGTGTAACCCCATTGACTACAGTATAGTTACTCCTGATTTACTCCAAGGTAAATGAGATCAGAATCACACCCAATGATCTTAGAAATAGCAAGAAATCAAGGAATGGTTTTACTGAGAGTTTGGTTGTAAGACTGTGTAGGATAAAGTAACAAAGCAAGAGTAGTGCAATGAATGGAAGATGAGAGTCCTAGCCTGGAATAGTTTAAGGGCAGTATGTCAGGCTCTGCTTTCAGTTTACATATGCCACCCCACTGGAGCCAAAGCAGCAGCTCACAGGAACTGAGAATTTGGCCCAGGGGAGTTACACCTGGGATTGAACTCCTGAGTTCTAATCTTGGCCATGGCACTGACTCTGTGTAGGATTGGGCATATCCAGGGTGGCTTTCAAAGGGGATGTCTGGGACATGCAGGAGAGAAGTCGTATTGTCTTTGGCCACTCAGGTAACTGAATATTTTTCAGAGGTGAGGATGTGCTGTACTCAACACTTGATAATTCAGATGCCTCTCTAGGCACCTAGGCTGCCTTAGTGCTCATGTTCCCCCACTGCACTCAGGCAGCAGGATTTTCAGAAGGAAGCTGTTACAGGGTACCTAACTACTGTTTTTCTCAGTTGTTGGCAAATGCTGGAGATTTGCTTTAGTATCCTGGGCTCCCAGCAGGAAACCAGGCTGGTTCTATTGTTTTGGGAGAGACCCACATAGAATTAGGAATAATTTAGGACATCACAGAAGGACAAGGAGCTTGTCCTTCATTTTTAATCTACCTGCTCAGGGTATCTGCAGGAGGAATGTGCAGAAAAGAGATGGACTCCACATAAAGAGTTAGTGCAGGATATTTTCACTCACAGGCAATCAGTTTCTTGTAGGAATGTAAGTCCAAATCAGGAAATAACCTTTGCCAGCATCACAACAAACTGCCCAGGGGTCTCTGTCACCCCTCAACATGGTGAATTCCACTCTGTGAGCTACGAGACTGACTGTGAAATGGCCATGAGCTGAGGACACTCAATTTTTTCGGTACACAGGATCAGTACCCAGGATCACCACCTGGGGAGAGCTCTCCTCGGATTACCAGAAATCAACTGTGCCCCATGCTCAACCAGCCGCCTGCCAGCCTTGGACTTGGGTGCTTCCGAAGAATAGGCGCCAAGATCATGGAGGAATTCACTCAGAGTGCCAGTTTCAGTGGGGACAGGGGAAGGGGGCTCCTGGCCGGGGCAGGGGGTTGGGGTGCAGGAGCAGGTGAGGGCTCTGGCTGCGGTTGCAGGCTCTGAGGTGGGGCTGGGGATGAGGGGTTTGAGGTGCAGGAGGGGGCTTCAGGCTGGGGGGTGGGTCAGAGGGGTTCAGGGTGTGGGAGGGGGATCTGGGCTGGGGAAGGGGGTTGGTATGCAGGAGGGGGTGAGGGCTGTGTCTGGGGGTGTGGGCTCTGGGGATGAGGGGTGCAGGGTGTGGGAGGGGGCTGTGGGTTGAGGCAGAGGGTTGGGGTGCAGGGGGGGTGTGGGTTTCATCTAGGGGTGCAGGCTCTGGGGTGGGGTCAAGGATGAGGAGTTTGGGGTGCAGGAGGAGGCTCTGGGTTTGGGGGTCTCAGGGTTGGGGCATGGGCTTGCCTCCAGCGGCTTCCGATCAACAGCGCAGCAGGGCAGGGCGGGAGGGCTAAGACAGGATTCCTGCCTGTCCTGACTCCGCACTGCACCCCAGAAGCAGCCAGCAGGTCTGGATCCTAGGTGGAGGCATGGCAGATGGCTCTGCGCACTGCTCTCGCTCGCAGGCACCACCCCTGCAGATCCACCTGTGGGAGTGCTGAGCTGGTGCTTGGGGCGGGGGCAGCACCTGGAGCCCAGTGGCCCCCCGGCCTAGGGGCTGGTCCTGCTGGCCACTTCCGGGTCACAGCACGGTGCCAGGACAGGTAGGGACTAGCCTGCCTTAGCTCTGCAGCACCGCTGATCGGACTTTTAAGAGCCCGGTCAGCGGTGCTGACCAGAGCCACTAGGGTCCCCTTTTGACCAGGTGTTCTGGTCGAAAACTGGACACCTGGTCACCCGTCCCAGTACCAGAAATTTGCTTCTCAACAATTAGTACTGGGCAAATGTCAGATGGAAAATAATTTGCTTGGAAATTACCTAGTTGATTGTTCTACTTTCCCTGGGCAGGCAGGGCCAAACACACCCAGCTGCCCCTGGCAGAGAGCAGCTCTGAAACTGATTTCACAATATGCTTTTCTATGCTAGCGAAGGGGACTATATAGTGTGGCTGGAGCCCAGAGAAAAAGTTCTGCAGTGACAGGAAGGAGTTATGTTTGTCTCTTCCTGATTCAGGGTGAGACTTCTGCCGTGCTGCTCCAGTAACACTCTCTCTCCTTCGTCTTTTACCACTGGCTGCAATGCATTGTGCCCGGTTTCTCAGGGATGTAAAATTACATTAGACAGAAGGGCGAGAGCAGGGAAACGTTCAGTGAATCAGCCCTAGCTTTCAAAGGCAGGGTAATTTGTATCTGATTAATCTTCAAACCCATCCGATCACATCAAAAATAGCTCAACACCTCTCTGAAGATAACATTCCCAGAAACACGTGCCTCAGCCATTTCACGTTGTTTACAACTTAGCAGCTCACTTGCAGTCGCTTCATCCCCCAAGTGTTGTATTTCTTCATATAGCAAGGGCTTAGACTTGTGGTGTGAAAGCGACTACATTATTAGGTGTGACTGAGATGATGATGCTCCTAATGTTTGGCTGATGCACATCATTGACCGTGTTCTACTGCCTCTGTGCTCACATTCTTCATTTTAGTGTGTTGTTTACAAGAGTGATTAGCCCTGATCTATAATTGTACAGCTATAAGGAGCTTTAAGTTAAGCAGTGAATAAAACCTCACAACACCCTGGTGAGGCCTGTAAACATTGCTTTTCCCACTTCTAAGGGTTGCTGGGCCATTAAAAGTCTGGTCAGAGGTGCAGCCGGGCTAAGGCAGGCTCCCTGCCTGCTGGAGCTCTGCGCGGCTTCCAGAAGCAGCGGCATGTCCCCACTCCATCTCCTAGGTGTAGGGGCAGCCAGGGGGCTCTGCCCAGTGCCGCCATCCCAAGTGCCAGCTCTGCAGCTCCTATTGGCCAGGAACTGAGGCCAATGGGAGCTGCAGGGATGGCGTCTGAGGACAGGGCAGTGCACAGCAGAGACATCTGGCTGCGCCTCCGCATAGGAGCCAGAGGGGAGATATGCTGCTGCTTCCAGGAGCCGCCTGAGGTAAGCACCGGCTGGAGCCTGCACCCCTGGCCCTCTCCCGCACTCCAACCCCCTGCCCCAGCCTTGATCCTCCTCCCACCCTCCTCCCACCTCGACCCCAGACCAGAGCACCCTCCTGCACCCCTAACCCCTCATCCCCAGCCCCACCCCAGAATCTGCTCCCCCAGCCAGAGCCCTCACCCTGTCTCGTATCCCAATCCACTGCCTCAGCCTGGAGCCCCCTCCCACACCCTGAACTCCTCATTTCTGGCCCAACCCCAGAATGCACACCCCCAGTCGGAGCTGTAGGCCTCTCCCTCACCCCAGCCCCCTGAGCCAGCCTGGTGAAAATGAGCAAGTGAGTGAGGGTGCAGAGAGCGAGCGATGGGGGATGGAGTGAACGGGGGCAGGGCCTCGAAGAAGGGGCGGGGCAAGGGTGTTTGGTTTTGTGCGAGTAGAAAGTTGTCAACCCTACCACCTCTCAAAGGGAGGAGCTGGGGCAGTGAGGATAGTACTTTTTAAGTCTGAAATGGCTTTTTGTGCACTCTGTCTGGGTTTCATTGTGTGGATGCCTGCCCAGGAATTTCAGAGCAGGTGTTTAGTCAAAGTCACATCCCCCGAGCACTCACAGGACTGAATGCTGCAATGGTCTGGGGCATGGTTTAGAGGCACAGCACAAATACGACAGTGTCCTTAGATTCACAAGAATGATCTGCGAAGAGGACTTTGACTTTTAGATGTCTGAATTGGACTGGTGGATCATTAGTACACGTCCTCCAAAAAGACTGATAGGATATTGTTGGTGTGCCCATGTGCTAGGTGCTGTACAAAGACAGAACAAAGAGACAGCCCTTGTCCCAAAGAGTTTAAAATCTAAAGTGCTGTCCAGCCAGAATAGTGTCATTTTACATTCTCTTTGCTGTTGCTTTGCATTCATGTACTTGACTACATTAGGTGCAGGGAAGCAGTGAATTGGGGCCATTGTGTTAAAGAACATAAATCAAGAAAACCTGCCAAAGTGGTAGGCTTTGAAAAAATACTTGAAAGTTGGGCTTGCTGAGCCAGTTTGTTCAAACACTAGCTCTTTGGAGGTGTGGATAAAAAATACTGATTTAAATCACAGATTAAAATTACCCTGAAAAAACTTCTACATAGCCACATCTTGGATATTCGTGCACCTCATCTATTTAATGGGTGAACATTACAATATGGATTTTCTTATTCAAACATTTCCCATTCAGCATTATTTTCTGCTTTCACTGGATATTTACATCACTTTTTCAGGTCAATCATGATCAAGTTCTGTTATGCTCTGATTATTATTGATAGACAAGACCTGAGTTGTGTAAACTGGGGGCCTGGGTTTAGTTTCTAGTGGAAAAAATGTCTCCACCTCAAAACCCCCAGCACAATTGGCACTAACTAGCACTTGCTGGAAGCCTTAAGAGAAAGGCCAAGGACTGAACAGTGAATGATCTACCCTTTCCAGCTCTCACTCCAGGTCTGGTTTGAGGCTCATTGGTACGTGTGAGGAAATGGTGTGGCGAATCCTATAATTTTGATGCCTGTGTTGCAGAGACAGGATTTTAGTCTCTAGCTGTCAATCCAGGTCTTTTCACCAGCGCTACATTCATTCAATATCTATAACAAGGAACTTTGCAATGGGATCCTGCCTTGTGATTTTAACCCTTTCAGATTTCAGCCAATTTTTATATTTGGGCAATAGTAGCAGACCAAAGCCACTGTCCTGGAACTGGATCCTCATGGGTAGACCTTTGTGGACACATGGATCCCTGCAGAGATCTGACTGCAGGATCAATGTCCAAAAACTCCCAAGTTTAACCTACCACAAGGCTGGAAAGGCCTGATCCAGTAATCCATATCTTTGTTCTATAATCTTGAAGCCAGATAGTATAATCTTCCAAATTAATTTTTGGGTTCAGGTACTCATGGTTTATGGTTAGGAAAGATCCCACTGTCCTTGCCTGTCATTGTTGGATCTGTTAGAAGTCAGAAAAACAGATTATTTGAGTGATCATGTGCTTGTTTTTCCAAAAACAAATCTTGTGTGGTGTTCCTGGTGCCAATGAAAATACAGAAACATTTCTTTTAGAGAGGAGCCTATCCTATGCTGCAAAGTTCAGTTCTCTTTCCTCCACAGTTTGGATGTATTTTAGAACTGTGGTCCAGCTGTAATGGGTTTTAACATAAATAAAGTTACAACTTTCTGTGATTTACCTCTTTAGGTTTCAAATTGCCGAAGAGGTGTTAGTATGTGTATGCGCAAAAAGGAGAATGCTAGTGTCTTGTTGAAAATATGGAATAACTTGTCCAACGAGAACCATTGTTTTTATTTTAAAGGTATGCTCCACATATTGTAAACAAACAAACAAAAAGTAATTGCTACATATTGTTAAATGCTTTAGTTTGACTCATCTCAGTTTTATAAACAGCATTGGCTGGGGAACTAATTCCATCAGAGTCAGTGGAGAGAAAATTGAGGGAAAACTCTATTCACAACAAATCAGGATTTAACTGGAAAGTTATCATTACTGTATCAGAGGCTGTTTGAAGGTCATGTTGCTTGGAATAACTGGAAGGCTTGTAACTGACAACAATCATCTTTCTGACAGAAGCTCACTCTTTGAAATTTAATGTGAAGTTTTCCGTAGGCCCCCATTTCTTTTCCAAACAGCTTTGTATTTCCCCTTTACTATGCTTCCTCTTTCTCTCTCCCAATTAGCTTCATATTTCCATCATTTAAAAAAAAAAAACAAACAACTGAGGATGAAGGAATCTAAAGGGATGCAAGTTGTACTTATTCCCACTCTCTTCACGTGTATATCACCCAACCTTGGCCCTCTTGAATTATTTAGACTTACTTTCTTAAGACTATCTTGTGCCTTTAGGCACAAACCTGACAAAGGGTAGATGAACAAGCTGGGCCACCCAAGGGGTAGTCCTGAGAGACGTGGGGACTTGGACACATCTGTGAGGCACAGTTCTCTCTCTATGTCCTCACTGCACAAGGGAGAGGAAGGGTGCAGTAATTTGCTCCTGGCCTAACCCTTTTTTCTCCCCACCTATCCGCTCCACATTCTCCTGTGCACAGCTGGACTCCAGATCTGAGTGGCCCATGCAGGGGCTAAGGTGGAGTGCTACTTCCCTTTACACCTCTGCAGAGGCACAGCCTAACTCTCTGTAAACACTTCATACCTTCCTCATAGGATCTGACCCTCAAGATGCTCACTATTCTTTCTCCCCTACATTCTGGCTTATCTTGCACTCCCATGTAATGGGAGGAGGATGGGGGAAGGAATGCGGGAAGCTGTGATGAAAAGGAGTAAATGATCAGAACCATGTTCCTTGGGGACATGCTCCAGTTCTCAGAGGTGGACAAAACCATGAGTCAGAAGGGAGTGGAGTAGTAAACAGAACAGAAAAAGGACATGGTTACAGGAAATGTGGGTATGTCATGCCCATTGGCCAGAGTTTTGCATGCTGAGCATTCAAAATGGCAGACCTCTTAGATGCTCATCACTTATTCCAGCCACAAGCAGGAGTGTGTAGTTTCTCTGGGCCCTCTGTGCAACCTCCACCCAAGCTAGCCTGTGGAAATGGGAAACATAGAACCAGGCTTTGGCTGAAGCAGCTCAGGGCTCTGTGGCAGCCTTTGGCAGGAGCCAGTAGGGTACAGACAGTACCTCCTGCCATAGGTGCCGACTTTTACTTTTCCCTAGGGGTGCTCCACTCCCGCTCTGCCCCTTCCCCTAAGGCCCTGCCTTTGCTCTGCCTCTTTCTGCCCCTGCTCCGCACCCTCTGCCAAGGCCCCACTCTCGCTTCGCCTCTTCCCGCCCCCAAACCACCTATCAGCTGTTTGACGGCATCCCCAATAAGCTGTTTGGTGGCACCCCAGATTAGCTGATGCGGGGGCGCCACCAAACAGCTGTGGCTGGTGGGTACTGAGTACCCACTATTTTTTTCCGTGGGTGCTTCAGCCACGGAGTACCCAGGGAGTCGATGCCCATGCCTCCTGCCCTTGGCATTCGTCTGTGATGTTTTGGAAGGCTCCCTATGTTAGCATGGCCTCTGCCTCAGAATCTTCATCTGCTGTGGTGAGGGATCAAGTAACTGAATGGGGGCTGGGGCCCTTATTGTGGCTGTTTTCTCCTCAGAGGATCTGCCCATCCAAGGAATCTGGGTTGGAGTGCAGAATAGATCAGAATGCAGGCTCTTTATTGCTAGATCTGTGTTTACAAGCTGGAGCAAAGCACTTTCAACAGAGAACATATGTATAAACCCATCCCCTGTTATGGGACCAGCTGCTGGTTGACAGGGAGGGCAGCTCTAGCAATCATTCTCACAGTTACACCTGCAACATCTATGTCCAAATGCCAGGCAGAGGAAACTCAAAATCAGTTCCACTGCTGGCCTTGCTTGTGCACAGAGGTCAATGGAGGAGATTGGTGAAGGCCGCAAGGCTAACAGCTACATGGGAATTTAACATGAGGTGAAGTGTTAATTTCCTTGGCATAAATAACATTTTCTATTAACGTACGTTCAATGATTCAGCATTTCCGAGACACATCACTAAAATAAAGTGTGTGGAGGTTTGTGAGGGATGGAGACTATATTTGGATCTAAAATAAAAGGCACCCATCAGTGTGTGGAATGGCTGAGACGTACGATTCTACTAAGCAGAGGGGACAGGTGTTAGCCCTGCTTCTAAAATATCAGCTGAGCAGTAAACTGGGCAGCAGAAGCCAGCCATGTTTAATCCATATATTGGTGGCCATTGGGAAATGGGAATGTTAAAGGCCATTCTCTCTCTGTGCCAGAACCGAGTACCTGGATTTCTAATTGAGAGCAATGGCTGAAAAGACTGATCTGGCACAATTGAGCACCTGGGTTGCCTTCAAATGAGAATGTCTTTCTTTACAAGCTGCTTCCTATAACATCACACGATAGATTGTGCTTGTGATATAGCTTTATAAATTGTCAGGATAACCACAGTCCTCTTACACAAGGTCAATGTAGAAGTTGTTATTTTGTTGGGCAGCTTTCGAGCCACCTGCTGAAGGCATGTATACATAGCACAAGCAAAGATCATATCTTATTTTGATATGACTTCATCACAAGGGTTTATTAGACTGAAAACAGCTTTTAATTACTAATGACACTCTTAATCCACATCTGCTTTATTTAGCCTAAAGGGAAGTTTCAAGAGGAAGTGCTTTTACCCTTTCTGATACAACTTCTTGGCATATATAGGTCATCTTTCTCCAGTTACACAGAATCCTTAAATGCAAAAAAAGTTTGGATGTATAAAATCATTTGGCTCTGTTGAGGTGCACTTGGCAGGAAATGAATATTACTGTTAACAGTGTGTTCATCCAGTATAATCTCTTGTGATAATTTGTAGTCAGTTTAGAATGATTGTCATGTGGAATATATCAGAATAATTTCAAATAATAAATCTCTTTGATATTGTAACACTTATCCTAGTAATAGGAGCGTTCAATAGTAATACATTCGGAAGGGTTCACATTGATCCAAAAGCCATAGTAGGTCTGTGGCACAAGTGTCTATCTATATGTGTCTATCTTGCAAACCTAAACTACAGACTCTTTCCCCAGTGCTGGATCATCTATTAACATACTTCACTCAGATTAAAAGAAACAAAATATAGAGAGCTAGACCCTCGGGTGGTGTAAACTGGCATAGCTCTATTAAAGTCAATGGCTCTATCCTAATTTACATCTTCTTAGGATCAGGTCCATATAATTTGTTATTGGTTCTTTAGAAAAACAAACAAAAACCCCATACCACAGGAGGAATAAATTATGCTTTACACTGTTATTTTATTGTGTGACATGAGCAAAACAATAAAATAAATGTGTAGGTCTAAACATTGTGCAATAAAGAGGAATTTAGTAAATAGTTTTGGATTAAACAAATTTGTTTTTAAATATTCTTTATCAAAGACAAATAGTGAGATAGTTTTGGCATCCCCAATGCACTTCCTTACTACTACTTTTACCAGAAACCAAGGAGCGAGCATGTATGAGTGAATTAAGTTACATTCTTAAGCAGAGTGTGAAGAGAGTTTTTCCCAAAAATATTCTGAATTTTTAATAGTGTAATATCACTGATAGTCCTTCCGATCTGGTATGAGATCACTGTAGGGCAGGGAAGTGAATGCCTGGTAAGGTTGCCCATGTTAATTGGATATATTCCTGGCAGTTTCATCACAATATAATCTTTCATTCAAAACTAATCTTTAATTCCTGGAGACTCCACGACAATCCTGGGGGGTTGGCAACCCTACCAGGGTATGTTTGAAGATGACACTCCATCTGTCTTATAAGTAAAAAGGCTTATTTTTAAATTCTGACAGCACCTCTTCCTCCCAATATATACTAAAATCAGGGGCAGGGAAGGAAGCATGTAATAAAATCAGCCAGGTAAGGCAGGCAGTTTCAAAGGACAGGAGTATAGTTAGGGTTGGAAAGGTTTGATTTTTTTTTTTAAATGGATTTCAGAAGATAACATCAGGGACTTGAGCCATAAGATTCAATGTTGGATCCAATTTCTGAATACCCCAAGAAGTGTGGTGTTTTGATCAGGGATTTTAGACAGGTATTTCTTTCCCAGGTGTGTGTGATTAAAAACACAACTTGTCAACTAGTAGTTGTTACTAATTCCATATTTATTGTCTGTAGAAATTAAGATTCTTAAGACTCAAATAATATCAGAATAGTTGATAATCATAACATTTTATACTGTTCATACTAATGTTTAGATTCTATGGTGATTGGTATCCTATACATTCCTTTGATACATTTATCAACTGACAGTTCTAATTGACTGCAAAAGAAGGAAGCAATTCTCTATAAGTGCATCAGGTAGTTTTAGTGATAGACAATTTTTTGTGTGTTCTTGAATAGAGGGAAATTGACAGTTACCAATATTTACTGGTTTCAGAGTAGCAGCCGTGTTAGTCTGTATTCGCAAAAAGAAAAGGAGTACTTGTAGCACCTTAGAGACTAACAAATTTATTTGAGCATAAGCTTTGCATCCGATGAAGTGAGCTGTAGCTCACGAAAGCTTATGCTCAAATAAATTTGTTAGTCTCTAAGGTGCCACAGGTACTCCTTTTCTTTTTGCAATATTTATTGAATAAAATCAGATCTTTCTAATCAGACTTCACCAAGGGGAGCAAGGATAAGCATCTTGAAAAATACCTTCCATTTCTTGTGCTTGAGGAGCAGCTGCTCAATCAACATGGGCTCATTGCCCAGATTGTCACAGAATGCACTGATGCAGACATGGGACAAATGAGTAACTTAAATCACATGAGCAGTCCCACTCATACGCCTGTTTGCATGACTGTGCAGCATAGGTCCTGGAACTAGGAGTCTTTGGGGTGCTACCGCTCCCCTGGCTTGAAGTGGTTTCCCTCATATACAGGGTTTACGGTTTGGTTCAATGGCTCTCAGCACCCCCACTATACAAATAGTTCCAGCACCCCTGCTGTGCAGCGTGCCCAGAGCTGTACAGTGCAGTATTGTAGAAGGGGCACCGTCACTTTCTGTGCACCCGCTTGCCGGTGAGTGAGGCTCTGTTGTGAACTACCTTAGTTTCATAGGTGCTGGTGCTGCTGCACCACCTGGCTTGAAGAGGTTTCCATTATACGCAGGGTTTACAGTTCGGTTCAATGGCTCTCAGCACCGCCACTATACAAATTGTTCCAGCACCCCTGCTTAGTTTCCTCTCCTGAATGAAGTATCAATGAGGTCACTTAAGCAGCCTGCTCAAGGAGATGCAAAACACTCTATTTTACAGCTGCGTATCTCCCTTTAAAAAAGCCTTCTGAAAGGAGCACTCACACAAGGGTTTAAAGCAGTGGTAGGTAACCTGCAGCCCATCAAGGTAATCTGATTGTGGGCCCTGAGACATTTTGCAGATGTTGACTGTCTGCAGGTATGGCCCTCTACAGCTCCCAGGGGCTGCGGTTCGCTGTTCCCTGGAGGACTGGCTCTAGGATTTTTGCCACCCCAAGCAAAACAAAATTTTGGCCGCCCCCGCTTTTTTTTGGTGCCCCCTCACCCCCAGCTCCGCCTCTACTCTGCCCTTTCCCAACTCCTTCACCAAATCCCCAGCCCCGCCTCCTCCCCCAGGTGTGCCACATTCCCCCCCCGCAACTCCCTGCCCTAGCTCATCTCCGCTCTGCCTGTTCCCCTGAATGCACCGCCGCTCCACTTCTCCCCCCTCCCTCTCAGGCGAGGGAGAGGCAGCACGTTCAGGGGAACAGGCAGAGCGGAGGTGAGCGAGGATAGGGGGGAGTGCAGGAAGTAATGGGGGGGGATAGAGGAATTGCTCCCCGCCCCAGCTCACCTCCACCGCCTCTCTCGAGCACGCTGCCACTCCGCTTCCTCTCCCTCCCTCCTTCCCAGGCTTGCTGCGCGAAACAGCTGTTTCACACGTGGCAAGCTTGGGAGGGAAGGAGGGAGGGGGGAGAAGCAGAGCAGATGCGGCGCGCCCAGGGGAGCAGGCAGAGCAGAGGTGAGCTGGGGCGGCGGGGGCACATTTCTAGGGGCGGTATGGCCGGCGCCGAAATGCCGCCCCTAGAAATGTGCCGCCCCAAGCACCTGCTTGTTTTGCTGGTGCCTAGAGCCCGCCCTGGTTCCTGGCCAATGGGAGCCGTGGGGGGTCGTGTATGCAGACTGTCAACATCAGCAGAATGTTTTGCGGCCTGCAGGTTGCCCACCACTGGTTTAAATGCTCTTACCTTTAACTCATAAAGCCCACATAACCGTCCCCAAACAAGACTTGAGCTTCCAGCTGCTGCTTCTTTTGCTGTAAGGCCTCAGGCTTCTCAGCTGTCTGGAGAGCTCTGTCGTCTCTCCCTTGTTTGCTTAGTGTCTTTCCCAGTCCTCCCTGCCTGGAAAGCTTTATAGTCTTTCTCCTGTTTGTTCAGAGTCTCTCTGGGTGCACCTGTGCAGTGAGCAGTAGCAAGTCTCATAGCCTGGGTTAACAAAGTCAGGCTCGCACTATGGCACTGAAAATAGCTGTGTAAACATTGCTGCTTGGGTTGGAGCTCGGCTCTCTGCTCCAGGCTGAACCACATATACACAGCTATTTTTAGCACCATACCACAAGCCTGAGTCTGCAGACCCAGGCTCTGAGACTCACCACTGCTCGCTGTGTAGAACCACCCTGCCACATCTCCCTACCTGGAGAGTTTTTTGCAATATTTCTCCTGCTTGTCCAGGGTCTCACCCAGGCTTCCCCACCTGGAAAACTTTTGCCTAGTTCAGCTCACTAAGGCTGTGTCTACACTGGAGACCTGACAGCGGCACAGTTGTACCGGTGCAGTTGCGCTGCTGTAAGATCTCTCACGTAGCCACTCTGTGCTGACAGGAGAGAGCTCTCCCAACGATATAATTAAATCACCTCCTATGAGCAGCGGTAGCTATGGTGGCAGGAGAAGCTCTCCTACCCACATAGCGCTGTGCACATTCCCACTTATGCCAGTGAAACTTATATCACTCAGGGATGCGTTTTTTTAAATCCCTGAGTGACGTAAATTGTAGTATAGACATGGCTTAAAAGCTTCCTTTCTTCTCTAGAGCTGTTCTTTTCTCCTCAGGAGCTTTTTTTTTTATTATTTTTTTTCCCCCAACTAAGCTCTCCTAAGCCTTTTATTAGGCCCAGGTGCTCCTTTTTTAATTACCTGTCTTCCAGCTACTTAAGCAGTTTACTGTTTCCTGGTGGACCTGGTTTGGTTTATTCCCTTCAAGTAGGCTGGGCATCTGACTCCTTTAAAGGGCCAGCCCTGTGACGGGTATATGTGGGCATGCAAATACCATTGCAGTTCTGTTGTGGCAGGAAAAAAAAATTGCAGTGTGGTTGTGCTGAACTGTGTTAGGTCTAAATGTCAGGCGTGTGTGTGTCAGCACCCATTTGGACAAACATAATTATGTCTTCAGTGCTCATGATCTCTCTTTCTCATCATCATGGTATCAGAGCACATTAATTCATAAGAGTCTTCAAACATTTTGATTGCTCTGTGAACTGTTTCTGCCCCATTCAGAGAGTTAATTATTATTACTAAAAAGGACATGAAGAGGATATACATGAACAGAGGCCTTTTGATCCTGGATGATCTTTAGACTCTGAAGGCTGCTGTGGTGATGAAAGGGAACCATCGTTTGTTTTGGTAAGTAACTAGTTAAAATTAATAAATAAACCTTTAAAATAAGACATTTTCTATCATTGTCAAGCTGCCTTTTAAAGGAGTCAGCAACTTGTCTCTAGAGAGTTGTTCATTGAGTAGGGCATTAGACTTTGCTCCTTGTTTTTTACATCTATACTAACAAATCCCTGTGGCTTTTTTTATTCTGTTTTAATTTTCTGCTGTCATTCGAGATATTACAGTGCCCTATTGATACCTTGCATAGATACATCTGTGTTATGCATTGATATTTAAATAATTCAGAGATGAATCCAAACAAAAATCCTGAATCCAAATGCTTCACATCTTTAAGGTTTTAAAAATCTGGGTCCAGATTGAATCTTGTGTCTTAACCCCATGCTATTAAAAAAACAAGCCTCCAGCCCCAAAAGGTATACACTCCCTGTTATACACTCCTTGGACATATCATCTTGTAGTCTGCTGTCCTCTTCATTCTGAGGTCAACTTCCTTCCACTTCCATGTAACCCCAGAGTTGGCAAATTTCCTTCTGGTCCTGCATAGTTTGCTGGCAATGCAGGAACTTGAATGCTATGGACAGCAACATTCAGGGGAGGGGGAGAAGGATAAACAAGATCCAAAGTCACCAGTAATTCAAGGCTTCACCCATCTCCCACAACACTTTTCCTCCCAAGTGCATTCCTTCCAATCTTGAATTCTTGATCTTTCCCCCAAGTGTGGCAGCTAAGCTCAGAGAGTTTGTGGGCAGCAAAATCATCTGTGTTGCTGCAACTCAGCCTGCTGCTCTCAACTTCTGACTCACTGTTCCCTCTGGGTCTCCCCTGAATTTGAGACCATTTTCCATGTGACAGCACAGTATATTCAGTGGGTCTAAGCCTGAATCCTTTATTCATACTAAACTCTCATTGAAATTTGGGGGGTAGAAGGAGAGTCTTACGGTTAAGGCACTGGACTGGAACTCAGGTGATTTGGGCTCAATTTCTGGCTCAGTCTTGGGCAAGTCCCTTAGTGTTTTTGTGCTTCAGATTCCTCACCTGTAAAATGAAGATAATAATACTGTTACAAACCTTAATGTTTATAAAGTAAGTTGAGATCAGTGGATTGAAGGTGATATATAGAAATGGAAAATAGTCAGTCAGTGGGAGTTTCGATTGAGAAAGTACTGCTGGATAGGGCCCAGGTACAGCAATGTTTTTGTAAGAGACTTCTCATACTGTTGCTCTCTTTCAGACAGCCCAGACATTCGGATTATGATCTGTGTGTTTATTATAGACTTATATCTATAGCATTAGTTTGTTAGAATATCTGCAAATCATATTATACCCTCTTTTCAAAGTTTGTCTTCCTCTGTTGATTGGATTTGTGAGCTCTGTGGTCAAGAGACCCAAGTCCCAGGCACGGCTGCACTCACATGGACCTCCTTGCAGGATCACAGCTTGAGAGACTGTCTTTGCTGGAAGCTCACTTGGATACTTGCTTACACTAACATGAGATTAATGTATATAAAACTGGTTCCACGAACATTTAACATTACAATTCACCCATGTCAATTTGCAGCTAGATCTTTCTTTTTCCTGGAATGGTTAATTCTGCAATCTTTGGAGGATTCTGCTGAATCTAGGGTTGCCGCCCATCCAGTTTTCACCTGGACAGTCTGATTTTCGGCTTCTGTGTCTAGGTGCCATTTGACAAGCCCTGATGTCCAGTTTTGTTTATTTGGGGGGGAGAAGAGGTGGAGCAGGGGTTGGGCCTTGGGGGGAAGAGGCAGAGAATGGGGCAGGGCCTTGAGGGAAGAAGTGGAGTAAGGCGGGGTCTTGGAGGGAAGAAGCAGAGCAGGGGGTGGGGCTTCGGGGGTCCAGTTACCAGCCCTTAGGAAGGTGGAAACACTACCTGAGTTTGTGTGCTCAAATAAAAATTCATAGGGCCTGATGCGGTCATGGTTATTCAGTTGAGCAGACCCAGTGGTCCAGTTCCTGAAAGGTACTGAGCACATGCTACAACCAGTGCCTTCAGTGGGAGTATTGCTTGGGTAAGTACCAGAGGTGAAAGTAAGCCGGTCTGGTCCGGTCCGGCCTACTGGCAAGAGCCAGTATGCCGTGCCGGACCGGACCGGCTTCCCCAGTGGTGATTTAAAGGGCCCAGTGCTCCTGCCACTGCGGGGAGCCCTGGGCCCTTTAAATCACCTCCGGAGCTCCGGCAGTGGCGCTTGGGCGGTGCTTTAAAGGGCCCCGGGCTCCCTGCAGTGGCAGGAGTACCGGACCCTTTAAAGCACCCCTGAGTCCTCCCATCCGCCTCTGCAGCAGGGTGATTTAAAGGCCCCAGGTCTCCCAGCCAGAGCCCAGGGGCCTTTAAATTGCCTGTTCTGGTTGAGGCCACGCCTCTTTCTGTTGAGGCCACTCCCCCACTCAGGACTCCGGCGTACTGGTAAATCCTTTAAGTTACTTTCACCCCTGGTAAGTACTGAATAAAAAATTCATTGTCTGATCTATTGACTTTACTGGTTCTATTAGTGTGAGTTAGGTCTCAGGATCTGGCCTACAACATGGTAACAATTTCTTTGCATTCTTTTTAAAGCATTAGTTGGTCTATATTAGGGCTGTCAAGGGATTAAAAAAATTAATCGTGATTAATCGCATGATTAATTGTGCTGTTAAACAATAATAGAAAACCACTTATTTAAATATTTTTGGATGTTTTCTACATTTTCAAATATATTGATTTCAGTTACAACACAGAATATGTGTACAGTGCTCACTTTATATTTATTTTTGATTAAAAATATTTGCACTGTAAAAAACAAAAGAATAGTATTTTTCAATTCACCTACTACAAGTACTGTAGTGCAATCTCTTTATCATGAAAGTTGAACTTACAAATGTAGAATTATGTACAAAAAAAAGGCATTAAAAATAAAACAATGTAAAACTTTAGAGCCTACAAGTCCACTCAGTCCTACTTCAGCCAATCACTCAGACAAATAAGTTTGATTGCAATTTGCAGGAGATAATGCTGCCTGCTTCTTATTTACAATGTCACCTGAAAGCGAGAGCAGGCGTTCGCATGGCACGGGTGTAGCCGGCATTGCAAGATATTTATATGCCAGATGTGCTAAAGATTCATATGTCCCTTCATGCTTCAAACACCCTGATGACGGATTCTGCTTGATAATGATCCAAAGCAGAGCAGACCAGCGCATGTTCATTTTCATCATCTGAGTCAGATGCCACCAGCAGAAGGTTAATTTTCCTTTTTGATGGTTCGGGTTCTGTAGTTTCCGCATCTGAGTGTTGGCCTTTTAAGACTTCTGAAAGCATGCTCCACACCTTGTCCCTCTCAGATTTTTGGATGGCACTTCAGATTCTTAAACCTTGGGTCGAGAGCTGTAGCTATTTTTAGAAATCTCACATTGGTACCTTTTTTGCGTTTTGTCAAATCTGCTGTGAAAGTGTTCTTAAAATGAACATGTGCTGGGTGATCATCTGAGACTGCAGTTACATGAAATATATGGCAGAATGCAGGTAAAACAGAACAGGAGACATGTAATTCTTTCCCTAGGAGTTCAGTCACAAATTTAATTAACACATTATTTTTTTAATGAGCATCATCAGCATGGAAACATGTCCTCTGGAACAGTGGTTGAAGCATGAAGGGGCATACGAATGTTTAACATATCTGGCACATAAATACCTTGCAATGCTGGCTACAAAAGTGCTATGCGGACGCCTTTTCTCACTTTCAGGTGACATTGTAAATAAGAAGCAGGCAGCAGTATCTCCTGTAAATGAAAACAAACTTGTTTGTCTTAGCGATGGGCTGAACAAAAAGTAGGACTGAGTGGACTTGTAGGCTCTAAAGTTTTACATTGTTTTGTTTTTGAGTGCAGTTGTGTAACAAAACAAATCTACATTTGTAAGTTACACTTTCATGATAAACAGATTGCACTACAGTACTTGTAGGAGGTGAATTGAAAAATACCATTTATTTTGTTTATCATCTTTACAGTGCAAATATTTGTAATAAAAATAATATAAAGTAAGCACTGTACACTTTGTATTCTGTGTTGTAATAGGAATCAATATATTTGAAAATGTAGAAAAACATCCAAAATATTTAATAAATGTCAATTGGTATTCTATTGTTTCATAGTGCGATTAATTGCGATTAATTTTTTTTTTAGTTAATTGCGTGAGTTAAGTGTGATTAATCGACAGCCCTAGTCTATATACATATCTATTTAAACAAACATTGTAGTAGATACTCATTTGATTAACTAGTTTCTTACTATATGTAGTGCTCCTGCCATACTGTGTCTGGACTAGAATGTTCTAACTTTGCACAGAGTTCAAGTATAATATTTCCTAAAAACAAATGGAAGGGGGAAGCAAAAACCTTATAATACAGTACAGACATGAAAGTTATGCAACAGGGAGCAAAGACCAAGCCTCTGCGATTATGTTGACTGAACACCTCCTGCAAGGTCATGAGAGCCCTTGGTTAAATCAGTGGGAGTTGATGATACTCAGTACCTTGTCATATTGAGGCGATAGGGATATAATATTTTATCTGGGCCAATAGAGATGTATTATATTAATTTTCACAGGCATTTCAGAAACAGATACAAATCCAAATCAGAAACTGCATTAGTCAAGAAGATAATAAATACTTAAAGAAATATGCCAATGGCTTCAGGACTATTATTTAGCTTATTTTAAAATTACTGGGCACTTCTAGATTCTGCAGACTCAATTTTCAACCAGCATCCAAAAATGTGTGTGCACAATTTTCAGGATCACCTGTTTGTGTAACCCTTTTGCCTAATAGAGAGAGATCTCTTTAAGAGACCCATGCGGGGAGGTAGGAGTTAACTGTGTCTGGGTCATTGGTTTTTGGTTTTTTTTTTTAAACTTTGAATATGTTTAATATGGAAAACCACAGAAGATGGTTTTGTTACAGCTGCACATTTTTCACGGAACATAGATGCAATGACACGTTGGCACCTGGATCACCGCAGCACAGCCAGGAAGCTGTTCACTTGTACTGTACATTCACAATAACGGTCAGCAAGCAGCGCTTGGAATCCAAAAAGAAATTGCACTGTTCTTCCAGCTGAACGATGGAGACAGATGGTTGCTAGGCAGATTAAGCACTCCACATCCAGAAGCTTCTGGAATTGGGTGTGGTAGTTTTGGGTATGCTCCAATAAGTTCCCTGTTGTTAGGGTCAGACTTCATGAGGGCAAGGAGTCAGGGCAGCTGCTTTGCAGAAGGCCATGTGTTCTGTGTGAGTTGGGAGAAGCTAAGCCCAGGAGCAGAAAGCAGGCTATTATCCCTAACTCTGAAGCATTTTGCAGCAAACCCTCTAACGGAAGTCTGGGCAATGCTAATTACAGCAAGGGGAAATTGGGAGAGAAAAATAACTTCTATTTTAATTGTATGCTTTGAATGTTGTTTTGATTTTAGCCAAACTGTTCCAGTTAAATTGTCTCAACTAGTCTGATTCACCAACTTTTCTTTAAATGTAGTAATGGGGAAAGAGTCATTTATATTTTGGTATTCTCAATTTTATATTTTCTTGTAACAGGGTTTTCTTTAAATCTATACACGTAACTGAGGAAGCACTGGGAGGGAGGCAGAGGAACGGGGACATGGAGGGGAGGGGGATAGGGGAGCTTGGCTGCCGGTGGAGTCGGCGCCTATGGCGGGCCACAGGAAATAACTCCGCCATGTGTTTGAGACCCCTGGTTTTGAAGCTACTCTTCCATAGCCAATTTTTTTGGGATCCATTAAACCACATTTTGTATTCTCATGCTGGCTCTGCAAAGCGGTTAACTATGAAACCCTATCCCCAGAGCTGTAAAAACACCATCAAGCTACTCTGAAGCCAAATAAATGCAAGTTGTTGTTAAACAAAGTCAGCCATGTTAACTTCAGCCGCATTTAAAATCAATGGGGAAACAATTAGTTTGTTACACTGGAAAAGACAAAAATAAGTGGAAAAATATGTTGTTCGCAAACAATAGAGACAAAAAACCCTGCACTGGACAGTCTATTTTTATGGGGGGAAATCCCCATCATCATTCAAGATAATGCAAAATAAATGAAAAGTCTAAAAGTTAAAATAGTGATCTAGGAATAAGGAGATCCAGGGGCCACTTCCAGGTATGCCACTGATTCTCTGTGTTCTGCAGTTACTAATCTTTCTGAGCCTGATTCTCAGTTACTCTATGGACTCTTTATGCCACTCTGGCAACATAAAAGGGCCTTCAAGTGGGGAAAAAACAACATCCTGAGTATGTGTCCTACCTAGCTGGAGCAGAGCTGACGCTTCTTCCAGCCCAGCTGCTCCAATTTATACAGGGTCTAAAAAGCCCTTGCCTAGCCTCTCCATCCTGCCTCATGTATAGAAATGGAGCAACTGAGAATCAGGCTCTCTGTCTGTTTCCTCAGCTGTAAAGTAGGAATGATAATACTTATGTACATATCAGTGGGGTCATGAGGCTTAATTAGCAAATGTTTGTAAAGCACTCTGAGGTCCTCAGATGGAGGGTATTGCAGAAGTGGAAAATATTTACTCAAGTAAAACAAAATATATTAATCAAATCAATAATAAATAGTGCTTTGCACTTCTATAGCAAGGTGTAATGCAAATATCTCAGATTGCTTCAGAGATATTAATTAATTTAGTCTCACAATAGCCCCATGGTGCAAGGAAGTATTATGCCCAATTTACAGATGGAGAAACAGAGGCACAGAGAGCTTAAGTGACTTGCTTACAATCACATCGTTCATCTCAAGGAGAGCTGGTAAAATAACCCAGCACTCATGACTCCCAGTTCTCTGCTCTAGCTGCTAGACAACACTCCTTCCAAATGAATAAAATTATCAGAAGCATTTAAGAAAATCTGCCAGAAATAAAACACTACACATCCCTCAGTTGATCCAATTATCTCTCTCTAAAAAAAGTTTTTTAACACCTCCCACACATAACAGCAATTTGGCAACGTTAACAGTGCATAATCAAGAAACAGGAGGCTGTGCTATTGGGTAATGTATATCCCATTCTGTGTATGAGATTTTTTACTTCATTTTAATAAATATAAATGTTTGGAAATGTTTAATTTTTAAGTGTCTACTGGACTATTTGTCATAATACTACTCATTGTATTAGCCTAATATAGTTGCTACAAATGTCTCACTGCAGAAACATCTGTAGGTAGATTGTACAATTCCTGGTGATGACGGTAGATTTTTGCATCTTTGTCGCTCTGATAGTTATTTTTCTGAAGGTGAAGAGCAACATGGGCAAGTAGTTAAAGCATGGGACTGGGAGTTAGATTTTCTGTATTCTACTCCTGGCTTTACTGACTTACTGTGTACTTTATTATCACTCACAGTACCTTATTGTATCACAATTAGAAAATGGCATTGGGAAACTTTGCACTCTGACTAGTACCTCTGATGATATCCGAGCATAACACCCAGAATATTGTTGTAACTTGGCGTCTTATTGGTTTAAAGGCCTAATGTTCAGTTATGATAAGTGGATTGTGAAATAAATGTATCTGCTGTATCTAAGAAACACTAACTGCTTGTTGTCTCACTGCTGAAATGAGAACACCCTTATATTGTAAACTTATGAAATGGCTACAGATGTATCTATAATCCTATTGTATGTAGACACCTTGATACTACGGTGATTGGCACATTAGACAGGCCTACACAGATATGTAGTAGATGGGGTCTTTTATCACATCTGCAATGATAGTGCTGTAGTCTGGATTAGAATCATAGAATATCAGGGTTGGAAGGCACCTCAGGAGGTCATCTAGTCCAACCCCCTGCTCAAAGCAGGACTAATCCCCAACTAAATCATCCCAGCCAGGGCTTTGTCAAGTCTGACCTTAAAAACTTCTAAGGAAGGAGATTCCACCACTCCCTAGGTAACGCATTCCAGTGTTTCACCACCCTCCTAGTGAAAAAGTTTTTCCTAATATCCAACCTAAACCTCCCCCACTGCAACTTGAGACCATTACTCCTTGTTCTGTCATCTGCTACCACCGAGAACAGTCTAGAGCCATCCTCTTTGGAGCCCCCTTTCAGGTAGTTGAAAGCAGCTATCAAATCCCCCCTCATTCTTCTCTTCCGCAGACTAAACAATCCCAGTTCCCTCAGCCTCTCCTCATAACTCATGTGTTCCAGTCCCCTAATCATTTTTGTAGCCCTCCGCTGGACTCTTTCCAATTTTTCCACATCCTTCTTGTAGTGTGGGGCCCAAAACTGGACACAGTACTCCAGATGAGACCTCACCAATGTCGAAGAGAGGGGAACGATCACGTCCCCCGATCTGCTGGGCAATGCCCCTACATATTCATCCCAAAATGCCATTGGCCTTCTTGGCAACAAGGGCACACTGTTGACTCATATCCAGCTTCTCGTCCACTGTAACCCCTAGGTCCTTTTCTGCAGAACTGCTGCCGAGCCATTCGGTCCCTAGAATGTAGCAGTGCATGGGATTCTTCCGTCCTAAGTGCAGGACTCTGCACTTGTCCTTGTGGAACCTCATCAGATTTCTTTTGGCCCAATCCTCTAATTTGTCTAGGGCCCTCTGTATCCTATCCTATAATGATATCCTATTCTATAATGATAGAAAATGTGGACCCAATGTGAGATAGAGGGAGCCAGAAGGGGCCCAATACAAATATCCTTGTGACACAAGAACCCCTCAATGCTGCTATGTACATTCTGGTAACCCAAAGAATGTTATGTGAAGTCATAAATGAAAGGCAGGGTCACTCTGGTCAGTAATATCATTGTCAAATGTATGTACAGATACTGTAGGAAGTTACATATCTATACTGAAAACATTTTAAAGTCTGTGTGAAGGCAGGGTTGACAAACAGGTTTTCAGTCAGACAAAAGATGTTTATTCAAGTGTCTGTTTGGCAGCATGTAAATTAAGCATTGTAAAATAACACAATAGATGGACATTCACATTCAAAGTCAACAGGGAAGAGCACACAGCTAAAACAAGCAATGGTTGGGTTATATTGTCTCTGAGTACATACAATTAACTTTGGAGATATAAGGAGAAGGCAAAAAGGATATTCCCTTATCCTGCACCTAGGAAGTAAACTGGCAGTGTGTTTATATTAATCAAAATGGGATCACAATCAGCTTTGGCTGAAGATGCTGCAGAAGGCTTTGGGTGAGATAAACTTATTTAGACAGGAGGTTAACCTGTTAAGTTTAGTCTCTAGAAAGCATGTTATGATTTTGTTTTTTTATACGTAATCTTTTGTTTACATTATCCTTACACACTATTTCTTGAATCTTTGGTAATAAACTTATCCTTGTTTTCACTATAAATATATCTAAGTGCTGTGATATTAAACAAAGTGCTGATCCTGAGTTGAATCATACAAGCTGGTATGTACACTGTTCCCTTGGGGACAGGAGACCTGCTTTTTCTGTGAGTGTTCAGTGCATCTGAGGTTGGACACTACAGGGGAACACTTATAAGGCACTTGGGGAGTAAGAGAAAAATCAGGGCCAGATATTTTAGGGTGAAAGGAACTGCTTATCCACCTAGTTCCTCCCCTTCCTAAGGTTAAGAATGACTAGTTTTCAAAAGTTATGTCTGTGCTGTACATAGCCTTGTAACTATTATAATTTTGTTTTCTGTGTACAGCACTGTGATAAGTCCCACTTATTGAGTGTGTTACCCACTGTAAACTTTCTCCACAGAGACTACAATGGTAAACTAATAATGAAAAAATCAGGTGTTCTGGCGCATCACACCTCAACCCTCTGAAACATGCCTTCTACATTACTGTCCTTTGGTCATTCTCCTGTTCCTCCCTCAAGTCATGTCTCTGGGCAGAGTTCCTCATGTCCACTGGCTCCCTGATGCCTTTTGAGGAGCAGTGGGCACTCTCTGCTCAGGGTCCCCCTCTGGATCCCTGATTTTTATTTGTTGCTCCCTGAAATTATATGATGCCTGGGTCTGGTGGCTCCTCCCTTTAAGATGAAGGAGGGAGGGGCTCCTGCCTATCCCCAGTGCTTCAGTAGGTGCACTATGATGGGGTGTCTACTGCACACAAGGCCTGACTAGGCAAAAAAAGGCCAATTAACTCTGTGATAGGCTGAACCTGGAGAAGAGTCAGGGCTGATAAGTCCTAATGGCTGATGAAACCCAGGTGGGGGAGGAGCTGGGCTAGGCATAAAGAGAGGAAGTTGGTGGTAAGGGGGAGGAATGGTACTCTTTAGAGAGGATGGGTATTGGTAAGAGAAAAGGAGGAGTCCTAGGGGAACAAACCCTGGGATCCTGCCTGGGAATATAGACTTTGGCAAGAACATGAGAGAGTGTGAAGTAGCCATGGGGAGCAGAGGAGGCTCCAGTGGTAACCTGGGGTAGGGTGGACAGGTATTTGGTGTTTGACCATAAAGTCTGGTCAAAAAGGGGACCTGACAGTGTCCAGTTAGATCTACTGACTGGACACCGAAAGTCAGTTACTGTGGGTGGGGGAGGCACTTGGTCATCATCTGCACCATTCCCTACTCAGATGGGGCTGTCTCTTACTTGCATCGGGTAGCTGCAGCTCCTAGCCCTAGCTCTGCAAGTGAGTCCCTCCTGACCTGGGGAGAGGTGGGGTAGGAGGAGTGTCTTTGGGGAAGAGGTGGGGCAGGTGTGAGGCTTTGGGGGGGAAGAAATGGATGTGACACTGTACCTCCAAGCAGCACCCTGGAACCTCCATATTCACCACTGTCATATAATTATGATATGGTTTGTACAAAATATGCCTTGTGAGTAGGATGACCAGATAGCAAGTGTGAAAAATCATGACTGGGGTGGGGGGTAATAGGTTCCTATATAAGAAAAAGCCCCAAATATCAGGACTGTCCCTATAAAATCGGGTCGTCTGATCACCTACGTACTCGTGAGGTATCATTTTCAAAGTCTTGAACTGTTGAACATATGTGCTATCATTGTTTGTGAAGTTATGAAGTTTTACTATGTGTGTGTGTTATTGAAATATGTTGTGAGTTTGGGAACACTCACAACCAGCCTTTAAGGCACAACAATGGAGTAGCCAGAGGTGCTGATGGCCCATTAAAGGGAAGCCACACTCCCAACAACTATCCCAGGAACTGTATACAATGGAGCCTTCTCAGAGAGAGTATATATACAATGGAGGCTGCTTGATCCACATCATAGCAAAATATCTTTCCAGCAAGCTGGAAGAAACTATAAAAGAAGGGGAGTGACATCATGATTTGGCCTCACTCCCCCCACAACTCAACACCTGGAAATAGGTCTGCGGGACAAAGATTTTGAACTGGGGAGGTGGTCCTGTGATGGAGGAGAGTTCCAGCCTGTATGTGACCTGTTTGTACTATTGATCAGGGTTAGACACCGCTTGACCCAAATCCTGTTTAGTTTATAAAACTAAGACTATGAATCTGTTTTATTTCTTAGGTAATCAACTTTGATCTCTGTGCTCACTACTTATGATCACTTAAAAATCTATCTTTCTGTAGTTAATAAATCTGTTTTGTATAAACAGTCTGTTTTGGTTGAAGTGCTTGGGAAATCTCAGCTCTGTGTACAAAGGCTAGTGTATGTCCTTTCCACGTTGAGGGAGGGGTGGATTGGGTAATGAACTTACACTGGTCAGGCTTCTGACCAAATCAAGATGGTATATTCCGAGGGTGCAAGGCTGAGGAGCTAGGGGAATTGGCTGGAGCCTCTCTATTGTTGGTTCATGAGTGGCTGGGAGAAGCATTCATGTAACTCAGTTGGGTGTGTTCCTGCCTGTGGATATCTGTATACGTGCAGTACCTGCCAGAGGTTTGTAGCTTGTCACAGCATCACAGTGTGAGAGGGATACCCCAGGTTGGTGGGACAGAGGTCTCAGCAGTCCCACAGTTCAGGTCGCACCCCAGGAAAAGGTGGAGTGGGGGAGGTTCCATATCTCCTGCTGGAGTGTCCGGTTTTTAAATATTACAAAGTTGGCAACCCTAACCTGAGGGGGCAGGAAAGGGTGCAGAAGACAGAGGAAAGAAGGTAGGAAAGAGCCCTGGGAAACAGTGACAGGGTCTGAAATTGGGTAGACTGTGGTTGCTGGGGCACAGGATTCCTGGGCTGGGATCTGGAGTAGATGGTGGGCCTGGATTCCCCTACTAGCCACTGGGAAAGTGGTACAGTCTGGGCAGTGAATTGGAAGACTGGCTGGGACAGTTAGGGACTGTGATACCCTGGAAGGGGAATACTATAGTGACCTGGCGGGAAGGCCAAGCCACGAAGAGGGAGCACACTGTCATAAGGAGGGAGTAACCGGACCTCAGAGAGAGAGACCACAGGGTGATCAACTGAAGGAGGGGGCATCAGACTGGTCAAAAGCTAAGCTCCAGTGAGTCACACGGAGGTGTCCCTGAAGTGAGTAATGCACGCTGTCACATCCACCTTAATATTTATAGTCTGTGTGAAGGAGCAGCTGCAATTTTCTGAGGCAGAGTTAATGTAGTATATTACAAATGAGACACATGGTCTAGTCTCTCTCATGGAAAGCTTACTTTTTGTTCTTTTCTTGTTTTCCCTCCGTCTAAAATAAGTTATTCAGATTCTTATGGTTCTTATTTGTACATGGAAAAAGGGTAATATTATTCCACAAACACATTCATTTTAGGGCTAACTTGTGCCCTCCAATTTCTGAGATGTGCACTGATAGTCAAATAAAGAAAGCTCTGGAATGGTGTAATGCTGGTTTTTAAGAACTCACAACAGACAGTATGGAGCTTTAACAATACAGTAAATGTATTCTAAAATCAAAATTAAGATTTTTTTTCTGCGTAGTACTGTGCAAGCAAAATATTTCTGAGAAAAAGGAAAACTAATTAGAACGCCTTAAGAATATGGGTCAGTTGGTAATAAAATTGATGCCATCAAGCCAGTGATAGGATATTTAAAGGAGACACAGAGTAGCTGGAGTTGAAGTGGATCCTCTTTTGTGGGGCAAAATGACCTTAGAAAAAAATTGCTTTAAGACATCGGAAGGATTTGGGTTTGTGTGTTGTCCTGGACATAATGTCATAATTTCCATTTAGTTCATATAACTTTGAAGTCTTACCTGTGCAGTTAATGAATATATCTTTAGACAATTTGTGTTCTGAAAGCCATTATCTAATCTTGATGTAATTAGCCTTTTCTGCTGAATTATTGGGAAACTGGAAATCTAATTTGCATATGTCTCAACTTTTCCTCATTATATATTAGCACCTCATTGATTAGGATTAAAACACCCATTTATTCCATTTAATACTGCCACCTTGCTTTTACTTATTGTAATTTTTAAAATTCAGAAGAATTCTGAACCTAAAACATAAGAACCTGTACCTTATTTCTACATCATCTGGTGTTTCCCATTTTCATGTAGAGTGTCCTTTATCGAGATCATGTTCTGCATTGGAAATCTACATGGAGACGATATTAAGGTGTGTGTGCCCATTTGTGACTGACCTTGTTGTCACGCTGCTTTCCCTGTGAACTAGTCCTTCCAAGGGTACAAATAATCCAAGTTTAGGGGGCACTGATAGGGTGGAGGTATATGTGTATTATTGTCCCATTCTCGAGCTGAGAGGCTGGTCAAAGTTTGGGGCTCTGGGGGTGTTCCAGTTGGGAATAGAAATAGGCATTTCTTTGCAGTTTTGTTTAGCTACGAAGAAGGTACACACAGTGCACGGGGCATTTGACCCGGGGAAGCCAGAAGGGTTTAAACTACGTCCAGGTCTAGGCCAGGCCCCGGTGGCATCTCAGGCGCATGCTGACCTGAGTGGGGACGCAGACACAGGCAAGGTGTGACGAGAGGGACCACACCACTGCTCGTGACAGGAGGAGAACCGTGGCTCCAGCCTTGGCGTCTCAGGGGATGGACCCATGACAACAGGGGTTCCTAGCCACCAGCTGGGACCTGTTGGTGGCACGTGCTAGGGAGCTGCGGCCAGAGGAGACAGTGGGGCCCGGCATCCCCCGCTACAGTGAGGGGTCAGGGACCTGGAGTTCCCCAGCGGGTACTGCTCTCCCCCTCCCTGCAGGGGGCGCTGCTCTCACTTCCCCTTCCTCCTTCCAGGGGGCGCTACTATCCCGCCTCCTCCCACCTATCTTCTTTTCGCACCCTCTTCCTTTTAGTCCCACCTCCTGAGTCTGCGGTGCGGTAGTCTCGAGTTAGCTCCGCCCCTTTGTAACTCACTCGCCAAATCCGAAACGCACACTGATTGGTAGACCTGCTTGTCAATCCCGCGTTCGCCCCACCTCACTTCCCTGCTCGGGGCGGGTTGGGCTGCCAAGCAGGGTTTAATCTTCCGGGGCGCGAAGATTGGTGTATAGGAATGTCAATCGTCGATTAGCTCCACCCCTCACGGTCAGGTAGCACGGAAGATGGCGGCGGCTGCGGCTGCGGAGGCCGGTTGGGTTCTGTGAGGGGGAAGGGGGATTGCGGGGTCCAATGCCGGAGACCGCCGGGCCGTGGCGGAGGGGGGAAGCGGCCGCTGGGGGCGCTCGCCAGAGACCCTGAGAGCCAAGTCCCCGTGTCCGGCGTTGAACGTTGGGGCCTGGAGCGGGCGAGATGCGGTGGCGGCTCTGCGGCGGGAGCGGGCAGCGGCGGGGGGCGCTGCTGCCCCTCGGACCCGGGCTCGGACTCAGGCTTTTTTTCCTCTTGCTGCTGCTGCTGGAAGACGGCGAGGCGGCTCCGCTTCCGCAAACAGGTGCAGGTGAGAAAGGGGTCGGAAGCACCTCGCGTAAGGGGGTCCGGAGCCAGGGGAGCAGGGCGCGGTGGGATGAGGGGCGAGACAGGTGGGGGGAGAAGGGGGGACCTGCTGTGCGGGGGGGCTGGGGATGAGAGACCTGCTCTGGATGTGTGTGGGGGGGAGGGGTGCGAGGGGGGAGAGATTTGGTGTACAAGGGGGTCAGAGGGGTTACGGGGATGGGGGGGGAGGAGAGACCTGCTGTGCGCGGGGACTGGGGCGGACTGTGGGGGCGGAGAGACCCGTTGTGTGATGAGGTTATGGGAGGGAGGAGGAGGAGGGAGACGTGCTGTGTGAGGGGGCTGTGATGTGTAGTGGTTTGAGGGGGTTGGTCGGGAGCGATGAGGCAGATCTGGAAGGGAGTAAACTGGGAGGAGCGGTAAGGAGGGGGGTGAGACACCCACCGTAATCCTTGCCCAGGTGTTCATTGTGATTTGGGGAGGACAGGAAGGCTGCAGTCTTGGGGGCTAGGTGATCCATGGTGGGGGTGGGAAAGCAGGATCAAGTGTATCCAGTAAATTCTCCCAATATAATTTTGGTAACATTTGTGCTATTTGGAGTCGGGGAGGAGCTGCTCCCCTTCCTTGTTTCACCTACAGGGTGTCACATTTAGCTAGGTGTGTTGTTATGGTATGTGCTAAGGGTTTTACCTTCTCTGAAGCATCAGGTATTGGCTATTGACCGACTCAGAACCCTAGATTAGATGGTCCGGTGTTCTGATCCAGTTGCACAAATCATGTGCTTGTTTCATTATTAAATGTTGTCTTACTATTTATCTAAGTCTCTGGAGCTGTTGAAGTTTGTGGTTTCAGAGTAGCAGCCGTGTTAGTGCGTATCCGCAAAAAGAACAGGAGTACTTGTGGCACCTTATCTATTTACACAGTTTTAAGTTCTTTGTATGGCTTCTACCTCTGTTGCCCACAGCTATGAGACCTTTGTGTGATTCTCTTTTTTTCTAATTTTGGGAATGAATCACTGAGACTAACAGGCAGAGGGTGGAGGCGCCCTAGTACAGATGTTGCTTACCCTGTTTCTGGCCAGATTGCTGTAATTTTTTTACTTGCTGCTTGTAGTTTACCTTTGCCTGTCACACTTGTTTGCTGGCTGTCAGCCTCCATTGGGTTTTCCTCCTATTTTCCTGTACGCCAATTTAAAATATGGTTTGGAGGAAAAAACCCCTCTGTGTTGGTAGTATAATTTGGTTTTAAAAATCTTTCTAGTGGTGATGGGAATGATGTAGCTTATTTATGTATTTTATTATATTAGGGGCTAGAAGCCCTAAGTGAGCCCGGGACCCCACTTTGCTAGGCACTGTACAAAAGCATAGTAAAAATGGTCCCTGCCCCAAAGAGCTTTCAGTTGAAATAGACAATATGGTCAAAGTGTGGGAGAAAGAGATACAGCATGCAAGCAGAGATTGGGATCTAATGGACAGAGATTAAATGCTTTGTCCAAGGTCCCACAAGAATTCTGTAGCAAAACTGGGGACTGAACTCAGTTCCCCTCTATTTAGGCCAGAGCTATAACCAAAAAACCACCCTTTCTCCTGACTTTTCTTCTGAGTAAGTAATTCTAAATTGTTTATAAAGCACTTTTTTAGTTTATGTAAAGATGAATATTTGAAGAGGAGAAATTGGTAAATGTATATGCTGCTTAAGAACGGAATGGCAGTTTTCTCACCTGTGAATTTTAGGAAGGTTATCCAAATAGGATAAATTTGTCAACAGGCTGTATGACTTCTACATGGCAAATTCAGTTTTGTGATTTTTCCTTCCTTTCCTAACTGGAATGCAGGGTTTGTTTTTCTAGAGTGATCTCAAAAGCAGAGGACTTTTCCTGATTATGTTGGACTCATTCTCAAAGTATCTCTGTTTTGTTTTTTTGTTTAAGTTCCTCTTTACTATCAGTATTATGCAGTATATCTTACAAAGCTAGAAACTCAAAACATTAGTTTTTAGTGCTAATAACAAGCTTCATCCTCAGTCTGGAAGATTGGGGCCAAAACTGAATAGAGAAACAAAGTTATTACTGAATGGAGTATTGTAGCTCTGCATGAATTCAGTGTTAGACCAAAAGACTTCGAATACTTAATAGACCAGTTGAACTCAACCTTTTTCGTACTGAGAATGCCAGGTGTCAGTAGATCACAACTACCACTTCCCATTTGGTGACCCCCAACTTGAGTTTTCATGTTCTGTCTCTGGAAGTAAGCATTCAAAGCAAGCCAGTGCTGGTCAGTGTAGTATTCTGAAAGAGTAGAGGAATGTTCAACATGGAAAATTCTGGGGTCTTCTCTGAGCTTAACCAAAAGATTGATTTTTGCCATGAGAAAGTCAGTGAACTTTGTGTGGAAAGGGGAACTGCTGATGTTGCTTAGCCATTTCTTTGCATAAAATAGTGGAGGTGTGCATTGGTCTTACCCCTTAATAAATGTCAAAACTGTTACAGTATCATAGTACCTTTTTCAGTTCCACTGGCATCCTCTTTACTTCCAAAGCTGCTTAGCGTATTCACTGAACAATGTGTTCAAATGGCTTGGTGAGTAAGAGACTGACTTCTAGTCCCAAGGCTGCTATGAGAGTTTCTGTCATGGCTCAAATAAATTGGTTAGTCTCTAAGGTGCCACAAGTACTCCTTGTCATGGCTCAGGCACTGTCAGTGTAAATATCAGTACAGCAGTACCAATCCAGCAGCAAGAACCAGTTGTTAGAAAGCTTTCCTTTTTTTCCTCCTGTAGAATAACCTGGCAGTGAACAAAAAAATTGGCAGTCCTCACGCATGAGCCCTTTTCACTTGCACCGAACAAATGCTAAAAATTGGGTAGAAGACCCATCTGTAATTTTATCCTGTTGTATTGAGTAGCTCTGTTCCCAAACATCTGCAGCAATGTCACAAATTCATCAGGTGACTGCATCTTGAAGAGAAAGTGCTTTGACTGACTGACAGCAGTAGATTCCAACACAACATTTAATGACATTTGAAACAGTCTGCAGTGTTTCCCATGTTTTGAAGCTAGCAGCTTTCATTATTTGCAGTGACAAAGTATGATGCTCAGGGGGAAGTCGTGCTTACAAAATTGCTGCTGCTAAGTCATATAGGTTTGTAAATCTGTAAGCTTTTGCTTGAATGATTCAGTCGGTTTCTTTCATAAAGATGGATGATTGGTCTCCAGCGAGCTCAGTTGTCCCTCTTTTTAATGTCTATATGCATGCCTCAGAATCCTTTGCCAGCTATTGTGACTGGTCCTTTGAAGAATTTCGGTTGCTAACAAGCATTCTTGGGGGGGGGGGGTGTTTGTGTGTGCATGCGTGCCCTGAGGCCATGAGAGGTAAGTGAGGAAGGGGTGGGAAAAACTGCTCTGTTGCCAGACTCTCTTGAATAGTGTAGGGTACAGGTACTGTAATCAAGTTAACTTCCCTTTGAAGCTAAAACTGAAGACAAATTACAGGCAGTTCCTAGCAAGACAGATGGACAAAAAGATTACATTGGACACATGACTAGAAAAAGTTGAATTCCATATTAAAAATAATGCTGCATTTTGTGGCATCGTGGAAACATGCTAAATTCCATGACCACAGAATTGCAGTCGCCATGGCCTTGATTGAGATGAATGAGGCAGTTCATACCTCTTGGAGTTACTGTTTTTCAGGCTGTTTGGAGACTCAGACAGCCATTCCTGCATCAATTTATATTTGGCTCAGATTTTTGACGTTATCTTCTCAACCATAAGGGTTAAAAATACACTTTTTTTTTTTTTTTAAAACAAACCAACCAACTAAAAAGGGTGTCAAGGTTCCTCCCCCACTCTGAACTCTAGGGTACAGATGTGGAGACCTGCATGAAAAACCTCCTAAGCTTATCTTTACCAGCTTAGGTCAAAACTTCCCCAAGGTACAAAATATTCCACCCTTTGTCCTTGGATTGGCCGCTACCACCACCAAACTAATACTGGTTACTGGGGAAGAGCTGTTTGGACGCGTCTTTCCCCCCAAAATACTTCCCAAAACCTTGCACCCCACTTCCTGGACAAGGTTTGGTAAAAAGCCTCACCAATTTGCCTAGTTTTAGAGTAACAGCCGTGTTAGTCTGTATTCGCAAAAAGAAAAGGAGTACTTGTGGCACCTTAGAGACAAACCAATTTATTTGAGCATGAGCTTTCGTGAGCTACAGCTCACTTCATCGGATGCATACCGTGGAAACTGTAGCAGACTTTATATACACACAGAGAATATGAAACAATACCTCCTCCCACCCCACTGTCCTGCTGGTAATAGCTTATCTAAAGTGATCATCAAGTTGGGCCATTTCCAGCACAAATCCAGGTTTTCTCACCCTCCATCCCCCCACACAAATTCACTCTCCTGCTGGTGGATGGGCTATCACCAGAAAGCCTCACCAATTTGCGTAGGTGACCACAGACCCAAACCCTTGAATCTGAGAACAATGAAAAAGTATTCAGTTTTCTTACAAGAAGACTTTTAATAAAAATAAAAGTAAATAGAAATAAAGAAATCTCCCCTGTAAAATCAGGATGGTAGATACCTTATAGGGTAATTAGATTCAAAAACTTAGAGAACCCCTCTAGGCAAAACCTTATGTTACAAAAAAGATACACAGACAGAAATAATTATTCTATTCAGCACAGTTCTTTTCTCAGCCATTTAAAGAAATCATAATCTAACACGTACCTAGCTAGATTACTTACTAAAAGTTCTAAGACTCCATTCCTGGTCTATCCCCGGCAAAGACAAAATATAGACAGACACACAGACCCTTTGTTTCTCTCCCTCTTCCCAGCTTTTGAAAGTATCTTGTCTCCTCATTGGTCATTTTGGTCAGGTGTCAGCGAGGTTACCTTTAGCTTCTTAACCCTTTATAGGTGAGAGGAGCTTTCCCCTGGCCAGGAGGAATTTCAAAGGGGTTTACCCTTCCCTTTATATTTATGACAAAGGGGGAGGAAAGGGAGGAAAAAAAAGATGACTGTGATCCCCTGGTGACTGCAGCCCAGAGATTGAGTGCCACTGTGGTACACACAAGAAAAAGTTACATGGGAAGGGTAAGAGTGGCTGAATAAAGCACCAGCTAAAAGTAGATGATGCTGTGAATGTAAAACCTAAGATAAAAATATGGATGGTAACATGCATAATAATTGAGAGCTGGAGTGAAGGCTTAATCTTTAGTCAGGGAAAAGTAGATGTCTGATGCTTTTGGATTTACCCAGTATTCCTTCAGCACAGAGAAGTCCATAGAATGAAGCACAGTTGTTAGCTGTGCTTGGAGCCTGTGGAGCATCAGTGGTTTTAAACCTGAACACCTTAGGATGAGAGGGCTGTCTTGTAAAGTTTTTATATTTTGTGTGGCACAGAGCTAAAGGGGTTGGGGGAGATTACTCTTCTGTAAAGATCTGTGTTTACAAACCAATCTACTGCACCACCATTTGACACTTCTGTGTTAGCACCTGGTTGACTTAAGTCCAAAATCAAATCCCTTTCCGGTGTTGCCAGCTTCTATCCTCATATCTGACCTTATACTCTTAAAATTTAACTCAAGCCCCTCCCCCCAAAAATGAAAATAATTGAAATTAACATGATTATGTACCTGCCATAGAACAAAATGTCTGTCATGATTATAATTCCAGAGTCCCTGTCAAGTAATAAAAAGAAGGAACAGAAATTCCAAAAATAAATTCTCTGCTGTGAAACTTGAATAGGTGGTAGAATTTTTTCTGAGAGTGGGTGTGTCTGACTTTATATGTTTGAAGAGTTATTGTGAAAATGCTAAATAAAAGAAATGGGTTTTGCATTTAATTCCATATGCTGTGAGGTTGACTGTCATGTTGTTTTCGCAGGAATAAGTTCCATTGTCTGGGTCTGGCTCTCATGAAAAGAGTTCCGTTGGTGTTCACGAGCCCTTGTCGGTTACCAGTTTTGCAGTTCCAATGGAGTATAGCTGTTAAAGGTGGTCATGGTCAATAACTGGGAGATGATCTGCTATCTATTTTAGGCCACACTTTTGAATATTAGGGTGGACGCCTGGAAATAGACTGCATATTTAATGGAGAGTCAATGTTAAGAGCAAAGCATTGAGTGTGGTGTGTTCGTAACCACCTATATGGGACTGTTGCATTTTGTACTAGTTGAAGCTCTTTCAGAGTATGGCTTCATTTCTAGTGAGAACCTGCAGTAATCTAGTTTGGTGATCACTGTGGCCAGATGTATGCCTCATAGGATGAGGTATAATCTTCTAGACATCTGTAAGTGGAAGTGAAAGACTGTCTCAGTCATGGGCAGTTAGGAAGTTGAGAAGGACCACGGGGACAACTTTACAATCAATTGGCTGGTGCCCCTGACAACAGACGATGTTATTGAGGAGGCAAGTCCTTAAAAGCATTTCCTTCTTAGAACTAGTGTCTGCTATGTCTTGCCTTGGTTCATCTTAAGCTAGCTGCTTTTGAAGTAGGTGCTGATCTTCAGTAGGTCTTGGAAGAGCTGGGAGACGATGGTGTTGAAATCTGCCATTAGGAGATGTGAACTGTGTATTGGTAGAATTTCAACTTGTGTTGTCTACCCAGCTTTCTTCAAGTTGAGGAATTGTAGTTGAATCCCTTTTCTACCTCTGATGGTTATCACTTACTATTATATCTAATTTAAATTGTGAAGCACTTGGAGTTAATTTCTGCGAGTCCCATGCCATATCTGCCCCACTATACAAGTAACAAAATGGGATATTTAGTAATCTTCAGCTAGGTGCTATAGAATTTGTATATTCTTGGAACTAAGCTGTTTAGGTGGTTAATCAGGCTTTTTGTAGCCTTTGCAGGGAAAAGGGAAGGATTAGAGCCACAACTATCAAAGTAGATAAGATTATACATCCTGCCGTATTATATGCTAGCACATGCTTCTGTTCTTAAATGTCTTAGGGTTCACCCAACTAGGGAGGTGGTAATTTCAAGGGCATGCGTCTGCAAAATGTACTTAATCTGTAATCTGTGTGTGAAGTTTAATTCACAGCTTCATGGATCACTATTCTCTCACAATCTATCAACAGCAGATGCTGTTTCAATCCTTGCTCAACTGCAGCAGGATCCACATGGCCAATGACAGGCTAGGGTGCTTTAGATATACACTCTGGTTTGCTGTGCAGTAAATTGCCATATAGACAAGCCCTTTAACATCTGAGTTTTAAAAAGCCTGTGTGAGAGATTCAGATGTAACCTAATAAAAACTCCTGTATGTGGTTATACCTTTGTTATATTCTGGGCACATTGAAATGAGGGAACATGTTTAGTTTCCACTTGAAATAGTTTCAGTGATCTGAAATATTATTTTTTCAAAATACTAACATTGTGCTGAAGTTACCACATCAGCAGAAGTCAGATAAATTGATAGTGTATTTTCTTACTGAGTACCAGTTGCTAATAGATGTTTGCAGTACAATATAAGACAAATAAGAGCTACCTGAAGCTGTATGAAGAGCATACAGCTCTTAATTTTCTTTACTTTCTTTTAAAAGAGATTGAACTTCAGGTTACATTCCTTCACCAGTTCCTGTTAACCTGTGCTTGTTGCTTGATTGCAGTGTGTCAGAAGATGATGAATGGTGCTTTCTGAGTAACAGACCTAGTGTAAAACATATAAATGCTGTAATTTTAAGGGCTGTTTGATTTTATTATGCAATGATATATTCTATTGTGCCACTGCAGAAATAGCTGTTAAAGGCATTATCCTGAGAAAAATTGTTATTTTTGACTGAGTTGCTCAACAGAGCACAGGAGAAAAAATGCAGGATGACAGGAGTGGGGCGCGCAACGGAATGCGCTTCAGAGTCTGTCATTCTGAATCTAGGACAGTCCACTGATGGTATTGTTTTGTTTTAACCTACAAATTGGGCCTTATCAAGAATATGTATTGTGACATAGTTTTAAACAGGCTAACTGGTTTAAGGTCCTAGCCTGTCATCTATATGCATTCAAAACTCAGGGACTTGAGTAAGAAAATACTAGGAATGGCACCATCATGTTTCCATGTCTATGCATGCTATGGTCCTGTAGCTATTTAGATAGATCTTAAAATGTATTTTGGAGACTTTGTAGAACAAATAAAGGTCTGATATGGTCCTTCTCCTGAACTGCTAACAATCTAAGAATCAAAAGACTTATGAAGAAGTCAGGTAGAATTTCCAGAATATTTCTCCATTTGAAAACAATTGCTAACATGGAAGAAAAGTCGAAGCCCCTGTAGTTTCTCACCAATAGGTCTCCTGTTTGGATTTACACTTTACCCCAGAGCCATTGACATTTGCAAATCCATATAATCAATTTTACAGATACACATGAGATTGCACGCTTCAAACATGTGCTCTCAGTAATACCTTGATAATACAAGCCTTCAAATAATACATTGTCCAGAAACAGAGAGGCCTGATACTTATAAGTATGAAGTAAGTGAACTGAAAAACCAAAGAATGGCCACAGAACTACCTGGAACACCTATCTAAGTATTTCAGAATAATAGACTACTCTGGATCTGACTCAGTGTCAGAAAAAAAAAAAGAAAGCTGTTGTCCACTATCACATTAGTATTGTGATGTTAACTCTTAGTAGTAATATTGCTCACTCCCTACATGCTCCCCCCAATTCACCATGCTTACGGATTCTATTTGTGTCCTCCATTGGGCCCCACAAGCTGCCATTGCCCTGTTTTAATCTTAAGTGTGTAGATGCATATGTGAAATAAGCGTTCCCTTCAGGTTTTTACCTTGCTCAGTGCATGTTCAGTTGATACTCTTATGACAACTTCAAGATTAGCGCTGTAGTAGCTTACCCGCATTCTGCCATATTTCATGTTGCATCAGTTTTGGATGATGACCCAGCACATGTTCATTTTAAGAACACTTTCACTGCAGATTTGACAAAAGGCAAAGAAGGTACCAATGTGAGATTTCTAAAGATAGCTACAGTACTTGACCCAAGGTTTAAGAATTTGAAGTGCTCTCCAAAATCTGAGAGGGACGAGGTGTGGAACATGCTTTCAGAAGTCTTAAAAGAGCAGTATTCCAATGCAGAAACTACAGAACCTGAACCACCAACAAAGAAAATCAAATTTCTGCTGGTGGCATCTGACTCAGATGATGAAAATGAACATGCGTTGGTCTGCACTGCTTTGGATCGTTATCGAGCAGAACCCATTATCAGCATGGATGCATATCCTCTGGAATGGTAGTTGAAGCATGAAGGGACACATGAATCTTTAGCGCATCTGACATGTAAATATCTTGCGACGCTGGCTACAAGAGTGCCATGCGAATGCCTGTTCTCACTTTCAGGTGATGTAAACAAGAAGTGGGCAGCATTATCTCCTGCAAATGTAAACAAACTTGTTTGTCTGAGTGGGGCAGCATTATCTCCTGCAAATGTAAACAAACTTGTTTGTCTGAGTGATTGGCTGAACAAGAAGTAGGACTGAGTGGACTTTGTTTTGTTTTTGAATGCAGTTTTTTGTACATAATTCTACATTTGTAAGTTCAACTTTCCTGATAAAGATATAGCATTACAGTACTTGTATTAGGCAAATTGAAATACTATTTTTTTTACTGTGTAAATATTTGTAATCGAAAATAAATATAAAGTGAGCACTGTAACTTTGAATTCTTTGTAATTGAAATCAATATATTTGAAAATGTAGAAAACGCCCCCAAATATTTAAATAGATGATATTCTATTATTAACAGCTCGATTAATTGTGATTAATTTTTTAGTCGCTTGACAGCCCTCCTTGAAATGTATACATTTGAATTTTTATTAAAAACATTAACTGAAACAATAGCATAACTTTCCATCGAATGTGTAGGATTGCAATAAAATGAATTTGGCTGAGAGGGAGACAGTCAACCCTGATACATAGGCTGAATGATTAACACAGTGTTCACTTTTATTTGCAAATAACTTTACTGTTAACTACGGATGTTCAACATAGATCTGTACACTGTGGGTTAGAACATTTCTCGTGTGTATGCAGCTTCCGGTATACTGTACCCTACAATATGTTTTTTATTTGCCTCTTTATTTCTAATAGAAGAAAGTGGTGAAAATCTGATCTGTGCTTATAAGCTCATAGCATTGTATTTATATGTAAAGATCATAGCGTCTAACCACTACATAATGCTGTAAGATTTTTGAAAAAATCATATTTTGTGTATTAATGACTTACAATCTAATATGCTTGCACAGATGTCATTTTGGAAAGTAACATATTTGCTTTTGCGGGCATTACCTTCAATTATAAAATTGCCTGACTTATGTTTAAAGTAATGTTAAGTTAATCATGGTAACCGTGTGGTAATAGGAACACACTGGATTTTGTATTTGTATTTAGTGATTTTAGTGCAGTAGTAGTGAAGCAATATTCTTCCATGGCATTCATTATGCAGAGATGAAAGATTTCAGTTCCCCCAAATAAGACCAAATTTTGAAGCTTCTACTCACATTTTAAGTAGCATTTATTCATCTGTTATCCTAAATGCCTAAAAGTTGCAGTCCATAGTGGCTTAAAAGAAAATAGTTTAAGTGAAGCATATGTATTTCACCTTTTATTTTGTAATGTTGGGAATTACAGAGCTCTTCCTTCCCCCTCTCTCTAGAATTTCTGTGCTCAGCTCTCTATTCTGAGGTGAAAAGAAAAGGAGTACTTGTGGCACCTTAGAGACTAACCAATTTATTTGAGCATGAGCTTTCGTGAGCTACAGCTCACTTCATCGGATGCATACCGTGGAAACTGTAGCAGACTTTATATACACACAGAGAATATGAAACAATACCTCCTCCCACCCCACTGTCCTGCTGGTAATAGCTTATCTAAAGTGATCATCAAGTTGGGCCATTTCCAGCACAAATCCAGGTTTTCTCACCCTCCATCCCCCCCACACAAATTCACTCTCCTGCCGGTTTGTGTGCGGGGATGGAGGGTGAGAAAACCTGGATTTGTGCTGGAAATGGCCCAACTTGATGATCACTTTAGATAAGCTATTACCAGCAGGACAGTGGGGTGGGAGGAGGTATTGTTTCATATTCTCTGTGTGTATATAAAGTCTGCTACAGTTTCCACGGTATGCATCCGATGAAGTGAGCTGTAGCTCACGAAAGCTCATGCTCAAATAAATTGGTTTGTCTCTAAGGTGCCACAAGTACTCCTTTTCTTTTTGCGAATACAGACTAACACGGCTGTTACTCTGTATTCTGAGGTGGTCATTTTCTACCGCTTTTTTCTTCCCCCTTCACTAGCTTCCCCAGTTGATTGCTGTAGCTTCACATTCTTCCTGTAGCTTGGGAAGTATAAGTAGTTTCTCTTTTAAGGCTGTTGTTTTGATGCGCCTTCCTAAACCAGTCAACAGAAGCAATATGTTTAAATTCTCTATATTTATCCCAGTGCATTTTCAAGGGATTATGTTGGAGTGGGCAAACTTTTTGGCCTGAGGGCCACATCGGGGTTGCAAAACGGTATGGAGGGTTGAGCAGGGAAAACTGTGTATCTGCAAACAGCCTGACCCTCATCACCCATCCACCCCCTTCCACTTCCCGCCCCCTGACTGTCCCCCTCAGGACCCTCCCCTGCTCCTTGTCCTCTGACTGCCCCCTCCCGGGACCCCCATTCCTGACTGCCCCCCTAGGATCCCACCCCCTATCCAACCCCCCCCGCTCCCTGTCTCCTGACTGCCACCCCCCCAACCTCCGCCCTATCCAGCTGCCCCCTGTCTGCCCCCCTGGGACCTCCTGCCCCTTACCCAACCCTCTCCTCCCCCCGCCCCCTTACCTTGCCGCTCAGAGTGGCAGGACAGGCTTATTTGAAAGCCTGGGAGGTGGGCGGGTGCAAACCGCACTGCCCACTTGGCGGTGTGACTGTGGTGGAGAGGGGACAGTGGGGGGCGGGGCCGGGGCTGGGGTCTAGCCTCCCCGGCTGGGAGCTCAGGAGCTGGGCAGGACGGTCCTGCTGGCCGTAGTTTTCCCACCTCTGGATTATGTGAAGAGGAGACAGATATTGCCAAAGGGCTTTTGAAAAAATCTGATTTGTATATAAACGCTTTTTCAAGCTTTTAGACTCCAATGCTGTTAAGATTTTCTTCTGAAAGCTACTTTGCATATTTTAAAACTGGCATTCATAGTCCTTAATGAGCCCCTTTTTAATGTAAATTGCATGGACAATGCACTTAGTATGTTAATTCAGTAGTAAACAAAGCTCATAAACATGACTTCCTTCACTCCCTGTATCCAATTCTAAAATGTGGTAAGCACAACAGTAAAAGAGTAGACAGAAAGTTTGGATTCTCAGACATGAAGAATTAAGTCATGAGGATTTGGAAACAAGTAGTTCAGAAAACTTTATAAGTGGGTATACAGGTTTTAGCAGTTCTAGCCACCTATAACTTTTACTAATCCCGTTTCCATTGTTAAAAAGGTACTATATCCCGAGTATACTTTTTTATTAACTGCAAACTGATGGTTCAATAGACATCTATGTGTTCATTATGTACTTTCATCAGACAAATATACAATATTTTGGGATAATCCAAGGAAAATCTATTTTCAAATCCCAATGTCTGATGCAGTCTAAGATTGTTTCATGCTATTATTTTATATTTCAGTGTCCTAGATGGAACTGCTGTGGTTCTTGACTTAGTACATGTCTGTCTTCAGAAGCAAATAGGAAATTCCAGTCTAGGTTTGTGTCTCATTTCTCCTCTCCCATGTTTAGTGACAGAACAGACCGTGTGGTGATAGCCAATTTGTAATGTTGCAAGTAGTTTTTCTATATTGTGAAAGGAGATGGTAACATTTCACAGGGAACACATTTTGGACTGTACAGCCAGCCTACCTATTGAAGAAAAACCTTTCAAAGATTTGCTTGAATTAGTCTAGTGTTGCTTCCTTCACAAGGAGCATTTTAGGTGCAGTCAATCTCCAGTAAAAATCAACCTAGATTATATAGTATTGTCAAATCATATTTTTCTGAAAGTATACTTAACACATGTCTTTTCTAATGGTCTTACATTTTATGATTTGGTTTAAATTAGAAGGTCAAAGTAAATTCTTCAGCTCTCCAGTTAAGGTTATCTCAAATTGATTGCAGCACCTGAGAAACCACAGTAATCTTACTACTTATATCTCAGATTCAACAGAATATGAAGTAAACAATTTTCAGTGCTCTACGTAAGGTTACTGATGACAGAGTGCTGGCTAACTGGTTTTACGAATGAGCTGTTGAGCACCTTTTTTCTAATTATATTAACAGTACTTGTCTAACACAGATTAAAGTCTGCTTTTTACCAGTCCAGTTTGATTGCTTGAGAAATAATTTTTCAAAATTAGCAAGAGCAAAAATTCCAAACTTCATGAAAAGAATGTGTCTGATCTCCAAGAGTGAATGACTTTAATTTGTGTGTTTCGTGAATAACTGAAAAGTAAAGTAAGAGTAGTACACTTTTAAATCAGCTATATTTCTTACTCTCTTTCCACATTTAACAACTCTTTTGGAGGACTACTATGTTTCAAATAGGCTGTTTTTCTTGATTAAAGTACTGAGATACTGTTTTTGTACCTCCATTCAATATAGCTAGAATAATGTTTTCAAAATTTAACATGTTAGTTTGAGCTAGGATTCATATTCTTTAAACTGTAATGAGTTATTGTTTTGTTGCCTGTTTAAATACTTCCCTCAGTTAATTTTCCTGTTGACAGATATTTTTTCCCTTTAGAGAGTTAGAATTTCTCAGCCTCATTTTAAGATACAGATGAGGGTTTTAGGTTTCTTTTGTCTACAGCAGTTTTTTTTTAAACTACATATTTTTAAAGTAGGCTTTTCATAAATCAGAATGTCATGATTGTAATATTTGATGTCTTTTGACCAGATAGTAGGAATAAATAAAGAAATAAACTTATTACCGCTAGAAAGGGTGGGATTCCTGGCCAGTCACAAGATATAGAAACTTAAAACTCTCACTGGTTTTTGACTGAATATAGAGGATCTGATAGTGCTGTTCTGGTGATTCAAAGAAGAGTGCCTGTTACGCTACTTTTTGTTGCCAGAGCAGTGAAGAGCACCCTAATTGTAAATATAGCCCACAAAGTGTAATTTTCAGTCAGTGCTTTTACCTGAAACACAGCTGGGAGGGAAAGAAGGAAAGTTTTATGCAACTTTCTTTTATTTAAAAGGCAGTTACTTCTAAGTTTCAAGTAGCTTTCAATCATCCTAGAGGAAATGGATTTGTGGGCAGAGAGGTCTAAGGTACAAAGTAAACCTACAAACAGGTATACTGATTCATCAGTCATTTTCAAAATTTCTTGTTTTAAACATCTGTAAATTTTACATTTTCAGTGTTACAGGTACTGTTGCTTTCAGAATTCAGAAAATCTGGGTGTGTGTATGTGTAATTTCATATACTATACCCAGCCTTATTAATTGAGGAAACTTGAGTCAGAGATGTTGAATAGATTATGCAACAAATTGCTGACATTTCTAAATTATTACAAATGGAAAAATATATAGGCATTATGTAGAAGACTTTATTTGAATGCATATAATTTGTTTTGCTACCAGAGCTGTTTCCGTGCCTGGCTACATAATTCTGACTCAAAGGCAATAGTTGAGTAACCCTGTGGTGTACTAAGATGTCTGTTGTGTTCAAATAAATAGTCAATATTTACAATAGTGGTGTGCGTGTAATCTAATTAGATTAGCATGCTTAGAGCCATTTTGAGGGAATAAATCAAAGCCACCAACTACAGCTGAAATCTCTTAACTTCTGAACTTGTTATAATTTCTGCATTAATAATTCTTACTTCTATTGTCTGAGTAAAAATGTTTAAACGTCGTAAAATACACCAATATGATCTTTGTAAACCATATTTTGCTTCATTATGTCAACTGAATTAATTTTAAAACGTGTACAGAATAAGTGAGGGGTTCTTTTTCAGTTTAACTCTCATGCTGAAGACCAAGGCAAAAATCTGTTTTACAATTAATCTGTTAAAGCTTCAACACTTAAACCCTGGAAAGAATATGGAAAAGGTAGAAACAGATATTTATACGTGTTTTCTCTGTAACAAATAGTTGACCTTCAATAAGTAAAGTAATTGTGTCAGAAAAAAATTCCTTTGATTGTAGACCTACACTGTTTTTGTTCAGATTACTTGAACATTGTCCACAGTAATTGAAGGTTATCTTTAGGGACAATTAGTTGACTACTTTTTCCTTTCACGTTCTGACCCTATATCAAGATGTCATTTTGGGTGGATGTTCTTAGTCATTAAAGTGTTTCAGAGTGCATTTGGTTTCAAGGTGTAGCTTTTGATGTTAGTAAAATTTTGTGGAAACAAGGGAGGCTTTGTGCACTTGAATTAGTACAATATTTTTAAAAGACTGTAGTATCTTCAAAAAAAAAAAAAAAAAGACAAATTAACTCAATTTCTTAGGCTTTCCTAAGCTTGGTTACTAGTCGACTAGGGTGGTTTTATAGATGTCAGTTTTGATCTAAATGGTATTATATAATATTCTTAATCTGCGGTATTCCAGCTGTCCTTCCCTAGCCCATTCCATTATTTTTGTGTATTACAATGGTTACTTAGTATTAAAAGTGAATGGGAAGTTAATTTAGCAGTCACTCAAGACTTCCAAATAGACATTAATATTTTCTAATTGAAAATATGTTCTCCTGACCAAATCAGGTATTCCCTTGCTGCATATGCAAGGTCAGAAAAGTCATAGAATCATTATGTATTGATGTTTTGGACCAGAAAGGGAAAGTTGACAGGGGGGCAACAAAAGGAAATGTTGAATCATGTTGTGCCTTTGGAGTACTGACATTCTGCAGCAAAACACTGGCAGAACTGGTGAGTCTTCAACTGAGAGGATCCACTGGCTTTAACCCCTTTGTTTGGAGGAACGCAGCAGGCATTAACATACTCTCCTGTTGGGTTTGGGTTGGAAAGCAGATTACACCACCTCCAAACCCCTGCCTAAATTTACTGCAGAGAGCTCACTTATTCAGGTTGACTAGGTTTCCTGGGATGGAGAATTCCTTTAAATGTTCACAAAGGAGCCAATAGTTTTAAAAACTATGTAAGGTGAAAAAGACTGGTACAAGATGCATCCCTTCAGTAGCACCACAGGCCACGTTCAGGTTAAGGAACTGAACCTCTCTTGGTAGTGATGTTACTCTAACATAATTCCTACTCTACTCAGCTTGCCTTGCCATCCTTGTCACCCAGCCTACCTTTTCTTCATTTCTCAACAGTGTGCTCCTACTCAAACACACTACTTCTACCCCATCCCACAATCATGCTCCTCCCGATTCCCTAGTTGACAGCCCCTACATACACACATTCACACTGCACTTGTCTGGACACTCAAATAGTACTGTTTATTTGTACTGTGGTAGTACCCCACCATGGTCCAAAACCCTATTGTGCTCGGCTTTGTATTTAATAGTCCCAGAACAAAAAGAGGGTTCCTGTCCTAAAGAGTTTATAGTATAAATAGAATCTTGGGTGCTAACTTTTCACAAATAAAGTAAGGAATGACCAGGTTAAGGTAGAAGAGGTGTGTAGTGCTCCATAACTCTTAATTATACACTAACATAGAGTCCATAATTCTGAGTTAAAACTGCACTCTAATCTTTTACAGCAATATTACTGGTCTTCATATTAGGGCTGTCAAGCGATTTTAAAAAAATTAATAGTGATTAATCGTGTGATTAATTGTGCTGTTAATAATATAATACCATTTATTTAAATATTTTTGGATGTTTTCCACATTTTCAAATATATTCGGTTACAACACAAAATACAAAGTATACATTGCTCACTTTATATTTATTTTTGATTACGAATATTTGCACCTAATACAAGTACTGTAGTTCAGTCTCTTTATCATGAAAGATGAATTTACAAATGTAGAATTATGTACAAAAAAATAACTGCAATGTACAACTTTAGAGCCTACAAGTCCATTCAGTACTATTTCTTGTTCAGCCAATCACTCAGACAAACAAGTTTGTTTACATTTGCAGGAGATAATGCTGCCCGCTTTTTTACAATGTCCTCTGAAAGTGGTGCTTCGACCACCATTCCAGAGGACATTCATGCTGATAATGGGTTCTGCTTGATAATGATCCAAAGCAGTGCAGACTGTTGCATGTTCATTTTCATCATTTGAGTCCAATACCACTGGCAGAAGGTTGATTTTCTTTTTTTGGTGGTTCAAGTTGTGGTTGTTTCTGCATTGGAGTGTTGCTCTTTTAAGACTTCTGAAAGCATGTTCCACACCTCGTCCCTCTCAGATTTTGGAAGGCACTTCAGATTCTTAAACCTTAGGTCAAGTGCTCTAGCTATCTTTAGAAATCTCACATTGGTACCTTCTTTGCCTTTTGTCAGATCTGCCGTGAAAGTGTTCTTGAAATGAACAACATGTGCTGGGTCATCATCCAAAACTGCTGTAATATATGGCAGAATGCTGGTAAAACGCAGAGCAGGAGACATACAATTCTCCCCCAAGGAGTTCGGTCAAAAATTTAATTAACACACTTTTTAATCAGCATCATCAGTATGGAAGCATGTCCTCTGGAATGGTGGCTGAAGCATGAAGGGGCATACGAATGTTTAGCATATCTGGCACGTAAATACCTTGTAACACTGGCTATAAAAGCACTATGTGAATGCAGGTTCTCACTTTCAGGTGACATTGTAAATAAAAAAGCCGGCAGCATTATCTCCCGTAAATGTAAACAAACTTGTTTGACTTAGTGATTGGCTGAACAAGAAATAGGACTGAGTGGACTTGTAGGCTCTAAAGTTTAACATTTTTTGTTTTTGAGTGCTGTTATGTAACCAAAAAAAGTCTACCTTTGTAAGTGGCACTTTGACGATAAAGAGATTGAACTAAGTACTTGTTTGAGGTGAATTAAAAAATACTATATATTTTGTTTCTTTTACAGTACAAATATTTGTAATAAAAATAGTGAGAACTGTACACTTTATTTTGTGCTGTAATTGAAATCAATATAATTGAAAATGTATAAGAAAAACATTGCAAATGTTGAATAAATTTCAGTTGGTATTCTATTATTGTTTAACAGTGCGATTAAAACTGCAATTACTCGCGATTAATGTTTTTGAGTTAATCGCATGAGTTAACTGCGATTAATTGACAGCTCTACTTCCTTTCCTCCCCAAAACAACCCTTCCTCACATTTTATAAGGGTTTTCATTACATGTACTTTGGTGCGCATGCAAAGTCCTTGCTTTGCTCTTATAATTGGCCATTCGTCTGCAACCTGAAAGACTGTATGTCTTGACATTTTGGATTGTAACAACTCCCAGATTTATCCTTCGGATTTATGGTCAATTATGCCAGCTCTCATGCTCATGTTTGTATTTCCTTAACCTTTTTACAGTGTTTTGAATAACTTGTGTTCATGAATGTGAGACAAATGACAAGGGGTAGCATTCTTGTTTACAGTGTTGTAGCTGTGTTGGTCCATATCGTGAAAGAAAACCTGCACAATGCTTTAAAAAGCTTAAAAGCATAACTTTGCTGGACACTAAAAGTCATGGACTCAGTAAAAAGACATTGGATTTATGGCTCAGTAGAACAATATGTAAATCACTAATGCTCCTTTGTCTTATGACTGTGAGTTAACTGCCCACTTCACATTTAATGGTCTCTTGCAACATGTGTTAACTCAGGGGTACGCAACCTATGGCACGCATGCCAAAGGCAGCACGAGAGCTGATTTTCAGTGGCACTCACACTGGGTCCTGGCCACCGGTCCGGGGGGCTCTGCATTTTAATTTAATTTTAAATGAAGCTTCTTAAACATTTTAAAAACCTTATTTACTTTATATACAACAATAGTTTAGTTATAGATTAAAGACTTTATAGAAAGAGACCTTCTAAAAATGTTAAAATGTATTACTGGCATGCGAAACCTTAAATTAGCATGAATAAATGAAGACTCGGCACACCGCTTCTGAAAGGTTGCCGTCCCCTTTGTTAACTCCTTTGCTTAATGGTTTGTTCCACCTTGTATATAGCTGTGGCTCCGAGTACCTTTCCAAGACTTGAAGAGCTTTGTGTAAGCTCAAAAGCTTGTCTGTTTTGCCAACAGAAGTTGGTCCAATAAAAGATGACATCATCCATCTTGTCTCTCATAAGGGCTAGCATTGGGAATAGAAAAGCAGTGTTCTGTACCAGCTTTCCCACATAACTGTCATCTTCCAGCTATAGATATTTCCTGGGCTTGTTCATTCATGATAAATTAGTTCTCAGTTGTCACAAATTATAAGACTTCTAAGCAAGTTTGACCTACATTGAAATAACTTTTGCAGACCTGAATTCTGTCTATTGCACTTGTCCACTAGCCTGGTTTTTATATTGCCCTTCTGTCCCCCTTTTGGCTCTGTCCTCTTCACTCTTGCTCTGTTTTGCAGCGGCATTGGCTCCCAGCAGTCTTCCATAGTCATCTCTATCATGTCTATGTTGTCCTATGTGCTCTTAAGACTCTTCTGATATTTACTGGATGCCAGCTCAAGCTGTGTCAAAAACTGAATTAATCGTTCTCCCGAAGTTCTCCCTTATTATATCATTTTCAACATCTTTATTAGTCTCCCTTTCCACATGTCAGCAAGCTTGCTGTTATATTTGGCTCCTTTCTCTTGTTCCATCTCATAAACTTGATCACTGAATTCTGTCAGTTTTGTCCCTGACGTTTAAGATGCTCTCATTCCTCTGTTCGCACTGTAAAAATCTTGTTCAGTCCTAAATCTTCCACTTAATTTCTTTGGCCTTCCTAACACTTGAATCACCTTCAGCTTCACTACAAAATGATTGAGAGTGTTTGTAACATCATGTAATGCCAGTGGCTGAAGCAGGTTGGGGCAGTCCAGAGCGCACCTTCAGGAAGTGGTGAAATTGATGTTCAAAGTTTACCGGGTTGATTTGCCTGCGGAACTGGTAGGGTCCTAGGTGCTCGTTATCCAGCTTATGTGCGAGCAACTCATTTTGAGTTATTTGGGTGTTAGCCGTACTTCAGCCCTACTGCAAATGTAGGGCCCTCCTGCCGGTGATAGTGACCATGGTGTTTGTATAGTGCCTTGGCTGCATCTGTTTTGTTTCAACTCTTCCTGTGTTTGATGAATATGACGACACAGATCTAAGGCAGTAGGAACTAGAATGCTGTGGATAGTGTGGGGTGGGAACAGAAGTGGAAGCCATAAGTGGCAAAATGTGGGTTCATCTTGGTCAAGGCGTGGTCTGCATTGTTGTATGTGAATTGTGCATATGGAAGCTGTAAAGCCCAGTAATTCTGGTGGTAATTTGTGAAGAACTTAGGGTATAGGTCCAATTCCTGGTTCAGTCTTTCTGATTGACTGTTTATTTGTGGATGGTAGGCAGTTGGTAAATAGAGATGCACCTCTAGTAGGTGGCATGCCTCCTGCCAAACCCGAGTTATGAACTAGGATCCCCGGTCTGAAGTGGAAGGCTGTAGATCAAGGGTGGGGAACCTTTTTTCTATCATGGGCCATTGAGCCACAGAAAAAATCAATTGCAGGCCACACACAAGTAAAAAGCAACTTAAATTAATATATTTCTCTCTCTAAAAAAATAAAATAAACATTCAACTCTCCTGCTTTTTTTAGTATGATGGCTGAGGTTGCAAATTCAGTCAGATAGCAGTTTTTCACACTACAACCCTTGCAACCCGAACACCACTGTAGGCACGCATAGGTGGCTTGGGGACACTACTGGCTGCTCCCCACTAGAGCACTGGAAGCACGCGAGGGCCGAGGACGAGGTATGCGCTGCTGGGCTCCAGCACTGGCTATTGTAGGGTCATAACGCACTGGAGTGGCTGGAGGTTCACCTTGCCCCAGTGTTGCTGTTACAGCTGCTGTCTGCAGCTTACCTCCTTCCGGCTACTGTCATAGGTCTATATGTTTAGAAATACTTGCTGCAGGCTGGATGAAATTAAGCAATGGGCTGGATCCAGCCCGCAGGCTGTAGGTTCTCATCCCTGCCGTAGAGGGAGAACATGCATGATGAGGAGACTAGCAGTATCCTCGGCTGTGGGAAGAAGTGCCCCAGTAATGAAAGGCACTGCTTTTGTCATTTGATGCATTACTGTCAATGTGGTTTGGTGTGTCTCAGGTTCTGTTAGCTTGATGACTAAGTCCGTTGTAATATTGGCCAAAGGCCTTGAGGGGGTTTTGGTGGGTGATTTGCTCCTAGGGACTCAGCATCCCCTTGGGCTCCTTTGATGCCATACGTATTGGGTCCATACCATTTTGGAGTAGATGAGCTTAGGAGGAGACTGAGCAGTGTGAGCAAACTAATGCCCAGTGCCTGAAATGGGTTAGGGGCAGTCCAGAGCTGTGCTCAAGTGGTGAATGGGTGGTCTGGTATTCAGGAGGTCAACTGCTATTAGAAGCAGTATAGAGCTATGGTCTGAATTCTTGTAGGGGAGTTTGTAGCTGGGAGATCCAGTGTGAAGGACTGGGTTGGCAGGATAGGTGGGCGAGGTCAGATGAGGCAGCAGGGCAACAAGGCCAGGTGGTTTAGGCAGCAACCAGTGGGCAAAAACATGTTGCTCAGACAGCTTCCTCTTCCTGTTGGGGTCTTTATATAGTCCAGGTATCCAATGGGAATGCTGCCTGTCCACCCAATCAGGGGTTTGGGGTGTAATTCCTTTGGAACTGTAGATCCTTAGCACTAATGCTGCTGGTTGGGGCAGAAGCTCAGCATTACTGCCATGGCACAGAGGCTGGGAATGTGGTTTAGGTACCCAGCAGGCCTGAATTCAATACTGGGGTTCTGTTACAGCAGGCACCCTCTCTGAAAATCCCTTCACTGGCTTTCTGGCTTCCCAAATAAAATTCAGACTCCTCATTCTTGCCTTGAAAGTAACCCTCAACTTAAATCTTCTTACTTCCATGATTACTTGTTTGTTTATTTTTACTTAGGCCCACTAGTTTCCCCTTCACACAATCCAAACCATCTCTTTTTGTATGTCTGCCTCTTTTCCTTCTTTCATACGTGGAACTGACTCATCTAGTCAAACATACCTCCCTTTTAAATACTCATTAAAAAGTATTGCAAACTAGTTTGTTACGTATGTGTGTATATATAGCTTCATATTTCTTTTAAAAATAAATTCTCATTCTGAAGATAAAAAGAAAAGGAGTACTTGTGGCACCTTAGAGACTAACCAATTTATTTGAGCATAAGCTTTCGTGAGCTACAGCTCACTTCATCGGATGCATACTGTGGAAACTGCAGAAGACATTATATACACAGAGAACATGAAATAATACCTCCTCCCGCCCCAGCAGGAGAGTGGGGCGGGAGGAGGTATTGTTTCATGTTCTCTGTGTATATAATGTCTTCTGCAGTTTCCACAGTATGCATCCGATGAAGTGAGCTGTAGCTCACGAAAGCTTATGCTCAAATAAATTGGTTAGTCTCTAAGGTGCCACAAGTACTCCTTTTTCTTTTTGCGAATACAGACTAACACGGCTGTTACTCTGAAACCTGTCATTCTGAAGATGTATGTCTTGGCATCCTCCCAATTAACTATATGAACATGTCTGTCTTTGCCCTGGTTCTCACTCCTTGTCCCTCCCTGTGTTGTCCTCTTAATGCAGCTATTCTGGCAAGGACTTAATTTGTTTGTTTGGTAAAATGTCATGCAAATCTGTGACTATGTACGTGATAACCCAGTTTATCTATATGCAGTATTTTTGGACATTTTTCATAACGTCCCTAGTAAAAAGCAGTTGATCCTAATCTATTATACATGTGTAATGCTGCAAAGGAAGGTGCAAAAACTTCTAGGTATTTGCCAATATGTCATATTTCTCCACAAGCCACGCTTAATTCCGTGGATGTGAACAAGAATTATCAGAAGCACTGAGGGTATGTCTACACTGCAATTGAATAACTGTACTGACCCGGGCAATAGGGGTGTAAAATTGCAGTATGGGTTTTCGGGCTTGAGACGAACCTCCGAAATCCCACAAGAAGAGAGGGTCCTGGAGCTTGGGCTCCAGCCCGGGCCCAAATGTCTATACTAGTTTTACAGCCCCACAAGCCCGAATCAGCTGATGGGTCAGCCATAGGTGTTTAATTGCAGCATAGACATATACCCTAAAATTCATTTATGTCTTGCAAAGTAAATAGTGGTAGGCAGTGTATGTTTTAAAGAGTTTTAAACTTTAAGACTTAAATAAATTTATTTAAAACTGCATATGTGTTTATTTCTAGGGGAAACAGCTGCAGATGAAGTTTCTTCCTCTCTTGTGGCTTTGGCTGCATGTAGTTTAGTAGTCCTGGTAATACTGCTTGTGAACTGTGTGTCCTGCTGTAAAGATCCAGAGATAGACTTCAAGGTAAGCATTGAAATTAAAAATGATACAAAAGTAATCTGGGATGGATAGTGATATAACTAACGTACAAATGATTCAGAATATCACTCTACAGTGGATGTGATTTAAACATTTTTCCTCTCCTGAAAGGGCCAAATTCTGCACTGGCTTAGATGCTATGCAATACCACTGAACACAAATAAGTGCAGAACTTGGCCCAGAGTGCATACTACAGCAAGTTACTTGTAATTTACTACAGTAAAAAGTTTATCTTAAGTGTATATATTTGCTAATAATTTTACTAGTTGTTTAATGCTTTGCAAGACTACATGATAAAGCTCAGTTTTTCCTATATTGTCCTTGTTTTGTTTGTCTAATTGCCATTTTTACGTATTGGCAGGATTACAGAACTTCTGTTAAGTCATTAGAAGGTACAGCCTAACAATAGCTAAACTCTACCTAGTGGAAAAATTCTGATTAGTATTCAAATATAGCTATCTTTGTGACCTCTGTGAATTTGGAATTACTTCGAATCACTGGAAGTGAAGCTTAGGCTCAGTTGCTTTGAGATAATGTAGATGTTTGATCAAGTTATTTACATCATCTGAGGCAACATCTTTTGAAATCTTTCTGTAATTTTTAGCATATCGGACTAGCAGTGCTTCCACCTCATAACACTGTGATTAAATGAAAAAAGAATAAAGTTATTGCTACTGATAGTTTTTGGAAATGCAGGACTTCTGGGAATCTTGTCTTCAAACAAGTCCTTTTTTAAAATGGAAGTGGTTTGTTGAAAAGAATAAATTTGTTCAACTACTAGAGAACATGAAAAGACATTAGATCAAAATGATTTAAAAAACCCCCCCCAAAAAACCACTTAAATATATTATAAAACACATTGCAGTTGTCTCTGGATGGGGCCGTTTGTCACTCTGGAGCTGCTAATTCTGATGTCAAGTTTTCATGTTCAAATCTGATGCACTGTGAAAGAATATATTAGTCTTCCAGTTTGAAGGCAGGAAGATTCCTTGTATCGTGGTTTCCTAACATCTTTGCCCTTGCAGGAATTCGAAGATAATTTTGATGATGAAATAGATTTTACACCACCAGCAGAAGATACCCCATCTGTTCAGTCTCCAGCAGAAGTGTTTACTCTTTCAGTTCCGACCATTGCTTTACCAGCTCCATCCCAGTTTCAGCCAGCTGCAGGTGATGTGAACCTTTTCTTACTATGAAACTGAAGATGACCAAGTGATAGTCATTTAGTATTCTAATATCTGAAATATAGTATTCATATGTACATCTTGTTTATACGGTATATATTACACAAATCTATTGTTTATTTACTAAAGAGTTTACTGACTGAGTCTTACAAATAAACATTTGCCTAATCATTTTTATTGCAGCATCAAGAACTTTATGAAATCCAGAAAAAAATTGTTTTTCTGTTAGATACAAAATAAAATGTATTCATATTCCCTCTCTTCAGAAATCAGCTATAAAATAGTTTTCAGACTCTAAATTTTCAAAAATGAGTACACAGTAAATATTTTAATAGATGACTTTTTCCACTCTTAAACTAATATTAAAAAAAGGACTAGATGGAGAGACTTAATTTGGCCATGTATAATTTTTGCCTCTTAATAGTCGTGGTTCATGGACTGGGGTCTGTTCTCAATGAAGCTAGAAGAATTTTAGCCACTGACTTAAGTGGCAGCAAGATTGAGCTTCATTTTAGCAGATTTTGGGGGGATCTGAAACTTGTACCTGTAACCCTGTTTGTCACACCATTGGCTTATTTGAGAACCTATCTGAGAACATCCTTTGCCTCAGATTTGTGAGGATGATGCTGAAAAATTGAATCAGATTAATTTTTCCCCTGTGATTAAAAAGGTTTCATGTCTACTTCCAAAAAAAAAAAAAGGCACAGTCCCCATATAGGAAACTATAGCTACCTTTAATTTAATTGCAGCATCTCAAATATTACACACAAATTACTATTTAATATAAAATATGGAGTTACTATTTTCAGATGCACATAACACTTCTCATTTAATACAAAGAAATCTCTCTGGCAATACATCCTTAGCCAACTGCAAGTGTTCAGAGAGGAGACCCAAAGGAGACTTCAGTAACTATCCAGAGTTTTAAAAAGAAAACCATTAACTAAATTTTTGCTTAAGAAATACAGTATCTTATATTTCAGCAGTATGCATGCTGAATTTTCTACATATCTGCTACCTATTAATGTGGTCTTTCCAGGTTACCAATGATTCCATGAGACTGTCTAACTTTGCCACAAGAATTTTCTCTAGGCAAATGTATGAACTGGATTGCACCTTTAAAATGCTTGGAAGCTTTGAAGTTAATAGTGAGAATTATAAATCACAGTGATTTCAGGTGTCTTTTTACTCTCTTATCAGAAGATATCTATTTTTTATACAACTTTTTGAAGGCCATTGATCCAGACTGTAAAGTAGACTAATACCTTTAGAGCATTTTATATGGGGTAGGAATGGCTTAGAAATGTCTAGGAATTGTCATGTCCACTATGTATGAGCAATAATCAGTGTAATTTAAAGGTATTTGAGCCCATGTGTTAAATCTGTAAGTACTGTAGGTACATTTGCATGATGTGCTATGAAATGATATACTTTTATTGTGGTTCACAAATCGGTGAACTCTAGGCCTTGATACAATGGAATATAACAGCTCCACAGGAACTGTCCTAGTCTGTCATGTCTGGAATTCACATGCTGAAGAAGGCTTAAAGACCCCTCCAAACCAGAGATCAATGGTGTCTGTGCTCAGTTCCTCAGGGTCCAATTATAAGATTTCTGGCAGTCAACCTCCCTCATCTGTGTTTGTAAACCCATGCTTGAAAAATGTACTCAGCTACTGCTAGCTTGAGCACTAAGCCTACTCCATCCCCACAAGTTTATACCACCTTCAACTTAAAAGGAAAAAGCATTTGTATACTATGTATAAAAAAAAAATCTTCCTGTTTATGTTTTTAAAAATATTACTACCACGTCTGGCCAAAAAGTAGAAGAAAATTAATCCCTGTTCGGTGCAATTCAGTAAATATCTTTGTCAGATAGTGTTCAGTCAGGCCTACTTACTGTCACTATTGCATTTGCTTTTCCTCTTTTCCACTCCTGACTTCATGCCATTTTTTCTTTTTTTACATTAGATCATGGTGTATTTCTTTCCAAGTTGTTTTAAACATATTCCGGCCATTCTCACCACCCTTCTCTTTCTCAAAGTCGTGTTGTTTGTCTCTTCCCTTATATTTTCTCTTATTTTATCACAAAATTTGTGTGTATCGTGTTCCTGTTTTTTTATCAGTCATTTACACAGTCTCATGCCCTACAGGCAGATGTCTGGCAGAAATTACTAAGCCTTAATAGCTAAAAGACTAAATTTACTAGACACAGGCTAATATGAAAGGTGGGATTTGGGAGGGTCTTATGTCCAGAGACAATAGCAGGTAAAAAGTCAGTCCCACTCCTTAACATACTGTGAAAATCAGAAGGTGCTGGGATTCCTATTAGGGTTCTCTCTTTGGACCCTACTTGTGAGCCCAATCTTTATCTTTCTCCAGGTAGTAGGTTTTTATACACAAAGGCGCCCTTCAATTTCCTGTGCCTTCTCCCAGTTTCCTTTTACAAGGGTGAAGGAACACTGTTTGTTTCTCCTGTCCTCAGCCTTCTAGTTACAATGACAGGAGTCTCTGCTACTCAACGCATCTCCCAGGCTCCATTTAAAAAAAAAAAAAGTCTATATCTATATACATTTCTGGTGAACAGATCTACTGCTTTCCTTTGCTGTTGCTCTTAGTTTTTCCCAACACCAGCAGAATGAAAATAACTATCAGTTTTACTGTTCTCATGAGATTCTGAAAATCAGCAGTGAAACCTGACAAGGCTAGTTAACTTTCATTCTTCTGCAGGTTGCAGAAAAATATGCGCAGCAATAGATGCTCTGGATCTGTCTGTAGAAGAAGACAGCATTATATCAGTTAGCCTTCCTAATATGGTCTTTGCAACCTTAAGGGCTTGAAACTTTTTTTGTGGGGGGGGAGAGGAAGCTTAGCTTTAGCAGAAGCTGATGGCACTCAGATTGAAAATGCTTGGGTCTCAGTGAGGAAACTTTTAAACCCTGTGTGGAACAACTTACTGCAGACACTCAATTCTCTCCCCCCTCCCCCCCAAACCCCAACAAACCAAAAATCTTAGACCTGGGAGGTGAAAGATCTAAAAAGCAGGAGACTTTCTGAAAGAGGCCTGTTCTCCCTTTATTGCCCTCTTTCTTCTGCCTATTTGCTGATATTTGCATTTTCCCCTCTTTTTGTGCTGTTTGTCTCTTTGTACCTGGGTTTTTGGTTTTTTTTCCTACTTGTTTTTAAAAACAAAGTTGAGAGCTGTAAAGGAAAACTGATTAGGATTAGTCAGCTGCTTCTTTAAGCTCTGCAGAACTGACTTTTAAGCAAAACTGACTACGATCACAAAATCTCAGCACTTGATTTAACGCTCCTCCCCCTCCCCCACACCTCTTTCCCAAAAGGAGAGACTGTCTGGTCACCCCAGCAGATTGCTGCCTCTCCCCAAGACTGTTTCCATTGCAAGGCCTACACTACAAACTGTTACTGTTATAGCTGTATTGATTAGGATTGTGATGACTTACGATACCTGACTGACATAGCTGTGCTGAAAAAGCCCATGATTTAGATAGGTATACTGGCAAAACTGTTCATTTTCAGATATAGGGTGTTTTGCTTTGGGGTGGGGAAGGAGGGCATGGAATAAGCTATACTGGTAAAGTACTCCTAGTGTAGACCTGGCCTACAGTGGCTAAAATGGGAGCTACCACTAGAGCAACTCATAGTAGCAGTGACAAAAGCTGTACTGTACAGTAACTCCTTGCTTAACGTTGTAGTTATGTTCCTGAAAAATGCTACTTTAAGTGAAACGACGTTAAGCGAATCCAATTTCCCCATAAGAATTAATGTAAATGGGGAAGTTAAGTTCCAGGGAAATTTTTTCATCAGACAAAAGACATTATATACATATACAGTATAAGTTTTTTAAATAATTGTAAACAAACTATTTAATACTGTACTCACCAATGATGATTGTGGGGCTTGGTTGAGGCAGGGCATAGTGGGGTTGGGGCGCGGGGGCTTGCCCCCACTCCGCCTGTCTGGCGCTCCTGCCGGGGAGCAGGGTGGGAGGCTTGCCCGCTCCCTGGCTTGAATGCTGGGCAGGCGGAGTGGGATAAGCCTCAGCGCCTTGACCCTGCTCCCCAGCTGGAATGCCAAGTGGGCGGAACGGGGCAAGCTCCCACTCCCTGACCCCACTCCCCAGCTGGAACGCTGGGTGGAATGGGGCAAGCCGCTGCTCCCCGACCCTGCTCTCCGGCAGGAGTGCCGGGCGGGTGGGTGGAGCGGGACGAGTGAAACAATCTTATAACGGAACGTTGCACAACTTTAAATGAGTGTGTTCTGTAATAGATCAGCAACCTAATAATGAAACAATGTTAACCGGGATTACTTTAAGTGAGGAGTTACTGTATTGGCAACAGGGCTTAGGTCTCTTTACCACTGTGTTCTTTACCATTTAGATGACAGGATGGTTAAACACATCTGAGCTTTGTCTACCCGGCAATTTCTTGTTTCCACCAGTGGAGCTGCACTGACAGTGAATTATGGGTATATTTTTGCCAGTGTAGATAAGGGCTGAGGGTTTCAGATTTTCCAGCAGTTGGCCAAGGGGGATTTTCATTGAAGTACATTATTTTAAAAAGAGAATTTTCCGTCACATAGGTAGAGGCTGCAATTAGAGCAGCTGGGTCGGTGTGTAAAGAACTGGAGCTCTGCTGGTAAGGTGGCTAATCAGGGCTTGTAAAAGTAGTGAGTATTCCATGATTTGCTGTGGGCTTGTGTTCTGCCATTTATGTAGGATTTCTGTAAACAGTGATTTAATAGATTCCATGACCGTCTAATGCAGATATATTTACAGAACCAAATGCAAACTCAGCTGTTTTGATTTTCTTTCTTTTGTTGGTTTGCAGTATATCTGGATGTGTTGAAAGCTAAAGTTTACACGCCATTCTTAACTTGCATTACTGTGCAAAGGTATTTTGGTGGTCTTGGATCAGTTTCTAGTTGAATCTGTTCAAAAGCCTAAACAAGTTGAGAAGTGTCAGCCTTGGCTTTCGTTCATCTGTTCTTAGGTTAGCCTTGTTTTAATACTTTGTCATTGTATATGTTTAACTATGTTTTCTGCTGCTTAGCTTAATATGTGCATTGTATTGTAGTGTACTCTAAGTAGTAGTGTAAGAACTAATTTTTTTTAGCATTTTAAGGTCATGCATTATTTCTTCAACAGTAGCATAGGTAATTTTGGCTATTTTGAGTGGCTTGATGTGTGTCTATTTTTTGTTTTCTGTAACAGAAGGATCAAAGTCTCAAGTTGCACGTCAGAGTCTAAACTATATTCAAGAAATTGGAAATGGCTGGTTTGGAAAGGTAAAAAGTCCTCCTTTTAATATTGTAGTTCTGCAGTTGACAGTTTATTCCTAAGTAGAGACCTATATTACCAATTGAAATTATATTTATTCAAAATAAGAACTTGACAAGAAAATTGTCTTTAGAACTTAATTTGTATTGCTGTTTGTATGCACTTTGTTTTGTCTTATTGCTGTCTCTAATTCAGATGCAGTGCTGCTTAACAAAACATTACTTAAAATAGTCAGAAATTCCACTTCAGTAGACTATGTAAATCGCTGTTTTAATTTTAGCAGCTTTTTTAGAAGCACTTTAACTCCAGTTTTTATTTTTAAAAAATCTACATATTTTTTTTAAAATGCAGAGGATTAATATCTCTGTGGTGTAATTGAGGTATAACAGGAAACCAGATACTTCCTCTTTAAATGTGACTGAAACTATGTAATGTAGAAATTGTTTGTTTTTCAGGTCCTGCTTGGGGAGATCTACTCAGGTACTAGTGTAGCAAGAGTAATAGTGAAGGAATTAAAGGCAAATGCAGGTCCCAAAGAACAAGAACAGTTTTTGAGAAATGGAGAACCTTACTAGTAAGTAGCCTGTCACATCTTGGGTAACTTGAAGATAGTCCACGCTACTAATATATACGTAAGCCAGGGAAAGCTGTCTTGTTCAGTGTTATGCTTTTTTATATAATACTCACCTCTGTCCTCCTTTTCATTCTGTTAATATAAAGTAAATGTTGGTAGTTTAAGAAATGAAAAATACACATTCAATATTGTCAACACTAAATTATCGAAAATTGAGTCCCCCCAAATCATGAGATTTTTAAATGGTGCAGTTTGTTATTTTATTGCCTTCCAATTTTTGAGCCTTTAAGAGTACATTTGGTTTGCATGCTTATGCTTTTCTCTGTGGGCATGAGGACTAGAGATTTTTTTTAAAATTGATGCTGAGATTTTCGTGTAGTCTCTTGCCTCCAGGAACTTGAGCTTTGAGAGAAAAACCAAATATAGTGAAACTTGTGATAAAAATCACAAGAGGGGGCAATGCTTTACGTACTTTATTTTTTTAACAAACTTATTTTTAAGCACCATCTTTCCTGTTTTTAAACATTAAACGAATCTTAAATCCAATCAGAGTTACTAGGTTATACAAATAGCTTTTTATCGTTGTGTTTGGGTCACTTGCAATTTAACTTGGTGGTGGAAAAAAAATTAGTGAAGTTTGAAATCAAGCAAACTTCAGTGCTTACTATCTTGCTGTACAGTTTGTAAACTGTCGTCCTTTCCAAAGGTGCCAGTAATTCTGCTTTCTTCGAATGATGGTCCCTTTTTGTATTCCACATGTGGGATATGCATGTGCACGTGCGCCTGAGTCCAGAATTTTTTGCAAGCGGTGTCTGTTGGCTTGCACATGTGCCATAGCTGTTCTCTTGCTCCAAACTGAGGGCATAAAAAGTGGTGTGAGCTGATGCCTCTCCAGTTCCTTCTTACTGCTGCATGGTCTGAGATGGAATCTTTGGTGTCAGCTCCTCTCTTACTGTGTCATTCCGTAAGATATTGTATATAGTTTTAACAATTGCAGTAGTTTTTATAATATAGTCTACATAGTATAGTTAGTTGTTTTTCCCCATTTTCTTCCCTGGGACTTCCCCAACCCCTGAGAAGTCTGGGATTATGCCCAGGGTTCTGGGGTTCAAAATGGTGTTTTGTTCCCTCGCTCCTTTTTGGTGAGCTATGAACATCAACGCTGCCTCTACTAGCTGGGTGAGGCTTATATTTCTGCCAAACACTGCATCTGCCTCCCCCCTTCCCCTAACACCATGTGTTTCTCGACACTGTTCCCCCTCTCCAGTACCAAGAAAGAAGCATAAGAAATGATGCTCCAAGAGGGGACACCCGATACTGAGAAAGGACAAACAAGGGGAGTGCAGTGGAACGTGACCTCTGTTGGACCTCTGCTCCAGTCCTGTTCCGATAGCAGTACCGTTGACTCCACCCTGCTCACAGGTGTCATTGAGTCTAGTGCAGGACCACCCACTGATGCCAGGGGGACATTGTGGTGCCAGCAGAATTGTGGTGTCTTCCACCCCAGAGTGGCAGGGCCAGGGACCTGTTGACATTCCCGGTTTTGCCAATCCCAATGGGACAATTACTGGCCATGGCAAGTGTGTCGAGCAGAAGGGAGCATGTTGCCCTGAGCTCATACCTGGTGCAGGGCCCTTGGATACTGACCAGAGGAAAAACTGCCCTTCTGTTGTCTGTGAAGACTTCCCCAATGTGGCACTGATCCCCAGACCCTCAGCACCGGTCGATGGGGGAACAGTACCCTTCTTTTCCATGGTCTCAAGAGGACTCTTTCTCTGAGTCCAAGGTGGAGCCCTGCATGGTCTATGTTCCACCGGATCTCAGTGCAGGCCCTCTCCCCAGCACCTGGCCCGGAGAACAGTGGTGGCTGATGCAGGCCTAGCAGTCATTCTGGAATCACTGGAGTTCCCCGGTATTGGGGCCTCTGTCCAGCCATTTCTGTTTGGCGGTATCCGAGAGGAGGGCTCCTCCGCTGTACCATCCAGCGCCTGACCCAGACTGGCACCGAGGCAGGTATCAACATGCAGGACTTGGGCCTGGATGAGGTGGTCGGGACTGAAGAAGAGGAGGAAAGCCCCCTGATGGTACAGGCCTCTTCCTCCTTGTGATGGGGTTGGGACTCACCACCGCTGCGCCTCCCACTGGCACGTCTGGGAATTAGCTTTTTCCGTTGCAGAGCATCCTCTGCTGGTGGTGTGGTGTCCCGTCCATCGTCTGCTGTGCCGGTATCTGGACTTGCATTGCTCCCCACTCGGCGACGTCCATTCCAGGACACTGCCCTCTGGCAGTGCCCCCTAGTCCATCCTTACCCCCTTCTGGGGGGTGGGAAGATGACAGCAGTCTTCCAACTCACTCCTGCCACAGTGGCCAACCACAACCCCCCAAAGTCTAGCCCCTCTGCTCAAGGGCCGGTTGCAGTCTGTCATGGCCACTCTTCCATAGCCAGGTGCAGTATAAGGGGGAAGGGGGGAACCCAGGCCCGCCCACTGCTTTGGGTCCCAACCCAGGGACCCTCTAGTGGCGGCCTCTTCACCCTCCTTCTCTCCCCTCATCTGTCCATCCTCCTTGGGTCACTTCCCCTCTGACCCCTTGCACCCTCTAGGGCCTTCTGGTTAGGTCCCGCAGCCTGATAGGTATCAGGCTGGAGCTCTCCTCTGCTCCCCCAAGCTTGCCCAGCACTGCGCTGTCCAAGGTGCTGGTCTCCTTATCTCAGGAGACAGACCTTCCCCTCTGAAGGTCTGGGAGAGACTGACCGCTTCTCTCCTGGATAGCCTTTATATAGGGCCTAGCCTGGCCCTGATTGGCTGCTCTCTGCTTGGCACTGATTGGCTCCCCCGATAGGCCCTCTCTGGTTAGCTGCCGTTCCGCGCAGCCACTCTGGCCTGTTGTAGCCTAATCTTGCCTGGGGATGGGGCACGGCCCCACCACACTCCTCCACAGCTGAACCGGTCTCAGGGCCGAGTGTCTCGGTGCCACAGGATGACTTTACAGCTTACCAGGAACTTCTAAAAAGGCTGGCTTCTAACCTGGGCCTAGAGATGGAGGTTCTTACAGAGTCCTCACATAGCCTCATTGACTAAGGTGGCCCTACCTCTCAATGAGGCCGTTACAGGTCCGGCCAGGACCATGTGGCAGACCCCATCTTCTCTCCCTCCCACCTCAAAGAGAGCAGAGAAAAAGTATTATGTGCATGCCAAGGGGTACAAATACTTGTACTCTCACCCTCCTGCCAGGTCCCTGGTGGTCATACAATCATAGAATATCAGGGTTGGAAGGGACCTCAGGAGGTCATCTAGTCCAACCCCCTGCTCAAGGCAGGACCAATCCCCAATTTTTGCCCCTCATCCCTAAATGGCCCCCTCAAGGACTGAACTCACAACCCTGGGTTTAGCAGGCCAATGCTCAAACCACTGAGCTATCCCTCCCCCAGCGGCCACTGAGAAGGATAGACTAGGGCAGTTAGGTGCGACCTCTCCCCCCCCCCCCCCAACAAAAGGACTTAAAGAAACTAGAACTGTTTGGTAGGAAGGTTTAGTCAACGGTTAGGTTACAGCTTCTCATTTCCAACCAGCAAGCCTTGCTTGAGAGGTACAATTACAACATTTGGGATTCTATGGCAAAGTTTAAAGACTTGCTGTCACAGGTAAGAGATTTTCTGCCCTGATCTATGAACGGAGGACCATAGCGAGAGCCTCCCTCCAAGCGGCCAGAACAATGGCTTCAGCTGTTGTCATGAGAAGGTACTCCTGGCTCCAATCCTTAGGGTTGCCACCTGAGGACTAGCAATCAATCCAGGATGTTCCATTTGAGGGTACCTCCCTGTTTTTAGAACAGACCGACTCAAAGCTTCATGGTCTGAGAGACTCCAGGGCTACCCTCAGATCCCTGGGCTGCTACTCCCTGGCATCTTTGAGAAGCATTTCAGGCTTCAGCAACTGACCTGCTTCTCCGCTCCACCACCTCGCCGGGACCTGTGTAAGAAACTGAGCAGGGGTTACAAGTGCAGGCAGCCACGCCCCTCCACCTTAGTCTTGCTACCGGGGTCACACGGATATCTGGGAGGCTCCAAACAGAACTTTTGAAGGTGCGCCTGAGGGCGTTACATCACTTCCTGCATTGGATCCTGCCCCGCCCCTTGTTTTCAGACTAACTCTTCTTCAGCCTGCGGTGGTCCCTCATCATCTTGGACCACTGGGTGTGGAGTATGGCAGGGGAAGGTTACACCCTTCAGTCTTCTTCCATCCCTCCTTGTCATCCTCATCCCTCTTCAGGGACCCTTCCCACAAGCAACATCTAGCTTAAGAAATGCAAGCCCTCCTGTGGGTAGGGGCTGTGGAAGAGATGCCTCAGAATTTGAGATGGAATGGGTTGTACTCCTTATATTTCCTAATCCCAAAGGCCAAAGGGGCTCTTTGACCCATCCTGTACCTGTGTTGCCTCATCAGTTATCTCAAGAAACTGAGGTTCCACATGGTCTCCCTGGCCTACATCATTCCCTCTCTGGATCCAGAGGACTGGTACGCCAACCTTGATTTGAAATATGTTTAATTCCACCTTTCCATCTTTCGAGGCCTCAGAAGGTTCCTCAGATTTATCATAACCCAGACTCATTGCGAGTTTACTGTCCTCCCCTGTTTACTGCCAGTTTACTGTCTGTCAACAGCCTCTTGGGTTTTCACAAAACACATGGCAATTGTAGAGGCTTTTCTCGGAAGGCAAGATGTTCAAGTCGACCTGTACTTCGATGACTGGCTGATCAAGGGCCGCTAAGAGGCTCAAGTGAAAAACAGCATCAGCCTGGTTCAAGCCACCTTCTGTGCACTGGGCTCGTTGATAAACGAGCAAAAGTAGACTCTCATTCCCATTCAGAGAATAGTTTATTGGGGCAGTGCTAGACTGGACCCAGGCCAGAGCCTTCCTCCCAGAGGCTCAATTCCAGTGTCATCTCTGATATCCAAGGTCAAGGCCCACCCTGTCATGACAGCCCAGTTTTGCCAAACTTTTGGAACACATGGCTGCATTTGCTTACGTGGTTCAGCATGCAAGGCTGTGCCTCAGACCCCTGCAGGCTTGGCTGGCCTCGATGTACTCACCAAACTGACACCACTTAGACTTGGTGTTTATAGTTCCTGCCCTTCCTTGATTGGTGGAAGGATCCCCAGTTGATGGCTGTGGGCATTCCCTTTGTCATCCCCCCAGTCTTCAGTATCCTTAATTTCTGATGCATCCGATCTAAGTTGGGGGGATGACCGTGAGCACCTCAGGAGTCAGGGCTCGTGGTCCCAGAAAGAGCTTTCCCTACACATAAACTTCAGAGAGCTCAGAGCAGTCTATTCAGCTTGCCAAGTTTTCCTTTTCTAGATCATGGACAAAGTTGTGCGAGTGCTTACGGACAACTCGGCAGCCATGTTTTACATCAACAGGCAAAGAGAAACACAATCCCCTACCCTGTGCCAGGAGGCCATTCGTCTGTGGGACTTGTTTGTGAAACACTCCATCCACCTGGAAGTTTCCTATCTTCCGGCAGCCTGGAACGCACAGTCAGATTGCCTCAGTAGGTCTTTCACTTCTCATCACAAGCGGTCCCTTCACCCAGAAGTGGTCAGATCCATCTTCTAGAGGTGGGAGTCTCCCCAGGTAGATCTGTTTGCAGCCAGGCAGAACAGGAAATATCAGCAGTTTTGGTTGCTATGCGGTCACAGCTCGGGCTCTCTCTGATGCCTTCCTGCTTCCATGGGCAGAGATCCTCTTCTATGAGTTTCGTCTAGTTCCCCTGATACACAGGTTCCTTCCGAAAGTCAAGTGAGACAAGGCAATAGTCCCTGCATGTTCCCTGCAACAACATTGGTTCAGCATGCTGCTGCTGCTGCTGCTGCTGCTGCTGCCTTGCCTGGACCTGATCTCACAGGCCGTTTACCCTGCCTGGACCTCGTGGCTCTTCACCTGACTGTGTGGAAGTTCCATGGTTGAAACCAGAGGAACAGGCCTTTTCAGAACAAGTTTGCCATGCCTTGCTAGGTAGTAGGAAACAGTCTACTAGAGCGACTTACCTAGCCAAGTGGAAATGTTTCTGGGCGTGGTCTTCAGTGAGATCTCTCACCAACTCGGTCATCCCTCCAGTCTGTACTGGAATACCTGCTCCATCTGAAGTAACAAGGTCTGGCCTCTTCATCAATCAAGGTGCATCTAGCAGCAATCTCAGCCTTCCATCCTCCGGTGGACAGTAAGTCGGTCTTCTCTCATGAAATGTCCATCTGCTTCCTCAAATTCATGAACCAGTTCCACTGTGGGGGCTAAACCTAGTCCTGTCAAGGCTCACAGGCCCTCTCTTTGAGCTGCTGGCATTGTGCCTCTGTTATCTCTCTCCTAGAAGTGATTACTTCGGCCAAGAGGGTCTGAGAGATCAGGGCTCTTACATCAGAGCCTCTGTATACAGTGTTCTTTAAGGATAAGGTTCAACTGTGCCCACACCCAGTGTTCCTTCCAAAGGTGGTCTCATCGTTTCACAGTAACCAGGCTATTTTCCTGCCAGTTTTCTTCCCGAAACTGCACAGGAATGCAGAAGATCAACATCTCCACTAGTTGGATGTTAGACACACCCTGGCCTTTTACATTGAGAGGATTAAGCCGTTCCATAAATCCATGCAGCTCTTTGTGGCAATAGCAGACAGGATGAAAGGCCTACCTGTTTCAGCCCAGAAAATCTCATCCTGGATCACCTCCTGTATTCGTATGTGCTACAGACAGGTGGGCATTCTACCTCCTGCCATCTTGATCATTCATTAGATGAGAGCTCAGGCTTCATTAGCAGCATTTCTGTCCCAGATCCTGATCCAAGACATCTGAAGAGCAGCAACCTTGTCGTTGATACATACCTTCTCCCACTACACCATCATCCAGCAGGCTAGAGATGCCAAGTTCGGAAGAGCGATGTTGCAGTCCGCAAGTCCATGAACTCAGAGCCCACCTCCTTGGATACCGCTTGTGGATCACCTAACATGGAATGGACATGAACAAGCACTTGAAGAAGAAAAAGACTAACCTTACCACAACTGTTGTTCTTCAAGATGTGTTGCTTATGTCCATTCCATGACCTATCCGCCTGCCCCTCTTCAGAGTTAACTGGCAAGAAGGAATGGAGAGCGTGTGGGGCTGCCTGGGCCTCTTCGACTGACGCATGAACATGCAGCATCAGAGTGTGCTAGAGCCGGCCTGATGGGTACCACTGTGGGAAAAATCTCCAGCGATGATACATGCAACACACGCTCACTTAATGTGGAATGGACATGAGTAACACATCTTGAAGAACAACATTTACACAAAGGTGAGTAACCATTTTTTGACATCCGCTCCAATGGTGAAGGCTTGGGATAAACAGCTACTGGTGTTCCCATCCACGTTGAGAGTTGATGCGGTACTGATAGCGACCTGGCCCTGGAGGGAGCTGACCATGGTGACCAGGGAAGCTCTAGTTCTGACGACTTTGCCCTGAGGTACAAGGAGAGTCTATTTGCTATCAGAGATGTACGTCTCCCTGGAGGACATCCTTTGCTCTTCACTATCCATGTTCACCCCTCCTATTAGGACCATCTCTATTCTGAAATGTTAATACACCAGAAGAAGAGACCATCTTGATGAGGCAGTTGTATCCATCCCGTCTGCCAGCCTTGAGGCACAGCCATCGGTATTGTTGGTTCTGCTGGAGATGAGGGATCTGGCTTTCTCTTCAGATGAGTCTGAGGCCCTGCAACTGCGGTGGTTCTCTACCAGTTGATCCATCCTACTGCTAATATTGGGGACTGTGGGAGCCTTAGGCTAGATACCCAGGATCAGTTCAGGAGTCCTATTTGCCATCACCTTGTCTCTTGCAACCGGCCCTGTTGGAATACTTGGAAGGGGAAGGTGAGCTGGATTCGCTGTTTCTGAAAGCAGTCTCATTGTTTTCACCGGTTGAGGTGGTTACTCCAGCTACTCCCTCTCTGCCAGATGATTTCAAACAATATCAAAAGCTCATGTACAGGTACAGATTCAGTTTGAGAAAGTCCAGTAGCCTCAGTTTAATTTACCATACACCAAGGTATAGGGCAAGACAGTGTCCTCAGCTGTTTTACCACCAATGTACTCAGGAGGCACCATGCAAAAGACAGAGGGTATTATAGACGCAGGTACCCAGCTTTTACAACATCCAGTGCTACATCATATTTTAACCCTCAATCAAAGAGTTTCTGTTGGTGGGACTGTTAAGACTCATGTCCCTTTATTGATGCTGCTTCGTTTCCTTCCTCTGATACTCGGAGGCCACCTTACCCAATTTGCCGAAAACTGGAGGGCTTTAAATACAGATGAATGAGTATTCGAGATTATTCATGGTGGCTATCTAATTGAGTTTTTTGGTACCTCCTACCCACAAACTCCCTTCCCAGTTCCTTTTCAGGGACCACTCTCATGAGGAGATTCTATTACATGAGGTGAACTTCCTTCTTCTCAGGGAAGCCATAGAAAGGGTTCTACCTCCGTGTTAAGGGAAGAGGTTCTATTCCCTTTACTTCTTGATCCCCAAGAAGAATGGGGGATGGAGCCCAATTCTTGATCTGAGACAGCTGAACAGGTGCATTTGAAAACTACAATTCCACATGATATCTTTGGCATCAAAAATTCCTTTGTTAGAGAAGGACACATTGTTTGCAGCTCTTGACATGAAAGATTGCATATTTTCACATAGATATCCACCCAACCCACAGGAGGTTCTTTTGGTTCCTCTTTGATCAAAAGCATTTCCAATTCAGAGGTCTCGCCTTTGGTCTAGCTACTGCATCCAGGTTCTTTACAATATTTTTTTCAGTAGTGGCAGCTTGGGTGAGAAGAGAGGGATTTACAGTCTTTCCTTACCTAGTCAACTGGCTTCAGATGGGCAGTTCTTAGAAGGAAGTCCAGCAGGAAGCCAGTGTTCTGCTCAACCTTCTGCCTTCTTTGGGTGTCTGTGTCAATCACAAAAATGCATGTTGACCCTGTGACAAAGTTCCTCCTCTGCCTCAGTGGGTCCCGCACTTATTAGCGGATTTGCTTGCCTCAGAGATTCATGGCAGCCCTCAGTTTGGCCACTCTTGCTAGTGGCTCAAACCTGCCGTCCACTCAGCTAACCTCATCACTGGCCAGTATGGGGGAAACGGAGAACAATCTCTGCAGTCTCTGTGTCCCACCTAGTGGGTTGTGGACAGGGCAGATCCCTTTCCAATTTAGACCTTCCCTTCTGGTGTTTCTCACAGACCAGGTCAACTCCTCCTGTGTCCGATCAAGGGATGGTGGGGGAACCCAGGCCCACCCTCTACACCGGGTTCCAGCCCAGGGTCCTGTGGATAGCAGCTGTCCACAATGTTCCCCGTATCAGCTGCGTGACAGCTACAACTCCCTGGGCTACTTCCCCATTGTCTTCCCCCCAGCACCTTCTTTATCCTCACTGCAGGATTTTCTTCGTGAAGACTGATCATGCTTGAACTCTTCACTCCTCCAGCAGCACGCCTTCTCACTCCCTGCTCCTGGCGCAACCCCCTACTAACTGATGGGAGGTCCTTTTTAAACCAGGTGTCCTGATTAGCCTGCCTGCTGTAATTGAATCTAGAAAGTTCTTAATTGGCTTCAGGTGTCTTGATTAGCTTGCCTGTCTTAATTGGTTCTGGCAGGTTCCGGATTGCTCTAGGGCAGCCCCTGCTCTGGTTACTCAGGGAACAGAAAACTCTTCATCCAGTGGCCAATATATTTGCCTTCTACCATACTCCTGTATCCCACTGGCCTGGGTCTGTCACATATCCCTCCCCTCTGCTCAACACCAAGGGGTTGGGCAGCTTGGGACGCCAGACAGTGCACACGTGACAAGCCATCGGCATTGCCGTGACAGCTCCCTGCTCTGTGTTGCACACGGAACTGGAAAGGTTGGAGGGATAAGAATCACCTGGTCACCCTTGCGTTCTTGTCTTTGTTCCACTGCATCCATTGAAGAGGGGCATGGTCAGTCACAAGGACAAATCTGCGCCCAAGCAGGTAGTAACGCAATGTTTCCATGGCCCATTTTACAGTGAGGCACTCTCTCTCCACCACTGCATATTTTTTGTTCCCTCGGAAAGAGTTTCCTACTGAGGTAGAGAGTTGGGTGTTCCTCCTCCTCGACCATCTGTGATAGGACGGCCCCCAACCCTACATCTGATGCATCAATCTGCAGAATAAATTTCTTGGTGAAATCTGGAGCTATCAGTATGGGGTTACTGCAAGGGGCAGTCTGTAGGTCTGTGAACGCTCGCTCTGCTGCGTCAGACCATCTCACCAGATCAGGTCCACGGGCCTTCACTAGGTCTGTCAGAGGGCAAAATGGGGGATAAATTGTCAGTAATACCCCACCACACCTCGGAATGCCTGGACTTGTTTCTTGCTACTTGAACAAGGCCAATTTTAGATGGCCTCTAACTTATTCAATTGGGGTTTTACCAGACCTTTCCCCACAATGTAGCCAAGATATTTGGCCTCGGTAAATTCTATGGCGCACTTGGCAGGGTTTGCTGTAAGGCCAGCTCACCTGAAGGTATCGAGGACTGTTTCCACCTTCTCTGAGTGGGTTTCCCAGTCTGGGGCATGAATGACCCCATCGTCTAGGTAGGCAGCGGCATAATGATTATGGGGGTGTAATAGCTTGTCCATGAGACACTGGAAAGTAGCTGGGGCCCCATGTAGTCTAAAAGGGGGGACAGTATATTGCAAAAGACCCTCTGGTGTAGAGAACACAGTCTTTTCCTTTGCATCTTCGGCAAGGGGAATCTGCCAGTACCCCTTTGTCAAGTTTAGGGTAGTCAAGTATCGGGCATTGCCCAGATGGTCCACTAGTTCATCTATGCGAGGTATGGGGTACGCATCGAACTGGGATACCTCGTGTAGTCGCTGGAAGTCATTGCAAAACCTTGTGGTGCCATCAGGTTTGGGCACCAACACAATTGGGCTGGACCACTGACTGGGATTCTTCAATGATCCCCAACTCCAGCATTTTTTTTACTTCCGCTTTTATTTCCTCCCTTTTGGCTGCTGGTACCCGGTAGGGCCTCATTGTTACTCTGGCCCCAGGGTTTGTGACGATGTGGTGGTATGTCTTGGTTGTTCGACCCGGTTTTGTTGAGAACACATCTTGGTTCCGGAAGATGATTTCAGACACCTCATTCTTCTGGTCTGGCGTTAAATCGGGAGACACCCTTACCTGTTTGGAGGGTTTGTTTTCCTGGGGTAGGTCTTTTTTGGACAGCTGCACATGCCTCTTGTGCATGCCAGGGTTTCAGAAGGTTGACATGATATATTTGCTCTTGTTTCCGATGTCCCGGTTACCACACCTTATAATTTACTTCCCCTACTGGTTCAACTATTTCGTAGGGTTCTTGCCACTGGGCCGAAAGTTTACGCCCTGTTGTGGGTACCAACACCATTACTCGGTCTCCGGGCTGGAACTGCCGAACTTTGGCTTGGCGATTGTACTGAGCTCGTTGGGCCTCTTGCGCCTTCTCTAGGTGTTCCCGCGCAATGGGAGTGACTCGTGCTATCCGGTCCCTCATTTGTAACACACGCTCAGTTACATTCTTCCCCTCATTGGGCTCCTCCTCCCAAGATGCTCCTACATCCAAGATGCTGCGAGGGTGGCACCCATATAACAGCTCAGGGAGAAAACCCAGTTGAGGCCTGAGGTACCTCCTGGATGGCAAACATAAGGTATGGTGGTAGGGTGTCCCAATCCCTCCCATCTTGACTTACCACCTTCCTTATCATAGCCTTCAGGGTTCAGTTGAACCTTTCTACCAGCCCATCAGTCTGTGGATGATAGATCGAAGTCCTCAAGGTATGTATGTGGAGTAGGTCACATAGGTCCCTCATTAGTTTTGACATAAATGGGGTCTTGGTCCATCAGTATTTCCTTTGGTAGCCCCACTCGGGCAAAGATCCCCACTAGCTCTTTGGCTTTTGCTTTAGAGGCTGTGTTCCGCAAGGGGACAGCTTCTGGATAACGTGTAGCATAGTCCAGAACGACAAGTCTATATTGGTGGCCCCGGGTAGTCTTCTCTAGGGGTCCCACTAGGTCCATGGCTATTCGCTCAAACGGGACATCTGTGATGGGTAGGGGTACCAAAGGTGCCCTCAAGTGGGGACGGGGACTGTGCAGCTGACACTCTGGGCACGAAGCGCAGTATCGCCACACTTCTTCATGTACGCCAGGCCAGAAAAATCTTCTTAGAACCCTTGCCAGGGTCTTCTCTACCACTAAATGCCCCCTAAAAAGACGGCTATGTGCAAGGCTTAATACGGCCTTCTGGTGTTTGTGAGGCACTAGGAGCTGCTCTACCTTCTGTCCTTGTACTGGTGCAACCCGGTACAGGAGATCCTTTTTTATAATGAAGTAGGGGCTGGGTCCCTGGGTTTTCCCTTCCATGGGAACCCCATCTATCTCTGTTACCTCCTTCCTAATGTTGTCGTACTTTGGATCTTCAGCTTGGTCCCGTCCAAAATGTTCCTTCCTGGGGCTGGTCTGCCTGAGTTCTAGGGAATGGGTCTCTATTGCTTCTGCCGGTTCGGAGGCATTAGGGTTGGGGTCTGGCTCAGGTGCTTCTCCCTCCTGGGCGGCCTCCTTTTCAGCTGCTCGGGTCCACCTACCTATGAGAGCGACCCTCTGGCTTTGGGTCAGTATTTGGGTTCCCAAGGGCTTAGCTGCCCTTCTTTCCTTTTTTGTCTTTCTGCGTGACCTGGGAGTGGAGAAAGTGTCTCGGGAAATTTCGGAGAAAATTGGGAGTTGACAGTCTACTGTGGATGCCTCACTAGCTTCAGGATCCTCCCCTCTCTCCAATCCCCAGGATTTGATGACTTACTCCCAGTAGGGGAAGTCCCTCCCTATGAGCACTGGGAAAGGGAGTTTAGGCACTACACCTGCTGCTACCTCTGTAGCGTTCCCTTGGATTTCAATTTTTACGGGGATGGTGGAGTAGTAACTAACTGTCCCATGGATGCATGTCACCCCTGTGCGTTTTGCCTGTAGTAACTGACTACGTTTCACGAGCTTTCCTGAGATGAGCGTGATGGCGCTCCCCGAATCTATCAGTGCTGTGGTCTCTACTCCCTAGCAGAGTGCCTGAGCAGACATTTTTCCACAAATCAGAGATTCACAATTTGGTTCTTGACAGCGTCTTTGCCCATTTATGGAATGCTGACCTGGAACCTTTTTGCCTCATGGGAGAACAGGAAACTTCCTCAGTACTTCTCCAGAGCAGCCCTGGGCAAGGGCCCCAAGGCAGATGCCCTACTGGTGTTATGACAGGGTCACTTGGGATGTACCTTTCCCCCCATGCCATTGATACAAGTTCTATGGAAGATCTGCCAAAACAGAGCTTGAGTCATCCTGATTGCACCCAACTGGCCGAGACAGTTTTGGTTTATGCATCTGCTTATGCTGTCAGTTCACCCACCCTTGAATACCCACATGCTTCTGGACCTTTTAACACAGTATAAGGGCAGGTTCAAGCCCACAGCCAGGTATTTGGATGGGCATCAGAAATAGAGTGCTCATGTTCTAAAAGGGTGAAGTCCATCCTTAACCAAAGACAGAAAACACGCTATGAGAAGCTGTTATTCAGCAGATGGAAGCGTTTCTCCTCTGTGACTCACTAGTGTACCTTTTGACAGGTTTCAGAGTAGCAGCCGTGTTAGTCTGTATTCGATGCATCCGATGAAGTGAGCTGTAGCTCACAAAAGCTTATGCTCAAATAAATTTGTTAGTCTCTAGGGTGCCACAAGTACTCCTTTTCTTTTTACTAGTGTACCTTGTTTACGGAATCTGCTGGGATTCTTGCTATCTTAGAGTATCTACTTTCAAGTCTTTTGGTCTTGTGCTCAGTTCTCTGAGTGCGCATTTAGCAGCGATCAGCGCTTTCCATCCTCTGATGGATAACCATACATATTCACTCATCCTGTCACAACTAGATTTCTGAAGGGGATTCTCAGATCCTTTCCACTATTGAAATTTGCGCCTCAGTGGGACCTCTGTTTTGTTTTATATTTGCTCACTAAGCCCCCCGTTGAGCCTCTAGCCATATGCTCTACGACCTGTCTGTCCATGAAGTTGGTCTTTCTAATAGCCATAATGTCAGTCCGGCGACGTTGGATAGGTCATTGATGTACCGTAACCACTTGAAAAAGACAGCAGCCAAAGTTAACACTCAGAACATGTTGCTCAGGAAACTGGCCAGCTCACCCTGGGGTGCTTGCACCCAGGTACTTAGAACATCAGCCCTTGCCCTCTGCTACTTGAGCAGAGTATTGTGCTCCTGTTTGGTGTCACTTGTCTCACATGAGGCTGGTCGATGTAGGTCTTAATTAAGCTATGTGTATTGTTACCGGGACTTTAAGTGCAACTCCATTGCCGTGGTTGCCAATACTTAAAACATAGCACCGCACCATATTCGCCATGAGGGGGCCTCCATCATGCTCCTGGTCAAGATCTGTGAGAACAGCTACTTGCCTCTGTATTCAGACCTCTTCAACCACCCACCAGTCCACCTGTCTTATAGACATCCTTTATGGTCACTTCTGCCTCCACAGGACGTGACAGTGGAATGTGCTTAGTGTAACGAGTGGTTAGCGACGACAGTCGTTAATCACTCTCTCATCACCGATGCAACCATCTGCCTGTCAGCTTTTCACTTGCCAAGGTACCTGTGGTCGTTCCTGAACTGGTTTTAAACCGAGCAGGGCAATGGTGCTGCCAGCATTTTCAAAGGGGGTTTCTCTAATGACCCATGATGCAGATGTGGTCAACTTCAGACTCTGTTGCACATCCTTGAAAACTGCCCACTGACTTACTTTGACAGTGGACTATTGGCTCTTCACTGGCTGATGACGATGCAGTCAAATGGTTGGGCATGCTGCGCATGTGCTGAGAGAGTCAGAACAGAGCTGGGAGCACTCATGGCAGACTCACCGTATACTGTCTTCTATAAAGAAAAGATCTCTTTACAACCCCACCCTAGATTCATTCCTAAAGTAGTTTCTGAGTGTCATATGAATCAGGTAATTCACTTAGCAGTATTTTTTCCAAAAACCACCACTACAAAGAGAGATGGCTGCATTCTCTAGATGTCCAAAGGCCTTTGGTCTTTTATCTGCAAAGAACAAAGTATGTTAGACACCTAAACTAGTTGTTTACATAACGGAGGGATCAAAGGGTCAAGCTAAATTAACCCAGGGACTTTCAAACTAGATCTCAGGTTGTATTACCCTTTGTTACAACTAGCTCATAGTCCCCCTCCAGAGGAGGTGAGGGCTCATTCCATTAGAGGGAAAACTACTCTGGCTGCATTGCTGAGAGACATACTCCTCCTAAAGATGTGTAGGAGAGCTACTTGGAGCAGTTTGCATACCTTCATGAGATATTACGCTCTGGTCCAGTCATCCACTGCAAATACAGCTCTGAGGACAGCAGTATTACCGTCAACTATCGAATCTGCGTCCTCGCACTCAAACCATTTGACTGTCTTGTTAATTTCCCATGTGTATATTCCACATAGGGACTATCACTCAAAGAAGAAATTGAGGTTACTTACCTGTAACTGGAGGTTCTTCAAGATGGGTGGTCCCTATCTGCATTCCACTACCCCCACTCCCATCCCTGCAGATTATTTTGAACTGCAGTAAGAATGGGAAACAGGAGAGGCGTTGGCATGCACCACCTTTATACCCTCGATTCTGAGCACAAGGGGATCTACAATGTAGGTGTAGGCCAGCTGACAGTGCTTGCAAAAAAAATTCCTGACTCAGGCACATGGTGTATTCCACAAGAATACACCATGTGTATACATATCCCACTTGTGGAATACAGACAGGAACCACGTAAGTGAATTCCATTTGTTTGGTCTCCTGGTTTGAGTCCAAGGATACTCAAGAGAATTGGCTGGAAACTAAAGGCTGAATCTTCATGTGCTTTTCAGGGAGTGGGCAAAAGTGGCTGTCATGTTTCCACTGCCAGTTCTGGGGGCAAAGGGGTCCCTGAATAAGTGGCTGCTTTAAACTACAATGGTTGTACAGGCCCACTGGGGGTACTGGAGCACAGTATGCCCCAGCCATGCCCTGCATGCTCCTGACACATCCACCATGGGGGAGCGGGGAAACAGGATGTAGCAGCATTGTCTTTACACCACTTGAGGTTCCCCACTCCAGGAGAATTCTCAGCAATCTACTTAAGGCATCTTGAAGATTTCCTTGCACTGCTAGAGCATATCAAAGGGGATTTATTGAGTCTGAAGATCTGCCTCTTATACTGTTTCTGTGTGGATTTACATCTGACTTTCAAAAGCGAAAACTGAGATGCATAGTGGATAGTACTATTCCATCATGTTAGAGCTATTAATGTGTACTGCTTTCTTTCTGACTTAAAATAATCTGTTTGTATTTTATTATAGCATTCTTCAGCATCCAAATATACTGCAGTGTATTGGGCAGTGTGTGGAAGCCATCCCATATCTTCTGGTGTTTGAGTTGTGTGACTTAGTAAGTAAACTTAATAGTGAAAATCGTAAATTTAGTAATAGTTAGAAAATATTGTTTTCTTTAGAGTATGTTTTAAGAGGTTTTTGTGAACCTAATTATTGAAACCACCTGTTCGAGGAATATTTCAGAAATGAAGAGTCAAATGAAGGTATTTTAAAAGGTAAATAACATTTATTTACTTTTTTCAGTTACTGACCACAAAAGCAATATTTGTTTATACTTAGCTCTCTAAGGTCAGGATTTGACTTCTAGTTCGTTGTGGGACTTTCTAAAGAAGAAAATTATTATACAGAAAGTAAGTTTTGCCACTTTGTTCTTCCTGGACAACAGAATTGTTAGTATATCACATTTTGAAAAAAAAAACAACCCCCTGCTAATTCTATGCATGAATGAGGCAGAGGTCCTGTGGGGGTGGAGGTAGGGAAGGAAAGGGCGAAGTACAGGATCATCTAACTGAAGACTGGTATCATAACGCATAAGCCCAAGGGAACCAAATAAAGGTTGCACAGGTAACCTTAATACATACATTTCCTAACTTTTGAGAATTTTGAGTTTAGTGTTAACATTCTTTTAATGTTATTTATTAATGTAACTTCTTAAATTAAGAACTTTAAAATTTAAAAAAAATTAATTCAATAAGGTGGAAATCTGTTAATACTTCATATGGATTTTCGTCAGGGTTTGGGATCTTCAGATCCACAACACAGTTCTTAGGCTTCTAACTGATAGAATAGAAGGCTGTTATATTTCTTGTGGATTTGGCACTAGAAGGACATGGTGATGAGATTCCCCAGTCGGTTTCACAGCAGTTTGTTAGCAAAAGAATGTTGAGACTCGGGAATAATAGGCTCAATTTCAGGTTCTGTAGGGAAGGGTTCTCTTATGGTTAACAGACTCTTCTGTCCCTGCCCCTCAATCTCTCCCTGTCCATTTCTACTCCTATTTTTTCTGGTTTCTGCCCCTCTTGTTCCTGCACAGTTGGCTTTCCCCTCTGATCCTATCCTTCCTGCCCCCAACATTCTCTCTTCCCCCTTGCCCCTCTACGTTCAAATCAGGCAGCTTCCTCTTTCTCCATGCTGTGAGGGTGGCAGCAGGTGGAGCATTGAGAGCATAGGAAAGACAGTCTTCCCTGGTCTCAGTTCCAGTTTTTGCTGCTACAGTAGCCATTGGCAGTGGGAAGAGCAGTTGCAGAGAAGGTTCTGCTTAGTCCCGGTAACCCTGGGTTAGAACATGTTCGGTCTCTGTGGGTATGGTGTGTGCACAGTCTGGTTGGAATGTAGCTGCTGTTAGGAAATGGAGCATACTCAGTGAAAAACAGAATCTTTGGAGAATCTAGCTGCATAACTCTAGCTAGCCTCTGCTGAGCATGTGCAAACGGAGATTTAAGAGGCTTTTAAACTGCCCAAAGGTAAGCATATTTTTATTGGCACGTTCCTAATGCCGGTCTGACCTCCTTGCGAAACTTCAGTTCCCTGTTCCAAAATATGGAAAGTTAGAGCTTCTCAGATGCTTTTTTTACTCAATTTTTTTTATTATGGGCAAAGCAACTTATTTTTCCCTAAATTTATTTTTGGAAACGTATGAACCATTTTCCATAAATTTCCCAGAAAAATTCAGCCTGAGGTAGATACGGGTTGAAATTTTCTGTGCCCAAATGACTAATTTGACAAAGTTGCAAGCAACTGAAAACAACTGTGTAATGGACAAGGAGCTGCTATGTAATAATCTAAGAATACTGAGATGTAACAATTTTATGAACACTCTGTGACCTTGTCAGTGAAGTCAAGTTGTTTGTATACTGGGTTCTAAGACTTCCCTGTGTGAATTCATTGATCTAGCTTAAGTGACTGGGGAAGAACAAACAGGAAGGCAACACAGTAGCTCCCTGTTTAAGCAACCTTGGACAAAACACTTCCGGGGTCGGGGCCAATTACAGAACTATGCTGTATTTCTAGGCCCCTGGCCAAAGTGACACAGCTGTTCTATCAGTATTCTGAATGAAGAGACCAAAAGAACAGTAAACAGTTTAAAAAACCCTTCTGAGGAAATGGGAAGGTGGTGGTGGTGTGGAGGGGAGTCCGTTGTCAGCAGCTGTTAGGGGGACAGGTTGATACAGAGAGACTCTGTAGAAGAGTCTAAGAGAGTTGGATTTTTTCCCCCAGGTTCCAGGGAATGGTAAGCCTTGCAGACAGATGGACAGGGCAAACATAGGGGTTTAAAGGATTGTGGTTTCAAAGAATTCCTAAATTTCATTGCAAAATGTATGAAGGCAGAAATAGACTCAAGTGTGCATATATAATTTACATCAAAAGTAAATCTTCCAGAAGCAATAAAGTAGTGATTAGGCTTTGCTTGTAAAATTTTCATTGTTAATCAGTTTTACCAGTATAAAATTCTTTCCCTAAAAGCTCAGTGCACAAGTATGATTGTATTCACATTAATTGATGCAAGCAATTTCAAACAGAATAGCAGAGTGAACCTATGACTTTTCTCAGAGGAAATGCTAGTTAACCTCCAAAGATGACTACACTGTTTTAATCATTGGCTTTTTTGCTCAGATTGTATTAGCTGGATTTAAATAAATTGAGGCACATGAATCCCTGATAGAATATCAGTCATCTTTTCTCTTTATAGAAAAATGATTTGAGTTTAGAAGAAAGTTGCGTTTTACATTGCTTATGTTAACACAAATAAACACATAATCAGCCCTTACTGCCATATTTCTGAGTAGTTAAATTATTTAACTTGACTTTAAAAATTACTCAATCTTAAAATGTACAAGTTGCCCTGCTTCACTTAGTACAGAAATATTCTTTTATACTCTCATTTGGTTTGAGACTTAACAGTTAATGCCAGAATTTATCATGGTCCAGTAGAAGGTAATCCAGAGAAGGATTTTACTTATAGGGGATAAAATAAACTTTCAGCTTAATTGCAGCCAGTAAGCTTGACAGCCAAAAAAGTGGCTTTCATAAACCTGAATGCAGTTAAATTATCTCATTGACATGGAAAAAAAACACGTGCTGGTTTCTGTTCCAAGCAAACTAAAAATTGTATCTAGAAGATAGAGTAATAAATGTATAATTAAAATATATAGTAAATTTAAAATTAAACCAGGCTTGCCTGTATAATTTGAGTTTCTCAGACTGAATATCTAGACTACCTGGCGGAGTTCTGACCTCTAGGGTAGGGTTCTATGTATTGTGATTTTCTTTTTTTTTAATTCCCTGAGAATACTTATGTGCTAGATGCCAGACAGGCAAATAAGATGTGGTCCCTACACCAGAGATCTTACAGTTAATCAAACATCATAAGGGAAGAGGTAAGGATAATGAAAAACAAGATTTACTACTTCAAGAACATATGTGCGGTACTATTAAACTAATTTCTCAGTCTCATGCCTGTTTAGATGGTGAGGTGGGGGAAGAGGCTAAGGAGTGAGGATTAAAAGGCAGTAAGATTTGGAGTGAGGGTGGTGGAGTGGTGAGAGTGGAGAGGGGAATATGGGATGGGTGAGGAAGGGCCTCAGGGATTGGAGTTCTGTGATTGTAGCAGTCCAAAGAAAACTCAAGTATAGATATCAGTTCTGATATCCAGAGTCTGCTATACTAGAAGCTGCTTCTACTGCTGTGGCTGCAGTAGAAACTGCTGGTGGAATTTCTGGGCAGTTTAGGCAGATATAGAAAAGGTAGCAGGCCCTGCACTAGCCTTGTCCCCAGATGACTGCTGCTAGGTGTACATGGGTATTTGCAATGACTTGAACCTTGCATACTCTGCCATTCAAGTTTCCTCAGTTCCCATTGTGGTCCTGGCAAGGTTGGTGGCTAGAGTCATTGGTGCCTTGAGTGGCTTCATGTGGGTCTAGTGGGAGGCAATATATTATATATACTATAGCAATATCATCCACAGTAAAATCCTTCACTTTGTTACTAGTATTTGTGAAAATGTGTGAAATTCTAGTCAATAGAAAATAAATTCCCTGTGTTAACATCTGCATGAAGAGGAAACTGATTTCTAGCAATAAGATGCAAATCATGTTTGATGCAGGAACTGTTATGCTTTCAGAAATTACCTGAAGTGACTATCCTTTCTGGGGGTGAGAATTAATCCATTGTTCATGGCACTTCTGGCAGTAACGTGTCTTTGTGATAGAGCTATTAAATTTATTTTACCTTACTCATTTTACAAAACTGAAAAGGAAGCAAATGAACACTCTGAAAACGTGTAAATTTACATGGGTTGCTGGGTAAAGAGATTAAATCCTAATTTTCACTTTGTAACATAAAGAATTAAAGCCAACTTCTTTAAAATAGTTACTGTAGAAGAAGTATGTGCTTAATATATGTTACTTCATCTTAAATGATCCTGTAATAGTTTACATGATATTTTGGGTGCAGTCTTCTGATCTATAATTACTTAATGGTAAAATGGTTACTGTCTTAAGATGGTGCCAAGTTAGTATAGTAGCCAGCTTATTTACCTTAATATATTACCAGCCAGATGCAGCCAACTTTTTGTTAGCACAGCAAATCCTTTGATAGAATGACCTAAATTATGAGCAAAGAAAACTTTAGAATAAGTGGAGTTACAATTTGTATTGTGAGGTTGGCTTACCTGTCAAGATCTACTTCTGCAGAAACTCTCTCTCGGAGCCTACGAATTTCATGAGCAAATGAGGTCAGCAGCAGTCTACAGTTATTTGAAGTGCTCTGCATGTGCTTAGAACATTGTGTTGCCAGTGAAGTCTCAAATAGTTGGAGTCACAAAAAGAGCAGCCTTCCACTGACAGTCATTTTTAAAACTTCAGAAGCTAGGTTATTTGTTTTTACAGATATCTTAATCTTTCAGTGTATGAGATTCAGGACTCTCAATTGTGATTAAATTCTAAAGCTTGTGTTTTTCCACAAGTCTTATTTAATAAACTTAACTTTCCTTAGGACTGTGAAAATCATCTTTCCCCCATGCCTTTTGATGCAGTCAAATGCTGAGCACCTCTTTGTTTTGTCACAAACTGTCAGCTGAGTACGCTACCTGTTGAGAAGTAGCAGCAAAATGGCAGCATTCATTGAAATAAATTAACATGATTCACAGTGAGATCTAAGCTGACCAGGGACAACCTGAATTTTCAGAACTTTTTATTAGTAAATGCACAATGCTGTAGTGGCATAAAGGCTTTATAAGTATGTTTGGGATGGCTACATTACTTAGAGTGCTAAAGCCATGATTACGTAATGCGTGTCATCCCAAATGAATCCCAGGAAAGTCATTATACAGTCACATACAAGTTGTTTTTGTGTCCTCCTTTACTGATACTTTTTATATTGCTGCTTGGAAGGTAGATTGCCAGAGTGCTTGTCTAGATGGAGAGTCAGTACATGGCTGTAAATTTACAGTGCACTAGCATGTGGTGCCCGAACTGTCTGTGTGGACCCTGCTACTGCACATTAAAAGTTCACTAGTGCTTATTGATCTGAGATCAAAGCACACTAAGGAACTTCTAGAGCATGGCAGTAGAGTCCACATGGATGGTTAGTATGTGGCACACTAATGTACTGTAGATTACCCCCTAGCTTGCTGTGCACTGACTCTCCCTTTTGATAAGCCCTTAATTACTGTGTACAGTGACAAACTAAAATGCATTCTAAAATGCATTTTAAACTGACTTAAAATAGCTCATCTATGAAACATTGTTTTATGTAAAACATATATAGCTAAATTATTTACTAAATGAGAGCCCCATAGTCCATTTTTCTCCCTAAATTTTAAAAATGGGTATCAGAAACTCCTATTCAGTGCACTTGAGACAATCTAGGACTTTAATCCAGCTGGAGCAAACTGTAAATGAACAGGTTTCAGAGGAACAGCCGTGTTAGTCTGTATTCGCAAAAAGAAAAGGAGTACTTGTGGCACCTTAGAGACTAACCAATTTATTTGAGCATGAGCTTTCGTGAGCTACAGCTCACTTCATCAGATGTTTACCGTGGAAACTGCAGCAGACTTTATATACACACAGAAATCATGAAACAATACCTCCTCCCACCCCACTGTCCTGCTGGTAATAGCTTATCTAAAGTGATCAACAGGTGGGCCATTTCCAGCACAAATCCAGGTTTTCTCACCCTCCACCCCCCCCACACAAATTCACTCTCCTGCTGGTGCTAGCCCATCCAAAGTGACAACTCTTTACATAATCAAGTCGGGCTATTTCCTGCATAGATCAAGGTTTTCTCACATCCCCCCCACCCCCATACACACACAAACTCACTCTTCTGCTGGTAATAGCTCATCTAAACTGACCATTCTCCAGGTTTAAATCCAAGTTAAACCAGAACATCGGGGGGGGGGGGGTAGGAAAAAACAGGAGGAAACAGGCTACCTTGCATAATGACTTAGCCACTCCCAGTCTCTATTTAAGCCTAAATTAATAGTATCCAATTTGCAAATGAATTCCAATTCAGCAGTTTCTCGCTGGAGTCTGGATTTGAAGTTTTTTTGTTTTAAGATAGCGACCTTCATGTCTGTGATTGCGTGACCAGAGAGATTGAAGTGTTCTCCGACTGGTTTATGAATGTTATAATTCTTGACATCTGATTTGTGTCCATTTATTCTTTTACGTAGAGACTGTCCAGTTTGACCAATGTACATGGCAGAGGGGCATTGCTGGCACATGATGGCATATATCACATTGGTGGATGTGCAGGTGAACGAGCCTCTGATAGTGTGGCTGATGTTATTAGGCCCTGTGATGGTGTCCCCTGAATAGATATGTGGGCACAATTGGCAACGGGCTTTGTTGCAAGGATAAGTTCCTGGGTTAGTGGTTCTGTTGTGTGGTATGTGGTTGTTGGTGAGTATTTGCTTCAGGTTGCGGGGCTGTCTGTAGGCAAGGACTGGCCTGTCTCCCAAGACTTGTGAGAGTGTTGGGTCATCCTTTAGGATGGGTTGTAGATCCTTAATAATGCGTTGGAGGGGTTTTAGTTGGGGGCTGAAGGTGACGGCTAGTGGCGTTCTGTTATTTTCTTTGTTAGGCCTGTCCTGTAGTAGGTAACTTCTGGGAACTCTTCTGGCTCTATCAATCTGTTTCTTTACTTCTGCAGGTGGGTATTGTAGTTGTAAGAAAGCTTGACAGAGATCTTGTAGGTGTTTGTCTCTGTCTGAGGGGTTGGAGCAAATGCGGTTGTATCGCAGAGCTTGGCTGTAGACGATGGATCGTGTGGTGTGGTCAGGGTGAAAGCTGGAGGCATGCAGGTAGGAATAGCGGTCAGTAGGTTTCCGGTATAGGGTGGTGTTTATGTGGCCATTGTTTATTAGCACTGTAGTGTCCAGGAAGTGGATCTCTTGTGTGGACTGGACCAGGCTGAGGTTGGTGGTGGGATGGAAATTGTTGAAATCATGGTGGAATTCCTCAAGGGCTTCTTTTCCATGGGTCCAGATGATGAAGATGTCATCAATATAGCGCAAGTAGAGTAGGGGCTTTAGGGGACGAGAGCTGAGGAAGCGTTGTTCTAAATCAGCCATAAAAATGTTGGCATACTGTGGGGCCATGCGGGTACCCATAGCAGTGCCGCTGATCTGAAGGTATACATTGTCCCCAAATGTGAAATAGTTATGGGTAAGGACAAAGTCACAAAGTTCAGCCACCAGGTTAGCCGTGACATTATCGGGGATAGTGTTCTTGACGGCTTGTAGTCCATCTTTGTGTGGAATGTTGGTGTAGAGGGCTTCTACATCCATAGTAGCCAGGATGGTGTTATCAGGAAGATCACCGATGGATTGAAGTTTCCTCAGGAAGTCAGTGGTGTCTCGAAGGTAGCTGGGAGTGCTGGTAGCGTAGGGCCTGAGGAGGGAGTCTACATAGCCAGACAATCCTGCTGTCAGGGTGCCAATGCCTGAGATGATGGGGCGCCCAGGATTTCCAGGTTTATGGATCTTGGGTAGTAGATAGAATATCCCAGGTCGGGGTTCCAGGGGTGTGTCTGTGCGGATTTGATCTTGTGCTTTTTCAGGAAGTTTCTTGAGCAAATGCTGTAGTTGCTTTTGGTAACTCTCAGTGGGATCATAGGGTAATGGCTTGTAGAAACTCGTGTTGGAGAGCTGCCGAGCAGCCTCTTGTTCATATTCCGACCTATTCATGATGACAACAGCACCTCCTTTGTCAGCCTTTTTGATTATGATGTCAGAGTTGTTTCTGAGGCTGTGGATGGCATTGCGTTCCGCATGGCTGAGGTTATGGGGCAAGTGATGCTGCTTTTCCACAATTTCAGCCCGTGCACGTCGGCGGAAGCACTCTATGTAGAAGTCCAGTCTGCTGTTTCGACCTTCAGGAGGAGTCCATCTAGAATCCCTCTTTCTGTAGTGTTGGCAGGGAGACCTCTGTGGATTAGTATGTTGTTCAGAGGTATTTTGGAAATATTCCTTGAGACGGAGACGTCGAAAATAGGATTCTAGGTCACCACAGAACTGTATCATGTTCGTGGGGGTGGAGGGGCAGAAGGAGAGGCCCCGAGATAGAACAGCTGCTTCTGCTGGGCTGAGAGTATAGTTGGATAGGTTAACAATATTGCTAGGTGGGGTGAGGGAACCATTGCTGTGGCCCCTTGTAGCATGTAGTAGTTTAGAAAGTTTAGTGTCTTTTTTCTTTTGTAGAGAAGCAAAGTGTGCGTTGTAAATGGCTTGTCTAGTTTTAGTAAAATCCAGCCACGAGGAAGTTTGTGTGGAAGGTTGGTTCTTTATGAGAGTATCCATTTTTGAGAGCTCATTCTTAATCTTTCCCTGTTTGCTGTAGAGGATCTTGATCAGGTGATTCCGCAGTTTCTTTGAGAGCGTGAGGCACAAGCTGTCAGCATAGTCTGTGTGGTATGTAGATTGTAATGGATTTTTGACCTTCAGTCCTTTTGGTACGATGTCCATCTGTTTGCATTTGGAAAGGAAGATGATGTCTGTCTGTATCTGTACAAGTTTCTTCATGCAGTTGATAGATTTCCACTCCATACGGCTAAATGCAGTGCCTTGCATAATGACAGGTTTCAGAGGAACAGCCGTGTTAGTCTGTATTCGCAAAAAGAAAAGGAGTACTTGTGGCACCTTAGAGACTAACCAATTTATTTGAGCATGAGCTTTCGTGAGCTACAGCTCACTTCATCAGATGTTTACCGTGGAAACTGCAGCAGACTTTATATACACACAGAAATCATGAAACAATACCTCCTCCCACCCCACTGTCCTGCTGGTAATAGCTTATCTAAAGTGATCAACAGGTGGGCCATTTCCAGCACAAATCCAGGTTTTCTCACCCTCCACCCCCCCCACACAAATTCACTCTCCTGCTGGTGCTAGCCCATCCAAAGTGACAACTCTTTACATAATCAAGTCGGGCTATTTCCTGCATAGATCAAGGTTTTCTCACATCCCCCCCACCCCCATACACACACAAACTCACTCTTCTGCTGGTAATAGCTCATCTAAACTGACCATTCTCCAGGTTTAAATCCAAGTTAAACCAGAACATCGGGGGGAGGGGGGGTAGGAAAAAACAGGAGGAAACAGGCTACCTTGCATAATGACTTAGCCACTCCCAGTCTCTATTTAAGCCTAAATTAATAGTATCCAATTTGCAAATGAATTCCAATTCAGCAGTTTCTCGCTGGAGTCTGGATTTGAAGTTTTTTTGTTTTAAGATAGCGACCTTCATGTCTGTGATTGCGTGACCAGAGAGATTGAAGTGTTCTCCGACTGGTTTATGAATGTTATAATTCTTGACATCTGATTTGTGTCCATTTATTCTTTTACGTAGAGACTGTCCAGTTTGACCAATGTACATGGCAGAGGGGCATTGCTGGCACATGATGGCATATATCACATTGGTGGATGTGCAGGTGAACGAGCCTCTGATAGTGTGGCTGATGTTATTAGGCCCTGTGATGGTGTCCCCTGAATAGATATGTGGGCACAATTGGCAACGGGCTTTGTTGCAAGGATAAGTTCCTGGGTTAGTGGTTCTGTTGTGTGGTATGTGGTTGTTGGTGAGTATTTGCTTCAGGTTGCGGGGCTGTCTGTAGGCAAGGACTGGCCTGTCTCCCAAGACTTGTGAGAGTGTTGGGTCATCCTTTAGGATGGGTTGTAGATCCTTAATAATGCGTTGGAGGGGTTTTAGTTGGGGGCTGAAGGTGACGGCTAGTGGCGTTCTGTTATTTTCTTTGTTAGGCCTGTCCTGTAGTAGGTAACTTCTGGGAACTCTTCTGGCTCTATCAATCTGTTTCTTTACTTCTGCAGGTGGGTATTGTAGTTGTAAGAAAGCTTGACAGAGATCTTGTAGGTGTTTGTCTCTGTCTGAGGGGTTGGAGCAAATGCGGTTGTATCGCAGAGCTTGGCTGTAGACGATGGATCGTGTGGTGTGGTCAGGGTGAAAGCTGGAGGCATGCAGGCAGGAATAGCGGTCAGTAGGTTTCCGGTATAGGGTGGTGTTTATGTGGCCATTGTTTATTAGCACTGTAGTGTCCAGGAAGTGGATCTCTTGTGTGGACTGGACCAGGCTGAGGTTGGTGGTGGGATGGAAATTGTTGAAATCATGGTGGAATTCCTCAAGGGCTTCTTTTCCATGGGTCCAGATGATGAAGATGTCATCAATATAGCGCAAGTAGAGTAGGGGCTTTAGGGGACGAGAGCTGAGGAAGCGTTGTTCTAAATCAGCCATAAAAATGTTGGCATACTGTGGGGCCATGCGGGTACCCATAGCAGTGCCGCTGATCTGAAGGTATACATTGTCCCCAAATGTGAAATAGTTATGGGTAAGGACAAAGTCACAAAGTTCAGCCACCAGGTTAGCCGTGACATTATCGGGGATAGTGTTCTTGACGGCTTGTAGTCCATCTTTGTGTGGAATGTTGGTGTAGAGGGCTTCTACATCCATAGTAGCCAGGCTGCTGAATTGGAATTCATTTGCAAATTGGATACTATTAATTTAGGCTTAAATAGAGACTGGGAGTGGCTAAGTCATTATGCAAGGTAGCCTGTTTCCTCCTGTTTTTTCCTACCCCCCCCCCCCGATGTTCTGGTTTAACTTGGATTTAAACCTGGAGAATGGTCAGTTTAGATGAGCTATTACCAGCAGAAGAGTGAGTTTGTGTGTGTATGGGGGTGGGGGGGATGTGAGAAAACCTTGATCTATGCAGGAAATAGCCCGACTTGATTATGTAAAGAGTTGTCACTTTGGATGGGCTAGCACCAGCAGGAGAGTGAATTTGTGTGGGGGGGGTGGAGGGTGAGAAAACCTGGATTTGTGCTGGAAATGGCCCACCTGTTGATCACTTTAGATAAGCTATTACCAGCAGGACAGTGGGGTGGGAGGAGGTATTGTTTCATGATTTCTGTGTGTATATAAAGTCTGCTGCAGTTTCCACGGTAAACATCTGATGAAGTGAGCTGTAGCTCACGAAAGCTCATGCTCAAATAAATTGGTTAGTCTCTAAGGTGCCACAAGTACTCCTTTTCTTTTGTAAATGAACAGTTGCTGTCATTCTGAATGATAGTTTCACAAAGAACATATTGACTGTTATTCTTGCAGCTTGCTGCCATCTAGAGCTAGCTAGGCAGTTCTGTTCAATGCTTTTTTAACATGTAATTTGAAACTGAATTGTATAAGTGAGGATGCTGTTTTCCTAGTGAACTAAATTTTAGTTTGTGTGTATGTTTTCACTGGCAAGGTAAACAGTGTATATATTGACATATGCATCCTATCTTTGAGATATAATCCACATATCAAATTAAGGTTTCAGAGTAGCAGCCGTGTTAGTCTGTATTCACAAAAAGAAAAGGAGTACTTGTGGCACTTTCGAGACTAACAAATTTATTTGAGCATAAGCTTTCGTGAGCTACAGCTTACTTCATCGGATGCTGTAGCTCACGAAAGCTTATGCTCAAATTTGTTAGTCTCTAAGGTGCCACAAGTACTCCTTTTCTTTATATCAAATTAAAACAATTGTCTAATCATACATTTAACTGTTCTAAAAGACTAATTCTATAGCATGATGAAAATATCAAATATTTCAAACTTTATGAAATTAGCAATTGAAAACAGGGCAGAAGAAGAGATTATAATGAAGGACCCAATGTACCCATAATAGAAAAGCTACAGATTGCTTTAATTGTAAGTAGTTATACTGATTTAAAACAAAGGATTTATACTAAACTTATTGTAAAAGCAAATGTGGATAGAATAGCAACTTGTACTGTAGACATAATTTTGATGTCCAGATTATTTAAAGTAATGTGTTTTAAACAGGGATGGCAGCTGCTTATTTTTTTACTTATTTAGTAAGTTCTCCATTGCCACATCATTTGTCGTGCAGTATTAGATGAAAATAACATGTTAGTAATCTCTTTCATAACCTGTATGTTCATGAGACCATGCATGAATGCCTAGGAAGGAGTACTGTACAAAGGGATCTGGGGGTCATAGTGGATCACAAGCTAAATATGAGTGAACAGTATAACACTGTTGCAAAAAAAGCAAACATTCTGGGATGTATTAGCCAGAGTATTGTAAGCAAGACACGAGAAGTAATTCTTCTGCTGTACTCTGTGCTGGTTAGGCCTGTACTGGAGTATTGTGTTCAGTTCTGGGCGCAGCATTTCAGGCAAGATGTGGACAAATTGGAGGAAGTTCAGAGAAGAGCAACAAAAACGATTAAAGGTCTAGAAAACCTGACCTATGAGAGATGATTGAAAAAATTTGAGTTTGTTTAGTCTGGGGAAGAGAAGACTGAGAGGGGACATAACAGTTTTCAAGTACATAAAAGGTTGTTACAAGGAGGGAGAAAAATTGTTCTCGTTAACCTCTGAAGATAGGACAAGAAGCAATGGGCTAAAACTGCAGCCAGGAAGGTGGTTTAGGTTGGACATTAGGAAAAACTTTCTAACTCTCAGGGTGGGTTAAGCATGGAATAAATTGCCAAGGGAGGTTGTGGAATCTCCATCTTTGGGAGATTTTTTAAGAGCAGGTTAGTCAAACACGTGTTAGGGATAGTCCTGCCATGAGTGCTGCGGACTAGACTAGATGACCTCTCGAGGTCCTACGATTTTATGTGCTACTTTCCTTAACTTGTGCATTCATATAACATATAACCAGTTAAGATCTTTGAGTAAACTAATTCTAGTGACCTTTCAGCAGAAGTATGAATATAAGTCTATGCTGCATTCCTGGCTGTGTTCCAAATGAGTCATTATGTAGGAGTATCTTACCTTCTGCAGGACTGGAGCAGTGTGCACACCCAGCATTGTTCTAGGATATGCCTATAAAAGACTATCGTAACATAGTTATGTCAGCATATCTATGTTGGCATAGCCCCATATTGTAGATGCAGTCTACACTGACAGAAGGTTTTTTTTTCTGTCAGTGTATGAATACCACTTCCCTGGAAATTAACTGTTGATGGATGCCCAATGAAGCGAGCTGTAGCTCACGAAAGGTTATGCTCAAATAAATTGGTTAGTCTCTAAGGTGCCACAAGTACTCCTTTTCTTTTTTGAATACAAACTAACATGGCTGCTACTCTGAAACCTTTTAATACTAAGTCATTAGTGTTGTTTGCCCAAACCCGTATGAATCACTAAAATGTTTTGAGTTGATAAGGTATTGTTTGGCTTGGTATTGTTTTTTATGTATCTTTGTATTATCACTTGCCTGTTGACAATGTTAGCTGATGCTGAGACCTTTGCTTTGCTTTGCATAAATCTCTAATCAAGAGTTTATAGAGATCATTTGCACTGACTTTCATTTTTTGGAAACAAACCAGGTTGATATATATGAAGTTTAGAGGACTGCAAGTACCAGTGTTTTGAAAGATGAAACTTGATCAGGCACAGTCTTTAAAGATCAGCAGCTGAGAAGGGCTTAGTTTTGTTTACTGTCTCTTTTCCTGGAAGATACGTTTGTGATTAGTCCTAAAATGATAAATACCAGACAAGTATTTGGATTTAATAACAATTGTAGTGCAGCTTAGTGTTGAAGTTGCAACTTCATATCTTTATAAACAAGATAAATGTATTTTTGTGCTAGAAATGAAACTTCAAATGGTCACCTTAAAATGTAGGTGATATTGGCTCAGTGGATTATAGAACTATGGTTGGGTTAGTATTATATACTTCTGTGAAGGACAGTTTCCCTTTTACACCAGCTCTTCATCCAATCTGCATTCCCCCTTCCCAGCAGGCTCCTTGCCCACCCTTCCATGTCCCATCCCATCTCCCTTCCTCTGCAGCTCCTAGTCTGTCTTAGGAGGCTCCTTGTCTCAGTATACTCCCTGGTCTATTTTTTTGTTCCCTCTGTATTGAAATCAGGCTGGTTTGTCCTCCATGCTGACTGGGGTCCAGCCGGGGAGAGTCATTGAGAGCAAAAGAGAAGCAGTGCCCATCCCAGAGTGGCCGTTATAGGGAAAGACCCCTGCTTGGTTCTAGAGTCCTGCAACCCAACCCAAATCGGATTGCAAGTGTTGGGTCCAGGTTGGGTCAGGTGAGAAAACAACTGGACCCAATCTGGTCGGTGTGATGATGGTGCATGTCCTGCTGGCTGCTGACATCTTGCTATGTTGTGTGCACTGCAGAGGGAGTGTGCCGAGGAGTCTCAGCACCTCTTTCTCTGCAGTACACGCAGCGCAGCAGGGGATGGTGGATGGGAGGAACAGGGCACGCAGCCGCCATGGGGACAACCGCATGGGCAGGAGGTGACAATAGCACTGACTTAGGTTCATGGGGAAGAATTGAGTCGTGGGCTTGGGTCTGGGCTGGGCTTAAAAATTAGTCCCCAGCAGAGCTCTAGTTTGCTCCTGTAGCATGCTCAGTCATTATGTAATAGTGCATGTGGAGTCTGGTCAATGCTAGAAGCTGAGAGAGGCTCCAGTATGCTCAGCGTAAATGGAATCTTATAGAAGTATAGGGCTGGAAGGGACCTGGAGAGGTCATCTAGTCCACACACCTCCATGTTAAGGCAAGGCTGAGTATACTTAAGACCGTCTGTGGCAGGAGTTTGTCTAATCTCTTTTTAAATTCTTGGTAACCTATGACAATACTTAACTTTGCATATAGTTAAAAAATTTTTCCTAATCTCTTCCCTAAATCTCCCTTGCTGCAATTTAAGCCATTTACTTCTTATCCTACCTTGAGTGAACATAGAGAACAACGGATCACAGTCCTTAACACATCTGATGACTATTATCTGGTTCTCCCTGCAGTCCTCTTTTTTTCCAAGATAAAACCTACTCAGTTTTTTAACCTTTCCTCATAGATCATGTTTTCTATAGTTTGCTGTTGTGCCTTATATATTGTCACTTTGAGAATCTGCCGGCTCTCCTGAACTCCTTTTTCCCTCAGATTTTGTTCCCATGGAACCCTACCTAACAGTCTTCGGAATTTGTTAGTTTGGTTTTTTGAAGTGCTTTGGAGATTTTAGCTGCTAAAATCAAAGAAGTCTCTACTTATCACATGTGAATTGCAATTTTTCAAAGACTTGTAACTTGACCAAATTTTTAGGCACTTTTTCACATGGGTGGCAAAGTCACATACCTGACACACAAGCTACTGCCAAATTTCAAGTCACTGCTCCGAAGCATATGGTACAGAGCTGTTTTTAAAAAAGGTCCCCAGAATTTAAGATGGACAAACATACTTCTACCTTAGCCTCCTTCTTGGGAACACGTGAACCATTTTGGCTGAAATTATTTGGAAAACTTCAGCGTGAGGCAGACACCTGGGCATCTAAAATTTCAGCTCAAGTGGTTAGTCTGGCAAAGTTATAAATAACTGCAACGGGATCTTGTAATGGGAAGAATTAGGCAGGCTTAGTAGGTGGTGCTGCCAGCCCCACCTGAAATGAATTACTCTGTGCTTTTTACCTGTTTGTTGAATTGAATCTTATTGTGGTATACCAAAGACTCTATAGCACTGCAAAGCCTGGTGCTGATAACTCTCTAAATCCAAACGTAAGAGCTATAGTGGCATTTTGGAGAGATTTAGACTTTCACCTTTATTACTGGATACAATTACTGTATTCTTGCTTCTGGACACTTTTGATAAACTGGTTAATTTTGTTTGAATGTTTAGGAACACACATTAATTATTGTAAACTCTTTTCTCAATTGCAAAACGACTCTCTTTCTAGCAGAGTTTATGGCAAGGACTCTACCATTTTTATATGATTTCCTTTGTTACATCTGATCCAAACTCATAAATCAAACCAGATTGAGCCCTCCGATGGGCACATTCACCTGTGTATCATTTATTCACCATATCACTTAAGTTCCATCCACATGCTGCCCTCCTGTGATGCCTGAATTCTCACTAGGAATGTGGCAAATAAGGCATGCAATTGACATTGAAAGAACTGGCCAATTGGGGACCGCTTGTCTTTCCCCACTTCAAGGTCAGCTCTGCTGGTTTGCAGAATATTGTCTTTAGATGGCTTCACACCAATCTCTTTGTGGTAGCACAAGGCCATCAAGCCATATTTTTCATTTTAAGTATTATTGCTGTTCATTGTATACATATGAAAAAGTGATCTAGAGTGTTAACTACTGAATGACTTGAAATGAAATACCCTTAAAAGAAAAGTACCATATGCCTTACATGCCTTCTGTAAGAATACCTGTAGAGACTTGAAACTTGATGAGGAGACTCTTTATTAAGAACAAACTTATGTTTAAATACTAATAACCTTGTTCACTGATGAGGACCAAGTAATATGTCTTGTTGCTTCTTCATTAAGTATCTGGGTGCAAGCAGTGTACTAGATAGTTGATAAGAATTTCCATCTATTTTTTTTACAGGGTGACCTAAAAACTTATCTCTGCAATGAGCAGGAGCATATTAATGGAGATTCACAAATAATGCTGCTACAGAGAATGGCGTGTGAGATCGCTGCTGGACTTGCCATAATGCATAAACATAATTTTGTGCATAGGTATGCTTTCCAAATAAATAAGAATGTTTGTTTTGTTATGCTGCACTCTAAAACTCATGCAGACTTTTCTTTGTGTCATGATTGAAATAAAAGCAATATGTATCAAAGTAAGAAATTTTAAGATATGATTCTGAATCAGTTAGATGATATTTTTCTTCATTAAGAAGGGTTATTTGTATTCATGGAGTTGGTAACTAAATTATAGTATTTAAATCCTATACCTGGAGCGGGACGATGTGGCTCCTCCCCCCGTCCACCTCTGCCACATGTGTCACAAGTGGCGGAGGAGCCGGAGCCGAGCAGAGCCCGGGATCGGGGCAGGACCTGTGGCCAGTAAGGGACCCACTGCCCTGGGCGGCTTAGAGCTGGGTGGGCACCCCTGGTCCACCCCCCTCCCCGCGGCTGACCTGCCCCCCAGCCGCTCTATCGGTTACTGTCTCCTCTGTGGTGGTGGGGCCGGGTCTGAGATCGGGCTGGGGGCCCACGGGCAGGATGTACAGCCCCAAGCATCTCACTCCAAACGTTAAAGCTATAGAATTATGGATTCTTTTAACATTACCAGTATCAGTGGCTTCTGGTGAGCGCAGTTCCTCAAAACTGAAATTACTAAAAAATTATTTGAGGTCCACCATGTCTCAAAATAGTTTCGGGACTCGCATTAATTTCAATTTAAAGTACCATTGCAAAAAATATAGATTTCACTGAATTATTAAAAGACTATGCAAGTATAAAAACCAGAAAAATTCAGTTCATATAATTTTTTTTAATTTATGAGAAACTGGGCGCATTGGAAGACACTAACGTTTTTCATTACAGTGTATAGTTGAACCCAAATTGTTTGTAATTGTGATTTTGTTAAAATGAGTACACTAGTAGGAAATAGTTTTATTTCACTAACTACAAATTCTCTGTTTTCATTTTTTTAAATTTTAAACAGTCAGTCCCCCCCCCCCCTCAAAATATTGCAAAGTGCAAACGTGTAAAAGCCCCGCTTCCTCCCCAAAAGTGGGGAGGGCGGCCAAAAAATGTTTTGCTTGGGGCAGCAAAAAACCTAGAGCCGGCCCTGAATGCAAGCAGCCAGCAAAGGGGTGAAGTAGACATCTCTGCTACCATGTGGAAGAGCTAGTTGTGCTCAAAAGAATTGAGTTTGAGTTTGGTTGAGCTCGGGTGCATTGCTGTGTTTTATGAGGGAAATATGAGCATAATGGTTGTGTTCTCAGATGATCTGTGTGTCCACTTTAAGGGTCAACAACTGCTTAAGTTGACTGTCCTGAGCAAGAATTTCAGAATCATTTTGTCTTAATGAATTCCCCCAAGACTTAGCATCTATATAAATAGTGTTGTCAATGAAGCTCATTAAATCTCATGATTCGAGACATTGCATACTGTCAAATTTTTGTCAAACTTTCTTACTGAAATCTTAACCCTAAAAATGACAGTTTATATAGTACAGTAGAAAATATATATGTCCCAAAACAGCATGGCCCAACTAGAGAATAAATGGAAGTAACTGCAAGGTAACTGCTTTCATATCATTTCAAAAATAGCTATCACTTTTTAAAAATCTCCAATTAAGTGCAAGACTTAGCTATAAAGCTGTATACTTTGTTATGAAAGCTCTTATAACTTGGAGCTTTAACTTGAACGCAACCATTAATCAGTTTCATTACTAAAATGGAGTAAACTGGTTAAGATTGCATTACAAGGAGAAAGGTTTGCATTAGATCCAATTATTTTTGCCATTTTTTGTTTGTAGGGTGAGGAGCTGAGGTTAATTGGTTTTGAGCCAAATTCAGCTTCAGTTTAAGCACATGCAATTCCGCTTAATTTATAACAGACTTCTATAACATTTTCTTCGAATTATATTTTTACTTAGTTACCAGAGTTGAATAGCTAGAGTTTCAAAAGATTATATGAAGTAATCTGAAAGTGATCTATTCTGATTTTTTTTAAATCTTGGAAAAAGGAATAAAGAATTTTTCCTTTCCTTGCTGGCTGAACTGCACCTAGTGCAGGGAATAGTGTTTGAAAGTGGAACAGTGGAGATGTCAAACTGAAAAAACCCTCATCCATGTTTGATGATACTAAATGCAAGGGAACATCTTAAGAAACTAGATTAACTGAGGAGAGACTTGCTCCTGTGTGTGTTGTTCGTACATTCTGAAATAGCAAATGTGGCAGTCTTTGAGTCCTGTCTACGATTCTGTAGCTGTAGTTCTAACATAACATGCCATTCCCGACCTTCATTGGCCAGAAGCCTGGGACTTTCTGTTCCTTAAATTGAAGATTTCCCATGCAACATGTTGCTTAAATGCCACTGGACCAATTCAACCCTGAATTTGAAGTGCTTCCATTGGTGTATTTGCAGTATTATAAATAGCATATGTAGCTCAAACATGCATCTTAAAATAAAGACAAACCGAGAGAACAGAAACCACTTTTTCTCTCGGTGAGTAAAGTAAACCTAAATGTAAAGATGGCCGTGAATGTAAATCTGTTACTCTGTTTATCTGATCTTTTCTACATGCTGAGAAAAGTAGGGGTTATTGAATTACACAACTCAAATAAATGGGCGGGTGTCACAACTGTTACAAGGAATAGGATGAATATGCATTTTAAGTTAGCGGTCATTTGATAGTTGATTTTTCCCCCCTAGTCTGTACCTGTGTGTCAGAATTAGTGAGGCATAGATAATTTGTAAGTTCATTCATACTACCAACGATATTACATAGTTGCATGCCAACTGCTGACTTGGTTTATGGAAGTACACAGTCTGTAAAATGTCAGGTTTGACTTAAGTACTTTCCCATTCCTATCTTATGACCTACAGGAAGTCTGTCAGTTTTATATTATACATTGTACCTGGCATGTGTGTGTCTGTTTTTGCTTACATTGAAATACATTGTCTAATGAAACATTTGAAATAATGGGATTTCTTTTCATTTTAACCCTTTTTGTTTCTATTGCTCTTTGATCTCCTCGGGTTAGAGGTCATCTTTTTTACTTTAAGTGTTAAACACATAGTGAGTGCGCCTGGAAATAATAATAATAAAATACTTAAAGTAAATAATAGATGACAATTTTTAAAATAATTTAAACTTTGTATTTAATTTACAGGCCCATACTGATTATCTTTATTTAAACTGCTTCGTGTACACATGTTCATTAGTTTTACCAATACAGAATGTTACTCTTATCACCCAGGCAGATATATCAATTTATGAACAGACTTTCTTTTTCCCAGCTATCTGTATATCTAACATCTCTTGGCTTCAGAACAGAGCACTAGATACCAAATCTACTTGAAAGTGTTAACTATGGTGTAATCTTTTGCCAATGGAAAGAAAACTGTAAACAAGCTGGTTGTCTGAAAGGCAGCCCTGTGTTAGCTATTGCTTTGATGTGAAGATATGGAATGGGAATTACCTTGCTGTTGACGTTTTTGGATATGAGGAGACTATTAAACTGGTTGAACAGGAATTACTGAGGGCCAACTGGAGTGACTTCAGGAGGGAGACTAAGGAAGGGAATATTAAATATGAAAGGGGGTGTGGTTTAATTTGTGCTCAGTGTCTCCTCCTTTTACTAATTGGAATTTTGAGCATATAAAAATACATCTAATTCATTTTTGTTAACATTTGTAGAGAACCTCTTTATTAATGGCAGTAGGTCTGTGGATAAGACTATGACAAGACGTTTGGTTTAGGTGGAGTGATGTAACATTTGAATTGGTGCTCTTGAAGATAGGCTAATAGTTCGGGCAGAGTTCAGGCATGTGCTGGGCAAGTTCCCCACAAAGCTTAACCAGTACATCTCAGTCCTGACCTGAAATTCCCTTGCTATTCCTGTCCTGTGTTCTTTTTAATTAGACTGCCAATGTGCAAAATATGTGGTGATTCTATATGTGTAAATGTTCGCTAAAGACAGAACTGAAATCACCAAATTTATTTTTGTTTGTGATCTAAGAAAGTACTATGCCTTGTTCTCCAGAGGTGGCGTATGTCTTGAGGATGCCTTTTGCACATACATGAGTATGTTATGTTTCTGGGTGTTTGAGAGAGCAAAAGACCCTAAAAGTACCAAAACAAAATCCTTGCTCCTCTTTCCCAAAAAAGATGTGGCATGCTTCTTGAGCTCTAACCACAGACTGTGATTACTAAGTGTTAAAAACAGAACACAAGGCATCCATTTCTCAGATAAGGTAATCAGGTGCCAAAGGCATGTATATATTTGGATACTTTAACAGAGTTTTTGGTCCAGTCTCTTCAGCATCCCAAGTAGTGCTTAAACTGTGGATTTTCATGACTGGGATGGGGGGAGAGCACACAATGAATTTTTAGTATTTGCATGTTAATAATACTTTATTTTAGTTTGGTAGTAGCAGTGGTAGATCCACAAAGTATAATGTTCCCAAAACCTTTCCGGGAGGTGTTACTGATCCTCAGCTTGAGCTGACTCACAGTATTCTTTGCTTGCAAGAACTTAAAAAAATTAAGGGCCACGATTGCTTCAGTTTAGAGGATATGGGGAAATAACTTGGCACCAGAATATTTTGAAGATGTGTAATATGCAGCAAAATACCAGATTTTTTTTGGTTGGTTCCAAGACTGGAATACTTCTAATAATAGGAATTTCCATTTATTCTGATGTTTGCTCCCAGGGTTTGCACTGTAGTCCTGGTAGTTGTGAGAAGAATATGCATATGTTCATGGATTTTGTTTGGATAACTTTGGTCAAGGTTATTGCAGTTGCTTCAAGGTCATAAGAACCTTGACCAATTTGATTCTTCACTATTAAGTGAAGAAAAACACCATGTTTAGTGCTCTCCCAATTTCTTACCATCTTCTGGATCCAGTTCAGTAACCAGCTGGGATAGTAATAGAAACATAGGAAAAGATGACTAGGATCAGAGGTAGTGACAATGCACTGCCAGTCATAAGTAGTGTAAGGCTTAGGTCAGGATGTATCCTGTGAAGGCCTAGTAACTTAGGTTAAACCAAACACTTGCCCTGTATTTAATAAATAGCATCCTGTCCTAGTAGGACTAATGTAGAAACTAAGTGGAAGGTGGGCATTGTGCTTAGACTTCTTGTCTGAACAAGCAAAGACAGAAATCAAGAACTTAAATGATGTTAAGCTGGCCATCACCACCATCTCTTATCTATTCAAATCTCCACCTTGCACAATCTCAACAAGACAGCCAGTTGACTGAGACAAATGGTCCTCCCAGATGAATGGTAATTCAGCTGATAGGTCTTTTAACAGATTTGCATCATCTGGAGATCTGTCACTTGACCTGTTCTTAACCTAGGTACAGGATGGTCCAGAGTGTGTTTTGGTGGGTTTTTTTTGTTTTTTTTTTTTTTGCATTAGTTACTGCAAGCCATTGATGTTAACAGTAGTTTATCTAGTAAGGTATTCAGTCTGAGATATTTTTCCTTTTCCCAGCTGCACTTATTCTGTTGGTTCCCAAAAAGATCCATAGTATCAGTGGGATTCTCGTTTTCAGACTGTAGCCCTAGTTATGAAGTATTCTTGCAACATAACTGCATGTCTCAGTGCAAAAGAAAGACCTTAGTCCAACTTTCCTAGTTTTCTTACATAATCTTTCTGGTGGGAAAAGTTATGATGACCATTTCAAAGGTATGATGTATGAAGTAGGGCCAGGAATAAAATGGTGGTATTCCAAATTATTTATTGAATGAAATACTCTGTTGCCACTCCAAGACTTCCTACTAGCTCTGGATAAAGGACTAGCTGTTGAAGATTTTTCTATAGTGATCAGTAGCAATGCTAATAGGACTAATTTTCTCTGGGTTGCCTTTTGCCATTGGAGCTGTAGTGGCTGGACTGCTGTGTGGAGATGAAATATGCTCATTGGGATTCTGGAGCTTTTCATATATGATGCATGGCCTCAAGATGCTTGCAAAATACTCAAACCAATTTTATAATAAAGCAAACGCTATAAAACGCAGTGAGAGGAGAATGTCAGAAGCTAATCAGACTGTATTTAACAGAGTTTGGTTCTTCCAGCTAGGTTCCTTCACTTCTAAATACTTCCTCTGTCGCAGCTTCTGTCAGACTGAGGCTGTGTCTAACTATATGCTAGAAGTGTTGTTTCCCCAGCTTGTTTTCACATACTCACTCTAGTGCTCGTCAAGCTAGCACAAGTATAAATAGCCTGGGTGGTGGCAGCAGAGTCACAGCTGAATCATGACACACAAACATATTTGAAAGTGGTAGGTATGTACTTGACATAGCTCAGCCAGGCTTCTGCTGCCGCTTCCTGTGCTACTGGGACTATGCTATTATTTATACTTGAGTTAGCTGGCTGAGAGCTAGCACAAGTTTGTGTACACAAGTACACCCCTAGCTCACGGTATAGAGGTAGCCTGAGAGTCCTCTGGTAACAGTTCCATATCTTGGAAGTGTTTCCCACCATGCACCAGTTTTAAAGGGGTGTACTCTTTCTCAGATAGTGCAAAAACACTAAAAAAGGAGAAAATATAAGAGTAGAATTATGTTGGCAAGTGCCTTGATAGGCAAAGACAGTAGAGAATTAGAATTTTGGGTTACTGCAGTCGGAGAAAACCTTACAGGGATATTGCCCAATGCCACAATCCTTATACTGCAACAATGCAACTAGTTAGCTTGAGACAGATAATATGATGCATTATATTATAAAGACTTGGAAATGTAGGGCTGGAAGGGAGCTCAAGACCTCATATATCCCATCCCCCCTGCACTATGGCTAACCTGTTCTTAAAGACGCCCATGGGCAGGGATTCCACAGTCTCCCTTGGCAACCTATTTAACTAAGTTATTAGGGAAAACTTCCTAATTATAAGCGAACTTAAATCTCCCTTTTTGCAGTTTGAGCAGATCATTTCTTGTCCTACCTTCAATAGCCGTGGAAAACAATTATTCACGATCCTTAACATATTTAAAGACTGTTGTCAGATGCCTCCTCAGTCTTCTTTCCTCAAGACTAAGCATGCCTCGTTTAACTTTTCTGCATAGGTCAGGTTTTCTAAACCTTTTATCGTTTTTGTTGCTCTCTTCTGCACCCTCTAATTTGTGCGTATCTTTCCTGAAGTGTGGTGCCCAGAATTGAACACACTACTCCAGCTGAGTAAAGGGAATAATTATGTCCCATGTCTTACATATGACACTCGGGTTAAAACACCCCAGAATATTAGTTTTTTTCACAACTGCATCTTCTTAGCTCATATTCAATTTATGATCCATTATAACCCCCAGATTCTTTTCAGCAATGCTAGTGTCTAGTTAGTTATTCCCCATTTTGTATTTTATGCATTTGATCTTTGCCTTCCTAAGTGTAGTACTTTGCACTTGTCTTTACTGAATTTCATCTTATTGATTTCAGACTAATTTTCCAATTTGTCATGGTGTTTTGAATTCTAATCCTGCTCTCCAAAGAGCTTGTGACTTTTCCCAGCTTAGTGTCATCCACAAATATTATCCATTATCTAAGTCATTAATGAAAACATTGAATAATGACAGACCCCTGCGGGACCCCACTAGAAATGTCTTCCCAGTTTGACAGTGAACTGTTAACTGTTCAATATGGTCTTTCAACCACTGGTACACTCACCTTGTAGACCATCACCAACCAATTTCATCTAGACCATATTTTATTAGTTTGCTTATAAGAATCTCCTGCAGGACTGACAAAAGTCTTACTAAAATCAAGATATATCACCTCACAGCTTCCACTCTCCATTAACCCAGTAACCCTGTCAAAGAAGGAAATAGGTTGGTTTGGCATGATTTATTCTTTACAAATCCATGCTGGCTATTCCTTATAACCCTATTATACCCTACGTGCATACAAATTGATTGTTTAATGGTATGTTCCAATATCTTTCCAGGTATCAAAATTAGGCTGACTGGACTCTAATTCCTTCAGTCCTCCTTGTTCCCCTTTTTAAAGATAGGTACTATGTTTGCCTTTCTCCAGTATGCTGGGACCTTCACCTATCCTCCATGAGTTCTTGCTAGCAGTTCTGAGATTGCTTCCGCTAGTGCATTCACTATCCTAGGATGACTTTCATCATGCCCTGCTGACTTGAATACATATAACTTTATCTATACTTAACCTGTTCTTTCTCAGTTCTAGCTTGTGTTCATTGCTGCTTGTTGTTACTAGTGTGTTGAGTATCTGTTCGGAAGATTGAAGCAAAGGCATGCATCTCATCCCAATTTGATGGTGATGTGTCTTAGATGCTTCAGCAATGGGGGCAACTGACTTGACCCACTGTATGAAGTTGCAGGAGAATTACATATGACTTCTGGGCTCAGTATTTCTGTCCTTGGAACTGGGAGTACCATATCACTGCTACAGTTCCTCCAGCAGGTTAGGGATAGTATTGATGAGCTCCAAAATGCATCCCTTCCCTAAGCCAAGGAAAGTAGTGGATAAGAAAGGTTTTGTTTTAGAGCAGGGGATGGAATATAAAAACTTGAGTCCTCAACTGAGGATGAGTAGGTGATGGCTGTTACATCCTCTAAGATTCCCTGACAAGTCGAAAGCTTTTATTTTAATCTGAATCTAACAGTTTTGAATAATGATTTATAATAGTACCACCAGTCTTAACTGACAATATGAGTGATGGTGCTGTAATGCAAGAAACAATGGTTTTGCAATTATTAAATGAACAATATATTTTTTTTTTCAAAATGTAGCTAAGTTTGGTAGATAACTGCCTGTGGACCTGGAAGACTGTCATTGCAAATGTTTATTTCTGGCAACACTATCCTGATGCTGTCAGAGTATGTGCTAAAGCTCCAGCATCAGTGATTTTGTTGTTAGTGGTAAATTCAAGCAGCTAGAATTGTATTGTATTCATATTCTCTTCCAGGTTTTTTTTCCAGCTATAGTTGCCTGAAATTAGGTGGGAATTTCTTGTCTTATGGGTGTAAATATAAATGCTTAAAATGCATTGCCAAGTTGTCTGTCAAGTGATGACATTTGCAAAAGATATTGTCAAAGAGGAACAAGTTCCCCCAGCTTAAAGGTGAAAAATGAAGTTCTAATATTTTTATGTGGAGTCTTTTTCTATAACCACTACTGACTTACTATCATTAGCTGGAGCAGCTATAGCTACCTTATTGATCGTGTGTACCTGTGACGAATTTATAATGGAAACTGGATATGAGTAGTGTTGGTGTTTCTCTAAGCTTTTGGGTTTGTTTCTTGTGAGACAACTCCTGTGCACCTCCTACATTTTTCCTCTTTGCTTTGATAAATTGCCTTTTTATGGATATTTAAATTCAGTTTATAGTATATTTACATTAACAGGAATTCAAGTGCAACTTAATCATTATGCAGAACATGGATTAGTTCCTTATTATTTGTATAACAGATTTGTGCTATTGAAAACCATTTCAAATGCTTAAATCTAGTATCTAAAACCTAAATTATTTGTATCTTCCGTTTTGACAGGAACTGTTAACCATGGCAGAAATGAAATGCTAGGTGTGTCAAGTAAGAGGGTTCTTTTAGATAGGGTAGAAGAACTGAGAACTCATATGATGCACAGCTTCTTGTCAGTGGCATAAAATGATTGAACATACATTATCACAACCAGCTTTGTGAGCATTTTTTTAAGAGCATGCATAATTACAGTGGACCACAAGGGGGTAGTAATTTGCTGCATTTTGAACTTGGTTTATAATGCTCAACAAAGTTCATTACTTTTTTATTGTCTGGCTATACTGAAAGGAGGACAGGAGACATTTGATATGGTTTTTAATCGGGCCGTAACTTTACTATTAGATTTCTGGGACTATCCGGCGGATAAGTGTGCAGCGTGGATAACACCATGTTCATTCAATAACTTTCCCGAGGGGGAGGATTCTACCAGACGCCCTCCACCCCACTTCTTTTTCCATCCAGGTGCCCCAGCCAATTCATTGCTGGGACCTTACCATCCACTCTCTTCACAGAAGGGTTAAGGTGGGCTATAAGAAAAGGGAGTTGGCTCCCTGCTGTACCAATCATAGGTGCCCCAACCGCCCCTTCTCCTCAGTTCCAGTCCTTTAATCAACACCACCTCTTAAAGTCCTGTCAAGGTTCCTTCCCCACTCTGAACTTTAGGATACAGATGTGGGGACCTGCATGAAAGACCCCCTAAGCTTATTTTTATAGGCTTAGGTTAAAAACTTCCCCAAGGTACAAACTTTGCCTTGTCCTTGAACCGTATGCTGCCACCACGAAGCGTCTTAAACAAAGAACAGGGAAAGAGCCCACTTGGAGATGTCTTCCCCCAAAATATCCCCCCAAGCCCTACACCCCCTTTCCTGGAGAAGGCTTGATAAAAATCCTCACCAATTTGTACAGGTGAACACAGACCCAAATCCTTGGATCTTAAGAACAATGAAAAATCAATCAGGTTCTTAAAAGAAGAATTTTAATTAAAGAAAAGGTAAAAGAATCAACTCTGTAAAATCAGGATGGTAAATACCTTACAGGGTAATTAGATTCAAAACATAGAGAATCCCTCTAGGCAAAACCTTAAGTTACAAAAAGACACAAAAACAGGAATATACATTCCATTCAGCACAGATTATTTTACCAGCCATTAAACAAAAGGAAATCTAATGCATTTCTAGCTAGATTACTTACTAACTAACCGTTGTAAGGCTGCATTCCTCATCTGTTCCCGGCAAAAGCATCACACAGACAGACCCTTTGTTGCCCTCTCCACCTCCTCCAGCTTTGAAAGTATCTTGTCTCCTCATTGGTCATTTTGGTCAGGTGCCAGCAAGGTAATCTTAGCTCCTTAACCCTTTACAGGTGAAAGGGTTCTGCCTCTGCCCAGGAGGGATTTTATAGCACTGTATATAGAAAGGTGGTTACCCTTCCCTTTATTTTTATGACAAGTCCTTTATCAAGCCATTTCTCCAGTCACTGTACACCTTCCCTATGGAGTACCTGCACTGAACATCTGTCCCACTTGTATAATGAGTTGTGACATATCGCCTAACTCCTTTCATGCCACATGTCAACAAAGCCCTTCCCAAACGTGCAGTGGGGAGGGTAAAAAAACCCCAAATCCACCTAGGCCAGTCTAGTGGTAAGGGGAAAATTCCTTCCCAGCCCCTCTAAAAAGAGGCAGCTACTGCAATGCCCACAGCAAGTCTAGACCAAACCTGGTACTTCAGCACCTAAAGGGGATGGAGCATGGGTGCTGCCTTAGCCTGCTCCATGTAAAAGGGGGCTTCACTGCATGGGCTGCCCCTTTTAAACTCTTCTGCCCATCCAGATTCCAGGGGATGTCCATGTCGCCCCTTTTGCAGCAGTTAGACTCTCTTCCCCTACCCCAGCCTTAAAGCACTGCTCCTTTCATTCCGCCAGCCAAATTCCCTGCCCTCCCCCACCCCTCCACCCCGCTTAAAGGTGCAGTGCGGTCATTTTCAGCACAGCATGATAGAAAGTTATCATACTATTAGATTATGGTAGATTATTTAACCACACTGATTATTCATTATTGGAAATCCTGGCATTTATTTTTAGTTTGGCACAGTGTGCTGTCACTTTCTAATATTCTGAGATTTAAATGGTATTGTGTTTTGTCTCTAGATTTGTCACACTCAAATTGTTCAGATAATTCTGATACCTAAAATATGTTGTGAAGGGCTTTCGTTTAACAGCATGCTCGGAAATGACTATCTTTGTGTGATAATAAACATGACCCACATCTATGATTGAGTAGATTTTTTTTTTCAACCAGTAGCAGTGGGAACCTTCAAAGTAGCCATGTGGTTGGTAGATTTTACTTTTTTTGTAGGGGGGACAGGGGTTAAAATAGCTTTAAAATTTCTTGATGGCAAACAAACATTGATGGCAAAATATTCATCTTTTTAAATTACAGAAACAAGAAAATAAATTCACCTCAGGATTGCTCAGACTTCTAATACCTTAACTTCATGCACAGGGCATGATGACAAATTCAGGTTGTGGCAGCACAATTCAACCACAACCTCCCCTGTGTATAAGGTACATAGTGGGCTAGTGCCTGGTCAGTGACAGATTATAGAATGTGCTGATTGAGAGTATCCCCTCTGCAGCCTCCTCCACTGGGAGCAGTCCTTAGCAGGCACTAGCATTACTTTCACTGGGGGATATCATCATCTGCCTTTCCTTTGGTGAATGCTCTGGGAGGTATAGTGAGGTGGGCTGGCATAAGGAGGGGTCATTTTTAGCTCCATGTACCATAGAAGTATATCTGGTCCAATAAATTTATTAATACTTACTCTTTATATAGAGAGATGGATAGCTTCTTAGTACATCAGTTGTTAAACTTACACCTCTAGAAAAATGACTGACAGAAGCATAAATGATCTCCACTGTTCCAGTGCAACATAATGTGATCTTTTGTTGGCTTGTGTGGCTTCTGAAATGCATTGAAAATGTAAACAAGAACAGTCCTGAAAAAGGGCATATAAATATACTTAATTACTTTTTGTGATTGCATTTTCTATAGATTTTTGTGCATTTAACATCATAATTGGTCTTTAAGCTCTGGTGTAGTCTGATGCTAAATTTAATTTCATTACATTCTCCAAATTATTGATTTTTCTCTCGAATGTGTATTGAATATCCTTTTGTCTTGTTTTTTTTCTCATTACTGTACTCTTTGTTTTCCAGTGATTTAGCCTTAAGGAATTGCTTTCTTACATCTGATTTAAATGTAAAAGTAGGAGATTATGGAATAGGATTCAGTAGATACAAGGTAAGTCAGTCTATCTGTTTTCTTTGTCTAAATCAATTTTAAAGAGATTCAGAGCAACTTAAAATTAAAATGTATCAAATATATTTGGACGAAACACATTAAGATTACAAACCAGTATTTTATGGGATGACTGCTTTTATGGAGCTATGATTTTGATCAGTTACTTTACAAATTAGATCGTTGGTTTTCATATAAGTAAAGGATGTATAAAACGTAACTGAATGTTAATACAATAACATCGCTTATTGGAGAACTGACGAGTGGATCAAGAGTTCTTAACATGACTAAACTGTGATTGTGAAATGCACAGGGAGATGAGGCTACAAAACCAAAAAACCTAGTAACAATGGGGGATTTCAGCTAACCCCATATTGACGGGGTACGTATCACCACAGGACAGGATGCAGAGATAAAATTTCTAGACACCATTAATGACTGCTTCTTAGAGCAGTTAGTCTTGGAACCCACAAGGAGAGAGACAATTCTTAATTTAATCCTAAGTGGAGCACAGGATCTGGTACAAAGGTAAATATAGGTGAACCACTTGGTAATAATGAGCATAATGTAATCAAATGTAACATCATAGAAGGGGAGGAAAGATCAAAGAAACATTTAACTTCAAGGGGAACTACACACAAATGAGGACGCTAGTTAAATATAACTAAAAGGAGCAATCATGAGTGAAATGCCTGCAAACTGCATGAAAACTATTTAAAACACCATAATAGAGACTCAGACTAAATGTATAGCCCAATTAAAAAGAAAAAAAAAACAGTAAGAGGACCAAAAAAATGCCACCATGGCTAAAATGCATCGTAAAACAGGTGGTTAGAGGCAAAAACACATCCTTTAAAAATTTGGAGGTCTGGTAAATGTGTAGATAGGCAGGCCAAAAAAGAATGTGAAAAGCAACCAGCAAAAGACACATGAACTAACAGCAAAAAAATTTAAGTACATAAGAAGCAGGAAGACTGCCAAACAATCAGTGGGGGTTGCTTGGTGACTTAGATACTAAGGAGCACTCAGGAAAGACATGGCAATTGCAGAAAAGCTAAATGAATTCTTTGCATTGGTCTTCACTGCAGAGGAAGTTTCCTATCCCTAAACCATTCTTTTTAGGTGAGAAATCTGAGGAACTGTCCCAGATTGAGGTGTCAGTAGAGGAGGCTTTGGAAAAAAGTGATAAATTAAACAGCAATAAGTCACCAGGGCCAAATGGTTTTCACCCAAGAGTTCCTTCAGAACTCTGATATGAAATTGCAGAACTAACAACTGTGGTATGTAACCTATCGCTTAAATCAGCCTCTGTATCAGATAACTGGAGGAAAGCTAATGTAGCACTAATTTTTAAATAAGGCTCCTGACATGATCTTTGCAATTAGAGGCCTGACTTCAGTACCGAGTAAATTGTTTGAAATTATAGTAAAGAACAGAATTATCAGACACACAGATGAACACGATATATTGGGGAAGAGTCAACATGGCTTTTGTATATAGGGAAATCATGCCTCACCAATCTATTAGAATTCTTTGAGTGGGTCAAGGGTGATCCAGTGGATATAGTTTACTTGGACTTTCAGAAAACTTTTGACTAGGTCCAACACAAAAGGCTCTTAAGCAAAGTAAGCAGTCATGGGATAAGAGGGAAGGTCCTCTCATGAATCAGTAACTGGTTAAATGATAGGAAACAAAGGGTAGGAATAAATGGTCAGTTGTCACACTGGAAAGTGGTAAATAGCGGAGTCCATTGGTCCCTGTACAGATCCATGGCTGTTCAACATATTCAAATGATCTGGACAAAGGGGTAAACAATGAGGTGGCAAAGTTTGCAGGTGATACTAAATTACTCAAGGTAGTTTAAGGCCTGCCTGCCTGCCAGTGAAGAGTCACAAAGGGATCTCACAAAACTGGCTGACTTGGCAACAAAGTGACAGATGAAATTCAGTGTTGATAAGTGGAAAGTAATGCACATTGGAAAAAATAATCCCAACGATACATATACAATGGTGTGTTCTAACTTGACTGTTACCACTCAAGAAAGAGATCTTGGAGTCGTCATTGATAGTTCTCTGAAAACATTTGCTTAATGTGAAGTGCTAGTCAAATAAGCTGTAAAATAAACAATGTTAGGACCCATTAGAAAAGGAATAGATAATAAGACAGAAAATGTCATAACACCACTATATAAAACTGTGGTACACCCACACTTTGAATACTACATGTAGTTCTGATCACCCCATCTCAAAAAAAGACTTATTAAAATTAGAAAAGATGCAGAGACTAGCAACAACAATGGTTAGGGGTATGGAATAGCTTCCATATGAGGAGAGAGTAAAAAACTGGGATTGTTCAGCGTGGAAAAGAGCTGATTGAGGGGGTGAGATGATGGAGGTCTATAAATCATGAGTAAGGCTACGATTTAGTCACGGAGATTGCGGAAGTCACAGAATCCATGATTGCAATGGTGGGGAGCTGCAGGGTTGCCTGCAGGGGCCAGGAGCTGTGGGGTACCCCACCGCCTCTGGAGGCCCCCAGAGCTCCCAGCCGCCATTTGCAGTGGAGTTCCCTGCAGCTTGTGGGTGGCGGAGGAATCCCCAGGCAGCCGGGGGTGGCAGGTCCCCAAACTGAGTGGTGAGGGTACCCCATAGCTCCCAGCTGACACGGGAGCCAGGGGCACCCCACAGCTCCCTACCCCCATGAGCAGTGGGGGATCCATGGAGCTGCAGGTGGCAGGGGTACCCACAGCCCCCAGATGCGGTGCCGGTGGCTTCTAGCCCCTGCACAGCTGCCCCGCTTCAGGCAGTGTGGGGATCTGCAGATAACCATTTTGTTCCGGATATTTTTAGTAAAAGTCACAGACCAGTCACAGCTTCCATGAATTTTTCTGGTTTTGCTCGTCACCTGTTTCTGACTTTTTTTACTAAAAATATCTGTGACAAAATCTTAGCCTTAATCATGAGTGCTGTGGAGAAAGTGAACAGGGGAGGTGTTGTCTACCTTTCTAACTCACAAACCAGGGATCACCCAATAAAACTAGTAGGCAGCTGGTTTAAAACAAATATAAGTACTTCTTCACACAATGTGCAGTCAACCTGTGGAACTCGTTGCCAAGGGATGTTTTGAAGGCCAAAAGTATAACTGGTTTCTAAAAACAATTAGATAAATTTCATACAGGATAGGTCCATCCATGGCTATTAGCCAAGATAGTGAGGGATACAACCCCATGCTGTGGGTGTCTGTCTCTAAACCTCTGACTGCCAGAAGCTGGGACTGGACGATGGGATGGATCTTTCGATAAATTGTTCAGTTCTGTTCACTTCTCCTGAAGCATCTGGCACTAACTGTTGAAAGACGATATGGGCTAGGTGGACCATATGTCTTACCCAGCATGGCCATTCTTGTGTTCTTAAACTTCAACTTACCATTCAGGCTTGTATGCCCTGCCCTACAAGAGTCCTAAAATAAAAGAATGCAGGGGATGATGTAGAAGTTAAAATTTTGTTAAAGAAGATATGCATTAAAGTTTAAAGTCAAGGTAAAACACATTGTTGATCAATTTTTTAAAATAGTTTGAAATGTAAGTGTTCATAATATTTCATATTAATTCAAACTATAATACTCAACAAATTGGATAGTGGAGGGAGAAGGGAATGTCAATTGAAATCCATTTTCTTACTTAACCGATTTTCCAAGTATTTTAGCTACCAAACCATTTCTAAATGTTTTTAATATGTTGAGAACTGTTCTCTTAATATAAATTGATTGAACTTTGATATACACTTGTGGAAGATATTCTTTTTCAATAGGGACCTCTATGCTGCATAGAAAATTACCTTAATTTTTTATGGTGAGAAGGATGCTTAGATCACTTATTCTATGTGTAATCATTTTATAGAAAGATTTAAGGACCTTCAGAGAATATTTACTTGCCATTCTGCTGAAAGAAAATATTGAGAAGAAAGGAAGTGGCTACAAACCTCTCTTAATGAGAGAAATCAGGGAGATAAATTAAAAAACAAACCTTGAAGCCCCTAGAAAGCATAAACCTTGGATTAGCTTTTATTGTGGTTTTCTTTTTGCCATCACTAGGAGGATTATGTTGAGACAGATAAGAAGAAATTTATTCCTCTTCGATGGATTGCACCTGAGCTAGTAACAAGCTTTCAAGATAGATTGTTAGCAGCAGAGCAAACCAAGTATAGTAACATATGGTATGTAGTAGACTTTTAAATATTTGAAAGAATTGGAGTTCATACATTTTTCAGTATAAAATACACAATTATTAATTAATGTATTTTCATTGTAAGGAGTGGACTGAATCGACTGACTGTTGGCTTGATGTACTGGATTTAATATTCTGCTATCATTCATTTTGTAGGAATTTTTCAAATTAATCTCTATTGGCTTGAAATTGTATTTAATGCTCTAAATTTGCTGTTAAGTGGTTATAACATCAAAATAAAATTATGGGAATATGTTTAGCAGAATAGGTTTTTACATTTCAGTTGTAAAAGAAATACTTGCTGTATACAAGGCAAACACTTGCCAGCAGTTAAGAAGTGAAACAGCAAATTATTTGACCATTAAGGTAACAGTCGTTGATGATGGAGACCGTTTTGATAGTGGAGGCCAAAATATTATTCCTGGGTCAGATGTGGCCTTGGCACAATTCACTACAGTAGAGCTTTAACATTTGTGCTCCACAATATACCATTCATCTCAGAGAAGTAAGTTAAATACATTCATTTACTCCCATTTGCATTGGTTGTTGCCATTGGTTAATAAGCAAGGTCTGCAAAGAATCTAGGCTATGGGTAAAATTTTCAAAATCACCTAAGTTCTATCTTCAAAGTCTCATTTCTTTCAGTGATATTTAGGCTTCTAAATTACTTTGAAAAAGGGACTTTGGCTCCTGAGTCACTTAAGTGCTCTTCAAGATTTTACCCAAAATCCTAATTTCCTATTGTACCTAGACAGTAGAATAAAATGCATTGAATAGTAGAATAAGTTGATTTCCTGTTCGTTGCACTAGTCAGAAAGCAGGTGGCCTGTGACAGTAGTGGCTCCAAGTCTCAGTTTGTAACATCTGTTCATCTTACATGCCAGATCCGCAGATAAGACATTGTGCTATTATGAGCTCATGCAGTTAAACTTTAAGCATTCCAAGTGAAACTCTGGTGGCTATTCTATGCATCATACACGGTAGACACTCCAGGGTTGTGTTGTTTTTTTTTTAATAGATAAATATCAGATCTTAATATTATTGGTATTTTAATGTTTCTGGGTTGTTGTTTTTTTGTTTTTTGTTTTTCAGAGATTGGGATAAGAGGGCAGGTTGGCCAGGGTGATAGTTCCTTATATTTTAAGGGATAAATTGCTCTGAATAGACATTTTAGATAGGATGAGGGTTAAGGTGTTGCTGTATGTGTTCCTGCCATAACTCATTGTGACTTTGTTTATAACATTTATTTTACATAGCTGAGCAAGAAATGCTACACTTAAAAACAAATTTGTTCAATGCAACGCAGTGGGATAGGCTGACCCTTACCGGGACAGAAACTAAATAAAAAATAATTCTTATAGTAGAATCCCTTAAGGCTCTTATGTTCCATAGGCTAAGGATTTTGATTTTTGTTGAGTTAACAAAAGGCTGAATTGGAGCTGTCATATATACACACCTGTTTTATGCTGTTTGAATAGAGGAGGGTTTGCCAAAAGCTGGCATCTGTAGCATTGTCTTGATGCTCTGATGTGCATCATTTAAAACAAAACAAACCTGCTTTTATTTTAATCTTTTATGGGCATGTGTATATCACATCTAGCACAAGAGGGCCACTATATAGTACGTCAGTACAAATAATAAAAAATTGTTTAATAGAAAACTGTCACTTCTCTTTTTCAGGTCACTGGGTATAACATTATGGGAACTCTTTGATAATGCTGCTCAGCCTTATTCACACTTTTCTGACAGAGAAGTTCTAATCCAGGTCATAAAAGAGAAACTCGTTAAACTCTCTAAGCCACATCTGGAACAGCCATATTCTGATAGATGGTAATTTTCTTTTTAGACTCTTTCTATTTAAAAACAAACAAACTCTGAACTGTTAGAGGTTTCTCAAACATTGTAATTTTTATACTATCAAAAATAAGTCAGAAGAGCTGCATATTCATATATTTCTGGAAAAGTGATCCTAGCTAACAAGCAAAAGGAATTGCAACAGATAAGGAAAGCATTTTAGCGAAGTATACTAATAAAAAAGGAAACCTCTTGAGTTTAATTGCTTGATGTAAAGTAATGAACTGAAACGTGTAGCCTGTCCATGCAGTGAATGAAAAGGGAATGCAGTTATTTTTGTATATTGTAACTGCTGAAAATATCCTTTTCTTCTTCACAGGTATGAAGTTCTACAGTTCTGCTGGCTACCTCCGGATAAGAGACCAACAGCAGAGGAAGTACACAGACTTTTAACATATCTCCGCATGCAAAGCCAAAGGGACTCTGAGATAGATTTTGAACAGCAGTGGAATGCTCTTAAGCCAAACACTTCCAATAGAGAATCAAATAACTCTGCATTTCCAATCCTAGATCATTTCACAGGAGATAGACTTGGCCAGGAAATGGAAGAAGTCCTCACTGTAACTGAAACAAGTCATGGACTCAGCTTTGAATATATCTGGGAGGCAGCTAAACATGATCATTTTGATGAATGCGGTCAGGTGAATTCTGATGAAGCAATGGCATATACAAACATTTTCTTTCCAGTTGAGGTTTTTGAAAGGTCACTTTCAGAGCAACGGTCTGGAGCACAGGATGAAAGTGGTCAGGAAGCTTCACTTAATGTACCTGGGGTGCTTCCTGTTTTTGATGCTCACAAACTTTCTCTTGGAAGTGATTACTATATCCAGTTAGAAGAAAAAGACAGGGGCAATCGCATGAATTTTGATCATCAGTCAGCTGTACTAACAACAGAAGTTGATCATCAAGAAGTTGTACAAGACAAAAATTCTCTCTTCATGGTTCCCAGGGATGTTGATGCTGAAGAATCCAGCACAGATGGGGAGTTTTTCCACTATAACAGAGATCCTAAAGATGAGGCTTTGCATGTTACTAATGGTCCTGAAAGCCCTTTCCAGAATATATTTAGTGATATTGACAGAGCAGAGGAATTGACAAATAACAGAAATATATTTGACTTAACTGAGCTAAATGATATTCATGTAGAATTTAAGCCAACAGTTTTAAATTCAAGTGTAGAGGTATCAAAAGCAGTCAGTTACCCTTATAAGGAGAGTTCTAGTCATGTTTCTGCAAATGAGGCTGTTTCCTTATATGAAAATATGAGAGAGTCTGATTTTAGCGTGCTATCTGTAGAAGAACTCTCTGATAACTTTCTGTTTCTTCAAGAGAAGAATTTATTAAAGGGGATATTGACTAACAAAGATAGCAGTGATGATATCAGGCCAAAATCAGCAAAAACAGATTTTAAAAATATATCAGAAACATCAACTAGGAACTCTCTGGACATTGAGCTAAAACTGGCTAAAAATACACCAGACTTTTCTTTATTGCATGATGATTTTAAAACTGGGAACAAAGAAGATCATGTCCATGTGCCTGCAGATGAAGATGTGAGTGTTCTGCTTCAGTCACTTGCAGAAATGCAGGTGCCTTCTGTTTCTTCACTTGTAACAGATGAGAAGTCACAAGATAAATATCAGAACCTCCCCATACTGAAAGGTGGTGATAAATTTTCATATGTTGGAGTGGATAAAAACTCATCTCACAGTATTAATGATAGTCTCTGTCAAGGAAAGGAACAAGGCATTGAAGATGCCACCATTGAAATACTATCCAGTAATGCCAAAAATCAAAGTTCTGGAAACGATTCATGTTATGGCGTCACACTTGAAATTGAAGAGTCTGAGGGACAAATAAAAAATGAAACACTTGTTAATTATGATGAAATTACTTTTGGGAGAAACCTTGGTGTAGAGAAAGGAAATACTAATAAGGAATCTATGAACTATGATTTGCAGAACAAGTCTTCTGTCTTAGAACAGGATGATGGGGGTTTACTGGAAAACAACAATGAAACTTTCAATCATCTTCAAAAATATAGTGACGCTCCTAAAGAAGTGACTTTAATATCTGGCATTTCATCAGACTGTGCAAGTCAAGATAATCTGTTGGAAGATAGTTCATCATCTCCCTCACAGACTACAGAACAATCCATAAAAACACCAGACTCCATGGATTCATTAGATGTGAATGAGGTATTAGAGTCTTTAGGGGCCCAAAGTCCGCAGAAACTTTTGCCACCTGATAAACCTGCTGATAGTGGCTATGAAACTGAAAATCTGGAGTCTCCAGAATGGTCTTCACATCTTACTGTTGATGATACGTCTAACACAGACACTGCATTATGTGGTGTTGGTGATAGGAATGCTAGTGATTTGTCAGCCAATCCAGTAATCATTGTTTCTGCAGAAACAGCTTGCTCAGATTCAATACATAGCAATAGTAACTTTGAAATAACCACACAGAATTTTGCTAATGGAAATCAGAACTCTTACAGGGACTCTGCTTATTTTTCTGATAATGATTCTGAGCCAGACAAAAAAACAGAAGAGATTGTAAACAAATCAGCAGAACCAACAGTAGATATTTGTAGTACCTCTTCTAGCATAGAGAATAAAACTGAAGATTATTATTATTTTGGAGATATACAGTCAAAGCACAGTCAAATAGAGGATTACCAGGACCCCAGTAATTTAGACACACAGTTAGAATTAAATGACAAGTTGGGGACACAGAAAACAGATGTAATGATGCAGGTGTGTCCTGACAAATGGAATAAAGAAACTCCGATATTTGCAGTGAATTCCGAACAGAACTATAGGGGTGAAATTAAACTATGTGAGGAATCTCGCAGAAATGTCTCTTGTGTTGGCACTAATACTTCAGAATTTCTTGCATGCGGAGACTTACAGTCTATTCATAACATACACAGTCCTTCAGGTTCAACTGATATTGAAAAATCCTTGTGCCACACTGAAGGACCTAAACTGAAAGAGCCAGATATTGAAGGAAAATACCTTGGTAAACTTGATGTTTCTGGAAGGCTTGATTCATCAGAGGATGGAGATGATGCAGATGAAGAAGATGAAAACAGTGATGATTCTGAGGATGATATGAGAACTTTCCGTATGTGTAGTCTTAGCTCTGACAGTGAAGATGAAACTGTGCATCAAGTGCCTGTGATACTTTCTGATAAAGATGATGGAAAACATCTGAGAAGCCTGCTGAAACTTCCAAAATCTCTTAAACATGACATGCCCTCTGAGTATTGGAAAAATGAGAAAAAGGCAGTAACATTCTTCGATGATGTCACAGTCTATCTGTTTGATCAGGTATCTTGACCTCTTACTTACTAAGCATTGATTCTAGAATTTAGATCCTTTTTTTAAAAAAGGACATGATCAAAATTTTAAAGCCCAGATTCAAGATATACCAGCAGACTTCATTATTGTTAAGTCTTTACAAACTTATCCACTCATCTCATTAAAAACTAATAAACATGTATCCACATTAGAAAAGGACCTTTTGAAATTCCAAGGTTCAGTGCAGTGTATTGGTGCAAGTTAGTATTTATAAAGTGAAATGTAGTTTGCTTTACATGGAGAGTATGAAAGAACTTGAATAACCACACCTGTGCTGGCTAGAAGAATATGGTCTTCAAGACTGTCATTTTGACACCTTTTACAAGCACTTCATTTGTCTGGGCTATTTTTTAATATATATCACAAATATTTTATAGGTCAGGACGGTTCTTATACTGTTGGTAGAAATATTGCCATTTTTATATTTAACTGGTTTAAGTATTTGAATTCAAATATACTTCCAGTCCAAGTATCTTCATTTACTATTTCAGACTAACTCTTTTCCTGCATTTCACCTATCCAGGGTGGATAGACATGTATCTAATGAGCCTAAACTAAAACAGTAGAGTAGTTCAGTATTTGAATTCCAGTATTATTTTCTTCTTTTTCTTCATCTGATACATGTGATTCTTCAAGTTAATCCAGTACAAATAAAATATAAATGCTTGATCTACTTAATAAAATCCAAGGTTACATTTGTTTCCTTATTCACTTCATACAATAACAAGCTGTGTTTTTTAAAGCTTATAGCAACCCAGACTAGCATGGTAATTTTAAATGAATAGAGACCTACTGTCAAGCCTTGGAAATGTTGCTTGTGAAGAAGTGGATAAAAAATATTAAAAGGGCTATTGCATATTGGAGTAAAAAAAATAGAGGTGACTCTTTTGCTCTGTGGCCTCTGCCATAAAAAAAATAGCAATCCTTTTGTTAGAGGAAAAACATCTGCTACCTTAGAACGATATCTCTACCAATATTTGGTCTCTTATTTCTTGGTTTCACTAACTGATTACATGTTAGTAGCTTTTTCATATACCATACTAAACTTCTAATTTACTTCCTCACCCTGAAGTATTATTAAAGGATAGAACTGTAATGGTGGCGGGTGGAACTGAAAGATGGATTTTGAAAATGAAAAATAGTTAACTAAATTGTTTCATGCAAAGAAGACGACAATGGTCAGTCTAAAAGTCTTACACTTCATTGCTATATGCTTTTTTTTTTTTTTTAAAGGACCCTCTCTAAGTAGAGGACAGTGGGGGGAGTTTAAAAATTCACACTTCCGGCACACATTGTAGTGTTCATCCGTGCAACTTTACTATGGATTACAATGTATAATATTTCAATTCAAATACATATATAAATGGAATTTTGGCTGTGTTCTTGGTTGAAGAGTGACTGTACAGTCTAAGTGGGTTTGGGAAATAACATGATTTTGGAACTGCTGACATCTGAGTGTGTGTGTGTGTGTGTGTGTGTGTGTGTGTGTATATATATATTATTATTTTTATATATATATATATATATATATATATATAAAATCACATGTATAGTAATGGAATTGAACTAAATTTTTTTGGGGTTCTCTTAGGAAACACCAACCAAAGAGCTGGGAAACCGTGCAACAGAATCAAATAACCAAGGCTCTGCTAGCACTCCTGTCCTCTCTTCAGGTCTCAGTTACTTGAACAGATTTACAAATTCAGAAAGCTCTACTGATGAAGAAGGTACTTCTGGTTAACAAAATTCTATATTTTAAACAAAACCTAGTTCTGGGTTCTTTGGTAGCAATTTAAATGTGTTTTTATGGAATATAATCTTCATAAATATGCCATACAACACTGCCTTCAGTTTCTCAATTTTATAAGATACTCTTTAGCAGGGCTCAGACATTTTCCTCTGACACATACTAGGGCCTGGAAGACTTTACTGGCCCTGCAGAGTATTTCTGTTCCTGGTGACCTGTTGTAACTGCTTAATAAACTGGACGACATTTATGGTTTTAACTTTCCCACTGTTCTTTCCTTGTAAATTTGTAAAACTTCTTCATGCTTCCTTAAAAATTAAAAATTTGTCTTCACTGTGGCTCCCCCTCCTGGTGAAGCCAGAGAAGCTGTTCGAAGGGAGTTCCTCCTGCCATACCAGAGGAGCTTCAATGGCCTAATGAAGCAAGAGGAGAAAATAAAACTTTCTTAAGTAATATTTCCACTGGGCCGTTGTAGCTCCTCTTGACCATGGAAACAAACTTTTCATGATGATCGTATGGGAGTCTGTAGCTTCTTAAGCTTCACTAAGATAGAGACCAGGAGATATCAAAAAACTTAATTTTGGAAACTTCTGAATAGATCCACATGATTTATCATAGAGAACATAACATAATTAAAGATTTTTAATAAAGAATAATCTTTAAAAATCAGAATTCCTACCTTGCACCCCATTCCATTTAATTTTCCACAATAATATTGGTATATATCTCAAAGCCATTAGTTAGCAATTTAATGTTTATTTCTTTGAAAACAAGTTCCCCTAACTTCTCTTAGTTAGCAAGCAATATTTTCCGATAGCAATTCTCAGTAACAGCCACTAACATCCGATTGGAATTGAAAGGGTAGAAAATGTTGGGATTTTTAAGGCCCCTTATTCTGTGACCTGTACATTCTACCATCAGAAAGCTAGTAATGTCAGATTTCCTTCAGCATTCATTTGTAGCCCCAATGATTCCCTAAGATACAGCACTTTTAAATTAAATTGTATTTTCTGATAAGCAGTTGTTTTTATGGAGCGGGAATGTGATATACCAAGTTGTACTCTTCAAATCCAGTACAATTTTTCACTGCTTGCTTTTTAAACTGATTATTTTACACTACCTTAAATTATGTATATCTTTATTAATTCTGATTGTTTATTGTAGGTGGAGGTTTTGAATGGGATGATGATTTCTCTTCTTCAGAACCCTCTTTTATAGCTAAGTCAGCAAATAACCTCATTAGTTCTAAGCCACCTCTTCAGACTTCAAAGTACTTTTCTCCACCTCCACCTTCCCGGAGTCTTGAACAAAACTGGTCACATTCATCACCTTATTCCAGGTTCTCGATCTCTCCTGCAAACATTGCAAGTTTTTCTCTTACACATGTTACAGATTCAGATATTGAGCAAGGAGGTAAGTAGATTTAGGTTTCTTTCAAGTAAACCGTGTATATTTTGATGACTTCTGTAATATTTTGGCTTTTAAGTAAGGCCTGTTCTTAATAGCTTGTTGAACAAGTGTTATATTAAAATAGAATGCAGAGCTGTAAATAATGCAAATACTGTCAGTGAATTGAATAAAAGAAAAGGAGTACTTGTGGCACCTTAGAGACTAACCAATTTATTTGAGCATAAGTTTTCGTGAGCTACAGCTCACTTCATCGGATGCATACTGTGGAAAATACAGAAGATGTTTTTATATACACAAACCATGAAAAAATGGGTGTTTATCACTACAAAAGGTTTTCTCTCCCCACACCCTACTCTCCTGCTGGTAATAGCTTATCTAAAGTGATCACTCTCCTTACAATGTGTATGATAATCAAGGTGGGCCATTTCCAGCACAAATCCAGGTTTTCTCCCCACCCAATTTTCCACAGTATGCATCCAGTGAAGTGAGCTGTAGCTCACGAAAGCTTATGCTCAAATAAATTGGTTAGTCTCTAAGGTGCCACAAGTACTCCTTTTCTTTTTGCGAAAACAGACTAACACGGCTGTTACTCTGAAACCGGTGAATTGAATATAAATCTTGGTGTTGGGGCCTGTATTTGTGTGTTTACTGTCTTGGTAAATCCAAATAACTTTTTCCTTGCTAATAAGATCTTAAATGATTTTCCTGATTAAACGAGTAATTTATTAATAGTTCTCATACTGGGCTCAAAACATTTTAGATCAAAATAATTGTGTGTTTGTTGCTAAATGTTCTCCAGAAAAACCTGTGCACATGCACTGCCAAAATTCTGGGTTTGTTCCTAAAGCAGAGAACTACGTTATCCCTTCTAGGAAAAACAATAAGATTTCTACCTTGGCAGCCACTCTGTGGAGCTTTGGAAGGAACCATGCTCCCCCATAAAGAGGAAAAAATTATAGCTTCTAAAGTATTTGAGAATCTTTCTATGATGGCCCCATCACTGGCCATAATTTAATTTTTGTTTTTATTTCACTAGTTAAGGACCTTTAAGAGCAGTATTAGACTATTGTAGTACCTACATTTGTTTTATAATCTAGTTTCTTGTAGGAAGTATGTCCCTGAGACTCTGCTAGGGATTGCAACGTCTTTTTAGAACTTGATCTGTTGTAGGTAGGGAATTTCCTTCTTAAAGGAGGGTTTAGCAGTAGACCCATATACAGTAATGTTAAGGTACTGATGCTATTTCTGTACTGAGCAGTTTCCTTTATATTCCTGGCTCTGCTAAAGTGTTCCTCTGTATATTTTAGTACCAAAATGCCTCAGAAAAAAACGATAAAATAAGAATAGGGACAAACTCAAAAATAATTTCAAAGTATCATTATAAATACAATATTTTATCAAGAGATTAAAAATAAATATTAGCCACTGATGTTCCCTGGTTCTCAGTTTTTATAAAAAATGAATCAATATTAGTTTTATTTGCATTGTATTATATTTGCTGCTTAGTAATCTATTGATAAGAGATGTTTTAGAGATCATACATCACTTTCTCATGTGACCTAAACAGTGACATTGAACTGTGTGATTTAAGCAGATGTGCCTATATATGCGTGTGCCACATGTTTAACTTTGGAGTAGCTGAAAGTTTAAAAAAAAGGAAATTTTAACCAGTACTTTAGAAAGTGAACCAGAATGTCATGTTCTAGGAAAAGTCTAACAAAGAATTTAGGGAAGGCTTATACAGAAAATCCTTAGTATATTTTTAAATAATAAAGAAAATGTGCAAGTATCTTACCTATGTCTTCTGATTTTTCCTCTCCTAATAGGAAGCAGTGAAGATGGAGAAAAAGATTAGATGAGTTAAAGTTTCCTCACTGGAATTATACATGTGGTACATACCTACTCTGGACTAATGTCTGATAAACTCTGTCTAAAACTTATGTGGATCTGCTGGAGTGAAATACAGGTAATCAAGAAATACTAAGACTTAAAACAAACACTGAAAGCAATGTTAAATCAGGACATTAATTTGAATGTGTATTTAACTTTGTAATGTATTGTTTTTAAATCAATGCAATTTGCTTTTCATTGAATGATTCTGCCGCTGTTTTCAAGTACTTGAAGTATTCAGATAATTATTTGTAACAAACATGTAAAGCAGTTACACTACATTCTGGTTTATGTATGGGATTGTATCATATTCTTTTTATATTTTTCCATGTAGTTCGTTATCTATTGAACATACTACCTGTTGTAGAATTGTGTATAATTGTCTTGTGCAACAGGTGGCTGTGTTGTTGAAACTGTATGAATGATAGTTGATCAATAGTGAGCCATATTTATTCTGAAAGATATCACTTACTACATATTACTTTGCTTACTGCAATTGCACTATAGATTTTTCTTCCCATGTTCCCCAACATTGTATAGAATCAAAATCTTAATTTTTTTTCAAGAAAATTAAGACAAATAGAATTGGCCCAGTTAACCAGTTCATTTTGTACTGTTATAGTCTTTGCTATGCACTGCACTTGTAAAACAAACATAATTTCTGAGTGTTATGTTAGAATTGCTGGAATCTTACATGCAGTACCATTTAAAGTGGTAGCTACTACAAATTGTGAGAGTGCCTGTATTTCATAGGAAATTTGGGGAGGGATGTCTGAAGTATCTTTGGGATCCATTTTGGATTAAGTGAATATCTTATTTTCACTCTTGAAAGTGATCATATAGTAGCACCTTCCTATCTAGTCATATTTGATGGCCTTTCTGCATTCCATTAAAACTTTCTACTTTTGGAGGGAGGGAGGTATATGTTGGCCCTGAAACCCAGTTTCAATGCAAGTTATCTTTGTAAAAAGATTAATTTTAATAAAAATTGACCCATCAGGCCTGGCTGCTCACTTGTTCATCCTATGAATTCTGAAGCCCAAATTATTTTTTTTTGACTATGGATTTGGGCCTTCCATGCCTCCTTCCCATTCAGAAAGATCCTTCTATCTCAATTACTGCAAAAACTATTGAGTATTAGGATTAACAACTGGGGATTTAAGCATGCAAATAGTCCTGCTTCTAAATCAGTAGAAAATTGGCATTCATACTTTGTCACCCAGAGAACTGTCCAGGCCTGTATTAAGACATCACCAGGGCTCCATGGTGCTGATTGAAATGTGCACTGACCCAAAGATGTAAGATAGTAAAGCTTGCCATTAAGCTGTCCAAGTGAAGTGAACGTAGTTTTATCTCTCCATTACAAATCCAGCTAGTTTTAATTAATCCTTTAAATAAGTTGTCTAACAAGTTCCCTCGCTGTCTCACTAAATACAGTTGGGCAATAATTCCTTTGCCTGTGAAATGCATTATGCAGCCGCAAATGTGGGGCCAGATTGGAAAAAGCTGAAAAATGCTGGCATTTAGAGCTTTGTGGTCAACACTGCTATCTGGCTGTACAGCATACTGCATCTTAGTGGCATAAATATTGTTTACTCTGCTTTAGTATAGGACTAGTTTTTCTGCTGAATAGTTCTAGGTACAGAAAAGCTAAGAATTGTAATCATCTGCAGCATAAAGAATACATATTTTCAGCTGTTAAGCTCTGTTTGATGTTGCAATTTTATTTTATACACAGTTTGGTTTAAAACAGGGCATTGATTTTAAGTGACAGGAGTACAAAAAAAGTAGAATATATATATATATATATATATATATATATATTTTTTTTTTAAAGAGTTATTTGGCCCTTACAGCTAGAATGGCTTTCATACCCCTCAAGGGAAAGAGATTAGTTCTAGAAATAAAATGAATTGCTGAGATACTGAGTTGTCCTACTGAGGAGCTCAGGTCCAGAGGGAACCTGAGAGTCACAGGGAGACTTGTACTTCAGTGTGAGTAACATCATAGAAATTTGCTGTTGCCCATGCAGAGCAACAACTTTTCATAGAATTTTTCAACATATCTTTAAATGCAAAGCCAGTTCTAAATATACACTTGCAGTATATACTGTAATGGGTTTAAAGGAGCTTTTACGTGGTATGCTCTTTATACATATTAAAATATAAATGATAGGCTGTGGCACACTAAACATCCTATTAGTTCTGTAATACAGACTTTTAAAAATTCCTTAAACACACACCAGATTAAGGTGTCTCATCAGTCTTCGTATTTTTCTGTAACACTTTTATATTACCATAAATAAAAAAGCAGGGAAATCCAAAATTAAGAATGAAACTCCATATGCTGAGTCTCCAAAGAATGTATGGAATTGTCTACCCCATGTGTGCTGAAACACCTAAAGTATCACAGGGTTAGAGAAGGAGTTTCAGCCTTAATTCTGAATCTCTTGATTTTGAACATAGTTTCTGAGGTTAAATAAAAGCTAATATAGTTTGACTGGAATATTGAGATGCAGCTTCACTTTTGTTCCTGTTGTAACTTCAGGAATTTAGATTATGGAACAGATCTTGTGCAGCTGAGCAGTATTTAACCTTGCATTCAACACATCAGGATTTTCCTCAGTTGATAGGGTGTTAGTCATTTGTGACTCCCATTCTCTTTAGTAAGAGTACCATGTCTTAAAACCTTACATAATAATGAAAGTTTACTCCTGTGTCCAAATGGACTGTTTGATAATGAATTGCCAAACAGACATTTTTTGTTCAAAATGGGATTTGTGTGTGTGGGATGATATACAAAGTGTTTCTTTAGCCATATTACAAAGAAAAATCATTGTTATATCTGTGAATTGCCACACTTCCTTAATCTCAGTGGATACTAATTTCATTAATCCAATTCACTAGATTAAAATTGTAATCAGTTTTTTAGAAATATGTATCGTTAAATTTTATTACAAACTACTACCGTGTTCAAGTGGTAAACCACATTCCAACAATGAATTATGCCAGGAAGGCAAATTTGTGGAGTAGCTGAAATGTAATCACGTTGAGGTGATTTGTCAAATGGGCCATACATTAAATTCTGTAATCTCTTGCACTAGTTATCCAAATGGTTTCAGTTTTAGAAATCCTTATCTGGTTTTTTTTCAATGGTTTATTATGAGGGTTGATTCCATTTTAGTTTCTTCTCTAATAGAAAGTCTTGATTATTTATTTAAATGCTAAAAGGCATTATCTTAATTTGGCTACTTAAGTATCTTACAAAAAAGATCGCATCTACAGTCTAAAATGGAAGCTAACATGATTTAAAAAATTTCTTGGTGAGAAAATGTGACTCGGTCACACAGAGGCCAATGAAGTGAGAAGAAAGTAAATTTTTTTATTTGAAACACCTGTACCTTCCCGAGTCCCTAACCTTCAGCTACATGTTGTACATGTACGCTGCCGTTTCCATGGAAACAAACAGATTAAACACTTTTTTCATATCCTTGGTGATGCACTAATGAAAGCCATTCAAGCCTCTTTCTTTTATCAGTATTTTAAGTAATACGTTTATATGTAGTATTGAATCTTTTTTCATGAGGGGCTGGTTGGTAGGGAAATACTTGTGTTGGTTTTTTTTTGTTTTTTAACTGTTAAGCACTATGCTAAAATTTCAGTGGTAAGTCAGGTGTTAGTGACATGGCTATTTGTTGGATTTAGTGAAAGGTGGAATCAAAGTATATTAGCCTTATAAGAAATAGCCTTAAAATAAGAATGGGGTGTACAAAACTTCTTCAGCTTTAAGTCATACAAAAATATCCTTAAATATTAATTAGTTTTGGATCAAGTCTTTGATATGAAAAAATCTAGAGAGAGTACAAGACCATATAAATATATTGAAAATAAGTATTTGTGATACCAGCAGCCTGTTTTTCAGATAAACTTGAATATGACTTAAAATTATTAGTTTTATTAAATTGTTTGAACTTGCACAGTCATAGGTGTAACTTAATGATAAATGGTACTGATGTGTGTATATACAATGTTTAATTCAATTTGTAAATGAGAAGCTATGTAACAAAATCATAGGTATGAGGTTTTCCTATTGTAATTTAATACAGGTATGAAGTTTTTGGCAATACATCATAGTTAATGGAATTTCAGGTCAAATTGTCTTGCAATTGTGTACATTTTTAAATTGTAATATTTCTTCTGTATATTGATTACCATGCATAGTGTGATTCAATAAATTGCTTGTAATTTAAAAACACTATTTAATATTCAAAAATAAAATACAATTATATATTTATAACCTTCATGTCTGTGTTTGTTTATTCTTAGCCCAACTCAGTTCTGGTACTTGTTCAGCTCCTCATTTCAGTGAAGTCAGTGGGACTACTTGTGGGAGTGAAATCAATGTGCTCATAAACGAGGAACTGGGCAGCATCTATTCTTCCCCAGGTGCCTGAAGCCCCAGACACTTCAACCTACACAGCACAACACAGCCTATATGAGAGGGTGTATTTTAGATTCCTGATCTCTTCTGCTAGTATGTGTCGCCATCACTTGAACATCACATCGCATAACACATACCCTCTACAGGGAAGCACTGTTCAAAGTACAGCACAGATTTAATTTGTAGTAATATCTTTCAAGTGAAAATGTGTTGAAATGTGTTAGCATCTGAAATCATCACCATGGGTTTTGCCATAATTATGTAAGGTTTAACAGAGACTACACATGAATGTACATGTCTTTATATAAACAAAACAAACCCTGCTATTGTCATGAAGTAGGCATGGATTCCTGCTGTTTGGCATAAGGAGGTCTCAGTAGAACTGACATACTCGCTGTCTTGTTGTGAAGAGGTTGCATATCAGTTCTCCCTTTACAGACAATTAATGGGGTGAATGGCATTGGTATAAACCTCTGAACTCCTGTTTTCCTGGTTTAGATGATGATGGAAAACATTTTAAAATGAAAAAAATAATGTAAATGAAGTGCTCAAAAATGCTTCAGTAATACAATTCTTTATGCCTGGGCCTTCTAAAGCTGCCATTACCAACACCACCAAAATTGCATATAGTGAGAAGAAAGGTGGGTCCTTGGGTAGAGGATTCTAAGTCACAAGATTTAGACTCTATTTCCAGCTCCTGAGCAAACTATTTGTGTGACTTTGGAGCAAGTCAAAAAGAGCCAATGCTTCCAAAAATGGCCTTCAATGCGTTAGATTTTGGGTGCCCAACTTAGGGGCACTTTCATAGTGCTGAACACCTGCATTTCCTATTGACTTAAATTGGAGTTGTGTGGTCATCACTTTCTCAAATGAGGCTGTTATGTGTCCCACATTAGCCATATAAAGTTGGAGGCCTCTTTTGAAAATGTGGGCCAAAAATTCTATATGCCTCAGTTTTTCCATCTGTAAATCGGGGATAGTGCTTCCCTAGTCACAGGTCATTGAAGCTTAATGTTTGTAAAGCACTTTGATTTTCATGTGGCAGGATAGGCACAAAGTATTTGTTGTGTTTGCAACTCTTGACTCTTTCTTCTACTGTAGCAATGTGAAAAACATGCAAGAAACTAAGACTGAACAATGGAAACAGTGCAAGAAACTTGGGAAAATATTGAACAGGTGAACATATTTAAATACAGATGACATAATTAGCTTCTAAAAAGAAATCCATTATTATAACATTTGTACTTTAAAAAATGCAACTGAAATGGAATTTTAGTGAGGATGAATTTGGCACAAAATTATAATATTTCAGAATTTGTAGCATATATTTAGTGAACAGCAATATCGATTGTGTAGAGTTAACATGGTAAACTGTTGCTATGCTACTAATTTCACTACTTGTGTTCCTGTCTTCAGTTTAGGAAGTGACAAAACTACCCCAAAGTGCACAATAAATAGAAATAATTCTTTTTCATAGACCTTTTTCATTGTCATAATCCTAAAATGCATTTAAAATTTTAAAAGAAATGCTTTCAATTCTAGCCTTCAGAAAACAAATAACCTGGGTTACACTATACAATGGAATATATGAATCTTTTGGTATCTGCCTTTAAGAAATGTAACTATGCAGTTTTTTTCCAACTGAAAATTCCTTCCATGGATTTTAACCAACAGATGCTTCAACTTAAATCATAGTAGGAGCTTTAAGTAGGCAAAATATAATGGCTCAGGTTGAAATTTGACTAGGACATGGGGGCTTTTCCCACAGCCCTTAAAGATCCCATGGCACTTTTATCACTTTCATATCTCATGGCCCCGAGCACCATAGTATCTGAACACCTCCCAGTCTTATGCATTTACCACTACAACACTATTGTGGAAGAGGGAAGTGCTATTCACTGCATTTTATAAATGGTAAATTGCAGCACAGAGAGACTAGGTGACTTGCCCAAGGTGTTAGTTTGTAGTGGAATATGGAATTGAACCCAGTTCTGTGAAGTCCCAGTAGTGCCCTATCACACACCCTTCCTCTCTAGGGCTGGGTATTTGACCAGTCAAATATTGTCAAATGTCAAAAATGGTCAAATATTTTAAAGCAGTAACTTATTAGAACAGTAACAAAAAAAGGAAGACTTTATGGTCTCCAGTAGGCTTAGCCTTAGATTCTTATGCCTAATTATATATAATTAAAAAGCTAGTGTAGTGGGTTATTTTAGTTCAGAAAAATGCAAAACAATTTTTTTTTTTTTTTTTTTTTTTTAAGAAAAGATGGAATAGTACCATCATGAAGTCAAAAAAGCAGGCCACCACCTACCTCAGGGAATTCTTGCTGGAACACTGGACTATATTTAACCATGGACAAATAGGTCGATTGACCAGCTTGCCAAGCCTGTTCCTTTATAATGACAAGTAGTCATGATGACCTCATTATCTGTGCTCTGGCGGAGAGGCTGCCGCAGCAGAGTGCCAACGGCGATCCTGTTGGATGGAGCATTGTTTCGGTACTGACTGTGAGGGAAGAGTTTCTACCTGTTGAATCACCAGTCCCACTTGCAGCACCCGAGTGTTGAAGGGGAAGCCCCCCAGAGTGCTGACCCATCCAAAACCAGCGCAGTCTCGGTGACCAGCTGGAATTGCAGCACAGAGCAGAACCCGCGTACCCCAGCCTCTTAATAATTTAAAAACCCCTGACCTTTGGGAACATTGAGTTTGCAAGCTGGAGCTGTCCTCGGGTGAATTGACACAATGTTTGCAGGAAGAGAGAGCCCTGTGCCGCACTGATGTGGGCACCTTTCCTGGTGTTTTGTTTTCATATGGATTAAGCTGTGTTTGAACAAGTTCTCCAACCTCTTAGACAAACGGGCTTTTCTTCACAGGGCAGGGGGGCCCCATCTCACGCTTAACTTGGGCCGCACAATGCCGCCTTCTGTGCCGCAGGACGCCCGCGCGATAAGGACCCACGTTCTCGCCGCGCTGCCCCGTGGAAACAACAACCTGCCCCGCGGCTCTAAGGTCCCGCCTCTGCCCCCGTGCAGGTGGCGCGGAACCTCGGGCAGCCCCGCCCGCCCGCCTCCGCCTCCCTTGGGGATTTGCCTGGACGCTCCTGCTGCGCCGGGCTCCGCCTCCCGCTGGCTCCGCCGCTAAAGCGACGTGTCCCAGGCCCGGCGGGCGGGCTGCGGTCACACGCGTCTCAGCCACCTGCGAGCGGCTGCTCGCCCGGCGGCCCTTCTCCGGCGTCCCGCCCTCCGCGCCGGCTCCCAGGTACGCGTGCCGGGCACCAGGCTCCCGGCGCGGGGGGCAAAGGGCCGCTCGGGGAGTGGCGGAAGGGCTCCCGCTGTCTGAAATTGCACTGGCCGCTCCCACCCCGCCGTGCCCACCGCCTTCCCTCTGGAGCCCTCCCGCGGGGCTCCGGTCCCTCCTGGGGGCTCCCTGCGCCCTCGGTAGGTCTTTTCTCCGGTCGCTCTCTCCTATGCCGTCCCCCGCTGCCCCGACCGAGTTCCTCCTCTGCCTGCCCGCTTGCTCCCTCGCTAGCCTTCGCCTCGCCTCCGGCTCTGCGAGCTCTGAACGCCTCCACCGGCCTCCTACCCCCAGCCCCTCCTGCTCTAGCCTGCCCCAGCCCCCATTGCCCCCCCTTGCTGACCCCAAACTCCCGCCAGGACTCTCCCTCATCCCCACTGTCTCCCCGTCTCCCCTAGAGGTAGTGTCGAGCCTGTCCAGTGACACTACAGGACTGTGGGCTATAGGACGAGGGGTTTGGGGGTGGGTAGGGGATGGGTCTGGCGTGTGTAGCTGTATTTGAAAACAACCTTCCCCCAAACCACTTCATGTACCCTACAGTCACCTGCTATCCTTAGTCTACTGGTTCCACCTGGCTCCCTGCTCCCCTTAATCTGCCAAATCCTCTTCTCCTAGGAGCTCCCCCCTTGCCTCTGCTGGCTGCCACCCCAGTCCAGGAAGGTGGGTGTCTGTCAAGGAGCAGCTGGTTGCTTTCCCAATGGCAGTGCCTTCTGCAGGGGAGGTAGGGATTTGGCTGCTCTCCTTGGTTCCTATTTGCACTGTTCCATCCTACTTCTGGTTTGCCATCTCTCCGAGAGAGAGAAGCTCCAAGGTTTCTCCTGGCCTGGCTTTGGTTTTTCTTTTCCCCAGTATCAGCCCTGTCCTCCAGCTGTTTTCCTCAGGCGCCCATGACTCTCAGGCAGCATGGTGTGGGGCTGGTGGGTGAAACCTGAGATGCAGTCTTGTCTTGCTCCCCTGGCAGCCTTGGGCTGGAGGCCCCCAATCAAGCCACTTTGTGAGGTGAGCATAGGTCCTCTGTGGAAAACTTGAGTACCCTGTGATGAGGTATGAATCCAAAGAACGGCCAGAGTAGCTGGCACAGGGCAGCTGGAACACCGTGAACACGGAGAAAGGAGCAGCTGAGGATGCTCCTAGGTGGCGGCGGTGGTGATGTCGGTTTTCCCAGCATCCTCAATCAGTTTTACCCTCTACTGCAAGAGGTGGTGATGTGGCATGGTGGTGCATCTCTCCTGTCCTTCCAGGAGGGGAGTTAAGCTCTGTGGCCAGTCTCTAACGGCAGTCCGACTCTCCAGTCACTCGCATTTCAGTGCATCACCAGAAATATTTTAAATGGACACCCCCCCCATTAATACCAGTCATCAGCAAAAGGGGGGGCTGCTGCCAGGTGCCTGCCATTGAACCAAGCATTGTCACAAAGTGGAGGTAGAGGGTGCTTCTGCATCATCACTGTCTAATGGCTCGTCAGCCTGGAAGGAAGGGGCATTGCTGCACCTGTGCAGGTGCCCTGTCCCGTGGCACAGGAAGACTAGACTCTGCCATGCTGCCAGTGTTGGCTGGATTATTGACTTGGGAGGTGTAGAAATTGCTGTTATACTGGGTGTCAAAATGGCTATACCCTGGCCATTAGCTGGTGAAGGAAGAGAGGCTGCAACCCACTCCCCCTCCTGCACTGCTACTGTCACTGCGGGAGGAGGTACTGCTGCCAGCATGCCAGTCTTCACTGAGCAGCGGGAACTCTGCTGCTGCTGCACCATACAGGAGCTTTCACTGTGGGTGCTGATAACAGCCAACCTTCCTCCTCTAACTGCAGCAGTCCAAAATAGCAAGGTGGTGTCCCTGGAAGAGAGCTGGGAAGACCATCAATGAGGAGGAGCAATCTGAGCCTTCCACCGGTTGTGGACAAAACTGACACAGCTGGCATTTTAAAGGCAAGACTAAAAGCAAATGACAAATAGGAAGGCATTGGCTTGTGAATGAGAAGTGAATACAAATTTGAGTTAATGGCTCCTAAAAGTTGTCTGGATGGCACGAAGAGAAGGTGGGGAGACATATGGTGAAGTTGGGAGAGCTGTGAGAGGAAGCAAGAGAGCAACACTCAAAGGAATGGGGGGGAAGAGAAAGGGGGCATTCAGAGGACAGCATAATGTGTTGGCTTTGCGATGTGAGTGCGTGCTGCTGCCCACAAACAGGACCTCCTACTCTCACAAGTTTTCCTTTAGCTCCAGTGGAAGAGACTTGCCTTTTTTGGAGCTGGATATCCAGGGATCTAGTCCCAAATCAATTCTGTGTGCATGCACATGGATGTGATTCAGCTCATAAGGAATGGGTGCCAGGAGCTGGGAGGAAAGGGAGTTTATAACTAAGCCTTTACTGACAGTCATGCTCCTGTCGTGCTTCTCACTTTCTGGTTTGCTGACGCCAAAGACCTCTTTTTGCTGTTGAGATCTCTAAACTGGAAATGCTGCGTCTCAGTCCAGCCTTTAAATTCCTTTCCTGTTTTCCCTCAGGACAGCTCTTGCTTAAGGGAACAGACTTGGCTCACCAATGTTTGCAGTCACTTTTTTTTTAATATTGTTCTATTTCTAGTTGCTCAAGACAGACCAGATTCTTCTCTCACTTAAACTAGCGATACCATTGTAGCCAAGAGAAGAACTTGGCCAAATGTTCCCATTGTCCATCTTCCTTGTAATGCCTTACTCTGTGGTTATCAGCATTGTCACATTGTAGTCATTTCAGTTGGCCTGTGGCATATGTGAAATGGAACTGGACTGAAAGCAACAGGCTCTAGTGGACAGGAACCCATGTCAAACACTCATTTGGCTCCAGTTTTAGCATGCTCATTGGCATTCTCAGCAGAGAGGCCAAGGACTGAATGAACCTGGAGAGGATCTCGCCACAGAGAACTACAGTGGCCTCCCCTTCAATTAGAGGGGAGGGGCCCCAAACAGAGGCCAACTGAATCAGACAAATGAGACAATGTATGTTGCCAGTTGGAGACTGAAATCCAAAGCAAGTACATTAAGAACAGATGTAGTACAGGCTCCCTCCCTCTTCCCCTCACCCCCCAGTCCCACTAACATGCATGAATCAAGATGCAAATACATCACCACCACCACTGCCCACGTGCTGTGGTTAAAAGGATCCTCTCCAGGGGCCCTACTTCCATCCACAGAGCCCAGATGGTCTGATGTTAACAATCAGTAAAACATATACTAACAAATAAAAGATCCAGCTGGTAGTTTCACAGTATTTTGCAGGTAGATGCTGGTACAAAGCAAAACAGCACAATGACTTTCCATTTGTTCAGTATGAAAGGTAACGATAGCTGAAGATGTTGATGTTATGTTTTTGCAGCATGTTGATGGCTAGTACCAGAAGATTAACTTAGTGGGAGAACAGGCTGGGTGACGTTTCCCCATCATCTACTGAAACATGAAGACCAAAAGCAAAAGAACGAAGCACAGGCTTGCTGTTGATAAAGAAGCCTTTCTTGGGGAGACAACTTTGAGCAAAGAGGAACCGGTGAAATGTTTGCGACACAAAGAAAGGAGAAATGGCAGAAACAATGAGAGCAACAAGACTGGTACAGTCAAAGCCAAACATGCTTGGAACAACAAAGACAGACACTTGAGGCGATTGGAAAGCAATGAACGGGAAAGGCAGAGAATGCACAAGCTCAATAATGCATTCCAGGCCTTGCGGGAGGTTATCCCTCATGTGAGAGCTGAGAATAAACTTTCTAAAATTGAGACTCTTACACTAGCCAAAAATTACATTAAATCACTGACTTCCACCATACTCCATATGTCCAGTGGGCACCTTCCAACTGTAGAAGGAACTGGGGCAGCCAATAGCTCCAAACTGTACCAGCATTACCAACAGCAACACGGCGATGAGGAACACGATGAACAGCTAAAAAAATACTCCACACAAATTCACAGCTTCAGACAAGGCAGCTAAAGTTAGCTACTGGCCTCATTCTCTCTTCTCCACACATTCCTGTATATTTCAGCATTTAGAGGATTAAGGGGTTATTTCCTGCTGGTGGGTTTCTTTTTTGTTTGTTTTTGGAAAGACAAATGTTTAGTGGCTAGATCTCATAGTTCTTGTTGAAATTATCCTAAATTGTAGGTCAGGCTTTTCAAAGAGATTAGTGATTTTGGTTGCCCGATTTGAAACACCTTCTGTGTTCTTATAGTTTTTGTTTACCTGCTTTGTTTGTAATTTTCCTGAGGTCAGAGTGTTCTTTTAATTTGTAATGAGAAATTGTTTGATTGTTCAACACCCAGATTGCTTTTGCAGGGCAGGCTTTATAAACAAATTATTTTTCAGTGGGAGGGGGTGCTCTGCCCGTTAGGAAAATTACTCTTTTTATAAGGTACCTCGAGTTGGGCACCCAACAGTGATGTCCTAAATCACTAGTCATTATTGAAAATACTGGCTGTAACTTCTATTCCTCCAGAAGTGACACCATGTAATGGGGAATCTTGGTGCAGAAATAATGAAGTTTATGGCCCGGTACGGTACTTTGGAATGTATACAGCTACTGGAGGGACATATCTAACTGACCTGATGTTTGGATAGCAGGACTAATTTCTTTAACCACAATTACCTGGATTTTTTTCCCCTTGAATTCTTAAATATCCTGCTACTCAGAGGGAGGAACAATTTTAATGACAATAGAAACATATTTTGAGTAGTTTGATTAGTGTGATCGAACAGGTATGAATACTATCTAACAAAATGGCCTTAGATCAGATCCTAAATGCCCTAAACCAGCAGTTCTCAAACTTCATTGCACCGTGACCCACTTCTGACAACAAAAATTGGGGTGCTATGTGCCGTGGGTGGGGGCATGTAACCTTAGCCCGGGGTGGTGAGGCTCAGGTTTTGGCTTCAGCCCCGGCGGGTGGGGCTTGGGCTTCAGACTTGCTGGGAGCCAGGGCCAACATCAGCCTTGGTGACCCCATTAAAATGGGGTTGCAACCCACTTTGGGGTCCCAACCCACATTTGGAGAACCCCTGCCCTAAACTCATTGAAGTAAATGGAAAGGTTCTAATTCACTTCAGTGGGCTTTGGGTCACGGTCCTACAAGTACACTTAAAATGCACAATAATTAATGTGATCCTTGTTGCATTATATATATTTGAAAGTGCCTTTTAACAGAAACCTTAAAAGAGATTTGTTAGATTGTAAGCTCTTCTAGGCAGGAGCTTGTCTTTGTACAGCATCCAGTCCAATGGGATCCCAGTTCCATTTGGACCCTTTGGATGCTATTGTATTATAAATATTTTACAGTTAGTTCACTTGTGATCTTTGCAAAAATGATGTGATTGCAGAACAAATGTTTTGTGTATTTACCAGTTGGACAATGATAATCTGTGCATTTAAAATGAACTCTGCTAATAAAGCCTGCATTGTAATCAATTAGGATTCATTCTGGGCTAGGTACTATAAAATACAATAAATGAAACAGGAGATATTGAAACAAGAAAAGAAACTTTTAAAAAAAAAGTTGGAATAAAAACTTCCATTTCTCCTAGCCCTGCTCTTCTTCGCCTCCCCCCAAGCTAAGATTTCTTTGTTTGGAAATGTTGCACGTACAGCATATGTAACAACTGTCTCCACCTATGGCCATAGAGTGCTGATGTTAGCCGGACAGTTGTGGTTATGCTGCAGAGGGGGCAAGGGCAGGATTTAGGTGCTCATTTTTGCACAGGATGTAGCTTCATGGGCCCTACCTTTGTCCCCACAGAGTAGGGTAGTGCAAGGGGGAAGCAGGCTGAGTGAGGGAGAGATTGGTGGATCCTTTGCAGGGGGTGTTGAAGAGAACAGCTGCAGAGACTCCCTAGAACATAAGAACGGCCATACTGGGTCAGACCATTGGTCCATCTAGCCCAATATCCTGTCTTCCGGCAGTGGCCAATGCCAGGTGCTTTAGAGGGAATGAACAGAACAGGCAATCATCAAGTGATCTATCCCCTGTTGTTCACTCCCAGGTTCTAGCAAAACAGAGACTAGGGACACTCAAAGCATGGTGTTGCATCCCTGCCCATCCTGGCTAATAGTCATTGATGGACCTATCCTTCAGGAACTTCTCTAGTTCTTTCTTTGAACCGCATTATAGTTTTGGCCTTCACAACAGCCCCTGGTAAAGAGTTCCACAGGTTGACTGTGTGTTGTGTAAAGAACCCAGGCAACCCAAGGTGCTCTGTGTGCAACAGAAAGCAGTTCTGACCCTTATGGGTGTGTCTACACTGCTATAAAAGACTTGTGGCATGGCCACAGCTGGCCTGAGTCAGCTGACTTGGGCTCGTGAGGCTCGGGCTGCAGGGCTAAAAATAGCAGTGTAGCAGTTCAGGCTTGGCCTTGGGCTCTGAGATCCACCCCCTTCATGAAGTCTGAGAGCTGGGCTCCAGCTTGAGCCTGAGCATCTACGCTGCTATTTTAAGCCCTGCAGCCCGAGCCCGAGTCGACTGACCCGGCCTCAGCGTTGGTGCCATGCAATGTAGAGAGACCCTATGAGTTCTCCCTACTCTAATGCTTAGTGCAGTGTGGAGAGACTTCGTAATGTGATATTTATTCCACTGGACCGGTAGTGTGATAATGTTTTTATCTGGAATATGTAAAGTGTCAGAGACCGGCTGTGAGAGAGACACGTTTTCATCTTCTGCGGTAGCTACCTGCTGATACAACAGGGAACAATGAATGTTGCTTTTCACACACTGCGCTCTCTTAACTGCAGGGGCTGGATTCTACCGCCTCAACTTGAGTTCTTCCCAACGACTTTTTTCCCTCCCAAAAAAACCCCATTACTTAGTGAGAGGTGTTTTGAACTAATCTCTCCCTCACAGGGATTTGAATGGCAGATCAGACCATTGAGCCATCTAGGCTAGAATCTTCCATTGTGCAGTGCCCACAAATGCCTGTAATATCTCCAGTTTAGCTTAGTACCGTGCTCTACTGGGGGAGATGGATAACATTGTCCAATCAAGGTATTTTCTGTCACTTGCGCTCTCTTTTTGTAGACGGATGGGAAGAGATTATTTATTAAAATTTAACTGCTCACTTCTCTTATCTACTGCAAACCAGGTTTCAGTGAACAAAACCTCTTCTCTCTCTAGCAGAAGAAGACTGCTAAAAGGAGGAAATCTGCTAGGTGCTGAGGGCCTTTCATGGGTTTTTTTGCTTGATGAAGCAGAAGGAAAGGAGCCAGCACCTCAGCCGATCAGCAAGTGGAAGTGGAGGAGCCTGTAGCCTCAAGGGCAAACTGTAGACTTTCAATCTGAGACCTGCTGAGGTCACCTCTTGTCCACAGGGAAGGCCTTCTTGCAATGATTCAGACTCTTTAAAGAGGTGGCAGACCTGCTAGTATTCATTTTTGATAGAGGATTTGCCCAGAGAGCTCAATCAACTGCTTAAAACTATTTCCCCCAGACAACAAGTGAACTTCCGAATGCATGTTTCATTTATGCATCCCCACCTCTTCTGATGCAGGGGCGAAATCCTGGTCCCAGTGACATCAGTGGCAAAACTCCCATTGATTTCAGTGGTATCAGGATATCACCCCAGATGTTTGTGTCTGCCAGAGGCCATAGGGTTGTCAGTTTCGGTTGGATGTTTTCCTGGAGGTTTCATCACATGACATAATCTTTAATTAAAGATTAAGCTTTAATTTCTGGAGACTCCAGGACAATCCTGGCCAAGAGGTGGCATTTCAGACTTGATGGCTCAGTGGTCTGGTCTGGCAAATCATAGGTACCTCTCCTAGCAACAGACTTGGGTAGTAAAGCCCAGAACTGCTGAACTTGCGGAAGCACAAGTGTGATGGGGTATCCACCCACAGCAGCCCTAAAAGAGTTCAGGAAGCCAAGAAAGATCCAGTTAGTGTGATAGGCCACACAGGAGGGGATTAGGCTGTAGATGCATCTCCTGAGCCAAAGCTGAAGCTCAGGTGAGCAGGTGTGGGCTGGCAACAGCAATGGCTGCAGAGAGGAAGTCTGCCACCATCCTCCTCTGTGTGTTAGAGAAGGCAGGAAGGCACCCAGGGAAAGAATTAAACCCCTGGGAGCATGGCCCTCGTGGAGGACATACCCAGGAGAGAGCAGGTAGAGAAGACAGTCTGTGGAAGGTAGGTTGCCAATTTTGGTTGGATGTATTCCTGGAGGTTTCATCACAAGACATAATCTTTAATTAAAGATTAAGCTTTAATTTCTGGAGACTCGACAATCCTGGAGGGTTGGCAACCCAAGTGGGAGGTGGCGTAGGCAGCAGCCCAGGGAGAGAGCAGCAAGGTTGGGGACTGAGCAGACCTTGATGGTGTTTTGCAGGGTCCCTGGGGTGGAATGTGGAGTAGTGGGTGGCCCTGGGTTCCCCTACCCGCCAGTGATGGAGTGGCATAGCCTGGACCAGTGGTTCTCAACCTGCAGGTATGCAGAGGTCTTCCAGAGTGTACTCAACTCATCTAGAATGGTGTTTCTCAACCTGGGAGTTTCAGTGCCCAAGGAGGTCATGGGATGGGTTTAGGGGGATTGCAAGTGCAGAGCTGGTATTAGGGGGTGGCAAGCAGGGCAATTGCCTGGGTCCCCATTTCACAGGGGGCCCCGCAAAACTAAGTTACATGCTTCAGCCCTGCAGCCTGGGGCTCAGGTTTCAGAAAAAGCTCACAATTGAAAAACATGCTCAAGTATCATAGTGAAATGTAAGTACAATATTTATATGCCAATTGATTTTATAATTATATGGTAAAAGTGAGAAAGTAAGCAATTTTTCAGTAACAGTGTGCTGTGATACTTATATTTTTGTCTGATTTTGTAAGCAAGTAGTTTTTAAGTGAGGTGAAAGTTGGGGTACGTGAGACAAAACAGACTCCTGAAAGGGGTACGGTAGTCTGGAAAGGTTGAGAACGACTGGCCTTATCAACAGGTCCAGTAAGACTTTATACCCCAGAAGGAGAAACCACAGAGTTTGGCTGGAGGGCCGAGTCACAAAGAAGCTCCTGAAGTGAGAGAGGGGGTGCAAGGTAAGCAAAAGGATAATGGGTTGAGAGCCTGCAAGGGCAACTGTTAGACCTGGAAGAGAGCTGTTCTCCAGAGGAAGTGCTACCCATGGTGCGTACCCTGTGATAAGTCTAAATAATGTGACAACCTTCCTGCTTTTTTGGTTTTTAAAAACCCAGTTCCCTGTGGGCCTAGAGCCTTGGTCTGGCATTTAAAGTCATTGTTGCAAACAAAATAGTAACCAGACACTGGCCCAAAGTGAATTAGGCTGAGGGCTCTCATCTGCCCACATGACAAGCAGTGGTAAGGGACAGATCATGTTAGCAAATGCTTCCAATATGTAACAGGTGCAGATAAGTATGTTCAGGATTTTGTCTCCCCTCCTTCCCCCCACCACCCAAAATGAATTCTAGTGACCCCTGTGGCAGCTAGAGAAAGCTGGCTTAGGAGGAAAATGGCTGCAGCAGCTAGGAAGCCGCCAACCTGGAAAGGCTAATGAAGGTCAGAAACATTTTTAAATACTTTAATTGCAATGTAAATACTAGATTGTTTGAGTAAATATTGAAGTGCATGACAGGAGCAACACAGCAGCCATTTGTGCCTGTCTCGCTGGCTCAACGAGTTTTTGTACAACTATGTTTTAACTAAATGAAAAGGGGGAATAGGGGGAGTTGCATGTCACCATCCCTGGGCCCAGTGCACGTTTTGGGGCCATAGTACACCTGCTCTGCACAGTCTTACCTGCTGCAGGGATCCTGGAGGTAGCTATGGCTGGGCGGAGGCCCTGGTAGCCTGGCTGTCAATGACTGTGGCCAGAACCACTGAGGCACAGGCTCAGAGCCTCCCACAATCATCAGGGGGAACTCACCAAGGAGGTCTCTGGGCAGCTTTCTTTGGTGAGTTCCCTCTGGTAGGATTCTTTGTGGCCGGGGGAGAAATGGACCCAACTTCCTACCTTTCAAACACTGCTGCTACTTACTACTTCAGTAGCGATTCTCCCTACACTTCTGAAATGTCATTCTCTTTGCATCTCTTATAGAGACCAGGTCCCACATTGCTAAACTGCACATTAGCAGGAACAAAGCTGCCTTTAGTGTTCTCTTATAACCTCAAAATAATTGAACTTGGGCCATTAACTGAGTCTAATCCCCCTTAAACACACAAGGGAAGAGTTATGCAAGTCCCAACTTACAATTCAAGTTAAGATATCATGTAAAAGGCATTTTATATGGGTAGAGTTACACTAGTTCCTTGGGTTAGGGTCCAGACAGACAACTCAGCGTACTAGCCAGGCTTTGGAATACAACAAAGGGCAATGCCATGTACATGGCTCTCTAGTTCTCTTGTTATGCCTAGATTTACAGACAGTTTAGTTTTGGTGAATCCTGGTCCCATTTCTTAAAAGCTCTCTTGACTGTTTATATAGGCCCTGATTCAGCAAAGCACTTAAGTGTGTGCTTAAGTGCTTTGCTGAATGTGTCTAGGCACAGTAATGAAAGTGAGAGAAGTAATATTGAGTGACAAACATTAAGGGAGTCTAATACATCTTGCAGGGGTTTTTAAGCTCCTCAGTCACAATACATTACAATGGAGATTCCCACAGCAGCATTCTGTGGACTTTAAAGTCCTTTTCTGTAGGATTTTTTATGGGGGAGGGGAAGGGGACAGACAGCATTTTAGCTGCCAAGACAGCGTATCAGTGTCTGGATTCAATGCTTAGCGTAAATAAAGGGGCATTATTACAAGTTATTAAAGCATTTGGCAAACAATACTGCATAACCTTTAACAGTAAATGCAGTATCAGGTAGCTAGTGGTACAGAGATCAGATATGAAGGGTATGCCTTCCCTCAGTAAATACTGCCCTGCTGTCAGCTATGACCTGCTTCTCACTGAACAAAATTGCTAGGGTATTTTATTTCTTCCAGTAGTGTTAGCATTATAGCTTAGGGCAAGTAGCTACCCCTAGTTTCAAAATAGTAGCTAGTGACAAGAGTTTTTCTTGGACAAATTCAAGGGAATTTCACAATGGGAAACTTTATTTTTCAAAATCTATTTCAACCTTCAATTAATTTCAGTAAAGTTATTTCACAATTAGGGGGCTGATGTACATTTTAATTCCATCTGTCACTTTCTACTTTAAGAAGACTTTCAGGGGCAGAGATTTGGTGCTCAAATATAGATTTTATATTTTGCATATGTTCCCTTAAACAGCTTTTTGTTGTACAACAGACAAAATGGGGTCCCTCCCTTGGGGGGGGGGAAGGAGAAAATGCACGATTACATTAGTGTATATTTTATTGAGTCAGTTAGTAATATATGTAACACTTGCACTGAAGATGTAAACATTGGATATTCAAAAGGAAAATATAAGTTGACCTTCTGACATAGATTATGTGTTAGTGCAGAGAAAAAGCAAGCCTAAGAGTATATGTGGTAAAGCTATTAATGATGTTTATTTGGAACAATTGCTGTGTAACTTCTAGAACTGTATGTAACCTAGTATTTATAGGAATGAATGCAAATAATGTCACTTACGACACTTGAAACACCACAGATGTAAAAATCAATAAAAAAACTATAATCACATATTGGAAAGTTCAATAGGTTAGACAGTAGCATCTTTAAGATTCTTTTTCACATTTGGACATAAACAGTGTCTTGGCATTAAAATATCATATATATATATATATATATATATATATATTAAATACAGTCAATAGTTACTTCTACAAATACAGTACTTGAGACCATGCCACATTGCTATTCAATTTATATAAAAATAACTCCATATACAATCACACACAATATAGGGAAAAGAATGTAAACTTGCAGTGCTACCATTAAGAAACTTGGGGTCTGAGCCTGCTCTCAACATTCCCATCAAATCTAAGTGTGCAAGATTAGCCCCTCCGTGACAACCTCTCTAAAAGTTACAATGGATAAAGCCTTATCCTGTAAGGTGTGGAGTGCCCTCCTGAAACCAACGGGAGGTGAACGCTCAGCACCTTGCAGAAGGTGACTGGCACCACACAATATTGGGCTTTAAAATAAAGAGGAGTTCAGAGGAAAATCTAGGCTTAACTACAATTTTAAAGCAGGACAGAACTAGACCTTCTCTTTTGAGGAATAATGTACACTAAGGTGTTAACTCACGAGGAGAAGAGCCAGAAATATATTCAGCACAGATCACTTAGTACAAACTAACAGCAAAGCCCCATTCTGAGTGCATGCTAGTCTACACTGACTTCACGGGCGAGACTGTAGCTCTCTACCATTATGAAGCCGGAAATAGGTAAAGAACTTTTTCCAGTCTCTCACTCGAAGAGACTTGGACAAAGCATGAGGTGTGAGCTGTTGGAGGACGAGCTGAACGTGAGGCTAAAAAGATGATTTTTCCACCTCATATCTGATAAATGTAGAAGCACCCCTACTGAGAGATTAGGACTCTCTTCCACATGAATTCTGCTGACACCAATGGGACCACTTGTGAAATAAGATTCTATGCAGCATGAGAACGGGTACCAGAAATTGGCCCTTTGTACTCCCTCCGCTCCAGTCCTGCAAACACACACTTATACTCATGTGGAACATTATTGATACAAGTGATCCCCGCTCAATGTGAGGGTAGCATAGAAATCAATGAGCTGACTCACATGAGCAAAGTTAAGCATGTCCATAAGTGTCTGCAGGATCAGGACCCTAGATTTGACACTAATGCAGTGACTAGAGCGCTCTGTACAGTAATCAACTATATATTGATACAATTTTTAAAATCCTCCTATCTGCCCAAAGACGAGAAATACTAAAACTGGAGAGTGGCATATAAGATGAGTGAGTGTTAAGGGATGTAGGGAAGGGAATTAAAGACTTCTACAGGAAAAACAAACAAGTCTGCAAAGATATTCACATTCACACAGTTTGTGTAGCAGCTTTAAATGGGGGTCAAGGCTATTCCTGCAGCTCCAAACAGCACCTCGTCTCTCTTGGCAAAACTCTGTCAGTTCTATCAAGCCATACTCTATTAACTTAGTAGTACAAGAATAAATTAAATATTAAAATGCCCATCTTGTAAATTCCAGTTCTAAAAAATGCATCAGTTTTATCAGAAGGCTTTTTTTTTTTTTTCTGAGCAGAAATGGATTGAGTTTGTTGTATCCTACAGTTTGTTTTTCTTTAAATTACTTGGGAAACAAGCAGCAGCCAGTGTACAGAGAACAGAACATACTAACAATTAACAGAGTTTCTGTCTAGTGCTTGTCCTTCGTTAACCATCAAGGTGGTTTTAGAATGGTTTCCTTTTCCTCCATTCTCCCCATCTTCTAGATCCGTTGGCTTTGCTGCATGCTCTTCAGAGGTCTCATGTAAAGCAGCCTTAGGAGCTTCAGTTGCATTTCCTCTGACTGTAATGTGCTCCCATCCACCCTACATGAGATTTTAATATATTTTAAAGAAACATCGCAATTTGATTCAAAGCTTTGTTTACAGGAAGGTTTTTGCACTATTTATTCTTAATGCCCTGCCGGGGGTTAGTTTTCCCACCCTACCTCAGCTCAGAAAAAGGACTCCTTACAAAATCCTGACCTGCTAGCATGTGTAACTCCCAGAGGGAGCTGGGTGCATAACTGCCTGGTCCACACACTCAAATCCCCATGACTCCTATCTCTTGGATACTCTGGTTAGAGCATCTAAAATGGATGAGACACATGCTCAAGGAAAAGAGCAGGCCTGGACAAGGATTAGTATTCTGCATAATGGGGATTGGGTGAAATCCTGTCCCCACCGAAGTTGGAATTTTGCCATCAACTTCAAAGGGGCTACGATTTCAATGAGACTGTTTAAATATCTGCACTTCAAACACTGCAGCATCATGACAATGGGGGATAATCATGCACAGACCATGGAGAAGCTTTACTTATAAAATGCTGCCATGTTAATTGCTGTATTATATTTAATTTGGCTAATCACAGTTAACTACATATTTTAAAACAGTGTCACTGGACACAAAATTAAACTCTTTAATGAAGACTTCAAAACGCTCAAACTAAAAACCAACCTTAGTTTAAAGATTAGTATAATGTAAATGAGGCACTGTTCTATACAGTAATTGCATAACACACTTCATTCATTTTTAAAAAAGACGCCAATACATTTGAAGACACAATCACTTGACATGGAAATGTCTCCATAGTCAAGACAAGGAGTGCTCCTATTTGAGAGTACAGGGTGCAAGACCAGTTTCCTGCCTTGCACAAGGAGATGAGCACCTATCCAAAATTTCGTAGGCGCCTACTGAAACAGGGATTGTATCTTCCTCTATAGACAGTGCCCAACCACCTATAACTGTGTAGATATCAACTCTAGAGCAATTCTGCGCTCCCAGCACTCACCCCAATGCCGTAGTCCCATGAGAGCCCTTTCGGTTCCAATGGTTGGACTCCTGTTCGATGACAGACTGTCCCGCAACTTAGGCTGTGACTTCCTTGCACTTTATCAGCTATCACCCAAACCTTAAAGAGAGAGAATGAATAAAATGTGTTTCACACACTGCTCTCTTCCTCTAAATGAAAACCATGACAGTACCCGGCTCAGTCACACAAACAGCTCCAAAGACTGGATGCAGTGACCTTGCTTAGAGCAAAACAGCTCTAATTTGGGCAAACAGAAACCCAAACATCCCTACACAAATGAGACCCAGGCACGAAGATTAGCAGTGAAAACATTCCCACTGAGATTTAACAAGGAAGGTTTACAATATATGCTATTTGCATAGTCTCAGTGGGACAGCAGAAGTCTGTGTTACCATTTCACAGAGTTAATTTTCAGGTTGTCAGGATGCCAGCATGTGAGTCAGTGTCTTATGAGGGAAACACAAGTAGAAACCACTGTTTACTGATGATTTAGCTATGTCATTCATAACTAGTGAAATGCAAAGTTAAATACATACCTGATCCATGGGTCCCACAGAAACTTTACGGATATTATTTGAAACATGGTCCCAACTAGATCCTTGAGGGTAGCTTGGTGTGATTCCCTGACGGTACCAGAGATTACCTATAAATAGATCAATTAAATCCTATGAAGGGAAGGTCTTTTAGACAGAGTTCGGGAGTTCTGCTCATGTAGGATGAGCCCACTGCATTAAAGCCATGAATTCTGCACTGTTTAATTAAACATCATAAGAGATCGCTAGTTATTGCTTCCTTATTTTCTATGGAATCCTGTTACACTTTTCACTAGTGAGTGGAACTTCATAGTCTCTATTTACCCTATTCTGACCTTCCTGAATAATGGTGCACACCCTAATTTCTAAAGCTCCTTGGGGAAAGGACCATGCATTATAGATTTACAAAGATCCATGCACACCATTGGCGGTACAGAAGTAATGCAACATGGAAAAGGAGTTCTCTCAAACAGGACGCTGCAGAGTTAAAGGCTTGTTTCTTTTGTGAAAGGATTGTCTAGTGATGATGCACCAGTTTGTTTGCTGTGGATGATGTGCATGGTTCACTGCAAGGCATTCTTCCTGCAGATTTGCATGTTTCGGGGTTTCTGGCAAAGCTCCTCAGACGCAGTGAGAGAGGTTATTTTCTTCTTTGTGACAATCCAATAAATATTTTAAAAAAGCATTCTAGATGCTGTGTCCATGTTATCTATGGCACTACCTACGTCAAATACAATCCTAGGAGCCAGACAGTGATTACCGCACCCAGTCCATCACTGTGCCAATGCAAGGCTATTCCCTCTGAACACACAGAGGAACAGATCCTCAGGTGGTGTAAACCAGCATAGCTCCACTAACTTCAATGGAGCAATGCCAGTTTACATGAGTGGAGGATGTGGCCTAGAATCTTGTTTTAAAGCAGTCAGATCTCTGGTTCATTTCCGAGTCCTTGTCATTTAAAACTCACCATTTTTATCCACCGCCAACATAGATGTCCGTCCTACTGAGACTTGTTTTAATTTTTGTTTTGGAGGTGAAGGGATATGGTACCAACAATCGCCTAGAAGTTGGAAATAAATGAACGAGACATTGAGAAAACAGCAGTAAGAAGGGTATTATAATAGGCCAAAGAAAGCTTTGTGTTCAGACACCATAGGGGTAGGAGCATTAGAAATACCTAGCTACACAAGGCAGTGGTGAATCACAGCAGAGGGAACCAAGAAGCCTTCCAGTCCTTCTGGCTATACAATAACATGACTGGCTAACATGAGAAGTGCTAGTCTAAAAGTCAAGCACACCCAAACCACTAATCCTCTCCATTTGAATTACACATGGTGAGAATACCTAGCTCTTATATAGCACTTTTCATTGTTAGATTTCAAAGGAGGTCAGTATCATTATCCTCATTTTATAGATGGGGAAACTGAGGCACAGAATGGTTAAACTAAGAGTGGGAACCTACTTCACATAAAGCATCTCCATTTCCATCTCCTTTCCCAACTCAGTATTTTCCATATTGAGGTGTGTTTAATGCTAGATAGTTTCTACCCCGACCTTCTCAAGAGAGTTTGGCCTGGAGAATTTAAGGAGGAATGTTGCTGATCCGTGTGAAATGGCATTTCCTTGTGGGCAAGGCTGGTAAAACTTCTCTTGGGCTTCCAAGAAGTTACCCAGATACATTGCTAACAAAAAGAAACTCATCTCAAGGTTTTGTAAACATTAACTAACTTTTTAAAAGCGTCCTAAAGCATGTTAATATAAGTGTGGAAGAGGCTGTTTACTTTGCATCAGCCTCACACTCTTTGCAGTGATGACGTTGAAATGTCTCCATCCTGTGCTCGTTCAGCTCACTACATCCTTGCTGTGAAAAGACCTACTCTGTTCCACAGCACTCACCTGCAGGTTTTTTTGGAGACACTGAACCCCGGTAGAAGGTAGAGCCATCTCTGGCAACAGCCCAGACTTGGTGGAATGCCCCAATCGAGACCGACATGAAGGGCTGATCTGTTCCCACGTGAAGCCATGATGTTCCCTAGCAAATGACAAAGTATGATTTCAGAGTAACAGCCGTGTTAGTCTGTATTCACAAAAAGAAAAGGAGTACTTGTGTATGCATCTGATGAAGTGAGCTGTAGCTCACGAAAGCTTATGCTCAAATAAATTGGTTAGTCTCTAAGGTGCCACAAGTCCTCCTTTTCTTTTAAAGTATGGTTTGGGAACCATTCACCTGTTGCAGACCTGAATAACACAGTGCGCCTGCTGGCTGATCAGCACGTGACGGGAAAAATCCTACAGAATGCAACTGGTTCTGAAGAGTAACCTTTATAGAACCCTATATGACTTAACCGACAAAGGCCTTTCCCTGGTTTGTTTAGATCAGAGGTGGGCAAACTACGGCCCACAGGAACCTCCTACCCAGCCCCTGAGCTCCTGGCCCGGGAGACTCGCCCCCGGCCCCTCCCCCACTGTTCCCCCACCCCTGCAGCTTCAGCTCACTGTGCTGCCGGCGCAATGCTCTGGGCAGTGAGCTCTTGTCTGTGGAGCCCTGGCCGGACCCGGTGCTCTGTGCTGCGTGGCGGCGTGGCTGGCTGTCCTGGTGCTCTGTGTGGCACGGCGGTAGCGGCCACCGGCGCTCCAGGCAGCGCAGTAAGGGGGCAGGGAGCAGGGCGGGTTGGATAGAGAGCAGGGGAGTTTAGGGGGGTGGGCGTGTGGATAGGGGTCGGGGTGGTCAGAGGGCAGGGAACAGGGGGATTGAATGGGGGTAAGGATCCCAGGGGGCAGTCAGGAAGGAGAGGAGAGGTTAGATGGGGCAGCAGGGGTGGGGCGGGTTTGGCGGCAGTCAGGGAGGGGTGGATGGGGCAGGATTCCCAGGGGGGCCATCAGAGGGTGAGAAGCAGGGGGGTTTGGATAGAGGGTGGGAGCCAGGCCACACCTGGCTGTTTGGGGAGGCACAGGCTCCCGTAACCGGCCCTCCATACAATTTCGGAAACCCGATGTGGCCCTCAGCCCAAAAAGTTTGCCCACCCCTGGTTTAGATTATGCTAGAGCAGGGATGTAATCTTCCGTTCAATTCTATGGGACTTTTCTATAAGCGCATTATGACTTTAGTTGTACCTAACAGTACAACTGTTGAAACAGAACTGGTAGAAAAAACAGGAAACATATTAATGAACATTTTTTTGAACTTTTTTTCATACTGGTTTTTCCAGAGTTTCGAGATGTCTACATTTAAATTTATATTAAAAAAAATGAAAAATTTCTACAAGCTCTAGATATGACTTTTGCAAAAATTAGTGCACATTTGGCCGCAATCCTGTAAAGCACTTACACATGCTTAACATTAAACATGCAAGCATCCTTCTGAAGTCAAAGGGCGTGTCACCAGGTGGACTGGGCCCTTTAAGGGTATGTCTATACTGCACACTTCTTACGGCAGCATGTGGAGTACATACACTGGACCCTCCATCCCCAGCACAGGTATGAATAGCTTAGGGGAATAAAAGCACACCAGAACCTTTGGGTATGTACCCCCTATGGCTCTCTACACACCCAAGTAGTGCTTCCCACATCTGTGCTACTATTTTTAGTAGTGGGAGGGGAGGGTCCCATGCCCTCCCCGCTGCCAGACCCTTTCCCCATGACTTCCCCCCTGCCAGAGCCTCTCTCTGCCATCTGTAGCTACATGCTGCAGTGTGGACACAGCCTGCTTTTCACTGCCGTCTATAGCTACACCTAGCCTACATGCTGCCCCCAATGGGGTGCAGACTAGATATAGCCTAAGAGGATACTGATCCAGCCCACCTGTGCCTCATTAAAAGCCTTACAATGGGGCTAATAGAGAGCAGCTGGCCTTGCTGTAGAGCCAGAGGGGAGGCATGGTTCAGGGACTCAACTGATGCTTTAATGGACACCTGAGCCTTATAAAGGGACAGAGAGATCAGTCTGGGAGCAGAATCACAGGGACTGGTCAGTCTGGCTGCTCTGTGCCAGGGAAGGCACTGAGCCAGATGAGCTGCAGGAGAACAGTACTCTAGGGGAAATCAGGCTAGAGGCTGAGTTTTCTACACCAGAGCAAGGAGAAGACTCAAAGCTCGGAAAGGTGCTGGAAACACAGCCCTGGGGTAGGCTGAAGAAAAGCCCATGAAGGTTCTTCTACCTTTTTGTTTGCTGGGACTTTTCAGTTCTATTTTTTTGTTACCCCCGAGAAGGGTTAAGTTTGTTTGTGAGGTGGCTAGAGGGCTAATCCACATCTCCAGCACTAGCCTGTCTGTGGAGTTTATTAAGAAGCCCTGAAAAAGAGGGAAACTGAGGTCTTCCTAGCCAGGAGGGGGCACTTGGGAGGCAGCTGCTACTACAGGGATGATTCACATGGGTAAGTACTTTAGTGGATGGAGGTTACTGTTTTGCAATGTCTATTATAGTCTGTAGGTAAATGTGAACCTAGTATTAATTATACTAGGCACTATAGATGTGCATGGTTTCTTATAAGAAACACACAGCACAATACAAAGCCCACTGAAGTTAATGGAAAGACTCCCATTGACTTCAGTGGGCTCTATATGGGGGCCATAGCTTGGCCAGGTTCCTGCCCTGAGCAGCTTAATATCTAAGTCAGATGGACATGCTACCAATAATTTGAAGAGAAGGCAGGAGCAGACCCCTCAGTGACTGAAGGGGAAGGAAAGGAAAGGGGCGGTAGAGAGACATGGGGTAGGAGAGGAGAGCTGTGTCAGGCACAGGAGACAGCATGAGTCAAGAGGTGGGGAATGAGCGCACCTCGGGGGGGGGTGGAGCAGGAAAAGAAGGCTGAGGGGTTAACGGGGGTTTACACAAGAGACAAAAACCACTGAAGTGATTTGAGGGATACATGCGTGCACACGCTACATACATGCACTTTAAATGACATTTATATGAGAGAGGCAGTAACGAGAAAGTCTTACAGCTGGATTTTGCTGTGTTACTCCGAGTCTGCACAGCACGTCTCCCTTGTTGCTAACTGCCCAGAGTGCTATCGATTCTTCTTTGTCTGCTGACGAACTAGGGATTATGGCGATGTCCCACAGGGCGATGGGTGGCACTTCCAGCCAGGGTCCATGGGTGATTATTTTACATTTTCTAAAGAGGAAAACCCCCACAACCCTTTAGGAACACGCACTTCCTGTGAGTGGATCTGCTCCCAGGTTGACAGAATAACTCATAAGGGTGGGGGAAGTCCCCAAATCCTTTCATTCAATGGGTAATATGGAAAGCAGAGATACCATGCAACAAATATTTTCAGTTTGAAAGTGAGTTGACATCAACCAGGTTTGTGTTTCCAGGTTGAGTTCTGAAGCACTAGACACTGGATAACATTTATCAGGGTTTATTTTTTAAGAGCAACTTAATAAAGAAAAAACAGGCCTTCTTAGACTTTACTTCCTACCTGTCTAAACCTAGCCTACAACTTCAGGATAAAGAAAAACATTTCATCGTGTTAGTGGGAGAATCCATTGCTGAGAGCAGAACTCTGTAGGTGATCCGTTCCCTCCTCTCTACTGGCAATGGGAGTGACAGCTGGACTTGATTCAGGAGGGGACTGTCTGAAGGTAACACAGAGCATCCCAAGGGAGGGAGGCATGTTTGTTGGCTAAGAGCTGGCAGCCTTCCATTAAAGCAGTACAGAAAAAGGTTCTCTCTTAATGGGCCATTACAGAAAGCTACACTGCTCTAGTTTCCATGTGGAAATAAGTAGCGTTACAAATTAGGGAGGATACATTAGACTCTACAGGCAGAATGTCTACCTGCACCCAGCCCGGGAACACAGGGAATTTCTCTCTCCTCCAACCCACAAATCCAGGATCTAGCCCTAAGCAATCCCCTATTTGTTTTCAATTTTAATTTGTGCAACTGAAAGAGAGGAACGGTTGGGCTCAAGACTTTTCTCAACGTGTGTCAGTTATATTTGGCATCAGCACTTAGTTCATTTGGATTCAGTTCGTTACAGGACATACAGCAGAACTGTTTGTGGCCCGAGGGCCTCGCTGAGTGGGAGGAAGAGATGCTTGAAGCCTAAAACGTTGACTCTGCAGCCACAAAACAAGCACCAAACATCAAAGTATTTAATTTGTAGGCTCATAGTGCCTCATTAGTAAGGGTGTTTGATAGCTTAGCACAAGAAAGTGCATGAGGAAAACTAGAGTGATTCAGAATTGCCCCAGGTTCCCTCAGGAAAGAGCAGGGTACAGGGGTGCTTCCTGCTCAAGGCAGGATACAGTGACGTTTGATCTTTTCTGGTTCCATTCTATTACAGTAAAGCCTGGCTGGGAAGTCATCAGTTGCTTAGTAAGTAGGTGGTGCTGGTCACATTTATATTAGGACTCCATCTATAAGAGGGTTAAAGCCCTATTGTTATGTGTATTGTAGTGCCTAGGAGCCCCAGTCATAGACCATTGTGCTAGGTGCTGTACAAACACAGAACAAAAAGACAGTCCCTGCCCTAAGAGCCTGCAATCTAAGCATATGAGGCATGTGTTATAAATGGTTACAAGCAACCTACTGGCTTGGCAGACTCTCTAACATCATCTACTAATCATTTAACCACCATTTGTAAAGGGAGCTATAAAAGGGTGGTCTGCCCCTTTAAGGGCTAGAGGCCTGGGCCCAGCCAACCCTAGTTACTAAGGCTCATCTGTAGGGGGTTTAGCTGATTCCCTTGTAATGAGCAGCAGGAAGTGAAGGATGCTCAGGGAGACTAGAGTACAGAGGCTGCTGGGTGAAAGTAGGCTCCAGTAGAGAAAGCTGGGACTTGGGGAAGTGAGACTATGGTAGGGAAGGCCTGAGCGTGTCCTAATAAGGGGATAAATGGCTTATGAGAGCTTTATTTTGAATTTTTTTGTTTATTTAACAAACCAGAACCCGAAATAGGCTGTGACTGGACACAAGGGTTTGAGGTTTTGAAGAAGCCCCTTAAAGGGGAACACTGTGGCAGGCTGCCTGTAGGACTGCAGTCCACGAGGCGATACTTCGGGCGCTCTGTCCTGTGACAAGAACCTTGATCTGAACTGTGACCAGAAGGCTTCTACCCAGAGATCTCACACAGTCACAACGGAAACGTTGGGACACTTGTGTGTATAAAGGTTGGAAGTGAAAAATGTAATTTAAGTGGTTGCTAAAGCCATGGGCTGCCCTGCTGGAGATGGGTTCTTCAGTGCAGGTTTCAGTGCTTTTGCCCTTTGTTAGTGGAGAGATATTTAAGGGACTAAACAGCTTGCTCTTAAGAAAGGAGCATGTCTGAATTCTAAACTTTATATCCATAACTTAATCCCTTACCTGGCCCAGCGTCTTCGTCGAACAAAATCCTTCATCGTCTTGTGGCCATGGTAGGATCTGCCAAAGATACGTGGTTTAATGCACGTTTGAGAGGACTTGGAAATACCTCACATTTCAGCAACGGCCTGTCAGCGCTGACTATGCTTCAGCCCAGCATTATTTTCCATGCAACTGTTCTGTACAAAGCTCTCCCTCACACCACACAGCGTTGTGAGGATACCAGGCATTGGCTTGCAACTGTAAATAACTATCCACCCTGGAGACCTCCCTGCCACTTAAGAATATTGGCAAACCCTTATTTTGCTGTGTGGGACTTATATTTCACCCCTCCTCCCCAAATGCCATGGACACTAATACTTCAAATCGATACGGTACTCAACACTGATTGTCCGCAGCTCTCTCCCCCTCATTTTGCAAAGGGGGAAATCAAGGACTCAGATGCCACCATTAAAGCAAAGCTGAAGTGCAAATCAACTAGTTTTAAATAATTGCTTGCACTGTGGTTGTAGCCAATCAGGTGTTAAACTTGGCATGGTCCTGCCAGGCTATTAGGTACAAGAAGGTAACTCCTTACGCTGGAAAGTCTGCTGCATACTGCCAGCCTTCCCGATCAGTTCCACCGGAAATGTTAAAATCAATATACCAGTCAGACACCTAGAGTCAGAAGGATAACGTGAATAGGAGCACAACAGAAAGTGAAGGCAGGGAGATCACCTTTCACCTCTTCTTCTGCACACTTTGCATTGTAATTGCTTGTATGGAATGTTCTGATAACAATACTTATAGTACAACTTTGCCTGTAGAAAACAACTTCATCCTGGGTCCCCAAGGACTTTAAAAACATTCAGGGTGGGATTCACAAAGGAGCCAAAGAGGAATTGGGTTGGGAGGGTGGGGGGACAATCAATCCTCTCAGAATCCCTAGGATGTAGGGAGATCATCTCCATTGTACCGATGAGGAAACCTGAGGTTAAAGTGACGCAACAGGTCAGTGGTAGAGCCAGGAATGGAACCCAGGTCTCCTGACATCTCTGTTCTGTGCCCGAGCAACTAGGCCATTCTTTTTTATTAAATAAAAAATAGAAAAAAAAAATTTCAAGACAAAATTTACCCAAGACCACTGCGGGGATGGAGGCTTTGTGTTAACTTTTGTGCATTCTTGTAAGCCAGACGCGTCACTCCACATGTACCTGTCTGTGGGCAGCCCTCTGCAACACAAGTACAAGGAATAAAGAATGAGCGACAGTGAGAGAAGGATAAAAGATAAAGCTCTTCACCTCTGCCTAGCACTTCCCACGTCCACACACTGAACACTGTCTTCAATCACTAGACTCTCTTGAAGAAGGGACTGAAAGGAAACAGGTTTGCTCTGCAGCTCAGTTACCTGCCAAACACTGATCAAAGATCTCAAAAAACTGACTATTTTGCATTTAAAAACCAGGAGGGTGAATCTTGAGAATTCTGCCGTTTTCCAAAGTTTGGTGGAAAAACCTTTCCTACCCACCAAGGAGAGATTTATTGACTTCCATTTCATTAGACCCCAATGTCTTTAGATGATTATTAAATATGGTTATTAAATGCAGCATCCAGAGGCCCCAGTTAGGATCAGGGACCCGTTGTGCTTAGCACTACACGACACACAGGAAGACATGGTTCCTGACTTGAAACGCTTACAATCTATGACCTTAATCCTGCAATGCGTTGCTTGCAGGTAGGTTTTGTGCCTTCCCAGGGGTGTGCTGGGGTACAATGCATTGCAGGATTGAGGCCTACAAAGGCATCCTTTAATGAAATCTAGCCTCTCAAAGCCCATGTGCCTTCCATCTCAATTTAACACATGAAATAAAAGTTTAAAACACCCTGACATTTCCCTTGACCATTATAAATGCACACACGTACCTGTTGCTATATCCTGTGACTGGATTCCACCGCTGGTTCTCATAGATATAAACACATTTCACATCTGATTGCATGTAAATATTATCGGCGCTGCTGGCCAATCCTGTAGGCAATAAATCACTCGGATTAAAAGCAAAGTTAAACATTAAAGAAGAAAGTTGCAATAGTTCAAAATTTTGCCAGGTGGAACTTTTATGCACATTTTATTGCTCATTTTTGAGCCAAAGATAGAAAGCTAAGATGCACAGCCTGCTTCCCTTGCAGAGATGGGACATGCCCATCACCTCATTCTACAGACTAGACACAATACAAAGATGGGGGATTGAAATTTTTTGTTCTGCTGGTGCCACGCAGGAGGTTAAATAGGGAATTTATACACCCTGGTAGAATAAATGTGTGTCATTACCTTGAATGAAGCCGCCTCCGTATCCCCCAGTATAAACCCAGGCCGTGTGATCGTAACCTATGCCCCATACTATGCCATGGCTATTGCACTCTATCAGGCGGAGATGCCCTCCAATCTGTCGCCAAAACCTGCAGGGAGAGAGAGAACATTTTACATGAACTCAATAGCGGAGTCAGTAATGGCACGTGTTCCCTGCCCTGCACCTCAGCCCTGACTTAGGGAGGGTTGGAGGACAGTTCAGTCGCTAGCTCATTCGGCCTCTATCCAACCCCGTGGGGAAGGCGATTGATGCCAATTAAGAATGTGCCTTTTGACTGACTCCTGTCAGTGGGTGGAAGCCGCTTGGCTACCTCAGCTGCAAGTCTGCAGCCTGTCAAACACCTCACTTACGTCTAAGTTTAACTTTGAATTTCCTGATTTGAACCATTGCTGGTTTGTTTAGAACAGTTAGCTAGGATATACTGGTGAGGATTTTCACTTTTTAGGTGTGGATATTTGCCCTCAGGTTCACTTCGCCCAGAAGCTTTTCCTCTAGGAATTTCCTTGGTTTAATACACATGGATTGATGGTCCTAATATGGGCCTGGGGGAAGGCAGGAGGCCAGAGGGGATTCTGTCACCTTCTGCAGGAGCAGAGTCTTATTTTCACATACTCAAGATGGACCCCCATGTCTGCAGCTCTGAGGAGGTGCCTAGCAGAGGGAAATCCCTTCCTGGGGACCAGGAGCCACGCAGGGTGTGGAGCATGTGTCTAGGGAAGAGTAGGGAAGGCAAAGGGACTCTAGAGGAACATGCCAGTGCGGAGTCTGGGGGAGTAGAAAAGAAGACCTGCTTTTACAGATCAGGAAGTGTGCAGGAGTAGATAAAGGCACCAGCAACCTGGCAAGCTTTAGGGCCTGAGTGGAGCCCCACCCACCTCTCCCTTCCACCGTTAGGACTCTGATGGTATGTCTACACTGCAGCTGGGAGGTGTGATTCCCATCCAGGGTAGACAGACTCCTACTAGCTCTGCTCAAGCTAGCATGCTAGAACAGCACTGCTAGCTACCTGAGCTCTGACCCAAGGGATCAGGCAGGCTTGGACTCCAGCAGCTACCCCCAGCCGCCCTCCATGCTGCAATCTCTCTCCACACTGCTATTTTTAGCATGCTAGCTGGAACTGAGCTAGTGCCAATCCGTCTACCCACACTGGGAATCGCACCGCCCAGCTTCGCTGTAGATGCACCCAAGGGATTTTTAGGGTTTCAGAAATCAGAAACACCTCGTGCAAGTCACTTCCAATTAGTAGCAAAAATTCTACTTGGCCCTTAACCTGCCAATTTTGAGGCAGATTAAGGGCCTCTTTGCTTTTGGACTACAGTGGTCAGGGCTGCAATATCATGCTTAGAATAGAAACCCAGCTGCTGTCCTCACTAGAGAGCATCTACCACCATTGCATGTGGGATTCAGAATTCTGAATCCCCTCACTTGGGTGCTATTCAAATCTCAGCCCTAATGAACGGAATGTTTCATTTACTCTAAAATGCCATCCACTAATTTGTGTAGGAGAATTTAGCACCCAACCCTGCAAGTCTTACAGGGCATCCCAATGAAATCAGATAGGAAACCTTGCAAGATCTGGCTCATAACATGCAGCTTGAGCATGTGAACATCAAAATGTAGCCTGAGGAAACTTCTTCATCTCACTTATGAAAACGAAGGCAACCCCATGTCTCTCTTCATCATTGGCTGACATCTACAGCACACCATGCGTTTCACACAACAGACCGCATAACCGCTGACATGCAATTAAAGAAAATTCTGGCTGCTTGAAATGCACAGTTGTGAGGGGAACTTTAAAACCATCTTACATTTGGTCACATGGCATCAGGTGTGGTGCGGCCTCTAATTCAGGACTTGGCTCGCTGACGAAGACGTCTCCTTTGCAGGTAACAGACCAGATGGCCTGGTGGGAGGGAGGGCCTTGAATCCGTCTGCTTTCACAGCAGGACATGCTCAGCAAAGCCAGCTACAATATAAGGAAGGAACAAAGAACGAGGAGGTGCATTTCATGGTGCGAACACAGGTTTTCCCTTAACGTAGGTCATCTATTGCTAGTGAAAGGAGGTTATCCTCATTGCCTTTTACAAATCTCCAAGGTGAACTAGCAGAGTTCAGATCAAAGGTGTCATGATTCATTGCTATCAGCATGATTTATCTTTCAGGATCCCCAGAGTCTTCACAATGTCTCTGTACACACACGCACACACACACCTTCCTCCTTCCCTCTCGCCACTGCTGAAATGCAGCCATTTTTGTGCCACAGAGACGCAAGCAGGCAGATAGACAGCTCAATGCACAAAAGTGAAGGAAAGTTTTGTCCCACTTGTTTAAGCTCTTTATGAGAAGTAGAATATCTACACAGCGCTGAGCAAACCTTAGTAGTTAAGGTTTGAATGCCTGTAGCCCTGCCCATCACACACAACTCCATTTCTCTGTCTCCAAAGAAGGGTAGGACTGAGTTAATCCTGCCACAGTTCCTGTGGCCTGGTCTACAGTAGGGGATTTTAGAGGGGACAAAAATCCCACGAGTGATCATGGGGTCAGCTGCACCACAGGTCACACCGGCACGAGCCCTAGTGGTGACACGCAGCGGCAGGTGTTTTCACTATGGTGTCAAGTAAACTTGGGCTGAAGTTTTGTAGCACTAGTGGTATATCTTCCCAATGTTTGCTAGTGCAGACACAGCCAAAGAGTCCAGAGGTTGCAAACCTGATGCTCAAACCTCACACAAACGAGGGATTAAGGAAGTCATTTCAAATGTAACCAGACTGCGTTAGAAAGTTGGCAGAGTTACCCAGTCATGCATTTCTTGTTCTGTGGCGGCTGCTAGACGAATTGGCCACCGCTGCTTTGTCCTCTCAGGTGTGTAGAGAGCGAAGGAGTGTTTGGCATCATTCAGAACTTCAACCAGAATGGTAACTTCATTCAGGAACACGTGGATGTACTGGCACAATACAAAGGGCATTCGTGAACAAGGCAAACTCCCATTAAACCTCCCCCACAATAGGGAAACCTTGCACAAATGGTCCCTGGTAAGGATGGCAGAGGGACTAATATTCTGCTTGGGAGAAAACCCACATTGTGTTTGGGAGTGCTTGTGAAATGGGGTTAGACTTACAGCCCTGGATGACTGAGGTCCTATCTACCCCCTTTACACCACTCTGCTAGTGTGTGTCAACCCTACCTCAGAGGGGCCCCCTTGCTAGGCCACAAAGGTTGGTTCTTTCTCCATGACCATTCAGTCTCTGGGCTGTCAACAAGATGGCTAATTGGTGTCAACCTGGTGGTGGCTTTCCCACTGAGAGCAGGATTATTTCTAACAGGCCCCTGAGACAGCCATCAGAGAGAAAAGACTTTCATTTGCTACTGGCCTGGGCCAGATCGGAAATGGTGACCTAGATGAGAAATCCTGTATCACAATGCCCACCCGCATCTAGTCATGTTTTTCCTCTTGTCAAATGGGACACCAGCACTGCAATGTGCTTCTCGAATGCACCTTCTTCTCCTCATGATACATGTAATAGATGAACAGAATGCTGTCTCGCATGCCGTCATTCCCAGTGAACTGCTCCAGCACCACTCGCACATCTGTCCATTTCTGAGGCTTCCAGCTTCTCCACCATTGTAAGGTCCCCGTTTTCACCCAGACAGACTGTGGCAGAAACACAAGGTTACAAGGAGCTGCAAAGAGTTTTCTTGACACCCCCTCAACTGCTCGTTCTTTCTATACAATACCGAGAAGCTCTGACACAAGCAGAAGATAATGTGATCAGATGAAGGCTAACAAAACTCGATGGTAAGGAGGTGAGATGCCACCTTCAGAGAGTCGCCACTTCAGAGAGTTTAAAATCACAGAGAGAGTCTCTGACTTGGGAAAATACAGCAGGTTGTTTCTAACTGGGGTTAGAGTTAGAAACAGTGTTTCTAGAGCTTAAATGCTTTTAACATAATCATCTATTCAAACTGATTGAAAGTGCATACACCAAACTGTTCTATATTGAAACGAATTGTATTTTAATACTTTAAACAGGTGATATTGGATAACTCAAGTCTTAGAAAAGGAGGGGCCAAAATCCTGAATGAAATCTAAGAAGAGCCCAAGGAAATTTTGTGTGATATTCGAAGGGAAATATTAACTAGAAATCCTGTTATTCAGATGTTCTTGACATTATAAGCACTACTTATGGAAGCCGTGGTATGCCCCCTGGTGTTCACAGAGAACAAGCTCTCTCATTTATTGAAGTAATAAGGATATTCATGCAAACAGAAGGCCCTGAATTTGTGTAGTGCAGTAACTCACATGCATCTAACACAATTTAAAGGTGTCCTGGATTAGGGATTTCAGCATATTCAGTAACAAGTGCAACAGAGTCAGCCAGTGTTCTTTTTTATAGTATTAGCTTTTAGAGTGGAACTTTTCTACAAGAGCAGCTGTGACAGAGGTCTAATGGCTACTAGGGTTTCCAGTTAGAGCAACTTTTCCAAAGCACTCCAAGAGCTGTGGTAATGGACAAATGTGAACGGGGGCAAGGATACAATGCTTAATAACAGTAGGTTGCAGCCCACACACTGGACAGTACCATCACGGATGCCCAATCCTGTCAGATGTTAAATCATGATCAGAGTTAAAGGGAAGGAAACAGGAGGACTTTCACTTACCTGCTCAATAGCTTGTTCATAGTGTCTAAAGTTCTCCAGTTCCCGCTTGGTCCTTTCACTGAGCTGCTGGAAAATCTGCTTTCGCCACGCTGCTGTCTGTGCTGGACTGATAGACAGGGAAAGGGACTGCACAGAGGATAACAGACCTAGAGCAGAACCAACATGATGACCAAGTGAGCTTTAAACTCAATTATGTGAAGTATTAGATGCTCAAGACACAATTTGCTACTTCAAAAACACTGGGTGAAATGCCTCTGGTCTCACAGCACTATTGCATGGACACACTAGCCCAGTGGCATTACCAAAGGGTCAGTGAGAATACTGCAAATGGTGCATAGAAAATGGATTGAAAGACTTATCATAAACTCCTCTCTATATTCCTCCACTAAATATAGAGCACCTATATGGTCCTAGGAGATGACCGTATGCTCTACAGATTCTGATACAGAGCTGAGATGACCAGTAAGACAAGACTAAGTATTGCGATGCCACATACTCACTAATTTGACAACCAACTTATTTGGAAATTTGACCATATTTCACTTTCTTCAAAAGCCTCCCTGTTCTAACCCCTCCAGGAGTCAAGGCTGGGCTCTCATTCAGAAAACCACCTTTCAGTTCCTCTTGCCATTAGAAAGGCTTACGATAGTGTATATCTCATCCTCGGATCACAAGGACTATGGTACCAGCAGGGCACTGTGGTATTTGTCTCTAAACAGGCTCCCTCCACAACTTGCTTTTGACTAGTTTTCAGTCACACCCAGGAGCCGTTTTATCCTGAGCTCCAGTTTCAACGCTATGGAGAGCTAAACAGGTGTGTGGAGTTCCGACAAACTGGATTATTCCCTGTGTAACATGTCTGCCAAATATGCAGAGAAATAGTCACTAACTACGTTCATAAAGTGCTTTACAGGTAGATATGCACAGCAGGAAATACCTTCTCTTCTGGGATGAAGGGTAACAACTATCTGGCATGCAGGATACTAGGTAAGAGAGTGGGTGGGAGAAGGAGGGATTATTTTGAGATAAGGACACGCTTAAAAAAATAAAAAAGCATGGTATCTTATTAGGCCCTGAGTGGGGATCAAGGCCCAGCTACACTGAGCTGACAGTACCTGACTGAAGGGTGAACCATTTCAGCAAGCTGTGTGAATCCACCAGGCAGCCTCCCCCACACACCCAAGCCCACAACGGGTGCTCATCAGCTCCATAATGTTCTTCAACTCCAACTGAGAACATGCCAAGGGAAGACAGGCTGGATGTCTCCGGGAAGGTGCTGGCAGCGAGCAGAGGCTTTTTATGGGCCTCCTTTAAGTCAATGTTTGTCCACTGCAGTTCTGCAGGATGGGGATCCTGGTCAGCAGAAGACTTGGGTTTTTCGAGACCAGCCTTCTCGCCATTGTCTGAAGCAGGGCTGGCTTCTTCGGGAGTAGAGTCCAGAGGATCCACAGCCAAGTTTGCACTCACTTCTGCTGACTGGCTTCCCACGCTGTTACCATTGACGCCAGCTGCAGCACCTGACAGGGGCATGTCATCAAGGTTTGGATGTATCTGTGGGCTCTCGGTATCAGAGGAAATGTCCGCATCGCTCTGAACGATCAAATTCATTTGCTCCCTAACGTCATCACTGAAGAAACAGCCAGCGCTTGGGGACAAACAGACAAGTAACTAATCAGCCACCATTCCCCGAATTATCAACCGGCACAAAGCCATAGAAAAGACCAGAGAACGACAGACAGAGATGGCTACACAATGAACAGCTGATACAAACCAGACCTTTTATGGTAAAAGCTTAACTCCATCCCCAAAGGAAGAGAGCCCAACGCATGGCTTTGTAGGCCATACTGGGAAATCCTTTTATGACAGCCTGTAGGGTTGGCTGCACAGAACTCTCCAGAATACCCCAAGTGTTAACACCCCAAGGCCCTGTCTTTTGGTTTACACATGCTGAGCAGGACTTTTTTGAGACTCCAACTGGTAGGAACAGAAGCAGCCAAAGCAGGGACTGCTGCATTTGGGAGGGGCAGAGGTAAAATATGGGTCCAGCCAGGCCCCTTTCTTCCTCCCAATGTGCCCTTGGCCCCAGAACAGTGCAGGGGAAACCCCACACACCTTCTGGGGGTTCTAGGGCCCATGCGGTGCCTCCTGTCTTTTCCATGTGGCCTTGGAGGAGAGGTGCAGAGAGAACCCAGCTAGAGACTCCAGCCCTTTGGAAGCAGAGACCTTTGGATGTTCCAGTCAGGACTACAGAATGTGCTGATCAGCTGTTTCCTTCAGCTCCCCGCCACCTTCATCTCAGATTCACTCCACAGCTACCTTCCCCCTCCTACCCGCCCCCCACCCCTCCATTCCCTGTTCTATTTAGCCAATCCCCTCCTAACTCACTCCACCCCTCTGCCGGCAAATTAAAAAGAATCCTGGCATTAACACGATATTCGCTGCCATTACACTGTTCACTCTGCTTGTGTGTGCTAACCTTTCCCCCACCCTGTGTTTGTCTTATCTGTAAAGACAAGATTGCATCATTGTTTCCTTGCACTCCCCCTCTGTCTGCATCCATCTGTTGTCTTGTCTTATTCTCAGACTGCAAGCTCTCTGGGGCAGGGGCTGTCTTTTTGTTCTGTGTTTGCCTAGGACAATGGAGGCCTGGGGCTCCCAGGTACCACTAGCACAAATGAATAATAATAATAGAGCCTATCAACACTGTGGTTTCATTCTCAACTGCAGATAGTTTCTGTTCAGCAACACGAGATGTTCTGAGCCCTAGGGCTCAGCACGTGGCTTCTCGCAGTGTTCCCAGCATGGCCGATGGGCCAACTGTCATCATGGAACCATTTGTTTACCCTCTCTGGGAAAGAAAGTGGCAAGATGCCACACAAGTGACCCCAAGAGGAGGATAATAGTTAAGTGGGGAAAACACCTCCAGGATATCTGGCAGGTAACATTTCATCCTGTTCTAGACTGGACCCTGGAATCTGAGGGCAAATCCCAGCTTAGCTCCCTTTACTGCCAGGCTGCACTGAATTCTCAAGTCAGAACATTGCCTCCCTCCCCAGAGAGGAAGAGTTTGCTGCTCACTGTTGCATTTTAATTGGAAAAAAAAAAACCCCAAACAAATAGACTTCAGCACCTGGCGAGAAGCCGGAACCATGTGCGGGGTTTGCTCAAGGTCACAGTGAGGAGCCTTGAACAAACTGGATGGATTGTGTTCACAGAAATACTCCTCATGCCCTGGCAGCACCAAAATCTGATGGCCTTTAGGGCTTGTGGACACTTTATTAGCTACCTGAGCAGACTGGTCGAGCTGCCGGTCTGAGACCTGTCACTCTCTCTGCCAGATACAATCGCCTTCCATGTCTTCCCGCTGAGCTCGCTCGGTGTGACGCCTTGCCGGAAATAAACAGCTCGATCCTCGCAGCCGATTCCCCAGACCTAGGGGAGAAAGGGGTCTTGACGGGGATGTCTGTGTATCCTAAGGGGATGAATGGCATGGAAAGCAGATGGGCATCAGCTACAACAGGGGAGTGAGAAGAGGGCAGTTGAGGGCAAGAGTCTTTCCTGAGTCGGGGTTTTCTTTGGGTTTGTCTCTAGTGCTGGTAGTTTAGGTGCAGTGCATCACTCCTGTATAGGGTTGATTGTGGGATGGGGGCTGGTTTGTACTCAAGTGTATCAGATGAGAGGCAGGTTTGCTGAACGTTCTCGCATTGCAAACCCCCAGTGCCTCATGTGGCTTTTGGCCGTTCAGGCAATTGGGCCCCTTGTTGGACTGAACATCCTGGCGTCCCCCGCGTGTATTCCGACCGCAAAGCTGAACAGTGATCCTACAGAAGGAGTCTAAACATGCTCATGTGTTCACACAATTGGTGTTCCGCTGCCTTACCTGGTCATTTAAGCCTACGTTTACCATCATCATTTCTCCAACCATTTCAATCCAGCTGGTGCCACATGGATTGTGCGAGTTCACACCTCTTCTGAACCACACCTGTCACAAGTTAAAATCCAAGTTTTGAACTATGGTACTAGCAGGGAGACAGTTAAATGGTTAAAGTCGTGGCTGGGAGCCAGGGCTCCTGCGTCTCATTCTCAGTTCTGCCATTGCCACATGGCCTTGAGCAACCAATAATACTTCAGTAGTGCCTTTGGTCTGAGGCTTCCAAAGCATCTTGCAGACTGTGGCACTGAGCCATTAAGAGACTTGCCTAAGGTGATACAGCAAGTCAGTGGCAGAGTGGGGAATAGAACTCCAAACTCCCAAGGCTGCACTATCACCTCCCTCGGGGTAGCACAGCATACACCGGCATGCACCTCAGACAGGGCAGTTATCCAGAACAGCTCTGACAATCCTACCCTGAAAAGGGACCTAAGAGAGTTAGGTTCCTAAAATCCCCTTGGCAGTTGGGTTTCAAAATCCCAGCAACAGTTTTTACTAGCTAACTCTTTCAAAAGTTACTAATACACTATGAGAACTTCAATACTAAAGAGCTGCTTTAGGAATGAGGGAGAAGCGATCAGATTCTCATTTGCACTATGGCCCCTTTACACCATTCTGGCAGTGCAAACAGGCCTTACGGTGGGAGGAAATGTAACACACCCACTTTAAGGCCCCTTAGAGTGCCAGGATGGTATAAATGAGAGGCAGTTCCATAATTTCTGTAAGGAGAACTTCTCTGAGAAGTTAGAGAGCAAATAGCTGACAAGGGTGAGCCAGCCAGTTCCCCATCTCTTCCCCTCAGAATGAGAGTTTCTCTGGTGCATGGGAAAATTCATTCTTTTATATCTCAATTGTAGGATGGCTTTTATCACATCTAAAGGCCCCTAACTACTAAAGGCGCCTAACTACCTCCAAGTCACCTCACCAAGCTTTTCAAGGGCTTTAGACATTTTATTATATTAAGTCCAAAGGAATAGGCTGTGTTTACTTTAGAAGTTGTTTGTTAAATAGTGGTTGGATTTTTAAATAATCAAAACATACCAAGTATTTAATCTCCTATTAGATTAGCTTGGTTCTATCTCATTCTTTACCAAATAAAAAACATCTAAAAGATTGTCCACGAGAGAGATTTTTCCAGTTACATTAGTATAGCTATAGCAGTTTAATTATACGAGTATAAGTGTGTGTGGATGTTCTTATTCCGGAAAAAGACCAACTTCTTACGTCTTAATTTAAACCACTTCCAAAACAACATAAACTAAACTGGAAAAAGACACTCATATTGGACTAAGAGTGCCCACACAGGGAGTTATCCTGGTATAACTACAGAGCTTTAAATTCACCCCCTATATTATACCGGTATAAAGTCCCTGTCTAGACAAGCCTTAAGCTATACATGCTATTGTATTGTACTAATAAGGGACCTCATGTTTGTTATTTAACTTCAATAAAGTTATCATCAATAAACCCTGGAAACTACTAATTTGCAGTAAGAACCTGAGATAATTACGCTCTGTTGGTGCTTAGAACCAGTGATTTTTTTCCAAGTACAGCAGATATTTGTTATTAGTCAGCCATGCAGTATAATATAGGTAAAGGGGGTTTATTGTCATCAGAACAACAGACTATCTGGGATTTGCACAGAGACTTGAAGTTGTAAACACAATGAGCAAACACATGCACATACATGGGCATCCTAGGTAAGAAGCCAAGATTGAACCATAATTTTTGTTTTGTTTTGTTATAAAGTATAAAGTAGGGACTGAATATTGCCTTGTTCCCATAGGTGGGATTTGCTATATTCTGTCCTGGATCAGTAACAGAAAGCACTACTAGATGGAGGGATTGGTGACCTTTATACGGTCAAGTATTTTGCTAATCACCAGGTTTAGAAATACACAATAGACTTTATCACCCAAGGCTAGAGACTAATGCTTTACCTATTCTGACTACCGAACCTGCCTATTTCACAGTGTGCTGGGGCTATAAACTCTTTGGTGAAAAGGCATTTTGGTTTTGGGACTGGTATATATTTCCAAGCTTTGAATCTGTACCAGTGATCATCAGCTAGAGACAATCAAGATGCCTGTGTGAAATAAGCAGTTTTCACTCTTTCCAGGGGGCTCAAAAACCACAGCAGGGGAAATGGCTGTACATCTCTCAGTCTCGGCCTTTCTGTATTCTTCACTGTGAATTCCACACTCTGCCTTGCTCCTTGCCTCCAGTTTCTTTTCATATCCCCGTTATCGCTACATGCCACTCTACTGGCCATGTTCAGATGTAATACATGACAACCATCACTGAGCAGCTGTGAAGGAGTCCCAGCCTTGGGTTGTGAAACTTCCTCTTACACTCATTTGCTGCTGCTTGACTTGAGTTTGGCCTATTGTGTATAACATTATCCTAAATGGGCAGCAGCATGCTGTCGAGCTGGAACCTATTTCTGTTCTGGGAGAGTGACTGAGCAGCCTTCTCAGAGACATTCACACACCCGTATGCCTCTTGGTGGTTCAGTCACTAACAGCCACACAGCACACCTGCAATTTTGGGGCACTGGAACTTATCCAGCAAAGGGAGCAAGAGATCCCAAATCACTGACATTTCATAAGCTTGCATAGAAGAATAACATACTGTAAATGTACAGGGAAGAGAACCATAAATGTAGCTCCAGGCCTCTTACTTTTCTGTCTTTAGTAACTGCCCACACCACATTTACACCCACAGAGATGTGCAGGATCCCATTTTCAGAGCTTGGGGGTTCCACAATTGTCCAAGAAATTCCTGCCAAGTAAAACAAGGAGACATTGTTCATTAGCCTCTTGTTTTCTCTACAAATCAAAGCGACTTCCCTGCATGGCATGATGGGGTTTTACCTTGAGGATTATTTCTATCAATCCCTTCTCTCACAATAGCTTGCCCCTCCCAAAGTGTTGCCCATAGGAGGTCATATGGTCCACAGCTGATCTGTACTGCTTCTCCGGGGGTGGCTATTAAGGACCACCAGGAGCCTTCTGGATTGTGGTGGCAAACGTCTTCTCTATACCATACCTAGGATAGACACAAAAGCCTTAGAAAAATGCTACCCTAATATAAACAATCAGAACTTTTCGGGCAAACAGATGTCCAGCCTGACAGAAAGGAGAGAACCATTCTTCTCTAGCCAAGGCTCCTTTTATAGCATTTGAACTCTCACCTTTAAGTGGCATTAGTTGAGTAGATTATACAGCTGCAGACCATTTCCCTGTGTATCAAGGGAGGAGGCTTTTCTATAGACTAGCTTTTATGACGCAAGCCAATTTGGACTGGGCCCATGATCTCTTACCACACGATCTGTGTGGTTTTTCAACATTCGGAGCAGTTAAATATAATTCAAGGCACATTAAATAAACTTAGAACCATTGAATCGTATGCTAAGAATCCTTCTTCCTTAGGAAAATATGCAGCATTCACACACCCAGGTTACTGCTATACATAAAAAGTCATGATTTGGCATTAACTGTAATGAGCTATCCATTTAGACAGACACCGTTTGTGTAAGGGCCAATACCTCACCACCTTCATAACCTTTGATGGTGTCCAGCCCAACATTTACGAACAGCAGTGAGAACATGCCACTTTAAGGGTTTTGTACTTCCCAGTCCTGGTCTCTCACATGTGTTTCTCCACCTTATGTTTGAGAGAACTTGGTGGGAAGGTTCAATATGGAGAGAGCACAGAGCATTCTTAGGCTGATATTCTCTCCTTGTGGTGGACAGTGAGCACAGCCCCGCATGTATTAACAACATTTTGCTTTGGCAGGACTTCCACTTTGGGGAACCCAAAGCACTTTAATGTTAATTACATAAGCCTGTAAGGCAGGGAGCTATCATTTCCACATGGGGAAACTGAGGCACAGGGAGTTTTGGTTTTTTAAGTGACTTGCCCAATGCTACACAGCCAGACAGTGGAAAAATGTGAGTAGACCCTAAGAGTATTTGTTATATGAGTATTGTTAGTCTACACTCTCTCAAACATCTAAAGTTACTTCTAGACCTGTTAAGACACAAGTTAGGGATAGACCATGGCTAGAAGGATGGCAGCTAAGATATGTACCTAAGAGTGAAGGATGGAAATCCTTACAGCATGGGGAAGGATAAAACAGACTTCATCGTGGGCCTAAGAACAGGATGGGAGATACATACTCTTTTTGTCATTTAATATTATATAAAGTAAAACCTTGCCAAGGCTGCATTCCAAGACTACCCTATTGACAGCTCAGGAAGGTTTAACCCGTTAAGCAAACTGAACTTTTCCCTTTCCCTATTCAACGCAAGAAAGGGTGAGCAAAATTGGATCCTTTCTATGGGTTCATTTTTCCACACTGAAGAAACACTCACCTATGACACAGCACCTCTAAACTCTCCCTCTCTATTTTGATATTAAGCAGCATCAGTCAACAGCCTATCACAGAAAGGGTTTTATTTCCATGTCCCCTGTCAGCCGTGCCAAACAGCAAAGATCCTGACTAGCGTATGAAGGCAATGCTTTAGCTTGCAGCACATCTGTCTGGGCTTAAACACTGAGATTCACAGCCACCTAGTCAATTGTGATCTGGCCTTCAGATATCATCCCCCATCCCCGCAACCTCATCACCAGAAGCAAGCTTCTTATGGACCAGGACCCATCAACGCAAAGTGGTACCAGACCCTTACCATAACAACAGATGCAAAACCTGCAGGTATATCTCCACTGCTATGATGATAAATACCTACCTGCAACACACCTTCCAAGAAGCACAGGTCCTACACATGTCTGTCATATGTGGTGTACCTCATCCAATGCACTAAATGCCCCAAAAACAACTAGAAGGGTAAAACCAAACAATCACTATGCTCTCAAATGAACTCTCACATAAAAATGATAAAAGAAAAAAAAACCACATTAAAGGGCGAACATTTTTCACAAAATGATCACTCCATATCTGACCTCTCAGTCCTTGTCCTCAATGGAAACCTGCACAACACCTTCAAAAGATGAACCTGGGAGCTCAAATTCATAACTTTGCTAGATACTAAAAATCATGGTCTTAATATTAGGGTATGGCTACACTTGCAGAGCGCTTTGAGTTAAACCAGCGTTCGTAGAGTGCAGCAGGGAAAGCGCTGCAGTCTGTCCACACTGACAGCTTCAAGCACACTGGTGTGGCCACATCTGTGGCACTTGCAGCAGCATTGGGTGCAGTGCATTATGGGCAGCTATCCCAGCATGCAAGTGACTGCAACGTGCTTTCCAAATGGGGGGGTGGGGTGGAGTGTGACAGGGAGTGTGTTGTGTGTATATGGGGGGAGAGAGAGTGGATTTTGGGGGGCTGAGAGCATGTTAGTATGCTGTCTTGTAAGTGCAGACAGCAGCAGACCCCCGTCACCCCCCTGCGCCTCTCTCCCACACACAGCATTCCACACTAATGGCTTGCTTTGTCTCAGAGCAGATAAGCAGCCGACTGTCAGAAATGGAGCTTTCAAAGGGCATTTCTGCATTCCTACAGTGATTCAGAAAACAATGACAAGAGTGGCCACTTGACGTAAGGGGATTATGGGACATTTCCGGAGGCTGGTCAGAGCGCAGTAATGCAACACCTCGTCCACACTGGCGCTGCGGTGCTCCAGCGGGGGCGCAGCAAACGTTCTTCCACTCGCCGAGGTGGAGTACCAGCAGCGCTGTAGCCGAGGAGTCAGAGCGCTCTACGTGCCTCGCCAGTGTGGACAGGTAGTGAGCTAGTGCGCCCGGGGCTCCTTTATTGCAAGTGTAGTCAAGCCCAAAGACACTGGATTGATACCTCAGTACAACTACCTGTGACCCATTAACATCCTCTTTTTGCCTGATGACAGAGGTTTTAATGGGCCACTTCACCTTGAAAGGTCTCTTAGAATATGTGTTAACTACGAATGCTAAACCATCTGTTCCACCTTGTATTTAGTGGTGACACTCAGAGTACCTTTCCCAGCCCTGAAGAAGAGCTCTGTGTAGTTCCAAAGCTTGTCTATCTCCCCAACAGAAGTTGGCCCAATAAAAGATATTACCTCATCCACCTTGTCTCTCTAACACCCTGGGACCAACATGGCTACAAAACCACTGCAGATAAGGAATACACACACACACACACACACAAGTTATACCCTTCCTTGTAAGGACACCACCCAGACCGATAACCGGCCCATGGGCTCGTCAGTGATTTCCCATCCTCCAATTGAGATATCGTTGAAAGGATCTGGCAATTGATTAGGATCATCATGGGATGTTATCTAAAGCAAAGAGAGGGAGAAAAATTTAGAGAGCAGAAGTAGGAGACCTGACCCCCACATATACCTGCTGGCTATTTGGCTATACTCTGGTATGAGGGACTTATCTCATTTTCTAGCAGACAAATCTTTGCATCACAAAGCCACCACCTGGATGCCAAATGGTTAGGCATAGAGGATGGACTCCCTCTCTCACTCATGGCTGCTTCTTCAGATCAGACACGGTGGGGCCACATTTGTGGAGCAGCATGGAAGAAGCCTGCACTCTTGCTGCTGGGGCTGTTCTTATGTAAAGCCATAGACTTTTGCTCCCACACCTGTCAATCCAGCATTACAGTCACTAAAATAAATAATCTATGTTTTTGTGTGTACTCTCATTAGTGCATGCAAACAGCAATCACACATGCCTGTAGGGCAGACAGCGAGTGGACTGACACCAAATGGCTGCCATGTACTGGGAAAAGTCCTGTTAAAAATGGAGCATGTTTTTTCATCACGTAGCATTAGCTGCCTGTGGACAAGTGATCAGAATTCCTCTCTCTGCCTATGTCTCCATACACAAGATTGTGAATCAACACATGTCATATCCCAGACAAAGATCTGAGGGCTGGACTGAAGTGCTTTATGTTAGAAAAGAAAAAAAATTCAAAGCTATGGTGGAAATTTTCAAAGGCACCTAAAATAAATCCAACTGAATTTCAATGGGATTTGGGCATCTAATTTCCTTATGTTCCTTTGAAAAATTCCAGCCTTGAATTTGTAATGCTTGAGAGAGGTGCTAGATCAGCAGCTGCAGAGTCCAAGGTCCTATCTTTGCTGACAGCACACACCACAGTGACAGCAGTGCAAACTTCCCCACTCTCATGTCATCACTTCGTTCATATACACTTGAGCTAATAAATAAAAAAACAAACATAGAAAGAGACCTTTGCCCAAGTGTCTCGTGACTTGTATCTCCTGTATCTGATCCACCTCCTACGTCGGACACAGGAATTCCATTTCTTATCCTTTGTGTAGGTAGCTGGGAAGTCAATGGCATACGTCCAACCCTAAAAACAGAGGTTCCTTTCATAAAGATTGGGAGCAGATGGCTACAGTAAATAGTAGCTCAGAACAATTCTTCACAAGGATCACTCCTACAAACATAATACAAATTACTTTGCACATACATAGGGGCTTTTATCTCCTAACTCTATAGACATTCATGAACTATTTCTCAACTCCTCTGCGCAATGCATACAGGACAAATAAGATATAGAAAAGCATTTTACTTTTGTTATAATAAAGATGTTATAGTGAATAACAGCATCCAATTGCTAGTACTTCAAGGCCTGATCCAAAGCCCGTTGAAGTGAACGGACAGACTCCCTTTGGTTTCAACAGCCCTTGAAAAAGATGCCTCCAACACTATACTATAGCGATCTCCATTCCCAGCTGTGGGAAGATGGGAGGTGCCTCTACTTTTACAGAGTGGATTCCCAGAATGGATCCCTTGCCGGTATTGTTCACCTACCCCTTTCTCTGTTGGTTCCCCTCCAATATTTTCATCCACATACCAGTCAGACTCCCATTCCCAGTGCGGCGATGGCAGTGTGAAACTGTCAAGCTGCTGATGTTTTAGCCCGCTCACGTCGCTCCATTGCCAGCGATCACTGGGCATTAATTTCTCACAAAAGCCACCAACCGGATTCCAACGCTGCCAGAAAGGAGACAAATTGCACAGGTCAGGTCTTTAAGGTCATGTAACCTTGGGGGCCTTGGGGATGTTCAGATGTTCCACACCTCAAGAGAAACGATCCACTCGGGAAACAAGAAGGCATCCAAACACTGGCTACTGGCTAATATCTTTGGAGGGAGTATCTTTCAGATACCAGCTACTGGCTCATACACTCTTTAAAGAGTGTGTCCTTCCTTTAATGCCAATGCTAAGGAGGACAAGGTGGATGAGGTCATATCTTTTATTGGACCAACTTCTATTGATCAGAGAGACAAGCTTTCGAGCTTACACAGAGCTCTTCTTCAGGCTTGTCTTTCTCAAGATTCTCAAATTCTCAAGAAATTGGTCCAATAAAAGATATTACCTCACCCACCTTGTCTGTCTAATATCCTGGGACTGACATGGCTACAATTACACTGAATAACGCTAAGGGGGAAAGTTACTGCAGGCAAATGCACGATCTTCTCTTCATTTTACAAGCATGTGGTGGGTGTCATTCTAATTGATGCCATTCAATTGTTCACTCTATTACCAAAGATCATGGAATAATAAACAATAAGATGCACCATCAAGTGTTCCCATTCACATACTAGAAAGCATTATTGATTGGGGGACCGTCTGCAGCATTTCATTTCTAGCATACTGGTCTAAGTTCAGCTCGGCCTGGTAGCCAATAAAGGCCACCACATCAGACAGCCATCAAGTGGCCATGGATTATGGGGCCTTAGTCCAATTCCTAATGGAAAGGTGACTCAGGGTATGTCTACAATGCAATTAAAAACACATGCCTGCCCCGTGCCAGTGGACTTGGGCTTGTGGCGCTCAGGTTAAGGGGCTGTTTAACTGTGGTGTAGATGTTTGGGCTTGGGCTGCAGCCTGAGCTCTCTGACCATCCCATCTTGCAGCGTCCTAGCACCTGGGCTCCAGCCCAAGCCCAAACATCTGCACCACAGTTAAACAGGCCCTTAGCCCAAGTCAGCTGGCACGGTACAGCTGCGAGTTTTTAATTGCAGTATAGACATACCCTAAGACTTTGTCCACCCTAGAAAGGGTTTGCTAGTATTCCTCTACAGACACTCCCTGGGTTACGCAATCGTTCCGGAACGCCTTGCATAACTCAAATTTTGCATCAGTCAGAAACGTATACCCGACTGTTATGCAAAAAGACAACAATAATAAACAACCTCTTATTTCTAGCTTACGGGACTTTTTCCAGGTTTCAGAGTAACAGCTGTGTTAGTCTGTATTCGCAAAAAGAAAAGGAGTACTTGTGGCACCTTAGAGACTAACCAATTTATTTGAGCATAAGCTTTCGTGAGCTACAGCTCAATTTGCAAAAGTCGGGTCTTGCGTAACCAGGTACGCGTCTGTACCAGTAAACCCTCCTAGTGGAGATACAGCGAATAACAGCAATTCTTTTGCTCGTTTAGCTTACACCAGTTCTCCTAATGAAATAAACCAGTGGTTTTCAAACTTTTTCCATCTGCAGACCCCCAAAAAATTTCAAATGGAGGTGCAGACCCCTTTGGAAATTCAACCTGCAGTCCGCAGACCCTACCATAGATGTCTTAGACTGAAAACTGACTGAACAGAATTCAACTATAAATGTTACATGGGCTTGGCACAGCATCTGATGCAGCATAAGAAAGGGCAGTAAACTGTGGGTTTCTATGGTAACAACACTTCCAGGTTTTGACCTGTAGGTGGGGATATTCACATACTTTTGATTGATCCTTAGAGGTGTCCCCCCAAGGTCAGAAGCTGACCTGCCACGTTGCTCTCTACACTGACTTTGGTTTCCAATGCTGTCAAACCTGCCCAAGTTCACTTACATAATAATAATAAAAATTCTGAAGGACCACACACAGCCCAGTGCTTTAAAAAGAAACAAAACAAAAAAATCCCCACAACAAAGAACCTTAATCAAATAAAATTGCCACGAAGTTTTACCCAACTTGCTCTCCCTCAGTGACATTGGGCTAGTCCACAGCCACTCCCTTGTCTGGTTTCAGACCTCTTATGTGCAAAGATCGTAAACGATTCAAGATGTTTCAATATTGGTTATAGTGTATACAATATTATTAGGCTAAACTCCTTTGCACATTCTTTATCCATTATTCAAGGTCTGATAGCTATGACTTTTTTAGTTTGTTCCCACAGAAAAGTTTCACATCTCCGATTTCTATTTTTCATGGTTTAGACCAAACAAAGGGAAGAACGCACAATTTACAACCCAGATAACGCATATTTAACTGAGATCATTTAAAATGTTTTCATAAAAGGAGGAATGTTCTAAAATACATTCCATAAGATACAATGCATAATTATATCAATGTTAGACAAAATATAAAAAGGTCAGGAAAATATGCCTTCCCCTGCTTAAATATAAACACAGCACTCTATACTACATTTATCTAGTAATACCTTAGAAAGCAAGAGAAACGAGAAAAAAATCCTTTGTTTGTAGCTCTAGAATGATTTTACTAAATACTGTATATGAAGTGGGGGGTTTTTTTGGGGGGAGGGCTGTTTGTTTCTTTTAAGAAAAGCAATTAATGAATTCACTCTGTTGAAACATCCGTTACAGAGAAGCCCTATAAAATGTGACAATAACATTTTTTACAGGTTTTTTTAAAAAGACATGGTTGATTTTAAAAGGGAATTGTATCTGGGGAATTTTTTTTTAACCTATAGAAATGAAAACATTATCTAAATAACTCTATAGGCTTTGTTAGTGTTAAGTTCCACGTGACTTTTTCATAAGGGAACGGGTATTGCTCACTGATGGAACTAAAACATCAGACTTAGAGACTGAATGACCCCCAACTGGGATGGCCGGTGCTCAAGAGGACACTATTTTCAAGGGGAAGAAAGAGGAAGGATTTAGGGGGACATTTAGGATCTGCTCTTCAGAAATACGCATCAGGGATTAAAACAAATGAATAAATAAATAAATACAATCCCTGAACGCTCAGGATGGTTCACAGTACCCAGAGAAGGGAGAACTCCACCCAAAGCTAGGGATTCCTTCCCTAGCTGCCACATTCACTTTGAACCCCAAATATGAGGTTCCTCTTGTCTGCTCTTACATTTACACATTACACAACAACCAACCTTACTACTGGACCACAGATCAGTCTGGACAAGTAACCAGATCTCTCACTACCAACCCTCTCTGAAAAGCACACGGCAAGTTTAACAGATGTGCTCATGACTTTACATACCTGATTCTCATAAGTTTCTTCCTGGTATCTGATTGGAACATCACTTGAGAATACGTAGGCATATACCTGGTGATCACAAGCTATTCCCCAGCAGCAATGTTTGATAGCAGAGACTCGTTTGAATTCCAGCTGTCTGTCTTTACAGAGCTCCCAGTACTGGCCGGCTGTAGAAAGAGTGTAAACCCTCCCAAAGATATCAACTGCCCACAAGAGGGAGTTGGGCGTAGCCATAGCTGAAAGGCAAAGGAAGAGGTATTAATGCAGAGGCTAATTTTTAAGAGGTGGGTTCAAACCCCACTCCCAGTCCAACAGACCCAGAAACTGAACTGAATATTGTGGGCCACTCGCCAATGATACTAAACTTGAGAACAAAGGATGATATTTTCAAAGGAGCTTAAGGGACTCATCCATCCAAATCCCATTACCTTTCAATGAGAGTTGGATACCTAACTGTCTTAGGGTCCTTTGGAAATCCCAGCCCAGGGGATACCAACTGGAATCTACATTGCAAACCCTTCCAACACAATTAGCAGCAACAATCTCAGGCCAGGAAGAAAAGCCAAAGGTCAAATGGATACATGGGGCCTGAACTGCTCTCACCCCAGAAGAGGGACCTCCAGGACTGGGCTAAGGCACATTAACTAGGCAGCATGGTGGAGTTTGTGTTGCTACTGCTCTCTGGCTAAAGAGAAGATTTCACTCTCCCGAGCTGTACGCACTCGGTGTCCAGGACCACACAAAGTCACAGGAACACCTCATCAGTCTCCTCCTGGCACTGGCTGAGATGGCCTCCATCAATCCAGGAAGAGGAAGCTTGACAGGGAGATTCTCTGTGACTGTGTTGCTTACTTTCAGTTCCTACTTGTCTCTGGCAGCATTCCTCTGGAGCCTTCATGGAGCAGTAGGGGCTGTCCAGGGTTCTCTGCTGGGTGATCCAGAGTTCCCCCATAGAATCACAGAAGTGTAGGACTGGAAGGGACCTCAAGAGGTCATCTAGTCCAGTCCCCTGCATTTTGAACCTTTGACCCCCCCCCCATCCCATTCCTGGTTGATCATTTGGTGTCTTACAAACTCTTGTTTTCTGGGCTCTGTGGCCCCTCTCTCAACTGAGGAGGCAGACCTTTTGTCCTTGTAATGGGATACTGGTCCTTTAAGGCCAAAGAATGTAGCTACCCTGTTCCATGTGTCCAGGGAAGAATAATGAAGCCATCACTGGAAGAGACAAAAATGATCCCCAGAGCAGTTAGTGCTGGGGAGAGGAAAGGTCTAGGGCTATCCCAGAACACTGTTCCTTTAAGGGTCTGTGACCAGGAGCTTTGCAGAGTGAGTGGGGCAAGGCTCCAGTGTCTCCTAGCCAACACAGACAGGTGTTTGGGGTTATTACACTCACCTGGGAGAAGCAAGAGACTGATTAGTTGACTGTGTGGGAAACTCAAAAGAGGATCCAAAGCCAGGCTAGTGGAAGAACCTAGGTGGGGGCTGTGAATAGCTAAACTGGAGCAGAGAGTCTACAGGCCAGGACTGAAAACAGTCCCAAGAAGGAGGATTGGGAGACCTTGAATCTGAGGGGTGAGCAGAAAGGGGCCCTTTGGAAAGCTGAATGACATTTAATAAGTTAGAACCCCAAGTCAGGGGAATATTGTTTCAAAGGCTATGGGTGTGACTGGATTATTCTGGGAATTTGGAGGGAAAGTGAAGTAGGGTGCGCAGTAGACCTCCCCAGGTCATGGGCAGGATGTTCTGGGATGGCACCTGTCTGCAGTCTGACATGGAATTCAAACAGGCCAGCACTAAGTTTATTTCAAGAAGGATAAAGACTTATTTCTGTGGGCATGTGCATCTCCCACCCCTGGAGAAACAGTGGAGAGAACTCAGAGCCACTCATTCTATGGGAAAGGTGGGATTTGCCTATGGGAACTGCCAACCCAATTTTTTTTCCTGTTGTGCAAAGTGATACGCAGGCAGGAAGCAAAGGGGAAAAGAAAGTAAAGCCCAAAACAAGGAGAGGAAAAGAGAAAGCACTGCTTGGAAGCAGCACACGCTATTGTTTCTTTGCCTGTGAAAGGGCAACTTGCTCTCACGGGAGCCTAAGGAAACTAGCCTGCTCGCCTTCTCACCAGTAACTAATAGTGATGGAGGCATGCTGACTAGTACCACTCTATTGTGTCTAATGGGACATAAAGTTGCACAGAGTAGAGACAAACATGTATCAGCCAAGGGGGAAGAGATGAAGGGCAAAGTTCTCCTGTTAGTTACAGCAGCACGACTCCAACTGAGTCCAAGAGGTTACCCTGCTGCTAGAGAAGCTCTCTCTAGGTTTTAGCTTATGCCTAACTTTTGCAAGAGTAGCTGCATTGATACGGACCCCAAGTGCAGACATGCATCAGCCCAGGTGTGGCATCTTCATACGTAGTCTAGCCTGTCTTTCTGGGGATCTTAATCTGAGCCCAGACCTCCCCCTCTGGTTGTAGCTCATCATCGCTACTATTTGTCATGAGCTGGAGACGTTCAGAGAAGCTGCAGTGATGAGGGCCATAGAGGTACTTACCATAAAACAGACAGAAGGATAACCTTATGTTTAAGGTGCAGCACTAGGAAATGGGTGATGTGTAAAACCTCCCATCTTATTTTGGGCAAGTCATTTCACCTCTGTTTCCCCATAGGTAAAATTGGGATGATAATTATCTCACCAAGGCTTGTGTGTGTAATGTTTAAGTGCTTAGAGATCTTTGAATGGAAGGTACTGTGCAAGTATGAAGCATTATAACAACTATATGGGGATGAGGGCCAGATCTATAGTGTACTGCATGCATCACTGGAAGAACAGAGCCCAAGATAAGGAGCCTTTTCAAATTAGTGTTAGAAAAATACTGCAGTGCAAGTTACATTTTCTAAGTAAGAAAATTTGAATAACTGTCGAGTAAAGCAGAATGACAAAGATAACCAGGCTAATATTCTGGGATGTAATACCAGGAGGGTCATATGTAA